>NC_135237.1:385413560-387913560 GCF_051348905.1 Ranitomeya variabilis
TCTACTGTGAAGTGAAGAGGCGACTCCGGGATGCTGGCCTTCAGGGCAAGGTGGCAAAGAAAAAGCCATATCTGAGACGGGCTAATTAAAGGAAAAGATTAAAATGGGCAAAATAACACAGACATTGGACAGAGGAAGATTGGAAAAAAGTGTTATGGACAGACGAATCCAAGTTTGAGGTGTTTGGATCACACAAAAGAACATTTGTGAGATGCAGAACAACTGAAAAGATGCTGGAGGAGTGTCTGACGCCATCTGTCAAGCATGGTGGAGGTAATGTGATGGTTTGGGTTTGCTTTGGTGCTGGTAAAGTAGTAGATTTGTAGAAGGTAAAAGGGATTTTGAATAAGGAAGGCTATCACTCCATTTTGCAACGCCACGCCCTGTGGACAGCGTTTGATGGAGCCAATTTCAACCTACAATGGGACAATGACTCAAAACACACATCCAAATTATGCAAAAACTATTTAGGGAAGAAGTAGGCAGCCTGTATTCTATCTGTAATGGAGTGGCCAGCGCAGTCACCAGATCTCAACCCCATTGAGCTGTTGTGGGAGAAGCTTGAATGTATGGTACGCAAAAAGTACCCATCAAGCCAAACCAACATGTGGGAGAGGCTTCTGGAAGCATGGGGTGAAATTTCTCCAGATTACCTCAGCAAATTAACTGCTAGAATGCCAAAGGTCTGCAATGCTGTAATGGAGCATTCTTTGACGAAAGCAAAGTTTGAAGGAGAAAATTATCATTTCAAATAAAAATCTTTTTTTAGAAACTTGTCAATGTTTGGACTTCTGGACTAGATTTTCAATTCATTTGGCAAATCTTTTGATTAATAAAAGTATGAGCTTTCATGGAAAACACAAAATTGTCTGGGTGACCCTAAATTTTTGAATGGTAGTATGTATATATATATATATATATATATATATATATATATATATATATACGCTGCTCAAAAAAATAAGGGGAACATTTAAACAACAGAATATAACTCCAAGTAAATCAAACTTCTGTGAAATCAAACTGTCCACTTAGGAAGCAACACTTTGCTGTTGTGCAAATGGAGTAGACAACAGATGGAAATTGGTGGCAATTATCAAGACACACTCAATAAAGGAGTGGTTCTGCAGGTGGGGACCACAGACCACATCTCAGTATCAATGCCTTCTGGCTGATGTTTTGGTCACTTTTGAATGTTGGTTGTGCTTTCACACTTGTGGTAGCATGAGACGGACTCTACAACCCACACAATTGGCTCATGTAGTGCAGCTCATCCAGGAGGGCACATCAATGCAAGCTGTGGCAAGAAGGTTTGCTGTGTCTGTCAGCGTAGTGTCCAGAGGCTGGAGGCACTGCCAGGAGACAAGCCAGTACACCAGGAGATGTGGAGGGGGCCATAGAAGGGCAAAAACCCAGCAGCAGGACCACTACCTCAGCCTTTGTGCAAGGAGGAACAGGAGGAGCACTGCCAGAGCCCTGCAAAATGACCTCCAGCAGGCCACAAATGTGCATGTTTCTGCACAAACGGTTAGAAGCTGACTCCATGAGGATGGTCTGAGTGCCCGATGTCCACAGATGGGGGTTGTGTTCATAGCCCAACACCGTGCAGGATGCTTGGCATTTGCCACAGAACACCAGGATTGACAAATTCGCCACTGGTGCCATGTGCTCTTCACAGATGAAAGCAGGTTCACTCTGAGCACATGTGACAGACATGACAGTGTCTGGGGACGCCGTGGAGAGTGATCTGCTGTCTGCAACATCCTTCAGCATGACCGGCTTGGTAGTGGGTCAGTAATGGTGTGTGGTGGCATTTCTATGGAGGGCCGCACAGCCCTCCATGTGCTCGCCAGAGGTAGCCTGACTGCCATTAGGTATCGAGATGAGATCCTCAGACCCCTTGTGAGACTATATGCTCGTGCGGTTGGCCCTGGGTTCCTCCTAATGCAGGACAATGCCAGACCTCATGTGGCTGGAGTGTGTCAGCAGTTCCTGCAAGATGAAGGCGATGAAGCTATGGACTGGCCTGCCCATTCCCCAGACCTGAATCCGATTAAACAAATATGGGACATCATGTCTCGCATAATCCACCAATGTCACGTTGCACCACAGACTGTCCAGGAGTTGGCGAATGCTTTAGTCCAGGTCTGGGAGGAGATCCCTCAGGAGACCATCCACCGCCTCATCAGGAGCATGCCCAGGTATTGTAGGGAGGTCAAGCAGACACGTGGAGTCCACACACTACTGAGCATCATTTCCTTGTCTTGAGGCATTTACACTGAAGTTGGATCAGCCTGTTACTTCATTTTCCACTTTGATTTTGAGCATCATTCCAACTCCAGACCTCCGTGGGATATTAGCTGTGATTTACGTTGATCATTTTTAGGTTTTATTGTTCTCAACACATTCCACTACACAATGAATAAAGATGTACAGCGGGAATATTTCATTCAGTGATATCTAGGATGTGGCATTTTAATGTTCCCTTTATTTTTTGAGCAGTGTATATCAATATATAGATACAGTATATATAGATATGTATATTTTTTTCTTTTTTATTTCATCTTTAATATTATTTGTGTCTGGAATATCGTATCTAATGACATTATTCTGTACATTGTAGGTAAGGGACAATGCAGCTATATGGGACCCAGCGTGTGAGTCCTACAAGGAATAATACTTTCGTAATATTTGCTGGACTAAAATCTTACGGGAATTCTATCCAGACTGGGGATGCGTGCACAAATTTTCGTCAGTTGCAATTATTTAATGTAATTATTTGTTAACGTTATTTAAAAATTAATACTATTTTTTTAAAAAATGGACTGAGAATGATAATAGTGGGTTGTAATTTTTTTATTTTAGCTAAAGATGTTAAGGGATAAATTCCAAAAATTCCTTACCAGTTGTAATAAGAGTGGCTTATCACCACAGAAAAAAGTTCTCATTCTTTGAAGAGATGCAGTTTTTGTTGACAAGCAGGACATTGCGGAGGTACATTTTTAAAACAAGTGAGAAATTTGTAATTAAAGATATATACTGTATAGCCTTCAGGGCCGGACTGGCCATCTAGCAATTCTGGCAAATGCCAGAAGGGCCTGTCTGGTCGTGGGCCACCTTGTCTGCTACGTTGTTAACAGAACCGTTGTTTTCAAGACACCCATACTGCTAAGAGTTGTGACGGAGTTATCATTAGAAATATTGGTCTTGTAGTAAATCTTCCTTTCCTCCATCTGGGGTAATATTAGTGATATATCCCATCTGGTTCATGGGGACGGGGACAACATGGGCCTGTGTGATTTCAAATGCCAGGGCTGATTTTCAGCCCCAGTCCATACCTGATAGCCTTATTAATGAAGACTTATTTTACTTTATTTACACAGCACTGAAGGGAACATTTGTCCTCCTGAGCCCAAAGATGCCGACATGGAAGAGACAGCAGGCACATCTTCTTCTGTACCTGCTGGCACATCTGCTTCTGCAGCTGCTGGCACATCTTCTTCTGTAGCTGCTGGCACATCTTCTGCAGCTGCTGGCACATCTTCTGCAGCTGCTGGCACATCTGCTTCTGCAGCTACTGCTACATCTTCTTCTGTAGCTGCTGACAAGTCTGCTTCTGCAGCTGCTGTCACATCTGCTTCTGCAGAAAGTGATGCAACAGTGTGCACAAAAAGAGCTGCCTATCCCGTGGCAGTAACTGAGCCCCCAAAAAACTAAAAAAAAATAAAAATAAAGACACTGAGACAGCAAGGATGGCCAGTGAGACACTCGCGTTGATAAAATTCAACAACAGAAGATCATCTTGATTTTTTTGCCTTAACTGTAGCCAGCAAGGCTCGCTAACTGCCACCGGATAGGCTAACAATATTCATGACTGCTGTGCTTGCAAAGCTAACAGCATTTGTGGACCCTTCTCCGTTCGCTTCTTTGAATGACCTTTTGGTGGGGGTCACTAGTGGTGTACGGGCGAATCCCCAACCACCAGCACGTGAACCCGAACACCGATATCAAAGACCAGCCAGCATGTTTTCTTATTATTCAGAGTGAAGTAGCTCACAAAGGCCAGTCTCCTCACCCAATGAAAGTTTTACTTGGATACAGGTCCTAGATATGGGTATTGCCCTGACTATCAGTTTTTAAATTAAGAACCCGTCTTTGGCATCTGGGGGTACAGAGACCTGACTACAGCTTGTGCAGTGACACTCTGCTACCATGATATGTTTGCACACCATCGTGCTCGTGCCCACTCCATTCACATGTTGAAAGTTGAGTTGATTTCTGCCAAGTGTCGCAGACCAGCCATCAAGCAGTTCCATGATTCTTAGTTCAAAGTCTGCCACACAGAGTTTTACGTTGCCACCACAAGACCCACTTCACCACCAAGAGACCAAACACCTTCTTGGAAGAAAGGCAACATTCTTGTTCTGTGGTCAAAGAATTTACTTACTTACCTCTCCTATCACTCCTAATTAGATACAGATTGGGATAATTGTGGTAAATTTCTGGGCTGCTGAATCACTAGAATTCCAGAATTATTAGTACAAGTGACTTTAATATTCTTCACCCAGGTGTAAACTGTATTGACATGTTCCTGTGGTGTTTCCTGATGAAGGAGTCTTGAACTCTGAAATGCGTAGAATAATAAAGCCACATGTACTAATAATTCTGAAATTCTAGTGCAGAAATTTACCACAATTATCCCAATCTGTATCTAACGGCTGGTCCTTACTAGACTCATGGATCTGTGGCAGCGAATCCTTTCAATGCTTCAACTCAGGTACATCTGGTGAGTGCAATTCTATGGATTAACCTATTAACCTTTTCAGTTATAAGACACTATTTGTGCTCTTTCCTTCAACAGTTTTCATATCACTCCTAATTAAAAACAATTAAAATAAATAAAACTCAAAAAAATAATATTCATTTGTTTTTTTAATACATACAAATATAAAATTAACATTCTGGGCAAAGTCAAATAAACATTTTTCTTACTTATCTTCTTTTTGGTCAATTTTCTTCCATCCTTCTCTGCTGGTCAGGCTGCACATCACCAACACAGGAGTATTGCTAGTGTACGGCACCTTCTGGACTCAAAATAGTCAGTAAAGGTTTCTCACACACACGCACCAGAGTTGGATGGCCTTCCCAGACCCACGTTGAGCACTGGATTAAATACTGGCTGCTGTGACTCCACATCTACCTCAGTGCTGTACTCATGACCATAGCTATGGAGAACACAGCATGCCTTAATCACAGTGTCAACCGAATGTGTATCCACCTGGATGGGTGTGTGAAAGATCCTCTGCTGACTACTCATGATTCCGAAGGTGCATTCCACATATCTGCGTGCACGACTCAGCCAATAATTAAAATTCCTCTGCTGGGCATCCAGTCCCTTTCATGGGTATAGGCTCAGCAGATTGGTCATTAATGGAAATGCTTCATCCAATAACATCACAAAGGGAACTGGATGTGTGGAACCCGGCAAAGGTTGTGGGGCTGGAAGTGTTCCGAAATCTCGCAGATTTTGCTGACCAATCTGTGATGTTCGCAACACCCAAGAGTCCCCAGCACTGCCATAGGCACCAACGTCAATGGCAACAAATTTGTAATGTGCATCAGCCACCGCCATCAGGACCACAGAAAAATACTTCTTATAATTAAAGAAGCGTGATCCTGATTGTGGTGGCTGCTGAACCCTTACATGTTTTCCATCAACAGCACCTATGCAGTTTTGGGAAATTGGCTACAGACTGAAAGCCTTCTGCAACCTGCAGCCAAGTCTCCTTGGTTGGGGAAGGCATCACTATGGGCTGCCACTTCTGCCAGATCACGTTACATGTGCACCTCACAATTTGAGAGATGGTGGATTTACCAACTCTAAATTGGAGGTGTAGTGATGTATAGCTCTCTTCTGTGGCCAGAAATCTGCAAAGGAAAAGAAAAGATGACTAGAAATGTCACCAAAAAATTAAAGTGAACCTGTCAGCAGTTATGGCCACCATAAGATGCGGTTACCGCCTTTCAGGGCTTATCTGCAGCATTTTCTAAAGCTGTCGATACGCCCCCTGTTCCGACAGGAAAGATAAAAAAAGTTTTATTATTCTCACCTGCGTGAAGCGGTCACGTCAGATGGGAGTCACATGTAAGTGTCCGGCATCTCACATCTTCTTGCAACGACGCCCTCCTGTTTGCTTCATCGCTCCACTGTTCAGCCTTACTTATCTGCACTGTTGAGGGCAGAGCAAATTCCTGCAGTGAGCAGGCACCAGGAAAGGTCTGAGTGGCCCAGCGCATGTGCACCTCAGGACTTTGCTCTATACTCATCAGGGCAGAAAAGTAGGCCTGCGCAGTAGAGCGATTAAGCAAGCAGGATGGTGGCATCGCAAGAGGATGGGAGGCGCCAGACCTGAACCTGTGACACCCATTGGACCAAACAGCATCGTACCGCCCCACGGGTGAATATAATAAAAGTTATTTTTCTTATCTTGCTGGTCTGACTTGGGGGTTATCTACTTTAACTATAGAATGCTGTAGATAAGCCCCAAAAAGCAGTGGCCACATCTCATAGGGCTAACAAATGCTGACAGGTTCCCTTTAGGCCGGTTTCACACATCTTAATATTTCCGGTACCGGAAAAACCTGTACCAGAGATATCCATGTCCATGTGTGCATGTGTCCGTGTGTGTTATACGTGCGGCACAAGTGTGGCAACCGTGTGCCGCCCAGGTGTGACATAATTACCACACGGATGGCTGCCGGGGAAAAAGCACTACAGTAAGCGCTGTTCCCTGGTGGCTGGTGCTGAAGATGACTCTCTTTCTTCCCTGATTGTGCTGAATGCCGGCAGAGCAGGGGAGAATGATGAGAGCATCTTCAGCACCTGCCGCCGGGGAACAGGGCTTACTGTAGCACTTCTTCCCTGATGCAGATGCTTGTCACACAGGGGATATCAATGTGTATTCTCCGTGTGCACGTGTACGGGACGGTTTGCGGACCGTGCTACCAGTAAAAATGGACATGTCAGCTTGTTTTTCCCATGGACACACAGTCCGTGAAAACATGCTAACATGTGCATAGACCCATGGCTGGTTTCACATTTGCGGTTGTGTCCACAGAGTTTCTTCCGCAAATATCAGCATGCATTGTGTATTCCTATATTTAACATTAGGGACGCATGCATTTTTGATTGTGCGCGTTTTGCCGCGTTTGACGATGCATGCGTAGTTTCGTCGTTTGCGGCTTGGTGCGGAAATGCAACATGTAGTAATTTTTAGAGGTGGCAATTTGCCGCCTGGTAACGCATGCGGTCGATTGCGGCAAAAAAACGCATTGCTGTCTATATGAACGCATGCGTTCACAAGCACATGCGTTTGCTTGCGTTTGTGAACGCATGCGTTGCACCAGAGAAAAACATGTCTAGACACTAATTAGTCACCCCCCACATACAAGGTGATAAATGTAGGGAGTGGACATTTGCAGTTCACTACTCAGCAGACAGCCAAGCAGAGCAGACAGACCACAGCACCTTGGAGCAAACAAGCCTCTGAACAATGTGAGTATATCCTAGCCAATGCCTTTATTTTCTGTTTTCTGTCTCTACATGTCCTAATTTCTTGCATTTATTTCTTTCTACATGCATCAGAATGTCTTCTTCTTCTGATGAGGAGTTTCGTCCTGGGCCTTCGGAAGTCGAGCATGTCAGTGAGGTGAGTACTTGCCTCGTCAGATTGGTAAGTATTCACTGTCACATCTACACATGTGACAATTTGAATTTTTCATTTTTTTAGAGCTCTTCTTCAACTGCGGCACAGACTGGGCAGGAGCAGCGGACTCAAGGTCGGGTGGAATGACGCCAGCGGGTACGTATACAAGGCTGACTGTTTACTGTATCCTCAGTGTAATATTCTTGAATCTTCTTTTCTTTCCATTCCTATTTCATAACTTTTTTCTTCTGGAATCCTTTTGTATGTTGACTTTCCTATTCATACCATTTCTCAGCATCTTTTTCTTTTTTTCCTTATGTTAATTCACTAAACTTTAATGACTTTATTTAATTTTTAGGTTCCACAACAGGAGGATGACCTAATTGAAAATGACCTCCTCATCTCCCTGGTCCAGGAGCGAGTCCCGTTGTGGGACACCCGGGATCCACTGCACTCAAACAATGTCACGATCCGGCGCCTATGGAATGAGGTGGCCAAAGAGATGTGGGATGGCTGGGACAATGCCCCGACTCAGGTCCGAAATGCATTTGGTAAGTATTGCACTGCAGTGTGAAGCAGAAGAGACCTTGGCCGTGCTCACTCGACTGTGTATGATGAAAGAAACTCTCAGGAGTTTCTGACATCACACACAGTTGTGTGAGCATGGCCCAAAGTCCTTTTTCTGACCATATATATATTTTTTTTTAAACAGTGGCCAAAGTCAAAACACGTTGGCGTTCGATGAAGGACCGCTTCAACAAGGACCTGCGTCAAGAGAGCCGTATTCCCAGTGATTCAGGAGCAAGGATCAGAAGATACAAATACCATGGAGTTCTGGCATTTTTAAGACCGGTCCTTGCCCAGAGAACGTAAGTATTTATCACGGGCATTAGGTTGTATTGTATTGCCATAATCTGTATTTTTCTATTCCACAGGATTTTGCGTCTGGTTAATTTTTGGTATTAATTTTCTTTTTCCTTTTTTCACAGCACATGGATCACAACTATTGGCCCAGGTTCTGGAGCGGTCCTTCATCCGACAGCCACGGACCCGTCCCAGCCATCCAGCAGTGCTGCAGCAAGTGGGCCTGCCACACTAACTGGAGACCAGGGAGCTGGTCCATCAGGTCTTCCCCTTTCGCAGTCCTCTTCGACTGCCCCTTTTTTGGGGGGCTCCTCCCGGCAGCGGCAGAGGGCATCGGACAGGTCACTCATGCCCAAGTTTTTGCACTTGAGCTCGGTTTTACATGACGCAATCAAGGCTTTGAGTGACCGAATGGATATTTCACATTACCTCTTGAATGCACGTATCCAGGAGGTCACCAAAAGCCTTGACCAAGTGAAAGCAAACCTCCAGAGGCCAGCACATCATTTTTTTAACCAAATTGAGCAGGGCATGTCAGAACACCTTACTCCTGATCTCCAGCTGAGTGTCATGCAGGCCTGCAATGCTACTTACGTGCAGGCTATGCAGCAGAGTCCAGAGTCGGTATTTCCAGCAGACAGTGTCGGCATATCCACCTGTGCCTTCACTGTCATGATTAACCTCAATGCCGACCTCTGCGGCATACCGGTGCACGGCCACCTCAATTCCTAGCACTGCCGGACACCACTACAGCACCACCACCATGCTGAGTGCAGTTGGACATCCCACCACCACCACCATGACAACCGCTGCTCCTGCTTGGACCTCCTCCACTGACACCATGATGCAGCAGGACCCTGGCATGGCCTTCTGTACCGCCACCACCACGATGCAGCATGACCCTGGCATGGCCTTCCATACTGCCACCGCCACAATGCAGCAGGACCCTGGCATGGCCTTGCCTACTGCCACCACCACAATGCAGCAGGACCCTGGCATGGCCTTACGCTCTGCAAGCACTATGGACTCTGGCATGGCTGCAAGTTCTATGAGCACTATGGACTCTGGCATGGCCTTACTCTCTACGAGCACTATGGACTCTGGCATGGCCTTACGCTCTACGAGCACTATGGACTCTGGCATGGCCTTACTCTCTACGAGCACTATGGACTCTGGCATGGCCGCATGCTATATGAGCACTATGGACTCTGGCATGGCTGCACGCTCTACGAGCACTATGGACTCTGGCATGGCTGCACGCTCTATGAGCACTATGGACTCTGGCATGGCTGCATGCTCTACGAGCACTATGGACTCTGGCATGGTGCAGCCGGACCTTGACAGGCCACCCACTACTACGCCATGCCATATGAGCCCACCAAGGCTTCCCAGAACCCGGCAAACCCCAAAAAAGACAAAAAAAAAGAGGACTCTTAGTATTCCTCCCCTTCCACCTACCAATGTGTCTGTAATGTCAGGTTTGTCTCACCCTTCCAGTGCATCTCAAGCCTCTCATGTGTCAAGCCCCATCCCCAAACTTCCAGAACCTACTAGTTTCATTACCCCTTCTCCTGCCACCTCTGCGTCGTCCATGGTTAGCCAGGCCTCAGTGCTCCACACCCCCCGTTTACATCACTCTACCACAAGCCGGCGCATTTAACCCCTTCACCCCAAAGCCTGTTTTCACCTAAGTGACACGGCCAATTTTTACAATTCTGACCACTGTCACTTTATGAGGTCATAACTCTGAAACGCTTCAACGGATCCTGGTGATTCTGAGATTGTTTTCTCGTGACATATTGTACTTTATGATAGTGGTAAAACTTCTTCGATATGACTTGCGTTTATTTGTGAAAAAAACAGAAATTTGTCGAAAATTATGAAAATTTAGCAATTTTCAAATTTTTCGTTTTTATGCCCTTAAATTAGAGAGTTATATCACATAATATAGTTAATAAACAACATTTCCCACATGTCTGCTTTACATCAGCACAATTTTGGAAACATAATTTTTTTTTGTTAGGGAGTTATAAGGGTTAAAAGTTGACCAGCGATTTCTCATTTTTGCAACAAAATTTGCAAAACCATTTTTTTTACGGACCACCTCACACTTGAAGTGACTTTGACGGGTCTATATGACAGAAAATGTCCAAAAGTGACACCATTCTAAAAACTGCACCCCTCAAGGTACTCTAAACCACATTCAAAAAGTTTATTAACCCTTCAGGTGCTTCACAGGAATTTTTGGAATGTTTAAAAAAAATTGAACATTTAACTTTTTTTTCACAAAATTTTTACTTCAGATCAAATTTGTTTTATTTTACCAAGGGTAACAGGAGAAATTGGACCAAAAAAGTTGTTGTACAATTTGTCCTGAGTACGCTGATACCCCACATGTTGGGGTAAACCATTGATTGGGCACATGGCAGAGCTCGGAAGGGAAGGAGCGCCATTTGACTTTTCAATGCAAAATTGGCTGGAATTGAGATCGGAACCCATGTCGTGTTTGGAGAGCCCCTGACGTGCCTAAACAGTGGAAACCTCCACAAGTGACACCATTTTGGAAAGTAGACCCTCTAAGGAACTAATCTAGATGTGTGGTGAGCACTTTGAACCTCCAAGTGCTTCACAGAAGTTTATAATGTAGAGCCGTAAAAAAATATTAATATTAATTTTCACAAAAAATGATATTTTTGCCCCACATTTTTTATTTTCCCAAGGGTAGCAGGATAAATTGGACCCCAAAAGTTGTTGTGCAATTTGTCCTGAGTACGCTGATACTTCATATATGGGGATAAACCACTGTTTGGGCGCATGGCAGAGCTCGGAAGGGAAGGAGCGCCATTTGACTTTTCAATGCAAAATTGGCTGGAATTGAGATCGGAACCCATGTCGTGTTTGGAGAGCCCCTGACGTGCCTAAACAGTGGAAACCCCCACAAGTGACACCATTTTGGAAAGTAGACCCTCTAAGGAACTAATCTAGATGTGTGGTGAGCACTTTGAACCTCCAAGTGCTTCACAGAAGTTTATAATGTAGAGCCAAAAAAAAAAAAATTAATATTAATTTTCACAAAAAATGATATTTTGCCCCAAATTTTTTATTTTCCCAAGGGTAGCAGGATAAATTGGACCCCAAAAGTTGTTGTGCAATTTGTCCTGAGTACGCTGATACTTCATATATGGGGATAAACCACTGTTTGGGCGCATGGCAGAGCTCGGAAGGGAAGGAGCGCCATTTGACTTTTCAATGCAAAATTGGCTGGAATTGAGATCGGAACCCATGTCGTGTTTGGAGAGCCCCTGACGTGCCTAAACAGTGGAAACCCCCACAAGTGACACCATTTTGGAAAGAAGACCCCCTAAGGAACTTATTTAGATGTGTGGTGAGCACTTTTAACCCCCAGTTGTTTCACTAAAGTTTAGAATGTAGCGCTGTGAAAATCAAAAAATCATTTTTTCTTTCCACAAAATGATGTTTTAGCCCGCAATTTTTTTTCCCCCAAGGGTAACAGGAGAAATTGGACCACAAAAGTTATTGTCCAATTTGTCCTGAGTACGCTGATACCCCATACATTGGGGGGAACCACTGTTTGGGCGCACGGCAGAGCTCGGAAGGGAAGGAGCGCCGTTTGAAATGCAGACTTAGATGGATTGGTCTGCAGGTGTCATGTTGCATTTGCAGAGCCCCTGATGTACCTAAACAGTAGAAACCCCCCACAAGTGACCCCATATTGGAAACTAGACCCCCCACGGAACTTATCTAGATGTGTTGTGAGAACTTTGAACCAACAAGTGTTTCACTACAGTTTATCACGCAGAGCCGTGAAAATAAAAAATATTTTTTTTTTCCACAAAAATTATATTTTAGCCCCCACATTTTTATTTTCCCAAGGGTAACAGGAGAAATTGGACAACAAAAGTTGTTGTGCAATTTGTCCTGAGTACGCTGATACCCCATATATGGGGGGGAACCACTGTTTGGGCGCTCGGCAGAGCTCGGAAGGGAAGGAGCGCCGTTTGAAATGCAGACTTAGATGGATTGGTCTGCAGGTGTCATGTTGCATTTGCAGAGCCCCTGATGTACCTAAACAGTAGAAACCCCCCACAAGTGACCCCATATTGGAAACTAGACCCCCCACGGAACTTATCTAGATGTGTTGTGAGAACTTTGAACCCCCAAGTGCTTCACTACAGTTTATAACGCAGAGCCGCGAAAATAAAAAATATATTTTTTTCCACGAAAATTATATTTTAGCCCCCATGTTTTTATTTTCCCAAGGGTAAGGCTGGTTTCACACTTGCGTTTTTTTTAAAAACGCATGTGTGAAAAAACGCATGTAATCGCGGTAAAACGCATGCGTTTTTTTAGACGCATGCGTTTTTATAGAAAAACACAAGAAAACAAGAAAAAAACAAAAAACCCTAACCCTACCCCTAACCCTACCCCTACCCCTAACCTGAAATACGTGGCACTGAAATACGTGGCACTGAAATACGTTTATATACGTATATACGTATATAAGTGCCACGATATTTCAGTGGCCACGTATATAAGTGCCACGTATATAAGTGCCACGTATATAAGTGCCACGTATATAAGTGCCACGTATATAAGTGCCACGTATTTCATGTACATGCCATGATATTTAAGTGCCACGTATATAAGTGCCACGTATTTAAGTGCCACGTATTTAAGTGCCACGTATTTAAGTGCCACGTATTTAAGTGCCACGTATTTAAGTGCCACGTATTTAAGTGCCACGTATTTCACGTAAATGCCACGATATTTCAGTGCCACGTATTTCACTGAAATACCGTGGCACTTAAATACGTGGCACTGAAATATCGTGGCACTGAAATATCGTGGCACTGAAATATCGTGGCACTGAAATACGTGGCACTATGACTGTCAGAAAATGTTCATTAAACGGTTAGGGATGAGTTTAGGGGTAGGGTTAGGGTTAGGGTTTGGATCCCTTTATCACCTTGATGGTGGTGGGTGACTTTTCAGTGTGTGTTCTGTTTTTTTTCTATAAAAACGCATGCGTTTTTAACGCAAACAAACGCGTTGAGATCGGACGCCATGTCGCGTTTGGAGAGCCCCTGATGTGCCTAAACAGTGAATACTCCCCAATTCTAACTGAAACCCTAACCCCAACCCTAACCCTAGTCCTAACCCTAGCGCTACTTTCACACTAGCGTTTTTTTGCATACGTCGCAATGCGTCGTTTTGGCGAAAAAACGCATCCTGCAAAGTCATCTGCAGGATGCGTTTTTTCCCCATAGACTAACATTAGCGACGTATTGACACACGTCGCAAGCGTCGTGCGACGGTTGCGTCGTGTTGTGGCGGACCGCCGGCAGCAAAAAACGTTACATGTAACTTTTTTTGTGCTGACGGTCCACCATTTCCGACCGCGCATGCGCGGCTGGAACTCCGCCCCCACCTCCCCGCACCTCACAATGGGGCAGCGGATGCGTGGAAAAACAGCATCCGCTGCCCCCGTTGTGCGGCGCTTGCACAGTATGCGTCGGTATGTCGGGCCGACGCAGCGCGACGGCCCCGTACCGACGCTAGTGTGAAAGTAGCCTAACGGGAAAATGGAAATAAATATATTTTTTTAAATTTTATTATTTTTCCTAACTAAGGGGGTGATGAAGGGGGATTTGATTTACTTATATAGCGTTTTTTGGGCAGATTTTTATGGTTGGCAGCCGTCACACACTAAAAGACGCTTTTTATTGCAAACAATAGTTTTTGCATCACCACATTTTGAGAGCTATAATTTTTCCATATTTTGGTCCACAGAGTCATGTGAGATCTTGTTTTTTGCGGGACGAGTTGACGTTTTTGCTGGTACCATTTTCGGGTACATGACATTTTTTGATCGCTTTTTATTCCGATTTTTGGGAGGCGGAATGAACAAAAACCAGCAATTCCTGAAATTCTTTTAGGGGGTGCGTTTATACCGTTCCGCGTTTGGTAAAAAGGATAAAGCAGTTTTATTCTTCGGGTCAGTAGGATTACAGCGATAACTCATTTATATAATTTTTTTATGTTTTGGCGCTTTTACACAATAAAAACTATTTTATATAAAAAATAATTGTTTTTGCATCGCTTTATTCTGAGAGCTATAACTTTTTATTTTTCTGCTGATGATGCTGTATGGTGGCTTTTTTTTTGCGGGACAAGATGACGTTTTCAGCGGTACCATGGTTATTTATATCCGTCTTTTTGATCGCGTGTTATTCCACTTTTTGTTTGGCGGTATGAGAATAAAGCGTTGTTTTTTGCCTCGTTTTTTTTTTTTTTTTTTACGGTGTTCACTGAAGGGGTTAACTAGTGATATAGTTTTATAGGTGGGGTTGTTACGGACGCGGCGATACTAAATATGTGTACTTTTATTGTGTGGTGTTTTTTTATTTAGATAAAGAAATGTATTTATGGGAATATATTTATTTTTTTTTTCTTTATTTAGGAATTTTTTTTTTTTTTTTTTTTTACACATGTGGAAAAATTTTTTTTTTACTTTTTTACTTTGTCCCAGGAGGGGACATCACAGATCGGTGATCAGACCGTGTGCATAGCACTCGGTCTGATCACCGATGTGACAGGCACGTTCCACAGGCTTGCCGGCGCCTGCTATGAGGATTCTCAGCAGACGCCGGCAAGCAGGGTCATCTTATGACCCGGAAGGAGTCCCGCGGCCATCTTGGATCCGGGGACTCCTTCCAGGTCACCGGAGCAGCGCGATCTCATCGCGCTGCTCCGGTGGGAGAGCGCAGGGAGCCCCCGTCCCTGCGCGATCCCCCTCTATGCCGCTGTCACTATTGACAGCGGCATCAGAGGGGTTAAATGCCCGCGATCGGCGACAGCGCCGATCGTGGGCATTGCTGCGGGGTGTCAGCTGTCATATACAGCTGACACCCGCACCCGATCACCGCGGCGCTCAGCGTGAGACCGCGGTGATCGGGGCGCCGTACTAGTACTGCGGCTGGCACTAATGCAGTGCCGGCAGCGCCGTACTAGTACGGCGCATGGCACGAAGGGGTTAAATAAATATTTTGGTTGTTAAAAAATAAATACAAAGTTTTTTTGCCCCAATTATGTCTGGTTTATTGTGTCTTTCGCCGCCGGCAACACACACCGTGCACCAAATAAGAAACTTCGCCACACACTTTATTTTTTGGCAACATCATATCTCAATAGTTATAAAAAAAAAAGACTGCAGTTCTGTGTGTCTTTAGTATAGAGATATGAGGTGGGCCAAAAAAGGTATACTTGTATTATCTCCATAATCAATTCTTTCTATTTTGTCTGTGACTAGTGTTGCAGTCAAAAGAGAAAATGGTGGACATAAAGTGCAGAACTCTACTGAACAGGTCAGGTGTCAAAAAACTCATTAGTTAGGACACCTGACCTGGTGAGTAGAGAACTGCCTTGTATAACCTCCATTTTCTCTTCTGTGTACATAATCTATTACACACAAATTGAAGTGACGATGGTGATCACACACGGCATATCTATGCTCACCTGCACAGGTGTCAGAAGTAGTGAATTCATGAAGCTGTTATATGTGCATCATGAATTCATTATTTCTGACACCTGACTTGATGAGTATACATCTCTTTAGTGTGACAGTCATTGTCTCTTCAGTCTGTGTCCAATGGATACAGCAGAACAGAATCAGGACGCAATGACGTCAACAATAAATAAACAATAAAGCAACATGGCTGCCATAACACTATCAGTATGTGGCCAGTGTTTTATATCAGTATTTGTAAGACAAAACAAGGAGTGGAACAATTAGAAGTAAATTATGATATTAACATAATAACTAGCACCTCTGCCTTTATCACCCACTCCTGGTTTTGGATTACAAATACTGATATTAAATACAGACCAAATACTGCTAGTTTTAGGACAGCCTTGGTTTGTAGAGGAAATACATAGGAGACATGGTCAACACAACCAAAAATAAAGTTTATTAATGAGAAATATTATTATTATTGCAGAAAATTACTGGTACAGATCAAATTACAACAGGACATTTACACAACATTGTCCTGCCATGACACACGTCCAATATCTGAATCAAAAAAGGCAGCAAATTGGTCCCGCATGTGACCAACTGCTGCAGTTGACCGCAGCGGGTGATGCAGGAAATCGGGCAGTGGTTGTGCAACTGATTCATCCAGTTCAATGTTGGGTTGCCCCTTAGCCATTATATAATTGTGCAGAACCACACAGGCTTTGACCACCTCGTCGACTGTTTCCACTTTTAGATTTATGGCTGATGCAAGAATGCGCCATTTAGAGACCAGAATGCCAAAGGTACACTCTACTGTTCTTCAGGCCCTGGTCAGTCTGTAGTTAAAGATCCTTCTAGTGTGGTTCAAGTGTGGTTCAAGTCCCGACTGGAATAGGGCTTCAGTAGGTTTTCACACATCTGAAAGGCCTCATCCCCAACCATAACAAATGGCATCGGTGGACCTTGAGTGTTGGGAAGAGGTTGTGGCGGGGGAAAATTGAAATTTTTGCCATACACACGGCGGCCCATATTCGAGTCCTTGAAAGTCTGGGAATCGTTGCCACGGCCAAAAGCTCCAATGTCCATGGCGATGAAGCGACAGTTCGCATCAGCTATATAAATATGTAAATATTTTTTATAGTTGAAATACTCCGATCCTGTTCTGGCAGGTTTGATAATGCGGATGGGCTTTCCATCCACTGCTCCTAAACAGTTGGGGAAATCACACACACTCCAGAATTTTTCCGCAATTTCAAGCCACATGTCGACGGTGGGTAGGGGTATAAACTCATCCTGGAGTACATTCCACAAAGCCCGACAGGTTTCCACAACCATTCTGGACAGGGTGGATATTCCAAGCTGGTATTGGAAGTGGAGGGATGATAAACTCTCTCCGGTTGCCAGAAATCTGTAAGAAAAAGAAACACAAAAATAATTAGAAGCTATTCTATTTATGGTGTGGTTACACTAAAGAAAGAAAGGAAAATACCCAAAACATACATGTCAGAAAACACAAAATTTGGACTGTCATTGGTTTAGATTTGGAACGTACCTTAATGTAACCAGCAGACGTTCCTCTGGTGGAATCGCTCTACGGAGCTGGGTGTCCTGTCTCCGCATGGCTCCTTGGACACGACCAAGCAAATCCCGGAACGAGTCTTGTGACACCCTTGTATATTCCTGGAATTTCTCCGGGTTGGCATTAAGCTCGCCATACAGCGTGTGATAGGCTCCACGGCTCTCACGTAGTTCGATAATGGGGTGTCTCCAAAAACGCCTAAGTTGTCTCCTTCTCCATCTTTCGCGATTTCTGTCTTGCTCCCAAGCAAAAGCACAGGCAAGAAATAGCTTGATGCTTAAATCCAGGTTGAAATAAAAGCTCTCCATGCGAAGATCCATCATGGCACAGGATACAGGAGCAAAATCTGAAGATTACAGCTGGTCAGGGGTCTATATAAAGAAATCCCATAATACACGCCCTCTGTAGTCCCATTGGCGGTGTCTGGTTATCTTGATTTTTCTCTTGTGAAATTTCTCATCATGCGCACCAAAAACGCAAATGCAGGAAAAAACGCATACAAACGCGTACAAACGAGGCGTTTTTTTAACCGCATGCGTTAGCGCATGCGTCTAAAAACGCCGCGTTTTCATGCGTTTTTTCCACCACTTGCGGATGCGGATGAAACGCTGCGGATTTAAACGCTAATGTGAAACTAGCCTTACCGCAAGGTGATGAGCAGCCTTTCCTCAGCAGAGATTTTCATTACCGTATCCGAAAAGGTAAGATCAGGTGATAATACTACTAGAAGACGGTCAAATGCCTGGATTGGGATACGGCAAAACTCCATGAATTTCTTGGGATATCTGTAAAAAAAATGTACATAAAAAAAATGGTTAGGTAATATATGGTTAGTTTTTTGGGACACATTTTACTTAGGAAACTATCTTTACATATGGTTAACTTACCTCCTTAAACCTCTGTATAGCACATGAAAGTGCCCCTTCTCTGTCTGCCCCTCAGCAATGCGGTGCACCCACAGCTTTCGGGCTCTCCTTCTGGGCCGCTCCTAAGATAAAACTATTGGTTAGTGCACAACACAGAGAAAAAAGAAAGACATGTAAATATTATTTACATATACTTTAGCTTACCTGCTCTCTGTGACTATTGATAATTTGTAGCAACAATCCCAGAAGCATTGTTCTATATTGCCTGCAGAGCCGTAAGTGCTGTGTGCTCTGCTGTTGGCTCTGCTATCTGCCATCCACTCATGTCTATGGTATTCTTTACAAAAAGGAGAATTGGAAAAAGAGGTTGGACAAGGAAATGACATCACATTTCTTTTTTTTGTCAAGTAATATATCTTTATTTAGTTTACAAATATGCAGACAAATCCTCATAAAAAATGCATGAAAATCCGCATCAAAAACGCATCAAATCCGTGCTGATTTTTGGTGTGTTTTTTGCAAAGAGATGAAGATTCTGCGCAGAAAATTCCAGAGGCAAATACGCAACGTGTGCACATACCCTTAATGTTGTTTTTCTATACAATATTATTATTATTTATTATTTCTGTTATAACATTAATATTTTCTGCACACTTGTAAAGGGATACTATTATTCACATTAGCCTGTCCACAAGGTGATTCGCCATTTCATTTGGCCATGTGGTTAAGTGAACAGATTTCCCATGAATAAGCTTCAGTATGCATCCACAGTAAATCAAGCGTTCTAGTGTCATGAGTGTTTCATTTTCTCCTGGGAGTTCTGGGGTTAGGCGATCGATACGTATTTGTAATCGCCGGTCGTCCATATGCTGGTTAGAGACATGCAGATCCATCTCACAGCTGCTCCTGACCTGATCATTTTCTCCTCTATAAAGTCTGCTCAGACCTTTTTATCTCACCTGTGAACGTTTACTTCCTGTCTTGTTGGAGTTGGTATACTAACGTTGGAGTTCGTAGTTGCTGCTGGAGAGTGCTGCATGCTGTTTTAGGTGTATGCTTTCTTCATTATCATATTCCCATTTGGTTTGTACATGCCTATCCTTCCCTATATTCCCCTTTACCCTTGATGTGTGTTTTTGTATGTAAGTTGCTTTTTGTTATCCCTGTTTGTCTTATGTGTTTATACAGTAACATATCTGTCCCAGGCCTCCTGGGGGAGGAGACAGTTTAGGGCATATCAGGAGCATAGTAAGGTCGGAGTCTCGGGTCTCTCTACAATCAAGAGTACCCCCGGGATAGCGATAGTTAGGGTCCCAGTTCTAGGGACAGTTTGAGAGCTCCCTTACCAAAAGCTGTCACAGCGTGTCAAGACAAGTATTTATAAAACTACCACATGTGTGGAGTTTACTTTTCAATGGTTTTAAACATGACATAATTTTCCTTGTTTCAATGGCATTCACAGTCACCAGATCCATGAACCCATACAGCAGAGGTGTAAAGCTTAAGGCCCGACATGTCATTTTTGTTGTCCTCTAAGTCAGAACACAGAAGGACCAGCTCTCTACTTTCCCCTGCATGGAGAACAGATCAGAGCAGCATTGAAGTCTGCACCATACTTCAAAATCTAAGATGGCACCCCCTGTGCCAGCTCTGACCCCTTTACTAAGTACTGACTGCCTTCTACATTGCCACAGCCAGAGGGCAGCACGGTGGCAACCTTGCAGCGCTGTAGTCCTGAGTTTGAATCCCACCAAGGACAACATCTGCAAGGAGTTTGTATATTCTCCCCATGTTTGCGTGGGTTTCCTATGGGTTCTCCAGTTTCCTCCCACATTTGATAGACATACTGATAGGGAATTTAGATTGTGAGCCCCATCGGGGACAGTAATGAAAATGTGTGCAAACTGTAAAGTGCTGTGGAATATGTTGGTGATATATAAATAAACAGAGCCAGCACAAGGATCTGATGCGATCTTGGAATCTGACTTGACCAGGAGCTGGCAAGAGCTTGGATGTGTGGTTTGAAGGACATGGCGGAGTCAAGGGTTACTCTGAGGCAACGGATTTCCAGTACAGGGGAAAGTGAGGTGTCATTTATTGTGATATATACATCAGGTAGAGAAGATACGTGAGATGGAGGAAAGATAATGAGTTCAGATTTGTCCATATTAAGCTTGAGGAAGCATGAGGAGAATAAGGACGATCTGGCTGATAGACACTCCATAATTCTGGACACTAGAGAGGTGACGTCTAGGCCAGTGAGGTAGATCTGAGTGTCATCAGTGTACAGATGGTACTGTAAGCCATGGAACTTTGTGAGTTGTCCCAGGCCAAGCATATAGATGGAAAAGAGTAGGGGACCTAGGACAGAGCCTTGAGGGACTCCAACAGAGAGTGGGTGGGATGGGGAAATGGTGTGAGAATGGGAGACATTAAATGTGGGGTTGGAAAGGTATGGTTAGATCCAAGATAGGGCAAGGTCTTTGATGCCAAAAGAAGAGAGGATGTGTAGTAGGAGGCAGTGGTCAACTGTGTCGAAGGCAGAGGACAGGTCTAGAAGGAGGAGTATAGAGAATTGTCTAATGGCTTTGGCTGTAAGAAAGTCATTAGTAATTATGGTCAGGGCAGTTCCAGTGGAATGGTGAGGATGGATGCAACATTGTAGGTTGTTGAAGAGCAAGTTAGGCCAGAGGTAGGAGGAAAGTACAGCTTTAACATGCTGCTCAAGGAGTTTTGAAGTGAATGGGAGCATTAATAGGGGGGCAATAGCTGGACACAGTAGTTGGGTTGAGAGATAGATTTTTTTGAGGCTAGGCATGATTGTGGCATGCTTGAAAGCAGAAGGGAAGGTACCAGAAGTTAGGGATAGATTGAAGACATGGGTTAGGGATGAGATAAGTTTATTGGTGAGGTAGGGGTGGAGGTGGGATGGAGTCAAGTGCACAAGTGGCGAGGTGTGATTTGTAGAGGAGATGACTAAGATCTCCTTAAATGACGTTGGAGAGGGAGGTTATGGGGTTAGGGCATTGATCTAGTATAGAAAGGGTTGTGATGATTGAACAATAAAGATTTGCCTTGTTTGATTGATCTTATTTTTTAATTGTGTGGCAAAGTTCTCAGCAGAGATGAGGGTGGTCAGAGGGGGCAGTGGAAGGGAAGTGAAGGGTAGAGGAGGGAGTTAAGTTTTGAAGAACTCTTTGGAGTTATAGGATAAGGAAGATAGGAGGGTTGTGAAGTAGGCCTGTTTAGCAGATGTGAGGGCTGATTTGAATGCTAGGGTTGCTTGTGTTATTGCAGTGAAGTGATCTTGCGATTTTTTTTCTTCCAATGCAGCTCCACAACCCTGGAAACTTGCCAAAGCTTTTCAATGAGGTTATTGGGCCAGGGTTGTCAATTGATTCATCGCACTCTGCCATGCATGAGAGGGGCGACTGCTTCAATAGCTGATGCGAGAGTAGCATTGCAGAAAGCAGTGGCATTGTTTGTGTCATGAGGTGAAGCTCTGGATGCCAATGGTAGAGTCAGAGTGTTTGTCTAGCTGAGTGAGGTTTCTGCGGGGGTATTCTAGTTGCTGGACGTGGGTGACAGGTGAGGAGGACGGGGATGAGAACGAGAGTAGATGGGGATCAGATAGGGGGGAGAAGAGAGGTTGTGAGCTTAGATAGGGAGCAGGGTCAATTGAAAATAAGGTCTATTGTATGTCTGTCTGTGTGGGTGGCTGAAGAGGCATTGCATGACACCTACACATCGACTTGAAGGAATGTACCCGATTCCTCCCTATAAGTTAGCTTCAGTTCTGTTCTGTGATTTTCTCCCATAAACTGCTCACTTTGGGTCCTTCCTAAACATTTCTTTAGGATTAAAGGGGTATTCCTATCTCCAAGATCCTATCTCAACATCTAGTAGGTAAAATACAAGAGAGAAAGAGGGTCTTATCTTAATATAAATTAAACAAGGTAAACTAAGGTGCGCTTTCCTCACAAGGTTGTGTAAAGGTACCTTCACACGAAACGACTTTGTAACGATATCGCTAGCGATCCGTGACGTTGCAGCGTCCTCGCTAGCGATATCGTTTAGTTTGACACGCAGCAGCGATCAGGATCCTGCTGTGATGTCGCTGGTCGCTGAATAAAGTCCAGAACTTTATTTGGTCGTCCGATCGCCGTGTATCGTTGTGTTTGAAAGCAAAAGCAACAATACCAGCGATGTTTTACACTGGTAACCAGGGTAAACATCGGGTTACCAAGCGCAGGGCCGCGCTTAGTAACCCGATGTTTACCCTGGTTACCAGCGTAAAAGTAAAAAAAAAAACAGTACATGCTCACCTGCGCGTCCCCCAGCGTCTGCTTCCTGACACTTACTGAGCGCCGGCCCTAAAGTGAAAGTGAAAGCACAGCGGTGACGTCACCGCTGTGCTGTTAGGGCCGGAGCTCAGTCAGTGTCAGTAAGCAGATGCTGGGGGACGCGCAGGTGAGTATGTACTGTTTGTTTTTTTTACTTTTACGCTGGTAACCAGGGTAAACATCGGGTTACTAAGCGCGGCCCTGCGCTTAGCAACCCGATATTTACCCTGGTTACCCGGGGACCTCGGCATCGTTGGTCGCTGGAGAGCGGTCTGTGTGACAGCTCCCCAGCGATCAAACAGCGACGCTGCAGCGATCGGCATCGTTGTCGCTATCGCTGCAGCGTCGCTTCGTGTGAAGGTACCTTAAGGCACGACCACTGAGAAAACCAGTTGCTGCAGCTTCCATCAAAAGTTTCATTATTGAAATTGCCAGGGAAATGGAAATGATCTATGCTTATTGGAAGGATGACATCCACAATCGGATATAGTATGACGGTTTATTGTCAAAGCATTTAAGAGTCACACCGACTCCTTCCTCAGGGCAACCATACATGTACAGATATACTATATGAGATTGTGAGGGTATGTGCACACTCTGCAGATTTTGCAGCGGAACCGCAGCGTTTCCGCAGCTGCGGGTCCGCAGCGGTTTCCCATGATTTTACAGTACAATGTAAACCTATGGGAAACGAAATCCGCAGTGCACATGCTGCGGAAAAAAACTTGTGGAAACGCAGTGGTTTATATTCCGCAGCATGTCAATTCTTTGTGCGGATTCTGCTGCGGGTTTACACCTGCTCCAATAGAAATCTGCAGGTGAAAACCGGCAGAGGAAACCGCAATAGAAACCGCGATAAATCTGCAGTAAAAACCACAGCGGTTTTGCACTGCGGATTTATCAAATCCGCTGAGGAAAATTCCGCAATGGAATCCGCAGCGTGTGCACAAGCCCTGAATGTCATCCTTCCAGTAAACACAGATCACTTCCATTTCCCTGGCAATTTTAATATGCAGTAGGTGTAATAATAATAAAATTAGCAAGTACCTCCAATTAGAAATGTGGAACGCTCGCCAGGGCCTAGGGGTACTTGATACTGGGTCCGGTACTTAAGGGGATGCGTCACGGCAGCGGCGACGCGATTCCATGGCCCTGAGCACCCATGTAAAAAGGGAATGTCTTTAAAAGGGTTTTGAGAATAAAGTTTGTTTGTGACGCCACCTGTGGTATTCGGTCAGGGCCACTGGGGTGATGTTATAGCAGCTAAGATGGTATAACTCCCCACATGTGAAGTTGGGTCCCCGGGGCTCTCGGTGTGTAGATGAAGATGGTGGGTGGTGCGGTAAGAAAGAGAGGACACAGGTTTGCAGTCTCTTTACCTGGTTTACTGAAGACTTCAGGCAACCACAGTCCAGGGCACCAGATCATGGGTACAGGCAGGGTCCATCCAGCTTGGAAGCTAATTCAGAGTCCCCTTTACCAGGTTAGAAGCCTTCCTACTAGCATGGTGGTGTAGTGCCTTGGTGCCTGTGGCTTCTGTCAAGGTACTTACTGTTCTATCTGTCCTCCTTAAAGGGTAGAACACTAACCCGTATGACAGGTGGCTCGAGCCCTTTTACAGGGTCTCTATCATGACCCAGGCTCTATGCGAAACTGTGTCTCTAGGTGTTAGGGCAGACAGGTGACATGTAGTCCTGCTGTCCTGCCGGTTTCTGCTGTGCCACTTGGAGTTCAACACAACCCGGGTCTTCCGGCTACCAGTGTCTGCACTCTGCAAGGAGGTAGCTCAGTTGCAGCTATTCTCCCCAGGTATCACTTTCCTGTGCTCCGCTCTCCTGCATGCTCACTACAAGTTGTTCTTCTTTCTGTATTATCTCTATCCAGGAGCTACAGCACCCTCGTGGCTGCACGGCCCCTCTGCTTTCCTCCCTGCCTCAGACTGCTCCAGTCTGCTGTCTGGCACTCTCTGTCTCCTCTCACTCACTGACTTCCCCTCCAGACCAGAATATATATACACTCACTGGCCACTTTATTAGGTACACCTGTCCAACTTCTTGTTAACACTTAATTTCTAATCAGCCAATCACATGGCGGCAACTCAGTGCATTTAGGCATGTAGACATGGTCAAGACAATCTCCTGCAGTTCAAACCGAGCATCAGTATGGGGAAGAAAGGTGATTTGAGTGCCTTTGAACGTGGCATGGTTGTTGGTGCCAGAAGGGCTGGTCTGAGTATTTCAGAAACTGCTGATCTACTGGGATTTTCACGCACAACCATCTCTAGGGTTTACAGAGAATGGTCCGAAAAAGAAAAAAAATCCAGTGAGCGGCAGTTCTGTGGGCGGAAATGCCTTGTTGATGCCAGAGGTCAGAGGAGAATGGGCAGACTGGTTCGAGCTGATAGAAAGGCAACAGTGACTCAAATCGCCACCCGTTACAACCAAGGTAGGCCTAAGAGCATCTCTGAACGCACAGTGCGTCGAACTTTGAGGCAGATGGGCTACAGCAGCAGAAGACCACACCGGGTACCACTCCTTTCAGCTAAGAACAGGAAACTGAGGCTACAATTTGTACAAGCTCATCGAAATTGGACAGTAGAAGATTGGAAAAACGTTGCTTGGTCTGATGAGTCTCGATTTCTGCTGCGACATTCGGATGGTAGGGTCAGAATTTGGCGTAAACAACATGAAAGCATGGATCCATCCTGCCTTGTATGGAGCATCTTTGGGATGTGCAGCCGACAAATCTGCAGCAACTGTGTGATGCCATCATGTCAATATGGACCAAAATCTCTGAGGAATGCTTCCAGCACCTTGTTGAATCTATGCCACGAAGAATTGAGGCAGTTCTGAAGGCAAAAGGGGGTCCAACCCGTTACTAGCATGGTGTACCTAATAAAGTGGCCGGTGAGTGTATATACTAGATGGTGGCCCGATTCTAACGCATTCTAGAATCTGCATGTCCATGTAGTATATTGCCCAGTAACGTAGTATTTTGCCCAGTCACGTAGTATAATGCTCCATGCAGTTATGGCCCCATAGATGCCCCATATAATGCTCCATGCAGTTATGGCCCCATACATGTTCCATATAATGCTCCATGCAGTTCATTATGGCCTCATAGATGCCCCATATAATGCTCCATGCAGTTATGGCCCCATAGATGCCCCATATAATGCTCCATGCAGTTATGGCCCCATAGATGCTCCATATACTGCTCCATGCAGTTATGGCCCCATAGATGCCCCATATAATGCTCCATGCAGTTCTTTATGGCCCCATAGACGCTCCATACAGCATTGTGCCACATGTAATGCTGCTGCTGCTGCAATAAAAAAAAAATCACATGCTCACCTCTCGTCGCTGCTCCTCAGCATCCCGTCTCTCTGCACTGACTGTTCAGGCAGAGGGCACACTAATACGTCATCGCGCCCTCTGACCTGCACAGTCACTGCAAGAGGACAGGAAGACGGAGCGGCGCCCGGCGGATGGAACGCGGACAGGTGAATATGAAATACTCACCTGCTCCTGACGCTGTCCCTGCCTGTCCCATGGTACCGCAGTTTCTTCGCGCCTGTGCGAGAAGGACCTGCCATGACATAACGGTCACATGACCGTGACATCATGCCAGGTCCTTCTCACGCAGGCGAGCAGGGCCTGTGATGAAGTCGTGGTCACATGACCGTGACGTCATGGCAGGTCCTTCTCGCGCAGGCGCGCAGGGCCTGTGATGATGTCGCGGTCACATGACCGTGACGTCATGGCAGGTCCTTCGCGCATACCATCCTTGCCACCGGAAGGTGAGTATATAATGATTTTTTATTTTTTAAATTATTTTTAACATTAGATTTTTTTTACTATTGATGCCGCATAGGCAGCATCAATAGTAAAAACTTGGTCACACAGGATTAATAGCGGCGGTTATGGAGTGCGTTACCCGTGGCATAACGCGGTCCGTTACCACTGGCATTAACCCTGTGTGAGCGGTGACCGGAGGGGAGTATGCAGGCGCCGGGCACTGAGTGTGGGGATTAAGGAGCGGCCATTTTCTTCCGGACTGTGCGCGTCACTGATTGGTCATGGCAATGGTCGTGGGCGTTTTGCCACGACCAATAAGTGACTTGGATTCCATGACAGACAGAGGCCGCGACTAATGAGTATCCATGACAGAAAGACAGAAAGAAGGACAGACAGACGAAAGTGACCCTTAGACAATTATATAGTAGACTAGATTGTGGCCCGATTCTAACGCATCGGGTATTCTAGAATATGCATGTCCCCGTAGTATATGGACAATGATGATTCCAGAATTCGCGGCAGACTGTGCCCGTCGCTGATTGGTCAAGGCAACCTTTATGACATCATCGTCGCCATGGCAACCATTATGACATCTACGTCGATACTGTGCCCGTCGCTGATTGGTCGAGGTGAATTCGCGGCAGACTGTGCCCGTCGCTGATTGGTCGAGGCAACCTTTATGACATCATCGTCGCCATGCTGTGCCCGTTGCTGATTGGTCGAGGCCTGGCGGCCTCGACCAATCAGAGACGCGGGATTTCCAGGACAGACAGACAGACATAAAAACCCTTAGACAATTATATATATAGATATATATGGGAGCCACCCATAAGCTGGATCAGAGCTTCCCCTTCTGGCCTGGAGTGTGAACATGTTGTATGTTTGTGCTTACCTGATGAAGAAGATCCTCCCTCACTTCCAAGTGTGACATCACTCTCCCCATGAGGAAAGCAATGCCACTATAACAACCAGGGGGTGTTACAAATGCAGTATAGTAGGTGTAATAATAATAAAATTAGCAAGTACCTCCAATTAGAAATGCAGTATAGTTTTTCTGATTCTCTGTGCTTCTTTCCTCATGTGCAGGAATTGCAGGACCTTAGGTATATATGGTTACAACTACTGATATAGTGACAGCACATGAGGAAAGAAACTCAGAGAATCAGAAAAAACTATGCTACATTTCTAATTGGAGGTGTTTGCTAATATTATTATTACTACATATTGTGATAGGATCTTGGAGATGGGAATACCCCTTTAAGTTTAGAAGATTGACTTGGCCATATCAAAACTTTAACTTTATTCTTATTTAACCCTTCTTTTGTAGAAAGACTTGTGGAGCTTGAGTCATTATCTTGCTGCTTGACCCACATTATTTTCAGATTCTGCTTAGGGACTGATGTCCTTACATTTTCCTTTAAAATTTACTAGTGTAATTCAGAATATATTGTTCTCTGTTGATGGCGAGCTGTCCTGGCCCATGTGCACAGTCAGACTGGTGCATCAGATAGCCAGAGAATCTTCCAGGGTGGGGCAGCCAATCCACGACCCACCCAACCACCTGTTCATTTGTTGAAGTACAGCTCCATCATATTCACAGCATTTGCCTGGTCTTGCATCTTGTCCATGTGCAATGCTGCTCAGCGAGCGGTGCATACTTAATTCTATAACACTGCACTGCTCATTGACACATGTGTAGTGCAGCTCCATCACATAGCCCTCCTGGCTTCAATACTGGTCATTATCGCATGCACAGTCATAGCTGACTGTGTGTTCTGATCAGAAAGCTGCTGTTCCTTCAGATCAGTGTTGTATGTCTCTGTGTCACGAAACAGCTGTCGGGTGACCCGGGACCAAGGACTCCTTCCCTGTCCCTAACATTAGGGGGCACTCTAGCTCACCCTGTTCCCCGTGGTACTTCAAATGGCTAAGATGCTGGGGCCTCCGCTCTTGCCTTAGCTCCTAAGTTAGCCCTCTGTCTGTTCTCCTCCCCCACCCAGGGAAGAGGGGGCGCTGCTATGCACAGTAGTACACCAACTAGACAAACAAGGCAACACGGACAAGGGTTAACAGAAAACTCAAAGCATACAAAATATTCACTCACATGTAACAGAGTAATGCACTGTGAAGGTAGGAGAATAAACAAAAACAGAGCAGGATAAGGAATTACCACGCATTCAAACCAAGCAACAGCCACTAATACGTAGCTCCTTCAACTCTCCTCATATCTACTCCTCTCCCACTGATAGCCATGCAGCAATTGCTAGCTGTGTCGAGGATTAGTAACAGAGCCCAGATTATAAATGGAAAAGGAGTGGCTAACCGAGTACAGTTGTGAGCATAGGGATTTCAAACATGGCCGATTAACTTCTGTTCTGCCACAAGAAATAAACCCATTTAAAATGATGGAGAAGTGCTACTTTTCAGCACCGGAGTAGGACCAATCAGACGCTGTGGTCTTCTGGCTCCACACTGTCTTGGTAACCCTGTGACAGTATTCCCTCTTTTATGAGGGGCCTCTGGAACCTCAGGACCAGGCTTATCAGTCTGTGCCATGTGAAAAGCCTGGACCAGTCTGGCCGCATGAACATCAGATGCTAGTACTCACATCCTCACCTCAGGACTGTATCCCTCCAATGTACGAGATACTGAAGTGACCGACAAACTAGATGAGAGTCCTAAACTTTCACAATCTGAAACTCCAAATTGCCATCGTCAATGAAAGGAGATGGTGGTACTGGTGATGGTACAGAAGATGCAATATATTTTTTGAGGAGAGAACAATGAAATACATTATGGATCCTAAAGGTAGGTGGTAAAGCAAGGTAAAATGCTATGGGATTGACGTTGGTTATGATCTTATCAGGACCAATAAACCTGGGACCCAGTTTCCAAGCCAAAACCTTCAGCTTAATATTCATAGTGGACAACCACTCCAAGTCACCAACACACAGTTCTGGACCCTCCAATCAGCCACACTCTTATATTTGGATCCCAGCTTCCTCAAATTATTAGCAGCCCCTTGCTATATGGTAGAAATAGAAGATGAAAACTGTTCCTCCTCCGGTAATCCAGAAGGGCAATTACCATTACAAGAACTAAACTGAGGATGGTACCCATATGCCCTGTAAATGGGGACTTACTGGTCGATTCCTGACAACGATTATTTACCGTGAATTCAGCTAACAAGTAAATTGCCCAATTTTCCTGATTTTCAGAAACGAAACACCTGATATACATCTCTAGATTCTGGTTAACCCGTTTAGTCTGCCTATCAGACTGGGGAACAAAATGACAAATGAATCCCTAGATGGGTGCAAAATGCTCTCCAAAATTTGGAGACAAACTGCACCCCCGATCAGAAACAATATCGGTTGGGATCCCATGTAATCGAATTATTTCCCTTATGAAAACTTGCGACAAGGATTTGGCATTCAGTAAAACTGGCAAAGTGATAAAATGAGACATTTTACTAAATGTATCTACCATCACCAGAATTACAGTATTCCACGCCGATACGGGTAGATCCATGATAAAATCGACTGAAAAATGAGTCCAATGTCTGATGGGAATCTTGAAAGGTTGGAGATACCCCAACAGATGAGTATGAGAGGTTTTTGAATGCACGCAGACACTGCAGGTAGCTACATTCTCCCAAACATACTTATGAGCACCTGGTCACCAAAAACGCTGAGGAAGCAGATCAGAGTTGGCTTTTTTACCAGGATATCCAGTCAACACAGAATCGTAATGTTTGCTGAGGACTTTAAGATGAAGATTTACCGGAACAAACAGTTTATCAAATCAACAGGCAGCAGGGGCGTCCCTTTGAGCATCAACACCCTCTCTTTCCAGATCAGAACATATAGACCATCATAACCACCCCTTTTTGAAGAAAAGGTACTGGTTCACACTTATTTCCTCCCCCAGGAAAGCAACGGGATAAGGCATCTGCCTTAATGTTTTTGTTCCCCGGCAAAAAAGTTAAACCTGGTAAAAACAATGCCCATCTTCCCTTTCAAGGTGTTAAATGTTTCACCTTTTCCAAGTATAACAGATTCTTCTGATCCATGATTACCATAAGGAAGACTTTAAGTCCATCTAGTTCAACCCATAGCCTAACCTATCATGCCCTAACATGTTGATCCAGAGGAAGGCAAAAAAAACCCATGTGGCAAAGAGAAAGCTCCACATTGGGGAAAAAAATTCCTTCCCGACTCCACATATGGCAATTAGACTAGTTGCTTGAATCAACGCCCTATCAAGGAATCTAGTATATATAACCTGTAACATTATACTTTTCAAGAAACGTATCCAGTCCCCTCTTAAATTTTAGTAATGAATCACTCATTACAACATCATATGGCAGAGAGTTCCATAGTCTCACTGCTCTTACAGTAAAGAATCCGTGCCTGTTATTATGCTTAAACCTTCTTTCCTCCAGACGTAGAGGATGCTTCCTTGTCCCTGTCTCAGGTCTATGATTAAAAAGATCATCAGAAAGGTCTTTGTACTGTCCCCTCATATATTTATACATTAAAATAAGATCACCCCTTAGCCTTCGTTTTTCCAAACTAAATAGCCCCAAGTGTAATAACCTATCTTGGTATTGCAGACCCCACAGTCATCTAATAACTTTGGTCGCTCTTCTGTGCACCTGCTCTAGTTCAGCTATGTTTTTCTTACACACCGGAGACCAGAACTGTACAGAGTATTCTAAGTGTGATCAAACCAGTGACTTGTATAGAGGTAAAATTATGTTCTCCTCATGAGCATCTATGCCTCTTTTAATGCATACCATTATTTTATTTACCTTTGTAGCAGCTGCCTGACACTGGCCACTAAATGTGAGTTTGTCATCCACCTATACACCCAGGTCTTTTTCATTGATGGTTTTGCCCAGTGTTTTACAATTAAGCACATAGGTATACATCTTATTACTTCTACCCAAGTGCATGACCTTACATTTATCCCCATTAAAGCTCATTTGCCATCTATCAGCCCAAGCTTCTAGTTTACATAAATCATCCTGTAATATAAAATTGTCCTCCTCTGTATTGATTAACCTGCAGAGTTTAGTGTCATCTGCAAATATTTAAATTCTGCTCTGTATGCCCCATACAAGGTCATTAATAAATATGTTAAAAAGAAGAGGGCCCAATACTGACCCCTGTGGTACCCCACTGTTAACTGCAACCCAGTCCGAGTGTGCTCCATTAATAACCACCCTTTGCTTCCTATCCCTGAGCCAGCTCTTAACCCACTAACACATATTTTCCCCTATCTTCATTATTCTCATTTTATATATCAACCTTTTGTGTGGCACCGTATCAAAAGCTTTTGAAAAGTCCATATACACTTCGTCCACTGGGTTCCCTTGGTCCAGTCCGGAACTTAGCGCTTCAAAGAAATTGATCAGATTAGTCTGACAGGAACGGTCCCTAGTAAACCTGTGCTGATACTGGGTCATGAGGTTATTCCTCTTCAGATACTCCAGTATAGCATCTCTTAGAATACCCTCCAGGATTTTACCCACAGTAGAGGTTAAGCTTACTGGCCTATAATTTCCAAGTTCACTTTTTGTCTCCTTTTTGAATATTGGCACCACATTAGCTATATGCCAGTCCTGTGGTACAGACCCTGTTATTATGCAGTCTTTAAAGATTAAAAATAGTGGTTTATCAATGACTGTACTTAATTTCTGCAGTACTCGGGGGTGTATCCCATCCGGGCCCGGAGATTTTTCAATCTGGTTTTTACAGAATGTATTTAATTTTCTATATTTATTTAATGCCTCATCACTACCTACTTCCTTTAATTCTCTAAATGCTTTCTTTTTGTCACTTATTGCGCCCCTTACAGCTCTATTTAGCCATATTGGTTTCCTCCTATTTCTAGTATGTTTATTCCCATTCGGTATATACTGTGCACAGGTCCTATCCAGGATGCTAATAAACGTCTCCCATTTTCTTTGTGCATTTTTATGTCTCAGGATATAGTCCCAGTTAATTGCACCAAAATCATCTCTCATCCGTTGGAAATTTGCCCTCCTGAAGTTTAGTGTCCTTCTAACCCCTCTGCTACACATGTTTCTAAAGGATACATGAAAACTTATTATTTTGTGATCACTATTACCCAAGTGACCCCCAACCCTTATATTTGATATGCGGTCTGGCCTGTTGGTTAATATTAGGTCTAGTAGTGCCCTCCTTCTTGTTGGGTCCTGAACCAGTTGTGAAAGGTAGTTGTGAAAGTTAGTTGTCTCTCATAGTTGTCAGAAACCGATTACCTTTGCTGGAACTGCAGATTTCTGTTCCCCAATCTATTTCAGGGTAGTTGAAGTTCCCCATAATAATGACTTCTCCTTGAGTCACAGCTTCATCTATTTGCTTTACGAGGATATTCTCTGTTGCTTCCATTATTTTTGGAGACTTATAACTAACCCTTATCAGTAATTTATTATTTTTTCCCCCTCTCCTTATCTCCATCCACAGGGACTCTACATTTTCATTACATTCACCTATATTATCACGCAGGATGGGTTTTAAGGATGATTTTACATATAGACACACACCTCCTCCTCACTTATCAGTTAGGTCATTTCTGAACAGACTATAGCCCTGCAAGTTAACAGCCCAGTCATGGCTCTCATCCAGCCATGTTTCAGATATCCCCACCATGTCCGAATTATGTTCCAACAGCATTAATTCTAATTCCTACATTTTGTTGGCGAGGCTTCTGGCATTAGTATACATGTACTTTATGTATATCTATTCTTTCTTAAATTATTAAGTGTTCTAACCCCACCCCTCATGCCACCGCCACCCCCAACTTCCTTATTTGTGCCCAGTTCTCTATCGGAACTATTTTCCCCTCCTATAAAATGAATACCCTCCCCCAATCCCTAGTTTAAACACTCCTCCAACCTTCTAGCCATTTTCTCCCCCAGCACAGCTACACCTTCCCTATTAAGGTGCAAACCATCCCTAGCATAGAACCTGTAGCCAACTGACAATTCGGCCCAGTTATCCAGGAACCAAAACTCCTCCTTCCTACACCAATTCTTGAGCCACTTATTAACCTCCCTAATCTCCTGTTGCCTCTCTGGCATGGCAGGTGGTACAGGCAGTATTTTGGAAAATACCACCTTGGAGGTCCTTGCTTTCAGCTTGCAGCCTAATTCTCTGAAATCATCTTTAAGGACCTTCCACCTACCTCTAACTTTGTCATTTGTGCCAATGTGCACCATGACCACTGGGTCCTCACCAGCCCCTCCCAGTAATCTGTCAACCCGATCAGCGATGTGTCGGACTCGAGCGCCAGGTAGGCAGCACACCGTTCGACGATCCCTGTCTTTGTGACAGATTGCCCTATCTGTTCCCCTAATAATTGAGTCCCCCACTAGCAGCACCTGTCTGGCCTGCCCTGCTCTCCTATTTCCCTCCTTACTGTAGCAGTCACTCCTTTGGCTTTCAGAGGACATGCCTGGCTGCAGCAGTGCTACCCCTGTACTGGCACCCCCCTCATCTGCCAACTTAGCAAACTTATTGGGGTGGCCAGATCAGGACTAGCCTCCATGGCACTCTTCCCTCTACCCTGCTTTCTAACTGTCACCCAGCTTGCTGCTTCACTGTCCTGCAGCTCCATCCTACCACCCCCCACCATCACTGGGTGAACCGCTCCATCCAAAAAATGACACCACTCTTCATAAGCCCATTTGATAGCTAAGAATTCCCTGTTACCAATGTCATAATTTTTCTCAGCTGGTGACAGTTGTTTTTTGAAAAATACTCACATGGTTGCCATTTACTAGACGCACCCTGCGACAATACAACCCCTCCCATTTCAGATGCATCAACCTCAATGACAAAAGGCTGAGAGATGTCAGGCTGTATAAGAATCGGCCCAGAAGTAAAAAACCTTTTCAATGTATCAAATGCCACCCTGGCAGGACTGGATCACTTGGAGAAGTCTGTCCCATACCTGGTCATAGCCGTAAGAGGTTTGGCTACTACCGAAAAGTTTTTAATGCACTTACGGCAGTAGTTGGTGAAACCTAAAAATCTTTCTAATGCCTTCAAATCCTCTGGATGATTCCAATCCAATACTGCCCGGACTTTCGCCGAATCCATACGAAAGCAGGTGGAAGACAACACATATCCTAGGAAAGGCATCTCCTCAACTGAGAACATACACTTCTCAGGTTTGACATATAATTTATCGTCTCGGAGTATATGTAAGACCTGCCTAACATGTACCTGGTGTGACTCAAGGTCAGGTGAATAAATTAGTATGTCATTCAGATAGATAACAATGAATCTGCCTACCAGTTGACTAAAGACGTCATTTTAAAGTGTTGACAGACGGCGGGCGCGTTCGTCAACTCAAAAGGCATCACCAGATTCTCATAGTCTCCCTCAGGCATATTGAACTCTGTTTTCTACTCATCCCCCTCTTTAATGCGGATAAGATTATATGCCCACCTGAGGTCCAACTTAGAGAACAATTTTGCCCCTACAATCTGGAATGTGGGGGAGCGCATACGGATCACAGACAGTGATCGTATTGAGCTTCTGGAAAGGAGGCAAGGGCACAATCCCATCTTTTTTCTTTACAAAAAAAGAAGCCCGCGGCAATGGGGGATGAGGATGGTCTGATATGACCCTTAGCCCGGATTTCTGTGATGTAGTCCTTCATGGCTTGACTCTCTGGATCAGAGATATTATAGAATCTGCTCTTGAGCAGCTTGACACCAGGAACAAGATTAATGGCGCAATCATAAAGAAGATGGGGAGGGGGTTCTTGACACCCCTGCTCAGAGAACACGTCCCCAAAATCTGACAGGTAATTAGGCACAGACTGGGTATCCACCCTAGCCACCCGGGTACCCAAGCAGTGTCCTTGACAATGCACACTCCATTTAACTACTTCCTGAGTCTGCCAGTCTATTACAGGATTGTGCCAAAGAAGTCCCAGTACCACAGGTGAGGGCAGACCCTCTAGCACTTAACAGTCCAACACCTCAGTGTGCATGAACTCTACCTGAAGCCGCAAGTCTCAGTCGACTTGAGTAAAGTACCCCTGTCTCAAGGGGGTGGAGTTGATGGCAATTATGGGTATGAGTCTTGACAGAGTGTGTGGGATGAAGCTTTGGACCTGGGCGAACCTAGTGTTGATCAAATTAAACCCCCTCATCGTGCAGAAATGCAGATATGTCCACCTTAATTCCAGCCACATGGCTGGTAGGAAAAACTGCATCCTACCCACAGAGGTGATATTTACACTCGGGTTGGTAACCTCCCCACAACCCGAGCCATCAAGTCTTTCTAGCTGTTGTTTACTATCAGGTCAGGAAGGACAGGTGCCCACAAAATGGCCATTTTTACCACAAAAGAAACACACTTCCCCCTTATGCCGGATAACCAACAATTTACCAGGATGTGATGCTGCACCCACCTGCATGGGTTCCTCAGTATGCTCAGTGCTGATCTCCCTTGTGCTTGAACCTCCCGCTCCTAGAGGTGACTCTCTATGTCTCTGGTGGAGGCCAGGCCCTACTCTACTGTAGCCTATTAAATATTTATTAAAATATCCAATACTCATTTTAGGTATATTTTTATTTATGTTTTATTAAGGGAATGTGTCACATACATTTTTTTAAATGAACAGTAATACCACATACAAGGGACAAATACTAGTCACTAGTGATGAGCGAGCCTGCTCATCACTACTCAGTGCTCGGCCGAGCATCGCAGTGCTCGTGATGCTCGGAGCTCACTGAGTATTTCTGGCTTTGCTCGGCAGGAGCTCGTGTCTCCGCCCTACATGTTTGGTGCTCTTTAGAGAGCCAATGAACATGCAGGGAATGTCTGCCACACACTGTAATGCGGCAGCCATGTTGGTTGTGGCATTACAATGATTGGCTGGCCGTACAGCGTCATCAGGTCTATATCAGACCTGGCGCCACCCTGCTCATCACAGTCTACTCCAGAATCACGCAGTGTAGGGAGAGTTGCTGATGAGCTAGGGGGAGATTTGTTTGCTTTGTAGTTAGTGTTGGTATACCACATATAATATAATACACATATCCATCTCAACTAAGTCCTTCTGAGGACTAATAGCTGAAAAGATATCAGTGCTAGGCAGGCAGTGTAAGTGGAGACTGCAGTGCATATAGCAATAGGGTCCATTCCAGTTCTGTTTGCTGCTGCTGCCTATCACAGATATTTATAGACATAGCCCCAGGTATCAGGGGCCAGGAATAATTTGTTTTTATCTTAATCCTGATTATTTGCTTTAAAAGTAATCCAGAGAACACCATTTTTCTGCTCCATTTACTTGTTGTCACTGCAGAATACAGCCAGATACTTTCCATGTTACAGTGGTTAAAAAACAGCTATTTTAAACTTGGGTTTGTCCGCGACACAGATCACATATCATTGCTGTCAAAATTGTGCAATTTCAGGTCTCAATTTAAATTTTGTTGCAGTGTCTTAAGCAAGTTATTGACACCAGTTTGCTTTAAAAAAAACCTACAACCTAGTAACCTACAAGCCAAATATTTGAAGCTGGGGTTTGTCCGCCACATGGATCGCATATCAGTGAGATCAAAATTGTGCTATTTCAGGCATCAATGTAAATTTTGTTGCAGTGTCTTAGGCAAGTTAATGACACCAGTTTGATCACTGTATCTACTGTATATATATATATATATATATATATATATATATATATATATATATATACATACATACTGTACATACGTATTTATATGTAGTATATATACAGTGCTCAAAAAAAATAAAGGGAACACTTAAACAACAAAATGCAACTAAAAGTCAATCACACTTCTGTGAAATCAACCTGTCCAGTTATGAAGCAACACTAGTTGTGAATCAATTTCTCCTGATGCTGTGCAAATGGAACAGGCAACATGTAGAAATGTTTGGCAATTACCAAGACAAGCCATATAAAGGAGTGGTTCTGCAGGTGGTGACCACAGACTTTTTCTCTGTTCTCATCCTTTATAGCTGTTGTTTTGGTCACTTTTGCATTTTTACATTGCTTTCACCCCTAGAGGTATGTACAGTAGCATGAGGTTGCTCAGGTAGAGCAGCTCATCCAGGATGGCACATGAATGCGAGCTGTGGCAAGAAAGGTAGCTGTGTCTGTCAGTACAGTGTCCAAAGCATGGAGCAGATATAAAGAGACAGGCCCGTGCACCAGGAGAACCTGGTGGGGTCCATAGCAAGGCAACAACCCAGCAACAGGACTGCTACCTCATCTTTTGTGCAAGGAGAAACAGGAGGAGCACTGCCAGAGCCCTGCAAAATGACCTCCAGCAAGGCCACTGAAATCCATGTGTCTCCTCGAACTGTCAGAAACAGACTAAATGGTGGTATGAGGGCCCGACATCCACAAGTGGGTGTTGAGCTTACAACCCAACACAATGCAGGGCGATTTGAATTTGCTAATGAACACCAAGATTCGCAGATTCAACATTGGCTTCCTGTGCCTTTCACAGATGAGAGCAGGTTCACACTGAGCAAATGTGATAGACATGGCAGAGTCTGGAGACAGCATGGAGAACGTTCTGCTGCCTGTAACATCCTCCAGCAGGACTGGTTTGGCAGTGGATCAGTAATGGTGTGGGGAGGCATTTCTTTGGAGGGCCACCCTGCCTTGCATGTGCTAGCCAGAGGTACCCTGACTGCCATTAGCTACCCTGATGAAATATGCATGTGCACTGGGCCCTGGGTTCCTTCTGATGCATGACAATGCTAGGCCTCATGTGACTGAAGTGTGTCAGCAGCTCCTGCATGATGAACGCATTGATGCTATGGCTTGGCCTGCCTGTTCCCAGACCTGAATCCAATTGAACACATCTGGGACATCATGTCTCGTTCTATCCACCGACACCATATTGCAAGAAAGACTGTTCAAGAATTGACTGATGCTTTAATTCAGGTCATGGAGAAGATTCCTCATCAGGACAATCCCAGGCATTGTAGGGAGGTCATACAGGCACATGGAGACCACACACTGCTGAGCATCATTTCCTGTCTTGAGGCACTTCCACTGAAGTTGGATCAGCCTGAAATTTGAATTTTGACTTTGATTTTGAGTATTATTCCATATCCAGACCTCAATGGGATAGTAATTTTGATTTACATTGATCATTTTTATGTTTTTTTTGTTCTCAATGCATTCTACTGTAATGATCAGAGATTTGCAACTTGAATATTTCATTCAGTGATATCTAGAATGCGGTATTTTAGTTATATGTATATATATATATATATATATATATATATATATATATATATATACAGTACAGACCAAAAGTTTGGACACACCTTCTCATTTAAAGATGTTTCTGTATTTTCATGACTATGAAAATTGTACATTCACACTGAAGGCATTAAAACTATGAATTAACACATGTTGAATTATATACTTAACAAAAAAATGTGAAACAACTGAAATAATGTCTTATATTCTAGGTTCTTCAAAGTAGCCACCTTTTGCTTTGATGACTGCTTTGCACACTCTTGGCATTCTCTTGATGAGCTTCAAGAGGTAGTCACCGGGAATGGTCTTCCAACAATGTTGAAGGAGTTCCAGAGATGCTTAGCATTTGTTGGCCCTTTTGCCTTCACTCTGCAGTCCAGCTCACCCCAAACCATCTCGATTGGGTTCAGGTCTGGTGACTGTGGAGGCCAGGTCATCTGGCGTAGCACCCCATCACTCTCCTTCTTGGTCAAATAGCCCTTACACAGCCTGGAGGTGTGTTTGCGGTCATTGTCCTGTTGAAAAATAAATGATGGTCCAACTAAACGCAAACTGCATGGAAAAGATGCTGTGGTAGCCATGCTGGTTCAGTATGCCTTCAATTTTCAAGTTTTTCCAATTTTTTGGACTGACTGACCTTCTTTTCTTAAAGTAATGATGGCCACTCGTTTTTCTTTACTTAGCTGCTTTTTCTTGCTATAATACAAATTCTAACAGTCTATTCAGTAGGACTATCAGCTGTGTATCCACCAGACTTCTGCACAACACAACTGATGGTCCCAACCCCATTTATAAGGCAAGAAATTCCTCTTATTAAACCTGACAGGGCACACCTGTGAATTGAAAATCATTCCCGGTGACTACCTCTTTAAGCTCATCAAGATAATGCCAAGAGTGTGCAAAGCAGTCTTCAAAGCAAAAGGTGGCTACTTTGAAGAACTTAGAATATAAGACATAACTTCAGTTGTTTCACACTTTTGTGTTAAGCATATAATTCCACATGTGTTAAATCATAGTTTTGATGCCTTCAGTGTGAATGTACAATTTTAATAGTCATGAAAATACAGAAAAATCTTTAAATGAGGTGTGTCCAAACTTTTGGTCTGTACAGTATATATATATATATATATATATATATATATATATATATATATATATATATATATATGTGTACCCCTTAGACAATTATATATATGTATATATATATAATTGTCTAAGGGGTACTTCCGTCTGTCTGTCGTGAAAATCCCAGGTGGCTGATTGGCCGCGACCAATCAGCGACAGGCACAGTCCGGCCGCAAATAGGCCCCTCCCTACTCCCATCCAGTCAGCGGCCACATAGGGTTTTAGCAGTCTGTTAAATGGACTGCTAAACACCGCGGCATAACGCAGTGTAACGCAGTCCGTTAACGCTGCTATTAACCCTGTGTGACCAACTTTTTACTATTGATGCAGCCTATGCTGCATCAATAGTAAAAACTTTTTAATGTTAAAAATAATTTAAAAAAATAAAAAATTATTATATTATCACCTTCCGGTGCCTTTCCCACCCCTCGCGATGCTCCGGTCCAAAGAATGCATTTCGGCAATGACCAGAGATGACGTAGCGGTTTCATGAGATGATGACGTAGCTGTCTTGCGAGACCGCTACATCATCCCATGTTATTGCCGCAATGCATTCTTGGGACCAGAGTGTCGCGCGGAGCATCGCTAAATGCCTGGCCTGGATCCGGGAGCCGCCGGAAGGTGAGTATATAACTATTTTTTATTTTAAGTATTTTTTTAACAGGGATATGGTGCCCACATTGCTATATACTACCTGGGCTGTGTTATATACTGCGTTGCCTGTCTTATATACTATGTCTCTGTGCTATATACTACATGGGCTGTGCTATATAGTACGTGGCTGTACAATATACTGCGTGGCTGCGCAATACACTATGTGGCTGAGCAATATACTACGTGGCTGTGCTACATACTTCTTGGCTGTGTTATATACTACGTGGGCTGTGTTATTTACTATGTGGGCTATGTTATATACTACGTGGGCTGTGCTATATACTGCATGGTGCATGGGCTGTGCTATATACTGCATGGGCTGTGCTATATACTACGTGGGCTGTGCTATATACTATGTGGCTGTGCTATATATTACGTGGCTGTGCTATATACTGCGTGGGCTGTGCTATATACTACGTGGGCTGTGCTATAGACTACATATTCTAGAATACCCGATGCGTTAGAATCGGGCCACCATCTAGTATATATATATATATATATATGTGTGTGTTTTGTAAGTACATTCTATTTCAGTATCAGTAAAATAGAGATCACTTTCTATATCATATATATTTATGGAATTCACATTTTTGTTCCTTTTTAAACAACAGTGACACTGAGATCAATTTCATTTAGCTGTTCAGGAGATTCACAGCTTCTCCCACGCATAGTTCTAACAAATAGGTAATTAGCAATAGCATGACAGCAAATGCAAGGACATAAAATAAAAAAGCTGATATGTAGTCTTCTGTGCTCTAAATTTACACCATAACAGACACATTATAATAATATACAGGTTTTTTACTTCTACAAAACAATTGATTTAACTTTTAAGGGCAGCCAGCTGTGAATCTATTATTCCAATATCTATAGATTAAAACATACTTTGTTTCTGCGACAACCTCTTTATCTGTGTAATGACCAAGCCAATTTTGACCTTAATGACTAAGTCAAAATTTTACAATTCTGTCCACTGTCACCTTAGAAGGTTACAACTCTGGAATGTTTCAATGTATCACACTGATTCTGAGATTGCTTTATTGGGACATACTGTACTTCATAATAGTGGTAACATTTCTTCTCTATGACTTGAGATTATTTGTGAAAAAAAATGGAAATTTAGCGAAAACGTTTTTCAAACTTTTAATTCTTACATCCTTAAACCCTTCCCGACCTGTGACACAGCGTATGCGTCATGAAAGTCAGTGCCAATCCGACCTGTGACGCATATGCTGTGGCACAGAATGATTGCCTTCCTGCAGGTCGAGTGAAAGGGTTAACTGTAATTTGACCCGATCTGCGGAGACAGGGGGAGTTGTACTTTAGCCCTGGGGGGTTCGCATTGCCCTCTCTTAGCTACGATCGCTCTGGTGTCCACTTTGTCACCACTCCCCAGATATGATTGGAGCTTGTGTCCTTGTGACGCTATCTCTCCATTCAGATGTGAAGGGGCGGAGTGATTGATGGCTTCCTCGCTGTCCAGCTTCATGGTGTCTGTTGTGGATTCTGTTTGTGGGCTCCCTCTGGTGGTTGCTGCTGGTACTGGGTGACTTTGGTGGGTTGCGGCCTTTGGTTTCCACCTGTCCATCAGAGGCTGGGTGTTTCCTATTTTACCTGGCCTTTCTGTCATTCCCTTGCCGGCTATCAATGTATTCAGATGTGCTCTGTTTGGTTCCTGCCTACCTGCTCCCAGATCTTTCAGGATAAGCTAAGTGCTGATTTTCAGTTGTTTGGTTTTTTGTCCAGCTGGCTTATTATGTCTCTATGCTAGCTGGTAGCTCTAGTGGACTGAGGTTCTCCCCATGTGCCATGAGTTGGCACATGGGTTCTTGTAATCTCAGGATGGTATTTTTGATTAGGGTTTTTTGCTGACCGCTCAGTCCCCTTTTGTATCTTTCTGCTTTCTAGTTTACAGCGGGCCTCAATTTGCTAAAGCTATATATATCATCTCTATGTGTGTGCCTTCCTCTCATTTCACCGTCAATACATGTGAGGGGGCAACTATATCTATTGGGGGTCATTCCTCTGGAGGCAAGTGAGGTATTATTCTCTCTGCAGTACTAGTTAGCTCTTAGGCTGGTGCGTGGCGTCTAGAACCAACGTAGGCACGCTCCCTGGCTATCTCTAGTTGCGTTTGTCAGGCGTAGGGCAGCGGTCAGCCCAGGTTCCATCACCCTAGAGCTCGTCCGTTAATTATTTGTACTTTGCTTGTCCTGTGCTATCCCTAGCCATTGGGGATTCATGACAGTATAGCCGGCCCACAAAGTGTTAATATTTTGGGCTGAAGCAGGAGAAATAGAAGTGTTTAAGGGAATTTTTTTTTTTTTTTTCCCTTCAGAGTTTTGCTGCCTAGCCCTTAATTGCTGTCTAGCTGCTTCTTACCTCCTCTTAACCCTTGAATGGCTCTGATCTTAGCTGTTTAACATGGATGTCCAGAGTTTGGCTTCCAGCCTGAGTAATCTCGCGGCAAAAGTTCAAAACATACAGGATTTTGTTGTTCACACTCCCATGTCTGAACCTAGAATTCCTATTCCAGAGTTCTTTTCTGGAGATAGATCTACCTTCCTGAATTTCAGGAACAATTGTAAATTGTTTCTTTCTTTAAAATCTCGCTCCTCTGGAGACCCTGCTCAACAGGTCAAGATTGTAATATCTTTCCTGCGGGGCGACCCTCAGAATTGGGCATTTGCATTGGCACCAGGGGATCCTGCATTGCTCAGTGTGGATGCGTTTTTTCTGGCATTGGGATTGCTCTATGAGGAACCTAACCTGGAGATTCAGGCTGAAAAGGCTTTATTAGGCTACGTTCACATTTGCGGTCAGCGCCGCAGCGTCGGGCGCCGCAGCGGAGCCGCATGCGTCATGCGCCCCTATACTTAACATGGGGGCGCATGGACATGCGTTGTGCTGCGTTTTGCGCCGCATGGCCGCAAGCGTTGGACGCAAGAAACGCATCAAGTTGCATTTTTTTTGCGTCCAACTTTCGGCCAAAAACGACGCATGCGGCGCAAAACGCAGCGTTTTAGCGTGCGTTTTGCCGCGTTTTTGTTTGCGTTGTGCGCTGCGGCGCCGACGCTGCGGCGCACAACGCAAATATGAACGTAGCCTTAGCCCTCTCTCAGGGGCATGATGAAGCGGAAATATATTGTCAAAAATTTCGGAAATGGTCGGTGCTTACTCAGTGGAATGAGTGCGCCCTGGCTGCAAACTTCAGAAATTGTCTTTCTGAGGCCATTAAGGATATTATGGTGGGGTTCCCTACGCCTACAGGTCTGAATGAGTCTATGGCTATGGCCATTCAGATTGATCGGCGTTTACGGGAGCGCAAACCCGTGCACCAGTTGGCGGTGTCTTCTGAACAGGCACCTGAGACTATGCAATGTGATAGAATTCAGTCCAGAAGTGAACGGCAAAATTATAGGCGGAAAAATGGATTGTGTTTTTATTGTGGTGATTCAGCTCATGTTATATCAGCATGCTCTAAACGCACAAAAAGGGTTGATAAATCTTTTGCCATTAGTACTCTGCAGCCTAAGTTCATTTTGTCTGTGACTCTAATTTTTTCACTGTCTTCCATTTCCGTCGATGCCTATGTGGATTCGGGCGCTGCCCTGAGTCTTATGGATTGGTCATTTGCTAAACGCCGCGGTTTTAGTCTGGAGCCTCTGGAAGTTCCTATTCCTCTGAAGGGAATTGACTCTACACCATTGGCTATGAATAAACCGCAGTACTGGACACAAGTGACCATGCGCATGACTCCCGTTCATCAGGAGGTGATTCGCTTCCTTGTACTGTATAATTTACATGATGTACTAGTGCTTGGTCTGCCATGGTTACAAACTCATAATCCTGTCCTGGACTGGAAAACAATGTCTGTGTTAAGCTGGGGATGTCAGGGGGTTCATGGTGATGCACCTCCGATTTCAATTGCTTCATCTACTCCTTCTGAGATCCCTGCGTTTTTGTCTGACTATAGGGATGTTTTTGAGGAGCCTAAGCTCAATTCGCTCCCTCCTCATAGAGAGTGTGACTGTGCTATAGAATTGATTCCTGGCAGTAAGTTCCCTAAGGGTCGTTTATTTAATCTGTCACTGCCAGAGCATACTGCTATGCGGAATTATATTAAGGAGTCCTTGGAAAAGGGACATATTCGTCCATCTTCGTCCCCTCTGGGAGCAGGTTTTTTTTTCGTGGCTAAAAAAGATGGTTCCCTGAGGCCTTGTATAGATTATCGCCTTCTGAATAAGATTACAGTCAAATATCAGTATCCATTGCCATTATTAACTGATTTGTTTGCTCGCATTAAGGGGGCTAGGTGGTTCACTAAGATAGATCTTCGCGGTGCGTATAATCTGGTGCGGATAAAACAGGGTGATGAGTGGAAAACCACATTTAATACGCCTGAGGGCCATTTTGAGTATTTGGTAATGCCTTTTGGACTCTCCAATGCTCCGTCAGTCTTTCAGTCCTTTATGCACAATATTTTCCGTGAATATCTGGATAAGTTTATGATTGTGTATTTGGATGATATTTTGGTGTTTTCTGATGACTGGGAGTCTCATGTTTTACAGGTCAGGAAGGTGTTTCAGGTTCTGCGGGCCAATTCTCTGTTTGTGAAGGGCTCAAAGTGTCTCTTCGGAGTCCAGAAGATTTCTTTTTTGGGGTACATTTTTTCTCCTTCTACTATTGAGATGGATCCCGTCAAGGTTCAGGCTATTTGTGACTGGACACAACCTACATCTGTTAAGAGCCTTCAGAAGTTCTTGGGGTTTGCTAATTTTTATCGTCGGTTCATTGTTAATTTTTCCAGTATTGTTAAACCTTTGACTGATTTGACTAAAAAGGGTGCTGATGTTGCTGATTGGTCTCCTGCGGCTGTGGAGGCCTTTCAGGAACTTAAGCGCCGGTTTTCTTCTGCTCCTGTGTTGTGTCAACCAGATGTTTCACTTCCTTTTCAGGTTGAGGTTGATGCTTCCGAGATTGGAGCGGGGGCGGTTTTGTCGCAGAGAAGTTCTAATGGCTCGGTGATGAAGCCATGTGCATTCTTCTCTAGAAAATTCTCGCCCGCCGAGCGCAATTATGATGTGGGTAATCGGGAGCTTTTGGCCATGAAGTGGGCATTTGAGGAGTGGCGTCATTGGCTTGAGGGTGCTAAACATCGTGTGGTGGTCTTGACTGATCACAAGAATCTCATTTACCTTGAGTCTGCCAGGCGTTTGAATCCTAGACAGGCTCGTTGGTCGTTGTTTTTTTCTCGTTTCAATTTCGTGGTTTCATACCTGCCAGGTTCAAAGAATGTAAAGGCAGATGTTCTTTCCAGGAGTTTTGTGCCTGACTCTCCTGGAGACTCTGGGCCTACTGGTATCCTTAGGGATGGGGTAATATTGTCCGCCGTATCCCCAGACTTGCGACGTGCATTGCAGGAGTTTCAGGTGGATAAACCGGATCGTTGTCCACCAGAAAGACTGTTTGTCCCGGATGATTGGACCAGTAGAGTCATCTCCGAGGTCCATTCTTCTGTGTTGGCTGGTCATCCTGGAATATTTGGTACTAGAGACTTGGTGGCCAGGTCTTTTTGGTGGCCTTCCTTGTCTAGGGATGTGCGTACCTTTGTGCAGTCTTGTGAAGTGTGTGCTCGAGCTAAGCCTTGCTGTTCTCGGGCCAGTGGGTTGTTGTTATCCTTGCCCATCCCGAAGAGGCCTTGGACGCACATTTCCATGGATTTTATTTCTGATCTCCCGGTTTCACAGAAAATGTCCGTTATCTGGGTTGTGTGTGACCGCTTTTCTAAGATGGTTCATTTGGTGCCCTTGCCTAAGTTGCCCTCCTCCTCTGAGTTGGTCCCTTTATTTTTTCAGAACGTGGTTCGTTTGCATGGGATTCCGGAGAATATCGTTTCTGACAGGGGATCCCAGTTTGTGCCTAGATTTTGGCGGACGTTTTGTGCCAAGATGGGCATTGATTTGTCTTTTTCGTCTGCATTCCATCCTCAGACGAATGGCCAGACGGAGCGAACTAATCAGACCTTGGAAACTTATTTGAGGTGTTTTGTTTCTGCTGATCAAGATGATTGGGTTGCTTTTTTGCCACTGGCCGAATTTGCTCTTAATAATCGGGCTAGTTCTGCCACGTTGGTCTCTCCTTTTTTTTGTAATTCGGGGTTTCATCCTCGTTTTTCCTCTGGTCAGGTGGAGTCTTCGGATTGTCCTGGAGTGGACGTGGTGGTGGACAGGCTACATCAGATTTGGAATCAGGTGGTGGACAATTTGAAGTTATCTCAGGAGAAGACTCAGCAGTTTGCTAATCGCCATCGCCGCGTGGGTCCCCGACTTCTTGTTGGGGATTTGGTGTGGTTGTCTTCTCGTTTTGTCCCTATGAAGGTCTCTTCTCCTAAGTTCAAGCCTCGGTTCATCGGTCCTTATAGGATCTCGGAGATTCTTAACCCTGTATCTTTTCGTTTGGATCTCCCAGCATCGTTTGCTATTCATAATGTGTTCCATCGGTCGTTGTTACGGAGGTATGAGGTACCCGTTGTTCCTTCGGTTGAGCCTCCTGCTCCGGTGCTGGTGGAGGGAGAATTGGAGTATGTTGTTGAGAAGATCTTGGATTCTCGTGTTTCCAGACGCAAACTCCAGTATTTGGTTAAGTGGAAGGGTTATGGTCAGGAGGATAATTCCTGGGTGGTCGCCTCCGATGTTCATGCGACTGATTTGGTCCGCGCCTTCCATAGAGCTCACCCTGATCGCCCTGGGGGTTCTCGTGAGGGTTCGGTGACCCCTCCTCAAGGGGGGGTACTGTTGTGGATTCTGTTTGTGGGCTCCCTCTGGTGGTTGCTGCTGGTACTGGGTGACTTTGGTGGGTTGCGGCCTTTGGTTTCCACCTGTCCATCAGAGGCTGGGTGTTTCCTATTTTACCTGGCCTTTCTGTCATTCCCTTGCCGGCTATCAATGTATTCAGATATGCTCTGTTTGGTTCCTGCCTACCTGCTCCCAGATCTTTCAGGATAAGCTAAGTGCTGATTTTCAGTTGTTTGGTTTTTTGTCCAGCTGGCTTATTATGTCTCTATGCTAGCTGGTAGCTCTAGTGGACTGAGGTTCTCCCCATGTGCCATGAGTTGGCACATGGGTTCTTGTAATCTCAGGATGGTATTTTTGATTAGGGTTTTTTGCTGACCGCTCAGTCCCCTTTTGTATCTTTCTGCTTTCTAGTTTACAGCGGGCCTCAATTTGCTAAAGCTATATATATCATCTCTATGTGTGTGCCTTCCTCTCATTTCACCGTCAATACATGTGAGGGGGCAACTATATCTTTTGGGGGTCATTCCTCTGGAGGCAAGTGAGGTCTTATTCTCTCTGCAGTACTAGTTAGCTCTTAGGCTGGTGCGTGGCGTCTAGAACCAACGTAGGCACGCTCCCTGGCTATCTCTAGTTGCGTTTGTCAGGCGTAGGGCAGCGGTCAGCCCAGGTTCCATCACCCTAGAGCTCGTCCGTTAATTATTTGTACTTTGCTTGTCCTGTGCTATCCCTAGCCATTGGGGATTCATGACAGGTGTCCATGGAAGCTGAACAGCGAGGTGCCTGCATGCTGCCCTGCAGCATACTCACCTCGATCGCCACCGCTATTGCAGCCGCTGCTGCCGCCAGGTACTCTCCTCTGCTCCCCCTGCCGTCCAATTCCACGCCCCCAACCTCTGCTCCTTCCCCTCTTCACCTCCGCGCCCCCGACTTCTGCTCACCCCCCAACCTCCACTTCCTCCCCCCTGCGCCGGTGATCACCCCCTCCCCCCTGCCCCATGAACACCCCCACCTGCTGCCGCCGGCTCCATCTCCTTCTGCATATCCCCAGCCCTCCCTGCACATGACAGTCCCCACCTGCCCCCGGTGATCACCACCTCACCCCAGTGATCCCCCTGTGATGCTGATCTCCCCCCTCCCCCCTGATCTCCCCCCTGCGATGCTGATCTCCCCCTGCGATGCTGATCTCCCCCCTGCGACGCTGATCTCCCCCTGCCCCACTGATCTCCCCCATGCGTTGCTGATCTCCCCCTGCTCGCTGATCTCCCCCTGCGATGCTGATTTCCCCCTGCGATGCTAATCTCCCCCCTGCGATGCTGATCTCCCCCCTGCCCCACTGATCTCCCCCCTGCCCCACTGATCTCCCCCTATGGCACTGATCTCCCCCCTGCCCCGCTGATCTCTCCCCTGCCTGCTGATCTCCCCCTGCCCCGTTAAATCTCCCTCCTGCCCCCCTGATCTCCCCCTGCCCCGCTGATCTCCCCCTGCGCCAGTTTTACCATTAGGGTTAGGGTTGGGGCTAAAATTAGGGGTAGGGTTAGGGGTAGGGTTGTGATTAGGGGTAAGGTTGGTATTAGGGGTAGGGTTAGGGGTAGGGTTAGGGTTGGTATTAGGGGTAGTGTTAGGGTTGGTATTAGGGGTAGGGGTAGGGTTAGGGTTGGTATTAGGGGTAGGGTTAGGGTTGGTATTAGGGGTAGGGTTAGGGGTAGGGTTAGGCTTGGTATTAGGGGTAGGGTTAGGGTTGGGATTATGGGTAGGGTTAGGATTAGGGGTAGGGTTAGAATTAGGAGTAAGGTTATGGTAGAGTTGGGGGTAGGGTAGGGTTAGTAGTAGGGTTGGGATTAGGGGTAGGGTTAGGATTAGGGTTGGGATTAGGGGTAGGGTTAGGATTAGGTTTGGGATTAGGGTTAGGGGTGTGTTGGGGTTAGGGTTGGAGTTAGAATTGGGGGGTATCCACTGCTTAGGCACACTAGGGGGTTTCCAAATGCAACATGATGCCCGCAGATCATTCCATCAAAGTCTGCATTCCAAAATGGGACTCCTTCCCTTCTGAGCTCTGCCATGCTCCCAAACAGAGGTTTACCCCAACATATGGGGTATCAGCGTAATCAGGACAAATTGCACAACAACTTTTGGGGACCAATTCCTCCTGTTACTTCTGTGAAAATAAAAAATGATGGGCTAAAAAATAATTTTTGAAAAGTAAAAAAAAATATTTTCACGGCTCTGCGTTATAAACTTTTGTGAAGCACTTGGGTGTAAAAAGTGGTCACTACACATCTAGATACGTTCCTTGGGGGGTCTAGTTTCCAAAATGGGGTCGCTTGTGGGGGGTTTCTACTGTTTAGGCACATCAGGGGCTCTGAAAACGTAACATGACACCCCAAACCATTCCATCAAAGTCTGCATTCCAAAACATCACTGCTTCCCTTCCAAACCCCGACGTGTGTCCAAACAGTGGTTTACCCCCACATATGGGGTATCAGCGTACTCAGGACAAACTGGACAACAACTTTTGGGGTCAAATTTCTCCTGTTACTCTTGTGAAAATAAAAAAATGTGGACTAAAAAATAATTTTTGAGGAAAAAAAATGATTTTTTATTTTCACGGCTCTGCGTTATAAACTTGTGTGAACCACTTGGGGGTAAAAAGTACTCACCACACATTTAGATAAGTTCTTTGGGGGTCTAGTTTTCAAAATGAGGTCAGTTGGGGGTTTCTACTGTTTAGGCACATCAGGGGCTCTGCAAACGTTACATGACGCCCGCAGACCATTCTATCAAAGTCTGCATTCCAAAACATCACTACTTCCCTTCCGAGCCCTGACGTGTGCCCAAAAAGTGGTTCTCCCCACATATCGGGTATCAGCATACTCAGGACAAACTGGACAACAACTTTTGGGGTCCAATTTCTCCTGCTACCCTTGTGAAAATAAAAAATTGCGGGCTAAAAAATAATTTTTGAGGGAAAAAAAGATTTTTTATTTTCACGGCTCTGCATTATAAACTTCTCTGAAGCACTTGGGGGTGCATAGTGCTTACCACACATCTAGGTAAGTTCCTTGGGGGGTCTAGATTTCAAAATGGTGTCACTTGTGGGGGAGCTCCAATGTTTAGGCACACAGGGGCTCTCCAAACACGATATGGTGTCCGCTAATGATTGGAGCTTATTTTCCATTCAAAAAGTCAAATGGCGCTCCTTCCTTTCCGAGCCTTGCTGTGCGCCCAAACAGTGGTTTACCCCCACATATCAGTGTACTCAGGAAAAATTTCCCAACAAATGTTAGGGTCCATTTTATCCTGTTGCCCATGTGAAAATGAAAAAATTGAGGCTAAAAGAAAATTAATGTGAAAAAAAGTACTTTTTCATTTCTATGGATCAATTTAGCACCTGGGGTCTCAAAGTGCTCACTATGCATCTACATAAGTTACTTGGGGGTCTAGTTTCCAAAATGGGGTCACTTGTGGGGGAACTCCAATGTTTAGGCACACAGGGGCTCTCCAAGCATGACATGGTGTCTGCTAACGATTGGAGCTACAGTAATTTTCCATTCAAAAAGTCAAATGGCGCTCCTTCCCTTCCAAGCCCCGCCGTGCACCCTAACAGTGGTTCCCCCCACATATGAGGTTTCAGCATTCTCAGGACAAATTGGACAACAACTTTTGGGGTCCACTTTCTCCTTTTACCCTTGGGAAAATAAAAAAAAGTGTTGCTAAAAGATCATTTTTGTGACTAAAAAGTTAAATGTTCATTTTTTTCTTTCCTGTTGCTTCTGCTGCTGTGAAACACCTGAAGGGTTAATAAACTTCTTGAATGTGGATTTGAGCACCATAAGGGGTGCAGTTTTTAGAATGGTGTCACTCTGGGTATTTTCAGCCATATAGACCCCTAAAACTGACTTCAAATGTGAGGTGGTCTCTAAAAAAAAAGGTTTTGCAAATTTTGTTGTAAAAATGAGAAATCGCTGGTCAACTTTTAACCCTTATAGCTTCGTAACAAAAAAAATTTTGTTTCCAAAATTGTGCTGATGTAAAGTAGACATGTGGAAAATGTTATTTATTAACTATTTTGTGTCACATAACTCTCTGGTTTAACAGAATAAAAATTCAAAATTTAATAATTGCAAAATTTTCTAAATTTTCTCAAAATTTCACATTTTTTCACAAATAAACGCAAAAATTATTGACCTAAATTTACCACTATCATGAAGCCCAATATGTCGCGAAAAAACATTCTCAGATTCGTTAGGATCTGTTGAAGCGTTCCTGAGTTATTACCTCATAAATGGACAATGGTCAGAATTGCAAAAAATGGCCAGGTCATGAAGGTCAAAATGGGCTGGGTCATGAAGGGGTTAAATCAGAGAGTTATGTCACACAAAACAGTTAATAAATGGCATTTCCCACATGTCTACTTTAGATCAGAATAATTTTGGAAACAATTTTTTTTTGTTAATAAGTTAGAAAGGTTAAAAGTTGACCAGCGATTTCTACGTTTTACAACAAAATTTACAAAACCCTTTTTTTAGGGACCACTAGTGTTGAGCGATACCGTCCGATATTTGAAAGTATCGGTATCGGAAAGTATCAGCCGATACCGGCAAAGTATCGGATCCAATCCGATACCGATACCCGATACCAATACAAGTCAATGGGACTCAAGTATCGGACGGTATCCCTGATGGTTCCCAGGGTCTGAAGGAGAGGAAACTCTCCTTCAGGCACTGGGAACCATATTAATGTGTAAAATAAAGAATTAAAATAAAAAATATTGCTATGCTCACCTCTCCGAGGGAACCGGCAGCGTTGTTTGCTTAAAATCCGCGCTTTTCCTTCCTTCCGTGACGTCACGGCTTCTGATTGGTCGCATGCCACCCATGTGGCCGCGACGCGACCAATCACAGCAAGCCGTGACGTAATTTCAGGTCCTTCTAGGCATTCAGTATTTTAAAATTACGTTCCGGCTTTGTGATTGGTCGCGTCGCGGTCACATGGGCGACGCGACCAATCACAAGCCGTGACGTCACGGGAGGCAGGAGACGCGCGCATTTTAAAATGCACGCGTGTCCAGCCTCCCGTGACGTCACGGCTTGTGATTGGTCGCGTCGCCATGTTGGCCGCGACGCAACCAATCACAGAAAGCCGTGACGTAATTTCAGGTCCTTCAGTATTTTAAAATTACGTTCCGGCTTTGTGATTGGTTGCGTCGCGGCCAACATGGTGACGCGACCAATCACAAGCCGTGACGTCACGGGAGGCTGGACACGCGCGCATTTTAAAATGCGCGCGTCTCCTGCCTCCCGTGACGTCACGGCTTGTGATTGGTCGCGTCGCCCATGTGACCGTGACGCGACCAATCACAAAGCCGGAACGTAATTTTAAAATACTGAATGCCTAGAAGGACCTGAAATTACGTCACAGCTTGCTGTGATTGGTCACGTCGCGGTCACATGGGCGGCATGCGACCAATCAGAAGCCGTGACGTCACGGAAGGAAGGAAAAGCGCGCATTTTAAGCAAACAACGCTGCCGGTTCCCTCGGTGAGGTCCAGGCTGCGTCGGAGAGGTGAGTATAGCAATATTTTTTATTTTAATTCTTTATTTTACACATTAATGTTGTTTCGATACCGATACCCGATACCACAAAAGTATCGGATCTCGGTATCGGAATTCCGATACAGCAAATATCGGCCGATACCCGATACTTGCGGTATCGGAATGCTAAACACTAGGGACCACATCATATTTGAACTGAGTTTGAGGGGTCTATATGACAGAAAGTTACCACAAAGTGACACCATTATAAAAACTGTACCCCTCAAGGTGCTCAAAACCACATTCAAGACATTTATTAACCCTTCATGTGTTTCACAGGAACTGAAGCAATGTGGAAGAAAAAATGAACTTTTAATTTTTTTCACACAAAATTTACTTTAGACCCAAACTATTTTATTTTCACAAGGGTAACAGAAGAAAATGGACCCCAAAATTTGTTGTACAATTTCTTCTGAATATGTCAATACCATATTTGTGGTGGAAATTTACTGTTTGAGCGCATGACAGAGCTTGGGAAGGAAGGATCACCATTTGACTTTTTGAATGTAAAATTTGCTGGATTACCATAATTAGCGAACACCATGTCGCGTTTGGAGAGCCTCTGGTGTGCTTAAACATCCCACAAGTGACTACATTTTGGAAACCACACCCCTTAAGGATTTTATCCAGGGGCATAGTGAGCATTTTGAACCTACAAGTATGACACAGAATATTATTAAAATTAAGTTGTCACATTGAATATGTCGTCATTAGTATTGAACGCAAGTGCTCGCTACTCCAGTTTGCATTGGGTGCTTGGGTATGCACCGAATATCACAGGTGCTTTAGTGACAAGCTTGAGTCTCTGTCTTGCACATTTCATAGCTGTTAATCACCCCGCAAAAAAATGTGGGGATCTGCGATACTCGGTGGATACCCGAGTACCCAATGAAAACTCGAGTAGCGAGCACTTGCGCTCAACACTAGCCGTCATATCTCCATTTTTTTCACTTTTGAAAAAAAACAGTTCTAACCCCAACCTTAACACACCCTTAACCCTAACACAGCCCTATCCCCAACCCTTACCATAAAACAACCCTAATTCCAACCGGAACCCCAACCCAAAGCCAAACTGCAAAGAATGGAAAAAATAAATTATTGTGATCAATGTGACAGGATCTATCACAATGATCAAAATGAACCAATATGAAAAATTTCCTATTGTTGCCAAGTAAAGGCCGGCAGATCTCAGCGGGCACACTGCGCATGCACCTGTAAGGAGGTAGACTGGGCCGCGGGTACATGCATGATGCCGGGTCCAGAACTGTTCAAGCTGCATCCAGCATTGCAGGGGGAAATAATGAGGAACCGGAAGGTCTCATGACTCTGGAGGAAGGGGCGTGGCTAAGCCAGGCATTGTGCAGGAAGTGCGGGAAAGGAGCTCAGTTTTCTGCCGGCAGGGAGAGGGAACAGTTGTGTGTGCCACGCTTTGCAGACAGGGACAGTGTGAAGTCGGGACTCAGCAGGCTCATGCAAGCGAGACTCATGCAAGGGCCCCACAGAGACAGTGAGTGGGCAGAGGATTGGGCGCCCAGTCATACAGCGTGCACTACTCACGCCTGGACTTTGAGCATCAGTTCACCCAATTGGCAGGAGTGCCACAGAGCATGTGCCGGGCAGAGACTTCGCCCCACTATTATAACTCTGTAAATTGATGGACTAGGGGCTCAACGGGTAAAACTGGAGACCACCCATTGCCACCAGAAGCTTTTCCGTGTGCTGGCGGGTAAGGCCTGAAGACTTCAAATCGGCCATTGCTGATTCTACTACCCCCGCGGACTGCCTGAGTCTGAGGAACACAAAGACATGATAAGTTTAATAACCAAACTGTTGTGTTACATTTCAATTCCCTTTTGTTGATTTCCTTGTTTTCTCCTTGCGAGGTGTTCCCTTACTGTTCAAATTAAATAGTTTTACTGTCAACCTTTGCTCTGCCTTCCCTGCGTTACTGCATCCCATAACGTGCTTACACACCCTCCATTTTTTCCAGGAAGATTATACAGTGCCAGGGAACAGAGCAGGAAGGCTGGGTGATGGTGGTAGTACTGGGGGTCTCGGGGTGCATCATTTCTCTCTCTTCTGACATGTTTATCATGTAAGAAGAGAGTGAAATCATTGAAACAGCTGGCACACTTTTTATTTTTGTGATCGCTATTATTCACTTAATATCTGTGATCACGTGATCTGGCCCTGATCATGCTCTCCTAGATCTCAGCTACCCCAATAGTCAAGATCCCGGAGATATTCTGAATCTAGGGGCTACAGCCTTATTCCCACAATAAATACGCTTAGCGGCCACCATTTAATGCATATTGGCAGTTTCTAAGGGGTTAAGCTATTTTATAATTTAGCAAACACCTATGGGAAGCTTATATTCACTAGGAAATTGTCATTTTTGAATACATAATTATATTACCTAAAATCTGCTCAAAAACATCATATACATTTTGTTGTGATAAGATATAAGCCATCCCTAGGCACAGCACACTCAGCTCTTTCAGGAATAGTGAGAGTCATGGTTGCTAGAAATTTGGCTGCACAGTATACAGTCATGCTCAAAAGTGTTAGTTTCCTTGAAATTGTTCCAGAAAAAAAGTATTTCTCCCAGAAAATTATTGTAATTGCACATGTTTTGTTATACACATGTTTATTTCCTTTGTGTTTATTGGAACAACACAAAAGACAGAGAAATTAGACAAATTGGACATAATTTCATTCAAAATGCCCAAATTGGGCCATACAAAAATTCTTGCCTCAATATTGCTGTTTTTGCCTCAATCTTTGCATTGTGTGTCTGTGTGTGCCATACTAAGCATGGAGAGCAGAAAAGAGAAATTAACTATCTGAAGACTTGAGAACCCAAATTGCTGAACAATATCAACAATCTCAATGTTACAAGTCCATCTCCAGAGATCTTGATGTTCCTTTGTCTAAAGTGCGCAACATAATCAAGTAGTTAACAACAAATGGTACTGCAGCTAATCTCCCCATACCTGGACTGCAGAAAAAAAATTGATGAACTCTTGGAATCCAGGATAGCTCAGAGGGTGGATAAGCAGCCCCAACAAGTTCCAAATAAATGCAAGCTGTCCTGCAGTCTCAGGGTGCATCAGTGTTAGTGCAAACTATCCGTCGACATTTGAATGAAATGAAATGCTATGGCAGGAGACTGAGGAGAACCCCACTGTTGACACATACACATAGAAAAGTTAGACTGCAGTTTGCCAAAATGTGTGTAAGGCTGCTTTCACACATCACTTTTTTGTCGTCAGGCACAATCCGGCAAACAGAAAAAACGTTCCTTTGTCCGTTTTCTCTGGCTGCCGGAAAACGGATTTTCGACAGATCCAGCAAAAAACAGATGAAACGTGAGGCCATCCGGCGCTAATACAAGTCTACAAGAAAAAAACATCCGGCGGCAACTTTTGCCGGATCCGTTTTTTTCAAAATTCGCCGGATTGTGCCTGACGGCAAAAAACTGATGTGTGAAAGCAGCCTAAGCCAAAATCCTTCTGGGAAAGTGTCTTGTGGATAGATGAGACCAAGATAAAGCTTTGGTAAAGCACATCATTCTACTGTTTGCTAAAAACAGAATAAGGCCTACAAAGAAAAAATCACAGTACATATAGTTAAATAAGGTGGAGGATCAAAGATGTTTTGGGGTTGTTTTGCAGCCTTTTGGCACTGGATGCACTGACTATGTGCAAAGCATCATGAAATCTGAATATTGCCAAGGGATTGTACTGCCAAGGGAATATACGGCCTATCGTCAGAAAGCTGAGTTTGCGTCCTAAGTCATGGGTCTTCCGGCAGAACAATGACGCCGAACATACTTCACGCTGCATCCAGATATGGATGGAAACAAAGTGCTGGAGAGTTCTGAAGAGACCAGCTATGGGTCTGCATATAAATCCCATGAAACACCTGTGGAGAGATCTTAAAATTGCTGTTGGGAGAAGGCTTCCTTCTAATATAAGAGACCTGTTACAGTTTGCTAAAGAAGAGTGGTCCAAAATTCCAGTTAAGAGGTGTAAGAAGTTTGTTGATTGTTATAGGAAGCGATTGATTGCAGTTATTTATTCCAAAGGGTTTGCAATCAAATAATAAGTTGAGTACATCAGAAATTTTGTCCAGACCATTTTTGTGGTTTTATGTGACATGTCCAATGTGGAATAAATACTTCATTTTCAGGAACAATTTCAAGGGTGCCAACACTTTCAGCCATAACTGTATATCATTTTTTAAATTATCTAAATACATTTTTAGTTTAATAATGTTTAATAATATGGTGGATTTCGTCGATGTTGTAAGCATGAAATTTCCTTTTTGATGATCACTCAGAAATGTAATACCTTCATACAAAGTTCATGTATTTAATATAATTTATTTGGGGACTGTGGCAGTATTCACAGTATTAAAACATGGGGAGCATACACTTATTTATATCTGCAAACGTGAAAATTTTGTACTTTAAAACAGAGTAGCTTTAACTACCTTGTTTCAGGTTTGTTCTCAATTTTTTTTACCAAAATTGTTGCAGCTTGTAACACCATAACTTGGGATCTGAATTTCCCTAATGGAAGGTAACAAGAAAGCAATTAATTTGCTTGGTTCATATATAAAATGTGAAATTTAAGTTATTTGCAGAAATGAACATTCAACCAATACCAAGCAGCAAACAATATATGGTTGCACAAGTAAGTATTGCACCTAGTATCAGTGACAGCATTTATCATATAATTAAGATATAGATTTATTGTCATTAATCATGAAGTGATTCGTGACAGCTCTGGGTCTGCTGAAATTTAAATATTGATTTTTCCTTTTGGTCCAGCAAGAGTTAATGTCAGTCTCCTGCTGAAAGTTGTCTTTTAGGCTGGTCACCTGATGTTGATTTGTAACAACTCTCACCTCCCTTTTAATAGTCACATGACCCAACAGCTGATGGTCAGTTAGAGAGTTTTGCTCTATGCAGACCATATAGGTGTGAAGAGCTCACCTGTGACAATGTTGTTGCTGTTTGGGAGATGTGCTAACCTGGTGACTGCTACTCTGCTGCTGCGGAGTTTAACCCCTTACTGACCTCGGACGGGATAGTACGTCCGAGGTCAGCTCCCCTGCTTTGATGCAGGGCTCCGCGGTGAGCCCGCATCAAAGCCGGGACATGTCAGCTGTTTTGAACAGCTGACATGTGCCCGCAATAGGCGCGGGCAGAATCGCGATCTGCCCGCACCTATTAACTAGTTAAATGCCGCTGTCAAACGCAGACAGCAGCATTTAACTACCGCATCCGGCCGGGCGGCCGGATATGAGCGCATCGCCGACCCCCGTCACATGATCGGAGGTTGGTGATGCTTCATATTAGTAACCATAGAGGTCCTTGAGACCTCTATGGTTACTGATCCTCGGCAGCTGTGAGCGCCACCCTGTGGTCGGGGCTCACAGCACACCTGATTTTCTACTACATAGCAGCGAACAGCAGATCGCTGCTATGTAGCAGAGGCGATCGTGCTGTGCCTGCTTCTAGCCTCCCTTGGCGGCTATTGAAGCATGGCAAAAGTTAAAAAAAAAGTTAAATAAAATGTGAAAAAAATAAAAAAAATAAAAGTTTAAATCACCCCCCTTTCGCCGCAATCAAAATAAATCAATAAAAAAAATCAAACCTACACATATTTGGTATCGCCATGTTCAGAATCGCCCGATCTATCAATAAAAAAAAGCATTAACCTGATCGCTAGATGGCGTAACGAGAAAAAAATTAGAAACGCCAGAATTAAGTTTTTTTGGTCGCCGCGACATTGCATTAAAATGCAATAACGGGTGATCAAAAGAACGTATCTGCACCGAATTGAAATCATTAAAAACGCCAGCTCAGCACGCAAAAAATAAGCCCTCAACCGACCCCAGATCATGAAAAATGGAGACGCTACGAGTATCGGAATATGGCGCAATTTTTATTTTTTTTTTAGCTAAGTTTGTAATTTTTTTTCACCACTTAGATAAAAAATAACGTAGTCATGTTAGGTGTCTATGAACTCGTACTGACCTGGAGAATCATAATGGAAGGTCAGTTTTAGCATTTAGTGAACCTAGCAAAAAAGCCAAACAAAAAACAAGTGTGGGACTGCACTTTTTTTTGCAATTTCACTGCACTTGGAATTTTTTCCCATTTTTTAGTACACGACATGGTAAAACCAATGATGTCGTTCAAAAGTACAACTCGTCCCGCAAAAAATAAGCCCTCACATGGCCAAATTGACAGAAAAATAAAAAAGTTATGGCTCTGGGAAGGAGGGGAGCGAAAAACGAACACGGAAAAACGGAAAATCTCAAGGTCATGAAGGGGTTAAAGGGAACCTGTCACCCACCCAGTCGTTTCAAACTAAAAGAGCCACCTTGTGCAGCAGTAATGCTGCATTCTGACAAGGTGGCTCTTTTAGTTCTGGGTGCTGTAACTAGAGAAATAATCCGTTTTTTAATTTGTAAGAAATACCTGGTCTTCAGTCAAGGAGGCCGGCGTTTCCCCCCTGCTTCAGACGCCACACAGCTGTCACTCTCATCTTCTTGGCGCCGGGCGCTGCCTCCTCCTCACCGCTGTTTTCAAAATAGCCGGCGCCTGCGCTCTTTTCTCCTGCCTGGTGCAGGCGCAGTGAGTGCTGCCCGTCTTTCCTCATATGCAGCCCAGCTGACTGCGCCTGCGTGGCCGCCTTGCCTGTGAATCTCAGCCCCGCAATGTGAATAAATCATAAGTCACTGCAGGGCTGGGAATCACAAGCAGGGAGGCCGTGCAGGCGCAGTCAGCTGGACTGCATATGAGGAAAGACGGGCAGCGCTCACTGCGCCTGCACCAGGCAGGGGAAAAGAGCGCAGGCGCCGGCTATTTTGAAAACAGCGGCGAGGAGGAGGTGGCGCCCGGCGCCAAGAAGATGTGAGTGACAGCTGTGTGCTGTCTGAAGCAGGGGGGAAACGCCGGCCTCCTTGACTGAAGACCAGGTATTTCTTACAAATTAAAAAATGGATTATTTCTCTAGTTACAGCACCCAGAACTAGGGTTGAGCGAAACGGGTCGATCATTTTCAAAAGTCGCCGACTTTTGGCTAAGTCGGCGTCTCATGAAACCCGATCCGACCCCTGTGCTTGTCGGCCATGCGGTACGCGACTTTCGCGCCAAAGTCGCGTTTCAATGACGCGAAAAGCGCCATTTCTCAGCCAATGAAGGTGAACGCAGAGTGTGGGCAGCGTGATGACATAGATCCTGGTCCCCACCATCTTAGAGAAGGGCATTGCAGTGATTGGCTTGCTGTCTGCGGCGTCACAGGGGCTATAAAGGGGCGTTCCCGCCGACCGCCATCTTACTGCTGCTGATCTGAGCTTAGGGACAGGTTGCTGCCGCTTCGTCAGAAGCAGGGAGAGTGTTAGGCAGGGTCCACTAACCACCAAACCGCTTGTGCTGCAGCGATTTCCACTGTCCAACACCACCTTCGGTGTGCAGGGACTGTGGAAGCTATTTTTTTTTTTTTTTCCCCTCAGCGCTGTAGCTCATTGGGCTGCCCTAGAAGGCTCCGTGATAGCTGTATTGCTGTGTGTACGCCACTGTGGAAACCAACTGCTTTTTTCAAAGCACATATCCTCTTGTTCCTTCCTTTCTGCACAGCTATCTTTTTTGTTTGTCCACACTTTTTATTTAATTTGTGCATCAGTCCACTCCTATTGCTGCCTGCCATACCTGGCTTACATTACTGCAGGGAGATAGTAATTGTAGGACAGTCCCTGTTTTTTTTTTGTTTTTTTTGTGGGAGATTAAGATTGGCATTTCTGCTACAGTGCCATCCCTGTGTGTGCCATCTCTCACTGAGTGGGCCATAGAAAGCCTATTTATTTTTTCCGTGATTTGTGTTCTAAATTCTACCTCAACACAAAAACACTACATCAATCAGTGGGAGAAAAATATTGGCCTCAGTCAGGGCTTGTGTGCCACTGCTGTGTGTGCTATCTCTCATTCAGTGGGCTATAGCAAGCCTATTTTTTTTTTTTTTTTTTTTAATATTATTTGGTTTCTAAAGTCTCCCTGAAAAAAAAAAAAAAACCTAAAAAAACAGTGGGAGAGTAATATTGCCCTTTCAGCTTGTGTGCCAGTCTTGACTCCTGGGTGTGCCACCTCTCTCCCTCTCATTCAGTGGGCCATAGAAAGCCTATTTATTTTTTTTTTTAAATATTATTGGGTTTCTAAAGTCTCCCTTAAAAAACAAAAAATACATAAAAAAACAGTGGGAGAGTAATATTGCCCTTTCAGCTTGTGTGCCAGGCTTGACTCCTGGGTGTGCCACCTCTCTCCCTCTCATTCAGTGGGCCATAGAAAGCCTATTTATTTTTTTTTTTAAATATTATTGGGTTTCTAAAGTCTCCCTTAAAAAACAAAAAATACATAAAAAAACAGTGGGAGAGTAATATTGCCCTTTCAGCTTGTGTGCCAGTCTTGACTCCTGGGTGTGCCACCTCTCTCCCTCTCATTCAGTGGGCCATAGAAAGCCTATTTATTTATTTTTTTAAATATTATTGGGTTTCTAAAGTCTCCCTTAAAAAACAAAAAATACATAAAAAAACAGTGGGAGAGTAATATTGCCCTTTCAGCTTGTGTGCCAGTCTTGACTCCTGGGTGTGCCACCTCTCTCCCTCTCATTCAGTGGGCCATAGAAAGCCTATTTATTTTTTTTTTTAAATATTATTGGGTTTCTAAAGTCTCCCTTAAAAAACAAAAAATACATAAAAAAACAGTGGGAGAGTAATATTGCCCTTTCAGCTTGTGTGCCAGTCTTGACTCCTGGGTGTGCCACCTCTCTCCCTCTCATTCAGTGGGCCATAGAAAGCCTATTTATTTATTTTTTTAAATATTATTGGGTTTCTAAAGTCTCCCTTAAAAAAAAAAAAAAACATAAAAAAACAGTGGGAGAGTAATATTGCCCTTTCAGCTTGTGTGCCAGTCTTGACTCCTGGGTGTGCCACCTCTCTCTCATTCAGTGGGCCATAGAAAGCATTTTTTTTTTTTCCTTGATTTGTGTTCTAAAATCTACCTCAACACAAAAACACTACATCAATCAGTGGGAGAAAAATATTGGCCTCAGTCAGGGCTTGTGTGCCACTGCTGTGTGTGCTATCTCTCATTCAGTGGGCTATAGAAAGCCTATTTTTTTTTTTTTTTTTTTAATATTATTTGGTTTCTAAAGTCTCCCTGAAAAAAAAAAAATACCTAAAAAAACAGTGGGAGAGTAATATTGCCCTTTCAGCTTGTGTGCCAGTCTTGACTCCTGGGTGTGCCACCTCTCTCCCTCTCATTCAGTGGGCCATAGAAAGCCTATTTATTTATTTTTTTAAAAATATTATTGGGTTTCTAAAGTCTCCCTTAAAAAACAAAAAATACATAAAAAAACAGTGGGAGAGTAATATTGCCCTTTCAGCTTGTGTGCCAGGCTTGACTCCTGGGTGTGCCACCTCTCTCCCTCTCATTCAGTGGGCCATAGAAAGCCTATTTATTTTTTTTTTTAAATATTATTGGGTTTCTAAAGTCTCCCTTAAAAAACAAAAAATACATAAAAAAACAGTGGGAGAGTAATATTGCCCTTTCAGCTTGTGTGCCAGTCTTGACTCCTGGGTGTGCCACCTCTCTCCCTCTCATTCAGTGGGCCATAGAAAGCCTATTTATTTATTTTTTTAAATATTATTGGGTTTCTAAAGTCTCCCTTAAAAAACAAAAAATACATAAAAAAACAGTGGGAGAGTAATATTGCCCTTTCAGCTTGTGTGCCAGGCTTGACTCCTGGGTGTGCCACCTCTCTCCCTCTCATTCAGTGGGCCATAGAAAGCCTATTTATTTATTTTTTTAAATATTATTGGGTTTCTAAAGTCTCCCTGAAAAAAAAAAATACATAAAAAAACAGTGGGAGAGTAATATTGCCCTTTCAGCTTGTGTGCCAGTCTTGACTCCTGGGTGTGCCACCTCTCTCCCTCTCATTCAGTGGGCCATAGAAAGCCTATTTATTTTTTTTTTAAATATTATTGGGTTTCTAAAGTCTCCCTGAAAAAAAAAAAAATACATAAAAAAACAGTGGGAGAGTAATATTGCCCTTTCAGCTTGTGTGCCAGTCTTGACTCCTGGGTGTGCCACCTCTCTCCCTCTCATTCAGTGGGCCATAGAAAGCCTATTTATTTTTTTTTTTAAATATTATTGGGTTTCTAAAGTCTCCCTTAAAAAACAAAAAATACATAAAAAAACAGTGGGAGAGTAATATTGCCCTTTCAGCTTGTGTGCCAGTCTTGACTCCTGGGTGTGCCACCTCTCTCTCATTCAGTGGGCCATAGAAAGCATTTTTTTTTTTCCTTGATTTGTGTTCTAAAATCTACCTCAACACAAAAACACTACATCAATCAGTGGGAGAAAAATATTGGCCTCAGTCAGGGCTTGTGTGCCACTGCTGTGTGTGCTATCTCTCATTCAGTGGGCTATAGAAAGCCTATTTATTTATTTATTTTTTTTCTTATTATTTGGTTTTTAAAGTCTCCCTGAAAAAAAAAAAAAAAACATAAAAAAACAGTGGGAGAGTAATATTGCCCTTTCAGCTTGTGTGCCAGTCTTGACTCCTGGGTGTGCCACCTCTCTCTCTCATTCAGTGGGCTATAGAAAGCCTATTTTTTTTTTTTTTTTATATTATTTGGTTTCTAAAGTCTCCCTGAAATAAAAAAAAAACTTAAAAAAACAGTGGGAGAGTAATATTGCCCTTTCAGCTTGTGCGCCAGTCTTGACTCCTGGGTGTGCCACCTCTCTCTCTCTAATTGTGGGCCATAGAAAGCCTTTTTTTTTTTTTTTTTTAATATTATTTGGTTTCTAAAGTCTCCCTGAGAAAAAAAAATAAATAAATTAGGTGGGAGATTAATATTGACATTAGTGCTTGAGTGACAGTCCTGCGTGTGTGTCATCTCTGTGATTTTGTGCCACAGAAAACAGAGTGTGTAACATTGTGCCTGATTTTCCTTGTGGTCTCACCAACCTGTTAAGGGATATTGAAATCATACTGAAGTTATAGCTCACCGTGTAAGTTGTTTGACAGCAACAAATAAAGTTACTTTGGTTAAGATTTTAAAACAATGAGGAAGTCTGGTGCAAGAGGTCGTCGTGGGCGTTCATTGTCAGCTGGTAATGATGGTAGTGGTAGTGGAGCATCAGGTGGTCGTGGGGATAAAAATATTCCACCTAAGTCTGGAGCTGTGGAGCCAGTTTCGTCGTCAGGCTACACAAGGCCTCGAACGCTCTCTTTTCTGGGAGTAGGAAAACCGCTTTTAAAGGCGGAGCAGCAACAGCAAGTTTTGGCTTACATTGCAGACTCAGCCTCTAGCTCTTTTGCCTCCTCTTCCGAAACTGGTAAATGTAAAAGCAGCGCGTCGCTTGTGGATGTTCACGGTCAGGGACAAGTCGCTTCCTTGTCCTCCTCAGCAAAAACTACAACAAGAGAGAAGGATGCAGCAGGCGACACAACGGGTCACTCCATGGAGCTCTTTACACATACCGTCCCTGGCTTAGAAAGTGAAACATTTAACAGGCCATGCCCATTACAAGTATATTCTGACATGGAGTGCACTGATGCACAGCCACAGCCAGAGTACTATGCTGCTCCTTTGACTCAGACCACCACATTGCCCTCTCAGGGTACAGATCCACAATCAGACCCTGATGAGACTATGTTGCCCCGCCACGAACGCTATACCACCGACCGACACAGTGACACAGACGAAGTTGCACACGAGCTCGAAGAGGAGGTAATAGATGACCCAGTTATTGACCCCGATTGGCAGCCATTGGGGGAACAGGGTGCAGGTGGCAGTAGTTCAGAAGCGGAGGTGGAGGAGGGGCCGCAGCAGGCATCAACATCGCAACAGGTTCCATCTGCCGGGCCCGTATCTGGCCCAAAACGCGTGTCAAAGCCAAAACCTGTTGGAGCACAGCGTTGCCATCCGGTTAAAGCTCAGTCTGCAATCCCTGAAAAGGGATCCGAGTCTAGGAAGAGTGCAGTCTGGCATTTTTTTAAACAACATCCAACTGATCAGCGCAAAGTCATCTGTCAAAAATGTTCAACTAGCTTAAGCAGAGGTCAGAATCTGAAAAGTCTAAATACTAGTTGCATGTATAGACACTTAACCACCATGCATTTTCAAGCCTGGACTAACTACCAAACGTCCCTCAAGGTTGTAGCACCCTCGGCCAATGAAGCTAGTCAGCAACGCAACATCCCTTCCGTCACTGTAAGGCCACCATTTTCCGCACCACCGGCAGTATCTGTGCAGGTTTCTTTGCCAGCCAAAAGCAGTCAGGGTCAGGGAATCACCAGTTTTGTAGGAGGAAATATTGCATCTAGGGCACCGGCGGAAACAATACCGTCTCCAACCGTCTCTCAGTCTGCCATGTACACCGGCACACCCGAAAGTTCCACGATCTCCAGCTCTCCAGTCCAGCTCACCCTACATGAGACTCTGGTTAGAAAAAGGAAGTACTTATCCTCGCATCCGCGTACACAGTGTTTTAACGCCCACATAGCTAGACTAATCTCGTTAGAGATGATGCCCTACCGGTTAGTTGAAAGCGAAGCTTTCAAAGCCCTGATGGAGTACGCTGAACCACGATACGAGCTACCCAGTCGACACTTTTTTTCCAGAAAAGCCATCCCAGCCCTGCACCAGCATGTTAAACAGCGCATCGTCCATGCACTCAGGCAATCTGTGAGTACAAAGGTGCACCTGACTACAGATGCATGGACCAGTAGGCATGGCCAGGGACGTTATGTGTCCATCACGGCACACTGGGTGAATGTGGTGGATGCAGGGTCCACAGGCGACATCAATTTAGGGACAGTTGTGCCTAGCCCACGGTCTAGGAAACAGTTGGCTGTAGGCGTTCGCACCCCCTCCTCCTCCTCGTCCTCCTGCAGAAGCTACAGCTCTTCCACAGAACGCAGTCTGCCAACCACTCCATCGGCAGATGACACTGTTGCACACCAGTTGTCCCATTATGGGCCAGCTACTGCCAAGCGTCAGCAGGCTGTATTGGCTATGAAGTGCTTGGGCGACAACAGACACACCGCGGAAGTTCTGTCCGAGTTCTTGCAACAAGAAACACAGTCGTGGCTGGGCACAGTAGATCTTGAGGCAGGCAAGGTAGTGAGTGATAACGGAAGGAATTTCATGGCTGCCATCTCCCTTTCCCAACTGAAACACATTCCTTGCCTGGCTCACACCTTAAACCTGGTGGTGCAGTGCTTATTGAAAACTTATCCTGGGTTCTCCGACCTGCTCCTCAAAGTGCGTGCACTTTGCTCACATATCCGACGTTCGCCTGTACACGCCAGCCGTATGCAGACCTATCAGCGGTCTTTGAACCTTCCCCAGCATCGCCTAATCATAGACGTTGCAACAAGGTGGAACTCAACACTGCACATGCTTCAGAGACTGTGCGAACAGAGGCGTGCTGTTATTTATTTGTGGGAGGATACACGGGCAGGCAGTAGGATGGCAGACATGGATTTCTCAGGTGTGCAGTGGTCTAAGATACAAGACATGTGTCAAGTCCTTCAGTGTTTTGAGGAATGCACACGGCTGGTTAGTGCAGACAACGCCGTAATAAGCATGAGCATCCCCCTAATGCGTCTGCTGATGCAAAGTTTGACGCACATAAAGGAGCAGGCGTCTGCACCAGAGGAAGAGGAAAGCCTTGATGACAGTCAGCCATTGTCTGGTCAGGGCAGTGTACAGGACGAGGTAGCGGGCGAAGAGGAGGTGGAGGACGAGGAGGATGATGGGGATGAGTATATTTTTAATGCCGAACCTTTCCCGGGGGCACAGGAAATTGGTTGCGTGTCACGGCCGGGTTCTGTTTTTTTGAGGGACACAAGTGACGTAGATTTGCCTGCAACTGCCCCTCAACCAATCACAACCGGAGATTTTACAACTGGAACTTTGGCCCACATGGCGGATTATGCCTTACGTATCCTAAAAAGGGACACACGCATTACGAAAATGATGAACGATGACGATTACTGGTTGGCCTGCCTCCTTGATCCACGCTATAAAGGCAAATTGCAAAATATTATGCCACATGAGAACTTGGAACTAATATTAGCAACCAAACAATCAACTCTTGTTGACCGTTTGCTTCAGGCATTCCCAGCACACAGCGCACGTGATCGTTCTCACACGAGCTCCAGGGGGCAGCAGACTAGGAGTGTTAGGGGTGCACACATCAGAAGTGGCGTTGGACAGAGGGGTTTTCTGACCAGGTTGTGGAGTGATTTTGCTATGACCGCAGACAGGACAGGTACTGCTGCATCAATTGAAAGTGACAGGAGACAACATTTGTCCAGTATGGTTACTAACTATTTTTCATCCCTTATCGATGTTCTCCCTCAACCGTCATTCCCATTTGATTACTGGGCCTCCAAATTAGACACCTGGCCAGAATTGGCAGAATATGCATTGCAGGAGCTTGCTTGCCCGACAGCAAGTGTCCTATCAGAAAGAGTATTCAGTGCTGCAGGTTCAATATTAACCGAAAAAAGGACTCGTCTGGCTACCCAAAATGTTGACGATCTAACATTCATTAAAATGAACCACAACTGGATTTCGAAATCTTTTGCCCCACCTTGCCCGGCCGACACCTAGCTTTCCTATGAAAGGCTCTTGCCTGTGAATTACTTTTCTAATGTCTAATTTGCTGCAGCTGATTGTACAGCATACGACATGTTTACACCTCCCTAAATGGCCAAACTCCCCACACGGGGCCGTGGTATCGCGACTTGGCGCAAGCACCCGTGAGACTGCTGTTTGTCTGAAGAGGTGGGTGTGCTCGCTTTTGGTTGACGGCATTGCTACTGGGTCCCTCATAGTACAATGTAGTGTCTCTGGCGGTGGTGGTGCACACCCAACGTCAGACACACCGTTGTAACATGAGGGGCCCTGGGGCGGTCCCGGCGGCCTCTAGAGAGTTCCCCCCTACCCCAGCTCAAAATGTGCTCTACCACATGCAAAATTATGTCGCACAGCTCCACCAATCTTTAGTCTATTCGCTGACATCATTCAATGTCTGGCACTGACAATACAAATTTGTAGACATCTACCGATGCAACTTAAAGTAGTCTGTGTCTGTGTCCTATATTGGCACCATTAAATAGTTACTGCCAAATTACTATGTCAGAAACTCAGCAGATGAGCCCACCCCTGTACCTAAGTATGCCACCTTTTTTTTTGTTTTGGTTGTTTTGCGAGACATTAACATCTATTTATATTTTGGGAGTACTGGGACAGACACTCCTTGCACTACTCCTCCACTCACCACCAAGCTGCCCGTGTATCCATGTAACCGCTGTAAAACTGCCATGAGCCTATTGTTTGTTATTTTAGGCCTTTGAAGCCTGTCTGCGGTCCCTCCTTCCACTAGTCCTCCACTGACCAGACCACTGCTGCCCGTGTACCCCTGGAACCAATTATAAAGTGCCTACAGCCAGCCCATTTTTTTATGTTAGGCCTTTGAAGCCTGTCTGCGGTCCCTCCTTCCACTAGTCCTCCACTGGCCAGACCACTGCTGCCCGTGTACCCCTGGAACCAATTATAAAGTGCCTACAGCCAGCCCATTTTCTTATGTTAGGCCTTTGAAGCCTGTCTGCGGTCCCTACTTTAAATACTCCTCCACTGACCACCAAGCTGCCTGCCCGTGTATCCATGTAACCGCTGTAAAACTGCCATGAGCCTATTGTTTGTTATGTTAGGCCTTTGAAGCCTGTCTGCGGTCCCTACTTTAAATACTCCTCCACTGACCACCAAGCTGCCTGCCCGTGTATCCATGTAACCGCTGTAAAACTGCCATGAGCCTATTGTTTGTTATTTTAGGCCTTTGAAGCCTGTCTGCGGTCCCTCCTTCCACTAGTCCTCCACTGACCAGACCACTGCTGCCCGTGTACCCCTGGAACCAATTATAAAGTGCCTACAGCCAGCCCATTTTCTTATGTTAGGCCTTTGAAGCCTGTCTGCGGTCCCTACTTTAAATACTCCTCCACTGACCACCAAGCTGCCTGCCCGTGTATCCATGTAACCGCTGTAAAACTGCCATGAGCCTATTGTTTGTTATTTTAGGCCTTTGAAGCCTGTCTGCGGTCCCTCCTTCCACTAGTCCTCCACTGACCAGACCACTGCTGCCCGTGTACCCCTGGAACCAATTATAAAGTGCCTACAGCCAGCCCATTTTTTTATGTTAGGCCTTTGAAGCCTGTCTGCGGTCCCTCCTTCCACTAGTCCTCCACTGGCCAGACCACTGCTGCCCGTGTACCCCTGGAACCAAATATAAAGTGCCTACAGCCAGCCCATTTTCTTATGTTAGGCCTTTGAAGCCTGTCTGCGGTCCCTACTTTAAATACTCCTCCACTGACCACCAAGCTGCCTGCCCGTGTATCCATGTAACCGCTGTAAAACTGCCATGAGCCTATTGTTTGTTATGTTAGGCCTTTGAAGCCTGTCTGCGGTCCCTACTTTAAATACTCCTCCACTGACCACCAAGCTGCCTGCCCGTGTATCCATGTAACCGCTGTAAAACTGCCATGAGCCTATTGTTTGTTATTTTAGGCCTTTGAAGCCTGTCTGCGGTCCCTCCTTCCACTAGTCCTCCACTGACCAGACCACTGCTGCCCGTGTACCCCTGGAACCAATTATAAAGTGCCTACAGCCAGCCCATTTTCTTTTGTTAGGCCTTTGAAGCCTGTCTGCGGTCCCTACTTTAAATACTCCTCCACTGACCACCAAGCTGCCTGCCCGTGTATCCATGTAACCGCTGTAAAACTGCCATGAGCCTATTGTTTGTTATTTTAGGCCTTTGAAGCCTGTCTGCGGTCCCTCCTTCCACTAGTCCTCCACTGGCCAGACCACTGCTGCCCGTGTACCCCTGGAACCAATTATAAAGTGCCTACAGCCAGCCCATTTTTTTATGTTAGGCCTTTGAAGCCTGTCTGCGGTCCCTCCTTCCACTAGTCCTCCACTGACCAGACCACTGCTGCCCGTGTACCCCTGGAACCAATTATAAAGTGCCTACAGCCAGCCCATTTTCTTATGTTAGGCTTTTGAAGCCTTTCTGCGGTCCCTCCTTCCACTAGTCCTCCACTGGCCAGACCACTGCTGCCCGTGTACCCCTGGAACCAATTATAAAGTGCCTACAGCCAGCCCATTTTCTTATGTTAGGCCTTTGAAGCCTGTCTGCGGTCCCTACTTTAAATACTCCTCCACTGACCACCAAGCTGCCTGCCCGTGTATCCATGTAACCGCTGTAAAACTGCCATGAGCCTATTGTTTGTTATGTTAGGCCTTTGATAGCCTGTCTGCGGTCCCTACTTTAAATACTCCTCCACTCACCACCAAGCTGCCTGCCCGTCTATCCATGTAACCGCTGTAAAACTGCAATGAGCCTATTGTTTGTTATTTTAGGCCTTTGATAGCCTGTCTGCGGCCCCTACTTGCAATACTCCTCCACTGAGCACAATGCTGCCTGGAGTGCCTGCCTGTGTATCCATGTAACCGATGTAAAACTGCCATGACTGCCTACTGTTTGTTATTTTAGGCCTTTGATAGCCTGTCTGCAGCCCCTACTTGCAATACTCCTCCACTGACCACACCAATGCTGCCCGTGTACCCCTGGAACCTATTTAAAAGTTCATAGAGCCTAGTTATATATTTTATTTACTATTAATAAGGCCATGATGGACTACGCTGTACCACGCTACAAGCTAACCAGTCGACACTTCTTTTGCGAGAAAAGCCATCCCAACCCTCCACCAGCATGTAGAAGACCGCATTGTCCATGCACTCTGGCAATCTGTGAGTACAAAGGTGCACCTGACAACAGACGCATGGACCTGTAGGCATGGCCACGGAAGATTACGTGTCCATTACGGCGCAATGGGTTAATGTGGTGGATGCATGGTCCACAGGGGACAGCCTACTAAGTCTGTCTGCAGTCCCTAATTCAAATTGTCCTCCACTGTCTAAATCGGAGCTTCCACCTTCTGGCTTTCGGCCTATAGTATCAGAAATTAAACTGCATTTGGCCTTCAACTTTGGTTAGGGCCTACTAACGGCTTCTGCCCCTCCCTGGTGTTGCCCTCAACTAAATAAAGCTGAGCTTCAACCTTCCGGCTCTCATTAAGTGGTTTTAAAAAAAAAAAATGGTGGTTAGGGCCTACTAACGGCTTCTGCCCCTCCCTGGTGTTGCCCTCAACTAAATAAAGCTGAGCTTCAACCTTCTGCTCCAAATTACCATTTTAAAAAATGCAATAGGCTTTTCCGGCCTACTAAAGGTGTCTGTCTGTGTGCCCCTGCCTGGTGTTGCCCTCAACTAAATAAAGCTGAGCTTCAACCTTCTGCTCCAAATTACCATTTTAAAAAATGCAATAGGCTTTTCCGGCCTACTAAAGGTGTCTGTCTGTGTGCCCCTGCCTGGTGTTGTCCTCAACTAAATAAAGCTGAGCTTCAACCTTCCGGCTCTCATTAAGTGGTTTTAAAAAAAAAAAATGGTGGTTAGGGCCTACTAACGGCTTCTGCCCCTCCCTGGTGTTGCCCTCAACTAAATAAAGCTGAGCTTCAACCTTCTGCTCCAAATTACCATTTTAAAAAATGCAATAGGCTTTTCCGGCCTACTAAAGGTGTCTGTCTGTGTGCCCCTGCCTGGTGTTGTCCTCAACTAAATAAAGCTGAGCTTCAACCTTCTGCTCCAAATTACCATTTTAAAAAATGCAATAGGCTTTTCCGGCCTACTAAAGGTGTCTGTCTGTGTGCCCCTGCCTGGTGTTGTCCTCAACTAAATAAAGCTGAGCTTCAACCTTCTGCTCCAAATTACCATTTTAAAAAATGCAATAGGCTTTTCCGGCCTACTAAAGGTGTCTGTCTGTGTGCCCCTGCCTGGTGTTGTCCTCAACTAAATAAAGCTGAGCTTCAACCTTCTGCTCCAAATTACCATTTTAAAAAATGCAATAGGCTTTTCCGGCCTACTAAAGGTGTCTGCCCCTCCCTGGTGTTGTCCTCAACTGAACAAAGCTGAGCTTCCACATTCTGGCTTTCGCCCTATACTATCAGATATTAAACTGCATTTGGCCTACTAGTGTGGTTAGGCCCTTGAAACAGTGTCTGCTGCTCTTGGGTTTGCTACTCCACTGAACAAAGCAATGCCGCCTGTTTAGTCCTGTTACCAATTTTGAACTGCATTTAGCCTACTTTATTCTTTGGCCCTATATCTGTTTCCTCCTCATCCTGCCCATTGCCCAGCCACTGCTAAATGAGTCTGCTGGTACATTGACCTAGACCACTACATTCCCCTTGTACTCTACACAGCCAGAATCTGACCCTGCTGAAAGTAAGGTTCCCCTTCCCGCATGTTATACCACCTTACACAGGGACAAAGAGGAAGGTGCAGATGAAAGTGCAGGTTCCTTCATCAGGTGGGGGGGCATACTCGTTGGCGACGTCACTGGCACAGGGCCCCTCAGAGTACGCAAAAGTGTCGCTGCTGGTGGGAGGCGCCCCCGCCATGCAAACACACCGCCGTACTTTGAGGGGCCCTGTGCCAGTGCCAATGCGAACGAGTGGGCCCCCCCCTGCTTGCTCAGGATCACAGCACTTGCAACGTTTAAATACTTACCTTTCCCTGCAACACCGCCGTGACGTAGTCCGCATTTCCTGGGCCCACGAAAAACTTGAGCCAGCCCTACTCCCCCCACAACTTTCCCCCAATTCCCTATGCCCAACTATTATTATACAGTTAATTAAGATTGGCAAGCTTCAGAAACAAGAATGGATGTTTTTGGCATTAAAATGGGCACTGTAGGTGTTTTCCTGGCCTCCACTCACTGCCGACTATGCTTCCCCATTGACTTGCATTGGGTTTCGTGTTTCGGTCGATCCCCGACTTTTAGCGATAATCGGCCGACTGCACTCGACTCGACTCTGGACAAAATCGGGTTTCCCAAAACCCTACTCGATCTTAAAAAAATGAAAGTCGCTCAACCCTACCCAGAACTAAAAGAGCCACCTTGTCAGAATGCAGCATTACTGCTGCACAAGTTGGCTCTTTTAGTTTGAAATGACTGGGGGGGGGGGGTGACAGGTTCCCTTTAAAAGTAGAGCCTATGCTCTTTTTTTTGTCTGTTCCCTGTTCATCTCTTCCCCTGTGTGTTACCATCTGCAGTGGCGAGGCTAGCGTCCTTGCCGGCTAGTGCACTAGCTAGGGTACACAGTGGTGACAGTCAGCGACTAGGCACATGACTATGGCGGGAGGAAGGACCGCCATAAGGCATTAGGGAAGCTTAGGGAAAAGCACAGGTTGATGTCAATGACTAGGCACGTGATGGCAGTGGGGGGGAAGGACCCTCATAGGGCATTGGGAAGCTTAGGGACAGGCACAGGTTGGTGTCAAGATATGGCCTATCCCCCACTCCCTACCATTAGGGCCTTCCTCTCCTGTTTCCATTTCATCTTATTTATATACTGTGTTGTCGACCGGACTTACCAGTGTCCCAGCATGACACTTAGCTAGAAAAGAGAAGAACAAATATTATGGGGTTAAAGTAGATGCTGATCTTCAGTTATAAGTCACAAATAATTAATTTACCAAAGAATTCAGATAGACTTTTAAATAATTGTAAATACAAAAAGAGGGGATAATGTCAACATTAATACTTTAATGTAACATTATACTTTTCCAGAAAGGTATCCAGTCCCCTCTTAAATTTAAGTAATGAATCACTCATTACAACATCATACGGCAGAGAGTTCCATAGTCTCACTGCTCTTACAGTAAAGAATCCGCGTCTGTTATTATGCTTAAACCTTTTTTCTCCAGACGTAGAGGATGCCCCCTTGTCCCTGTCTCAGGTCTATGATTAAAAAGATCATCAGAAAGGTCTTTGTACTGTCCCCTCATATATTTATACATTAAAATAAGATCACCCCTTAGCCTTCGTTTTTCCAAACTAAATAGCCCCAAGTGTAATAACCTATCTTGGTATTGCAGACCCCCCAGTCCTCTAATAACTTTGGTCGCTCTTCTCTGCACCTGCTCTAGTTCAGCTATGTTTTTTCTTACACACCGGAGACCAGAACTGTACAGAGTATTCTAAGTGTGGTCAAACCAGTGACTTGTATAGAGGTAAAATTATGTTCTCCTCATGAGCATCTATGCCTCTTTTAATGCATTATTTTATTTGCCTTTGTAGCAGCTACCTGACACTGGCCACTGAATATGAGTTTGTCATCCACCCATACACCCAGGTCTTTTTCATTGACGGTTTTGCTCAGAGTTTTAGAATTAAGCACATAGTTATACATCTTATTACTTCTACCCAAGTGCATGACCTTACATTTATCCCCATTAAAGCTCATTTGCCATTTATCAGCCCAAGCTTCTAGTTTACATAAATCATCCTGTAATATAAAATTGTCCTCCCCTGTATTGATTACCCTGCAGGGTTTAGTGTCATCTGCAAATATTGAAATTCTACTCTGAATGCCCCCTACAAGGTCATTAATAAATATGTTAAAAAAGAGGGCCCAATACTTACCCCTGTGGTACCCCACTGCTAACCACGACCCAGTCCGAGTGTGCTCCATTAATAGCCACCCTTTGTTTCCTATCCCTGAGCCAGCTCTCAATCCACTTACACATATTTTCCCCTATCCCCATTATTCTCATTTTATGTAACAACCTTTTGTGTGGCACCGTATCAAAAGCTTTTGAAAAGTCCATATACACTACATCCACTGGGTTCCCTTGGTCCAGTCCGGAACTTACCTCTTCATAGAAGCTGATCAAATTAGTCTGACATGAATGGTCCCTAGTAAACCCGTGCTGATACTGGGTCATGAGGTTATTCCTCTTCAGATACTCCAGTATAGCATCCCTTAGAATGCCCTCCAGGATTTTCCCCACAGTAGAGGTTAAGCTTACTGTCTTATAATTACCGAGTTCAGTTTTTGTCCCCTTTTTGAATATTGGCACCACATTTGCTAAACGCCAGTCCTGTGGTACAGACCCTGTTATTATGGAGTCTTTAAAGATAAAAAATAATGGTCTATCAATGACTGTACTTAATTCCTGCAGTACTCGAGGGTGTATCCCATCCGGGCCCGGAGATTTGTCAATTTTAGTGATTTTTAGACGCCACCGTACTTCCTGCTGGGTTAAACAGGTCACATTTAATTGGGAATTTTTATCACTAGTCATTTTGTCTGCCATGGGATTTTCTTTTGTAAATACTGATGAAAAAAAGTCATTTAGCATATTGGCTTTTTCCTCATCCTCATCCACGATTTAACCCAGACTATTTTTAAGGGGGACAACACTATCATTTTTTAGTTTCTTACTATTTATGTAGTTAAAGAATATTTTGGGATTATTTTTACTCTCTCTGGCAATGAGTCTCTCTGTCTTAATCTTTGCTGCCTTGATTTGCTTTTTACGGAATTTATTTAATTTTCTGTATTTATTTAATGCCTCCTCACTACCTACTTCCTTTAAGTCTCTATATTCTTTCTTTTTGTCACTTATTGCGCCCCTTACAGCTCTATTTAGCCATATTGGTTTCCTCCTATTTCTAGTATGTTTATTTCCATACGGTATATACTGTGCACAGGTCCTATCCAGGATGCTAATAAACGTCTCCCATTTTCTTTGTGTATTTTTATGTCTCAAGATATCGTCCCAGTTAATTGCACCAAGATCATCTCTTATCCATTGGAAATTTGCCCTCCTGAAGTTTAGTGTCCTTGTCACCCCTCTATTACACATCTTATTAAAGGATACATGAAAACTTATTATTTTATGATCACTTTTCCCCAAGTGACCCCCAACCCTTATATTTGATATGCAGTCTTACCTGTTGGTTAATATTAGGTCTAGCAGTGCCCCCTTTCTTGTTGGGTCCTGAACCAGTTGTGAAAGGTAATTGTTTCTCATAGTTGTCAAAAACCGATTACGTTTGCTGGAACTGCAGGTTTCTGTTCCCCAATCTATTTCAGGGTAGTTGAAGTCCCCCATAATAATGACTTCTCCTTGAGTCGCAGATTCATCTATTTGCGTTACGAGGATATTCTCCATTGATTCCATTATTTTTGGAGACTTATAAGTAACCCCTTATCAGTAATTTATTATTTTTCCCCCTCCCCTTATCTCCACCCACAGGGACTCTACATTTTCTTTAAATTTACCTATATTATCACGCAGTTTTAAGGACGATTTTTCATATAGACACACACCTCCCCCTCGCTTATCTGTACGGTCATTTCTGAACAGGCTATAGCCCTGTTTTGACTGATAATTAATTATAGCAGACTTTTTTTTCTGGGAATACACCATAAATTAATTTTAGCACAAAAGAAGTGTCCTACTATGAGATATTAAACGATCATGAAGCAGGTCATTATGAAACAGTGCCAAAATTCATTTTCGTAAGCGTACATTATCGCATAGAGGAAAAGACCATAGGTTTGCTTCATATTATATGAAAGTACATCAGCTCTTAATGTCAATATTGATTTATATAGAATCTTGATATGCCCATGAATAATTTTGCTTTATAGACTGATCACGTGCCGTAAATGATTTATACAAAAATGGCAATATAAATTAATTATTCTGTAAGAGAATTTAGAAGCAAAGAAGCTACAATAACCTAAAATTTATTTCAGATTTCCCATAAATAATTTACCGTACATGCATTTTAAGCTGCAGCTCATAGGAAGACTGTACACTGTTGTAAGTTTTGACTGATGATTTTTAAATGCACTAACAGTACATTTATATTTTTATTTATTTATTTTTAAACATATTTTTAAAATAATTTTCACATTATTTTTTAGATCCCGTAGGGAATTTGCATCTGCAACTGTTTGACCACTTGCACTATATATTGGAGCACCTTCTTTGCACCTGAAGAAATATTGCAAAAAAACAGTTCACAAACTCAAACAGTTCTAGAAGTTTTTTCTCCACAGGCAAAATAGATATAACAGTGTTTAATTATTGATATATTGTTAATGCAAGGCCTCTTCTGCCATGAGGCGAGATAAGTATCTCGGGTCATATAGCAGCCTGAGGTTTTTCCTAGGGTGCGGAATTATGCCAGGTAGAAGTGGAACTCGCCCTGCTCTACAAACACTGACAGCTACCATGTTGTATGCCTTCTACTGTAACCCAAATGCAATTGAGTACAGAGGTATATAAAAGTTTTGGCACCCCAAATAAAAATTACTGTTATTGTGTGCAATTAGACAATTTGAAGATGAAATGCTCTCTAAAAGGCCTAAAGTTAAATATGACACTTTCCCTTTGTATTTAAGGCAAATAATATGTACATTGTAGTTTTTTTCATTTTAAAATTACAACAAAGGAAGATGGGCCAATGCAAAAGTTTGGTCACTCTTGGAGATTTGTATGCTTAGATATTTTTGACCAGGGTTACAGATCTTATTTAGCCTTTTAGGGTTATGGCTTGTTCATTATAATTGTTAGGAAAGCCTTAAGGTACCGTCACACTAAGCGACGCTGCAGCGATACAGACAACGATGCCGATCGCTGCAGCGTCGCTGTTTGGTCGCTGGAGAGCTGTCACACAGACCGCTCTCCAGCGACCAACGATGCCGAGGTCCCTGGGTAACCAGGGTAAACATCGGGTTACTAAGCGCAGGGCCGCGCTTAGTAACCCAATGTTTACCCTGGTTACCAGTGTAAAATGTAAAAAAACAAACACTACATACTCACCTTCGCGTCCCCCTGCGTCCGCTTCCTGCACTGACTGAGTGCCGGCCCTAACAGCAGAGCGGTGACGTCACCGCTGTGCTGTACTTTCACTTTACGGCCGGCAGTCAGTCAGTGCAGGAAGCGGACGGCAGGGGACGCGAAGGTGAGTATGTACTGTTTGTTTTTTTACATTTTACACTGGTAACCAGGGTAAACATCAGGTTACTAAGCGTGGCCCTGTGCTTAGTAACCCGATATTTACCCTGGTTACCATTGTAAAACATCGCTGGTATCGTTGCTTTTGCTGTCAAACACAACTATACACGGCGATCTGACGACCAAATAAAGTTCTGAACTTTAATCAACGACCAGCGATATCACAGCAGAATCCTGATCGCTGCTGCGTGTCAAACACAACGATATCGCTAGCCAGGACGCTGCAACGTCACGGATCGCTAGCGATATTGTTTAGTGTGACAGTACCTTTAGTGAGGCAAAGTTTCCATCTTTATAAAAACTCAGCTTTTTCTACCCTTGTGCCAAAAAACAGAATCCATAGGTTCTTATAAGCAGCTGCCTAGCACTCTGAAAATGAGAATGGTGGAGGCCCACAAAGCAGGAGAAGTCTGTAAGAAGATAGCAAAGTGTTTTCAAGTTGGCCATTCCTCCATTGGAAATGTAATTAAGAAATGGCAGTTAAAAGGAACAGTGGAGGTCAAGATAAGTTGTGGAAGATCAAGTGCAATTCCTGTGAGGCCTGCTTGTAGGATTGCTATAGAGACAAAAGGCTGCAAAAGACCTTCAGAAAGATTTAGCAGGCTCTGGAGTTGTGGTTCATTGTTCTACTGGGGACTTTTATTGCAGATGAGGTGCAGAGGGTGATGGTTTGAGGGCATGGGGTCAAAGTGGAATAGTGGGGAGAAGAGTAAGAGGGGCACAGTATAGAGGCAGGGCAGTGCGGGCACACAGTATGCAGAGGTGGTCAGTATGGGGGGACAGAATTGAGAGGGGACCATATGGGGGGATAGTATGGAGAGGGGGAAGCTTGTGGGGACAATGTGAGGAGACAGTATCAAGAGATGGCAGAATGAGGGATAGTATGCAGAGGGCTGTACTAAGGGGCAGCATATGAGGAACAATGGGGAGGACAGTATGTAAAGGTAGGAGTATGGGTGGCAGTATGGTGGACTATAAAGGGCAAAACTGTAGACGGGGCAGCTTAAAGGGACAACAGGTAGACATTACAGAGAGGGGAAAAAGTGGGTGGAACATTGTGGATAGGGGAGTAGCATGTGAGTGACAGTCTGGGGTACAGTATGGAGAGGGGACATAGTTTTGGAGACATTGCAGGTGGACAGTATTTAAAGGGATCAGAATAAGAAAACAGTGTGGGGACAGGAAGTGCTGGGGTCAGTATGGAGAGGTGGCAGAATGAGAAAACAGAGCAGGGAGGGGGCAGTGTGGTGAAACATTATGGAGAGTTAGCAGCATGGGGAAAGTATAAGGGGGTAGCAAGAAGAGACAGTAGGAGAGGGCATTATGCAGTGGTTTGTGAAAGTATTCACCCCCTTGGCATTGTTTGTGTTTAGCAAACTCACAATCTGGAATTTCACTGTTTTTTTAGGGTTTGCATCAGTTTATCTAGAGAACATGCCTACAACTGTGAACAATTGCTTTTCTTTTAATTGTGGAACAAACAACAAATAGCACAAAATAACTGAAAACTTCAGTGTGCACAACTATTCACCTCACTAAAGTCACTACTTTGTAGAGCCTGCTTTTGTGGCCATTACAGCTGCAAGTCGTATTGGATAAGTCTCTAAGAGCTTTCCCATCTTGCCACTGGGATTTTTGCCTATTTCTCAAAGCAAAACTGCTCTAGCTCCTTCAAGTTAAATGAATCCCTCTGGTGATCAGCAATCATCAAGTCTGACCACATATTTACAATTGGATTAAGGCCTGTGCTTTGCCTAGGTCAGTCCAAAACATTTACATATTTATCCTTAAACCACTTGATTGTTGCTTTAGCAGTATGCTTTGGGTCATTTTCTTGTTGGAATATGAACCTTTGACCCAGTATCAAATCAATGACAGACTGAAACAGGTTTTGCTAAAAAATATCTCTGTGTTTCGCACCATTCATCTTCCTCTTGACTCGGACCATTTTCCCTGTCCCTGATGCAGAAAAACATCCCTACAGTATGATGCTGCCACCTCCATGTTTCACTGTGGGTATGCTGTTCTTGGGGTGATGAGCTGTGCTGGTTTGGCAAAAGACATAGAATTTACCTTGGTGGCCAAAAAGATCAACTTTGGACTAATCTGACTACAGCACCTTCCTCCATAAATTTCGGGAATCTCCCACATGTCTTTTTTTACAAACTCAAAAGGAGCCATACAATTTTTGTGTGTAATTAAAGGCTTTTTTTCTGCCCACTCTTCCATAAAGGCCACCTCTATGAAGTGTACGGCTTATTGTGGTCGTATGGACAGATACTCCAGTCTATGCATGGGAACTCCGCAGCTCTTTCAGGGTTACCTATGGTCTCTGTGCTGACTCTCTGAATAATGCCCTAATTGCACATCTGACAGTTTTGGTGGGTGGCCCTTACTTGGCAGAATTATTGTGGTACCATGTTCTTTCCATTTTATGATGGCAGTGTGGAGATGGAGACAGTATGAGAGGAAACAGTGGAGAAGAAACAGCATGAAGCGGCGACGGTGTGGCAGTTTTTTTAAATAAGGGATGACAGTGTGGAGGCAATGTACCTTAAGAAGGACTATGTGCTGAGCATGTTTTGATCAGGGAGTACAATGAGGGGCAATATATTTTTGCAGCTGCACAGCATAGGCAGTTATATTTATTCCAGGACATTATAATGACACTGCTATTTTTAAGGGCACTGTGTTGGGATGTGCTGCAGAAGGCTGGAGAAGAGGGCAATCTGCAGATATGACGTACGATTGTGAAAAGGTATTATGGTGTCTGGAAAAGATGAAGAAGAAAGGAATAAGAATGACTTAAATCAGAAAAAAAGGCCACCTATAAAGTACTTGGGTGTAAATGTTTATTTGTAACACTGACAACTTATCAGTGCTGTGGTTCCTGTATAATCTGGTTAAATACAACTCCCATAAGTTCTATCAGCTACAGTCATGGCCAAAACTGTTGGCACCCTTGAAATTGTTTCAGAAAATTAATTATTTCTCCCAGAAAATTATTGAAGTTACACGTTTTGTTATACACATGTCTATTTCCTTTGTGTGTATTTGAACAACACAAAAAAGAAGAGAAAAGGGCAAATTTGACATAGTTTCACACAAAACTCCAAAAATGGCTACCACAAAATTGTTGGCACCTTTCCAAAATTGTGCGTAAACAATTTTATTTCAAACTCAAATTTGGCAAGTAACAGGTATGGTCTATATTAAAATTATACCTGAAACAAGATAAAAAGAGAAGTTGACTCAAGCTTACAGTATATTGTGTGTCTATGTGTACCACACTAAGCATTAAGAACAGAAAAATAATAGAGCTACCTGAGGACTTGAGAACAAAAACCATTGAAAAAATCAACAATCTCAAGATTGTAAGTCCATCTTCAGAGATCATGATATTTCCTTGTCCACGGTGCACATCATAATCAGGAAGTTTATATCTTATGGCACTATAGCAAATCTCTCTGGACATGGACAGCAGAGAAAAATGTATACAAGGTTGAAAACACCTGATAGTCTGGATGCTAGACGGACATTCCAATCAAGTTTAAAAGAAATTCAAGCTGTCCTGCAGGCTCACTGTGCATCAGTGTCAGCGCAAACTATCCATCAATATTTGAATGAAATGAAATGCTATGGCAGGAGACCCAGGAGGCCCCCATTGCTGACAAGCCAACATAAAAAAGCTAGCATTCAGATTGCCAAACTGTACATGAGTAAGACAAAATCCTTCTGTGAAAGTGTCTTTTGTACAGATGAGACCAAGATAGAGCTTTATGGTAAAGCACATCATTCTACTGTTTGCCAAAAATGGAATGGGGAGTACAAAGAAAAGGACACAGTACCTACAGTCAAATATGGTGGTTGTTCAAATATATTTTCAGATTGTTTTGCTGACAATGGCACAAGGTGCCTTGACTGTGTGAGAGGCATCATGAAATATGAAGATATCAAAGGATTTTGGGTCACAATGTAGGGCCCAGTGTCACAAAACTGGGCTTACATTTTAGGTCATGCATCTTCCAGCAGCATAATCACCACAAACAGACTTCAAGAAGCACCAAAAAATAAATAGAAACAATGTGCTGGAGAGTTCTGAAGTGGCCAGCAATGCATTCACATCTAAATCCCATTGAACACCTGTGTAGATATCTTAAAATTGCTGTTGGGAGAAGGCACCTTTCAAGTATTAGATACCTGGAGGAGTTTGCAAAACAAGAGTGGTCCAAAATTCCAGTTGAGAGGTGTAAGAATCTTGTTGATGGTTATAGGAAGTGATTTATTGTAGTAATTAATTCCAAAGTGTGTGCAACCAAATATTAAGTTTAGGGTGCCAAATGTCAAGCGCGGACACAGGTAAGTCCGGCGGACGGCACAACATAAACCTACAATGGAATGGAATAGGGAGAGGAAGGCCCTAACAGTAGGGAGTGAGGGAAGGGACCCCTCCTGACTCCAACCTGTGTCTATCCCGCTGCCGTCACGTGCCTAGTCCCTAATTGTCATCTCAGCATTCCCTGTCTAGTGCACTGGCCAGCAAGGATGCTAGCCTCACCACTGTAGATGGTAAACAACACAGGGAAAGTGACAAACACAAGACAGACAAAGAAAAGGGAAATAACACTCAGCTACTACCTCTGCTGCAAAGCTACAAACAGCAGAAGATTCAGCACCAGGAACCTGAACTCCACAGAAACAGCAAGTACACCACAGAACCCAAAGAGCTACTTAACTCCTGGCTGGTCCTCATGATATAACTCTATCACAATCATCTGATGCGTCATATGACTATTTAAAGGATGGTGGGAATGGTCATCACCAACATCAGCTGACCAGCAATAAAGCAGCTGCCAGCAAGGATACTGATATTAACCCTTGCTGGTCCAAAAAGGAAAAAGAAGCAACAGTATAACAGAACAAGAGCTGCCACAACTCCAAAAATAAATTGTGAAACCAACTATTTTGTCTAGTCCATTTTTGGAGTTTTGTGTAAATTATGTTCAGTTTGCCTTTTTTCCTCTTTTTTGTGCTTTTCCAGTTTACACAAAGGAAATAAACATGTGTGTAACAAAATATGTATGATTGCAATATGTTTTGGGGGAGAAATACTTCATTTTCTGGAACAATTTCAAGGGTGCCAACACTTTCGTCTATGACTGTATAACTCCAAGTATGCTAAAGGGAATCTGGTACTTTTGGTATTTATGTATCAATGGTGGTTTTTGTAATTTATGTACTAATGTTCATTCTGTTTCTGTATCCATGTGCTGATGGTGATTTTGGTTATATATTTATTTATTGATGCTGGTTATAGTGAAGTACTAATGTACTAATTGTGTTTCTTTTTATACATTCCTGTACTGATGGTGGTTCTGAAGGTGTATTTGTGTTCTGTTGTGTAATGTATTAATTACATTATGTATTCATGTGCTGATAGCGGGATTTATGATGTATTTAAGTTTTTATGTACTGATAGTGGATCTGGTAATGTATTCATGTACTGATGATTATTCTGGTGAGGTATTCATGTAGTGATGGTGGTTATGTTGCAGTATTCTAGTACTGTTGGTGCTTCTGGAACTGTATTCATTTATTCAGAATGGTTCTGGTGCTGTACACATGAAGCAATTCATAATTTGTCAGATGACATGCTACATGGCTATGTTATTAAAGTAGTGTGATGTCAGACAAGTTAGGGATTACTACATTTGTATTTCTGTTAGGAGCATTAAACCTTTTGTATTTGAAAGCCCCAGTCTCTGCCATTTTAACTCTCCTGTGCCACAGGCTAAACATCATAGGAGACTGTGATTTTTCCTGCATATTGCAATAAATAGTATAAGCAACCAACCCCCTGTTCCCTCCCATTAAAAAAATAAATTATGTATGTTGAACAAAGACTTCAGTCTATCAAGTTCAACCTTCATCCTCTGATTACACATTATCTATCATTATTTTATGTATAACCCACAATGTCATTTATTGAGAGAAAAGTATTCAGACCTTTTTTACAAGTTGATACAATATCTGCTACTACTAACTCTTGTGGTAGAACATTTCACAATCTGACCAGTCTAACCATGACGAGCTCTTACTTATTTAGATGCCAGAATCGTTTTTTATATGTAATGAATGTCTCCTGAACATTTCTAAAGTCATAGGCAGGAATACGTTTTTTGTATTGACAACACAACAAGAAGCCTCACAAAATCACCACCTTTACACAGTCATGTGTCTGTAATAACTTTCTAGCCTGGCAAAATCTTTATAGGTTACAATCTATGACATGTAAGGAATTTCTGTATTTTACCTCCCTAGCTTCATAAGAATGATGGGAGACTTCACTCTCTACCAGCCGTGAACTCATATCTTATATGAAATGTAGAGGAAGCTCTTTGCAATGAGGGGACAAGGTAACTCCTCACTCTTTATTTTATATTGGTTTTCAGAGAAATGCACAATGCTGTTGCACTACCTAATCACTCCTGTGTCTTGTTATTGTAAGCCCCTCTCTGACAGAGAACACAGAGACAGTGACCTCCAGCAACATTTTGTCATGGCTGAATTTTAGATATTTCACAATTAATTGGATACTATTAAAGAGGTGTTACGCATTTCTAAAGTGGACCCTAAATTTTTCCTGTAATGTAAAATAGAAAAAAACAGATGGCTTTCAATCTCCATTGGCCAAGTGCCGACTCTCTGCATTTGCTCTGCTCTCAGTGTTTTGGCTTGCATCAGTGACATCACATTGACATATGTGTGTATGTATGTATATGTGTGTGTGCTTTGTCTATGCATGTGTTACATACAGTTGAAACCAGAAGTTTACATGCACAATATAAAAAGACACATATGCATGTTTTTCTTGCCATGAAATCAGAATAAACCTTTCCCGTTTTAGGTCAATTAGGATTACCATAATTATTAATATTTTCCAAATGCCAAAATAATGAAAGAATGTTTTAAGGCATTTTTATTACTTACTCTAAAGTCAAAAGTTTGCATACACTAAGATTACTATGCCGAAACAATTCTGGACTGCCCATATGATGATGATGTCATGTGTTTGGAAGCTTCTGATTCTGAAGCATCTAAGTTAGTTAGAGACACACCTGTGCATGCATTTTAATGCACATCTGAAACACACTGCTTCTTTGTGTTGCATCATGGGAAAGTCTAAAGAAATCAGCTGATTCCAAAAAAATCATAATTTCCTATTGGCTTAACCCCTTCATGACCCAGCCTATTTTGACCTTAATGACCTGGCCGTTTTTTGCAATTCTGACCAGTGTCCCTTTATGAGGTAATAACTCAGGAACGCTTCAACGGATCCTAGCGGTTCTGAGATTGTTTTTTCGTGACATATTGGGCTTCATGTTAGTGGTAAATTTAGGTCGATAATTTCTGAGTTTATTTGTGAAAAAAATGGAAATTTGGCGAAAATTTTGAAAATTTCGCAATTTTCACATTTTTAATTTTTATCCTGTTAAACCAGAGAGTTATGTGACACAAAATAGTTAATAAATAACATTTCCCACATGTCTACTTTACATCAGCACAATTTTGGAAACAAAATTTTTTTTTGCTAGGAAGTTATAAGGGTTAAAATTTGACCAGTGATTTCTCATTTTTACAACAAAATTTACAAAACCATTTTTTTTAGAGACCACCTCACATTTGAAGTCAGTTTGAGGGTTCTATATGGCTGAAAATACCCAAAAGTGACACCATTCTAAAAACTGCACCCCTCAAGGTGCTCAAAACCACATTCAAGAAGTTTATTAACCCTTCAGGTGCTTCACAGCAGCAGAAGCAACATGGAAGGAAAAAATGAACATTTAAATTTTTAGTCACAAAAATGATATTTTAGAAACAATTTTTTTATTTTCCCAAGGGTAAAAGGAGAAACTGGACCACGAAGGTTGTTGTCCAATTTGTCCTGAGTACGGTGATACCTCATATGTGGGGGTAAACCACTGTTTGGGCTCACGGCAGGGCTCGGAAGGGAAGGAGCGCCATTTGACTTTTTGAAGGAAAAATTGGCTCCAATCTTTAGCAGACACCATGTTGCGTTTGGAGAGCCCCCGTGTGCCTAAACATTGGAGCTCCCCCACAAGTGACCCCATTTTGGAAACTAGACCCCACAAGGAACTTATCTAGAGGCATAGTGAGCACTTTAAACCCCCAGGTGCTTCACAAATTGATCTGTAAAAATGAAAAAGTACTTTTTTTTCACAAAAAAATTATTTTAGCCTCAATTTTTTCATTTTCACATGGGCAACAGGATAAAATGGATCCTAAAATTTGTTGGGCAATTTCTCTTGAGTACACCTATACCTCACATGTGGGGGTAAACCACTGTTTGGGCACATGGCAAGGCTCTGAAGGGAAGGAGTGCCATTTGAATTTTTGAATGAAAAATTATCTCCATCGTTAGCGGACACCATGTCACGTTTAGAAAGCCCCTGTGTGCCTAAACATTGGAGCTCCCCAACAAGTGAGCCCATTTTGGAAACTAGACTCCCCAAGGAACTTATCTAGAAGCATAGTGAGCACTTTAAACCCTCAGGTGCTTCACAAATTGATCCATAAAAATGAAAAAGTACTTTTTTTTCACACAAAATTTTTTTTAGCCTCAATTTTTTCATTTTCACATGGGCAACAGGAGAAAATGGATCATAAAATTTGTTGGGCAATTTCTCCTGAGTACGCCGATACCTCATATGTGGGGGTAAACCATTGTATGAGTGCACGGCAAGGCTCGGAAGGAAAGGTGCGCCATTTGACTTTTTGAATGGAAAATTAGCTCCAATTGTTAGCGGACACCATGTCGCGTTTGGAGAGCCCCTGTGTGCCTAAATATTGGAGCTCCCCTACAAGTGACCCCATTTTAGAAACTAGACCCCCCAAGGAACTTATCTAGATGCATAGTGAGCACTTTAAACCCCCAGGTGCTTTACCGAAGTTTATACCGCAGAGCCGTGAAAATAAAAAATAATTTTTCTTTCCTCAAAAATGATTTTTAGCCCGGAATTTTTTATTTTCCCAAGGGTAACAGGAGAAATTGGACCCCAAATGTTGTTGTCCAGTTTGTCCTGAGTATGATGATACCCCATATGTGGGGGTAAACCACTGTTTGGGCGCATGGCAGGGCTCGGAAGGGAAGGCACGCCATTTGGCTTTTTGAATGGAAAATTAGCTCCAATCATTAGCGGACACCATGTCGCGTTTGGAGAGCCCCTGTGTGCCTAAACATTGGAGCTCCCTAACAAGTGACCCAATTTTGGAAACTAGACCTCCCAAGGAACTAATCTAGATGTGTGGTGAGCACTTTGAACCCCCAAGTGCTTCACAGAAATTTATAACGCAGAGCCATGAAAATAAAAAATAATTTTTCTTTTCTCAAAAATGATTTTTTAGCCCACAATTTTTTATTTTCCCAAGTGTAACAGGAGAAATTTGACCCTAAAAGTTGTTGTCCCGTTTCTCCTGAGTACGCTGATACCCTATATGTGGGGGAAAACCACTGTTTGGGCACATGCCGGGGCTCGGAAGGGAAGTAGTGACGCTTTGTATTGCAGACTTTGATGGAATGGCCTGCGGGCATCATGTTACGTTTGCAGAGCCCCTGATGTGCCTAAACAGTAGAAACCCCCCACAAGTGACCCCATTTTGGAAACTAGACCCCCCAAGGAACTTATCTAGATATGTGGTGAGCACTTTGAACCCCCAAGTGCTTCACAGTAGTTTATAACGCAGAGCCATGAAAATAAAAAATAATTTTTCTTTTCTCAAAAATGATTTTTTAGCCCACAATTTTTTATTTTCCCAAGGGTAACAGGAGAAATTGGACCCCAAAAGTTGTTGTCCTGTTTCTCCTGAGTACACTGATACCCATATGTGGGGGAAAACCACTGTTTGGGCACATGCCGGGGCTCGGAAGGGAAGTAGTGAAGCTTTGGAATGCAGACTTTGATGGAATGGCCTGCGGGCATCATTGTTGTGAATTTGGATTCTGGGCTCCCCCGGTGGCTACTGGTGGAATTGAACTTGTGACATCATCTTCCCTGTTCACCTGTTCTGATTAGATCTGGGTGTCGCTATATAACCTGGCTTCTCTGTTAGATGCTTGCCGGTCAACAATGTTATCAGAAGCCTCTCTGTGCTTGTTCCTGCTCCCAGACATCTACTAGATAAGTTGGACATTCGTCCATGTTTTGTTTTTGTATTTTGGTTCCAGTTCACAGCTGCAGTTTCGTTACTGTGTCTGGAAAGCTCTTGTTGATCAGGAATTGCCACTCTGGTATTATGAGTTAATGCCAGAGTCCTAAAGTAATTTCTGGATGTGTTTTGTTAGGGTTTTCTACTGACCATGAAAGTATGCTTTCTGTCTTCTGCTATCTAGAAAGCGGACCTCAAATTTGCTAAAACTATTTTCCTGCTGCGTTTGTTGTTTCATCTCATATCACCGCCAATATATGTGGGGGGCCTCTGTCTCCTTTTTGGGCATTTCTCTAGAGGTGAGTCAGGTCTTATATTTCCCTCTGCTAGCATTATTTAGTTCTCCGGCCGGCGCTGGGCATATAGGGATAAAAAGTAGGACATGCTACCTGGCTACTTCTAGATGATGCGGTAGGTTTAGTTCATGGTCAGTATAGTTACATCTTCCAAGAGCTTGTTCCTATTGAGGCTTATGCTAGTTCTCTGGCCATGGAGATCATGATAGTTTGACCGGCCCACTAAAGGGTTAAAATCCTTGGCTGAGAAAGGAGAGAAATAAGAAGTCTGCTGAGAGTTTTTTTTTTTTTTTTTTTTTTTTCTGTGCTCTTAATTGGATCACTTGCCAGTCTGTCTATGCTGCAGTCTTTCTTTTTTTTCTCTCTCCTTATAATCTTTGAATGGCTTTGTGTTCACCTGTTAATAATGGATCTTCAGAGTGTAACTGCAGGTTTGAATAATCTCACCACGAAAGTACAAAATTTGCAAGATTTTATTATTCATGCTCCGGTATCTGAGCCGAGAATTCCTTTGCCGGAATTCTTCTCAGGGAATAGATCTAGCTTTCAGAATTTTAGAAATAATTGTAAGCTATTTTTGTCCCTGAAATCTCGTTCTGCTGGAGACCCTGCACAGCAGGTTGGGATTGTGATTTCCTTGCTCCGCGGCGACCCTCAAGACTGGGCTTTTGCATTGGCACCAGGGGATCCTGCGTTGCGCAATGTGGATGCGTTTTTTTTGGCCTTGGGCTTGCTGTATGAGGAACCTCATTTGGAACTTCAGGCAGAAAAAACTTTGATGTCCCTATCGCAGGGGCAAGATGAAGCTGAAATTTACTGCCAAAGATTCCGTAAATGGTCTGTGCTTACTCAGTGGAATGAGTGTGCCTTGGCGGCTACTTTCAGAGAGGGTCTCTCTGATGCCATTAAGGATGTTATGGTGGGGTTCCCTGTGCCTGCGGGTCTGAATGAGTCCATGACAATGGCCATTCAGATCGATAGGCGTCTGCGGGAGCGCAAACCAGTGCACCATCTGGCGGTGTCCACTGAGAAGACGCCAGAAAGCATGCAGTGTGATAGAATTCTGTCCAGAAGCGAGCGGCAGAATTTTAGACGGAAAAATGGGTTGTGTTTCTATTGTGGGGATTCTACTCATGTTATATCAGCATGCTCTAAACGTACTAAAAAGCTTGATAAATCTGTTTTCATTGGCACTTTACAGTCTAAATTTATTTTGTCTGTGACCCTGATTTGCTCTTTGTCATCTATTACTACTGACGCCTATATCGACTCTGGCGCCGCTTTGAGTCTTATGGATTGGTCCTTTGCCAATCGTTGTGGGTATGATTTAGAGCCTTTGGAAACTCTTATTCCTCTGAAGGGGATTGACTCCACCCCATTGGCTAATAATAAACCACAATACTGGACACAAGTGACTATGTGTATTAATCCGGATCACCAGGAGACTATTCGTTTTCTAGTGCTGTATAATCTACATGAGGATTTGGTGCTGGGATTGCCATGGCTGCAGTCTCACAACCCAGTCCTTGACTGGAGAGCTATGTCTGTGTTGAGCTGGGGATGTAAGGGGACTCATGGGGACGTACCTTTGGTGTCCATTTCATCATCTATCCCCTCTGAAATCCCTGAGTTCCTGTCTGACTATCGTGACGTCTTTGAAGAACCCAAGCTTGGTTCACTACCTCCGCACCGTGAGTGCGATTGTGCTATAGATTTAATTCCGGGTAGTAAATACCCAAAGGGTCGTTTATTTAATCTGTCTGTGCCTGAACATACTGCTATGCGAGAATATATAAAGGAGTCCTTGGAAAAGGGACATATTCGTCCATCGTCATCTCCCTTAGGAGCCGGTTTTTTCTTTGTGTCAAAAAAAGACGGCTCTTTGAGACCATGTATTGATTATCGGCTTTTGAATAAAATCACGGTTAAATATCAATACCCATTGCCGTTGCTGACTGATTTGTTTGCTCGCATAAAGGGGGCCAAGTGGTTCTCTAAGATTGATCTCCGTGGGGCGTATAATTTGGTGCGGATCAGGCAGGGGGATGAGTGGAAAACCGCATTTAATACGCCCGAGGGCCACTTTGAGTATTTGGTGATGCCTTTTGGTCTTTCTAATGCCCCTTCAGTCTTCCAGTCCTTTATGCATGATATTTTCCGCGATTTTTTGGATAAATTTATGATAGTGTATCTGGATGATATTTTGATTTTTTCGGATGACTGGGACTCTCATGTCCGGCAAGTTAAGAGGGTTTTTCAGGTTTTGCGGTCTAATTCTCTGTGTGTCAAGGGTTCTAAGTGCGTTTTTGGGGTTCAGAGAATTTCCTTTTTGGGATATATTTTTTCTCCCTCTTCCATTGAGATGGATCCTGTCAAGGTTCAAGCTATTTGTGATTGGACGCAGCCCTCTTCTCTTAAAAGTCTTCAGAAATTTTTGGGCTTTGCCAACTTTTATCGTCGATTTATTTCTGGTTTTTCGGATGTCGTTAAGCCATTGACCGATTTGACTAGACAGGGTGCTGATGTTGCTAATTGGTCCCCTGATGCTGTGGAGGCCTTTCAGGAGCTTAAGCGCTGTTTTTCTTCTGCCCCTGTGTTGCGTCAGCCTGATGTGACTCTTCCTTTTCAGGTTGAGGTCGACGCTTCTGAGATCGGAGCTGGGGCAGTGTTGTCGCAGAAAAGTTCTGACTGCGCCGTGATGAGGCCTTGTGCCTTCTTTTCCCGTAAATTTTCGCCCGCTGAGCGGAATTATGATGTTGGGAATCGGGAGCTTTTGGCCATGAAGTGGGCGTTTGAGGAGTGGCGCCATTGGCTCGAGGGGGCCAGACATCAGGTGGTGGTATTGACTGACCACAAAAATTTGATTTATCTTGAGACCGCCAGGCGCCTGAATCCTAGACAGGCGCGCTGGTCATTATTTTTTTCTCGGTTTAATTTTGTGGTATCGTACCTACCAGGTTCTAAGAATGTTAAGGCGGATGCCCTTTCTAGGAGTTTTGAGCCTGATTCACCTGGCAACTCTGACCCCACAGGTATTCTTAAGGAGGGAGTTATCTTGTCAGCCGTTTCTCCAGACCTGCGGCGGGCCTTGCAGGAGTTTCAGGCGGATAGACCGGATCGTTGTCCGCCTGATAGGCTGTTTGTTCCTGATGATTGGACCAGTAAAGTCATCTCTGAGGTGCATTCTTCTGCGTTGGCAGGTCATCCTGGAATTTTTGGTACCAGGGATTTGGTGGCAAGATCCTTCTGGTGGCCTTCCCTGTCACGAGATGTGCGAGGCTTTGTGCAGTCTTGTGACGTTTGTGCTCGGGCCAAGCCTTGTTGTTCTCGGGCTAGTGGATTATTGTTGCCCTTGCCTATTCCTAAGAGGCCTTGGACACACATCTCGATGGATTTTATTTCAGATCTGCCTGTTTCTCAGAAGATGTCTGTCATCTGGGTGGTGTGTGACCGTTTTTCTAAGATGGTTCATTTGGTTCCCCTGCCCAAATTGCCTTCTTCTTCCGAGTTGGTGCCCCTGTTTTTTCAAAATGTTGTTCGTTTGCATGGTATTCCTGAGAATATCGTTTCTGACAGAGGAACCCAATTTGTGTCTAGATTTTGGCGGGCATTTTGTGCTAGGATGGGCATAGATTTGTCTTTTTCGTCTGCTTTTCACCCTCAGACTAATGGCCAGACCGAGCGGACTAATCAGACCCTGGAGACATATCTGAGGTGTTTTGTGTCTGCTGACCAGGATGATTGGGTTGCTTTTTTGCCATTGGCGGAGTTCGCCCTCAATAATCGGGCCAGCTCTGCCACCTTGGTTTCCCCGTTTTTCTGTAATTCGGGGTTCCATCCTCGATTTTCCTCCGGTCAGATGGAATCCTCGGATTGTCCTGGAGTGGATGCGGTGGTGGAGAGATTGCATCATATCTGGGGGCAGGTGATGGACAATTTAAAGTTGTCCCAGGAGAAGACTCAGCTTTTTGCCAACCGTCACCGTCGTGTTGGTCCTCGGCTTTGTGTTGGAGATTTGGTGTGGTTGTCTTCTCGTTTTGTCCCTATGAGGGTCTCATCTCCTAAGTTTAAGCCTCGGTTCATCGGTCCGTATAAAATATTGGAGATTCTTAACCCTGTTTCCTTCCGTTTGGACCTCCCTGCATCCTTTTCTATTCATAACGTTTTTCATCGGTCGTTATTGCGCAGGTATGAGGCACCGGTTGTGCCTTCCGTTGAGCCTCCTGCTCCGGTGTTGGTTGAGGGTGAGTTGGAGTACGTTGTGGAAAAAATCCTAGACTCCCGTGTTTCCAGACGGAGACTCCAGTATCTGGTCAAGTGGAAGGGATATGGCCAGGAGGATAATTCTTGGGTCACTGCATCTGATGTTCATGCCTCTGATCTGGTTCGTGCCTTTCATAGGGCCCATCCTGATCGCCCTGGTGGTTCTGGTGAGGGTTCGGTGCCCCCTCCTTGAGGGGGGGGTACTGTTGTGAATTTGGATTCTGGGCTCCCCCGGTGGCTACTGGTGGAATTGAACTTGTGACATCATCTTCCCTGTTCACCTGTTCTGATTAGATCTGGGTGTCGCTATATAACCTGGCTTCTCTGTTAGATGCTTGCCGGTCAACAATGTTATCAGAAGCCTCTCTGTGCTTGTTCCTGCTCCCAGACATCTACTAGATAAGTTGGACATTCGTCCATGTTTTGTTTTTGTATTTTGGTTCCAGTTCACAGCTGCAGTTTCGTTACTGTGTCTGGAAAGCTCTTGTTGATCAGGAATTGCCACTCTGGTATTATGAGTTAATGCCAGAGTCCTAAAGTAATTTCTGGATGTGTTTTGTTAGGGTTTTCTACTGACCATGAAAGTATGCTTTCTGTCTTCTGCTATCTAGAAAGCGGACCTCAAATTTGCTAAAACTATTTTCCTGCTGCGTTTGTTGTTTCATCTCATATCACCGCCAATATATGTGGGGGGCCTCTGTCTCCTTTTTGGGCATTTCTCTAGAGGTGAGTCAGGTCTTATATTTCCCTCTGCTAGCATTATTTAGTTCTCCGGCCGGCGCTGGGCATATAGGGATAAAAAGTAGGACATGCTACCTGGCTACTTCTAGATGATGCGGTAGGTTTAGTTCATGGTCAGTATAGTTACATCTTCCAAGAGCTTGTTCCTATTGAGGCTTATGCTAGTTCTCTGGCCATGGAGATCATGACACATCATGTTACGTTTGCAGAGCCCCTGATGTGCCTAAACAGTAGAAACCCCCCACAAGTGACCCCATTTTGGAAACTAGACCCCCCATGGAACTTATCTAGAAATGTGGTGAGCACTTTGAACCCCCAAGTGCTTCACAGAAGTTTACAACGCAAAGCTGTGAAAATAAAAAATCATTTTTCTTTCCTCAAAAATGATTTTTTGGCCTGCAATTTTTTATTTTCACAAGGGTAACAGGAGAAATTGGACCCCAATAGTTGTTGCCCAGTTTGTCCTGAGTATGCTGGTACCCCATATGTGGGGGTAAACCACTGTTTGGGCGCACGTTATCAGGGCCCGGAAGGGAGGGAGCACCATTTGACTTTTTGAACGCAAGATTGGCTGGAATCAATGGTGGCGCCATGTTGCGTTTGGAGACCCCTGATGTGCCTAAACAGTGGAAACCCCTCAATTCTAACCCCAACACACCCCTAACCCTAATGCCAACTCTAGCCATAACCCTAATCACAACCCTAACCCCAACACACCCCTAACCACAACCCTAACCCCAACACACCCCTAACCCTAATCCCAACCCTAACGCTAATCCTAACCCTAACCACAACCCTAACCCCAACACACCCCTATCCCTAACCATAACCCTAACCACAAGCCTAATCTTAACCCTATTTTCAACCCCGGCCCTAATTCCAACCCTAACTCTAATTCCAACCCTATGTGCCCACGTTGCGGATTCGTGTGAGATTTTTTTCGCACCATTTTTGAAAAATCCGCAGGTAAAAGGCACTGCATTTTACATGCAGATTTACCGCAGATTTCCAGTGTTTTTTGTGCGGATTACACCTGCGGATTGCTATTGAGGAACAGGTGTAAAACGCTGCGGAATCCACACAAAGAATTGACATGCTGCGGAAAATACAACGCAGCATTTCTGCGTGGTATTTTCCGCACCATGGGCACAGCGGATTTGGTTTTCCATAGGTTTACATGGTACTGTAAACCTGATGGAACACTGCTACGAATCTGCAGTGGCCAATCCGCTGCGGATCCGCAGCCAAATCCGCACCATGTGCACATAGCCTAATTCTAAGGGTATGTGCACACGCTGCGGAAAACGCTGCGGAAAACGCTGCGGATCCGCAGCAGCGTTTCTGCAGCTGCGGGTCCGCAGCAGCGTTTCCACAGCTGCGGGTCCGCAGCAGCATTTCCGCAGCTGCGGGTCCGCAGCAGCGTTTCCGCAGCTGCGGGTCCGCAGCAGTTTCCCATGAGTTTACAGTTGAATGTAAAGCTATGGGAAACAAAAAACGCTGTGCACATGCTGCGGAAAAAACTGCGTGGAAACGCAGCGGTTTACATTCCGCAGCATGTCACTTCTTTCTGCAGATTCCGCAGCGGTTTTACAACTGTTCCAATAGAAAACGCAGTTGTAATACCGCAGTGAAATCTGCAGAAAAACCGCAGAAAAACCGTGGTAAATCCGCAGCGGTTTTGCACTGCGGATTTATCAAATCCGCTGCGGAAAAATCTGCAGAGTACCAGAATTCGTGTGCACATAGCCTTACCCTAGCCCTACCCCTACCCCTACCCCTAACTCTACCCCTAAGTCTACCCCTAACCCTACCCCTAACCCTACCCCTAACCCTAACCTTACCCCTAACCCTAGTGGAAAAAAAAATAAAAATATTTTCTTTATTTTATTATTGTCCCTACCTATGGGGGTGATAAAGGGGGGGGTTCATTTACTATTTTTTTTATTTTGATCACTGTGATGGGTTATATCACTGTGATCAAAATGTACATTGAACGAATCTGCCGGCCGGCAGATTTGGCGGGCGCACTGTGCATGCGCCCGCCATTTTGGAAGATGGCGGCGCCCAGAGAGAAGACGGACTGACTCCGGGAGGATCGGTAAGTATGAAGGGGTGGTGGGGGGGTGAATCGGAGCACAGGGGGGTGGATCGGAGCACAGGGGGGAGCGGACACTAGGACGGGGGAGCGGACAGGCGGACGCAGGGGAGTACCGGACTGAACAGAGGACAGGGGAGCAGATCGGTGGCAGTGGGGGGGGGGGGGAGATCAGGATTTCCAGCCATGGCCGATGATATTGCAGCATCGGCCATGGCTGGATTGCAATATTTCACCATTTTCATAGGTGAAATATTGCAAATTGCTCTGATTGGCTGTTGCACTTTCAACAGCCAATCAGAGCAATCGTAGCCACGTGGGGGCAAAGCCACCCCCCCCTGGGCTAATGTACAACTCCCCCTGTCCCTGCAGATCGGGTGAAATTGGAGTTAACCCTTTCACCCGATCTGCAGGGACGCGATCCCTCCATGACGCATACGGTGCGTCACAGGTCGGATTGGCACCGACTTTCATGACGCAGCGTATGCGTCAAAGGTCGGGAAGGGGTTAAAAAATAGTGTATTTTTATTTAGCAGTTGTGCGACTGGCGCAATCTGGGTATGGATAATCTTACTTGACAATTTAGCAGTGGCAATAATATTAATTTCTCTGCATTTGGAGTGTGTCAGCAAGATGATCCCCCCAAAAATAGCCACACATTGCTACATACAGTGAATTTATACATAACACCGTAACAGTATTTTTTGGTTTTATAAACATAATACATTCAAGATGAGAAAGGGTTACGTTAAGGGACGTGGATGTGGTGGTGCCTGCCAAGGCCGTGTAAGGCCATGTGACAGATCCGAAGGTGACTGTATCTTGTTATGGGTTCCTGTCAAAATTTGGTCAGCGCACTACACCACTAACAAACCCAGACAAGTGTGAAGATGTTGTGGGTTTGATGGCAGACAAATACTCCAGTGTATTGACAAGCAGTACCACAAAGTCTTCCACACGGTCCAGTCTCAGTAGCCAAGAGGCTGTGCCTCTGAATCCTCAACCTGATCCATCTTCCTCCCACCATGAAGAGTCCCAGGAGACATCTGACCCCAGTGCTGTCCACTCTGAGGAACTGTTTCATTCCCTTGTAATTTGTCAGGCCTCTCAACGTGCACCATTAAAGCGGGTCATGAGGAGGTGGAGTGCAGTGATGTCCAAACATTTGAGCACCTATGGCCAGGAGAAAGCCACGTTGGGGAAGGTCAGTTGATGTCTGAAGAGGTGGAGGATAATTATGATGCACAGTTACCATCAGGTTAGCCTCAAATCACAGCTCAGAAAGAGGATTAGGTTGAGGAATTGGAAGACAACGTGGTTGAAGATGAGGCCACAGATACACCCTGGCACAGGGGCATGACTAGCAAGCACAGCAGCAAAGAGAAGGATGGATCCAAAGCAAGAAAATAGGAAAGAAGAGGTAGTGGTTTGCCCAGATGTAGAATTTTGTCAACTGTTCCACAGAGCCCGACCACTCGGATAGAAAACAGGCCAAGGGTACATTGTCAGTTTTTTCTGAAAGTCCTGCAGATTAAACAACTGTAATGTGCAGCATCTGCCAAAACCAAGCTAAGAAGAGGCAAGAACACTGCCAACTTGAGCACCACAAGCATGCACAAGCACATGACAGCCAAGCACGCAGTAGGTGGGTGGAATGCCTGGGTACCAAATCTATGTCTGAGGGTCAAACCACTGCCCCTTCCACTGTGTTACAGCCTACCCACTCTGCTGACTATAAAGCAAGTATTGATGCCTACTGCCCACAACCAGCTGTTGCACACACACAACATTCATCAAGGACTTTGTTGTCCTATCGCAGAGTTCAGATGTCCCTGCCCCAGACATTTACTAGAAAGCAAAAATATTCAGCAACCCACCCACTGGCCCTGGAAATGATGCCATTTCAACTTGTGGGAACTGTGTCTTTCCACGACCTCTTGGCCTTGGCAGCCCCATGGTACTCGATTCCCTGCTGACACTATTTTTACCGGTGTGCCGCCGGGCATTACATAAGCATGTGTTACACAATATCAGCCATGCTCTGGCCAATGGAGCTGCAGGGAAGGTCCACCTAACCACAGACATGTGGACAAGTTCTTGTGGACAGGGACGCTACATTTCCCTGATGGCACACTGGGGTAACCTGGTGGAGTCTGGGACAGACTCAGAGACTGGGACATCAAACATCTTACCCACACCAAGAATAGCAGGCCCAACTTCTATCAGGGTTTCAGCCGCCTTCTATTCCACTTCCTGTCTCTCCTCCTCCTCCTCATCCTTAGCAGATCTAGCCTCCCCATCACTTCCCACCTGGGAAATCTGCAGCACTGCTTTGGCAAAGCGGCAGCATGCTCTGCTGAAGCTCATCTGTTTAGGTGATAAAACTCATAGCACAGACGAGCTGTTGAAATGGATAAAAGAACAGACTGATCAGTGGCTCTCCCTGCTGAACCTACAACCACGTTTGGCTGTAAGCGATAATGGGTGTAAAGATGGCAAGCTGATACACATTCCATGCATCGCCCACGTGCTAAACTTGGTTGTTCATCAGTTTTTAAAAACATACCCTGACTTGCCTGACCTTCTTGCCAAGGTACGCTGTGTCAGCACACATTTCTGAAAGTCATCTCAGGCTTTCACCGGTCTAGGTTCACTGCAGCAGTTATTTAATTTGTCTTGTCACCGACTGATTTTTGAACTGCCCACAAGCTGTAATTTGACCTTCCATATGTTGGCAAGGTTTAGTGGCAGCAGAGGGCAGTCTCTGAATTCCAGCTTCTCGATGCCCGTAAGAAAAACACTCAGTCTCCACACATAACAACTACCGAGTGGGTGTGGATTGATGACATATGTGAGGTTCTTCAAATCTTTGAGTACTGCACCAAGATGGTGAGTCCTGATGATGCAGTTATGAGGAAAACTATCCTACTGTTCTGTCTATTAAAACAATCGCTGCAGACTCTGAAAGAAGAAGCTTTAAATGCCAAGCAGATGGCTGATACCACACAGCCCAGCCTCTAAATGAGACTTGTGTTTATTTATGAAACTGTTGCTTCTCTTTCATTTTTTAAATTTGGGTCCTTACAAAAAAAATGGCGGTAGGTATTGGCAAGTTTCTGTATATTTTAAGCACGTCTAACAGGCTGGGTTAATATGCTCCACAGATCTATTCAGGCTGCAGCTTTACATATATTGGACATGGTTATTGCCACGCTTGTTCCTTTACCTGAGCTCTGTAGCACGGCCTGTCACCTGAGTAATACACTTCACAGACCTCGCCACTCTCTGGGACATATCCTGTAATTACTCCATTGTTGCTCAAAACCATGCAAAATATACTTTCTGCCTGGTTGGATAGTTTCCAGAAGAAGTTTGTAGGCTTGTGCAGGTTGGTCAATGGCACTCCTGTCTCTTTCCCTGGAGGAGGTTGCTTCCAAGGAAAATAAGGCTTGTACATGTTCCTGACATGTCAGGCCTGACAGATTGAACACAATACAGGCCCTCACTTGCATACACTCTATTCCAAATTGAATTCTAATGCTTTTGGTGTCTGGTAGAATCTAAATTACTGACATTGATCATACAGCTCACCCAACTCCTGTATTATATTCATCTTACAGCTGCTTCACCCGCTATGACAGTGGTTCAATTGGCATCCGGTGGCAAAAACGAACTGTGTACCTTACAAAAAGCAGGTTTCACAGCACATGGTGGCCTTCTGAAAATTAAAAGCGAGGGCCGCATAATTGCATGGCGGTGGACATGGTGGTGGCAGACGATGCCCAAAATTCAAATGGGCATGTTTGAAATGGCATTGTAAAGGGATGTGGAATATGTATTCCACTATCTTGCTAACTATTTTGCATGAGGGAGGGACCTTCCAAATGTAGTAGTTAGAGCTCTCATAAATGTTAAAGGAAAAACTAAAGCCAAAACGTGCCGTGCTAAAGGAGAGGTATAATTTTTTTTTTAGCATTATATACATGCAATTATGAAGGTAAAATGTTCCTTAGCATTCTTCTCTTTAAAATAATTTTTGGTTTGGTTTGGTAGTTCTTTTTAAAAATCTGCACAGTGAAAGAAAAAAGGAAGGCACTCACCGTTACCAAAAGTGGAACTCTTTATTTCATGGATAAAAAAGCATAGGCTCGGGACTAATGCAGAGAGTATGGACAATGGCCGTTTTGCGTTCCTGCGCTATAACGGGTCCTAATGACTAGCAGCAGGGAAAAAGTGCCTTTGACCACACACATGTGGGGCACCGACCCCTGACAGCTGACATTAACAACACTCCCACCTACTAAGGTGAATGCATAGAACATTAAAAACAATGATGTGCACAAACAATTAAAAATATGAACGAAACTTATAAATCTTAAAGAGCACAAATTGCAGAAAATTCAGAGAAAAACGGACATGTCCACCCTTTCATTCAAGCCCAACGCACCTGTTGCATTTGACCTCAAGATCCATCTAGCTTCTCTTTGCAAGAGGAGCCTACCATGGTCACCTCCCTGATTGGGAGGATTAACCCTCTCTAGACCCCCAAACCGCAGCGATTCTGCGTTACCTCCATGAAATTCTCTAATATGGCTGATCAAGGGGGGACTCCTTTGCCAGATGAAATGGAATGAAAGTGTTCCCTAAGCCTAAGGTAAAGGGGATGGATTGTTTTACCTATATAGAAAAAAACACACGGCCAAATCAGAATGTAAACTACAACTGAAGTCTTACAGGAAATAAACTGGCGAATTTTGTGTTGAATAGGACCCTCTCTCATGGAATTACTAGTAAGTTTTAATGGACAAAATGGGCAATTGTTACACTTAAAATTGCCCTTAGGGTACCGTCACACATTGAAATTTCCATCGCTACGACGTTACGATTCGTGACGTTCTAGCGATATCGTTACGATATCGCAGTGTCTGACACGCAGCAGCGATCAGGGATCCTGCTGAGAATCGTACGTCGTAGCAGATCGTATGGAACTTTCTTTTGTCGCTTGATCACCCGCTGACATCGCTGGATCGTTGTGTGTGACAGCGATCCAGCGATGTCTTCGCTTGTAACCAGGGTAAACATCGGGTAACTAAGCGCAGGGCCGCGCTTAGTAACCCGATGTTTACCCTGGTTACAAGCGTAAACGTAAAAAAACAAACCGTACATGCTCACCCGTCGGTGTCCTTCAGGTCCCTTGCCGTCTGCTTCCTGCTCTGAGTGCCGGCCGGAAAGTGAGAGCAGATCGCAGCGGTGCTGCGCTCTGCTCTCAGTGTACGGCTGCACTCAGAGCAGGAAGCAGACGGCAAGGGACCTGAAGGACACCGACGGGTGAGTATGTACTGTTTGTTTTTTTACGTTTACGCTGGTAACCAGGGTAAACATCGGGTTACTAAGCGCGGCCCTGCGCTTAGTTACCCGATGTTTACCCTGGTTACCCGGGGACTTCGGCATCGCTCCAGCGCCGTGATTGCAACGTGTGACCGCAGTCTACGACGCTGGAGCGATATTCATACGATCGCTGCGACGTCACGGATCGTGCCGTCGCAGCGATGAAAATTTCAATGTGTGACAGTACCCTTAGGGATGCCTGAATGTATCCAATTGTTACTATCACTCCTGACTCTATTGCGGACCAAGAGATCTCTTAAGTTAGCTTTACGACGAAAAGCAAACAGGCAGCTTCTCTTAACAACTTCTGCCAGGTCTTTATCTCTTTGTAATAGGTGCCAGTTTTTTCTTATCACCGATCTAATCTGTTGATCTATGGGACCAAATTTAAAGCTAAAAGTAAAACGTTTTGCGCCATTGTGAATATTCTTCTCACGGTTCTTATTTTTTGACGGTACGATTTCCTTTTCTTCTACCCTTTTTCTCACTAAATTTAAAACAGAATAGGGATACCTTCTGTCAGAAAATCTTTTATTCAAATCCTGAGCCTGTATTTCAAAGCCCTCTCTCTTGGTATTGTATCTTTTCATCCTCAAAAATTGTCCATAAGGTAAGAAGTTTTTAACATACGGAGGATGTGCACTTTCAAAGTGCAAAAGGGAATTGGATGCGGAGGGTTTACGAAAAACCTCCGTGTGGACTTTGCCATCCTCAATGAATAATTTAACATCCAGATACTCCAAAGAAGAACTACCAAAGAGGGATGTAAACTTCATATTCATATTATTTTCCATATTTGGATACTCCACAAAAGAGTTAAACTCCGACTCAGTGCCATCCCAAATTACTAGAATATTATCCACATAGCGAACAGAAAGCCTGATATGTTTCAAAAAAGGGTTGCTGACAGAATACACAAATCTTTCTTCAAAAACGGAAAGAAACAAATTCGCAAATGTGCATGCAACTGGCGGCCCCATCGCAGTTCCCTCTGTTTGTCTATACCAAGTGTCACCAAATTTGAAAACATTATGTGTCAAAATGAATATCAATAAATTATCTGCTCTTTTCTTGGAGAGTATATTATTCTCCACTTGCTTTCTAAGAAAAGAGCGTAAATCATTTTTAAATTTATTTGTTGGGTCTGATACCAATTTTGCATAAGTATTAATGTCAGCTAGCTGTCTTTGTGCTTCAGCTACAGTTGTGGCCAAAAGTATTAACACCCCTGCAATTCTGTCAGATAATACTCAGTTTCTTCCTGAAAATGATTGAAATCACAAATTCTTTGGTATTATTATCTTCATTTATTTTGTCTTAAATGAAAAAAACACAAAAGAGAATGAAGCAAAAAGCAAAACATTGATCATTTCACACAAAACTCCAAAAATGGGCCAGACAAAAGTATTGGCACCCTCAGCCTAATGCTTGGTTGCACAACCTTTAGCCAAAATAACTGCGACCAACCACTTCCGGTAACCATCAATGAGTTTCTTACAATGCTCTGCTGGAATTTTAGACCATTCTTCTTTGGCAAACTGCTCCAGGTCCCTGATATTTGAAGGGTACCTTCTCCAAACTGCCATTTTTAGATCTCTCCACGGGTGTTCTATGGGATTCAGGTATGGACTCATTGCTGGCCACCTTAAAAGTCTCCAGTGCTTTCTCTCAAACCATTTTCTAGTGCTTTTTGAAGTGTGTTTTGGGTCATTGTCCTGCTGGAAGACCCATGACATCTGAGGGAAACCCAGCTTTGTCACACTGGGCCCTACATTATGCTGCAAAATTTGTTGGTAGTCTTCAGACTTCATAATGCTATGCACACGGTCAAGCAGTCCAGTGCCAGAGGCAGCAAAGCAACCCCAAAACATCAGGGAACCTCTTGACTGTAGGGACCGTGTTCTTTTCTTTGAATGCCTCTTTTCTTCTCCTGTAAACTCTATGTTGATGCCTTTGCCCAAAAAACTCTACCTTTGTCTCATCTGACCGGAGAACATTCTTCCAAAACGTTTTAGGCTTTTTCAGGTAAGTTTTGGCAAACTCCAGCCTGGCTTTTTTTATGTCTCGGGATAAGAAGTGAGGTCTTCCTGGGTCTCCTACCATACAGTCCCTTTTCGTTCAGACGCCGACGGATAGTACAGTTTACACTGTTGTACCCTCGGACTGCAGGGAAGCTTGAACTTGTTTGAATGTTAGTCGAGGTTCTTTATCCAACATCCGCACAATCTTGCATTGAAACCTCTTGTCAATTTTTCTTTTCCGCCCACATCTAGGGAGGTTAGCCACAGTGCCATGGGCTTTAAACTTCTTGATGACACTGCGCACGGTAGACACAGGAACATTCAGGTCTTTGGAAATGGACTTGTAGCCTTGAGATTGCTCATGCTTCCTCACAATTTGGTTTCTCAAGTCCTCAGACAGTTCTTTGGTCTTCTTTCTTTTCTCCATGCTCAATGTGGTACACACAAGGAAACAGGACAGAGGTTGAGTCAACTTTAATCCATGTCAACAGGCTGCAAGTGTGATTTAGTTATTGCCAACACCTGTTAGGTGCCACAGGTAAGTTACAGGTGCTGTTAATTACACAAATTAGAGAAGCATCACATGATTTTTCGAACAGTGCCAATACTTTTGTCCATCCTTTTTTATGCTTGGTGTGGAATTATATCCAATTTGGCTTTAGGACAATTCTTTTTGTGTTTTTTCATTTAAGACAAATTAAATGAGGATAATAATAATAAAAAATTTGTGTTTGCAATCATTTTCAGGAAGAAACTGAGTATTATCTGACAGAATTGCAGGGGTGTCAATACTTTTGGCCACAACTGTAAGTAGCACTCCTTTGTGAGGAGCACTACATTTCCTCCCTTATCTGTGGAGCGGACTACAGTGTCGGACCAACCCTGGATATCTCTGATGGCTCGTCTATCTCCTTCAGTCAAATTTGGAGGCAATTTATGATAAATTAAAGCCTCCATGTCCCTGATGACTTGGGTTTCAAAAATATCAACTATATTACTCGGGGAGATAGGGAGCATGTAAGTGGACCTAGATCCTCCTAAGAAAGGTTGAACTAATACCTCTTCATCCACAACACTCGTATTTGGATCCTCATTTAATTCCAACAACACCAAGGCATCATCTTTGGTATCAGTGCGTTATTACCTGCCATTTTTTATGCCATGAAAACATTTGCCCCAGTTCATAATCACTCATTGGACTCTATATTCGTACAGGATTGAGCACCCATTCCTTAGGGTGTGTAGCGTTAATATAGTGTGTGAATGGTCTCTGCAGACTTGATTCAAGAGACCACGGTGGTGCAGCAGTGCCGAATTTACTTTTCTCTGTTTTTGGCCTTTTTAAAAATCTGTAAAACCAGCCTAATAGTCTGACAACTTTATTCCCAGACACCATATGTGAGTCAGAAAGGCATGCAGGCATCGTCTCTATGCTGGTCTCATTTAGTTTTAGCTCTTTCTGATCAATTTCAGCTTTTTTTCCCCAGCATTAACATTGAAAGATAGAATATGAAAAATAAAATCCAGGAAATCACATTGTATAAATTATATACATTTATTTGCATTTTGCAGTGAGAAATAAGTATTTGATTACCTACCAACCATTAAGAGTTGAAGCTCCTTCCCTTCTGAGCCCTGCCATTTGTCCAACCAGAGGTTTCTGGCCACATGTGGGGCATCAGCGTGCTTAGACGAAACTAGGTAACAAATCTGTGGGGTCCATTTTCTTGTACTATTCCTGTAAAAGTGAAAACATTGGGTCTTATGTGGCATTATAGAGTAAAAATTTCAATTTCATTTTTCCTTCAACTTTGCATTAATTCCTAGGAAGCACCTGAAGGGTTAAAATATTTTCTGACAGCAGTTTTGATGTAATTGAGGGGTGTGGTTTTAAAATGGCATAATTTTTGTAGTATTGTCAATATATAGGCCACACAAACTCCACTTAAATCTGAATAGGACCCTAAAGAAACAGGTTTTGTTAATTTCTTGAAAAAATGAAAAATCGCTACTAAACTTTTAACCCTTCCTACATCCTACTAAAATAAAATGACATTTGAAAAATTATGAACATGTAAAGTAGACATGGAAAATGTTATTTATTAATTATTTTGTACAACAAGACTAATTGGTTTAAGGATATTAAGATTGAAACTTGAAAATTGCAAGTTTTTCAAAATTTTTGGCAAATTTCAGATATTTTCACAAATAAACACAAAACACATCAACCTAAATTAACCACTAGCATAAAGTACAATGTGTCATGATAACAGCTCAAAATGACTGAGATACATTGAAGTAGTCCAGGAATTAACACTGGTCACATTTCAAAATTTTAGCCTGGTCATTAAGGATAAATTTGACTCGATCACTAAGGTGTTAAAGAGGCAGCATCAAGAGCCTTTCTTGGTGAGAATGAGGGGGAAATTCCCACATTACAGGGTCTGAACTATATTTTTGGCAAGTGGTGTTAAGTGATTACTATCGATGGCAAATAAGCAATAATAAATAAACAAGTAAAAATGTGTGCATAAAATTATCCCAAATGTCTTATGTTATTTTTTTACAAGTTCTCATTGGGAAGCAGCTACTGTGAGGCAGTGACCCTGTTACAGCTAGGGGGCACTGTTTGTGCTCCCCAAAATGTGCATGCAGACGGATGAAGTCCATAGGTGTGCATGGGAGTCATGGATTTCCAGTCTGGCTGAAGGCCACAGGTTTGTGTGTTAAAAGCCCTGTAGTAAGAGGTATGGGTGTGTCAGGTGTCAGGTGGGTGAGGTTCATGTCAGTGTCAGTCTGGCGTGTGCCGGTGTGCAGAGCGCTGGCTGAGTGCATGGAGGCACAGGCCAGCGGAGCCAGCACCCAGGGCAGCTGAGTAGCCTGGCACCCGCAGCATATACAGCAATGCAAGTCATCCATGGTACTGGTCTCAGATGTGGACAGTCTTGTGCCCGAAGGTGGATGTCCTGTGCCCAAAGGAGTCAGATGTGGACAGTGCTGTTCCCGCAGGTGGATGTCCTGTGCCTGAAGGAGTCGGATGTGGACAGTCCACTGGCTGGAGGTGGATGTCCTATGCCCGAAAGAGACGGATGTGGACAGTGCTGTACCCAGAGGTGGATGTCCTGTGCCCAAAAAAGGACTAGCATGTGTAATGATTGCAAACAGGTGAATATGGTGCTCGGCTGCTATCCAGAAGATATCCTGGGCTGTGTATGGCTGTGTGAGTAAAGAGACTGTAAGAGACTGTGATACAGTGATGCAGGACATCCACGGGAGCTATTTGGAGGAGGGCCGGTGTGTGTAGTGTCTGCAACATATGAGGCTGTGTGTATGGGGACTTTAATATGGTGTGCGGTCACCCAGGGAAACTGGACAAGGGACGTCTGGCCTGTTTAAGGACTGCAAATCTAAAGCCATATGATATGTATTGCTATGAACTGGTGTGAACTGAACAATGATAATATACACATTTGTGTGAATTGGACTTTAATGCTGTGAGGAAACACATTAAAGAGACTGTTGTATTGGAACTTTGTGGGTCACTGCCTGCATACAATGCTACTACAATCTTACACTATATAGTTAACTGAATATTGCTATTTATATCAAGGCATACACTTTCTGCAGAATATAAACCGCTGACTGTAAACTTCATGGCAAAATAATTCTCCATTAGGATTGTAGATAGCATTTATCAATTTACTGTCGGTGTCTGTGCATATAAATCTTACTGCTGAAAATGGGGTAAGTTAACCTACACGGTGTTTTGAAAAATATGCAAATTAAGTAAAAGCACTACAGTATTTGACATAAGCAATTAAAATCAAACCCCTTTGTGAGCAAACATTATGTGAACGTCCTGAAATCTTCCTCACAGTATGTGTATTAACAATAGTAAATTCTGAAACCATTACTGAGTGGTGAAATATAGTGTGGCTAAAAGCATTCGATGCATAAAAGGACTAACTAAACCGTATAAATATTCCTTGAACTATGGTTGATGCAGCATTAAATGAAGCAAGTGTATTTCTTTAAACAGCAATACTATATTATATATTTTTTACAACGTTATATATCATACATTTAAAAATAATAATAATAATAATAATAATATTCTTTATATAGCGTCAATATATTCCACAGCGCTTTACAGGTTCACAAGTTTTTGTCAAAGGTAACACACAAAAATAAGGAAGAGATCCATAGGATAAAAAATAACATACCGTAATCTTTATTGAAATTACTATAAAAACATATGAAAAAAAGCAGAAATGCCAAAAGGGGGACATTTCTGGATCCTTATTAAAATTGATGTCAGGTATATTCAATCCATTTATAATATTACAAAAGATATTATGTCAATCAAGTGGAGTCGGTTATAGTGCCTGTCTATTCTCTCATTATTATATCATAAATCAATGCATGTGGTATGTCTATTCCCATGATTATACAGAAAAATACAATTTTAATTATGTGATATCAGGTCTAGTGACTCATTTTTTTGCCTTGTCCTATCATAAGAGTATGAATCGGTCTTTCTAACCAATGAAACCCAATATCAACTTGGCATTTCTGCCTTTTTAATATGTTTTTATTGCAATTTCAATAAATATGTTATTTTTTATCCTATGGATCTCTTACTTATTTTTGCCTGTTATCTTTGACAAAAACTTGTTTTGTTTAAATGAATGATACATAACATTGGAATAAATATATAACACAGTATTGCTGTTACACTTACTTCATTTAATGCTGCATCAACCATCGTTCGAGGAATATATAATTGCTAGCAGCAGAAAGGTGTCACATACAGTATAGATTGAGAAAGAGCACTATGTGACTGAACCCTGTCTGTCCTTCCATTGGTATGTTGATTAGAGATGAGCAAACTCAAATTCAGCACGAAAGTAGCTCATTCTGATTCGCGTTCGGATTCCAGAGCATTTCCCTCAAATTCGGTAAAATTATGGCACAGTTCGGTAAATAATCGCATTTCCACTAATGCTTTTGTTAGGACTTTGTCTAGGATAGTGGTGCTATATGATGAGCGGGGGAGACGTGTTTGATCAGGGAAGGGGTGGGGAGAGATCAGAGGAGTGGTGGACTGTTATTCTTTTTCATTTCTATTAACTTAATGTGTGGAGATTCCGGCAGCCAATCAGGGTGCATAAAGCAACCACAATGTCCGGCCACAAGGGTTTGTGTCATTGGCTGCCGAAGTCACATATCCCTCTCCATATAAAAAGCAGTCATGTTGATTTTGCTCCATTTTGTCAATGTAACAGCACAGAGAGGCTGCTCCTGATGCTGCTGCAAGCAGTCAGATTGTTAGATAGGTGGCTTATTTTTAGCTAGTTCAGCTGGATAGGTTCCTGTGTGAAATCAATCTTGCAGCATCTAAGTCATTTGTGCCAAATTTCCTAAACTAAATAGTTGGGCTAATACTATGTGCAGGCAGGAGGCCACTTTTCCTAATCTTAATCATTTGGGCTAATATTGTGGTGCAGGCAGGATGCCACATTTCCTAATCTAAATCATTTGTGCTAATAGTGTGGTGCTGGCAGGAGGTCACATTTCCTAATTTAACTAGTTTGTGCTAACATTGTGGTGCCGGCAGGAAGCCACATTTCCTAATCAAAATCATTTGTGGTAATATTGTGGTGCGGGCAGGAGTCACATTTCAGAATCTAAATCCATTTTGCTAATAGTGTGGTCCAGACAACAGCCCACATATCTGAATCCCTTCTGTTAATAGTGTTATCCAGAAACATTAGCTCAGAAAAAAATACTGATTGTTAATTTAGTGACAGGTGACTGACAGGTCTGGGCCTAGGGTTGTGAAACAGCTGGTTAAAAGAGGGAAGGGTACATCTAACATCAGTGGGGAAAAAGCGAGGTCATGGTGAAAGGGGGATTGGGCTTGGTGTTCGACGTGTACGTTGGTTAGGAGGTAATGTTACTGAAAGCTCTACTGAACAAACAACATCTTGTCCTATCCAAAGACAACTCACAACACCTGTTATTGGATGGGCTACTTGACTCTTTCTTTTCCAGCAGCACAGTGGTACGCCTTGTAGATGAGGGCCAGAAAGAGCATGATGACAAAAAAGATGGAAAAAGAGAAGTCAAGTTCATTAGGAGGTGTATACTTCTGAATGAAATTGATGTATTTTTAGAATGTCCTTGCACCATCAACTGAAATCTACACCAACTGGAGTAGACTTTCATTATTATTTATGCAATTGCTGCAATAAATTATAGGAAATCTATTGGTGTTCAGGTGATCGTGTCTCTAATGAATTTTTTATAGAACTGGTAGGTTGAGTAAATGTGGAAAAGGATGTAAACTTACAACTTTTTTATACCAGGAAATTTTTGTAAAGGTCTTGATAAAGTCCTGCTAGTATATGAATAAAGCTCTTGTGCACATAAAATTATGTTGGTGTACCTTTATTAGATAACAATGATAAAACTATTAAATCATTATTCAAATATCTTGGTACTGTTCATAAATGATAAGTGAGTACTGTAAATATTTAAACAGTATATAATTTCCAATACGCAAGATGAATCAAGCTGATTGAAAAATGTAAAGCAATATATATCATTATTCTAAAACATTCAAGGAAGAGAGGAAATGTCATTCGGCTGAAAAAATACACGTGTATAAATACTGAAATTCTAACATGACTGTAAGGAAATATATCATACTGAGAAGATATAAATTTCAATCCTTGGAAAAAATCAATACTGAATATATCACATTAATTGCTATAGACAATAAATTTCTATGATGGGTAACGGAGGCTGCAATACCATAATACATTTAAATCTTTTTATGGCTCTTCGGTTTCATAGTAAGTCATATCTACAAGTATATGTTAGTATGTTTGTCTGTGCATGGTTGTGGAACAAACATTAGGCAATCTAATTTTTGGTGTGAATTGCTTATTTATAATTTTCACCTCATCAGTAACACTCATTGAATTTTTTTACTCTAGGCAATTTTTCCCTCAATTGCCATTCACAACAGGCCGCCTGCCATGTGTTCTCTATGGCTGCAGAGTTATATGAAACATGCACAAGTCTTTTAAACAAAATACATTAAAGATTCATATAACTCGAAAGGAGAAAACTGATGTCCCTCAGGGTAGTAACCCTCTGATCTTATTGCAGTGTCAAAAAAGATGAATTTCTGAGTACCATTGTCAGGCTCCAAAGGTTAATGTTTCCATTATTCTTCTTTTTTAAAAATGAATTAGCCTTTATTGCAGTATAAATACTGGTAAGGTAAGTAATCATCCCTGAATACCTCAGAAGCCACCCAATTGAATTAAGTCTTAATTACGTCAGAGTACTGAGTGTGTTGCACGTATAATTAATTTTATAATGCTATGAAAATAGTTATACATACTAATTTATACATCATACTAATACACAGTATAAATCACTCTTTTTATATAATCTTGTTTTGCTCTATACATGTGTAGAATTACATTTTATGCTTTATTTTGTTCATAGCATTTTCTAACCATATAAAATCAGATTTTTGATAATGTAGAGTGCACAAATAAAGAAGGAGTATTACTTGAGCATAAAGAGCCTTGAAAAAGTATTCAAACCCTGTGAACATTTCCATATTTTTTCACGCTATGCACACAAATGTAAATGTATTTTATAGGGATTTTATGTGCTATACCAAAACAAAGTAGCAAGTATTTGTGAAGTGTAAAGGAAATGATACATTTTATAAATATTTAAAAAATTCTGAAAATTGTGAAGTGCATTTGCATTCAGCCCCTGTAGACTAAGGCTATGTGCACACGTTCCAGATTTTTCGCGCTTTTTTCACGTCTTTTCGCTATAAAAACGCAATAAAAGGGCAAAAAAAATGCTCACATTAATCATTCTATTAAAAAGAATGCAATCCGCATTTTGGATGTACATGCTGCGTTTTTTCCTGAGCGGAAACGCATTCCGGAAAAAAACGCAGCATGTTCATTAATTTGTGGAATCACGCGGATTCCACACCCATAGGAGTGCATTGATCCGCTTACGTCCCGCATGGGGCTATGCCCACCATGCGGGAAGTAAGCGGATCATGTGCGGTGGTACCCAGGGTGCAGAAGAGGAGACTCTCCTCCATGGACTGGGCACCATATAATTGTTAAAAAAAAAGAATTAAAATAAAAGAATAGTGATATACTCACCTTCCGATGGCCCCCGGAGTCCTCCTGCCTCTCAATGGTGCACGCAGCGGCTTCCGTTCCCAGGGATGCTATGTGCGAAGGACCTGGGATGATGTCGCGGTCACGTGACCGTGACGTCATCCCAGGTCCTTCACACACAGCATCCCTGGGAACGGAAGCCGCCGCATGCACCGCTGAGGAGATCGGGTGATGTCGGAAGATGAGAATAACCATTTTTTAAATTTTTTTAATTATTTTATTATTTTTAACATTAGATCTTTTTACTATTGATGCTGCATAGGCAGCATCAATAGTAAAAAGTTGGTCACACTTGTCAAACAGTATGACAAGTGTGACCAACCTGTCAATCAGTTTTTCCAAGCGATGCTACAGATCGCTGGAAAAACGCTAGCATTCTGCAAGCTAATTACGCTTGCAAAACGCTAGTGTTTAGCGGGAATTTTCATGCCAATTCCGCATGTGATATACCAGCGGCAGGAGTTGCGGAATTGCTGTGGAAATTTCCTCGGCAATTCCGCAACGTGTGCACTTAGCCTAATACTCCTAAATAAATCCTGATTGTCCAATTGCCTCCAGATGTCACATTAATAAATTGAGTCCATTTGTGTATATTTATGCTCAGTATAACTGTAGCTGTTCTGTGAAGGCCTCAGAGTTTTGTTTGAGAACATTAGGTCTCAAACAGCATCATGAAAACTAAGGAACACACCAGACAGGTTGGGGTTACTCTTGTGGAGAGTAAAGCAGGGTTAGGTAATAAAAAAAATAGCCAGAGCTCTGAACATCTCATGGAGCATTGTTCAATCCATCATTCAAAAATGGAAAGAGTTTGACACAACTGCAAACCTACCAATACATGACCGTCCACTTAAACTAACATCCCAACATTATAGGGCATCCAAGAAGCCCATGGTCACTCTGGGGGAGCTGCAGAGGGCCACAGCTCAGTTAGGAGAATCTGTTCACAAGATAACTATTGGGCCACGTTCACACGGTCAGGCAATATTTGTAAGCCAAAATCGGGTGTGGAACAATTCGAGGAGAAACAAATGGAGCACTTCGGCATTTTATACGCAGATCTGGTTTTTGCTTACAAATACTGATGTAAAATCTGACCAAATACTGAATGTCTGAACATAGCCTAAGTCATACACAATTCTGGCATTAATTGAAGACTGACAAGAAGAAAGTGATGTTTTAAGGCAAACCAAAAGAAGTCTCATTAGCAGTTTCTAAAATGTCGTGTATTGGACACAGCTAACATGTGGAAGAATGTGCTCTGCTCAGATGATACCAAAGTAGAACTTTTTGGGCTAAATGCAAAACAGTATGCATGGTGGAAAACTAACAATACACATTACTCTGAAAGCACCATCCCCTCCGCAAACATGGTGATGGCAGCATCATGATGTGGGGATGTTTTTCAACAGCAGGGACCGAAGGAAGAGCTGATCAAAGCTGATGGGAAGATGTATAGAGATAATTATAGGGCAATCCTGGAGGAAAACCTGTTAGAGGCTGCAAAAGACTTGAGACTGGGGCGTAGGTTCACCTCCCAGCAGCACAATGAACTTAAACCTACGGCCAGACCTACAATGGAATTGTTTAAATGAAAGCATATCCATGTGTTTGAATGGTCCAGTCAAAGTCCAGATCTAAATCCCATTGACTGACAAAATGATAAAACTAAACTTTATTCAATAATCCTCAATACAATACAGATAATATAAACACAATTGAAGGTTAATCAGAGGGTGACTGATTAAAAACATAGACCCCCTTGTCTCAGTATATAGGGAGAGGTGACACAAACAAACTCACTATGAAAGTCCTTTGCATCTACACGTTTCTTCTTCCTCACCAAAGACCTTAATATCAAATGGTGTAAAAATTTTTGGGCAGTGACAGGGATAATCTGCACTGCTGAGAGCTCCTGGAGCTGAGACTCTCAGCTGAGCAGTGTTAGCCAGTCCCATCTTCTATGTAATCTGGGTCCTGACTAACACAAATTAGCAGAGTAGCTTTTGCTGCATGGCTTGGAGGTTGTGGTTGGTGGTTATTTGAGTAGGCAGTTGGTGGATTTATCTGTGACTGTTGCTTGGTTTTGAGTGTGCGATAGTTCCCTTTCTTCTCCTACTTTGGTTTATTCCCAACTGCATCTCTGGAGCTTAGCCGCATTGATCTTGGGGTTCTTCTTTACCTCTCTCACCAAGGCTCTTCTCCCATGATTGCTCAGTTTGGCTGGACGGCCAGGTCTAGGAAGATTTCTGGTGGTCCAAAACTTCTTCTTTTTAAGGATTATGGAGACCACTGTGGTCTTAGTAGCCTTGTGTACTGCAGAAATTCTGTTGAAACCTTGGCCAGATCTGTGCCTTGACACAATTCTGTCTCTGAGCTCCTTGGCCAGTTCCTTTGACCTCATGATTATCATTTGGTCTGACATGCACTGTGAGCTGTGAGATCTTATATAGACAGGTGTGTGCCTTTCCAAATCAAGTCCTATCAGTTTAATTAAACACAGCTGGACTCAAATGAAAGAGTAGAACCATCTCAAGGAGGATCACAAGGAGACAGCATGTGACTTAAATATGAGTGTCTGAGCAAAGGGTCTGAATACTTATGACCATGTGATACTTTAGATTTTCTTTTTATTAAATTTGCAAACATTTCTACATTTCTGTTTTTTTCTGTCAAGATGGGGTGCAGAGTGTACATTAATGTGAAAAAATGAACCATTTTGGAATTTACCAAATGACTGCAATGAAACAAAGAGTGGAAAATTTAAAGGGATCTAAATACTTTCTGTACCCACTGTATATCAGGGCAGACAAAGGTCCTGGTTCTGAACTGTGGGCACCACTTTTTTTAGCTGGATATTACATTTAAATAGCTTCCCATGGCTGTGTCCACAGATAAAGCAGGATATATGAACAATCAATGTTTGCTAATTTGTTGAATGCCTGCTGATTACTTATTGCATCAGCCCCTGAAGTTATTTATTCTACAAACTTTGGAGGACAAACACTCGAAAAATGAGAGATTACTTACTCCCACCTTTCCCCAATCCTGTGGAAGAATGCCCTGAATAAGAGCTGTGAAATTTAAAAGGGAGGCACCTCTGTTTCCAGAGAGACTCTACAGGAGAGCAGGCAAGGAATCATGTCACCATTTGGTGTAATATAGATCTACTCCACTCCCCATCACTGAACCCACGAAGATTTTTGGAGAACCTAGGTTGGGATAATCAGATCACTTGGTCACATACCTCAATGTACTCTGTCAGCTTCCTAAGCTTGTCCCTACCTCCCCTCTGTGAATACTCACCAACAGCAGGGTGCTAATCGCTTGGGGAGATGGCACTGGATGCCCCGAAGTCACAGATGCTCTAATCCCTGGCGAGTTACCGTGTGTTACCCTCACCCTATGTTGTCTGAGTAGTATTCTGCCCACAGGAAAGGAGTACAAGTGTTCAGTGGGATGATCCCTGGTCCTTGCGATCTTTCTAAAGACAGCCGTCTGTCATGATCTCTGCAGGCAGAGATCATAGCAAGCCTATAGAGGGACAAGCTCTCGGAAGATGGAACTATACTGACCATGAACTAAGCCTGCCGCGCAACTAGAAATAGCCAGGTAGCATATCCTATTTATCGCTAGATGCCCAGCTCTGGCCTAAGACCTAAATAGCTAGCAGAGGGAAATATAAGACCTGGCTCACCTCTAGAGAAATATTCCAAAGAAGACAGTAGCCCCCCACATATAATGACGGTGAGTTCAGATGAAACAACAAACGCAGCAGGAAAATAGTCTTAGCAAATTTGAGGTCCGCTTACTAGATAGCAGAAGACAGATAGTATACTTTCATGGTCAGCAGAAAAACACTAACAAAACACCATCCAGAGATTACCTTAAACTCTGGCATTAACTCATAACGCCAGAGTAGCAATCCCTGATCAACGAGAGCTTTCCAGACACAGTAACAAAACTTCAGCTGTGAACTGGAACAAATAGGCAAAACAAAACATGGACAAAAGTCCAACTTATCTAGTAGTAGCCTAGAAGCAGGAACAAGCACTGAGAGGCATCAGATAACATTGTTGACCGGCAAGAAACCACCAGAGAAATGAGCTTAAATAGCGACACCCACTACTGATGGAATCAGGTGAAACAGGAAAGAGGATGACAAGTCCAATTCCACAAGCGGCCACCGGGGGAGCCCAGAATCCAAATTCACAACAGTACCCCCCCCTCAAGGAGGGGGCACCGAACCCTCACCAGATCCACCAGGGCGACCAGGATGAGCCCTATGGAAGGCACGAACAAGATCAGAAGCATGAACATCAGATGCATTGACCCAAGAATTATCCTCCTGGCCGTAACCCTTCCAGTTGACCAGATACTGGAGTTTCCGTCTGGAAACACGAGAGTCCAAAATTTTCTCCACAACGTACTCCAACTCACCCTCAACCAACACCGGAGCAGGAGGCTCAACTGAAGGTACAACAGGTACCTCATACCTGCGCAATAACGACCGATGAAAAACGTTATGAATGGAAAAGGACGCAGGGAGGTCCAAACGGAAAGAAACAGGATTAAGAATCTCCAATATTCTATAAGGGCCGATGAACCGAGGTTTAAACTTAGGAGAAGAGACCCTCATAGGGACAAAACGAGAAGACAACCACACTAAATCTCCAACACAAAGCCGAGAACCAACACGACGATGACGGTTGGCAAAACGCTGAGTCTTCTCCTGGGACAACTCCAAATTGTCCATAACCTGCCCCCAAATGTGATGCAATCTCTCTACCACCGCATCCACTCCAGGACAATCCGAGGATTCCACCTGACCGGAGGAAAATCGAGGGTGAAACCCCGAATTACAGAAAAACGGGGACACCAAGGTGGAAGAACTGGCCCGATTATTGAGGGCGAACTCTGCCAATGGCAAAAAAGCAACCCAATCATCCTGGTCAGCAGAGACAAAACACCTCAGATATGTCTCAAGGGTCTGATTAGTCCGCTCGGTCTGGCCATTAGTCTGAGGGTGAAAAGCAGACGAAAAAGACAAATCTATGCCCATCCTAGCACAGAATGCCCGCCAAAATCTAGACACAAATTGGGTACCTCTGTCAGAAACAATATTCTCAGGAATACCGTGCAATCGGACAACATTCTGAAAAAACAGAGGAACCAACTCAGAAGAAGAAGGCAACTTGGGCAGAGGAACCAAATGGACCATTTTAGAGAAACGGTCACAGACCACCCAGATGACAGACATCTTCTGGGAAACAGGCAGATCTGAAATAAAATCCATCGAGATGTGTGTCCAAGGCCTCTTAGGAATAGGCAAGGGCAACAGCAGTCCGCTAGCCCGAGAACTACAAGACTTGGCCCGAGCACAAACGTCACATGACTGCACAAAGACTCGCACATCTCGTGACAGAGAAGGCCACCAGAAGGATCTTGCCACCAAATCCCTGGTACCAAAAATTCCGGGATGACCTGCCAATGCAGAAGAATGTACCTCAGAGATGACTCTGCTGGTCCAATCATCCGGAACAAACAGTCTATCAGGCGGACAACGATCCGGTCTATCCGCCTGAAACTCTTGCAAGGACCGCCGCAGATCAGGAGAAACGGCCGACAAAATTACTCCCTCCCTAAGGATACCTGTGGGTTCAGAATTACCAGGAGAGTCCGGGTCAAAACTCCTAGAAAGGGCATCTGCCTTAACATTCTTAGAACCCGGTAGGTATGACACCACAAAATTAAAGCGAGAAAAAAATAAAGACCAGCGCGCCTGTCTAGGATTCAGGCGTCTGGCAGTCTCAAGATAAATCAAATTTTTGTGGTCAGTCAATACCACCACCTGATGTCTAGCCCCCTCGAGCCAATGGCGCCACTCCTCAAACGCCCACTTCATGGCCAAAAGCTCCCGATTCCCAACATCATAATTCCGCTCTGCGGGCGAAAATTTGCGAGAAAAGAAGGCACAAGGCCTAATGACGGAGCAGTCGGAACCTTTCTGCGACAACACTGCCCCAGCTCCGATCTCCGAAGCGTCAACCTCAACCTGAAAAGGCAGATTCACATCAGGCTGACGCAACACAGGGGCAGAGGCAAAACGGCGCTTAAGCTCCTGAAAGGCCTCTACAGCATGAGGGGACCAATTAGCAACATCAGCGCCTTGTCTGGTCAAATCAGTCAGTGGTTTAACGACATCCGAAAAACCAGCAATAAATCGGCGGTAAAAGTTGGCAAAGCCCAAAAATCTCTGAAGACCCTTAAGAGAGGAGGGCTGAGTCCAGTCACAAATAGCCTGCACCTTGACGGGATCCATCTCAATGGAAGAGGGAGAAAAAATATACCCCAAAAAGGAAATTTTCTGGACCCCAAAAACGCACTTAGACCCCTTCACACATAAAGAATTAGACCGCAGAACCTGAAAAACTCTCCTGACCTGCTGGACATGAGAGTCCCAGTCATCAGAAAAAATCAGAATATCATCCAGATATATTATCATAAATTTATCCAGAAAATCGCGGAAAATATCATGCATAAAAGACTGGAAAACTGAAGGGGCATTAGAAAGACCAAAAGGCATGACCAAATACTCAAAGTGGCCCTCGGGCGTATTAAATGCGGTCTTCCACTCATCCCCCTGCCTGATCCGCACCAAATTATACGCCCCACGAAGATCAATTTTAGAGAACCACTTAGCACCCTCTATACGAGCAAACAAATCAGTAAGCAATGGCAATGGGTATTGATACTTAACAGTGATCTTATTCAGAAGCCGATAATCAATACATGGTCTCAAAGAGCCGTCTTTTTTTGAGACAAAGAAAAACCCAGCTCCCAAGGGAGAAGAAGATGGACGAATATGTCCCTTTTCCAAAGACTCCTTTATATATTCCCGCATAGCAGCATGTTCCGGCACAGACAAATTAAACAAACGACCCTTTGGATATTTACAACCCGGTATCAAATCTATGGCACAATCGCACTCACGGTGCGGAGGTAACGACCCAAGCTTGGGTTCGTCAAAGACGTCTTGATAATCAGAGAGGAACTCAGGGACTTCAGAGGGAATGGACGACGAAATAGAAACCAAAGGTACGTCCCCATGAATACCCTTACATCCCCAGCTCAACACAGACATTGCTCTCCAGTCCAAGACTGGGTTGTGAGACTGCAACCATGGCAATCCCAGTACCAAATCGTCATGTAAATTATACAGCACCAGGAAACGAATAATCTCCTGGTGATCCGGATTGATACGCATGGTTACTTGTGTCCAGTATTGTGGTTTATTATTAGCCAATGGGGTGGAGTCAATCCCCTTCAGAGGAATAAGAGTCTCCAAAGGCTCTAAATCAAAACCACAACGATTGGCAAAGGACCAATCCATAAGACTCAGAGCGGCGCCAGAGTCAACATAGGCGTCCGTGACAATGGATGACAAAGAGCAAATCAGGGTTACAGACAAAATAAACTTAGACTGAATGGTGCTAATGGAAACAGACTTATCAAGCTTCTTTGTACGCCTAGAGCATGCTGATATAACATGAGTAGAATCCCCACAATAGAAACACAATCCATTCTTCCGTCTAAAATTCTGTCGCTCGCTCCTGGACAGAATTCTATCACACTGCATACTTTCTGGCGTCTTTTCCATAGACACCGCCAGATGGTGCACCGGTTTGCGCTCCCGCAGACGCCTATCAATCTGAATAGCCATTGTCATGGACTCATTCAGACCTGCAGGCAAAGGGAACCCCACCATAACATCCTTAACGGCATCAGAGAGACCTTCTCTGAAAGTTGCCGCCAAGGCGCACTCATTCCACTGAGTAAGCACAGACCATTTACGGAATTTTTGGCAGAAAACTTCAGCTTCGTCTTGCCCCTGAGATAGTGCCATCAAAGTTTTTTCTGCCTGAAGTTCCAAATGAGGTTCCTCATAAAGCAAGCCCAAGGCCAGAAAAAACGCATCCACATCGCGTAACGCAGGATCCCCTGCTGGCAATGAGAAGGCCCAATCTTGAGGGTCACCCCTGAGCAAGGAAATCACAATCCTAACCTGCTGAGCAGGGTCTCCAGCTGAACGAGACTTCAGGGACAAATAAAGCTTACAATTATTTCGGAAATTCTGGAAGCTAGCTCTATTCCCTGTGAAGAACTCCGGCAAAGGAATTCTCGGCTCAGATACCGGAGCATGTATCACAAAATCTTGTAAATTTTGTACTTTCGTGATGAGATTATTCAAACCCGCAGTTACACTCTGGAGATCCATTATTGTCAGGTGCACACAGAGCATACAGAGATTAGGAGGAGAGAGAGAGAAAAGACTGCAGCAAGGCAGACTGGAGGAAAAAAAAAAAAAAAAATTTCAGCAGACTTCTTATAACTCTCCTTTCTCAACCTGGGTCTTTAACACTTTATGGGCCGGTCAAACTGTCATGATCTCTGCAGGCAGAGATCATAGCAAGCCTATAGAGGGACAAGCTCTCGGAAGATGGAACTATACTGACCATGAACTAAGCCTGCCGCGCAACTAGAAATAGCCAGGTAGCATATCCTATTTATCGCTAGATGCCCAGCTCTGGCCTAAGACCTAAATAGCTAGCAGAGGGAAATATAAGACCTGGCTCACCTCTAGAGAAATATTCCAAAGAAGACAGTAGCCCCCCACATATAATGACGGTGAGTTCAGATGAAACAACAAACGCAGCAGGAAAATAGTCTTAGCAAATTTGAGGTCCGCTTACTAGATAGCAGAAGACAGATAGTATACTTTCATGGTCAGCAGAAAAACACTAACAAAACACCATCCAGAGATTACCTTAAACTCTGGCATTAACTCATAACGCCAGAGTAGCAATCCCTGATCAACGAGAGCTTTCCAGACACAGTAACAAAACTTCAGCTGTGAACTGGAACAAATAGGCAAAACAAAACATGGACAAAAGTCCAACTTATCTAGTAGTAGCCTAGAAGCAGGAACAAGCACTGAGAGGCATCAGATAACATTGTTGACCGGCAAGAAACCACCAGAGAAATGAGCTTAAATAGCGACACCCACTACTGATGGAATCAGGTGAAACAGGAAAGAGGATGACAAGTCCAATTCCACAAGCGGCCACCGGGGGAGCCCAGAATCCAAATTCACAACAGCCGTCTAAGCAGATGAGAGCACCCATTGACCCTCGTATCTCCACACTTGATGGCAGCATTGGGATACTACTTAGCCCTGCTGATTCAGGGAAGCTGTAAGGGACTGGTGTTAGTAGATAATGTCTAGGGCCTCCACAACCAGGGAGGTAGCTAGACAGATGCAGTGGAACATAAGTGAGGCATACATAGTGAGTTTTAGACACCACCAGATCAGCCTTAGGAAGAAGGCTAGAGTGGATGTATTGCCTCAACAGGCCAGCTATGATGGATCGAATACCAGGCCACCGTCACTCAATCAGATTTGATCCAGGATTTGGATACAGATCCTCAAGCGGGGAAAAGGATTGTGTTATGGAATCAGTTTTGGAAGTTCCAGTTCACTGACCACTAGCGTTGGCCCCTTTCACCATGATGGATCACCACCAAAGACATACCAGTGTTTAGTCAGTCCAATATGGAGGTTGATGAACATCTGCAAAGCTTTGAGATCCTAATGCCAATGCACCAGGTGCCTACAGCTGATTGGTTCAAATACCGATTACCTAGTTTGACTGGTTGAGCACAAGATGCTGTCTGGTCGCTTGGGCCTTGGGACAGGCTGCAATTTTAGACTATAAAGGACACCCTGTTGGCCTTTCTTGCCATCACTCCCAAGAGATATCACACCAAGTTGCAAACTTTATCTTGCCTTGAGACCTCCTATGTAGAATTTTGCAATCAACTTCAAAGGCATTGCAAATGCTGGCTCTGTGGTCAGGCTGTCCACTTCACTGCTGCCCTCTGGCATGTGATCATGCTTAAGCAACTTAGGGAGAAAATGCACCATCGTGTGTACTTGCTGGGACTGTATTATATATTATTGGATGTTTGTGATCCAATAAAGTATTTCCACACTGTGTTACCCACACCTTCTTGCTGTGTGAGGATTCTGCCCACAGGAAAGGAGTATGAGCATTCAGTAGGATGGGATTTCCTAAAGACAGCCATGCCAGTGACCCTCGTGTCTCCACAATTGGTATTCATGTCTAAGGTTTCATGATGAAGATTCTAGAATTATGGGTAAAACTTGTTCCTTGAAATCATGTTCAGGGGTTTTATGAATTATTGTTTTCATAAAGAGGTGTCGACTTTGTCATCAAATATGTTTTGGAAATTTAGATCAGTGTTAAAGTCTGCAAACTCACAATTACTTTTGTAATTCACTCTGCACAAATTCAGCAAAATGGCAGCTGCAGTCAGCATTTTACTGGACTGTTGGGGGCCAGCAAATGGTTAAAAAGCAAAAAAAGCAAACTAATACTTACCCAACTACTTAACTGTACCCGCACCTCTGCTGCCCCTTATGACCGCTACTGTTCGGTACTCAGAGGCTCTTTACAAACGACAGGAAACCTACAGGCTAAAAAGGGCGGCATTTCTCCCTTGCATCAGTTGGTTTCCTGTCCTTGACAGGGGAACCTCATGCAGGCTAATCTGAAACCACAATGTAAAGGTGAATACAAAGTTTATTCCATCTCAGGCCAGGCTGGCCGGTTCAGGGAGGGAACTCTTCTCTGCTTTGACTTGTGCAGAGTTTCTAGAAGTGCCACAGTTGGTCCAAGGGGACTTTCATGCATGTGTGGATGCAAGTGAGTGGCATCCCTGGGCAGGTGATGGTCTGGGTCATGGATGAGATCCCCGACCCACAGCACTGTATTAGATAGGGTGGCCAAAACCAGAAGGAGAGTGCTCCTGGACCAGAGGCATACGGTATGATACGGAAATGACTGGTGACATGCATGGAGGTGGGCACACCGTGAGGCATGTTAAAATGATATAGGGAGGCGTGCCCATTGGAGAGTCAAGCATTTGAATGATGGCACCTGGAGGCATGTTGGGGGCACCTGGATGATGCAGGACACACAAAGAAAGTCACAGGAGCCACATGACCACCAAGTGCTAGGGGTACCGATACGTGCACGGAGGCGAGGATTAAAAGGAACAGTCACCTCTGCTCTTGTGCTTCCCAGTATACCTGTCCCCTTCAGAGAAATGGAGACAGATTCAGAGCAGCAGCAGCAGCCATAGCAGCAGAATGGGAATCCCCGGGAGAAGGGGCAGCTTTGTCGTCCCCATGCCAGTGGGGGGGCAGCCATTTCACAGAGAGATGAGGTTCTTCAAGAGAAAGCAGATCCAGTGAGTGAAGCTCTGGCAGGGTGGACAAATTTGCAGTCACCAGAGATGATCTCCCAGGTGATGGGTCCTTGGTAATGTAATTTCCTCTTCTGTCTTGTCATTTATTAGCAGGGAAAAAAGTGTGTGGCTAAAGCCAAGCACAAGGAGTGTGCACTTTGCAAGACCTTATAGCCCTACTCTTATCAGAAGGGCTCTGTCAATCCTGCATAGAGCAGACAGTGGCAGAGGGGTCCATCATACAGGCAGAGATTAAGGAGTTCCTTAGATCTCTCCTTCAGGGAAAGCAAAATGGAGAAGGATAAAGGGGTTAGGGAATTCTCCCAGGTGTCGGACACTTCCTCTGAATTAGAGTAAGAGGACGAATCAGTTGGTTCCTCCTCTACATCCTCCTATTCAGATAATGGCTCAGGGTGCCATTGTTTTTAGCTAGAGGAAGTGGATAGGCTGGTATGGCAGTCAGATCCTCAATGGGCATTGTGGACACAAGGCCAGATAAATCGGTGCAGGATATAATGTTCTGGGGCCTAGATCAAAGAAAACAGAAATCCTTTCCGTAAGAATGAAATGATTGGGGCTTTAGTACAGAAAGAGTGGAAGAGACCAGAGATGAGAGACTTGCCTCCCCCATCCTTCAAAAGGAAGACAGGGTATTCGGTTGATACGTTTTTTGCAAAAAATGTATACTAAGCTGCTCCAACAAATGCCAAGGTATACCCATATAGAGAAGTCCTAACTGATGTATGCAATTCCTATCTGATGTATTTAAAAACCTGATCATCTGTATATTACCTGTATGAGCAGGGTTCAAGAGGAAATGTCCATGTGGACACGCTGAATGGAACAGCTTTTGTGCAGATAGACCATAAAAAAAATTGGTTTCAAAGTAAATTTTTTGTGAAAAAAGTTAAATGTTCATTTTTTCCTTCCACATTGCTTTAGCTCTCGTGAAGCACCTGATTGGTTAATAAACTTCTTGAATGTGGTTTTGCGCACCTTGAGGGGTGCAGTTTTTAGAATGGTGTCACTTTTAGGTATTTTCTCTTATATTGGCCACCCCAAAGTCACTTCAAATGCAAGGTGGTCCCAAAAAAAATTGGTTGTCATGATCCAGGTCAAGGTTAGCTTCTTGCATTTCTTTCCCCAGCCTGGTTATGGTGGGGTTAACCTTTCCTGCCTCTCTTTGGTTTGTGGGTGGCTATTTATTGGTGCCACTCCTGGTAGCATTTGTCAGTGATAGTTCCAGTCCCTGGCTTGAGCAGCTGACTTATATGCCCTAGTGATCCTTCTGCCTCTGATTTCCCATATTTGTGCCTGACCCATTCCCTATCCCTGACTTAGTGCGGTTTTCTATAGTGTATGACTCAGCCTGAATTCTGAACCCTGCCTCCTGCTTTCCATATCTGTTACTACGTTTCCCGTCTGGTTTTGACTCTTCGGCTGATACCCCAGAATGCAAAATTAGAAAATTGCTAAATTTTCTAAATTTTCGCCATATTTCTTTTTTTTTCTTAAATAAACCAAAGTCATATCGAAGAAATTTTACCACTAACATGAAGTACAATATGTCACAAAAAACCATCTCAGAATCAGTCGGATCCGTTGAAGCGTTCCAGAGTTATAACCACATAAAGTGACAGTGGTCAGAATTGTAAAAATTGGCCTGGTCATTAAGCACAAAATTGGCTCTGTCACTAAGGTGTTAAAGGAAAAACTTAAGTCTAGAACACTCCATGTGAGCATATGCTAAACAGGAGGTATAATTTTTTGGCATTATATACATATAATAATGAAGGGAAAAATGTTTCTTAGCATTTTTCCTTCTAAAATAAAAAATGTTGGTTTGGTAGGTCTTTTCATAAATTTGAAAAACTGGCACAATAGTCTGACAACATTATTCCCAGATACCATATGTGAGCCAGAAAGGCATGCAAACATCTTCTCCATGCTGTTCCCATTTAGTTTTAGCTCTTTACCATCCATTTCAGGTTTTTTCCCATGCCCCCAGACCTGTTTGTTGGGTCCAGCAGAAAAATATTCGGCTTTCTCAATGACTTGCATTGGATTCGTTATTCAATTCGAATATTAGAAATTATTCGTGCCGATTTTCCCCAATCTGAATATTTCATTATTCGCTCATCACTACTTATCTCATCTCCTCCCAGCTTCAGAGTAGAAAGGCAGTCATGACCAGGATTTCTGCTAGAACATGGAGAAAATTTTTATCTTCTTCAGGGTCTTAATTATTCTAATTTACTGAGATGATGACTTTTGGGTTTTCATTGGCTGTAAGCCATAATCATCAACATTAACAGAAGTAAACACTTGAAATAGATCACTCTGTTTATAATGACTCTAGATAATATATGAGATTCACTTTTTATAGTGAAGAACTTAAATAAATTAACTAACGATATTCTAATTTTGCGAGAAGCACCTGTATGTCTGCCACCTATACAAGATTAGTGTAGTGCAATCTACTTATACTTATCAGATGTACAATTCTCAAATTAATTTATTAGTTGCCATTAACTAAATTGCCTCCATGCATTTTATGGCATGCTTATTGATTTTATCGACATATTAAATATTTACACTACTATTATTACATTGTGACAATAATGTGGTAGCAATCTACTAATATGTCTGCCGCTTTGATATTGAATTCTTTAATACACTGTTATTTATTTTCATACATTGTGCCAGGTCTTTTTTTCTTACATGTCCTCTGACCCTAAATAAGAGATAGAGAAACATTATTTAGTTAGAATATGATCTCATACTCCTGAAGATGGTATGAACAATGAGTAAGTTAATTTTTTCATAAATGTACACATCAGTATCAAAATTATTGTTGCTCTGTAGAATGTTTGTTATATATGTAATTTGATATGTCTTAGAAAGGACTTTAATGTTGCAAAGTTTTAATTAACGATGGAAATTTGAGTAAATACACTAGGTCAGTTGGAAGAGAAAGCAAGCCTTTTGAATGCATCAGTTTCTTTAATATTTATAGGAAGGTGACGGCAAAATAAAAGGCAGCACAGTAATAAATCAAACACACTGTTAAAAATACCGAACTCTGAGGAAGTGCTGATACAAGATCCTGATAAATAAATCAACAAAGATGGCATACACACAAGTGTTCTACTAGAATGAATACAGTGAAAGATACATCCCACTTTTTGTATAAAAACCAGGCTTGTCAGCTGGAGAAAAGCATTTCTTGGTATATGGGTTATCTACAGCGCTGTTAACATTTTATGAGTATGTTTTTTGTTTTTTTTTACCTTTTCTGTGTAGAAATGCTTATAACTCCCTGTAAAAATCTTCTGGATGATCTTAATGGCTATTGATACAAATAAAGGAAAACATTTTCTTTCCCAAAATACTAGTTATTACCTAGAGTTCGTAAAAAAGATTTATCATTATTATATTCATTCAGTTTCAGACCGCATGCTACCTGTTTCTGACTCAGTTCCTGACTTAGTTCCAGCACCCTGACCATTCCACTAATACTGTACATGAGTCCTGTGAATGCCGATTAAACAATGGCAGCTTGTGCACACTGAGTGACATCTTATAGATAGTGATGAGCGAGCACTTAAATGTTCGGGTGCTCGTTGCTCTGGTCGAACAATTTGTAATACTCAGGTATTCAGACAGAACAACAAGCCCAATGTCAGTCTATGGGAGACTCGAGCATTTTTACCGCAATCACCCCCGGGGGTCATTTTAAGGTCTAAAAATGTCAAAAAATGATGGAAACTCTGCTCAAATGACACGGGAACATCATGGGGATCACCCCTGTAAGCATTCCTGACTCCTAGTTCGCAGCTGTAAACAATGTTGTCAGAGTTTCATGCCACACGCCATTTTTCAGGTGCACCAAAAAACATACAAAACCGAAACCCAAATGCATTTTGCTGGGATATATGTTAAGGAACATCCTTCCCAGGGTAATGACTTGTATATAAGGCAAAATATTTAACCCCGAACAAAAATGTTCCTCCACCACTTGGCCTATGTTCACACGCAGCACTTTTGATGCGTTTTTCAATTTTAGCATGGCTTTCAACCAATACAAATGCATTCACCGGCTAATGTCATTGTAACAATTAACAACCCTAGCTGGCCATGTTGTATGTGACACAAAAGGAGACACATATTGTTTCATTTATGAAGGAGGGACTCTTAAAGTCACAGAGCCTATTTTTAGAGGGGCATCAGGCGGCATTAATCTTGTTAAAGGACCATTAAACAGTATGTCTCCTATACTGTTATTGCCTATCCCTTTCACAAGACGTAAAGGAGGGCCTCCGGAAAAAATGTTGCATTGAATGCAAGGCCTGGCCTGCCCCAAAGTTGCATGCACCCAAATATCCTTTTCAGCAGACATACTTGAGGGCCTCATGACAAAATTGTTCCCATTAGAAGAAAGTGTGTCTCCCATACTGTTTGTTTATGCAGCGAATGCAAGACCTGCCCTGCACCAATGTTACATGCACTCCAATAACCCTTTGAAACCATGTACTGGATGGTCACATGAAACAAAATTTCCCATTATAATTTTTTTTTTATCGCCATAAATTTTGTCTATGAAGTGAATGCAAGGCCTAGTCGTAATTTGCACGCACCACAATCCCCATTAGAGGAAACACGGAGGAGGGTGTCTTAAAAAAATAGTCACATTAAAAAGGAGTGCTTGACCTATACTTGGAATGCCTATGCACTAAGTGTATGAGCTGACAAACATTTCTCCCTGGGGGGTACACATCAATATAGTGTGTAAAAAATTTTTTAAGGGGCATCATAAACACGTTGGAAAACAGTAACATGGTTTCCTACACAGTGTCTCCCATACTGTTTTCATATGCATTGAATTTAAGGCCTGACCTGCCCCAAAATTACATACCCAATAACCGTTTCAGCAGATGTACTTGAGGGCCCCAGGACAAAATTGTTCCCATTAGAAGAAAGTGTGTCTCCCATACTGTTTGCTTATGCATTTAATGCAAGGCCTGCCCTGCTCCAAAGTTGCATGCACCCCAATAAGCCTTTCAGCAAACGTACTTTACGGCTTCATGACAAAATTGTTGCCATTAGAAGAAATTGTGTCATCCATACTGTTTGCTTATGCACTGAATGCAAGACCTGCCCTGCACCAATGTTACATGCACCTAATAACCGTTTCAGCAGATGTACTTTATCACCTCATGAAAAAATTGTTCCCACTAGAAGAAAGTGTGTCTCCCATAGTGTTTTCTTTTGCACTGAATGCAAGACCTGCCCTGCACCAATGTTACATGCACCCCAATAACTGTTTCAGAAGACGTACTTGAGGGCCTCAGGACAAAATTGTTCCCATTGGAGGACAGTGTATGTCCCATACTGTTTTTTTATGCACTGAATGCAAGGCCTGCCCTGCCCCAATGTTACATGCACCCCAATAACCATTTCAGCAGACATACTTTACCGTCTCATGAAAAAATTGTTCCCATTAGAAGAAAGTGTGTCTCCCATACTGTTTACTTATGCATTGAATGCAAGGCCTGGCCAGCCCCAAAGTTGCATGCACCCCAATAAGCCTTTGAGCACACATACTTTACGGCTTCATCACAAAATTATTCCCATTAGAAGAAAGTATGTCTCCTATACTGTTTGCTTATGCACTGAATTCAAGGCCTGCTGTCATGATCTCTGCAGGCAGAGATCATAGCAAGCCTATAGAGGGACAAGCTCTCGGAAGATGGAACTATACTGACCATGAACTAAGCCTGCCGCGCAACTAGAAATAGCCAGGTAGCATTTCCTATTTATCGCTAGATGCCCAGCTCTGGCCTAAGACCTAAATAGCTAGCAGAGGGAAATATAAGACCTGGCTCACCTCTAGAGAAATATTCCAAAGAAGACAGTAGCCCCCCACATATAATGACGGTGAGTTCAGATGAAACAACAAACGCAGCAGGAAAATAGTCTTAGCAAATTTGAGGTCCGCTTACTAGATAGCAGAAGACAGATAGTATACTTTCATGGTCAGCAGAAAAACACTAACAAAACACCATCCAGAGATTACCTTAAACTCTGGCATTAACTCATAACGCCAGAGTAGCAATCCCTGATCAACGAGAGCTTTCCAGACACAGTAACAAAACTTCAGCTGTGAACTGGAACAAATAGGCAAAACAAAACATGGACAAAAGTCCAACTTAACTAGTAGTTGTCTAGAAGCAGGAACAAGCACTGAGAGGCATCAGATAACATTGTTGACCGGCAAGAAACCACCAGAGAAATGAGCTTAAATAGCGACACCCACTACTGATGGAACCAGGTGAAACAGGAAAGAGGATGACAAGTCCAATTCCACAAGCGGCCACCGGGGGAGCCCAGAATCCAAATTCACAACAGTACCCCCCCCTCAAGGAGGGGGCACCGAACCCTCACCAGATCCACCAGGGCGACCAGGATGAGCCCTATGGAAGGCACGAACAAGATCAGAAGCATGAACATCAGATGCATTGACCCAAGAATTATCCTCCTGGCCGTAACCCTTCCAGTTGACCAGATACTGGAGTTTCCGTCTGGAAACACGAGAGTCCAAAATTTTCTCCACAACGTACTCCAACTCACCCTCAACCAACACCGGAGCAGGAGGCTCAACTGAAGGTACAACAGGTACCTCATACCTGCGCAATAACGACCGATGAAAAACGTTATGAATGGAAAAGGACGCAGGGAGGTCCAAACGGAAAGAAACAGGATTAAGAATCTCCAATATTCTATAAGGGCCGATGAACCGAGGTTTAAATTTAGGAGAAGAGACCCTCATAGGGACAAAACGAGAAGACAACCACACTAAATCTCCAACACAAAGCCGAGAACCAACACGACGATGACGGTTGGCAAAACGCTGAGTCTTCTCCTGGGACAACTTCAAATTGTCCATAACCTGCCCCCAGATGTGATGCAATCTCTCCACCACCGCATCCACTCCAGGACAATCCGAGGATTCCACCTGACCGGAGGAAAATCGAGGGTGAAACCCCGAATTACAGAAAAACGGGGACACCAAGGTGGAAGAACTGGCCCGATTATTGAGGGCGAACTCTGCCAATGGCAAAAAAGCAACCCAATCATCCTGGTCAGCAGAGACAAAACACCTCAGATATGTCTCAAGGGTCTGATTAGTCCGCTCGGTCTGGCCATTAGTCTGAGGGTGAAAAGCAGATGAAAAAGACAAATCTATGCCCATCCTAGCACAGAATGCCCGCCAAAATCTAGACACAAATTGGGTACCTCTGTCAGAAACAATATTCTCAGGAATACCGTGCAATCGGACAACATTCTGAAAAAACAGAGGAACCAACTCAGAAGAAGAAGGCAACTTGGGCAGAGGAACCAAATGGACCATTTTAGAGAAACGGTCACAGACCACCCAGATGACAGACATCTTCTGGGAAACAGGCAGATCTGAAATAAAATCCATCGAGATGTGTGTCCAAGGCCTCTTAGGAATAGGCAAGGGCAACAGCAGTCCGCTAGCCCGAGAACTACAAGACTTGGCCCGAGCACAAACGTCACATGACTGCACAAAGACTCGCACATCTCGTGACAGGGAAGGCCACCAGAAGGATCTTGCCACCAAATCCCTGGTACCAAAAATTCCGGGATGACCTGCCAATGCAGAAGAATGTACCTCAGAGATGACTCTGCTGGTCCAATCATCCGGAACAAACAGTCTATCAGGCGGACAACGATCCGGTCTATCCGCCTGAAACTCTTGCAAGGACCGCCGCAGATCAGGAGAAACGGCCGACAAAATTACTCCCTCCCTAAGGATACCTGTGGGTTCAGAATTACCAGGAGAGTCCGGGTCAAAACTCCTAGAAAGGGCATCTGCCTTAACATTCTTAGAACCCGGTAGGTATGACACCACAAAATTAAAGCGAGAAAAAAATAAAGACCAGCGCGCCTGTCTAGGATTCAGGCGTCTGGCAGTCTCAAGATAAATCAAATTTTTGTGGTCAGTCAATACCACCACCTGATGCCTAGCCCCCTCGAGCCAATGGCGCCACTCCTCAAACGCCCACTTCATGGCCAAAAGCTCCCGATTCCCAACATCATAATTCCGCTCTGCGGGCGAAAATTTGCGAGAAAAGAAGGCACAAGGCCTAATGACGGAGCAGTCGGAACCTTTCTGCGACAACACTGCCCCAGCTCCGATCTCCGAAGCGTCAACCTCAACCTGAAAAGGCAGATTCACATCAGGCTGACGCAACACAGGGGCAGAGGCAAAACGGCGCTTAAGCTCCTGAAAGGCCTCTACAGCATGAGGGGACCAATTAGCAACATCAGCGCCTTGTCTGGTCAAATCAGTCAGTGGTTTAACGACATCCGAAAAACCAGCAATAAATCGGCGGTAAAAGTTGGCAAAGCCCAAAAATCTCTGAAGACCCTTAAGAGAGGAGGGCTGAGTCCAGTCACAAATAGCTTGCACCTTGACGGGATCCATCTCAATGGAAGAGGGAGAAAAAATATACCCCAAAAAGGAAATTTTCTGGACCCCAAAAACGCACTTAGACCCCTTCACACATAAAGAATTAGACCGCAGAACCTGAAAAACTCTCCTGACCTGCTGGACATGAGAGTCCCAGTCATCAGAAAAAATCAGAATATCATCCAGATATATTATCATAAATTTATCCAGAAAATCGCGGAAAATATCATGCATAAAAGACTGGAAAACTGAAGGGGCATTAGAAAGACCAAAAGGCATGACCAAATACTCAAAGTGGCCCTCGGGCGTATTAAATGCGGTCTTCCACTCATCCCCCTGCCTGATCCGCACCAAATTATACGCCCCACGAAGATCAATTTTAGAGAACCACTTAGCACCCTCTATACGAGCAAACAAATCAGTAAGCAATGGCAATGGGTATTGATACTTAACAGTGATCTTATTCAGAAGCCGATAATCAATACATGGTCTCAAAGAGCCGTCTTTTTTTGAGACAAAGAAAAACCCAGCTCCCAAGGGAGAAGAAGATGGACGAATATGTCCCTTTTCCAAAGACTCCTTTATATATTCCCGCATAGCAGCATGTTCCGGCACAGACAAATTAAACAAGCGACCCTTTGGATATTTACAACCCGGTATCAAATCTATGGCACAATCGCACTCACGGTGCGGAGGTAACGACCCAAGCTTGGGTTCGTCAAAGACGTCTTGATAATCAGAGAGGAACTCAGGGACTTCAGAGGGAATGGACGACGAAATAGAAACCAAAGGTACGTCCCCATGAATACCCTTACATCCCCAGCTCAACACAGACATTGCTCTCCAGTCCAAGACTGGGTTGTGAGACTGCAACCATGGCAATCCCAGTACCAAATCGTCATGTAAATTATACAGCACCAGGAAACGAATAATCTCCTGGTGATCCGGATTGATACGCATGGTTACTTGTGTCCAGTATTGTGGTTTATTATTAGCCAATGGGGTGGAGTCAATCCCCTTCAGAGGAATAAGAGTCTCCAAAGGCTCTAAATCAAAACCACAACGATTGGCAAAGGACCAATCCATAAGACTCAGAGCGGCGCCAGAGTCAACATAGGCGTCCGTGGCAATGGATGACAAAGAGCAAATCAGGGTTACAGACAAAATAAACTTAGACTGAATGGTGCCAATGGAAACAGACTTATCAAGCTTCTTAGTACGCCTAGAGCATGCTGATATAACATGAGTAGAATCCCCACAATAGAAACACAATCCATTCTTCCGTCTAAAATTCTGTCGCTCGCTCCTGGACAGAATTCTATCACACTGCATACTTTCTGGCGTCTTTTCCATAGACACCGCCAGATGGTGCACCGGTTTGCGCTCCCGCAGACGCCTATCAATCTGAATAGCCATTGTCATGGACTCATTCAGACCTGCAGGCAAAGGGAACCCCACCATAACATGCTTAACGGCATCAGAGAGACCTTCTCTGAAAGTTGCCGCCAAGGCGCACTCATTCCACTGAGTAAGCACAGACCATTTACGGAATTTTTGGCAGAAAACTTCAGCTTCGTCTTGCCCCTGAGATAGTGCCATCAAAGTTTTTTCTGCCTGAAGTTCCAAATGAGGTTCCTCATAAAGCAAGCCCAAGGCCAGAAAAAACGCATCCACATCGCGTAACGCAGGATCCCCTGCTGGCAATGAGAAGGCCCAATCTTGAGGGTCACCCCTGAGCAAGGAAATCACAATCCTAACCTGCTGAGCAGGGTCTCCAGCTGAACGAGACTTCAGGGAAAAATAAAGCTTACAATTATTTCGGAAATTCTGGAAGCTAGCTCTATTCCCTGTGAAGAACTCCGGCAAAGGAATTCTCGGTTCAGATACCGGAGCATGTACCACAAAATCTTGTAAATTTTGTACTTTCGTGATGAGATTATTCAAACCCGCAGTTACACTCTGGAGATCCATTATTGTCAGGTGCACACAGAGCATACAGAGATTAGGAGGAGAGAGAGAAAAAAGACTGCAGCAAGGCAGACTGGAGGAAAAAAAAAAAAAAAAAAATTCCAGCAGACTTCTTATAACTCTCCTTTCTCAACCTGGGTCTTTAACACTTTACTGGCCGGTCAAACTGTCATGATCTCTGCAGGCAGAGATCATAGCAAGCCTATAGAGGGACAAGCTCTCGGAAGATGGAACTATACTGACCATGAACTAAGCCTGCCGCGCAACTAGAAATAGCCAGGTAGCATTTCCTATTTATCGCTAGATGCCCAGCTCTGGCCTAAGACCTAAATAGCTAGCAGAGGGAAATATAAGACCTGGCTCACCTCTAGAGAAATATTCCAAAGAAGACAGTAGCCCCCCACATATAATGACGGTGAGTTCAGATGAAACAACAAACGCAGCAGGAAAATAGTCTTAGCAAATTTGAGGTCCGCTTACTAGATAGCAGAAGACAGATAGTATACTTTCATGGTCAGCAGAAAAACACTAACAAAACACCATCCAGAGATTACCTTAAACTCTGGCATTAACTCATAACGCCAGAGTAGCAATCCCTGATCAACGAGAGCTTTCCAGACACAGTAACAAAACTTCAGCTGTGAACTGGAACAAATAGGCAAAACAAAACATGGACAAAAGTCCAACTTAACTAGTAGTTGTCTAGAAGCAGGAACAAGCACTGAGAGGCATCAGATAACATTGTTGACCGGCAAGAAACCACCAGAGAAATGAGCTTAAATAGCGACACCCACTACTGATGGAACCAGGTGAAACAGGAAAGAGGATGACAAGTCCAATTCCACAAGCGGCCACCGGGGGAGCCCAGAATCCAAATTCACAACAGCCTGCTCTGCACCAATGTTACATGCACTCCAATAACTGTTTCAGCAGATGTACTTGAGGGCCTCGGGAAAAAATTGTTCCCATTAGAAGAAAGTGTGTCTCCCATACTGTTTGTTTATGCAGCGAATGCAAGGCCTGCCCTGCACCAATGTTACATGCACTCCAATAACCCTTTGAAACCATGTACTGGATGGTCACATGAAACAAAATTTCCCATTATAATTTTTTTTTTATTGCCATAAATTTTGTCCATGAAGTGAATGCAAGGCCTAGTCGTAATTTGCACGCGCCACAATCCCCATTAGATGAAACACGGAGGAGGGTGTCTTAAAAAAATAGTCACATTAAAAAGGAGTGCTTGACCTATACTTGGAATGCCTATGCACTAAGTGTATGAGCTGACAAACATTTCTCCCTGGGGGGTACACATCAATATAGTGTGTAAAAAATTTTTTAAGGGGCATCATAAACACGTTGGAAAACAGTAACATGGTTTCCTACAGAGTTGCAGCTGGGAAGGTGCAGGTTTTTAGTAAAAATATGATGGATGAATCGTGGGTGAAGTGATCAGGAAAAGAGGCATGGTGACGGCAGGAATGGGAACATACTGGGTTAATAACAGCGGTGGCTATGGGATGTATGACATCCAGGATTCAGCCTACAATGATTAGTCGTTTAGCCAAAACTAATTAACAGAATGTGTTTCATGCCCTTCTGAAGATCAGTGTAACAGATACTGTATGCATGTGAAGCTTGGCATAAAAAATGCCCGTAAAAATATGTTGCCAAGGACGCACGTGTCCGTATAAAGGGCAAAGTGCAACATGTTCATGTGATGCCGAATTAGAGAAAGCAGATCGGTGTTGGAGGAAAACCAAACAAACTGAAAAACTAAGTTTTAAGAGGAGTGCACTGTCTGTAACTATCAACACACCCGTGGCACAAGGTTCTTCCTCTTCACCCATACACAGGGCCATATTTGCCACTAGGCACTGAAGGGCACATGCCTAGGGCGCCGGGCTGCAGGGGGCGGCACCAAGATATTGAAGACTTTTTTTATTTTATTTTTTAATCTCCCCTTCGTTAAACAATCCAGGAAATCTGTTGTTTTTTCAGAGGGGGGTATACCTCCCAACCGTCCCAGATACAGCAGGACAGTCCCGATTTTGAGACTCTGACCCACTGTCCCAGCCGGGATCTTACTTTTCCCGCACTGTGACATTGTACATATATTATGTAACTGTGACAGTCAAGTTCTGCTATTGAGTGACTACCACTCCCAGGAGTCTGTACTGCATTCTCTGTCGTATGCTGGGAGCTGAAGTGCACACACCCTCAGACCTCTTACATGCGTGCATACAGCCCGGGAGCAGCTCCTGCCCTTTAGCCCAAGGTATAAGTGCAGTCCGAGTTGGGTACAGGACCTTGGGTGATGTAACGGTCACATGGTGATGGCGGCTCCAGGAAGGATCGAGTTCTACTGGGACATGTAGTTCCGTCTTCAGCTGATTGCGATGAATCTTGTTATAATGGAGACACGGGGCAGAATGGAGACACAGAGGTAGGTTTCGAGACACGGAGGAAGGATGGGAGACATGGGGCAGAATCTAGACATGGGACAGAATGTAACAATGGGGCAGGATGGATACACAGGGGGCAGGATTGGAAACATGGGGGTAGGATGGAGACACAGGGCAGGATGGAGACACAGGCCAGGATGGGAGACACAGGGCAGGATGGGAGATGGGCAGGATTGGAGACAAGAGGCAGGATGGGAGACACGGAACCAGGATGGGAGACATGGGGGCAGGATTGGAGACACTGGGGCAGGATGGGAGACAAAGGGGCAGGATGGGAGACACAGGGGGCAGGATGGAGACAAGGGGCAGGATGGAGACATGGTGCAGGATAGAAACATGGTGCAGGATGAAGACAGAGGGGCAGGAATATGGGACAGGATGGAGACACAGGGCAAGATAGAAGCATGGTGCAGGATGGAGAGGAATATGGGGCAGGATGGAGACAGATGGAGCAGGATGGAGACAGATGGTGCAGTATCATGGGGAAGGATGGATATGATGGAGACAGATGGGGCAGAATCATGGGACAGATGGGGCAGGATCATGGGGAAGGATCGAGACAGATGGTGCAGGATCATGGGGCAGGATGGATACAATGGAGACAGATGAGACAGGATAATGGGACAGATGGGACAGGATAATGGGGCAGGATCATGAAACAGATGGGACATGATCATGGGACAGATGGGCAGGATATGGAGATCATATGGCTGGAACCAGGAATGAGACATAGGGGCCAGGATGGGGGACAATATTACCATAGGCAGTAAAGAATAGTAATAATGGTCCTAGGAGCATTGGAAATGAGACCAAAACAAGGATTTTAGTGTTGAACCACAATGCGTTTCAACGGTTAAACCATCTTCATCAGCTTTACTGCATTTTGCATCCTCCTAGAAGGTTAACGGCTGGAGCTGCGGTGGACCTTTTGCCTTCAATTTTAACTGTGACCCTCACAACGCTCCCTTGTGACCACTTTCTTTTCCCTTGAATTTCATTATTTTCTTAGGGGCTTACTAAGGGATATTATTACTGAAGTGATGTATTTATTTTATTTTTTGAGGATACTGTTTTAAATGGGGGAGGCAGTCCTGTTACTGTGCAGAGCAACACTGTCAAATTTTTTTCGTCATCTGGTGTAGTTTAGAAATTTTGAAAAAAAATAAGTAATGTGTTCTGCAAGTGATGCTCTAGATAACTGTGTTATTTCCTGCAGAGACCAGCCCTTGCTGGAAGAAGTGACGGTGGTCTGTGCTGGATGAAGATTAAAAGCGAAGATGAAGGACTTCACCTAGAGACGTCACTGGTGAGTCAGTGTGTTACCTGTATGCTGACACTTTTCACATTGTACTATATACAGCGGTCCTGTGTACAATGTCACCAATGATCACTGTATTACCTTTACAATATACACTACATACAGAGCTCCTGTGTATAATGTCACCAGTGATCACTGTTATACATGCACTGATCAGTATTGTAGTATTCAGTCATTATGTGGTGGTAATATGTGGTCTGGTCATGGTGTGGTGGTATTTGTTCCTTTTATGTGGTATTATTGGTCACTATGTGGTGGTAATATGGTGTCTGGTCATGGTGTGGTGTTATTTGTTCTTTGTATGTGCTATTATTTGGTCATTTTAAAAATTGAAAAATAAATAAAAATATACCTAAATTGTATTGGATATTTTAACAAATGTTTAATAGGTTAGAGTAGAGTACAGTAGGGCCCAGCCAAAAGAATCTACCTTGTCGTGGTGGCGGCTTAAAAAAACTTTTGACAGTGGACAGTTTGAGGGGTGGAAGCGGGGCTGGGTTGGAGCCTGGGTGAATTCTAAAGGGGGCCCAAAAATTTTGACAGCATGGGGCCCCGAAATTCCTAGTGGCAGCCTTGATAATTAGTGTTGAGCGATACCTTCCGATATGCAAAGGTATCGGTATCAGATTGGATCGGCCGATACCGGCAAAATATCGGATCTCGCCGATACCGATACCCGATACCAATGCATATCTATGGGACACAAAATATCGGAATGGTTCCCAGGGTCTGAAGGAGAGGAAGATCTCCTTCAGGCCCTGGGATCCATATTCATGTATAAAATAAAGAATACAAATAAAAAATATTGATATACTCACCCCTCCGGCGGCCCCTGCTCTTAGCGGTGCCTCCGTTCCTAAGAATGCCGAGTTAAGGACCTTCGATGACATCGCGGCTTGTGATTGGTCATGTGAGCAGTCACATGAGCGGTCACGCGACCAATCACAAGCCGCGACGTAATCGCAGGTCCTTCACTCGCTCATTCTTAGGAACGGAGGCTGCTGGCTGCAGCGGTTACAACCAGGGCACGTCATGGGGTGAGTATATCCCTATTTTTTATTTTTATTCTTTATTTTACACATGAATATGGATCCCAGGGCCTGAAGGAGAGTTTCCTCTCCTCCAGACCCTGGGAACCATACACTGGGAACTTCCGATTCCGATTTCCGATATCACAAAAATATCGGAACTCGGTATCGGAATTTCGATACCACAAATATCGGCCGATACCCGATACTTGCGGTATCGGAATATTCGCTCAACACTATTGATAATATATCTTCATATCTATATATTTTTATTTAGCTCTATGGATTTACGAAAACGCATGCAAAAATGCATAAAAACGCATAGAAAGAGATGCAGAAACCTTGCAGAAATTTCTGCAAGGAAATACGCAACGTGAGCACATAGAATTAGAAGGTCAGTTTATCTTGTCAACTTTTACCTAATATGTATGCGTGGCATTAAGGTTCTGTTCAAAATTAGGGAACACATGATACAATGCTGAACCTGTTACATGATAGACACATACAGTGGGTACGGAAAGTATTCATACCCCTACTTTTTTTTCTCATTAATGTACACTCTGCACCCCATCTTGACTGAAAAAAAAACAAATGTAGTAATTTCTGCAAATTTATTAAAAAAGAAAAACTGAAGTATCACATTTTCATAAGTATTCAGACCCTTTGCTCAGTATTGAGTAGAAGCACCCTTTTGAGGTGGTACAGCCATGAGTCTTCTTGGGAATGATGCAACAAGTTTTTCACAACCGGATTTGGGGATCCTCTGCCATTCTTCCTTGCAGATCCTCTCCAGTTCCGTCAGGTTGGATGGTGATCGTTGGTGGTCTGCCATTTTCAGGTCTCTCCAGAGATGCTCAATTGGGTTTACATTAGGGTTCTGGCTGGGCCAGTCAAGAATGGTCACAGTGTTGTTCTGAAGCCACTCCTTTGTTATTTTAGCTGTGTGCTTAGGGTCATTGTCTTGTTGGAAGGTGAATCTTCGGCCAAGTCTGAGGTCCAGAGCACTCTGGAAGAGGTTTTCATCCAGGATATCTCTGTACTTGGCCACATTTATGTTTCCATCAATGACAACCAGTCGTCCTGTCCCTGCAGCTAAAAAACACCACATAGCATGATGATGCCACCACCATGTTTCATTGTTGGGATTGTATTTGCAGGTGATGAGCAGTGCCTTGTTTTCTCCACACATACCACTTAGAATTATCACCAAAAAGGTCTATCTTTGTCTAATTAGACCAGAGAATCTTATTTCTCATAGTCTGGGAGTCCTTGGTTTTAGCAAACTCTATGCAGGCTTTCATATGTCTTGCACTGAGGAGAGGCATTTGTCGGGCCACTCTGCCATAAAGACCTAACTGGTGGAGGGCTGCAGTGATAGTTGACTTTGTGGAACTTTCTCCCATTTCCCTACTGCATCTCTGGAGCTCAGCCACAGTGATCTTGGGGTTCTTCTTTATCTCTCTCACCAAGGCTCTTCTCCCACGATTGCTTAATTTGGCTGGACGGCCAGGTCCAGGAAGACTTCTGGTGGTACCAAACTTCTTCCATTTAAGGATTATGGAGACCACTGTGCATTTAGAAACCTTGAGTACTGCAGAAAATCTGTTGTAACCTTGGCCAGATCTGTGCCTTGCCACAATTCTTGTCTCTGAGCTCCTTGGCCAGTTCCTTTGACCTCATGATTTTCATTTGGTCTGACAAGCACTGTGAGCGGTGAGGTCTTATATAGACAGGTGTGTGCCTTTCCAAATCAAGTCCTATCAGTTTAATTAATCACAGCTGGACTCCAATGAAGGAGTAGAAGCATCTCAAGGAGGATCACAAGGAAATGGACAGTATGTGACTTAAATATGAGGTCTGAGCAAAGGGTCTGAATACTTATGCCCATGTAATATTTCAGTTTTTCTTTTTTATTACATTTGCAAAAATTTCTACATTTCTGCTTTTTTCAATCAAGATGGGGTGAAGAGTGCACATTATTGAGAAAAAAATGAACTTTTTTGAGCTTACCAAATGGCTGCAATGAAACAAAGTGAAAAATTTAAAGTGGTATGAATACTTTCCGTACTCAATGTATGGAGTCCAATGGACACCTTTGACTGCCATCCATTTGGTTCTGTTGAGGTTCCTCTTACCTCAATGGAAAGAAGAGTTCCATGATGCATTATTCTTCCTATAAAATATGCCTGATTCTCTAGTGATGTGTAACAGCTGCAAAGATTGCTTTCGAAAACACAATACTCAAACACATTACAAATTTGTAGTGATTTTTAAAGGAAGAACTTCATTTTAAGTTGCTACTTATATACTAAGAGGCTAATAATCTGCAAATTAATTATGATTGCTATTCATAGACTAAACAAGAAGTCCAGTGGTATTGAAGAGCCCTTATGGTTGCTTACTTATTATAATATTATTTTATTTCTTCCAAAGACATGAGAGGTGCACTGAGAGACTATGTTATAAGAAAGGAATGAGATGCCGCTACAAATATGTTCTAGCTACATAAAGCTAAAGAATTTTATTTATAGCTGTGATAACACTTTGGAGTCAGTTTTAGTTCTAAGAAGTATTTCATCTCTCAACATAGATTCAAATAGTGTATAGTGATAAATAAGGTCAAATGTCATGAAAATGAAGAAAATTTGACACTTGGAGATATTCGTGTCTAATATAGACAGATCATTACGCTTCTACAAACAGCGGGTTCAAGCTGTGATCATCATGAGAGTATCAAATTCTTTTCACTGCAATCATTAATTTAGTGGAACATTTCAGAAAATGTTGCATTATACCATTATTTTTCAATTGCAATGTTTACGTGCATGCGTTACTCTGTCTGTGTACACAAACTATTTATGTATCTACATGCCAAAAAGTGCAGCAGCAAGACACTGGCATACAAACCCTGATTATATACTATTAGGTCCAAACTTATTTTGACAGTGACACAAGTTTTGGCATTTTACAAGACGCACCCAAAATTTTGAGGAGGAAAATAGGAAAACATTTTTTTTTATAAAATGGTGGTGCTTCTTAATAATATTGACTTTTATGGTAGCTTACTGGCGGATCAGCTACTGTTGAGTGGGGTCACATGAGGCAGAGTCGCTGCTGCATTAAGCTGTTGGCGGCTGCAGGAGTGGGGCGATATGCGGGTCCCTGACTGGGAGGAGGTGGTGTTTGGCAGTGCGAGGCTGCAGCATGCTCCGAACTTTCACAAAATGTCAGAGTCCCTGCACTTCTCATCCTTTTCACAGTGGTGGTTTCCAGTAAAATAGTCTCCAAAGATTGGGATCTCAGGAGCCGAGATCTCAATTTGCACATGCACCACCTCCAGTGGCCATTTTCCCTAAGTCCACCGCAGTGAAAAGGAAGGGAAGTGCGGGGACTCTGCTGACATTTTGTGACAGCCCAGGTCTCGCCCCAGCCTTGCACTGGCAAACACCCCCTCCTCCCAGCCCAGGGCCCACAGCATCACCCCACTTCTGCCGCTGCCACCAGCTTCCTACAGCAAAATTTGGAGAAAAAAGTGTGCCTTATAATCCAAAAATTACAGTAATCAATATGGGTTTAAAGTGTGGACTCTCAGGTGTATTTTGTGAATGTTCCCGAGCAGTCGGAGAGGCACCTCAAAACAACGCATACGCATACATCCACATGTCCTGCTTACACAATGTTAAAGATAGGTACCCAGAATGCATGCAGAAGTAGGCGGACCTGAACAGAAGAAGTGCAGAAGTGGGCAGAGCTTCAGGGAGGAAGTCTGCAGAAGTCCGCAAAGCCCCGGTATGGAAGTGTGAATGTAGCCTTTGATTGATAATAGAGTATATTGATGATATTACTGAAGACAGAAGCAGCTGGATGAATTCTGAAGTGTACAGGGCTATACGTTCTGCTCAGATTCAACAAATGCATCAAGGTTGATTGGATGGCTCTTCAAAGTACAGATGAACAATGAGTCAATTACCCAAAACATATTGAGAAAGCAACCCAGGAGTTTTTTTAAAGTAAAGAAGTGGAATATACTGCAATAGCTGAGTAAATCACCAGATCTCAACCCCATCGAGGATGAATTTCACATGCTTAAGACAGAACTTAAGACAGGAAGACCCACAAACAAGCAACAACTGAAGTTGCTGCAGTGAAGGCCTAGTAAAGCATAAAAAAGTAGGAAATCTAGTGTTTGTTGATGTCCTTGTCTTCCAAACTTCAGGCAGTTATTGACTGCAAAGGATTATCTATAAATTATTCAAACTTAATTTTATTTATGGTAAAGTTAATTTGTCCAATTACTTTTGAGCCTCTGAAGTGAGGAGATTTTGCAGAAAGTGGTCAATTCCTAAATGCTTAACAGGATATTTTTAATTAAACCTGAAAGTCTACACTTCAATTGCATTTCATTTGCTTCATTTTAAAATCAAAATAGCATCATTCAGGGTCCAAATCATGAAGATTTGGTCACTGTCCAAATATTTCTGGACCGCAATGAACATTTTAAACTGCATTACTGTAGAGTTGAGCGACTTTTACATTTTTCGGATCGAGTCGGGTTTCGCGAAACCCGACTTTGTCAAAAGTCGGATCGGGTGAAATCGGCCGATTATTGCGAAAAGTCGGGGGCCGACTAAAATACGAAACCCAATGCAAGTCAATGGGGAATCAAAGTCGGCAGTGAGTGGAGGAAAGGAAAACACCTACAGTGCCCATTTTAATGCCAAAAACATCAATTCTTGTTACTTAAGCTTGTCAATCTTAATTTACTTTATAATAATAGTTAGGCATTGAAAACTGGGGGTTATTTGGCTAAAGTTGTGGGGGGTACGGCTGGCTCAAGATTTTCGTGGGCCCAGGAAACGCGGAATACGTCACAACGGTGGAGCAGGGAGAGGTAAGAATTTCAACTTTGCAAGTGCTGTGATCCTGAGCAAGCAGGGGGGGCCCACTTGTTGGCACTGGCACAGGGCCCCTCATAGTACGGCGGTGTGTTTGACAGCGGGTGGCGCCTCCCACTGGCAGAGACACTTTTGCGTACTCTGAGGGGCCCTGTGTCAGTGATGTCGCCAACGAGTATGCCCCCCACCTGATGAAGGAACCTGCACTTTCATCTGCACCTTCCTCTTTGTCCCCGTGTAAGGTGGTATAGTATGCGGGAAGGGGAACCTGACTTTCAGCAGGGTCAGATTCTGGCTGTGTAAAGTGCAAGGGGAATGTAGTGGTCTGGGTCAATGTACCAGCAGACTCATCTAGCAGTGGCTGGGCAATGGGCAGGATGAGGAGGAAACACAGATATAGGCCCAAATAATAAAGTAGGCTAAATGCAGTTCAAAATTGGTAACAGAACTAAACAGGCGGCATTGCTTTGTTCAGTGGAGGAAAACTGTAATGAGTGGCAGACACAGTTAGTAGGCCCAAATAATAAAGTAGGCTAAATGCAGTTCAAATGTGGTAACAGGACTAAACAGGCGGCATTGCTTTGTTCAGTGGAGGAAAACTGTAATGAGTGGCAGACACAGTTAGTAGGCCCAAATAATAAAGTGGGCTAAATGTCTGCCAAAAAATTGTTCATAAATAAACAGGTGGCATAGCTAGGTACAGGGGTGGGCTCCTCTGCTGAGTAGCAGACAGTGGTAGTAGGCGCAAAGTATTAACTGGTCTAAATGGAGGCCAGGGCCCCTGTATATTTTAACTATCATTTCAACAAATTTGTATTGGCAGTGCCATTGAAGGATTTAACAGCACAGACTATACAGTGGTGGAGCAGGGAGAGGTACGTATTGCAATTGGTAGTGTCACGGAGTTACCGCGACAGAGCAGTACCAGAAGACCACGGCGTCTGATGGCTTCTGCTTCATCTCCTGTGTATTAAAAGTGTTCTGTTTTCTTTCAGCAGGACAGGGGTTAATAGGCCATGTGGAAATTCCTGCTTTCAGCTGTGCTCGGTTAGCCACTGCTCTCTCCTATATAAGCTAGGCCTTCTGGTCAGATCTTTGTCTGAAATAGCACTTGCTAGATAGACCTGGAGTAGTGAGGAGCTGGTGTTTGGAGAGCTGGAGGAATTTATTGTGCGACAGTTGTATGGTTTGTACGCTTGGAAAATTCCTCATCCTTACCTGCCTTATTTACTCTCCCCTTCCTTCACACCCTGGTGGATACCTCTGTTATTTGAGAGCGCATATTTTGTGTGAGTGGAGTTTTCTTTTTACCCTTGTCTTCGTTCCCCTGTTTGTCGGGTTGGTGTACTGTTGTACATGGTAGCGCCTCTCTTCCCAGGGCGGGGAGGGGGACAGACGCAGGGCGGCAGTCAGGAGACAGGGCAAGGGCGGAGGCCCCGGCATCCTTGCCATCTGAGGTATCCCGGGGAACAGGGCGAGTTAGGGCGCCCCCTAGAGCTAGGGCTAGGAAAGGTTCCCCTGGTCCCAGTTTACTTGCCCGTCCAATCGTGACAGGTAGAGCACTGTTCGAGCTGGGGGGAACACTCTCGTGGGCGGCAGTACTGGCACAGGGCCCCTCATGTTACGACGGTGTGTCTGACGTTGGTTGTGCACCACCACCGTCAGAGACACTTCATTGTACTATCAGGGACCCTGTGCCAGTGCCATCGCCCAAGAGTGGGCCCACCCACCTGTACAGGCAAACGGCACTCGCATGGGTGCTTGCGCCAGGTGGTGACCACGGCCCTGTGGGGGGAATCAGCCCATATAGGGAGGTATAAAAATGGCCTATGGTGGACATTCAGCAGCTGCAAATAGAGGAATTGGAGAAGTCATTAAGAGGAGGCCAAAAGCAAGACATTTTTCAGGCAAGCTACGTGTCAGCAGGGGAAGGTGGGGCAAAATAATTTGAAATCCATGATTGCTTCATTTTAATGAAGGTTAGATCATCAACATTTTGGCTAGCCAGACGTGTCCTTTTTTCGGTCAGTATTGAACCAGCAGCACTGAAGACTGTTTCTGAGAGCACACTAGCAGCAGGACAAGCGAGCTCCTGTAATGCATATTCTGCCAATTCAGGCCAGGTGTCTATTTTAGATGCCCAGTAATCAAAGGGGAATGACCTGTGAGGGAGAACATCCATAAGGGAGGAAAAGTAGTTCGTAACCATACTGGACAAATGCTGTCTCCTGTCACTTTGAATCGATGCAGCAGTACCTGTCGTGTCAGCGGTCATTGTGAAATCACTCCACAACCTGGTCATAAAACCCCTCTGTCCAACGCCACTTCGGATTTGTGCACCTCTAACACCTCTGCCATGTTGCCCCCTACGGCTCGTGTGAGAACCATCACCGCCGCTGTGTGCTGGGAATGCCCGAACCAAACGGTCTACAAGAGTTGCTTGTTTGGTAGCCAATATTTGCTCAAGGTTCTCATGTGGCATGAAATTGTGTAATTTTCCTTTATATCGTGAATCCAGGAGGCAGGCCAACCAGTAATCGTCATCGGTCATCATTTTGATAATGCGGGGGTCCCTTTTTAGGATATACAAGGCATACTCAGCCATGTGGGCCAGTGTTCCAGGTGTCAATTCACTGCTTTTGCTGGGTTGAGGAGCACTTTCTTGCAAATCAACATCACTTGTGTCCCGCAAAAACCCTGTACCTGACCTTGCAATGCCACCAGTTTCTATTGCCCCCTGAGAAGCATCCTCCTCCCCAAAATATTCATCCCCACCATCCTCCTCCTCCTCTTCATCCGCCACCTCGTCCAGGAGAGTTCCCTGAGCAGACAATGGCTGACTGTCATCAAGGCTTCCCTCCTCCTCGGCTGCAGATGCCTGCTCCTTAATGTGCATCAAACTTTGCATCAGCAGACGTGTTTGTGGGATACTCATGCTTATGATGGCATCGCCTGCACTTACCAGCCATGTGCATTCCTCAAAACACTGAAGTTGACAGAGGTCTTGTAGCTTCGACCACTGCACACCAGGCAACTCCATGTCTGCCATCCAAGTGCCTGCCCATGTATGTGCATCCTCCCACATATTAATTACAGCACGCCTCTGTTCACACAGCCTCTGAACCATGTGCAGGGTGGAGTTCCACCTTGTTGCAACGTCGATTATTAGGTGGTGCTGGGGAAGATTCAGTGATCACTGATGGTTCAGCATACGGCTGGAGTGTACGGGCGACCGGCGGATGTGCGAGCAAAGTCTTCGCACCTTCAGGAGCAGGGCTGGTAACCCCGGATAATTTTTCAGGAAGCACTGCACCACCAGGTTCAAGGTGTGAGCCAGGCAAGGTATGTGTTTCAGTTCTGAAAGGGTTATGGCAGCCATAAAATTCCTTCCGTTATCACTGACTACCTTGCCTGCCTCAAGATGTAAACTGACCAGCCATGACTGAGTTTCTTGCTGCAAGTACTCGGCAAGTACTTCCGCGGTGTGTCTGTTGTCGCCCAAACACTTCATTTCCAACACAGCCTGCTGATGCTTACCACTAGCTGTTCGATAATGGGACACCTCGTGTGCAACACTGGCAGCTGCGGATGGAGTGGTCATGCGACTGCGCTCTGTGGACGAGCTTTCGCTTCTGGAGGAGGAGGAGGAGGAGGAGGAGGGGTGGCGAACGCCTACAGCTAACTGTTTCCTAGACCGTGGGCTAGGCAGAACTGTCCCACTATGGCTGTCCCCTGTGGACCCTGCATCCACCACATTAACCCAGTGTGCCGTGATGGACATGTAACGTCCCTGGCCATGCCTACTGGTCCATGCATCTGTTGTGAGGTGCACCTTTCCACTGACTGATTCCCTCAGTGCATGGACAATGTGGTCTTTGACATGCTTGTGGAGGGCTGGGATGGCTTTTCTCGCAAAGAAGTGCCGACTGGGTAGGTCATAGCGTGGTACTACGTAGGCCATCAGGGCTTTGAAAGCTTCGCTGTCAACCAACTGGTAGAGCATCATCTCTAACGCGGTTAGTCTAGCAATGTGGGTGTTCAAACCCTGTGTACGCGGATGAGAGGATGAGTACTTTCTTTTCCTAATGAGAGTCTCTTGTAGGGTGAGCTGGACTGGAGAGCTGCATATGGTGGAACTAGCGGTGTTGGTGGTGGTGGACATGGCGATTTGAGAGAGCGTTGGTGATGGTATTCTTGATGTTGGCCTACATACAGTGTTTCCTACCAAAAACCTTCTGATTCCCTGACTACTTTGGCCTTGAGAAGATACCTCCACATTTGCTGAGGGGAGCAATGTAGCGTTGCTGACTACCTTCATTCAGGTGCCCCAACGGTATGGGACGTTGGGTAGTTAGTCCAGGCTTGCAAGTGCATGCTGATTAAATGTCTGCGCATGCACGTTGTATTTAAATTTTGAAGATTCTTCCCTCTGCTAACGGTCATTGAGCATTTCTTACAGATAACTTTTGACTGATCATTCGGATCTTGGTTAAAAAATTGCCACACTGCACTCTTCCTTCTATGGAATACCTTTTCAGGCATTGCACGCTGTGCTACTTTCACCGGATGGCCATGCTGTCCTAAAACTGTTTTGGTTTTTGACACACGTTTTTGTCCTGATATGGGCCTGCCAGATGACAGCTGTTGCGATGTAGATGGCTGCTGCAGATCATCCTCCTCCGCTTCTGCGCTACTGGCAGCGGCACCCTCTTACCCCAATGGCTGCCAATCTGGGTCAACAACTGGGTCATCTATCACCTCCTCTTCAATGTCATGTGCACCTTCCTCTGTGACACTGTGTAAGGTGCTATAGCGTTCGGGACAGGGCACCATAGTCTCATCATGGTCTGATTCTGGCTGAGTACACTGCGAGGGCAATGTAGTGATCTGAGTCAATGGAACAGCATAATAATCTAGCTGTGGCTGTGCATCAGTGCACTCCATGTCCAATTCATCTTGTAATGGGCAGTTAACAATGTCCCTTTCTAACCCAGGCACAGTATGTGTAAAGAGCTCCATGGAGTAACCTGTAGTGTCGCCTGACGCATCCTTCACTTTTGGTTTGGGTGAAGGACACAAGGAAACGTCTTGTTCCTGACCGGGAGCATCCACTGACGACTCGCTGCTTTTATATTTTGAACTTTCTGAAGAGAAAGAGCTAGAGGCTGAGTCAGCAAGGAAAGCCAAAACTTTTTCCTGCTGCTCCGGCTTTAAAAGCGGTTTTCCTACTACAAGATAAGGGAGCCTTCAAGGCTTTGTGTAGCCAGACGATGACGCTGGCTCAACACCTCCAGCCTTAGGTGCTATTTTGCATTTCCCACTACCACCAGATGCTCCACCACACCACCACCATCAGTACCAGCTGGCAACGACCGCCCACGGCCTCTTCCACCAGACTTCCTCATTTTTGGGAAAATGTTACCAAAATAACAACCGTTATATGGTACTGTAAAACAAGGTAAAAGGTGTATATAAACTTGTTGAGAATTTAAATCTCCCTTTTTATTTTGGGGAGACTGCACCGCAACTCAGGCCCAGTGTATAACACAACACAATGTAAGTGGCTGAATGTGGCTAGCTGATATACAACAAACTAGCAGAACTGACGTATATCCACTTTGTGACAATTTGAATCTCCCTTTTTTTGGGGGGAGACTGCACCGCAACTCAGGCCAGTGTATAACACAACACAATGTAAGTGGCAGAACATGGCTGGCTGATATACGACAAACTAATTGAACTGACGCATATCCACTTTGTGACAATTTGAATCTCCCTTTTTTGGGGGGGGAGACTGCACCGCAACTCAGGCCCCAGTGTATAACAAAACACAATGTAAGTGGCAGAACATGGCTAGCTGATATACGACAAACTAACAGAACTGACGTATATCCACTTTGTGACAATTTGAAACACCCTTTTTTGGGGGGGAGACTGCACCGCAACTCAGGACCAGTATATAACACATTACAATGTAAGTGGCTGAACGTGGCTGGCTGATATATGACAAACTAACAGAACTGACATATATCCACTTTGTGACAATTTGAAACACCCTTTTTTTGGGGGGGAGACTGCACCGCAACTCAGGACCAGTCTATAACACATTACAATGTAAGTGACAGAACGTGGCTGGCTGATATACGACAAACTAACAGAACTGACGTATATCCACTTTGTGACAATTTGAAACACCCTTTTTTGAGGGGGAGACTGCACCGCAACTGAAGCCCAGTGTATAACACAACACAATGTAAGTGGCAGAACGTGGCTGGAAGATATCTGAAAAAAAACAAGGACTGTAGTACAATTTCAATCTCCCTACAATGACTTCAGCAACAAAAAGGATTGCTGCACACAAAAGTGTGGACAAATAAACAAGATAACTGCAGAAAGGAGCAACAGGAATTTTGCTTTTAAAAAAGCAGTTGGTTTGTACAGCAGCGTGCAAACAGCAATGCAGCTATCAGGGAGCATTATGAGGCAGGCTAATAAGCTACAGAGCAGATGCACAAAAAAATATCCTCCACTGTCGCTGCAAAAAAAGGTGGTGTTGGACAGTGGAAATCGCTACAGCACAAGCGGTTTGGGGGTTAATCTTTCCTCCCTAACTATATCCCTTCTTCTGACAAAGCTGCAGCAATCTCTCCCTATGCTAAGATCGGCAGAAGTAAGATGGCGGTCAGCGTGCATACCCCTTTATACCCCCTGTGACGCCACAGAAAGCAAGCCAATCACTGTCATGCCCTTCTCTAAGATGGTGGGGACCGAGACCTATGTCATCACGCTGCCCACACTCTGCGTCCTCCTTCATTGGCTGAGAAATGGCACTGAACACGTCATACGAAACGCGACTTTGGCGCGATGATCGCCGACCGCATGGCCGATCCCACACTAGGATCGGGTCGGGTTTCATGAAACCTAAGTAAAAGAGAAAAATGTTCCAGCTTCTTTGATAAAATGTAAAACTTTAATCCATCATATAAAATAGTAGAGGACACACTCCTGGGACAATGCCATATCACAAGTGAAGAAAGCTACGCGTTTCGACCATACGGTCTTTGTCACAGCTGATCTGCTCAGCAGTCCATCTGGAATAAGAAGGACTGACCTACCAATGGAAAGGTAAAGCAAAAAAAAAAAAAAAAGGAGCTCACCTGACCAACAGTACTTTGAATCACAAACACATATAGATCATTGCCAGATATTCTAAAAAATATAAACAATATATATATACATATACAATGGTAAGATACAATAAATCCCATATATACAAAAAAAAACACAAAAAAAAAAAAAAAAGACAGAAAAAACACAAAGAAAGGGCTAAAAAACATGCAATATATAAATACATGAATCTATGCCTGCACTGCAATTTACCGTCTCTAATAGTGAAACATAAGTTCACTTTTTTTATTTAAACCATGCGGAAATCTAGTACCCAAATTAAACATCCAAAAGGCTTCCCGTGTAAGTAAAGTCTATTAGAGACGGTAAATTGCAGTGCAGGCATAGATTCATGTATTTATATATTGCATGTTTTTTAGCCCTTTCTTTGTGTTTTTTCTGTCTTTTTTTTTTTTTTTTTTTTTTTTTTGTGTGTTTTTTTTTGTATATATGGGATTTATTGTATCTTACCATTGTATATGTATATATATATTGTTTATATTTTTTAGAATATCTGGCAATGATCTATATGTGTTTGTGATTCAAAGTACTGTTGGTCAGGTGAGCTCCTTTTTTTTTTTTTTTTTTTTGCTTTACCTTTCCATTGGTAGGTCAGTCCTTCTTATACCAGATGGACTGCTGAGCAGATCAGCTGTGACAAAGACCGTATGGTCGAAACCCGTAGCTTTCTTCACTTGTGATATGGCATTGTCCCAGGAGTGTGTCCTCTACTATTTTATATGATGGATTAAAGTTTTACATTTTATCAAAGAAGCTGGAACATTTTTCTCTTTTACTTGGATTTGCATCACGTCGAGTCAGGGCGAAGTTCCGTGCTTCTTGCATATATCGGTGAGCTGGCTTTTTTTCTTTCTTTGTACTTAATATTTTCATGAAACCTGACTTTGCCGAAAGTCGGCGATTTTTCAATTTGTCCGATCCGTTTCGCTCAACCCTAATGTAAATCATTCAGCTGCGGCGATGAAAGCTAAATCTCCGAGCACTAAAAAATACTCGGAGGACACCCAAGCGTGCTCGGGAAATCTTGAGTGACAAATACATTGCAGACATATACTCATCACTGCTCATCACTAATATCTACCTATTCTATTTATATTTATTGTATGTAATCCATCTCTTCTATCCTGTCTGCTTCTGCTGTGATTTTAAAGAACCCGGCATTACCAACTTTTCTTCTATCTCTCTATGCAAGATAAATACACATATATACAGTATAGATATGTATGTGTCACTGACATATATACAGTACAAACCAAAAGTTTGGGCTCACCTTCTCTTTTAAAGATTTTTCTGTATTTTCATGACTATGAAAATTGTAAATTCCCACTGAAGGCATCAAAACTATGAATCAACGCATGTGGAATTATATACTTAACAAAAAAGTGTGAAACAACTGAAAATATGTTTTATATTCTAGGTTCTTCAAAGCAGCCACCTTTTGCTTTGATGACTGCTTTGCACACTCTTGGCATTCTCTTGATGAACTTCAAGAGGTAGTCACCGGAAATGGTCTTCCAACAATCTTCCCAGAGATGCTTATCACTTGTTGGCCCTTTTGCCTTCACTCTGCGGTCCAGCTCACCCCAAACCATCTCGATTGGGTTCAGGTCTGGTGACTGTGGAGGCAAGCTCATCTGGCGTGGCACCCCATCACTCTCCTTCTTGGTCAAGTAGCCCTTACACAGCCTGGAGGTGTGTTTGGGGTCATTGTCCTGTTGAAAAATAAATGATGGTCCAACTAAACGCAAACCGGATGGAATAGCATGCTGCTGCAAGATGCTGTGGTAGCCATGCTGGTTCAGTATGCCTTCGATTTTGAATAAATCCCAAACAGTATCACCAGCAAAGCACCCCCACACCATCACACCTCCTCCCCCATGTTTCACGGTGGGAACCAGGCATGTAGAGTCCATCCGTTCACCTTTTCTGCATCTCACAAAGACACGATGGTTGGAACCAAAGATCTCTAATTTTGACTCATCAGACCAAAGCACATATTTCCACTGGTCTAATGTCCATTCCTTGTGTTCTTTAGCCCAAACAAGTCTCTCCTGCTTGTTGCCTGTCCTTAGCAGTGGCTTCCTAGCCACTATTTTACCATGAAGGCCTGCTGCACAAAGTCGCCTCTTAACAGTCGTTGTAGAGTTGTGTCTGCTGCTAGAACTGTGTGGCATTGACTTGGTCTCTAATCTGAGCTGCTTCTAACCTGCAATTTCTGAGTCTGATGACTCAGATAAACTTATCCTCAGAAGCAGAGGTGACTCTTGGTCTTCCTTTCCTGGGGAGGCCTCATGTGAGCTAGTTTCTTTATAGTGCTTGATGGTTTTTGCAACTGCACTTGGGGACACTTTCAAAGTTTTCCCAATTTTTCGGACTGACTGACCTTCATTTCTTAAAGTAATGATGGCCACTTATTTTTCTTTACTTAGCTGTTTTTTTCTTGCCATAATACAAATTCTAACAGTCTATTCAGTAGGACTATCAGCTGTGTAGCGACCAGACTTCTGCTCAACACAACTGATAGTCCCAACCCCATTTATAAGGCAAAAAATCTCACTTATTAAACCTGACAGAGCACACCTGTGAAGTGAAAACCATTTCCGGTGACTACCTCTTGAAGCTCACCAAGAGAATGTCAAGAGTGTGCAAAGCAGTCATCAAAGCAAAAGGTGGCTACTTTAAAGAACCTAGAATATAAGACATATTTTTCAGTTGTTTCACACTTTTTTGTTAAGTACATTACTCCACATGTGTTGATTCATAGTTTTGATGCCTTCAGTGTGAATTTACAATTTTTATAGTCATGAAAATACAGAAATATCTTTAAATGAAAAGGTGTGTCCGAACTTTTGGTCTGTACTATATGTGTATATACTGTACATCTATATATATAATTGTCTAAGGGTTTTTCTGTCTGTCTGTCTGTCTGTCCTGGAATTCCCGCATCTCTGATTGGTCGAGGCCGCCAGGCCTCGACCAATCAGCGACGGGCACAGCATGGCGACGATGCTGTCATAAAGGTTGCCTCGACCAATCAGCGACGGCCACAGTCTGCCGCGAATTTGCCTCGACCAATCAGCGATGGGCACAGTATCGACGTAGATGTCATAATGGTTGCCATGGCGACGATGATGTCATAAAGGTTGCCTCGACCAATCAGCGATGGGCACAGTCTGCTGTGAATTCTGGAATCATCATTGTCCATATACTACGGGGACATGCATATTCTAGAATACCCGATGCGTTAGAATCGGGCCACAGTCTAGTCTATATATATAATTGTCTAAGGGTTTTTCTGTCTGTCTGTCTGTCTGTCTGTCCTGGAAATCCCACGTCTCTGATTGGTCGAGGCTGCTAGGCCTCGACCAATCAGCGACGGGCACAGTATCGACGTAGATGTCATAATGGTTGCCATGACGATGATGATGTCATAAAGGTTGCCTCGACCAATCAGCGACGGGCACAGTCTGCCGTGAATTCTGGAATTATCATTGTCCTCCACTGCTGTCAAGTGCCGCCATTGTTTAGGGTGCGTGCCTGCGTCTCCCTGTATGGGCGGCATCTCCCTGTGTTTCTATCTTAGAATGGGTCGTAAACGAAAATACGCCAATGAGGATGACTGAAAAGGAGCAGCAGCAGCAAGAAAACGACAACATCGGGAACAGGAGACACCACAACAAACTGACGCCAGACAAGCCCAGGATGTGGAATTTCACAAACAACGTCGCCAACAGGAGACACCACAACAAACTGCCGCCAGACAAGCCCAGGATGTGGAATCTCACAGACAATGTCGCCAACAGGAGACACCACAACAAACTGCCGCCAGACAAGCCCAGGATGTGGAATCTCACAGACAATGTCGCCAACAGGAGACACCACAACAAACCGCCGCCAGACAAGCCCAGGATGCGGAATCTCACAGACACCGTCACCAACCGGAGACACCACAACAAACTGTTGTACGACAGGAACAACATGATCGCCAAATTCATAAAAAACGAATGCTTTACCAACTAAGGCATGACCAGGACAATATTCAACAACTTGCACATTATGTAACAGACAATGAAAGTACAATTCATGAACAGTACTGTGGGAATATGAATGCAGTTTGCTCTAAATGCGACTCTCTGAATTTCATTAATGAAAAACCATCTGACAATCAGTTTACTCAATGCTGCCAAAAAGGAAAAGTTATGCTAACGAGACCTCACTACTCAGATCTGTTTGAGCAGTTAATGAAAGGAATGCATCAACACAGTAGAAATGTTATAAAAAATATCAGAAGCATCAACAGTTCTCATGCGTTTGCTTCATTCGGTGCCAACATTGCACTGCCTCCTGGATTCGGGCCGTATTGTTTTAAAATTCACGGCCAGATCTACCATCGCACTGGAACACTTCACCCAGAAATAGGACAACCACCAAAATTTGCACAATTATACATCATTGATACAAATGAGGCTACAGAACAAAGGATGAACCTAAAAGAAAATGAAAAGTGTGATGCTGAACTGATGAACCAAATTGCTGTACATTTACAAAAAATAAGCCCATTTGCTGCTGCATATCGCATGCTAAAATACGTTCAAGCTGAGGAGGAACAGAGGGCTATACAAAATGGTACTGAAATGCCTTATATTGTCACGGCCATTAAACAAGAACGTAAACAGAATCCTCGACTTTACAACAAACCACGTGTGAGGTCACAGTTGTTTTTCAAAATGATGATGGAGAACCTCATTTTCAAAGGGATATATTAGTCCATCTTAAGCCAGACAAAAACAACCCTTTGGTTCCTAAGACACAACGAATTAGCATTTTGCCAGCAACCTTGATGCTATTCTGTATCCGCTATTCTTTCCAAGAGGTGAACAAGGGTGGCATGAAAACTTAAACCAACAAGGAACTTTAAGAAGAATTACACAACTGCAATACCACAGTTTTCGTCTGTCTGTCCGAAATTACTTCAATCCTATTTTAAACGGTGGGAAACTGACACAACAGTACTTAGTTGACGCATATGTTAAAATTGAAGCTAATCATCTAAATTTCATAAGAATGAACCAAAAACAACTTAAAGTTGAAGACTACTGCATTCTTCAAGAACATTTGCAAAAACAATCAATTGAAAAGGGAATTCCAATTGGAAAAACAGTAATCCTCCCGTCGTCGTTTGAAGGTAGCCCCCGCAACATGCAACAGCGTTATCAAGATGCAATGGCAATAGTAACAAAGTTTGGAAGACCTGACATTTTTGTGACAATGACCTGTAATCCTAAATGGCCAGAAATTACCGAAAATCTAGAACCCTGGCAAAAAGTTGAACACAGGCCAGACTTAGTCGCACGCGTATTTCGACTGAAACTCATCAGCCTTTTGAAAGACATCAAAAATGGGCTTTTTGGAACAGTCGTAGCAATGGTACATGTCATAAAGTTTCAGAAATGAGGTCTCCCACATGCGCATATACTAATTACACTGGTCAACAGCATTTTTGGTGCCAAAGATATTTCATCGAATTTAGGGTATTTTTGGGGTGCTGATTCTGAATATGTCATCAGTTTTGCCAGATTGGCTCAAGTTTTTGAGATTTTTGGTATCTTATTTATAGCACTTGTTGGTAAATGCGACGCATCATCTCATTAATTTCTTTGGATTAGTACTTGAACTGAGCAGTTCTCAATATAGTTTTGTGTTAATTAGTGTTCTAAAAGTTTGTTCATAGCTTGATTTTTGCACTAACTTTATGTTGTTGTCTGTTTTCCAGTGAAAAGCATGAACTCATCAAGAAGAAGTTGTCCAGACTCATTCTGTTACATTTGTGGTGAATACACACTGCCAAAACATAGAAGAAACATAACAGACTTCGTAAAAAAAGTGTATTTTGCCTATTTTGGGGTTATGCTTGGGGACCAAGACAAGTTTTGGGCACCACACATAGTGTGCAAAGCATGTATCGAATTATTACGAAAATGGAGCAAAGGACAAAGAAAAAGCTTCAAATTTGGTGTTCCAATGGTGTGGAGAGAGCCAAAAAATCATCATGATGACTGTTATTTATGGTAAACACAGGTACAGGCACATCTTCACAATGAGGGACAGGCCTTCTTGCAGATTCCATGTTACTCCCATTTTCGTTTCTTATGCTTATTGAATCCTTGCACTTGCACTGCACAGAAATAACAGTCATCATGATGATTTTTTGGCTCTCTCCACACCATTGGAACACCAAATTTGAAGCTTTTTCTTTGTCCTTTGCTCCATTTTCGTAATAATTCGATACATGCTTTGCACACTATGTGTGGTGCCCAAAACTTGTCTTGGTCCCCAAGCATAACCCCAAAATAGGCAAAATACACTTTTTTTACAAAGTCTGTTATGTTTCTTCTATGTTTTGGCAGTGTGTATTCACCACAAATGTAACAGAATGAGTCTGGATCGTTAAGACAACTTCTTCTTGATGAATTCATGCTTTTCACTGGAAAACAGACAACAACATAAAGTTAGTGCAAAAATCAAGCTATGAACAAACTTTTAGAACACTAATTAACACAAAACTATATTGAGAACTGCTCAGTTCAAGTACTAATCCAAAGAAATTAATGAGATGATGCGTCGCATTTACCAACAAGTGCTATAAATAAGATACCAAAAATCTCAAAAACTTGAGCCAATCTGGCAAAACTGATAGCATATTCAGAATCAGCACCCCAAAAATACCCCAAATTCATTAAAATATTTTGGACACCAGAAAAAAAAATTTTTTTTGTTGACCTGTGTTATCTTAGACACGGATTCCAAGATTCGTACGGAGGAAGAAATCGACAATATAGTGTGGGCTGAAATTCATAACCAAAAAAAGTATCCTGAACTGTATAATATTGTAGTCTCTCATATGGTTCATGGCCCATGCGGTGTAGCAAATCCAAAAAGTCCATGCATGGAAAACGGAAAGTGTACAAAAGGGTTTCCAAAGGAGTTGAAACAGCACACTGTTAAAGACTTGGATGGCTACCCATCCTACCGGCGACAACACTTTGATAACATTGCTTGCAACAATAAAATTATAAATAACTCATGGATAGTCCCATACAACCCGTACTTATCAAAATGCTACAACTGTCACATCAACATAGAAGTCTGTGCTTCAATAAAAAGTGTAAAATATCTCTTCAAGTACATCTACAAGGGGCATGACAAAGCTAACATCGAAATACAACAGAAAACAGTCAATCACGATGAATCATCAACTTTTGTTGACTCAAGATTAGTGTTGAGCATTCCGATACCGCAAGTATCGGGTATCGGCCGATACTAGCGGTATCGGAATTCCGATACCGGGATTCCGATACTTGCCGCGTATCGGATACCGGAATCGGAAGTTCCCAGATTCAAAATGCAGAAATTCAGCCAATGAGAATGATTTCAAGTGTGGGCACATCCTGTTCAGCATGGAGGGCATGAAACTACTGGCATGGCTGTGATTGGCTGCTGAAATGATGTCATGATGCAGTTTAAAAGTCGCTGGCGCCATTTTGCGATCACTCTGCTGTGAATTCAGTTAGTGACAGGACGCTGTTTGCTGACTGAGGGACAGTTTAGAGATAGCGATTTGCTTCTTTGTGCTTTCCAAAGGCTAATTTAGCAACCGCTGTGTTCACCTACTATTCACCTTCCTTTTGCCTTGTAGCGCTGTTTTCACAGCGATCTGCAAGGTCTCTCTGTGTGTGTGTGTGTGAGTGCAGCCCACTCTCTAGTCTGAGTGCAGCCACATAGGCCATCCATAGCTGGTTGTATTCAGTTCAGGGAGGGTGGTTCATTGCCTCATACTGTCCTTTTTTTTTTTTTTTTTGAAGTAGTGCAGGCTGCTGCACATTTTTTCCAAAAATTCCTATTAGTGTCTTTCCACCCGTCTCCAGCTAATTTGTGGAAAAACACTACATAGGATAAAGTAGAGGAGGGTTTTTGGGCCTTGCAGCGCCGTTTACGGCTGTCTGCACGGTCTCCGTGTGACTGCAGCTCGCCCTGTAATCTGTGAGCAGCTATAGCCTGGTTGTCTCCAGCTCAGGGTTTTTCACTGCGTCATACCGCCAAATCAATTTTCTTTTTTTTCAAAGTAGTGTAGTCTGCTGCTAATTTATTTTAAAAAATCCTATTAGTGTCTTTCCACCCGTCTCCAGCTAATTTGTGGAAAAACACTACATAGGATAAAGTAGAGGAGGGTTTTTGGGCCTTGCAGCGCCGTTTACGGCTGTCTGCACGGTCTCCGTGTGACTGCAGCTCGCCCTGTAGTCTGTGAGCAGCCGTAGCCTGGTTGTCTGCAGCTCAGGGTTTTTCACTGCGTCATACCGCCAAATCAATTTTCTTTTTTTTCAAAGTAGTGTAGTCTGCTGCTAATTTATTTTAAAAAATCCTATTAGTGTCTTTCCACCCGTCTCCAGCTAATTTGTGGAAAAACACTACATAGGATAAAGTAGAGGAGGGTTTTTGGGCCTTGCAGCGCCGTTTACGGCTGTCTGCACGGTCTCCGTGTGATTGCAGCTCTATCCGTTGTCAGTTCAGCCCCAAAAAAATAAATAAATAATAAAGTTCACCAAACACACCAGTTACACACCACTTTACATTTGTGTAGGCCACATTAGCTCATATTCAAGTCTAGTCCACACTTTAGAAAATTAGTGTGTCTTATACCTGTTAGGAGGAGTTGCTCAGGAATAAGCACACAAAGCCGTTAGTACTTTTCTGCTTATCTTTATCAGTCAACCAAGATGAAGAAGGCAGTGAGTAAGGCACGTGGGCGTGGGCGTGGGCGCGGAGCAGGGAGGGGACGTGGGGATTCTGTGCCTGCTGCGGGCACCGGTGAGTCATCAGCACCCACTTTCACAAGGGAACAGTCGTTCATGCGCAGCTTTGTCGCCGAGCGCCGTACACCGCTGCTGCGTGAAGACCAAATTGAAGCCGTTGTGGGATGGATGGCAGCTAATGCATCAACTTCCATTAGTGCCACATCCTCTCAGACACAGAGCACTGGAGAGCAGCCATCTGTCTCTTCACCACCTGCAAAATTGCCCAGGCAGACAGAGATCCCAGGACAGGAGCAGTCTCTACTTCTGTTCTCTGAATCATCTCTTGGCTTGGAAACAGGGGGCCAGCCAAGCAGCATTGGAGAAATGGAAGAAGAGGCAGGGTGCAGTGATGCCCAACAGCTTTTTCTGTCTTCCTCTGAAGAGGCGGGTGGGCCAGTGGCTCCGGTCACCACCTCGCAGGCCGCATCAGCTGATGATGACACTCAGGTGCCACTTACTGGTGCGTGCTCTGCTGCTGAGACTACCCAGGAGGAGCAGTTGGGGGCAGAGGGTAGTGTAGATGATGAGGTCCTTGACCCATCTTGGCGTCAGGGACAGGAAGGTGGTGGGAGCAGCTCTGAGGAAGAGATTCCCCGTACGGCCCAAAGAGGGAGAGGGAGGGGGAAGACTGCGGATCCTGCAGCCTCCGCTTTGGCACCCGTAAGGAGCATGTCTCTTCCAAAAGTCAAAAGGGGGGCTCCCAAGACTTGCAGTGCCTGGTCCTTTTTTGACACAGTTGCAGATGACATTTGCTATGTCAGATGCAAGGTGTGTCATCAAAAAATCAAAAGAGGTCAAAAAGTCGCCAACCTCAATACCTCCAACATGTGGAAACATGTGCGCAACAGGCACCCGGCGGAGTTAGACAAACACACTGAAGAGCTAGGCCAACCAACAGCGGCAGCTACCACCTCTTCAGCTCGTGTTGCCTCTTCCTCTAGCTCACACGCAGCTGGTTCGGCTTCCTCCCAGGATCGCCGTGGAAGAACCTCTGGCCCTGTTGTCCAGAGACCCGCTGTCATTCCACCCGCAGCACCACTTTCCCAGTCAACCACACACTCCCAGCCCAGTCTACAGCCATCGGTAGTACAGGCATGGGAGAAAAGGCGGCCTTTCTCGTCAAACCACCCACGAGCACAGGCTCTGACTGCAGGCATTGCCAAACTTCTGTCACTGGAAATGCTGTCATTCAGGCTGGTGGAGACTGACAGCTTCCGTGACTTGATGTCATTGGCAGTCCCACAGTACAGTGTGCCCAGCCGCTTTTACTTCAGCAGGCAAGCCGTCCCTGCCCTGCACAAGCATGTGGAGGGACACATAAAACACGCGCTACTGAACGCCGTCAGTAGCAAGGTCCACCTCACCACCGATGCGTGGACCAGTCAACATGGACAGGGGCGATACCTTTCCCTCACTGCCCATTGGGTTAATGTCGTTGAGCCGGGTACAGACCGTGCGAGTGGCGCAGGACGTGTCCTGCCCACTCCAAGGATTGCAGGAATCCATTCTGTACGCATTGACTCCTCCTCTTACACCAGTTCCTCAGAATCATCGCTGCAGGAGCCGTCACAGTCCACCTCCACATGGACCCGTGATGAACGTGTACCTGTTACGACCGACATGAGCACAGCCGTGGCCAAACGTCAACAGGCCGTCTTGAAATTAATTTTTTTGGGGAATCGTAGCCACACAGCGCAGGAGCTCTGGAATGCCATCAAGCAGGAGAGCGATGTGTGGTTTGAGCCAGCGAATCTCCAGCCAGGCATGGTAGTGTGTGATAATGGCCGAAATCTGGTGGCAGCCCTGGGACTCGGCAACCTCACTCACATCCCATGTCTGGCACATGTGCTCAATTTGGTCGTGCAGAGTTTTTTGAGGGACTATCCGGATCTTGATGCACTGCTGCACAAGGTCCGCCTAGAGTGTGCTCACTTGCGGCGTTCCAGCACGGCAAAAGCGCGCATTGCGGCTCTGCAGCGCCGACACCGCCTGCCGGAACATCGCATCATATGTGACCTACCTACCAGGTGGAATTCCACGTTACATATGTTGGAGCGGTTGTGTGAGCAGCAGCAAGCTGTAATGGAGTACCAGCTGTATCAGGCGCAAAAAAGTCGCAGTCAGCGCCGTACAGACTTCACAACCACAGAGTGGGCCACTATGAAGGATGTCTGCCAGGTTTTGCGTCCCTTTGATTATTCCACGCGGATGGCGAGTGCAGATGATGCACTAGTCAGCATGACTGTCCCCCTTATCTGCCTGCTTGAAAAATCACTGCAAGTGCTAAGGGATGATGTTGTGGAAGAGGTGGAGGATGAGGATTCACCACTTCCATCATCTTCTGGACAGTCAGCGCCACGTGGTTCCTCACAAACGCGTAGGCAGGGGACAGTTTGTGAGGAGGATGAGGAGGAGTCAATGGAGGAGGAAGACATCCGTCCAGAGGAGGGAGTTCCCGAATTGTCCAGTACTCAGTGTATACAGCGAGGGTGGGGTGATGACGAGCGGTCAGAGATCACGCCTCCAGCTGGGGACAGCGTTTCTTGGGCAGTTGGCAGTCTGCAGCACATGGTGGATTACATGCTGCAGTGCCTGAGAAACGACCGCCGCATCGACCACATTCTCAACATGTCTGATTATTGGGTGTTCACCCTCCTCGATCCTCGCTACCGGGACAACGTAGAAAGCCTCATCACACCGTTGAACCGGGAGCGAAAAATGCGGGAGTACCAAGACACACTTGTCAGTTCCATCATCTTCTCCATTCCAACTGAGAGAAGTGCTGCTAGTGCATTCCAAAGCAGCTCAGTGCGTCCAGGCAGTGGTGGAGGCTCTGCACAAAGAGGGAGCAGAAGCAGTGCCTCTGCCCAAGGCAAGACCAGTATGGCCGAACTGTGGCACAGTTTTCTGTGCCCGCCACAAAAGTCTACACCATCACAGACGGCTCCAGTCAGCAGGAGGCAACGGTTCCGTCAGATGGTGACAGACTACATGTCTTGCCCTCTTGCTGTACTCCCAGACGGCTCTTCCCCTTTCAAGTTTTGGGTCTCAAAGCTGGATACATGGCCAGAGCTAAGCCAGTATGCATTGGAGGTGCTGTCTTGCCCTGCGGCCAGTGTATTATCGGAACGTGTCTTTAGTGCTGCAGGTGGTGTACTAACTGACCGTCGCATGCGACTATCCTCCGATAACGTTGACCGGCTTACTTTCCTGAAAATGAACAAGGCCTGGATCTCGCAGGAATTTGCCACTCCTCCTCCTGATTAAATAATTAGGTCACTGTATACGTTATCCAGGTCTCCTGTTGTGTTCATCTTTCTACCACCTGAACTTAAATTCCTTGGCTCCAACACCGCCAGTTGAGGCTCAGATGTGCCGTCTGCACAGTCAAAACATACGACCCAGTGTTATTGGGTTTCAGTAACGTCAGCTGATCCCCAGCTGTGTAGCCGGCAATGTGTCATGCGACCGCCACGCTGACACAACAACTGAAATGTAAGGGAATCTGTCCCCCCCCCCCCAAGGCGTTTGTTACTGAAAGAGCCACCTCGTGCAGCAGTAATGCTGCACAAGGAAAAAGGTAGCTATTTTGGTTTTGCTCCTTGCACACGCAAAACTGAACACTTATAAAATGTGTCCACTGATACCGTAAAACCGTCCCGGAGGTGGGACTTTCCTTCGTAATATGACGCAGCACAGCCGTCATTCCTACCCCCCCGGCGCCGCGCCCCGGCTCCTCAGCGTTGTTTGATTCCGTCCCGGAGCCTGCGCTGTTATGTTATCCCGTGGCCAGGCACACTTAGCGCTGCCCGTCTTCTGGCATCATTTGGTGTCAGGCTGGCTGCGCCTGTGCGGCCACGCTGGCCGAGAGCCCGCCTCGCAGTGTCTTCTGATTTAATCCCACTGGGGGCCTGGGATCTATGGACATGCGCAGTGCATATCTGAACCTCCACCTCTCACTCATCTCCCTATGGCTTCTTCAGACTGTTCGGTGTCAGCTGGTCCCTAATAGCATGCCACGGCCGTGACACCGCACAGTCTGAAAAAGAAGCCGTAGGGAGGGGAGTGAGAGGCGAGGATATGCACTGCGCATGGCCATGGATCCCAGGCCCCCAGTGGGATTACATCAGAAGACACTGCGAGGCGGGCTCTCGGCCAGCGCGGCCGCACAGGCGCAGCCAGCCTGACACCAAATGATGTCAGAAGATGGGCAGCGCTAAGTGTGCCTGGCCACGGGATAACATAACAGCGCAGGCTCCGGGACGGAATCAAACAACGCTGAGGAGCCGGGGCACGGCGGCGGGGGGGTAGTAATGATGGCTGTGCTGTGTCATATTACGAAGGAAAGTCCCACCTCCGGGACGGTTTCACGGCTTCAGGGGACACATTTTAAAAGTGTTTAGTTCTGTGTTTGCAAGGAGCATGATGAAAAGAGCCACCTTTTCCTTTTGCATCTTTTGTGCTGCACAAGCTGGCTCTTTCAGCTACAAACGCCTTGGGGGGGGGTTAAAGGTTCCCTTTCGACTTTCTCAGGCTTCGGCCTACATTGTGTTCCTCTGCTTTTCCACCTGCCCCTGGGCTCCAACACCGCTAGTTGCCGTCCAGAAGTGCTGTACGCACAGTCAACAGTCGCTCCTCTGTTATTGGGGTTCAGTAACGTCAGCTGTTCCCCTGCTGTGTGTGTGGCAATCCCTCCTACCTCCTCCAACCTCCTCCAACCTCCTCCTCCTCCACCTGTCCCTGGGCTCCAACACCGCCAGTTGCCGTCCAGAAGTGCTGTACGCACAGTCAACAGTCCCTCCTCTGTTATTGGGGTTCAGTAACGTCAGCTGTTCCCCTGCTGTGTGTGTGGCAATCCCTCCTACCCCCTCCAACCTCCTCCAACCTCCTCCTCCTCCACCTGTCCCTGGGCTCCAACACCGCCAGTTGCCGTCCAGAAGTGCTGTACGCACAGTCAACAGTCCCTCCTCTGTTATTGGGGTTCAGTAACGTCAGCTGTTCCCCTGCTGTGTGTGTGGCAATCCCTCCTACCCCCTCCAACCTCCTCCAACCTCCTCCTCCTCCACCTGTCCCTGGGCTCCAACACCGCCAGTTGCCGTCCAGAAGTGCTGTACGCACAGTCAACAGTCCCTCCTCTGTTATTGGGGTTCAGTAACGTCAGCTGTTCCCCTGCTGTGTGTGTGGCAATCCCTCCTACCTCCTCCAACCTCCTCCTCCTCCACCTGTCCCTGGGCTCCAACACCGCCAGTTGCCGTCCAGAAGTGCTGTACGCACAGTCAACAGTCCCTCCTCTGTTATTGGGGTTCAGTAACGTCAGCTGTTCCCCTGCTGTGTGTGTGGCAATCCCTCCTACCCCCTCCAACCTCCTCCAACCTCCTCCTCCTCCACCTGTCCCTGGGCTCCAACACCGCCAGTTGCCGTCCAGAAGTGCTGTACGCACAGTCAACAGTCCCTCCTCTGTTATTGGGGTTCAGTAACGTCAGCTGTTCCCCTGCTGTGTGTGTGGCAATCCCTCCTACCCCCTCCAACCTCCTCCAACCTCCTCCTCCTCCACCTGTCCCTGGGCTCCAACACCGCCAGTTGCCGTCCAGAAGTGCTGTACGCACAGTCAACAGTCCCTCCTCTGTTATTGGGGTTCAGTAACGTCAGCTGTTCCCCTGCTGTGTGTGTGGCAATCCCTCCAACCTCCTCCAACCTCCTCCTCCTCCACCTGTCCCTGGGCTCCAACACCGCCAGTTGCCGTCCAGAAGTGCTGTACGCACAGTCAACAGTCCCTCCTCTGTTATTGGGGTTCAGTAACGTCAGCTGTTCCCCTGCTGTGTGTGTGGCAATCCCTCCTACCCCCTCCAACCTCCTCCAACCTCCTCCTCCTCCACCTGTCCCTGGGCTCCAACACCGCCAGTTGCCGTCCAGAAGTGCTGTACGCACAGTCAACAGTCCCTCCTCTGTTATTGGGGTTCAGTAACGTCAGCTGTTCCCCTGCTGTGTGTGTGGCAATCCCTCCTACCCCCTCCAACCTCCTCCAACCTCCTCCTCCTCCACCTGTCCCTGGGCTCCAACACCGCCAGTTGCCGTCCAGAAGTGCTGTACGCACAGTCAACAGTCCCTCCTCTGTTATTGGGGTTCAGTAACGTCAGCTGTTCCCCTGCTGTGTGTGTGGCAATCCCTCCTACCTCCTCCAACCTCCTCCTCCTCCACCTGTCCCTGGGCTCCAACACCGCCAGTTGCCGTCCAGAAGTGCTGTACGCACAGTCAACAGTCCCTCCTCTGTTATTGGGGTTCAGTAACGTCAGCTGTTCCCCTGCTGTGTGTGTGGCAATCCCTCCTACCCCCTCCAACCTCCTCCAACCTCCTCCTCCTCCACCTGTCCCTGGGCTCCAACACCGCCAGTTGCCGTCCAGAAGTGCTGTACGCACAGTCAACAGTCCCTCCTCTGTTATTGGGGTTCAGTAACGTCAGCTGTTCCCCTGCTGTGTGTGTGGCAATCCCTCCTACCTCCTCCAACCTCCTCCTCCTCCACCTGTCCCTGGGCTCCAACACCGCCAGTTGCCGTCCAGAAGTGCTGTACGCACAGTCAACAGTCCCTCCTCTGTTATTGGGGTTCAGTAACGTCAGCTGTTCCCCTGCTGTGTGTGTGGCAATCCCTCCTACCCCCTCCAACCTCCTCCAACCTCCTCCTCCTCCACCTGTCCCTGGGCTCCAACACCGCCAGTTGCCGTCCAGAAGTGCTGTACGCACAGTCAACAGTCCCTCCTCTGTTATTGGGGTTCAGTAACGTCAGCTGTTCCCCTGCTGTGTGTGTGGCAATCCCTCCTACCCCCTCCAACCTCCTCCAACCTCCTCCTCCTCCACCTGTCCCTGGGCTCCAACACCGCCAGTTGCCGTCCAGAAGTGCTGTACGCACAGTCAACAGTCCCTCCTCTGTTATTGGGGTTCAGTAACGTCAGCTGTTCCCCTGCTGTGTGTGTGGCAATCCCTCCTACCCCCTCCAACCTCCTCCAACCTCCTCCTCCTCCACCTGCCCCTGGGCTCCAACACCGCCAGTTGCCGTCCAGAAGTGCTGTACGCACAGTCAACAGTCCCTCCTCTGTTATTGGGGTTCAGTAACGTCAGCTGTTCCCCTGCTGTGTGTGTGGCAATCCCTCCTACCCCCTCCAACCTCCTCCAACCTCCTCCTCCTCCACCTGTCCCTGGGCTCCAACACCGCCAGTTGCCGTCCAGAAGTGCTGTACGCACAGTCAACAGTCCCTCCTCTGTTATTGGGGTTCAGTAACGTCAGCTGTTCCCCTGCTGTGTGTGTGGCAATCCCTCCTACCCCCTCCAACCTCCTCCAACCTCCTCCTCCTCCACCTGTCCCTGGGCTCCAACACCGCCAGTTGCCGTCCAGAAGTGCTGTACGCACAGTCAACAGTCCCTCCTCTGTTATTGGGGTTCAGTAACGTCAGCTGTTCCCCTGCTGTGTGTGTGGCAATCCCTCCTACCCCCTCCAACCTCCTCCAACCTCCTCCTCCTCCACCTGCCCCTGGGCTCCAACACCGCCAGTTGCCGTCCAGAAGTGCTGTACGCACAGTCAACAGTCCCTCCTCTGTTATTGGGGTTCAGTAACGTCAGCTGTTCCCCTGCTGTGTGTGTGGCAATCCCTCCTACCCCCTCCAACCTCCTCCAACCTCCTCCTCCTCCACCTGTCCCTGGGCTCCAACACCGCCAGTTGCCGTCCAGAAGTGCTGTACGCACAGAGCCAAACACCTCGCCAATGTGTTAGTGGGGTTCAGCACCGCCAGCTGTTCCCCTGCTGTGTATACGGCAACGTGTACTGCGACCGCCACGCAGGCACAACAAGTTAAATGTAAGGGAACCTGACCCCCCCCCCCCCCAGGCGTTTGTTACTGAAGGAGCCACCTTGTGCAGCAGTAATGATGCAAAGGGAAAAAGTGCCTCTTTTCGTGATGCTCCTTGCACATGCTGAACCAAACACTTATGAAATGTGTCCCCACACAGCGTTAAACCGTCCGGTAGGTGGAACTTTCCTTTGTCGTGTGACGCAGCACAGCCATCCTTTTTACCCCCTTGGCGCCGGGCGCCGCCTCCTCAGCGTTGTTTTAATCTGTCCCGGAGCCTGCGCTGTTAGGTTAGCCCTTGGCCATGCACACATGTTGCGCTGCCCGTCTTCTGACCTCATTTGGTGTCAGGCTGGCTGCGCCTGTGCGGGTGCGGTGGCCGAGATCCCGCCTCGCAGTGTCGTCTAATGTAATCCCACCGCGGGCCTGTGATCCGTGCCCGTGCGCAGTGCATATCCTCTCCTCTCACTCCCCTCCCTACGGCTTCTTCAGACTGTGCGATGTCAGCTGGTCCCTAATAGCATGCCACGGCCGTGACACCGCACAGTCTGAAAAAGCCGTAGGGAGGGGAGTGAGAGGAGAGGATATGCACTGCGCACGGGCACGGATCACAGGCCCGCGGTGGGATTACATTAGACGACACTGCGAGGCGGGATCTCGGCCAGCGCACCCGCACAGGCGCAGCCAGCCTGACACCAAATGAGGTCAGAAGACGGGCAGCGCAACATGTGTGCATGGCCAAGGGCTAACCTAACAGCGCAGGCTCCGGGACAGATTCAAACAACGCTGAGGAGGCGGCGCACGGCGCCAAGGGGGTAAAAATGATGGCTGTGCTGCGTCACACGACAAAGGAAAGTTCCACCTACCGGACGGTTTAACGCTGTGAGGGGACACATTTCATAACTGTTAGGTTCCGCATGTGCAAGGACCATAATTAAAAGAGCTAAGTTTACCTTTTCCAGCATTAGTGCTGTACACAATGGCTCTTTCAGCTACAAACGCCTGGGGGGGGGGGGGTTAAAGGTTTCCTTTCAACTTGCTCGAGTGCAGGCTTCGGCCTACACTCCGCTCCCCCTGCTCCTCCTGCTGACCCTGGGCTCCAACACCGCCAGTTGGGGCCCGGTACTGCTAGCTGCACAGAGAAAAACACCTCGCCAATGTGTCAGTGGGGTTCAGCACCGCCAGCTGTTCCCCTGCTGTGCAGCCGGCAACGTGTCCTGCAAAAGCCACGCAGACACAACACACCCAAAGCTGCCGCCTGTGCAGGCTTCGGCCTACACTCCCCTCCCCCTGCTCCTCCTCCTCCTGCTCCTCCTCCTGCTGTCCCTGGGCTCTAACACACCGCCAGTTGGGGCCCAGATGTGCTAGCTGCACAGAGAAAAACACCAGCCAATGTGTCAGTGGGGTCCAGCACCGCCAGCTGTTCCCCTGCTGTGCAGCCGGCAACGTGTCCTGCAAAAGCCACGCAGACACCAGAACTGAAATTGAAGGGAACCTGTCCCCCCTCCCCCAGGCGTTTTTACGTTATCCAGCCACCTTGTACAGCGGTAATGCTGCATGTGTGCAAGGTGGCTCAGAAACGTATTCTCCTCGCACATGTGGAACTGAAAACACGTCCGCAATGTGTCCTCTGTGTGACCATTTAACCATCCCGGTGGTGTGACTTTCCTTTGTAATGACACGCTGCAACCCCCTTGGTAGCGCTGCCCGTCTTCTGGCATCATTGTTTGGCTGGCTGCGCCTCTGCGGCCGCCCTGACCCACACAACGCCCCTCGGTGTCTTATTTATTGGGACTGCGAGGGTGTGTTTGATGGGCATGAGCAGTGCATCAGTTCGCCTGTCCCTCATCTCCTTCCGCCTTCTTCAGACTGTGCGGCTTCATGGCCGTGGCATGCGATAAGGGATCAGCTGACGCCACATAGTCTGAAGCAGGTGTAAGAACCCAAGCGAGAGGCGAACATATGTACTGCGCCAGGCCATGAATCCCAGCCCCGCAGTGTTTTAACTATGTCAAGACACTGCGGGGCTGTGATTCATGGGCATCGCGAACCGCACCAGCCAACATTAAATGAGGTCAGAAGATGGGCAGCGCTAACAGCGCTAGGCCAGGGGATAACACGACAGCGCAGACTCCTGTACAGCAAATAACAACGCTCAGGAGGCTGCACCCAGCACCAAGGTGGGATTCTTGACATCTGTGCTGCGTCTCATTACAAAGGGAACTCGCGCCTCCAACACAGTTTGACTGTATAAAGGGCTAAATGTTATACGTGTTCCATTCAGCGTGTGCAAGGAGAAAAATTACAAGAGCAACCTTTGACTTGCGCAGCACTGCTGCTGCATAAGCTGTGGCTCTTCTACTTTGTAACCCCTGAGGGGGGGTTAAAGGTGACTTTTGAAATCGGTTCAATTAGGCTTCGGCCTACACTCTGCTCCACCTGCAGAGCCCGGGCTCCAACAACGCTAGTTGCTGTCCGGAAGTGCTGGCTGCACAGAGCCAAACACCTCGCCAATGTGTCAGTGGGGTCCAGCACCGCCAGCTGTTCCCCTGCTGTGTAGCCGGCAACGTGTCCTGCAAAAGCCACGCAGACACAACACACCCAAAGCTGCCGCCTGTGCAGGCTTCGGCCTACACTCCCCTCCCCCTGCTCCTCCTCCTCCTGCTCCTCCTCCTGCTGTCCCTGGGCTCTAACACACCGCCAGTTGGGGCCCAGATGTGCTAGCTGCACAGAGAAAAACACCAGCCAATGTGTCAGTGGGGTCCAGCACCGCCAGCTGTTCCCCTGCTGTGCAGCCGGCAACGTGTCCTGCAAAAGCCACGCAGACACCAGAACTGAAATTGAAGGGAACCTGTCCCCCCTCCCCCAGGCGTTTTTACGTTATCCAGCCACCTTGTACAGCGGTAATGCTGCATGTGTGCAAGGTGGCTCAGAAACGTATTCTCCTCGCACATGTGGAACTGAAAACACGTCCGCAATGTGTCCTCTGTGTGACCATTTAACCGTCCCGGTGGTGTGACTTTCCTTTGTAATGACACGCTGCAACCCCCTTGGTAGCGCTGCCCGTCTTCTGGCATCATTGTTTGGCTGGCTGCGCCTCTGCGGCCGCCCTGACCCACACAACGCCCCTCGGTGTCTTATTTATTGGGACTGCGAGGGTGTGTTTGATGGGCATGAGCAGTGCATCAGTTCGCCTGTCCCTCATCTCCTTCCGCCTTCTTCAGACTGTGCGGCTTCATGGCCGTGGCATGCGATAAGGGATCAGCTGACGCCACATAGTCTGAAGCAGGTGTAAGAACCAAGCGAGAGGCGAACATATGTACTGCGCCAGGCCATGAATCCCAGCCCCGCAGTGTTTTAACTATGTCAAGACACTGCGGGGCTGTGATTCATGGGCATCGCGAACCGCACCAGCCAACATTAAATGAGGTCAGAAGATGGGCAGCGCTAACAGCGCTAGGCCAGGGGATAACACGACAGCGCAGACTCCTGTACAGCAAATAACAACGCTCAGGAGGCTGAACCCAGCACCAAGGTGGGATTCTTGACATCTGTGCTGCGTCTCATTACAAAGGGAACTCGCGCCTCCAACACAGTTTGACTGTATAAAGGGCTAAATGTTATACGTGTTCCATTCAGCGTGTGCAAGGAGAAAAATTACAAGAGCAACCTTTGACTTGCGCAGCACTGCTGCTGCATAAGCTGTGGCTCTTCTACTTTGTAACCCCTGAGGGGGGGTTAAAGGTGACTTTTGAAATCGGTTCAATTAGGCTTCGGCCTACACTCTGCTCCACCTGCAGAGCCCGGGCTCCAACAACGCTAGTTGCTGTCCGGAAGTGCTGGCTGCACAGAGCCAAACACCTCGCCAATGTGTCAGTGGGGTCCAGCACCGCCAGCTGTTCCCCTGCTGTGTAGCCGGCAACGTGTCCTGCAAAAGCCACGCAGACACAACACACCCAAAGCTGCCGCCTGTGCAGGCTTCGGCCTACACTCCCCTCCCCCTGCTCCTCCTCCTCCTGCTCCTCCTCCTGCTGTCCCTGGGCTCTAACACACCGCCAGTTGGGGCCCAGATGTGCTAGCTGCACAGAGAAAAACACCAGCCAATGTGTCAGTGGGGTCCAGCACCGCCAGCTGTTCCCCTGCTGTGCAGCCGGCAACGTGTCCTGCAAAAGCCACGCAGACACCAGAACTGAAATTGAAGGGAACCTGTCCCCCCTCCCCCAGGCGTTTTTACGTTATCCAGCCACCTTGTACAGCGGTAATGCTGCATGTGTGCAAGGTGGCTCAGAAACGTATTCTCCTCGCACATGTGGAACTGAAAACACGTCCGCAATGTGTCCTCTGTGTGACCATTTAACCGTCCCGGTGGTGTGACTTTCCTTTGTAATGACACGCTGCAACCCCCTTGGTAGCGCTGCCCGTCTTCTGGCATCATTGTTTGGCTGGCTGCGCCTCTGCGGCCGCCCTGACCCACACAACGCCCCTCGGTGTCTTATTTATTGGGACTGCGAGGGTGTGTTTGATGGGCATGAGCAGTGCATCAGTTCGCCTGTCCCTCATCTCCTTCCGCCTTCTTCAGACTGTGCGGCTTCATGGCCGTGGCATGCGATAAGGGATCAGCTGACGCCACATAGTCTGAAGCAGGTGTAAGAACCCAAGCGAGAGGCGAACATATGTACTGCGCCAGGCCATGAATCCCAGCCCCGCAGTGTTTTAACTATGTCAAGACACTGCGGGGCTGTGATTCATGGGCATCGCGAACCGCACCAGCCAACATTAAATGAGGTCAGAAGATGGGCAGCGCTAACAGCGCTAGGCCAGGGGATAACACGACAGCGCAGACTCCTGTACAGCAAATAACAACGCTCAGGAGGCTGCACCCAGCACCAAGGTGGGATTCTTGACATCTGTGCTGCGTCTCATTACAAAGGGAACTCGCGCCTCCAACACAGTTTGACTGTATAAAGGGCTAAATGTTATACGTGTTCCATTCAGCGTGTGCAAGGAGAAAAATTACAAGAGCAACCTTTGACTTGCGCAGCACTGCTGCTGCATAAGCTGTGGCTCTTCTACTTTGTAACCCCTGAGGGGGGGTTAAAGGTGACTTTTGAAATCGGTTCAATTAGGCTTCGGCCTACACTCTGCTCCACCTGCAGAGCCCGGGCTCCAACAACGCTAGTTGCTGTCCGGAAGTGCTGGCTGCACAGAGCCAAACACCTCGCCAATGTGTCAGTGGGGTCCAGCACCGCCAGCTGTTCCCCTGCTGTGTAGCCGGCAACGTGTCCTGCAAAAGCCACGCAGACACAACACACCCAAAGCTGCCGCCTGTGCAGGCTTCGGCCTACACTCCCCTCCCCCTGCTCCTCCTCCTCCTGCTCCTCCTCCTGCTGTCCCTGGGCTCTAACACACCGCCAGTTGGGGCCCAGATGTGCTAGCTGCACAGAGAAAAACACCAGCCAATGTGTCAGTGGGGTCCAGCACCGCCAGCTGTTCCCCTGCTGTGCAGCCGGCAACGTGTCCTGCAAAAGCCACGCAGACACCAGAACTGAAATTGAAGGGAACCTGTCCCCCCTCCCCCAGGCGTTTTTACGTTATCCAGCCACCTTGTACAGCGGTAATGCTGCATGTGTGCAAGGTGGCTCAGAAACGTATTCTCCTCGCACATGTGGAACTGAAAACACGTCCGCAATGTGTCCTCTGTGTGACCATTTAACCGTCCCGGTGGTGTGACTTTCCTTTGTAATGACACGCTGCAACCCCCTTGGTAGCGCTGCCCGTCTTCTGGCATCATTGTTTGGCTGGCTGCGCCTCTGCGGCCGCCCTGACCCACACAACGCCCCTCGGTGTCTTATTTATTGGGACTGCGAGGGTGTGTTTGATGGGCATGAGCAGTGCATCAGTTCGCCTGTCCCTCATCTCCTTCCGCCTTCTTCAGACTGTGCGGCTTCATGGCCGTGGCATGCGATAAGGGATCAGCTGACGCCACATAGTCTGAAGCAGGTGTAAGAACCCAAGCGAGAGGCGAACATATGTACTGCGCCAGGCCATGAATCCCAGCCCCGCAGTGTTTTAACTATGTCAAGACACTGCGGGGCTGTGATTCATGGGCATCGCGAACCGCACCAGCCAACATTAAATGAGGTCAGAAGATGGGCAGCGCTAACAGCGCTAGGCCAGGGGATAACACGACAGCGCAGACTCCTGTACAGCAAATAACAACGCTCAGGAGGCTGCACCCAGCACCAAGGTGGGATTCTTGACATCTGTGCTGCGTCTCATTACAAAGGGAACTCGCGCCTCCAACACAGTTTGACTGTATAAAGGGCTAAATGTTATACGTGTTCCATTCAGCGTGTGCAAGGAGAAAAATTACAAGAGCAACCTTTGACTTGCGCAGCACTGCTGCTGCATAAGCTGTGGCTCTTCTACTTTGTAACCCCTGAGGGGGGGTTAAAGGTGACTTTTGAAATCGGTTCAATTAGGCTTCGGCCTACACTCTGCTCCACCTGCAGAGCCCGGGCTCCAACAACGCTAGTTGCTGTCCGGAAGTGCTGGCTGCACAGAGCCAAACACCTCGCCAATGTGTCAGTGGGGTCCAGCACCGCCAGCTGTTCCCCTGCTGTGTAGCCGGCAACGTGTCCTGCAAAAGCCACGCAGACACAACACACCCAAAGCTGCCGCCTGTGCAGGCTTCGGCCTACACTCCCCTCCCCCTGCTCCTCCTCCCCCTGCTCCTCCTCCTGCTGTCCCTGGGCTCTAACACACCGCCAGTTTGGGCCCTAGGAAGACAAGCTTGAATAGGTCCCCATCCGGGTTCCAGTACCGTCAGCTGGTTCTCGGCAGTGTCTTTTGCTCTTGTACCTTCTGCTCCCCATCCTGGTTCCAGTACCGTCAGCTGGTTCCGGGCAGAGCCTTTGGCTTAGGTGCCTCCCTCTGGGTATCCGAGTTCCACCAACGTCAGGTGGTCCTTGGTAGTGCTTTCAGGCACGGGTACCTCCTGCTTAGTAACCGGGTTCCAGTAACGTCAGCTGGTCCTCGGTAGTTCCATTGGCTCTTGGACCTTCGGCTACCCATCCGGGTTCCAGTACCGTCAGCTGGTTCTCGGCAGTGTCTTTTGCTCTTGTACCTTCTGCTCCCCATCCTGGTTCCAGTACCGTCAGCTGGTTCCGGGCAGAGCCTTTGGCTTAGGTGCCTCCCTCTGGGTATCCGAGTTCCACCAACGTCAGGTGGTCCTTGGTAGTGCTTTCAGGCACGGGTACCTCCTGCTTAGTAACCGGGTTCCAGTAACGTCAGCTGGTCCTCGGTAGTTCCATTGGCTCTTGGACCTTCGGGTAGCCATCCGAGTTCCAGTTCCATCAGCTGTTTCTCGGCATTTTCTCAGCCTTCTTGTACCTTCTGCTACATTTCCAAGTTCAAGACCCGAAAGACGATGACCCGGAAGACCACCCCTAAGATGATGACGACACCAGAGACGACAACCACCGAGATGACGACGACCCTGGAGACGATGACCCTGAAGACGACCCCGATGACGACGACCCCGATGACGACGACCCCGATGACGACGACCCTGGAGATGACGACCCTGGAGATGACGACGACAACCTGGAAGACCGAGAAGCAGAAGAACAAGAGGCTGCAGAACAAAGAGCAGAAGAACATTAAGCATAAGACTAAATATCAGAGCAAAAGATATTATCTAAATTATAAGCAGAAGAAGACTAAGCAGTGTATGGGGGTGAGTCCGTTCCTCCTCGTGGTGCCCCTGGATAAAGCCTGATGCTGCAGGCCAAACTGAACGCGGACAAATGTAACTGTTTTGTGACAGGCAGAACGGAAGGTGTAATCTTCAAACTTTTATAGATAACAACTACGGGAATGCCTGTCACAAATAAGAATATGATGAAGAAGTTGAATATAAAAAAGATAATAGTTAAATAAAAAGAATATGAACAATGTAAAAAAAAAAATATATATATACGTAGAAAAGAAGAAGATGAATAAGGTGAAGAAGTTGATGTCACAGAAGATGATGATGAGGATAATGAAGAAGAAAGTGTGGGAGAAGTAAAAAATAGGGTGAAGGGCGTGGAAGTAGTGAAACATCAATATCTGACAAAATAAATAAAAAATTAACATAGTCAAATTCTTTCTAACGCCGAACGTCATAAAAAAATTAAAAATACTGCTATTCTATTTGATTGGGATAAACCCCTGTGCCTTTAATGTCTCCGCCACCTCCCCCAATACATCCTACATTATTCTTAGTTGTTTTCCTTCATGTAGAATTAACCTACAAGGAAAGAAAGGGTTTATTTTAATTCCGATATTTTCGTCCCATTGACTTGCATTGGGATCGGGTATCGGTATCGGATTGGATTCCGATACTGTGACGGTATCGGCCGATACTTTCCGATACCGATACTTTCCGATATCGGAAAGTATCGCTCAACACTACTCAAGATATGTCAGTGCTCCAGAAGCTGCTTGGAGGATATTTGCATTTCCAGTACATTCACAGTCCCATGCCATTATACGTTTAGCTATTCATTTACCAAATCAACAGCAGCTTTATTTCATTGAAGATGCTGAAGTCAAAGATGTCTCAAAAACTTTAAGCACGACATCAACATTTATGGAATGGTTTTTGCTGAACCAACGTGAAGAAAACACAAGGCAGTATTTATACCGAGAGATTCCAGAGCATTACGTTTGGAATAAAACTTGGAATCCAAGACAACGAGGAGTTAGCAGAATAATTGGACGCATGTATACTGTTAGTGTCAAGGATCAAGAAAGATATTGCCTTCGGCTGTTACTACTACATATCAAAGGAGCTAAAACTTATGACGATTTGAAAACAGTTAACGGAGTATTGCACGATACATTTAAAGCTGCAGCTTTGGCTTTAGGACTTCTATTGGATGATACTGTGTGGAAACTTACTTTAGAAGACGCAGTTACCCTACATATGCCTAAGCAACTTCGTGAATTGTTTGCCTACATCTGTGTATTTGGACCGCCTACAAATCCAGCTCAACTTTGGACAAATTTTAAAGAACATCTAATCGAGGACTACTGCTTACGTCTTCACAACAGAAGTGGAAGTTGTCAAAATTGCGAATCTTATGCCATGCAAGATGTCCAAAATATCTTACTACTACATGGAAAAACATTTTCAGACTTTAATTTGCCCCAGCCTGCCATTCAAGTTCCACAAGTTCCAGAGTATGACGAAGCTTACGAATTATTGTTGGCAACAGAGAAGACAAACTCCTTAAATGAACAACAGCGGATTGCATATGACACTATTGTGAGCGCTATAGAAAACCGGGCAGATGCAAGGCCAATATGTTTCTTTATTGACGGTCCAGGAGGGAGCGGTAAAACATACCTCTATGAAGTTATAATGCATCACGTTAGAGGGTTGGGAAAAGTCGTATTGCCGTCGGCTACAACAGGGATTGCAGCAAACCTTTTACGAGGAGGTCGCACTATCCATTCACACTTTGGGATACCAGTTCCAGTCAATGAAATCTCTATTTCCAGAATAAAACAAGATACATTTGCAGGAAGACTGTTAAAAAATGCACATGTTTTCATACTTGACGAGTGCACCATGGCACCCAAATATGCTTTGAGCTTAATTGACAGACTTCTGCGTGAAGTAATGACTACAAATGTTGCTGAAAAAAATAAAATTCCATTCAGAGGTAAAGTTTTTGTCATTGGCGGAGATTTTAGGCAATGCCTTCCAGTCATACCAAATGGAACAAGAACAGATGTTATCGAGTCCAGCTTAAAAATGGCTGACCTTTGGAAACAGTTCAATAAACTCCAACTAATTAACAATATGCGATCTTCGGATCCAGAGTATAGCAACTGGCTTCTTAAACTTGGCAACGGTGAACTTAGCAACGAATACAACCTTGGAGAAGATATTATTGAAATACCAGAAGACATGTTGTGCACTGACTGCATCGTAACTGATGTTTTTGGACAATGCATTGAAATTGATGTGAACGACCAAAGCAGTGTTGAGAGGGCCTCTTCTCATGCAATTCTCTGTCCCAAGAATGATGACGTGGCTCTGCTAAATTCCCAGGTGATGGATAGAATGCCTGGTGAGTATAAGTTGTATAAAAGTGATGATTCAGTGGATGTAGACAATGAAGATGAATGAGAGCATTATCCAGTTGAATTTTTAAATAGTCTTACGCCATCAGGAATGCCATCCCATAGACTTCAACTGAAAGTTGGAACAATCATAATGTTGCTGCGGAATCTAAATACGAAAAATGGTCTATGTAATGGAACTCGCCTTATTGTTACTGGACTCCATTCTCACGTCATTCAAGCAAGAGTGATCACTGGATCAGCAAAAGGAGATGAAGTGTTCATTCCACGCATTGATTTATGTCCTTCGGACACCGGCCTTCCATTTAGGCTTCGGCGTCGACAGTTTCCAATAAAATCAGCTTTTGCCATGACAATAAACAAGTCACAAGGTCAAACTCTACACCGTATTGGCATATATCTACCGCAGCCCGTTTTTGGTCATGGACAACTCTACGTTGCATTTTAAAGAGTTAAAATGAGATCCAACGTCAAGGTGCAAGTTCTTCCTACCCCTTTACAAGGAAAGTTGCTTATAGGTAGTCAAAAGGTATTCACAAGAAATGTGGTGTACAAAAATATTTTGGCTTGATATTGTTAATAAATATATTATAGTGTCAATGTCCTTCTTTTGTCCGATGATTTATTTAAATACAGTTACAGTTCATGTAATGTGGTTTATATATTTGGATGATCTGTTTCATAATTTCATTCAATTGTGTTAAGTTCTATGACGTAGATGTCATAATGGTTGCCATGGCGACGATGATGTCATAAAGGTTGCCTCGATCAATCAGCGACGGGCACAGTCTGCCGCGAATTCTGGAATCATGCATATTCTGGACATGCATATTCTAGAATACCCGATGCATTAGATATATATATATATATATATATATATATATATATATATATATATATATATATATACTAGATTGTGGCCCGATTCTAATGCATCGGGTATTCTAGAATATGCATGTCCCCATAGTATATGGACAATGATGATTCCAGAATTTGCGGCAGACTGTGCCCGTCGCTGATTGGTCGAGGCAACCTTTATGACATCATCGTCACCATGGCAACCATTATGACATCTACGTCGATACTGTGCCCATTGCTGATTGGTCGAGGCAAATTCGCGGCAGACTGTGGCCGTCGCTGATTGGTCGAGGCAACCTTTATGACAGCATCGTCGCCATGCTGTGCCCGTCGCTGATTGGTCGAGGCCTGGCGGCCTCGACCAATCAGAGACGCGGGATTTCCAGGACAGACAGACAGACAGACAGAAAAACCCTTAGACAATTATATATATAGATATATATACACACACACACACACACACACATCTAGTCTATGTGTAAATATCTGTTCTATCTATTCTATTCCAACTTGTCATTCCATGATTATACTGTACTCAGTGGATGTTTTGCAGGCTTTAATCTATCTATCTATCTATCTATCTATCTATCTATCTATCTATCATATATATATATGTGTGTGTTTTTGACAAATATTTCCTTTGAAAACGATGTGTAAATGACAGAGAACTGCTGTATGTAAAAGTTCATGTTAACATCAAATTGCAATTGGATAGCAAACGCACTGCACATGGATGTGATACGTATACCTAGATGCGAGGAAATCACATCATCGCATTGCAAATGGATTACACACGGATGACCATACGGAGAAAACTCGTGCAACGCTCAGCTGGGGAAAATCGGACTGATTTTTCATACGTTAAATGTGACTCCGGCCTTAAAGGAGTTGTCCACTTTATTTTAACAAATGTTTTTGGGATATGACTGTGGTGCTTGATAATATCTTTATTTTTTTTTATATAGCGCTAACATATTCCGCAGCGCTTTACAGTTTGCACACATTATCATCAATGTCCCCGATGAGGCTCACAAACTAAATTTCCTATCAGTATGTTTTTGGAATATGGGAGGAAATGGGAGAACCCGGAGGAAACACACACAAACATGGGGAGCACATACAAACTCCTTGCAGATGTTGTCCTTGGTGGAATTTTAACCCAGGACTCCAGCAGTGCTAACCACTGAGCCACCGTGTGACACTACAAAACATAGAAGTTTTGTAGTATCTTCACTTTTGCGAACCACTGCCAGCTTGCTAATGCAGCTAACATGGTGGAGCATATGACCAGACCAATACATCTATAAAAACTCCGGCACACTACTCAAAAATAGAGCAATTTCTCATGCTTCAATCACTTTTATTTGTAAAAAGAATATAGTGAATTTCCAAAAAAGAAGAAATCATTAAATCATTCATAATTAATACAGCAGAAGGAATCTCCCAAATTGTTATTATCACAATCCGTATGAGGTAGTAAATGTTTAGCGTCTCAATATCCTTGTGTCTCAACGTTTCGGCTATTAAGCCTTTCTCAAGAGAACTAAGGTCCCTCTGCAATACATGTAAAACATATGTGTGAGAATAGTAAAAGTGAACATAACATAGATCATACAGAATAATACAACATGCTCCCCTTGTTTTGTTAGTTTCACAAAATTCACCTTTTTAACCTTTTGAATGTCAAAGGACAATAATCTCATATTATATACACACTAGGGAGAAGCATCATGTAACAATTTTGTTTTTAAGGTAATTTATCTGTAAACTGGTTCAACCAGTCATCATGAGGAGCAAAAACTAGGTAGAAATCGCTGTCCATGTGAACCTGTATTAAAGTGTGGCTATATACGATAATATTAAGACATCCATCTGTGTCTATTCTCATGGCAAAGAAACCAATTATAAACCCCTTATATAAAGTAATATAATATGCAAATTCTGAGGAAATACAATATAAATGATAAAGAAAAATGAAATGGACACAGTCCGCATACTTGCACTCATAAGAAGGAACCCAAAAGGAAGCCGGATAAGAAGACCCACTATGGGAACAGATTGCGTGTTAGGTGCAAATACCTTCAATGCAATATATTATAATCCGCCGCATTTTTGATAATCAGGTCCATTACCTTAGTCTTGTGGAGACGCCATATAAATGCTGACACCCGAAGGGGGGAAAACCGCTTTACTGCAGGCATTGTGTGTCTAATGTGCGGCCGGCATTTTATGCTGTGCCCGTGCGCGCGCTAGTAAAAATACTTCCGGGTGAGAGTGCAAGTGACGGCCGTGCGACGAGAAAACCCGAACAGCCGAAGAAAGCCGAGGGTGCGCGTCTGCGCAGTAGAGACCCGATCCGGACTCTAATTTCCACCCGAAGGCTGTAACAAAACAGGAAAAAGGGGGATAATTAGTTACAAATGCAGTGACAATACCATACAGATGCCTATACCAACACTCATATATGATGTGCTTACACTACATCATGGAAAGTTCTTGACTATTAAACCATAGTGGACTATAGAAGATAGGCCGTATACAATGTAATATGTAAAAGAAGATAAAATAAAGTAAACTATACTGGAGGTCGAGTATCCATAGAGAGGTGAGATATAGAAAAGCGAGGATGGATAATCCATCCACTGGCTCCTTTCACTAGCCATAACCTATAAAATACCAATTAATAAGAGACCTCATACTCTCTGTTTAAGCCATATGGGGATAAAGTCTGCAACGTGTGAATCCAATAGGATTCCCGTTCCTTTAATTTCTTGATCCTATCACCTCCCCTCCTAGAAGCAGGTACATGGTCGATAATCTGAAACCTGAGTTGGGCCACATTGTGTTTATTTTGTATAAAGTGGGCAGGAACGGGTAGAAGGGTCCTGCCACACCTGATGGTAGATTTATGTTTAGAAATTCGGTCTCGGATATGTTGGGTAGTCTCCCCAACATATCCGAGACCGCAAGGGCACTTTATCAAATAAACCACGTAAGATGAATTGCAAGTGAAAAACCCCTTAATAGGATATCTCTTCCCCGAACGTGGATGTGTAAAGGACTCACCCTTCAACACATTTGAGCACTGATTGCAACTTAGACAGGGGAATGTACCATTGCGAGGTGTAGACAGAACCGTTTGAGCTGGTCCCCTGTGACTGGGGCCAACATCCGCTCGAACCAATTGGTCCTTAATATTAGGGCAGCGTTTACTGCACATTATCGGTTGTGACTCAAATTCCTTGACTTGTGGATATGCTTTCTTCAAAATATCCCAATGTTGAAGGACACACTTGTTAAAGAGATAATTTAGAGGATGAAAAGTACTGACAAAAGCCATCCTAGGTGTATGGGAAATTCTGTTCGATGTGGTAGTATTTCTATTGTATGTAAGAACACGATCTGGGTACCCCCTAACGCGAAATTTCTCATTCATTTCCCGATGTCTAATGTGTCCAACTTCTGGGTTAGAAACGATCCTGTCCACCCTATCGTGCTGTGATTTAGGGAGAGCTCTCTTTATGTGATGGGGATGGCAACTGTCATATTTCAGGAGACTGTTCCTATCCGTGGGTTTCACGAAAAGATCTGTCTCAATTTCTCTAAATTCATTGATAATGACCCTGGTGTCTAAGAAATTCATGGAGATAGGATCATAGGATAATGAAAAAGTTAGACCGGGTAAACACGAATTAAGGTCTCTATGAAAGTTAAGAAGTGTCTCTACGCCCCCTGTCCATATTAGAAAGACATCATCTATATATCGTCGCCAATAGATGACGTATGCAATGAAGTCCGAATGTGTATAGACATAGGCTGACTCAAAATTGTCCATAAAAATGTTGGCATAAGGGGGTGCCATGTTGGACCCCATGGCCGTACCCCTCATTTGTATAAAAAATTGATCTTCAAACATGAAAAAATTACGAGTCAAAACCAACGTGAGTAAGTCCTTACAAAATTTCTGCTGTTGATTGGAGAAATCGGTATGCTGGGATAAAAAAGACATAACTGATTCAATACCATCCTGGTGTCGTATATTGGTATATAGACTATTCACATCCATGGACACTAACAGACAATTTGTCGGTAATCCCCTTATATTACTAAGTGATGTCAAAAAGGCAGTCGTGTCTTTAAGATAAGACTTAATTTGTGGTATAAGGGGAGATAGGATCCTCTCGAGTGTGATGGCTAGTGGAGATAGCAGGGATTCCGTGGAAGCAACTATAGGGCGACCTGGAGGCCTCACTGGGTCTTTATGAATCTTGGGGAGTGTATAAAATACTGGTATTACCGGATGTTGTTTTATTAAGAAATCCCCTAATTTAGTATCTATAGTGCCAATTTCGACATAGTGGGCCACCAAGTCCTTGATTTCTCTACTTATTTCAAAGGACGGATTGTTTGTAATAGGTTGGTATGTATCCAGATCCCGAAGTTGTGTTTTAATCTCCTGCATATAATAATCCCGATCAAGGACCACTATTGAACCCCCCTTGTCCGCCGGTTTAATTATAATCTGTTTGTTATCCTTTAGTGTCAACAAAGCTCTCTTCTCCTCAATGGTAAGGTTATGTCTCACATGGTAATCACCCTTCCCCATGGATTCTAAGACCCGCCTAACGTCATTTCTTACTAGTTCAATGTAAGTCTCTACCGGATGGTAAGAGCGTGGGGGCTGAAAGGAACTAGGAATTCGTAAATTAAGAGAAGTCAAAGTAAATTTACAACATGAAGACTCAAGTGCAACTGGAACGTCTGTCTTATCATTAGAAAAATGTGCCTTTAATCTAATATTCCTAAAAAAACGATTGAGTTCTTGATCCAATTGAAAGGAATAATATCTGGGGACCGGACAGAAACCCAGTCCTTTCTGTAACACAGCTACTTCTGAGGGGGAGAGGCACTGCGACGAGATGTTGTAGACAATGTTATTGGTAAAGTCAGTACCTGTGACCTGGTTGCCATTCTGCGCTGCTCTGATCCGTGTCCGCTGGCTCCTCCTCGTTTTCCTCTGTAGCCTCGGCCTGTACGTTGTTCTAAAAAAGACGGGCGTGAGGAACCAAAATCGCTCTCGGAACTGGTGGAAAACGGACTGTAGTCCCGTCTTGCAGGTCTCCGATTTCTGGAGTAGGTGGAAAATTGCCATTTATACACTTGGTTATTTTTATAGTCTTCCGTATCGCGTAAAAACTTATTACGCTTCCTAATTTGCAGATTATCTCGCAAGTCTGAAATGGTTTTGTCCACTTTATCCTTCAGCCCTTTAAAGTCCTCTGGTGAAGCTGTACTCCTTAGTTGTTGCTCCGTAGATGAAATTCTGTTTTTCAATTCAATAATCTCTTTCTGTAAAAAGTCAATGGTTAGTACCATTAAGTCCATAGAGCACTTATTAAGAATTGACTCAAAATTACCACAGTATTCACTATTATCTTGGAAAAGTGTAGGTCGTAGGGGAACCCTAAGGCCCCTGGGTATACGTTGAACCCGATGATATTCCGCTAAAGTTATGCTATGAAGGTCCAAAGCCGTGAGGCGTTTTAAATCTCTTTCAAAGTCTCTGGTCCTTAATTCCTCCGTGGGAGTATGCAAAAAAGTCCCAGGTGTGGTAATCTGAGAAATAATCGACGATGCTTCCTCCTGATTATACGATAATGTTGAGAACGACATTTAAGAAAAAATAGGAGCCACCTTCCAAAAATACAATAAATTTTAACTGGTACAGGAGGTGCTCACTGAATATGGATCCTAGTAGTCTATAGGTGCTCAGGAAAAAATACTATACTTTTATAAAAACTCCGGCACACTACTCAAAAATAGAGCAATTTCTCATGCTTCAATCACTTTTATTTGTAAAAAGAATATAGTGAATTTCCAAAAAAGAAGAAATCATTAAATCATTCATAATTAATACAGCAGAAGGAATCTCCCAAATTGTTATTATCACAATCCGTATGAGGTAGTAAATGTTTAGCGTCTCAATATCCTTGTGTCTCAACGTTTCGGCTATTAAGCCTTTCTCAAGAGAACTAAGGTCCCTCTGCAATACATGTAAAACATATGTGTGAGAATAGTAAAAGTGAACATAACATAGATCATACAGAATAATACAACATGCTCCCCTTGTTTTGTTAGTTTCACAAAATTCACCTTTTTAACCTTTTGAATGTCAAAGGACAATAATCTCATATTATATACACACTAGGGAGAAGCATCATGTAACAATTTTGTTTTTAAGGTAATTTATCTGTAAACTGGTTCAACCAGTCATCATGAGGAGCAAAAACTAGGTAGAAATCGCTGTCCATGTGAACCTGTATTAAAGTGTGGCTATATACGATAATATTAAGACATCCATCTGTGTCTATTCTCATGGCAAAGAAACCAATTATAAACCCCTTATATAAAGTAATATAATATGCAAATTCTGAGGAAATACAATATAAATGATAAAGAAAAATGAAATGGACACAGTCCGCATACTTGCACTCATAAGAAGGAACCCAAAAGGAAGCCGGATAAGAAGATGGATTTTGTCAGTACTTTTCATCCTCTAAATTATCTCTTTAACAAGTGTGTCCTTCAACATTGGGATATTTTGAAGAAAGCATATCCACAAGTCAAGGAATTTGAGTCACAACCGATAATGTGCAGTAAACGCTGCCCTAATATTAAGGACCAATTGGTTCGAGCGGATGTTGGCCCCAGTCACAGGGGACCAGCTCAAACGGTTCTGTCTACACCTCGCAATGGTACATTCCCCTGTCTAAGTTGCAATCAGTGCTCAAATGTGTTGAAGGGTGAGTCCTTTACACATCCACGTTCGGGGAAGAGATATCCTATTAAGGGGTTTTTCACTTGCAATTCATCTTACGTGGTTTATTTGATAAAGTGCCCTTGCGGTCTCGGATATGTTGGGGAGACTACCCAACATATCCGAGACCGAATTTCTAAACATAAATCTACCATCAGGTGTGGCAGGACCCTTCTACCCGTTCCTGCCCACTTTATACAAAATAAACACAATGTGGCCCAACTCAGGTTTCAGATTATCGACCATGTACCTGCTTCTAGGAGGGGAGGTGATAGGATCAAGAAATTAAAGGAACGGGAATCCTATTGGATTCACACGTTGCAGACTTTATCCCCATATGGCTTAAACAGAGAGTATGAGGTCTCTTATTAATTGGTATTTTATAGGTTATGGCTAGTGAAAGGAGCCAGTGGATGGATTATCCATCCTCGCTTTTCTATATCTCACCTCTCTATGGATACTCGACCTCCAGTATAGTTTACTTTATTTTATCTTCTTTTACATATTACATTGTATACGGCCTATCTTCTATAGTCCACTATGGTTTAATAGTCAAGAACTTTCCATGATGTAGTGTAAGCACATCATATATGAGTGTTGGTATAGGCATCTGTATGGTATTGTCACTGCATTTGTAACTAATTATCCCCCTTTTTCCTGTTTTGTTACAGCCTTCGGGTGGAAATTAGAGTCCGGATCGGGTCTCTACTGCGCAGACGCGCACCCTCGGCTTTCTTCGGCTGTTCGGGTTTTCTCGTCGCACGGCCGTCACTTGCACTCTCACCCGGAAGTATTTTTACTAGCGCGCGCACGGGCACAGCATAAAATGCCGGCCGCACATTAGACACACAATGCCTGCAGTAAAGCGGTTTTCCCCCCTTCGGGTGTCAGCATTTATATGGCGTCTCCACAAGACTAAGGTAATGGACCTGATTATCAAAAATGCGGCGGATTATAATATATTGCATTGAAGGTATTTGCACCTAACACGCAATCTGTTCCCATAGTGGGTCTTCTTATCCGGCTTCCTTTTGGGTTCCTTCTTATGAGTGCAAGTATGCGGACTGTGTCCATTTCATTTTTCTTTATCATTTATATTGTATTTCCTCAGAATTTGCATATTATATTACTTTATATAAGGGGTTTATAATTGGTTTCTTTGCCATGAGAATAGACACAGATGGATGTCTTAATATTATCGTATATAGCCACACTTTAATACAGGTTCACATGGACAGCGATTTCTACCTAGTTTTTGCTCCTCATGATGACTGGTTGAACCAGTTTACAGATAAATTACCTTAAAAACAAAATTGTTACATGATGCTTCTCCCTAGTGTGTATATAATATGAGATTATTGTCCTTTGACATTCAAAAGGTTAAAAAGGTGAATTTTGTGAAACTAACAAAACAAGGGGAGCATGTTGTATTATTCTGTATGATCTATGTTATGTTCACTTTTACTATTCTCACACATATGTTTTACATGTATTGCAGAGGGACCTTAGTTCTCTTGAGAAAGGCTTAATAGCCGAAACGTTGAGACACAAGGATATTGAGACGCTAAACATTTACTACCTCATACGGATTGTGATAATAACAATTTGGGAGATTCCTTCTGCTGTATTAATTATGAATGATTTAATGATTTCTTCTTTTTTGGAAATTCACTATATTCTTTTTACAAATAAAAGTGATTGAAGCATGAGAAATTGCTCTATTTTTGAGTAGTGTGCCGGAGTTTTTATAAAAGTATAGTATTTTTTCCTGAGCACCTATAGACTACTAGGATCCATATTCAGTGAGCACCTCCTGTACCAGTTAAAATTTATCAGACCAATACATCGACCTCTTCCAATTGAAAAACAGTTCTGTGTCCAATTGTAGGAGGCAAATGGACAGTTCTATTCACAAGCTAACGATCATTTTGAGAATTAAAGAGCTGTGCTGTTATGACCCCAATGGCAGGGGGTCTCAGAAATAGTTACCAAGTCTGCAAACGCAAAAACCAGCTCATAGGGCAGTGGTAACTGGGATGACCATATATCTAATCCTAGCACCACAAATAACAGCAGCCGGGGAACGTGCCTACGTTGATTCTAGATGTCTCGCGCCAGCCGGAGAACTAACTAACCCTAGAAGGGAAAAGAAAGACCTTTCTTGCCTCCAGAGAAAAAGACCCCAAAAGTTGGATACAAGCCCCCAACAAATAATAACGGTGAGGTAAGAGGAAAAGACAAACGTAAGAATGAGCTAGGTATTTAGCAAAGAGAGGCCCACTAGCTAATAGCAGAATATAGTAAGATAACTTATATGGTCAGCAAAAACCCTATCAAAAATATCCACGCTGGAAATTCAAGAACCCCCGAACCGTCTAACGGCCCGGGGGGAGAACACCAGCCCCCTAGAGCTTCCAGCAAGGTCAGGAATCACATTTAGTACAAGCTGGACAAAAATGAGAGCAAGCAAATAACTGAAAAAACAAAGAAGCAAGACTTAGCTTAATTTTGCACGAACCAGGACCAGCAGATAGGAGCAAACAAAAAGGATCTGATTACAACAATGCCAGGCACTGGACTAAGGATCCAAGAGGTTTATATAGCAACATCCCTGGACTAACGACCCAGGTGGGTGCAAACTGAGGGAAGAAAATCCCAGAGTCATATCACTAGTAACCACCAGAGGGAGCCAAAAAGTCTAATTCACAACAGTACCCCCCCCTTAATGAGGGGTCACCGAACCCTCACTACGACCACCAGGGTGATCAGGATGAGCAGCGTGAAAGGCACGAACTAAATCGGCCGCATGCACATCAGAGGCAACCACCCAGGAATTATCCTCCTGACCATAGCCCTTCCACTTGACCAGATACTGAAGCCTCCGTCTGGAGAGACGAGAATCCAAGATCTTCTCCACCACGTACTCCAACTCGCCCTCAACCAACACCGGAGCAGGAGGCTCAACAGAAGGAACCACCGGCACAACGTAGCGCCGCAACAAGGACCTATGGAACACGTTGTGAATGGCAACCGACACCGGAAGATCCAAGCGAAAGGAAACTGGATTAAGGATTTCCAATATCTTGTAAGGACCGATGAAGCGAGGCTTAAATTTAGGAGAGGAGACCTTCATAGGAACAAATCGAGAAGACAGCCATACCAAATCCCCAACACGAAGTCGGGGACCCACACCGCGGCGGCGGTTGGCAAAACGCTGAGCCTTCTCCTGTGACAACTTCAAGTTGTCCACCACATGATTCCAGATCTGCTGCAACCTATCCACCACAGAATCCACCCCAGGACAGTCAGAATGCTCCACATGTCCCGAGGAAAAACGAGGATGGAATCCAGAGTTGCAGAAAAATGGCGAAACCAAAGTAGCGGAACTAGCCCGATTATTAAGGGCAAACTCAGCCAACGGCAAGAAGGTCACCCAATCATCCTGATCTGCCGAAACAAAACACCTCAAATAAGCCTCCAGAGTCTGATTAGTTCACTCCGTTTGTCCATTAGTCTGAGGATGAAAGGCAGACGAGAACGACAAATCAATGCCCATCCTAGCACAAAAGGATCGCCAGAACCTGGAAACAAACTGGGATCCTCTGTCAGACACAATATTCTCAGGAATGCCGTGTAAACGAACCACATTCTGAAAGAACACAGGAACCAGATCGGAAGAGGAAGGCAGCTTAGGCAAAGGCACCAAATGGACCATTTTAGAAAAGCGATCACATACCACCCAGATGACAGACATGCCCTGAGACACCGGGAGATCAGAAATGAAATCCATGGAAATGTGTGTCCAAGGCCTCTTCGGGACAGGCAAGGGCAAGAGCAACCCGCTGGCACGAGAACAGCAAGGCTTAGCTCGAGCACAAGTCCCACAGGACTGCACAAATGACCGCACATCCCGTGACAAGGAAGGCCACCAAAAGGACCTAGCCACCAGATCTCTGGTGCCAAAAATTCCCGGATGACCTGCCAACACCGAGGAATGAACCTCGGAAATGACTCTGCTGATCCACTTATCAGGAACAAACAGTCTGTCAGGTGGACAAGAGTCAGGTCTACCAGCCTGAAATCTCTGCAACACGCGTCGCAAATCAGAAGAAATGGCTGACAAGATAACTCCCTCTTTAAGAATACCAACAGGTTCTGCGACTCCAGGAGAGTCAGGCACAAAGCTCCTTGAAAGAGCATCAGCCTTCACATTCTTTGAACCTGGTAAATACGAGACCACAAAGTCAAAACGGGAGAAAAACAATGACCAGCGGGCCTGTCTAGGATTCAGGCGTTTAGCAGACTCGAGATACATCAAATTTTTGTGATCAGTCAAGACCACCACACGATGCTTAGCACCTTCGAGCCAATGACGCCACTCCTCAAATGCCCACTTCATGGCCAGCAACTCCCGATTGCCAACATCATAATTCCGCTCAGCAGGCGAAAACTTCCTAGAGAAGAAAGCACATGGTCTCATTACCGAGCAACCAGGGCCTCTCTGAGACAACACGGCCCCTGCCCCAATCTCCGAAGCATCCACTTCGACCTGAAAGGGAAGTGAGACATCAGGCTGGCACAAAACAGGTGCTGAAGTAAACCGGCGCTTCAACTCTTGGAACGCCTCCACGGCTGCAGGAGCCCAGTTAGCAACATCAGAACCTTTCTTGGTCATATCCGTCAAAGGTTTAACAATGCTAGAAAAATTAGCGATAAAATGACGGTAGAAGTTAGCAAAACCCAAGAACTTCTGAAGACTCTTAACTGACGTGGGTTGAGTCCAATCATGAATAGCTCGGACCTTGACTGGGTCCATCTCCACAGCAGAAGGGGAAAAAATAAACCCCAAAAAGGGAACCTTCTGTACTCCAAAGAGACACTTTGAGCCCTTAACAAACAACGGGTTCTCACGCAAAACCTGAAACACCATCCTGACCTGCTCCACATGTGAGTCCCAATCTTCAGAGAAAACCAGAATATCATCCAGATAAACAATCATAAATTTATCCAGATACTTCCGGAAAATGTCATGCATAAAGGACTGAAACACTGAGGGAGCATTAGAGAGCCCAAAAGGCATCACCAAGTACTCAAAATGACCTTCGGGCGTATTAAATGCAGTCTTCCATTCATCTCCTTGCTTAATGCGCACAAGATTGCACGCGCCGCGTAGATCTATCTTGGTGAACCACTTGGCACCTTTAATCCGGGCGAACAAGTCTGACAACAGAGGCAAAGGATACTGAAATTTAACAGTGATTTTATTCAGAAGACGATAGTCAATACAAGGTCTCAAAGATCCGTCCTTCTTGGCCACAAAAAAGAATCCCGCACCAAGAGGGGAAGAGGATGGACGGATATGCCCCTTCTCCAGGGACTCCTTGATATACGAACGCATTGCGGCATGCTCAGGTACAGACAGATTAAATAATCTACCCTTAGGAAATTTACTACCTGGAATCAAATCTATGGCGCAGTCACAGTCCCTATGAGGAGGCAGAGCACTGGATCTGGACTCGCTGAATACATCCTGATAATCAGACAAATACTCAGGAACTTCCGAAGGAGTAGAGGAAGCAATAGACACCGGCGGGGAATCAGCATGAATTCCCTGACAACCCCAACTTGACACAGACATTGCCTTCCAATCCATGACTGGATTGTGGGTCTGTAACCATGGCAGACCCAAAACGACCAAATCATGCATTTTATGCAGAACAAGAAAACGAATCACCTCCCGATGTTCAGGAGTCATGCACATGGTTACCTGCGTCCAAAACTGCGGTTTATTTTCCGCCAATGGCGTAGCATCAATACCTCTAAGAGGAATAGGATTTACCAACGGTTCAAGAACAAAACCACAGTGCTTGGCAAATGACAGATCCATAAGACTCAGGGCAGCACCTGAATCCACAAACGCCATAACAGGGTAAGAAGACAATGAGCAAATTAAAGTCACAGACAAAATAAATTTAGGTTGCAAATTACCAATGGCGACAGGACTAACAACCCTTGTTAGGCGTTTAGAGCATGCTGATATAACATGTGTAGAATCACCACAGTAAAAACACAACCCATTCTGACGTCTATGATTTTTCCGCTCATTTCTAGTCTGAATTCTATCACATTGCATTAAATCAGGTGTTTGTTCAGACAACACCACCAGAGGATTAGCGGTTTTGCGCTCCCGCAAACGCCGGTCAATTTGAATAGCCAGCGCCATGGAATCATTCAGACTTGTAGGAATGGGGAAACCCACCATCACATTCTTAATGGCTTCAGAAAGGCCATTTCTGAAATTTGCAGCCAGAGCACACTCATTCCACTGAGTAAGCACGGACCATTTCCGAAATTTTTGGCAATACACTTCAGCTTCATCCTGGCCCTGAGAAATAGCCAGCAAGGCTTTTTCTGCCTGAACTTCAAGATTGGGTTCCTCGTAAAGCAATCCGAGCGCCAGAAAAAACGCATCAATATTTGCCAATGCCGGATCTCCTGGCGCTAGCGAGAAAGCCCAATCCTGAGGGTCGCCCCGTAAAAAAGAGATAACAATTTTAACTTGCTGAGCTGAATCTCCAGATGAACGGGGTCTCAGAGAAAGAAACAATTTACAATTATTCCTGAAATTCCTAAACCTAAATCGGTCTCCAGAGAACAGTTCAGGAATAGGTATTTTAGGTTCAGACATAGGACTACTGGTAACAAAATCTTGTATGCCCTGCACACGAGCAGCAAGCTGGTCTACACTTGTAATCAAGGTCTGGACATTCATGTCTGCAGCAAGCACAAGCCACTCAAAGGTAAAGGGGAGGAAGAGAGGAAAAAGAAAAAAAAAAAAAACTCAGAATTTCCTTTCTTATAATCCCACTTCTGCAATGCATTAAACATTCAATGTAGGCCTGGCATACTGATATGACCCCAATGGCAGGGGGTCTCAGAAATAGTTACCAAGTCTGCAAACACAAAAACCAGCTCATAGGGCAGTGGTAACTGGGCTGACCATATATCTAATCCTAGCACCACAAATAACAGCAGCCGGGGAACGTGCCTACGTTGATTTTAGACGTCTCGCGCCAGCCGGAGAACTAACTAACCCTAGAAGGGAAAAGAAAGACCTTTCTTGCCTCCAGAGAAAAAGACCCCAAAAGTTGGATACAAGCCCCCAACAAATAATAACGGTGAGGTAAGAGGAAAAGACAAACGTAAGAATGAGCTAGGTATTTAGCAAAGAGAGGCCCACTAGCTAATAGCAGAATATAGTAAGATAACTTATATGGTCAGCAAAAACCCTATCAAAAATATCCACGCTGGAAATTCAAGAACCCCCGAACCGTCTAACGGCCCGGGGGGAGAACACCAGCCCCCTAGAGCTTCCAGCAAGGTCAGGAATCACATTTAGTACAAGCTGGACAAAAATGAGAGCAAGCAAATAACTGAAAAAACAAAGAAGCAAGACTTAGCTTAATTTTGCATGAACCAGGACCAGCAGATAGGAGCAAACAAAAAGGATCTGATTACAACGATGCCAGGCACTGGACTAAGGATCCAAGAGGTTTATATAGCAACACCCCTGGACTAACGACCCAGGTGGGTGCAAACTGAGGGAAGAAAATCCCAGAGTCATATCACTAGTAACCACCAGAGGGAGCCAAAAAGTCTAATTCACAACACTGTGCTATCTGTATGGATGACTGTGCTAATAAACACAGTAAGAGATCCTGCAATATTTATATAACGTTATGCAACACAGTCTTTTCTCAACACATTTGCTAAAATAAAGATGTAATCAATAACCTTGCAACTGGGTTTTTACTGACAAAAAAAGAGCAACTTTTCCAAAGTTTTATAGCTGTCAGGTTTAAAAAGATCTGGCAAGTTCAAACTTTGATGATAAAACATTTAATCCGGAGGAAAGCAAAAACTGCCCTCAAATGTTATAGAGTAAGAAAAATAAACAGAGTAACCTTAAGGTCCAGCTTCTGTATTATTTATAAAAAAACTTAAACAGTTAAAGGTTCCACAGCAGATGCCAGGGGTGTACCTCTTATATTATTCCAGTCAGAGAATTACCCAGGGTGCACCACTTATAGTAGTCCAGGTAAGGAAACACCTGGGGTGCACCATTTATAGTAGTTCCAAAAAGAAAAAAGAAAATAACCGGCACTGAACCAGCTGCAATTAATGACTCTATTGCAATAGTGATCTTCTCAAGCTGGATGGACTTAGTCTCCAAAGAGATTAGGGCGGTGCTCTGCATATATGGTACATGAATCCAATATATGAAAGGAAGAAAAAAATGCGGCACTCACTCGAAGTCTTCACCAATATTAATGTCCTTTATTTAGCATAACATGCTAATACAGACATGGCGCGGCATCGGCAGGAGTGTACAGGGGAGCGGGAGAGTGCAGAGACGAGACGACGGCCGTTTCGGGCAAAGGCACTTCTACGGGTCCATGTCCATGTCTCCCGCTCCCCTGCCACATTTTTTTCTTCCTTTCATACATTTATAGTAGTCCAGTTAGGGAATTACTCAGGGTGCACCACTCATACTAGTCCAGTTACAGAATTACTCGGTGGGCACCATTTACATTAGTCCAGGTAAGGAAATTCCCGGGGTGCACCATTTATAGTAGTCCAGATAGGCAATTACCCGGTGCGCACCGCTTATAATAGTCCAGTCAGATAATTACCCGGGGTGCACCACTTAGGCCGGGGTCAGACCTAATGTATAAGAATATGGTCCGTTTTTTACGGCCGAGATACGCAGAAAGTTCCTGAACACTGATCCGTATTCAATGCGAGGATGCAATTTTTTCTCCAAAAATTATCCGTGTGTCATCTGTATGGCATCCGTACATATGTGCAAAATGGACATAAAAGTTTAAATCCCCCCCCTTTCGCCCCATTAAAAATAAAAGTTATAAAAAAAAAATCAAACATACACATATTTATTATCGCCGTGTTCAGAATCGCCTGATATATCACTTGGAATTTTTTTCCCGTTTTCAAGTGCATGACATGCTAAAACCAATTATGTTGTTCAAAAGTGCAACTCGTCCCACAAAAAATAAGCCCTCACATGGCCATATTGATGGAAAAATAAAAAAGTTATGGCTCTGGAAAGAATGGGAGCGAAAAATGATAACACAAAACCGGAAAAGCTCCGGTCATTAAGGGGTTAAGATGCAATAACGGGCGATCAAAAGATCGTATCTGCACCAAAATGGTATCATTAAAACTGTCAGCTCAATGCGCAAAAAATAAGCCCTCACCCAACCCAAGATCATGAGAAATGGAGACACTGTCAGAAAATGGCACAATTTTTTAAATTTTTTTAACAAGTTTCGAATTTTTTTTCACCACTTACATAAAAAAGAACCTAGACATGTTTGGTGTCTATGAACCTGTGTAATGACCTGAAGAATCAAAATGGCAGGTCAGTTTTAGCATTTAGTGAACATAGTAAAAAAGAAAATCAAAAATCAACTATGGGATTGCACTTTTTTTGCAATTCACCACATTTAGAATGTTTTTCCCATTTTCCAGTACACAATTTGTTAAACCCAATGGTGATGTTCAAAAGTAAAACTCTTCCTGAAAAAAAAAAAGCTCTCACATGGCCATATTGACTGAAAAAATAAAAGTTATGGCTCTGGGAAGAAGGGGAGCAAAAAACAAAAATGCAAAAACTAAAACATTTCCAGGCATGAAGGGGTTAAGCATGGACGTGCCATGAGAGTAAAATGCTTTTTTGCTTTTTTTATAATAGTTTTTTTTATAATACTATGAATCATAAAGCCTGAATAGAAATATCTATGAAATTGTATGTCGACGTTTCCTTCTATGTAGTTGGTAAAGTCATATTTGTATCACAGACCTGCATGCTAGCCAATTTTCTTGTTGTCAAAAACCAAAGAGCTGCCTGTAGCTTTCCTTTCATGAAACTAGCTGTTAGGCCGGAGACACACTGGTGCGAGATACGGCCGAGTTTCGCTGGTTAAAAGCAAGCTGTGGCACCTGCACTCCGGAGCGGAGCGTGCAGCTGCATAGCAATACATGGAGCCGCACGCTCCGCTCCGGAGTGCCGGTGCCACAGCTTGCTTTTAACCAGCGAGACTCGGCTGTATCTCACACGAGTGTGTCTCCGGCCTTATGATGAGACTACTGCTTTGGCTTCTGTCTGTAACCAGACCTCTGAAATTCCATACTAGGAAGGGCTGCAGCCTACCCAACTGACATCTAGATGAAATGCATTCTTCAGAGCTGAAATCCAAAATCAACTTATTTTATTTGAACTTCTATATTCAGACCTCCAGGTTTCTCTATATCATTACACAGAAATCTGGCCCCACTCCCACTCCTTCTGTGCTGTCACCGTTCCCGCAGTGTCGGCGCTTGCTGTCCTTGGGCTCTTGTTCGGTGATGTTTCATGTGATGCTGACACTCAGTCAGTGTTGGCGTCACTGTCCCTGTCTTCAGACAAATCAAACATGAAGAGGAAGTCTGGGCTGCAGGTGACTTCCTTTTCATGCTCAATTTGACAGGAGGTGGAGACAGTGATACCAGTGCTGATTGGGTGCCAGCGTCACATGTCACAACAGTGCACGAGAGCCCCAGGACGGCAAGTGCCGAAACAGTGGGAATGGTGCCAGCACAGTAAGTGAGTATAAGCCTTATTATTTTAACAGGGCCAAGCATGGGGTATTACAAAATATTGTCCAAGTAGTGGACAACTTCTTTAAAGTGCAAGGCATTTTTGATTATTAAGTCTCCGTCTCGCTTAGCTGAGCCCATAGTTCTGTTTTTGGCTTTAGATAGTTTTTTCTTGGGTCATAAACTGTAGAAATCATATCGTTATACCTTTGACAAACAATAATTTTATCACACCTTTGTTCAGTAGTGTATAAGCGCATGAGTAATGCCAGTTTCACTGATATGTTTCTGGTTTAAGTCTAGTATGAATTTTTCCACAATGTAAACAGAATCTGTCAGTATACAGTATAATACCTTTATATGGGCATGTAGGTCATAGAAAGTTGAATTAAATGATACCTTTTTATCTGCGATTCAATGTTTTATTCCAGAGAAACCCACATTTTTGATAATATGTAAATGAGCTGCTAAGATGTATGGGCTGGACATAGATCTCCCTGAGAATCTGTCTCCACAACTTATTTTAAATGAAAGGAGGCATTGACCATTGACTAACTGCTACTTACTCCCTGATTGTTGTAGATAGATAGACATTTGTGAAGGCTCAGGTCTTTATAAAGGGGTATGTAGTTGATAGTGGGTCATTACAGTGGGGCAAAAAAGTATTGTCAGTCAGCAATAGTGCAAGTTCCACCACTTAAAAAGATGAGAGGCGTCTGTAATTTACATCATAGGTAGACCTCAACTATGGGGGACAAACTGAGAAAAAAAAATCCAGAAAATCACATTGTCTGTTTTTTTATCATTTTATTTGCATTTTATGGTGGAAAATACGTATTTGGTCAGAAACAAACAATCAAGATTTCTGGCTCTCACAGACCTGTAACTTCTTCTTTAAGAGTCTCCTCTTTCCTCCACTCATTACCTGTAGTAATGGCACCTGTTTAAACTTGTTATCAGTATAAAAAGACACCTGTGCACACCCTCAAACAGTCTGACTCCAAACTCCACTATGGTGAAGACCAAAGAGCTGTCAAAGGACACCAGAAAAAAAATTGTAGCCCTGCACCAGGCTGGGAAGACTGAATCTGCAATAGCCAACCAGCTTGGAGTGAAGAAATCAACAGTGGGAGCAATAATTAGAAAATGGAAGACATACAAGACCACTGATAATCTCCCTCGATCTGGGGCTCCACGCAAAATCCCACCCCGTGGGGTCAGATTGATCACAAGAACGGTGAGCAAAAATCCCAGAACCACGCGGGGGGACCTAGTGAATGAACTGCAGAGAGCTGGGACCAATGTAACAAGGCCTACCATAAGTAACACACTACGCCACCATGGACTCAGATCCTGCAGTGCCAGACGTGTCCCACTGCTTAAGCCAGTACATGTCCGGGCCCGTCTAAAGTTTGCTAGAGAGCATTTGGATGATCCAGAGGAGTTTTGGGAGAATGTCCTATGGTCTGATGAAACCAAACTGGAACTGTTTGGTAGAAACACAACTTGTCGTGTTTGGAGGAAAAAGAATACTGAGTTGCAACCATCAAACACCATACCTACTGTAAAGCATGGTGGTGGAAACATCATGCTTTGGGGCTGTTTCTCTGCAAAGGGGCCAGGATGACTGATCCGGGTACATGAAAGAATGAATGGGGCCATGTATCGTGAGATTTTGAGTGCACACCTCCTTCCATCAGCAAGGGCATTGAAGTTGAAACGTGGCTGGGTCTTTCAACATGACAATGATCCAAAGCACACCGCCAGGGCAACGAAGGAGTGGCTTCCTAAGAAGAATTTCAAGGTCCTGGAGTGGCCTAGCCAGTCTCCAGATCTCAACCCTATAGAAAACCTTTGGAGGGAGTTGAAAGTCCATGTTGCCAAGCGAAAAGCCAAAAACATCACTGCTCTAGAGGAGATCTGCATGGAGGAATGGGCCAAAATACCAACAACAGTGTGTGGCAACCTTGTGAAGACTTACAGAAAACGTTTGACCTCTGTCATTGCCAACAAAGGATAGATTACAAAGTATTGAGATGAAATTTTGTTTCTGACCAAATACTTATTTTCCACCATAAAATGCAAATAAAATGATAAAAAAACAGACAATGTGATTTTCTGGATTTTTTTTTCTCAGTTTGTCTCCCATAGTTGAGGTCTACCTATGATGTAAATTACAGACGCCTCTCATCTTTTTAAGTGGTGGAACTTGCACTATTGCTGACTGACTAAATACTTTTTTGCCCCACTGTACGTTTTCTAAAAACTGATTCATGTCTGTGACCATATTTTTTCCTAAACAAATTTTCTTGAGGTAACAATTCCCAGATGACCTCCATGAGTGATTTGTATTACTCATTTTGGCAAGGTCTTAGAAACAACCAGTTTGGTTCCATGAAGAATGAAATGTTCCTCAGTGACTGACATTTCAGCTCTCATACTGGAGAATGATTTTAGCTTTTTAAGGCTTTTTTTGCAGGGCAGGAAATTTTGCTCTCTGAATCTCATTATATTTTCCATTTTAGATAATTTACACTAAGTCATAGAATGTCTTGTCATTTACAGTTGCTGTCTCACAGTGATTAGCCGAAAGTGATTTTGTTACTGCTTTAGTTGTTACAAAATTTGATCTATTTTCAAGTTGATAAATGTGTAGATTGATCTAATTCTGTAGGATGTCTTGAAATGAAGTAAACGGTATTCCTGTATCTTACAAATGTGTTAGTTATAATCTTGAAGTCACAGACCCCAATGTTTAATCCTTGTTGGTATCTTGGCTCTTGGGCTTCCAAAGATGGTAAGGATTGCTTGGTGATCTGTCCAATGGCAAAAGGAGCTCAATAGAAAAACAGAGGAACATGCTCACATAAAAGTAACAAGTACGATAGTAACATTTAAAAAAAAAAAGTTATAAAATGGGTATCAATGTAATTGTAATGACCTGCAGAATAGCAATAACTTGTCATTTAGATCACACAGTGGACTCTGTAAAAAATACAATTTAAAAAACACTCCAGATATAATGTTATTTGTTAATGAATACCAAAAAAAAAGAATTAAACAATTATCTCAAAGCAGTATGTATCAACTAGTTGTATCAGTAAAACCTACAGCTTGTCACTAAAATCAAGTACTCACTTGTACAGCTTGATCTGTGGGAAAATAAGAAAGTTATGGGTGCAAGAATATGGTGGCAAAAAAAAGATTATTTTTTTTACGTAATTTCTAGTGCAAAAGTAGCTAAGCATAAAAAAACTGCATAAATTTGGTGTTGGTATGATTGTATCAACCCACAAAATAAAAATAACATAAGAATTATGCCTAATGGTGAATGATTTTAAAAAAAATAGAATTCCTGTTTTTTTGTTCTCTGTGCCTTCCAAAGAGTTAATAAAAAGTAATCAAAAAGTCAGATGTAGCCCACAATGGCTCCAATGAAAACTACAGCCTACCCAGGAAAAACAAAGACATCATACTGCTTGTGCTGATGAAAAATCATTCTCATAAAGAGTTAATAAAAGTCTGTTCACAAGTACTATGATTCCCATAGTGATGCCAATGACAAATACAACTCATCCCCAAAAAAACAAGCCTTTATATGACTGTCACCAAAAAAATAAAAATGTTATGACTCCTGGGACACCATCAGAAAAAAGGCAAATAAGTAAATAAATGGGTTGGCATAAAGGCCAAAAAGGGCTGTGACACCAAGGGCTTAATGACATTGACAATCATGCATGGAATTGAATTGTAGGCTTTGTATTTTAGGAGAATACCTCTGGCCTAGCTTCCACTATCAGTTCAATAAGACTGGATGAAAATACACCATTCTTCCTGTTGAGCAGAGTTTATTTATAACACTTTCAAATGAGGTTTGGCATTACAAAGCCAATTTGATTTTATAGCCTTGATTTGTTAGTTCTCTCAATTCTGCACTGTTGAATGTTGGACAAATCTAGTACAGGGAATAGACATTAAAAGAGCATCTCTGACTACATTCTGGAGAACTGAGGTCATTATTTTGCCTGTGCTTTTTTGAATAGTCATTCCAGTGAGCTGTTATTCAAGAAGAAGAACGTGGTCCTAGACAGGAAATAGAGAAGGAGAGGTAGAGGCTCAGGAAGTGCTCAGTTCATGCCAAAAGCACTTCAGCAACCTCTTTGCAAATGAATTAATACAGCAATTGTTCAATTTTTGAGCAGCTAATTTTCAAAATAAATGTATAGATTGGCTCATCTTTAAAGGAGCTACATGGCAATATGAGCAGTTTGCTTTAGCTGATTATATGACAGATTCCCTGCAAAGCTTTGGAGCAGGTGCTGTATGTATCAGTGTCTGCAGTAAGTAAAGTGATGTTTATGTAGTGTTTGACTTACACTCCAGGAAACCAGAGATTTATTAGATGGGCCTCAGGCACCAGCACTACTGCTACAGTACGACTCTTCACATACAAATGCCTGGTAAGGTAACTGAGCAAGACTCTTCTGACTAATCCGGGTGAGTAGTGCTGCTGGAATTAATTTCTCCATCCAATGGAATAGTGTTTTGTTCATTTACCAAATGATTGGCAGACCACTTACAGAGCATTCCTAGGAATTCTGATCACTTCCCAGTATGAACGCATCTTGAGAGTATGTTCAGACGGAAGATTTGTCTGGCCTTACTATTCTTCAATATCTCTGGCTAATGTCTTGGTAAAGCCTATACATCCAATCACACTTTGTTCTGACCCACCCACAAATATAGCCTTTACCAAGACATTAGTCAGAGGTAAGTGTTCACATTAGGCAGTTAGGTCAGGGACCCATCCGATCCATGAGATTACCTTGATGCTGGTGGATGGGCTCACAATTTTTGGCCAAATTTTGTGCTAAGCATCTCATGTGTTTTTTCGTAAATTTCAAAAGCCATTATGCTATTCAAACTTCATGTATTTCACATTGACCTTGCTTTAGTGCAATTTAGTGCAACCTTTTTCTTTATTTGCTATGTGAATTGTTTTTGGTATGCACTAGTTCAGACTAGTTCTTTGTTCAATCAGTTTTCCATTATTTACTAATGTACCAGGTTTTCTGACTTGGACACCCTGCCCTTCACCATGCTGTGATTTTAAAGGGACACTGTCACCTGAATTTGGAGGGAACAATCTTTAGACCTAGGGGCGGAGTTTTTTGGTGTTTGATGCACCCTTTCCTTACCCGCCGGCTGCATGCTGGCTGAAATATTGGATTGAAGTTAATTCTCTGTCCTCCGTAGTACATGCCTGCACAAGGCAAGATTGCCTTGTGCAGGCATGTACTACGGAGGACAGAGAATGAACTTCAATCCAATATTGCAGCCAGCATGCAGCCGGCGGGTAAGGAAAGGGTGCATCAAACACCCGAAAACCCCGCCCCTAGGTCTAAAGATTGTTCCCTCCAAATTCAGGTGACAGTGTCCCTTTAATTACATCCAATCACACTTTGTTCCGACCTACCCATAAGTATAGGTTTTACCAAGACATTAGCCAGACGTAAGTGTTCACATTAGGCAGTTAGTTCAGGGACCCATCCGACCCATGAGATTACCTTGACGTTGGTGGATGTGCTTACAATTTTTGGCCCAATTTTGTGCTAAGCATCTCATGTGTTTTTTCGTAAATTTCAAAAGCCATTATGCTATTCACACTTCATGTATTTCACATTGACCTTGCTTTAGTACAAAAATTAGTGCAACCTTTTTCTTTATTTGCTACATGAGCTGCCTAGTTCTTTGTTTCTTTACTAATGTACCAGTTTTTCTGACTTGGACACCCCATCCTTCACCATGCTGTGATTTTAATTACATCCAATCACACTTTGTTCCAACCTACCCATAAATATAGGCCTTACCAAGACATTAGCCAGAGGTAAGTGTTCAAATTAGGCAGTTAGTTCAGGGACCCATTCGATCCATGAGATTACCTTGACGCTGGTGGATGGGCTCACAATTTTTGATCAAATTTTGTGCTAAGCATCTCATGTGTTTTTTCATAAATTTCAAATTTCAAATACCCTATGTTACTTAGTGCACTTGCTTTTTTACTTATTTATTTTTATTAGGGTATATGCACACATTGTCTTTTTTGGTTTTGCTTGTTTCTATGGCCAGTGTGAACATGCCTTTACACCATGCATGTTTTCAAGTCATACTCTAGCTCCGTTTTCTGTTTTTCTTTAGTGTTTTTGTATTTAGTACCAATAGGGAGTGGCCCCTTTTTACTGAGTTGGGCAGTTCATGTTTAATCTCTCCAAAGCTGGGTGTGTGGTTGGGATTCGGTGACTCCCTGCCACTGTTCACGCCACTAGGTAGGTTTTAATACTAGAGAAAGTAGGTCTGTCCCAATTAGGTATACCTTGTCGCCGTGGGACAGCTTTATGCTTTTTTTGCTTGTTTCTATGGCCAGTGTGAACACACCTTTACACTATGCATGTTTTCAAGTCATACTCTGGCTCAGTTTTCTGTTTTTCTGTTTTTCTGTTTAATTTTTTTGGGGAGTATTATATACAGATATATATTTAGCACCGGAAGGCAAATCCTAACCCTTTCCTAGAAAGTGTATTCTGCCACTCTCCCTGCTCCTGCAACTGTCCCTCCCTAGGCTAAATGCAGAATGTATCTGATACAAACAGCAAAGCACAGATTTAGCACATAGAAGGACTGGTAGTGTAAAGATTCAGCTTCAGCACCAGTATCAAAGCTAGAAGACTCTGATTCATTCAACTGTGCACACCTGGACATGCACTCTCTCCAATGAATGAATAAGGATTACAACCCAACCGCATTTGTTCATTTTGCTCATTTATGTAACCCTATGCATATAGCTGTGACTTTTATGGATTTTTTTACTGCTTAATAAAGTTTCTATTTTTATTGAAGGCCAATATGCTGGATTTTTCCTCCTATTTCCTTCAAGCACACTCTCTCCTATAAGAACTGTCCCTGAGCTGTGCAATGGCATCAGTGTGCCAAGTGAGGTGGCAGCTGTCCTTTTATAACCCTTGATGATGTCGAAAGGCCAGCCAATCACAGTAATGCCACTACCAAGATGGCTACGGCATTACAGTGACTCACAGGCCAATCTCCGCATGCTCATTGGCTGTGTAACAGGCGCCAAACATGCAGGGCAGGGATTTGAGTTTCAAATTCAAGCACTGGCTAATGCTCCCGGAGTGCCGAGCACATCCGAGCACTGTGATAGTCGAGTGATATCCAAGCATCACCGAGCTCGTTCGCTCATCCCTAGTATTTACCTCTACAATCTAACGTTGATTCATTTTTACATTGCATGCCTCTTCTGCTCAGTAAACCGTGCTGTTTAACATTAAATCTGTATTGCAGTGCTGTGTAATTGCTCTGTGATACTATAACAATGTCAGCTCTTTTCAGGCTGACAATGCTATTTGGTTAAAGAACCATAATGTTCTCCAGAGATAAAGTATTCTGTATATATTGCAGAATATCTCGGCACTGTAAGTATAAATCTTAATATTTACTGGTCCTGTGAAGATCAAATTTAAAGTTGCCAAGTGTTTTTAGGGAAAGGAAACAAGAGCAAAAATATTAATAAAGCCTTAAGAGGTAAAGTGATAATCCGTTCTGCCTGTTTTGTGTTACAGTATAAATGCACAGCACAGACTATTAGGATAGTCAAGAAAGCTAAATTGCATTTTTTTCCATATACGATTGTGTGTTATTTCATATAGCTGACACAGTTAAATATTGCATATAAAGATAACATTACTGGGACAGATATTTCTTGTCATTGTAGTTTCAAAATTACAGTGCAATGGATAAGATATGAGTTGCAAATGCTGTTTCTGCACTTTCACAGTAACCTCTGCCTTTGCTTACCCATCATCTTTTTTGTTTCATAGGCATAGTAATGTACTTTAAGCTTGTTTCTAATCTCCTTGTCAGCAGTTCTACCTATAAAATAAGAGAAATTCATTTAAAGAAAGAACTTATTAAAAACTATTTGCTTGAACTTGGTTTATGAAGATATCAAGGTTATGCAAATATCAAAGCTATGAAGATCATACAATTAATAGTAAAAGTGTTTGCTGTATTAGCAAGCCCACTGCTTATGTAACAAATCAATATAATATATATATATATATATATATATATATATATATATACAGTATATATATGTATATTATTACATACACATACACACACTGTGGATATGTACCCCTGTTAAATTGTCATTTCAGAAGTTTTTCCACCTTTTCTGTTGCCTGTAATCTGTACAAATCCATTGAGAATCCATTGAGAAACAAACTGAAATAATTTTGAGAGGGAAAATGAAAATAGCAAAACTAAAATAATGTATTTGCAAATGTGAAAACACCCTCTCATAATTGGAGATGTGATTGTGTTCAGAATTAGTCAATCACATTTATGGCAGGTGCAGATGATCTTATGTTCTCCTCTCAAAAAAAAAGCTCTGATTATGATAATCACATTTTGATCTTAATCTGATTAGAGTTTGATCAGAGTGGGATCCTTTCTTCTCAGGTGTGGAGAATTAAAATTTTTTATTATTTCTCCATCATCTCCATTCAGTCTGTCAGATATCATCCAAGTGTGGCCAAATGTTTTCAGCGGACCCACAGACACGAATGGTGCCATCCAATTAAGGCTGGTCTCACATTTGTGGTTGTGTCCGCAGCATTTCTGATGCATACATTAGCATGCATCTTGATTTCATATCTTTAACATTGTAGACGTAGGTGCATGCTTTTGTATGCATTCGCCCATGTTTGCTTACGCATGCGTCCTTTCACGATGTGCGGCTGGGTGCGGCTAATGCACCATGTTGCATTTTTTGTGGCAGCAAATTTCCACCGCCATACGCATGCAGACGCTTGCAGAAAGAGTGCGTCAAATAAATGCATTACAGTCCATGGGAACACATTGGTACGCAAGTACATGCGTATGATTGCGTTTGCGTACGCATGCATTTTTATGAGTAAACATGTCTAGGAACTGGTTTTAAACCATCCCCCAAACAAAGCTTATAAAAGGTGTGGGCAGTGCAAGTCCAGTACTCCCAAGACTCTACAACCATTGCAGCATCTTTTTTTTCTTTTTGACTGTTTTTGTTTTAAGTGTTTTATCTTTCCAACATTAATGTATTTGTTTCATTTCTAGGTTCCACAATGGGAGGAGGAATTCCTTGACAACGACCTCCTCAACACCTTAGTGCAGGAGCGAGTTGCGTTGTGAGACACCCGGGAGCAGCAGCACTCGGATACGGTGGTCATTCGGCAGCTGTGGAATGAGGTTGCCCAAGCAATGATGGATGACTGGGACAATGCCATGCCACGAGTCAGAAAGGCTTTTCATAAGTATTGCAATGTGGTCTGATGCGGCAGTGAACCAGAAGGCCAGGATCACACAACCGTGTGTGATGCTATAAACTCCGAGTTCGATGATCCCGGCCTAACGTGCTTTGTTTAACAATTTTTTCTTTCACTATTCACAGTGAACAAAGTCAAAAACCGTTGGCATTCGATGAAGGATCTCTTCAACAAGGACCTGAGACAGGAAATCCAAGTTCGTAGTAGTGCTGCAGTAAGGATCAGGAAATACAAATACCACCGGGTGCTGGATTTCCTGAGGCCTGCCCTTGCTCAGAGAATGTAAGTATTTTTGTGCTGTATTCCTTTGTGTTGGATTCCCTAATCTGAATTTTTCTATTCCACAGGAGTTGGTGCTTTCATAATTGTTAATTTTTGGTAGTAATGTTTTACTTTTCATTTCTTTTCACAAAACCTGGAGCAGCACCCTCAAACCTAGATCGTCCTCTGGAGCGGTCCCTCATCGAACAGCCACAGACCAGTCTCAGCCATCCACAAGCGAAGCAGCAAGTGGGCTGGCTTCACAGTCTGGAGAACAGGCAGCTGGTCCTTCAGGTGTTCCCCTGTTCCATTCCTCTGTCTTTTTTGGGGGGCTCTTCCTGCCAGCGGCAGAAGGCCTTGGACAGGTCACTCATGCCCGAGTTTATTCACTTGAGCTCAGTCTTCCAGAATGGCCTGAAGGTGCTGGGAGATAGACTGGAAAGTGGTCTAATCCATATTAATACACTTTTCCAGGATGTCAATCAACGTCTTAACCATCTGGAAGCCGATCTCCAGAGACCAGCACACCATTTTTTTAATTAGATAGAGCGGGGCATGTTGGAACACCTTATGCCTGAACTCCAGCTAAATGTCATGCAGGCCTGCAATGCTGCCTACGTTCAGGCTATGCAGCAGATTCGGTACATACAGCAGCCACGGGTAGTATTTCCACCTGTGCCACAAATTACATACTTAACCTCAATACTGAGTTCTGCTGCATACCACTGTAAAGCCACCACCATGCCCAGTCCTCCCGCACACCACTACACCACCATGCCGGGTGCTGCTGAAAGCCACTCCACCACCACCACCATGCCAAGTCCTGCTCCTGCATGTCTGTCCACTGCCACCAGCAGTAGGCCGCCTACAGATCCTGCACGGTTGTCCACCGCCACCACTAGGCCGCCTCCAGATCCTGCATGGCTGTCCACTGCCACCAAAAGGCTGGGTCCACATTCTGGATGCCCAGCTGACCCCACCACTCCCACCCTCCCAAGGAGACACAAAAAAAGAAGGCAGCCACCTAAGATGGGACTGAAAGCAAAAAAAGTCGTGCCACCAAAAGTGTCGTACTACCTCCACCATCACCTCCCAATGTGTCTGTGTTGTCCAGTTTTTCTCTCCCTTCCAATGTGTGTTAGGGCTGGCGGAACACACCAAGTAAATATGGAGATAGTATAGGTGCGTTCGCAGCCCAGGGTCCACCCACCGTGCAGGAGTGGAACCTGCTGCAAGTAAATGGTGGCACTATATGGCGGTACTACGCCTGAGTAGACACGGGTTCCATCACTCAGTCTGTATAGGAGCGAACTCTGTTGCTTCACAGAGTCACCAGGATTAATGGTAATGCTGTGCTCTGTTAACCTCACAGTGGATCACAGCTCACTAACGGAGAAGGTAGCATACAGTGGTCATACAGTCAGCAACAGCACACAAACAACTCCTCTCTGGAGGTGCCGGAATTCTAGTGGCCATGCAAAACTTTTATAGAGAAAGCTCTCCAGGACCTTCCTAGTGGTCCAATAGGTACTGCTTCAGGACCTGAGCATGTGACTCCTGACCTCCAATGAGAGGTCGTTCCTTGGGCATGCTCAGTAGAGGAAAAGCAGGACTTAGTCCCAGGGGCATCTGCTCGCCGCTGAACAGTGCTGGTTACAATGGCAGAGCCTGGAAAATCAGCAGTAACCAAGCGCACAGTATCTGACTGAGCCAGATGCTGGGACCGACGTCTCTGCTGAGCAGGCTCCACTGCGGCTGAAGAAGAATGGGAGACCGCAGCGGAGGTGGCTCGAGACTCCCCCTGTGCAGCGGCGGGAACTCGACACTTAACAATGTGTCTCTCCCATCCCATGCTTCCACTCTTAATGTGTCTACTTCCATTATTGACCTCCCAGACCCCACAAGTTTAGTTAGCCCTTCCTCTGGAACCCCCTTCATCTCTGGGTTTTCACGGAGCTCACTGAATAAGGAGTGGTAGGCTCCATGGCTGTCGGAGTTCAAGAATCGGGTGCTGCCAAAAGCACCGATGACGTTTTCTGTTTTTCTCTTTTCCATTCTTGTTCACAAGCAAATGCAAAGGAAAGAAACAAGTTGACATCTAAATCCAGATTCCTGTAGAAACTCTCCATGTGAAGATCCATCTTGATGCAGGATACAGGAGTAAAATCTGAGGATTTCATCTGTACAAAGGTTTATATACAGAAATCCCATGAGACACACCCATTTGGCATGGCTTGTTTCAAGGAATTTCTCCTTGAATATTTTTTTCCTATCAAACGCATGGGCATAAAAAACACTAACGCATGCAAAAACGCATGCAAACGCATGCAAATGTTGCATTTTATTCCCGCCATGCGTAAGCTGATGTGAATAAAAAATGCTGTGTTATCATCGTTTTTGCGGACAATATGCTGCAGACTCAACCACAAATGTGAACCTAGCCTAACACAGTCAAATCGTGCATGCCGTGATTTTCTTCCTTGGACCACTGGGTCTGGGAAAAAAATCATCATGTGCACTGCCTCATTGATTCAAGTGCGATCCAGTGATTTGACAGATCAATGACGGACCAGAACTATGGTTGTCTGCATGTTAAATAGTAGTCGGTATACAGCTGCTACAATCTGAAGTGATTCTAATTAGCCCCATATAAGGTTAAGATATTCCAGTAGGATTTTCTTGCCATTTTCTTAGTTTCATCTCACAGGAAGAGTTGTGGTCCATAAAAAACTTACGACACAGCATTCATTGTTGAAAGTTATCAGATAGGGGTAGGGTACAAAAAATTAAAGGATCTGTAAAAATTTCTTGCAAGTACTGGATGTGTACTACGTGTAAAAACAATCTCCTGTATTTTTCATCTGTCTTCCCTGAAGGCTAGAGTGTCAAGTTTGAAACTTTTTATGACAAGGAAAAAACATCCAAGCCCAGCTATGTTTTTCCAAAACCTACATGCCAAAAGCATGTGGGAAACACGTTATGGTCTGATGAGACCTGAGTTTAAAATTTTTAACTATAATTCTAAAAGATGAATCAAAATTTGAAATATTTGGCAGTAAGAGAAAACTGTTCATCAAAGGACTGAAGAGTGGTACAATAATGAGTATCTGTAGGAAACAGGGAATCGTGGTGGAGGTTCCTTGCAAGTTTGAGGCAGCACTTAAAAATAGATTTAAAATTTTAGTCAGGATTAATGTATCCTCAATGCTAAGAAATACAGGCTGAGACTAATATATTGTGCAATATCGTAATTGTGTTTTGCACAAAGTCACCACTGCACATTACTAAAAGAACACCATATCCACAGTGAAGCATGGTAGAGGCAGCATTATGGTTTGGGGCTGTTTTTCAACAGATGGAACTGGGTCTTTAGTCAATATGAAGGAAATTATGACCAGTTCCAAATATGAGTACATTTTGTAACAATATTACAAGTATACTAAGCATACTTCCAAATAATCAAAAGAATGTCTTTTCCAGAAGAAGATCAAAGTTTTGGAATGGCACAGCCAGTGGATCTGGATCTGGTTAAAAACCTGAGAGTTGATCTGAAGAAGACTGGCTGTATACAGAAGTTTGGGCACCCGTGGTCAAAATAACTTATTGTGAACAGTCAAACAAGTTGAAAATGAAATGATCTTTAAAAGGGTTAAAGTTAAAGATTATACATTTCCTTTGCATGTTAGGAAAAAATATATATTGTCAGTTTTCTCATTTTAAAAATTACAGAAAGGAAAATGGGCCGATGCAAAAGTTTGGGAAACCCTGGAGGTTTATGTGTTCATATAACTTTGACCAAGGTTTCAGACCTTATTTAGCCTATTAGTGTTATAGCTCTCTCACTATCATCATTAGGAAAGGCCAGGTGATGAAAATTTCCCAGCTTTATAAAAACCCAGCTTCCTATAACTTTGTGGAAAAAACTGCAACCATGGGTTCTTCTATGCAACTGCCTAGCACTCCGAAACTGAAATGCATGCCACTGTATATGTTCTGTAAAGGTTTTAGGCAAGCAGGAAAAAAATTCTGCAAAGTAGGAATGTTATAATAAATACAGGTGTCAAAGAGGTTGTCAAGGCTTGTGCTTCAAGTCTGCACTCACTTTATATGACCGCAGTGTTGTAAATCCTCAAAGAATGCACACAGCATGGACAGGATTGTCTGGTGCTGGCTTCAGGAGTAGGCAGGTGTGTGGCTCCAAGTCAGTGATTTTCATATATGTGTTCAGGTGTCGACTAAACGTACATAGGCTCATTCAACATAAGTGAATTCAGCAAGTCTAGACATGTCTAATCGGAATGTCGCTGGAAGTATGCAAATCTCATGCACAACCCTGTTCTCTGCACCAGCATCAGAGAATCCTCACAGCACATTCCTTTGAGACAGCACTTCAACAAATGGGTTTAGAATTTGGGTCAGGATTAATGGTGTCCTCAATGCAGGTAATTACAGGCTGATACTGATACATCGTGCAATACAATAAGTGAGGCTCCAAATTTAATCTGATGCCCAACATCGACTTGAAACATACAGTCAATGTCATTAAAAGGAATCTGTCAGCAATTTTGGCCGATATAAGATGTGGCCACTGCCTTTCATGGCAAATCTACAGCATTCTATAATGCTGTAGATAGGCCCCCGGTCCAACCTGAAAGATAAGAAAAATGTTTTAGTATACTCACCCAGGGGGCGGTCCGGTGCGGTCCAATCTGATGGGTGTCACAGGTCTGGGTCCGGCACCTCCCATCTTCTTGCAATGCTGTCCTCCTGTTGCTTCATTACTCCCCGGCATCGCGGTCCTGCGCAGGCGTACTTATTTGCCCTGTTGAGAGCAGAGCAAAGTACTGTAGTGCGCAGGTGCTGGACCTCTTTGACCTTTCCCAGTTTAGTTCCCCACTTAACTTTTTTCACTACATGATCTTTGATGATGCTTTGTTTGAGAATCCCAGTACATACTGTGATAGTCAAATAAGTTGTAATCAGTGGGCAGAGGCTGCTGTCAGTGCTGCAGTTTTTACCCCCTTCCCACTGAAGCATCATCAGTGATCACCAATTCATTTGTTGGGCTAGTCTCTGTTCTACTGAGCATGGTCAGTTGTCAAATCCAATGTATGCTCAGTAGATTCTTGTCACTGTACAATGTGCACAATACAAAAGAAAAAATATATATTTCAGCTCACCCTTATTCTTCCATCCGATGTGGTAAATGTTAGTCCGAGCACGGAGACAAAGTGTTGCTGCCACAACGCTGATCGAAACACGTCCTGTCGGGTGTTGGTTACTCTCCCCTACCGACCATGCCGGCCATGTCTCAGCAGCGTTTTAATATGTACTAATAAAGTTTTTACATTTAATTCCTGGAGCTGGAACCATTTTTTCTTTTTCACTACAATGTGCACAATGACAGGGTGCTCCCTCCAAGGTTCCCATCACTCTGATGTCAAGTAATGAGCCAGCAAGAGAATGCAATGCCACTGTGCCTTCTAAGATTATGTGGCATGCAGGAAAAGCAGAAAATGGTGCTGCCCCTGCAAGTGACATTTTACTGGTGTTCTTCTTACAATGATCATTGGCAGTTCATTCTTTTGCTGACTCATCACTTACAATCAGTGCCAGGGAGTGAGCACACTGTCACTATGCATATTGAGACAGAGACAAGAATCTACTGAGCATATGTTGGAATCGACAACTGACATATGCTCACTAGGGCCTAGTTAAGCCCAGCCCCTCAAAAGGGTGTCACTGGTGATGCTTTGCTTCAGGGAGGGGGCAGAGGCTGCAAGACTGACCTCAGCTTCTGCTCCCTTAACCCCTTAAGGTACCGTTACACTAAGCGACGCTCCAGCAATATAGACAACGATCCGACCTAAATTAGATCGCTGGAGCGTCGCTGTTAGGTCGCTGTAGAGACGTCAAAAACAGCAACTCCAGAACGATGCAGGAGCTATCCTGTGAGGTAATGGCGACTCACTTATCGTTCACGCTCCATGTAAAAACATTGCTGACATCATTGCTTTTGCTGTCAAACATGATGATACACGCCGATCTAGCGACCAAATAAAGTTCCAGACTTCTAGCTCTGACCAGCGATATAACAGCGGGATCCAGATCGCTGCTGCATTTCAAACTCAACGAGATCGCTATCCAGGACACTGCAACGTCACGGATCATTGTCGTTCTCGTTGGAAAGTTGTTTAGTGTGAAGGTACCTTTAGTGACAGAGCCACTTTGGTACATAATGACCAAGCCAATTTTTACAATTCTGACCACTGTCACTTTATGAAGTTATAGCTCTGGAACACTTCAATGCATCCCACTGATTCTGAGAATGTTTCTTCGTTACATATTGTACTTCATGTTAGTGGTAAAATTTCTTTGATATAATGTGTGCTTATTTATGAAAAAACAGAAATTTGGCAAGAGATTTGAAAATGTAGCAATTTTCAAAAACTTTAATTTTTGTACCCTTAAATCAGAGAGTGATATCACAAAAAATATTTAATAAATAACATTTCCCACATGTCAAATTTACATCAGTACAATTTTGGAAACATAATTTTTTTATGTTAGGACATTATAAGGGTTAAAAGTTGACCAGCAATTTCTCATTTTTCCAAAACAATTTACAAAACCATCTTTTTTTTAGGGACTGCCTCACATTTGAAGGGAGTTTGGGGGGTTAATATCACAGAAAATACCCAATAGTGACACCATTCTAAAAGCTGCACCCCTCAAGGTGTGCAAAACCACATTCAAGAAGTGTATTAACCCTTAAGGTGCTTCACAAAAACTCAAGCAATATGGTAGAAAAAAATGAACATTTTATTTTTGTCACAAAAATTTACATTGGAACCAATTTTTCTTATTTTCAGAAGGGCATCAAGAGAAAATGGACTACAAAATGTGTTGTGCAATTTCTCCTGAGTATGCCAATACCCTGTATGTGGGGGAAAGCCACTGTTTGGGTGTATGGTAGGGCTCAGAAGGGAGGGAGCATGGTTTGTCTTTTTGAACGCAAAATTAGCTGGAATCAATGACGGTGCCATGTCGTGTTTGGAGACTCCTGGTGTACCTAAGTAGTGGAACTCCCCAACCCCCAATTCTAACTCCAACCCTAACCCCAACAAGCTCCTAACCGGAATCCCAACCTAAACCATAACCCTAACCACAACCCTAACTCAAACACACTCCTAACCCTAATCCCAACCCTAGCCATAATCCCAGCCATAACAACAATGCCCAACCCTAACTTTTGCCCAACCCTAGCTTTAGCCCAACCCTAACCCTAGCCCAACCCTAAGTTTAGCTCAACCCTAACCCTCACCCCTACCATAAAACTAGCCCAATCCTAACTTTAGCCCAATCCTAACTTTAGCTCAACCCTAACCCTAACTCTAGCCTCAACCCTAACCAAACCCTAACCCTAATGAAAAAATGGAAATAAATACATTTTTTAATTTTATTATTTTTACCTAACAAAGGGGGTAATAAGGGGGGTTTTATTTACTATTTTTCTTTATTTTGATCACTGTGATAGGGTCTATCACAATTATCAAAATTAACCAATAGGAAAAACCAATAGGGAAAATCTCCTACTGTTGCCGTGTGCTGGCCGGCAGATCTCAGCCAGGGGACATCACAGGGGGATGCAGGAGCATCCAGGGACACTGGAGGTATCGGGGGGGATAGGGGGACTTCATTTGTCTCTCCTCTGATATGCGATCGTGTCAGAGGAGAGAGAAAGTAAGTGGGAAATCAAATTTCTTTTGCAGTCACCATTATTCCATTAATAATGGCGATCGCAACACTGGGACTGGTAAAAACCCACTGAATCATGTTCTCTGGGGTCCCCACATTAGCCGAGACCCTGGAGAAATTCCAATGCTGGGGGCGCTACACATTTATTTCTGAGTGCAGTTAAAAAGCGGTACTGAGGAATAAGTACCCTTAACTGTCGCCGTTTAAAGGCATATCGACGGTCGTTAAGGTGTTAATGATGGCTTGTTTGACTATCCCAGCATGCACCAGGATTTTCAAACAAAGTGTCATCAAAGAGGAAGTAATGAAAAGAATTAAAGTAATTAGATGTAGTGAGTAAATGTTAGGGACTTTTTAATTTAAGTATATTTTAGTATATTAGAAAAGAAAATAGATAATAACATTAAATAGAAAGGCATTTAGGATTAAAATAAATTTTAGTTCCAAACAACTCTGTAATATAACATTTCTAGCAGTGCATGGCTCCCCCAAAGAAGAAGTGCAATGCAAAATCCAGCATATATTTGAAATAAAAGAGCCAAATAATGACAATTAATTCCCTTATAGTGTTTTCATACTATTGTACAGTCCAAATAAATATTGTGCTCAAATAATATGCAATACCCAGAAATATTTTCACATGTCCACACAAAGGATACATATAATTTAGGCATAAGAATACTTTCCAATTTTCCATGTTTCACGATTATACAGGGTGGGCCATTTATATGGATAGACCTGGATGGGCCATGTATATGGATACACCTAAATAAAATGGGAATGGTTGGTGATATCAACTTCCTGTTTGTGGCACATTAGTACATGGGAGGGGGGGACACTTTTCAAGATGGGAGGAGACCATGGCGGCCATTTTGAAGTTGGCCATTTTGGATCCAACTTTAGAAATGACCCACCCAGGTGTATCCATGTAAATGGCCCACCCTGTACAATGCCCCTATAGTTTTGTGCAGAAAACAGTCATGTCTCTACAAAAATGCCTATTATAATCGGAGGCACAACTTGAAGCTCTGGGCATCTGTTGTGCAAATTTTAAGGTAAGGTTTGGAGTGACATGGCAGTGGGTTTCATACTTTGTGATCAAAATGTTATGTAAGATTCTCCCGGTCAGTCTTGTACATTTTTCACAATATATCAATGTACCAGTTTTGGGTATGTGGTCAGAGTCTTTTTTTCTACTACTGTGTTATGGTGTATTCCAATTTTGTCTTCAGGAGATTTAAGCTACATATTAGTAATATTTTTTTATTTTGCCAATATTACTTTTAAATATAAAATTGTCAAAACTGATGTTTAACATTTGTCGACTAGAAACTTTGTTGAATTTTTACTTTTGCAAAAAAACCTAAAAATAGAAAAAAGTGTGTTAAAAGATATTTTATTCTATAACATATTTTAAAAGTTTCACCTGCTTTAATTTAGTTTTAATATGAAGGTAATCCTCTATAAATGAGTAGCCCCAATTTGTCATGTTTTGAGCGTTGGACAGTGTATGCAGTTTCTTGATGTTGCCTTTTTACTTTATCTACTTAAAATGTTCAATTCTGGAAGAAAATTCAGCATTTTATAATGTTACACACTGAATTTAATAGAATAATGTTTTATTTACATATTGTGAAGCAAATTGAAATAAATACTGCAACCTTGTCACTTCTTCAAAACATTTCCTGTTGAATGCCGATTTTAGCTCAAAGTATATATTCAGTGCTGTTCAAGCTAAGGCAGTGATAAATATGACTGTCTTTGTAGAATTGATCTTCTATTTTTGCATGACAATGCTGTACTATTTATTTGTTAAATCTTGTGTTTTTAAAGTTCTGACAGACTTGAATATTTGCGATGGAACATGTTCTTTATTTTATTATTTTGCATCAATATGACTTACTGTATTTCATATTTGTACTTCTATTCACATTGATTTATTTTTCCAGCTATGTTATACTGATTCCATAAATTTGAGATTTTTGGTTTTGAATAAAAACGTTATTAAGAAAACATAAACATTATTTTCATGTCCAGATCAGAGCAGGTAACCTTTGCAGCCTAATTCTGCTCCCAAAGCGACAATCCACTTCTGTCACACACAAATAAAAGGGTTGTGAAACGATGACCTTCTGGGCTGCAAAGGGTTTGTATATTGTTCTTTCTCAGTGGCGTTTTCTGTCTGTGTCTGCTTCTTGCCCAGACAGATATTTTAGTGATAATAAATCCATAATCAAATTTATCTTACAACATTAGAGAAAATAATAATTTGTCAAAATATGTCATTAAATAAATGTATCCATCAAAATATGTGTCCTGGTTCATTGACGCTAAAAAAATGGAAACCTTCATTGCATTGCAGCTACAATGTATGGGGAATGCATTCTTAATGCAGGATTCTGGAAAAACTGGGTGACATCTTCTGTGGGAGTCATAATGTGGGCATATTAGTTATTACGCAGAGCTCAATTTTATTATATAATTGTTTGTTTTCATTGATTATTTAAAAAGTTGAGAACTTTGTAAAAATAATTTGCTTGGCTGCATTTCCATTTTCTGATAGCCCTTTTCTTTTTAGCTGTTCTGTGGATGGAGCTGCATGAGGGCTTATTTTGTATGTTGAATCAGTGATTTTTATTGTTATTGTGTTGGGGTAATTACAACATTATGACTAGGAATGAGTGAATCCGTACTGTAAAGTTCAGGGTTTGTACCAAACTTTTTATCTGATGTCCAGTTTACTGTTCAGGGTAAAGCTTGTTGAAAAACTGTAGTGCAGCCAATCAACAAGCTGTTAGGCTGTAGGCACTTCCAGAGCCATCACAGCTATATCAAGTATTGGCATAGTTGTGATTGGCCAGCATATCACTTGACCCGGTTTGTATAAATACTGTATCATGGGTGCCACTGCTATTCTGCTCTGATTAGTGTCGAGACAGGATGCAGTTGAAGTGAGGGACAGTATTAGACTTTGTGTGTGCACTCTGCAAAAAAAGCCTCTACATGTGTACTTTGCACTCATCTCACTGAGAGTACGGCACCTTTAAGCCTCTGCGTGCACTCTGCATCCCTGCGTGTGGGAGTACTGTACCAAAAAGCTTCTGTGTGAACGCTACACCCCTACCTGTGGGAGTACAGTGCCTTTAAGCCTCTGTGAGTACTCTTCACCCCTGCATGTGGGAGTACTGTGCCAAAAGCCTGTGTGTACACTGCACCCCATGTGTGAGAGTACTGTTCCTTTAAGCCTCTGTGTGTACTCTGAACCCCTGCCTGTGGCAGTACTGTCCCAAAAAGCCTCTGTGTGTACTCTGCACTCCTGTCTGTGAGAGTATTGTGCTGAAAAGCTTCTGTGTACTCTGTAGCCATGTCTATACAGGTAGTAGGCCAAAAAATAATTTTACTCTACTGCTATGTTTGCACAAGTTGTGACTGTGCCTTAAAAAATAATTATACTCTACTGCTGTGCCTGTACAAGTTGTGGCTAGGGTTGAGCGAAACGGATCGGACAAATTCAAAAATCGCCGACTTTCAGCAAAGTCGGGTTTCATGAAACCCAACCCGATCCCACTGTGAGATTGGCCATGAGGTTGGCGATCTTCGCACCAAAGTCGCGTTTCATATGACGCATTCAGCGCCATTTCTCAGCCAATGAAGGAGGATGCAGAGTGTGGGCAGCGTGATGACATAGGTCTCAGTCCCCTCCATCTTAGAGAAGGGCATGATAGTGATTGGCTTGCTTTCTGCGGCGTCACAGGGGGTATAAATGGGCATGCACGCCGACCGCCATCTTACTTCTGCCGATCTTTGCATAGGGAGAGGTTGCTGCAGCTTCGTCAGAAGCAGGGATATAGTTAAGGAGGGAAGATTAACCCCCAAACCGCTTGTGCTGTAGCGATTTCCGCTGTCCAACACCACCTTTGTTTTGCAGGGACAGTGGAGGCTATATCTTTGTGCTTCAGCTCTGTAGCTTATTAGGCTGCCTTATAAGGCTCCCTGATAGCTGCGTTGCTGTTTGCACCGCTGCTGTGCAAACCAACTGCTTTTTTAAAAGCAAAAATCCTGTTGCTCCTTTCTGCAGTTACCGTATATACTCGAGTATAAGCCAAGATTTTCAGCCGAAATTTTTGGGCTGAAAGTGCCCTTCTCAGCTTATACTCGAGTCATGGTCGGCAGTGGGGTCAGCGGGTGAGGGGGAGAGAGGACCGTCGCATACTCACCTGTTCCCAGTGCTCCTAAAGTTGTCCCATGGTCTCCCACGCTGCAGCTCTTTCTCTATTCAGCGGTCACGAGGTACCGCTCATTAAAGTAATGAATATGGACTCCACTCCCATAGGGGCGGAGCCGCATATTCATTCCTGTAATGAGCGGTACCGGTGACCGCTGATTACAGGAAGAAGCTGCGGTACCATGGGACAGGCAGGGACAGCGTCAGGAGCGCCGGGACCAGGTGAGTATTTCATATTCACCTGTCCGCGTTCCATTCCCTGGGCGCCGCTCCGTCTTCCCGTCCTCTTGCAGTGACTGTGCAGGTCAGAGGGTGCGATGACATAGTAGTGTGCGCGCCACCCTCTGCCTGAACAGTCAGTGCAGAGAGACGGGATGCTGAAGAGCAGCGGGCAGCGATGAGAGGTGAGTATGTGATTTTTTAATTGCAGCAGCAGCATAACATGTGGCACAATGCTATATGGAGCGTCTATGGGGCCATAAAGAACTGCATGGAACATTATATGGGGCCATAACTGTATGGAGCATTATATGGGGCATCTATGGGGCCATAACTGTATGGAGCATTATATGGGGCATCTATGGGGCAATAACTGTATGGAGCATTATATGGGGCCATAACTGCATGGAGCATTATATGGGGCATTATATGAGGCCATAACTGCATGGAGCATTATATGGGGCCATAACTGCAAGGAGCATTATATGGGGCATTATATGGGGCCATAACTGTATGGAGCATTATATGGGGCATTATATGGGGCCATAACTGCATGGAGCATTATATGGGGCATCTATGGGGCCATAACTGCATGGAGCATTATATGGGACATCTATGGGCCATAACTGCATGGAGCATTATATGGGGCATCTATGGGGCCATAACTGTATGGAGCATTATATGGGGCATCTATGGGGCCATAACTGCATGGAGCATTATATGGGGCATCTATGGGGCCATAACTGTATGGAGCATTATATGGGGCATCTATGGGGCCATAACTGCATGGAGCATTATATGGGGCATCTATGGGGCCATAACTGCATGGAGCATTATATGGGGCATCTATGGGGCCATAAAGAACTGCATGGAGCATTATATGGGGCTCCTGAATCAATATGGATATTCAAAAACACTTAACTGATGTCTCAATTAATTTTACTTTTATTGGTATCTATTTTTATTTTTGACATATACCGGTAGCTGCTGCATTTTCCACCCTAGGCTTATACTCGAGTCAATACATTTTCCCAGTTTTTTGTTGCAAAATTAGGGGGGTCGGCTTATACTCGGGTCGGCTTATACTCGAGTATATATGGTATCTTGTTTATTTGTCCACACTTGTGTGCAGCAGTCCTTTTTGTTGCTGCCATACTTGTCCTGAGATCATTGTAGGGAGATTGAAATTGTACTACAGTCCTTGGATTTTTTCAGATATCTTCCAGCCACTTGTTGCCACTTACATTGCGTTGTGTTACACACTGGGCCTGAGTTGTGGTGCTCTCTCCCCCCAAAAAAAGGGAGATTCAAATTGTCACAAAGTGGATATACGTCAGTTCTGTTAGTTTGTCGTATATCAGCCAGCCACGTTCTGCCACTTATATTGTGTTGTAAAATACACTGGGCTTGAGTTTGGGTTCAGTCTCCCCCCAAAAAAAGTGAGATTGAAATTCTCACAAAGTGGATATACCTCAGTCCTCTTAGTTTGTGGTGTATCAGCCAGCCACTTGCTGCCACTCACATTGCGTTGTAAAATACACTGGGCCTGAGTTTGGGTTCTGTGTCCAAAAAAAAAGTGAGATTTAAATTCTCACGAAGTGGATATACCTCAGTCCTCTTAGTTTGTCGTGTATCAGCCAGCCACTTGCTGCCACTTACATTGTGTTGTGTTATACACTGAGCCTGAGTTGTGGTGCAGTCTCCCCCCAAAAAAGTGAGAATTAAATTCTCAACAAGTTTATATACACCTTCTACCTTGTTTTACAGTACCATATAACGGTTGTTATTTTGGTTAGATTTTCCCAAAAATTAGGAAGTCTGGTGGAAGAGGCCGTGGGCGGTCGTTGCCAGCTGGTACTGATGGTGGTGGTGGTGGAGCATCTGGTGGTATTGGGAAAAGCAAAATAGCAGCTAAGGCTGAAGGTGTTGAGCCAGCGTCATCGTCTGGCAACACAAGGCCTCGAAGGCTCCCTTATCTGGGAGTAGGAAAACCGCTTTTAAAGCCAGAGCAGCAGGAAAAAGTTTTGGCTTTCCTTGCTGACTCAGCCTCTAGCTCTTTTTGTTCAGAAAGTTCAAAATATGAAAGCAGCGAGTCGTCAGTGGATGCTCCCGATCAGGAACAAGTCGCTTCCTTGTGTCCTTCACCCAAACCAACAGTGAAGGATGTGTCAGGCGACACAACAGGTTACTCCATGGAGCTCTGAGGCAATCAGTCAGTGGAAAGGTGCACCTCACAGATGCATGGACCAGTAGGCATGGCCAGGGACATTACGTGTCCATCATGGCGCACTGGGTTAATGTGGTGGATGAAGGGTCCACAGCGGACAGCCATAGTGAGACAGTACTGCCTAGCCCACGGTCTAGGAAACAGTTGGCTGTAGGCATTCGCCACCCCTCCTCCTCCTCTTTAAGCGAATGCTCGTCCACAAAGCGCAGTCGCACGACCACTCCATTCGCAGCTGCCAGTGTTGCACACGAGGTGTCCCATTATCGAACAGCTAGTGTTAAGCGTCAGCAGGCTGTGTTACAAATGAAGTGTTTGGGTGACAACAGACACACCGCAGAAGTACTGGCTGAGTACTTGCAGCAACAAACTCAGTCATGGCTGGGCAGTGTACACCTTGAGGCAGGCAAGGTAGTCAGTGATAATGGAAGGAATTTTATGGCTGCCATAGCCCTTTCAAAACTGAAACACATACCTTGCCTGGCTCACACCTTGAACCTGGTGGTGCAGTGCTTCCTGAAAAATTATCCGGGGTTACCAGCCCTGCTCCTGAAGGTGCGTAGACTTTGCTTGCACATTTGCCGGTCGCCCGTACACTCCAGCCGTATGCTGAACCATCAGCGATCGCTGAATCTTCCCCAGCACCGCCTATGTTGCAACAAGGTGGAACTCCACACTGCACATGCTTCAGAGGCTGTGTGAACAGAGGCGTGCTGTGATTTATTTGTGGGAGGATACATATACACGGGCAGGCACTTGGATGGCAGACATGGAGTTGTCTGTTGTGCAGTGGTCGAAGCTACAAGACCTCTGTCAAGTCCTTCAGTGTTTTGAGGAATGCACACGGCTGGTAAGTGCAGACAACACCATCATAAGCATGAGCATCCCACTAATGTGTCTGCTGATGCAAAGTTTGACGCACATTAAGGAGCACGCATCTGCAGCCGAAGAGGAGGGAAGCCTTGATGACAGTCAGCCATTGTCAGCTCAGGGAACTCTCCTGGACGAGGTGGCAGACAAAGAGGAGGAGGATGATGGGGATGAATATTTATGGGAGGAGGATGCTTCTCAGGGGGCAATAAAAACTGGTGGCGTTGCAAGGTCAGGTACAGGGTTTTTGCAGGAGAAAAGTGATGTTGATTTGCAAGAAAGTGCTCCTCAACCCAGCACAAGCAGTGAATTGACACCTGGAACATTGGCCCACATGGCTGAGTATGCCTTGCGTATCCTAAAAAGGGACCCCCGCATTATCAAAATGATGACCGATGACGATTACTGGTTGGCCTGCCTCCTGGATCCACGATATAAAGGAAAATTACAAAATATCATGCCACATGAGAACCTTGAGCAAATATTGAAACCAAACAAGCAACTCTTGTAGACCGTTTGGTTCGGGCATTCCCAGCACACAGCGGCGGTGATGGTTCTCACACGAGCCATAGGGGGCAACATGGCAGAGGTGTTAGAGGTGCACAAATCTGAAGTGGCATTGGACAGAGGGGTTTTATGACCAGGTTGTGGAGTGATTTTGCAACGACCGCTGACACGACAGGTACTGCTGCATCGATTCAAAGTGACAGGAGACAGCATTTTTCCAGTATGGTTACAAACTACTTTTCCGCCCTTATCGATGTTCTCCCTCACAGGTCATTCCCCTTTGATTACTGGGCATCTAAAATAGACACCTGGCCTGAATTGGCAGAATATGCATTACAGGAGCTTGCATGCCCTGCTGCTAGTGTGCTATCAGAAAGAGTATTCAGTGCTGCTGGTTCAATACTGACCGAAAAAAGGACACGTCTGGCTACCCGAAATGTTGATGATCTAACCTCCATTAAAATGAACCAATCATGGATTTCAAATTATTTGGCCCCACCTTCCCCTGCTGATACGTAGCTTGCCTGAAAAATGTCTTGCTTTTGGCCTCCTCTTAATGACTTCTCCAATTCCTCCATTTGCAGCTGCTGAATGTCCACCATAGGCCACTTTTATACTTCCCTAAATGGGCTGACTCCCCCCACAGGGCCGTGGTCACCACCCGACGCAAGCACCCGTGCGAGTGCCGTTTGCCTGGACAGGTGGGTGTGCCCACTCTTGGGTGATGGCACTGGCACAGGGTCCCTCATAGTACAATGAAGTGTCTCTGATGGTGGTGCACAACCAACATCAGACACACCATCGTAATATTAGGGGCCCTGTGCCAGGACCGCCGCCCACGAGAGAGTGTTCCCCCACACCTCGAACAGTGCTCTACCACTTGCAATACTTAGCTCTTCCTGCTCCACCACTGTGTAGTCTGTTCTGTTAAATCCTTCAATGGCACTGCCAATACAAATTTGTTGAAATGATAGATGATAGTTAAAATATACAGGGGCCCTGGCCTCCATTTAGACCAGTTAATACTTTGCGCCTACTACCACTGTCTGATACTCAGCAGAGGAGCCCACCCCTGTACCTAGCTATGCCACCTGTTTATTTATGAAAAAAAATTTGGCAGACATTTAGCCTACTTTATTATTAGGGCCTACTCACTGTGTCAGCCACTCCTTACAGTTGTCCTCCGCTGAACAAAGCAATGCCGCCAGTTTAGTCCTGTTACCAATTTTGAACTGCATTTAGCCCAGTTTATTATTTGGGCCTATATCTGTGTTTCCTCCTCATCCTGCCCATTGCCCAGCCACTGCTAGATGAGTCTGCTGGTACATTGACCCAGACCACTACATTCCCCTTGCACTCTACACAGCCAGAATCTGACCCTGCTGAAAGTAAGGTTTCCCTTCCCGCATACTCTACCACCTTACACGGGGACAAAGAGGAAAGTGCAGATGAAAGTGCAGGTTCCTTCATCAGGTGGGGGGGCATACTCATTGGCGACATCACTGGCACAGGTCCACTCATAGTACACATAAAAGTGTCTCTGCCGGTGGGAGGCGCCACCCACCATCAAACACACTGCCGTACTATGAGGGGCCCTGTGCCAGTGCCAATGCCAACGACTGGGCCCCCACTGCTTGCTAAGGATCACAGCACTTCCAAAGTTGAAATACTTACCTCTCCCTGCTCCACCGCCGTGACGTATTCCGCGTTTCCTGGGCCCACGAAAAACTTGAACCAGCCCTACCCCCTCACAACTTTAGCCAAATGACCCCCAGTTTTCAATGCCTAACTATTATTATAAAGTAAATTAAGATTGACAAGCTTCAGTAATAAGAATTTATGTTTTTGGCATTAAAATGGGCACTGTAGGTGTTTTCCTGTCCTCCACTCTCTGCCGACTTTGATTCCCCATTGACTTGCATTGGGTTTCGTGTTTCAGTCAGCCCCCAACTTTACGTAATAATCGGCCGATTTCACCTGACCCGACATTTGACAATGTCAGGTTTTGCGAAACCCAACTCGATCCGAAAAAAGTAAAAGTCGCTCAACTCTAATTATTCATATACAAACATCAAACTCCTCCACCACTATTTTTCAACTTTATATTCAGAATTACGATCTCTTCTATCCACAGGAGCTTTTTCACTAAGGCATTTATTGGTGTTGTGACATTCACAACCCAAGCAGGTGGGGACTTCTTTCATCCCCTAACCACTTGTGACAAAATGCCATTATCCTAGGTATGCTTGTATCTCTTCTCATTTCCATTAAATGACACGTCAGATTTGAAAAATGCAGCTTGCTCATTAAAGCCAAAAATGGCTCTGTCACATATTTTTGGTAATTTACTATCCACTACTGGGATTAAATTAAATATCATCATTTACATTATAATTATTATACACTGCTCAAAAAAATAAAGGGAACACTAAAATCCCACATCCCAGATATCACGGAATGAAATATTCCAGTTGTAAATCTTTATTCATTACATAAGGGGAATGTGTTGAGAACAATATAACCTAAAAATGATCAACGTAAATCACAACTAATATCCCACAGAGGTCTGGAGTTGGAATGATGCTCAAAATCAAAGTGGAAAATGAAGTAACAGGCTGATCCAACTTCAGTGGAAATGCCTCAAGACAAGGAAATGATGCTCTGTAGTGCGTGTGGCCTCCACGTGCCTGGATGACCTCCCTACAATACTTGGGCATGCTCCTGATGATGCGGTGGATGGTCTCCTGAGGGATCTCCTCCCTGACCTGGACTAAAGCATCTGCCAACTTCTGGACAGTCTGTGGTAAAACGTGACGTTGGTGGATGGTGCAAGACATGATGTCCCAGATGTGTTCAATTGGATTCAGGTCTGGGGAACGGGAGGGCCAGTCCATAGCTTCAATGTCTTCATCTTGCAGGAACTGCTGACACACTCCAGCCACATGAGGTCTGGCATTGTCCTGCATTAGGAGGAACCCAGGGCCAACCGCAACAGCATATGGTCTCACAAGGGGTCTGATCTCGGTATCTAATGACAGTCAGGCCACCTCTGGCAAGGACATAGAGGGCTTTTCGGCCCTCCAAAGAAATGCCACCCCACACCATTACTGACCCACTGCCAAACTGGTCACGCTGAAGGATTTTGCAGGCAGCATATCACTCTCCACAGCGTCTCCTGACTCTGTCATGTCTGTCACATGTGCTCAGTGTGAACCTGCTTTCATCTGTGAAGAGCACAGGGCACCAGTGGCGAATTTGCCAATCCTGGTGTTCTGTGGCAAATGCCAAGCATCCCGCACAGTATTGGGCTGTGGGCACAACCCCCATCTGTGGACGTCTAGAACTCACCCTCATGGAGTCAGTTTTTAACCATTTGTGCAGACACATGCACATTTGTGGCCTGCTGGAGGTCATTTTGCAGGGCTCTGGCAGTGTTCCTCCTGTTCCTCCTTGCACAAAGGCTGAGGTAGCGGTCCTGCTGCTGGGTTGTTGCCCTCCTACAGCCCCCTCCACGTCTCCTGGTGTACTGGCCTATCTCTTGGTAGCACCTCCAGCCTCTAGACACTACGCTGACAGACACAGCAAACCTTCTTGCCACAGCTCACATTGATGTGCCATCCTGGATGAGCTGCACTACCTGAGCCACTTGTGTGGGTTGTAGAGTCCATCTCATGCTACCACGAGTGTGAAAGCACAACCAACATTCAAAAGTGACCAAAAAATCAGCCTGAAAGCATTGGTACTGAGATGTGGTCTGTGGTCCCCACCTGCAGAACAACTCCTTAATAGGGGTTGTCTCGATAATTGCCAATAGTTTCCATCTGCCGTCTATTCCATTTGCACAACAGCATGTGAAATTGATTGTCAAACAGTGCTGCTTCCTAAGTGGACAGTTTAATTTCACACAAGTTTGATTTACTTGGAGTTATATTCTGTTGTTTAAGTGTTCCCTTTATTTTTTTGAGCAGTGTATAACTAGAAATTCGTATTCTGAACCACTTCTGGTTGCCATAGAAATGTAGCAGTAGGTGAGACTTTTATTTTAAAATATAACCTTTAATATATTCCATAAAAATAGTTAACATAACACAACTATAAAATTTTACCTAATGAGGCAAAAAGACATCACAAAAATACATATCCACATGTAGTGTTTTTTGACCATGGTCCTATATTTACATCGGTGTGCTTTTTTTTCCACCTCCCCAAAAGTCTCCGCCATTCATTTCGATATGTTTAACCCCTTAATGACCACCAATAAGTCTTTTAACGGTGGCAGTTAAGGGTACTTATGCCTCAGCGACGCTTTTTAGCGGTGCTGAGTAATAAGTGTATAATGCCACCCAGAGTTAGAGATGGAATTTCTCTAGGCTCTCGGCTATTGGGGGTAGCTGAGACCACAGAGACCAAGATTCGGGTTAGTTAATGGAATAACGTTGACCGCAAAAAAAAGTCCAATTTCGCATTTAATTTCTCTCACTTCTGATGTGATCCCCTGATCCCCCGGTACCTCCATTATCTCTGCAGCCCCCTGTGAAGTCCCCTGGGCCGCCAGCATCTTCTCCCGGGAGAAAATGGCGGGCGCATGGGTAGTGCACCCGGCAAGAATAGGAAATTTTTCCTATTGGTTTCATTTTGTTCACTGTGATAGACTCTAGCACTTTTCAATGGGGAAAATCAGTGAGAAATGTAAAGCCATACGGATGTAATACGAATACATAAAAAAAATTTGCATCATCGCATTGCAAACGTATTACACATGGATGACAACTTGTGCGACTCTCGGCAGGGAGACTCGGACCGATTTTCCATACGTTTAGTGTGACCCCAGCCTAAGTCTTGAAATAGTCAGTTTACACATAAAGGCTTTGAAGCTGCTATTTTATCAGTATACACCCATATAAAGGACTGGGAATTGGTCATGGCATTTGTTTATGGTAGTACAACACGGCACTCATACTATAATACATAATAGGTGCTCAAGTAGGGTATCCAACCCAAAATGTCCAAAATAAAAAAAACTAGGAGAGGCGCCTCTCCCTTTGTGACTCCTGTCACCATCCGTGTGCGGCAACACGTTCAGGACTCCCCGCAGCATCCAGGCAATTTGAAAACCCTGTTGGAACCACAAATTACAGGATTTACGCATTTCCTACTATACCAGTAATTTGTTCTGCTGAAGGACGGGATGTGGACTGAAAAAGTCAAACTCTTTGCTTTATGGATGCACATTTAATAAAAATCTTCTCAGTATTGGATTGCTGATCATCATAGTCCAGCTTCTCTTAGATAAATTGTACATCTGATCAAAACTAGAGTTGAGCACATTTTTCAAAATTCAGTTCTGATTATGATCGGCGGCGAATATTGTTTTTGCAATATTTGATCAGCACAGCCAAATGTCATTGGAGTCAATGGGAGTACAAATGGCCGAATATGAACAAACATAAATTCAGCACTAACAGGGCAACAATATGGCACGAATATGGCAAATTCAGATTCGGTGACCCATTCTGAACATATTCGCTCAATTCTAATCAAGACTTGCAATGGTCAGTTTTTACACACATCAAGTGAGGCTGCTTTTTCTCAGCATACACCAATATAGTGCAAATTAGGATATGTCTCTTAGGTTCCTATATAAAGTACAGTTCATATATACTGCAATCTAGAGTGTCTTACAGTAACCTATATGGATTACTGATATTATGATCAGTATACGCAAGACAAAGATTCATACATTGCCCTATTTACTTAGTCATATTGCACAAAGCCCATATATATCACACTCAATAACTATGTCTATTAAAACAAGTATGCTGGGTGCTCTCTGTGGTCCTGTATAATTGAAGCTATATTGTATTTAGTTAGCTTGTAATAAGATTGTTACATTAAAGCTAGCTATTTTAAGTACTATTAGCACCACTTCAGCTCATATATATATATATATATACACTCACCGGCCACTTTATTAGGTACACCTGTCCACCAGGACAGTCCGAAGGCTCAACCTGCCCTGAAGAAAAACGAGGATGAAAACCAGAATTACAAAAAAAAGGCGAAACCAAAGTAGCCGAACTGGCCCGATTATTAAGGGCGAACTCAGCCAATGGCAAGAAGGTCACCCAATCATCCTGATCAGCAGAAACAAAGCATCTCAGATAGGTCTCCAAAGTCTGATTAGTTTGTTCGGTTTGCCCATTTGTCTGAGGATGGAAAGCCGAAGAGAAAGATAAATTAATGCCCATCTTAGCACAAAAGGACCGCCAAAACCTTGAAACAAACTGGGAACCTCTGTCCGACACGATGTTCTCCGGAATGCCATGCAAACGAAGCACATGCTGGAAAAATAGTGGAACCAAATCAGAGGAGGAAGGCAATTTAGGCAAGGGTACCAAATGGACCATCTTAGAGAAGCGATCACAAACCACCCAGATGACCGACATCCTTTGAGAGACAGGGAGACCTGAAATAAAATCCATTGAAACATGCATCCAAGGCCTTTTCGGGACTGGCAAGGGCAAAAGTAACCCACTGGCACGAGAACAGCAGGGCTTGGCCCGAGCACAAGTCCCACAGGACTGCACAAAAGAACGCACATCCCGTGACATGGAAGGCCACCAAAAGGACCTAGCCTCCAAATGTCTGGTACCAAAAATCCCAGGATGACCAGCCAACACCCAACAATGAACCTCAGAGATAACTCTACTAGTCCATCTATCAGGGACAAACAGTTTCTCTGCTGGACAACGGTCAGGTCTATCAGCCTGAAACTCCTGCAGCACCCGCCGCAAATCAGGTGAGATGGCAGACAGAATTACCCCCTCTTTGAAAATACCAGCCAGCTCAGGAACTCCCGGGGCATCAGGCACAAAACTCCTTGAAAGGGCATCGGCCTTCACATTCTTAGAACCCGGAAGGTATGAAACCACAAAATTGAAACGGGAGAAAAACAGCGACCATCGAGCCTGTCTAGGATTCAACCGCTTAGCAGACTCGAGATAAGTCAGATTCTTGTGATCCGTTAAGACCACTACGCGATGCTTGGCTCCCTCAAGCCAATGTCGCCACTCCTCGAACGCCCACTTAATAGCCAACAACTCCCGATTGCCAACATCATAATTACGCTCAGCAGGCAAAAACTTTCTAGAAAAGAAAGCACACGGCTTCATCACAGAGCCATGAGAACATCTCTGAGACAAAACAGCCCCTGCTCCAATCTCAGAAGCATCAACCTCGACCTGAAAAGGGAGCGAAACATCTGGCTGACACAACACAGGGGCCGAAGAGAAACGACGTTTCAACTCCCGAAAAGCCTCAACGGCCGCAGAGGACCAATTCACCACATCAGCACCTTTCTTGGTCAAATCAGTCAACGGTTTAACAACACTAGAAAAATTAGCGATGAAGCGACGGTAAAAATTAGCAAAGCCCAGGAATTTCTGAAGGCTCTTCACAGATGTAGGCTGAGTCCAATCATAAATGGCCTGAACTTTAACAGGATCCATCTCGATAGTAGAAGGGGAAAAACTGAAGCCCAAAAAGGAAACCTTCTGAACTCCGAAGAGACATTTAGACCCCTTCACAAACAAAGAATTAGCACGAAGAACCTGGAACACCATTCTGACCTGCTTCACATGAGACTCCCAATCATCCGAAAAGACCAAAATATCATCCAAATATACAATAATGAATCTATCCAAATACTTTCGGAAGATGTCATGCATAAAGGACTGAAACACAGATGGAGCATTAGAAAGCCCGAATGGCATCACCAGGTACTCAAAATGGCCCTCGGGCGTATTAAATGCTGTTTTCCATTCATCGCCCTGTTTAATACGCACAAGATTATACGCCCCTATCTTGGTGAACCAACTAGCCCCCTTAATCCGAGCAAACAAATCAGACAGTAGAGGCAAAGGGTACTGAAATTTGACCGTGATTTTATTGAGACGGCGGTAATCTATACAAGGTCTCAGAGAACCATCCTTCTTGGCCACAAAACAGAACCCTGCTCCCAACGGTGACGACGACGGGCGAATATGCCCTTTCTCCAAGGACTCCTTTATATAACTCCGCATAGCGGCGTGTTCCGGCACAGATAAATTGAAAAGCCGTCCCTTAGGAAATTTACTACCAGGAATCAAATTAATAGCACAATCACAATTCCTATGTGGAGGTAGGGCACTGGATTTGGGCTCATCAAATACATCTCGGTAATCCGACAAAAACTCAGGGACTTCAGAAGGAGTAGAAGGAGAAATTGACAACAACGGAACGTCACCATGTACCCCTTGACAACCCCAACTGGACACAGACATCGATTTCCAATCGAATACTGGATTATGGACCTGTAGCCATGGCAAACCCAACACGACCACATCATGCAAATTATGCAACACCAAAAAGCGAATATCTTCCTGATGTGCAGGAGCCATGCACATGGTCAACTGAGTCCAGTACTGAGGTTTATTCTTGGCCAAAGGCGTAGCATCAATTCCCCTTAATGGAATAGGATACTGCAAGGGCTCCAAGAAAAAACCACAGTGCCTGGCAAACTCCAAGTCCATCAAATTCAGGGCAGCGCCTGAATCCACAAATGCCATAACAGAGTAGGAAGACAAAGAGCAAATCAGAGTAACGGACAAAAGAAATTTAGGCTGTACAGTACCAATGGTGACAGACCTAGCGAACCGCTTAGTGCGCTTAGGACAATCAGAGATAGCATGAGTGGAGTCACCACAGTAAAATCACAGCCCATTCTGACGTCTGTGTTCTTCCGTTCAGCTCTGGTCAAAGTCCTATCACATTGCATAGGCTCAGGCCTCTGCTCAGAGGATACCGCCAAATGGCGCACAACCTTGCGTTCACGCAAGCGCCGATCGATCTGAATGGCCAAGGACATTGATTCATTCAGACCAGCAGGCGTGGGAAACCCCACCATAACATCCTTAATGACTTCAGAAAGACCTTTTCTGAAAATTGCTGCAAGGGCACACTCATTCCATTGAGTAAGCACAGACCACTTTCTAAACTTCTGGCAATATACCTCCGCTTCATCCTGACCCTGACACAAAGCCAGCAAGATTTTCTCAGCCTGATTCACAGAGTTAGGTTCGTCATAAAGCAATCCAAGCGCCAGAAAAAAGCATCTACATTAAGCAATGCAGGATCTCCTGGCGCAAGGGAGAATGCCCAGTCTTGAGGATCGCCACGTAACAAAGAAATAATGATTTTTACTTGCTGAATGGGGTCACCAGAGGAGCGGGGTTTCAAAGCAAGAAACAGTCTACAATTATTTTTGAAATTCAGAAATTTAGATCTATCCCCAGAAAACAAATCAGGAATTGGAATTTTAGGCTTAACATAGGATTCTGAACTACATAATCTTGAATGTTTTGTACCCTTGCAGTGAGTTGATCAACACAAGAGGACAGACCTTGAATGTCCATATCTACACCTGAGTCCTGAACCACCCAGAGGTTAAGGGGAAAAGAAAGACAAAACACACTGCAAAGAAAAAAAAATGGTCTCAGAACTTCTCTTATCCCTCTATTGAGATGCATTAACACTTTGTGGGCCAGCTGTACAGTTATTGACCTGGTGGTTAGGTGCACCTGGAATGACTTGATGGTTAAACTAAAAAACAGGACAAGCTCTGGGAAGTGGGAACTCTGCTGACCGCAATCCTAATCCTATAACACACATACTAGAAATAGCTGTGGAGCGTACCTAACTCTCCCTAGACGCCTCTTCACAGCCTAAGAGCTAACTACCCCTAAAGATAGGAAAATAAGCCTTTCCTTGCCTCAGAGAAAATTCCCCAAAGGTAAAGGAAGCCCCCCACATATATTAACTGTGAGTTAAGAGGAAAGTCACAAACACAGGGATGAAACAGGTTTCAGCAAAGGAGGCCAGACTTACTAAATTGTTATGACCCCAATGGCAGAGGGTCTCAGAAATAATTACTAAGTCTGCAAACACAAAAAACCAGCTCATAGGGCAGTGGTAACTGAGCTGACCATATATCTAATCCTAGCAACACAAATAGCAGCAGCCGGGGAACGTGCCTATGTTGGTTCTAGACGTCTCGCGCCAGCCGGAGAACTAACTAACCCTAGAAGGGAAAAGAAAGACCTTTCTTGCCTCCAGAGAAAAGACCCCAAAAGTTGGATACAAGCCCCCAACAAATAATAACGGTGAGGTAAGAGGAAAAGACAAACGTAAGAATGAGCTAGGTATCTAGCAAAGAGAGGCCCACTAGCTAATAGCAGAATATAGTAAGATGACTTATATGGTCAGCAAAAACCCTATCAAAATATCCACGCTGGATATTCAAGAACCCCCGAACCGTCTAACGGCCCGGGGGGAGAACACCAGCCCCCTAGAGCTTCCAGCAAAGTCAGGAATCACATTTAGTACAAGCTGGACAAAAATAAGAGCAAAGCAAATAACCAAAAAACAAAGAAGCAAGACTTAGCTTAATTTTGCACGAACCAGGACCAGCAGACAGGAGCAAACAGAAAGGATCTGATTACAACGATGCCAGGCACTGGACTAAGGATTCAGGAAGTTTATATAGCAACACCCCTGGACTAACGACCCAGGTGGGTGCCAAACTGAGGAAAGACAGTCCCAGAGTCATATCACCAGTAACCACAAGAGGGAGCCAAAAAGTCTAATTCACAACAGTACCCCCCCCTTAAGGAGGGGTCACCGAACCCTCACCAAGACCACCAGGGCGATCAGGATGAGCAGCGTGAAAGGCACGAACTAAATCGGCCGCATGCACATCAGAAGCAACCACCCAGGAATTATCCTCCTGACCATAGCCCTTCCACTTGACCAGATACTGAAGCCTCCGTCTGGAGAGACGAGAATCCAAGATCTTCTCCACCACGTACTCCAACTCGCCCTCAACCAACACCGGAGCAGGAGGCTCAACAGAAGCAACCACAGGTACAACGTACCGCCGCAACAAAGACCTATGGAACACGTTGTGAATGGCAAACAACACCGGAAGATCCAAGCGAAAGGACACAGGATTAAGGATTTCCAATATCTTGTAAGGACCGATGAAGCGAGGCTTAAATTTAGGAGAGGAGACCTTCATAGGAACAAATCGAGAAGACAGCCATACCAAATCCCCAACACGAAGTCGGGGACCCACACCGCGGCGGCGGTTGGCAAAACGCTAAGCCTTCTCCTGTGACAACTTTAAGTTGTCCACCACATGATTCCAGATCTGCTGCAACCTATCCACCACGGAATCTACCCCAGGACAGTCAGAAAGCTCCACATGTCCCGAGGAAAAACGAGGATGGAAACCAGAGTTGCAGAAAAATGGCGAAACCAAAGTAGCGGAACTAGCCCGATTATTAAGGGCAAACTCAGCCAACGGCAAGAAGGTCACCCAATCATCCTGATCTGCCGAAACAAAACACCTCAAATAAGCCTCCAGAGTCTGATTAGTTCGCTCCGTTTGTCCATTAGTCTGAGGATGAAAGGCAGACGAAAACGACAAATCAATGCCCATCCTAGCACAAAAGGATCGCCAGAACCTGGAAACAAACTGGGATCCTCTGTCAGACACAATATTCTCAGGAATGCCGTGTAAACGAACCACATTCTGAAAGAACACAGGAACCAGATCGGAAGAGGAAGGCAGCTTAGGCAAAGGCACCAAATGGACCATTTTAGAAAAGCGATCACATACCACCCAGATGACAGACATGCCCTGAGACACCAGGAGATCTGAAATGAAATCCATGGAAATGTGTGTCCAAGGCCTCTTCGGGACAGGCAAGGGCAAGAGCAACCCGCTGGCACGAGAACAGCAAGGCTTAGCTCGAGCACAAGTCCCACAGGACTGCACAAATGACCACACATCCCGTGACAAGGAAGGCCACCAAAAGGACCTAGCCACCAGATCTCTGGTGCCAAAAATTCCCGGATGCCCTGCCAACACCGAGGAATGAACCTCGGAAATGACTCTGCTGGTCCACTTATCAGGAACAAACAGTCTGTCAGGTGGACAAGAGTCAGGTCTACCAGCCTGAAATCTCTGCAACACACGTCGCAAATCAGGAGAAATGGCCGACAAGATAACTCCCTCTTTAAGAATACCAACTGGTTCTGCGACTCCAGGAGAGTCAGGCACAAAGCTCCTTGAAAGAGCATCAGCCTTCACATTCTTTGAACCTGGTAAATACGAGACCACAAAGTCAAAACGGGAGAAAAACAATGACCAGCGGGCCTGTCTAGGATTCAGGCGTTTAGCAGACTCGAGATACATCAAATTTTTATGATCAGTCAAGACCACCACACGATGCTTAGCACCGTCGAGCCAATGACGCCACTCCTCAAATGCCCACTTCATGGCCAGCAACTCCCGATTGCCAACATCATAATTCCGCTCAGCAGGCGAAAACTTCCTAGAGAAGAAAGCACATGGTCTCATTACCGAGCAACCAGGGCCTCTCTGCGACAAAACGGCCCCTGCCCCAATCTCAGAAGCATCCACTTCGACCTGAAAAGGAAGTGAGACATCAGGCTGGCACAAAACAGGCGCCGAAGTAAACCGGCGCTTCAACTCTTGGAACGCCTCCACAGCTGCAGGAGCCCAGTTAGCAACATCAGAACCTTTCTTGGTCATATCCGTCAAAGGTTTAACAACGCTAGAAAAATTAGCGATAAAACGACGGTAGAAGTTAGCAAAACCCAAGAACTTCTGAAGACTCTTAACTGACGTGGGTTGAGTCCAATCATGAATAGCTCGGACCTTGACTGGGTCCATCTCCACAGCAGAAGGGGAAAAAATAAACCCCAAAAAGGGAACCTTCTGTACTCCAAAGAGACACTTTGAGCCCTTAACAAACAAAGCATTCTCACGCAAAACCTGAAACACCATCCTGACCTGCTCCACATTTGAGTCCCAATCTTCAGAGAAAACCAGAATATCATCCAGATAAACAATCATAAATTTATCCAGATACTTCCGGAAAATATCATGCATAAAGGATTGAAACACTGAGGGAGCATTAGAGAGCCCAAAAGGCATCACCAAGTACTCAAAATGACCTTCGGGCGTATTAAATGCTGTCTTCCATTCATCTCCTTGCTTAATGCGCACAAGGTTGTACGCACCACGAAGATCTATCTTGGTGAACCACTTGGCACCTTTAATCCGGGCAAACAAGTCCGACAACAGAGGCAAAGGATACTGAAATTTAACAGTGATTTTATTCAGAAGCCGATAGTCAATACAAGGTCTCAAAGATCCGTCCTTCTTGGCTACAAAAAAGAATCCCGCACCAAGAGGGGAAGAGGATGGACGGATATGCCCCTTCTCCAGAGACTCCTTGATATACGAACGCATTGCGGCATGCTCAGGTACAGACAGATTAAATAGTCTTCCCTTAGGAAATTTACTACCTGGAATCAAATCTATGGCGCAGTCACAGTCCCTATGAGGAGGCAGAGCACTGGACCTGGACTCGCTGAATACATCCTGATAACCAGACAAATACTCAGGAACTTCCGAAGGAGTAGAGGAAGCAATAGACACCGGCGGGGAATCAGCATGAATTCCCTGACAGCCCCAACTTGACACAGACATTGCCTTCCAATCCAAGACTGGATTGTGGGTCTGTAACCATGGCAGACCCAAAACGACCAAATCATGCATTTTATGCAGAACAAGAAAACGAATCACCTCCCGATGTTCAGGAGTCATGCACATGGTTACCTGCGTCCAAAACTGCGGTTTATTTTCCGCCAATGGCGTAGCATCAATACCTCTAAGAGGAATAGGATTTACCAACGGTTCAAGAACAAAACCACAGCGCTTGGCAAATGACAGATCCATAAGACTCAGGGCAGCACCTGAATCCACAAACGCCATAACAGGGTAAGAAGACAATGAGCAAATTAAAGTCACAGACAAAATAAATTTAGGTTGCAAATTACCAATGGCGACAGGACTAACAACCCTTGTTAGGCGTTTAGAGCATGCTGATATAACATGTGTAGAATCACCACAGTAAAAACACAACCCATTCTGACGTCTATGATTTTTCCGCTCATTTCTAGTCTGAATTCTATCACATTGCATTAAATCAGGTGTTTGTTCAGACAACACCACCAGAGGATTAGCGGTTTTGCGCTCCCGCAAACGCCGGTCAATTTGAATAGCCAGCGCCATGGAATCATTCAGACTTGTAGGAATGGGGAAACCCACCATCACATTCTTAATGGCTTCAGAAAGGCCATTTCTGAAATTTGCGGCCAGAGCACACTCATTCCACTGAGTAAGCACGGACCATTTCCGAAATTTTTGGCAATACACTTCAGCTTCATCCTGGCCCTGAGAAATAGCCAGCAAGGCTTTTTCTGCCTGAACTTCAAGATTGGGTTCCTCGTAAAGCAATCCGAGCGCCAGAAAAAACGCATCAATATTTGCCAATGCCAGATCTCCTGGCGCTAGCGAGAAAGCCCAATCCTGAGGGTCGCCCCGTAAAAAAGAGATAACAATTTTAACTTGCTGAGCTGAATCTCCAGATGAACGGGGTCTCAGAGATAGAAACAATTTACAATTATTCCTGAAATTCCTAAACTTAAATCGGTCTCCAGAAAACAGTTCAGGAATAGGTATTTTAGGTTCAGACATTGGACTACTGGTAACAAAATCTTGTATGCCCTGCACACGAGCAGCAAGCTGGTCTACACTTGTAATCAAGGTCTGGACATTCATGTCTGCAGCAAGCACAAGCCACTCAGAGGTAAAGGGGAGGAAGAGAGGAAAAAAAAAAAAAAAACTCAGAATTTCCTTTCTTATTATCCCACTTCTGCAATGCATTAAACATTCAATGTTGGCCTGGCATACTGTTATGACCCCAATGGCAGAGGGTCTCAGAAATAATTACTAAGTCTGCAAACACAAAAAAACAGCTCATAGGGCAGTGGTAACTGAGCTGACCATATATCTAATCCTAGCAACACAAATAGCAGCAGCCGGGGAACGTGCCTACGTTGGTTCTAGACGTCTCGCGCCAGCCGGAGAACTAACTAACCCTAGAAGGGAAAAGAAAGACCTTTCTTGCCTCCAGAGAAAAGACCCCAAAAGTTGGATACAAGCCCCCAACAAATAATAACGGTGAGGTAAGAGGAAAAGACAAACGTAAGAATGAGCTAGGTATCTAGCAAAGAGAGGCCCACTAGCTAATAGCAGAATATAGTAAGATGACTTATATGGTCAGCAAAAACCCTATCAAAATATCCACGCTGGATATTCAAGAACCCCCGAACCGTCTAACGGCCCGGGGGGAGAACACCAGCCCCCTAGAGCTTCCAGCAAAGTCAGGAATCACATTTAGTACAAGCTGGACAAAAATAAGAGCAAAGCAAATAACCAAAAAACAAAGAAGCAAGACTTAGCTTAATTTTGCACGAACCAGGACCAGCAGACAGGAGCAAACAGAAAGGATCTGATTACAACGATGCCAGGCACTGGACTAAGGATCCAGGAAGTTTATATAGCAACACCCCTGGACTAACGACCCAGGTGGGTGCCAAACTGAGGAAAGACAATCCCAGAGTCATATCACCAGTAACCACAAGAGGGAGCCAAAAAGTCTAATTCACAACACTAAATAGACTGAGGATAGGAAAGGGATCTATGCGGTCAGCACAAAAATCTACAAAAAGCCACGCAGAGTGTGCAAAAAGACCCCCGCACCGACTCACGGTGCGGAGGTGCCACTCTGCAACCTAGAGCTTCCAGCTAGCAAGGCAATATCATGTTAGCAATCTGGACTAGAACTTAGCAAGTACTAAGAAATATATATTCAGTACACAATGAACAACAAATGAACTAGCAGGGACTTAGCTTCTGCTGGAGTAGACAGGTCATCAGAAAGATCCGAGAGAGATCTGAATCAGTGCAGATACATTGACAGCTGGCATGGAGTAACGATCTGAGTGGAGTTAAATAGAGAAACCAGCCTAGCCGCAAACGAAGGTAGCTGAGGAAGGAACCTCAGAACCAGCAGTTCAACTCAGAGCCACCAGAGGGAGTCCACGGACAGAACTCGGCGAAGTACCATTCATGACCACAGGAGGGAGTTCGAGAACGGAATTCACAACAGGAAACCCAGCACAATAGCATCATGCAAATTATGCAACACCAGAAAACGACAATCTTCCTGATGGGCTGGCACCATGCACATGGTCAGCTGTGTCCAAAACTGAGGTTTATTTTTAGCCAACGGTGTAGCATCAATGCCCCTCAAAGGAATAGTACTCTGCAAAGGCTGCAAGGGGAAACCACAACGTCTGGCAAATTCTATGTCCATTAAATTTAGAGCGGCGCCTGAATCCACAAATGCCATGACAGAAATTGATGATAATGAGCAGATCAGGGTCACAGATAACAGAAATTTAGGTTGTACAGTACTGATGGTAACAGAATCAGCGATTCTCTTGGTACGCTTAGGGCAATCAGTAATAGCATGAGCAGAATCGCCGCAGTAAAAACACAACCTATTCTGACATCTGAATCCTTGTCGTTCAGCTCTAGACACAATCCTATCACACTGCATAGGCTCAGGACTCCGCTCGGAAGACAATGCCATAGTGTGCACAACTCTGCGCTCGCGCAAGCGCCGATCAATCTGAATGGCCAGAGACATAGAATCACTCAGACCAGCAGGTGTGGGGAACCCCACCATAACATCTTTAACGGATTCAGAAAGACCCTTTCTGAAGATTGCCGCCAAGGCATCCTCATTCCATTGAGTCAGTACAGACCATTTTCTAAACTTCTGGCAATATGATTCTGCCGCTTCTTGACCCTGAGACAGGGCCAACAAGGTCTTCTCAGCATGATCCACTGAATTAGGTTCGTCATACAATAACCCAAGTGCCTGAAAAAAGATGTCTACATTAAGCAACGCCGGATTCCCAGGTTCCAGGGCTAATACCCAATCCTGGGGGTCACCACGCAGCAGAGATATAATAATTTTAACCTGTTGGATGGGATCACCAGAGGAACAGGGTTTCAGAGAAAAAAACAGTTTACAGTTATTTTTAAAGCTCAGAAATTTGGACCTATCCCCAAAAAACAAATCAGGAGTTGGAATTCTAGGCTCTAAAACTGGAGTCTGAATGATATAATCGGAAATACCCTGTACTCTAGCAGCAAATTGATCCACACGAGAAGCCAATCCCTGAACATCCATACCAGCGCCGAACTCCTGAGCCACCCAGAGGCAAAGAGGGAAGAGAAAAAAAAAACACAACAGACTACAGAAAAAAAATGGCTCAGCACTTTCCTTCCCTTCTTCTGAGATGCGGTTAACTCATTGTTGGCCAGTTATACTGTTATGATCTGGTGGCCTAAGAGCAGCATGGGACGTACTCTGGAGAAGGTGGTACCTGTACTGACCGCAGACCCTGAACCTAACACCGCAACTAGAGGTAGCCATGGAATGTACCTAGCGCTCCCTAGACATCTCGACACAGCCGGAGGGCTAATTACCCCTAGAGATAGAAAAGGGAAAACTATCTTGCCTCAGAGAAAATCCCCAAAGAACAGGCAGCCCCCCACAAATATTGACTGGGAGAGGAGAGGGAAAAAGCATACACAGACTGAAATGAGAATTTAGCAAAGGAGGCCACTTCTAGCTAAATAGAAAGGACAGGACAGAGTACTATGCGGTCAGTATTAAAACACTAGAAAATATCCACCACAGAAAATACAAAAACTCCACAGCTAACTAAAGACATGGAGGGTATATCTGCATCTCCAGAGATACCAGCTTGGCTAAACAAATCCTTATACAGACCAAGCTGGACAAGACAAAACATAGAAAATAACTGAACAATAAGACCACAGCATGTGGACAGCAAAATCAAGGCCAGAACTTATCTTTGTTGAAAAGAACTGCAAGCAGAAGAGACCAGGCAGGGATGTGAATCCTCCAGGAACAATGGACAACTGGCACTGACTAAAGGGTGAAGCAAGACTAAATAGCCCTGTCCAAATTGCAAAAAGTGAAAACACCTGATAAATGCTGTGATTCAGAGACAGCAGCGCTACCCCAAGAGCAGAATTCACAACAGTTCTATCCATTGTCCTTTTTTGCTATTAGTGCAGCCTGCTGCACTTTTTTTCAAATATTTCCTATTAGTGGCTTTCCACCTGTATCCAGCTAAATTGTGGAAAAACACTACATAGGATTACATAGAGGAGCTTCTTTTGGCCTTGCAGCGCCATTTATGGCTGTCTGCACGGTCCCCGTGAGAGTGCACATTGCTCTGTAGTCTGTCCGCAGCCACAGCCGGTTGCAGTAAGCTCAGGGTGCGTCACTGCCTCATACCGTTAAATCCATTGTCCTTTTTTTGCAATTAGTGCAGCCTGCTTCACATTTTTTCAATCATTTCCTATTAGTGGCTTTCCACCCGTATCCAGCTAAATTGTGGAAAAACACTACATAGGATTACATTGAGGAGCTTTTTTTGGCCTTGCAGAGCCGTTTACGGCTGTCTGCACGTTCTCTGTGTGAGTGTACATCGCTCTGTAGTCATTTCAGCAAAAAAAAAAAAACAATAATAATAAAGTTCACCAAACACACCACTTTACAGTTGTGTAGGCCACATTAGCTCATATTAAAGTCTAGTCCACACTTTAGAAAATTAGTGTTTCTTATACCTGTTAGGAGCTGTTCAGGAATAAGCACACTAAGCCCTTAGTACTTTTCTGCTTATCTTTATCAGTCAACCAAGAAAAAGAGGGCAGTGAGTAAGGCACGTGGGCATGGGCGTGGGCGCGGAGCAGGGAGAGGACGTGGGGATTCTGTGCCTGCTGCGGGCACCGGTGACTCATCATCACCCAGTTTCAGCAGGGAACAGTCCTTCATGCGCAGCTTTGTAAAAGATCGCCGTACACGGCTGCTGCGTGAAGAACAAATTGATGCCGTTGTCGGATGGATGGCAGCTAACGCATCGACTTCAATTAGTGCCACATCCTCTCAGGCACAGAGCACTGGAGAGCACCCATCTGTCTCTTCACCACCTGCCAAATTGCCCAGGCAGTCAGAGAGCCCAGGACAGGAGCCATCTCTACTTCTGTTCTCTGAATCTCTTGGCTTGGAAACAGGGGGCCAGCCAAGCAGCATTGGAGAAATGGAAGAAGAGGCAGTGTGCAGTGATGCCCAACAGCTTTGTCTCTCTGACTCTGAAGAGGCGGGTGGGCCAGTGCCTCCGGTCACCACACCGCAGTACGCATCTGATGATGAGACTCAGGTGCTACTTTCTAGGGCGTACTGCGCTGCCGAGACTACCCAGGAGGAGCAGTTGGTGGCAGAGGGTAGTGTAGATAATGAGGTCCTTGACCCATCATGGCGTGAGGTACAGGAAGGTGGTGGGAGCAGCTCTGAGGAAGAGATTCCCCAAACGGGCCAAAGATGGGGAGAGGGATGGGGAAGACTGCGGTTCCTGTAGCCTCCACTTCAGCACCCGTTAGGAGCATGCCTCTTCCAAAAGCCAAAACGGGCGCTCCCAAGACTTGCAGTGCCTGGTCCTTTTTTGACACAGTTGCAGATGACATTTGCTTTGTCAAATGCAAGGTGTGTCATCAGAAAGTCAAAAGAGGGAAAAATGTCAGCAACCCCAATACAACAAATATGTGGAAACATGTGCGGACCAAGCACGCGGTGGAGTTACAAAAAACACACTGAAGACCTAGGCCAACCAACTGCGGCACCTACCACCTCTTCAGCTTGTGTTGTTGCCTCTTCCTCCAGCTCACACACAGCTGGTTCGGCTTCCTCACAGGATCGCCATGGAAGAACCTCTGGCACTGTTGTCCAGAGACCCACAGTAATTCCACCCGCAGCACCATGTTCCCAGTCATCCTCACACTCCCAGCCCAGTCTACAGCCATCGGTAGCACAGGCATGGGAGAAAAGGCAGCCATTCTCGGCAAACCACCCCCGAGCACAGGCTCTGAATGCTGGCATTGCAAAACTACTGTCCCTTGAAATGCTGTCATTCAGGCTGGTGGAGACTGACAGCTTCCGTAACTTGATGGCATTGGCAGTCCCACAATACAATGTGCCCAGCCGCTTTTATTTCAGCAGGCAAGCCATCTCTGCCCTGCACAGGCATGTGAAGGGACACATAAAACACGCGCTACTGAATGGCGTCAGTAGCAAGGTCCACCTCACCACCGATGCATGGACCAGTCACCATGGACAGGGGCGATACCTTTCCCTCACTGCCCATTGGGTTAATGTTGTTGAGCCGGGTACAGATCGTGCGAGTGGCGCAGGACGTGTTCTGCCAACTCCAAGGATTGCAGGAATCCTCCTCATACACAAGTTCCTCAGAATCATCACTGCAGGAGCCGTCACAGTCCACCTCCACATGGACCCATGAACGTTTACCTGTTATGACCGACATGAGCACAGCTGTGGCCAAACGTCAACAGGCCGTCTTGAAATTAATTTATTTGGGGAATCAAAGCCACACAGCGCAGGAGCTCTGGAACGTCATCAAGCAGGAGAGCAATGTGTGGTTTGTGCCAGCAAATCTCCAGCCAGGCATGGTAGTGTGTGACAATGGCCGAAATCTGGTGGCAGCTCTAGCCCTAGGCAACCTCACTCACATCCCATTTCTGGCACATGTGCTCAACTTGGTCGTGCAGAGTTTTTTGAGGGACTATCCGGATCTTGATGCACTGCTGCACAAGGTCCGCCTAGAGTGTGCTCACTTGCGACGTTCCAGCATGGCAAGATCGCGCATTGCAGCTCTGCAGCGCTGATTCCGCCTTCCCGAACATCGCATCATATGTGACCTACCCACTAGGTGGAATTCCACGTTACATATGTTGGAGCGGTTGTGTGAGCAGCAGCCAGCAGTAATGGAGTACCAGCTGCATCAGGTGCAAAGAAGTCGCACTCCGTGCCGTTCAGACTTCACAACCACTGAGTGGGCCACTATGAAGGACATCTGCCAGGTTTTGCGTTCCTTCGATGATTCCATGCAGATGGCGAGTGCAGATGATGCACTAGTCAGCATGACTGTCCCCCTTATCTGCCTGCTTCAACAAACACTGCAAGCGCTAAGGGATGATGTTTTGGAAGAGGTGGAGGATGAGGAGTCACCAATTCCATCAGCTTCTGGACAGTCAGCGCTAAGTGGTTCCTCACAAAGGCCTAGGCAGGGAACAGTTTGTGAGGAGGATGCGGAGGAGTCAATGGAGGAGGAAGACATTGGTCCAGAGGAGGGAGTTACACAATTCTCCAGTAGTCAGTGTGTAGAGCGAGGGTGGGGTGATGCAGAGCAGGCAGAGATCACGCCTCAAGCAGGGGACAGCGTTTCTTGGCCAGTTGGCAGTCTGCAGCACATAGCTGATTACATGCTGCAGTGCCTGAGAAATGACCGCCGCATCGCCCACATTCTGAACATGGCTGATTATTGGGTGTACACCCTCCTAGATCCTCGGTACCAGGACAACTTACAAAGCCTCATAACACCGTTGAACAGGGAGCGTAAAATGCGGGAGTACTAAGACACACTGGTGAATTCCATCATCTTCTCCAGTCCAAGTGAGAGCAGTGCTGCTAGTGTTTTACAAAGCAGCTCAGTTCGTCGAGGCAGTGTAGGAAGCTCTGCACAAAGAGGGAGCAGAATCAGTGCCTCAGCACAAGGAAAGACCAGTATGGCCCAACTGTGGCACAGTTTTGTGTGCCCGCCACACATGTCTACACCATCACAGACGGCTCCAGTCAGCAGGAGGCAATGTTTCCGTCAGATGGTGACAGACTACATGTCTTGCCCTCTTACTGTACTCCCAGATGGCTCTTCCCCCTTCAAATTGTGGGTCTCTAAGCTGGATACATGGCCAGAGCTAAGCCAGTGTGCATTGGAGGTGCTGGCTTGCCCTGCTGCTAGTGTATTATCGGAACGTGTCTTTAGTGCCGCAAGTGGTGTACTAACAGACCGTCGCATGCGACTATCCTCCGATAACGTTGACCGGCTTACTTTTCTTAAAATGAACAAGGCCTGGATCTCGCAGGAATTTGCCACTCCTCTTCCAGATTAAATAATTGGTTGGCTACAGTATCCAGGTCTCCTGTTGCGTTCATGGTTCTACCACCTGAACTGTAATCCCTGGGCTCCAACACCGCCAGTTGATGCTCAGAAGTGCAGGCTGCACAGTCAAAACACATGACCCAGTGTTATTGGGTTTCAGTAACGTCAGCTGATCCCCAGCTGTGTAGCCGGTAATGTGTCCTGCGACCGCCACACTGACACAACTACTGAAATGTAAGGGAACCTGTCCCCCCCAGGCGTTTGTTACTGAAAGAGCCACCTTGTGCAGCAGTAATGCTGCTCAAGGAAAAGGTAGCTCTTTTAGTTTAGCTCCTTGCACATGCAGAACTTAACACTTATAAAATGTGTCCCCTCACATCGTGAGACCGTCCCGGAGGTGGGACTTTCCATTGTAATGGGACGCAGCACAGCCGTCATTCCTACACCCTAGTTGCCGTGCCCCGCCTCCTCAGCATTGTTTGCATCTGTCCCGTAGCCAGCGCTGTTATGTTATCCCTTGGCCATGCGCACTTACCGCTGCCCATCTTCTGATATCATTTGTTGTCAGGCTGCCTGCGCCTGTGTGGATGCGCTGCCCGAGATTCACCTCGCAGTCTCTTCTGCTTTAATCACACTGCGGGCCTGGGATCCATGGGCATGCGCAATGCATATCTTCACCTCAGGCTCTCACTCATCTCCCTCCGCCTTCTTCAGACTGTGCGCCGTCATCTGATCCCTAATAGCATGCCACGACCATGACGCCGCACAGTCTGAAGAAGACGAAAGGAGGGGAGTGAGAGGCGAAGATATGCACTGCGCATGCCCATGGATCCCAGGCCCACAGTGTGATTAAATGAGAAGAGACTGTGAGGCGGAATCTCAGGCAGCGCGTCCGCAGAGGCGCAGCCAGCCTGACACCACATGATGTCAGAAGACGGGCAGCGCTAAGTGCGCATGGCCAAGGGATAACATAACAGTGCAGGCTCCGGGACAGATTCAAACAACACTGAGGAGGCGGCGCACTGCACCAAGGGGGTAGGAATGATGGCTGTGCTGCGTCCCATTACGAAGGAAAGTCCCACCTCCGGGACGGTCTCACGGTATCAGGGGACACATTTTATAAATGTTTAGTTCTGCATTTGCAAGGAGCATAATTAAAAGAGCCACCTTTTCCTTTTCCATACTTAGTGCTGCACAGGATGGCTCTTTCAGCTACAAATGCCTTGGGGGGGTTAAAGGTTCCCTTTCAACTTCCTCCAATCAGGCTTCGGCCTACACTCTGTTCCTCTGCTCCTCCTTTATTCCCTGGGCTCCAACACCGCCAGTTGCTTCCCGGAAGTGCTACCTGCACAGTCAACAGTTGCTCTTCTGTTATTGGGGTTCAGTAATGCCAGCTGCTCCCCTGCTGTGTTTCGGCAATAATTCCAGCCTGCTCCTCCTGCTGTCCCTGGGCTTCAACACCACCAGTTGCTGCCCAGAAGTGCTGTCTGCACAGTCAACAGTTGTGCCTCTCTTATTGGGGTTGAGTAACGCCAGCTGCTCCCCTGCTGTGTTGTGGCAATGTGTCCTGCAACCGCCACGATGACACAACTACTGAAATTTAAGGGAACCTGTCCCCCCCATTTGTTACTGAAAGAGCCACCTTGTGCAGCAGTAATGCTGCACAAGGAAAAGGTGCCTCTTTTCTTTGTGCTCCTTGCACACGCTGAACCTCACACTTATGAAATGTGTCCCCTCACACCGTGTAACCATCCCGGAGGTGGGACTTTCCTTCGTAATGGGACGCAGCACAGCCGTCATTCCTACCCCCTTGGCGCCATTGGCCACCTCCTCAGCGTTGTTTGAATCTGTCCCATTGCCTGCGCTGTTATGTTATCCCTTGGCCATGCGCATTTAGCGCCGCCCGTCTTCTGACATCATTTGTTGTCAGGCTGCCTGCGCCTGTGCAGACGCGCTGCCCGAGATTCCGCCTTGCAGTCTCTTCTGCTTTAATCACACTGCGGGCCTGGGATCCATGGGCATGTGCAGTGCATATCTTCACCTCAGGCTCTCACTCATCTCCCTCTGCCTTCTTCAGACTGTGCGCTGTCAGCTGATCCCTAATAGCATGCCACGGCCGTGATGCCGCACAGTCTGAAGAAGCCGGAAGGAGTGGAGTGAGAGGCGAAGATATGCACTGCGCATGCCCATGGATCCCAGGCCCGCAGTGTGATTACATTAGATGACACTGTGAGGTGGGACCTCGGGCAGCGCGGCCACACAGGCGCAGCCAGCCTGACACCAAATGATGTCAGAAGACGGGCAGCGCTAACTGCGCATGGCCAAGGGATAACATAACAGCGCAAGCTCCGGGACAGAATCAAACAACGCTGAGGAGGCGGCGCACATCGCCAAGTGGGGAGGAATGATGGCTGTGCTGCGTCCCATTACGAAGGAAAGTCCCACCTCCGGGACGGTCTCACGGTGTGAGGGGACAAATTACATAAGTGTCTAGTTTTGCGTTTGCAAGGAACATAATAAAAAGAGCCACCTTTTCCTTTTGCAGCATTAGTGCTGTACAAGATGGCTCTTTCAGCTAAAAATGTTTGGGGGGGTTAAAGGTTCCCTTTCAACTTGCTCCAATTAGGCCTCGGCCTACACTCTGCTCCTCCTTGTTTCCCTGGGCTCTAACACTGCCAGTTGGTGCTCGGAAGTGCTGGCTGCACAGAGAAAAACACTCGCCACTGTGTCAGTGGGGTTCAGTAGTGCCAGCTGTTCCCCTGCTGTGTAGTCGGCAATGTGTCCTGCAAACGCCACGCAGACACAACAGACAATAAGCTGCCTCCAGTGCAGGCTATGGCCTACACTCTGCTCCTCCTTTATTCCCTGTGCTCTAACACCGCCAGTTGGTGCTCGGAAGTGCTGGCTGCACAGAGAAAAACACTCGCCACTGTGTCAGTGGGGTTCAGTAACGCCAGCTGTTCCCCTGCTGTGTAGCCGGCAACGTGTCCTGCAAACGCCACGCAGACACAACAGATATTAAACTGCCTCCAGTGCAGGCTTCGGCCTACCCTCTGCTCCTCTGCTCCTCCTGCTGACCCTGGGCTCTAACACCGCCAGTTGGTGCTCGGAAGTGCTGGCTGCACAGAGAAAAACACCCGCCACTGTGTCAGTGGGGTTCAGTAACGACAGCTGTTCCCCTGCTGTGTAGCCGGCAACGTGTCCTGCAAATGCCACGCAGACACAACAGATATTAAACTGCCTCCAGTGCAGGCTTCAGCCTACACTCTGCTCCTCTGCTCCTCCTGCTGACCCTGGGCTCTAACACCGCCAGTTGGTGCTCGGAAGTGCTGGCTGCACAGAGAAAAACACTCGCCACTGTGTCAGTGGGGTTCAAAAACCCCAGCTGTTCCCCTGCTGTGTAGCCAGCAACGTGTCCTGCAAACGGCACGCAGACACACCAGATATTAAACTGCCTCCAGTGCAGGCTTCGGCCTACACTCTGCTCCTCCTGCTGACCCTGGGCTCTAACACCACCAGTTGGTGCTCGGAAGTGCTGGCTGCACAGAGAAAAACACCCGCCACTGTGTCAGTGGGGTTCAGTAATGCCAGCTGTTCCCCTGCTGTGTAGCCGGCAACTTGTCCTGCAAACACCACGCAGACACAACAGACAAAAAGCTGCCTCCAGTGCAGGCTTCGGCCTACACTCTGCTCCCCCTGCTGACCCTTGGCTCCAACACCGCTAGTTGGGGCTCTAGGAAGACAATCTTGAATAGGTCCCCCTGGTTCCAGTACCATCAGCTGGTTCCAGGCAGAGCCTTTGGCTTAGGTGCCTCCTTCTGGGTATCCGAGTTCCACCAACGTCAGGTGGTCCTTGGTAGTGCTTTCTGGCACAGGTACCTCCTGCTTAGTAACCGGGTTCCAGTAACGTCAGCTGGTCCTCGGTAGTTCCATTGGCTCTTGTACCTTCGGCTACCCATCTGGGTTCCAGTACCGTCAGCTGGTTCTCGGCAGTGTCTTTTGCTCTTGTACCTTCTGCTCGCCATCCTGGTTCCACTACCATCAGCTGGTTCCGGGCATAGCCTTTGGCTTAGGTGCCTCCTTCTGGGTATCCAAGTTCCACCAACGTCAGGTGGTCCTTGGTAGTGCTTTCTGGCATGGGTACCTCCTGCTTAGTAACCGGGTTCCAGTAATGTCAGCTGGTCCTCAGTAGTTCCATTGGCTCTTGTACCTTTGGCTACCCATCCGGGTTCCAGTACCGTCAGCTGGTTCTCGGCAGTGTCTTTTGCTCTTGTACCTTCTGTTCCCCATCCTGGTTCCAGTACTGTTAGCTGGTTCCGGGCAGAGCCTTTGGCTTAGCTGCCTCCTTTTGGGTATCCGAGTTCCACCAACATCAGGTGGTCCTTGGTAGTGCTTTCTGGCACAGGTACGTCCTGCTTAGTAAACGGGTTCCAGTAACGTCAGCTGGTCCTCGGTAGTTCCATTGGCTCTTGGACCTTCGGGTAGCCATCCGAGTTCCACTTCCATCAGCTGGTTACCGGCATTTTCTCAGCCTTCTTGTACCTTCTGCTACATTTCCAAGTTCAAGACACTAAAGACGACGACCCGGAAGACCGAGAAGCAGAAGAACAAGAGGCTGCAGAACAAAGAGCAGAAGAACATTAAGCACAAGACTAAACATCAGAGCAAAATATATTATTTAAATTATAAGCAGAAGAAGACTAAGCAGTGTATGGGGGTGAGTCCGTTCCTCCTCGTGGTGCCCCTGGAAAAAGCCTGCTGCTGCAGGCCTAACTGAACGCGGACAAATCCTGTTGTAACTCTTTTGTGACAGGCAGAATGGAAGGTGTAATCTTCAAACTGTTATAGATAACAACTAAAGGAATGCCTGTCACAAATAAGAATATGATGAAGAAGTAGAATATGAAGAAGAATAATAGTTTAATAAAAAGAATATGAAGAATGTAACAAAAAAATAATAGGTAGAAGATGAAGAAGAAGATGAATAAGGTGAAGAAGAAGTTGATGTGAAAGATGCTGCTGCTGAGGATGATAAAGAAGAAAGTGTCGGAGAAGTAAAAAAGGAGGTGAAGGGCATGGAAGTAGTGAAACATCAATATCTGACAAAATAAAAAAAATCTTAAGATAGTCAATATCTTTGTAACTCCGAACGTCTTAAAAAAAAAAATTAAAATTCCTGCTATTCTATTTGATTGGGCTAAATCTCTATGCCTTTAATGTTTCCGCCACCTCCCCCAATACATCCTACATTATTCTTAGTTGTTTTCCTTCATGTAGAATGAACCTACAAGGAAAGAAAGGGTTTATTTTAATTCCGATATTTTGGTCCCATTGACTTGCATTGGTATCGGGTATCGTATCGGCGATAGCCAATATTTTTTTAATATTGGCTGATCCAATCCGATACCGATACTTTCCGATATCAGAAGGTATCGCTCAACTCTAATTATCATACAAAGGTGAAACAAAAAGTTGATATTCTGAACTACTTCTGGATAACAAATTGTTGCTGTAGTATAAATGTACGTACATAAAGATATTTTAAAAATATTTTTTTTTAACCAGTGTTTTATATTTATATAAGTTTTGATCATTACCTTAACGGCTCCTTTTAGAATTTGATCAATTGCATCCTCATTATATTGGACATGAATTAGTACGCAATATTTATTACGTTTTGATGGAATGATAAACACCTTCAATATTACATTAAACATTTGTAAGATCATGTTACTATTGTGCATTTTATTTTCATATCTCATATTTTAGACACTTTTAAAACCTGTGTACGGTATCATTAATAATAATGTGCTTAAAAATAAAAGATTCCAACATGTAAATTACTTTATTTTCAAAACTGAATATGAATATGATATTTCTTGGTCATAGTAAATTCAGGGTCAGTGGCGCCATACATCAAAGATCTCGAGACATGGTTATCGAACCTCTATATATTAATGAGTATTTTGCTTTAATATTATTTCTAATTTTGTCTATGACAGGTGTTAAGTCAAAGGAAATCAATGCTCCAAAAGTCACCTTTACCGGAGGGTGAGATTTAGTATCACTGCATTACATCCATTATACAGAGCACAAAGCTCACTAATAACACTGGGCCTACAACACAATATCCTGATATAATGAAATCATTGTCCTTTTTCTTTGAAAATAGAATGAATAGGTCATATGCTGTATATTTTGAATTCATAACATAAACGAAAATACTTATTTCATCCACTGTATGTTTTTCATTCGGGATTCAAAAAATTATTCAAACAGCTTACATAATGTCTCACTAACTGCACAATTAAAACTATGTTCAGTTTAAAGGGGTTGTCTCATGTACTCCTGTTGTTAGGGTTGGCGAATTGCACAAAATAAATTTAATAAATAAGTGCAATCGCAACCCGGGGTCCACCATGCAGAAATGTAAAACTGCAGCTAATGTGTACAATGGCGGAACACACAGAGAGCGATTGCTAGCTTGCACTGAGTTAAACGTCAATCAGTGAACAGCACATAAAGCAGTGTCACTCGCACACGAACAAAATAGATGCTCTGCTATAGAGCTGTGTCACTCATACACAGTAATAAAGTAGATGCTCTGCGGTAGAGCTGTGTCACTCGCTGCATTGAAACCTAAACCCAAGCCAACGGAGCTTCTAAGAGATATAATCTGCAGGATTCTTGACTTTCTTATTAAGGAGAAGATTTTCAAGAAAGCGAGAACAATGGGAATTCTAACATATAGAGACTCCATCTAATATATAAAGCTGAATGTGTGTATGTGTGTATGTGTGTATGTCCGGGATTGGCATCTGAACCGTCGCAGCTACAGCCACAAAATTTTGCACAGTCACACGTCTGGACCCCGAGAGCGTCATAGGCTATGTTGTGAGGTGAAATTTTAACCCCGCGCTTTCCAATTCACCAAACAATTTTGCCCCTATCTACATAATGGGGAAAAAGTGAAAGGAAAAGTGTTGGAGGCGTCGCAGCTACAGGCACAAAATTTTGCACAGTCACACGTCTGGACCCCGAGAGCGTCAAAGCTATGTTGTGAGGTGAATTTTTAACCCTGCGCTTTCCAATTCACCAAACAATTTTGCCCCTATCTACATAATGGGGAAAAAGTGAAAGGAAAAGTGTTGGAGGCGTCGCAGCTACAGGCACAAAATTTTGCACAGTCACACGTCTGGACCCCGAGAGCGTCAAAGCTATGTTGTGAGGTGAAATTTTAACCCCGCGCTTTCCAATTCACCAAACAATTTTGCCCCTATCTACATAATGGGGAAAAAGTGAAAGGAAATGTGTTGGAGGCGTCACAGCTACAGGCACAAAATTTTGCACAGTCACACGTCTGGACCCCGAGAGCGTCAAAGCTATGTTGTGAGGTGAAATTTTAACCCCGCGCTTTCCAATTCACCAAAAAATTTTGCCCCTATCTACATAATGGGGAAAAAATGAAAGGAAAAGTGTTGGAGGCAAATTAACAGCTGCCAGATGTGAACAAGGGGGACTTAAAGAATGAGAGCGATGGCGCCAAAGAGTATATACTGTACAGTTGCTAAGGTGGGGCCCCGACATGGGATAATCACCACACCACCACGGGGATATGAACACACACACAAAATGCGCCACACACTACCACGTGCTCGAACACATATACCACCCTCAGCGCACATTTCACCACACATACACCAACCTCGCCACATAAAAGTTGAAACACAAAAGTCGCCGCTCAAAACTCGCCACGCGCAAAACTCTCCACATGCAAAACTCGCCACACGTGCAAAACTCACCTCATGGAAAACTCGCCACACGCAAAACTTGCACACGCGGAAAAATTGCCACATGCACAAAAGTTGCAACACATGCAAAAGTTGCCTCACACAAAACTTGTACATACTCAAAAGGCACCACACATAAAACTCGCCACGCGCAAAACTCGCCAAGCACAAAACTTGTTGCACACAACTTGCTACACTAACCTGTCACATGCAACTCGACACACAAAAAGTTGCTACACGCATGTCGCCACGCAAAACTCATCTCACAAAAGTCGCTACATGCATGTCGCCACACGCAACTCAACACACACAACTTGACACACGAAACTCACCCTAAAACACACACAACTCTGGTATTATCCTTCAAAAACAAAAATCTGATTAATAAGCTGACAAACTACAAGAGCAACAAATGTACCATATAGGAATCCGGCAGCTGTCAGTCACATGACCAGTCTATTATGTGTATGTGTGAGCTAATATATACTGCCAGGGGGTGGGCTTACTGTTGGCTGGGGATTTATCAGGCTGCCAATTTAGCTTACAAATACTGAGGTAAAAATGCTGACCAAATAACGTGTGAACGAGGTCTAATACAGGAGGAGATGACATACAGATATATACTATATACAGGAGGAGATGACACACAGGTATATACTATATACAGTGGAGATGACACACACATATATACTATATGCAGGAGAGATGACACACAGTTATATACTATATACAGGAGGCGATGACATACAGGTATATACTATATAGAGGAGGAGATGACATACAGGTACATACTATATACAGGAGGAGATGACACAGGTATATACTATATACAGGAGGAGATGACATACAGATATATACTATATACAGGAGGAGATGACACACAGGTATATACTATTTACAGGGGAGATGACACACAGGTATATACTATATACAGGAGGAGATGACACACAGATATATACTATATACAGGAGAGATGACACACAGGTATATACTATATAGAGGAGGAGATGACATACAGGTACATACTAAATACAGGAGGAGATGACATACAGGTATATACTATATACAGGAGGAGATGACACACAGGTATATACTATATACAGGAGCAGATTACCTACAGGTATATCGTATATACAGGGGAGATGACACACAGCAGGTATATACTATATACAGGGGAGATGACACACAGGTATATACTATTTACAGGGGAGATGACACACAGGTATATACTATATAGGTGAGATGACACACAGGTATATACTATATACAGGAGGAGATTACATACAGGTATATACTATATATAGGAGGAGATGACATACAGGTATATACTATATACAGGGGAGATGACACACAGCAGGTATATACTATATACAGGGGAGATGACATACAGGTATATACTATATACAGGAGGAGATGACACACAGGTATATACTATTTACAGGGGAGATGACACACAGGTATATACTATATACAGGAGGAGATGACACACAGATATATACTATATACAGGAGAGATGACACACAGGTATATACTATATAGAGGAGGAGATGACATACAGGTACATACTACATACAGGAGGAGATGACATACAGGTATATACTATATACAGGAGGAGATGACACACAGGTATATACTATATACAGGAGCAGATTACCTACAGGTATATCGTATATACAGGGGAGATGACACACAGCAGGTATATACTATATACAGGGGAGATGACACACAGGTATATACTATTTACAGGGGAGATGACACACAGGTATATACTATATACAGGAGGAGATGACACACAGATATATACTATATACAGGAGAGATGACACACAGGTATATACTATATAGAGGAGGAGATGACATACAGGTATATGCTATGTATAGGAGGAGATGACATACAGGTATATACTATATACAGGAGGAGATGACACACAGATATATACTATATAGGTGAGATGACACACAGGTATATACTATATACAGGAGGAGATTACATACAGGTATATACTATATATAGGAGGAGATGACATACAGGTATATACTATATACAGGGGAGATGACACACAGCAGGTATATACTATATACAGGGGAGATGACATACAGGTATATACTATATACAGGAGATGACATACAGGTGCATACTATATATAAGGGAGATGACAAACATGTATATACTGAGGTGAAAATGAGAGGTGTGAGGTGAAAATGAAAAGGTGTGAGTGCAAAATGAGAGGAGTGAGGGAAAATAGTGGAGTGATCGGAAAATGACAGATGTGATGTCGAAATGACAAGTGTTAGGGGGGAATGAGAGGAGTGAGGGGGAAAATAAGAGGAGTGAGGGGGAAAATGAAAGATGTGATGGGGAAAATGAGAGGTGTGATGGGAAAATAAGAGAAGTGAGGTGCTATAACTAACCACAGATATTTACTATGCCCAGGCAACGCCGGGCTCTTCAGCTAGTAGTTTATAAATACCAAGATCTTGCTTCTTCAACTCTAGCCAAACAACACATACTCAAACCCTTCAGATATATATTAAAAGAAAAATATTTCTTATTCCGATGGCTCTTCCCATTTGGTCTGCTTATTACAGGAGAAGGCAAGAGATTCACAGTCAGAAAAACACCAGATATGTGAAGAACTTGGGATTCAGCTCTACCTGATTCTGGACCTGAGATTGCTACATACAAACCTCCAATCTCTAGACTTGCCAGTACAGGAGAAATGGAAGAAAGCAGACAAGTGGGAGTCCAAAGATAAGAAGAAAAGTGAACTATAGGAGAATAACAGAGGACTGTGAAGATGGGTATTGTGTTTTTTTGTTGTTTCTTTTTTTTTTCCTTCTTCAAGTCCCTCTCTCCTTTCATACATCGGAGAATATTATAGAGGTTAAACCTCACAAAACTGCTCATATGTGGTTAAATATGCTTTGTCACTCGAATTTCCCAGTTTCCCTTGTTGGGTATAATTTAGTTATGTGAATGGTTATATCAATAGAGTTAGGGCGTCAAGCCCATTCTTGTGTTGTCATGTTTATGTCATTTCTTCTCATGTTCATATCTTTTTTTTCATCCCCCTTTCCTTCCCTACATGCATCGATGGCATGGCGTAGTATGCTACGTGAGACCTGGCACCACAATGAACTGTCATGGTTGACCAGTTACAAGAAATGACCATAGCATTGTATAATGTGAGAGGGCTGAATGCATCGGTGAAAAGGTAACAGGTTTTGGCACATATTAAAAAGTTAGGGATAGATATTGTGTGTTGCAAGAGACACATTTCACACAAAAGAAAACCCCAAATCTAGAAAAAAATTACTACAACACATGGCTTCATTCACACTCATCCTCCAGGAAATCGAGAGGAGTTGCAATTGTGATTTCCAAACACACACCATTCCAATGCACAGAAGTGCTCAAAGACAGCGATAGCAGATATATCTTCATCAAAGGGAGAATTGCCCACAAATTAGTAACAATAGGCAATTTATATGCTCCAAATACCAAACAAGATATTTGGTTCTCTAGAGCAATGAGGGAGGCTAATCATTTTATAGAGGGTACTCTGATTCTAGGAGGGGACTTAAATGCACCTCTTGAAACAGTCATAGACTCTTCCACAGGGAAATCAAATATAAGCAAAAACACACTTAAACGCATCTCCACGATCTTACATTTAAACCAACTAATAGATACATGGAGATTTTTATACCCTATGACAAAAGACTTCACCCACAATGATTTTCGCAATCATAGTCGTCTTACAGTCGAATAGACTATCTCTTTTTACCATTCCAGATGATTCCAAATCTAAAAGATACAAAAATAATTTTGAGTGTTCATTCTGACCACTCGATAATAATAAATAAAATAGTGTTAGGTCACAGACCAAAGAACAAAGCGTGGAGACTTAATGAGATCCTTTATTCCGAACAGTCTGCCAAAGAAAAGATACAAAAAACATTAAAAGAATATTTTGAATTGAACACAAAAGACAACATACAATTCCCTATTGTCTGGGAAGCTCATAAGGCGGTAGTAAGAGGATAATGGACCTCTATAGCCTCACACAAAATCAAGACACGACAAACCAACTTGGACTCTCTTTTTAGAGAAATCCAGATACTTGAAAAAGAACACAAACAAACACTCAAACCTGACACCCTTACTCTTTTATCACAAAAGAGGAAATTCCTAAGAGATATGATGAATAGGGATTAAATCAAATTATTCACAAAATGGAACATAAAATATATGCACACAGGGATAAAGTGTCAAAATGCATGACCTCTTTGATTGAAAAGAGGAGAGCGAAGTCACTGATATATACACTCAAAAATTCAAGAGGGAATAAGATTAAACACCAAAACGTTATCGCCACAGCTTTTAAAGAATATTACTCCTCCCTATATAATTTGCGCCCTTGCAAAAGTAAAGACCAATTAGAAACAAGAAGGGTTAATATAAAATAATTCTTAAATACCATCAATTTACCAAACCTTTCTGAAGAACAGCATCTTGAGTTAGAGGGCCCTTTCACATTGGGGGAACTCCAGTCTGCCCGGTCGAACTGCCCGGCGGGCAAGAGCCCAGGCCCAGATGGGCTCCCTACCTGTTATTATAAGACCTTCCAGGAGACTTTGAACCCATATCTCCTGAGTAGTGTTGAGCGATACCGTCCGATACTTGAAAGTATCGGTATCGGAAAGTATCGGCCGATACCGGCAAAGTATCGGATCCAATCCGATACCGATACCCGATACCAATACAAGTCAATGGGACTCAGGTATCGGACGGTATTCCTGATGGTTCCCAGGGTCTGAAGGAGAGGAAACTCTCCTTCAGGCCCTGGGAACCATATTAATGTGTAAAAGAAAGAATTAAAATAAAAAATATTGCTATACTCACCTGTCCGACGCAGCCGGGACCTCAGCGAGGGAACCGGCAGCGTTGTTTGTTTAAAATTCGCGCTTTTACTTGGTTACGTGAGGTCCCGGCTTGTGATTGGTCAGGGCGGCCATGTTGCCGGGACGCGGACCAATCACAGCAAGCCGTGACGAAATTACGTCATGGCTTGCTGTGATTGGTCCGCGTCCCGGCAACATGGCCGCCATTAACCAATCACAAGCCATGACGTCACGGGAGGCTGGACATGCGCGTATTTTGAAAAGCGCGCGTGTCCAGCCTCCAGTGACGTCCCGGCTTGTGATTGGTTAATGGCGGCCATGTTGCCGGGACGTCACTGGAGGCTGGACACGCGCGCTTTTCAAAATACGCGCATGTCCAGCCTCCCGTGACGTCACGGCTTGTGATTGGTTAATGGCGGCCATGTTGCCGGGACGCGGACCAATCACAGCAAGCCGTGACGTAATTTCGTCACGGCTTGCTGTGATTGGTCCGCGTCCCGGCAACATGGCCGCCCTGACCAATCACAAGCCGGGACTTCACGTAACCAAGTAAAAGCGCGAAATTTAAACAAACAACGCTGCCGGTTCCCTCGCTGAGATCCCGGCTGCGTCGGACAGGTGAGTATAGCGATATTTTTTATTTTAATTCTCTTTTTTACACATTATTACATTAATGTTGTTGCGATACCCGATACCCGATACCACAAAAGTATCGGATCTCGGTATCGGAAATTCCGATACAGCAAGTATCGGCCGATACCCGATACTTGCAGTATCGGAATGCTCAACACTACTCCTGAGATTATGCAATGAAGTATTGGTGGGAGCGAGTTTCCCGAAACAGATATTGGAGACGCACATCTTGCTAATCCATAAAGAGGGCTAAGACCCGGAGACATGCAGCATAAATAATGACCTCAAATTATTAGCAAAAATGACTGCAAAAAGAATAGGTCTAGCATTAGACACATTGATTTCGCCAGAACAAGTGGGCTTTGTCGGGGGCAGGGAGGTAGTGATAACTCTCTAAGAGTCCTATACTTGATGCAACATGCAAACATCCACCATAGGCCCTTAGTATTGATGGGGATGGATGCAGAGAAGGCGTTCGATAGGGTAGACTGGACTTTTATGCAAGAGACCCTCAGGAGATTTGGTTTTCCTTCATTGTTAATCAATGCTATATTTCAAATGAACACATGCCCAATGGAGATTTGAAGTAAATGGAGATTTGTCCAAACCCTTTCAAATTAGAAACGGCATCCTTCAGGGTTGCCCGCTTTCACCAACTTTGTTCATACTAACTATTGAAAATCTGACTCAAAGCCTTAGTCAACATTCTGACATAGAAGGGGTTCGACTAGCAGGAACATCCCACATTGTAGCAGCTTTTGCAGATGACCTACATTTATTATTGACCAACACTAGCAAGGAAATTCAGGCAGTTTTGGGATTATTCGAAAAATTTGGAGACATGTCGAACTTCAAAATAAACCTTGATAAATCAGAGGCTATGAGTATGAACCTGCAGAGCTCGACCCTCCAAGATATTAAATCAAAATTACCAATCAAGTGGACCTCGAACTACATTAAATACTTAGGAATCAAACTAAGCCCACACTGGCAATCATTATTTGCACTTAAATATATCCCTCTACTCAACACTAAAGTAGAACAGATTAAGTCATGGAAGGCACGTTTTGTCTCCTGGATGGGACATAAAAATTAATTGAAAAGCTTCATTTTACCAAAGTTCAGCTACATATCAAGAATGCTACCTATAAAAATATCTACCACATTCTTTCAGAGGGTGCGATCTATTTTTGGGAAGTACATTTGGGGAGGCTCAAGGGCCAGACTTAATTATACAATACTTTCACTCCCTAGAACAAAAGGTGGATGGGTGCTCCTTACCCACAGAAATACCATACAGCAGCAACACTGTCTTTGATAGTTGAATGGGCAAGAAATTACAAACACAAGTTATTGACAAAAATAGCAGATGACTCAGTACCTGTCCCGATTTCTACCATACTTCATGCACCCAAAGAATTTATACACAAATTAGAAATTGCTAATGCTGTCTCCATGAATATAGTACATACGTGGATAAGGCATTCCACTTCATTAATGCCAATAACATCGCCTTTAGTTAGAGTGATGGATTTACTTGGCTTATACTTAGACCAAACCAAAATTAGGTCCACAGACTCTTTACACTTGATCAAAGAAGACATATACAATATCCTAACAGAGGGCACGCTACTCCCACTACCAGACTTGCAAAACAAATTCCCAAAACAACATATTAATTTTCTCCACTACAAAAGGCTCATAAAAGCTGTAAGATTGTATTTACAAACTGGACTCCCATTTAGGGAATTAACAACTTTCAAATCATTATTAACCCAACATAAACAGCCCAAAGGAATCTTAGCAAAACTATACCAGGCTCTCCTGACCATTTCAGCACCTATTAAACGGGCCTATATAATAGCATGGGAGAAAGAACTTGATATTAAACTGCAGGACTGGGAAGTTGAGCCCATATATAAAAATACGTTAGGCCAATCCAGATGTGTAAGACACATACATGGTACCCCAATATACCCCCAACCTGCTGGAAATGTTCTAGAGATAACGTTCCTGCATATTTGGTGGTCATGCGATAAAATAAAGCCGTTTTGGGATAATATTCTGAAAATTATAACCAAGTTGTGCAAACTTACGAAACCTCCTCGGCCACGTCTCATTTTTTAAAATGGTCTAGCGATAAGTTCAAACACAAATCACTGCTTCCATTTTTGTTAGCAGCAGCCGAATTAATTATTCCTACAAAATGGCGCTCTCAGAACTGCCCGAGTGTTATTGAATGGATCCAAAGAGTTGACCAGCTTTATTATATAGAGTAAATCGGAGCTTACACATATTTCTCAAGAGACAAATTTGAGGTAATCTGGGCGCCATGGGTATCATATAGACAATCTGTCGAATATCTAAAGGCAACAAGGCAATAGTTCTAAATAAAGAATTAGTGATGGTCTGGTCTCCACTTTAAAACTCAGCAAGCTATAACCGAATGCTAATATTCTCTCTGCTGCGTCTCATGAAATCATAGGATATCACCTGCCAATACCATTACTCACCCCTGAATTTGAGACTTCCCCTTTCTTCCCCCCATACTCCTTTCTCTACTTTTCTTTATCTGTCTAACTGCATTAATGTTTTTCATATTTGCTGTATAGGTATGAAAGCATTGGATTAGTATCCTGCGTGTTAAAGTGGTAGGAAAAATGATGACAAACTGCCTTAGAATGAGAAATTGTGACTTAGAGATAAAGAAGAAAAATGGAGGGCACCATCAAAAAATATATATATTTAATATGTATTTGGAATCTTCCTGAAGCATGTGAAAACACTGGGCATTCATACAAAGTAAAGGACATGCCAAATCGGAGATCACCCAAAAGGATATAATAAATTTAATATTTTATTGAGTATACAAAGCAGAGCAAAATTTAAAAACAATTAAAAACCAATAGTGCCCATCAAAGACAAGATCCACCTCACGGACTAGAAAATAAATGGAAAAATAATAATGAACCACTAGAGGGTGATTGTTGTTTTATACACCCTGGTCACACTGGAAAAAATACCCAGTTATTTTGACACAAAACAATGAACCACTAGAGGGCAATTGTTTTATACACCCTGGTCACACCGGAAAAAATATCCAATTGTTTTGACACCTGGTAAGGGCACTCCAAGGGGAAGTATTTCCCCTTTAAATATGGGAGTTGTTCACATCACAAAAAACATCAAATTACATTCATGTGAAAATAGATGTAACAGTTTGTGTCACTTATTGAACACTAATAACGCAACTCTTTACCAATACACTGACCCCCATTAGGGTCTATTGTAAAACTTGAGAGAACAGCCCCATACTAATAGCTGTACCACTTATGTAGGTCCATAAAGGGGAAATTAGTAGTAAATCACAACCAGTAAGAAAAATTACAGACAATACTGCATAAAAGCTCAACAAAGTGTGTATAGTGTCAACACGTAAATAGATGGTTATATCACATCTTAGTTACCGCCTGTCATTATATGGGAATTAAGCAAATAGTCAGAAGGTAGCAGCAAGTGCACAGCAGAAGAATCACATGAATAAAAATAGATGCTAGTGCTAAATAATACTATAACCATTGGACATGCTGCCACAAAGGAGGACAAGTCCAAGCAGTACCCTTTGAATACGACCAGTCAGGGTGTCAGTCAAAGAAGTCTGCAGTCCAAGAAGCAGCAGAAGAGCCCAACGCATGTTACCACACACGGTGGCTTCGTCGGGGGCAAGTATAGCGGCTTCAGTACACTCATATGTTTAAATAGACATAGCAAAACTAGAAGATCCCAGTCTGATGTGAAAGACTCCGGCCGAAAAAAACAGAAATTATGTCAGCAGCGACATTCGGGTGCTCACAGGTGCCACTGCGCAAACTAGAAGCTTGGGCTGATAAATGACAAATGAGCTTTAATGGCGATAAATGTAAGGTCATGCACTTAGGTAGAGCAAATAAGATGGGCAAAACAGTCAATGAAAAAGACCTGGGTGTATGGGTGGACGACAAACTCACATTTAGTGGCCAGTGTCAGGCAGCTGCTACAAAGGCAAATAAAATAATGGGATGCATTAAAAGAGGCATAGATTCTCATGAGGAGAACATCATTTTACCTCTATAGCTGTGGGTGCACAAGTCCCTTGTGCAGCCACATTTAGAATACTGTGTACAGTTCTGGTCTCCGGTGTACAAGAAATACATAGCATAGCTGAACTAGAACAGCTGCAGAGAATAGCGGCCAAGGTTATTAGAGGACTGGGGGTCTGCATTACCAAGACAGGCTATTGCACTTGGGGTTATTTAGTTTGGAAAAATGAAGACTAAGGGGTGATCTTATTTTAATGTATAAATATATGAGGGGACAGTACAGAGACCTTTCTAATGACCTTTTTACACATAGACCTGAGACGGGGACAAGGGGGCATCCTCTACGTCTGGAGGAAAGAAGGTTTAAGCATAATCACAGACACTGATTCTTTACTGTAAGAGCAGTGAGACTGTGGAACTCTCTGCCGTATGATGTTGTAATGAGTGATTCATTACTAAAAGTTAAGAGGGGACTGGATGCCTTTCTTAAAAAGCATAATGTTACAGGGAATATACACTAGATTCCTTGATAGATGAGCTAAGGAGGACCAAAAGGAAGCTTTGTTCGATTTGTAAAATTAATTCTATTTTATTTGTTACAAAAAACACTATTAAAAAACATACATATCTAAAATACAAGCACATGATACATGTATAACAGTGCAAATGTCACAAAAGTGCAAGAAAAGACACCAGAGCAATAAGGAGTGTCCCACATGAGTCATTAATTATATGTATCCATACATGTGAAGTCTGTAGGGTGTCAGCAAGCCTATTACCCCATGTATTGCCCCCAATTAGTGGGGTTTTGTACCTATCAAAATTGCCTAGTGTATGGTGTCATATATTAAGCATATATCACAGAAGCTACCCTTAGCATAAAGCATGTAGCTGTAACCCCATGAACGTAAGGGCGCTGAATATAGGGGTCCTGTGAAATGAACATGGGATAAAGACCTGTCTCACCTGACACAAGGACACTCCACCACGCACCCCGACGCGCGTTTCGCCTCTCGTAAGCCTCGCTTTATCAAGGGGAAGCGAGGCTTACGAGAGGCGAAACGCGCGTCGGGGTGCGTGGTGGAGTGTCCTTGTGTCAGGTGAGACAGGTCTTTATCCCATGTTCATTTCACAGGACCTCTATATTCAGCGCCCTTACGTTCATGGGGTTACAGCTACATGCTTTATGCTAAGGGTAGCTTCTGTGATATATGCTTAATATATGACACCATACACTAGGCAATTTTGATAGGTAAAAAACCCCACTAATTGGGGGCAATACATGGGGTAATAGGCTTGCCGACACCCTACAGACTTCACATGTATGGATACATATAATTAATGACTCATGTGGGACACTCCTTATTGCTCTGGTGTCTTTTCTTGCACTTTTGTGACATTTGCACTGTTATACATGTATCATGTGCTTGTATTTTAGATATGTATGTTTTTTAATAGTGATTTTTGTAACAAATAAAATAGAATTAATTTTAAAAATCGAACAAAGCTTCCTTTTGGTCCTCCTTAGCTCATATGATACAATTTAAGGGAGTTAATAATGGTATTTTGTGACTTATGATGGTCACAATTATGTTTCTGGAAAATGTGTTAATTTCCTTGATAGAGCGTTGATCCAGGGAACCAGTCTGATTGCCGTATGTGCAGTCGGGAATGAATTTTTTTCCCGAATGTGGAGTTTACTGTTTGTCACATGTTTTTTTTTTGCCTTCCTCTGGATCAACATGTTAGGGCATGTAAGGTTAGGCTATGGGTTGAACTAGATGGACTTAAAGTCTTCCTTCAACCTTAATAATTATGTTACTATGTTACTATGACTGCAATATATTAAGAGGATAAAACCTTTGATGGGAGTGCTTCTTTATTGGATATGGCTGAGACCATATGGAGTGAATGGAAGTCTGTATAGGATAAATAAGATACTGTAAGGAGTCAACTGAATAAGCTGAATGCCAGAGTACAACCACTGGCAAAAATTATGTAATCACCGGCCTTGGAGCATGTTCATTCAGTTGTTTAATTTTGTATAAATAAAGCAGATCACAGACATGGCACAAAACTAAAGTCATTTCAAATGGCAAATTTCTAGCTTTAAGAAACACTAAAAGAAATCAAGAACAAAAAATGTGGTAGTCAGTAATGGTTACTTTTTTTAAACAAGTATAAGGTAAAAATTATGGAGTCACTCATTTATGAGGGAAAAAATTATGGAATCACCCTGTGAATTTTCATTCCCAAAACTAACATTGCATCAAATTAGATCTGCTCGTTAGTCTGCATCTAAAAAGGAGTGATCACACCTTGGAGAGCTGTTGCACCAAGTGGACTGACATGAATCATGGCTCCAACACAAGAAATGTTAATTGAAACAAAGGAGAGAATCATCAAACTTTTAAAAGAGGGTAAATCATCACCAATGTTGCAAAAGATGTTGGTTGTTCACAGTCAGCTGTGTCTAAAATTTGGATCAAATACATACAACATGGGAAGGTTGTTATAGGTAAACATACTGGTAGACCAAGGAAGACATCAAAGCGTCAAGACTAGTGTTGAGCGATACTTTCCGATATCGGAAAGTATCGGTATCGGAAAGTATCGGCCGATACCGTCACAGTATCGGAATCCAATCCGATACCGATACCCGATCCCAATGCAAGTCAATGGGACGAAAATATCGGAATCAAAATAAACCCTTTATACACTTGTAGGTTCATTCTACATGAAGGAAAACAACTAAGAATATTGTAGGATGTATTGGGGGACGTGGCGGAGATATTAAAGGGACAGAGGTTTAGCCCAATGTAATAGAATAGCAGGATTTTTTATTTTTTTTTATGAAGTTCGGCGTTAGAAAGAATTTGACTATGTTTTTTTTTTTTTTTTTATGTCAGATATTGATGTTTCACTACTTCCACGCCCTTCACCTTCTTTTTTACTTCTCCCACGCTTTCTTCTTAATTATCCTCATCATCAGCTTCTTTGACATCAACTTCTTCACCTTATTCATCTTCTTCTTCATCTTCTACCTATTATTTTTTGGGTTACATTGTTCATATTCTTTTTATTTTACTATTATCTTCATCATATTCAACTTCTTCATCATATTCTTATTTGTGACAGGCATTCCCGTAGTTGTTATCTATAAAAGTTTGAAGATTACACCTTCCGTTCTGCCTGTCACAAAACAGTTACATTTGTCCGCGTTCAGTTTGGCCTGCAGCATCAGGCTTTATCCAGGGGCACCACGAGGAGGAACGGACTCACCCCCATACACTGCTTAGTCTTCTTCTGCTTATAATTTACATAATATTTTTTGCTCTGATATTTTGTGTTATGCTTAATGTCCTTCTGCTCTTTGTTCTGCAGCCTCTTGTTCTTCTGCTTCTCGGTCTTCCAGGTCGTCGTCGTCTCCAGGGTCGTCGTCTCCGGGGTCGTCGTCATCGGGGTGGTCTTCAGGGTCGTCGTCTCCGGGGTCGTCGTCATCGGGGTGGTCTTCGGGGTCATCGTCTCCAGGGTCGTCGTCATCACGGTGGTTGTCGTCTCTGGTGTCGTCGTCATCTTAGGGGTGGTCTTCTGGGTCATTGTGTTTAGTCTCTTGAACTTGGAAATGTAGCAGAAGGTACAAGAAGGCTGAGAAAATGCCGAGAACCAGCTGATGGAACTGGAACTCGGATGGCTACCCGAAGGTCCAAGAGCCAATGGAACTACCGAGGACCAGCTGACGTTACTGGAACCCGGTTACTAAGCAGGAGGTACCTGTGCTGAAAGCACTACCAAGGACCACCTGACGTTGGTGGAACTCGGATACCCAGAGGGAGGCACCTAAGCCAAAGGCTCTGCCCGGAACCAGCTGACGGTACTGGAACCAGGATGGGGAGCAGAAGGTACAAGAGCAAAAGACACTGCCGAGAACCAGCTGACGGTGCTGGAACCCGGATGGGTAGCCGAAGGTCCAAGAGCCAATGGAACTACCGAGGACCAGCTGACGTTACTGGAACCCGGTTACTAAGCAGGAGGTACCCGTGCCTGAAAGCACTACCAAGGACCACCTGACGTTGGTGGAACTCGGATACCCAGAGGGAGGCACCTAAGCCAAAGGCTCTGCCCGGAACCAGCTGACGGTACTGGAACCAGGATGGGGAGCAGAAGGTACAAGAGCAAGTGTCTGCGTGGCTTTTGCAGGACACGATGCCGGCTGCACAGCAGGGGAACAGCTGGCGGTGCTGAACCCCACTGACACTTTGGCTGGTGTTTTTCTCTGTGCAGCTAGCAGTACCGGGCCCCAACTGGCGGTGTTGGAGCCCAGGGCTCTGCAGGGGGAGCAGAGTGTAGGCCGAAGCCTAATCGAACCAATTTCAAAGGTAACCTTTAACCCCCCCTCAGGGGTTACAAAGTAGAAGAGCCACAGCTTATGCAGCAGTAGTGGTGCACAAGTCAAAGGTTGCTCTTTTAATTTGGCTCCTTGCACACGCTGAATGGAACACGTATAACATTTAGCCCTTTATACAGTCAAACTGTGTTGGAGGCGCGAGTTCCCTTTGTAATGAGACGCAGCACAGATGTCAAGAATCCCACCTTGGTGCTGGGTGCAGCCTCCTGAGCGTTGTTATTTGCTGTACAGGAGTCTGCGCTGTCGTGTTATCCCCTGGCCTAGCGCTGTTAGCGCTGCCCATCTTCTGACCTCATTTAATGTTGGCTGGTGCGGTTCGCGATGCCCATGAATCACAGCCCCGCAGTGTATTGACATAGTTAAAACACTGCGGGGCTGGGATTCATGGCCTGGCGCAGTACATATGTTCGCCTCTCGCTTGGGTTCTTACACCCGCTTCAGACTGTGCGGCGTCATCTGATCCCTTATCGCATGCCACGGCCATGAAGCCGCACAGTCCGAAGAAGGCGGAAGGAGAGGAGGGACAGGCGAACTGATGCACTGATCCTGCCCATCAATCACACCCTCGCAGTCCCAATAAATAAGACACCGAGGGGCGTTGTGTGGGTCAGGGCGTCCGCAGAGGCGCAGGCAGCCAAACAATGATGCCAGAAGACGGGCAGCGCTACCAAGGGGGTTGCAGCGTGTCATTACAAAGGAAAGTCACACCACCGGGACGGTTAAATGGTCACACAGAGGACACATTTCAGACGTGTTTTCAGTTCCACATGTGCGAGGAGAATACGTTTCTGAGCCACCTTGCACACATGCAGCATTACCGCTGTACAAGGTGGCTGGATAACGTAAAAACGCCTGGGGGAGGGGGGACAGGTTCCCTTCAATTTCAGTTCTTGTGTCTGCGTGGCTTTTGCAGGACACGTTGCCGGCTGCACAGCAGGGGAACAGCTGGCGGTGCTGGACCCCACTGACACATTGGCTGGTGTTTTTCTCTGTGCAGCTAGCACATCTGGGCCCCAACTGGCGGTGTGTTAGAGCCCAGGGACAGCAGGAGGAGGAGCAGGAGGAGGAGGAGCAGGGGGAGGGGAGTGTAGGCCGAAGCCTGCACTGGCGGCAGCTTTGGGTCTGTTGTGTCTGCGTGGCTTTTGCAGGACACGTTGCCGGCTACACAGCAGGGGAACAGCTGGCGGTGCTGGACCCCACTGACACATTGGCGAGGTGTTTGGCTCTGTGCAGCCAGCACTTCCGGACAGCAACTAGCGTTGTTGGAGCCCGGGCTCTGCAGGTGGAGCAGAGTGTAGGCCGAAGCCTAATTGAACCGATTTCAAAAGTCACCTTTAACCCCCCCTCAGGGGTTACAAAGTAGAAGAGCCACAGCTTATGCAGCAGTAGTGGTGCACAAGTCAAAGGTTGCTCTTTTAATTTGGCTCCTTGCACACGCTGAATGGAACACGTATAACATTTAGCCCTTTATACAGTCAAACTGTGTTGGAGGCGCGAGTTCCCTTTGTAATGAGACGCAGCACAGATGTCAAGAATCCCACCTTGGTGCTGGGTGCAGCCTCCTGAGCGTTGTTATTTGCTGTACAGGAGTCTGCGCTGTCGTGTTATCCCCTGGCCTAGCGCTGTTAGCGCTGCCCATCTTCTGACCTCATTTAATGTTGGCTGGTGCGGTTCGCGATGCCCATGAATCACAGCCCCGCAGTGTATTGACATAGTTAAAACACTGCGGGGCTGGGATTCAGGGCCTGGCGCAGCACATATGTTGGCCTCTCACACTCGGGTCCTTACACCCGCTTCAGACTGTGCGGCGTCATCTGATCCCTTATCGCATGCCACGGCCATGAAGCCGCACAGTCCGAAGAAGGCGGAAGGAGAGGAGGGACAGGCGAACTGATGCACTGATCCTGCCCATCAATCACACCCTCGCAGTCCCAATAAATAAGACACCGAGGGGCGTTGTGTGGGTCAGGGCGTCCGCAGAGGCGCAGGCAGCCAAACAATGATGCCAGAAGACGGGCAGCGCTACCAAGGGGGTTGCAGCGTGTCATTACAAAGGAAAGTCACACCACCGGGACGGTTAAATGGTCACACAGAGGACACATTTCAGACGTGTTTTCAGTTCCACATGTGCGAGGAGAATACGTTTCTGAGCCACCTTGCACACATGCAGCATTACCGCTGTACAAGGTGGCTGGATAACGTAAAAACGCCTGGGGGAGGGGGGACAGGTTCCCTTCAATTTCAGTTCTTGTGTCTGCGTGGCTTTTGCAGGACACGTTGCCGGCTGCACAGCAGGGGAACAGCTGGCGGTGCTGGACCCCACTGACACATTGGCTGGTGTTTTTCTCTGTGCAGCTAGCACATCTGGGCCCCAACTGGCGGTGTGTTAGAGCCCAGGGACAGCAGGAGGAGGAGCAGGAGGAGGAGGAGCAGGGGGAGGGGAGTGTAGGCCGAAGCCTGCACTGGCGGCAGCTTTGGGTCTGTTGTGTCTGCGTGGCTTTTGCAGGACACGTTGCCGGCTACACAGCAGGGGAACAGCTGGCGGTGCTGGACCCCACTGACACATTGGCGAGGTGTTTGGCTCTGTGCAGCCAGCACTTCCGGACAGCAACTAGCGTTGTTGGAGCCCGGGCTCTGCAGGTGGAGCAGAGTGTAGGCCGAAGCCTAATTGAACCGATTTCAAAAGTCACCTTTAACCCCCCCTCAGGGGTTACAAAGTAGAAGAGCCACAGCTTATGCAGCAGTAGTGGTGCACAAGTCAAAGGTTGCTCTTTTAATTTGGCTCCTTGCACACGCTGAATGGAACACGTATAACATTTAGCCCTTTATACAGTCAAACTGTGTTGGAGGCGCGAGTTCCCTTTGTAATGAGACGCAGCACAGATGTCAAGAATCCCACCTTGGTGCTGGGTGCAGCCTCCTGAGCGTTGTTATTTGCTGTACAGGAGTCTGCGCTGTCGTGTTATCCCCTGGCCTAGCGCTGTTAGCGCTGCCCATCTTCTGACCTCATTTAATGTTGGCTGGTGCGGTTCGCGATGCCCATGAATCACAGCCCCGCAGTGTATTGACATAGTTAAAACACTGCGGGGCTGGGATTCAGGGCCTGGCGCAGCACATATGTTGGCCTCTCACACTCGGGTCCTTACACCCGCTTCAGACTGTGCGGCGTCATCTGATCCCTTATCGCATGCCACGGCCATGAAGCCGCACAGTCCGAAGAAGGCGGAAGGAGAGGAGGGACAGGCGAACTGATGCACTGATCCTGCCCATCAATCACACCCTCGCAGTCCCAATAAATAAGACACCGAGGGGCGTTGTGTGGGTCAGGGCGTCCGCAGAGGCGCAGGCAGCCAAACAATGATGCCAGAAGACGGGCAGCGCTACCAAGGGGGTTGCAGCGTGTCATTACAAAGGAAAGTCACACCACCGGGACGGTTAAATGGTCACACAGAGGACACATTTCAGACGTGTTTTCAGTTCCACATGTGCGAGGAGAATACGTTTCTGAGCCACCTTGCACACATGCAGCATTACCGCTGTACAAGGTGGCTGGATAACGTAAAAACGCCTGGGGGAGGGGGGACAGGTTCCCTTCAATTTCAGTTCTTGTGTCTGCGTGGCTTTTGCAGGACACGTTGCCGGCTGCACAGCAGGGGAACAGCTGGCGGTGCTGGACCCCACTGACACATTGGCTGGTGTTTTTCTCTGTGCAGCTAGCACATCTGGGCCCCAACTGGCGGTGTGTTAGAGCCCAGGGACAGCAGGAGGAGGAGCAGGAGGAGGAGGAGCAGGGGGAGGGGAGTGTAGGCCGAAGCCTGCACTGGCGGCAGCTTTGGGTCTGTTGTGTCTGCGTGGCTTTTGCAGGACACGTTGCCGGCTACACAGCAGGGGAACAGCTGGCGGTGCTGGACCCCACTGACACATTGGCGAGGTGTTTGGCTCTGTGCAGCCAGCACTTCCGGACAGCAACTAGCGTTGTTGGAGCCCGGGCTCTGCAGGTGGAGCAGAGTGTAGGCCGAAGCCTAATTGAACCGATTTCAAAAGTCACCTTTAACCCCCCCTCAGGGGTTACAAAGTAGAAGAGCCACAGCTTATGCAGCAGTAGTGGTGCACAAGTCAAAGGTTGCTCTTTTAATTTGGCTCCTTGCACACGCTGAATGGAACACGTATAACATTTAGCCCTTTATACAGTCAAACTGTGTTGGAGGCGCGAGTTCCCTTTGTAATGAGACGCAGCACAGATGTCAAGAATCCCACCTTGGTGCTGGGTGCAGCCTCCTGAGCGTTGTTATTTGCTGTACAGGAGTCTGCGCTGTCGTGTTATCCCCTGGCCTAGCGCTGTTAGCGCTGCCCATCTTCTGACCTCATTTAATGTTGGCTGGTGCGGTTCGCGATGCCCATGAATCACAGCCCCGCAGTGTATTGACATAGTTAAAACACTGCGGGGCTGGGATTCAGGGCCTGGCGCAGCACATATGTTGGCCTCTCACACTCGGGTCCTTACACCCGCTTCAGACTGTGTGGCGTCATCTGATCCCTTATCGCATGCCACGGCCATGAAGCCGCACAGTCCGAAGAAGGCGGAAGGAGAGGAGGGACAGGCGAACTGATGCACTGATCCTGCCCATCAATCACACCCTCGCAGTCCCAATAAATAAGACACCGAGGGGCGTTGTGTGGGTCAGGGCGTCCGCAGAGGCGCAGGCAGCCAAACAATGATGCCAGAAGACGGGCAGCGCTACCAAGGGGGTTGCAGCGTGTCATTACAAAGGAAAGTCACACCACCGGGACGGTTAAATGGTCACACAGAGGACACATTTCAGACGTGTTTTCAGTTCCACATGTGCGAGGAGAATACGTTTCTGAGCCACCTTGCACACATGCAGCATTACCGCTGTACAAGGTGGCTGGATAACGTAAAAACGCCTGGGGAGGGGGGACAGGTTCCCTTCAATTTCAGTTCTTGTGTCTGCGTGGCTTTTGCAGGACACGTTGCCGGCTGCACAGCAGGGGAACAGCTGGCGGTGCTGGACCCCACTGACACATTGGCTGGTGTTTTTCTCTGTGCAGCTAGCACATCTGGGCCCCAACTGGCGGTGTGTTAGAGCCCAGGGACAGCAGGAGGAGGAGCAGGAGGAGGAGGAGCAGGGGGAGGGGAGTGTAGGCCGAAGCCTGCACTGGCGGCAGCTTTGGGTCTGTTGTGTCTGCGTGGCTTTTGCAGGACACGTTGCCGGCTACACAGCAGGGGAACAGCTGGCGGTGCTGGACCCCACTGACACATTGGCGAGGTGTTTGGCTCTGTGCAGCCAGCACTTCCGGACAGCAACTAGCGTTGTTGGAGCCCGGGCTCTGCAGGTGGAGCAGAGTGTAGGCCGAAGCCTAATTGAACCGATTTCAAAAGTCACCTTTAACCCCCCCTCAGGGGTTACAAAGTAGAAGAGCCACAGCTTATGCAGCAGTAGTGGTGCACAAGTCAAAGGTTGCTCTTTTAATTTGGCTCCTTGCACACGCTGAATGGAACACGTATAACATTTAGCCCTTTATACAGTCAAACTGTGTTGGAGGCGCGAGTTCCCTTTGTAATGAGACGCAGCACAGATGTCAAGAATCCCACCTTGGTGCTGGGTGCAGCCTCCTGAGCGTTGTTATTTGCTGTACAGGAGTCTGCGCTGTCGTGTTATCCCCTGGCCTAGCGCCGTTAGCGCTGCCCATCTTCTGACCTCATTTAATGTTGGCTGGTGCGGTTCGCGATGCCCATGAATCACAGCCCCGCAGTGTATTGACATAGTTAAAACACTGCGGGGCTGGGATTCAGGGCCTGGCGCAGCACATATGTTGGCCTCTCACACTCGGGTCCTTACACCCGCTTCAGACTGTGCGGCGTCATCTGATCCCTTATCGCATGCCACGGCCATGAAGCCGCACAGTCCGAAGAAGGCGGAAGGAGAGGAGGGACAGGCGAACTGATGCACTGATCCTGCCCATCAATCACACCCTCGCAGTCCCATTAAATAAGACAACGAGGGGCGTTGTGTGGGTCAGGGCGGCCGCAGAGGCGCAGCCAGCCAAACAATGATGCCAGAAGACGGGCAGCGTTACCAAGGAGCTTGTTGCGTGTGTCAATACAAAGTCAAATCACACCTGAGGGACGTTTTAATGGTCACAGAGGACACATTTTAGACGTGTTCACTTCAACATGGGCAAGGAGAATAAGTTTCTGAGCCACCTTGAACACATGCAGCATTACTGCTGTTCAAGGTAGCTGTAAAACATAGAAACACCTGGGGGAGGGGGGACAGGTTCCCTTCAATTTCAGTTCTTGTGTCTGCGTGGCGGTCGCAGGACACGTTGCCGGCTACACAGCAGGGGAACAGCTGGCGGTGCTGAACCCCACTGACACATTGGCTGGTGTTTTTCTCTGTGCAGCTAGCACATCTGGGCAAAAACTGGCGGTGTTAGAGCCCAGGGTCAGCAGGAGGAGCAGGGGGAGCGGAGTGTAGGCCGAAGCCTGCACTCGAGCAAGTTGAAAGGAAACCTTTAACCCCCCCCCCAGGCGTTTGTAGCTGAAAGAGCCATTGTGTACAGCACTAATGCTGGAAAAGGTAAACTTAGCTCTTTTAATTATGGTCCTTGTACATGCGGAACCTAACATTTATGAAATGTGTCTCCTCACAGCGTTAAACCGTCCGGTAGGTGGAACTTTCCTTTGTCGTGTGACGCAGCACAGCCATCATTTTTACCCCCTTGGCGCCGTGCGCCGCCTCCTCAGCGTTGTTTGAATCTGTCCAGGAGCCTGCGCTGTTAGGTTAGCCCTTGGCCATGCACACATGTTGCGCTGCCCGTCTTCTGACCTCATTTGGTGTCAGGCTGGCTGCGCCTGTGCGGGTGCGCTGGCCGAGATCCCGCCTCGCAGTGTCGTCTAATGTAATCCCACCGCGGGCCTGTGATCCGTGCCCGTGCGCAGTGCATATCCTCTCCTCTCACTCCCCTCCCTACGGCTTTTTCAGACTGTGCGGTGTCACGGCCGTGGCATGCTATTAGGGACCAGCTGACATCGCACAGTCTGAAGAAGCCGTAGGGAGGGGAGTGAGAGGAGAGGATATGCACTGCGCACGGGCACGGATCACAGGCCCGCGGTGGGATTACATTAGACGACACTGCGAGGCGGGATCTCGGCCAGCGCACCCGCACAGGCGCAGCCAGCCTGACACCAAATGAGGTCAGAAGACGGGCAGCGCAACATGTGTGCATGGCCAAGGGCTAACCTAACAGCGCAGGCTCCGGGACAGATTCAAACAACGCTGAGGAGGGGGCGCACGGCGCCAAGGGGGTAAAAATGATGGCTGTGCTGCGTCACACGACAAAGGAAAGTTCCACCTACCGGACGGTTTAACGCTGTGTGGGGACACATTTCATAAGTGTTAGGTTCAGCATGTGCAAGGAGCATCACGAAAAGAGGCACTTTTTCCCTTTGCATCATTACTGCTGCACAAGGTGGCTCCTTCAGTAACAAACGCTTGGGGGGGGGGGGTCAGGTTCCCTTACATTTAACTTGTTGTGTCTGCGTGGCGGTCGCAGTACACGTTGCCGTATACACAGCAGGGGAACAGCTGGCGGTGCTGAACCCCACTAACACATTGGCGAGGTGTTTGGCTCTGTGCGTACAGCACTTCTGGACGGCAACTAGCGGTGTTGGAGCCCAGGGACAGGTGGAGGAGGAGGAGGTTGGAGGAGGTTGGAGGAGGTAGGAGGGATTGCCACACACACAGCAGGGGAACAGCTGACGTTACTGAACCCCAATAACAGAGGAGCGACTGTTGACTGTGCGTACAGCACTTCTGGACGGCAACTGGCGGTGTTGGAGCCCAGGGGCAGGTGGAGGAGGAGGAGGTTGGAGGAGGTTGGAGGAGGTAGGAGGGATTGCCACACACACAGCAGGGGAACAGCTGACGTTACTGAACCCCAATAACAGAGGAGGGACTGTTGACTGTGCGTACAGCACTTCTGGACGGCAACTGGCGGTGTTGGAGCCCAGGGGCAGGTGGAGGAGGAGGAGGTTGGAGGAGGTTGGAGGAGGTAGGAGGGATTGCCACACACACAGCAGGGGAACAGCTGACGTTACTGAACCCCAATAACAGAGGAGGGACTGTTGACTGTGCGTACAGCACTTCTGGACGGCAACTGGCGGTGTTGGAGCCCAGGGACAGGTGGAGGAGGAGGAGGTTGGAGGAGGTTGGAGGAGGTAGGAGGGATTGCCACACACACAGCAGGGGAACAGCTGACGTTACTGAACCCCAATAACAGAGGAGGGACTGTTGACTGTGCGTACAGCACTTCTGGACGGCAACTGGCGGTGTTGGAGCCCAGGGGCAGGTGGAGGAGGAGGAGGTTGGAGGAGGTAGGAGGGATTGCCACACACACAGCAGGGGAACAGCTGACGTTACTGAACCCCAATAACAGAGGAGCGACTGTTGACTGTGCGTACAGCACTTCTGGACGGCAACTAGCGGTGTTGGAGCCCAGGGACAGGTGGAGGAGGAGGAGGTTGGAGGAGGTTGGAGGAGGTAGGAGGGATTGCCACACACACAGCAGGGGAACAGCTGACGTTACTGAACCCCAATAACAGAGGAGGGACTGTTGACTGTGCGTACAGCACTTCTGGACGGCAACTGGCGGTGTTGGAGCCCAGGGGCAGGTGGAGGAGGAGGAGGTTGGAGGAGGTTGGAGGAGGTAGGAGGGATTGCCACACACACAGCAGGGGAACAGCTGATGTTACTGAACCCCAATAACAGAGGAGCGACTGTTGACTGTGCGTACAGCACTTCTGGACGGCAACTGGCGGTGTTGGAGCCCAGGGGCAGGTGGAAAAGCAGAGGAACACAATGTAGGCCGAAGCCTGAGAAAGTCGAAAGGGAACCTTTAACCCCCCCCCCAAGGCGTTTGTAGCTGAAAGAGCCAGCTTGTGCAGCACAAAAGATGCAAAAGGAAAAGGTGGCTCTTTTCATCATGCTCCTTGCAAACACAGAACTAAACACTTATAAAATGTGTCCCCTGAAGCCGTGAAACCGTCCCGGAGGTGGGACTTTCCTTCGTAATATGACGCAGCACAGCCATCATTACTACCCCCCCGCCGCCGTGCCCCGGCTCCTCAGCGTTGTTTGATTCCGTCCCGGAGCCTGCGCTGTTATGTTATCCCGTGGCCAGGCACACTTAGCGCTGCCCATCTTCTGACATCATTTGGTGTCAGGCTGGCTGCGCCTGTGCGGCCGCGCTGGCCGAGAGCCCGCCTCGCAGTGTCTTCTGATGTAATCCCACTGGGGGCCTGGGATCCATGGCCATGCGCAGTGCATATCCTCGCCTCTCACTCCCCTCCCTACGGCTTCTTTTCCAGACTGTGCGGTGTCACGGCCGTGGCATGCTATTAGGGACCAGCTGACACCGAACAGTCTGAAGAAGCCATAGGGAGATGAGTGAGAGGTGGAGGTTCAGATATGCACTGCGCATGTCCATAGATCCCAGGCCCCCAGTGGGATTAAATCAGAAGACACTGCGAGGCGGGCTCTCGGCCAGCGTGGCCGCACAGGCGCAGCCAGCCTGACACCAAATGATGCCAGAAGACGGGCAGCGCTAAGTGTGCCTGGCCACGGGATAACATAACAGCGCAGGCTCCGGGACGGAATCAAACAACGCTGAGGAGCCGGGGCGCGGCGCCGGGGGGGTAGGAATGACGGCTGTGCTGCGTCATATTACGAAGGAAAGTCCCACCTCCGGGACGGTTTTACGGTATCAGTGGACACATTTTATAAGTGTTAAGTTTTGCGTGTGCAAGGAGCAAAACCAAAATAGCTACCTTTTTCCTTGTGCAGCATTACTGCTGCACAAGGTGGCTCTTTCAGTAACAAACGCCTTGGGGGGGGGGGGGACAGATTCCCTTACATTTCAGTTGTTGTGTCAGCGTGGCGGTCGCATGACACATTGCCGGCTACACAGCTGGGGATCAGCTGACGTTACTGAAACCCAATAACACTGGGTCGTATGTTTTCACTGTGCAGACGGCACGTCTGAGCCTCAACTGGCGGTGTTGGAGCCCAGGAATTTAAGTTCAGGTGGTAGAAAGATGAACACAACAGGAGACCTGGATAACGTATACAGTGACCTAATTTTTTAATCAGGAGGAGGAGTGGCAAATTCCTGCGAGATCCAGGCCTTGTTCATTTTCAGGAAAGTAAGCCGGTCAACGTTATCGGAGGATAGTCGCATGCGACGGTCAGTTAGTACACCACCTGCAGCACCTAAGACACGTTCCGATAATACACTGGCCGCAGGGCAAGACAGCACCTCCAATGCATACTGGCTTAGCTCTGGCCATGTATCCAGCTTTGAGACCCAAAACTTGAAAGGGGAAGAGCCGTCTGGGAGTACAGCAAGAGGGCAAGACATGTAGTCTGTCACCATCTGACGGAACCGTTGCCTCCTGCTGACTGGAGCCGTCTGTGATGGTGTAGACTTTTGTGGGGGGCACACAAAACTGTGCCACAGTTGGGCCATACTGGTCTTGCCTTGGGCAGAGGCACTGCTTCTGCTCCCTCTTTGTGCAGAGCCTCCACCACTGCCTGGACGCACTGAGCTGCTTTGGAATGCAGTAGCAGCACTTCTCTCAGTTGGAATGGAGAAGATGATGGAACTGACCAGTGTGTCTTGGTACTCCCGCATTTTTCGCTCCCGGTTCAACGGTGTGATGAGGCTTTCTACGTTGTCCCGGTAGCGAGGATCGAGGAGGGTGAACACCCAATAATCAGACATGTTGAGAATGTGGTCGATGCGGCGGTCGTTTCTCAGGCACTGCAGCATGTAATCCACCATGTGCTGCAGACTGCCAACTGCCCAAGAAACGCTGTCCCCAGCTGGAGGCGTGATCTCTGCCCGCTCGTCATCACCCCACCCTCGCTGTACACACTGAGTACTGGACAATTGTGTAACTCCCTCCTCTGGACGGATGTCTTCCTCCTCCATTGACTCCTCCTCATCCTCCTCACAAACTGTCCCCTGCCTACGCGTTTGTGAGGAACCACGTGGCGCTGACTGTCCAGAAGATGATGGAAGTGGTGAATCCTCATCCTCCACCTCTTCCACAACATCATCCCTTAGCGCTTGCAGTGATTTTTCAAGCAGGCAGATAAGGGGGACAGTCATGCTGACTAGTGCATCATCTGCACTCGCCATCCGCGTGGAATAATCAAAGGGACGCAAAACCTGGCAGACATCCTTCATAGTGGCCCACTCTGTGGTTGTGAAGTCTGTACGGCGCTGACTGCGACTTTTTTGCGCCTGATACAGCTGGTACTCCATTACAGCTTGCTGCTGCTCACACAACCGCTCCAACATATGTAACGTGGAATTCCACCTGGTAGGTAGGTCACATATGATGCGATGTTCCGGCAGGCGGTGTCGGCGCTGCAGAGCCGCAATGCGCGCTTTTGCCGTGCTGGAACGCCGCAAGTGAGCACACTCTAGGCGGACCTTGTGCAGCAGTGCATCAAGATCCGGATAGTCCCTCAAAAAACTCTGCACGACCAAATTGAGCACATGTGCCAGACATGGGATGTGAGTGAGGTTGCCGAGGCCCAGGGCTGCCACCAGATTTCGGCCATTATCACACACTACCATGCCTGGCTGGAGATTCGCTGGCTCAAACCACACATCGCTCTCCTGCTTGATGGCATTCCAGAGCTCCTGCGCTGTGTGGCTACGATTCCCCAAAAAAATTAATTTCAAGACGGCCTGTTGACGTTTGGCCACGGCTGTGCTCATGTCGGTCGTAACAGGTACACGTTCATCACGGGTCCATGTGGAGGTGGACTGTGACGGCTCCTGCAGCGATGATTCTGAGGAACTGGTGTAAGAGGAGGAGTCAATGCGTACAGAATGGATTCCTGCAATCCTTGGAGTGGGCAGGACACGTCCTGCGCCACTCGCACGGTCTGTACCCGGCTCAACTACATTAACCCAATGGGCAGTGAGGGAAAGGTATCGCCCCTGTCCATGTTGACTGGTCCACGCATCGGTGGTGAGGTGGACCTTGCTACCGACGGCGTTCAGTAGCGCGTGTTTTATGTGTCCCTCAACATGCTTGTGCAGGGCAGGGATGGCTTGCCTGCTGAAGTAAAAGTGGCTGGGCACACTGTACTGTGGGACTGCCAATGACATCAAGTCACGGAAGCTGTCAGTCTCCACCAGCCTGAATGACAGCATTTCCAGTGACAGAAGTTTGGCAATGCCTGCAGTCAGAGCCTGTGCTCGTGGGTGGTTTGACGAGAAAGGCCGCCTTTTCTCCCATGCCTGTACTACCGATGGCTGTAGACTGGGCTGGGAGTGTGTGGTTGACTGGGAAAGTGGTGCTGCGGGTGGAATGACAGCGGGTCTCTGGACAACAGGGCCAGAGGTTCTTCCACGGCGATCCTGGGAGGAAGCCGAACCAGCTGCGTGTGAGCTAGAGGAAGAGGCAACACGAGCTGAAGAGGTGGTAGCTGCCGCTGTTGGTTGGCCTAGCTCTTCAGTGTGTTTGTCTAACTCCGCCGGGTGCCTGTTGCGCACATGTTTCCACATGTTGGAGGTATTGAGGTTGGCGACTTTTTGACCTCTTTTGATTTTTTGATGACACACCTTGCATCTGACATAGCAAATGTCATCTGCAACTGTGTCAAAAAAGGACCAGGCACTGCAAGTCTTGGGAGCCCCCCTTTTGACTTTTGGAAGAGACATGCTCCTTACGGGTGCCAAAGCGGAGGCTGCAGGATCCGCAGTCTTCCCCCTCCCTCTCCCTCTTTGGGCCGTACGGGGAATCTCTTCCTCAGAGCTGCTCCCACCACCTTCCTGTCCCTGACGCCAAGATGGGTCAAGGACCTCATCATCTACACTACCCTCTGCCCCCAACTGCTCCTCCTGGGTAGTCTCAGCAGCAGAGCACGCACCAGTAAGTGGCACCTGAGTGTCATCATCAGCTGATGCGGCCTGCGAGGTGGTGACCGGAGCCACTGGCCCACCCGCCTCTTCAGAGGAAGACAGAAAAAGCGGTTGGGCATCACTGCACCCTGCCTCTTCTTCCATTTCTCCAATGCTGCTTGGCTGGCCCCCTGTTTCCAAGCCAAGAGATGATTCAGAGAACAGAAGTAGAGACTGCTCCTGTCCTGGGATCTCTGTCTGCCTGGGCAATTTTGCAGGTGGTGAAGAGACAGATGGCTGCTCTCCAGTGCTCTGTGTCTGAGAGGATGTGGCACTAATGGAAGTTGATGCATTAGCTGCCATCCATCCCACAACGGCTTCAATTTGGTCTTGACGCAGCAGCGGTGTACGGCGCTCGGCGACAAAGCTGCGCATGAACGACTGTTCCCTTGTGAAAGTGGGTGCTGATGACTCACCGGTGCCCGCAGCAGGCACAGAATCCCCACGTCCCCTCCCTGCTCCGCGCCCACGCCCACGCCCACGTGCCTTACTCACTGCCTTCTTCATCTTGGTTGACTGATAAAGATAAGCAGAAAAGTACTAACGGCTTTATGTGCTTATTCCTGAGCAACTCCTCCTAACAGGTATAAGACACACTAATTTTCTAAAGTGTGGACTAGACTTGAATATGAGCTAATGTGGCCTACACAAATGTAAAGTGGTGTAACTGGTGTGTTTGGTGAACTTTATTATTTATTTATTTTTTTTGGGCTGAACTAACAACGGATAGAGCTGCAGTCACACGGAGACCGTGCAGACAGCCGTAAACGGCGCTGCAAGGCCCAAAAACCCTCCTCTACTTTATCCTATGTAGTGTTTTTCCACAAATTAGCTGGAGACGGGTGGAAAGACACTAATAGGATTTTTTTAAATTAATTAGCAGCAGACTACACTACTTGAAAACAAAATGAAAATTGATTTGGCGGTATGACGCAGTGAACAACCCTGAGCTGGAGACAACCAAGCTACGGCTGCTCACAGACTACAGGGCGAGCTGCAGTCACACGGAGACCGTGCAGACAGCCGTAAACGGCGCTGCAAGGCCCAAAAACCCTCCTCTACTTTATCCTATGTAGTGTTTTTCCACAAATTAGCTGGAGACGGGTGGAAAGACACTAATAGGAATTTTTGGAAAAAATGTGCAGCAGCCTGCACTACTTCAAAAAAAAAAAAAAAAAGGACAGTATGAGGCAATGAACCACCCTCCCTGAACTGAATACAACCAGCTATGGATGGCCTATGTGGCTGCACTCAGACTAGAGAGTGGGCTGCACTCACACACACACACAGAGAGACCTTGCAGATCGCTGTGAAAACAGCGCTACAAGGCAAAAGGAAGGTGATTAGTAGGTGAACACAGCGGTTGCTAAATTAGCCTTTGGAAAGCACAAAGAAGCAAATCGCTATCTCTAAACTGTCCCTCAGTCAGCAAACAGCGTCCTGTCACTAACTGAATTCACAGCAGAGTGATCGCAAAATGGCGCCAGCGACTTTTAAACTGCATCATGACATCATTTAAGCAGCCAATCACAGCCTTGCCAGTAGTTTCATGCCCTCCATGCTAAACAGGATGTGCCCACACTTGGAATCTTTCTCATTGGCTGAATTTCTGAATTTTGAATCATGGAACTTCCGATTCCGGTATCCGATACGCGCCAAGTATCGGAATCCCGGTATCGGAATTCCGATACCGCAAGTATCGGCCGATACCCGATACTTGCGGTATCGGAATGCTCAACACTAGTCAAGACCGGAAACTTAACGCTATATGTCTCCAAAACAGAAAATGCACAGCAAAACAAATGAGGAACGAACGGGTGGAAACTGGAGTCAATGGCTGTGACCAAACTGTAAGAAACTGCCTAAAGAAAATGGGAAAATTTGACATTATCACACTTGGAAATGGGTAAAAATGGCACCAAAATTTGTACCACAATTTCTTCTGAATGTAGAAATACCACAAATGTGGCTGTACAGTACTGCTTAACCAAGCGGGGAGATTTGAGAGAAATTAAGAGCTATTGGCAAATAATGCTCCATCCCTTCCGAGTCTCGCCATATGGCTAAGCAGTACTATTATACAATAGGCATCCTGGAGTGCAGAAGTTTTTATAACAGTTTTCGGACTCCATATACAGAGCCCCTAGGTGCTAGAAGAGTAGAATCCCCCCTGAAGTGACCCAATTTTGGAAATTATATCCCATAAGGAAATTATCTACAGGTGTTGTGATGCTTTTGACGTCATGGGTGTTTTCCAAAAACAAGCAGCAGTGGATGTTGCTGAGTGAAAATTGCAAACTGCTTGTTGTAGTGACCAGTATAAATTAAGTGGACTCTCATCCCTGCAGAAATGCCAAACATGGGGATGCTAAATTTGGATTAGGCCCACTAGGGCCCAGAAGGGAAGAGGCATTTGGATTTGGGAGCACAGAATTTGCTGAATTTCTTTTGGGCGCTGTGGCCATTTTGCTTTTCCAGACTCTTTGTGCTATGAGTAACATGGAAGCCCCCAATATTTCCGTTAACAGGTGACGGACGTGAGTGGGGACTTGTTTTTTTTGTGTAATGAATTGAAGCTTTTTTGGTAATTTTTTACATAACATTTGGGATCACATTTATCCGGCGCTCTACGGTGAGCACTTACTTCGGGGTTTCCATTTAAATCCTCGAGTGAAGTAATTCAGATGAAACCCCTGAGGGAGTCACTCACTATAATAAGGCAGCAGAGTTACTCTGGACTCAGTCTGGTCTCTGTTCAGGGGTGTACTTTTTTCAAATGGGCAGGATATCGTGGCAGACAGGACTTTTATGCACTACTAATAAAAAGGCGGACACCGCCAGATCACAGGTCAGACGGCATCCACAGTGCCTCCACTGGCCTCACTATAGGGAATCTTCCACCGGGGATTCTGTCTGAATCCTGTATTTAAGAGCTTTAGACAGAAACCCCAGTGTAAAATCTCAGCATAGAGCTCAGGATAAATATGAGCTGAGCTTTACTGCGATCTTTGTGAGGCAGAATTAAAAAATCAACAGCAGGTGAAGAATTGGATCTATTTATTTTTTATGCTGTTCGACATGTGGTATAAGTGATTAGGTGACTTGATTCTTTTGGTTGGTGAGATTACAGCGTTTCTACTTTTATATGTTTTTTTTCTGTTTGGCTGCTCTCACACACTAAAATACTTTTTTGTTTCCAAAAACTACCGTATATACTCGAGTATAAGCATAGATTTTCAGCCCAAATTTTTGGGCTGAAAGTGCCCCTCTCGGCTTATACTCGAGTCACGGTCGGCGGGTGAGGGGGAGAGGGCGCTGAGGCATACTTACCTGCTTCCGGGGCTCCTGGCGCTGCCCCTGCAGTCCCACGGTCTCCGGGTGCCGCAGCTATTCCCCTGTTCAGCGGTCACGTGGGACCGCTCATTAGAGAAATGAATAGGCGGCTCCACCTCCCATAGGGGTGGAGCCACCTATTCATTTCTCTAATCAGCGGTGCCGGTGACCGCTGACAGAGGAAGAGGCTGCGGCACCGAAGACCAGCTGTCCGGGGGAAGGAGCGGGACGCCGGGAGCAGGTAAGTATGTCATATTCACCTGTCCGCGTTCCACACGCCGGGCGCCGCTCCATCTTCCCAGCCTCTCTCTCTCCGCACTGACTGTGCAGGTCAGAGGGCGCGATGACGCATATAGTGTGCGCACCGCCCTCTGCCTGATCAGTCAGTGCAGAGAGACGCCGGGACGGGACGCTGAGGAGCTGCAAGCAAGAGAGGTGAGTATGTGTTTTATTATTTTTATTGCAGCAGCACAGCTTTCTATGGAGCATCTATGGGGCAGTAATGAACGGTGCAGAGCACTATATGGCACAGCTATGGGGCAATAAGGAGCGGTGCAGAGCACTATATGGCACAGCTATGGGGCAATAAGGAGCGGTGCATGAGCACTATATGGCACAGCTATGGGGCAATAAGGAGCGGTGCAGAGCACTATATGGCACAGCTATGGGGCAATAAGGAGTGGTGCAGAGCACTATATGGCACAGCTATGGGGCAATAAGGAGCGGTGCAGAGCACTATATGGCACAGCTATGGGGCTATAAGGAGCGGTGCAGAGCACTATATGGCACAGCTATGGGGCAATAAGGAGCGGTGCAGAGCACTATATGGCACAGCTATGGGGCAATTATGAACGTTGCAGAGCACTATATGGCACAGCTATGGGGCAATTATGAACGGTGCAGAGCACTATATGGCACAGCTTTCTATTGTACAGCTATGGGGCAATAATGAATGGTGCAGAGCACTATATGGCACAGCTTTCTATTGTACAGCTATGGGGCAATAATGAATGGTGTAGAGCACTATATGGCACAGCTATTGGGCAATAATGAACGGTGCAGAGCACTATATGGCACAGCTATGGGGCAATAATGAACGGTGCAGAGCACTATATGGCACAGCTTTCTATTGTACAGCTATGGGGCAATAATGAATGGTGCAGAGCACTATATGGCACAGCTATGGGGCAATTATGAACGGTGCAGAGCACTATATGGCACAGCTATGGGGCAATAATGAACGGTGCAGAGCACTATATGACACAGCTATGGGGCAATAATGAACGGTGCAGAGCACTATATGGCACAGCTTTCTATTGTACAGCTATGGGGCAATAATGAATGGTGCAGAGCACTATATGGCACAGCTATGGGGCCATAATGAACGGTATGGTGCATTTATTTTTATTTTTGAAATTCACCGGTAGCTGCTGCATTTTCCACCCTAGGCTTATACTCGAGTCAATAAGTTTTCCCAGTTTTTTGAGGCAAAATTAGGGGGGTCGGCTTATACTCGGGTCGGCTTATATTCGAGTATATACGGTAGTTTTTGCATCACCATATTTTAAGAGCTATAGTTTTTCCATATTTCTGCTGTCAAAGTCATGTGAGGGCTTTTTTTTTTGCAGGACGAATTTACAATATTATTGGTACCATTTTCGATCACATTTTTTTTTAACGCTTTCTATTCCGATTTTGGGAATCAGAATAAACGAAAACCAACAATGAAGGAATTGTTTTTTGTGCTTTATTTTAATGCCATTCTGCGTGTGTTAAAATTGATAAAGCAGCTTTATTCTTTGGGTCAGTTGGATTACATCAGTAACCTATATCTTTTTTATGTCTTGGCGCTTTTAGACAATAAATACTATTTTATAGAAAACAATATTTTTGGAAATCTATAATTTTTTTTATTTTTCGGCTGATGGAGCTGCATGGCCTGTTGTGGATTCTGTTTGTGGGCTCCCTCTGGTGGTTGCTGCTGGTACTGGGTGACTTTGGTGGGTTGCGGCCTTTGGTTTCCACCTGTCCATCAGAGGCTGGGTGTTTCCTATTTTACCTGGCCTTTCTGTCATTCCCTTGCCGGCTATCAATGTATTCAGATGTGCTCTGTTTGGTTCCTGCCTACCTGCTCCCAGATCTTTCAGGATAAGCTAAGTGCTGATTTTCAGTTGTTTGGTTTTTTGTCCAGCTTGCTTATTATGTCTCTATGCTAGCTGGTAGCTCTAGTGGACTGAGGTTCTCCCCATGTGCCATGAGTTGGCACATGGGTTCTTGTAATCTCAGGATGGTTTTTTGATTAGGGTTTTTTGCTGACCGCTCAGACCCCTTTTGTATCGTTCTGCTTTCTAGTTTACAGCGGGCCTCAATTTGCTAAACCTATATATATCATCTCTATGTGTGTGCCTTCCTCTCATTTCACCGTCAATACATGTGGGGGGCAACTATACCTTTTGGGGTTCATCCCTCTGGAGGCAAGTGAGGTCTTTATTTTCTCTGCAGTACTAGTTAGCTCTTAGGCTGGTGCGTGGCGTCTAGAACCAACGTAGGCACGCTCCCTGGCTATCTCTAGTTGCGTTTGTCAGGCGTAGGGCAGCGGTCAGCCCAGGTTCCATCACCCTAGAGCTCGTCCGTTATTTATTTGTACCTTGCTTGTCCTGTGCTATCCCTAGCCATTGGGGATTCATGACAGTATAGCCGGCCCACAAAGTGTTAATTGTTTGGGCTGAAGCAGGAGAAAAAGAAGTGTTTAAGGGAAATTTTTTTTTTTTTTCCCTTCAGAGTTTTGCTGCCTAACCCTTAATTGCTGTCTAGCTGCTTCTTACCTCCTCTTAACCCTTGAATGGCTCTGATCTTAGCTGTTTAACATGGATGTCCAGAGTTTGGCTTCCAGCCTGAGTAATCTCGCGGCAAAAGTTCAAAACGTACAGGATTTTGTTGTTCACACTCCCATGTCTGAACCTAGAATTCCTATTCCAGAGTTCTTCTCTGGAGATAGATCTACCTTCCTGAATTTCAGGAACAATTGTAAATTGTTTCTTTCTTTGAAATCTCGCTCCTCTGGAGACCCTGCTCAACAGGTCAGGATTGTAATATCTTTCCTGCGGGGCGACCCTCAGAATTGGGCATTTGCATTGGCACCAGGGGATCCTGCATTGCTCAGTGTGGATGCGTTTTTTCTGGCATTGGGATTGCTCTATGAGGAACCCAACCTGGAGATTCAGGCTGAAAAGGCTTTGTTAGCCCTCTCTCAGGGGCATGATGAAGCGGAAATATATTGTCAAAAATTTCGGAAATGGTCGGTGCTTACTCAGTGGAATGAGTGCGCCCTGGCTGCAAACTTCAGAAATGGTCTTTCTGAGGCCATTAAGGATATTATGGTGGGGTTCCCTACGCCTACAAATCTGAATGAGTCTATGGCTATGGCCATTCAGATTGATCGGCGTTTACGGGAGCGCAAACCCGTGCACCAGTTGGCGGTGTCTTCTGAACAGGCACCTGAGACTATGCAATGTGATAGAATTCAGTCCAGAAGTGAACGGCAAAATTATAGGCGGAAAAATGGATTGTGTTTTTATTGTGGTGATTCAGCTCATGTTATATCAGCATGCTCTAAACGCACAAAAAAGCTTGATAAATCTTTTGCCATTGGTACTCTGCAGCCTAAGTTCATTTTGTCTGTGACTCTGATTTTTTCACTGTCTTCCATTTCCGTTGATGCCTATGTGGATTCGGGCGCTGCCCTGAGTCTTATGGATTGGTCATTTGCTAAACGCTGCGGTTTTAGTCTGGAGCCTCTGGAAGTTCCTATTCCTCTGAAGGGAATTGACTCTACACCATTGGCTATGAATAAACCGCAGTATTGGACACAAGTGACCATGCGCATGACTCCCGTTCATCAGGAGGTGATTCGCTTCCTTGTACTGTATAATTTACATGATGTACTAGTGCTGGGTCTGACATGGTTACAAACTCATAATCCTGTCCTGGACTGGAAAACAATGTCTGTGTTAAGCTGGGGATGTCAGGGGGTTCATGATGATGCACCTCCGATTTCAATCGCTTCATCTACTCCTTCTGAGATCCCTGAGTTTTTGTCTGACTATAGGGATGTTTTTGAGGAGCCTAAGCTCAATTCGCTCCCTCCTCATAGAGATTGTGACTGTGCTATAGAATTGATTCCTGGCAGTAAGTTCCCTAAGGGTCGTTTATTTAATCTGTCACTGCCAGAGCATACTGCTATGCGGAATTATATTAAGGAGTCCTTGGAAAAGGGACATATTCGTCCATCTTCGTCCCCTCTGAGAGCAGGTTTTTTTTTTCGTGGCAAAAAAAGATGGTTCCCTGAGGCCTTGTATAGATTATCGCCTTCTGAATAAGATTACAGTCAAATATCAGTATCCATTGCCATTATTGACTGATTTGTTTGCTCGCATTAAGGGGGCTAGGTGGTTCACTAAGATAGATCTTCGCGGTGCGTATAATCTGGTGCGGATAAAACAGGGTGATGAGTGGAAAACCGCATTTAATACGCCTGAGGGCCATTTTGAGTATTTGGTAATGCCTTTTGGACTCTCCAATGCTCCGTCAGTCTTTCAGTCCTTTATGCACAATATTTTCCGTGAATATCTGGATAAGTTTATGATTGTGTATTTGGATGATATTTTGGTGTTTTCTGATGACTGGGAGTCTCATGTTCTACAGGTCAGGAAGGTGTTTCAGGTTCTGCGGGCCAATTCTCTGTTTGTGAAGGGCTCAAAGTGTCTCTTCGGAGTCCAGAAGATTTCTTTTTTGGGGTACATTTTTTCTCCTTCTACTATTGAGATGGATCCCGTCAAGGTTCAGGCAATTTGTGACTGGACACAACCTACATCTGTTAAGAGCCTACAGAAGTTCTTGGGGTTTGCTAATTTTTATCGTCGGTTCATTGCTAATTTTTCCAGTATTGTTAAACCTTTGACTGATTTGACTAAAAAGGGTGCTGATGTTGCTGATTGGTCTCCTGCGGCCGTGGGGGCTGTCATGTTCTCAATGGCAAGAGAACATAGCATCAGCATATATAGGAACTAGCTCTTGGAAGATGGGAACTGAGCTGACCATGAACTAAACCTAACGCACAACTAGCAGTGGCCGGGTAGCATGCCTACGTTGATTCTAGATGCCCAGCACCAGCCGGAGGACTAAATAATGCTAGCAGAGGAAAATATTAGTCCTAGCTCACCTCTAGAGAAATACCCCGAAAGGAGACAGAGGCCCCCCACATGTATTGGCGGTGAATTAAGATGAAATAACAAACGTAGTATGAAAATAGGTTTAGCAAATTTGAGGTCCACTTACTACATAGCAGAAGACAGAAAGGACACTTTCATGGTCAGCTGAAAACCCTATCAAAACACCATCCAGAAATTACTTTAAAACTCTGGCATTAACTCATAACACCAGAGTGGCAATTCCTGTTCACAAGAGCTTTCCAGACACAGTAACGAAACTTCAGCTGTGAACTGGAACAAAAATGCAAAAACAAACATGGACAAGAGTCCAACTTATCTAGTAGTTGTCTAGGAGCAGGAACAAGCACAGAGAGGCTTCTGATAACATTGTTGACCGGCAAGCAACTAACAGAGCAGCAAGGTTATATAGCGACTCCCACATCTTGATGGGAACAGGTGAACAGAGAAGATGACAACACCAGTTCAATTCCACCAGTAGCCACCGGGGGAGCCCAGAATCCAAATTCACAACAGTACCCCCCCCTCAAGGAGGGGGCACCGAACCCTCACCAGAACCACCAGGGCGATCAGGATGGGCCCTATGAAAGGCACGAACCAGATCAGAGGCATGAACATCAGATGCATTCACCCAAGAATTATCCTCCTGGCCGTATCCCTTCCACTTGACCAGATACTGGAGTCTCCGTCTGGAAACACGAGAGTCTAAGATTTTCTCCACAACGTACTCCAACTCACCCTCAACCAACACCGGAGCAGGAGGCTCAACGGAAGGCACAACCGGTACCTCATACCTGCGCAATAATGACCGATGAAAAACGTTATGAATAGAAAAGGATGCAGGGAGGTCCAAACGGAAGGAAACAGGGTTAAGAATCTCCAATATCTTATACGGGCCGATGAACCGAGGCTTAAACTTAGGAGAAGAGACCCTCATAGGGACAAAACGAGAAGACAACCACACCAAATCCCCAACACAAAGCCGAGGACCAACACGACGGTGGCGGTTGGCAAAAAGCTGAGTCTTCTCCTGGGACAACCTCAAATTGTCCACCACCTGCCCCCAGATCTGATGCAATCTCTCCACCACAGCATCCACTCCAGGACAATCCGAAGTTTCCACCTGACCAGAGGAAAATCGAGGATGAAACCCCGAATTACAGAAAAACGGGGACACCAAAGTGGCAGAGCTGGCCCGATTATTGAGAGCGAACTCCGCCAATGGCAAAAAAGCAACCCAATCATCCTGGTCAGCAGACACAAAACACCTCAGATATGTCTCCAGGGTCTGATTAGTCCGCTCGGTCTGGCCATTCGTCTGAGGATGGAAAGCGGACGAAAAAGATAAATCTATGCCCATCCTAGCACAGAATGCCCGCCAAAATCTAGACACGAATTGGGTCCCTCTGTCAGAAATGATATTCTCAGGAATACCATGCAAACGAACAATATTTTGAAAAAACAGAGGAACCAACTCGGAAGAAGAAGGCAACTTGGGCAGAGGAACCAAATGGACCATCTTAGAGAAACGGTCACACACCACCCAGATGACAGACATCTTCTGAGAAACAGGCAGATCTGAAATAAAATCCATCGAGATGTGCGTCCAAGGCCTCTTAGGAATAGGCAAGGGCAACAATAATCCACTAGCCCGAGAGCAACAAGGCTTGGCCCGAGCACAAACGTCACAAGACTGCACAAAGCCTCGCACATCTCGTGACAGGGAAGGCCACCAGAAGGACCTTGCCACCAAATCCCTGGTACCAAAAATGCCAGGATGACCTGCCAACGCAGAAGAATGAACCTCAGAGATGACTCTACTGGTCCAATCATCAGGAACAAACAGTTTATCAGGTGGGCAACGATCCGGTCTATCCGCCTGAAACTCCTGCAAGGCCCGCCGCAGGTCTGGAGAAACGGCTGACAATACCACTCCATCCTTAAGGATACCTGTGGGCTCAGAGTTACCAGGCGAGTCAGGCTCAAAACTCCTAGAAAGGGCATCCGCCTTAACATTCTTAGAACCCGGTAGGTATGACACCACAAAATTAAACCGAGAGAAAAATAATGACCAGCGCGCCTGTCTAGTATTCAGGCGCCTGGCGGTCTCAAGATAAATCAAGTTTTTGTGGTCAGTCAATACCACCACCTGATGTCTGGCCCCCTCAAGCCAATGGCGCCACTCCTCAAAAGCCCACTTCATGGCCAAAAGCTCCCGATTCCCAACATCATAATTCCGCTCAGCGGGCGAAAATTTACGGGAAAAGAAGGCACAAGGCCTCATCACGGAGCAGTCAGAACTTTTCTGCGACAACACTGCCCCAGCTCCGATCTCAGAAGCGTCGACCTCAACCTGAAAAGGTAGAGCAACATCAGGCTGACGCAACACAGGGGCAGAGGAAAAACGGCGCTTAAGCTCCCGAAAGGCCTCCACAGCGTCAGGGGACCAATCAGCAACATCAGCACCCTTCTTAGTCAAATCGGTCAATGGCTTAGCAATATCCGAAAAACCAGCAATAAATCGACGATAAAAGTTAGCAAAGCCCAAAAATTTCTGAAGACTCTTAAGAGAAGAGGGCTGCGTCCAATCACAAATAGCTTGAACCTTGACAGGATCCATTTCAATGGAAGAGGGAGAAAAAATATATCCCAAAAAGGAAATCCTCTGTACCCCAAAAACACACTTAGAACCCTTCAAACACAAAGAATTAGACCGCAAAACCTGGAAAACCCTCCTGACTTGCTGGACATGAGAGTCCCAGTCATCCGAAAAAATCAGAATATCATCCAGATACACAATCATAAATTTATCCAAATAATCGCGAAAAATATCATGCATAAAGGACTGGAAAACTGACGGAGCATTAGAAAGACCAAAAGGCATCACTAAATACTCAAAGTGGCCCTCGGGCGTATTAAATGCGGTTTTCCACTCATCCCCCTGCCTGATTCGCACCAAATTATACGCCCCACGAAGGTCAATCTTAGAGAACCACTTGGCCCCCTTTATGCGAGCAAACAAATCAGTCAGCAACGGCAATGGGTATTGATATTTTACAGTGATTTTATTCAAAAGCCGATAATCGATACATGGTCTCAAAGAGCCGTCTTTTTTTGACACAAAGAAAAAACCGGCTCCTAAGGGAGATGACGATGGACGAATATGTCCCTTTTCCAAGGACTCCTTTATATATTCTCGCATAGCAGCATGTTCAGGCACAGACAGATTAAATAAACGACCCTTTGGGTATTTACTACCCGGGATTAAATCTATGGCACAATCGCACTCTCGGTGCGGAGGTAATGAACCAAGCTTGGATTCTTCAAAGACGTCACGATAGTCAGACAGGAACTCAGGAATTTCAGAGGGAATAGATGATGAAATGGAAACCACAGGTACATCCCCATGAGCCCCCTTACATCCCCAGCTCAACACAGACATAGCTTTCCAGTCGAGGACTGGGTTGTGAGATTGCAGCCAAGGCAATCCTAGCACCAAATCATCATGTAGATTATGCAGCACCAGAAAGCGAATAATCTCCTGGTGATCCGGATTAATACGCATAGTTACTTGTGTCCAGTATTGTGGTTTATTATTAGCCAATGGGGTGGAGTCAATCCCCTTCAGAGGAATAAGAGTCTCCAAAGGCTCTAAATCATACCCACAGCGTTTGGCAAAGGACCAATCCATAAGACTCAAAGCGGCGCCAGAGTCGACATAGGCGTCCGTGGTAATAGATGACAAAGAGCAAATCAGGGTCACAGATAGAATAAACTTAGACGGTAAGGTGCAAACGGAAACAGATTTATCAAGCTTTTTAGTGCGCTTAGAGCATGCTGATATAACATGAGTAGAATCACCACAATAGAAACACAACCCATTTTTCCGTCTAAAATTCTGCCGCTCGCTTCGGGACAGAATTCTATCACACTGCATACTCTCTGGCGACTTCTCAGTGGACACCGCCAGATGGTGCACTGGTTTGCACTCCCGCAAACGCCTATCGATCTGAATAGCCATTGTCATGGACTCATTCAGACCCGCAGGCACAGGGAACCCCACCATAACATCCTTAATGGCATCAGAGAGACCCTCTCTGAAAGTCGCCGCCAGGGCGCACTCATTCCACTGAGTAAGCACAGACCATTTACGGAATCTTTGACAGTAAATTTCCGCTTCATCTTGCCCCTGAGATAGGGACATCAAAGTTTTTTCTGCCTGAAGCTCCAAATGAGGTTCGTCATAAAGCAACCCCAAGGCCAGAAAAAACGCATCCACATTGAGCAACGCAGGATCCCCTGGTGTCAATGAAAAAGCCCAGTCTTGAGGGTCGCCCCGGAGCAAGGAAATCACAATCCTGACCTGCTGTGCAGGGTCTCCGGCAGAGCGAAATTTCAGGGACAAAAATAATTTGCAATTATTTCGAAAATTCTGAAACCCAGATCTATTCCCCGAGAAAAATTCCGGCAAAGGAATTCTCGGCTCAGATACAGGTGCATGACAAACAAAGTCTTGCAAATTTTGTACCTTCGTGGCGAGATTATTCAAACCTGCAGTTACACTCTGAAGATCCATTACAAACAGGTGGACACAGAGCCATTCAAAGATTAGAAGGAGAAAAAAAAAAAAAAAAAAAAAAAAATTCTCAGCAGACTTCTTATTTCTCTCCTTTCTCAGCCAAGGATTTAACCCTTTAGTGGGCCGGTCAAACTGTCATGTTCTCAATGGCAAGAGAACATAGCATCAGCATATATAGGAACTAGCTCTTGGAAGATGGGAACTGAGCTGACCATGAACTAAACCTAACGCACAACTAGCAGTGGCCGGGTAGCATGCCTACGTTGATTCTAGATGCCCAGCACCAGCCGGAGGACTAAATAATGCTAGCAGAGGAAAATATTAGTCCTAGCTCACCTCTAGAGAAATACCCCGAAAGGAGACAGAGGCCCCCCACATGTATTGGCGGTGAATTAAGATGAAATAACAAACGTAGTATGAAAATAGGTTTAGCAAATTTGAGGTCCACTTACTACATAGCAGAAGACAGAAAGGACACTTTCATGGTCAGCTGAAAACCCTATCAAAACACCATCCAGAAATTACTTTAAAACTCTGGCATTAACTCATAACACCAGAGTGGCAATTCCTGTTCACAAGAGCTTTCCAGACACAGTAACGAAACTTCAGCTGTGAACTGGAACAAAAATGCAAAAACAAACATGGACAAGAGTCCAACTTATCTAGTAGTTGTCTAGGAGCAGGAACAAGCACAGAGAGGCTTCTGATAACATTGTTGACCGGCAAGCAACTAACAGAGCAGCAAGGTTATATAGCGACTCCCACATCTTGATGGGAACAGGTGAACAGAGAAGATGACAACACCAGTTCAATTCCACCAGTAGCCACCGGGGGAGCCCAGAATCCAAATTCACAACAGGGGGCCTTTCAGGAACTTAAGCGCCGGTTTTCTTCTGCTCCTGTGTTGTGTCAACCAGATGTTTCACTTCCTTTCCAGGTTGAGGTTGATGCTTCCGAGATTGGAGCGGGGGCGGTTTTGTAACAGAGAAGTTCTAATGGCTCGGTGATGAAGCCATGTGCATTCTTCTCTAGAAAATTCTCGCCCGCCGAGCGCAATTATGATGTGGGTAATCGGGAGCTTTTGGTCATGAAGTGGGCATTTGAGGAGTGGCGTCATTGGCTTGAGGGTGCTAAACATCGTGTGGTGGTTTTGACTGATCACAAGAATCTCATTTACCTTGAGTCTGCCAGGCGTTTGAATCCTAGACAGGCTCGTTGGTCGTTGTTTTTTTCTCGTTTCAATTTCGTGGTTTCATACCTGCCAGGTTCAAAGAATGTGAAGGCAGATGCTCTTTCCAGGAGTTTTGTGCCTGACTCTCATGGAGACTCTGGGCCTACTGGTATCCTTAGGGATGGGGTAATATTGTCCGCCATATCCCCAGACTTGCGACGTGCATTGCAGGAGTTTCAGGTGGATAAACCGGATCGTTGTCCACCAGAAAGACTGTTTGTTCCGGATGATTGGACCAGTAGAGTCATCTCCGAGGTCCATTCTTCTGTGTTGGCTGGTCATCCTGGAATATTTGTTACTAGAGACTTGGTGGCCAGGTCTTTTTGGTGGCCTTCCTTGTCTAGGGATGTGCGTACCTTTGTGCAGTCTTGTGAAGTATGTGCTCGAGCTAAGCCTTGCTATTCTCGGGCCAGTGGGTTGTTGTTATCCTTGCCCATCCCGAAGAGGCCTTGGACGCACATTTCCATGGATTATATTTCTGATCTCCCGGTTTCACAGAAAATGTCCGTTATCTGGGTTGTGTGTGACCGCTTTTCTAAGATGGTTCATTTGGTGCCCTTGCCTAAGTTGCCTTCCTCCTCTGAGTTGGTCCCTTTATTTTTTCAGAACGTGGTTCGTTTGCATGGGATTCCGGAGAATATCGTTTCTGACAGGAGATCCCAGTTTGTGTCTAGATTTTGGCGGACGTTTTGTGCCAAGATGGGCATTGATTTGTCTTTCTCGTCTGCATTCCATCCTCAGACGAATGGCCAGACGGAGCGAACTAATCAGACCTTGGAAACTTATTTGAGGTGTTTTGTTTCTGCTGATCAAGATGACTGGGTTGCTTTTTTGCCACTGGCCGAATTTGCTCTTAATAATCGGGCTAGTTCTGCCACGTTGGTCTCTCCTTTTTTTTGTAATTCGGGGTTTCATCCTCGTTTTTCCTCTGGTCAGGTGGAGTCTTGGGATTGTCCTGGAGTGGACGTGGTGGTGGACAGGCTACATCAGATTTGGAATCAGGTGGTGGACAATTTGAAGTTATCTCAGGAGAAGACTCAACAGTTTGCTAATCGCCGTCGCCGCGTGGGTCCCCGACTTCTTGTTGGGGATTTGGTGTGGTTGTCTTCTCGTTTTGTCCCTATGAAGGTCTCTTCTCCTAAGTTCAAGCCTCGGTTCATCGGTCCTTATAGGATCTCGGAGATTCTTAACCCTGTATCTTTTCGTTTGGATCTCCCAGCATCGTTTGCTATTCATAATGTGTTCCATCGGTCGTTGTTGCGGAGGTATGAGGTGCCCGTTGTTCCTTCGGTTGAGCCTCCTGCTCCGGTGCTGGTGGAGGGAGAGTTGGAGTATGTTGTTGAGAAGATCTTGGATTCTCGTGTTTCCAGACGCAAACTCCAGTATTTGGTTAAGTGGAAGGGTTATGGTCAGGAGGATAATTCCTGGGTGGTCGCCTCCGATGTTCATGCGACTGATTTGGTCCGCGCCTTCCATGGAGCTCACCCTGATCGCCCTGGGGGTTCTCGTGAGGGTTCGGTGACCCCTCCTCAAGGGGGGGGTACTGTTGTGGATTCTGTTTGTGGTGTCCCTCTGGTGGTTGCTGCTGGTACTGGGTGACTTTGGTGGGTTGCGGCCTTTGGTTTCCACCTGTCCATCAGAGGCTGGGTGTTTCCTATTTTACCTGGCCTTTCTGTCATTCCCTTGCCGGCTATCAATGTATTCAGATGTGCTCTGCTTGGTTCCTGCCTACCTGCTCCCAGATCTTTCAGGATAAGCTAAGTGCTGATTTTCAGTTGTTTGGTTTTTTGTCCAGCTTGCTTATTATGTCTCTATGCTAGCTGGTAGCTCTAGTGGACTGAGGTTCTCCCCATGTGCCATGAGTTGGCACATGGGTTCTTGTAATCTCAGGATGGTTTTTTGATTAGGGTTTTTTGCTGACCGCTCAGACCCCTTTTGTATCGTTCTGCTTTCTAGTTTACAGCGGGCCTCAATTTGCTAAACCTATATATATCATCTCTATGTGTGTGCCTTCCTCTCATTTCACCATCAATACATGTGGGGGGCAACTATACCTTTTGGGGTTCATCCCTCTGGAGGCAAGTGAGGTCTTTATTTTCTCTGCAGTACTAGTTAGCTCTTAGGCTGGTGCGTGGCGTCTAGAACCAACGTAGGCACGCTCCCTGGCTATCTCTAGTTGCATTTGTCAGGCGTAGGGCAGCGGTCAGCCCAGGTTCCATCACCCTAGAGCTCGTCCGTTATTTATTTGTACCTTGCTTGTCCTGTGCTATCCCTAGCCATTGGGGATTCATGACAATGGCCGCTTTATTTTTGCGAGACAAGATGATGGTTTCAGCAATACCATTTTCATTTACATTCGTCTTTTTGATTGCATTTTATTCCACTTTTTGTTCGGCGGTATGATAATAATGTTTTTTGCCTCGTCTTTTGTTTATTTTTGTATGGTGTTCACTAAAGGGGTTAACTAGTGGGACAGTTTTATATGTTGGGTCATTCCGGACTAAATATGTGTACTTTTATTGTTTATGTATTTTTTTTTCATAATATTTACTTATGGGTACAATATATATATATATATATATATATATATATATATATATATATATATATATATTATTTTGTGATTTTTTAAAAACCATATTTTTACAACTTTTATAAATGTTTTTTACTTATTCCCACTATGGGACTTTCACTTTCTGCAGTCTGATCATAGCTATCAGGCATATCAATATATCATATCACATAGCATTGCTATACCTTATAACCTGTCAGTGCTGCAGACACAAGTTAGTTACATCATGCATTGCGCATGATCTAACTAACATGCTAGTGCCTGGTGATCCGGATGTTGTCATGACGACATCAGGTCACCATGGCAACAATCGGGACCATGCAATGATGTCGTTTGGTCTCCGATCCAAGGGCAGAGGGGCTTTTTTCACTCTGCATTCTAAATGCTGCTATCGCACTCGTCGCAGTATTTAGTGGGTTAAAGTGCCAGGAGCGATGTGGGCATCACTCCTGTCACTGAAGGCCAAGTGTTATCTGTCAGAATCAAGCTGACACCTGGGGGCGATCACCTGTGCACAGCCTTCTGTGCGCGGGCGATCATCATGACGTACATATACTGCATTGGTTGGAAAGTCCTTCCTGGCCATGACATGTACTGTATGTGCTGCAAATGCTGGGAAAGGGCTAAAAAAGGGTTGGATGATTTCCTCAACACACATAACATTGTGGGCTATTGTTAACTTAGTGACAAAATGTACATTTGGTGAAGAATGCTTAAACATGAAGGACCTAGGTCTTTTTTAAACCTATGTAATTATGTAACTATGTAAATAGTCAATGGTCCCAATGGACTTGGGTTATTTTATTTTCAACATGCAATGGACTTACCTTGGCATTTGCAGCTTTCACCATACTCAACATGCAATACTATACACACTTAAGATCAGTAGCACAAGTAATTTGCTGGAGGGCTGAATCATGGGAATTTCACTTATAATTCACCTAATTTCTAATTGGCAGTCTAGTAGATCTTTTTTATAGTACAGTACAGTACAGCTCTTTACAATACAATCTGGTACGACAGTGAAAAACGCATTAACTGTGACTTGATGTACTGCTCTTTTGGAAACAAGATTAGGGTGACTCTTTTATTGTTTTGTACAATGTGTGTACTGCACAGGACTGTGAAGAACGTGATTTACAGATTTTAGGAATTATTTTTGCCCTTTATATGTAAAGACTGGTTTATGTGTATTAGATATCATAGCTTATTTTTCTATGTTTTCGCTTTTTGAGTTTTGAGGACCTTAAAACTCATTGTTAATTTCTGTAGATTTGTGTTTTAAAATCTATAAACTTATGGACATTTAAATTATTCAATCCTTTGTTAATGTCAATAAATGATAACGGCATCTATATGATTAGCAGAATATCTAATCACATCAACCATACTGTATGCATGAGAAATTGTGAACTATATGGAATGAGTATTTATTTGTTGGCACCCTACTCTGAGATTTATTGTCTAATGCACATTATGCACAAATATTTGTAATAAACAATTTCTGTTATTTGATTAAAAAAATGTGTAAGATATTGATATAATTTACATAATGGATGACTTACATTTTCAATGTGTCATTATTTCGGAAATAAATATGGTCTGTTAGAGGGAGTATATCTGTTATATGGTAATCTCTTGTTGATGGTGTTAAGTTATTAAGGAATTGAATGTGCATAATGTGGATATTATTTTTAGCATAAAATGTGTAATAAAACCAGCACTTCAGGGATCTGCAATTAATGTTTTAAAAACCCTATAACACTTGACTTTAAGGATGGAGAACAAAAAGCGTAAAAGCTGATTTTAATATGCTGTAATGTTAATGAATTCAGATCGCTTTAAAAGACACAAGCTGCAAGGCAAAAGAAAAATGTGTTTCACGTGCTATTAAGTTATATAGACTGTTTGCTTAATCTTGTAAAGTTCTGCATGCAATGGCTCAGATCCCAATCTTCATAATGTTTTAAGTATAGATAATATTACATTTACTTGTTTAGGTACTATAAGAAACCAAAATTTTCCTAATGTGTCCCACATGTTAAATTTTTGTGGTATAAATGCATAATATATATATGTATATAAATCTTATGCGTGTATATAAACTAGCATATATATCTACATTGCTGCACCATAATATGCTTCAGCTCTGCAACAACAAAACCTCTTGTGCTCTTCATTAAAACAATAAATATTGACCCCATTACTTCATTCTCCTTTACCAAATCTACTGACTTCTATCTGCAAGATTTCTCCAATGCTCCACCACTTCTATCAATCCCTTGGGCTTTAAAACTTGCTTATATCTTTCCTAATTTTAAGAATGCCTTAAAAACGAAATTCTTCATAAATACATAAGTAGAATAACCATAAACTATTGCTTTCATACAAACTGACTTGGTTGGAAATCACTCCATTTTGAATTCACTATTTATGTTGGCTCACATATTCATTGAATAGCTTATTTATGCTATATTTTTTATATTCCCTGGACAAAATAAATTCCATACACCTGTTGTATCATTGTTGCATTTCTAAGGCTACCATCAGTGTCTGGCCATAAGTTTGACTTGGTGTCATTCAGGTTCTCCAAAGGATCGGCCAAAGTGTCTCCCTGTTTTTCTTTGCCTCCATCCATGATATGAGATAGCTGTAATGGCACTGTTGCAGAATATCACTGGGCTAAGGGCTCCTTCCATATCCCTAAAGCTACAGGTGCAATAGGTATCCTGGCTCCGCTCCCCTGAATAGTTCTGATGGTGAAGACGCCAGGGTATCATGCCTTGTTGAGCTTCTAAATCAACCCTTATCTGTCTCCTCCACCACCCAGGGAAGTGGGGAGTTGTAATTTATAAGAATACACAAACCAGACTAACAAGGGAAGACGTACAGGGATAAATTAAAATATAAATCACAAACAACAGAGTGGAACATCGGGTAGTAAAGGAAGGAAAAAAACAATAGGAAAGAATGAGGATATGCACACCAGACAAATCACCAAGCAACAGTCTTCTGAACAAGACTCCAAATGCCTCTTCAAACAACCATGACCTCCTGAACCAGGTAGTATGAAACTAACACTGGCAATCCCTGATAGCTATCGGAGAATATATATAGCAGAGGGTAGTGGTCAACACTGAACAGCTAAGACATCACATCAGGAAAGCTCAGGAGCTCTCAAATGAACAGATTAACCTGTGTGCTTCTAGCATAAAATGTCATTGTTTAATATGATGGTGAAGTGCCTTTAATCAGTGCAGGAGAAAGTAAAATCAGACACAGCAGTCTTCTATCTCCTTTCTGTCATGGTAAACCTGTGACAGTAACCCCCCTTTTAAGAGAGACTTCCTGGAACCTCAGGTCCAGGTCAATTAGAGTGTGCAACCTGAAAGGACCGGATCAACCTGACCACATGGATATCAGATGCTGGTACCCACATTCTCTCTTCAGGTCCATAACCCTTCCGGTGTGCCAGATATTGAAGAGACCAATGAACAAAGCGACAATCAATTATCTTAATTATCTGAAATTCCAAATTCCCTTCTACAATGACTGGGGATGGAGGTGGTGTTGATGATTCAGAGGAGGCAATTTTTTAAGTAGAGACTGGTGAAACACATTATGAATCCTAAAAGTGGGTGGCAAAGCAAGCAGGAAAGCTTCAGGATTGACTATGACCACAATTTTATAAGGACCGATGAAACCTAGGTCCCAGTTTCCAAGAGGGAACTTTCAACTTAATGTTCCTTGAGGACAACCACACCAAATCACCACCACACAGGTCCGAACCCACCAAACGTCTCCAATCACCCACACACTTATATTTGAACCCCATCCTCTTCAAATTATTCAGAGCCCCTTACCATAGAGATGTATAAGAAAATGAAAATCGTTCCTATTCAGGTATTCCTGAAGAATGATTATTATTAAAAGAGGAGAACTGAAAATGAAACCCTTATGCCCTGAAGAATGGGGACTTAAGAGTAGACTCATGACAATGGTTATTCAGCTAGAGGTAAGTAACTATCCCAATTCTCCTGATTCTCATTCACAAAACACCTTAGATAAGTCTCAAGATTCTGGTTATCACTTTCAGTTTGCCCATTAGTCTGTGGATGAAAGGCTGAAAGGTTGAAAAAAACAACAGATGGATCCCCAAACGAGCGCAAAACGCTTCCAAAACGCTTTCCCCCTGTCAGAAGAAATATCGGTACGAATTCCATATAATTTCTCGATCTCTTTGATAAAAATTTGCACCAAGGTCTTGGCATTGAGTAAAGCAGGTAGCGCAATGATATAAAACATCTTGCTGAATCTGTCCACCACCAACAAAGTAACTGTATTATCTTCAGATACGGGAAGATTATATAATTATAATTTAATGATGAAATATACAGATAAATGAGTCCAAGGTCTACTGTCTACTGGAAATTGCCAATTGTTTGGGCGACTCAAGCGAACAAATATGAGGGGTCTTTGAGAGCACGTCAACACTGCAGACAGCTACATACTGCCGATCATCCTGGTGTACCCCAGACCACCAAATATGCTAAGTTTGGAGATCTGTGGTGGCTTTACCATAAGGATAGCTGGCCAAGACTGAATAATAATGTTCACTTAAAACTTTAAGACAGGTACAAACCGTTTACCTAAAGGAAAGGCAATAGGGGGCATACCCCTGTGCCTCTACCACATCCTTCTCAATATCTAAACATATAGAAGCAATAACCACCCTTTAACCACCTCCCTGTAGCATAGCAACCAGTTCACAATTATTTCCACCCCCAGGAAAATAATGTGATAAGGCATCTGCCTTAATGTTCTAACCCCCTACCTATATGTCACATAAAAGTTGAATATAATGAAGAACAACAACCATTTTGCCAGTCTAGGCATCAGACACTTAACAGATTCTAAATATAAAAGATTTTTAGGATCAGTGATTACTACGAGTGGATGAACTGCCCCCTCCAGAAAGTGTCACCAAGATGGTTCTTGTTCTTCAAAATCCCACTGAATTGCCAAGAGTTCCCTATTACAAATGTCATAGTTTTTCTCAGTGGATGACAGTTTCTTAGAAAAATATGCACATGGATGCCATTTACCAGGAAATGCCCCACCTCCATTTTAGATGCATCAACTTCTACAAAAAATGACTCAGTAACATCAGGCTGTATGAGACTTGGTTTAGATGCAAAACATTTTTTCAAGGTATCAAATGCCTTCCTGGCTGGACTGGACCATTCCCTGGTCATATCCATCAGAGGTTTGGCCACTACAGAATTTTTTTTGATGAACTTACAGCAGTAGTTGGCGAAACCCAAAAAATTTTGTATTGCGTTTAAATCCTCAAGACTATCCCAATCCAATACCTCCCAGACTTTCTCCAGATCCATGCAAAAATCGGTGGAGAATAAGAAAAAAAACACAAAAGGAATCTGTTGAACTGAGAACATACATATTTTCTGGTTTGACAAAAAAGTTACTGTCTCTGAGTATCTGTAAGACCTGCCTGACATGCACTTGATGTGACTCAAGGTCAGGCAAATAAACCAATATGTCATCAAGATAGATCACAACAAATCTACATGCCAGGTGACTAAAAATGTAATCTACAAAATGCTAAAAGACAGCAGAGCATTAGCCAACCCAAATGGCATCACAAGGTTTTCATAGAGTCCCTCAGGTGTTTTGAACACTGTTTTCTGCTCATCCCCCTTCCTTAATTCTTAATTCGAATGAGATTATATGCCACCCTAAGATCAAGTTTAGAAAACAATTTTTCTCCTACTATCTGGTTAAACAAGTCCAGGATGAGACAGAGAGGATATGAATTTCAGAATGGGATTCCATTAAGTTCGCAAAACTCTGGGCAGGGGCTTAACTTCTCATTGTTTTTCTTGAAAAAGAAAAACCCCACTGCAACAAGAGATGAAGTAAGTCTGATATGACCCTTTTCCAGTTGTTCAGCGATACAGTCCTTCATGGCCTGCCTCTCTGGACCAGAGATATTATATAGCCTGCTTTTTGGCAGCATAGCCCAAGTATACAATTAATGGCGCAATCATAATGATGATGGAGAGGAAGTTCTTGACACCCCTGTTCTTAAAACACATCCCCAAAGTCGGATAGGTATTCAGGCAGAGATTGGGTTCCAACCCTGGCTTGTTGGGAGCCCAAGCAGTGTCCTTGACAATACTCTCTCTACCACCTCCCGAATCTGCCAGTCCACCACAGGATTGTGCTGCTTAAGCCAAGGTAGTACAAGAACCACAAAAGAGGGCAAGCCCTCTAGCACATAACAGTCAATAAATTCTGAGTGCTTGGCCCCTATCTGTAGATGTAACACTTGAGCGACCTGAGTTAAATACCCCAGGCTCAAGGGTGTAGAGTCAATGGCTATTATTGGTATTGGTGTAGACAATTTACATGGTTTGAGGCCCTGGACCTGGACGAACCTAGCGTCAATCAAATTAAACCCTGCCCCACTCTCTAGAAAGGCTGAAATAACCACATTATTTTTTCCCGGATGGATCTCAATCGGTAAAAAAATTGTGATTTACTCAAAGTGGCTCCTTAGTTTTACAGCGGCTGTTTACAGTGTGATAAGGAGGGACAAGCACCCACAAAATGACCCTTCCACCACAGAAAAACACACTCCTCCTTTACACCAAACTACAGTTGGACCAAAACAATGAGTCACCTCACCCAACTGCACGGGTATCTCAGAAGACCTAGATTCCCTTAACCCCTGTCCCCCCTCAAATTGCAGTGTCTATTTATGTCTCTGGTGAAGATGGCAGTCCACATGGATAGCCAGACACATGGCCGCCTCAAGGAAAAAAGGAGATTCATAGAGAGCAAATGCATCCTTTCGAGGTCATTCCACCTCATAAACATGGAGAAATATTCCTCCACTGGCCAGTCTCCATGCTGAAGCTGACATAGTGTAGACTCGGCCAGGGAGACATGGTCGGGGTCATTGTATATATGACCCAGCCCTGTCCGAATCAACAGAGAGAGAAAATAAACTCAGGCACTCAACTTATGCAGAGCTTGTTTGTGATTTCATGACTACATTAAATCACAAACAAGCTCTGCATAAGTTGAGTGCCTGAGTTTTTCTCTTGATGTATGGTGTGGGACCCTACTTAGGCACCTCATCTGGTAGTGCATACGGTGTTGTTTTTGAATCAACAGAGAGTCTGCCAGGAGAGAAAATGCCCAGGAATGGGAATCACCCTGAAGGAGAGAATTTATGATCCCCACCCGTTGATCCTCAGTTCCTGAGGTGTGAGAAGGTAATTTAAAGTACAGATCACAGGCCTTCCTAAAAACAAAAAACTTTTATCGTTCCCCTGAGATCCTGTCAAGCATAGTGATTTGGGCTCTACAAGGGGTTGCCTGGGAGTTGTGGTTCCTGAAACAAATGTGTTTGCGTGCTGCAAAACAACAGTCAGTAGGTCTGCCACCTCCAGGCTGAGTTGCTACAGTTGCCCTACCAGAGCAGTTACTGGATCCATGATGTATTAAAAAAAGGTTTGGGGAAATCTTAATGGCATTACAGCAGGATATCCCAGGGCTAGGGCTCCTTTCCTCTCCCTAAAGCTATGGCGTTCTAGCTATCCATGCTCTCTGGATTGCCTCTGATCGTGAATAAGCCGGGGCAATGTGCCTTGCTGAGCTCCTAAATCTACCCTTATCTATCACCTCACCCACAAAGGGAAGTGGGGAGTTGTAGTATATAAGAATAATCCTTATTGAAAAAATGACTAAGTATGGAATGGATAAGGCAACTGTTAGGTGGATTCAGAGGTGTATCTAGCCTTTCTAGCACCCGGGGCAAAGGATCAGTTTGGCGCCCCCCCCAACCCTCCCCCATTTGAACCTTAACTCTATTGAAAATGTATGACCAAGCCAAGGTACATTCCTGAATCTCCATAATGTTAAAATAGATACCAATAAAAGTAAAATGAATTGCGACATCAGTAGGTTAAGTGTTTTTGAATATCCATATTGGATCAGGGACCCCATATAATCCTGCATAAAGGTTAATAATGGCCCCATAAGATGCTCCATAGACATGTTTGCCCAATATAGTGCTACAGAAACGTTGATTATGGCCCCATAAGATGCTCCATACAGACACTTGCCCCATATAGTGCTGCACAAATGTTATTGCCCCATAAGATGCTCTATACAGACACTTGCCCCATATAGTGCTGGACAAACGTTATGACCCCATAAGTTGCTCTATACAGACACTTGCCCCATATAGTGCTGCGCAAACATTGTGGCCCCATAAAATGCTCTATACAGATACTTGCCCCATATAGTGCTGCACAAACGTTATGGCCCCATAAGATGCTCTAAACAGATACTTGCCCCATATAGTTCTGCACAAATGTTATGGCCCCATAAGATGCTCCATACAGACACTTGCCCCGTAATAGTGCTGCACAAATGTTATGGCCCCATAGATGCTCCATACAGACACTTGCCCCGTTATAGTGCTGCACAAAGGTTATGGCCCCCATATAGTGCTGCACAAACGTTATGGCCCCATATAGTGCTGCACAAACATTATGGCCCCCATATATTGTTGCACAAACATTATGGCCCCATATAGTGCGGCACAAACGTTATGGCCCCCATATAGTGCTGCACAAACATTATGGCCCCCATATAGTGCTGCACAAACATTATGACCCCCATATAGTGCTGCACAAACATTATGGCCCCTATATAGTGCTGCACAAATATAATGGCCTCCATATAGTGCTGCACAAACATTTTGACCCCCATATAGTGCTGCACAAACATTATGGCCCCCATATAGTGCTGCACAAACATTATGGCCCCCATATAGTGCTGCACAAACATTATGGCCCCCATATAGTGCTCCACAAACATTATGGCCCCCATAGAGTGCTGCACAAATATTATGGCCCCATATAGTGCTGCACAAATGTTATGGCCCCATAAGATGCCCCATACAGATATTTGCCTCAATTGCTGTTACTGCGATAAAAAAGTCACATACTCACCTCTCCGTCGCTCAGGCCCCCGGCACTTTCAATATTCACCTGACTTCGTTCCAGGGCCGCTCCATCTTCTGCCTCCTCTGCACTGACGTTTAGGCAGAGGACGCGCACTAACCACGTCACCGCGCCCTCTGACCTCAGCGTCACTGCAGAAGATGGACTGACGTAATTTCAGGTCCTGATGCCTATTTCTGCATTCAGGACCTGAAATTACGTCACGGCTTGCTGTGATTGGTCGCGTCGCGGTCACATGGGCGGCACGCAACCAATCACAAGCCGTGACGTAATTTTAAAAATGCGTGCGTCTCCTGCCTCCCTTGACGTCACGGCTTGTGATTGGTCGCGTCGCCCATGTGACCGCGACGCGACCAATCACAAGCCGGAATGTAATTTTAAAATCATGAATGCCTGGAATTAGGCATTGAGGACCTGAAAATTACATCACGGCTTGCTGTGATAACAAGCCGTGACGTCACGGAAGGAAGTAAGAGCGCGCATTTTAAGCAAACAACGCTGCCGGTTCCCTCGGTAAGGTCCAGGCTGCGTCGGAGAGGTGAGTATAGCAATATTTTTTATTTTAATTCTTTATTTTACACATTAATATGGATCCCAGGGCCTGAAGGAGAGTTTCCTCTCCTTCAGACCCTGGGAACCATCAGGGATACCGTCCGATACTTGAGTCCCATTGACTTGTATTGGTATCGGGTATCGGTATCGGATTAGATCCGATACTTTGCCGGTATCGGCCGATACTTTCCGATACCGATACTTTCAAGTATCGGACGGTATCGCTCAACACTAGTGATTAAATGAAGAGTGAGCAAAAAGAAAAGACTGTGATATATAGTAAACAGTATGCCATAACTTAAGGCAATCAGAAATAAAGTGCAAAAGTGCAATATATTATAGAAACAGAAGAATAATCAAAAGTTGTAGATAAAAATATATACATAAAATACAGTGCATATAGAGTGAAACAAAACCCAATGCAATGGGTTACCATAATTAAGAATAAATAGTGAAATCATGAAAAAAAATGTGGGCGTAAATGGAGACAGAACACGAGTAGTACAAAAATGATTCAAAAAGGATGATAAAAATAAGAACTGAGAATTAAAAAGAGCAGTCAAGAATAAAAAAAAAACTACTCCTACTCAAAATTCTGGATGTCCAAGTTTTTCATAAAATACTTATAAAAAATCTTCGAAGCTTGATGCTTGACAGGTATAGCCAATCGACCAAATATCAGCCAATGTCCGCATAGAACTCCCATCCAGACTGTAGACATCTTTTTGCACAAAGTTATTCACAGTAAATTTGAAGTTTCATCTCAGGATCAAAGGTCACAGGTATAATCAACCAGAGGGGTCACACTAAAGGACATGAAGCAAAGATATGTAAATATGGAGCATAAAAAAATAAAAACATTCTAGAAACAAAAAAAACAAAAAATATAGATGCCGAAAAGAGATCTAGAACACGGGGTCAGGGTGTCAGATGAATGGAGCAAAGCTAAGTGATTCATTGAGTCCATCTGGCTGCATAGTGCAGAGGGTCCAAATCTACTTGGCTTCTTTTTGGGCCAGGAGGCGGCTGAGACCACCACCCCGGAGACTGTTCCTAATACAGTCAATGCCCTTAACCCGAAGACCTGATGTGTCACATGAATGGTATTTTTTAAAATGTCTTGGTATTGTTTTTAATTGATCCAAATCGGTTTCTTTGACCGCTGCCAAGATATCACAGATGTGTTCTGTCACGGGGAGAATAGGTGGGCAAGAGGTAATAACCCGGGCCCCTGCAATATCCCTCAGACTAGGGAAATCCTGACTGACCCTCTACCTAGAGTTTACACTGATGGTGTGCATGTCTAGGCCTCGACCCTCGCCCTGTCTCCTGTTTCAACTCTAGGCTGAAACCATCGCCCACCACACAGTGAAAAGATCATACACCAATAACCACAGTTAGCACAGACAAGGATAACGGAAAATATACACCACGCCGCAGTCACTCAGGAATACACTATAAATGCGCAGGGCAAAATAAATACAAATATAGGAAGGTGTAAATAAGACAAAGGGAAATACACCACCAGCAACGATACTCCAACTACTAGCTCTCCACTCCAGACCGAGATAACAACGCACAAGACAGAAGCTGTCAGGCCGTTCCCAATGCAGCACCGCTTGCACCTTAGCGGCGTCCATTTTAAAACCAGAAGCAGACACAATATAACCCAAGAAAGGCAACTCTTGAACAGAAAATACATATTTCTCAAGTTTAGCATACAGCTTATTCTCTCTGAGAAGCTGTAACACCTGCCTGACATGATCTAAATGAGTATCACGGTTGCAAGAATATATGAGAATGTCATCTAGGTACACGATAACGAATTTCCCCAAAACATGCGAAAACACATCATTAATGAAATGTTGGAACACTGCAGGTGCGTTAGTCAACCCAAATGGCATCACCAAATTTTCAAAATGACCCTCAGGGGTATTAAAAGCCATCTTCCACTCATCACCTTGATGGACTCTTATGAGGTTGTACGCCCCCCTGAGGTCAAGCTTGGTAAACCACTTAGCACCTGCCACCTGGTTGAACAAATCTGGTATTAGTGGCATAGGGTATGGATCACGAACCGTAATCTGGTTCAATTACCTGAAATCCAAACACGGGCGTAATCCGCCATCTTTCTTCTTCACGAAGAAGAACCCTGCTGCCACAGGCGAGGATGAAGGCCTGATGTGCCCTTTGCTCAAACTTTTAGCAATGTAATCCTTTAATGCTTGTCTCTCCGGACCGGAGATGTTAAACATCCTTGCTTTAGGCAATTTGGCCCCTGGTTTAAACCTGATAGTACAGTCATAGGGGCGATGTGGCGGCAACTCTGAACAACCCTTCTCAGAGAACACATCCACAAAATCCAGAAGTGACTCCGGAACACTTGAAGTCACAGCAGACACACATGTGGCCAGGCAATTCTCCTGGCAGAATTCGCTCCACTGAATTATGTCCTGAGTTTTCCAGTCAATTACCGGGTTGTGCATAGACAACCATGGAAAACCCAAAACCACCTGAGCAGGAAGATTCCTGAGAACCTTACATGTAACCTGCTCGGAATGTAGAACCCCAATGTGGAGTTTCACTTCAGCCACAAATTCAGTAATCTCCCCCTGTGAGAGAGGAGCAGCATTGATGGTGACCACGCGGATAGGATGAGGCAGTTTTTCAATCCTAAAACCTGCTGTGCGCACAAACTCCTCATCAATGAGATTTGTGGCTGAACCACTATCCACAAAAACAGTAATTGGCAGCTCACTGCCAGCGATTATAACCTTAGCAGGGAATATGCATTTAGAAACCACCATGGAGGATATACATAAGCTCAGATTGGTCTCCTCCACACCCTCTGAGCTTAGAAGTTTTCCGCCGTTGCGTCTTTCTTAGACAATAGAGGACAGATGTTAATAAAATGACCAGTCTTACTGCAGTAAAAACAGGCTCCCTGCTTCCTGAGCTCAGGGGCTCGACGCTTCACATGTGACACCCCTGCGATTTGCAAAGGCTCCGTGGGCACACCTGCAGCAACCTCACGTGAACCTAAACCCTCTCCCATAGGCGGTGCCTCATGCTCCCCCTGACGCAAACGGCGATCAATGCGGACAACCAGACTCATAGCGGAATCTAGAGAAGTACTTTTTTAACCCTTCCAGAAACCCCATGAATAAGCTGACTCCGCAGCGCTGGATCATTCCACTGTGTATCGATCGCCCAGCGATGAAATTCAGAACAGTACTCCTCTGCAACTCGCTCCCCCTGGCGAATAGTGCGTATCTTAGATTCTGCTAGACCCATTCTGTCTGGCTCATCGTAAATGTTTCCAAGAAAGGAAAAAAAACTCCCAACAGAGTCAAATGCAGCAGAATCAGATGGCAAAGAAAACGCCCATGCTTGGGGATCCCCGCTTAACAATGACAACACCAGGCCCACACGCTGAGCCTCATTACCTGAGGAGATCGGGCGCATACGGAAATATAGTTTGCAAGCTTCACGAAAAGAAACAAATTTACTGTGCTCCCCAGCAAATTTTTCAGGCAAAGGAAACTTAGGCTCAGCAACTCTACCTGTCGCTCCAGCTTGCACATTAAATACTGCTAGTCCCTGTTGCTGCACTGCCCCCCTCAACTCAGTGACCTGTAGGGACAGCGCCTCCAACTGGCGGGTTATGGAAGTCATGGGATCCATGACAAAACAAAAAAAAGGAAACCCCTTTTTTTTGTTTTTTTTTGTTTTTTGTTTTTTGTTTTAAAGGCCGATTATAATGTCACGGGGAGACTAGTTGGGCAAGAGCTAATAACCCGGGCCCCTGCAATTTCCCTCAGACTAGGGAAATCCTGACTGACCCTCTACCTAGAGTTTACACTGATGGTGTGCATGTCTAGGCCTCGACCCTCGCCCTGTCTCCTGTTTCAACCCTAGGCTGAAACCACCGCCCACCACACAGTGAAAAGATCACACACCAATACCCACAGTTAGCACAGACAAGGATAATGGAAAATATACACCACGCCGCAGTCACTCAGGAATACACTATAAATGCAAAGGGCAAAATAAATACAAATATAGGAAGGAGTAAATAAGACAAAGGGAAATACACCACCAGCAACGATACTCCAACTACTAGCTCACCACTCCAGACCGAGATAACAACGCACAAGACAGAAGCTATAATCGGCGACGCCCAATGTCCAGGAAAACTATTTAAAGGCAATGGGCATGGCCCAGCTCAAAATCCGAGCATCAGGTAAATTAGCCCCGGACCAGCTAGATAAAATCTAGCCGACGCCAATGAGCACATATTGGTCAAAAGCGGAATTACCGCTGTCTGTTGAACGACCTGTGTCATGGTTCCCAATGGCAAGGGAACGTAAGAAACATATAAGTAACGAACGAGCTCTCGGGTGATCGAAACTCGAGTTGACCGTGAGCTAAATCTACCACACAACTAACAGTAGCCAGGGAGCATACCTACGGCTTCCTAAATGCCACGCGCCAGCCGGAGGACTAACTACGCCTGGTAGAGGAAGAAACAGACCTGGCTTACCTCTAGGGAAATACCCCAAAAGATGATAGCAGCCCCCCACATGTAATAACGGTGAATTAAGAGGAAAAGACATACACAGTATGAAAGTAGATTTAGCAAAGAGAGGTCCACTTACTAGATAGCAGAAGGATACAACTGAACTGAACTTCAACTGAAAACCCTTTCAAAAACCATCCTGAAATTACTTTAAGACTCCTGTGTCAACTCATGACACAGGAGTGGCAATTTCAGCCCGCAAGAGCTTCCAGCTACAGAGAATTACAAAAACTGCAAACTGGACAAAAGGTACAAAACAAAAGGACAAAGTCCACTTAGCTGATCAGCAGACTAGTAGCAGGAACATGCAACCGAAGGCTCTGGTTACAATGATGACCGGCAAGGAAATGACTGGAGAGCAAAGCTAAATAGGAAACTACCAAACACTGATGGAAGCAGGTGAACAGAAGCAGCAAAGTGCAAACAAGTCACCAGTACCACCAGCAACCACCAGGGGAGCCCAAAAAGCGGATACACAACAGTACCCTCCCCTTAAGGAGGGGGCACCGAACCCTCACAAGAACCGCCAGGGCGATCTGGATGAGCCCTATGAAAGGCACGAACCAAATCCGAGGCATGAACATCAGAGGCAGTTACCCAAGAATTATCTTCCTGACCATAGCCTTTCCATTTAACCAGATATTGAAGTCTCCGTCTGGAAATACGGGAGTCCAAGATCTTCTCTACGACGTACTCCAATTCACCCTCCACCAGCACAGGAGCAGGAGGTTCAGTAGAAGGAACCACCGGTACCTCATATCTCCGCAACAACGACCGATGGAACACATTATGGATAGCGAAAGATGCCGGGAGGTCCAAATGAAAGGAAACAGGGTTAAGAATCTCCAAAATCCTATAAGGACCGATGAACCGAGGCTTAAATTTGGGAGAAGAAACCCTCATAGGGACAAAACGGGAAGACAACCACACCAAGTCCCCAACGCGAAGGTGGGGACCAACACGACAACGACGGTTAGCAAACTGCTGAGTCCTCTCCTGGGACAATTCCAAATTATCCACCACTTGTCCCCAAATCCGATGCAACCGATCCACCACCGCATCCACTCCAGGACAATCCGAAGATTCAACCTGACCAGATGAAAAACGCGGATGAAACCCTGAATTGCAAAAGAAAGGAGAAACCAAAGTGGCAGAACTAGCCCGATTATTAAGCGCAAACTCCGCCAACGGCAGAAAGGCAACCCAATCATCCTGATCCGCAGACACAAAACACCTCAAATAAGTCTCCAAAGTTTGATTAGTTCGCTCCATCTGGCCATTGGTCTGAGGATGGAATGCAGACGAAAAGGACAAATCAATGCCCAACCTGGCACAGACTGCCCGCCAAAATCTAGACACGAACTGGGTACCCCTGTCAGAAACGATGTTTTCCGGAATACCATGCAAGCGAACCACATTTTGAAAAAACAGAGGGACCAACTCAGATGAGGAAGGCAACTTAGGCAATGGCACCAAATGAACCATTTTAGAAAAACGGTCACACACCACCCAGATGACAGACATCTTCTGAGAAACAGGGAGATCCGAGATAAAGTCCATAGAGATGTGCGTCCAAGGCCTCTTCGGAATAGGCAAGGGCAACAACAACCCACTAGCCCTAGAACAACAAGGCTTGGCCCGAGCACACACATCGCAAGACTGCACAAAAACACGCACATCTCGAGACAGGGAAGGCCACCAGAAGGATCTAGCCACCAAATCTCTGGTGCCAAAAATTCCCGGATGACCTGCCAGAGTAGAAGAATGAACTTCCGAGATGACTCTAGTGGTCCAATCGTCAGGAACAAACAGTCTACCAGACGGACAACGATCAGGTCTATCCGCCTGAAATTCTTGCAAAGCACGTCGCAGATCTGGAGAGACAGCAGACAAAACCACCCCATCCTTAAGGACACCAGCAGGTTCAGAATTCCCAGGAGAGTCAGGCTCAAAACTCCTAGAAAGAGCATCTGCCTTCACATTCCTAGAACCCGGTAAGTACGAGACCACAAAATTAAACCCGGAAAAGAACAACGACCAACGTGCCTGTCTAGGATTCAGGCGCCTGGCAGACTCCAAATAAATTAAATTCTTGTGATCAGTCAAAACTACCACCTGATGTCTGGCACCCTCAAGCCAATGACGCCACTCCTCAAATGCCCACTTCATGGCCAAAAGCTCCCGATTACCAACATCATAGTTTCGCTCGGCGGCCGAAAATTTTCGCGAAAAGAACGCACAAGGTCTCATCACTGAGCAGTCGGAACTTCTCTGCGACAAAACCGCCCCCGCTCCGATCTCGGAAGCATCGACCTCAACCTGAAAGGGAAGAGAAACATCAGGCTGGCGCAACACAGGGGCAGACAAAAAGCGGTGCTTAAGCTCCCGAAAGGCCTCCACAGCAGCAGGGGACCAATTGGCAACATCAGCACCCTTTTTAGTCAAATCCGTCAGAGGTTTAGCAACGCCAGAAAAACCAGCTATAAATCGACGATAAAAATTAGCAAAGCCCAAGAATTTCTGAAGACTCTTCAGAGAAGTAGGCTGCGTCCAGTCATAAATAGCCCGAACCTTGACAGGGTCCATCTCAATAGAAGAAGGGGAAAAAATGTACCCCAAAAAGGAAATTTTTTGAACCCCAAAAACACACTTTGAACCCTTTACACACAAAGAATTCTCCCGCAAAACCTGAAAAACCCTCCTGACCTGCTGAACATGAGACTCCCAGTCATCAGAAAAAATCAAAATATCATCCAAGTACCGCCCACCACACAGTGAAAAGATCACACACCAATACCCACAGTTAGCACAGACAAGGATAATGGAAAATATACACCACGCCGCAGTCACTCAGGAATACACTATAAATGCAAAGGGCAAAATAAATACAAATATAGGAAGGAGTAAATAAGACAAAGGGAAATACACCACCAGCAACGATACTCCAACTACTAGCTCACCACTCCAGACCGAGATAACAACGCACAAGACAGAAGCTATAATCGGCGACGCCCAATGTCCAGGAAAACTATTTAAAGGCAATGGGCATGGCCCAGCTCAAAATCCGAGCATCAGGTAAATTAGCCCCGGACCAGCTAGATAAAATCTAGCCGACGCCAATGAGCACATATTGGTCAAAAGCGGAATTACCGCTGTCTGTTGAACGACCTGTGTCATGGTTCCCAATGGCAAGGGAACGTAAGAAACATATAAGTAACGAACGAGCTCTCGGGTGATGGAAACTCGAGTTGACCGTGAGCTAAATCTACCACACAACTAACAGTAGCCAGGGAGCATACCTACGGCTTCCTAAATGCCACGCGCCAGCCGGAGGACTAACTATGCCTGGTAGAGGAAGAAACAGACCTGGCTTACCTCTAGGGAAATACCCCAAAAGATGATAGCAGCCCCCCACATGTAATAACGGTGAATTAAGAGGAAAAGACATACACAGTATGAAAGTAGATTTAGCAAAGAGAGGTCCACTTACTAGATAGCAGAAGGATACAAAAGAGGACTTCACGGTCAACTGAAAACCCTTTCAAAAACCATCCTGAAATTACTTTAAGACTCCTGTGTCAACTCATGACACAGGAGTGGCAATTTCAGCCCGCAAGAGCTTCCAGCTACAGAGAATTACAAAAACTGCAAACTGGACAAAAGGTACAAAACAAAAGGACAAAGTTCACTTAGCTGATCAGCAGACTAGTAGCAGGAACATGCAACTGAAGGCTCTGGTTACAATGATGACCGGCAAGGAAATGACTGGAGAGCAAGGCTAAATAGGAAACTCCCAAACACTGATGGAAGCAGGTGAACAGAAGCAGCAAAGTGCAAACAAGTCACCAGTACCACCAGCAACCACCAGGGGAGCCCAAAAAGCGGATACACAACAGACCTGGTCTGAACAGCGTCCGACATGACATGTTCCCACACTCTGACTTTTAAGGGTCGTGTCATAAGACCTATGGAGATCAAGGAGCAAGGGCACATTGTGTGGTGTATAACTGTTTGTGTAGAACAGTTATTAGTATGGGTGATGGTTAGGGTTGAGCGACTTTCATTTTTTTAAGATCGAGTAGGGTTTTGGGAAACCCGATTTTGTCCAGAGTCGAGTCGAGTGCAGTCGGCCGATTATCGCTAAAAGTCGGGGATCGACCGAAACACGAAACCCAATGCAAGTCAATGGGGAAGCATAGTCGGCAGTGAGTGGAGGCCAGGAAAACACCTACAGTGCCCATTTTAATGCCAAAAACATCCATTCTTGTTTCTGAAGCTTGCCAATCTTAATTAACTGTATAATAATAGTTGGGCATAGGGAATTGGGGGAAAGTTGTGGGGGGAGAAGGGCTGGCTCAAGTTTTTCGTGGGCCCAGGAAATGCGGACTACGTCACGGCGGTGTTGCAGGGAAAGGTAAGTATTTAAAAGTTGCAAGTGCTGTGATCCTGAGCAAGCAGGGGGGGCCCACTCGTTCGCATTGCCACTGGCACAGGGCCCCTCAAAGTACGGCGGTGTGTTTGCATGGCGGGGGCGCCTCCCACCAGCAGCGACACTTTTGCGTACTCTGAGGGGCCCTGTGCCAGTGACGTCGCCAACGAGTATGCCCCCCCACCTGATGAAGGAACCTGCACTTTCATCTGCACCTTCCTCTTTGTCCCTGTGTAAGGTGGTATAACATGCGGGAAGGGGAACCTTACTTTCAGCAGGGACAGATTCTGGCTGTGTAGAGTACAAGGGGAATGTAGTGGTCTAGGTCAATGTACCAGCAGACTCATTTAGCAGTGGCTGGGCAATGGGCAGGATGAGGAGGAAACAGATATAGGGCCAAAGAATAAAGTAGGCTACATGCAGTTCAAAATTGGTAACAGGACTAAACAGGCGGCATTGCTTTGTTCAGTGGAGTAGCAAACCCAAGAGCAGCAGACACTGTTTCAAGGGCCTAACCACACTAGTAGGCCAAATGCAGTTTAATATCTGATAGTATAGGGCGAAAGCCAGAATGTGGAAGCTCAGCTTTGTTCAGTTGAGGACAACACCAGGGAGGGGCAGACACCTTTAGTAGGCCGGAAAAGCCTATTGCATTTTTTAAAATGGTAATTTGGAGCAGAAGGTTGAAGCTCAGCTTTATTTACTTGAGGGCAACACCAGGGAGGGGCAGAAGCCGTTAGTAGGCCCTAACCACCATTTTTTTTTTTTAAACCACATAATGAGAGCCGGAAGGTTGAAGCTCAGCTTTATTTAGTTGAGGACAACACCAGGGAGGGGCACACAGACAGACACCTTTAGTAGGCCTGAAAAGCCTATTGCATTTTTCAAAATGGTAATTTGGAGCAGAAGGTTGAAGCTCAGCTTTATTTAGTTGAGGGCAACACCAGGGAGGGGCAGAAGCCGTTAGTAGGCCCTAACCACCATTTTTTTTTTAAAACCACATAATGAGAGCCGGAAGGTTGAAGCTCAGCTTTGTTCAGTTGAGGACAACACCAGGGAGGGGCAGACACCTTTAGTAGGCCGGAAAAGCCTATTGCATTTTTTAAAATGGTAATTTGGAGCAGAAGGTTGAAGCTCAGCTTTATTTAGTTGAGGGCAACACCAGGGAGGGGCAGAAGCCGTTAGTAGGCCCTAACCACCATTTTTTTTTTTTAAACCACATAATGAGAGCCGGAAGGTTGAAGCTCAGCTTTATTTAGTTGAGGACAACACCAGGGAGGGGCACACAGACAGACACCTTTAGTAGGCCTGAAAAGCCTATTGCATTTTTTAAAATGGTAATTTGGAGCAGAAGGTTGAAGCTCAGCTTTATTTAGTTGAGGGCAACACCAGGGAGGGGCAGAAGCCGTTAGTAGGCCCTAACCACCATTTTTTTTTTTAAAACCACATAATGAGAGCCGGAAGGTTGAAGCTCAGCTTTATTTAGTTGAGGACAACACCAGGGAGGGGCACACAGACATACACCTTTAGTAGGCCTGAAAAGCCTATTGCATTTTTTAAAATGGTAATTTGGAGCAGAAGGTTGAAGCTCAGCTTTATTTACTTGAGGGCAACACCAGGGAGGGGCAGAAGCCGTTAGTAGGCCCTAACCACCATTTTTTTTTTTTAAACCACATAATGAGAGCCGGAAGGTTGAAGCTCAGCTTTATTTAGTTGAGGACAACACCAGGGAGGGGCACACAGACAGACACCTTTAGTAGGCCTGAAAAGCCTATTGCATTTTTCAAAATGGTAATTTGGAGCAGAAGGTTGAAGCTCAGCTTTATTTAGTTGAGGGCAACACCAGGGAGGGGCAGAAGCCGTTAGTAGGCCCTAACCACCATTTTTTTTTTAAAACCACATAATGAGAGCCGGAAGGTTGAAGCTCAGCTTTGTTCAGTTGAGGACAACACCAGGGAGGGGCAGACACCTTTAGTAGGCCGGAAAAGCCTATTGCATTTTTTAAAATGGTAATTTGGAGCAGAAGGTTGAAGCTCAGCTTTATTTAGTTGAGGGCAACACCAGGGAGGGGCAGAAGCCGTTAGTAGGCCCTAACCACCATTTTTTTTTTAAAACCACATAATGAGAGCCGGAAGGTTGAAGCTCAGCTTTATTTAGTTGAGGACAACACCAGGGAGGGGCAGAAGCCGTTAGTAGGCCCTAACCACCATTTTTTTTTTTAAAACCACATAATGAGAGCCGGAAGGTTGAAGCTCAGCTTTATTTAGTTGAGGACAACACCAGGGAGGGGCACACAGACAGACACCTTTAGTAGGCCTGAAAAGCCTATTGCATTTTTTAAAATGGTAATTTGGAGCAGAAGGTTGAAGCTCAGCTTTATTTAGTTGAGGGCAACACCAGGGAGGGGCAGAAGCCGTTAGTAGGCCCTAACCACCATTTTTTTTTTAAAACCACATAATGAGAGCCGGAAGGTTGAAGCTCAGCTTTATTTAGTTGAGGACAACACCAGGGAGGGGCACACAGACAGACACCTTTAGTAGGCCTGAAAAGCCTATTGCATTTTTTAAAATGGTAATTTGGAGCAGAAGGTTGAAGCTCAGCTTTATTTACTTGAGGGCAACACCAGGGAGGGGCAGAAGCCGTTAGTAGGCCCTAACCACCATTTTTTTTTTTTAAACCACATAATGAGAGCCGGAAGGTTGAAGCTCAGCTTTATTTAGTTGAGGACAACACCAGGGAGGGGCACACAGACAGACACCTTTAGTAGGCCTGAAAAGCCTATTGCATTTTTCAAAATGGTAATTTGGAGCAGAAGGTTGAAGCTCAGCTTTATTTAGTTGAGGGCAACACCAGGGAGGGGCAGAAGCCGTTAGTAGGCCCTAACCACCATTTTTTTTTTAAAACCACATAATGAGAGCCGGAAGGTTGAAGCTCAGCTTTGTTCAGTTGAGGACAACACCAGGGAGGGGCAGACACCTTTAGTAGGCCGGAAAAGCCTATTGCATTTTTTAAAATGGTAATTTGGAGCAGAAGGTTGAAGCTCAGCTTTATTTAGTTGAGGGCAACACCAGGGAGGGGCAGAAGCCGTTAGTAGGCCCTAACCACCATTTTTTTTTTAAAACCACATAATGAGAGCCGGAAGGTTGAAGCTCAGCTTTATTTAGTTGAGGACAACACCAGGGAGGGGCAGAAGCCGTTAGTAGGCCCTAACCACCATTTTTTTTTTTAAAACCACATAATGAGAGCCGGAAGGTTGAAGCTCAGCTTTATTTAGTTGAGGACAACACCAGGGAGGGGCACACAGACAGACACCTTTAGTAGGCCTGAAAAGCCTATTGCATTTTTTAAAATGGTAATTTGGAGCAGAAGGTTGAAGCTCAGCTTTATTTAGTTGAGGGCAACACCAGGGAGGGGCAGAAGCCGTTAGTAGGCCCTAACCACCATTTTTTTTTTTTAAACCACATAATGAGAGCCGGAAGGTTGAAGCTCAGCTTTATTTAGTTGAGGACAACACCAGGGAGGGGCACACAGACAGACACCTTTAGTAGGCCTGAAAAGCCTATTGCATTTTTTAAAATGGTAATTTGGAGCAGAAGGTTGAAGCTCAGCTTTATTTAGTTGAGGGCAACACCAGGGAGGGGCAGAAGCCGTTAGTAGGCCCTAACCACCATTTTTTTTTTTAAAACCACATAATGAGAGCCGGAAGGTTGAAGCTCAGCTTTATTTAGTTGAGGACAACACCAGGGAGGGGCACACAGACAGACACCTTTAGTAGGCCTGAAAAGCCTATTGCATTTTTTAAAATGGTAATTTGGAGCAGAAGGTTGAAGCTCAGCTTTATTTACTTGAGGGCAACACCAGGGAGGGGCAGAAGCCGTTAGTAGGCCCTAACCACCATTTTTTTTTTTAAAACCACATAATGAGAGCCGGAAGGTTGAAGCTCAGCTTTATTTAGTTGAGGACAACACCAGGGAGGGGCACACAGACAGACACCTTTAGTAGGCCTGAAAAGCCTATTGCATTTTTCAAAATGGTAATTTGGAGCAGAAGGTTGAAGCTCAGCTTTATTTAGTTGAGGGCAACACCAGGGAGGGGCAGAAGCCGTTAGTAGGCCCTAACCACCATTTTTTTTTTAAAACCACATAATGAGAGCCGGAAGGTTGAAGCTCAGCTTTATTTAGTTGAGGACAACACCAGGGAGGGGCAGAAGCCGTTAGTAGGCCCTAACCACCATTTTTTTTTTTAAAACCACATAATGAGAGCCGGAAGGTTGAAGCTCAGCTTTATTTAGTTGAGGACAACACCAGGGAGGGGCACACAGACAGACACCTTTAGTAGGCCTGAAAAGCCTATTGCATTTTTCAAAATGGTAATTTGGAGCAGAAGGTTGAAGCTCAGCTTTATTTAGTTGAGGGCAACACCAGGGAGGGGCAGAAGCCGTTAGTAGGCCCTAACCACCATTTTTTTTTTAAAACCACATAATGAGAGCCGGAAGGTTGAAGCTCAGCTTTATTTAGTTGAGGACAACACCAGGGAGGGGCAGAAGCCGTTAGTAGGCCCTAACCACCATTTTTTTTTTAAAACCACATAATGAGAGCCGGAAGGTTGAAGCTCAGCTTTATTTAGTTGAGGACAACACCAGGGAGGGGCAGAAGCCGTTAGTAGGCCCTAACCACCATTTTTTTTTTTAAAACCACATAATGAGAGCCGGAAGGTTGAAGCTCAGCTTTATTTAGTTGAGGACAACACCAGGGAGGGGCACACAGACAGACACCTTTTGTAGGCCTGAAAAGCCTATTGCATTTTTCAAAATGGTAATTTGGAGCAGAAGGTTGAAGCTCAGCTTTATTTAGTTGAGGGCAACACCAGGGAGGGGCAGAAGCCGTTAGTAGGCCCTAACCACCATTTTTTTTTTAAAACCACATAATGAGAGCCGGAAGGTTGAAGCTCAGCTTTATTTAGTTGAGGACAACACCAGGGAGGGGCAGAAGCCGTTAGTAGGCCCTAACCACCATTTTTTTTTTTAAAACCACATAATGAGAGCCGGAAGGTTGAAGCTCAGCTTTATTTAGTTGAGGACAACACCAGGGAGGGGCAGAAGCCGTTAGTAGGCCCTAACCACCATTTTTTTTTTTAAAACCACATAATGAGAGCCGGAAGGTTGAAGCTCAGCTTTATTTAGTTGAGGACAACACCAGGGAGGGGCACACAGACAGACACCTTTTGTAGGCCTGAAAAGCCTATTGCATTTTTCAAAATGGTAATTTGGAGCAGAAGGTTGAAGCTCAGCTTTATTTAGTTGAGGGCAACACCAGGGAGGGGCAGAAGCCGTTAGTAGGCCCTAACCACCATTTTTTTTTTAAAACCACATAATGAGAGCCGGAAGGTTGAAGCTCAGCTTTATTTAGTTGAGGACAACACCAGGGAGGGGCAGAAGCCGTTAGTAGGCCCTAACCACCATTTTTTTTTTTAAAACCACATAATGAGAGCCGGAAGGTTGAAGCTCAGCTTTATTTAGTTGAGGACAACACCAGGGAGGGGCAGAAGCCGTTAGTAGGCCCTAACCACCATTTTTTTTTTTTAAACCACATAATGAGAGCCGGAAGGTTGAAGCTCAGCTTTATTTAGTTGAGGACAACACCAGGGAGGGGCACACAGACAGACACCTTTAGTAGGCCTGAAAAGCCTATTGCATTTTTCAAAATGGTAATTTGGAGCAGAAGGTTGAAGCTCAGCTTTATTTAGTTGAGGGCAACACCAGGGAGGGGCAGAAGCCGTTAGTAGGCCCTAACCACCATTTTTTTTTTAAAACCACATAATGAGAGCCGGAAGGTTGAAGCTCAGCTTTGTTCAGTTGAGGACAACACCAGGGAGGGGCAGACACCTTTAGTAGGCCGGAAAAGCCTATTGCATTTTTTAAAATGGTAATTTGGAGCAGAAGGTTGAAGCTCAGCTTTATTTAGTTGAGGGCAACACCAGGGAGGGGCAGAAGCCGTTAGTAGGCCCTAACCACCATTTTTTTTTTAAAACCACATAATGAGAGCCGGAAGGTTGAAGCTCAGCTTTATTTAGTTGAGGACAACACCAGGGAGGGGCAGAAGCCGTTAGTAGGCCCTAACCACCATTTTTTTTTTTAAAACCACATAATGAGAGCCGGAAGGTTGAAGCTCAGCTTTATTTAGTTGAGGACAACACCAGGGAGGGGCACACAGACAGACACCTTTAGTAGGCCTGAAAAGCCTATTGCATTTTTTAAAATGGTAATTTGGAGCAGAAGGTTGAAGCTCAGCTTTATTTAGTTGAGGGCAACACCAGGGAGGGGCAGAAGCCGTTAGTAGGCCCTAACCACCATTTTTTTTTTTTAAACCACATAATGAGAGCCGGAAGGTTGAAGCTCAGCTTTATTTAGTTGAGGGCAACACCAGGGAGGGGCAGAAGCCGTTAGTAGGCCCTAACCAAAGTTGAAGGCCAAATGCAGTTTAATTTCTGATACTATAGGCCGAAAGCCAGAAGGTGGAAGTTCCGATTTAGACAGTGGAGGACAATTTGAATTAGGGACTGCAGACAGACTTAGTAGGCTGTCCCCTGTGGACCATGCATCCACCACATTAACCCATTGCGCCGTAATGGACACGTAATCTTCCGTGGCCATGCCTACAGGTCCATGCGTCTGTTGTCAGGTGCACCTTTGTACTCACAGATTGCCAGAGTGCATGGACAATGCGGTCTTCTACATGCTGGTGGAGGGTTGGGATGGCTTTTCTCGCAAAAGAAGTGTCGACTGGTTAGCTTGTAGCGTGGTACAGCGTAGTCCATCATGGCCTTATTAATAGTAAATAAAATATATAACTAGGCTCTATGAACTTTTAAATAGGTTCCAGGGGTACACGGGCAGCATTGGTGTGGTCAGTGGAGGAGTATTGCAAGTAGGGGCTGCAGACAGGCTATCAAAGGCCTAAAATAACAAACAGTAGGCAGTCATGGCAGTTTTACATCGGTTACATGGATACACAGGCAGGCACTCCAGGCAGCATTGTGGTCAGTGGAGGAGTATTGCAAGTAGGGGCCGCAGACAGGCTATCAAAGGCCTAAAATAACAAACAATAGGCTCATGGCAGTTTTACAGCGGTTACATGGATACACGGGCAGGCAGCTTGGTGGTCAGTGGAGGAGTATTTAAAGTAGGGACCGCAGACAGGCTTCAAAGGCCTAACATAAGAAAATGGGCTGGCTGTAGGCACTTTATAATTGGTTCCAGGGGTACACGGGCAGCAGTGGTCTGGTCAGTGGAGGAGTATTTAAAGTAGGGACCGCAGACAGGCTATCAAAGGCCTAACATAACAAACAATAGGCTCATGGCAGTTTCACAGCGGTTACATGGATACACGGGCAGGCAGCTTGGTGGTCAGTGGAGGAGTATTGCAAGTAGGGGCTGCAGACAGGCTATCAAAGGCCTAAAATAACAAACAGTAGGCAGTCATGGCAGTTTTACATCGGTTACATGGATACACAGGCAGGCACTCCAGGCAGCATTGTGGTCAGTGGAGGAGTATTGCAAGTAGGGGCCGCAGACAGGCTATCAAAGGCCTAAAATAACAAACAATAGGCTCATGGCAGTTTTACAGCGGTTACATGGATACACGGGCAGGCAGCTTGGTGGTCAGTGGAGGAGTATTTAAAGTAGGGACCGCAGACAGGCTTCAAAGGCCTAACATAAGAAAATGGGCTGGCTGTAGGCACTTTATAATTGGTTCCAGGGGTACACGGGCAGCAGTGGTCTGGTCAGTGGAGGAGTATTTAAAGTAGGGACCGCAGACAGGCTATCAAAGGCCTAACATAACAAACAATAGGCTCATGGCAGTTTCACAGCGGTTACATGGATACACGGGCAGGCAGCTTGGTGGTCAGTGGAGGAGTATTGCAAGTAGGGGCCGCAGACAGGCTATCAAAGGCCTAAAATAACAAACAATAGGCTCATGGCAGTTTTACAGCGGTTACATGGATACACAGGCAGCTTGGTGGTGAGTGGAGGAGTAGTGCAAGGAGTGTCTGTCCCAGTACTCCCAAAATATAAATAGATGTTAATGTCTCGCAAAACAACCAAAACAAAAAAAAAAGGTGGCATACTTAGGTACAGGGGTGGGCTCATCTACTGAGTTTCTGACATAGTAATTTGGCAGTAACTATTTAATGGTGCCAATATAGGACACAGACACAGACTACTTTAAGTTGCATCATAGATGTCTACAAATTTGTATTGTCAGTGCCAGACATTGAATGATGTCAGCGAATAGACTAAAGATTGGTGGAGCTGTGCGACATAATTTTGCACGTGGTAGAGCACATTTTGAGCTGGGGTAGGGGGGAACTCTCTTGAGGCCGGCGGGACCGCCCCAGGGCCCCTCATGTTACAACGGTGTGTCTGACGTTGGGTGCGCACCACCACCGCCAGAGACACTACATTGTACTATGAGGGACCCAGTAGCAATGCCGTCAACCAAAAGCGAGCACACCCACCTCTTCAGACAAACAGCAGTCTCACGGGTGCTTGCGCCAAGTCGCGATACCACGGCCCCGTGTGGGGAGTTTTGCCATTTAGGGAGGTGTAAACATGTCGTATGCTGTACAATCAGCTGCAGCAAATTAGACATTAGAAAAGTAATTCACAGGCAAGAGCTTTTCATAGGAAAGCTAGGTGTCGGCCGGGCAAGGTGGGGCAAAAGATTTCGAAATCCAGTTGTGGTTCATTTTAATGAATGTTAGATCGTCAACATTTTGGGTAGCCAGACGAGTCCTTTTTTCGGTTAATATTGAACCTGCAGCACTGAATACTCTTTCTGATAGGACACTTGCTGCCGGGCAAGCAAGCTCCTGCAATGCATATTCTGCCAATTCTGGCCAGGTGTCTAATTTGGAGGCCCAGTAATCAAATGGGAATGACGGTTGAGGGAGAACATCGATAAGGGATGAAAAATAGTTAGTAACCATACTGGACAAATGTTGTCTCCTGTCACTTTCAATTGATGCAGCAGTACCTGTCCTGTCTGCGGTCATAGCAAAATCACTCCACAACCTGGTCAGAAAACCCCTCTGTCCAATGCCACTTCTGATGTGTGCACCCCTAACACTCCTAGTCTGCTGCCCCCTGGAGCTCGTGTGAGAACGATCACGTGCGCTGTGTGCTGGGAATGCCTGAAGCAAACGGTCAACAAGAGTTGATTGTTTGGTTGCTAATATTAGTTCCAAGTTCTCATGTGGCATAATATTTTGCAATTTGCCTTTATAGCGTGGATCAAGGAGGCAGGCCAACCAGTAATCGTCATCGTTCATCATTTTCGTAATGCGTGTGTCCCTTTTTAGGATACGTAAGGCATAATCCGCCATGTGGGCCAAAGTTCCAGTTGTCAAATCTCCGGTTGTGATTGGTTGAGGGGCAGTTGCAGGCAAATCTACGTCACTTGTGTCCCTCAAAAAACCAGAACCCGGCCGTGACACGCAACCAAATTCCTGTGCCCCCGGGAAAGGTTCGGCATTAAAAATATACTCATCCCCATCATCCTCCTCGTCCTCCACCTCCTCTTCGCCCGCTACCTCGTCCTGTACACTGCCCTGACCAGACAATGGCTGACTGTCATCAAGGCTTTCCTCTTCCTCTGGTGCAGACGCCTGCTCCTTTATGTGCGTCAAACTTTGCATCAGCAGACGCATTAGGGGGATGCTCATGCTTATTACGGCGTTGTCTGCACTAACCAGCCGTGTGCATTCCTCAAAGCACTGAAGGACTTGACACATGTCTTGTATCTTAGACCACTGCACACCTGACAACTCCATGTCTGCCATCCTACTGCCTGCCCGTGTATCCTCCCACAAATAAATAACAGCACGCCTCTGTTCGCACAGTCTCTGAAGCATGTGCAGTGTTGAGTTCCACCTTGTTGCAACGTCTATGATTAGGCGATGCTGGGGAAGGTTCAAAGACCGCTGATAGGTCTGCATACGGCTGGCGTGTACAGGCGAACGTCGGATATGTGAGCAAAGTGCACGCACTTTGAGGAGCAGGTCGGAGAACCCAGGATAAGTTTTCAATAAGCACTGCACCACCAGGTTTAAGGTGTGAGCCAGGCAAGGAATGTGTTTCAGTTGGGAAAGGGAGATGGCAGCCATGAAATTCCTTCCGTTATCACTCACTACCTTGCCTGCCTCAAGATCTACTGTGCCCAGCCACGACTGCGTTTCTTGTTGCAAGAACTCGGACAGAACTTCCGCGGTGTGTCTATTGTCGCCCAAGCACTTCATAGCCAATACAGCCTGCTGACGCTTGGCAGTAGCTGGCCCATAATGGGACAACTGGTGTGCAACAGTGTCATCTGCCGATGGAGTGGTTGGCAGACTGCGTTCTGTGGAAGAGCTGTAGCTTCTGCAGGAGGACGAGGAGGAGGAGGAGGAGGGGGTGCGAACGCCTACAGCCAACTGTTTCCTAGACCGTGGGCTAGGCACAACTGTCCCTAAATTGATGTCGCCTGTGGACCCTGCATCCACCACATTCACCCAGTGTGCCGTGATGGACACATAACGTCCCTGGCCATGCCTACTGGTCCATGCATCTGTAGTCAGGTGCACCTTTGTACTCACAGATTGCCTGAGTGCATGGACGATGCGCTGTTTAACATGCTGGTGCAGGGCTGGGATGGCTTTTCTGGAAAAAAAGTGTCGACTGGGTAGCTCGTATCGTGGTTCAGCGTACTCCATCAGGGCTTTGAAAGCTTCGCTTTCAACTAACCGGTAGGGCATCATCTCTAACGAGATTAGTCTAGCTATGTGGGCGTTAAAACCCTGTGTACGCGGATGCGAGGATAAGTACTTCCTTTTTCTAACCAGAGTCTCATGTAGGGTGAGCTGGACTGGAGAGCTGGAGATCGTGGAACTTTCGGGTGTGCCGGTGTACATGGCAGACTGAGAGACGGTTGGAGACGGTATTGTTTCCGCCGGTGCCCTAGATGCAATATTTCCTCCTACAAAACTGGTGATTCCCTGACCCTGACTGCTTTTGGCTGGCAAAGAAACCTGCACAGATACTGCCTGTGGTGCGGAAAATGGTGGCCTTACAGTGACGGAAGGGATGTTGCGTTGCTGACTAGCTTCATTGGCCGAGGGTGCTACAACCTTGAGGGACGTTTGGTAGTTAGTCCAGGCTTGAAAATGCATGGTGGTTAAGTGTCTATGCATGCAACTAGTATTTAGACTTTTCAGATTCTGACCTCTGCTTAAGCTAGTTGAACATTTTTGACAGATGACTTTGCGCTGATCAGTTGGATGTTGTTTAAAAAAATGCCAGACTGCACTCTTCCTAGACTCGGATCCCTTTTCAGGGATTGCAGACTGAGCTTTAACCGGATGGCAACGCTGTGCTCCAACAGGTTTTGGCTTTGACACGCGTTTTGGGCCAGATACGGGCCCGGCAGATGTAACCTGTTGCGATGTTGATGCCTGCTGCGGCCCCTCCTCCACCTCCGCTTCTGAACTACTGCCGCCTGCACCCTGTTCCCCCAATGGCTGCCAATCGGGGTCAATAACTGGGTCATCTATTACCTCCTCTTCGAGCTCGTGTGCAACTTCGTCTGTGTCACTGTGTCGGTCGGTGGTATAGCGTTCGTGGCGGGGCAACATAGTCTCATCAGGGTCTGATTGTGGATCTGTACCCTGAGAGGGCAATGTGGTGGTCTGAGTCAAAGGAGCAGCATAGTACTCTGGCTGTGGCTGTGCATCAGTGCACTCCATGTCAGAATATACTTGTAATGGGCATGGCCTGTTAAATGTTTCACTTTCTAAGCCAGGGACGGTATGTGTAAAGAGCTCCATGGAGTGACCCGTTGTGTCGCCTGCTGCATCCTTCTCTCTTGTTGTAGTTTTTGCTGAGGAGGACAAGGAAGCGACTTGTCCCTGACCGTGAACATCCACAAGCGACGCGCTGCTTTTACATTTACCAGTTTCGGAAGAGGAGGCAAAAGAGCTAGAGGCTGAGTCTGCAATGTAAGCCAAAACTTGCTGTTGCTGCTCCGCCTTTAAAAGCGGTTTTCCTACTCCCAGAAAAGAGAGCGTTCGAGGCCTTGTGTAGCCTGACGACGAAACTGGCTCCACAGCTCCAGACTTAGGTGGAATATTTTTATCCCCACGACCACCTGATGCTCCTCTACCACTACCATCATTACCAGCTGACAATGAACGCCCACGACGACCTCTTGCACCAGACTTCCTCATTGTTTTAAAATCTTAACCAAAGTAACTTTATTTGTTGCTGTCAAACAACTTACACGGTGAGCTATAACTTCAGTATGATTTCAATATCCCTTAACAGGTTGGTGAGACCACAAGGAAAATCAGGCACAATGTTACACACTCTGTTTTCTGTGGCACAAAATCACAGAGATGACACACACGCAGGACTGTCACTCAAGCACTAATGTCAATATTAATCTCCCACCTAATTTATTTTTTTTTTTTTCTCAGGGAGACTTTAGAAACCAAATAATATTAAAAAAAAAAAAAAAAAAGGCTTTCTATGGCCCACAATTAGAGAGAGAGAGGTGGCACACCCAGGAGTCAAGACTGGCACACAAGCTGAGAGGGCAATATTACTCTCCCACTGTTTTTTTATGTATTTTTTGTTTTTTCAGGGAGACTTTAGAAACCCAATAATATTTAAAAAAAAAAATAAATAGGCTTTCTATGGCCCACTGAATGAGAGGGAGAGAGGTGGCACACCCAGGAGTCAAGACTGGCACACAAGCTGAAAGGGCAATATTACTCTCCCACTGTTTTTTTATGTATTTTTTGTTTTTTCAGGGAGACTTTAGAAACCCAATAATATTTTTTAAAAAAAATAAATAGGCTTTCTATGGCCCGCTGAATGAGAGGGAGAGAGGTGGCACACCCAGGAGTCAAGACTGGCACACAAGCTGAAAGGGCAATATTATTCTCCCACTGTTTTTTTAGGTTTTTTTTTTTTTTTCAGGGAGAATTAGAAACCAAATAATATTAAAAAAAAAAAATAAATAGGCTTTCTATGGCCCACTGAATGAGAGGGAGAGAGGTGGCACACCCAGGAGTCAAGACTGGCACACAAGCTGAAAGGGCAATATTACTCTCCCACTGTTTTTTTATGTATTTTTTGTTTTTTCAGGGAGACTTTAGAAACCCAATAATATTTAAAAAAAAAAATAAATAGGCTTTCTATGGCCCACTGAATGAGAGGGAGAGAGGTGGCACACCCAGGAGTCAAGACTGGCACACAAGCTGAAAGGGCAATATTACTCTCCCACTGTTTTTTTAGGTTTTTTTTTTTTTTTCAGGGAGACTTTAGAAACCAAATAATATAAAAAAAAAAAAAAAAAATAGGCTTGCTATAGCCCACTGAATGAGAGATAGCACACACAGCAGTGGCACACAAGCCCTGACTGAGGCCAATATTTTTCTCCCACTGATTGATGTAGTGTTTTTGTGTTGAGGTAGAATTTAGAACACAAATCACGGAAAAAATAAATAGGCTTTCTATGGCCCACTGAATGAAAGGGAGAGAGGTGGCACACCCAGGAGTCAAGACTGGCACACAAGCTGAAAGGGCAATATTACTCTCCCACTGTTTTTTTATGTATTTTTTGTTTTTTCAGGGAGACTTTAGAAACCCAATAATATTTAAAAAAAAAAATAAATAGGCTTTCTATGGCCCACTGAATGAGAGGGAGAGAGGTGGCACACCCAGGAGTCAAGACTGGCACACAAGCTGAAAGGGCAATATTACTCTCCCACTGTTTTTTTAGGTTTTTTTTTTTTTTTCAGGGAGACTTTAGAAACCAAATAATATAAAAAAAAAAAAAAAAAATAGGCTTGCTATAGCCCACTGAATGAGAGATAGCACACACAGCAGTGGCACACAAGCCCTGACTGAGGCCAATATTTTTCTCCCACTGATTGATGTAGTGTTTTTGTGTTGAGGTAGAATTTAGAACACAAATCACGGAAAAAATAAATAGGCTTTCTATGGCCCACTGAATGAAAGGGAGAGAGGTGGCACACCCAGGAGTCAAGACTGGCACACAAGCTGAAAGGGCAATATTACTCTCCCACTGTTTTTTTATGTATTTTTTGTTTTTTCAGGGAGACTTTAGAAACCCAATAATATTTAAAAAAAAAAATAAATAGGCTTTCTATGGCCCACTGAATGAGAGGGAGAGAGGTGGCACACCCAGGAGTCAAGACTGGCACACAAGCTGAAAGGGCAATATTACTCTCCCACTGTTTTTTTAGGTTTTTTTTTTTTTTTTCAGGGAGACTTTAGAAACCCAATAATATTTTAAAAAAAAAATAAATAGGCTTTCTATGGCCCACTGAATGAGAGGGAGAGAGGTGGCACACCCAGGAGTCAAGACTGGCACACAAGCTGAAAGGGCAATATTACTCTCCCACTGTTTTTTTAGGTTTTTTTTTTTTTTTCAGGGAGACTTTAGAAACCCAATAATATTTAAAAAAAAAAATAAATAGGCTTTCTATGGCCCACTGAATGAAAGGGAGAGAGGTGGCACACCCAGGAGTCAAGACTGGCACACAAGCTGAAAGGGCAATATTACTCTCCCACTGTTTTTTTATGTATTTTTTGTTTTTTCAGGGAGACTTTAGAAACCCAATAATATTTTTTAAAAAAAATAAATAGGCTTTCTATGGCCCGCTGAATGAGAGGGAGAGAGGTGGCACACCCAGGAGTCAAGACTGGCACACAAGCTGAAAGGGCAATATTATTCTCCCACTGTTTTTTTAGGTTTTTTTTTTTTTTTCAGGGAGAATTAGAAACCAAATAATATTAAAAAAAAAAAATAAATAGGCTTTCTATGGCCCACTGAATGAGAGGGAGAGAGGTGGCACACCCAGGAGTCAAGACTGGCACACAAGCTGAAAGGGCAATATTACTCTCCCACTGTTTTTTTAGGTTTTTTTTTTTTTTTCAGGGAGACTTTAGAAACCAAATAATATTAAAAAAAAAAAAAAAAAAAAAAAAAATAGGCTTGCTATAGCCCACTGAATGAGAGATAGCACACACAGCAGTGGCACACAAGCCCTGACTGAGGCCAATATTTTTCTCCCACTGATTGATGTAGTGTTTTTGTGTTGAGGTAGAATTTAGAACACAAATCACGGAAAAAATAAATAGGCTTTCTATGGCCCACTGAATGAAAGGGAGAGAGGTGGCACACCCAGGAGTCAAGACTGGCACACAAGCTGAAAGGGCAATATTACTCTCCCACTGTTTTTTTATGTATTTTTTGTTTTTTCAGGGAGACTTTAGAAACCCAATAATATTTTTTAAAAAAAATAAATAGGCTTTCTATGGCCCACTGAATGAGAGGGAGAGAGGTGGCACACCCAGGAGTCAAGACTGGCACACAAGCTGAAAGGGCAATATTACTCTCCCACTGTTTTTTTAGGTTTTTTTTTTTTTTCAGGGAGACTTTAGAAACCAAATAATATTAAAAAAAAAAAAAAAAATAGGCTTGCTATAGCCCACTGAATGAGAGATAGCACACACAGCAGTGGCACACAAGCCCTGACTGAGGCCAATATTTTTCTCCCACTGATTGATGTAGTGTTTTTGTGTTGAGGTAGATTTTAGAACACAAATCACGGAAAAAATAAATAGGCTTTCTATGGCCCACTCAGTGAGAGATGGCACACACAGGGATGGCACTGTAGCAGAAATGCCAATCTTAATCTCCCACAAAAAAAAAAAAAAAAAAAAAAAAAAACTGTCCTACAATTACTATCTCCCTGCAGTAATGTAAGCCAGGTATGGCAGGCAGCAATAGGAGTGGACTGATGCACAAATTAAATAAAAAGTGTGGACAAACAAAAAAGATAGCTGTGCAGAAAGGAAGGAACAAGAGGATATGTGCTTTGAAAAAAGCAGTTGGTTTCCACAGTGGCGTACACACAGCAATACAGCTATCACGGAGCCTTCTAGGGCAGCCCAATGAGCTACAGCGCTGAGGGGAAAAAAAAAAAAAAATAGCTTCCACAGTCCCTGCACACCGAAGGTGGTGTTGGACAGTGGAAATCGCTGCAGCACAAGCGGTTTGGTGGTTAGTGGACCCTGCCTAACGCTCTCCCTGCTTCTGACGAAGCGGCAGCAACCTCTCCCTAAGCTCAGATCAGCAGCAGTAAGATGGCGGTCGGCGGGAACGCCCCTTTATAGCCCCTGTGACGCCGCAGACAGCAAGCCAATCACTGCAATGCCCTTCTCTAAGATGGTGGGGACCAGGATCTATGTCATCACGCTGCCCACACTCTGCGTTCACCTTCATTGGCTGAGAAATGGCGCTTTTCGCGTCATTGAAACGCGACTTTGGCGCGAAAGTCGCGTACCGCATGGCCGACAAGCACAGGGGTCGGATCGGGTTTCATGAGACGCCGACTTAGCCAAAAGTCGGCGACTTTTGAAAATGATCGACCCGTTTCGCTCAACCCTAGTGATGGTAAACTTCCTACCATCAGATGAGACAAAATCCTTCAACTTCTCTATGTTTGGGAACGCAACGCATCTTCCACAAGGGTTACAGCCCCAATTGTTAAACACCTTATTACCAATGGATGACAAGACATGTGGTTGGTTAGTGGGTGTATAATAACTCCGCACTAAAAGGTCACGTAGATTATTGCACCTCCCAGCTGTCACTGCAGGTCTGAGCGGTAGGTATTGTTTAAGTGTTGTATCTGCAAGGAGAATTGGCCAATGTTTCCGCAAAATTTCTTGCATATGCTGCCACTGGGAGTGATATTGTGTCACCAACCCAGAAGAACCCACTGCAGGTCTAGTTTTTTGTGAATACATTAGCTCATGATGGTTGGTATTCCTTGCTCTGTTATACGCATATTTTATAGACCACCTACTATAACCACGATCGTAGAATCTTTTCTTCATTTCGGTGGCACGGGTCTCGAAGTCTGAGTCTGATGAACATATACGTCTAATGCGGAGGAACTGACTAATGGGAATAGATCTAATAGTATGTGTAGGATGGGACGAACTTGCATGTAAAATGGCATTAACCGCTGTTTCCTTGCGAAAGATATCTGTCTGTAATAGACCTGAGATATCCTTTTTGACAAGGACATCGAGAAATTCAATTTGGTCCTCATGATATTTATATGTTAATTTTAAATTTAGATCATTCTTGTTCAGTTCCCTAAAGAAAGAGTCCAAGTCCTCTGAAGTACCCCGCCAAATAAAAAAGATATCGTCGATGTACCGGGTCCAAAGTACGACCCGGTCCATCAATGAACACCGATCCACAAGGAGCAGCTCCCTCTCCTACAGCCCCAGGAACAGATTAGCATAGGAGGGTGCACAGGCTGCTCCCATGGCTGTTCCCTGGAGCTGTAGGAAGAAGGAGCCGATAAAGGTGAAAAAATTGTGGGTTAGCAAAAAGTCCAATAACTGGAGATTCAATTTCTTCCTGAGAGAGGTTGGTCAAGGATAAATAATGTTTAGTGGCTTTCAATCCTTCATGGTGCAGGATACTAGTATAGAGGGACTCCACATCACATGTCACGAGGAGCATGTCCTCATCAATGTGTATGGAGTCCACTCTCCGCAAAAAGTCAGAGGTATCACGCAAAAAAGATGGGATAGTCTCCACCAATGGTTTTAGGAATGAATCTATGTATTTTCCCACATTTTCAGTAAGACTTCCTACCCCTGAAATGATAGGCCTACATGGAGGGTTTTTCACATCCTTATGGATTTTTGGTAGTAGATAAAGAGTTGCAGCTGGTGGGTCTTTTATCCAAGGAAGGATATGGATTTCTTGAGTAATAATCCCTTTGTCCATAGCCATGTTAAGGATTTTTCCCAGTTGTTCCCTATAGGAGGACATAGGATTAAAAGTAAGTTTCTTATAACACAGTGGATCCCTTAACTGGCGGTATGCTTCAGCTTCGTACATCTTACAGGGCTAATCCACAATATTTCCCCCTTTGTCTGCAGGCTTGAATAAAACATCATCTAGCCTTTTCGGACGTTTAATTGCTGTTCTGTTTAGATTTCACATACACTTGTACTGACAAATAAAGTAAACAAAAATTAAAAAAAAAAAAAATTCCCACAGGGAGTACCCCCCTAATGACGAAAAGTCAGGGAGCCTCAAGTCTCAGAATCACACGCTGAATTTTTATAACATTATAGAATTTCAAAAATGGTCATTTTTGACCTAACAGAACAGCAGGGTTAAGACTTACACGTTCAGATGTAGTCATATTATCATTACGGATGCTGTTAGGCATTTCCTCAAAGTCCTTTGTCACCAATTGGACAAAAATCTCAACATTGGGACAAACTGATAGCGGGGCAAAATTTAAAAATTTTTGTTTAATAGATGATGGTACTATACCCAATGGTGGTAGATCATGTTCTCGGCTGAGCTCCTTTAAAATCTGTAATACCTCCTGCTCCTCAGGCATAGGGAAGTTAAGTCTCATTGTGGAACCATTTTCTAAATACGAGCGATCAATGGGTAATAAATCTTGGTAATAAAAATGAAAAAGCACATACAGAATGGGAGGAATAGGGCTTAGAAACAGCACATGTGAAAAAGACTTGGGTATACTAATAGATCACAGACTGAACATGAGTCAACAGTGTGATGCAGCAGTAAAAAGGGCAAATACAATTCTGGGATGTATTAACAGAAGCATACAGTCTATATCACGGGAAGTCATTATTGCCCTCTACTCCTCTTTGGCCAGACCTCATCTGGAATACAGTGTCCAGTTTGGGGAACCACATTTTTAAAAAAGACATCAACACACCTGGGCAAGTTCAGAGAAGAGCAACCAGAATGGTGACAGGTCTGAAAACCATGTCCTATGAGGAACTTTTACAGGATTTAGGAATGTTTAGCTTGCAAAAAAGAAGACTGAGAGGAGACTTAATAGCTGTCTACAAATATCGCAATGGCTGTCACATTGTAGAAGGATCATCTTTATTCTCATTTGCACAAGGAAAGACTAGAAGCAATGGGATGAAACTGAATGAGAGGAGACAAAGATTAGATATTAGAAAAAACTTTTTGACATTTAGGGTGATCAATGAGTGGAATAGGGTGCCACGAGAGGTGGTGAGTTCTCCTTCAATGGAAGTCTTCAACAGAGGCTAGACAGACATCTGTCTGCTATGATTTAGTGAATCCTGCTTTGAGCAGGGGGTTGGACCAGATGACCCACAAGGTCCCTTCCATATCTAACATTCTATGATTCTATGATTCTAAGAATACACAACCCAGGGCAGCACGTTGGCTCAGTGGTCCTGGGCTCAAATCCCACCAAGGACAACATCTGCAAGGAGTTTGTATGCTCTCCCCATGGTTGCATGGGTTTCCTCCAGGCACTCCGGTTTCCTCCCACATTCCAAAGACATACTGATAAGGAATTTAGATTATGAGCCCCATCAGGGACAGCAATGATAATGTGTGCAAACTGTCAAGTGCTGCGGAATATGCTAGCGCTATATAAAAATAAAGATTATTATTATTATTATTATTAAGATTAAACCAGACTTACAAGGGAAGACGTACAGAGATAAATAAAAATATCAGTATAGCAGCGGCATGCTATTCCATCCGGTTTGCGTTTAGTTGGACCATCATTCATTTTTCAACAGGACAATGACCCCAAACACACCTCCAGGCTGTGTAAGGGCTATTTGACCAAGAAGGAGAGTGATGGGGTGCTACGCCAGATGACCTGGCCTCCACAGTCACCAGACCTGAACCCAATCGAGATGGTTTGGGGTGAGCTGGACCGCAGAGTGAAGGCAAAAGGGCCAACAAGTGCTAAGCATCTCTGGAAACTCCTTCAAGATTGTTGGAAGGCCATTCCCGGTGAGTACCTCTTGAAGCTCATCAAGAGAATGCCAAGAGTGTGCAAAGCAGTCATCAAAGCAAAAGGTGGCTACTTTGAAGAACCTAGAATATAAGACATAATTTCAGTTGTTTCACACTTTTTTGTTAAGTATATAATTCCACATGTGTTAATTCATAGTTTTGATGCATTCAGTGTGAATGTACAATTTTCATAGTCATGAAAATACAGAAAAATCTATAAATGAGAAGGTGTGTCCAAACTTTTGGTCTGTACTGTATATTTGTTTATCCTGTTTATGTATTTGCTTTGATCTTTTAATTTCATTTACTTGATATCAATTATGAAAGATATCTACAATCAGTGGCGTAACTACAAAGTTATGGGCCCCGGTGCGAACTTCCAAATGGGGCCCCCCCCCTACCCCCCCCCCCCACCTTCCCCCGCCCCCACAACCCCCCCACCTTCCCCTGCCCCGCTTCCCCTAGATACGCCTCGGACTGTTGCAGGAATCTCCTGCACTGCAACATGGTGTTGGGTGCCAGCACAGCCCGCACAGTGGTATATCCAGCACAGCCCGCACAGTGGTATATCCAGCACAGCCCGCACAGTGGTATATCCAGCACAGACCGCACAGTGGTATATCCAGCACAGACCGCACAGTGGTATATCCAGCACAGCCCTCACAGTGGTATATCCAGCACAGCCCGCACAGGGGTATATACAGCACAGCCCGCACAGGGGTATATACAGCACAGCCCGCACAGGGGTATATACAGCACAGCCAGCACAGGGGGTATATAGAGCACAGCCCTCACAGTGGTATATCCAGCACAGCCCGCACAGTGGTATATCCAGCACAGCCCGCACAGTGGTATATCCAGCACAGCCCGCACAGTGGTATATCCAGCACAGCCCTCACAGTGGTATATCCAGCACAGACCGCACAGTGGTATATCCAGCACAGACCGCACAGTGGTATATCCAGCACAGACCGCACAGTGGTATATCCAGCACAGCCCTCACAGTGGTATATCCAGCACAGCCCGCACAGGGGTATATACAGCACAGCCCGCACAGGGGTATATACAGCACAGCCCGCACAGGGGTATATACAGCACAGCCAGCACAGGGGGTATATAGAGCACAGCCCTCACAGTGGTATATCCAGCACAGACCGCACAGTGGTATATCCAGCACAGACCGCACAGTGGTACATCCAGCACAGACCGCACAGTGGTATATCCAGCACAGCCCTCACAGTGGTATATCCAGCACAGACCGCACAGTGGTATATCCAGCACAGACCGCACAGTGGTATATCCAGCACAGACCGCACAGTGGTATATCCAGCACAGACCGCACAGTGGTATATCCAGCACAGACCGCACAGTGGTATATCCAGCACAGACCGCACAGTGGTATATCCAGCACAGCCCGCACAGTGGTATATACAGCACAGCCCGCACAGGGGTATATACAGCACAGCCCGCACAGGGGTATATACAGCACAGCCCGCACAGGGGTATATACAGCACAGCCAGCACAGGGGGTATATACAGCACAGCCCTCACAGTGGTATATCCAGCACAGCCCGCACAGTGGTATATACAGCAGAGCCCGCACAGTGGTATATACAGCAGAGCCCGCACAGTGGTATATACAGCACAGCCCGCACAGTGGTATATACAGCACAGCCCGCACAGTGGTATATCCAGCACAGCCCGCACAGTGGTATATACAGCAGAGCCCGCACAGGGATATATAGAGCACAGCCCACATCTCATCCCCCCCCCCCCCCCCGATAATGGCCCCACAGTCCGGTTAAAAAGAAAAAAAAAAAAAAACTCTCCTCACCTTTCCTTTTGCCCGCGCTGCTCCTGGCGGCTGCAGTCTGCCCAGGACACTGCAGGTGCGCGATGATATGACGTCATCGCGCACCCGCAGTGTACTGTCAGAGGCAGAGCGGGGAATGATGGGAGAGGAAGCGTCAGGTGACGCTCTCTCCTCCCATCATTGCATTGAACTATACCGGTGTCATAGACGCCGGTATAGTTAAATGCGGCGGCGGCGGCGGCACTGGGGGGGGTTCCGGGGGAGGAACAGTGCAGCGGCCCACTACTGGCATCGGCTCTTCTGGCATTTGCCAGAAGTGCCCGATGGCCAGCCTGGCCCTGCTCAGACCTGCCGGCCCGGGGCCCCTGACCTGCGGGGCCCGGTCGCAATGGCGACCGCTGCGACCGCGGTAGTTACGCCCCTGTCTACAATATAGGTGTGGGAGTAGAGCTGTAAAATAACTATCATGTGAAGGAAGTACATGTACATTGAAATGCAGGAAATTAGCACCCATAATTATGTAGTCATACATTAAAATACAGGTTGGTGTTCAAGTTGAGATCCACCTATGACCAATAATAAAATCCATTTTTCCTGGTGGACTTTTTTAAACTGCCAAGCTAATTCTTGTCTAGTGGTTATGCTGTTACATGTAGTGAAATGGTCAGAGGAATATATTAAAATGAATTCTGCAACATGAGGAACTGGCTCTTAGGAGACCAACTGAGTATATTGTCTTACTGGAAATAAGTACTTCATTTGAAATTAGCACAATAGCTCTTTCTCATAATAAAAGAAAAGTGTCTTACAAATAGCTATCTTTTAACTTAAGGTTTTATCTTGTAATGAGCTTTCTAACTTTTCTTACATTGCTTATGAATTCTTATTGTTGTATTTTTCTTGCATTAAAATTTTGCTTACAACTATATTTTTACAAGTGAAAACTTAACTATAGAACACTGTTGAAACCCACTGCACAATGTACTATATGTTATATTTGATAATAAAAATGTATCAAACACTTCTATTTTGTATTCTTAGATTCAACTTGAAGACAGTGGCCCTGCCAAAGCTTCTGACTGAATTGTTGAAATGTAGGGATAAGCAAATACTGTATATTCAATTGGAATTGAATTTCACTCAAATTTTTCAAAAATCAACATCTGCCAAAAAGCAGATTTTTTATAACTTGTTTTCACATGTATTGAGCAAAATGGCAGACACTTGTCACAAATTTTATAAGCTGCAAAATGCCATCAAAAGGTTAGACAATTAAAAAATTCCTTATACTCACCTTACTGCTTACCTCTCTGCTTTGGCCCTCAGCATCTCACCATCAACCATTCAGTCCTCTGAAATCCCTTGAAATCGCATGCTCTGATGCCAGAATGGTTCTGCGCATGTGCTCAAAAGGTGATGGCGCATGTTATGATATTGTGACCTTTAGTGCACTTGCGCAGAACCAGATTTAATTGCTTACAGTGACAATCAGAAGATGTGATGAAAGTTGGATAGGTGTAGGTGAGGATTGGAAGGGACAGAAAAATAAGTGGCATGGTGAGTATAAGGAATACCAGAGAACTTCGGCACTCAACTGAATGTTTATTATCATATAAAGTATCAGAGGCAAAAAAATTCAAAACGTATGAAATGAAATGACCCTTGTGGATACAGATTGTTCCAGCAACATTTTGGCTTAACTCAGCCTTTTTCAAGCAAAATCTGTATGGAGACATATATTAAATGTTAATGTGCAGTATATAACCAACGTACATGCGAGTCACAGTCTACAGATAGACAGCTGTATCAAAAAGAAGCATTCTCACTATAAGTTGAAAAAAGAAAAGAAGCAAAAAGACAAAAGACAAAATGCTAGTGTCTGTGTCCCAAATATCCATATGAATATCAATATTTAATAACATGACACTTAATAGATCCAAGATCCTAAGAAAATGTATTGTAAGCATATATAAATGTGGCAATAAAGAAGAAGAACCTACTACCGATGTCAGATTATGATACCATAATGGCAATTAATCAATACAGCTTGCATCTGATACCCTTGCCAAAAGGGTCCACTATTAATATAAAATGTTGGAGATAAATGTTACCTGGGAGGTACAGGGTCACCACCTGGTCGGTTCATCCAGCGTCTGATACCTAGACTTAGATGGTCTGCTATTTATACGAAGCATGAACGTTATGCTTCCTGGGTCAGGATGGCCAAGCACTTCCGGTAAATGACTGGTCAAGATATCCGCTGGATACTGGGCATACGTATTCGCGGAAAATGCTGAAAAAGGCCGAGGGAAACCCGCTGACGCGAATGGTGAATAGGGCGCATTGGGCAAGCACGTATCCTGACGGAGATACCCAAATATCTAAGAAATAAATGCCGTATCCATAGTAATATGTGCGTAGATGCAGGGGCTGCACGGAATTGAGTGATACAATCTTTATACAAGCAATATATGCACGAAAAATATTATCAAGCAAAATAGGGTAAATATGTAACTAGGTTAGTAGATGGATAATTATAAATATCACTGCTTACACGTAAACGAAAAAATGTGTTAATTACAAACCCAGAGGGGGAACTAAAAAAGTAATGTGCCTGCTGTGGTTTCTAATTTGAGATCTAGAGGAAGAAAAAGAAAGAAAAAAAATATATGCACAGATATTACAGATATTGACTGCAGAGAATCACAATGATAGTAATACAACATCATATACATTTGAAATAGAGTTCATCAACCAGGATAATGTTTTATGACATAATAAATTAATATTGGACCTCATATTCACAATTAAGCCCGAACTGTGTGACGGATTGTAATGTGTGAATCCAGAATGCCTCTAGTGTTTTTAGTGCCCTGATCCTATCGCCACCCCGTCTATGTTATGAAATATGATCTTTAACTTGATATTTCAATTGTGCTATAGAATGTCCCCTCAAGATGAAGTGAGATGGAATGGGTGACATGATGCGTCTGCAGTGCACCTAATTGTAGATTTGTGTTGAGAGATGCAGTCTTGGATATGCTGGGTAGTTTCCCCAACATACCCAGGGCCTCACGGGCATTTGATCAGATATACTACATATGAAGACTCACATGTGAAATAGCCCCTGATGGGAAAATGATGGCCAGAACGTGGATGGGTAAAGGTATCCCCCTTAAGAATATTAGAGCATTGGAGGCAACTTAAGCATGGAAAAGTGCCACTGTGTGTAGTCGCAAGTGTGCGTTGTATTGGAAATGGCCTAGAGGAACCTACATCAGCTCTAACCAGATGATTTCTAATATTATTGGGACTCTTATGACCCAAAATTGGTCTAGTGCTGAATTCAGGAATATTTGGAAAGGATTCCTGGAGAATTGGCCAATGTTTCAGTATACTTTTAATTATTTCATTACCAAATGGGTGGAATGTACTATCAAAAATTAATCTCTGGCTTTTCTCCCGTGGTGGTCTGATCATAGTGGAAGAATGTAGGACCTGATCTGGGTAACGTCGCGCCATATACCGTAATGTTGTGATTTGGGTAACGCCCTTTTAGGGTATGTGCACACGTCAGGATTTCTTGCAGAAATTTTCCTGACAAAAACCGGACATTTCTGCCAGAAATCTGCATGCATTTTTACCGCGATTTTTTGGCGCGTTTTTTGTGCGGTTTTTTTCCAAATGCATAAAATAGCAGGAAAAACGCAGAAAATCCACAAAATTAATGAACATGCTGCTTTTTTTACCGCAATGCGTTTTTTTCACGGAAAAAAACGCATCATGTGCACAAAACATGCAGAATGCATTCTAAATGATAGGATGCATAATGTATGTGTTTTTAATGAGTTTTTATAGTGTTTTTATCTCGAAAAAAACACGAAAACACCTGAACGTGTGCACATACCCTCAATGTGTAAAGGGTGACAACTAGAATAGTGAAGCAAGCTATTCTTATTCTTAGGCTTGGTATACAAATCAGTTTCTAACCCCCTTTCACTGGTAATAAAAACCATGGTGTCAAGAAAATGAATAGATTCAGTACTATGATTGATAGTAAAGGAGAGACCCTGAATGGCAGTATTGATATGTTCAAAAAACTGAAGGAGACTCACATCACCACCGGTCCAGATGAGAAAAATATTGTCAATGAATCTTTTCCAGTGGCTATGAATGTATGAGGTCTCGAAGTGATCCATATGTATATTAGCATATGGAGGCGCAACATTTGACCTCATAGCTGTGCCCTTCTTCTGTAAAAAGAATTTGTCCTCAAAAAGGAAAAAATTCTCAAATAGAATCAATTTGAGAAGTTCCACACAGAACTGGATTAGGTTATCAATGAATGTAGTACTCTTTGTCAATAAACCTTTGACTACTTCTATACTAGATAGGTGGCTAATGCTGGTGTGTAAACTATTTACGTCAAATGTCACAAGCTTGCTCCCCAATGGGATAAAACTAATACTCCTAATAGCTTCTTGAAAATCTGAGGTGTCCCTAATGTAAGATCTAATAGTAGGTACATAAGAGGTCAGAATCTTCTCCAATGTAATAGCTGAAAGAGATAAAACAGAGTCCGTGGATGCTACAATAGGGCACCCTGGGGGTTTATAAAGGTTTTTATGAACCTTATGGAGGGTATAAAAGACCAGTGTTATAGGATAAAGGTTGATGAGAAAGGCTCCCAACTTAGAATTGATGACACCCAACCCACTATAATGTTCAACCAGATTTTTTATTTTTTCTGGCAGCTTCCTATGTGGGATTGGAAACAAGAGGGATGCATGTATTGGTGTCAGCAAGTTGGGACCATATCTCTGAAATGTAATAAGAGTGGTCCATTACCACATTTGCTTCTCCTTTATCGGCAGATAAAGTATAAGGATCATAATTATTTACAAGTTACATTTATTATGTTCTGGAGTTTGAAAAGACCCCACAGAATAACAAGGGGCACTACATTTGCAGAGAATAACTTCTCTGCAAATCAAATTTCACATGAAAAAATGCATGAACAGGCAAATTTGAATCTTGTCTCACCAGCTCATCTCTAGTGAAAAGCAATAAATATTTATATATAATAAAGATGTGCCGCACAACAACCAAATGATCAAAGGAAGCTCCAGTTAGAAAATTTTGAGTTTACATCTTTGGTAAAGTGTTATGACTTACTATGTAGAGAGATGAGGGGAGAGTGAGCTGTGGTAAGTGGTGAGTGGTAAGAGATGGGGGTTGGCAGGCAGGCGCCAGCTGGCGGATGCTGCACGCACTGCCGAGAAGCTGGCATCCACAGCAGAGCGCATATCATCGCAAGGCCGGGGGCCGGCAGGCACAGGAGGGAGGTCGCCGCGGCCCCCACATCGCAGTGGAAGGGCCAGGGTTCTCTGAGGGGTTGCCGGCAGCAGGCGCAGCAGGTCCCACTGTACAAACAGCCAGGGAACAGAGGGATTCACCCCGGCTGAGCGGGAGAGCCACGATACATGGGCGGTGTCATCTTGTTTCCGAGGTCCTTCACAAAGGACCCCGGAAAACACTGTCTAACCAGATGCCTGGCAAAAAATTTAAAAATGTGGGGCTGTCCAGGAACATGCCTCAGGGGAGGAAAGGGTCAGGAGACCGGCCCGCAGGACAAGGCCCCCTGAAAGGCTGTCCCTGGACATGCCAGTGAGGACACAGCAGTGCAGGGGAGGAGTCCCTCAAGAGAGCCGGTTGGGGCTATAGCAGGAGGCGCCAACCCAAGGCAGATAGCGTCCCCAGTCAGCTAGTGGGCCCCTTAGTGTGACGGGGAGAAAGCTACCACCAGGGAAGCGGAGGGGTGGCCAGGCAATCAAGGAGAATCGGGGCAGCGAGGCGATGGCAGGGTGCTGCCATAGGAACCATAGACCATGAAGTGATGGGGTGCAGAGGACGTGCGCCTATTGCAAAGACCAACATGGCCCCCATTCCTAGACATTGACGACGATGATGACGTGGAGGATTCCAGGACCACAGCAGCCAGGGGGAGGATGACTCCCACATGCCCTGGTAATTGTGATTCCATGTTTTGTTCATCCTATGCAGGCCCACTACAAGGGGAGGGGAAAGTCAGGGATCACAGGGGGATAGCTTAGTCCCCATCTCAGGGTCTCTAGAGTCCACCTCCAGGGAAATGAAGGTAATGTTAACAAGTTTAAAAGACAGAATTGACGGTTTAGAGGGACATGGAACAGCACACTTATCAGCTTGTAAGAGTCCCTACGCTCCTCCAGGTGCCACAGGGGGTAGCGAAGGTATTATCAGGGGTTCCGAAACAATGTTAATGGGGAAGAGGATAACAGTCAGTTAGATGACAAGGCGCAGGGGGAGGTGTACTGTATGTTTGCTTCTTGGGTCCCTTAGGGGCCCACCTTTAAAAAGAAGTGAGGGAAAAAATCTGGAAAGACGAGTATGTGGATATTTTTCACTGTTGCCACTAGATAGGTTGAGTGCGGGGAAGTCAGGAAAGGAAAAGGGGTAAAGGAGTGCGGGGAAGTCAGGAAAGGAAAAGGGGGGAAAGGAAGAGGAGTGACAGTGGTACCACAAATGTTTTCAAATTGGTTCCATGCCTTTGCGATCTTAACTAGTGTCATAGGGGAGAAAGTGCCAGGGAACTGCTCACAACTGTTTTGCCACATGGACTCCATTGTAGAGACTTACAAGGCATATGGGGGCAAGCATAGTTGCGTTATGATGAACAATTTCGTCAACGTAAGGCCATCCAACCATCCATTAGATGGGACCAAAAGGACATAGGCCTGTGGCTTAAAATTATGGCCCCAAACAATAGATATGGGAATTCCTTTCATTGGGGGGCGGTAATGCCAGTCAAGCAGGGTACAGTGCAGGAGCTCAAGTGGAAGGAAGTTTTCAGAGCCAGGGAAGGACACAGAAACACTGGCTATGCTGGCAATTCAAGGAGGGACAATGTAAATTTGGCACAGGTTGTAAATAGACACCTGTGTTCCACCTGTAGTGGAACGTCGCTGTCACAGCGCCCGGGTATCAATGCTGCAGGGGAAGCTGCACACAGCAGCTGAGCAAGACACCAAGTTAGTAACCTGAACCCACGGGACCTTTGACATGAAACAGAGTGTACACAGAGTGTACAGGTAATGAACAGGACCTTAGACCATGTGACAGAGTGGGAGGAGGAAAGGGGGCGGAGCCAGACACCAGGGAAACAGAGAAGGGACAAGCACTAAAGAATAATTAAACAAGCAGAGGTCATAGCCAGGAGATTAGGAGGTACCAAAATGGAGAGACAGGGGATCATCAGAAGCAAAGCCAGAGTTCAGTAGCCAGGAACACAAACAGAGTAAAGCACGGAAAGCAAGACAACGCTATGCAAGCCAGGCACACACTCCAGGAGTCATGCATACAGACAGACACAGAATCTTTAGCTGACAGAGAAACCAGGTTAGGAGCGAGTATAAATACCCCTCCCATTTTGGAAAAGAGGCTAGCAAAATTAACCCTGACAGGACATTAACCATGTCCTGACCATGACAGTACTCCCCCTTAACGGGGGGCCACTGGACCCCCAGGCTTCTCAGGGTATCTTGCATGAAAAGCCCGCACCAGTCGATCAGCATGCACAGAACTGGCCGGAACCCATGACCTATCCTCAGTAGAAAACCCCTTCCAATATATTAGGCACTGAAGCCTTCGACGCACCCACCGTGAATCAATGATGCGCCCTACCTCGTACTCCAGCTGACCCTCTACCAATACTGGAGGAACATTAGATGAAGAATCTTCTCTAACCGTCTCCACAGGTTTTAATAGGGACCTGTGGAAGACATTAGAAATTTTGAAAGAGGTGGGCAACTGTAACCTATAGGCCACTGGGTTGATCACCTCAATAATCTTGTATGGACCTATAAACCTGGGGCCCAACTTCATGGAGGGAATCTTAAGTTTGATGTTACGGGTAGACATCCACACCTTCTTCCCCACAGTTAGTGTGAGAACTGACCCCCTCCTCCTGTCCGCAAAATGTTTGGACCGCTTTTGGGCTTTGGAGATGTTCACCTGAACCTCCCTTCAAAGGGTTCTTAACTGTTGCACCAAACCCTCGGCACCAGGGCAACCAGAATCCATGCGGGAAAATTCTCCAAACTACAGAACAAACCCATAATTGACCTGAAAGGGAGATTTGCCAGTAGACTGATTAATACGACAATTGAATGCAAATTCAGCCATGGGTAACACCTCACACCAGTCCTCCTGTCTGGAAGAGGCCAGGCATCTCAAAATTTGTTCCGACCACTAGTTGGTGCGTTCAGTCTGTCTGTTGGATTCCGGGAGATAAGCAGAGGAGAATGACAACGTAACCCCAACTTCTTACAAAAAGCCCTCCAAAACCTGGCCACAAATTGCACACCCCTGTCAGATACCACATTCACAGGGACTCCATGCAACCGAACTATATGTTGAATAATCAAGTGAGCTAAGGTTTCAGCAGAAGGTAACGCAGGTAACGGCACAAAATGGGCTTGCTTCGAAAACATTTCAACCACAACCCAAACTACAGAGTTGCCCTTGGAAGACGGAAGATTAGTGATAAAATCCATGGACAGGTGTGTCCAGGGTTTATCTGGAATTGGCAAAGGTACCAATTCCCTGGCCGGCCGGGCCAGAGAGCACTTAGAACGAGCACACACCCCACAAGAATTCACAAACTTTTTGATATCAGAACCCATAGAAGGCCACCAAACGTTCCTAGCTACTGCCCCCTTGGTAGCTGCAATCCCAGGGTGTGTACTCAACACAAAGTCATGAAATTCTTGCAGAAGTGTGAGATGGAAATGATCGGGTACAAACAGTTTACCTTGGGGTTTATTCCTTTGAGCTTGTGCTTGTGCATCCAAAATCTCCCTCTGTAACTCAGATGAGACTTCAGCCACAACCACTCCAGGTTGAAGAATGGAGGAAGGAGGTTCTGGAGGGGACACAGAATCAAAACTTCGGGATAAGGCATTCGCCTTTACATTTTTAGACCCTGGTCGGAACGTAATGGTAAAATGAAACCGAGAAAAAAAAGTGCCCACCGTGCCTGTCTGGGGGTCAATCTCTTAATGGACTCAATATAGGCCAAATTTTTATGATCAGTGATGACCATAACGGGATGAACAGCCCCCTCCAGAAAATGCCTCCATTCTTCGAAGGCCAATTTAATTGCTAACAATTCTCTGTTGCCGACATCATAATTTCTCTCGCCCGAAGAGAATTTTTTAGAGAAAAAAGCACAGGGTTTACGGTTAGTAAGGGTGGTCGGGCCCTGAGACAACACTGCTCCCACCCCACCTCCGAAGCTTCGACCTCCATGATAAAAGGTCTCGATGGATTGGGTTGTATCAACACAGGTGCTGAAGTGAAACATTTCTTCAGTGTCAGAAAGGAATTTTTTGCAGCCACGGACCAATTTTTTACATCCGCCCCATTGAGTGTGAGGTCCGTCAAGGGTTTCACTACCTGTGAAAACCCTTTAATGAACTTCCTATAATAATTAGCGAAGCCCAGAAATCGTTACAACCCCTTCAGGTCCTGAGGTTGCACACAATCAGAAATGGCCTGAACCTTCCCAGGATCCATGCGGAATCCCTCCCCAGATACAATTAATCCCAGAAAAGACAGTTCTTGCATAAAGAACGAGCACTTCTCCAGCTTAGCATATAAATGGTTCTCCCTGAGTATCACAAGAACCGAATGAAGATGGTGTAAAACATTAATGAAACTCTGGAAAACAGCAGGAGCGTTGGTGAGACCGAAGGGCATGACCAAATTTTCAAACAAGCCCTCGGTCGTCAGAAATGCTGTTTTCCATTCATCCCCCTTTCAGATCCTTGTCAGGTTATAAGCCCCTCGTAAGTCAAGCTTGGAAAACCACTTGGCCCCAGTGAGTTGATTACATAAATCAGGAATCAGAGGAAGAGGATATGTGATTTTTACAGTAATCTTATTTAGTTCTCAAAAGTCGAGGCACGGTCGCAAACCACCATTTTTTTTCTTGACAAAGAAAAACGCCGCTGCAATGGGTGAGACAGAGGGCCAAATATGCCCCTTGAGGAGGCTCTCTGTGATGTACTCTTTCATAGAATGGTGCTCAGGCCCAGACAAATTGTACAGACGAGCCTTGGGTAATTTCGCTCCCGGGATTAAATCAATTGCACAATCACCGGGTCGATGTGGTGGAAGTGCCTCAGCCTCACTTTCGGAAAACATGTCTTCGAAGTCTTTCAGGTACTCCGGAATACCCTCCAGACCAACAGATGACACAGATACAGACTTAATCGGGTTAACAAGAGGTCCCAGGTTACAACACGGACCATTACCCTTACATCTCCATTGAGTGATCTCCCCTGCCACCCAATCAATGACAGGATTGTGGCGTTGCAGCCAGGGCATTCCCAGTACCAGTCCTGCAGGTAGATTATTCATTAGAAAGCACCTTAATTTTTCCACGTGAGTGGAACCCACCAGAGAAAAAACATCAGTCCCGAAACAAATTCCATCCCGGGTAAGAGGGGATGAATCAACAGCCACAACTTTAACAGGGTCTTTCAGCCTGACTGTCCCTATCTTATTACTAGTCACAACTTGGGCATCAATCAAATTAATAGAAGAACCACAGTCAACAAAGGCGGTGGTCACCACAGGACCGCCAGCAAGTTCCAATTCCACTTGAAGCACAATTTTGGCAAGTGAGAAAACATATACCTGGGAGTCTGGACAACCTCCTCGATTGTTGCCCAGACTCAGTCGTTTCTCAGACAGTTTCACAGAAGAAGGGCAGGATAGACAGTTCCTTTTCCAATGTCCAGAGGCTCCACAGTAAAAGCACAATTGATTGTCTCTCCGGCACCTCATCTCTTTCTCCATAACCGAAACTGACCCAATCTCCATGGGCTCAGATACAGGTGCAGCATCACGCAATTTGGAAAACAAGGAAGTCTCTTACTGCATCACTCTTTTAGCATGGAGTATCCGATCCATTCGAACTGCCTGAGTCATGGCGTCCTCCAGGGTATTAGGAGGAGGATGAAGTGCCAGAACGTCCTTCAGATGGTCAGACAGACCCATGCAGAAAAAACCCCATCAGTGCTGCATCATTCCAAGAAATTTCAGCTGCCCAGCGTCTAAACTCTGAGCAGAACCATTCAGCGGAGTGCTTCCCTTGTGTCAAACTCATTACCATATCCTCTGCCAAATGCACTCTATCAGGTTCATCATAAATGAGCCCCAGGGACTCAAAAAACAGGTTAACAGACATGCGTTCAGGAGCAGAGGGAGAGAGAGAGAGAAAGCCCATGACTGTGGGGACCACCTTATTAAAGACATAATTACCCCTACCCTCTGTCTTTCATTTCCCGAGGCCCTGGGACGCAACTCAAAAAACAACCTGCATTCCTCTCTAAAGACCTTAAACAACTTTTTATCCCCAGAAAAAGTATCGGGTATCTTTACAGGTGGTTCGGGGTCCACCAGGGATACATCAGTGGTGCCCCCCCCGGGACCGCAAGGAAGCAGACATCTGTAAAGCACCTGCCACATCTCTCTGCACCTGCTGGTGTAAGTGGACCAGGGCTTGCTGTTCAACAGACAGCTTCTGCAACAATTGGGAGAGCTCATTAATCTGCCCCGTGAGAACCTGTACAGGATCCATGGCATACCAACACCCCTCCCACCAGGGAAAAAGACTGTACGGTCAGCTATAATGTCACGGTGCCTGGGTATCAATGCTGCAGGGGAAGCTGCACACAGCAGCTGAGCAAGACGCCAAGTTACTAACCTGAACCCATGGGACCTTTGACATCAAACAGAGTATACAGGTAATGAACAGGGCCTTAGACCAGTTGACAGAGTGAGAGGAGGAAAGGGGGCAGAGCCAGACGCCGGGGAAACAGAGAAGGGACAAGCACTAAAGAATAATCAAACAAGCAGAGGTCATAGCCTGGAGATTACGAGGTACCAAAACGGAGAGACAGGGGATCATCAGAAGCAAAGCCAGAGTTCAGTAGCCAGGAACACAAACAGAGTAAAGCACGGAAAGCAAGACAACGCTATGCAAGCCGGGCACACACTCCAGGAGTCACGCATTCAGACAGAAACAGGATCTTTAGCTGACAGAGAAACCAGGTTAGGAGTGAGTATAAATACCCCTCCCATTTTGGAAAAGAGGCTAGCAAAATTTACCCTGACAGGACATTAACCATGTCCTGACCATGACAGTCGCATGAAGCCAATAGGTGTCCCAGAAAATACAGTGGTAAGGTGGGAGAAGCCAGCCATGGTCATGGGTCAAACACCAGTCAAGCTACACATGATGCTATCCTACCTAAATAGGTACCCAGATAGACAAAAAGTAGACTTATTATCCAGGGGCTTCAGAGATGGGTTTATTATCCCCTCCCTGGGGTTCCAAACGAAACTGAAATTGAAGAATCCGAGTTCGGCCTATCAGCACCTCGGTGTGGTAAAAGAAAAACTAAGAAAAGACGTGCTTATGGGTCAAATGGCAGGTCCTTTTGAGATCCCACCCTTCCCGGGCTTGGTGGTTTCTCCTTTGAGCATTGTTCAGAAGAAGGAACCAAACAAGTACCGAATGATCCATCACCTGTCATACTTTCGTGGTAAGTCCGTCAATGACGGCATTGATCCTGAGCTATGTTCGGTTCTATATGCATCATATACTGATAAGGCAGTAAAACGGGTGAGAAAATGCCGGAGAGTGGCGCTGAGGGCAAAATCTGACGTGGAGTTAGCGTTTCAGTTGTTGCCGGTACACCCGGATAGTCAGCGTTTGCTTGGTTGCTATTGGGAGGGAGAGTATTTTGTGAACAGGGGCCTACCTATGGGATGCTCTTTGTTGTGCTCACTGTTTGAGGTGTTTAGCACCTTCCTGGAGTGGGTAGTAAAAGACATCATAGGGCTGGGCTCGCTAATCCATTACTTAAATGATTTTTGGTGCGTAGGCCCCCCGCAATCGGATGTGTGCAATGCTATCCTAAAGAGTTTGCAGTGGGTTGCAAAAGAGTTTGGGGTCCCATTAGCTCCCGAAAAAACGGTCGGGCCCACGTTGTGTATTTTCTTCCTTGGGATTGTGATCGATGCAATCCGATGGGAGTGTCGTCTTCCGGAAAAATAATTGGCATGCCTAAAAGCAGAAATAGGCCGGGCATTGAGGGTTAAAAAACTGAGGCTGCAAGAGGTTCAGTCTTTGCTAGGGTGTTTAAACTTTGCATGCTGGGTCATGCCTATGGGCAGAGAATTCACTAGAAGATTAGCGGGGGCAACGGTGAGTGTGAAGTTGCCGTATCATTATGTATGCTTATTGGCGGATAATAAAGTGGACCTGGCTGTTTGGGATACATTCTTGGACAAGTACAAGGGGCGAGCCTTGATGATGGAAGGGGTATGTTGTAGTTCTGACATTGACTTATAGGCGGATGCAGCAGGCAGTTTTGTTTTTGGAGCATACTGTCAGGGGCAATGGTGGGCGGACGAGTGGCCAGAGGAATGGGTGTGCTCGGGGCTGGTCAGAAACATTGCATTACTTGAGATTTTTCCTATCCTGGTTGCAGTAACACTATGGGGGGGAGGCTGAAAAACAAAAAGGTACAGTTTAAGTGTGATAACATGGGCATGGTAATGGCCATAAATAATATCACTGCATCCTCGCCGCCAGTAATTAGAGTGTTACGCCAGCTGGTGTTAGAATGCTTCTCCATTAATGCTCACTTTAACACATTGCATGTCCCGGGCGAATTTAACTCTGTAGCTGATGCACTTTCTCATTTCCTGTGGGAGCGGATCTGGGCGTTGACCCTGGAAGCAGAAGAAGAGGGCCTACCCTGCCCTCCCAGACTCTGGAGTGTTCCATCAGGGCTGCTGAGCCACTGATCATGTCATCCTTAGCAAGTAGCACATGGGCAGCTTACTTACGGATATTGCAACTGTGGGAACAATGGTTGAGACAAGGGAGGGAGGACTTGACAGAGGAGGAACAAATAGGGGTTTTATTAATTGGAATTAGGCAGGCCATGGATGGTAAGTGGTCTACAGCGAAGATAAATCAATTAATTTCAGGGTTAGCATTCGGGTTTAAACTGAGGAACAGAATGGACTTGACAAAGAATTTTTCAGTAAGACAGGTCATTAAGGGTTTCCAAAAAGAATAAGGCAGGAAGGATAACAGGCGGCCGATGTCATTTGGTCTATTGGAGAACCTAGGATTACATTTAGAGACAGTGTGCATGTCATGTTTTGAGGTATGCCTGTTTAGGCTCGCATTCTCATTGGCATTCTTCGGCGCAATGAGGATAGGGGAATTAGTAGCACTAGGCATAGCAATTGCTGGGGGCATTTTAGCCGAAGACATCAGGGCTACTCAAAAGGGATTAGAATTTTGGGTCAGAAGATCAAGAACAAATCAGGTGGGGAAAGGGAAAAGGGTGATATTGGGAAAGGTAATTGGTTCTGTCTTGTATCCTTGGAGATGTTTCGAGGGATTCATGGCCGCCAGGCCTCGACAGGGCGGATAGCTGCTGTGTCACAAGGACGGGTCCTTCTTGTCCAAGTACCAATTCATTAGAGTGTTCCAGAAGTACTTTGTAAAGACAGGCGTTGATCCTGGCAATTATACGGGCCATTCTTTCTGGATTGGAGCTGCAAATGAGGCAGCGGTGAGAGGGCTGAGCCCGGAAATAGTAAGGAGGATTGGCCGGTGGGAGTTGCAATGATACAGGTCCTACGTACGACCTCAAGGATATGATGCAGCCGATCCATCCAGGACATAGTGCATCTCACTGATTTTTCTTTGGTTTGTTGCAGGACAAGTTCGAAATGTAATCTGGATTCTAGGACATTCTTTCGTTTTCTGGGGAGCATGTCGGGCTGACAGACGGACGGACAGGAGACAGGTTTCACAAGGGAGCGGGCTGTGATTAGGTGGCTAGGGTATAGGAGTTTGACATGGGAGTGGGTGCTTCACGAGTATTATCGGGCAGTGTAACTCTATGGAGTCCCAGATATAGTAGTCTTATGTAGGGGCTAATGATTTGGGATCTAGCTCAGGAAAGGGACTGATTGTCAACATCAAAAAGGATGTAAGGCAGCTGAGATTGACGTGCCCAAATATGAGAGTGGTGTGGTCTGACATGGTACCTAGAAGCAATTGGTGGAGGGCGCAATCGGTGGAAAAGATTAACAAGGCTCAAGTTAAGGTCAACAAAGAGGTATCCAAATTTGTGGTGCGGACCTGGGGAGTGGTGATACGTCATGTGGGGTTAGATTCTACGGAAAAAGATTACTGGTTAGCAGATGTGGTGCATTTAAATGCACTGGGGATGTATTTGTGGATTGAGGGGTTACGAGAGGGGATATGGAGGGCCACAGCAATGCTGGTTGGTGGAGTCTCGAGCACTTGAAAGGGATTAAGCTGCTTTCGGTGTGGTGTTAGTGGGTCAAAGCTGGACAAAATTATGGAATGGGGGATTCTTGCATTGCGGGGATCCCCTTCATTGGATGGTTATGTGTTGTTAGTGGTCTGGTGAGACTTGGGTGATACCCGTCAAGGCAAGTCAGGGTCACTTTATTATGAGACTCCGGGGGCTACCCGATGTTGGAGGTTGGGTGCACGGTAACGATGGTTGGGTACCCAACAACGGAAGTCGGGTACAGGTTAACGGAGGGAAGGCAAGCTCTTCCCTCGATTCATGGTGCTTCCGAGCCTTTGAAAAAACGCGGCTGGAAGTTAGGCTGTGAGGGAAGGGGCAATGCCAACGGAATAATCACCAGACAAGGACCGTGGTAGCTTCGAGGACCCCACAAGTGTATTTAATTATTAATAAAAATTGGCTGCTGTGGCCACTCTTATCCAAAAGACTAATGGTTGTGGCTTGTCTTTTATTCGGAGATGGGGGGACAGCGGGAAGAATGGTAGATGTCTGGGTTGAAAGTCACGGGAAGTAGACCTTTCCAGGGTCATAGAAAAACCAACATGCACATATATTTAACTACCGTAGTTTTCTAAGATTTATTCCATGATATCATCAAAAAACATCATAAATGATGTGCTTCGGCTCTGCCTGAACCTTATGTTTTGAAAAGGTTCAGTCAGAGCCAAAATGGGTAATTTGTGATTTTTGTTGATGATCTGAAGATATAAATGTTGCAAAACTACTTAAATCCGCATAAAAGCTGGTGTTTCTGTTACTGCTGTGATAACAATGAGGTGACGTCAGAGAAATGATTTCAGCAAATTAGAAAGCATCAACCGTTAATGAGGCTCACTGTTCAAATTTCTTGGTTATTTTACCTTGATAGTAAGAACATTAACATTTGTAAAAAATAAATTTAACATAAATTTTTAATTTATACAATAGATCCTTCACTATAACAGCATAACTGTTGAAGGTAAACTGTGAAAATAATGTTTACTACTTACAATAGGCACGTTTTCTTTCTTTCTATGTATTTAGTCCAAATACTAAAACAGGGATGATTAAAAAAATTACCAAACAATAAAAACAGCAAGTGACAGCTGTATGGGAATGTGATTAGAGAAAATAGGAATAACATTTTCAGAATAATTACATTCATTTTTCCTCTGCTTTTAAATAAACAGACAAGGATTGCTTCTTTGTTGTAAAGGATCATTAAATGTATTAACTAAATAAACCATAATATTCACATGTTGAGAAGCTGTGTCCTGGTGTGATAATTACAAGGAGAGAACAGCTGGCATTCAGGCTAACAGCCAACTAGGAAATTCGGGTTGACTGAAACAAGTGGCATGGTAAAATAGTAGCTTTACATGCTGGATAACATTTCGCAGAGAGCTGGTTAAAACATTATTTGTCCTGACAACTGGGGCTCTTTAAAGCCCGGTGTGAATCAATCGTATGCAATGCTGCTCCAGTCATTATTAATGGTACCACAGTAGATACAGAGGAGAAAAAAAGTATTCAGTCAAAATGATCACAAGAATGGTGAGGAAAAATCCCAGAACCACACAGGGGGACCTAGTGAATGACCTGCATAGAGCTGGGACCATAGTAACAAAGGCTACCATAAGTAACACACTACGCTGCCAGGGACTCGGATCCTGCAGTGCCAGACGTATTCCCTTACTTAAGCCAGTACATTACCGGGCCTATCTGAAGAATGCTAGAGAACATTTGGATTATCCAGAAGAGTACGGGGAGAATGTTGTATGGTCTGATGAAACCAAAATAGAACTGTTTGGTAGAAACAAAACTCGCTGCGTTTGGATGAGACAGAATGCTTAGCTGCATCCAAAAAAATACCATACCTACGGTGAAGCATGGGAGAGGCAACATCATACTTTGGGGCTGTTTTTCTGCAAAGGGGCCAGGATGACTGATCCGTTACATGAAGGAATGATTGGGCCATGTATCGTGAGATTTTGAGTGCAAACCTTCCATCAGCAGGGGCATTGAAGATGAAACGTGGATGGGTCTTTCAGCATGATAATGATCCCAATCACAATGCCAGGGCAAAGAAGCATATGAAGGTCCTGGAGTGGCCTAGCCAGTCTCCAGATCACAACCCCATAGAAAACCTTTGAAGGGAGTTGAAAGTCTGTGTTGCCCAGCGACAGGCCCAAAATATCACTGCTCTAGTAGAGATCTGCATGGAGGAATGGGCCAACATACCACCAACAGTTTGTGCCAACCTTGTGAAGACTTACAGAAAATGTTTGACCTCTGTCATTGCCAACAAAGGATATATAACAAAATATTGAGATTAACTTTTGTTAATGACCAAATACTGATTTTGAACCATAATTTGCAAAATAAATCTTGCCAAATCAGACAAGGTGATTTTCTGGATTTGATTTCTCATTTTGACTCTCATAGTTGTGGTCTACCTATGTTGTCAATTACAGGCCTCTCCCATCTTTTTAAGCGGGATAACTTTTTAAGTAGGAGAACAATTGGTGGCTGACTAAATACATTTTTTCCCCACTGTAAAAAAATAACTCCACACTGCACTCAACTTTTCCTGGTCCACCGGTGATTCTCCACTGATGCTCCAGGTGTCTGGCATTGCATGTGGTGTTACTGACATCATATTAATGGCATGGCAGCCAGTCAGTGAGCTTAACCCCTTAACCCCCCCGGAGCTTTTTTCATTTTTTCAATTTGTTTTTCGCTCCCCTTCTTTCCAGAGCCATAAGTTTTATATTTTTCCGTCAATATGGCCATGTGAGGGCTTATTTTTTGCGAGACGAGGTGTACTTTTGAACAATACCATTGGTTTCACCATGTCATGTGACAGAAAATGGTAAAAAACTTCTAAGTGCGATGACATTGCAAAAAAAGTGCAATACCACACTTGTTTTTTATTTGGCTTTTTTGCTAGGTTCACTAAATGCTAAAACTGACCTGTCATTATGATTCTCCTGGTCATTATGAGTTCATAGACACCAAACATGTCTAGGTTCTTTTTTATCTAAGTGGTAAAAATAATTTCCAAAATTTGCTACAAAAAATAAATAAAAAATTGTGCCATTTTCCGATACCCGTAGCGTCTCCACTTTTTGTGATCTGGGGTCGGTTGAGGGCTTATTTTTTCTTGCTGAGCTGACATTTTTAATAGTACCAATTTTGTGCAGATACGTTCTTTTGTTCACCTGTTATTGCATCTTAATGCAATGTCGCGGCGACCAAAAAAAACGCAATTATGGCGTTTAGTTTTTTTCTCACTATGCCGTTTAGAGATCAGGTTAATCCTTTCTTTTACTGATAGATCGGGCGATTCTGAATGCGGCGATACCAAATATTTGTAGGTTTGATTTTTTTATTGTTTTATTTTGATTGGGGCGAAAGGGGGGTGATTTGAACTTTTAATTTTTTTTTATTTTTTAATATTTTTAAACACATTTTTTTTTTGCATGCTTCAATAGCCTCCATTGGAGGCTAGAAACATGCCCTACACGATTGCTTCTGCTACATAGAGGTGAAGCACAGATCACCTCTATGTAGCAGAAATGCAGCATTGTTTTGAGCGCCGACCACAGGGTGGCGCTCACAGCAATCTGCCATCAGCAACCATAGAGGTCTCAAGAAGACCTCAGGTTGTTATGGCAATGCACCGCTGACCCCCGATCATGTGACGGGGTCAGCGGTGTGATCGCTTCCGGCCACGCGGCCGGCGGCGCTTGTTAAATGCTGCTGTCAGAGTTTGACAGTGGCATTTAACTAGTTAATGGGCGCGGGTGGATCGCGATTCTGCTCGCACCCATTGCGGCCACATGTCAGCTGTTGATAACAGCTGAAATGTTGCGGCTTTGAGGTGGGCTCACCGCCAGAGCCCACCTCAAAACTGGGGAGTCTGCCAGCTGACGTACTTTCCCATCAACTGGCAGAAAGGGGTTAATGTCCCTATCAGTGTGGGTGGAACATTTCCTTTAGGGCCGCTGAGTACATTAACTGACTGCTGCGCTGTCGGTGTGATGACATGAAAGGGAACAACCCCTTTAAGAAACAAATTTTCTTGCATCGTGTATGAGAATTGGATAAATACATTAAAATAATAAAACAGAAACTAATCATCTATACGTTCTTTACTGAGCTACAATATATCTTTGCTTCAAATTATTTCCTAACATTTAAACAAGTATTAGTAGCTTACGCTTACAGCTGAACGATGAGCATCTAATATAAAATCTTTGTCATTCAATTATGTATGTCCATATGTCTAAATTATAAAGTGCTGCCAGTTTCTCCTTCTGACTCTGCAAAAAGAACAGAAGTGGAACTGAATCACCCTGGCACGTGAAAGCAATGTAAAATGTCCTGCAGTGACGCATGTTTGTGGACTTTTGATAGTCTCATTTTATCTGAATTACATGATCATTTCATATTGTGTTATACTAAAGAAAAATAGGACTGCTGTTTGCTAGTGTGTGGTTTTGATGCTATACTATACACTTTTCCCTACAACAGCAACTTTTATTCTATAAGCACTAAGTAATTTGGCAAGCAGTGTTCACTTAGTTACTAGTTACGTAGATTTATACCTATTTTTTTCTGAAACATAAAAAAAATAGGACCTGTTCACATCTTTTTATCTCACTACACATGGCTCATATAATGGGCAAATTTCATGGCATTTGCCCAGAACATCTACAGTAGATGAGACAACTGAATGTCAAAAGGTTACCTGTATTACCTACAGCATTATTCCTTGAACACATGCTAAAACGAAGAGGTTCAGAATCATGGATTATCACTAGGTATATTTGTTACAGGAAAAATATTTTAGTATTGTGTTAGCCGGTAGATAGAAAAAATAATAAAAATTTGGGAGCCTTCAAGTGTGTGATAGAGAGCGATGACAAAAAGTAAATTTTAGAGTCTACTAGAGAAGTATTCCCAAAAGTTTGCTATCTGTCATCACCTTTTCAGCTAATCATTATAAGTTACATATCACGCACTAAGGATTCTCCATTTTTACTTTTAATTACATAGGTATGCAAAATTTGGGTTTATGAAAATTTTCTCAAATCTAATGAGTGATTGTTATGTTTTCTTATGCCCTGATTTTAAAAAAAACACTTATATTTTTAACCATCACATATGGATTTTGCACAAAATGTGTGTGAAATAATGTACAAGCGAGATGAAAGAGAAAAATCTTTATTGAAGCCAAAAATGTACACAATAGTAGATATAAAAATGTATTCAATATTCATTCTGCTACTTTATTGGAAATTAATTATTGTGCCTTTTCCTTTTCTCTTCAAAGCTTCTCTTGATACCATTTCTTTTACAGAAGGCCTATGGATCTTCTCTGTGAAGCATCCAGCAGTAGTCTCCCATTATGTTAATGTTCTATATACCTTGGAAACGTTGTTCCATCACCTAGATATCTTGATGAAATCTTTTTCCTTGCTCTTTGTTAACAGCACCAAGGTTTTCAGGAAAGTAGTTTAAATGGAAATGTAAAAAAGGTAACTTCAAATTCATTAGATAACCGAAGGCTTTGAAAAGTTTCAGCATGTTCTCCACGATGAACTTTGTTGTTGCCTAGAAATTACTTCCCAACTTCTATAAAAGAATCCCAAGCCCTTTTCTCAACAGCTTTCATTTGTTTTGAACATATCATTGTACATTTTCCAATTATCCGGACCTACAAAAATGCATTTCTTCAGTTTTGCTCTGAACAGCTCCTGAAATTTGATACACACGTTCATAAAAGTAATAATAATAATAATAATAACATATTCCGCAGCACTTTACATTTTAGAGGGGACTTGTAAGAAAAGTATTTTCTTCTTTCAGTAGATCTTTCACTAACTGCTTCATCAGTCCAAGACTAATGTGGAGTGGTGGTAGGAGAAGTTTAGTGAGATCAACTAAACTTTCCGGAACTACTTTCTTCAGTCCAGGTTGCATAAATGTTCTCATTAGCCAACTTTTTTGGCTCCTGTGATGAGTCCTATGCCAACTGTCCCATTCACGCAAAAACCATGAGTACTTTGTGCATCCTCCTTGCTGCCCAAGAAGCAAAGAAAGAACTTTCAGATCACCACATATTGACCATCCTTGATCCTCATAATTAAGTTTCTTGAAAATAAAGTCTAAATTTTCATAACTTTCCTTCAAGTCCACAGAATAGCCTGCAGGCACTGAAGCATAAATGTTGCCATTGTGCTGTAGAACAGTTTTCAGACTTTTTTTGGGGATGAATCAATAAAGCATCTAAAGCATCTCCACTCGTTCACCTTGTACTCAGTGTTGAATATTTCCATCAGCCCAGGATCATCACTGCAATACACTAGAGAATCGTCTTGAGAAAAGTAAGGAAGAAATTCCTTGTCTCTGCTTCCGTACCATGAAAAACAGGTACAAGGAGCTAGCAGGCTCTTTTCCTTTAGCCTAGAGCCTAAAAGTTTTGCATAATGTTTAAGAAGGTCGAAGTTCCTTTCTAAAACATTTAATTTGAGCTGTGAAAAAAGATGTGGCTCATTGGGACTAGTGTAAAAGTCTTCATCAGAATCCTGGTCTTCATGTTCTGAATCTTCTGAATCAATTGTATCATCAACTTTCTCTGGATGTAAAGGGAGAGGTATTCCTGAACCATGATGCTTAGGGTGAATCGCTGATCGGTTATATACTTTCCAAAGCGAAAGCTCTCTTTCTTCCCTTTAGACCACTGTCAAAGTTCTTCTACACAAACAGAATATATTACATGTGGAGCTCACAACTTGACATGATAACCTAGTATCCCACCAAAGTACATATAATACACTTTTCTAACTAAGTCTGTAATGTTCTTTTGTTGTTTCTTTACTACAAAACAACCGAAAATGTAGCAAAAGTCGTGTTAGGCATCGGGATTCTCCCGCTGCGTGGGATAGATCCCAAGCATTATCTGGTACTGCGGTTTCCCATTCAGGTTCGGCCACTGTGATTGCAGCTCAGCACAGATGTCGGTCCTTTGCTCAAGCTCGTGTTATACATTTGGTTACTGCTGGCTCTTCTGTCAAGTCTATGATAATCAGTGATATGCAGTTGCAGCCTTGCTCTCTACAGTCTAAGTTCAGAGATCACCTTAGTGAGCATGTCTCTGATGTAGTGTCTTCTTATTGGTGGTCGGACGTTAGCTGCTCTGGTGATGTGGTAGCTCCGGATTGGCCTTGGGCGATGTCTCAACCAACTGGGCATGAGTGTTTGGGGTGGAGCCTAGCATACAAAAGGCTCTCAGCGGCGGACACGGGTGTGCTAGTGTCATCTATGTTTTCGTGTGAGTGGGTGGTTACTCTACCATTCTGTCTGCACATTTGTGTGAGTCAGTCAATGCTCAAGACTGTAAACATTGGCAGGCATGTAGCACACTTATGTGGTTCCATACCCTTGGCTCAATGCCTGAGTCGCTAGTTTGCTACATGCTTAGGGTGCCAGTCAGGCACAAGTCCAGTATTGTCTGGACTGGGGTAACTAGTCGCTTGGCTGAGCATCTGTTTTGTTCATGTGTGCAGTTTGCACAGTTCAGTTACAGAGCAAGCTCAACCCTTATGCTTCTTCTCAGTGAAGGCAACAGGGTATTGTACCTACCATCATAAAAGTTCCTTCTCCTTGGTCAGCACCTGCTCATTCGTATGTGCGGTTAGTTTAATGGCAGTGCTTGCTCAATCCACATGTTAACATCCCTGTGACGTTAACAGGATATAGTACTTAGCATTCTTAGTGCAGTACCTCTCTGGGAGGTAACTGAGCATGGTACTCTGTGTTCCGATCACACTGTGTGCCATTTAACACTGTGGGTTTAAGGTAAGGCTCGCTGTTTTGTCATTGTTCACACTAGCAGCAGGTTCATCTCTGCCCGGTGGACCCCGAGTTGCGATTTCACTTTATTTTATATTTTATTTAGTGCAACCTGCAACCCTAACAAGTTGTCAAATGAGTGGATGGATTAAGTCATCCCCTTGTAGCCTTTGTTAGAAGCAGAATCTTAATCAACCACAACCACAACCACTGAATACTGAAAGGGATCATGGTAACAACACTACCATATTCTTATGAACTCTTTGTAAAAGTATATCTGCCTTTGTTCCCCATAACAACCAATCACAATTTCAGTTCTTATACTGCTGAGGTAAAATGAAAGCTGTGCTCTGCTTGGTTGATATGGACACCACCACATTCTGCTCCCACGCCAAGCGACATCCTCTTCTTAAGCCAGCAGCTGACTTCAGCATGCAAGCGACGGGAGCACAAGAAGTCACTGACATATGCACCCGGGGTCACATGCATGACAACTTGAGCTGCTGGCCTCTGATAAGCTGGCAGCAAGTATTGCTGCGCATTGACCCGACGGGTCTCTATGCCACAATCTACTTCATCTGAATGTGTAACGAGGACGCTTATCTATCTGTAATCTATTCTGGCTTTGGCGGTTCCTCACCTGCATGGGTCTGGTCATGATCTGGCAACCTCTACGACTGCAGTCATTACACCCCTGCTCAGATGTCAGACCACTGTATCTGCTTGACTTGCATTTTACTTTATTAACACTCTGTAAAATCCTAGAAGTCAATTACAGACATGTACAAATATGAAACTCCATACTAATCATCTGCCATACATTTTTGATGCAGGCATCATAGAGTCAAGGACAGCTGCTGCTTCTGTAATAGCCACGATAAAAAATGCTTAAAGTACATGTTGTATCCATTTGCTTTCACTTAGAACATGTACCATTTATAGTCTATGGTGCGATTCATATGTCCGTGTTTTTTCATGGACCATGTGTCTGTGCAAAACGGAGCCATGTCTGTTTTCTCCAGGATCATGGACAAAAAGTGCCAAAGCAAGTCTGTGAAAAACACGTGCAGCCAATAAATGGTTTCAGTGTGCAGTCTATGTTCTGTCCATAATTAACATTGCAAAGGACAGGAGAAGATTATAATATACACTGCTCAAAAAAATAAAGGGAACACTAAAATCCCACATCCTAGATATCACTGAATGAAATATTCCAGTTGTAAATCTTTATTCATTACATAGTGGAATGTGTTAAGAACACTAAAACCTAAAAATTATCAACATAAATCATAGCTAATATCCCACAGAGGTCTGGAGATGGAATGATGCTCAAAATCAAAGTGGAAAATGAAGCTACAGGCTGATCCAACTTCAGTGGAAATGTCTCAAGACAAGGAAATGATGCTCAGTAGTATGTGTGGCCTCCACGTCCCTTTATGACCTCCATACAATGCCTGGGCATGCTCTTGATGAGGCGGCAGATGGTCTCCTGAGGGATCTCCTCCCAGACCTGGGCTAAAGCATCTGCCAACTCCTGGATTGTCTGTGGTGCAACATGAAGTTGGGGGATGGAGCGAGACATGATGTCCCAGATGTGTTCAATCGAATTCAGGTCTGGGAAACGGGCGGGCCAGTCCATTGCTTCAATTCCTTCATCTTGCAGGAACTGCTGACACACTCCAGCCACATGAGGTCTGTCATTGAATTGCATTAGGAGGAACCCAGGGCCATCTGCATATGGTCTCACAAGGGGTCTGAGGATTTCATCTCGGTACCTAATGGCAGTCAGGCTACCTCTGGCGAGCACATGGAGGGCTGTGCAGCCCTCCAAAGAAATGCTACCCCATACCATTACTGATCCACTGCCAAACCGGTCATGCTGAAGGATGTTGCAGGCAGCAGATCGCTCTCCACGGCGTCTCCAGACTCCTTCACGTCTGTCACATGTGCTTAGTGTGAGCCTGCTTTTATCTGTGAAGAGCACAGGGCGCCATTGGCAAATTTGCCAATCCTTGTGTTCTGTGGCAAATGCCAAGCATCCTGCACGATGTTGGGCTGTGAGCACAACCCCCATCTGTGCAAGTCGGGCAATCAGACCATCCTCATGGAGTCAGATTCTAGCCATTTGTGCAGACACATGCACATTTGTGGCCTGCTGGAGGTCATTTTGCAGGGCTCTTGCAGTGTTCCTCCTTGCACAAAGGCTGAGGTAGCGGTCCTGCTGCTGGGTTGTTGCCCTCCTACAGCCCCCTCCACCTCTCTTGGTGTACTGGCCTGTCTCCTGTTAGCGCCTCCAGCCTCTGGACACTACGCTGACAGACACAGCAAGCCTTCTTGCCACAGCTCACATTAGTGTGCCATCCTGGATGAGCTGCACTATCTGAGCCACTTGAGTGGGTTGTAGTCTGTCTCATGCTACCATGAGTGTGAAAGCACAACCAACATTCAAAAGTGACCAAAACATCAGCCAGAAAGCATTGGTACTGAGATGTGGTCTGTGGTCCCCACCTGCAGAACCACTCCTTTATTGAGTGTGTCTTGATAATTGCCAATAATTTCCAACTGTTGTCTATTCCATTTGCACAACAGAAGGTGAAATGGATTGTCAAACAGTGTTGCTTCCTAAGAGGACAGTTTGATTTCACAGAAGTTTGATTTACTTGGAGTTATATTCTGTTGTTTAACCACTTAAGGACCGCCGATACGCCTTTTAACGGCGGCAGTTAAGGGTACTTAAACCACAGCGCCGTTAATTAACAGCGCTGTGGAAAAAGTGAATAGCGCCCCCCAGAGTCGGATTTTCTCTTGGGTCTCGGTTACCGGGGTAGCTGAGACCCCAAAGAACATGATTCGGGGTTTTTTTACCGACCCCCGGGTTGCGATCACCGGTAATTAACCGTTTACCGGCGGTCGTAAAAAAAAACACGATTTCCCATTTAATTTCTCTGTCCTCCGATGTGATCGCACATCAGAGGACAGAGAAATTGGGTCCCCGATCGCCCCCGTTACTCACCTGTCTCCCCCGGTGCTCCTCATGGCTCCCGATGGGCGCTGCCATCTTGTTCCAGCCAAAACATGGCGGGCGCATGCGCAGTATGCCCGCCGGCCGGCACCCGGAAGATCTTTGGGGTCTCGGCTGCCGGGGGTAGCCGAGACCCCAAAGAACATGATCGGTTTTTACGACCCCTGTTTTGCGATCACCGGTAATTAACTGTTTACCGGAGACCGCAAAAAAAAAAAAATCGATGTGTAATTCTCTGTCCTCTGATGTGATCGCACATCAGAGGACAGAGAAATAGGGGTATTCGGGGACCCTGTTATACTTACCAGTGTCCCTGGGTCCTCCAGTGTCCCCTCTTGGCCGCTGGATTCTTCCTCCGGTAATGTCCATGATCTGCCGGCCGGCAGCTAGAGGAGTTGGGGCTAAATTTAGGGTTAGAGTTTGGGTTAGGGTTGGGACTAAATTTAGGGTTGGGGTTGGGGCTAAATTTAGAGTTAGGGTTAGGGTTCAGGTTGGGGCTAAAGTTAGGGCTAGGGTTAGGGTTGGGGCTAAAGTTAGGGCTAGGGTTAGGGTTAAGGTTGGGGCTAAATTTAGGGTTAGGGTTAGGGTTGGGGCTAAAGTTAGGGTTAGGGTTGGGGCTAAAGTTAGGGCTAGAGTTGGGGCTAAAGTTAGGACTAGGGTTGCGGCTAAATTTAGGGTTAGAGTTGGGATTAGGGTTAGGGTTTGGATTAGGGTTGGCATTTAGGTACCTTCACACTGAACGATATCGCTAGCGATCCGTGACGTTGCAGCGTCCTGGCTAGCGATATCGTTGAGTTTGACAGGCAGCAGCGATCAGAATCCTGCTGTGACATCGTTGGTCGGAGCAGAAAGTCCAGAAATTTATTTTGTCGCTGGATGTCCCGTAGATATCGCTGAATCGGCGTGTGTGACACCGATCCAGCGATGTCTTCACTGGTAACCAGGGTAAACATTGGGTTACTAAGCGCAGTGCCGCGCTTAGTAACCCAATGTTTACCCTGGTTACCAGCGTAAACGTAAAAAAACCCAAACACTACATACTTACATTCCAGTGTCTGTCCCCCGGCGCTGTGCTTCTCTGCACTGTAAGCGCCGGCCGGCCGGAAAGCACAGCGGTGACGTCACTGCTGTGCTTTCTGGCTGGCGCTTACACAGTGCAGAGAAGCACAGCGCTGGGGAACAGACACCGGAATGTAAGTATGTTGTGGTTTTTTTTTCACGTTTACGCTGGTAACCAGGGTAAACATCGGGTTACTAAGCGCGGCCCTGCGCTTAGTAACCCGATGTTTACGCTGGTTACCAGGGGACTTCGGCATCATTGGTCGCTGGAGAGCTGTCTGTGTGACAGCTCTCCAGCGACCACACAGCGACGCTGCAGTGATCGGGATCGTTGTCTATATCGCTGCAATGTCGCTTAATGTGACGGTACCTTTAGGGTTACGTTTGGGATTAGGGTTAGGTTTGGGATTACGGTTAAGGTTAGGGTTGGGATTAGGGTTGGGGTGTATTGGGATTAGGGTTAGATTTGAGGTTAGGGTTGAGATTAGAATTAGGGGGGTGTTGGATTTAGGGTTCTGATTAGGGTTATGGTTGTTTTGGGGTTAGGGTTGTGATTATCGTTAGGCTTGTGATTAGGATTATGGATCAGGTTGGGATTAGGGTTAGGGGTGTGTTGGGGTTAGGGTTGGAGTTAGAATTGGAGGGTTTCCACTGTTTAGGTACATCAGGGGGTCTCTAAACGCCACAGCCAATTTTGCACTCAAAAAGTCAAATGGTGCTCCCTCCCTTCTGAGCTCTGCTGTGCACCCAAAAAGTGGTTTACCCCCACATATGGGGCATCAGCATACTCAGGATAAATTGGACAACTTTTGGGGTCCAATTTCTCCTGTTACCCTTGTGAAAATAAAAACTCGGGGGCTAAAAAATCTTTTTTGCGGAAAAAAAAAATATATTTTCATGACTTATAAACTTCTGTGAAGCACTTGGGCATTCAAAGTTCTCACAACACATCTAGATAAGTTCCTTGGGGGTCTAGTTTCCAAAATGGGGTCACTTGTGGGGGTTTCTACTGTTTAGGTACATCAGGGGCTCTGCAAATGCAACATAACGCCCGCAGACCTTTCTATCAAAGTCTGCACTCCAAAACGCCGCTCCTTCCCTTCCAAGCTCTGCCGTGCACCCAAACAGTGGTTTACCCCCACACATGGGGTATCAGTGTACTCAGGACAAATTAGGCAACAACTTTTGGGGTCCAATTTCTCTTGTTACCCTTGTGAAAATAAAAACTTGGGGGCTAAAAAATCTTTTTTGTGGAAAAAAAACTATTTTTTATTTTCACGACTCTGCATTATAAAATCTGTGAAGCACTTGGGCATTCAAAGTTCTCACCACACATCTAGATAAGTTCCTTGGGGGGTCTAGTTTCCAAAATGGGGTCACTTTTGAGGGGTTTCTACTGTTTAGGTACATCAAGGGCTCTGCAAACACAACATAATGCCAGCAGACCATTCTATCAAAGTCTGCATTCCTAAACGGCGCTCCTTCCCTTCCGAGCTCTGCCATGCGCCCAAACAGTGGTTTACCTTCAAATATGGGATACCGGCCTACTCAGCATAAATTGCACAATAAATGTTGGGGTCAAATTTCTCCTGCTACCCTTGTAAAAGTAAAAATTTGGGGGTGAAAAGATCATTTTTGTGGAAAAAATATGATTTTTTTTATTTTCATGGCTCTACATTATAAAGCTCAGTGAAGCAGTTGGGGGTTCATACTGCTCACCACACATCTAGATAAGGTTTTTGGGGGGTCTAGTTTCCAAAATTGGGTCACTTGTGGGGGGTTTCTACTGTTTAGGTATATCAGGAGCTCTACAAATGCAATATGATGCCCGCAGACCATCCCATCCCATCAAAGTCTGCATTCCAAGCGGCGCTCCTTCCCTACCAAGCCCCGATGGGTGCCCAAACAGTGCCCCCCACATATGGGGTATCAGTGTACTCAGGACAAACTGGTCAACAGATTTTGGGTACAATGTCTCCTGTTACCCTTGAGAAAATAAAAAATTGCAGCCTAAAATATCATTTGTGAGAGAAAAAAAAGTATTTTTTATTTTCACGGCTCTACGTTATAAATTTCTGTGAAGCACTTGTTGGCTTTAAGTGCTCACCACACATCTAGATAAGTTCCTTAAGGGGTCTAGTTTCCAAAATGGGGTCACTTATGGGGGGTTTCTACTGTTTAGGCACATCAGGGGTTCTCCAAACACGACATGGTGTCCAATCTCAATTCCAGCCAATTCTACATTGAAAAATTAAAACGGCACTCCTTCTCTTACAAGCTATGCGGTGCGCCCAAACAGTGGTTTACCCCCACATATGGGGTATCAATGTACTCAGGAGAAATTGCACAACAACTTTTGTGGTCTAATTTCTCCTGTTACCCTTGAGAAAATAAAAAATTGCAGGCTATAAAATCATTTGTGAGGAAAAAGAAAAGGATTTTTTATTTTCACGGCTCTACGTTATAAACTTCCGTGAAGCACCTTGGGGTTTTAAGTGCTCACCACACATCTAGATAAGTTCCATAAGGGGTATAGTTTCTAAAATGGTGTCACTTTTCAGGGGTTTCCACTGTTTAGGCACATCAGGGGCTCTCCAAACACGACATGGCGTCCGATCTCAATTCCAGCCAATTCTACATTGAAAAAGTAACACGGCACTCCTTCTCTCCTTCTCTTCCAAGCTCTGCAGTGCGCCCAAACAGTGGTTTACCCTCACATATGGGGTATCGATGTACTCAGGAGAAATTGCACAACAACTTTTGTGGTTTAATTTTTCCTGTTACCCTTGAGAAAATAAAAAATTGCAGGCTAAAAAATCATTTTTGTTGAAAAAATGCGATTTTTTATTTTCACTGCTCTACGTTATAAACTTCTGTGAAGCACCTGGGGGTTTACAGTGCTCACCACACCTCTAGTTAAGTTCCGTAAGGGGTCTAGTTTCCAAAATGGTGTCACTTGTGGGGGTTTCCACTGTTTAGGCACATCAGGGGCTCTCCAAACGCGACATGGTGTCCGATCTCAATTCCAGCCAATTCTACATTGAAAAAATAAAACGGCACTCCTTGTATTCCAAGCTCTGCGGTGCGCTCAAACAGTGGTTTACCCCCACATATGGGGTATCGACGTACTGAAGAGAAATTGCACAACAACTTTTGTGGTCTAATTTCTCCTCTTACCCTTGTGAAAATAAGAATTTGTGGGTGAAAAGATCATTTTTGTGTAAACAAATGCGATTTTTTATTTTCATGGCTCTACTTTATAAACTTCTGTAAAGCACTTGGGGGCTCAAAGTGCTCACCACACATCTAGTTAAGTTCCTTAAGGGGTCTAGTTTCCAAAATGATGTCACTTGTGGAGCATTTCCACTGCTTAGGCACATCAGGGCCTCTCTAAACTTGACATGGCATCCAATCTCAAGTCCAGCCAATTCTGCATTGAAAAAGTCAAACAGCGCTCCTTCTCTTCCAAGCTCTGCAGTGCACCCAAACAGTGGTTTACCCCCACATATCGGGTATCAACGTATTCAGGAGAAATTGCACTACAAAATTTATGGTTAAATTTCTGTTTTTACACTTGTGAAAATAAAAAAAAATGGTTCTGAATTAAAATGTTTGCAAAAAAAGTTAAATGTTCATTTTTTCCTTCCACATTGTTTCAGTTCCTGTGAAGCATGTAAAGGGTTAATAAACTTCTTGAATGTGGTTTTGAGAACCTTGATGGTTGCAGTTTTTAGAATGGTGTCACACTTGGTTATTTTCTATCATATAGACCACTCAAAATGACTTCAAATGTGATGTGGTCCCTAAAAAAAAATGGTGTTGTAAAAATGAGAAATTGCTGGTCAATTTTTAACCCTTATAACTCCCTAACAAAAATAAATTTTGTTTCCAAAATTGTGCTGATGTAAAGTAGACATGTGGAAAATGTTATTTATTAACTATTTTTTGTGACATATCTCACTGATTTAAGGGCATAAAAATAAAAATTTTGAAAATTGCAAAATTTTAAATTTTTTTGCCATATTTCCATTTTTTTCATAAATAATCGCAAGTAATATCAAAGAAATGTTACCACTATCATGAAGTACAATATGTCACGAAAAAACAATCTCAGAATCAGCAGGATCTGTTAAAGCGTTATAACCTCACAAAGTGACAGTGGTCAGAATTGAAAAAATTGGCTCGGTCATTAAGTACCAAATTGGCTCTGTCACTAAGGGGTAAAGTGTTCCCTTTATTTTTTTGAGCAGTGTATATTGATTTGAAGAATGCAGTTAGCATATATTTTATGTCAAAGGTGAACACTATTTAAAAGTTAAACAAAAACAATTGCAGTATTGGTTTTTTTTCCATTTCACCCCAAACTAATATTTTTTCTTTCGCAATTCATTATGAAGCTAAAAAAGGATGCCAATAAAACTACAACTCATCTTTTAAAAACAAACACATACTGTATGTAATCTATAGAAAAAAAAGGTTAGCGCTCTCTGTATCCAAGGATGAGGAAAAAAATTGCCACAAAAATGTTGCTATTTACATTGCTTTTGCCAGTGTGGGGATATGGTTAGATATGCAAATGAACTGAAATTCAGATATTTGCGAGCTTTTGAAAATTGGCAAAAACATGGCAATTCTCTCTCCAACAGGAGGTAAGTATACAAAGAGGGAAACAAATTTAGACAGAAATTTTAATGTTAATATTTTATCTAAAGATGCATCAAAATTATCGAACACAATGTGACAATTTATTGCTGCTTTTTCTTAACCTACCCTTATACGACTTCAAGACATTTAACATACTGTTATGTCCAAGGTCCTCATGTATGATGCAAGCTCAAGAACAGAGAGTGGATCATACCCGACAGGTGTTGGCTGTGTCATGTAACTGACATCTGCCTCTAACAACATTGATCAGAAAGTGGTAACCCACACATATCTCTGAATTTTTTTCACAACTTAGAAAAAATAATTTTACAAGCTTGGTATCACTGTAATCATACTATCATGTAGAATCATATTACCAGGTGATTTTTTTTCTGCACAGCGAAGGCCATAAAAGCAAAAACCCCCCAAAATAGCAGAATTTAACACTGTTTTGGGAATTTTTCATGTTTTCTAGTACATGGTATGTCAAAATGAATAGATAATTCAGAGCTACAACCTATCTGACACAATAAGCCTTTATAAGGCTGTGTGGATAGAAAAATAGAAAAAAACAGGGTTTTGGAAAAAGAGGAGAAAAAAGTGTAGAAACAGAAAATTGCTCCATGCGTAAGGGGTTAATATACAAATAAAATAATATTGATCCCTAAAAGATAATATTGTTACTGTTTTTACTGCATCACCTGGAATAATATATTTGTACTTCAAGGAAATTATTCTGTCTTCTACATCATGATCTGATTTTATATTACTCTTAGCACCTGCATAACTGTGTAATATCAAAATGTAATTACTGTCTCTACAAATACACTTTGCCTCCTGCCACCACAGCAGGAAATAGACTTTGAAAATATTTTTCTTCATTTACTGGTGCAATGTAGACAGACAAAAAAATGTATAATGTTTATCTTTTTTCTTTGAATAACATACAAAAGGCAGTGAAACAAGGAAAATACTGGCACGGTAAGATCTGGCTCATGCACTGTAATCGGAGCTGTTCATTTGTATAATATAACTTGATTGATAGAAATATAAAATGAGTATATATATATGAGTATAATTTTATACTGTATCATAATATTATACTGATGGTGTAATTTTTCAACTGGTAAGTGTGCATATACAGTATATTGGTTTAAAGTGTTCCCATTGTTCAAAAGAGATTTCACTAACACTTTTTTGGCTTCTTTAAATGTTATGTAGGCACATGATCTAACCTGCATATTTGGGGGGTTTTCCTCAACATTGCATTGCTTGAACCTTTTTTCTATAAATGTCCTGAGTGTGCAGTATGGCAGACGCGGTACTGTATAAGGTGCGCGTCTCTGACTGGGGAGCACCTAGATAGAGCAGCACGGAAAGGTTATCAGTGCCAGTTCCCCCCTGGCATCACTCCTCTTTAGTGATGCACTAATTGGAAGACCCCCAGCCGGCCAGTGGTCACTGGAGGGGAGGGGTCCTACGGCCACTCCTACAGGGGTTAAATCCAGGTGTCCGGCCGGGAACTTTCTCTTTTCCTCCCGGCGGACACCTGGAAGCACGAGCAGGCGGGCGGCGCGGAGCGCGCAAGGCATCGCCCCCTTCCCTGGCTGCTCCGGCGGTTCCCCCAGCTGCGTGGGGGGGCAGGCGGTCTGCCCGCTTGCCCCGCGCTCCGGAGCGGCTCCAGGTTGGGGAGGGGGCGGCCTCGCCGCCTCTCAGCTGCCGGCGTCTTCCGGCTCCCTCGTCGGGCTCGGTCCGACGATCAGAGTTAGCCCCGCCCACCAACTTCCTGGCCCCGCCCACCCACTTCCAGTCCCCGCATTTCAGCGCTGGGGACAGCGCCGGCGGGTCCTCCAGTGCCTTCCCTGCGGGCACATATATGCCGCCCACAGGGGGTAACCTGGAGGCTGGCGCTAGCGCCACAAGGTCCCCAGAGCGCGCTGATCGGTCAAACCAGACCGATCAGCGTGCAGAGTTCTCACCAGGCCTGACCTCCAGCCTACCCCACTGGCACTGATGCCTGCATGGGGGTATCAGGGGTCAGGTCATATATGTGACAGGTCAGCTGAAGAGCGCTTTGTTCGGTCCAATAGGACCGATCAGTGCGCTCAACAGCTGCACAACGGGAATCACTGCGTAACACCATCAAACGCACCTAACACAGACACATTTAGATCTCCCCCCACGGACCAAATCCCTAATAAAAATTTTCCATTAACCTCCGCCCCGCCAAATCCCAGCAACGTGGCTGAATACAGTTACCTCCTAACCCCCCCTTTTCAGTAGCACTGTGGGACCGTGCACTGACGGTAATCCCCCTAGTAACAATGGTAGAATCCCCCACATTACACCGCATAGTAATGGCAGACGAAGGCGTAGACGCCAAACGTCCTCCCATTCTTCCTCCGATAACTCCCGTTGCCTTTCGCATTACCCCTCTAAACGACCCTCCCGTCACCACCGCAGACGCAGCTCCCATAGGAGCCGCCACAGATCCCGGGTCTCAGGATGGCTGTCATCAGCAACATCCGAGGGGTCCGATGCATCGCTGAGCACGGATAGGAGTCATCGCGCACGGGACAAATCCTCTAAATCATGGGGACCCGCTAGGGCTTTCAGCCGGGGAGAACAATCCCCCGCGGCTTCCAGCCACAACAACCACACAGTCGCGGAAGACAGAGCCATTAATCCGCCACGATATGGTTGTAATCGGGCTCCAACGCACGAGACTCGGATCATCGGCCAGCACATCGGCCAGTCCCTCGCTGTAGCGGGAGCCAGAGTTTCCCCGTCCTGCGACATCACCCCGTCAACATCTGTGGGGGTTCCTCCAGGATCGGTGTACACTCGTCCAGAGTCACACAGCGGTGAGTGTTCCAAGGGTGGCAAGGAAATGTTACAAGAAAGGGAGCTAACTTCAGCGGTAAAGGAAATAATCCTACAGCTATCACACTCGAGCGGAAATGTGGTGAACAATTCAGCACCACAATCCGCTAATCTACACAAAGACGCCTTCTTCTGCGAGATCAGCCCGCTAGGCGCCCATATAGATCAGGAAACTAGAGAGAAAATTTGGAGCAACGATTATATTGACATATGGTCGCTGTTATCAGCAGACCAGCAAACGGTGGATAAACCTAACGAGAGGGGTTTCGATAGGGGGAGATCGAGAATTGCATTAACCATGAATAATTGGCTCCAGGCCTTCGCAGTATTGGGCTGTATTATGGGCCAGAAACATCCGGAACGCTGCTCCGAATTGTTTATATATCAGGACATGATATATAGTTCATACAAGTCACATGGCGGTTCAGCCTGGCGGCGGTATGATGAGGAGTTCCGCAGGCGTCTGGCCCTACAGCCCGATCTAGGCTGGGGAGTTAAAGCAACAGACGTGTGGTTGCGTTTGATGCTGTCCCAAAAGCAGCCCCCCTTTTCGGCCTCGACCACTAATTACTCCACAGCCGCAGGTCAAAACTCAGTGGTCATGCGAAAACCCGGGGCCTGCTGGCTGTTCAACGAGGGAAACTGCCGTTTCCACACATTATGCAAATTCAGACATGATTGCTCCGCTTGCGGGGGGGGGGTCACCCAGCGTCAAGGTGCACTCGTCAGCCTTACAAAGCGCCTACGCGGCAGAACCCCAGTGAGCGTAATCGCGATGGCCCCCTGGCTAAAGCTCTACCCCAATAAGGAAGCGGCTCAGCAGCTGCAAGCAGGATTCTCCGACGGGTTCTTTATCCCCTTTAGGCTAGCAAGAACGCCAACCCTATCCGATAACCTAAAATCGGCTCGCGATTTCCCCGAAATACTTAGACAAAAAATCGAAAAGGAGGTCGAGTTGGGTAGAATAGCAGGCCCCTTCAAGGCGCTCCCCTTCAAAAACATTAAAATATCACCGCTAGGCATTATACCAAAAAAGGAACCCGGTAAATACCGCCTAATCCATCATTTATCTCACCCAAAGGGCGATTCGGTTAACGACGCAATTTCCCCAGAAGAAGCTTCCGTCTCATATGCGTCTTTCGATAAAGCGGTAGAATTAGTCCGGCGCCCTGCTAGCCAAATCCGACATTGAATCGGCATTCCGCTTACTACCCGTGCACCCCGAATGTTTTCACCTTCTGGGCTGCAAAGTGGACCAGCTATATTACTTCGACATGTGTCTCCCGATGGGATGTTCCATCTCTTGTCACTATTTTGAGCTATTCAGCACATTCCTAGATTGGGTAGTTCGGTACGAAATGGGCAGTAAATCCCTAATTCACTACCTCGATGATTTCCTGTTCGTCGGCCCCAGAAACTCTAAACTCTGCTCCGAGCTACTTGAAAAATTCAAATATATCTCACTCGAATTCGGCATGCCATTGTCACCGGAAAAAACTGAGGGACCATGTAATATATTGCCGTTCTTGGGCATCGAAATAGATACCACTTCAATGGTTTTCCGATTACCAAAGGATAAAATACTAAAAACCCTACAAATGTTGAAAGGCTTCCGCGTGGTTAATAAGGTAACCCTCCAGCAAATGCAGGCATTACTGGGCCTACTAACGTTCGCTTGTCGCGTAATGCCGGTCGGCAGAGCATTCTCGCGCAGACTATCCTTGGCAACAAAAGGCGCTTCTCAGCCTGGCCATAGAATCAGGCTCACTTGATCGCTGAAAGCAGATCTGCTAGTATGGCAAACGTTCCTGCAATCGTACAACGGTCACACGTGCGTAATGGCGAGAGAGATCGCAAGCAAGGATTTAGGGCTGACTGTAGGGTGGAACAAAAAAGAGGGATTTGCAGCAATTTATAAAAACCAATGGTGCAAATCGGGTTGGCCAGAGAGATGGACGACAACAAAATGGGGGCAAGACCCGGCCCTATGGGAATTGTTTGCGGTGGTAGCAGCATTGAAGATATGGGCCGTTCAGTTGAGGAACACGAACATTCGTTTCCAAACAAAAAATACGAAAACGGCAAAGAGTTTGAATCACATGTCTTCTTCATCCCTGCCCATACTCGCTCTCTTGCGCCGGCTAGCGCTGATTTGCCTTGAAAACAATATTTGGTGTAGAGCCACTGTGGTGGCGGAAGTAGATGATAATATCATTAACCCTCTATTATTTTCCAATTGGCAGGCTTTCAGAATCCAGCAGCCCAACATGCAAACCCGGGGTATTCTGTGTCCACTGTCCCTGTGGGACACAGTGGCCAATCATTGATGCCCTTAATCCGGGCCTCCGTTTCGCCAGCTACCTGGCAGGTGTATGGTAAGGCTTGGGAGGAGTGGTGCTCACTAATTCAGGGTAGGCCAGTCGACGAAAGCGACGGAGCGCGAAGCGCAGTGACAACTGATTTCCTATTAAGGATGAGGGAAGGCGGGGCGTCGGGCACCTCGGCACAACGGAAATTATCGGGGCTAGCATTTTTCTTTCAATTATTGGGATGGGTAGACGTTACTAAATCCTTCTGCATAAGACAAGCCATAAAAGGTTGGAAAAGGCTTCAGCCAAGCCAAGAATGTCGCCGCCCCATTTCTCTGAGACTATTGCAGGACCTGATTGCGATATCCCCGTCAGTCTGCTCATCGCAATATGAGGCGGCCCTCATATCAGCAGCTTTTGCGACCGTCTTTTTCGGAGCACTGCGTATTAGCGAATTGTTACCGCGGTCAAAAAACGCGGCGGAAGGAGGCCTAATTAACGAGGACATAGTTATATGCAGTGACGCCCTGCGCATCAGGGTTAGAAAATCTAAATGCGATCCCACCGGTAGGGGCACATGGGTCCTGGTTAACTCTACAGAGGGCCCAGCTTGCCCACTAAAAATGGTTAAAACATATGCCGCAATAAGACACGCTGGTAGATTTTTCTTCACTCATACAGACGGGTCCCCTCTGACCAAGTACCAATTCCAGGCAATGTTCAAGCTATGCTTGGAAAAAAACGGCGCAAATCCAAAGGAGTACGGAACGCATTCGTTCCGGATAGGGGCGGCCACAGAGGCAGCTAGGGCAGGAGTGCCAGAGGCCGAAGTTCAGAGAATGGGTCATTGGAAGTCCGCATGCTTCGCTAGATACATAAGACCTGACTTGCTTAATTAACATGTGTTGTCTCTTACAGGGGTTGAAGTTTGGGTGGTAGGAGATTCCTACGTACACTGAGCCGAAAAGAGGGCCAAATTGCGGCCAGGAGGAACAAATCTCTACATCCCGGGAATAAAAGTTAACTGGAGGGGTATCAGAGGCCTCCGGTGGAACCAGGTGTTCAAGGAGATGGTGGGCATAGCAAGGATGGCGGAACGCCCGGTGATATTGGTGTTACACGCGGGTGGCAATGACCTGGGCAAACAAAAGGTGGCCGAATTGTACAAATGGGTGACAACGGATACGGAACGGTTCAGCAGTCTGTTTAGGAACATGATTCTGGTGTGGTCGGAGATAACACCACGGGCTGAATGGCGTGGTGCAAGAGATAAAAAAGCCATAGAGCGGACAAGGGTGAAATTCAATGCTCGGATCGGAAAATATGTGAGAGGAAGAGGCGGTATCGTGATTCATCACCAATACCTACAAAAGAAAAACACGCCACAATTAAGACCGGACGGAGTTCACCTAACGGACATTGGCCTCGATATTTTTCTGTCTGGTTTACAGGACGGGGTTGAACAGGCCCTAAAAGTGTTGGGTGGGGTCGGAGTCCCGCGTAGGTAATACACGGGATCCTCCATGGCGGAAGAAGCGGAGGAGGGCAAAGGTCGTAGTCGCTCGTTGGTCCAATTCCCCTGTCGATCACGGACAGGAGCTCGGCGCGAGCGGCCGTTACGATATGTAATTGCCCTTCTCAGCTTATTTAATTAATAAACTGTGACCGACCTGTTCAACCCACCTAGGACTGTGTGTGTTTCATTACGGGATTGATGGGAGGGGGGAAGGCACTGGTTACGACACCCAGGTCTCCACAGTCTGGCAGACGCGGTACTGTATAAGGTGCGCGTCTCTGACTGGGGAGCACCTAGATACAGCAGCACGGAAAGGTTATCAGTGCCAGTTCCCCCTGGCATCACTCCCCTTTATGGATGTGAAACCATTGTGCCAGAGTTAGGGTAGAGCCTGGATGGACATAAGTAGATGAACATATGGTTCTTCGCTAGAGCCCCTGATGGTGTGGTTAGACTTGAGCCCAGGTGGATGCCGGTGCTACTCCAGCACTGACCCTAGAGCCATGACTGCTGATCCACAAAGGGGCAGGGAAGCAGGACTGGCCAGAAACTTGATAGCAAGAGGGATACAGATGGTAGACAGATGCAGAGTCAGGCACAAGGAGGACACGTGAGGGAACATGAGATGGCCCCAGGTACAGGATCATAGTTGCTGGTACACAGGAGCTGGTTCAGACGGATCAGAAAGGGGACATATTACCTTAAATGACAGGTACACTTTAAGTAAGTAAAATAAGGAGGCTATAAAAACCTCCATATGTCAAACAGAGAAAATTAATGATCTGTGTTTCAAAAAGTAACAATCTCAAGTCAATTAAAAACTATGAAAATAATACATTTGGAGCAGCTAGACAGCGCCCGTAAAGAAAAGAAATCGTTTTTTTTATCAGCGGGCCATCTGCTTCGGATTGAGTGTAATTTTATTATAATGCATTCTTGTTTAGGAAGCAAGCACCGCATTATGACACTTTCTGAATTACGGTATGTCATATAAAATAAATTTTCAATATGTACATATAAACAAATATATTCTGTCAACTCAAATGTGCAAGATAGTCAAAATTCAAAGAGCAAAATCAGTATGGAAATGACATTGTTTTCCAGTAATGTGAAGAACAGAAATCCATTCTCTTTTAAATAAACAAAGTAAATAATCAATTTAAGGTTGTAATAGAGAAATTACTCTGCTACAAGGAAATCTGACTTAAATACTTAGGAGAAAATTCTGCTTACTCAAAGATTAAAATGTCAGAGCAGTCATTTCAAATGCTTTACCACACACTGCAGCTGAATTTAATTAAATTAGGTAGAACAATTCAGAAAACTGGCTTTGTTCTTGCTTGGCCATTTTTCCCAAACAAATTGACAATTTCATTGACGATGATCTCATATAGCTACAGCCATCTACACAGCAATTAACATGGCAGTTTACATCATTGTATATAAATTCAAATTATACAGAAAGTTTTATAGTTTAAATCTCGGATACATTCATAGCATCAAACAAATGCACTATCAGGATGCAGCGGACACATGTAGTTAAGATGGCGGCAAACAGGTGCAAAAATACCGATTTGACAACCATTCACGGCCTTCCAATCCATGGAGGGGGTGGTTGCTTGGTATATTATTGCACAATAGAGGCTTGTAGGCAGCGCTGTTCACTTATAGATAATGCACAGCATCCAAGTTAACAGCCTATTAGTGATGCCCATACTATTCGATCAGGCGGGCTGCCCAGCGCTATCCAAATGCATCCCATGTGAACAGACACCACAGTTTACAAGACCAAATGGGTGCAGCTGCACCCTGGAAAATAAAATACAGAAAATACACGTAAAAATATGTGAGGTATTAGTAAAAGTATTTAGTCAGCCACCAATTGTTCAAGTGGGAAGACTGAATCAGCAATAGGCAAGCAGCTTGGTGTAATGAAATCATTTGTGGGAGCATTAAAGAGAAAATGGAAGACATACAAGACCACTGATAATCTCCCTCGATCTGGGTATCCATGCAAGATCTCAACCCGTGGGACCAAAATGATCACAAGAACAGTGAGAAAAAATTCCAGAACCACATGGGGGGCCTAGTGAATGACCTGCATAGAGCGTGTCCATCTGTTTAAGCCAGTACATGTCCTGGCCTGTCTAAAGTTGGCTAGAGAGCATTTGGATTATCCAGAAGAGTATTGGGAAAATGTCTTATGGTCTGATGAAACCAAAGTAGAACTGTTTGGTAGAAATAAAACTTGTTATATTTGGAGGAGACAGTATGCTGAGTTGCATCCAATTTACACCATACCTACTGTGAAGCATGGGGGTGGCAACATCATGCTTTGGGGCTGTTTTTCTGCAAAGGGACCAGGATGACTGATCCGGGTACATGGAAGAGTGAATGGGGCCATGCATTGTGAGATTTTGAGTGCAAACCTTCTTCCATCAGCAAGGGTATTGAAGATGAAACGTGGATGGGTCTTTCAGCATGATAATGATCCTAATCACATTGCCAGGGCAAAGAAAGAGTTGCTTAATAAGAAGCATATGAAGGTCCTTGAGAGGCCTAGCCAGTCTCCAGATCTCAACCACATAGAAAACCTTTGGAGAGAGTTGAAAGTCCATGTTGCCCAGCGACAGGCCAAAACATCACTGCTCTAGAGAAGATCTGCATAGAGGAATGGACCAACATACCACCAACAGTGTGTCCCAACCTTGTAAAGACTTACAGAAAACGTTTGACCTCTGTCATTGCCTAAAAGGATATATAACAAAATATTGAGATGAACTTTTGTTAATGACCAAATACTTATTTCCCACCATAATTTGCAAAATAAATCTTGCCAAATCAGACAAGGTGATTTTCTGGATTTGTTTTCTCATTTTGACTCTCTTAGTTGTGGTCTACCTATGATGTCAATTATAGGCCTCTCTCATCTTTTTACTTGCACAACTGGTTGCTGACTAAATACATTTTTCCTGACTGTACATCTAAATTATATGACAATAATCAAACAGCAGTCCCAGACCTGTGTTATTGTAGCAAAAGAGTTCTAGATTAACCCCTTCACCCCAAAGCCTGTTTTCACCTAAGTGACACGGCCAATTTTTACAATTCTGACCACTGTCACTTTATGAGGTCATAACTCTGAAACGCTTCAACGGATCCTGGTGATTCTGAGATTGTTTTCTCGTGACATATTGTACTTTATGATAGTGGTAAAACTTCTTCGATATGACTTGCATTTATTTGTGAAAAAAACAGAAATTTGTCGAAAATTATGAAAATTTAGCAATTTTCAAATTTTTCGTTTTTATGCCCTTAAATTAGAGAGTTATATCACATAATATAGTTAATAATCAACATTTCCCACATGTCTGCTTTACATCAGCACAATTTTGGAAACATAATTTTTTTTTGTTAGGGAGTTATAAGGGTTAAAAGTTGACCAGCGATTTCTCATTTTTGCAACAAAATTTGCAAAACCATTTTTTTTACGGACCACCTCACACTTGAAGTGACTTTGAGGGGTCTATATGACAGAAAATGTCCAAAAGTGACACCATTCTAAAAACTGCACCCCTCAAGGTACTCTAAACCACATTCAAAAAGTTTATTAACCCTTCAGGTGCTTCACAGGAATTTTTGGAATGTTTAAAAAAAATTGAACATTTAACTTTTTTTTCACAAAATTTTTACTTCAGATCAAATTTGTTTTATTTTACCAAGGGTAACAGGAGAAATTGGACCAAAAAAGTTGTTGTACAATTTGTCCTGAGTACGCCGATACCCCACATGTTGGGGTAAACCATTGATTGGGCACATGGCAGAGCTCGGAAGGGAAGGAGCGCCATTTGACTTTTCAATGCAAAATTGGCTGGAATTGAGATCGGAACCCATGTCGTGTTTGGAGAGCCCCTGACGTGCCTAAACAGTGGAAACCCCCACAAGTGGCACCATTTTGGAAAGTAGACCCTCTAAGGAACTAATCTAGATGTGTGGTGAGCACTTTGAACCTCCAAGTGCTTCACAGAAGTTTATAATGTAGAGCCGTAAAAAAAATTAATATTAATTTTCACAAAAAATGATCTTTTTGCCCCAATTTTTTTATTTTCCCAAGGGTAGCAGGATAAATTGGACCCCAAAAGTTGTTGTGCAATTTGTCCTGAGTACGCTGATACTTCATATATGGGGATAAACCACTGTTTGGGCGCATGGCAGAGCTCGGAAGGGAAGGAGCGCCATTTGACTTTTCAATGCAAAATTGGCTGGAATTGAGATCGGAACCCATGTCGTGTTTGGAGAGCCCCTGACGTGCCTAAACAGTGGAAACCCCCAGAAGTGACACCATTTTGGAAAGTAGACCCTCTAAGGAACTAATCTAGATGTGTGGTGAGCACTTTGAACCTCCAAGTGCTTCACAGAAGTTTATAATGTAGAGCCGTAAAAAAAAATAATATTAATTTTCACAAAAAATGATCTTTTTGCCCCAAATTTTTTATTTTCCCAAGGGTAGCAGGATAAATTGGACCCCAAAAGTTGTTGTGCAATTTGTCCTGAGTACGCTGATACTTCATATATGGGGATAAACTACTGTTTGGGCGCATGGCAGAGCTCGGAAGGGAAGGAGCGCCATTTGACTTTTCAATGCAAAATTGGCTGGAATTGAGATCGGAACCCATGTCATGTTTGGAGAGCCCCTGACGTGCCTAAACAGTGGAAACCCCCACAAGTGACACCATTTTGGAAAGTAGACCCTCTAAGGAACTAATCTAGATGTGTGGTGAGCACTTTGAACCTCCAAGTGCTTCACAGAAGTTTATAATGTGGAGCCGTAAAAAAAAATTAATATTAATTTTCACAAAAAATGATCTTTTTGCCCCAAAGTTTTTATTTTCCCAAGGGTAGCAGGATAAATTGGACCCCAAAAGTTGTTGTGCAATTTGTCCTGAGTACGCTGATACTTCATATATGGGGATAAACCACTGTTTGGGCGCATGGCAGAGCTCGGAAGGGAAGGAGCGCAATTTGACTTTTCAATGCAAAATTGGCTGGAATTGAGATCGGAACCCATGTCGTGTTTGGAGAGCCCCTGACGTGCCTAAACAGTGGAAACCCCCACAAGTGACACCATTTTGGAAAGAAGACCCCCTAAGGAACTTATTTAGATGTGTGGTGAGCACTTTTAACCCCCAGTTGTTTCACTAAAGTTTAGAATGTAGCGCTGTGAAAATCAAAAAATCATTTTTTCTTTCCACAAAATGATGTTTTAGCCCGCAATTTTTTTTCCTCCAAGGGTAACAGGAGAAATTGGACCACAAAAGTTATTGTCCAATTTGTCCTGAGTACGCTGATACCCCATACATTGGGGGAACCACTGTTTGGGCGCACGGCAGAGCTCGGAAGGGAAGGAGCGCCGTTTGAAATGCAGACTTAGATGGATTGGTCTGCAGGTGTCATGTTGCATTTGCAGAGCCCCTGATGTACCTAAACAGTAGAAACCCCCCACAAGTGACCCCATATTGGAAACTAGACCCCCCCAGGGAACTTATCTAGATGTGTTGTGAGAACTTTGAACCAACAAGTGTTTCACTACAGTTTATCACGCAGAGCCATGAAAATAAAAAATATTTTTTTTACCACGAAAATTATATTTTAGCCCCCACATTTTTATTTTCCCAAGGGTAACAGGAGAAATTGGACAACAAAAGTTGTTGTCCAATTTGTCCTGAGTACGCTGATACCCCATATATGGGGGGGAACCACTGTTTGGGCGCACGGCAGAGCTCGGAAGGGAAGGAGCGCCGTTTGAAATGCAGACTTAGATGGATTGGTCTGCAGGTGTCATGTTGCATTTGCAGAGCCCCTGATGTACCTAAACAGTAGAAACCCCCCACAAGTGACCCCATATTGGAAACTAGACCCCCCACGGAACTTATCTAGATGTGTTGTGAGAACTTTGAACCCCCAAGTGCTTCACTACAGTTTATAACGCAGAGCCGCGAAAATAAAAAATATATTTTTTTCCACGAAAATTATATTTTAGCCCCCATGTTTTTATTTTCCCAAGGGTAAGGTTGGTTTCACACTTGCGTTTTTATCTGCATGCGTTTTTTAAAAAACGCATGTGTGAAAAAACGCATGTAATCGCGGTAAAACGCATGCGTTTTTTAGACGCATGCGTTTTTATAGAAAAACACAAGAAAACAAGAAAAAAACAAAAAACCCTAACCCTACCCCTAACCCTACCCCTACCCCTAACCCTAACCTGAAATACGTGGCACTGAAATACGTGGCACTGAAATACATTTATATACGTATATACGTATATAAGTGCCACGATATTTCAGTGGCCATGTATATAAGTGCCACGTATATAAGTGCCACGTATTTCATGTACATGCCACGATATTTAAGTGCCACGTATATAAGTGCCACATACAGTGGGGCAAAAAAGTATTTAGTCAGTCAGCAAGAGTGCAAGTTCCACCACTTAAAAAGATGAGAGGCGTCTGTAATTTACATCATAGGTAGACCTCAACTATGGGAGACAAACTGAGAAAAAAAAATCCAGAAAATCACATTGTCTGTTTTTTTATCATTTTATTTGCATTTTATGGTGGAAAATAAGTATTTGGTCAGAAACAAAATTTAATCTCAATACTTTGTCATCTATCCTTTGTTGGCAATGACAGAGGTCAAACGTTTTCTGTAAGTCTTCACAAGGTTGCCACACACTGTTGTTGGTATGTTGGCCCATTCCTCCATGCAGATCTCCTCTAGAGCAGTGATGTTTTTGGCTTTTCGCTTGGCAACACGGACTTTCAACTCCCTCCAAAGGTTTTCTATAGGGTTGAGATCTGGAGACTGGCTAGGCCACTCCAGGACCTTGAAATGCTTCTTACGAAGCCACTCCTTCGTTGCCCTGTGCTTTGGATCATTGTCATGTTGAAAGACCCAGCCACGTTTCATCTTCAATGCCCTTGCTGATGGAAGGAGGTTTGCACTCAAAATCTCACGAAACATGGCCCCATTCATTCTTTCATGTACCCGGATCAGTCGTCCTGGCCCCTCTGCAGAGAAACAGCCCCAAAGCATGATGTTTCCACCACCATGCTTTACAGTAGGTATGGTGTTTGATGGATGCAACTCAGTATTCTTTTTCCTCCAAACACGTCAAGTTGTGTTTCTACCAAACAGTTCCAGTTTGGTTTCATCAGACCATAGGACATTCTCCCAAAACTCCTCTGGATCATCCAAATGCTCTCTAGCAAACTTCAGACGGGCCCGGACATGTACTGGCTTAAGCAGTGGGACACGTCAGGCACTGCAGGATCTGAGTCCATGGTGGCGTAGTGTGTTACTTATGGTAGGCCTTGTTACATTGGTCCCAGCTCTCTGTAGTTCATTCACTAGGTCCCCCCGCGTGGTTCTGGGATTTTTGCTCACCGTTCTTGTGATCATTCTGACCCCACGGGGTGGGATTTTGCGTGGAGCCCCAGATCGAGGGAGATTATCAGTGGTCTTGTATGTCTTTCATTTTCTAATTATTGCTCCCACTGTTGATTTCTTCACTCCAAGCTGGTTGGCTATTGCAGATTCAGTCTTCCCAGCCTGGTGCAGAGCTACAATTTTGTTTCTGGTGTCCTTTGACAGCTCTTTGGTCTTCACCATAGTGGAGTTTGGAGTCAGACTGTTTGAGGGTGTGCACAGGTGTCTTTTTATACTGATAACAAGTTTAAACAGGTGCCATTACTACAGGTAATGAGTGGAGGAAAGAGGAGACTCTTAAAGAAGAAGTTACAGGTCTGTGAGAGCCAGAAATCTTGATTGTTTGTTTCTGACCAAATACTTATTTTCCACCATAAAATGCAAATAAAATGATAAAAAAACAGACAATGTGATTTTCTGGATTTTTTTTTCTCAGTTTGTCTCCCATAGTTGAGGTCTACCTATGATGTAAATTACAGACGCCTCTCATCTTTTTAAGTGGTGGAACTTGCACTATTGCTGACTGACTAAATACTTTTTTGCCCCACTGTATATAAGTGCCACGTATTTAAGTGCCACGTATTTAAGTGCCACGTATTTAAGTGCCACGTATTTCACGTAAATGCCATGATATTTCAGTGCCACGTATTTCACTGAAATATCGTGGCACTTAAATACGTGGCACTGAAATATCGTGGCACTGAAAGACGTGGCTCTGAAAGACGTGGCACTGAAAGACGTGGCACTTAAATACGTGGCACTGAAATACGTGGCACTATGACTGTCAGAAAATGTTCATTAAACGGTTAGGGATGAGTTTAGGGGTAGTGTTAGGGTTAGGGTTTGGATCCCTTTATCACCTTGATGGTGGTGGGTGACTTTTCAGTGTGTGTTCTGTTTTTTTTCTATAAAAACGCATGCGTTTTTAACGCAAACAAACGCGTTGAGATCGGACACCATGTCGCGTTTGGAGAGCCCCTGATGTGCCTAAACAGTGAAAACTCCCCAATTCTAACTGAAACCCTAACCCCAACCCTAACCCTAGTCCTAACCCTAGCGCTACTTTCACACTAGCGTTTTTTTGCGTCGTTTTGGCGAAAAAACGCATCCTGCAAAGTCATCTGCAGGATGCGTTTTTTCCCCATAGACTAACATTAGCGACGTATTGACACACGTCGCAAGCATCGTGCGACGGTTGCGTCGTGTTGTGGCGGACCGCCGGCAGCAAAAAACGTTACATGTAACTTTTTTTGTGCTGACGGTCCACCATTTCCGACCGCGCATGCGCAGCTGGAACTCCGCCCCCACCTCCCCGCACCTCACAATGGGGCAGCGGATGCGTGGAAAAACAGCATCCGCTGCCCCCGTTGTGCGGCGCTTGCACAGTATGCGTCGGTATGTCGGGCCGACGCAGCGCGACGGCCCCGTACCGACGCTAGTGTGAAAGTAGCCTAACGGGAAAATGGAAATAAATATATTTTTTTAAATTTTATTATTTTTCCTAACTAAGGGGGTGATGAAGGGGGATTTGATTTACTTATATAGCGTTTTTTGGGTGGATTTTTATGGTTGGCAGCCATCACACACTAAAAGACGCTTTTTATTGCAAAAAATAGTTTTTGCATCACCACATTTTGAGAGCTATAATTTTTCCATATTTTGGTCCACAGAGTCATGTGAGATCTTGTTTTTTGCAGGACGAGTTGATGTTTTTACTGGTACCATTTTCGGGTACATGACATTTTTTGATCGCTTTTTATTCCGATTTTTGGGAGGCGGAATGAACAAAAACCAGCAATTCCTGAAATTCTTTTAGGGGGTGCGTTTATACCGTTCCGCGTTTGGTAAAAAGGATAAAGCAGTTTTATTCTTCGGGTCAGTATGATTACAGCGATACCTCATTTATGTAATTTTTTTATGTTTTGGCGCTTTTACACAATAAAAACTATTTTATATAAAAAAATAATTGTTTTTGCATCGCTTTATTCTGAGAGCTATAACTTTTTTATTTTTCTGCTGATGATGCTGTATGGCGGCTTTTTTTTTGCTGGACAAGATGACGTTTTCAGCGGTACCATGGTTATTTATATCCGTCTTTTTGATCGCGTGTTATTCCACTTTTTGTTTGGCGGTATGAGAATAAAGCGTTGTTTTTTGCCTCGTTTTTTTTTTATTTTTTTTACGGTGTTCACTGAAGGGGTTAACTAGTGATATAGTTTTATAGGTGGGTCGTTACGGACGTGGCGATACTAAATATGTGTACTTTTATTGTGTGGTGTTTTTTTTATTTAGATAAAGAAATGTATTTATGGGAATATATTTATTTTTTTTTTCTTTATTTAGGAATTTTTTTTTTTTTTTTACACATGTGGAAAATTTTTTTTTTAACTTTTTTACTTTGTCCCAGGGGGGGACATCACAGATCGGTGATCAGACAGTGTGCACAGCACTCTGTCTGATCACCGATGTGACAGGCACGTTCCACAGGCTTGCCGGCGCCTGCTATGAGGAATTCTCAGCAGACGCCAGCAAGCAGGGTCATCTTATGACCCGGAAGGAGTCCCGCAGCCATCTTGGATCCGGGGACTCCTTCCAGGTCACCAGAGCAGCGCGATCTCATCGCGCTGCTCCGGCGGGAGAGCGCAGGGAGCCCCCGTCCCTGCGCGATCCCCCTCTATGCCGCTGTCACTATTGACAGCGGCATCAGAGGGGTTAAATGCCCGCGATCGGCGACAGCGCCGATCGTGGGCATTGCTGCGGGGTGTCAGCTGTCATATACAGCTGACACCCGCACCCGATCACCGCGGTGCTCAGCGCGAGACCGCGGTGATCGGGGCGCCGTACTAGTACTGCGGCTGGCACTAATGCAGTGCCGGCAGCGCCGTACTAGTACGGCGCATGGCACGAAGGGGTTAACATAATTGGTCCAAACGACTTGTTTCCATAATACATCAGACTTATTTGATGTTCTTTTGCATACTTTTGACTCTGAATTTTATGGTGAAGACGCAGGAGAGGATTACTTCTTATGACTCTTCCATGAAGGCCATGTTTGCGCAAGTGTCTCTGAACAGTAGAACAATGTACTACAACTCCAGAGTCTACTAAATCTTTCTGAAGGTCTTTTGCAGTCAAGTGGGGATTCTGATTTGCCACTCTAGCAATCCTACGAGCAGCTCTCAGTAAAATTATGCTTAGTTTCCCAGACTTTATCTTGACCTCCACTGTTAACTGCTGTTTCTTAACAACATTTCAAACTGAGGAAAGGGCAACTTGAAAATGCTTTGCTATCTTCTTATTCTTCTTGTTTTTGGGCGCCCAACATTTTCATTACTAGAGTGTTAGGCAGCTGCTTAGAAGAGCCCATGGCTGCTGTTTTTTTTTACGAAAGCTTAGAGGAGGCTGTGTTTTTAAAAAGCTGTGAAACTGGCATCACCTGGCCTTTCCTAAGGATGATGGTGAACAAGCCATAACTCTAATAAGTTAATTAAGGTCTGAAACCTTGGTCACAGTTATCTGAGTGAAAACTGTCACCATTCTCATGTTATTTCGGGGTATCCATATAAATGGCCCACCCAAAAAGTTTGCCTCATCACTGAACATAATGTTCTGTGTAAACTGAGGGTCTTGTTCCAATTTTTGTTTTGTCCAATCTTCAAATTCAGTGTGCTGATCTGTCATCAGTTGAACATCCCTTCGGTGGATATTAGCTACTCACAAATGGCGCGCTTACAAAATCCAGCTGCTGTAGCATCTCAACAACGATGATCCAGATCGGCACGCTGAATTTGCAGAGTTGGCAAAACAAAAATGTTTGGTGATGAGGCAAACTTATTTGGGTGGGCCATTTATATTGATACACCTAAATAACATGGGATTGGTGACAGTTTTCTTGCGTAGGGTGTCTTGCATTGAAATCTGCTGCAATGACCCGGGTACTGCGTTCACCAGATATCAACACAATTTCTATCTGCTTCTCATGTGTTAACCTCTGCGACATGTCACTGGCTGTAAACAAAGAGAAACTTGTAAATAACTCATGAAAAAATAAAGTTATGTTAAAACCAAGCAAATCATTGTTTTTCTTGTGAAATTCTCAATAAGTTTGATGTTGTCACATGACGCTCTTCCCAATGGAAAAAATAATGTTCGATCCAAAGCGGCCAACTTCAAAATGGCCGCCATTGTCACCACCCATCTTGAAAAGATTTCCCCTCCCATATACTAATGTGTCAAAAACAGGAAGTTGATATCACCAACCATTCCCATTTTATTTAGTTGTATCCATATAAATGGCCCACCCTGTATATATAATAAATCTCATAAAACTCCTAAGTGCTACATATGCCTGTGTCAGGCTGGGTAACCACAACCATAACTCTTATCTTTTTGTTTTGATCACTATTTGTTCTCTTTGTAAAAAAGCCCATTATTTTCTGTTAAATTATTTTTCTTTGTTTACTGAGTTCACAGCTGCAATAAATACTATGGTATACTCGTGACAAGTGATTTCCAAGACACTTTCTAGTACAAATGAACATCTGCTAATTAATCATTGTTTTCAATATTCCCTGTTATTGAAGCATGGACAGAATTAAGTTAAAAGAATGTTCTCTTTTCCAAAAAAGTTATCTAAAATGGACATAAAAATGAAGTTTCACAGAAGAGATTCAAGTTGTTTCTAAGAAGGAGGTATGAATACTTACCATATTTTTCAATTATGAAATGTACTTTCTTGCCCCCAAATTTTTTTGGGAAAATTGGGATGCATCTTATAATTTGAATGTAGCCTGGGGAGAGCAGCTGCGGTGTAGCGGGGTCAGAGGAGGCAGGGTTGCTGCTGTAGGATGCTGGCACTCAGCAGGAGTGTGGCGATTCTGTGGGACTTGGGCAAGGAGAAGGGTGTGTTCAGGCAGTGCGAGGCAATGGTGGGCTGTGGGCTTTAAGAAAATGTTGGGAGTTCCTGCACTTCCCATCCTTTCTACTGCAGGAATTGCCCCATTCCTGCTGCCAGCGCCTCCAGTTTCCTGCAGCAGCGACCCTGCCTCCTGGGACCCCACTTCACCGCAGCCGCCAACCCCTGTAAGCTAACGTAAAAACGGACTTTAAAATGCACATCCATTTTAATAAAAAAGAAAATGTATATTTTCCTCCATAAAATTTGGGGTGTGTCTTATGGTCTGGTGCTTCGTATAATCCACAAAATAAGGTATGTTATTATTTTATTATTAAAACTTGTATTGCTACACAACTAGATTAGTGGTCATACTATGAAACATTTTGATCATAATTGATTTTTTTGTGGATGTGTTTTAAATGACACTGTTGGGGCTGGCGGAACGCACCGAGTAAATATAGAGATAGTATAGGTGCATTCACAGCCCGGGGTCCACCATGCAGGAGTGGAACCTGCTGCTAGCAAATGGTGGCACTATATGGTGGTACTACGCCTGATTAGACATGGGTTCCATCACCCGATTTGTATAGGAGCAAACTCTGTTGCTTCACAGAGTCGCCAGGGTTAAAGGTAACGCTGTGCTGTTAACTTCACAAAGGATCAAAGCTCACTAACGGAGCAGGTAGCATACAGTGGTCATACAGTCAGCAACAGCACACAAAACAACTCCTCTCTGGAGGTGCTGGAATTCTAGAGGCTATACGCCAGCCCTAAATTCACACAAACAAACTCCTCTCTGGAGGTGTCAGAATTCTAGTGGCTATATGCCAGCCCTAAATTCGCACAAACAAACTCCTCTCCGGTGGTACCAGAATTCTAGTGGCTATACAGCCGACCCTGAGCACATGCTGACACAGACCATAAAGTGGCTAAGCTCATACTCTCATGAACATAAGTTGATACTAGTGCATGACCATGCGGCCATGTGAACCTTTTATAGAGAAAGCTCTCCAGGACCTTCCTAGTGGTCCAATAGGAACTGCTTCAGGACCTGAGCATGTGACCTCTGACCTTCAATGAGAGATTGTCCCTTGGGCATGCTCAGTAGAGGAAAAGCAGGACTTAGTACCAGGAGCGTCTGCTTGCCGCTGAACAGTGCTGGTTAAAATGGTTGAGCCTGGAAGATCAACAGTAACCAAGCTCACAGTATCTGACTGAGCCAGATGCTGGGACTGACGTCTCTGCTGAGCAGGCTCCACTGTGGTTGAAGAAGGATGGAAGACTGCAGCGGAGGTGGCTCGAGATTCCACCTGTGCAGCAGCGGGAGCTCGACACCTGACAGACGCCATCCATTTTACCCTACAGTGCACTGAAAAATCCAAAAATAATGAATGGAGAAAAAATTGCAATTCCATCAATGTTTTTTGGGTTTTGTTTTTATGAAGGTCGTATTAGGATAAATATGATTTTCCAGGTCAGTATAATTACAGCTATGGAAAACGTGCCTATTTTGTTTATTTAAGTGATAAAAAAAAGGTCAGAAAATTCAGTTAGTGAAAAAAATAATTTGGTTTCTGTCACCATTTTACACTACCTGTAACATTTGTACTTTTCCATTGATGCAGTTTTTTTTGTGTGGCTAACTGATGGTTTTATTTATACAAATTTGGGCTACGTATGTTGGCGTTTATTAATTTTTCTTGGAGGTTTGGTAACTTAAAACACAGTTCTGCTGTTTATGGCATTTATCATACAGGTTAATTAATATTACAACTTGATAGATTGGAGTTTTATGATACACAAAAAATGTATGTTTTATAGTTTCATTATTTTGAATGAATATTCAATTATGAATATTTTGTTTGCTTTATTTTTGTATTTTTTTTTAGCTTACCATATTATTGCAGTATATAATGAAAATCGTGATCTCTTATGATGCTTATCCTATGGCTGATCTTCACAAGAAATACCAAAATGGCACTGAAAAAGAAAATCAGCAGTACCCTGTCTGCTATGGTAACCCATTAGTGCCCCCATGAATGTGTCAGATTAATAGCAGCATCTAAATGGTTAACCACCTAGTTGGAGCTCAGCTTTGGCTGCTACAGTTATAAACAGATGCTAATTATGTACAATAGCCAGGATCTACTGTGTGTGTGGAAATCAGGGCATCATAGTGCCTTGCAGCACAGTGGGGTTTGGTTCAAATCCCACTAAGGACAACATCTGCAAGGAGTTTGTATGTTGTCCCTGTGTTTGCGTGGGTTTATTCTGGGTGCTCTGGTTTCTTCTCACTGTTTCGGTCACTCAGATGGGCAAGTCTTGTTTTGGTGAATTCTGCCTGCCTGATTGCATTGTGGGTTGTTTTTCATGGGATTGCCTGGGCCTCTCTATTCAAATGTACGGAAAAATGAATGCTTCATCATACCAAGACATTTTGGACAATAGTATGGAATATAAGGGAATAATTAAAACCAAAAACAAGGTCCATAAAGGCATAATTTGATGAGTTTGGTGTAGAAGGATTTCATTGGTCCACACATAGCCCTGACTTCAACCATACCATAGACCTTTGTTATGAACTAGTAAGTTAGACTGCACCTCCCACTGCTCCATCATCAGTGTAAAACCTTACACATGCTCTTGCTTGCTTGAATGAGCAAACATTATTGCTTGAATGAACAAAATCTTCCACTAAATCTTGTAGTATGTCTTCCCCGATGAGTGAAAACAATTGCAACTTTAAAGTGGTGTTGAACTCAATATTAATGCCTATGTATGTAATTAGTAATGTCAATAAAAACTCCTGTGGGTGTAATATGTGGATATCACAATATGTTTACCAATAAAATGTATGTGCAAATGGAATAATAACTGTGTCAGACAGAGACTTTCAGTGATAGGAAACAGATGGAGTTACTAAGTTACTAATAGTAGAAATTCTGAGTACCAAATGGGTCAGGATTGGGCCTTTTTCTTTTTAATCAATTTATTATCAGTTGCTAACTACTTATAGACTATAAAAATCTAGATGACCCAAATATTATCTCTGCAAGGATGTTTAAAAACATGTTGCAGATTTCCCCTCTTTCTCACTTGCCATTTCATCAGAAATTTGAGACTCTGCTATTCTTAGATAGCTAGGATCATGGTGTTTTACATAGAGACTAATCAGCAACATTTCATGTTAAATGAATTCTGTATCTAGTAACAGCTATAGTAAATAAGAAACTTTTATATTGCTGTGTATGTTTATTGTCTCTTTGTCTTTCTCTCTCTCTCTCTCTCTGTCCTGAAAGCCGATATGGGAGGACAATTTGTATGTATTGTGTCATCTTAGTACCACATTCTGCTCTTTCTCTTTTCCTTTCATTTATATATCTATAGAAAATATGGAAGCAGCACACCATGAATGTAAAAAAAGACATAGTTTAAATAGCCCATCACGTGACGTTTCCACTCTGTGTGTGAGCCTTTTTCAAGCTTGATGGGCTATTAAAACTATGTCTTTTGGCGCTATGATGATGTGCTGCTTCCATCTTTTCTATATGAGGACTGGCATGTACCTTAGAGGCTTTGCAACCAGTTGTTTATAAAAGGAGTTGTTCTTTGCTTCTTTTTTCTATCTATCTATCTATCTCTTATCTATCTATCTAGAAAAAAAAAGTGATAAAAAGCATCTCCTGTCTATATATCAATCTACACTATCTATCTATCTATCTATCTATCTATCTATCTATCTATCTATCTATCTATCTATCTATCTATCTATCTATCTATCTATCCATCTCCTGTCAATCTATCTATCCATGCATCTCTATCTGTCTGTCTGTCTGTCTATCCATTCTTCCATCCATCCATCCATCCATCCATCCATCTATCCAGAATGTATATTCATAATATAAGTAAATCAAATTAAATTTAAAGTATAGTTCCATTCTATGCTGTGTGGTGTACAGGGTGTCCCTAAAGTCTGTCTCATTAAATATCATTTTTTTCCTCCACAGATTAAGGCTGTGTGCACACGTAGCAGATTTTTTGCATTTTTTCGCGGTTTTTCGCTATAAAAACGCTATAAAACCGCAAAAAAAACGCTCACATTAAGCATCCTATTTAATAGAATGCAACGGAAAAAAATGCAGCATGTTCATAAAATTTGCGGAATCGCGGGGATTCCGCACACCTAGGAATGCATTGATCTGCTTACTTCCTGCAGGGGACTATGCCCACCATGCGGGAAGTAAGCAGATCATGTGCGGTTGGTACCCAGGGTGGAGGAGAGGAGACTCTCCTCCACGGACTGGGCACCATAAAATTGTTAAAAAAAAAAGAATTAAAATAAAAAATCATGATATACTCACCTTCGATGGCCCCCGGAGTCTTCCCGAGTCTCAGCGGTGCACGTGGCAGCTTCCGTTCCTATAGATGGAGTGTGTGAAGGACCTGCGATGACGTCGCGGTCACATGACCGCGATGACGTCACGATCACGTGACCGCGACGTCATCGAAGGTCCTGCACACACTCCATCTATAGGAACGGAAGCTGCTGAGGAGATCGGCTGTTTGCGGAAGGTGAGTATAACCATTTTTTTATTATTTTTAGCATTCTATCTTTTACTATTGATGCGGTATAGGCTGCATCAATAGTAAAAAGTTGGTCACACTTGTCAAACACTATGTTTGAAAAGTGTGACCAACCTGTCAATCAGTTTTCCAAGCGATGCTACAGATCGCTTGGAAAACGCTAGCATTCTGCAAGCTAATTATGCTTGCAAAACGCTAGTTTTGTGCGGGAATATGCATGCCAATTCCGCATGCGATATACCCGTGGCAGGAGTTGCAGAATTGCAGCGGAAATTTCCGCAGCAATTCTGCAACGTGTGCACTTAGCCTAAATGTGGCTTTGTCAAAAGAACAAAGAATTTGACTGATACTTCTCAGTGGACGTGAAGGATGGTCATATCGAAAGATAGCAGAAGAATTTAATGCACATCATCCAAGAAGGATTGGATCCATTTGGCTTTTCCAAGGTGTTTAAATAGTTTAAAGAAACGGACACTATCATGGATCAACCTGTTCTGGATGACCAAAATGAAATAAATTTTCACCCCTAAAATGTATACTAGCCCCCAAAAATTCACTTTGTGAGACATCAATGGAGTTGGCTGTTCCCAAAACAACCATCAGTGGTATCTTAAAAGAATAAAAATTTCATCCATACAAGGTACTTACTTGATTGAACACATAAAGAATGTGCTAAAATTGACAGCAGTGTGGATTTATTACATCGAGTTCACTTGAATTGGGTGAAATAAATGAGAAAATACATTTTTATAGTTGTCCTTTTTGAACATATGCGACAGTTTTTCCTGGAAAAGCCATATAATTATAAAAATATAAAAAAATAACATTCCAGGATTGTCATTTGGCAGAGGAATAGACCAACAAAGGGAAATTAAACTGGCACATGAATAACATTTTTTAAATATGGTCATGAAGGGAGGTAACATTTCTGGTCATAAAGTTGTTAACCATGTCAAGACTGGGCCAATTTTCCCCATTAATATCCAGCGCATTTTAGTTTCTGTTTTCATACATGTGATTTTAAGCGCTCTGCTGTTTTTCATCCAGATATTTAAGCAATTTATGCATTTTTTTGTGAGCCATGGGGCTTTTACTTTTACAGTATGTTTTTATTTTTGTCTCTTTTTTGCTGACATAAGGGAAAATGTAAAAGATAAAAAGGACATATTTATTATGTTTTGTTTATATAGCATATGAGCAAAGATTAACAACAGTAGTGGTAATCAGAAAATGATCAGCTCAAAAATGTCAATGCGGAGGACCGTGAGGAGACCAAAGAAAATGTAGGAACGAACAGAAGCCTCCAATACTGATTTTCATAAAAAAGAATAAATTTTATTGAAGTACAAAAATATTTTAAAAAAAAAACACATTAAAAGTTGGAGATGCAACTTAGCCACAAAGATGAAGAGAAAAAAGCAAACACTGGACGTGATGATGATTTTGAAAACTAGATAAAATGATACAAGTTATACAAGGTAACGAACATCATATAATAGTAACATAGTTATTAAGGCTGAAGGAAGACTTTAAGTCCATCTAGTTCAACCCGTAGCCTAACCTAACATGACCTAACATGTTCATGTTGGTCCAGAGGAAGGGAAAAAAAAACATGTGGCAAAGAGTAAGCTCCACATGGGGGAAAAAAATTCCTTCCCGACTCCACATACAGCAGTCAGACTAATTCCCTGGATCAACGCCCTATCAAGGAATCTAGTGTATATAACCTGTTAAATTATACTTTTCAATGATGACCCTACAGACAGTCTAAAGTAGGATGGAAATACCTCTATGATTTAGGGTAATATCAAATATAATACCACCTATAGTGGTCATAATAATCGTATAACCAATTTGAAGTACAGTATAAAGATTTAAGCAAAGTGCATAGTGCAAACAGGATCAATAGAGTATAAAAATGTATGGTATGTAAGGAAAGTACCTCTATCTGTAGGTACAGTGTCCGGTTATTTAACAATTATGTCCGTTTTCATCTGAAGGCAAATATGTATTCAAGAAAAATTCACAGTATGATAAAATCATTAGAATTCGTAGCCTTCAGAGGAAAACCAGAGAGCATGTGCACACCATAACTCGAGATGGTCAAATTAACCACAATAGATGCAAAGTGAATCTATCAGAGGCAAACTAAATACAACTTGTCTGAAGTCATGCACCAGTGTACCCATTGACGTGCGTTTCGATATTCGATCTTCCTCAGAAGGGGTGCATAGGCTTCCCAGAGGACTGGACCATCTATTTATGTGGGGACCAAGCTCAAAGAAATGCCTTTCTTGATTAAAACCACCTGTCTATCTCCAGGGTCCGTTCAAACCAGAAGTACCCAGCACCATCTTGTGTCCATATGACCTGGAAGTGCCCGTTGCATCATGTCGTCATGGTAATAAGTGCATTTAACACCGTAAGCCGTGCACCGGAATTCTCCGTGGAAATGGTAGTGTCTGTAGTAACAAGTGCACATAAAATCATAAGTCGTGCCCCAGGAGTGTCCATAGTGTTGCATGGTCACAGCAATAAAATGCTTACCTAGCTAGAGGCACCTATCGATATCTTGGAGTGCACGCATAAACTCTATGTTAATGATAATGAGGCATCATAAGGATATTTGTAGAAGCCACTCCCCTGCTACACTTCCCGGTGTGTCCCGAGTGGTCATAGTGCCATCACTAGCATTTGAGGCTGCGCCTCCAGAGACGCCCTCTATGACACACTTCAAGTCATGTCATTCTAGCATGCTGGCTGTAAGTGGCTGGTGCGAGATGCTCTCTGACACACCAATGGTGACACTTATCACATCATCCCACTTGCGGCTGTTGCTGCTGGCTAAGGTGATAAATACCCTGAACTTAGCCCATGAGCGCTGATGTCACATGCCAGCCTGGAGCCTCATCATACATCACACATAGACCAGAGGCAGTCAGGCACCACTGAGGCATAGTTATAGTAGATGAAGAGGATAAAAGGATGGGTGTTCCAGCTTCTTAAGGCCCCGTCTCACATAGCGAGATCGCTAGCGAGATCGCTGCTGAGTCACAAGTTTTGTGACGCAACAGCGACCTCCATAGCGATCTCGCTATGTGTGACACGTACCAGCGATCAGGCCCCTGCTGCGAGATCGCTGGTCGTGTCGGAATGGCCTGGACCTTTTTTTGGTCGTTGAGGCCCCGCTGACATCGCTGAATCGGTGTGTGTGACACCGATCCAGCGATGTCTTCACTGGTAACCAGGGTAAACATCGGGTTACTAAGCGCAGGGCCGCGCTTAGTAACCCGATGTTTACCCTGGTTACCAAAAAAAACAAACACTACATACTCGCCTTTCGGTGTCCAGGTCCCTTGGCGTCTGCTTCCTGCTCTCACTGACTGCCGGCCGTACAGTGAGAAGTGAGAGCACAGCAGTGACGTCACCGCTGCGCTCTGCTCTCGCTGTACGGCCGGATCTCAGTGAGAGCAGGAAGCAGACGGCAAGGGACCTGGACACCGAAAGGCGAGTATGTACTGTTTGTTTTTTTTGGTAACCAGGGTAAACATCGGGTTACTAAGCGCGGCCCTGCGCTTAGTAACCCGATGTTTGCCCTGGTTACCCGGGTGCTGCAGGGGGACTTCGGCATCGTTGAAGACAGTTTCAACGATGCCGAAGTCGTTCCCCTGATCGTTGGTCGCTGGAGAGAGCGGTCTGTGTGACAGCTCCCCAGCGACCACACAGCGACTTACCAACGATCATGGCCAGGTCATATCGCTGGTCGTGATCGTTGGTAAATCGCTTAGTGAGACGGGGCCTTTAAAATTTCAGCTTCGATCTACAAATAGATCTTTATCAAAGCTTTGGTAAAGATCTATTTGTAGATTGAAATGTATTGCTAGACACCTCTCTTTCCATCTACCCCGTTTTTCAACATCTTCTTAGGAGTTCGGCATTATTGCTTATTTTATTATGGATTAATAAAAATTGAAATTTTAAGGAGCTGGAATGCTGATCCTTTCATCCTCTTTGTGCTTCTTGTCCCGTCAAGACAAAGTTCAGTGTACCTGTGTGGTTGTAGGTGAGCTGGCTGTGGCTTGCAGCCACGTTATTCAAATTTTTGTACATAGTTCTAGATGCCCTTAATTTGGCTTATGGCCACTGCACAGCTGTTCATATATATATATATATATTTTATGTCCAAATCTATACCCACCCCAGCTATCATAAATTGCCCTGATGAGGCCATTGGAATAGGGAAGAAAAACGTAGGGAAATAGTTTTGCAGGTTGACATGAATAGGTAATTGGGTACTGCCCTTATTAGGGTAGGAGTCCTTTTACATGGAGCATGAGCTGAGATTATAGGTTCTACATACTTACCTTTCTCCTTCCACCAGTGCTGTGTTCCATGGGCGAGTGTTAAATGATCTTCTCAATTTATTTTACCTGCACTGTTTTCGCCGTGGGAACTTAATGCAATACCGTTTTCTATTTTTGGCTATATATATATGCAATATGTATTGTTTGTTGGTTTTTATCTGTATTCATTCCGCCTGAAGAGCTGCTGGCACTGGAACGAGATGCAATGAGGGCGTGCAGGGAAGGTGAGCAGGATGCTTTTTTTATAGGGATGAAGAACCATGCGCATACAAGGACAGGGATGGGGAGTCATGCATACAAGGATGGGGATAAGGGGCCATGCATACAAGAATGGGGATAAAAAGCCATGCAAGCAAGGATACGGGATAAGGAGCCATGCATACAATGATGGAGATAAGAAGCCATGCAGACAGGGTTAGGGGATAAGGTTTAATGCTGCTCTGAAATAAGTGGATAGTAACCGCAGAATTTGAAATTCTCTGGGTTCTTGGCTACTGAGGGTAGCTGAGACCTCAGAGTACATGATTCAGGTCAGGTTTTACCAAACCCAGTTGTCACAGGAAGACTAGGTGGGCAAGAGCTAATAACCCGGGCCCCTGCAATTTCCCTCAGACTAGGGAAATCCTGACTGACCCTCTACCTAGAGTTTACACTGATGGTGTGCATGTCTAGGCCTCGACCCTCACCCTGTCTCCTGTTTCAACCCTAGGCTGAAACCACCGCCCACCACCCAGTGAAAAGATCATACACCAATACCCACAGTTAGCACAGACAAGGATAACGGAAAATATACACCACGCCGCAGTCATTCAGGAATACACTATAAATGCACAGGGCAAAATAAATACAAATATAGTAAGGAGTAAATAAGACAACGGGAAATACACCACCAGATACGATACTCCAACTCCTAGCTCACCACTCCAGACCGAGATAGCCAAGCACTAGACAGAAGCTATAATCGGCGACGCCCAATGCTCAGAAGAACTATTTAAAGGCAGTGGGCATGGCCCAGCTTCCAATCCGAGCACCAGCTAAATTAACCCCGGACCAGCTAGATAAAATCTAGCCGATGCCACTGAGCACATAGTGGACAAAAGCGGAATTACCGCTGTCTGTCGAACGCCCTGGTATGAACAGCGTCCGACATGACAGTACCCCACCTTCTACGAGGGACCCCAGGGCCCTCACGGCTTGTAGGACCCGGCTTGTCTGGATGACGGCGGTGAAACATACTGACCAGCCGGTCCGCATGAACGTCCAAGGCTGATACCCAGGACCTTTCCTCAGGCCCATAACCACGCCAGTGTACCAAGTACTGTAAAGTGCGGTGCACTACACGAGAGTCAATCACCTTGGAGACTTCGAATTCCAAATTACCATCCACCAAGACTGGAGAAGGCATAGGTGTCGCGTCCACAAGACCCACCGTCTTTTTTAGCAACGATCTGTGGAACACGTTGTGTATCTTATACACTGTAGGAAGTTCCAATCGGTACGCTACAGGGTTAATGACGGCGGCGACCCCAAATGGACCAATAAACCTTGGACCCAATTTAAGGGATGGTATCTTGAGTCTTATGTTTTTTGTGGATAACCACACCCAGTCATCCACACTCAGGTCCGGACCTGGCACACGCCTACTGTCAGCCACATGTTTGTACCTAGCACCCACACTCAACAGGCTTTGTTTAACTCTCCCCCAGACTGATGACAATTGTGCTCCTAACTGGTCTTCCTCCGGAATGCCGGGAGAGCCCCTCTGACTCAAAGTACAAAATTGAGGATGTAGCCCGTAAACACAAAAAAACAGAGACTCCCCAGACGACTCCTGACGGTGATTATTGATGGCAAACTCAGCCAAAGGAAGGAACGTAGACCACTCCTCCTGGTTATCAGAGACAAAGCAGCGTAAGTACTGTTCCAAATTTTGGTTCATACGCTCAGTCTCACCATTTGACTGAGGATGAAACGCCGAAGAATGAGACAACTTGATCCCCAGCCGTGAGCAAAATGCTTTCCAAAATTTTGCCACAAACTGAGTTCCTCTATCAGACATGATGTCAGTTGGAACCCCATGAAGTCTGACCACCTCCTGCACAAATACCTGAGCCAGAGTCTTAGCGTTAGGCAACGAAGGCAAAGACACAAAGTGCGACATTTTTGAAAACCGATCAACAATCACCAAGACGACCGTGTTCCCAGCTGAGGAGGGCAAATCAGTGATGAAATCGAGATCGAGATTTCTGTCCATGGCTTACTAGGTACCTCAAGAGGAAGTAGTGTGCCAACAGGATGGGAGCAGGGCGTCTTAGCCCTAGCGCACGTGGTACAAGCTGACACGTATGAGACCACGTCCTGTCGGATCTTGGGCCACCAAAACCTGTGATATTAACCCCCCAAACTCACTTCAAATTTGAGGTGGTCCCTGAAAAAAAGGTTTTGTAAATTTTGTTGGAAAAATGAGAAATCGCTGGTCAACTTTTAACTCTTATAATGTCCTAACAAAAAAATTATGTTTCCAAAATTGTGTTGATGCAAAGTTTACATGTGGGAAATATTATTTATTAACTATTTTGTGTGACACCACTCTCCGATTTGCGAAAATGTAAATGGCCTGCCAATGAAGAATCCGATGCACCTTCAGAGGTCTTATATGTATAAAACTTCCATTTTATTGAAGAATAGTAGAAAAATATAAAAGAGCACAATTACATGCAGTCAGATCAGCCAGTGGACATCTAGAACCAATATGTTTCGGCCTGTGACCAGGCCTTAATCATGGTCCCACTGAACAGACACAAATAGACATTATATAACGACAAAGAGCAAGTCCATACAGAGGCTCAGGAATGACTTAAATTCAACAACCATGTTGAAACCACCCACGTGCGTGCTGGACATGAAAGTGTTACTCACACAGCTGAAATTTCTGCTATGAACTTAGCCTCTGTATGTACTTGCTCTTTGTAGTTATTTAATGTCTATTTGTGTCTGTTCAGCGAGACCATGATTAAGGCCTTGTTACAACTTGTTGGTTGTAGAAGTCCACTGGCTGATTTGACTGCCTGTAACTGTGCTCTTTTATAGTTTTCTACTGTTCTTCAATAAAATAGAACTTTTATACATATAAGACCTCTAAAGGTGCAGCGGATTCTTCATCGCTGGGTCATTTACATTTATTTGGATTTCGTTGCTGTGGCTGCGGAGCCGCAACCCTGGCTGACGGACGGACTCCTGGAGTGAGACAAGGACGGTGAGCTGACTAAAAATTTTTCTTTTTTCTTTTTTCTCAGATTTAAGGGTACAAAAATTAAAAGTTTGAAAATTGTTACATTTTCAAAATTTTTGAAAATTTTTCATTTTTTTCCTAAATAAACGCAAGTTATATTGAATACATTTTACCATTAAATGAAGTACAATATGTCACGAAAAAACATTCTCAGAATCAGTGGGATACGTTGAAGCGTTCCAGAGCTATAACAGCATAAAGTGACAGTGGCCAGAATTGTAAAAATTGGCTTGATCATTAAGTACCAAATTGGCTTTGTCGCTAAGGGGTTAAATATATTTTTATAATTTCTGATTTAACCTGTTACTGGATCTGGTATACTAGATGAAGTTACAAGACAAATTCAGCCTCCTGGTTGAAATATTGAGCTGAATTGGGTTTGTTAATATGCAGCAGCTACTGCTGCATCCCATGATATGATAGGACAGGAGAAGAATGTGCTGTTTGCTCACTCAGTGCTGTGTGTAGAGCGCTCAGAAAGGCAGAGGTGGTAATAAACTATCTCTGCCTTCTCTGTTCACAGTATGTCTTTCTCTAATAACCAGCTCCTCACTCCTGCAAATGAATGATCTTTGTAAATACTGACTCTGCAGTGACAGTCTTCAGAGTAATGCAACGTTTGACTGTGTATTAGATCCTGGATATCCACGATCCCCAATATAAGTAACTGTAAAATACACTTGGGCCGCTTATTGTGATGACAGTGGGTGCGAAGCACAAGTTGTATGTCTGATGGTGTTAAAAGCTCCATGCGGGGTGCAACTCCTGGGGAACGTCCTCCCGCAGAAGTGCGATCCCGCTCAGTTATGGAGCTGGGAGACTGGCGTTGCACTCGGGCCAGAAGCACGACCGTGTAATAGCGAGGTTGGTGGAGGGCGTGGTCAGGTGGAGGATCAACCGACGCATTTCGAAGGACTACGTCCTTCTTCATCAAATTTAAAGTAACATATTGGGCTCCGTAGGCTATTCAACAGAGAAGAAAACAATATAATATTACAAAATGATTTGAAGGAAGTGTCACGTCTCCTGCTGCAGCTCCTGCTGGGTCTTCTTCCGGCTTCCGGCATGCGCATTCATCTCTGCGCGCTCCCGGTCCATCCGTGCACCACCTGGTCTCTCTCCTTCCTTCCTCACTGGATCCTAGTTCTAGGCTCCGGCGCGTGCTCACTTCTCCTGACATCTGCACTGTCGGTGCACGCGTACTCCCTCTGGCGGGTCCTCGCTCTCTCCGCTCCTCCTCCCTGATCCTGGAGGGGTCTTGACCTGGAAGTGCTGCGCAACTCTGCTATATCAGGTAGCCTCTCCTCCTACTGGTTGCCTGATTGTCATTTGTCCTCATTTGACCCAGGTCTCGCTATACCGTGCTTTGTCTCGTGCGTTCGCCATATCTTGCTCAGCCCTGTGCGTCCGTCAAACCCTGCTCTGTCTTGTGCGTCCGCCATATCTTGCTCTGCCCTGTGCATCCGTCTTACCCTGCTCTGTCCTGTGTGTCCGCCATACATTGCTCTGTCTAGTGCATCTATCCCTGCCTGTTCTGTGTTACCACTATTCCGCTTGCCCTGTGTCTCCGTGTTAGCCAGTTCAGCGTCTTCTCCTACTTTCTGTCCCTGAGTATCAGCTTCTGCGGCAATAGTCTCCCTCGGGTCTGCCCCTAATGCTCCCTGTATTGAGGGTAGTCCACCTGGTTAGCTCATCCTGGGGAAGTTCGTTGTCGCGGTACTGAGGGTTCACTTTAGGAGGTTTTAAGACCTTAGCCCGTGACACCGTGACAGGAAGCTTGAAACTTGGGTCCAGAAAAAGCAAATTAAGTTTAATGTGAATCAGTTTAACGTTATTCACTTCGACCCTGGAAACAAAATGGACAACTATGTACTTGAAGTAAAACACTATGTAAAACTATTACTGAAAAAGACTTGGAATTATTGATGGATAGCATTTGTAAGTTCATCGTTTGAAGCCAGGATGCTGCTGCTGAGGCAAATAAAATCATGGGATAACTCAGACTCAAAAGAAGCATAGATGATATATAGTTTTGACTAAACCAATCACTTGGAATATTATGTACAATTTTGGATATAATAAGCTCCTCCGAGTGACAAGATGTGGCTTTTTTATACTTAATATCAGGTTTTGCCATATGATGCATAGATATGCAATTTATTACATTTCCATTAAGTAAAATGTCTTTTATACATTAAATAATTTATGTTAAGGTTGAATTGTAGATAAGGCCTGTTAGTTTTAAACAAATCAGCTATGTAAACAGTAATTTATTAAGCACAGTTTTTGATAACAGCAGTTCAAAGAGATTTGTAATTACAGTTTAAGGTTATGCTCGGAATCTTCTGAATCAGTGGAAGCCTCTGTTGACTTATATTAAATCCCTCACAAGTAATTAAACCCAACAAAGTGTAAGCTACAATTCTTTAATTACCAGAATCAATCAAAAATATCTCTGTGCAATGACAGTTGTATCTTCAACTGTGTGCTGTTCCTAGAATTTAGATTCCTAAAAAGGGAAATGGAATAAGCAAGAAGGTAGTTCAAGTTTTACCTGTCGACACTTAAATGACAAATTCCATATTTCTATGACAGCCATAAATGAACAGCTCTTTTCATATAAGCATTAAAGCATGACTGACTGACAGAAGCTTGAACTCAAGTGAAATTCTGTTTTCAACCTTTCAACCTAGATATTTCTTTATCTTTTTTCAGTTTGTTCACTAAAACAAATTGAGGAATCGCATTAGAATGAAAGAAACTTTTTGGACTGCTTTGAATGTTAATGCATATCAACTGTATCCCTTTTTAATAAAACATGTATGAATATAATTATTGTATTGTTTAATTAAAAGTATTTTTAGCACAGAAATAATCTAATAAATTGTTAATTGTTTCATTGGAATATTATCATTTCCCATTTAATCCCTAATTTATACAGGACCTGTAACTTGCACAAAAAATTGAGTTAAATACCTCCCAAAAATTCCTGAGTGTCCCAGATTCTAAAGTTTTGCACTGTGTCATTCCATTGCAGTGATGTTTGTATTTGTTGCTTCTGTAGCCAACAATGTGAAATCTTTTCCTTGAACATCAACAGGGCCTTTCTTCATTGGGGCCATGCACTATTACCCCTCCCTCCCAAATGCTTCCAATCACAGCTTGACATAGCTGCTGATCTTTGATTGTCAGCATCTAAAAAGGAGAATCACACCACCCCTCCCCAAAAAAGACTATAAAGGAACATCAAGTTAGTCTGCAAGCAAAGATTTCACATGTTTATTTCTGAAATGAAGTGACACAGTGAAACATATAAAAGAGCATCAAAATCAGGGAATCTCAGGTATATAACAATTTTTTTCAGGAAATGTCACACTGGGTGAGGGAGAAGCTAGTGCACAACAGATGGAAGAGGATGAGGGAGCCAAAACACTTGGAAAGGTGGGGTTGAGAGCCCAAGGCTGATCTGACTACAAGCTGTCTGCCCTAATGTCCCTAAATAGGTTCCACACCTATCGCCGAGTATGAACCTAATCCCTTACGACCCCTTCGCGATAGGCCCTGGATAGGGAGGGGACAGGGTAACCACTTGTCAGCTCCCACCACAACTAAAGACAAAGCAGGAAGACAAAATGAGGGAATACACTTAGCTTGATATGATATAAGAGAGCTCATGCCAGCAATCCTCAAAGAGGCTTCAGGAAGAAACATGTGGACTTCTACCACTTTCAACAGACAGAGGTAAATAGATCTAACACAAGCGCCTAACTGAAGGGACTCAGGGTATTTGAGCATTTAGCAGGGGTGTGTCAATAAGCAGTAGAAGGCCACGGTCACTGCAAGGTCCTAAAGGGAGATGATATCACTCAACACAAGTCCTCTCTAAGTCCTTTTGTGAAACTGTTACTTAATATAGGAATGTGCGGTTATAAACAACAAAACAAGCTATTTCTTTTCTTGCAGAGATTGTCCTTCAGCTTTCTCATATTTCTAAATAAAAACATTTTCAGACATGTTGAAATTGTGCTCCTTTATAATTAAGTAGACTAGCCTTTTTGAGAGTTTATCATATGGATTGTATTTGTGTCTGTTTATGTTATTTTAATATGATATATCATACATGTTTTTTGAATGTTGTCTCTACCAATTGTCTAGAATCCCCACAAAACTTGAAGACACCATCAGTCTTCAATACCATACTTTGTAGATGTACAGAAGATCACTGAGGTTTCACTTCATTAAAAAAAAAACTATTAAAACAAGGCAAAATTAGTTAAACTAATCACGTTTTCTGATTCCAAGTTACCAGAACTATGAGAGACCGACTCCATTATTACAGCCATACATGTTTCACTGTGAAAGTTCCCTTTAAATTGGATTTGTCTCCAGATTTCTCAATACAAACTAAATATAGAATTAAATATCATGATGATGATAATTATTATTAATAATATATCTTTTAAACCTCTATTAGTCTAGTAATAAAATGCTCATCATGAATATTTTAAACACTACAAGCAATTAAAATACCTACACCAGTTGAGCACATTCTGATTCGTCTACCTGGCTGTTTATGTGCAGTGGGGAAAAAAGTATTTAGTCAGCCACCAATTGTGCAAGTTCTCCCACTTAGAAAGATGAAAGAGGCCTGTAATTGACATCATAGGTAGACCACAACTATGAGAGTTAAAATGAGAAAACAAATCCAGAAAATCACCATGTCTGATTTGGCAAGATTTATTTAGCAAATTATGGTGGAAAATAAGTAAAAACATGCATGATTTCTGGCTCTCACAGACTTGTAATTTCTTCTTTACGAGACTCCTCTGTCCTCCACTCATTACTTTGCCCTTATTATTTTTATTCCAGAAATTGACAGCAGCATTTATCATGTTACCAGCTGCGGAAAGATTGCGATTCCACCCATAGCTGTTAGGGGCACATGTCAGCTGTTCACATCAGATCATGTGCCTGAAAAGATTAAAAGAGGGGGAGGCGATCTATAACGTACCTATACGTCATAGGTCGTAAAAAGGCTAATATCCTATCTTGGCAAACGTCTTTCTCACTATTGAATTTTTTTTATCTGACTAATTTGACATTTTTGTATGTTGCTTTAATGTAGTTATTCTAAAAAAATATTGGAGCCCCCTCCTTTCAGCCCTGAGTTTGTTAATGAGATGCTTATGAAAGGCAATTTTAACAGAAGCGACTATTTGCTGATCTCTGAAGCCGCACAAGCTTTTTTTCTGGCTGCTGAACTTCTTGATTAAGATTGTGGCATGAAGAGAATCTTATATGTTAGCATGGTGCAGCATGTGCAGTTTGTGCAGCAAGTGTGTACTGACTTCATTATATGACAGCCTAAAATTGTAGTTTAAAAATGAAAGGCGTTGCAAAGTATAAATGGCACTGAACAATATAAATGGTGATATATTTTGTTTCCTAATGCTGATATTAAATAGTTACTTCTCACTATCTGTGAAAGTCATGGCAGACATTGGGCAGTGAAGGTACTTAGGCTGATATTACAGAGCACAGTATAATCTCATAATTGCATCCCATCGTATTCATTATCAAGTATCAGAAATTCCTCTCTTGTTCAATATAAGTTAAATATTGCAAAACTTGATTACAAAAAACCGTACTTATTCCAACAAATAACAGATGAATGTATTATTTTTCTGTACTTCAGTGATAATGATTGCACCCAAATGTAATGAATGTAAGAGAAACCAAGAATTATGTTTCTTTTCTACCACTCTTTTTTAGTGCATGTCTCAAATTGCACAATAATGTATAGATAGCGTAATTCTTGCTGCTGTGTAAGTTGAAAGGGTTATTTATTAAAATTTTCTTCATATGAGAGATGAGCTAATATAATTGAGTGGAAGTGAATTCTAGCTTAAGCTCACCTTACTGCTTACCTGTCTGGCATGCAACAATACTATGAGTTGCTAGAGTGGTGAGCGAGCGGTAATGTGAGTATAAGAACTTTTTTAGTGAATTACATTTTACGTTTATTATGCTCTGAGGCCTGCAGAGACCCCAGAGCATAATAAGGGACATTTATAAGAAAATAAGTGCAAAAAGTCACATTAAAATTCATCTTATCTCTACTTAATACTCATAATTTTGAGGGCTTTTTTCGATCTCATTGCCTGGAGCACCATGCACAACTTCTATAACATGTTCAGTATTTACAAGTTCTTTTCAATGAAGCTTATAAACAGGCACATACATAGAAATCATGGGACTCCTTATTAAAAGTCTTAATTGTACTCCTTTTCACTCCCCATCCCAAAATATTTCAGCATAGTAGGTGGGGTCACGGCACATATGCACAGTCATAGAAGGACATATGTCCCAATATGTAAAAACAGGGAATGAGATATACAGTATATTACTATGCATGCAGTGTAATTGTGCCCCTTTAATGGCCTTTATTGAGAATGGTGCAAGGAAAAATACCCCTATAATGAATTCCTCATAACTATGTGCTCCCACATTTCCCCCACACACAGTATGATGTATTCACAGCTCTCCAAAAGTTTGATGCCCCCAGTCAATTCCTCCCTCAGTATGATACCCCCAGCCCCCTACACAGTATGACCGTACCTCAGTCACTCGCACAGTATAATGCCCCTACAGTCCTCCACACAATATGCTGCTCCCACAGAACCCTGCACACAAGATAATACCTCCACAGCCCTTCAACACAGTATAATGCCCCCACAGTCTCCCACACAGTCTTAGGCTGCCGTCACACTAGCAGTATTTGCTCAGTATTTTACTTCAGTATTTGTAAGCCAAAACCAGGAGTGGAACAATTAGAGGAAAAGTATAACAGAAACATATGCACCACTTCTGCATTTATCACCCACTCCTGGTTTTGGCTTACAAATACTGATGTAAAATACTGACCAAATACTGCTAGTGTGACGGCAGCCTTATATCCTACAGCTACTCTCCACACAGGTGGTAAACATACTCCCCTATTTCCATTCCTGATGTTTGTGCAGTATGTGGACTGAGGCTCCATGCAGAAGGAGTAATGTAATTGCCCCTTCTTCAATGGCACACAGTGTTACAAACTGAATGGTTGAGCAAGGAGCCAACATCTCTATGTTTCACAATTGTGTTCAACTGTACCTGCTTGTTGGGGATGCAGATACCATTGAAATCATGGTGCCAAGTGAGAGAATCACTGTACTCCCCCTACAACTCACAGCCCCGTAGCAGTCGAATGGTCTATCGCTATCATGATATATCATTGTTTGTAAGCACTTTACTGAAGCTGGTCAGTATCACAGAAAATGTAACTCCTGATCTTGGACGGCTTTTGTCCCACTGCAATTCCGATATTGCAGAGATGAGACTGACTAAAACATCAGCATCGGGAGCCCACAAGTTGTGTTGGCAGTGCAACATTCCTTCTGTTCTGAAATGAAAAACAATCCTGAAATAAGAAAACAAAGAACTCTTGAAATGTAAGCAGAAATTAGATTCTTGCTTCAGTGTTACATCCTATTTAAATACGCAACATGCTTTATAAGTAGAGAAGAGTGAACCCTTACAGTAAAGGTCAGTATCTTTACTGAACACCCACTCTATGGGCACAGACACAAAACACAGACTTCACCAAGAAGTCTGTGTTATTGTTCGGGTTCATTCCCCCGAAAACTGGGTGTTTGATGAGCTGCCATTTGTATGACAGAGTGGCAAACACCGCTTCTGATCGGCGGTAAAATCAGCAATGCCGGTGAGGCAACCACAGTTCACATTCTGTCAAATGACAGCTTGAGTCAGCAACTATGATCGGAGGTATAAAGTTTGTCTCCGGTCATTGGTGTCAGATGATGGGACTACTGCTTCCGTCAGCCAATGCCTGCTGCCACTAATAACAGTGAGAGCAGGAGCAGCTGATGGGAGTATTTATCAGCCGGCGCCTGCGCTGTAACTAAATAATAAAAAAAGGTGTGGGTTCCCCTTTATTTTTTATAACTAACCTGGCAAAACTGACAGCTGGGGGCTGCAACCCTCAGCTGTCAGATTCAGCAAGGCTGGTTATCAAGAATAGAGATCAACCGACTTTTTTAATTATTTAAATATATAATTTTAAAAAATGGCATGGGGTCCACCCCCTTGCAGCTCAAATTCATCACAGTGAAATTCTCCCAGTGAACTGTGGTGAACTCACCTCTCCACAATGAGACTTTCTCTCACTGTGGTAGCGGTGAACTCCCTATGGTCACTGCAGTTCATTTTCCCAGCTGGGAACATATCCTCCGTGACTGACAGTAACCTCGATGACATCACTGCTAGTCACCGAGGCTGTGCTCGCAGCAGCTCATGCATCAGTGGTTCTCAGCCTGGACGGTCGCATCTTGGCACCGTCCAGGTTGAAAACTGTTTACCCCTCAGACATGGATTACAGCATGGGACAAAATGATGAACAGGTGAGGGATAGTGTTTTTTTTATTTATTTTTTTTTGTTACAGAAGATGATGGATTCAATGGAATGGGCATTGAAGTGAGTTTGGTTTAATTTAAAATCATTAAAGGAGTCTGTGTCATTCTTTCAATTAAAAGTCTTTATTCTGGCTGTGTTTATGTATAATATAACTTTAGGATTAATAATAGGCATCTTATAGACGCTTCTCCATAACAATTCCATTGTCTTAATGCCACCTTACAATACAAAGGTGACATCAACACCACAAATATGAACTGTTGTGAATTTGGTTTCTGGGCTCCCCCGGTGGTCACTGGTGGTACTGAACTTGTGTGCTTCATCGCCTCTGTTCACCTGTTTCCATCAGGATGTGGGAGTTGTCTATTTAGCCTTGCTCCTCAGTCATTTCTATGCCGGCCAACAATGTTACCAGAAGCCTTTCTGTTGCATGTTCCTGCTCCTAGACTACTATCAGCTAAGTTGGACTTGTAGTCCTAAGTTTGTTTTGCATTTTTGTTCCAGTTCTCTGTGATTGTTTATTTCTGAGGCTGGAAGCTCTTGTGAGCTGGAATTGCCACTCTGGTGTCATGAGTTGATATTAGAGTCTTAAAGTAATTCCAGGATGGTGTTTTGAAAGGGTTTTCAGCTGACTGTGAAGTTCCCTTTTCTGTCTTCCTACTATCTAGTAAGCGGACCTCAATTTGCTAAACCTATCTTCATACTTCGTATGTCAATTTCCTCTGAAATCACCGACAATATATGTGGGGGCTACTGTCTGCCTTTTGGGGAAAATTTCTCTAGAGGTAAGCCAGGTCTGTATTTTCCTCTGCTAGGGTCAGTCAGTTCTCCGGCTGGCGCTGGGCGTCTAGGGATAAAACGTAGGCATGCTACCCGGCCACTGTTATTTGTGCGGTAGGTTTAGCTCACAGTCAGCTCGAGTACCCATCTTCCAAGAGCTAGTCCTTTTGTATGCTTTACTACGTTCTCTTGCCATTGAGAACCATGACAGTTTGGCCGGCCAAGGGTTAAAATTATTGGCAGAAGAAAGGAGAGAAAAGAAGTCTGCAGAGAATTTTTTTTTTTTTTTTTTTCTGAGTTTGCTCATTAGTTGATTTACTAGCTTCTCTGCTTACTGCAGCCTTCGTCTCTCTCTCCTTCTAATCCTTGAATGGTTCTGACTTCACCTGATGAAAATGGATCCTCAGGGTTTAGCTACAGGTCTGAACAATCTCGCTATGAAGGTTCAAAGTTTACAGGATTTTGTAATTCATGCTCTTATATCTGAACCTAGAGTACCTTTGCCTGAATTTTTCTCCGGGGATAGATCTCGCTTCCAGAATTTCAAACATAATTGTAAATTATTTTTGTCTCTGAGATCTCGCTCCGCTGGAGATCCTGCACAGCAGGTCAGGATTGTAATATCCTTGCTCCGGGGCGACCCTCAGGATTGGGCATTTGCTTTGGCACCAGGGGATCCTGCGTTGCTCAGTGTGGATGCGTTTTTCCTGGCTTTGGGGTTGCTTTATGAGGAACCTCATTTAGAGATTCAGGCTGAAAAAGCCTTGATGGCCCTGTCTCAAGGGCAAGATGAGGCTGAAATATACTGCCAAAAATTTCGTAAGTGGTCTGTGCTTACTCAGTGGAATGAGTGCGCCCTGGCGGCGAATTTCAGAGAGGGTCTCTCTGATGCCATTAAAGATGTTATGGTGGGGTTCCCTGTGCCTACAGGTCTGAATGAGTCCATGACAATGGCTATTCAGATTGATCGGCGTTTGCGGGAGCGCAAACCTGTGCACCATTTGGCGGTGTCTACTGAGAAGGCGCCAGAGATTATGCAATGTTATAGAATTCTGTCCAGAAGCGAACGACAGAATTTTAGGCGAAAAAATGGGTTATGCTTCTATTGTGGCGATTCAACTCATGTTATATCAGCATGCTCTAAACGTACTAAGAAGGTTGATAAGTCTGTTTCAATTGGTACTTTACAGTCCAAGTTTATTCTATCTGTGACCCTGATTTGCTCTTTATCGTCTATTACCGCGGACGCCTATGTCGACTCTGGCGCCGCTTTGAGTCTTATGGATTGGTCCTTTGCCAAACGCTGTGGGTTTAATTTAGAGCCTCTGGAAGTTCCTATACCTCTGAAGGGTATTGACTCCACGCCATTGGCTAGTAATAAACCACAATACTGGACACAAGTAACTATGCGTATTAATCCGGATCACCAGGAGATTATTCGCTTCCTTGTGTTGTATAATCTACATGATGTGTTGGTGCTTGGATTGCCATGGCTGCGATCTCATAACCCAGTCCTCGACTGGAAAGCTATGTCTGTGTTAAGCTGGGGATGTCAGGGGACTCATGGGGACGTACCTTTGGTTTCCATTTCGTCATCTATTCCCTCTGAGATTCCGGAATTTTTATCTGATTATCGTGATGTTTTTGATGAGCCTAAACTTGGTTCACTACCTCCGCACAGAGATTGCGATTGTACAATAGATCTGATTCCGGGCAGTAAGTTTCCAAAGGGTCGTTTATTTAATCTATCTGTGCCTGAACACGCTGCTATGCGGGAATATATTAAGGAGTCCTTGGAAAAGGGACATATTCGTCCTTCGTCATCTCCCTTAGGAGCCGGTTTTTTCTTTGTATCTAAAAAAGATGGCTCTTTGAGGCCGTGTATTGATTATCGGCTTTTGAATAAAATCACGGTTAAATGTCAGTATCCTTTGCCACTGCTTACTGATTTGTTTGCTCGAATAAAGGGGGCCAAGTGGTTCTCTAAGATTGATCTTCGTGGGGCGTATAATTTAGTGCGAATTAAGCAGGGGGATGAGTGGAAAACCACATTTAATACGCCTGAGGGCCATTTTGAGTATTTAGTAATGCCTTTTGGTCTTTCAAATGCCCCTTCAGTCTTTCAGTCTTTTATGCATGACATTTTCCGTGAATATTTGGATAAATTTATGATTGTGTATCTGGATGATATTTTGATTTTTTCGGACGACTGGGACTCTCATGTCCAACAGGTCAGGAGGGTTTTTCAGGTTTTGCGCTCTAATTCCTTGTGTGTAAAGGGTTCTAAGTGCGTTTTTTGGGGTTCAAAAGATTTCGTTTTGGGGGTACATTTTTTCCCCCTCTTCCATTGAGATGGACCCTGTCAAGGTTCAGGCTATTTGTGATTGGACGCAGCCCTCTTCTCTTAAGAGCCTTCAGAAGTTTTTGGGCTTTGCTAATTTTTATCGTCAATTTATAACTGGTTTTTCTGATGTTGCTAAACCGTTGACTGATTTGACTAAGAAGGGTGCTGATGTTGCTGATTGGTCCCCTGCTGCTGTGGAGGCCTTTCGGGAGCTTAAGCGCCGCTTTTCTTCCGCCCCTGTATTGCGTCAGCCTGATGTTACTCTTCCTTTTCAGGTTGAGGTCGACGCTTCAGAAATCGGAGCTGGGGCGGTTTTGTCGCAGAAAAGTTCCGACTGCTCCGTGATGAGACCTTGCGCGTTCTTTTCTCATAAATTTTCGCCCGCTGAGCGAAATTATGATATTGGTAATCGGGAGCTCTTGGCTATGAAGTGGGCTTTTGAGGAGTGGCGTCATTGGCTTGAGGGGGCTAGACATCAGGTGGTGGTATTGACTGACCACAAGAATTTGATTTATCTTGAGTCTGCCAGGCGCCTGAATCCTAGACAGGCGCGCTGGTCGTTATTTTTCTCTCGGTTTAATTTTGTGGTTTCTTACCTACCGGGTTCTAAAAATGTGAAGGCGGATGCCCTTTCTAGGAGTTTTGAGCCTGATTCCCCTGGTAATTCTGAACCTACAGGTATCCTTAAGGATGGAGTGATATTATCTGCTGTTTCCCCAGACTTGCGTCGGGTCTTGCAGGAGTTTCAGGCGGATAGACCTGATCGTTGCCCGCCTGGTAGAATGTTTGTTCCTGATGATTGGACCAGTAGAGTCATATCGGAGGTCCATTCTTCTGCGTTAGCTGGTCATCCTGGAATCTTTGGTACCAGGGATTTGGTGGCTAGGTCCTTCTGGTGGCCTTCCCTGTCGCGAGATGTGCGAGGTTTTGTGCAGTCTTGTGATGTTTGTGCTCGGGCCAAGCCTTGTTGTTCTCGGGCTAGTGGATTGTTGTTATCTTTGCCTATTCCGAAGAGGCCTTGGACTCACATCTCCATGGATTTTATTTCTGATCTCCCTGTTTCTCAGAAGATGTCTGTCATCTGGGTGGTGTGTGACCGTTTCTCTAAGATGGTCCATTTGGTTCCCTTGCCTAAATTGCCTTCCTCATCCGAGTTGGTTCCTCTGTTTTTTCAAAATGTGGTTCGCTTGCATGGTATTCCGGAGAATATCGTGTCTGACAGGGGAACCCAATTCGTGTCTAGATTTTGGCGAGCGTTCTGTGCTAGGATGGGCATTGATTTGTCTTTTTCGTCTGCTTTCCATCCTCAGACTAATGGCCAGACCGAGCGAACTAATCAGACCTTGGAGACTTATTTGAGGTGTTTTGTGTCTGCGGATCAGGATGATTGGGTTGCCTTTTTGCCCTTGGCGGAGTTTGCCCTCAATAATCGGGCTAGTTCTGCCACCTTGGTTTCTCCTTTCTTCTGTAATTCGGGGTTTCATCCTCGTTTCTCTTCCGGTCAGGTGGAGTCTTCGGATTGTCCTGGAGTGGATGCTGTGGTGGAGAGGTTGCATCAGATTTGGGGGCATGTGGTGGACAATTTGAAGTTGTCCCAGGAGAAGACTCAGCATTTTGCCAACCGCCGTCGTTGTGTTGGTCCTCGTCTTTGTGTTGGGGACTTGGTGTGGTTGTCTTCTCGTTTTGTCCCTATGAAGGTTTCTTCTCCTAAGTTAAAGCCTCGGTTCATCGGCCCGTACAAGATATTGGAGATTCTTAACCCTGTGTCCTTTCGTTTGGACCTCCCTGCATCTTTTTCTATTCATAATGTCTTCCATCGGTCATTGTTGCGCAGGTATGAGGTACCGGTTGTGCCTTCCGTTGAGCCTCCTGCTCCGGTGTTGGTTGAGGGTGAGTTGGAGTACGTTGTCGAGAAGATCTTGGACTCCCGTGTTTCCAGACGGAGACTTCAGTATCTGGTCAAGTGGAAGGGCTACGGTCAGGAGGATAATTCTTGGGTGACAGCCTCTGATGTTCATACCTCCGATTTGGTCCGTGCCTTTCATAGGGCTCATCCTGATCGCCCTGGTGGTTCTGGTGAGGGTTCGGTGCCCCCTCCTTGAGGGGGGGGTACTGTTGTGAATTTGGTTTCTGGGCTCCCCCGGTGGTCACTGGTGGTACTGAACTTGTGTGCTTCATCGCCTCTGTTCACCTGTTTCCATCAGGATGTGGGAGTTGTCTATTTAGCCTTGCTCCTCAGTCATTTCTATGCCGGCCAACAATGTTACCAGAAGCCTTTCTGTTGCATGTTCCTGCTCCTAGACTACTATCAGCTAAGTTGGACTTGTAGTCCTAAGTTTGTTTTGCATTTTTGTTCCAGTTCTCTGTGATTGTTTATTTCTGAGGCTGGAAGCTCTTGTGAGCTGGAATTGCCACTCTGGTGTCATGAGTTGATATTAGAGTCTTAAAGTAATTCCAGGATGGTGTTTTGAAAGGGTTTTCAGCTGACTGTGAAGTTCCCTTTTCTGTCTTCCTACTATCTAGTAAGCGGACCTCAATTTGCTAAACCTATCTTCATACTTCGTATGTCAATTTCCTCTGAAATCACCGACAATATATGTGGGGGCTACTGTCTGCCTTTTGGGGAAAATTTCTCTAGATGTAAGCCAGGTCTGTATTTTCCTCTGCTAGGGTCAGTCAGTTCTCCGGCTGGCGCTGGGCGTCTAGGGATAAAACGTAGGCACGCTACCCGGCCACTGTTATTTGTGCGGTAGGTTTAGCTCACAGTCAGCTCGAGTTCCCATCTTCCAAGAGCTAGTCCTTTTTGTATGTTTTACTACGTTCTCTTGCCATTGAGAACCATGACAATGAACCCACTTGCCACCGTTACAGGGCAAGTGGGAAGAGTCAGGCAAAGCGCCATAACCGGCACATCTAATAGATGTTCCTTTTCTGGGTGGCTACGGGATGCTATTTTTAGGCTGAAGGGCAATATCCATGGCCTCTTACCAACCTGAGAATACCAGCCTCCAGCTGTCTGCTTTAGCTTGGTTGGTTGTAAAAAAAAAGTGGGGGGAACCCAAGCCACTTTTTAAATTTTTTATTTAAATAATTTAAAAAATCGGAGTGAGAATCCCTCTATTCTTGATAACCAGCCTTGCTGAAGCTGACAGTTGAGGGTTGCATCCCCCAGATGTCAGTTTTGCCTGGCTGGTTATCAAAAATGCAGGAGAACCCACGTGGACATTTTTTTAAATTATTTATTTACAGCTCATGCGCTGGCTGATGAATACTCCCATCAGCCACTCCTGCTCTCACAGTTTTTAGCGGCAGCAGCCATCAGCTGATGGGAGCAGTAGTCACATCAGCTGAAACCAGTGACCAAAGGTAAATTTTATACCTCTGATCATGGCTGCAGTCTAACGCTGTCATATGACAGCATGGGAACCGCAGCTGCCTGACCAGCAGTGATGATTTTTTGCCGCCGATCAGAAGCGGTGTTTGCCATGCAGTCATGAACATGACAGCATGGCAAACACTGGATGTTCGGACCCCCATTTAAGTGAATGGGGTCTGGGTTCAGGTTCAGGTCTGGATACTTTTCTGGTACCCAAACTTTTTTAACTGTTCAGCCAAACCTGCTGGACCCAAACGTCCAAGTGTCCACACATCTCTATTTATAAAAAAAATAATAGTATGCATAGCACTGTTAAAATTGCAATGTAATGTAGTAGAAGAATAGAAGATTTTCTCACATACAATAGCATTGAATTCTCCCCTTAAAGGGCCACTGTCACCCCCCTCCAGCCGTTATAAACTAAAAGAGCCACCTTGTGCAGCAGCTCAGATGCTCCCCCAGCTCCCCCACCTTCCAGCGTTGTTATTTGCGGCTGCTTCATTCCAAACGCTGGCAAGGAAACCTGTATATTACGGCAACGCTGGAAGGCGGGGACCGGGGGAGCGTCTGAACAGCGCAGTGCACATGCCCAGGAACCCCAGCCCCGCACTGTGCATAATGAATAACACAGTGCGGGGCGGGGATTCAGCAACAGGGTGGCCACACTGCCCGCACCTGCGCAGTCAGGCACCCTGCATCTGACCTATGACGGACAATGAAGACTGCGCCTGCCCCAGGCAGGCACGCACAGCGCAGGCGCCGGATTTAAGAAGAAACAGCGCTCAGGGGGCGGCGACCACATCCCCAGAAGAGAAGAGTGACGGCCGTTGGGAGATTCACCGAGGAAGCTTCGGACCGCCTCCAGGTCTAAGGACAGGTTATTTTGTACAAATTTTAAAATGCTTTATTGAGGGAATAACTGAATCAAAAACTAAAAGAGCCACCTTGTTAGACTGCAGCATTACTGCTGCACAAGGTGGCTCTTTTAGTTTATAACGGCTGGAGGGGGGTGACAGTGGCCCTTTAAAAAGCATTTAAAATGAATACCTGAATATTATTTGTAATAGCAGGTAATCACTCTAATGGCTTTAATGTGCTTTTTAAATCAGTGGTCTGTAACACTAAGGTTGCCAGTTCATACCTGTTTCAAAAAATATTATTTTTAGCCAGAAGTAATAATGTTTTTGAATAATAAACAATTGTTTTTAAGAACATGGCTCACAAAAATGTAGAAATGTATTAAATGATTTGATGGTAATCAAATTTGTCTAGAACTTTAAGAAATTTGCTGGTCCTGATCCATTTGAACAATTTGCAATTCAATTCATAGTAATCTAAAAAAGAATATAAATGTCTTGCTCCACTTAATACATTGCGGAAGATTGCATTAACCAGTGGTTCACATGCCCTAAGGATCAGCTGGGCAGTCTTCCCAATAATGCCTTGCAGCTGTCACAACACATGTTGCAGTGTAGCCAATAAGTGAAGAATTTCAGAGTCACTATAAAAGCTGAGGCAGAGAAAGCTGTTGTCATTTAGGAGATTACAGTCTAGAGTAAGGACTTCAGAGAGCATGGCTCAGCATTAGAGATAGGGAGCCTAGCAAAAGAAAGCAATCCCCTAAATTAAAATGTTTATACTTTATTGATCATACAATAAAACAACATATTTGGAAAAACTGATATTTTCATGCTTTGCTTTTTTTTTTGTGCTAAAGGGATATTATAATTTGTGAGGAGTCTACCTAGGTACTACCAGAGCTAGATAAGAAACCAGATTTTAGGACCTCATACGAAAAGTATAAGCTTTAATTATTTCCTAGATACGCAGTGACTGTGTTTGGTTTGTCCCTTTTGGATTCTGTTCCATTTAATCATTGTGGTTTTTCTATATGTTGTTTTATTGTATGATCAATAAAGTATGAACATTTTAATATTCAATTAATTTTTTTCTTCTTTTAGACAGCATTTTGAATACCCTATATAAGATTTTCTTTCTTTATAGAATAAAGAAATAAGCATTGCTTACCCTATCAATCACTGCTCTCCACTGGGGTTGAGCGAAACGGATCGTTCATTTTCATAAGTCGCCGACTTTTGGCAAAGTCGGCGTCTCATGAAACCCGACCCGATCCCTGTGTGGAGTCGGCCATGCGGTACGCGACTTTCGCGCCAAAAGTCGCGTTTCAATGACGCTAAAAGCGCAATTTCTCAGCCAATGAAGGTGGACGCAGAGTGTGGGCAGCGTGATGACATAGATCTCAGTCCCCACCATCTTAGAGAAGGGCATTGCAGTGATTGGCTTGCTTTCTGCCGCGTCACAGGGGCTATAAAGGGGCGTTCCCGCCGACCGCCATCTTACTGCTGCTGATCTGGGCGTAGGGAGAGGTGCCGCTTCGTCAGAAGCAGGGATAGTGTTTTGCAGGGTACATTCACCCCCAAACCGCTTGTGCTGTAGCGATTTCCACTGTCCAACACCACCTTTTGTTTGCAGGGACAGTGGAAGCTACATTTTTTTTCCTCAGCGCTGTAGCTCATTGGGCTGCACTAGAAGGCTCCCTGATAGCTGCGTTGCTGTGTGTGTACGCCGCTGTGCAAACCAACTACTTTTTTCAAAGCACAAATCCTGTTGTTCCTTCCTGCACAGCTATCTTGTTTGTTTGTCCACACTTTTGTGTGCAGCAGTCCATTTTATAGCCGCCTGCCATACTTTTCTGAGATTACTGCAGGGAGATAAAGATTGGCAAGTCTACCTCTGTGCCAGTGCTGTGTGTGGCATCTGTCTCTCATTGTGTGCCACCGAAAACCAGTGTGTAATACTGGGCCCTTTTTTTTTTTTTTTTTTTATTGTTCCTTTAAAAAAAAAAAAAAAATAGTGGGAGATAAAGATTGGCAAGTCTGCCTCTGTGCCATTGCTGTGTGTGGCATCTGTCTCTCATTGTGTGCCACCGAAAACCAGTGTGTAATACTGGGCCTTTTTTTGGGGGTGGGTAAATTCTCTCTGCAAAAAAAAAACATTAATAGTGGGAGATAAAGATTGGCAAGTCTGCCTCTGTGCCATTGCTGTGTGTGGCATCTGTCTCTCATTGTGTGCCACCGAAAATCAGTGTGTAATACTGGGCCTTTTTTTGGGGGGGGTAAATTCTCCCTGTAAAAAAATAAATAAATAGTGGGAGATAAAGATTGGCAAGTCTGCCTCTGTGCCATTGCTGTGTGTGGCATCTGTCTCTCATTGTGTGCCACCGAAAACCAGTGTGTAATACTGGGCCTTTTTTTGGGGGGGGTAAATTCTCCCTGTAAAAAAAAAAATTAATAGTGGGAGATAAAGATTGGCAAGTCTGCCTCTGTGCCATTGCTGTGTGTGGCATCTGTCTCTCATTCTGTGCCACCGAAAACCAGTGTGTAATACTGGGCCTTTTTTGGGGGGGTAAATTCTCCCTGTAAAAAAATAAATTAATAGTGGGAGATAAAGATTGGCAAGTCTGCCTCTGTGCCATTGCTGTGTGTGGCATCTGTCTCTCATTGTGTGCCACCGAAAACCAGTGTGTAATACTGGGCCTTTTTTTGGGGGGGGTAAATTCTCCCTGTAAAAAAAAAAATTAATAGTGGGAGATAAAGATTGGCAAGTCTGCCTCTGTGCCATTGCTGTGTGTGGCATCTGTCTCTCATTCTGTGCCACCGAAAACCAGTGTGCAATACTGGGCCTTTTTTGGGGGGGTAAATTCTCCCTGTAAAAAAATAAATTAATAGTGGGAGATAAAGATTGGCAAGTCTGCCTCTGTGCCATTGCTGTGTGTGGCATCTGTCTCTCATTGTGTGCCACCGAAAACCAGTGTGTAATACTGGGCCTTTTTTGGGGGGGGGTAAATTCTCCCTGTAAAAAAATAAATAAATAGTGGGAGATAAAGATTGGCAAGTCTGCCTCTGTGCCATTGCTGTGTGTTGCATCTGTCTCTCATTGTGTGAAACCGAAAACCAGTGTGTAATACTGGGCCTTTTTTTGGGGGGGGGTAAATTCTCTCTGTAAAAAAAAAATTAATAGTGGGAGATAAAGATTGGCAAGTCTGCCTCTGTGCCATTGCTGTGTGTGGCATCTGTCTCTCAATGTGTGCCACCAAAAACCAGTGTGTAATACTGGGCCTTTTTTATTTTTATTTTTTTATTGTTCCTTAAAAAAAAAAAAAATTAAATAGTGGGAGATAAAGATTGGCAAGTCTGCCTCTGTGCTATTGCTGTGTGTGGCATCTGTCTCTCATTGTGTGCCACCGAAAACCAGTGTGTAATACTAGGCCATTTTTTTTGGGGGGTAAATTCTCCCTGTAAAAAAATAAATTAATAGTGGAGATAAAGATTGGCAAGTCTGCCTCTGTGCCATTGCTGTGTGTGGCATCTGTCTCTCATTGTGTGCCACCAAAAACCAGTGTGTAATACTGGGCCTTTTTTTTGGGGGGGTAAATTCTCTCTGCAAAATAAAAAATTAATAGTGGGAGATAAAGATTGGCAAGTCTGCCTCTGTGCCATTGCTGTGTGTGGCATCTGTCTCTCATTGTGTGCCACCGAAAATCAGTGTGTAATACCGGGCCTTTTTTTTTGGGGGGGGGGTAAATTCTCCCTGTAAAAAAAAAAATTAATAGTGGGAGATAAAGATTGGCAAGACTGCCTCTGTGCCATTGCTGTGTGTGGCATCTGTCTCTCATTCTGTGCCACCGAAAACCAGTGTGCAATACTGGGCCTTTTTTGGGGGGGTAAATTCTCCCTGTAAAAAAATAAATTAATAGTGGGAGATAAAGATTGGCAAGTCTGCCTCTGTGCCATTGCTGTGTGTGGCATCTGTCTCTCATTGTGTGCCACCGAAAACCAGTGTGTAATACTGGGCCTTTTTGGGGGGGGGGGTAAATTCTCCCTGTAAAAAAATAAATAAATAGTGGGAGATAAAGATTGGCAAGTCTGCCTCTGTGCCATTGCTGTGTGTGGCATCTGTCTCTCATTGTGTGAAACCGAAAACCAGTGTGTAATACTGGGCCTTTTTTTGGGGGGGGTAAATTCTCTCTGTAAAAAAAAAATTAATAGTGGGAGATAAAGATTGGCAAGTCTGCCTCTGTGCCATTGCTGTGTGTGGCATCTGTCTCTCATTGTGTGCCACCAAAAACCAGTGTGTAATACTGGGCCTTTTTTATTTTTATTTTTTTTATTGTTCCTTAAAAAAAAAAAAAAAATAGTGGGAGATAAAGATTGGCAAGTCTGCCTCTGTGCCATTGCTGTGGTGGCATCTGTCTCTCATTGTGTGCCACCGAAAACCAGTGTGTAATACTGGGCCATTTTTTGGGGGGGGTAAATTCTCCCTGTAAAAAAAAAAATTAATAGTGGGAGATAAAGATTGGCAAGTCTGCCTCTGTGCCATTGCTGTGTGTGGCATCTGTCTCTCATTCTGTGCCACCGAAAACCAATGTGCAATACTGGGCCTTTTTTTGGGGGGTAAATTCTCCCTGTAAAAAAATAAATTAATAGTGGGAGATAAAGATTGGCAAGTCTGCCTCTGTGCCATTGCTGTGTGTGGCATCTGTCTCTCATTGTGTGCCACCGAAAACCAGTGTGTAATACTGGGCCTTTTTGGGGGGGGGGGTAAATTCTCCCTGTAAAAAAATAAATAAATAGTGGGAGATAAAGATTGGCAAGTCTGCCTCTGTGCCATTGCTGTGTGTGTCATCTGTCTCTCATTGTGTGAAACCGAAAACCAGTGTGTAATACTGGGCCTTTTTTTTGGGGGGGGTAAATTCTCTCTGTAAAAAAAAAATGAATAGTGGGAGATAAAGATTGGCAAGTCTGCCTCTGTGCCATTGCTGTGTGTGGCATCTGTCTCTCATTGTGTGCCACCAAAAACCAGTGTGTAATACTGGGCCTTTTTTATTTTTATTTTTTTTATTGTTCCTTAAAAAAAAAAAATTAAATAGTGGGAGATAAAGATTGGCAAGTCTGCCTCTGTGCCATTGCTGTGTGTGGCATCTGTCTCTCATTGTGTGCCACCGAAAACCAGTGTGTAATACTGGGCCATTTTTTTGGGGGGGGTAAATTCTCCCTGTAAAAAAATAAATTAATAGTGGGAGATAAAGATTGGCAAGTCTGCCTCTGTGCCATTGCTGTGTGTGGCATCTGTCTCTCATTGTGTGCCACCGAAAACCAGTGTGTAATACTGGGCCATTTTTTGGGGGGGGTACATTCTCCCTGTAAAAAAATAAATTAATAGTGGGAGATAAAGATTGGCAAGTCTGCCTCTGTGCCATTGCTGTGTGTGGCATCTGTCTCTCATTGTGTGCCACCGAAAACCAGTGTGTAATACTGAGCCTTTTTTTGGGGGGGGTAAATTCTCTCTGTAAAAAAAAAATTAATAGTGGGAGATAAAGATTGGCAAGTCTGCCTCTGTGCCATTGCTGTGTGTGGCATCTGTCTCTCATTGTGTGCCACCGAAAACCAGTGTGTAAAACTGGGCCTTTTTTTTTTTTTATTGTTCCTTAAAAAAAAAAAATAAAAAAAATTAAATAGTGGGAGATAAAGATTGGCAAGTCTGCCTCTGTGCCATTGCTGTGTGTGGCATCTGTCTCTCATTGTGTGCCACCGAAAACCAGTGTGTAAAACTGGGCCTTTTTTTTTTTTTTTTATTGTTCCTTAAAAAAAAAAAATAAATAAATAGTGGGAGATAAAGATTGGCAAGTCTTCCTCTGTGCCATTGCTGTGTGTGGCATCTGTCTCTCATTGTGTGCCACCGAAAACCAGTGTGTAATACTGGGCCATTTTTTTGGGGGGGTGAATTCTCCCTGTAAAAAAATAAATTAATAGTGGGAGATAAAGATTGGCAAGTCTGCCTCTGTGCCATTGCTGTGTGTGGCATCTGTCTCTCATTGTGTGCCACCGAAAACCAGTGTGTAATACTGGGCCTTTTTTTGGGGGCGTAAATTCTCCCTGTAAAAAAATAAATTAATAGTGGGAGATAAATATTGGCAAGTCTGCCTCTGTGCCATTGCTGTGTGTGGCATCTGTCTCTCATTGTGTGCCACCGAAAACCAGTGTGTAATACTGAGCCTTTTTTTTTTTTTGGTAAATTCTCACTGTAAAATATAAATTAATAGTGGGAGATAAAGATTGGCAAGTCTGCCTCTGTGCCATTGCTGTGTGTGGCATATGTCTCTCATTGTGTGCCACCGAAAAACAGTGTGTAATACTGGGCCATTTTTTTTTTTTTTTTAAATTCTCCCTGTAAAAAAATAAATAGTGGGAGATTAAGATTGGCATTTCTGCTTGAGTGCCGGTACTGTGTGTGCCATCTGTCTCAAATTATTTGGGCACAGAAAACCTAGTGTGTCATACTGTTAATTTATTTTTTTTTTAATTCTCCCTGAAAAAAAAAAAAAAATAGTGGGAGATTAAGATTGGCATTTCTGCTTGAGTGCCGGTCCTGTGTGTGCCATCTGTCTCAAATTATTGGGGCACAGAAAACCTAGTGTGTAACATTGGGCCTGATTTTCCTTTCAGTGTCAGGCACCTATAAAGGTATATATAAATCCTACAGAAGTTTGAGTTCACCTTATAAGTTATTTTACAGTAACAAATACCATTACTTTGGTTACGTTTTGCAAACAATGAGGAAGTCTAGTGGAAGAGGTCGTGGCCGTGGGCGGTCATTGTCAGCTGGTAATGATGGTAGTGGTGGTGGAGCATCAGGTGGTCGTGGTAAAAGCAGTACAGCACCTAAGTCTCGAGTTGTTGAGCCAGGTTCGTCGTCTGGCTACACAAGGCCTCGAACGCTCCCTTTTCTGGGAGTAGGAAAACCACTTTTGAAGCCGGAGCAGGAGGAACAAGTATTGGCTTTCATTGCTGACTCTGCCTCTAGCTCTTTCGCCTCCTCCTCGGAAAGTGCCAAATGTCAGAGCAGTGCATCATCAGTGGATGCTCCCGGTCAGGAACAAGTCGCTTCCTTGTGTCCTTCACCCAGAACAACAGTGAAGGATGCGTCAGTCGACACAAAAGGTTACTCCATGGAGCTCTTTACACATACCATTCCTGGGTTAGACAGTGAAACAGTTAACAGGCCATGCCCATTAGAAGTTTAATCGGACATGGAGTGCACAGATGCACAGCCACAGCCAGATTACTATGCTGTTCCTTTGACTCAGACCAGAACATTGCCCTCGCAGTGTAGTGAGGCAGAATCAAACCCAGCGGAGACTATGGTGCCCCGTCACGAACGCTATACCACCGGCTTACACGGTGACACAGATGAAGTTGCACACGACATAGAAGAGGAGGTCATAGATGACCCAGTTGTTGACCCCGATTGGCAGCCATTGGGGGAACAGGGTGCAGGCGGCAGTAGTTCTGAAGCGGAAGAGGAGGAGCCACAGCAGGCATCAACATCACAACAGGTTCCATCTGCCGGGCTCGTATCTGGCCAAAAACGCTTGGCAAAACCAAAACCAGTTGGAGGACAGCGTGGCCATCTGGTTAAAGAAGCTCAGTCTGCAATGCCTGAAAAGGTATCCGATAGTAGAAAGAGTGCAGTCTGGCATTTTTTTAAACAACATCCAAATGATCAGCGCAAAGTCATCTGTCAAAAATGTTCAACTACCTTAAGCAGAGGTCAGAATCTTAAAAGTCTAAATACAAGTTGCATGCATAGACATTTATCCACCATGCATTTGCAAGCCTGGACTAAGTACCAAACGTGCCTAAAGGTTGCAGCACCCTCGGCCAATGAAGCTAGTCAGCAACGCTACATCCCTTCCCTCACTGTAACCCCACCATTTCCTGCAACACCTGCAGTATCTGTGCAGTTTTTGTCTCCAGGCCAAAGCAGTCAGGGAATCACCAGGTTCGTAGTAGGAAACACTGCATGTAGGGCACCAGCAAGAATACCATCTCCAACCCTCTCTCAGTCTGCCATGTCCACCGGCACCACCGCTAGTTCCACGATCTCCAGCTCTCCAGTCCAGCTCACCCTACATGAGACTCTTGTTAGGAAAAGGAAGTACTCATCCTCGCATCCATGTACACAGGGTTTGAACGCCCACATTGCTAGACTAATCTCATTAGAGATGATGCCCTACCGGTTAGTTGAAAGTGAAGCTTTCAAAGCGCTGATGGACAACGCTGTACCACGCTACGAGCTACCCAGTCGACACTTCTTTTCTAGAAAAGCCATCCCAGCCCTCCAACAGCATGTTAAAGACCGCATCGTCCATGCACTCAGGCAGTCTGTGACTACAAAGGTGCACCTGACAACAGATGCATGGACCAGTAGGCATGGCCAGGGACGTTATGTGTCCATCACAGCACAGTGGGTGAATGTGGTAGATGCAGGGTCCACAGGGGACAGCAATATTGGGACAGTTCTGCCTAGCCCACGGTCAAGGAAAGAGTTGGCTGTAGGCGTTCGCCCACCCTCCTCCTCTTCCTCGTCCTCCTGCAGAAGCGAGAGCTCGTCCACAGACCGCAGTCGCACATCCACTCCATCCGCAGCTGCCACTGTTGCACACCAGGTGTGCCATTATGGGACAGCTAGTGGCAAGCGTCAGCAGGCTGTATTGGCAATGAAGTGTTTGGGCGACAACAGACACACCGCGGAAGTTCTGTCCGAGTTCTTGCAGAAAGAAACTCAGTCATGGCTGGGCACTGTACATCTTGAGGCAGGCAAGGTAGTGAGTGATAACGGAAGGAATTTCATGGCTGCCATAGCCCTTTCCCAACTGAAACACATTCCTTGCCTGGCTCACACCTTAAACCTGGTGGTGCAGTGCTTCCTGAAAAGTTATCCGGGGTTACCCGACCTGCTCCTCAAAGTGCGCAGACTTTGCTCGCATATCCGCCGTTCGCCCGTATACTCCAGCCGTATGCAGAACTATCAGCGGTCTTTGAACCTTCCCCAGCAGCGCCTAATCATCGACATTGCAACACGGTGGAACTCCACACTGCACATGCTTCAGAGACTGTGCGAACAGAGGCGTGCTGTTATGTTTTTGTGGGAGGATACACATACACGGGCAGGCAGTTGGATGGCAGACATGGAGTTGTCAGGTGTGCAGTGGTCGAAGCTACAAGACCTGTGTCAAGTCCTTCAGTGTTTTGAGGAATGCACACGGCTGGTTAGTGCAGACAACACCATAATAAGCATGAGCATCCCCCTAATGCATCTGCTGATGCAAAGTTTGACGCACATAAAGGAGCAGGCATCTGCAGCCGAGGAAGAGGAAAGCCTTGATGACAGTCAGCCATTGTCTGGTCAGGGCAGGATGAGGTAGCGGGTGAAGAGGAGGAGGACGAGAAGGATGATGGGGATGAGTACTTTTTTAATGAGGAAGCTTCTCCTGGGCCAACAGAAATTAGTGGCGTTGCAAGGCCGGGTTCTGTTTTTTTAAGGGAGACAAGTGACGTAGATTTGCCTGTAACTGCCCCTCAAACCAGCACAACCGCAGATTTGACAACTGGAACTTTGGCCCACATGGCGGATTATGCCTTACGTATCCTCAAAAGGGACCCACACATTATTAAAATGATGAGCGATGACGATTACTGGTTGGCCTGCATCCTTGACCCTCGCTATAAAGGCAAATTGCAAAATATTATGCCACATGAGAACCTCGAACAAATAGTAGCAACCAAACAAGCTACTCTTGTAGACCATTTGATTCAGGCATTCCCAGCACACAGCGCCGGTGATGGTTCTCACATGAGCTGCAGGGGGCTAAAGGGCAGAGGTGTTAGAGGTGCACAAATCAGAAGTGGCGTTGGACAGAGGGGTTTTCTGACCAGGTTGTGGAGTGATTTCGCAATGACCGCAGACAGGACAGGTACTGCAGCATCTATTCAAAGTGACAGGAGACAACATTTGTCCAGTATGGTTACTAACTATTTTTCATCCCTTATCGATGTTCTCCCTCAACCGTCATTCCCATTTGATTACTGGGCATCCAAATTAGACACCTGCCCTGAATTGGCAGAATATGCATTGCAGGAGCTTGCTTGCCCAGCAGCTAGTGTGCTATCAGAAAGAGTATTCAGTGCTGCTGGTTCAATATTAACCGAAAAAAGGACTCGTCTGGCTACCCAAAATGTGGATGATCTAACCTTCATTAAAATGAACCACTCCTGGATTTCAAAATATTTTGCCCCACCTTTCCCGGCTGACACCTAGCTTTCCTATAAAAAGGTCTTGCTTGTGGACTGGTCTTACTGAGTGTTCCAATCTCTTAATTTGCAGCAGCTGTTTGTCCAGCATACGACTTGTTTACACCTCCCTCAATGGGAAACCTCCCCCCACGGGGCCGTGGTCTCGCCACTTGGCGCAAGCACCCGTTAAAGTGGCGTTTGTCTGAAGAGGTGAGTGTGCCCGCTTTTGGTCAACAGCACAGCCACTGGGTCCCTCATAGTACAATAAAGTGTCTCTGGCGGTGGTGGCGCGCACCCAACGTCAGACACACCGTTGTAACATGAGGGGCCCTGGGACGGTACCGTCGGCCACAAGACAGTTCACCCCCCCAGCTCAAACTGTGCTCTACCACGTGCAAAATTGTCTCTCACAGCTCCACCAATCTTTAGTCTATGCGCTGACATCATTCAATGCCTGGCACTGACAATACCAATTTGTTGACATCTATGATGCTAGTTAAAGTAGTCTGGGTCAGTGTCCTATATTGGCACCAGTAAATACTTTCTGCCAAATTACTATGTCAGAAACTCAGCAGATGAGCCCACCTCTGTACCTAAGTATGCCACACTTTTTTTGTTGTTGTTGTTTTGCGAGACATTAACATCTATTTATTTTTTGTGAGTACTGTGTCAGACACTCCTTGCAATCATCCTCCGCTGACCACAACAATGCTGCCTGTGTACCCCTGCGAGATAACTCTAAGTGCCTTGAGCCTATTTTTAGTTATTTTAGGCCTAGTAAGCCTGTCTGTGGTCCCACCTTGCAATCCTCCTCCGCTGACCACAATGCTGCCTGTGTATCCATGTAACCCATTTAAAACTGCCTTGAGCCTATTGTTAGTTATTTTAGGCCTAGTAAGCCTGTCTGCGGTCCCTCCTAGCAATCCTCCTCCGCTGACCACAATGCTGCCTGTGTATCCATGTAACCGATTTAAAACTGCCTTGAGCCTATTGTTAATCCAGGAAAAAGATGTGCACACTGTCACTGGGTTGGTGCAGGCATGAACAAAAATAGTCCAAGTATAGGAAAAATCAGCCGCACTCAATTGGTTGAAAGTTCAGCAAACTGTGTAGTTTCTTTATTAACATATACAAAAAACATCACCAGGTGCTTTTTTAGGAGGTAAATGGGTGGCGGACTATTCAATTCGGGTAACGTTTCGACCCCAGCGGGTCTTTATCAAAACCTCACTGTAAAACAGATACAAACATATAAGTGAACTGTACATATATACATGTAATCTATTAAAAAGAACCGAAAAAAAGGGAAAACAAGAAAAATAATAGCAACAACAATAACATCAGGTCCAAAATTAATAATGGTACTAATTGACAGCTGTAACAACAGTATTTCCGCCCCATACAATTACAAGAACATACTGTGAATACCCTATCATAGGGGTGGGGAGTCCCCCAATTCTTTGCAGGTAGGAGCAAGGCTATTACGGAGAAACAGTCATATAGAGCACATATACAGGTCTAGAACAGGAAACCAGGTGCAGCGATCAGGTCGCTGATGCAATGTACTGACCTTGTGCCAAAGAGGTAGAGGAGAGGAGAAAGAGCCGAGTTCCCATAGGGCTAAAGGGAAGTAGAGAGAAAAAACAACAGGGAATAAGCAAATAGCCAGTAAAGCAAGTAAGCCACTATAAGCAAGAGGAGAACGACTTAATAATTACCAGCTCTGGTGGAGTTGTGTGGAAGCGCGTCCGCCTGGTGGGTGATGTAGGAGCAAATGTGTAGGGCTGCAAGTATTTATACACAAGACCCATGCGGTGATATCCGGGTCTGCGCAGTGGCTCAGACTGGGAAAGAGGCTAGGAACGCTGTGTATTCAGACCGAGTCTGCGCTGTGGCCGCAGAGTAGATGCCAGCAGCGTGATAGTCCGGCGCCTGCGTAGTGTGTTCAGGGAGATCTGTAGAGCGCTCTGGCTAAAGCTACTGCAGGTTGGGGTGGAGTCCAAGCAACCAGCGTGGAGGACTAAGGGAGCGTGTATGTAAAGAGAGAAGTTAGGGAGCGTGTATAAAGAGAAAACAAAAAGAACATGAAAGCAAAAGGCTGGGAACCGAGTGTATGTGTATTGGAGGTATAGATGGAGGTGTCTCAGAGTCAGCAAAAGAAAAAGAAGATGGAAAAAATAAAACGCTGTGAATGAAAAAAATAAAAAATAGTATTAGAAAAAAAGGAGAAGAGAGGAAGGTGTGTATGTTTAAAGTAAGCAGAGTTATGTCTAATATCGGTAAGCAAGTTAAAATGGGGGTATACACTCCCTCTAGACGGGAGGAAAAAATAGGGAATGGTACATAAATAAAAAAATATACAAAAGTAATATCAAAAATAAAAAAATAAAAATCTCAAAGAAAAGGAGGAAAAAAATTTAAAAAAAAAAAAAAAAAAAAAAAAAAAAAAAAAAAAAAAAAAAAAAAAGAGAAAAATATAAGGGACTTACCCAGAGCAGCCGAATAGAGGAAAAGAAAACCAAATACATATTTTTCTTATAATATTTGCTCAAGAGGTCTGATGTGGGAAGGAAGAGTGGAGACAAAAAGAATGACATAGGTTAGAAACAGGGGCGACCTTGACCGAAGAACCTGGAGAACCTGCGGCAGATATAGTTACAACATATCAAAGTTACATATAGAACAACCTACTCAACTAAAAGATCAAATCTAATTCCCTGTTGAGGCCTTTGGGGGCCATAGTTTGTAGCGTATAAATCCAAAAGGATTCTCTTTCCTTCAGGAGTTTAACGTGATCACCCCCACGTCTGGGTTTTTTCACCCTTTCTATCACCTGGTAGCGGAGTTGGGAAACGGAGTGGTTGGCCAGAGCAAAGTGGTGTGGAAGTGGGAGCCAAGTTTTTTTCAGTCTAATTGTAGATTTGTGGCTCGAAATTCTGTCACGCACATGCTGCGTGGTCTCCCCTATATACAGGAGGCCACACGGGCATTTAATAAGGTACACCACAAAGTTGGTTTCACAAGTATAAAATCCATTAATCTTAAAACTCTTGCCTGTGTGCGGATGTAGGAATTCACTGGATCTAATTACATTGGCACAACATGCGCAATTCAAGCATGGGAATGTACCCATTCGCTGCGAGCTCAGGAATTGTTGTATAGGTTGTTTAGTGAGACTGCCAATGTCGGCCCTGACCAGGGAGTCTTTGTAGTTCCTAGGTCTGCGTTTGCACATCAGTGCTGGTGTTTGGAAGGATGCTACTTGTGGGTAGGCTTCTGAAAGGAGAGGCCAGTGCTTGTTGATGGTTTTATAGATTAGTGGCATGACGGGGTGGTGTGTGTGTACGAAAGGAACCCGTTCGGGTTTAGAAACGCTGGATCTACTAGGAGGGCGTTCAAGTGCCCTCTGTTTTTCCATTGTAAGAATTTTTTCTGGGTATTTCCTGCTCCTGAATTTTTGGGCCATGTCCTCCAACCGTGAACCAACCAAGTCTGGATCAGAAACAATGTTGGTGACCCGCAGGAATTGGGAGCGTGGGAGACTCTCACGGGTAGACCTAGGATGACAGCTTGTGAAAAGAAGTAAATTATTAGAGTCAGTGGGTTTTACAAAAATATCCGTGTCCAAACCCCCTTTGTCATTTTTGGTCACCAAGGTGTCCAAAAATGGGATTTTCTGGGTGTCACAGCTAGGGGTGAACTGCAGCTCTGGTCTGATGTTGTTGATCTGTGAAACAAAAGAAGAAAAAGTATCTGGTGTTCCATCCCATAGGCAGAACACATCATCGATGTATCGGAGCCAGCATTTAGAGTGTTTCAGGAACAGTGTGTTGTTGTAAATGTGTTCGTTCTCAAATGTGTCCATGTAGATGTTCGCGTATGCTGGTGCCACATTAGAGCCCATGGCGGTCCCGCAGGTTTGAAGGTAGAACTGATCCCCAAACATAAAAATGACCACAATGTGGTCTTTCTTTTTGCCCAACCCCCCCATGGGATAGCTTTAAACTTGAGCAGGACCTCCAACATTTTTTTCGCAATATTAGATTAAAAACACACTTTGGCCTACAGAATGATCGTGTCCGGGATAGACCTCCCTTTAACTCAGGGAGCCCCATCCCCGAATTATCCATCTCATCCTTAGGTTTATTTAACAAGAGCTCTTTCCATCCGCCACGTACGTACCATGCAGCAGAAACTTGTATTGATTTAATACATAGAGATGTACAAAGTATTCTCGTCAAACAACAAAAGGGGTTGCTCCCAACTAAAAACAACATTACACCCTTGGAAAGACAAGCCTTAGAATCTCTACGCCATAACAATAATATAGTAATCAAGCCGGCAGACAAAGGGGGTGCCATAGTCATCATGAATAAAAACGATTACCTAAGAGAAATCAACAATCAATTGGCGGACACATCTACTTATCTAAAAATCTCCCATGATCCCACTCCCGTGACTAGGTCCAAGATCAACACTATTCTCAGTAAATACCTCGCCCTTGGATGCATTGACCAAAAAACAGCTACCTTTCTATCCAACCCACACCCCACATTACCTGTCTTTTATGTTCTCCCCAAAATTCATAAATCCCTCACGAATCCCCCGGGCCGCCCCATAGTCGCATCAACAGACTCCATCCTAGCACCTCTGTCCATTTTTTTAGAAAAGTATCTGACCCCATTGGTTAAAAATACAAAATCTTTTATCCTGGATACAGGCCACTTTATCAGGACAATCAAGCAGTTTTCCACGGTCACATCACATTGCCTTTTGACTACTCTTGATGTCAAGAGTTTATACACATCCATCAAGCACGAACTAGGCTTGGAGGCGGTGGATAACCTACTACAGACCCTAGATCTTAGCCCACAATCCCAGCAGTTTATTTTAGACCTTCTCTCTGTAGTCCTCAAGGACAATTTTTTTATGTTTGGGGATCAGTTCTACCTTCAAACCTGCGGGACCGCCATGGGCTCTAATGTGGCACCAGCATACGCGAACACCTACATGGACACATTTGAGAACGAACACATTTACAACAACACACTGTTCCTGAAACACTCTAAATGCTGGCTCCGATACATCGATGATGTGTTCTGCCTATGGGATGGAACACCAGATACTTTTTCTTCTTTTGTTTCACAGATCAACAACATCAGACCAGAGCTGCAGTTCACCCCTAGCTGTGACACCCAGAAAATCCCATTTTTGGACACCTTGGTGACCAAAAATGACAAAGGGGGTTTGGACACGGATATTTTTGTAAAACCCACTGACTCTAATAATTTACTTCTTTTCACAAGCTGTCATCCTAGGTCTACCCGTGAGAGTCTCCCACGCTCCCAATTCCTGCGGGTCACCAACATTGTTTCTGATCCAGACTTGGTTGGTTCACGGTTGGAGGACATGGCCCAAAAATTCAGGAGCAGGAAATACCCAGAAAAAATTCTTACAATGGAAAAACAGAGGGCACTTGAACGCCCTCCTAGTAGATCCAGCGTTTCTAAACCCGAACGGGTTCCTTTCGTACACACACACCACCCCGTCATGCCACTAATCTATAAAACCATCAACAAGCACTGGCCTCTCCTTTCAGAAGCCTACCCACAAGTAGCATCCTTCCAAACACCAGCACTGATGTGCAAACGCAGACCTAGGAACTACAAAGACTCCCTGGTCAGGGCCGACATTGGCAGTCTCACTAAACAACCTATACAACAATTCCTGAGCTCGCAGCGAATGGGTACATTCCCATGCTTGAATTGCGCTTGAATTACGCGCTTCCACACAACTCCACCAGAGCTGGTAATTATTAAGTCGTTCTCCTCTTGCTTATAGTGGCTTACTTGCTTTACTGGCTATTTGCTTATTCCCTGTTGTTTTTTCTCTCTACTTCCCTTTAGCCCTATGGGAACTCGGCTCTTTCTCCTCTCCTCTACCTCTTTGGCACAAGGTCAGTACATTGCATCAGCGACCTGATCGCTGCACCTGGTTTCCTGTTCTAGACCTGTATATGTGCTCTATATGACTGTTTCTCCGTAATAGCCTTGCTCCTACCTGCAAAGAATTGGGGGACTCCCCACCCCTATGATAGGGTATTCACAGTATGTTCTTGTAATTGTATGGGGCGGAAATACTGTTGTTACAGCTGTCAATTAGTACCATTATTAATTTTGGACCTGATGTTATTGTTGTTGCTATTATTTTTCTTGTTTTCCCTTTTTTTCGGTTCTTTTTAATAGATTACATGTATATATGTACAGTTCACTTATATGTTTGTATCTGTTTTACAGTGAGGTTTTGATAAAGACCCGCTGGGGTCGAAACGTTACCCGAATTGAATAGTCCGCCACCCATTTACCTCCTAAAAAAGCACCTGGTGATGTTTTTTGTATATGTTAATAAAGAAACTACACAGTTTGCTGAACTTTCAACCAATTGAGTGCGGCTGATTTTTCCTATACTTGGACTATTTTTGTTCATGCCTGCACCAACCCAGTGACAGTGTGCACATCTTTTTCCTGGATTTGCATGATCTCGTTGATGACTGCACCTGTCTTCCAATGTCTACTCAAACATTCGCATTCGACGATGTAACAGCTTCAACTATCCTCTCCAAAATCACTAAGTCTGGTGATTTCTTACGGACACCAACGCAGGATATTAGAAGCAAGGACTATGAAAGAGAACGTAGAAGATTAATGTCTTACGATCTTCATTCTATCACTTTGGCAGAATACTACAAACTGGGCCATATTCCGAGGGGTTTGCGATGTAATCTGCGTCCAACACTTTTTTCGGACAGACCCGCTTATTGTGAGTAGTATAAGCAGATCTTAAACAAGTGTTCCTTGGACATAATTCTCCTGACTATAGAAACCCTCCAGACGGCCATTGAAGAAACAGAAGCCAAAGTTAAATCCATTGAAGAACAACTTTGCTCAACTACCTCTTCCTCGGATTGGCAGAACTTAAAGTCTAAAATTGACAAAATTATTGAAGACAACCGCAGATCATTACAAGAAAAGAAAAGAAGTAAATTCTATAGGGACTCAGAAGACTACAGACTGGAACGTGTTTACAGATGGAACGAATCAACAAATTATGGACGAGGACAATTCTCTACAAGGCGCCCTGGCTCATTCAGTTCGGACAGCAGTGGTTCTTCCCACAATTACAATCAGAGACATTTTTTAGGCAAGGGACCTCCTCCGAGGGGCAACTCACGACAACAAGGAGGAGACCGACCAGGAGATCGTACCGTAAATCCAACAGATCGCATGGTGACGAGGTCGCAGGTAGGGATTCCAAATCCGTCATAAACATTTCCTCTTATACCCTGAGCCCCTCTGAGCTTTCTGTTTTACAATGTGGTCTTTCTTTTTGCCCAACCCCCCCATGGGATAGCTTTAAACTTGAGCAGGACCTCCAACATTTTTTTCGCAATATTAGATTAAAAACACACTTTGGCCTACAGAATGATCGTGTCCGGGATAGACCTCCCTTTAACTCAGGGAGCCCCATCCCCGAATTATCCATCTCATCCTTAGGTTTATTTAACAAGAGCTCTTTCCATCCGCCACGTACGTACCATGCAGCAGAAACTTGTATTGATTTAATACATAGAGATGTACAAAGTATTCTCGTCAAACAACAAAAGGGGTTGCTCCCAACTAAAAACAACATTACACCCTTGGAAAGACAAGCCTTAGAATCTCTACGCCATAACAATAATATAGTAATCAAGCCGGCAGACAAAGGGGGTGCCATAGTCATCATGAATAAAAACGATTACCTAAGAGAAATCAACAATCAATTGGCGGACACATCTACTTATCTAAAAATCTCCCATGATCCCACTCCCGTGACTAGGTCCAAGATCAACACTATTCTCAGTAAATACCTCGCCCTTGGATGCATTGACCAAAAAACAGCTACCTTTCTATCCAACCCACACCCCACATTACCTGTCTTTTATGTTCTCCCCAAAATTCATAAATCCCTCACGAATCCCCCGGGCCGCCCCATAGTCGCATCAACAGACTCCATCCTAGCACCTCTGTCCATTTTTTTAGAAAAGTATCTGACCCCATTGGTTAAAAATACAAAATCTTTTATCCTGGATACAGGCCACTTTATCAGGACAATCAAGCAGTTTTCCACGGTCACATCACATTGCCTTTTGACTACTCTTGATGTCAAGAGTTTATACACATCCATCAAGCACGAACTAGGCTTGGAGGCGGTGGATAACCTACTACAGACCCTAGATCTTAGCCCACAATCCCAGCAGTTTATTTTAGACCTTCTCTCTGTAGTCCTCAAGGACAATTTTTTTATGTTTGGGGATCAGTTCTACCTTCAAACCTGCGGGACCGCCATGGGCTCTAATGTGGCACCAGCATACGCGAACATCTACATGGACACATTTGAGAACGAACACATTTACAACAACACACTGTTCCTGAAACACTCTAAATGCTGGCTCCGATACATCGATGATGTGTTCTGCCTATGGGATGGAACACCAGATACTTTTTCTTCTTTTGTTTCACAGATCAACAACATCAGACCAGAGCTGCAGTTCACCCCTAGCTGTGACACCCAGAAAATCCCATTTTTGGACACCTTGGTGACCAAAAATGACAAAGGGGGTTTGGACACGGATATTTTTGTAAAACCCACTGACTCTAATAATTTACTTCTTTTCACAAGCTGTCATCCTAGGTCTACCCGTGAGAGTCTCCCACGCTCCCAATTCCTGCGGGTCACCAACATTGTTTCTGATCCAGACTTGGTTGGTTCACGGTTGGAGGACATGGCCCAAAAATTCAGGAGCAGGAAATACCCAGAAAAAATTCTTACAATGGAAAAACAGAGGGCACTTGAACGCCCTCCTAGTAGATCCAGCGTTTCTAAACCCGAACGGGTTCCTTTCGTACACACACACCACCCCGTCATGCCACTAATCTATAAAACCATCAACAAGCACTGGCCTCTCCTTTCAGAAGCCTACCCACAAGTAGCATCCTTCCAAACACCAGCACTGATGTGCAAACGCAGACCTAGGAACTACAAAGACTCCCTGGTCAGGGCCGACATTGGCAGTCTCACTAAACAACCTATACAACAATTCCTGAGCTCGCAGCGAATGGGTACATTCCCATGCTTGAATTGCGCATGTTGTGCCAATGTAATTAGATCCAGTGAATTCCTACATCCGCACACAGGCAAGAGTTTTAAGATTAATGGATTTTATACTTGTGAAACCAACTTTGTGGTGTACCTTATTAAATGCCCGTGTGGCCTCCTGTATATAGGGGAGACCACGCAGCATGTGCGTGACAGAATTTCGAGCCACAAATCTACAATTAGACTGAAAAAAACTTGGCTCCCACTTCCACACCACTTTGCTCTGGCCAACCACTCCGTTTCCCAACTCCGCTACCAGGTGATAGAAAGGGTGAAAAAACCCAGACGTGGGGGTGATCACGTTAAACTCCTGAAGGAAAGAGAATCCTTTTGGATTTATACGCTACAAACTATGGCCCCCAAAGGCCTCAACAGGGAATTAGATTTGATCTTTTAGTTGAGTAGGTTGTTCTATATGTAACTTTGATATGTTGTAACTATATCTGCCGCAGGTTCTCCAGGTTCTTCGGTCAAGGTCGCCCCTGTTTCTAACCTATGTCATTCTTTTTGTCTCCACTCTTCCTTCCCACATCAGACCTCTTGAGCAAATATTATAAGAAAAATATGTATTTGGTTTTCTTTTCCTCTATTCGGCTGCTCTGGGTAAGTCCCTTATATTTTTCTCTTTTTTTTTTTTTTTTTTTTTTTTTTTTTTTTTTTTTTAAATTTTTTTCCTCCTTTTCTTTGAGATTTTTATTTTTTTATTTTTGATATTACTTTTGTATATTTTTTTATTTATGTACCATTCCCTATTTTTTCCTCCCGTCTAGAGGGAGTGTATACCCCCATTTTAACTTGCTTACCGATATTAGACATAACTCTGCTTACTTTAAACATACACACCTTCCTCTCTTCTCCTTTTTTTCTAATACTATTTTTTATTTTTTTCATTCACAGCGTTTTATTTTTTCCATCTTCTTTTTCTTTTGCTGACTCTGAGACACCTCCATCTATACCTCCAATACACATACACTCGGTTCCCAGCCTTTTGCTTTCATGTTCTTTTTGTTTTCTCTTTATACACGCTCCCTAACTTCTCTCTTTACATACACGCTCCCTTAGTCCTCCACGCTGGTTGCTTGGACTCCACCCCAACCTGCAGTAGCTTTAGCCAGAGCGCTCTACAGATCTCCCTGAACACACTACGCAGGCGCCGGACTATCACGCTGCTGGCATCTACTCTGCGGCCACAGCGCAGACTCGGTCTGAATACACAGCGTTCCTAGCCTCTTTCCCAGTCTGAGCCACTGCGCAGACCCGGATATCACCGCATGGGTCTTGTGTATAAATACTTGCAGCCCTACACATTTGCTCCTACATCACCCACCAGGCGGACGCGCTTCCACACAACTCCACCAGAGCTGGTAATTATTAAGTCGTTCTCCTCTTGCTTATAGTGGCTTACTTGCTTTACTGGCTATTTGCTTATTCCCTGTTGTTTTTTCTCTCTACTTCCCTTTAGCCCTATGGGAACTCGGCTCTTTCTCCTCTCCTCTACCTCTTTGGCACAAGGTCAGTACATTGCATCAGCGACCTGATCGCTGCACCTGGTTTCCTGTTCTAGACCTGTATATGTGCTCTATATGACTGTTTCTCCGTAATAGCCTTGCTCCTACCTGCAAAGAATTGGGGGACTCCCCACCCCTATGATAGGGTATTCACAGTATGTTCTTGTAATTGTATGGGGCGGAAATACTGTTGTTACAGCTGTCAATTAGTACCATTATTAATTTTGGACCTGATGTTATTGTTGTTGCTATTATTTTTCTTGTTTTCCCTTTTTTTCGGTTCTTTTTAATAGATTACATGTATATATGTACAGTTCACTTATATGTTTGTATCTGTTTTACAGTGAGGTTTTGATAAAGACCCGCTGGGGTCGAAACGTTACCCGAATTGAATAGTCCGCCACCCATTTACCTCCTAAAAAAGCACCTGGTGATGTTTTTTGTATATGTTAATAAAGAAACTACACAGTTTGCTGAACTTTCAACCAATTGAGTGCGGCTGATTTTTCCTATACTTGAGCCTATTGTTAGTTATTTTAGGCCTAGTAAGCCTGTCTGCGGTCCCTCCTAGCAATCCTCCTCCGCTGACCACAATGCTGCCTGTGTATCCATGTAACCGATTTAAAACTGCCTTGAGCCTATTTTTAGTTATTTTAGGCCTAGTAAGCCTGTCTGTGGTCCCTCCTTGCAATCCTCCTCCGCTGACCACAATGCTGCCTGTTTATCCATGTAACCGATTTAAAACTGCCTTGAGCCTATTTTTAGTTATTTAGGCCTAGTAAGCCTGTCTGCGGTCCCTCCTAGCAATCCTCCTCCACTGACCACAATGCTGCCTGTGTATCCATGTAACCGATTTAAAACTGCCTTGAGCCTATTGTTAGTTATTTTAGGCCTAGTAAGCCTGTCTGCGGTCCCTCCTTGCAATCCTCCTCCGCTGACCACAATGCTGCCTGTGTATCCATGTAACCGATTTAAAACTGCCTTGAGCCTATTTTTAGTTATTTTAGGCCTAGTAAGCCTGTCTGCGGTCCCTCCTAGCAATCCTCCTCCGCTGACCACAATGCTGCCTGTGTATCCATGTAACCGATTTAAAACTGCCTTGAGCCTATTGTTAGTTATTTTAGGCCTAGTAAGCCTGTCTGTGGTCCCTCCTAGCAATCCTCCTCCGCTGACCACAATGCTGCCTGTGTATCCATGTAACCGATTTAAAACTGCCTTGAGCCTATTTTTAGTTATTTTAGGCCTAGTAAGCCTGTCTGCGGTCCTTCCTTGCAATCCTCCTCCGCTGACCACAATGCTGCCTGTTTATCCATGTAACCGATTTAAAACTGCCTTGAGCCTATTTTTAGTTATTTAGGCCTAGTAAGCCTGTCTGCGGTCCCTCCTAGCAATCCTCCTCCGCTGACCACAATGCTGCCTGTGTATCCATGTAACCGATTTAAAACTGCCTTGAGCCTATTGTTAGTTATTTTATGCCTAGTAAGCCTGTCTGTGGTCCCTCCTAGCAATCCTCCTCCGCTGACCACAATGCTGCCTGTGTATCCATGTAACCGATTTAAAACTGCCTTGAGCCTATTTTTAGTTATTTTAGGCCTAGTAAGCCTGTCTGCGGTCCCTCCTTGCAATCCTCCTCCTCCGCTGACCACACCAATGCTGCCCGTGTACCCCTGTAACCTATTTCTTTATTTTATGTAATATTAAAAAAGCCATGATGGACTACGCTGTCCCACGCTACGAGCTACCCAGTCGACACTTCTTTTGCAAGAAAAGCCATCCCAGACCTCCACCAGCACCACCACCATTGTCCATGCACTCTGGCAATCTGTGAGTACAAAGGTGCACCTGACAACAGACGCATGGACCTGTAGGCATGGCCATGGAAGGTTACGTGTCCATTACGGCGCAATGGGTTAATGTGGTGGATGCATGGTCCACAGGGGACAGCCTACTAAGTCTGTCTGCAGTCCCTAATTCAAATTGTCCTCCACTGTCTAAATCTGAGCTTCAACCTTCTGGCTCTCATTAAGTGCTGTTTTTTAAAAAATTGGTGGTTAGGGCCTACTAACGGTGTCTGCCGCTCCCTGGTGTTGTCCTTGACTGTATAAATCTGAGCTTCAACCTTCTGGCTCTCATTAAGTGCTTTTTTAAAAAAAAATGGTGGTTAGGGCCTACTAACGGTGTCTACCGCTCCCTGGTGTTGTCCTCGACTGTATAAATCTGAGCTTCAACCTTCTGGCTCTCATTAAGTGCTGTTTTGTAAAAAATTGGTGGTTAGGGCCTACTAACGGTGTCTGCCGCTCCCTGGTGTTGTCCTCGACTGTATAAAGCTGAGCTTCAGTCTTTAGGCTTTCGGCCTATAGTATCAGATATTAAACTGCATTTGGCCTTCAACTTTGGTTACGGCCTACTAATGGTGTCTGCCGCTCCCTGGTGTTGTCCTCCACTGTAGAAATCTGAGCTTCAACCTTCTGTCTCTCATTAAGTGCTTTTAAAAAAAAAAAATGGTGGTTACGGCCTACTAACGGTGTCTGCCGCTCCCTGGTGTTGTCCTCCACTGTAGAAATCTGAGCTTCAACCTTCTGGCTCTCATTAAGTGCTTTTTTAAAAAAAATGGTGGTTACGGCCTACTAACGGTGTCTGCCGCTCCCTGGTGTTGTCCTCCACTGTATAAAGCTGAGCTTCAACCTTCTGGCTCTCATTAAGTACTTTTTTAAAAAAAATTGGTGGTTAGGGCCTACTAACGGTGTCTGCCGCTCCCTGCTGTTGTCCTCCACTGTCTAAATCTGAGCTTCAACTTTCTGGCTCTCATTAAGTGCTGTTTTTTAAAAAATTGGTGGTTAGGGCCTACTAACGGTGTCTGCCGCTCCCTGGTGTTGTCCTCGACTGTATAAATCTGAGCTTCAACCTTCTGGCTCTCATTAAGTGCTGTTTTTAAAAAAATTGGTGGTTAGGGCCTACTAACGGTGTCTGCCGCTCCCTGGTGTTGTCCTCGACTGTATAAATCTGAGCTTCAACCTTCTGGCTCTCATTAAGTGCTGTTTTTTAAAAAATTGGTGGTTAGGGCCTACTAACGGTGTCTGCCGCTCCCTGGTGTTGTCTTTGACTGTAGAAATCTGAGCTTCAACCTTCTGGCTCTCATTAAGTGCTTTTTAAAAAAAAATTGGTGGTTAGGGCCTACTAACGGTGTCTGCCGCTCCCTGGTGTTGTCCTCGACTGTATAAAGCTGAGCTTCAGTCTTTAGGCTTTCGGCCTATAGTATCAGATATTAAACTGCATTTGGCCTTCAACTTTGGTTACGGCCTACTAATGGTGTCTGCCGCTCCCTGGTGTTGTCCTCCACTGTATAAAGCTGAGCTTCCACCTTCTGGCTCTCATTAAGTGCTTTTTTTTAAAAAAATTGGTGGTTAGGGCCTACTAACGGTGTCTGCCGCTCCCTGGTGTTGTCCTCCACTGTCTGAATCTGAGCTTCAACCTTCTGGCTCTCATTAAGTGCTGTTTTTTAAAAAATTGGTGGTTAGGGCCTACTAACGGTGTCTGCCGCTCCCTGGTGTTGTCTTTGACTGTAGAAATCTGAGCTTCAACCTTCTGGCTCTCATTAAGTGCTTTTTAAAAAAAAATTGGTGCTTAGGGCCTACTAACGGTGTCTGCCGCTCCCTGGTGTTGTCCTCGACTGTATAAAGCTGAGCTTCAGTCTTTAGGCTTTCGGCCTATAGTATCAGATATTAAACTGCATTTGGCCTTCAACTTTGGTTACGGCCTACTAATGGTGTCTGCCGCTCCCTGGTGTTGTCCTCCACTGTATAAAGCTGAGCTTCCACCTTCTGGCTCTCATTAAGTGCTTTTTTAAAAAAAAATTGGTGGTTAGGGCCTACTAACGGTGTCTGCCGCTCCCTGGTGTTGTCCTCCACTGTCTGAATCTGAGCTTCAACCTTCTGGCTCTCATTAAGTGCTGTTTTTTAAAAAATTGGTGGTTAGGGCCTACTAACGGTGTCTGCCGCTCCCTGGTGTTGTCCTCAACTGTATAAATCTGAGCTTCAACCTTCTGGCTCTCATTAAGTGCTATTTTTAAAAAAATTGGTGGTTAGGGCCTACTAACGGTGTCTGCCGCTCCCTGGTGTTGTCCTCGACTGTATAAAGCTGAGCTTCAGTCTTTAGGCTTTTGGCCTATAGTAGCAGATATTAAACTGCATTTGGCCTACTAGTGTGGTTGGGCCCTTAAAACACTGTCTGCTGCTCCTGGGTTTGCTACTCCACTGAACAAAGCAATGTCGCCTGTTTAGTCCTGTTACCAATTTTGAACTGCATTTAGCCTACGTTATTCTTTGGCCCTATATCAGTGTTTCCTCCTCATCCTGCCCATTGCCCAGCCACTGCTAGATGAGTCTGCTGGTACATTGACCCAGACCACTACATTCCCCTTGCACTCTACACAGCCAGAATCTGACCCTGCTGAAAGTAAGGTTCCCCTTCCCGCATGTTATACCACCTTACACAGGGACAAAGAGGAAGGTGCAGATGAAAGTGCAGGTTCCTTCATCAGGTGGGGGGGCATACTCGTTGGCGACGTCACTGGCACAGGGCCCCTCAGAGTACGCAAAAGTGTCGCTCGCTGGTGGGAGGCGCCCCCGCCGTGCAAACACACCGCTGTACTTTGAGGGGCCCTGTGCCAGTGCCAATGCGAACGAGTGGGCCTCCCTGCTTTCTCAGGATCACAGCACTTGCAAAGTTGAAATACTTACCTCTCACTGCTCCACCGCCGTGATGTAGTCCACGTTTCCTGGGCCCACTAAAACCTTGAACCAGCCCTACCCCCCACAACTTTTGCCAAATGACCCCCAATTTCCAATGCCCAACTATTATTATAAAGTTAATTAAGATTCACAAGCTTCAGAAACAAGAATGGATGTTTTTGGCATTAAAATGGGCACTGTAGGTGTTTTCCTGGCCTCCACTCACTGCCGACTATGCTTCCCCATTGACTTGCATTGGGTTTCGTGTTTCGGTCGATCCCCGACTTTTAGCGATAATCGGCCGACTGCACTCGACTCGACTTTGGACAAAGTCGGGTTTTGCAAAACCCGACTCGATCTTATAAAAATGAAAGTCGCTCAACCCTACTCTCCACCAGTAAAGCATTTACTTATTTATTTATTTATTTATCTATCAGAAAGACATGTGTGTGATTTTAATAGGAAAATACTCTTCAATTGTTATCTGGAATTAATTAATTCAGGTATGGGCTGTTATAAAATAACAAATGTAGTAATACTTATCTCTTTTTACAATGTTAGGCCTTTTTCACACGTCCTGATATTTCAAGGAACCAGAATTACTGGTACCGGAGATATCCGTGTCTGTATGTCCATGTGTCGTATGTGTAATACTTGCAGCATATTAAAGTCAGAACGATGACAGCAGTTGGGGCTTTTGGAACTAGTACTCCCATCATGCAACACCTCCTGCCACTATTAACAGGGACAGCAGGATCGGATGATTGGGGTATTCCTCACCCGCCGCCTGTAATCTAACTAAATAAATGAATGAAAAACCTGACATGGGTTCCCCCCTATTTTCCTTAACCAAACTGGCAAAACTCACAGCGGGGGGCTGCAGCCCTCAGCTGACAGCTTCATCAAGGTTGGTTATCAAGAACAGAGGGGTCCCCACGCTGTTTTTTGAATTATTTAAATAAATAATGTAAAAAAAAAATGCTTGGTGTCCCTCATTTTTGACAACCTGCCTTGCTAAAGCTCACAGCTGGGGGCTGGTATTATCAGGCTGGTAAGGGACCATTAATATAGGCCCCTTCTAACCTAAAAACATCATCCTGCAGCTGCCCAGAAAAGGCACATCTAGTAGATGCACCAATTCTGGCGCTTGCCCGACTCTTCCCACTTACCCTATAGTGGTGGCAAGTGGGGTTTATATTTGTGGGGTTGATGTCACCTTTGTATTGTCAGATGAAATCAAGCCCACGGCTTAGTGATGGAGAGGTGTCTGTAAGACTAATCAGATAGTTATATGGTAAATAAAGACACAGCCAGAATAAAGTCCTTTAATTGAAAAAATGACACAGACTCCTTTAATAATCTAAATTAAACCATACTTACAACCTTGCCTAATTCCAAGGAAGCCCTCAATCTCCTGTAATAAAACTAAAATAAAAAAACAACAATATACCATACCTGTCTGTCGTTTTGTCTCATGCCGTAATCCATGTCTCGGGGCTAAATAGTTTTCAACCTGGATGGTGCCAAGATGCGACCATCCAGGCTGAGAACCAATGGTGAATGAGCTGCTGTGAGCACAGCATCATTGACCAGCAGTGACATCATTGAGGCTGAACTGCAGTGATCTTAGGACGATGGGAAAATGCCAGTGATGATGTCACCCCTGGTCAATGATGCAGCCCTGCTCTGTTTTACAGAAATGCTCACTTGCTATGAGTGCCGACTGCTGAGCAGCACTCACAGCAAACTGGCAATATCAACCACAGGGGTCTTCTGCAGACCCTGAGTTGCCAGGCCAACCCATTGGCGACCCGCTGTCATGTGACAGGGGCACTGATGGGTGGGGTTAATGACGCACTTCCTGCATGCAATTTGGTCACAGCTCGGTAAATGATCGCATTCCCACTAATCATTTTGTTAGGACTTTGGCTAGTATAGTGATTCTCTGAAGAGAGGGGGGGGGCATGTTTTATGAGGGGAGGATGTGTGTATAGGTTAGAGAAGCAGAGGAGTGCAATTTTTTTTTTAATAGATTACTGTGTACATTCAAGCAGCCAGTCGGCGCAGAAACCATGCACAACGTCATGACACAAGGTCTTTTCTCATTAGCTGCCAAAGTCACATGTACCTCTCCATATAAAAAGCAGACATGTTGTTTTGCTGGCTCCATTTTCTCAGTGTACCAGCGCAGAGAGGCTGCTCCTGCTGCTGCAAGTTGTCATATAGTTAGATAGGATCCTGTCCTGTATGACCTTCCAGCATCTAACTGGTTTGTGCTAATAGTGTTGTGCAGGCAGGAGTCCACATTTCCTACTCAAAATCATTTGGGCTAACACCGTGTTGCTGTCAGGACTCAAGAGGCCCCATTTGCTAATCAAAATCATTAGGATTAATATTGTGTGCAGCCAGGAGACCCCATTTGCTAATCAAAATTGCTAGTACTAATATTGGGGTTCAGCCAGGAGGCCCCATTTGCTACTTAAAATCATTAGGGCTAATATTGGGGTGTAACCAGGAGGCCCCGCTTGCTAATCAAAATTATTAGGGCTCATAGTTTTGTGCAGGCAGAAGTCCACATTTCCTACTAAAAATGATTTGGCTAATACTGTGTTGCAGTCAAGACACAGCAGGCCCCATTTGCTAATCAAAATCGTTAGGGATAATAGTGTTGTTCAGCCAGGAGGCCCCATTAGCCAATCAAAATCGTTAGGGCTAATAGTGTTGTGCAGGAAGGAGTCTACATTTCCTACTAAAATCATTTGTGCCAATACTATGTTGCAGTCATGACTTAGGAGACCCCATTTGCTAATCAAATCATTAGGGCTAATATTGTAGTTTAGCCAGGAGGCCCCATTTTCTAATCAAAGTTGTTAGGGCAAATAGTGTGCAGGCAGGAGTTCACATTTCTTACTCAAAATTATTTGGGCTAATTCCTTGTTGCAGTCAGGACTCAGGAGGCCCCATTTTTTAATCAAAATCATTAGGGCACATAATGAAGTTTAGCAATTAGGCCCCATTTGCTAATCTATGTTGTTAAGCAAATAGTGTTGTGCAGGTAGGGGTTCACATTTCCTACTCAAAATCATTTGGGTTAATACCTTGTTGCAGTCAGGACTCAGGAGGCCCCATTTGCTAATCAAAATTGTTAAGGATAATATTGGGGTGCAACCAGAGGTGATACCCCAATTACTCTTGTTTCCCCCCACGTCACAACTTTCCAACCATCCAACAGCCTCTGGAGAACCACAGATGGGCCAGTCTGAAAATTTATACTAATTTTCCTGGTGTCTTCTCCAAATTTTTGGACTCCAAGTTTGGTCTCCTTAATGCTTGTTGTCTGAATTTGGCAGAGCTCTCAGTGCAATAGGTCTACACCTGTGACTCATCCACCTGTTACTCATCAATGTTTAACTCTTTCAATTGGGTCAATTGATACCACTTTTCATGGTGTCTGACCCTTTTCTGAGCTGTTTTGGCAGCTTGATGGTCCCCCTGAAGGTGCTGGCTATGCGTTTGGTTTTGCCTCCCATTGAATTCAATGGGGTTTGGGTATATTTCACAAACATGTTCAATGAACATCAGGACATTCACCGAACCTTGAAAGGTTTGCTCAACTCCAGATAGGACACACAGAGAGTTGCAGCCCCCAAGGAAGCCGACATGAAAAGCATGTTGGGGTTTCTGGCAGAGATGTTATACATGGGTTGAAAATGGGTAAGGTGGTCTCTTTCATTTACCTTCAATAATGATGTTCTTTCCACTGTAAGCCTATACAGGGTGGGCCATTTATATGGATACACCTAAATAAAATGGGAATGGTTGGTGATACCAACTTCCTGTTTGTGGCACATTAGTATATGGGAAAGGGGAAACTTTTCAAGATGGGTGGTGACGATGGCGGCCATTTTGAAGTCAGCCATTTTGGATGCAGCTTTATTTTTCCAAAGGGAAGAGGGTCATGTGACACATCAAACTTATTGAGAATTTCACAAGAAAAGCAATGGTGTGCTTGGTTTTAACGTAAATTGTATTCTTTCATGAGTTATTCACAAGTTTATGACCACTTTTAAAATGTGTTCAAAGTGCTGCCCATTTTGATGGATTGTCAATGCAACCCTCTTCTCCCACTCTTGACACACTGAGAGCAACACACTTTGAGTAGGTAACGCCACTTATCCAACACTTTCTTAATCACCAATAACTCATGATCGCCGATTGAGTAGTTGCATTCAGATGCATAGAAGGTCTTGGAAAAGAAACTGCAGGTGACCATTTGTCCAGAGGAAGACTTCTTTGTAAGAACAACCCCTATACCAGAGGATGAAGCATCCACTTCCAGGAAGAATTGCTTGTTGATCACAGGCCTATGTACAACCCATGGCAAAAATTATGTAATCACCGGCTTTGGAGGATGTTATTTTTATAATAATTTTTACAGTAATAATTTTTGTGATAATTTGTTTAATGTGTTAGTGGGAAATAAAAAAATGTGAAAAATTACCACCATTTTTGTTTCTTTTACTCTCTCAACTGAGTATTAATTCTGATTTTCACTAAACACCTGAGTAATCTGATAAAGACTAATTGCTATGGATAACTCTGGCCAAGAAACACATTTTAATGGCCATAGCTTTTGGACTGGGCTCTCAAATGGAAGCCACCACCATTATGTTCTTAAGGGCTCGCTCACACTGGCGTATAATATGGAGAATTGCAATGCGAGAAAATATCACATTGCACTTTGACCAATGTTATTAAATGAGTCAGTGTTCATCTGCAATTTTTTCTCAGATCAAATCAGACTGAGTAAAACATTGCAGCATGATGCAATTGGATGTGAGAATCATGTTGCACTCACCGATGCAATGCAAAATAAAATAAAATATTTGAGTGTGTTTTTTTCTTTTAACTTACTGGGTTAGAAATGGAGGTATCTGAAAGACACGTCTCCGTTACTAACACCAGGGCTGGATGCCAGCTGACACTACACAAATTGCATCAACTGGATAAACCATTACCCCGATTGCCACCACACAAGAGCAATTGGGAAGAGCCAGATCAAGCATCAGAATTTGCGCATCTCATGTGATGTTCCAATTCTGGGGCAGCTGCGAGCTTGTATTTTTAGGCTGGAAAGAGTCCAATAACCAGGGCACTTCCCAACCCGATAATATATGCCTGCAGCCATCTGCTTTACCATGGCTGGTTATCAAAAATAAGGAGGACCCCACCTCATTTTTATTTATTGAATAGATTATATAATTCTAAACACCCTTCAGTGCCACATGAAAGGCACTAAGGGGTGAAAGTTTATTATATGTAGGGGGCTTGTGAAATTATATGTCTACAGGATATCTATCTATTCTATCTATCTATCTATCTATCTATCTATCTATCTGTCTATCTATATCTATCTATCTGTATCTGTATATAAGATTGACTTATTAGTTAGAAAACTAGCTTTAACCCCTTAATGACCGCCGATACGCCTTTTAACTGCTGTAGTTAAGGGTACTTAAACCACAGCGCCATTAATTAAAGTGTATAGTGTCCCCCAGAGTCGGATTTTCTCCGGGGTCTTGGCTGCCAGGGACTGCCGAGACCCCAGAGAACATGATTTGGATCGGTTTTTACCAACCCGGTTTTGCAAAAGCCGCTACTAACTAGCGGCGGCCACAAAAAAGAAAAGTCTGATGTGCCATGTAATTTTTCTCTCCTCTGATGTGTGTGATCACACATCAGAGGAGAGAGAAATAGGGTCCTTGATCCCCCTATACTTATCAGTGTCTCCCGCTGTTCCTCGGCCCTCCTGCTTTCTCTAGTGGGCGCCACCATATTTATCAGTGAAAAAATGGTGGGTGCATGGGCAGTGCATCCGCTGAGAACTGCCCCGCAACAATAGTAAGAATTTTCCTATTGGTTCATTTTGGTCACTGTGATAAACCCTATCACAGTGATCAAAATTAAAAAATAGTAAATAATCCCCCTTTATCACCTCCTTAGTTAGGGAAAAATAATAAAACAGAAAATGTATTTATTTCCATTTTCCCATTAGGGTTAGGGTTGGGGCTAAAATTAGGGTTAGGGTTAGAGTTTGGGCTAAAATTAGGGTTAGGATTAGAGCTAGGGTTGGGGCTAAAATTAGGGTTAGGGTAAGGCTTCTTTTACACTTACCGTGGTTTTGCGTCCTGTTTTTGCAGTCCCAATAGACTTCTATGGGACCGAAAAAACGGGCCGCAATAACTCTACAGAGCACCGTATGGCCGTGAGGGCCCTATTTACGGCTATAAAATAATATCGAGCCTGCTCGATATTTTTCACGGCTAACGGATACGACCCCCATTGTAATTCAATGGGGCCACAAAAACAACGGACTTCTGGACCTCCTTTTTTTCCCAATACTTTTGCCATAGTATTTCAATCCCAAAAAATGGCAATCAGCTTGCTTTTTGCTGTCCGTTATTGCGGCACACCGTGAAAATTGCGGCAATACAGCCCACAGAAGTAACGGGCCGCAAAAAATCCGGCAATAGAAAAAGAAGTCTTAGGTTTGGGATTAGGATTAGGCTTGGGATTAGAGTTATGGTTAGGGATGGGATTAGGGTTATGGTTAGGGTTGGGATTAGGGTTAAAGGTGTGTTGGGGTTAGGGTTGTGATTAGGATTATGGTTAGGGTTGGGATTAGGGTTAGGGGTGTGTTGGGGTTTGGGTTGTGATTAGGATTATGGTTAGGGTTGGGATTAGGGTTAGAGGTATGTTGGGGTTAGGGTTGGAGTTAGAATTGGGGGTTTCCACTGTTTAGGTACATCAGGGGGTCTCCAAACTCGACATGGCTCCACCACTGATTCCATCCAATTTGTGTTGAAAAAGTCAAATGGTGCTCCCTCCCTTCTGAGCTCTGCCATGCACCCAAACAGTGGTTTACCCCCTCATATGGAGCTTCAGCGTACTCAGGACAAATTGGACAACAACGTTTGGGGTCCAGTTTCTCCTGCTACCCTTGGGAAAATAAAAAAAATGGGGGCTATAAAATCATTTTTGTGGTAAAAGAAGATTTTTATTTTCAAGGCTCTGTGTATTAAACTTCTGTGAAGCACTTGGGTGTTCAAAGTGCTCATCATACATCTAGATAAGCTTTCTGGGGGGGTCTAGTTCCCCAAATGGGGTCACTTGTGGGGGGTTGCTACTGTTTAGGCACATCAGGGGCTCTGCAAACACAACATGACACCCGCAGACCAATCCATCAAAGTCTGCATTCCAAAATATCACTACTTCCTTTCCGAGCTCTGCCATGCACCCAAACAGTTGTCCCACAACACATATGGGGCTTCAACGTACTCAGGACAAATTGCACAACAAAGTTCATGGTCCAATTTCTCCTGTAACCCTTGTGAAAGTAAAAATTTTGGGGGTGAAAAGATCATTTTTGTGGAAAAAATATGATTTTTTATTTTCACGGCTCTACATTATAAAATTCTGTGAAGCAATTGGGGTTCATAGTGCTCACCACACATATAGATAAGTTCCTTGGGGAGCCTAGTTTCCAAAATGGGGTCACTTATGAGAGGTTTCTACTATTTAGGCACATCAGGGGCTCTGGAAACGCAACATGACGTCCCCAGACCATTCTATCAAAGTCTGCATACCAAAACGGCGCTCCTTCCCTTCCAAGCTCTGCCATGTGCCCAAACAGTGGTCCTTCCCCACATATGGGGTATGAACCTACTCAGAACAAATTGCACAACAACGTTCATGGTACGATTTCTCCTATTACCCTTTTGAAAGTAAAAATTTTGGGGTAAAAACATAATTTTTGTGGAAAAAATATGATTTTTTAATTTCACTGCTCTACGTTATAAACTTCTGTGAAGCACTTTGGGGTTCATAGTGCTCACCACACATCTAGATAAGCTCCTTGGGGGTCTATTTTCCGATGTGGGGTCACTTGTAGGGGTTTTTTACTGTTTAGGTACATAAGGGGCTCTGCAAATGCAACATGACGCCCGCAGACCATTCCATCAAAGTATGCATTTTAAAACGTCACTACTAGGGTTGAGCGAAACGGATCTGACATATTCAAAAATCGCCAACTTTCGGCAACGTCGGGTTTCGTGAAACCCGACCCGATCCCAGCGTGGGATCGGCCATGCTGTCGGCGATCTTCACGCCAAAGTCGCGTTTGGTATGACGCTTTCAGCGCCATTTCTCGGCCAATGAAGGTGGACGCAGAGTGTGGGCAGCGTGATGACATAGGTCTCGGTCCCCACCATCTTAAAGAAGGGCATGACAGTGATTGGCTTGCTTTCTGCGGCGTCACAGGGGCTATAAAGGGGCGTGCCGCCGACCGCCATCTTACTTCTGCCGATCTGAGCATAGGGAGAGGTTGCTACAGCTTCGTCAGAAGCAGGGATATTGTTAGGGAGGAAATATTAACCCCCAAACCGCTTGTGCTGTAACGATTTCCACTGTCCAACACCACCTTTTCTTTGCAGGGACAGTGGAGGCTAGATTTCTGTGCATCAGCTCTGTAGCTTGTAAGGCTCCCTGATAGCTGCATTGCTGTTAGTACGCCGCTGTGCAAACCAACTGCTTTTTTAAAAGCAAAAATCCTGTTGCTCCTTTCTGCACAGTTCTATTGTTTATTTGTCCACACTTTTGTGTGCAGCAGTCCTTTTTATTGCTGGCTGCCATACTTGTCCTGAGATCATTGTAGGGAGTTTGTTATTATAGTACAGTCCCTTTTTTAATATATACAGTATATATTTCCAGCCACTTTCTGCCACTTATACTGTGTAGTGTAATACAGTGGGCCTGAATTTTGCAGCAGTGTCCCACACATAAAAAGTGAGATTTATATTGCCACTAAGTGCATCTGCGTCAGTTCTGTTTGGCGTATATCTGCCAGCCACTTTCTGCCACTTATACTATGTAGTGTAATACAGTGGGCCTGTTTTTTTTGCAGCAGTCTCCCACACATAAAAAGTGAGATTTATATTGCCACTAAGTGCTTCTGCGTCAGTTCTGTTTGGCGTATATCTGCCAGCCACTTTCTGCCACTTATACCGTGTAGTGTAATACAGTGGGCCTGAATTTTGCAGCAGTGTCCCACACATAAAAAGGGAGATTTATATTGCCACTAAGTGCATCTGCGTCAGTTCTGTTTGGCGCATATCTGCCAGCCACTTTCTGCCACTTATACCGTGTAGTGTAATACAGTGGGCCTGAATTTTGCAGCAGTGTCCCACACATAAAAAGGGAGATTTATATTGCCACTAAGTGCATCTGCGTCAGTTATGTTTGGCGTATATCTGCCAGCCACTTTCTGCCACTTATACCGTGTAGTGTAATACAGTGGGCCTGAATTTTGCAGCAGTCTCCCATGCATAAAAAGGGAGATTTATATTGCCACTAAGTGCATCTGCGTCTGTTTTGTTTGGCGTATATCTGCCAGCCACTTTCTGCCACTTATACTGTGTAGTGTAATACAGTGGGCCTGTTTTTTTTGCTGCAGTATCCCACACATAAAAAGGGAGATTTATATTGCCACTAAGTGCATCTACGTCAGTTCTGTTTGGCGTATATCTGCCAGCCACTTTCTGCCACTTATACCGTGTAGAGTATTACAGTGGGCCTAAATTTTGCCGCAGTGTCCCACACATAAAAAGGGAGATTTATATTGCCACCAAGTGCATCTGCGTCAGTCCTGTTTGGCGTATATCTGGCAGCCACTTTCTGCCATGTACACTGTGTAGTGTAATACAGTGGGCCAGATTTTTGCAGCAGTCTCCCACACATATAGAAACGGAGATTTAAATTCACAACAAGTTTACATACACCTTCTACCTTGTTTTACAGTACCATATAACGGTTGTTAGCTTGGTTACATTTTCCCAAGAATGAGGAAGTCTGGTGGAAGAGGTCGTGGCCGTGGTCGGTCATTGCCAGCTGGTAATGATGGTGGTGGTGGTGATGGAGCATCTGGTGGTAGTGGGAAAAGAAAAATAGCACCTAAGGCTCGAGTTGTTGAGCCAGCGTCATCGTCTGGCTACACAAGTCCTCGAACACTCCCTTTTCTGGGAGTAGGAAAACTGCTTTTAAAGCCGGAGTAGCAGGAAAAAGTTTTGGCTTTCCTTGCTGACTCAGCCTCTAGCTCTTTCGCCTCCTCTTCGGAAAGTTCAAAATTTAAAAGAAGCGAGTCGTCAGTGGAAGCTCCCGGTCAGGAACAAGTCGCTTCCTTGTGTCCTTCACCCAGAACAACAGTGAAGGATGCATCAGGCGACACAACAGGTTACTCTATGGAGCTCTATGGAGCAGCATCAACATCGCAACAGCTTTCATCTGGCAGGCCTGTATCTGGCCAAAACCGTGTGTCAAAACCAAAAACAGTTTTAGGACAGCGTGGCCATCCGGTGAAAGTAGCACAGCGTGCAATGCCTGAAAAGGTAATCAATAGTAGGAAGAGTGCAGTCTGGCAACTTTTTAACCAAGATCCGAATGATCAGTGCAAAGTGATCTGTAAAAAATGCTCAAGGACCTTTAGCAGAGGTCAGAATGTCAAAAATTTAAATGCAACTTGCATGCGTAGACATTTAACCAGCATGCACTTGCAAGCCTGGACTAACTACCAAATGTCCCGTAACGTAGGTGCACCCGCTCAGAATGAAGCTAGTCAGCAATGCTATATTGCTTCCCTCACTGTAAGCCCACGTTTAGGACACCACCTGCAGCAAATGTGTAGGTATCATCGCAAGGCCAAAGCAGTCAGGGAATCACCAGGTTGTTGGTAGGAAACACTGTATGTAGGCCAACAGCAAGAATACCCTCACCAACCCTCTCTCAATCTGCCATGTCCACCACCAACCCCGCTAGTTCCACCATATGCAGCTCTCCAGTCCAGCTCACCCTACAAGAGACTCTCATTAGGAAAAGGAAGTACTCATCCTCTCATCCGCGTACACAGGGTTTGAACGCCCACATTGCTAGACTAATCTCATTAGAGATGATGCCCTACCGGTTGGTTGAAAGCGAAGCTTTCAAAGCCTTGATGGCGTACGCAGTACCACGCTATGACCTACCCAGTCTACACTTCTTTGCGAGAAAAGCCATCCCAGCCCTTCACCAGCATGTCAAAGACCGCATTGTCCATGCACTCAGGAAATCAGTCAGTAGAAAGGTACATCTCACAACAGATGCATGGACCAGTAGGCATGGCCAGGGACATTACGTGTCCATCACGGCACACTGGGTTAATGTGGTGGATGCAGGGTCCACAGGGGACAGCCATAGTGGGACAGTTCTGCCTAGCCCACGGTCTAGGAAACAGTTGGCTGTAGGCATTCCCCACCCCTCCTCCTCCTCCTCCTCCAGAAGAAGAAGCGAAATCTCATCCACAGAGTGCAGTCGCACGACCACTCCATCCGCAGCTGCCAGTGTTGCACACGAGGTGTCCCATTATGGAACAGCTAGTGGTAAGCATCAGCAGGCTGTGTTGGAAATGAAGTGTTTGGGTGACAACAGACACACCACGGAAGTTCTGGCTGAGTTCTTGCAGCCAGAAACTCAGTCATGGCTGGGCAGTGTACATCTTGAGGCAGGCAAGGTAGTCAGTGATAACTGTTATGATCCTTAGTGGTTGAGGATCACAAATTACTCCAGCTAAGTAACAAACATAGGACAAGCTCTAGGGAGGTGGCAAACTGGACTGACCGCAAATCTGAACCTATCCAAACACACTAGAAGTAGCCGGTGAACGTGCCTAAAAATCCTAGACGTCTCGAGCCAGCCTGAGGAACTAACTACCCCTAGAGAGAAAGAAAGACCTCTCTTGCCTCCAGAGAAATAATTCCCAAAGATATAGAAGCTCCCAACAGATAATAACGGTGAGGTAAGAGGAAGGCACATACACAGGGGTGAAAGCAAATTCAGCAAATGAGGCCCACTAATACTAGATAGCAGAAAATAGAAAAGGGAATCTATGCGGTCAGTAAAAAACCCTTACAAAATATCCACTCTGAGATTTCAAGAACCCCCACACCAACTAACGGTGTGGGGGGAGAAACTCAGTCCCCTAGAGCAACCAGCAAGCGAGGAAATCACATTTTAGCGAGCTGGACTAAAAACATAATGAACACTGATAATCAAAAAATGAACAAACAAAAACTTAGCTTGTCTTGGAGAGACTGGGAGCAAGGTAGCCACAAGGAAACTGAAGAGCACTGAATACATTGATAGCAGGCAAGGAATTGAGTCTCCAGGTGAGCTAAATAGGAAACCAACCAAAGATAACGAACCAGCTGATGCAGCCAACCTGCAGAAAGACAACACTACACAGTACCGCTTGTGACCACTAGAGGGAGCCCAAAAATAGAATTCACAACAGTACCCCCCCTTGAGGAGGGGTCACCGAACCCTCATCAAGACCCCCAGGGCGATCAGGATGAGCCGCGTGGAAGGCACAAACCAAATCAGCCGCATGAACATCAGAGGCGACAACCCAGGAATTATCCTCCTGACCATAGCCCTTCCACTTAACCAAATACTGAAGCCTCCGTCTAGAGATACGAGAATCCAAAATCTTCTCCACCACGTACTCCAATTCGCCCTCGACCAGCACCGGAGCAGGAGGCTCAACAGAAGGAACCACAGGTACCACATACCTCCGCAACAAAGACCTATGGAACACATTATGAATGGCAAACAATGCTGGGAGATCCAAACGAAAAGACACCGGGTTAAGGATTTCCAAGATCTTATAAGGACCGATGAAGCGAGGCTTGAATTTAGGAGAGGAGACCTTCATAGGAACATACCGAGAAGACAGCCACACCAAATCCCCAACACGAAGTCGGGGACCCACACCGCGGCGGCGGTTGGCAAAGCGCTGAGCCTTCTCCTGTGACAACCTCAAATTGTCCACCACATGGTTCCAAATCTGCTGCAACCTATCCACCACAGAATCCACCCCAGGACAGTCAGAAGACTCAACCTGACCCGAGGAAAAACGAGGATGGAAACCAGAATTGCAGAAAAAAGGTGAAACCAAAGTAGCAGAACTAGCCCGATTATTAAGGGCAAACTCGGCCAAAGGCAAAAAAGTCACCCAATCATCCTGATCAGCAGAAACAAAACATCTCAAATAAGTTTCCAACGTCTGATTAGTTCGTTCGGTTTGGCCATTAGTCTGAGGATGGAAGGCCGACGAAAAAGACAAATCAATGCCCATCTTAGCACAAAAAGTCCGCCAAAACCTGGACACAAACTGGGATCCTCTATCAGACACAATATTTTCAGGAATGCCGTGCAAGCGAACCACATTCTGAATAAATAGAGGAACCAAATCGGAGGAAGAAGGCAACTTAGGCAAGGGCACCAAATGGACCATCTTGGAAAAACGATCACACACCACCCAGATGACAGACATTTTCTGAGATACTGGAAGATCCTAAATAAAATCCATGGAAATGTGTGTCCAAGGCCTTTTCGGAACAGGCAAAGGCAAAAGCAAACCGCTGGCATGAGAACAGCAAGGCTTAGCCCGAGCACAAATCCCACAAGACTGCACAAAGGAACGCACATCCCGCGACAAGGAAGGCCACCAGAAGGACCTAGCCACCAAATCTCTGGTACCAAAAATCCCAGGATGACCCGCCAACACCGAAGAATGAACCTCGGAAATAACTCTGCTGGTCCATCTATCCGGGACAAACAGTCTCTCTGGTGGACAACGGTCAGGTCTATCCGCCTGAAATTTCTGCAGCACTCGTCGCAAATCTGGGGAAATGGCAGACAAAATCCCTCCCTCTCTGAGAATACCAGCCGGCTCAGAAACTCCCGGAGAGTCAGGCACAAAACTCCTAGAAAGTGCATCAGCTTTCACGTTCTTCGGACCAGGCAGGTATGAGACCACGAAGTTGAAACGGGAGAAAAACAACGACCAACGAGCCTGTCTAGGATTCAGGCGCTTGGCAGATTCAAGGTAAATCAGATTTTTGTGATCAGTCAAGACCACCACACGATGTTTAGCTCCTTCGAGCCAATGTCGCCACTCCTCAAATGCCCACTTCATAGCCAACAACTCCCGATTACCAACATCCTAATTCCGCTCGGCAGGCAAAAACTTTCTTGAAAAGAAAGCACATGGCTTCATCACAGAGCCATCAGAGCTTCTCTGCGACAAAACAGCCCCTGCTCCAATCTCAGAAGCATCAACCTCGACCTGGAAGGGGAGAGAGACATCTGGCTGACATAAGACTGGAGCTGAAGAAAACCGGTGCTTCAGCTCCCGAAAGGCCTCCACGGCCGCAGGAGACCAATTAGTCACATCAGAACCCTTCTTGGTCAAATCCGTCAAAGGTTTAACCACGCTAGAAAAATTAGCGATGAAACGACGGTAAAAATTAGCAAACCCCAAGAACTTCGGAAGACTCTTAACAGACGTGGGTTGAGACCAGTCATGAATATCCTGGACCTTGACTGGGTCCATCTCCACAGTAGAAGGAGAAAAAATAAAACCCAAAAAGGAGACCTTCTGTACTCCGAAGAGGCATTTTGAGCCCTTCACAAATAAAGCATTAGCACGCAGGACCTGAAACACCATCCTGACCTGCTTCACATGGGACTCCCAATCATCAGAAAAGACCAAAATGTCATCCAAATAAACAATCATAAATGTATCCAGATATTCTCGGAAGATGTCATGCATGAAGGACTGAAACACAGAAGGAGCATTAGAAAGTCCAAAAGGCATCACTAAGTACTCAAAATGGCCTTCGGGCGTTGTTGTGTATCCGCTTTTTGGGCTCCCCTGGTGGTTGCTGGTGGTACTGGTGACTTGTTTGCACTTTGCTGCTTCTGTTCACCTGCTTCCATCAGTGTTTGGGAGTTTCCTATTTAGCCTTGCTCTCCAGTCATTTCCTTGCCGGTCATCATTGTAACCAGAGCCTTCGGTTGCATGTTCCTGCTACTAGTCTGCTGATCAGCTAAGTGGACTTTGTCCTTTTGTTTTGTACCTTTTGTCCAGTTTGCAGTTTTTGTAATTCTCTGTAGCTGGAAGCTCTTGCGGGCTGAAATTGCCACTCCTGTGTCATGAGTTGACACAGGAGTCTTAAAGTAATTTCAGGATGGTTTTTGAAAGGGTTTTCAGTTGACCGTGAAGTCCTCTTTTGTATCCTTCTGCTATCTAGTAAGTGGACCTCTCTTTGCTAAATCTACTTTCATACTGTGTATGTCTTTTCCTCTTAATTCACCGTTATTACATGTGGGGGGCTGCTATCATCTTTTGGGGCATTTCCCTAGAGGTAAGCCAGGTCTGTTTCTTCCTCTACCAGGCGTAGTTAGTCCTCCGGCTGGTGCGTGGCATATAGGAAGCCGTAGGTATGCTCCCTGGCTACTGTTAGTTGTGTGGTAAATTTAGCTCACGGTCAACTCGAGTTTCCATCACCCGAGAGCTCGTTCGTTACTTATATGTTTCTTACGTTCCCTTGCCATTGGTAACCATGACAGTATGACCGGCCAGTGTTAAACTTATTGGCAGAAGAAAGGAGAGAAAAAAGAAGTCTGTAAATTTTTTTTTATTTTTTTTTCCCTTTTTCCTCTATGCTTGCTCCATAGTTGGATCAGTTGTATTTCAGCTTTAATTACAGCCTTTGCCTTTCTCTCCTTATAATCCTTGAATGGCTCTGAGCTCACCTGTTTAAAGATGGATCCTCAGAGTTTGGCTGCAGGTTTAAATAATCTTGCTACGAAGGTTTAAAATTTACAAGATTTTGTTATACATGCTCCTATTTCTGAACCTAAAATCCCTACACCAGAGGTGTTTTCCGGAGATAGATCTCGGTTTTTGAATTTCAAATATAATTGTAAGTTATTCCTTTCTCTCAGACCTCACTCCTCAGGAGATCCTGTCCAGCAGGTTAAGATTGTAATCTCTTTGCTGCGAGGTGACCCTCAAAATTGGGCATTTTCATTGGCACCAGGGGATCCTGCGTTGCTCAATGTGGATGCGTTTTTCCTGGCTTTAGGGTTGCTTTATGAGGAACCTAATTTGGAGATTCAAGCTGAAAAAGCTTTGATAGCCCTATCTCAAGGGCAAGATGAAGCGGAGATATACTGCCAAAAATTTCGTAGGTGGTCTGTGCTTACTCAGTGGAATGAGTGCGCCTTAGCGGCAAATTTCAGAGAGGGCCTTTCTGATGCTGTTAAAGATGTTATGGTCGGGTTCCCTGCGCCTACAGGTCTGAATGAGTCCATGACAATGGCAATTCAGATTGATCGGCGTTTGCGGGAGCGCAAACCCGTGCACCATTTGGCGGTATCTTCTGAAGAGACGCCAGAGAAAATGCAATGTGACAGAGTTATGTCCAGAAGCGAGCGGCAGAATTATAGGCGTAAAAATGGGTTATGCTTCTATTGTGGTGATTCTGCTCATGTTATATCGGCATGCTCTAAGCGTACTAGGAAGGTTGACAAGTCTATTTCAATTGGCACTTTACAGTCCAAATTTATTTTGTCTGTAACCTTGATTTGTTCATTATCAGTTATTACCGTGGATGCCTATGTGGACTCTGGCGCCGCTCTGAGTCTTATGGACTGGTCCTTTGCCAGGCGCTGTGGGTTTGATTTAGAGCCTCTGGAAGTCCCTATACCTCTGAAGGGTATTGATTCTACACCTTTGGCTTGTAATAAACCACAGTTCTGGACGCAAGTGACTATGCGTATGACTCCAGACCATCAGGAGGTGATTCGCTTCCTTGTGTTGTACAATTTACATGATGTTTTGGTGCTTGGATTACCATGGTTACAGTCTCATAACCCAGTCCTTGACTGGAAGGCTATGTCTGTGTTAAGCTGGGGATGTCGGGGGGCTCATGGGGACACTCCTATGGTGTCCATTTCGTCATCTATTCCATCTGAGATTCCGGCATTTTTGTCTGATTATCGTGATATTTTTGAAGAGCCTAAGATTGGTTCACTCCCTCCTCACAGGGATTGTGATTGCGCCATAGATCTGATTCCTGGCAGTAAATTTCCAAAGGGTCGTTTGTTTAACCTATCTGTACCTGAACATGCTGCTATGCGCGAGTATATTAAGGAGTCCCTGGAAAAGGGACATATTCGTCCTTCTTCATCACCTTTAGGAGCCGGTTTTTTCTTTGTGTCTAAGAAGGATGGCTCTCTGAGGCCTTGTATTGATTATCATCTCCTGAATAAAATTACAGTCAAATATCAGTATCCGTTGCCTTTGCTGACTGATTTGTTTGCTCGCATAAGGGGGGCTAAGTGGTTCTCTAAGATTGATCTTCGTGGGGCGTATAATTTGGTGCGAATTAAGCAGGGGGATGAGTGGAAGACCGCATTTAATACGCCTGAGGGCCATTTTGAGTATTTGGTAATGCCTTTCGGCCTTTCTAATGCACCTTCTGTCTTTCAGTCTTTAATGCATGATATTTTCTGTGAATATTTGGATAAATTTATGATTGTGTACTTGGATGATATTTTGATTTTTTCTGATGACTGGGAGTCTCATGTTCAGCAGGTCAGGAGGGTTTTTCAGGTTTTGCGGGAGAATTCTTTGTGTGTAAAGGGTTCAAAGTGTGTTTTTGGGGTTCAAAAAATTTCATTTTTGGGGTATATTTTTTCCCCTTCTTCTATTGAGATGGACCCTGTCAAGGTTCGGGCTATTTACGACTGGACGCAGCCTACTTCTCTGAAGAGTCTCCAGAAATTCTTGGGCTTTGCTAATTTTTATCGTCGATTTATAGCTGGTTTTTCTGGCATTGCTAAACCTCTGACGGATTTGACTAAAAAGGGTGCTGATGTTGCCAATTGGTCCCCTGCTGCCGTGGAGGCCTTTCGGGAGCTTAAGCGCCGCTTTTTGTCTGCCCCTGTGTTGCGCCAGCCTGATGTTTCTCTTCCCTTTCAGGTTGAGGTCGATGCTTCCGAGATCGGAGCGGGGGCGGTTTTGTCGCAGAAAAGTTTCGACTGCTCAGTGATGAGACCTTGTGCGTTCTTTTCGCGAAAATTTTCGGCCGCCGAGCGAAACTATGATGTTGGTAATCGGGAGCTTTTGGCCATGAAGTGGGCATTTGAGGAGTGGCGTCATTGGCTTGAGGGTGCCAGACATCAGGTGGTAGTTTTGACTGATCACAAGAATTTAATTTATTTGGAGTCTGCCAGGCGCCTGAATCCTAGACAGGCACGTTGGTCGTTGTTCTTTTCCCGGTTTAATTTTGTGGTCTCGTACTTACCGGGTTCTAGGAAGGTGAAAGCAGATGCTCTTTCTAGGAGTTTTGAGCCTGACTCTCCTGGGAATTCTGAACCTGCTGGTGTCCTTAAGGATGGAGTGGTTTTGTCTGCTGTCTCTCCAGATTTGCGACGTGCTTTGCAAGAATTTCAGGCGGATAGACCTGATCGTTGTCCGTCTGGTAGACTGTTTGTTCCTGACGAGTGGACCACTAGAGTCATCTCGGAAGTTCATTCTTCTACTCTGGCAGGTCATCCGGGAATTTTTGGCACCAGAGATTTGGTGGCTAGATCCTTCTGGTGGCCTTCCCTGTCTCGAGATGTGCGTGTTTTTGTGCAGTCTTGCGATGTGTGTGCTCGGGCCAAGCCTTGTTGTTCTAGGGCTAGTGGGTTGTTGTTGCCCTTGCCTATTCCGAAGAGGCCTTGGACGCACATCTCTATGGACTTTATCTCGGATCTCCCTGTTTCTCAGAAGATGTCTGTCATCTGGGTGGTGTGTGACCGTTTTTCTAAAATGGTTCATTTGGTGCCATTGCCTAAGTTGCCTTCCTCATCTGAGTTGGTCCCTCTGTTTTTTCAAAATGTGGTTCGCTTGCATGGTATTCCGGAAAACATCGTTTCTGACAGGGGTACCCAGTTCGTGTCTAGATTTTGGCGGGCAGTCTGTGCCAGGTTGGGCATTGATTTGTCCTTTTCGTCTGCATTCCATCCTCAGACCAATGGCCAGACGGAGTGAACTAATCAAACTTTGGAGACTTATTTGAGGTGTTTTGTGTCTGCGGATCAGGATGATTGGGTTGCCTTTCTGCCGTTGGCGGAGTTTGCTCTTAATAATCGGGCTAGTTCTGCCACTTTGGTTTCTCCTTTCTTTTGCAATTCAGGGTTTCATCCGCGTTTTTCATCTGGTCAGGTTGAATCTTCGGATTGTCCTGGAGTGGATGCGGTGGTGGATCGGTTGCATCGGATTTGGGGACAAGTGATGGATAATTTGGAATTGTCCCAGGAGAGGACTCAGCAGTTTGCTAACCGTCGTCGTCGTGTTGGTCCCCACCTTCGCGTTGGGGACTTGGTGTGGTTGTCTTCCCGTTTTGTCCCTATGAGGGTTTCTTCTCCCAAATTTAAGCCTCGGTTCATCGGTCCTTATAGGATTTTGGAGATTCTTAACCCTGTTTCCTTTCGTTTGGACCTCCCGGCATCTTTCGCTATCCATAATGTGTTCCATCGGTCGTTGTTGCGGAGATATGAGGTACCGGTGGTTCCTTCTACTGAACCTCCTGCTCCTGTGCTGGTGGAGGGTGAATTGGACTACGTCGTAGAGAAGATCTTGGACTCCCGTATTTCCAGACGGAGACTTCAATATCTGGTTAAATGGAAAGGCTATGGTCAGGAAGATAATTCTTGGGTAACTGCTTCTGATGTTCATGCCTCGGATTTGGTTCGTGCCTTTCATAGGGCTCATCCAGATCGCCCTGGCGGTTCTTGTGAGGGTTCGGTGCCCCCTCCTTAAGGGGAGGGTACTGTTGTGTATCCGCTTTTTGGGCTCCCCTGGTGGTTGCTGGTGGTACTGGTGACTTGTTTGCACTTTGCTGCTTCTGTTCACCTGCTTCCATCAGTGTTTGGGAGTTTCCTATTTAGCCTTGCTCTCCAGTCATTTCCTTGCCGGTCATCATTGTAACCAGAGCCTTCGGTTGCATGTTCCTGCTACTAGTCTGCTGATCAGCTAAGTGGACTTTGTCCTTTTGTTTTGTACCTTTTGTCCAGTTTGCAGTTTTTGTAATTCTCTGTAGCTGGAAGCTCTTGCGGGCTGAAATTGCCACTCCTGTGTCATGAGTTGACACAGGAGTCTTAAAGTAATTTCAGGATGGTTTTTGAAAGGGTTTTCAGTTGACCGTGAAGTCCTCTTTTGTATCCTTCTGCTATCTAGTAAGTGGACCTCTCTTTGCTAAATCTACTTTCATACTGTGTATGTCTTTTCCTCTTAATTCACCGTTATTACATGTGGGGGGCTGCTATCATCTTTTGGGGTATTTCCCTAGAGGTAAGCCAGGTCTGTTTCTTCCTCTACCAGGCGTAGTTAGTCCTCCGGCTGGCACGTGGCATATAGGAAGCCGTAGGTATGCTCCCTGGCTACTGTTAGTTGTGTGGTAGATTTAGCTCACGGTCAACTCGAGTTTCCATCACCCGAGAGCTCGTTCGTTACTTATATGTTTCTTACGTTCCCTTGCCATTGGGAACCATGACAGGGCGTATTAAATGCTGTTTTCCATTCATCTCCCTGCTTAATGCGCACAAGGTTATACGCACCACGGAGATCTATCTTGGTGAACCAACTGGCACCCTTAATCCGAGCAAACAAAGCAGACAATAGTGGCAAAGGATACTGAAATTTGACTGTAATTTTATTCAGAAGACGATAATCTATACAAGGTCTCAAAGAACCGTCCTTCTTGGCAACAAAAAAAAATCCTGCACCAAGAGGGGAAGAGGATGGGTGAATATGTCCCTTCTCCAAAGACTCCTTTATATAACTCCGCATCGCGGCATGCTCTGGTATAGACAAATTAAATAGTCGTCCCTTAGGGAATTTACTACCAGGAATTAAATTTATGGCACAGTCACAATCCCTATGAGGGGGCAGGGCACTGGACCTGGGCTCATCAAATACATCCTGGTAGTCAGACAAAACCTCAGGGACCTCAGAAGGAGTGGAAGAAGCAATAGACACCAACGGAGTATCGCCATGAATTCCCTGACAACCCCAACTTGACACAGACATAGCTTTCCAATCTAAAACTGGATTATGAGCTTGCAGCCATGGCAGACCCAAAACGACAACATCATGCAAATTATGCAGAACGAGAAAGCGAATCACCTCCTGATGTACGGGAGTCATGCACATGGTCATTTGCGTCCAATACTGAGGCTTATTCTCAGCCAATGGCGTAGCATCAATTCCCCTCAGAGGAATAGGAAATTCCAAAGGCTCCAGGACAAAACCACAGCGCCTGGCAAACGACAAATCCATCAGATTCAGGGCAGCACCCGAATCCACAAAAGCCATAACCGGGTAGGACGACAAAGAACAAATCAAAGTAACAGACAAAATAAATTTAGGCTGTATAGTACCAATGGTGACAGGTTTAGCGATTTTTTTAAGCGTTTAGAGCATGCTGAGATAACATGAGTAGAATCACCACAGTAGAAGCACAACCCATTTTGACGTCTATGACTTTGTCGCTCAATTCTGGTCAGAGTTCGGTCACATTGCATAGACTCAGGTCTCTGTCCAGAAAACACCGCCAAAGGATGAGCAGATTTGCGCTCCCGCAAACACCGATCAACCTGAATGGCTAAAGCCATAGAATCACTCAGACTTGTAGGGGTGGGAAACCCCACCATAACATTCTTAACGGCCTCAGAAAGACCTTCTCTGAAATTTGCAGCCAGGGCACACTCATTCCACTGAGTAAGCACCGACCATTTCCGAAATTTTTGACAATACACCTCTGCTTCATCCTGACCTTGAGAGATAGCCAGCAACGCTTTTTCTGCCTGATTCTCAAGATTAGGCTCCTCATAAAGCTGTCCAAGAGCCAGAAAAAATGCATCTACATTAAGCAAAGCAGGATCTCCTGGCGCCAGAGAGAAAGCCCAATCTTGAGGGTCGCCACGCAACAAGGAGATAACAATTTTAACTTGCTGAGCTGAATCACCAGAGGAACGAGGTCTCAGAGATAGAAATAACTTACAATTATTCTTAAAATTTTGAAACCTAGATCTATCTCCAGAAAACAACTCAGGAATGGGTATCTTTGGTTCTGACATAGGGCTACGAATAACAAAATCCTGAATACTTTGCACCCGTGCAGTAAGATGATCCACACTAGAAGTCAGAGTCTGAACATTCATGTCTGCAGCTGAGCTCAAAACCACCCAGAGTTCAAGGGGATGAAAGAAGCTAAACAGACTGCAGCAAAGGAAAAGCGGGACGAAAAAAAAAAAAAATGTACTCAGGTCTTCTTTTTATCCCACTTCTGCGATGCATTAAACACTCTTTGGCCTGCTATACTGTTATGATCCTTAGTGGATGAGGATCACAAATTATTACAGCTAAGTAACAAACATAGGACAAGCTCTAGGGAGGTGGCAAACTGGACTGACCGCAAATCTGAACCTACCCAAACACACTAGAAGTAGCCGGTGAACGTGCCTAAAAATCCTAGACGTCTCGAGCCAGCCTGAGGAACTAACTACCCCTAGAGAGAAAGAAAGACCTCTCTTGTCTTAAGAGAAATAATTCCCAAAGATATAGAAGCCCCCAACAGATAATAACTGTGAGGTAAGAGGAAGGCACATACACAGGGGTGAAAGCAAATTCAGCAAATGAGGCCCACTAATACTAGATAGCAGAAAATAGAAAAGGGAATCTATGCGGTCAGTAAAAAACCCTTACAAAATATCCACTCTGAGATTTCAAGAACCCCCACACCAACTAACGGTGTGGGGGGAGAAACTCAGTCCCCTAGAGCAACCAGCAAGCGAGGAAATCACATTTTAGCGAGCTGGACTAAAAACATAATGAACACTGATAATCAAAAAATGAACAAACAAAAACTTAGCTTGTCTTGGAGAGACTGAGAGCAAGGTAGCCACAAGGAAACTGAAGAGCACTGAATACATTGATAGCAGGCAAGAAATTGAGTCTCCAGGTGAGCTAAATAGGAAACCAACCAAGGATAACGAACCAGCTGATGCAGCCAACCTGCAGAAAGACAACACTACACAGTACCGCTTGTGAACACTAGAGGGAGCCCAAAAATAGAATTCACAACAGATAACGGAAGGAATTTTATGACTGCCATAGCCCTTTCACAACTGAAACACTGTCGTGGTTCTCAATGGCAAGAGAACGTAATTAAGCATACAAAAGGACTAGCTCTTGGAAGATGGGAACTCGAGCTGACCATGAGCTAAACCTACCGCACAACTAACAGTGGCCGGGTAGCGTGCCTACGTTTTATCCCTAGACGCCCAGCGCCAGCCGGAGAACTGACTGACCCTAGCAGAGGAAAATACAGACCTGGCTTACCTCTAGAGAAATTTTCCCCAAAAGGCAGACAGTAGCCCCCACATATATTGGCGGTGATTTTAGAGGAAAATGACATACGAAGTATGAAGATAGGTTTAGCAAATTGAGGTCCGCTTACTAGATAGTAGGAAGACAGAAAAGGGAACTTCACGGTCAGCTGAAAACCCTTTCAAAATACCATCCTGAAATTACTTTAAGACTCTAACATCAACTCATGACACCAGAGTGGCAATTTCAGCTCACAAGAGCTTCCAGCCTCAGAAATATTCAATCATAGAGAACTGGGACAAAAATGCAAAACAAACTTAGGACAACAAGTCCAACTTAGCTGATAGTAGTCTAGGAGCAGGAACATGCAACAGAAAGGCTTCTGGTAACATTGTTGGCCGGCATAGAAATGACTGAGGAGCAAGGCTAAATAGAAAACTCCCACATACTGATGGAAAACAGGTGAACAGAGGAGATGAAGCACACAAGTGCAGTACCACCAGAAACCACCGGGGGAGCCCAGAAACCAAATTCACAACAGTACCCCCCCCTCAAGGAGGGGGCACTGAACCCTCACCAGAACCACCAGGGCGATCAGGATGAGCCCTATGAAAGGCACGGACCAAATCGGAGGCATGAACATCAGAGGCTGTCACCCAAGAGTTATCCTCCTGACCGTAGCCCTTCCACTTGACCAGATACTGAAGTCTCCGTCTGGAAACACGGGAGTCCAAGATCTTCTCGACAACGTACTCCAACTCACCCTCAACCAACACCGGAGCAGGAGGCTCAACGGAAGGCACAACCGGTACCTCATACCTGCGCAACAATGACCGATGGAAGACATTATGAATAGAAAAAGATGCAGGGAGGTCCAAACGAAAGGACACAGGGTTAAGAATCTCCAATATCTTGTACGGGCCGATGAACCGAGGCTTAAACTTAGGAGAAGAAACCTTCATAGGGACAAAACGAGAAGATAACCACACCAAGTCCCCAACACAAAGACGAGGACCAACACGACGACGGCGGTTGGCAAAATGCTGAGTCTTCTCCTGGGACAACTTCAAATTGTCCACCACATGCCCCCAAATCTGATGCAACCTCTCCACCACAGCATCCACTCCAGGACAATCCGAAGACTCCACCTGACCGGAAGAGAAACGAGGATGAAACCCCGAATTACAGAAGAAAGGAGAAACCAAGGTGGCAGAACTAGCCCGATTATTGAGGGCAAACTCCGCCAAGGGCAAAAAGGCAACCCAATCATCCTGATCCGCAGACACAAAACACCTCAAATAAGTCTCCAAGGTCTGATTAGTTCACTCGGTCTGGCCATTAGTCTGAGGATGGAAAGCAGACGAAAAAGACAAATCAATGCCCATCCTAGCACAGAACGCTCGCCAAAATCTAGACACGAATTGGGTTCCCCTGTCAGAAACGATATTCTCCGGAATACCATGCAAGCGCACCACATTTTGAAAAAACAGAGGAACCAGCTCGGATGAGGAAGGCAATTTGGGCAAGGGAACCAAATGGACCATCTTAGAGAAACGGTCACACACCACCCAGATGACAGACATCTTCTGAGAAACAGGGAGATCAGAAATAAAATCCATGGAGATGTGAGTCCAAGGCCTCTTCGGAATAGGCAAAGATAACAACAATCCACTAGCCCGAGAACAACAAGGCTTGGCCCGAGCACAAACATCACAAGACTGCACAAAACCTCGCACATTTCGCGACAGGGAAGGCCACCAGAAGGACCTAGCCACCAAATCCCTGGTACCAAAGATTCCAGGATGACCTGCTAATGCAGAAGAATGGACCTCCGAGATGACTCTACTGGTCCAATCATCAGGAACAAACATTCTACCAGGCGGGCAACGATCAGGTCTATTCGACTGAAACTCCTGCAAGACCCGTCGCAAGTCTGGGGAAACAGCAGATAATATCACTCCATCCTTAAGGATACCTGTAGGTTCAGAATTACCAGGGGAATCAGGCTCAAAACTCCTAGAAAGGGCATCCGCCTTCACATTTTTAGAACCTGGTAGGTAAGAAACCACAAAATTAAACCGAGAGAAAAATAATGACCAGCGCGCCTGTCTAGGATTCAGGCGCCTGGCAGACTCAAGATAAATCAAATTCTTGTGGTCGGTCAATACCACCACCTGATGTCTAGCCCCCTCAAGCCAATGACGCCACTCCTCAAAAGCCCACTTCATAGCCAAGAGCTCCCGATTACCAATATCATAATTTCGCTCAGCGGGCGAAAATTTACGAGAAAAGAACGCACAAGGTCTCATCACGGAGCAGTCGGAACTTTTCTGCGACAAAACCGCCCCAGCTCCGATTTCTGAAGCGTCAACCTCAACCTGAAAAGGAAGAGTAACATCAGGCTGACGCAATACAGGGGCGGAAGAAAAGCGGCGCTTAAGCTCCCGAAAGGCCTCCACAGCAGCAGGGGACCAATCAGCAACATCAGCACCCTTCTTAGTCAAATCAGTCAACGGTTTAGCAACATCAGAAAAACCAGTTATAAATCGACGATAAAAATTAGCAAAGCCCAAAAACTTCTGAAGGCTCTTAAGAGAAGAGGGTTGCGTCCAATCACAAATAGCCTGAACCTTGACAGGGTCCATCTCAATGGAAGAGGGGGAAAAATGTACCCCAAAAACGAAATCTTTTGAACCCCAAAAACGCACTTAGAACCCTTTACACACAAGGAATTAGAGCGCAAAACCTGAAAAACCCTCCTGACCTGTTGGACATGAGAGTCCCAGTCATCCGAAAAAATCAAAATATCATCAAGATACACAATCAAAAATTTATCCAAATAATCACGGAAAATGTCATGCATAAAGGACTGAAAGACTGAAGGGGCATTTGAAAGACCAAAAGTCATTACTAAATACTCAAAATGGCCCTCAGGCGTATTAAATGCGGTTTTCCACTCATCCCCCTGCTTAATTCGCACCAAATTATACGCCCCACGAAGATCAATCTTAGAGAACCACTTGGCCCCCTTTATTCGAGCAAACAAATCAGTAAGCAGTGGCAAAGGATACTGATATTTAACCGTGATTTTATTCAAAAGCCGATAATCAATACACGGCCTCAAAGAGCCATCTTTTTTAGATACAAAGAAAAAACCGGCTCCTAAGGGAGATGACGAAGGATGAATATGTCCCTTTTCCAAGGACTCCTTAATATATTCCCGCATAGCAGCATGTTCAGGCACAGATAGATTAAATAAACGACCCTTTGGAAACTTACTGCCCGGAATCAGATCTATAGTACAATCGCAATCTCTGTGCGGAGGTAGTGAACCAAGTTTAGGCTCCTCAAAAACGTCACGATAATCAGATAAAAATTCCGGAATCTCAGAGGGAATAGATGACGAAATGGAAACCAAAGGTACGTCCCCATGAGTCCCCTGACATCCCCAGCTTAACACAGACATTGCTTTCCAGTCGAGGACTGGGTTATGAGATTGCAGCCATGGCAATCCAAGCACCAACACATCATGTAGATTATACAACACAAGGAAGCGAATAATCTCCTGGTGATCCGGATTAATACGCATAGTTACTTGTGTCCAGTATTGTGGTTTGTTACTAGCCAATGGCGTGAAGTCAATACCCTTCAGAGGTATAGGAACTTCCAGAGGCTCTAAATCAAACCCACAGCGTTTGGCAAAGGACCAATCCATAAGACTCAAAGCGGCGCCAGAGTCGACATAGGCGTCCGTGGTAATAGACGATAAAGAGCAAATCAGGGTCACAGATAGAATAAACTTAGACTGTAAAGTGCCAATTGAAACAGACTTATCAACTTTCTTAGTACGTTTAGAGCATGCTGATATAACATGAGTTGAATCACCACAATAGAAGCATAACCCATTTTTTCGCCTAAAATTCTGTCGTTCGCTTCTGGACAGAATTCTATCACATTGCATAATCTCTGGCGCCTTCTCAGTAGACACCGCCAAATGGTGCACAGGTTTGCGCTCCCGCAAACGCCGATCAATCTGAATAGCCATTGTCATGGACTCATTCAGACCTGTAGGCACAGGGAACCCCACCATAACATCTTTAATGGCATCAGAGAGACCCTCTCTGAATTTCGCCGCCAGGGCGCACTCATTCCACTGAGTAAGCACAGACCACTTACGAAATTTTTGGCAGTATATTTCAGCCTCATCTTGCCCTTGAGACAGGGCCATTAAGGCTTTTTCAGCCTGAATCTCTAAATGAGGTTCCTCATAAAGCAACCCCAAAGCCAGGAAAAACGCATCCACATTGAGCAACGCAGGATCCCCTGGTGCCAAAGCAAATGCCCAATCCTGAGGGTCGCCCCGGAGCAAGGAAATTACAATCCTGACCTGCTGTGCAGGATCTCCAGCGGAGCGAGATCTCAGAGACAAAAATAATTTACAATTATGTTTGAAATTCTGGAAGCGAGATCTATCCCCAGAGAAAAATTCAGGTAAAGGAATTCTAGGTTCAGATGTAGGAGCATGAATAACGAAATCCTGTAAGCTTTGAACCTTCATAGCGAGATTATTCAAACCTGTAGCTAAACTCTGTGGATCCATATTAATCAGGTGAAATCAGAACCATTCAAGGATTAGAAGGAGAGAGAGACGAAGGCTGCAGTAAGCAGAGATGCTAGTGAATCAACTAATGAGCAAACTCAGGAAAAAAAAAAAAAAAATTCTCTGCAGACTTCTTTTCTCTCCTTTCTTCTGCCAATTATTTTAACCCTTGGCCGGCCAAACTGTCGTGGTTCTCAATGGCAAGAGAACGTAATTAAGCATACAAAAGGACTAGCTCTTGGAAGATGGGAACTCGAGCTGACCATGAGCTAAACCTACCGCACAACTAACAGTGGCCGGGTAGCGTGCCTACGTTTTATCCCTAGACGCCCAGCGCCAGCCGGAGAACTGACTGACCCTAGCAGAGGAAAATACAGACCTGGCTTACCTCTAGAGAAATTTTCCCCAAAAGGCAGACAGTAGCCCCCACATATATTGGCGGTGATTTTAGAGGAAAATGACATACGAAGTATGAAGATAGGTTTAGCAAATTGAGGTCCGCTTACTAGATAGTAGGAAGACAGAAAAGGGAACTTCACGGTCAGCTGAAAACCCTTTCAAAATACCATCCTGAAATTACTTTAAGACTCTAACATCAACTCATGACACCAGAGTGGCAATTTCAGCTCACAAGAGCTTCCAGCCTCAGAAATATTCAATCACAGAGAACTGGAACAAAAATGCAAAACAAACTTAGGACAACAAGTCCAACTTAGCTGATAGTAGTCTAGGAGCAGGAACATGCAACAGAAAGGCTTCTGGTAACATTGTTGGCCGGCATAGAAATGACTGAGGAGCAAGGCTAAATAGAAAACTCCCACATACTGATGGAAAACAGGTGAACAGAGGAGATGAAGCACACAAGTGCAGTACCACCAGAAACCACCGGGGGAGCCCAGAAACCAAATTCACAACAAAACACATACCTTGCCTGGCTCACACCTTGAACCTGGTGGTGCAGTGCTTCCTGAAAAGTTATCCGGGGTTACCAGCCCTGCTCCTGAAGGTGCGAAGACTTTGCTTGCACATCCGCTGGTCGCCCGTACACTCCAGCCGTATGCAGAACCATCAGCGATCGTTGAAGCTTCCCCAGCACCGCCTAATAATCGACGTTGCAACAAGGAGGAACTCCACACTGCACATGCTTTAGAGGCTGTGCAAACAGAGGCGTGCTGTTATGTATTTGTGGGAGGATACACATACACAGGCAGGCAGTTGGATGGCAGACATGGAGTTGTCAGGTGTGCAGTGGTCAAAGCTACAAGACCTCTGTCAAGTCCTTCAGTGTTTTGAGGAATGCACATGGCTGGTAAGTGCAGACGACGCCATCATAAGCATGAGCATCCCACTAATGCGTCTGCTGATGCAAAGTTTGATGCACATTAAGGAGCAGGCGTCTGCAGCCAAGGATGAGGTAAGCCTTGATGACAGTCAGCCATTGTCTGCTCAGGGAACTCTCCTGGACAAGGTGACGGATGAAGAGGAGGAGGAGGATGATGGGTATGAATATTTATGGGAGGAGGAAGCTTCTCGGGGCAATAAAAACTGGTGGCGTTGCAAGGTCAGGTACAGGGTTTTTGCGGGAGACAAGTGATGTTGATTTGCCAGAAAGTGCTCCTCAACCCAGCACAAGCAGTGATTTGACACCTGGAACATTGGCCCATATGGCTGATTATGCCTTGTGTATCCTAAAAAGGGACCCCCGCATTATCAAAATGATGACCGATGACGATTACTGGTTGGCCTGCCTCCTGGATCCACGCTATAAAGGGAAATTTCAAAATATCATGCCACATGAGAACCTTGAACAAATATTGGCTACCAAACAAGGAACTCTTGTAGACCGTTTGGTTCAGGCATTCCCAGCACACAGCGGCGGTGATGGTTCTCACACGAGCTGCAGGGGGCAACATGGCAGAGGTTTTAGAGGTGCACAAATCATAAGTGGCGTTGGACAGAGGGGTTTTATAACCAGTTTGTGGAGTGATTTCGCAATAACTGCAGACATGACAGGTACTGCTGCATCAATTCAAAGTGACAGGAGACAACATTTGTCCAGTATGGTTACTAACTATTTTTCCTCCCTTATCGATGTTCTCCCTCACACGTCATTCCCATTTGATTACTGGGCATCCAAAATAGACACCTGTCCTGAATTGGCAGAATGTGCATTACAGGAGCTCGCTTGCCCAGCTGAGTCTTCAGTGCTCCTGGTTCAATACTGACCAAAAAAAGGACTCATCTGGCTACCCAAAATGTTGATGATCTAACCTTCATTAAAATGAACCAATCATGGATTTCTAATTATTTTACCCCACCTTCCCCTGCTGACACGTAGCTTTCCTGTAAAAAGGTCTTGCTTTTGGATTCCTCTTACTGACTGCTCCAATTCCTTCATTTGCAGCTGCTGAATGTCCACCATAGACCATTTTTACACCTCCCTAAATGGGCTGACTCCCCCCAAGGGGCCGTGGTCACCAGTTGGCGCAAGCACCCGTGCAAGTGCCGTTTGCCTGGACAGGTGGGTGTGCCCACTTTTGGCCGACGGCACTGGCACAGGGTCTCTCATAGTACAATGAAGTGTCTCTGGCGGTGGTGGTGCACACCCAATGTCAGACACACCGTCGTAATATGAGGGGCCCTGGGCCAGTACCACTGCCCACGAGAGAGTGTTCTACCCCCAGCTCAAACAGTGCTCTACCACTTGCAAAACTTACCTCTCACTGCTCCACCACTGTTTAGTCTGTGCTGTTAAATCCTTCAATGGCACTGCCAATACAAATTTGTTGAAATGATAGATGATAGTAAAAATATACAGGGGCCCTGCCCTCCATTTAGACCTGTGAATACTGTGCGCGAACTACCACTGTCTGCTACTCAGCAGGGGAACCCACCCCTGTACCTAGCTTTGCAACCTGTTTATTTAGGAACATTTTTTTTGCAGACATTTAGCCCACTTTACTATTTTGGCCAACTTACTGTGTCAGCAACTTCTTCCAGTTGTCCTCCACCGAACAAAGCAGTGCCGCAAGTTTACTCCTGTTACCAGTTTAGAACTGCATAGAGCCTACTTTTTTATTTTAGGCCTAGTAAGTCTGCGCCACTCTTTGCAATCGTCCTCCGCTGACCAAACCAATGCTGCCTGTGTACCCCTGTAACCCATTTTAAACTTGTTGTCCTCCACTGAAAAAAGCTGAGCTTCAATTTTCATGCTTTCGGCCTAGATCAGATTTTAAACTGCATTTGGCCTACTTATTTGGTTGGGCCCTACTAACGGTGTCTGCCGCTCCTTGCTTTTCTCCTCCACTGAACAAAGCTGAGCTTCAATCTTCAGGCTTTTGGCCTATAGGAAATTTTAAACTGCTTTTGGCCTACTAGTTTGTTTGGGCCCTACTAATGGTGTCTGCCACTCCCTGGTGTTCTCCTCCACTGAACAAAGCTGAGCTTCAATCTTCAGGCTTTCGGCCTATATTTTGAATATGAAACTGCATTTGGCCTACTAGTTTGGTTGGGCCCTACTAACGGTGTCTGCCGCTGCTTGTTGTTGTCCTCCACTGAAAATAGCTGAGCTTCAATTTTCAGGCTTTCGGCCTAGATCAGATATTAAACTGCATTTGGCCTATTTGTTTGGTTGGGCCCTACTAACGGTGTCTGCCGCTCCTTGCTTTTCTCCTCCACTGAACAAAGCTGAGCTTCAATCTTCAGGCTTTCAGCTTATAGGAAATTTTAAACTGCATTTGGCCTACTAGTTTGGTTGGGCCCTACTAATGGTGTCTGCCGCTCCCTGGTGTTCTCCTCCACTGAACAAAGCTGAGCTTCAATCTTCAGGCTTTCGGCCTATATTTTGAATATGAAACTGCATTTGGCCTACTAGTTTGGTTGGGCCTACTAACGGTGTCTGCCACTCCTTGGTGTTCTCCTGTGCTTTTCTCCTGTGCTTCAATCTTCAGGCTTTCGGCCTATATTTACAATATGAAACTCCATTTGGGCTACTTGTTTGGTTGGGCCTACTAACGGTGTCTGCCGCTCCTTGCTTTTCTCCTCCACTGAACAAAGCTGTGCTTCAATTTTCAGGCTTTCAGCCTATATCAGATATTAAACTGCATTTGGCCTACTTGTTTGGTTGTGCCTACTAATGGTGTCAGCCGCTCATTACAGTTTTCCTCCACTGAACAAAGCAATGCCGCCTGTTTAGTCCTGTTACCAATTTTGAACTGCATTTAGCCTACTTTATTCTTTGGGCCTATATCTGTGTGTCCTCCTCATCATGCCCATTGCCCAGCCACTGCTAGATGAGTCTGCTGGTACATTGACCCAGACCACTACATTCCCCTTGCACTCTACACAGCCAGTATCTGACCCTGCTGAAAGTCTGGTTCCCCTTCCCGCATACTATACCACCTTACACGGGGACAAAGAGGAAGGTGCAGATGAAAGTGCAGGTTCCTTCATCAGGTGGGGGGGCATACTCGTTGGCAACGTCACTGGCACAGGGCCCCTCATAGTACGCAAAAGTGTCTCTGCCGGTGGGAGGCGCCCCCACCGTCAAACACACCGCCGTACTTTGAGGGGCCCTGTGCCAGTGCCAATGTAAATGAGTGTGCCCCCCTGCTTGCTCAGGATCACAGCACTTGCAAAGTTAAAATACTTACCTCTCCCTGCTCCACCGCCGTGACGTAGTCCGCGTTTCCTGGGCCCACGAAAAACTTGAGCCAGCCCTACCCCCCCACAACTTTAGCCAAATGACCCCCAATTTTCAATGCCTAACTATTATTATAAGGTAAATTAAGATTGACAAGCTTAAGTAACAAGAATTGATGTTTTTGGCATTAAAATGGGCACTGTAGGTGTTTTCCTGTCCTCCATTCACTGCCGACTTTGCTTCCCCATTGACTTGCATTGGGTTTCGTGTTTCAGTCGGATCCCCGACTTTTCAAAATAGTTGGCCGATTTCCCCCCACCCGACTTTTGACAAAGTCGGGTTTCGCGAAACCCGACTCAATCCTAAAAAAGTAAAAGTCGCTCAGCTCTAGTCACTACTTCCCTTCCGAGCCCTGCTGTGTGCCCAAACAGTGGTCCCCCAACATATGGGGTATCGGCGTACTCAGGACAAATTGGACAACAACTTTTGGGGTCCAATTTCTCCTGTTACGCTTGTGAAAGTAAAAAATTCCGGGCTAAAATAATCGTTTTTGCGGAAAAAGAAAAGATTTTTTATTTTCACGGCTCTACGTTATAAACTTCTGTGAAACACTTGGGGATTGAAAGTGCACACCACACATTTAGATAAGTTCCTTAAGGGGTCTAGTTTAAAAAATGGTGTCACTTCTGGGGGTTTCCACTGCTTAGGCACACCAGGCGTATTCAGGACAAATTGCACAACAACTTTTGCAGTCTAATTTCTCCTGTTACCCTTGTCAAATAAAAATTTGGGGGGGTGAAAAAATAATTTTTGAGGAAAAAATTAGATTTTTTATTTTAACCGCTATACTTTATATACTTCTGTGAAGCACTTGGGGGTTAAAAGTGCACACCACACATCTAGATAAGTTCCTTAAGGGGTCTAGTTTCCAAAATGGTGTCACTTGTGGGGGGTTTCCACTGCTTAGGCACATCAGTCGCTCTCAAAATGCAACATGGCATCCGATCTCAATTCCACCCCATTCTGCATTGAAAAAGTCAAATGGCACTCCTCTTCCAAGCTCTGTCGTGCACCCAAACAGTGATTTACCCCCACATATGGGGTATCGGAGTATTCAGGAGAAATTACACAACACATTCTGCAGTTCATTTTCTCTTTTTACACTTGTGAAAATAAAAAAAATTGTTCTGAAGTAAAATGTTTGTAAAAAAAAGTTAAATGTTAATTTTTTCCTTCCACATTGCTTCACTTCCTGTGAAGCACGTAAAGGGTTAATAAAATTATTGAATGTGGTTTTGAGCACCTTGAGGGATGTAGTTTTTAGAATGGTGTCACTTTGGGGTATTTTCTGTCATGAACACCCCTCAAAGTGACTTTAAATGTAAGATGGTCCCTAAAAAAAAAGATTTTGTAAATTTTGTTGTAAAAATGATGATGTACAATAACAAATTGTATTGTGGTACCGTGTTAGCCAGAAAAATCGATGTGAATACTTTTCTGCCCAATGATGACAGAAGTATTCTAGGAGTGATACCTTTATTGGCTAACCAGAAAATAATATGTTTAATAATAAACATATTATTTTCTGGTTAGCCAATAAAGGTATCACTCCTAGAATTGTTATGAACTGGTGGTTTAGGAGCAACATGGGACGTGCTTTGGAGGAGGTGGTACCTGTACTGACCGCAGTTCCTGAGCTTAACACAACACTAGAAGTAGCCGTGGGATGTTCCTGTCACTCCCTAGACACCTCGTCACAGCCGGAGGACTAACTACCCCTAAAGATAGAAACAGGAAAGCTATCTTGCCTCAGAGAAAATCCCCAAAGGATAGGACAGCCCCCCACAAATATTGACTGTGAGTGGAGAGGGAAATAACATACGCAGAATGAAACCAGGATGTAGCAAAGGAGGCCAGTCTAGATAGATAGATAGAACAGGACAGAATACTGTGCGGTCAGTATTAAAAACTAGAAAAATCCACCACAGAGTTTACAAAAATCTCCACACCTGACTAAAGGTGTGGAGGGTAAATCTGCTTCCTAAAGCTTCCAGCTTAACTGAATAAATCCATACTGACAAGCTGGACTAGAAAAAACATAGAAAGTGCAGGAAGATTAAGTCCACAACAAGTGGACTGCAAAAGAACAAAGCAAGGACTTATCTTTGCTGAACTGGTCAGAATATCAGGGAAATCCAAGCAGAGATGTGAATCCAACCAGGAACCATTGACAACTGGCACAGGCTGAAGGATAGAACCAGGCTAAATAGCCGAGCCAGAAAGACAATCAGTGGAAGCAGCTGCTGACTACTAAATCCAAGGAGCAGCAGTACCACTTAAAACCACCGGAGGGAGCCCAAGAGCAGAACTCACAAAAATGCCACTTACAACCACCGGAGGGTGCCCAAGAGCGAAATTCACAACAGTACCCCCCCTTGAGGAGGGGTCACCGAACCCTCACCAGAGCCCCCAGGCCGATCAGGACGAGCCAAGTGAAAAGCACAAACCAAATCGGCGGCATGGACATCGGAGGCAACAACCCAAGAATTATCCTCCTGGCCATAACCCTTCCACTTGACAAGATACTGAAGCCTCCGCCTCGAAAAACGAGAATCCAAAATTTTCTCCACCACATATTCCAACTCCCAATCAACCAACACCGGGGCAGGAGGATCAACAGAGGGAACAACAGGCACCACATATCTCCGCAACAAAGATCTATGGAAAACATTATGGATGGCAAAAGAGGCTGGAAGGGCCAAACGAAAAGATACCAGATTGATAATCTCAGAAATCTTATAAGGACCAATAAACCGAGGCTTGAACTTAGGGGAAGAAACCTTCATAGGAACATGACGAGAAGATAACCAGACTAAATCCCCCCCCGAAGCCGGGGACCAACACACCAACGGCGGTTAGCAAAACGTTGAGCCTTTTCCTGAGACAACGTCAAATTGTCTACCACATGAGTCCAAATCTGCTGTAACCTGTCCATTACAGAATCCACACCAGGACAATCAGAAGGCTCAACCTGCCCCGAAGAAAAACGAGGATGAAAACCAAAATTACAAAAGAAAGGCGAAACCAAAGTAGCCGAACTAGCCCGATTATTAAGGGCAAACTCGGCCAATGGCAAGAAAGCCACCCAATCATCCTGGTCAGCAGACACAAAGCATCTCAAATAGGTTTCCAAGGTCTGATTAGTTCGCTCAGTTTGGCCATTTGTCTGAGGATGAAACGCCGAAGAAAAAGACAAATCAATGCCCATCCTAGCACAAAAGGCCCACCAAAACCTAGAAACAAACTGGGAACCTCTGTCAGACACAATATTCTCCGGAATGCCATGCAAACGAACCACATGCTGAAAAAACAATGGAACCAAATCAGAGGAGGAAGGCAATTTAGGCAAAGGTACCAAATGGACCATTTTAGAGAACCGGTCACAAACCACCCAGATAACAGACATCTTCTGGGAAACAGGAAGATCCGAAATAAAATCCATGGAAATATGCGTCCAGGGCCTCTCAGGGACCGGCAAAGGCAAAAGCAACCCACTAGCGCGGGAACAGCAAGGCTTGGCCCGGGCACAAGTCCCACAGGACTGCACAAAAGAACGCACATCCCGCGACAAGGAAGGCCACCAATAGGACCTAGGAACCAAATCTCTGGTACCAAAAATCCCAGGATGACCAGCCAACACCGAACAATGAACCTCAGAAATTACCTTACTTGTCCATCTATCAGGAACAAACAGCTTCCCCACAGGACAGCGGGCAGGTTTATCAGCCTGAAATTCCTGAAGCACCCGCCGTAAATCAGGGGAGATGGCAGAAAGAATCACCCCTTCCTTAAGAATGCCAACCGGCTCAAGGAATCCAGGAGAATCAGGCAAAAAACTCCTAGAGAGGGCATCAGCCTTAACATTCTTAGATCCCGGAAGATACGAGACCACAAAATCAAAACGGGAGAAAAACAGGGACCATCGAGCCTGTCTAGGGTTCAGCCGCTTGGCCGATTCGAGGTAAATCAGATTCTTATGATCGGTCAAGACCACAACGCGGTGCTTGGCTCCCTCAAGCCAATGTTGCCACTCCTCAAATGCCCACTTCATGGCCAACAACTCCCGATTGCCGACATCATAATTGCGCTCCGCAGGCGAAAACTTTCTGGAAAAAAAGGCACACGGTTTCATCAAAGAACCATCAGAACTCCTCTGAGACAAAACGGCCCCTGCCCCAATCTCAGAAGCGTCAACCTCATTATGAAAAGGATGAGAAACATCCGGCTGACGCAACACAGGGGCAGAAGTAAATCGGCGTTTAAGCTCCTGAAAGGCCTCAACAGCTGCAGAGGACCAATTCGTCACATCAGCGCCTTTCTTCGTCATATCGGTCAGGGGCTTAACCACACTGGAAAAGTTGGCAATGAAACGGCGATAAAAATTAGCAAAGCCCAAAAATTTCTGAAGACTCTTCACAGATGTGGGTTAAATCCAGTCATGAATGGCTTGGACCTTAACAGGATCCATTTCTATAGACGAGGGAGAAAAAATAAAACCAAAAATAGAGACCTTCTGAACTCCAAATAGGCACTTAGACCCCTTCACAAATAAAGCATTATCACGAAGGATCTGGAATACCATCCTGACCTGCTTCACATGAGACTCCCAATCATCGGAAAAAATCAAAATATCATCCAAATACACAATCATGAATTTATCAAGATAATTGCGGAAAATATCATGCATGAAGGACTGAAATACAGAAGGAGCATTAGAGAGCCCGAAAGGCATCACAAGGTATTCAAAATGGCCTTCGGGCGTATTAAATGCAGTTTTCCATTCATCACCCTGTTTAATACGAACAAGATTATATGCCCCTCGAAGGTCAATCTTAGTAAACCAACTAGCCCCCTTGATCCGAGCAAACAAATCAGAAAGCAAAGGTAAAGGGTATTGGAATTTGACCGTGATCTTATTAAGAAGGCGATAATCAATACAGGGTCTCAAGGAGCCATCCTTCTTGGCAACAGAAAAGAATCCCGCTCCCAATGGTGAGGAAGATGGCCGAATATGCCCCTTCTCCAAAGACTCCTTAACATAACTCCGCATGGCGGCATGCTCTGGCACAGACAGATTGAAAAGTCGGCCCTTAGGGAACTTACGTCCAGGAATCAAGTTAATAGCACAATCACAGTCCCTATGTGGAGGAAGGGAACTGGACTTGGGCTCATCAAATACATCTTGGAAATCCGACAAAAACTCAGGAACTTCATAAGAGGGGGAAGAGGAAATTGACATCAAAGGAACGTCACTATGTACCCCTTGACAACCCCAACTAGTCACAGACATAGATTTCCAATCCAGCACCGGATTATGTCCCTGTAACCATGGAAAACCCAGTACAACAACATTATGCAAATTATGCAACACCAGAAAACTGCAATCTTCCTGATGTGCTGGAGCCATGCACATGGTCAGCTGAGTCCAATACTGAGGTTTATTCTTGGCCAACGGTGTAGCATCAATGCCCCTCAAAGGAATAGGGCTCTGCAAAGGCTGCAAGGAAAAATCACAGCGCCTGGTGAATTCCAAGTCCATCATGTTCAGGGCAGCGCCTGAATCCACAAATGCCATAACAGAAAAGTACGATAATGAGCAAATCAAGGTCACAGATAAGAGAAATTTAGGCTCTACAGTACTGATGGTAACAGACCTAGCGACCCTCTTAGTACGCTTAGGGCAATCAGAAATAGCATGAGCAGAATCACCACAGTAAAAACACAGCCTATTCTGGCATCTGAATCCCTGCCGTTCTGCTCTAGTCAAAATCCTATCACATTGCATAGGCTCAGGACTCTGCTCAGAGGATACTGCCATATGGTGCACAACTTTGCACTCGCGCAGGCGCCGATCGATCTGAATGGCTAGAGACATAGATTCGCTCAAACCAGCAGGCATGGGGAACCCCACCATAACATCTTTAAGGGCTTCAGAAAGACCCTTTCTGAAAATTGCTGCCAGAGCCTCCTCATTCCATTTAGTGAGCACAGACCATTTTCTAAATTTCTGGCAGTATACTTCTACCGCTTCCTGACCCTGACACAGGGCCAACAAGGTCTTTTCTGCATGATCCACAGAATTAGGTTCGTCATACAATAATCCGAGCGCTTGAAAAAATGCATCTACATTAAGCAATGCCGGATCCCCTGATTCAAGGGAGAATGCCCAGTCCTGAGGGTCACCACGCAGCAGAGAGATGACAATTTTAACCTGCTGAATGGAATCACCAGAGGAACGGGGTTTCAAGGCAAAAAACAATTTGCAGTTATTTTTAAAGTTCAAAAACTTGGATCTGTCCCCAAAAAACAAATCAGGGGTTGGAATTCTAGGCTCTAAAGCCGGAGTCTGGACAACATAATCTTGGATACTCTGTACTCTTGCAGAAAGTTGATCCACACGAGAAAACAAACCCTGAACATCCATGCCAGCGCCAAAATCCTGAACCACCCAGAGATTAAGAGGAAAAAAAAGACAAAACAGACCGCAGAAAAAAAAATTGCTCAGAACTTCCTTTTCCTTCTTTTGAGATGCATTTAATTCATTTTTGGCCAGTTGTACTGTTATGAACTGGTGGTTTAGGAGCAACATGGGACGTGCTCTGGAGGAGGTGGTACCTGTACTGACCACAGTTCCTGAGCTTAACACAACACTAGAAGTAGCCGTGGGATGTTCCTGTCACTCCCTAGACACCTCATCACAGCCGGAGGTCTAACTACCCCTAAAGATAGAAACAGGAAAGCTATCTTGCCTCAGAGAAAATCCCCAAAGGATAGGACAGCCCCCCACAAATATTGACTGTGAGTGGAGAGGGAAATGACATACGCAGAATGAAACCAGGATGTAGCAAAGGAGGCCAGTCTAGCTAGATAGATAGAACAGGACAGAATACTGTGCGGTCAGTATTAAAACTAGAAAAATCCACCACAGAGTTTACAAAAATCTCCACACCTGACTAAAGGTGTGGAGGGTAAATCTGCTTCCCAAAGCTTCCAGCTTAACTGAATAAATCCATACTGACAAGCTGGACTAGAAAAAACATAGAAAGTGCAGAAAGATTAAGTCCACAACAAGTGGACTGCAAAAGAACAAAGCAAGGACTTATCTTTGCTGAACTGGTCAGAATATCAGGGAAATCCAAGCAGAGATGTGAATCCAACCAGGAACCATTGACAACTGGCACAGGCTGAAGGATAGAACCAGGCTAAATAGCCGAGCCAGAAAGACAATCAGTGGAAGCAGCTGCTGACTACTAAATCCAAGGAGCAGCAGTACCACTTAAAACCACCGGAGGGAGCCCAAGAGCAGAACTCACAAAAGTGCCACTTACAACCACCGGAGGGAGCCCAAGAGCGGAATTCACAACATAGAATACTTCTGTCATCATTGGGCAGAAAAGTATTCACATCGTTTGTAAAAATGAGAATGGTCAATTTTTTACCCTTATAATTTCCTAACCCCAAAAAATGTTTTTGCAAAATTGTGCTGATATAAAGTTGACATGTGGGAAATGTAATTTTGTTAACTATTTTGTGTGACATATCTCTCAGATTTAAGGGCACAAAAATTTAAAGTTTGAAAATTGCGATATTTTTAAATTTTTTGCCATATTTCCATTTTTTTCATAAATAAACACAAGTAATATCGAAGAAATTTTACCACTATCATGAAGTACAATATGTCAGGAAAAAGCAATCTCAGAATCAGCGGGATCCATTAAAGCGTTTCAGTTATAACCTCATAAAGTGACAGTGGTCAGATTTGAGAAAATTTGCTTGGTCATTAAGTATCAAATTGGCTCTGTCACTAAGGGGTTAAATAACATAGAAAATTACAGTATGCAAAAGATAATGTTAAAAATGCATTGTATATGGATTGCATATCCATGTCATACAGATGATTGGTGATGAAAAATTGCACACTTGCATAGCACTTGCATGACATAAGTTGAACCAAACAGATTCCACTTTTCCAACTTTCCAAAAGCAACATTGGAGCTATTTTTATACGCTGATGTGTGCAAGTCTTGGAAAACTCTTGTCTGTGGAGCCTTTATATATATATCTTATTTTTCGGATTGTAACATACACTTCCCACCCCAAAAAAGTGTGGGGGGTGGAGGTGCATCTTATAATCCGAAAATGTGGCTTACTGGGGGGCTGTGGTGGAGTGTGGTCCCATGAGGCAGGTGCGCTGCTGCAGGAAGCTGGCAGCAGCAGAAGTGTGTCGATGCTGCCGGCCCCTGGCTAGAAGGAGGGAGTGTTCAGCAGTGAGAGGCTGTACAGGCTCCAGACTTTCAAAATATATCGGGTGTTCCCGATCCTTTTCACTAAGGTGTACTTTGGGAAAATGGCCACCTGATGCACAGATTGAGATCTCGGCTCCCGAGATCTCAATCAGTGCATGCGCTGCCTCCAATGGCCATTTTCCAGAGGTCCACCTTAGTGAAAATGATGGAAAGTGCAGGAACTTCCAACATTTTCTGAAAGTCCAGAGCCCGCCCATCTTTGCATCACCGAACATCCTGGGGCCTGCAACTTCACCCCACTCCTGCCGCTACAACAAGCTTCCTGCAGCAGCGCCCCTGTTTCCTGGGACCCCACTCCATGGCACCTGTGCTCCTCCCTGTTAAGTTACCATAAAAGAGGACTTTAAAATTCACCACTATTTTATTTTTAAAAAAATCCTACTTTTCTGGGTTGTGTCTTATGGTCCGTAAATTATAGTATTATATAAATGTGTAATGAAATTCTTGACTGTATTAAAAAGTGTATTTGACTATGCTTTCTAATATAGTTGTATACCAAAATCTACAGTACTTCATTTTTTTTATTTTATGCATAGACACAGTGCAAATGTCTCTGGCGATATATTTGGTAGATGCATTTTAACCCTTAATGATCATCAATACGTCTTTTTACTGACTTGAGATATAAGAGAATAGCATCCCCATACAGGTGACAATCCAGAAGCTGTCAGCGGTACACTATAGCTGACAACTTGCTGCATTAGCCACAATCTGTGCTGGCATCGTCCATTTCTGTTTAACCCCTTAGATGCTGCTGTCAAAAGTGACTACATCAAATATATGGTTAACAGAGTGTGAAGGCTCCCTCTTTATCCTCATCGGCACCCTGAAATCATGATTGATCATGATTGTGTTGTTCTGATGTTTGCCATGGCAATTCATGGCCAAATAGCAGCCTTGAAGTCTGCCGACTATAGTAACTTGTTCAGAAGTTACCGACATTTAGGTGGTAAAAATACACTTTTTCATTCCTGTCATGTCACTTTGCATTAATTCCTGAAAATTACCTGAAGGGTTAATAAACTACCTGACAGTAGTTTTCAAAATGTTGGGGTGGAGGGGGGGCAGTTTTTCAAATGGTAACAAAATAAAATAGCATTTTACAAATGGTGCTGATTTAAAGCAGACATGTGGGAAATGTTATTTATTATAGTTTCTTTTATAGTTTTTCTGTGGTATGACTATCTGGATTAGGTCGGGATCACATTTGCGAGAAACTCGCACGAGTCTTGCATCTCAATACCCGACACTGTCGCTGGCACTTGGTACTGGGGCGTGCGGCTGCATGTATTTCTATGCAGCTGAACGCTCTGGTCTGAGTGCCGGCGGCAGTGCCGGGTATTCAGATGCGAGTTTCTCGCAAGTGTGATCCCGGCCTTAAAGGAATAATCATTCAAAGTTTTAAAATTGCACTCTTTTTACATTTTTGTTAAAATTTTTGATATTTTTTTTAGAAATAAACACAAAACATATCCACCTCAATGTAACATTATCATAAATTATAATGTGCCACAAAAAAAATCTCAAAATCACTTGGATTTGTTGAAGCGTTCCAGAGTTATTACCACATCAAGTGACATAGGTCATATTTCAAAAATTCGGCCCGGTCACTATAGGGTGAAGTTTGGGACAGAGCATTTTGGTGACTGAAGCAGAAAAACAAGATTGCACCCCCTTTCCCTCTCAAACATAAACTCAATTCACTATTATAGTAATTGGGTAATTGGTAGGGGAGAGTTTGATGCAACATATCACTGGTGCACTATTGTTTATGTAAGTGGCTTTCTTATTGGACACAGAGCAGAGAGAAATAGTGTACCATCTGTGTGTCCTTCTAGTTTAATTACTATACACAGTAGTGCTAAAGTGAAAAGTTAGTCAGAAGCTAGATAAAACTTTTAAATCGCCTCCACATAACAGCAATCAGAATAGAACAAGACTTTGACCTCTCGATGAATCATTATTTAGTTTGCTTTCAACCTAATGGCCATCTGTTACGTGGGTTGAAAGTATTTTTAAGATAATTAGATATATTTGCAGTACAAAATAGTTTTCAAAGATGATGCTATTTTTGCAAACCCTACATTCATCTTCAGATTTTCTAGCCTGGTGACTGTACTGTCCTCAAGGAAACATTTGGAGTTTACTGCGCGGCTGTGCTTTGTATCTTTTTTTTTCTCCACAGTCCGATCATTTGGATTTTTTTTTTTTTAGTAATGACCAAATCTGTCATTAGCTATTTGAGAAATTCCATACAATTAAAATTCAGCTGTCTATCTAGATCAGGGTTGTCATTGACATTTTTTCATTGAGGAGAAATATTTGCTCTTAAATCATCCACTTAAGCAGATGGCTGTAAAGAGGGTGCCCAAAATCTTTCTCCAGAATTTAAGTATGCACAGGATTAGTACTTTAATCTAACTTCTTCAGGATTAGCAAGAAAATAATCATGATCATTTTATCCACTGAATAATGGATTTGCTTAATCTGATTTTAAAAGTGGATGCTGGAGATGCCTGAGTAGTGTTTTTACATGTGGAAAAGTGGTATGTTAGATAAGGTTCTGGTAAATCCTTATTTTTTTGTGCAATTTCGAGTCTATGGATATAAAACAATGGATTTAGCTTTTTTGTCTTTCATTTGTATCTTCCAAGCCATGGAAAAAGTGTTGTGAATCTTTTTTAAGAGCAGTTTAACTACAGACAAAGAGGAATAAAATATGTTTTTTATGAGATGAAAACAGACCAAAAGCCAATACTTGTTAAATGTGTAGTTTAAAAAAATTACAAAAATACTCTGCAAAATAGCAAGTTTAGAAAGCATGATGCAGCACTAGTGTATGGTAAGGATCTACTTGCATTGAACTCTAAATGATTCCTATGTATATGTTGAATCTCCTATGAGCTATGCACAATATAATCATCAGACAGAAAATCAAAGAGCACATTGACTTTTAAGGCTTCAACACATTAACAATTGGATCACGTAATGCACCGTGCTGACATTGAAATAGATGTCCCGGAATACTTTACTGGATATGTACAAGGCAACAATAGACAACCAATAACTACTTCCGTATTCCACTCTGCTAGAGACAGATGGACCTAAAATGTCTTTGCTGTGGACCTTGCTAGAAGTAACTAGATATCATTTTAGGCATGGATTGTTTTATCTACACAAGTTAGACAAAATAATTGGTGCCCACTAGTGATGAGCGAGTACGCTGGTCTTCGAGTATTGCCTGTTTGTTAGGCAATCCCCACATGTATTCAAGCTGTCTAACAAACGCAAATCATGCAGCTGTGTCGACATAAACTAAATCTCCGAGCACACCAAAATACTCAAAGACCACCGAAGCATACTCGGAGAAACTCGAGTAATGAGCATACTCGCTCATCATTAGTGCCCACCCCTTAATGATTGAATTCTGTTCTTTTTATTTAGTTCAATTGCAAGTGGTGTATAAAACCGAGCACCTAGCCATGTAGCCCGCCAATACTAACTTTTGCTAAAAGATGAGTCTATCTAAAGAGCAGACAGAATTTGAACGTGGTACAGTAGTAGAATGGCACCATTGTAACAAGTTGGTTTATTAAATATCTTGCCTCCTAAAAATTTCACAATCAATTGTGAATGATATTATTGAATAGTGGAAGTGTTTACAAGCCACAGCAATTCAATCATGAAGTGGCATACTATGTAAAATTAAAAAGTAAAAAAAGAGTGGGGTTGCCAAGTGCTGAATGCTCAATAACAGCAGAGTTCCAATCCTCCTCCAAACTCCAACACTGTACTCTAAAGCAGTTGATACATAATCTATGGAGCAACAAATCTCGCTTCTCTATCTGGCAGTTTTCTAGATGACTCTGGGTTCAGCGAATGCCAGGAGAACATTATATGCCTAAATGATTTGAAACAGCTGTAAAGGTTAGTAGAGGAGGTACAATGCTACAGACAGGTTTTTCATGAGTTTGCCTAGGTTCTTTACAAGTAAGTGCACGCCTGCAAGTCTGGAAGCCCTACCACTACAGGTAGCACACATGAAGGAGTCTCAACTTGGAGCTCAAACATTTCCAAAAAGTAAGGCTATGTGCACACTTTGCGGGGTCCTCTGCGGGTTCTCCCGCAGCGGATTTGATAAATGTGCAGGGCAAAACCGCTGCGGTTATTCCTGCAGATTTATCGCGGTTAGTTTTGCGGTTTCCGCTGCGGGTTTACTCCTATACTATTGATGCTGCATATGCAGCAATATGCAGCATCAATAGTAATGTTAAAAATAATAAAAAATGGTTATATACTCACCGTCTGATGTCCCGATCTCCTCGGCGCTGCACGCGGCGGTCCGGTTCCAAAGATGCTGTGCGAGAAGGACCTTCGTGACGTCACGGTCATGTGACCGCGACGTCACGGTCATGTGACCGCGACGTCATCTCAGGCCCTGCTCACACAGCAACCCCGCAACGGGACGGCCACGTGCAGCGCTGAGAGGTGAGTATATCATTATTTTTTATTTTTATTCTTTTTTTTTAAACTAATATGGTTCCCAGGGCCTGGAGGAGAGTCTACTCTCCTTCACCCCGGGTACCATCTGCACATTATCCGCTTACTTCCCGCATCGTGGGCACAGCCCCATGGGGAAGTTAGCGGATCAATGCTTTCCTATGTGTGCAGAATCGCAGCGATTCTGCACAAAGAAGTGACATGCTGTGGAATGTAAACCGCTGCGTTTCTGCACGGTTTTTCCCGCAGCATGTGCACAGCGGATTGCGGTTCCCATAGGGTTTACATGTAAATGTAATCACTATGGAAACTGCTGCGGATCCACGGTAAAACCCACAAAATGTGAACATGGCCTTAGGGTTAGGCACCATGAAAAGTTGCATCAAATGACCCACAGTAGAAATTTAATAATGGCACAGCAACAGTCAGGCTTGAACCATGCATGAGACAGGATCTGGGCTTGCATTTGCAGCTTTAAATTTAAGTTCAAATTAAGAGGTGGAGGGACCGGTGGAGGCCTTGTATACTGGGAGACCTGATACCTCATGCAACAGCTGAAACTGTTTCTCTGCTCAGCCACACTCAGGTGGCACAACTATCAGCTTTGTAGACTACTATTGTCAGAAACATTAAAGGATAGTACCATAGGTAGTTGACTGAAAGTAAGTGCAGGCCTGCAGGTCTGGGAGCCTAACTGATAGAGGCAACACGCATGAAGGAGACCCAAGTTGGAGTCCAAACATTTCCAAAAATTTGGGGGCTCCACAGTTTCTACCCACGGTAGAAATAAAATAACTGGGCTCTGACATCCCTTCCACTACAGGCAACCCAACAGATGGAGACACAACTTGGGGTATCCACATTTCAAGAAATTGTTACTAACATTGGCAACAGAAGCCATGACAAAGGTGTCACAGACTACACCTTCACGTAGTCTGCCAAGTCTGTGACTGGGGTGCAAGAGTCATTGGAGATCCATGACTTTTTCATCTTGATGAAAGTTAGGCAGTTTACAGTTCCAGGGGATGGCTGGATGTGTTTATTCATCTGAACACCACCAGTAGCGCTGAAGATGGATCACCCAAAGTAGGGCAGTGGGGTACTCGGAGCCGAATCCTTCGGTTATCAGCGGGGATGTCACGGTGGCTGACCCGGTCCGTGGCCCTAGGGGTGTCCATTGAAAAATGGGGGAAAGGTCTTTAAAGGGGTAGTTCATGACGCCACCTGTAGTATTTGGTCAGGGTGACCGACGCTGCTTAGGGGTCCGCTGGGGTGATGTTATGGCAGCTTGATGGTATACCTTCCCACAGGTGAAGTGTATCCCCAGGGCTTCCCAGAAGTGTAGATGGTGGATGGTGTGAGGTGCAGTGAATAACGAGGACATAAGGTTGCAGTCTGTTTACCTTTTACTGAAGGCTTCAGTGTCCACAGTCCATGGCACCGGATCACAGGGTAGGCAGAGTCCGGCCGGTCTGAAGGCAAATCCAGAGTCTCCTTGTCCAGGTGGAATGCAATAGCCTTCCTATGCGCACAGTAACACAGTAGGCTCCCACTTGCATAAGCTCTAATGAGGCCCTCAATGTTATTACGCCTCTCACTGTTCCCCATGGTCGGATAGAACAAAACCCGTATGACTGATGGCCTGAGGCTTGTTTATAGGGACCCTAGAGATGCCCCGACCCCCACAAGTTGCCACCGTGTCTTCCTAGGTATTAAGGTCGGGCAGCCAACTTGGAATTGACTGTCCTGACGGTCTCTGGAGCTTGGAGACAGTTGCTCCCTCGGTATTCTGGCCACCGGCTTCGCGCACCAGGAGGATGCTGCTTCTCTTGACCACTATCCTCCCTGGTATCCACTTGTTGCTATGCCTTTGTTTCTCACTCACTGCAATACACTTCCTTTCAAAGTCTCTTTCTTTGGATGCTGCCGCATGTGGGCAGGCGCAGCTCTGTGGACTCTCGTCCTCCTCAGACCGCAGTCTGGATCTGACTGGACCTCGCTCCAGCCAGCTTCTGCCAAACTCCGTCGGGCTCTCACTGACTACCTTCCTAACCAACCCACCAGTTTTACCTAACTGTGAGGAGTGGCCTAGTAGATAGAACCTTTGCTCCCCCTGGTGGACTGGAGTGTGAAGTGTGTTGTGTGTGGTTGTGATACCTGGACAGAAGATCTCCTTTATTGCCTTCAGATGTAATATCGCTCCCCCTGGTGGAAGAACAACATTACTGCAATGACCAGGACTCCGGGGCGCTGCAAAGACATCTTCTAAAGGTACCTTCACACTAAGCGACTTTGCAGCGAGAACGACGACGATCCGTGACGTTGCAGCGTCCTGGATAGCGATCTCATTGAGTTTGACACGCAGCAGCGATCTGCATCCCGCTGTGATATCGCTGGTCGGAGCTAGAAGTCCAGAACTTTATTTCGTCGCTGATCACCCACTGTCTATCGCTGGATCGGCGTGTGTGACGCCGATCCAGCGATGTGTTCACTTGTAACCAGGGTAAATACCGGGTTACTAAGCGCAGGGCCGCGCTTAGTAACCCGATATTTACCCTGGTTACCATTGTAAAAGTAAAAAAAAAACCCAGTACATACTCACATTCTGATATCTGTCACGTCACGTTTTTACTTTTACAATGGTAACCAGGGTAAATATCGGGTTACTGCGCTTAGTAACCCAATGTTTACCCTGGTTACCCAGGTGCTGCAGGGGGACTTCGGCATCGTTGAAGACAGTTTCAATGATGCCGAAGTCGTTCCCCTGATCGTTGGTCGCTGGAGAGAGCTGTCTGTGTGACAGCTCCCCAGCGACCACACAACGACTTACCAACGATCATAGCCAGGTCGTATCGCTGGTCGTGATCGTTGGTAAGTCATTTAGTGTAACGGTACCTTAAGAGAACGCTGGCTGCCAGGCATGACAGACGAGCTAGGGCCACTCTTCCATTTTTGAAGACCAAAATGCAAAAGGGTCCAAATCCACCTAATGGCATTGAAAATGAGGTGGAGATACTCCTGCACTATCCTCCCCAGTCGTTAACTATGTTTCAGACCTGTACTATTCTGTTGTTGCTCGGGCTGGTCTAAAACATCTGTAAAACGACTCACAGAAATTGCTTTTGCCACTTACACTGCTGCTAATGTTTCTGCATTGACAACTCGACATTTCTAAGATTTGAAGTTTATAACTGAGATGCACACTATGTGACTTACTGCTGTCTTGGGGAAAACCATTGTGTTTTGATATTATGGCATGTGTGTGTCACTTTCCACGGGGAAGCAGCTGGCAAAATTTACTCTTGTACTATGGATCTAACAGAGTGGCAACCCAGTAGTCAGCACTATTTTTAATTCTAATATGGGCATCATATTCAAGAAGTGCAGCAAGAAGGTGCTCATGTGAGATGTGCTTCCATGAGGTCCAAGTCCATGGTGTGTTGAGGTGACACTCAAGCTTGCTTCCTCCGTCCCCTGCCACCAACTGCAGACAACAGAGAGGGGATCATTATCCTCTTCATTTCCTAACTTTTGGGCACCCATCACCTCTTCCTCCTCTCCCATTTTTTCATTGGCTCCTGCATCATCACTAATAGTTTGTCTGGCACCATGAGCCCCCCTCAATTGCTGTAATCCACACTTCCATTGCAACTGCAAGTGCAACGATGGTCCGTAACTTAGAGATATTGTTATCCTTTATGCATCCTTCTCTGCTTCCACCTCTTGCTCTGGGACTACCACCCCCTCCCTCAGACAATTCAAAGTGTTCAACAGCATGTAGATCACTGGAATAGTGATGCTTATGATGGCATTGTCAGCGCTGAACATCTTAGTAGCCATTGTGAAACTGTGCAGAAGGGTGCAAAGTTCATTGATCTCTGCTCACTCTGCAAGCGTGATTTGCACCAGGTCTGGACTGAGTTGGCCCACGCTATGCAAAAGGACATACTTTTTTCAGAGAATGGGTGATGTTGTCTGCGACATGCTGGTTTAATGCAGGCACAGCTTCCTTAGAAAAATAATGAGTACTCGGCAACTGGTACTGGGAACAACAACGGCCATCAGCTTTCAGAAACCATCTGACTCCACCAGGCGGAAAGGCAGCATTTCCGTGGCCAACGATTGGAGATGGTGACATTCAAGATCTTAGCTTTGCGATGTGCAGGAGGAAGCAATTTTTTACGTGACCAACTTTGAGACCAAGGGCTGGCTATTGTGCTGAGACACAGCGGAGTAAGGTGAACACAACAAACTGCTGGACTGTGAGTGAGGTGCAGGCGGAGATGTTATGGTGGTTTGAGAATGATGTGGTGTCATCGATGTCTGAGATTGGTCAAAAACAACAGGCAGGTCCACTTCTGTAACAGATGACATGCTCTCACTCACCCCAACTGTATCAGGTAAATAAGTGGAGGTTCTGCTGCCAGTGACACTTTCACGTTGACGGAGGAGGAAGCAGCAGCAGATGTGGTTGATGGGGCGGCAGTTGTTGCCGCATTTTAGCTCAGTTAGGTTCCCAGAATAATGCATGTTGATCGTGCCTGTGCCAGTTCATGCAGGTAGTAGTTAAATTATTGGAATTTCTGCCTCTACTGAGTCATTTTTTACAAAGATGGCAGAAAACAAGAGTTGGATTATCCGTTGCTGTCTCAAAAAAGGGCCCAGGCTAAGCAACCTTTGACAGCCCTGTAAACTGTAGACTCATAACCGCTGCTGACCACAACCTGAGTTGTGGCTGAGCATGCAGTGCTTGTCATGATTGCATCACTCCATGTCTGTGCGGGAAGCCGAAAAGTAACCTCTTCATTTTCTTCCTCCTCCAGTTCCTCTGCTAAGCTTCTCAGCTGTGTGCCTCTAGGTTCACACCAAGTGGGATCTACAACCTCATCTTCATCCTCTCTTTTCTTCCACTCCTCACCCTGAGAGTCATCCTCCTCTTACTGCTTTGACAGCACAGTACAGTCTTCATGCACCTCAGGTATCTGAGTCTTATCAGGATCACCTCCACCTGTGGGGGTTAACATCTGGTGATGAGGGACTGGATTCTGCTCGAACCCTACTTTGTCTGGCCCTGGGTACAACTGAAAAAAATGTTGGGCATCGTTGCAGATGCTTTCCTCCTCTTGAGTCTGTGAACCTTTGGAACAGACCTCTGATGCCCATGGAATAGAATGTGTGAAAGCTCTGCAGACTTGCCCATCTGTGGCTCCCCACAGTCAGTTGAGTGGTTAGAGAGTCATGAGTTGTCTTTTGTTAGGACGAGACGGTGTTTATTCAGTAGGGCTTTCAGTAACACTACCATCTACCTCACATACACCTCGAACACCAAGCCCATTCCTCCTTCCACCATGGCCTTGCTTTTTCTCACTTATGTTGGATGTCACTTAATTAACAATAAGTATTTATTTGATGAGATAGTATGGCCGGATCACTGAATTAGCACAAAGGTTTAGATGCTGAAATGTGGACTAGTGTTTGCACCACACATTTGACACAAAGGATTGATATGCTGGAAGGTCGATTTGATACTGTATCCTATATATCTGAATTAGCTGACAATAAACCGCCTAGCTAACTTTTCTCACTACCTGCAGTAGCAGCAGCCTCACTATGCCGTTACACTGACAAAATGGCACCAAAACCACATGTCTGCTTTTTATATGGAGAGGGACATGTTATTTCTGCAGCCAATGACACAAGCCCTTGTGTCTGGACATTGTGGATGGTTTCTGCTCCCTAATTGGCTGCTGGAATCTTCACATATTAAGTTAATAATACAAAAAAAAGAATAACAGTCTGCACCTCCTCTGACCTATCCCCACCCCTTCACCTCATCAAACACATGTCCCCACTCATCATACAGCTATCCTAACCGCTCATCATACACATACTAATCAAATTCCTGACAAAACATTAGTGGAAACTCAATCATTTACCGAACTTTGGCCGAATTTTGCCTATTTTGAGGAAAATGCTTGTGAATCCGAATCCGAATCCGAATGCGCAACGTTCATGCCAAATTTGAGATTGGCGAATGGTGAATGATTTCTGAACAAGTTTGCTCATCTCTAGCACAGACCTGCTGCCGCAGATCAGCATTAATGCCAATGGTTTAGAATAACTCTAGATTTAATGCGTAGGTGACCTAATATTTTTGTCCGTATAGTGAATTCAAATCAAATAAACAAAAGAATACAGAGTAAACACAGGAACAAGACTTTGATGTGAACTTGCCCCTTTAATTACCTGTTCTCATATATATGCATATTGCATAAAAATGTTTTTGCTTATTTTTCTATTTTATCATCTACTAAATAATTGTGGTATAACACCAGTACCTCTCAAGAATTGTAGGCAATATAATATTATTCAAGGAGAATAAAGAATAAATTGGGGAAAATACTGCATTCATGACATAGCATTCAGAAAGTGTTTAATTTTTTTCCTGAAATTATATTTCAGTATCTCAGTGTTACTGCTCTGATGGCTCAGTTAGCAGTCCAATAATAGTACAATACTGCAGCAATATACTTCCACATGGATTGATTTTTATTAAAAAATAATCCTTCTATTTGCTTTCTTGGATCAAGGATTATTTCTGATCTGTGAACCACACGATTTTAAAATTGCTTTAGATTTACTTTTTAATTTACCTTACAGATCAAAATCTTCTAATAACCAGTTTAATACTGTATTACATAAACTACCTAATACTCCCCCCCAAAAAAAAAAAAATGCTGCAATTAGCTGTATTATTTCAGTTTTCAAATACATACTTAATCATCCTTTTAAATAAATTTAGAATGTACACAGAACAATGAAAAGACTGTGAAATTAACCGCATTATGTAAAAAAAGTGTTTGTGCATCTCCGATACTTGAAATTAGAAGATACACTCCACTGGAGACAAAGACTGTTTTCAATCATTAGTTACAGGGTAATGCTATAAGTGAATAAAAAGAAATACATGTGAAAAATATCAAGCCAAATCCAAATTATGGCTCGTACACACGACTGATTATATCGGGCGAGTGCTATTCGTGGTTTTCACAGAAAGTACTACAACCCATGATATTCCATGACACAGTGCACATAACTGATTTTAATCCAAGTGTCCCAATGCAATGCAAAATAAATAGGTCCCTTAAAAATATCCGACCGCACTCGAATGACATCCGAGTATGATCTGGTTTTCACAGACTAACAGAATGGAGACGATGGAGAAACTTGGCATATTTCTCCTGCTACCAGCCAGCATTCACAGAAGTATCATAATGACAGACGCGAGGGTTCTTCTGCAGACCACTGACTGTCATGACAACCCATTGGTAAACTGCGATCACGTGACAATGGTGTCATTTGGCAGGACTCGTGGCACGCTTCTGGCCTACACACTTCTGGCAGGCCAAGACCTCCAACTACATCTGTTAGAGTCACTTGGTGACTGATTAAATCAACCATCAAGTGCGGGGAAAGATCCGAGCTCAGCGCTAGAGCCTGCATCAAAGGCAGGAATTGGCCGATGACGTTAATGTACATGATCATACGTGAAGGGGATAAACAAGTAATTGATATCTAAAATGTTATACATGGTTGAGCTACATAAAAGCAAATACTTCCCACAATTTGAGATATTGTATATGTTTCTACACTGTTGACTACTTTTCACCCTTAACCCCTTCACCACGTTGGGTTTTTCCATTTTTGAGTTTCCATTTTTTGCTCCCCTTCTTTCCAGTGCCATAACGTTTACATTTTTCCATCAATATGGCCATATGAGGACTTGTTTTTGCCGAACGAGTTTTAATTTTGAACGACACCATTGGTTTTACCATATTTTGTACTGGAAAATGGGAAAGAAAATTAAAAGTGCAAAATTACAAAAAAAGTGCAATTCCACAATTGGTATTTGATTTTTGTTTTTTATACCATGTTCACTAAACGCTAAAACTGAACTGCTGATATGATTCTCCAGGTCATTATGAGTATATACCAAACATGTATATGTTCTTTTTAATTTCAGTGGTGAAAAAAAATTCCAAATTTTGAAAAGAAAAAAAAAGTCGCCATTTTCTAAGACCAGTAGCGTCTCAATTTTTCTGGATCTGGGGCTGAGTGAGGATTTATTTTTTGCAACCTGAGCTGACATTTTTATTGATATAATTTTGGTGTAGACTGTATTTCATTTTAATGCAATGTTGCGGCAACCAAACAACATAATTCTGGCGTTCTGATTATTTTCTCGTTACGCCGTTTACCGATTGGATTCATTCTTTTTACATATTGATAGATCAGGTGATTCTGAATGCAGTGATACCAAACATGTGTAACTTTTTTTTAAATTGTTTTATTTTGAATGGTGGTGATTTCAACTTTTAGAATTTGTAATTTTTTAAATATTTTTTTTTTTTTTAACTTTTTTGCTAGCATTAATAGTCTTCATGGGAAACTAGAAGCTGCAACAATCCAATTGCGTGTGGTACACATAACAGGGCTGCAGCCAGATCCCACAGCAAAACGGGGAGGTGACCCTACAACCAAGGTCATGAAGAGATTAAAGGGGTTGTTTTACAAACAAAAATATTGGATGTGTTAAAAAAAAGGTTCCTGTGCTGACATAATCTTACATATGTGCTCCTGCTCTGTGCTGTGTAATGGCTGTGTCTGACCATACAGGGACATGGTCTGGTCATACCACAGCTCCTGGGCAGGAGAGAAAGCAAAAGACTATACAGACATTACGGCACAGGTCACAGCCGATTCTTTCTTTGAGTTAAAATATTGTTTAGAAACAGACAGAAAAATGTGTTACTCACAAAAAGAATCAGCTGTGATACCCTGCTGTAATGTCTGTATACTCTCTTTTGCATTCTCCCCAGGACAGGAACATTTTTTAAACACATCCAATTGTTGAGTTTATTTTTATTCCAAGATCTGTTGATTAAAATATACTTTTGTTCATTGCACAACCCCCTTACATAGACATACTGACTGATTCCAAGTTTGTAGACATCTGTGATGCCAATAACAGGACACACCTTAGTTTAACCTGTCCCTATTGACAAAATATTTCAGTCTTTTCTTGACTTACCACCATTTTTGTTCAAACCATTCAAAAGCAATATCTGATTTTCATAAGATGAGTTGATATTCAGTAAGTTTATGTTGAAAAGTACTTTAGTCAGTTTCAAGTTATTTCAGTGACCATTGTGGGTTTTTCTTCTTTTAAAAGAAGTGTGCCAAGTTCATTTTTATCCATGTGGGTATTCCGATGTGCCAGAAAAGCAGAATCTCCCTCCTTCCCATAAGTGGCAACATTTTACAACCTATGACTCTCAAATTCATGTAGGGATGCACTGAACATATTGATTTAACAAGTGTTTAACACAATTTTAGACCATTGGGCGGTGAGCATGTATTTCAGAGCTTTACACATAGATCACAGAATAAATCTGAGTCTTAATTCAAGCTTTGGGAGGCTGAATGAACAAGTTAACAGCAGACCAACATTTTTTTTTACGATGTTCACTATGACGTATTATTAAGAAGACGGCTTTATCCTTTTATTCTTCGAGTTGATTCACATATTTTTTTTAGGTTTTGCTACTATAACACATTAAAAAATTCATCACCATATTTTGACAGCTATCATTTTTTTATTTTTCTGCGATTTTTCATGTGTGAGCTTGTTTTTGTGGCATGAGTTAAAATTTTTGTTGCTACCATTTTGGAGAATATGACTTTTTGAATCGCTTTTTATTCTGATTTTTGAAATGCAGAGTGAACAAAAAACAGCAATTCATCAATTGTTTTTCTTGTTACTAGGTAGTAAAAGTGCTAAGACAGCTTCATTCCTCGGGTCAGTACGATTACAGTGATACCACATTTATAAAGATTTATAGGTTTAAAATTAAACACACCAGTAGCGCTTCAGAATCTCTGAATCCTGCAGTGGATACAAATACAGTGCCACCCTTCTGTATTAATAGCTATAAACAGATATATATATATATATATAAACAATCCGCGCTGGGTTCTCTATTTTTATAGCCACTAGATACCTCCAAAAGAACAATAAGTATTTGCACCTTTTATATGGCTTTTAAGAAATGTTTAAAATAGGTTTGTGCTGTTTTAAAAAAAAAAAAAACTCCACCATGGAGTACAACATTGCCCAAATAATAAAAGAAGTTCTGAGCGATGGTACAGTAACTATCCGTTGAATGATAAGTTAGTTTTTTACCTGGTGCGGTATAAACGATAATGTCCACAATTCCCTTTAGTCGGTCTATGTGAAAGTCCAAATGTGGAAGGGTGCGGCTTCGGTGGAGTTTGCTCTTCCGCTTTCATGTGAGCGGACTCCAGGCAGTGCCCCGGACGGCGGCAAACAGCCCTGTGCTCACTCACTACTAGCAGCGACTAAGCGCTGTTGTGCAGCTCTCGGTTCTCTGCTTCCGCTCACGTGAAAGCGGAAGAGCAAACTCCACTGAAGCCGCACCCTTCCACATTTGGACTTTTCACAAAGACCGACTAAAGGGAATTGTGGACATTATCGTTTATACCGCACCAGGTAAAAAACTAACTTATCATTCAACGGATAGTTACCATCGCTCAGAAATTCTTTTATTATTTGGGCAATGTTGTACTCCATGGTGGAGTATTTTTTAAAAAAACCGCACAAACCTATTTTAAACATTTCTTAAAAGCCATATAAAAGGTGCAAATACTGTACTTATTGTTCTTTTGGAGGTATCTAGTGGCTATAAAACTAGAGATTTATAGGTTTGTTGCTTTACACAATAAAAACAATATTATAGAAAAAAATTGTTTTAGAACTTCCATAATCTGAGAGATATAACTTTTTTTGTGCTGACAGCTTTTTGGAGATTGGTTTCTATGAGACAAGATGATGTTTTCAGGCATACCATTTTTACTTACATTTGACTTTTATTCGCTTTTATGATGATTAAAAATCATTTTTTCCAAGGTTTTTTTATGATGTAGCAGTTAAATATTGTGACAGTTGTATAGATCAGGTCTTTATGGACTTGATGATACTAAATATGTGTTCACATGTATTGCAATTAGTGATGAGTAGTGTTGAGCATTCCGATGCTGCAAGTATCGGGTATCGGCCGATACTTGCTGTATCGGAATTCCGATACCGGGATTCCGATACTCTTGTGGTATCGGGTATCGGGTATCGCAACAACATTAATGTTAAAATGTGTAAAAGAGAGAATTAAAATAAAAAATATCGCTATACTCACCTCTCCGACGCAGCCGGGACTTCAGCGAGGGAACCGGCAGCATTGTTTGTTTAAAATTCGCGCTATTACTTGGTTACGTGAATTCCCGGCTTGTGATTGGTCAGGTCGGCCACGTTGCCGGGACGCGGACCAATCACAGCAAGCCGTGACGAAATTACGTCACGGCTTGCTGTGATTGGTCCGCGTCCCGGCAATATGGCCGCCCTGACCAATCACAAGCCGTGACGTCACGGGAGGCTGGACACGCGCCCATTTTAAAATGAGCGCGTCCAGCCTCCCGGCTTGTGATTGGTTGACCGCGGCGCAACCAATCACAAGCCGTGACGTCACGGGAGGCTGGACACGCGCCAATTTTAAAGTGAGCGCGTGTCCAGCCTCCCGTGACGTCACGGCTTGTGATTGGTCAGGGCGGCCATATTGCCGGGACGCGGACCAATCACAGCAAGCCGTGACGTAATTTCGTCACGGCTTGCTGTGATTGGTCCGCGTCCCGGCAACATGGCCGACCTGACCAATCACAAGCCGGGAATTCACGTAACCAAGTAATAGCGCGAATTTTAAACAAACAACGCTGCCGGTTCCCTCGCTGAAGTCCCGGCTGCGTCGGAGAGGTGAGTATAGCGATATTTTTTATTTTAATTCTTTCTTTTACACATTTATATGGTTCCCAGGGCCTGAAGGAGAGTTTCCTCTCCTTCAGACCCTGGGAACCATCAGGAATACCGTCCGATACATGAGTCCCATTGACTTGTATTGGTATCGGGTATCGGTATCGGATTGGATCCGATATTTTGCCGGTATCGGCCGATACTTTCCGATACCGATACTTTCAAGTATCGGACGGTATCGCTCAACACTAGTGATGAGCGAGCATACTCATTGCTCGGGTTTTCCTGAGCACACTCGGTTGGTCTCTGAGTATTTGTAAGTGCTTGGAGATTTAGTTTTCCTTACCTCAGCTGCATGATTTACAGCTGATAGACAGCTTGAATACATGTGGTAATTCCCTAGCAACCAGGCAACGCACACATGTACTCAGGCTGGCTAGAAGCCGTAAATCATACAGCTGAGTCAACAAAAACTAAATCTCCGAGCAGTTACAAATACTCAGAGACCAACCGAGCGTGCTCAGGAAGACCCGAGCAACGAGAACACTCGCTCATCACTAATTGCAATGCATTAGATCTGTCAGTTCTACATTGTCAGAACACCTTTTAGACTCTTACAGGTCACCATACTTGGCATACTCAGAGATTATTATTTGACCTTCAGTTGCCATGACCTTCAGCCGCTCTCTATTATAGTTTTGTAGGGGTGCCAATGGAGTGAGAGACGGAGCTATGATTGATATTGTTTGCAGTAATCAGAGGGTTAAAGAGCCTGGGGAACCTTTACAGGAGGAGACCAACTTTCAATTAAAGGGGTATTCTCATCTACAAGAGCTTATCACCATATGTAGTAGGTGCATTAATAATAATATTAGCAAATGTATAAATGTATAGTTTTTCTGATTTGCCATGTCTCTCCTCATGTGCAGGCATTGCAGAACCTTGGGTATCCATTGTTATTGCAACTAGCAACTAGCTTACTAACTGTCACTATATCATTGGTCATAACAATGGATACCTGAGGTCCTGCAATGCCCTGCACATGAGGTAAGCAATATAGCAAATCAGAAAAACTATACAACTTTTCTGATTGTAAATATTTGCTAATATTATTATTACACCTACTATATATTGGGGTAGGATCTTGGAGATGGGAATACCCCTTTAAGCTGAGTTCCCGATGTCAATTGGGTGGCACATTTCATGTGCCCGCATAATCACCTGGACTTGCTGATACATCCATTTGTGGAAACTTGGTGCTAAATAGAATTTACTAATACGTCCAATTTTGGGAAGGACGTAAAACACTCTTGAACTTGTTTAGCCAATTTAGAGACAATCTATTAACTCCACTGCAAAATAATGAAATTGACAAGGATATCCTACTAAAATTCCACAAATCTAAATGTGGATTTTACCAAAAAGAGAAAAAAGGTATTGTGTATAAAGAAGGATCACCAAAATCAGTATAGCAAAAAGGTATATATAAATTTATTGAAACATATCAACAAAAGGCAAACAACCAAACAATTAAAAACAAATAATAAACCATAAGGCATTGACAATGCCTGATGAAGAGACCTGAGTAGTCTCGAAAGCTTGCAATTTGTTACCATCTTTTCAGTTAGCCATCAAAAGGTATCAACCACTGAGGACTCTCAATTCTAAATATTTTTCTATCTATTGGCTAATACGGTACCAAGATATACAGTACAGACCAAAAGTTTGGACACACTTTCTCATTTAAAGATTTTTCTGTATTTTCATTTACTATGAAAATTGTACATTCACACTGAAGGCATCAAAACTATGAATTAACACATGTGGAATTATATACTTAACAAAAAAGTGTGAAACAACTGAAAATATGTCTTATATTCTAGGTTCTTCAAAGTAGCCACTTTTTTGCTTTGATGACTGCTTTGCACACTCTTGGCATTCTCTTGATGAGCTTCAAGAGGTAGTCACCGGGAATGGTTTTCACTTCACAGGTGTGCCCTGCCAGGTTTAATAAGTGGGATTTCTTGCTTTATAAATGGGGTTGGGACCACCAGTTGTGTTGTGTAGAAGTCTGGTGGATACACAGCTGATGGTCCTACTGAATAGACTGTTAGAATTTGTATTATGGTAAGAAAAAAGCAGCTAAGTAAAGAAAAACGAGTGTCCATCATTACTTTAAGAAATGAAGATCAGTCAGTCCAAAAAATTGGGAAAACTTAGAAAGTGCAGTGGCAAAAACCATCAAGAGCTACAAAGAAACTGGCTCACATGAGGACCGCACCAGGAAAGGAAGACCAAGAGTCACCTCTGCTTCTGAAGATAAGTTTATCCCCGTCACCAGCCTCAGAAATCGCAGGATAGCAACAGCTCAGATTAGAGACCAGGTCAATGCCACACAGAGTTGTAGCAGCAGACACATCTCTACAACAACTGTTAAGAAGAGGTTGCTAGGAAACCACTGCTAAGGACAGGCAACAAGCAGAAGAGACTTGTTTTGGCTAAAGAACACAAGGAATGGACATTAGACCAGGGGAAATCTGTGCTTTGGTCTGATGAGTCCAAATTTGAGATCTTTGGTTCCAACCCCCGTGTCTTTGCGCGACGCAGAAAAGGTGAACGAATGGACTCTACATGCCTGGTTCCCACCGTGAAGCATGGAGAAGGAGGTGTGATGGTGTGGGAGTGCTTTGCTGGTGACACTGTTGGGGATTTATTTAAAATTGAAGGCATACTGAACAAGCATGGCTACCACAGCATCTTGCAGTGGCATGCTATTCCATCCGGTTTGCGTTAATTTGGACCATCATTTATTTTTCAACAGGACAATGACCCCAAACACACCTCCAGGCTGTGTAAGGGCTATTTGATCAAGAAGGAGAGTGATGGGGTGCTATGCCAGATGACCTGGCCTCCACAGTCACCAGACCTGAACCCAATCGAGATGAAGGCAAAAGTGCCAACAAGTGCTAAGCATCTCTGGGAACTCCTTCAAGAATGTTGGAAGACCATTCCCGGTGACTACCTCTTGAAGAACATCAAGAGAATGCCAAGAGTGTGCAAAGCAGTCATCAAAGCAAAAGGTGGCTACTTTGAAGAACCTAGAATATAAGACATATTTTCAGTTGTTTCACACTTTTTTGTTAAGTATATAATTCCACATGTGTTAGTTCATAGTTTTGATGCCTTCAGTGTGAATGTACAATTTTCATAGTTATGAAAATACAGAAAAATCTTTAAATGAGAAGGTGTGTCCAAACTTATGGTCTGTACTGTATATCTTTCCTGTATCAAAAATATTAGACTTTCTAGTTTTTTTTTATTGAAGAATATTATTTATGTCATGTCTGTAACAAGCAAAACTGGATGGACCTTTGCCTTCAGAATCTTCCATCACCCCCTTAATGAAGCACTCCTTCCATCAAACTTTTTATCCTCTTAAAATGATGCAGTCATCATATTATACAGCACTGTGTACTTACAATTACTCATTTTGCCTTTCTACCCAGCTAATTATTTTCTTTTCTCAGCTCTATGTAGAAATAGGAAATTTCTTTTCCCTGCAGAAATTATTCCTTTCTTCAACTCCTTACCCAGCTGCTCCCTCCTCCCCGTGCCATTGCCTCTTGCAGTGACTGAAGATTCATACAGGGAAAATTGACTTCATGTTTCTACATAGGGCTTAGAAGTATTTAGCTAGTCAGTTTGTAATCATGTGATGTCATAGATCTAATGGAAAACAAAAGAATTAGGTGGGTAGAAAGGCAAAATGGTCAATTGTAAGTACACAATGCTATATAATATGATGACTGCAATATATTAAGAGAATAACAATTTTGATGGGAGTACCAATAATTCCATGTAAACATCTAAATGTTTCCAGTCAATGCTGATTTGTTCTGCATATCAGTAGGAGGAATTTTTGCCCATTTCTCCAAAATTGCTTTACTGTTAGTCTGTTGTGCTGGTGTTTTTTTTTCCCATGAACTGCTCACTTCAAGTCTGTCCACAACATTTTGACTTTGCCATTACAAAACTTTAAGTTTATTCTCCTTTAGCCATTCATATGCAGAACAATTTGTGTGTGCTTTGTGTCTTTGTTTTGCTGCACTGCTCATAATTTGGACTTTTGTACAAACATTTTATGTAAGATTAAATTCAGATTTTATTGTTTCATTAATGATGACAAGTAGTGATGAATGAACGTGCTTGGGTAAGGTGTTACTGTTATGCAAACATGCTCATGTGCTAACTGAGTGTCTTTGGCGTGCTTAAAAAATATGTTTGAGTCCCCGTGCCTGCATGTCTCATGGCTGTTCAACAGCCTCAACACATTCAGGGATTGCCTGTTTGTTAGGCAATCTCTGCATGTGTTGCAGATCTCTAACAGCCATGTGACATGCTGCCATGGGTACTTGAACATATTTTTCGAACATGCCGAAGACACTCGGTTAGCACACAAGCATGTTGGAAAACACCTTATCTGAGCAAGTTCACTCATCACTAGTGACAAAATCTCCTGGTCCAGATGCAGCAAAACTGGCAGAAACTATGATACTACTACCACTGTATTTCATAAATGATATGAGATTTTATGCTGTAATGTATTGATTTTCTTTCCTACAAACAAAACACGTCTCTTTTAATCCAAAAAGCTTTATTTTGTTCACAATTGTCCACAAACTATTGTTCCAATAGCCATCTGGCACGTTCAGGTGACCTTTAGCAAACTGCAGATGTTCAATTTGGAAAGCAATGTCTTTCTCTTTGCCATCCTTCCATGCATGCAATTGCTGTTCAACGTCCTCCTAATGGTGGGCTCATGAACATTAGTTAACATGAGGGAGACCTTTAGTTGCTTAGAAATTACCTTGACTGCCTTTGTGACCTGTCGGACTATTGTATGATCTGCTTTTGGACTACTTCTTGTTGGTCTATTACTCTTGGGGATAGTAATAATGGTCATGTATTTCCTCCATTTGTACACAACCTATATAACTGTGGATTGTTCTAGACAAAACTCTATAAATGTTTTGTAATGTCTTACAACTTAATGAGCATCATTATCTCGTCTTTTAAAGTTATTATAAATCTCCTGTAGCATTCATCTATGAACACGCTCCTGCCACTTCTGCCATGATTACTAGGCAGCGGTTCAGTTAAACCTTAGGATGGCTGGGACTTTGTCCTTTCAGCATGTGTCTTCTGTTTTGTTCTGGCAGCTCATTAGTTAATTAGTAATTAGTTTTTTTTGCTGTAGACAGGGGCAGGTCTCCTTCCTATTTAAACTTTCAGCAGTTAATCCCTGGCTGCCAATTATAGCTTTGCTAGTCTTTTTCTTAGTGCTCTCTAGTATTGTTTTTTTTAATCATGAAAACATTTATTTAGAACATTCATCAGGATTAACAACATTGTTTTCTAAAAAACAAGAATCAATGTTATATTACATCACATATATATATGCAGTACAAACAAACCTTTGCATTTTCCCATAAAGAAAAAATCCTTAAATCCAACAAACCCCAACCCTACCAAAATCTAACAATTCCCTTTTCTCTTTCTGGTGTGCAACCCATTACTAAATCTATTTTTATTATAATATTAAGGAGTTAAGCAACACATTACTTGCCAGCTCCTCGGAAACCAGGTATTTAATTCAGTTATCCAACTGTTTACCAAATTTAACTGTTGCTCTCATTTTACTATATACTTTCTTTTCCATCAGTATTGTATTATTCCATCAATCTATTATTTCATAGATCAAGGGAGACCAGATGAGTTAACCCCTGGAGATTCGGGTTCAGCGAACCATTGAAAAAAAAGATTTGGTTAGGGTACTAGAACAGTACCCAAGCCCAAACCCAGACCCCATTCCCTTGAATGGGGGCAGAGCATTCAGTTCAAACACTACCTCTGATTGGCATTAAAATCATTAATGCAGGTCAGAGAGCCGCGGTTCCCACACTGACAAAAGTTTACCTCCGGAGACTGCCGGCAGTTAATGGGACTACTACTCCCATCAGCCGACGCCTGCTGCCCCTAATAACAGCAAGAGCATGTGCAGCTGATGGGAGTATTCATAAGCCAGCGCATGCGCTCTAAATAAATAATCCAAGAAAACGGCATGCGTTTTCCTGTATTTTACATAACCAACCACGCAAAACTGACAGCTGCGTGCTGCAACACTCAGCTGTCAGCTTTAGCAAGGCTGTATCAAGAGTAGAGAGGTCCCCCTCATTTTTGACAACCAGCCTTACTAAAGCAGACAGCTGGGGCTGGTATTCTCAGGCTGGTAAGGAGCCAAGGATGTTGGCTCCTCAGCCTAAAAATAGCAGCCCACAGCCACCCAAAAAATGTGCACCTATTAGACGCACCAATTCTGTCAATTTCCACTTGCCCTGTGGTGGTGGCAAGTGGAGTTCATGGGCATCAAGCCCACAGCATCTATAAGTCGGACCCCTGAACTGCAGGGACCTCGGAGAGATTACCGCTAGCAGAAAAGTTCTCACAGTGCAGTGGTGAGTTCACCAGAATTCACGTGAGATATTTCTCCCGGTAAACTGCAGTGAAATCACCACTGCAAAGGAGAACCCATGTTGTTTTTTTAAATGATTTATTTAGAGAGAAGGTGCCGGGTGATGAATACTCCTATCAGCTGCACATGTTTTTGCTGTTATTAGCGACAGCAGGTGTCGGCTGATGGGAGTAGTAATCCCATCAGCTGATGCCAGTGACAGCATGGGAACTGCAACTCTCTGATCAGTGGTAATGATTTACAGTACTGCCGGTCACAGTCACAATTGCTGGGTCTTCTGACAAAAGACAGCGTGTCCCCGCAGCACTCTGATGGTAACAATCTTACCGCTATCAGAACTGCTGATAAACCACAGCATTAGAGGAAACTCAATCATTTACCAAATTTTGCGAAAATGCTTGGGAATCTGTTGTGAATTCCGTTCTCGGACTCCCTCCTGTGGTCATGAATGGTACTTTGGTTAGTTCTGCTCTTGGACTCCCTCTGGTGGCTTTGAGCGGAACTGCTGGTCTCTGAGGTTTGCTTTCTCAGCTGACCTCGTTTACTGTTAGGCTGGCTTCCCTATTTAACTCTACTCAGATCGTTACTTCATGCCAGCTGTCAATGTATCAGTATTGGTTCAGATCTCTCTTGGACTTCTCTGAGGACCTGTCTATTCCAGCAGAAGCTAAGTCTTTGCTAGTTCATTTGTTGTTACTGCTTCCTGAATATATTTCTTAGTACTGCTAATTTCTAGTCCAGCTTGCTATCATGATATTCTCTTGCTAGCTGGAAGCTCTGGGGTGCAGAGTGGCACCTCCACACCGTGAGTCGGTGTGGGGAGTCTTTTTGCTTATTCTGCGTGGTTTTTTGTAGTCTTTTGTGCTGACCGCATAATTCCCTTTTCTATCCTCTGACTATTTAGTGAAGTCTGGCCTATTTTGCTAAAACCTGTTTCATTCTTGTGTTTGTGACTTTCCTCTTAACTCACAGTCAATATATTTGGGGGGCTGCCTTTACCTTGGGGGAATTTCTCTGAGGCAAGGTTAGGCTCTATTTCTATTTCTTTAGGGGTAGTTTTCTTTGCAGTGTGTTTTGTCTCTCTTTTCCCCTTAATCTCTGGGTGGTTCAGGACTCAGGTGTAGATATGGATATTCAAGGTCTGTCCTCTTGTGTGGATCATCTCACTGCAAGAGTACAAAGAATTCAAGATTATGTAGTTCAGAATCCGATGTTAGAGCCTAGAATTCCAATTCCTGATTTGTTTTCTGGGGATCGATCTAAGTTTCTGAATTTCAAAAATAATTGTAAACTGTTTCTTGCTTTGAAACCCCGCTCCTCTGGTGACCCCATTCAGCAAGTAAAAATTATTATTTCTTTGTTGCGTGGCGACCTGTTGTGAATTTACTTTTTGCTCCCTCTAGTGGTTACTAGTTTTTTGACTCTGGTTTTTCTGTCATTCCTTCTATCCGCACCTGGGTCGTTAGTTAAGGGTGTTGCTATTTAAGCTCCCTGGACCTTCAGTTCAATGCCTGGCAACGTAGTTATCAGAGCTAGTCTGCTGTGCTCTTGTCTACTGATCCTGGTTCCAGTTATATCAGCTAAGTCCGCTTTTTGCTTTTTGCTATTTTGTTTTGGTTTTGTATTTTTGTCCAGCTTGTTCCAAATATATATCCTGACCTTTGCTGGAAGCTCTAGGGGGCTGGTGTTCTCCCCCCGGACCGTTAGACGGTTCGGGGGTTCTTGAATTTCCAGTGTGGATTTTGATAGGGTTTTTGTTGACCATATAAGTTACCTTTCTTTATTCTGCTATCAGTAAGCGGGCCTCTCTGTGCTAAACCTGGTTCATTTCTGTGTTTGTCATTTCCTCTTACCTCACCGTTATTATTTGTGGGGGGCTTCTATCCAGCTTTGGGGTCCCCTTCTCTGGAGGCAAGAAAGGTCTTTTGTTTTCCTCTACTAGGGGTAGCTAGATTCTCCGGCTGGAGCGTGTCATCTAGAATCAACGTAGGAATGATCCCCGGCTACTTCTAGTGTTGGCGTTAGGAGTAGATATATGGTCAACCCAGCTACCACTGCCCTATGAGCTGGATTTTTGTATTCTGCAGACTTCCACGTTCCTCTGAGACCCTCGCCATTGGGGTCATAACAGTTTGCCAGGCCAGTATTAAATGTTTAATGCAATTGCAGAAGAGGGATTATAAGAAAGAAGATTCTGAGTTTTTTTTTTTTTCTTCTTCCCCTTTACCTCAGAGTGGCTATGCTTGCTGCAGACATGAATGTCCAGACCTTGATTACAAGTGTGGACCAGCTGGCTACTCGTGTGCAGGGCATACAAGACTATGTTATCAGTAATCCTAGGTCAGAACCTAAAATACAGATTCCTGAACTGTTTTCCGGAGACAGGTTTAAGTTTAGGAATTTTGTGAATAATTGTAAATTGTTTTTGTCCCTGAGACCCTGTTCATCTGGAGACTCTGCTCAGCAAGTAAAAATTGTTATTTCGTTCTTACGGGGCGACCCTCAGGATTGGGCTTTTTCGCTGGCGCCAGGAGATCCGGCATTGGCTGATATTAATGCGTTTTTTCTGGCGCTCGGTTTACTTTATGAGGAACCCAATCTTGAGATTCAGGCAGAAAAGGCCTTGCTGGCTATGTCTCAGGGGCAGGACGAGTCTGAAGTGTACTGCCAAAAATTTCGGAAATGGTCCGTGCTGACACATTGGAACGAGTGTGCACTGGCCGCTAATTTTAGAAATGGCCTTTCTGAAGCCATTAAGAATGTTATGGTGGGTTTTCCCATTCCCACAGGTCTGAATGATACTATGGCACTGGCTATTCAAATTGACCGGCGGTTGCGGGAGCGCAAAACCACAAATTCCCTCATGGTGTTGTCTGAACAGACACCTAATTCGGTGCAATGTGATAGAAAAATCGCAAATTCCCTCATGGTGTTGTCTGAACAGACACCTGATTTAATGCAATGTGATAGAATCCTGACTAGAAATGAGCGGAAAATTCATAGACGCCGGAATGGCTTGTGCTACTACTGTGGTGATTCTACACATATTATCTCAGCATGCTCTAAACGTATAGCTAAGGTTGTTAGTCCTGTCACCGTTGGTAATTTGCAACCTAAATTTATTCTGTCTGTAACTTTGATTTGCTCACTGTCGTCTTTTCCTGTCATGGCGTTTGTAGATTCAGGTGCTGCCCTGAGTCTTATGGATCTGTCATTTGCTAAGCACTGTGGTTTTACTCTTGAACCATTAGAAAATCCTATTCCTCTTAGGGGTATTGATGCTACGCCATTGGCAGCAAATAAACCGCAGTATTGGACACAGGTTACCATGTGCATGACTCCTGAACACCGCGAGGTGATACGTTTCCTGGTTTTACATAAAATGCATGATTTGGTTGTTTTAGGGCTGCCATGGTTACAGACCCATAATCCAGTCCTGGACTGGAAGGCTATGTCAGTCTCAAGTTGGGGCTGTCGTGGTATTCATGGGGATTCCCTGCCTGTGTCTATTGCTTCTTCTACGCCTTCGGAAGTTCCGGAGTATTTGTCTGATTATCAGGATGTCTTCAGTGAGTCTGAGTCCAGTGCACTGCCTCCTCATAGGGACTGTGACTGTGCTATAGATTTGATCCCAGGCAGTAAATTTCCTAAGGGAAGACTGTTTAATCTGTCGGTACCTGAACATACCGCTATGCGTTCATATATCAAGGAGTCTCTAGAGAAAGGACATATTCGTCCGTCTTCTTCCCCTCTTGGTGCGGGATTCTTTTTTGTGGCAAAAAAGGACGGATCTTTGAGACCTTGTATTGATTATCGGCTTTTAAATAAGATCACTGTCAAATTTCAGTATCCTTTACCGCTGTTGTCTGACTTGTTTGCCCGGATTAAAGGTGCCAAGTGGTTCACCAAGATAGATCTTCGTGGTGCGTACAACCTTGTGCGCATTAAGCAAGGTGATGAATGGAAAACCGCATTCAATACGCCCGAAGGTCATTTTGAGTACTTGGTGATGCCTTTTGGGCTCTCCAATGCGCCTTCAGTTTTTCAGTCCTTTATGCATGACATTTTCCGGAAGTATCTGGATAAATTTTTGATTGTTTATCTGGATGATATTTTGGTTTTTTCTGATAATTGGGATTCGCATGTGGAGCAGGTCAGGTTGGTCTTTAAAATTTTGCGTGAAAATTCTTTGTTTGTCAAGGGCTCAAAGTGTCTCTTTGGTGTACAGAAGGTTCCCTTTTTGGGGTTCATTTTTTCCCCTTCTGCTGTGGAGATGGACCCAGTCAAGGTCCGAGCTATTCTTGATTGGACTCAGCCCTCGTCAGTTAAGAGTCTACAGAAGTTCTTGGGTTTCGCTAACTTCTACCGTCGTTTTATCGCTAATTTTTCTAGCATTGTGAAACCTTTGACGGATATGACCAAGAAGGGCTCCGATGTAGCTAACTGGGCTCCTGCTGCCGTGGAGGCTTTCCAGGAGTTGAAACGCCGGTTTACTTCGGCGCCTGTTTTGTGCCAGCCCGATGTCTCACTTCCCTTTCAGGTTGAGGTGGATGCTTCAGAGATTGGAGCAGGGGCCGTTTTGTCGCAGAGAGGCCCTGGTAGCTCTGTTATGAAACCTTGTGCCTTTTTCTCTAGGAAGTTTTCGCCTGCCGAGCGAAATTATGATGTGGGCAATCGGGAGTTGTTGGCCATGAAATGGGCATTTGAGGAGTGGCGTCATTGGCTCGAGGGTGCTAAGCATCGTGTGGTGGTCTTGACTGATCACAAAAATCTGATGTATCTCGAGTCTGCTAAACGCCTTAATCCGAGACAGGCCCGCTGGTCATTGTTTTTCTCCCGCTTTGATTTTGTTGTCTCGTATTTACCAGGTTCAAAGAATGTGAAGGCCGATGCTCTTTCTAGGAGCTTTGTGCCTGATGCTCCTGGAGTCGCTGATCCTGTTGGTATTCTTAAAGATGGAGTTATCTTGTCAGCTATTTCTCCGGATCTGCGACGTGTGTTGCAGAGATTTCAGGCTGATAGGCCTGAGTCTTGTCCACCTGACAGACTGTTTGTCCCGGATAAGTGGACCAGCAGAGTCATTTCCGAGGTTCATTCCTCGGTGTTGGCAGGTCACCCGGGAATTTTTGGCACCAGAGATCTGGTGGCCAGGTCCTTTTGGTGGCCTTCCTTGTCAAGGGATGTGCGGTCATTTGTGCAGTCCTGTGGGACTTGTGCTCGAGCTAAGCCTTGCTGTTCTCGTGCCAGCGGTTTGCTCTTGCCCTTGCCTGTCCCGAAGAGACCTTGGACACATATCTCCATGGATTTCATTTCTGATCTTCCGCTATCCCAGGGCATGTCCGTTATCTGGGTGATATGTGATCGCTTCTCAAAGATGGTCCATTTGGTTCCTTTGCCTAAGCTGCCTTCCTCTTCCGATCTGGTTCCTGTGTTTTTCCAGAACGTGGTTCGTTTGCACGGCATCCCTGAGAATATTGTGTCAGACAGAGGATCCCAGTTCGTTTCCAGATTCTGGCGATCCTTTTGTAGTAGGATGGGCATTGATTTGTCGTTTTCGTCTGCTTTCCATCCTCAGACTAATGGACAGACGGAGCGAACCAATCAGACTTTGGAGGCTTATTTGAGGTGTTTTGTCTCTGCTGATCAGGACGATTGGGTGACATTCTTGCCGTTGGCTGAGTTTGCCCTTAATAATCGGGCTAGTTCCGCCACCTTGGTTTCGCCTTTTTTCTGCAACTCTGGTTTCCATCCTCGCTTTTCTTCGGGTCATGTGGAGCCTTCTGACTGTCCTGGGGTGGATTCTGTGGTGGATAGGTTGCAGCGGATCTGGAATCATGTGGTGGACAACTTGAAGTTGTCACAGGAGAGGGCTCAGCGCTTTGCCAACCGCCGCCGCGGTGTGGGTCCCCGACTACGCGTTGGGGATTTGGTATGGCTTTCTTCCCGCTTTGTTCCTATGAAGGTCTCCTCTCCCAAATTTAAACCTCGTTTTATTGGGCCTTACAAGATATTGGAAATCCTTAATCCTGTATCTTTTCGTCTGGATCTTCCTGTGTCGTTTGCTATTCACAATGTATTTCATAGGTCCTTGTTGCGGCGGTACATTGTGCCTATAGTTCCTTCTGCTGAGCCTCCTGCTCCGGTGTTGGTTGAGGGCGAGTTGGAGTACGTGGTGGAGAAGATCTTGGATTCTCGCCTCTCCAGGCGGAGGCTTCAGTACCTGGTCAAGTGGAAGGGCTATGGTCAGGAGGATAATTCCTGGGTGGTCGCCTCTGATGTTCATGCGGCCGATTTGGTTCGTGCCTTTCATGCCGCTCATGCTGATCGCCCTGGTGGTCGTGGTGAGGGTTCGGTGACCCCTCACTAAGGGGGGGGTACTGTTGTGAATTTACTTTTTGCTCCCTCTAGTGGTTACTAGTTTTTTGACTCTGGTTTTTCTGTCATTCCTTTTATCCGCACCTGGGTCGTTAGTTAAGGGTGTTGCTATTTAAGCTCCCTGGACCTTCAGTTCAATGCCTGGCAACGTAGTTATCAGAGCTAGTCTGCTGTGCTCTTGTCTACTGATCCTGGTTCCAGTTATATCAGCTAAGTCCGCTTTTTGCTTTTTGCTATTTTGTTTTGGTTTTGTATTTTTGTCCAGCTTGTTCCAAATATATATCCTGACCTTTGCTGGAAGCTCTAGGGGGCTGGTGTTCTCCCCCCGGACCGTTAGACGGTTCGGGGGTTCTTGAATTTCCAGTGTGGATTTTGATAGGGTTTTTGTTGACCATATAAGTTACCTTTCTTTATTCTGCTATCAGTAAGCGGGCCTCTCTGTGCTAAACCTGGTTCATTTCTGTGTTTGTCATTTCCTCTTACCTCACCGTTATTATTTGTGGGGGGCTTCTATCCAGCTTTGGGGTCCCCTTCTCTGGAGGCAAGAAAGGTCTTTTGTTTTCCTCTACTAGGGGTAGCTAGATTCTCCGGCTGGAGCGTGTCATCTAGAATCAACGTAGGAATGATCCCCGGCTACTTCTAGTGTTGGCGTTAGGAGTAGATATATGGTCAACCCAGCTACCACTGCCCTATGAGCTGGATTTTTGTATTCTGCAGACTTCCACGTTCCTCTGAGACCCTCGCCATTGGGGTCATAACAGCGACCCTCAAGACTGGGCATTCTCTCTTGCGCCAGGAGATCCTGCATTGCTTAATGTAGATGCGTTTTTTCTGGCGCTTGGATTGCTTTATGACGAACCGAATTCAGTGGATCAGGCAGAGAAAATCTTGCTAGCTTTGTATCAGGGTCAGGATGAAGCAGAGATATATTGTCAGAAGTTTAGAAAATGGTCTGTGCTTACTCAATGGAATGAGGGTGCCCTGGCAGCAATTTTTAGAAAGGGTCTTTCTGAAGCCCTCAAGGATGTTATGGTGGGATTCCCCACGCCTGCTGGTCTGAATGAATCAATGTCCTTGGCCATCCAAATTGATCGGCGTTTGCGTGAGCGCAAAATTGTGCACCATTTGGCGGTGTCCTCTGAGCAGAGGCCTGAGCTTATGCAATGTGATAGAACTTTGACCAGAACTGAACGGCAAGAACACAGACGTCAGAATAGGCTGTGTTTTTACTGTGGTGACCCCACTCATGCTATCTCTGATTGTCCTAAGCGCACTAAGCGGTTCGCTAGGTCTGTCACCATTGGTACTGTACAGCCTAAATTTCTTTTGTCTGTTACTCTGATTTGCTCTTTGTCATCCTACTCGGTTATGGCATTTGTGGATTCAGGCGCTACCCTGAATTTGATGGACTTGGAGTTTGCCAGGCGCTGTGGTTTTTTCTTGGAGCCTTTGCAGTATCCTATTCCATTAAGGGGAATTGATGCCACGCCGTTGGCCAAGAATAAACCTCAGTATTGGACTCAGTTGACCATGTGCATGGCTCCTGCACATGAGGAAGATATTCGCTTTTTGGTGTTGCATAATTTGCATGATGTGGTCGTGTTGGGTTTGCCTTGGCTACAGGTTCATAATCCAGTATTGGATTGGAAATCAATGTCTGTGTCTAGTTGGGGTTGTCAAGGGGTACATGGCGATGTTGCATTGGTGTCAATTTCTGCTTCCACTCCTTCTGAAGTCCCTGAGTTTCTTTCGGATTACCAGGATGTATTTGATGAGCCCAAATCCAGTGTCCTACCCCCTCATAGGGATTGTGATTGTGCTATAAATTTGATTCCTGGTAGTAAGTTTCCTAAGGGCCGACTTTTCAATTTATCTGTGCCAGAGCACGCCGCTATGCGGAGTTATATAAAGGAGTCCTTGGAGAAAGGGCATATTCGCCCGTCTTCATCAACGTTGGGAGCAGGGTTCTTTTTTGTGGCCAAGAAGGATGGTTCTCTGAGACCCTGTATAGATTACCGCCTTCTCAATAAGATCACGGTCAAATTTCAGTACCCTTTGCCTCTGCTGTCTGATTTGTTTGCTCGGATTAAGGGGGCTAGTTGGTTCACCAAGATAGATCTTCGAGGGGCGTATAACCTTGTGCGTATTAAACAGGGCGATGAATGGAAAACAGCATTTAATACGCCCGAGGGCCATTTTGAGTACCTGGTAATGCCATTCGGGCTTTCAAATGCTCCATCTGTGTTTCAGTCCTTTATGCATGACATCTTCCGAAAGTATCTGGATAGATTCATGATTGTATATTTGAATGATATTTTGGTCTTTTCGGATGATTGGGAGTCTCATGTGAAACAGGTCAGAATGGTATTCCAGGTCCTTCGTGCTAATTCCTTGTTTGTGAAGGGGTCTAAATGTCTCTTCGGAGTTCAGAAGGTTTCCTTTTTGGGCTTCATTTTTTCCCCTTCTACTATCGAGATGGACCCTGTTAAAGTTCAGGCCATTTATGATTGGACTCAACCTACATCTGTGAAGAGCCTCCAGAAATTCCTGGGCTTTGCTAATTTTTACCGTCGCTTCATCGCTAATTTTTCTAGTGTGGTTAAACCCTTGACTGATTTGACAAAGAAAGGTGCTGATGTGGTGATTCAGTCCTCTGCAGCCATTGAGGATTTTCAGGAGCTGAAACGTCATTTTTCTTCAGCCCCTGCGTTGCGTCAGCCAGATGTTTCGCTCCCTTTTCAGGTCGAGGTTGATGCTTCTGAGATTGGAGCAGGGGCTGTTTTGTCTCAAAGAAGTTCTGATGGCTCTGTGATGAAGCCATGTGCCTTCTTTTCTAGAAAGTTTTCGCCTGCTGAGTAGTGTTGAGCATTCCGATACTGCAAGTATCGGGTATCGGCCGATACTTGCTGTATCGGAATTCCAATACCGAGATCCGATACTTTTGTGGTATCGGGTATCGGGTATCGAAACAACATTAATGTAATAATGTGTAAAAGAGAGAATTAAAATAAAAAATATTGCTATACTCACCTCTCCGACGCAGCCCGGACCTCAGCGAGGGAACCGGCAGCGTTGTTTGTTTAAAATTTGCGCGTTTACTTGGTTACGTGAAGTCCCGGCTTGTGATTGGTCGCGGCGGCCATGTTGCCGGGACGCGGACCAATCACAGCAAGCCGTGACGAAATTTCAGGTCCTTGCAGGATTTTAAAATTACGTTCCGGCGTTGTGATTGGGCGCGTCGTGGTCACATGGGCGACGTAACCAATCACAAGCCGGGACATCACGGGAGGCTGGACACGCGCACATTTTAAAATGCGCGCGTGTCCAGCCTCCCGTGACGTCCCGGCTTGTGATTGGTCGCGGCGGCCATGTTGCCGGGACGCGGACCAATCACAACGCCGGAACGTAATTTTAAAATCCTGCAGGACCTGAAATTACGTCACGGCTTGCTGTGATTGGTCCGCGTCCCGGCAACATGGCCGCCGCGACCAATCACAAGCCGTGACGTCACGGGAGGCTGGACACGCGCACATTTTAAAATGCGCGCGTCCAGCCTCCCGGCTTGTGATTGGTTGACCGCGATGCAACCAATCACAAGCCGGGACGTCACGGGAGGCTGGACAAGCGCGCATTTTAAAATGCGCGCGTCCAGCCTCCCGGCTTGTGATTGGTTGACCGCGATGCAACCAATCACAAGCCGGGACGTCACGGGAGGCTGGACAAGCGCGCATTTTAAAATGCGCGCGTCCAGCCTCCCGGCTTGTGATTGGTTGACCGCGATGCAACCAATCACAAGCCGGGACGTCACGGGAGGCTGGACAAGCGCGCATTTTAAAATACGCGCGTGTCCAGCCTCCCGTGACGTCACGGCTTGTGATTGGTTGCGTCGCCCATGTGACTGCGGCGCAACCAATCACAACGCCGGGACGTAATTTTAAAATCCTGCAGGACCTGAAATTACGTCACGGCTTGCTGTGATTGGTCCGCGTCCCGGCAACATGGCCGCCGCGACCAATCACAAGCCGGGACTTCACGTAACCAAGTAAACGCGCGAATTTTAAACAAAGAACGCTGCCGCTTCCCTCGGTAAGGTGCAGGCTGCGTCGGAGAGGTGAGTATAGCAATATTTTTTATTTTAATTCTTTCTTTTACACATTAATATGGTTCCCAGGGCCTGAAGGAGAGTTTCCTCTCCTTCAGACCCTGGGAACCATCAGGAATACCGTCCGATACTTGAGTCCCATTGACTTGTATTGGTATCGGGTATCGGTATCGGATTGGATCCGATACTTTGCCGGTATCGGCCGATACTTTCCGATACCGATACTTTCAAGTATCGGACGGTATCGCTCAACACTACTGCTGAGCGTAATTATGATGTTGGCAATCGGGAGCTGCTAGCTATGAAGTGGGCATTTGAGGAGTGGTGACATTGGCTTGAGGGAGCCAAGCACCGCGTGGTGGTCTTGACGGATCACAAAAATCTGACTTATCTCGAGTCTGCCAAGCGGTTGAATCCTAGACAGGCTCGATGGTCGCTGTTTTTCTCCCGTTTCGATTTTATGGTCTCATACCTTCCAGGTTCTAAGAATGTGAAGGCGGATGCCCTTTCTAGGAGTTTTGTGCCTGATTCTCCGGGAGTCCCTGAGCCGGCTGGTATTCTCAAAAAGGGGGTAATTCTGTCTGCCATCTCCCCTGATTTGCGGCAGGTGCTGCAGGAGTTTCAGGCTGATAGACCTGACCGTTGTCCAGCGGAGAAACTATTTGTCCCTGATAGATGGAGTTATTTCTGAGGTTCATTGCTCAGTGTTGGCTGGTCATCCTGGGATTTTTGGGACCAGAGATTTGGTGGCTAGGTCCTTTTGGTGGCCTTCCTTGTCTCGGGATGTGCATTCTTTTGTGCAGTCCTGTGGGACTTGTGCTCGGGCTAAGCCCTGCTGTTCTTGTGCCAGTGGGTTGCTTTTGCCCTTGCCAGTCCCGAAAATGCCTTGGACGCATGTTTCCATGGATTTTATTTCAGATCTTCCTATCTCTCAAAGGATGTCTGTCATCTGGGTGGTTTGTGATCGCTTTTCTAAGATGGTCCATTTGGTACCCTTGCCTAAATTACCTTCCTCCTCTGATTTGGTGCCATTATTTTTTCAACATGTGGTTCGTTTGCATGGCATTCCGGAGAACATTTTGTCGGACAGAGGTTCCCAGTTTGTCTCTAGGTTTTGGCAGTCCTTTTGTGCTAAGATGGGCATTGATTTGTCTTTTTCTTCGGCTTTCCATCCTCAAACAAATGGCCAAACCGAACTAACCAACCAGACTTTGGAAACCTATCTGAGATGCTTTGTTTCTGCTGATCAGGATGATTGGGTGACCTTCTTGCCATTGGCTGAGTTCGCCCTTAATAATCGGGCTAGTTCAGCTACTTTGGTTTCGCCTTTTTTTTTCAATTCTGGTTTTCATCCTCGTTTTTCTTTGGGGCAGGTTGAGCCTTCTGACTGCCCTGGTGTGGATTCTGTGGTGGACAGGTTGCAGCAAATTTGGACTCACGTAGTGGACAATCTGACGTTGTCCCAGGAGAAGGCTCAACGTTTCGCTAACCGCCGTCGTTGTGTTGGTCCCCGACTTCGTGTTGGGGATTTGGTTTGGTTGTCTTCTCGTTATGTTCCTATGAAGGTTTCTTCTCCTAAGTTTAAGCCTCGTTTCATTGGCCCTTATAAGATTTCTGAAATTCTCAACCCTGTCTCATTTCGTTTGGTCCTTCCAGCTTCTTTTGCCATCCATAATGTGTTCCATAGGTCGTTGTTGCGGAGGTACGTGGCGCCTATGGTTCCCTCCGTTGATCCTCCTGCCCCGGTGTTGGTTGAGGGGGAGTTGGAGTATGTGGTGGAAAAAAATTTGGATTCTCGTATTTCGAGACGGAAGCTTCAGTACCTGGTTAAGTGGAAGGGCTATGGTCAAGAGGATAATTCCTGGGTTGTTGCCTCCGATGTCAACGCTGCCGATTTAGTTCGTGCTTTTCATTTGGCTCGTCCTGATCGGCCTGGGGGCCCTGGTGAGGGTTCGGTGACCCCTCCTTAAGGGGGGGGTACTGTTGTGAATTCCGTTCTCGGACTCCCTCCTGTGGTCATGAATGGTACTTTGGTTAGTTCTGCTCTTGGACTCCCTCTGGTGGCTTTGAGCGGAACTGCTGGTCTCTGAGGTTTTCTTTCTCAGCTGACCTCATTTACTGTTAGGCTGGCTTCCCTATTTAACTCTACTCAGATCGTTACTTCATGCCAGCTGTCAATGTATCAGTATTGGTTCAGATCTCTCTTGGACTTCTCTGAGGACCTGTCTATTCCAGCAGAAGCTAAGTCTTTGCTAGTTCATTTGTTGATACTGCTTCCTGAATATATTTCTTAGTACTGCTAATTTCTAGTCCAGCTTGCTATCATGATATTCCCTTGCTAGCTGGAAGCTCTGGGGTGCAGAGTGGCACCTCCACACTGTGAGTCGGTGTGGGGAGTCTTTTTGCTTACTCTGCGTGGGTTTTTGTAGTCTTTTGTGCTGACCGCATAATTCCCTTTTCTATCCTCTGACTATTTAGTGAAGTCTGGCCTCTTTTGCTAAAACCTGTTTCATTCTTGTGTTTGTGACTTTCCTCTTAACTCACAGTCAATATATGTGGGGGGCTGCCTTTACCTTTGGGGAATTTCTCTGAGGCAAGGTTAGGCTCTATTTCTATCTTTAGGGGTAGTTAGCTCTTAGGCTGTGAAGAGGCGTCTAGGGAGAGTTAGGTACGCTCCACGGCTATTTCTAGTGTGTGTGATAGGAATAGAGTTTGCGGTCAGCAGAGTTCCCACTTTCCCAGAGCTTGTTCCGATTACTAGTTTACTCATCAGGTCATTCCGGGTGCTCCTAACCACCAGGTCCATAACAGGAATCCAAACACGAATCTGAATGTGCTACATGCTATGCTCGAGCCAACTTTGAAATTGATAAATGTTTTCCAAACAAGTTCGCTCATCTCTACAAGGGAGGATCATTTGCTAACTATTGCTTGGCTATTGCTTTACTGGTGTGATAAAATATTTTGATTTAGCCAGCTGGACCCTGACCTACCTCATCCACAACAAGGCCCAAAATACATCTCTTAGGGTTAAGTGAAATTTGGAGACCGTTTACTTACTTACCATTACTTACTGTCCAACATTTTTCCACAGCTCAGCCAATTTGGAGCAATACCAGGACATAGTCCACACCTTCTTTCCTGCATCTCGACAAATAATGTCTCCCCTAAGGACCTTAATTCTGCGTGGGTCCTGGAGACTCTGTGAACCAGAAATAACTGAGACCTCTTCTGGGCTACATTAATAATAATTTTATAATAATTTTATTTCTATAGTGCCAACATATTCCGCAACACTTTACATTTTAGAGGGGACTTGTACAGACAATAGACATTAAAGAATAACAATAAACACATAGATAAAAACAGATACCAAGAGGATTGAGGGCCCTGCTCGCAAGCTTACAATCTTTATTGATAAATATCTTCCCTGTCAATTCAAGGACATCTACCTATTCTCCCATAGAAATGTTCCACACTAGGGATGAGCGAGTAGTGAAATATTCGGACTCGCTATACTCGTAACGAGTAGGTCTTATTACTCGAGTATTCGTAACGAGTAGCGAGTCCAATGCTAGTCAATGGGAAATTAAAGTAATTTTATGCTGGACCCTACAAAGCGGTCTGGGAATCTAAGGAAAAGGCTAAAATGGGTGCATGACTGTATAAAAGCAGGAGGTTAAAAGCTATGTGTTGGTTAATGCAGGAAGAAGCCACCCATCATCATCACAAGGGGTTCACAATTCTAAAGGTTGGAATACTGTCCTTGTTGTTCCACTGCCACTGAACAATGTGCAGGCATAGTGTCTTCAAAAAATAAGCTCTAGGGGCTGTATCATGGATGACGCATGAAGGAGGCCTCAAGAGCCAGACAATTATGAAACTAGACTACTAGCATGGTAGTTCCAGTGCCCAATGTGCAGGTATAGACATAGTGTTTTCAAAAAATTAGCCAAGGGGCTGTATCATGGTTGACGCAAGAAGGAAGCCTCAAGAGCAAGACAATTATGAAGCTAGACTACTAGCATGGTAGATCCAGTGCCCAATATGCAGGCATAGACATAGTGTTTCCAAAAATTAGCCAAAGGGGCTGTATCATGGTTGACGCAGGAAGGAGGCCTCAAGAGCCAGACAATTATGAAACTAGACTACTAGCACGGTAGTTCCAGTGCCCAATGTGCAGGCATAGACATAGTGTTTCCAAACATTAGCCCAAGGGGCATGATACCATGGTTGATGCAGGAAGGAGGTCTTATCACAATTGCCTCCGATGCGAAATATTAATGAATGGAACATTGTTTCTAGCTTGTTGACGAGGTACATGTGGCAGAAGCAGGAGTAGGAAACACATGTAATTAGAAGGAGGAAAGGAGGTTGTATGGGAAGGGATGGATGTGATCACCAGTAGCATAAAAGAATGATTTGGGTGACTTTAGGTTGGGATGATATCATCTGGAGGGCTTAAAAACTGTGGCAAATTCCAGTCCTTGTTAAATTTTATCAGAGTCAGCCTGTCTGCATTCTCTGTAGTCAGTCATGTGTGTGTATCTGTGATGATTGCCCAAGAGATCAAGGAAAGACTGCGTCCCCACAAGCCTAAATAGCAACATCTCCATGGCTAGCAACTTGGCAATGTGCGCGCTTAGTATTTGTGCTTGTGGGTGCGTGGTTTGGTATTTACGCTTCCTTTCATAGATCTGGGGCATGGACAACTGGATGGTTGGCTGGGACAAACAAGTGGATGGGATTGTTGTGTCCTTTGTCTCTGCAACTGCAGCTTGTGAGCAGGAGGTATGAGCACCTGCTTCCTGGCCAGCAGATTGGGAAGGATGGATCACAGGCGACATGGCAGTGGTTTGACCTGCATACACTGATTTGGTACTCTGTTATTCCGCCCACCACCTAGGGTGCTTGGTTGCCATGTGTTTATGCATATTGGTGGTGCACTGGTTGCCTTTGCCCTGGCCTCTGCTCAGCTTCGTATGGCAGATACTACAGATGACAATGTTTGGTTCAAAAGGACTATCCGAAAAAAAATTCCATACAGAGGATGAATGCCCCCTTGCCTTGACTTGGGGAACAAAGGGATTGCTCTTGGCAACCATTGACAAACGTCGCACTCTGCTCAAATCAGTAGCCCTTGGTGCCTTTGTTGGTGCTACATATCCACCTTCTTCCTCTGTGCTGCTGTGTTGGCTATGCATACCAACGGTCTAGGTCGGATCAGTGGACTCATCATCGACCACCTCGTCGTCCATATCATCCTCATTCTGTGTTGATATTGTCAGCTGGCCAGATGGCAACTGTGTCTCATCATCAGCCTCCACCTCTTGAGCTGGTATATCACATGGCTGAAAGTGGCTTTCTTCTGTCTGTGGGTTTTCAAATATTTGGCCATGAACAGACGATACCTCCTCACATTCCTCTTCAATGTTGCGCATTAAGAGACCAGAGGCAACCAAAGAATCATATGTACCAAACAGATCATCGGAGTGGCCAAGCATGGGGTCATATGTTTCCTGTGAATGCTGAGGGAGGGAAGTAGGAACAGGTTGAGGATTGGATGGCCCGGTGTTCTGTGTATCAACTGTAGACTGTGTGGTCGTGGAGGATTGGGTGCTACTAGAAAATTTCATTGAGGCCTTATCTGCCATCCAAGACAGTATCTGCTCTAGCTCTTCTGGCTTCCAGACACGTTTATGCTCTAGACCGAGAACATAGATCCATCAACCTTCTTCTGTCTCCCAGACTCAGTGCCTTGTCGGGCACCACTGACAACCCCACACCCATGTCCCTGTCCATTCACAACAGGCTTTTTGGAAATTTGAGGTTTTTGTGACATAGTTGCAGATGTTCAGATGCAGATATTGGGGAACAAGGAGCAGTTTGTGCTTTGTGGAAGGTAGCACTACATCCTAGTACTGCTTTTTGATTTACAAACAGGAGGACTCTCTGCAATGTAAAAAAAAATTGGCCTGAGTTTAACGTCGAATATTTTGCTTGCCAGTCACCACAGAAGACAATGGAGCTGGCTGCGTGTCAGTTGTGCAGTAACATGTGGCTATTCAGTGTGCAGACAGCACAGTAAAGGCAAAGAAATTGGCCTGAGTTTAACGCCAAATATTTTGCTTGCCAGTCACCACAGAAGACAACGGAGCTGGTTGCGTTTCAGTTGTACAGTAACGTGCGTGCTATTCGGAATGCAAACAGCACCATAAAGGCAAAAAAATTGACCTGAGTTTAACGCCGAATATTTTGCTCGCCAGTCACAACAGAAGAGAATGAAGTTGGCTGCGTGTCAGTTGTGCAGTACCGTGCATGCTATTCGGTGTGCAAACAGCACCATAAAGGCAAAAAAATTGACCTGAGTTTAACGCTGAATATTATGCTCTCCAGTCCCCACAAAGACAAAGGAGCTGGCTGCATGTCAGTTGTGCAGTAACATGTGGGCTATTCGGTGTGCAAATAGCACAGTAAAGGCAAAAAAAATTGACCTGAGCTTAACACCGAATATTTTGCTCGCCAGTCACAACAGAAGACAACGGTGCTGGCTGTTTGTCAGTTGTGCAGTAACGTGCGTGCTATTCGGTGTGCAAACAGCACCATAAATGCAAAAAAATTTGCCTGAGTTTAAAGCCGAATATTTTGCTCACCAGTCGCCACAGAAGATAACAGAGCTGGCTGTGTGTCAGTTGAGCAGTAACATGTGTGCTATTCGATGTGCAAACAGCACTGTAAAGGCAAAAAAACTGACCTGAGTTTAACGCTGAATATTTTGCTTGCCAGCCACAACAGAAGACAACGGTGCTGGCTGTGCCTCAGTTGTGCAGTACCGTGCATGCTATTCGGTGTGCAAACAGCACCGCAAGAGCAAAAAAATTGGCCAGCAGGGGTAAATGTGACCCCCCAAAACGCTGGGAAAACTGTCACTACTGTCATGATTCCCAATGGCAGGGAAACATCAGAACACAAAAATAACGGACGAGCTCTGGGTGATGGAATCTCGAGCTGACCGTGAGCTAAATCTACCACACAACTAATAGTAGCCAGGGAGCATACCTACGACTTCCTAGATGCCACTCGCCAGCCGGAGTACTAACTACCCCTGGTAGAGGAAGGAACAGACCTGGCTTACCTCTAGGGAAATACCCCAAAAGATGATAGCAGCCCCCCACATGTAATAACGGTGAGTTAAGAGGAAAAGACATACACAGTATGAAAGTAGATTTAGCAAAGAGAGGTCCACTTACTAGATAGCAGAAGGATACAAAAGAGGACTTCACGGTCAACTGAAAACCCTTTCAAAAAACCATCCTGAAATTACTTTAAGACTCCTGTGTCAACTCATGACACAGGAGTGGCAATTTCAGCCCGCAAGAGCTTCCAGCTACAGAGAATAACAAAAACTGCAAACTGGACAAAAGATACAAAACAAAAGGACAAAGTCCACTTAGCTGATCAGCAGCCTAGTAGCAGGAACATGCAACCGAAGGCTCTGGTTACAATGATGACCGGCAAGGAAATGACTGGAGAGCAAGGCTAAATAGGAAACTCCCAAACACTGATGGGAGCAGGTGAACTGAGACAGCAAAGCACACACAAGTCACCAGTACCACCAGCAACCACCAGGGGAGCCCAAAAAGCGGATTCACAACAGTACCCACCCCTTAAGGAGGGGGCACCGAACCCTCAGGAGAACCGCCAGGGCGATCTGGATGAGCCCTATGAAAGGCACGAACCAAATCCGAGGCATGAACATCAGAGGCAGTTACCCAAGAATTATCTTCCTGACCATAGCCCTTCCATTTAACCAGATATTGAAGTCTCCGTCTGGAAATACGGGAATCCAAGATCTTCTCTACAACGTACTCCAATTCACCCTCCACCAGCACAGGAGCAGGAGGTTCAGTAGAAGGAACCACCGGTACCTCATATCTCCGCAACAACGACCGATGGAATACATTATGGATAGCGAAAGATGCCGGGAGGTCCAAACGAAAGGACACAGGGTTAAGTATCTCCAAAATCCTATAAGGACCGATGAACCGAGGCTTAAACTTAGGAGAAGAAACCCTCATAGGGACAAAACGGGAAGACAACCACACCAAGTCCCCAACACGAAGGCGAGGACCAACACGACGACGGCGGTTAGCAAACTGCTGAGTCCTCTCCTGGGACAACTTCAAATTGTCCACCACTTGTCCCCAAATCTGATGCAACCGATCCACCACCGCATCCACTCCAGGACAATCCGAAGATTCCACCTGACCAGATGAAAAACGAGGATGAAACCCTGAATTGCAAAAGAAAGGAGAAACCAAAGTGGCAGAACTAGCCCGATTATTAAGAGCAAATTCTGCCAACGGCAAAAAGGCAACCCAGTCATCCTGATCCGCAGACACAAAACACCTCAAATAAGTCTCCAAGGTTTGATTAGTTCGCTCCGTCTGGCCATTAGTCTGAGGATGGAATGCAGACGAAAAAGACAAATCAATGCCCAACCTGGCACAGAATGCCCGCCAAAATCTAGACACGAACTGGGTTCCCCTGTCAGAAACGATGTTTTCCGGAATACCATGCAAGCGAACCACATTTTGAAAAAATAGAGGGACCAACTCAGATGAGGAAGGCAATTTAGGCAATGGTACCAAATGAACCATTTTAGAAAAACGGTCACACAGCACCCAGATGACAGACATCTTCTGAGAAACAGGGAGATCAGAAATAAAGTCCATAGAGATGTGCGTCCAAGGCCTCTTCGGAACAGGCAAGGGCATCAATAACCCACTAGCCCTAGAACAACAAGGCTTGGCCCGAGCACACACATCACAAGACTGCACAAAAACACGCACATCCCGAGACAGGGAAGGCCACCAGAAGGATCTAGCCACCAAATCTCTGGTCCCAAAAATTCCAGGATGACCTGCCAGCGAAGAAGAATGAACTTCCGAGATGACTCTACTGGTCCAATCATCAGGAACAAACAGTCTACCAGGCGGACAACGATCAGGTCTATCCGCCTGAAATTCTTGCAAAGCACGTCGCAGATCTGGGGAGACAGCAGACAAAACCACCCCATCCTTAAGGACACCAGCAGGTTCAGAATCCCCAGGAGAGTCAAGCTCAAAACTCCTAGAAAGAGCATCTGCCTTAACATTTTTAGAACCCGGTAAGTATGAAACCACAAAATTAAACCGAGAAAAAAACAACGACCATCGTGCCTGTCTAGGATTCAGGCGCCTGGCAGACTCTAGATAAATCAGATTCTTGTGATCCGTCAAAACTACCACCTGATGTCTGGCACCCTCAAGCCAATGACGCCACTCCTCAAATGCCAACTTCATGGCCAAAAGCTCCCGATTACCAACATCATAGTTTCGCTCGGCGGCCGAAAATTTTCGAGAAAAGAACGCACAAGGTCTCATCACTGAGCAGTCGGAACTTTTCTGCGACAAAACCGCCCCCGCTCCGATCTCGGAAGCATCGACCTCAACCTGAAAGGGAAGAGAAACATCAGGCTGGCGCAACACAGGGGCAGACAAAAAGCGGCGCTTAAGCTCCCGAAAGGCCTCCACAGCAGCAGGGGACCAATTGGCAACATCAGCACCCTTTTTGGTCAAATCCGTCAGAGGTTTAGCAACGCCAGAAAAACCAGTTATAAATCGACGATAAAAATTAGCAAAGCCCAAGAATTTCTGAAGACTCTTAAGAGAAGTAGGCTGCGTCCAGTCACAAATAGCCCGAACCTTGACGGGGTCCATCTCAATAGAAGAAGGGGAAAAAATGTACCCCAAAAAGGAAATCTTTTGAACCCCAAAAACACACTTTGAACCCTTTACACACAAAGAATTCTCCCGCAAAACCTGAAAAACCCTCCTGACCTGCTGAACATGAGACTCCCAGTCATCAGAAAAAATCAAAATATCATCCAAATACACAATCATAAATTTATCCAAATATTCACGGAAAATATCATGCATTAAGGACTGAAAGACTGAAGGTGCATTAGAAAGGCCGAAAGGCATTACTAAATACTCAAAATGGCCCTCAGGCGTATTAAATGCGGTTTTCCACTCATCCCCCTGCTTAATTCGCACCAAATTATACGCCCCACGAAGATCAATCTTAGAGAACCACTTAGCCCCCCTTATGCGAGCAAACAAATCAGTCAGCAAAGGCAACGGATACTGATATTTGACTGTAATTTTATTCAGGAGTCGATAATCAATACAAGGCCTCAGAGAGCCATCCTTTTTAGATACAAAGAAAAAACCAGCTCCTAAAGGAGATGAAGAAGGACGAATGTGTCCCTTTTCCAGGGACTCCTTAATATACTCTCGCATAGCAGCATGTTCAGGTACAGATAAGTTAAACAAACGACCCTTTGGAAATTTACTGCCAGGAATCAGATCTATGGCACAATCACAATCTCTGTGGGGAGGGAGTGAACCAATTTTTGGCTCCTCAAAAATATCACGATAATGAGACAAAAATGCCGGAATCTCAGAGGGAATAGATGATGAAATGGAAACCAAAGGTATGTCCCCATGAGCCCCCCGACATCCCCAGCTTAACACAGACATTGTTTTCCAGTCAAGGACTGGGTTATGAGATTGTAACCATGGTAATCCAAGCACCAAAACATCATGCAAATTGTACAACACAAGGAAGTGAATCACCTCCTGATGGTCTGGAGTCATACGCATAGTCACTTGCGTCCAGAATTGTGGTTTATTACAAGCCAAAGGCGTAGAATCAATACCCTTCAGAGGTATAGGGACTTCCAGAGGCTCTAAATCAAACCCACAGCGCCTGGCAAAGGACCAATCCATAAGACTCAGAGCGGCGCCAGAGTCCACATAGGCATCCACGGTAATAACTGATAATGAACAAATCAAGGTTACAGACAGAATAAATTTAGACTGTAAAGTGCCAATTGAAATAGACTTGTCAACCTTCCTTGTACGTTTAGAGCATGCTGATATAACATGAGCAGAATCACCACAATAGAAGCATAACCCATTTTTACGCCTATAATTCTGCCGCTCGCTTCTGGACAGAATTCTGTCACATTGCATTTTCTCTGGCGTGTCTTCAGAAGATACCGCCAAATGGTGCACGGGTTTGCGCTCCCGCAAACGCCGATCAATCTGAATAGCCATTGTCATGGACTCATTCAGACCTGTGGGCGCAGGGAACCCGACCATAACATCTTTAACGGCATCAGAAAGGCCCTCTCTGAAATTTGCCGCTAGGGCGCACTCATTCCACTGAGTAAGCACAGACCATCTACGAAATTTTTGGCAGTATATCTCAGCTTCATCTTGCCCTTGAGATAGGGCTATCAAAGCTTTTTCAGCTTGAATCTCCAAATTAGGTTCCTCATAAAGCAACCCTAAAGCCAGAAAAAACGCATCCACATTGAGCAACGCAGGATCCCCTGGTGTCAATGAAAATGCCCAATTTTGAGGGTCACCTCGCAGCAAAGAGATTACAATCTTAACCTGCTGGACAGGATCTCCAGAGGAGTGAGGTATGAGAGAAAGGAACAATTTACAATTATATTTGAAATTCAGGAACCGAGATCTATCTCCGGAAAACACCTCTGGTGTAGGAATTTTAGGTTCAGACAACGGAGTATGTATAACAAAATCTTGTAAATTTTGAACCTTGGTAGCAAGATTATTTAAACCTACAGCCAAACTCTGAGGGTCCATCTTTAAACAGGTGAGATCAGAGCCATTCAAGGATTAGAAGGAGAGAAAGGCAAAAGCTGTAATTAGAGCTGAAATACAACTGATCCAACTATGGAGCAAGCATAGGGAAAAAAAAAAAAATCTACAGACTTCTTTTTTCTCTCCTTTCTTCTGCCAATAACTTTAACATTGGCCGGTCATACTGTCATGATTCCCAATGGCAGGGAAACATCAGAACACAAAAATAACGGACGAGCTCTGGGTGATGGAATCTCGAGCTGACCGTGAGCTAAATCTACCACACAACTAATAGTAGCCAGGGAGCATACCTACGACTTCCTAGATGCCACTCGCCAGCCGGAGGACTAACTACCCCTGGTAGAGGAAGGAACAGACCTGGCTTACCTCTAGGGAAATACCCCAAAAGATGATAGCAGCCCCCCACATGTAATAACGGTGAGTTAAGAGGAAAAGACATACACAGTATGAAAGTAGATTTAGCAAAGAGAGGTCCACTTACTAGATAGCAGAAGGATACAAAAGAGGACTTCACGGTCAACTGAAAACCCTTTCAAAAAACCATCCTGAAATTACTTTAAGACTCCTGTGTCAACTCATGACACAGGAGTGGCAATTTCAGCCCGCAAGAGCTTCAAGCTACAGAGAATAACAAAAACTGCAAACTGGACAAAAGATACAAAACAAAAGGACAAAGTCCACTTAGCTGATCAGCAGACTAGTAGCAGGAACATGCAACCGAAGGCTCTGGTTACAATGATGACCGGCAAGGAAATGACTGGAGAGCAAGGCTAAATAGGAAACTCCCAAACACTGATGGGAGCAGGTGAACTGAGACAGCAAAGCACACACAAGTCACCAGTACCACCAGCAACCACCAGGGGAGCCCAAAAAGCGGATTCACAACACACTACTCCCTGACCTTATACAGTACTTTTAGCAAGAGCTGAGATATTGAGGTACTATGTATGTACTGTAACTCTCCTGCCTTTCGCCCTGTACTACTACAGTCACCTCCTACTAGAATAGCTCTCACAAGAGCGTTTGTGTTTTTTAAGGTGATTTCTGGACGATTTCCAAAAGCACAACTCTCCCTAGCAGCTGCTCACACTCCCTACACTAGCACTAGCTGTGTTCCGGATGCAATGTGCAGAAAATGGCACTGGCAGGGCTTTTATAGAGCATATGACTCATAGCCTACTCTGATGACTCATCTATGATGCTGCGCATTTAGCCAATGACAGTAATGCCGCCCACAACCAAGAAGGCTGTGTCCACTGCATTACTGTGTCCACTGCTGAACAGTGCTGGTTACTATGGCTGAATTTGGAGGTGCAGCAGTAACCAAACGCACAGCATCTGCCTGAGTCAGGCGCTAGGACTGATATCTCTGCTGAGCAGGCTCCACTGTGGCTGGAGGAGAATGGGAGACCGCAGCAGAAGTGGTTTGAGATTATCCCTGTGCAGCGGGTGGAAATCAACACCTAACAATCACCCCCTTAGTTAGCTAAAAATAATAAAATAAAAAATAATTTATTTCCATTTTTTCCGTTAGAGTTGGGCTAAAGTGAGTTGGGCTAAAGTGAGTTGGCATAAAGTTAGGGACAGGGCTGGGTTAAATTGAGTTGGGCTCAAGTTAGGATTATGGTTGGGCTAAAGTTAAGGTTAGGGTTGTGGTTATGGTTTGGATTATGGTTAGGGTTGGGATTAGGGCTAGGGGTGTATTAGGGTTAGGTACTGTATGTGGTTAGTGTTATGGTTAGGGTTGGTATTAGGGTTAGGGGTGTGTTGGGGTTAGGTTTGTCGTTAGGGATATGGTTAGGGTTGGGATAAGGGTTAGGGGTGTGTTGGGCTTAGGGTTGGAGTTAGCATTAGGGGGTTTCCACTGCTGAGATACATCAGGGGGTCTCCAAACGCGACATGGCACCACCATTGATTTCAGCCAATTTTGTGTTCAAAAAGTCAAATGGTGCTCCCTCCCTTCTGAGCCCTACCATGCACCCAAACAGAGGCTTTTCCCATATATGGGGTATCAACGTACTCAGAAGAAATTGAACAACAAATTTTGTGGTCTATTTTCTCCTGATACCCTTGTGAAAATAAAAAAAAATTGATTCTAAAGTACATTTTTGTGAAAAATGTTCATTTTTTCCTTCCTCTTGCTTTAGTACTCGTGAAGCACCTGAAGGGTTAATAAACTTCTAGAATGTGGTTTTGCTCACCTTAAGGGGTGCAGTTTTAGAATGGTGTCACTATTAGGTATTTTCTGTTATATTGACCCTTCAAACTCACTTCAAATGTGAGGTGGTCCTTAAAAAATTGGTTTTGTAAATTTTGTTGGAAAAATGAGAAATCGCTGGTCAAATTTTAACCCTTATAACGTCCTTACAAAAAAATTTGTTTCCAAAATTGTGCTGATGTAAAGTTAACATGTGGGAAATTTTATTTATGAACTATTTTATGTGACACCACTCTCTGATTTAAGGGTACAAAAATACAAAATGTGAAAATTGCACAATTTTTAAAATTTTTGCAAAATTTCAGTTTTTTTTTCATAAATAACCGCAAGTTACATCGAAGAAATTTTACAACTAACATGAAATACAATATGTCACGAAAAAACAGTCTCAGAATCAGCAGGATACGTTGAAGCGTTCCAGAGCTATTGCCTGGGAAGCAAATTAGCATCAACGGCAACACTAATCTCTCCTGATCCTTAGGTAACTGCAACTTCTCCAAATGAATGCTAGGGATACAACTTTTCCATACCAAATTCTCTGAAAATGTTCTGCATTCTGCCAAACTAGTATTTAGGAATCCACACTGGGGAATTATGGAGAATGTAAAGATCGCAAGGCAGAAGATACATTTTAATTAGGTTCATTCTACCAAGTGCAGACAATGGTAATTTCCTCCAATCACTAACTTAACTCTTCATCTTTGTCACCATGGCATCAAGATTTAAAGGAATATCATCCTGGAATTTCTTTGTAACATGAATACCAAGATATGGAAATTCCTGAACCACTGAGATATTGGAAATATTTTCAAGAGCCAAGGTGTCCCTGCTGTCCAAGGGAAGTAGAAAGTACTTAGACCAGTTCATATTTAGTCTAAAAAAATAGCCTAAAACTCTCTATAATTTCCATTAAGATAGGGAGTGAAGTATTAAAATGATAAGCAAACAAAAGTAAGTTATCAGCATATAGAGCAATATTTTCTTCCCAACCCCCATATTTAAAACCTTCTATCACAGGATGCTTTCTAATAATGCAGGCTAAAGGCTATATCACTAAAGCAAAAAGTAATGGTGACAGAGGACATTTCTACCTAGTCCCCCTATGCAGCTTCAGATGATATTTCTGTTAGCCCTTATTCTAGCGGTCGGGGCCCAATAAAGGAACATCACACAACTATTGAAATTAGGAGCAAAGCCCATTTCTTTTAGAACAGTCCATAGATATTTCCACTCTATCAAAGACATAGGTGGCATCTAGGGTAAGAATAGCTCTAGTTCTCGGATCAACCTGATGGGTCTCCCTTAGATAACATAATTATTTGGAGAATTATGGCATTATATAACCCTTTGTGGGATATTTTGATAAAACAATAGGAATACTTGTTTGAAGCATCAGTGCAGGGGCATATATTTGGGGGTGGAGGGGGGCAACCAGCAAGGAGAACCGTCAGGCCGCCTAACAAGGCAGTCCAAGATCTCTCCAAGGTGGTGGCATTTTTTAGCCCCCTAGGAGTGGGAGTCATCCATTTGCAGAGCCAGCAAGGAGGTCATGAAAATTGCTGGACCTTCACTCAATTGTACTTGCATCTTTCAGGCACGAGCACAATTGAAGACCTAAGCACTGATAATTTCGGGTTCAAAGCAATGTCAGCAGTCGGATCAGTTGACATAATCACTTGATCGCAGCGCTGACGTTCACCCTGCACCACAGAGGAGGGTGGTTAGCAATTAGTCCTCCAATTAGGCCCTCCAATGAGGCTGAAGATACAGAGGAGTTTTGAGGGAGAATTGGAAACAGTATGGGGGAGAAAATTGTGAGTGGAGTTTTAGGGGACAGTATGGGAAAAACATATGCTTATGAGGCTGTTGAGCTAGGTTCAGGAGACCTGATACTAGTCTACATTGCAATCCATATTCGGACTGTGGAACACCAATGTGTGAAGCCTGCCTTAATGTGTAATAATTGTCTGTGAATATACAGTTACATTATCAAATCATCAACGGCTAGCTGTTGGTAGGCTTGTGTAAAAATCAAAATCCAAAAACCATAGGCCATCACACCTGTTAGTCTAAGTTTTATTTGTAGGTGCAGATGCATATTATGGCCATTTACAGACAAATATAACCTGTAACAAAAACATTGCATAGAAACCCTACAATATGTAAATAGTCGTGATGAGCAAGCACTAAAATGCTCGGATGCTCGTTGCTCGGGTTGAGCAGATTGGAATACTCGGGTACTCGAACAGAGCAACGAGCCCAATGTAAGTCTCTGGGAGACCTAAGTATTTTTACCGCAATACCCCCAGGGGTCCTTTTAAGGTCTAAAACCATCTGAAAATGATGGAAACATTGCTCAAATGACACGGTGACATCATGGGGACATCGCCCCTGGAAGCATTTCTGACTCCTAGTTCACAGCTGTAAACAATTTTTTTTGAGATTCATGCCATTTTTCCCGGTGCCACAAAAAACACACTAAAACTAAACCAAAACGGATTTTGCTGGGAAATATGTTAAGGTACATCCTTTGCAGGTTAATGACTTGCCTGTAAGGCCAAATAATTAACCTCAGACCGAAAATTTCCTCCACCACTTGGGCTTAGTTCAGACGCAGCGTTTTTGAAGCCTTTTTCAACTTTAACATTGCTTTCAACCACTACAAATGCATTCACTGGGAAATGTCATTGTAACATGTAACAAACCTAGCTGGCCATGTGGTGTGTGACACATAAGCAGACCCATCTTGTTTCATTTATGAAGGAGGGACTCTTAAAGTCACAGAGCCTATTTGTACTGGTGCATCAGGTGGCTTTAATCTTCTTAAAGGGCCATTATTAGTCATATGCACCCCATTACGCCTTGGAACCCACATACGGGATGGGCCCATGAAAATCCACTTCACAATATGCATTTTGTACTCCCATACTCCTTTGTTTTACACATTGGCAGCAAGGCCAGCCCTGCTGCATAGTCATATGCACCCCATTACACCTTGGAACCCACATACTGGATGGGCCCAGGAAAATCCACTTCACAATATGCATTTTGTACTCCCGTACTCCTTTGTTTACACAGTGACAGCAATGTCTGCCCTGTTGCATATAGGAATAAATGTTAGCACAGCCAAACTTGGAGGTGCCACACAATAGGTTCCCAAACCTTATAGCTAAGTATCAAATGCCAGGGCAGGTATCAAATATCGGGCACACTCAGGGTTTTTAGATGCTAATGTGAGTAGAACACAAACAGTAGCCAAAGATCAGGTAAAGGGTGTAGCCCAGAGCGTAGGTGGTCAGTGACCTGCAATCAGGTATACTGTGACCCAAACTAGGTATGTGCGAGTATCATATGTTGTGGTATTCACCGCAAGACAAGGACCTTCTTGTCTCGCAGTGGATACCGCGACATATGATACTCGGCACATACCTAGTTTGGGTCACAGTATACCTGATTGTAGGTCACTGACCACCTACGCTCTGGGCTACAACCTTTAGCTGATCTTTGGCTACTATTTGAGTTCTACTCACATTAGCATCTAAAAATTAACCCTAGTACACTAATAAAGGTCTATCACGACTGAAACATTTGTAACTAGTGACTACTGTATGTATTAAATTTGGATTTTTGCACCAAAAATCCCTGAGTGTGCCCGATATTTGATACCTGCCCTGCTGCATAGTCATATGCACCCCATTGCGCCTTTGAACCCACATACTGTATGGGCCCATGAAAATTCACTTCACAATATGCATTTTGTACATCCATAAGTCACCAATGATAGATATAAAAGGCTTAGCTTAATCTACCCAAGTGATTATTAATGGGGCTTCAGTACAAGATTTCCAACATATAAAAGTAAATGGCATTTCCACGCCAAAAAAATTAATTACACCTCCATGCAAAGTGTGTGTTTTCTCCACAGAAACACTTGAAGATCATGATATTTTGTTTCGACTGTTATTGTATCAGATAAAGAAAATAATGTTGCTTCCCTGAAATCGTCTCTGATGGAAAAGAAAGGCATTCAGTGAACTGTTAAACTGTAGGCAAAGATCGTACATTGCAAGATGGTGGACGTTAAACAAGGCACGGTTCCAAAAGTTTTTTTTCAAATGTCAGAAAAGTGCGTTCTTCCCCTACCAAATCCATTTCTCAATGTTCAAATAAAAAATCACATATAAAATCACACAGAGTTAAGGAGAACCGACTGCAAGGAAAAAAGGAAAGGATTGTGTTCTCTTCCACCAACACTTGCTAACACTTCAGAGATGTGGCTGATAAAAATATCACCAATCAGTCCAAAAGCGAGTGAAACAGTTTACTTTAAATCCTTGCAAGACTATAAAGTTTACTAATGTGACACAAAATGATGTCTGTTTTTAGTTAAACTTTTGAGTATACCCAACAATGCAGTCTGAATGACGTGATTGGATACAGGAGACTGTTACTTTGAAAAAAAAAAAAAAAAATTGTGTACCATGAAATCTCAAGCTGTCAAACCCTTTATTGGTTTTCAAATGGTAATGGAATCCCGACAATATGTTGAGAGCAGGATGCACTACATTGAAGGACGATCAACTTTTTGTCTTTTTTAATGGTATGATGGTTCCCTCTTTGCAGAATGATTTACAGGAGAATTTGGCAATTTTATTTGCCAAGTTTTTAACATTAAGGTTCAGATACGGCTTTAAAGAAGGCTAATACTTGCAATACAACGCAATTTTATTTCAAAATATAAAATTCAAGGAATAGTATGATTGAATAGTATGAGTGCGTACACTTTTGCATATGTTAACATACAAAGGTTAAGTACATATTTGAATTAAATACATATAATGATTAAGTATATATAAAGATCAACTACTTAGAGTATACTTACATCATCACCAAGAGGCTTTTAAACATCATCCGTCTGGAATATCAGAGAAGTAACACCAAGAAAGAGAACCCCACAAGGATTTAGATAAAACCACCACAGACAGAGGTTCAGTAAACCTTAATATTTTACAGTGCCAAGCAACAGACACATAGAAGCTTAGAACTGTTTGTGAAGTGAATAAACAAACATTTCACAAGATTGTGTCACTATGAGCATTGTCTGTCACATCTGTAAATGTTTATCAAGAAATGCAGCTATGTAATTGTCTGAATGCATTCAGTATATTTCAATCTGGATTCAAAATCGCCACTTGTATATTCACACTACACTATAAACAGCAATCATATATATATATATTCAGCCTTTCTAGAAAAACTTAAGCTTAACCCATTGAGTACTCGAGTACTGGATAATCATGACAATCTTCTTGACCAGTATCTATAGGTAAGTAATGTTAAAAATAGCTGGTACTATGTATCTCGGAAATAATAGTGAGAACTGCAGGAATGTGAAGATGTTCTAAAATATAACTGTGACCATGCTCAATTTTCCATAACTGTTTCGTTTGGCTATGTAGTAAATATTACATTTCAAATAATTACTTTACAGATAAAAAGAGCATTTATTATTATTCCTGTTTATTATTCTAGAAAGAAAGAAGGAACATACAGTCTTCCTCATACAAGTTATCTCAGCCAAAATTGATTAAGTCCTCTGCATTTACAAGCATTCACCCATCACTTTTTTGTATTGAACTTTTACCATTTGATGCAGCCAAAGTTAACTAATATAGTGGATAAAAAAATATTTGTAGTGAACTACTGAGCCAAACTAACAGCATTGCTTTATCAAATTTATGTGAAGTGTATTGTGTCCAATGTGAACATCCAGGCAACACAAAAAGGAGCTTTTCAAGTGAGGTCTTTAAGGTACACAAATGCAGGGCCGGCCCGAGAGATTACGGCACCCTAGGCGAAACTATTTTGTTGCGCCCCTACTACTTTTAACATACCTCGCCAACTTTTGAAGATGGGAAAGAGGGACAAAGTTTGCAGTGCGCGAAGCGTGCCGCGGCAAATTTTAGGCCACGCCTCTGACCACACCCATTCATAACTAGCCACACCCATATCCACGTCCCAACCACACCCATTTAGCACTGCTGATCACACTGTTTCATAAAAAATAATTATAAACAAAAAAATATGGCCACACAGTGCTCCATACTGTATAATGGCCACACACGATGCTCCATACTGTATAATGGCCACACATGATGCTGCATACTGTATAATGACCACACATGATGCTCCATACTGTATATTGGCCACACATACTTCGTACCGTATAATGGCCACACATAGCTACTCCTACACACGCGGCTGCGCTCCGTACACCCACGCTCCGCTCCTTACACCTCATACACACGCGGCTCCACTCCGTACACCTCGTGCACATTTAGCTCTGCTCCATACACCTCATACACACACGACTCCGCTCCGTACACCTCATACACACGGTGCCGCTCCGTACACCTCATACACACACGGCTCCGCTCCATACACCTCATACACATTCAGCTCCGCTCCATACACCTTTTGCATTAGAAAAGATTTTTTATAATTTTTTCTATTTTTTCTCTGGCGCCCCCTTAGGGTCGGCACCCTAGGCGGCCGCCTAGTTCGCCTATACATTCGGGCTGGCCCTGCACAAATGTTATGAAGTCTTTGCCAACAAGGATGTGGTTTCACCAATGGGGGTACCTTTTTTAAATATATACTATTGCCATCACCGCCCCCCTTGCCCAAAATTCACCGGCCTATAACAGTACAGAGCACGTTAACCCTGGTCATCTAGTTGCAGATAAGGAAGAGACATTGCAGGTGTTAAATATTAATTATTAATTGAATTATTCTTATTCTCAATCCTGTACTGAGCACATTGCTTCTTGCTGACATTACAAAGGGCTATTTCTGTGTATGTAGCTCAGAGTTAAGTCAACACCATATAAAGGGCAACATGTGGTCTGTAGGACACATACATAAACACAGCTCTTAGGAGGGTGGGATTTTTTTTGTCACGTGGGGGCTGTCACCTCCTGCCTTCACCATCATTCTCCATGGACATCAGACAAGTCACACAAGAAAGCAACAGCTGGTAGCCATGATGACCTTCAGATTTCACACAAACAGATGGCTTTTACAATTCAGAACTTTGGGAAAGATGAGTATCAAGTGCTGATATCTACACATGGACAATCTGTTCGTAACTATTTTCATCTATTTTATGTTTCACTGCACTGTGGTTTTTCTGTGGACAATTCAATAAACCACTACCTTTTTTATGAGAATATCATGACATTTTTCTTTAAGAGTAATGCACCTGGTGAATAGTCTTGATTAAATAAATGTGCGAAAATAAGCATATTTAACAGCAGGAAACCGAGTTAAGGAGTAGGCCCAATGTAGGGGTGTGGGTTTCTGAGACTTGTAATGGAGTGCATGAGCTGACAAACAATTCCCCAATGGGAGGTACCTTTTTCAAAAACATACTATTGCCATCACAGCCCCTCTTGCCCAACATTCATCGGTCTATAACAGTACAGAACACGTTCACCCAGGTCATGTAGTGGGAGATAAGGAAGAGACATTGCAGGCAACTGAGTTAAGAGGTATGCCCAATTTAGGGGTGTGGGTCTCTGAGACGTAATGGAGTACATGGCCTGACAAGCATTTGCCCATGGGGGATAAATTTGTTAAAAATATTTCATGGGGATCATAGACACCCTTGTCCAAAAGTTGGACTGCCTGTGGCAGCACAGAAGATGTGATGCCTGGTGATCTAGTGGTGGAGAATGAGGAGACATTGCTGAAGGCCTCATTGAAAACTAGGCCCAATTTAAATGAGCGGGTCTCTTAGACTTATAATGCCCATACACTAAGTGTATGGGCTGACAAACATGTCCCCATGGGGGGTACATTTTTAAAAAACATATTATGGGCATCATAGACACACTTGCCCCAAAATTAGCTGCCTGTAGCAGCACAGAAGACGTTAAGCCTGGTGATCAAGTGGTGGAGAATGAGATGACATAAAGATAAATCATAATGAAATAAAACAAATACATAAAAAATGTGAATCCACCGATGAAAGTAAATACCAAAAGGGAGTGGCGAACACAGGTTCATAGATTTGAAGCCTGAATGTGTCCAACGAGATATGTTTTTCCCTTACAACAGCTCAGAGACAGGGCTATAAATAAAAATATAATATAACAGTCTTTGAATTATTTTCTGTTGTAGAGATATACACTACCTCATTAGAGGACTGTCCAGAGATAGGGAAAATGAAAAATATAAGAATAAATGGGAATAATAAATGTACATCTCTTTTTTATGACATTTTCCCCTGTGGGAGTAACAATTGTTTTGGTTTTCAATTAGTAACGGGCATCATAAAAACAATGTTTTTTTTTCATTCAACACTCAAGTGGTCCAATTGGAGTCCATGCTGTTACATACCGAGGTGGTAAGCTGGCTATTTCTTTCTCTTCTATCATAAAAACACCCTTGCACAAAAAAATTGTGACTTTGGCATCATGGAATCCGCTCACCCTGGTGTTCTACTGGTTGTTGATGATGAGGATAAGGATAAGGAGGAGGATAACAACAAACAGATCAAATCTGGAAGCGTATACTTATGTGTGTTTGTGAAGAAGTCAATGAGAATACATATCCCAAAAAAGTGAATGAATTAGAGGTTATGTTTCGCTTGTTTTCACTTAGTGGTGTACAGAAGTCTTTCCCAATCCAGCCCTTGTTCATTTTTATAAGAGTCAGCCTGTCAGCATTTTCAGTTGACAGGTGGATGCGCTAATCTGTTATAGTTCCACCAGCGGCACTAAAAACCCAATTGGACAGAACACTAGCAGCAGGGCAGGCCAGGACCTCAAGGCATAGAGAGCCAATTCATGCCACGTGTCCAGCTTGGATACCTAAAAATTAAAAGGCACAGAGGAATCCCAGAGGACGTTTGTACGATCTGCAAGGTACTCCCTCTCCATCTTCCCAAACATTGCACTTCTTGAGACAGCACCCCTTGCCTCTGTCCCGGCATGATGGGAGGGTCTGAGAAAACTGTCCCAGTACTTTGCCATTATTACCCTGCCTGAGCTGAATTGTACTTCTGTCTCTCTCGCTTGGACTCCTTGGTTGTACAACAAACTCTGACGTCTGCTGCCAGAATTCTTACATGGGAATTTTCTAAGTAATTCTGCTACAAGGACCCTCTGGTAATGCAACATTTTAGTACACCTCTCTGCCTCTGTCAGAAGAGATTGAAAGTTCTCCTTGTAGCGTGGGTCTAGAAGTGTCCCACAAAATTGAAAGGGAAAACTGAACAGCTCTTCAGAGTGTCCAAGTGTGAGATCAGTTGTCTCAGGGCACTCAGCATGGTTGGGGGAAGGAAGATCAAGGTGAGGAATTTCCGGTCCACACTCACGGCTACTCAGAAGCATTATCCGCTATCTATCCAACAATCGTTTCACACTGCTCTGGCTTTAATAGTGGTGTGTTGCGATCGCCTAGAAACTGGGACAGGAAGGTCAAGCAAGAAGATGTGGGTCTTTGTTGTGGCCTGCCTTCAGCTTGGCCATGGCCTCGTCCTCTGCATGCACCATCAGCATCACGTCCACTTACCCGTCCCTTGCTCCTTGACTTGCCCATTTTAAATGGAGTACTGAACTAATTCAAAAGCTCAACACAAGTGTATTTATTTGGAGTTAAATTATATCTGATCAGTATGCCTTCAAAGCTACGATTTTTCCACCACAGACACAACAGGCCCCAGACACAGATAACAGACTGTATATATTTTTTTCTCTTGTATGTGAAATTTGGCAAAAAAATTAAAAATGAATACAAGGCTAGCAGACAGAACTAAGAATCTTATGCCTGCAAAGCTACGATTTTTCCACCACAGATACAACAGGCCTCAGCCTGACATAACATATTGTATTAAATTTTGGGGGGGTTTGGGAGAATTTTTAAAATTAAAAAAGAGTGGAACAAGGCTAGCAGACAGAACTATGAAACTTATGCCTGCGAAGCTACGATTTTTCCACCACAGATACAACAGACCTCAGCCTGACATAACAGACTGTATTAAAAATTTTTTTGCTTATGGCTGAATTTATACAAAAAAATGCAAAAAAAAACAAACAGTAGAACAAGACTAGCACACAGAACTATCCTACATATGGTTGCAAAACTATGATTTTTAAACAGATACACCAGGCCTCAGTCTGACATAACAGACTGTTTAAAAACTTTTTTTGTAAACTTGTGAAAAAAAAAAAAAAGAAAACTGCAGCTAGGTATATAGTAAATACGCAGCAGCAGACAGGTATGGAGCTTTGGGAAGGATGCAGTGCGAGCTATGTATGCACATACAGTGCCTGCAGGCCTTGCACTGATGTGGATATGCTGTGCCCTGCCTACCTAGCGCTGCAATCTCGGGACCCACAAATTAGCCCTAAAAGGACTGTTGGTTTCTCAGGAGTTGTGGACTGAACAGTTGCAGACCTACGTTAACTATTAAAAGCACGATTCTGACCTTGTCTTTGCAACAGCTCTCCCTACACTCGCTGAATCCGGAGCTGAATGCGGCAAGCAGGGCAGCGCTAGGTCTCTTAAACTTGGGGTGATGCAGTGCGGCCAAGCCAATCACTGCACAACACCAACAAAGATGGCTGCAGCGTTTCATGGCCTGGCAGACAATCCCTGCAGCATGATTGGGTCTCTAAAGTCCACCAAAAATGCTGGGTGGAGACACCAGTTCCCACCGAGTAATCCCGGAAATGTTCGGTGCTCGCAGAGTATGACGAGTACCGTGATACTCGGGCGAGTAACAAGTAGTGGCGAGCACGTTCGCTCATCACTAGTAAATAGCAACACATCATAAGGTACTTAGTTAAAAGAAATTAGCAAAAAAACATAAAAGCCATCCCACCACGACAAAGTCAAGATAGTCCCTACTTACTCTATTAATTGAAAAGAAACATGGATGTGTGAATCTGGAATCAGAGTACAATAATTGTTTGTGGACCTACAGCGACATAATCAACAGTCATCTATTGGTAGAGTTGTACTAAGTCAAATTAAACAAAAATATTAACTTTTGCTAATATACAAATTTATTTGACTGACAACATCAATCTGACATGGATTTTCTTGTAGCGCTTTGCTAATTGTGAATTTATACTAAGGACTTATATTCTGAGTTCACCATTTGGCTTGGGAGTAATAGGCAAAGCCCACAAAGGATCTTAGTAAAATTTGTCTCTGGTGACACAATCTTTGTATGCATCCATGACATTTATATCTGTGTAAAATAGCATTTATTAAAATGGCCTGATCTTGTTTGGGATTTCCAGTCAGTCCTACAATATTTTTTTCTTATACTGTAGAACAGATATGTTGCTTTGGCCAAAGTTTTAAAGCCCAATACACAGTAAGGGGAAAGCCAATGGTAGAAGTTTCTGGCATCAACTCTCTCATAGAGAATACAGTAATGAGGCAAATGAGCCCAAATAATGTCTGTAGTGTGTGGTATGTTTTTAATTTTTAATTTCCAGAGTGCACATCTTAGAAGTAACAATGCCGTGTAGTTGTATGAAATCAATAATTTATTAATTCATCTGAGGTTTGTGTAATCTTATTACTCACAACAATTCCCTCCTCACTGCTAACACATTATGTTCTGAATTTTCTAATAAAGCTGTAAATTATCGGACAAGAGCATATGTTCTTTCTTACCAGGTCTTCAAACTGGGGAGTGTGTATAAATTCCAAGTTGATAGAGTATCTTGAAAAAGTATTCATACCATGTGGACTTTTCCATATTTTTTATGCTATACCCACAAACTTAAATATTTTTTATTGGGATTTTATGTTATATATCAGCACCAACTAACAAGTATTTGTGAAATTTAAAGGCAATAATAAATGGTTTTCTAATTATTCTAAAAAATTAAATCTGAAAATTGTGACATGATTTGTATTCAGTCCCCTGAGTCAATTCTTTGTAGGACACCTTTTTGTAAGATCACCTTTTGCTGCAATTATTGCTGCAAGTCTTTTGGGGTATGTCTCTACCCACGTTGCACATGTAAAGGCTAAAATGTCATACCTTTTCCACATTTTTTTCTCCTTAACTCAAAAACTTAAATTTATTTTATTGGTACTTCATGTGTTGTACCAACACTAAGTAGCAAGTATTTGTGAGGTGTATAGGAAATGAATGATATATTTTTTTCTAAATATTTGAAAAATATAAGTCTGAGAATTGTGTTGTGCATAAGTATTCAGTCCCCTTAAATCAATAGTTTGTATGACCACCTTTCTCTACAATTATGGCTGCAATTTTTTGGGGGTATGTCTCTACCAGCTTTGCACATCTAGAGGCTGAACGTTTTGCCCATTCATCCTTACAAACTAGCTCTAGCTCCATTAGATAGGATGGAGAGTGTCTGTAAACAGCAATTTTCAAGTCTTCCATTTGTTCTCAATGGGATTTCGGTCTGGACTTTAACTGGGCGATTCAAATACATGAATATGCATTGATCTAACATAGAGAAGACTAATTGGACACACCACATATACTGGGTGCACAAATAGGAATCCACTCCAATGTTTGTAGAAAAAGAATTTGGCACTCCAAAAATCAATACAAATGAATTTATTTCACACAGAATCCGTAGCGTTGCAGTATTCAATATTAACGTTTATAAAAGGAAAATTATACTAATTACAAAATCTATAATCTAATGTGGTTATAGTCTGCTCAAAACAACAAAATGAGCAAAAAAATATACATACAGTATATATATATATATATATATATATATATATATATATATACACTGCTCAAAAAAATAAAGTTAACACTTAAACAACAGAATATAACTCCAAGTAAATCAAACTTCTGTGAAATCAAACTGTCCACTTAGGAAGCAACACTGCTTGACAATCAATTTCACATGCTGTTGTGCAAATGGAATAGACAACAGATGGAAATTATTGGCAATTATCAAGACACCCTCAATAAAGGAGTGGTTCTGCAGGTGGGGACAACAGATCACATCTCAGTACCAATGCTTTCTGGCTGATGTTTTGGTCACTTTTGAATGTTGGTTGTGCTTTCACACTTGTGGTAGCATGAGACAGACTCTACAACCCACACAAGTGGCTCAGGGAGTGCAGCTCATCCAGGATGGCACATCAATACGAGCTGTAGCAAGAAGGTTTGCTGTGTCTGTCAGCATAGTGTCCAGAGGTTGAGGGAGCTACCAGGAGACAGGCCAGTACACAAGGAGATGTGGAGGGGGCCATAGGAAGGCAAAAACCCAGCAGCAGGACCACTACTTCAGCCTTTATGCAAGGAGGAACAGGAGGAGCACTGCCAGAGCCCTGCAAAATGACCTCCAGCAGGCCACAACAAATGTGCATGTGTCTGCACAAACAGTTAGAAACTAACTCCATGAGGATGGTCTGATTGCCCGACGTCCACAGATGGGGTTGTGCTCACAGCCCAACAGCATGCAGGGTGCTTGGCATTTGCCACAGAACACCAGGATTGGCAAATTTGCCACTGGCGCCCTGTGCTCTTCACAGATGAAAGCAGGTTCACACTGAGCACATGTGACAGAGCCTGGAGATGCCATGGAGAGTGATATGCTGCCTACAACATCCATCAGCATGACCGGTTTGGCAGTGGGTGAGTAAAGATGTGGGGTGGCATTTCTTTAGAGGGCCACACAGTCCTCCATGTGCTCGCCCGAGGTAGCCTGACTGCCATTAGGTACCGAGATGAGATCCTCAGACCCCTCGTGAGACCATATGCTGGTGCGGTTGGCCCTGAGTTCCTCCTAATGCAGAACAATGCCAGACCTCATGTGGCTGGAGTGTGTCTGCAGTTCCTGCAAGATGAAGGCATTGAAGCTATGGACTGGCCCACCCATTCCCCAGACCTGAATCCGATTGAACACATCTGGGACATCATGTCTCGCACCATCCACCAACGTCATGTTGCACCACAGAATGTCCAGGAGTTGGCATATGCTTTAGTCCGGGTCTGGGAGGAGATCCCTCAGGAGACCATCTGTTGCCTCATCAGGAGCATGCCGAGGTGTTGTAGGGAGATCTTACAGACACGTGGAGGCAACACACACTACTGAGCATCATTTCCTTGTCTTGAGGCATTTCCACTGAAGTTGGATTAGCCTGTAACTTCATTTTCCACTTTGATTTTGAGCAACATTCCAACTCCAGACCTCCATGGGATATTAGTTGTGATTTACATTGATCATTTCAGGCTTTATTGTTCTCAACACATTTCATTATGTGATGAATAATGATTTACAACTGGAATATTTCATTCTGTGATATCTAGGATGTGGGATTTTAGTGTTCCCTTTATTGTTTTGAGCAGTGCACATATATATATATATATATATATATGTATATATATATATATATATATATATATATATATATATATGGTATTTATATGCATGCAATAGAAAATTGTATAAAGTCGTGTGTCAGAAGATTAATCAGAAAAAATATGTCAGAAAACATACTTCTGGCAAAATATCAGAAGAGGGATTATATATGCCAACAAAATATCATACATGGACTTGTACAGATTGAAAACGTATAGAAATTGATCATAACATGTATATACACACCATTATTTACCAGGGTTCTGCTATCAGTATATATGGCTGGAGACAGGCTGTGAGAGAAGAAACAACGTGCAATTACTACATTGACGGTAAGCAAGTAACAGTAACATTTCAAGCAGAAACCACATATTTATCAAAAACTTACCAGGAAGAAGATGCAAAATATACACTCACCGGCCACTTTATTAGGTACACCATGCTAGTAACGGGTTGGACCCCCTTTTGCCTTCAGAACTGCCTCAATTCTTCGTGGCATAGATTCAACAAGGTGCTGGAAGCATTCCTCAGAGATTTTGGTCCATATTGACATGATGGCATCACACAGTTGCCGCAGATTTGTCGGCTGCACATCCCAAAGATGCTCCATACAAGGCAGGATGGATCCATGCTTTCATGTTGTTTACGCCAAATTCTGACCCTACCATCCGAATGTCGCAGCAGAAATCGAGACTCATCAGACCAAGCAACGTTTTTCCAATCTTCTACTGTCCAATTTCGATGAGCTTGTACAAATTGTAGCCTCAGTTTCCTGTTCTTAGCTGAAAGGAGTGGTACCCGGTGTGGTCTTCTGCTGCTGTAGCCCATCTGCCTCAAAGTTCGACGCACTGTGCGTTCAGAGATGCTCTTAGGCCTACCTTGGTTGTAACGGGTGGTGATTTGAGTCACTGTTGCCTTTCTATCAGCTCGAACCAGTCTGCCCATTCTCCTCTGACCTCTGGCATCAACAAGGCATTTCCGCCCACAGAACTGCCGCTCACTGGATTTTTTTTCTTTTTCGGACCATTCTTTGTAAACCCTAGAGATGGTTGTGCGTGAAAATCCCAGTAGATCAGCAGTTTCTGAAATACTCAGACCAGCCCTTCTGGCACCAACAACCATGCCATGTTCAAAGGCACTCAAATCACCTTTCTTCCCCATACTGATGCTCGGTTTGAACTGCAGGAGATTGTCTTGACCATGTCTACATGCCTAAATGCACTGAGTTGTCGCCATGTGATTGGCTGATTAGAAATTAAGTGTTAACAAGAAGTTGGACAGGTGTACCTAATAAAGTGGCCGGTGAGTGTATGTCCCTGTAATGACGCTAGGGAAGAGGCACTATTGTGCAATGGGAAAGCGCTGTTAGACTAACTGCCACAAGGGATTTATAAAGGGCACAGGTGATGTTAATCGCCCATGTGTGCCATGCTTTCTGATATGATCGTTTCCGGTGACCGCAGATATTCTAGCTGCAGACCAGAAGTGATGTCAACTATAGGAAAACATCGCCGTATTGTGCCATCTTTATGGATCCAGGCATAATATATCCTTCCAATAAAAAGGTAATACATGTCACTCTGTAATGAAAAAAGGTGCACGAAAAGGGGTACCACTCCCTTATATAAATCAGAAAAAATATCCGGCACTCAAAAGAAGATGCAAATAGGTTTTATTGTGGTGCAATCCCAGACTTAACGTCTATACGTAACGTTTCGGTCTGTAACATAGACCTTCTTCAGACTAGAATTGAAAAAGTAAACAAACAATAAGAAATAATACATGTGAAGACGCCATACTCTAGTACAAAGGAAAGAAACTAATAGTCAGTTCAAAACATGACACTAGAGAAGGCCAACAAAATATCGTCAGAATGAACAGCCATATAAGTAAACCGTCTGTGGTGGCTAGGTTACTACCGCAATGAGAGTCATTAGGGAGATACATTAAATCCATAACATTAGTATTAACAAACATAAGATTGAATGTATAAACTTGTACATCTGTGGAAACAAGGAATATGCATCAATACAAACATGTGCATGCTGACACAAAGTAACAGAAATCCTGTACACGTATAAACATACATAGGAAATAAAGGAATATAAAAATTGGAACATAAAAGTTGGCTGCACCATCCTCCTGTGTACATTTACTTATAACTGAAGAAACATTTGGCTCAAGGTTCCTTAATAAAAAGGAAAAGTAGGGCAATTTGGAAAAATTAACTAGAGACTATTTGACAGAAAGGGCTGTATAGCAACCAATGTATAACCACAGACTTATCAGTAAGTCATAATACATGAACTGAAAAATAGGAAAGGGTCTCGAAGCAGCGAGGCCACGGTCACTAAAGAACAAAAGAGTCCTCTGAGTGGGTTCATGGAGGTGTACAAAAATTAAGAAATAACCAAAGATAAAAATAAAAATAAAAAATGAAAATGTGACCTCAAAAAGGCGCTGTCTGGCAAGGGACCAACTGAGGCAGAGTCCCTGAAAAGAGCAGGGGTAGTAAGTAATGGGTGAAAAAAGGCAAAATGGCAGTAATATTTACCGGATTGCTGTGGTGTATCCATATAACGAATAGGCAGCGCGTGGAAAAGGATATATTCCTGTGTAGTAGAGGCGCCGGTGATGGAGGAGTTGTGGTGGCCTTAAATACGTAATTCAAATGGAGAAGTGTCCGTAGTAACAGTGAGACGCGTGCGGCCGAAACCGGAAGTGACGGGGCGCACCTCAGCGTTCTGTGCTGGTAAGTGCGCATGCCCTTAAACTGAGTGACATAGTGTGGAGCGCATAATAGATGACGTCCTGTGGTGAGGACGTGTGACTGAGTGCGCAGGTTCGGTGCAGGTAGGCGGTGCCAAAGATGGAACGCACTGTTGGAACGCACTATCAGGGAAGATCAAGTGCAAATGTCAGGGAGCGCTAAAGTGCAGACCGGTGACAGCAACTGTAAACAGAAAAAAGATAAATGGTTAATGGAAAGGGGGACTATTAAAAGAAGAAATAGGAGAAAAATATGATAAAGAGGTGATGAAATGAAGAGTAGAGATGACACTAGTAACAAGGAAAAAATGAAAAAAATGAAAAAAATGCAAAAATAACAAAATGAAAAATAAAATGGAAAAATAAAAAAATTAACAAAATTGGGCAAGTAAAGTAAAGAGAAAATATAAGAATACACAAACATGAATAATAATAAAAAGATAAGAAAAATAAGCCAATAAAATACGTAAATACAGAACTTATGTAAAAATTCGAAAAAAAGTGAAAAAAAGTGAAAAATAAAACAAAACACGGGGAACAAAATATAGAAATTAACTGTAAAAAAGACTCCATACCCCTTTAATGGAATAATCAGTTATGTGACTGGGCGAACTGCAAGAGAGGGAATATAATTAATGTGCATATATTAATACATATACCATGAAAAAACTCTATAAACTCATGTCATATTCTCTGTTCAATCCTTTTGGTTCCATACTTTGTAAATGGTGTATCCAAAAAGCCTCCCTTAATTTGAGTCGTTTGACCCGGTTACCTCCTCGTCTATTGGAAAGAACCTGTTCCAGTACTAGGAACCTTAGTTGTGCTATAGTATGCCCTGCAGTACGGAAATGGTGTGGGACGGGAAGATGATCCCTTCCACACCGTATGTCGGATTTGTGGTGAGAAATGCGATCTTTTACCTTCTGTGTAGTCTCGCCTACATATACTTTACCACAAGGGCTCTTAATTGCATATACGACAAACTGAGAATCACATGTGAAAAAACCTTGTATAGGAATGTCCACACCCGTGAGTGGATGGGAGATTTTATGGCCCTTGAGTACATTGGCACATTGTGCACATTGTAGGCACGGAAATGTGCCCTTCCTTTGAGTTTGTAAAAAGACTTGTCTAGGTACTTTCTGGATAGATCCCATGTTGGCTCTCACTAATTTATTCCACAGGTTGCTAGGTTTTCGAAAACAGGGAAAAAAAGGATATATATATAGGATATATATCCTTCCAGGAGTGTAGAGATAGCACTACCATCCACAGCAATGTCATAAAGGGCACTAGATGTGCCAAAGGTGATTTTATATACTAAACATTATATAGAGAAACCTGGATATGTATATAATAATAACTTAGTTAGGATTAAAGAGACCTATAATATAGTAGAACATCTAGAGGATTTCAAAGGAGACTCATTGTTAAAAATAATACAAATGTCCAAGTATGAAGGACAAGGTACAACGGGACACAGTGGCAAAATAGAACAACATAGAAATACAAGAAAAATGATAAAAAAAGCAATAAGAATGTGAGGGCAAAAGGAAAAATTACAGTAACCCAAAGAGTGATAAGAAAGAGGGAAACAGTGAAAGTAAAATCATACCCTCCAAAAGAGGAAATCAGGTAGTGCGAGTCTGCAGAAAAATAAGAAACAAATCTATATATATAATTGTCTAAGGGTCACTTCCGTCTGTCTGTCCTTCTGTCTTTCTGTCTGTCTGTCTGTCACGGATATTCATTGGTCACGGCCTCTGTCTGTCATGGAATCCAAGTCGCTGATTGGTCGCGCCAGCTGCCTGTCATGGCTGCCGCGACCAATCAGCGACATCCACAGTCCGATTAGTCCCTCCCTACTCCCCTGCAGTCAGTGGCCGGCGCCCGGCCCTGCTCCATACTCCCCGCAGTCACGGCTCACACAGGGTTAATGCCAGCGGTAATGGATCGCGTTACTACTCACTCCGTTACCGCCGCTATTAACCCTGTGTGACCAAGTTTTTACAATTGACGCAGCCTATGCAGCGTCAATAGTAAAAACATCTAATGTTAAAAATAATAAAAAAAATTAAAAATCATTATATACTCACCTTCTGCCGCCTTTACCACTCCTCGCGATGCTCCGGTGACCGGTCAATGCAAGCGGCATGCTCCGGTGGCAAGGATGGTCTGGGAGAAGGACCTTCCATGACATCACGGTCATGTGACCGCGATGTCGTCAAAAGTCCTGCGCGCCTGCGCTTGAAGGACCTGCCGCCGTGACATCACAGTCATGTGACCGTGACACGGTCATGTGACCGTGACGTCATCACAGGTCCTGCGCGAGCAGGACCTGCCATGATGTCACAGTCACGTGACCCCAATGTCATCACACCCTGGGACTGGAAGCTGCTGCCTGCACCCCACGCAGGCGACAGAACTACAACGCGCCTGCGGAAGGTGAGTATATGTTTATTTTTTTATTTTTTTAACCTGTGACATACGTGGCTGGGCAATCTACTACGTAGCTGGGCAATATACTATGTGACTGCCCAATATACTACGTGGCTGGGCAATATACTACGTGGCTCTGTGCTATATACTACGTCGCTGTGCAATATACTACGTGGCTCTGTGCTGTATACTACGTCACTGGGCAATATACTACGTCACTCGGCAATATACTACGTCGCTGGGCAATATACTACATTGCTGGGCAATATACTACGTGGCTGTGCAATATACTACGTCACTGGGCAATATACAACGTCACTGGGCAATATACTACGTGGCTGGGCAATATACTACGTGGCTCTGTGCTGTATACTACGTGGCTGGGCAATATACTACGTAACTGGGCAATATACTACGTGGACATACATATTCTAGAATACCCGATGCGTTAGAATCGGGCCACCATCTAGTGTTAGATAAAACCAGATAACTCATATTCTCAATTTAGCCCCCTCGGTTCCAAAGTATCAAATCTATGAATCCAAAATAATTCACAGCGCTGCAGAATCTTAATCCTATTCCCCCCGCGTCTAGATAAGGTAACATGTTCCAGTATTTGGAATTTTAATTGTGACTGAATTTTTTTTTTTTGCAAAGTGAAAGGGAAGAGGCAAGTATGTCTTGCCATATCTTATAATAGACATTGGGAAATGCAGTCTTGTATATGTTGGGTAGTTTCCCCAACAAATACGAGACCGCAAGGGCATTTATTAGCATATTTCACGAAAAACAAGTCACATTTAAAAAAACTGAAATTTTATCCTTTCTCTTCAAAAAATGTAAGCCCTATGCAAATGTCTATATTACAGAAGGGGTTAACCTTCTGCCCCTTTTATAATTTATGACTTAAAGTTAATTTCAAAGATGAGCTTCGGGTTAGTCATACTCATCCTCCATCTGACTGCCTCTGGTAAGTCTGAAGGATCTGGGTCTTTATATTAAAAGTAATTTTATGCCTCCTAAAAATATTATTATTATTATTATTATTAATATTATTATTATTTATGTAGCACCATTAATTCCATGGTGCTGTACATGAGAAAGGGGTTAAGTACAGAGTTATAGATATCTTTTCCTGTAACAAACTTACAATGACAGACTGGTACAGAGGGGAGAGGACCCTGTCTTTGCTGACTTACATTCTATAACACACCTTTTGAAACCTTTATACAATTAATGAGTCGCAGAATGGTAAAAATTCATCAAGGATATTAATAACGGGACTGTCCATCTAACATGACAGATTTAGAGCAATTTGTCCCTTAATTAATTACTGATAAAGACATTTTGATCAAACCAGCGGATAAGGAGGGAGCAGTGGTGGTCATGGACTTTGGGGACTACATAGAAGAGATTGATAGACAACTTTCAGATACTCAGGGGTATCAATTCCTTTCATCCAGTCCAACAACCCCTATTGCTACCAAAATGAGATCAATATTGGATCCTTTTCTTCTTGATCACACTACAGACAAAAAAACCCATTAATTTTTAATCAATTCACATCCTATTACTCTAGTCTTATGTTCTCCCTAAAGTCCATAAATAACTTCACAAGCCACTGGAACGCCCCATTGTAGCATCCACTGACTCACTGCTCTCCCCTTTAAGAAACCTGTTGGAAAATATACTATCCCCACTAGTAAAAGAAAAAAAACTAAATTGTATCTTTTGGACACAGGTTGTTTTATAAACACGATAAAAGATCTATCTGATATTCCAACATCCTCATGGTTAGTGACATGGGATGTCAAAAGCCTGTCTATCCAAAATCAGAAAGACATTGCAGCTGTTGAAAGATTACTAAACACCTCTTCTGTGAATACTAGGTTCAGGCAATTTTACTTAAGCTGGTCTTAAATGAAAACTTTTTTTTCTCTGTGGTGACAACTTTTATTTACAGATGCAAAGAACTGCAATTATAGTCCAACGTTGCCCTTTTATGTAATCTGCTGTATGGCAGACTTTAAAGAAAGATTTGTTTACATCAACCAGCTTTTCATAAATAATGCCATTATATGGCAACTTTATATCAGTGATATTTTTTGCTTATGGCAGGGCCCATTGGACACACGTAATATTTGGCCTGAGCTACATTTCTCCATTACCTATTATTTGAATACAGTTAGCTTCCTAGATACCCGGTTGATTAAAACTTCTGAAAATACTCTGGAAATTGATCTCTTTGCAAAAACCACTGATCGTAATAGCCTGATATTATATTCCAGTAATCATCCATAAGCCGCAATAGACTCTTTTCCTAGACTTCAGTTTACCAGAATTAACCGCATTGTCTTCTCTGACATACATACACTTAATTATAAACTATTGGAGATGGAAGATAACTTCCGTCAAAGAGGTTACCCGAAAAAACTTTTGATTAACTGCAGACCTCCATCTACAATGATTCAAACAGAGACAATGAAGAGAATTTTGTTTGTACACACCTTTAATCCATTTATGTATCAGATCCACAAGAGCATTTGAAGTTGTGGCATCTTTTGAAGGCCAGTTATCCCGCTGTGGTGAAGTTTCAATGGCCATTTTTACCCATTTTTCGACAACCATTGAATCTGAGGGACAAATTGGTCAATGCGGACATTGGCCCTGTCGCTAAACCATTAAAACAGACTTTTCTAGGTGCCCCTAAATAGGGCACTTTCCCTTGTTTACACTAACCTCAGTGCAGCTACATACAGAAGGGTGATAATTTTCTTCAGCCCCATACAGGAGATCTCTTATTTGTTATTTTTTTTATTTTTTTATTTCATTTTTAATTATTATTTTCATCTTTTTTATTTTTCTTGTGTATCTATGTTGTTATTCATACTTGGACATTTGTATTATCATCCCCGATAAGTGTCCTTTGGAGCCCTCTAGATGTTCTGCTATATTAGAGGTCTCTTTAATTCTAACTAAGTTATTATTATACACATATCCAGGTTTCTCTATATAATCTTTATTATATATGTAGTGAAATATGTATAGGTATGGAAGTATGACTGACAGTAATTACCATCTGTTCTGGGCTGCAGGTCTCACAGGGGTCACAGCATATGTTATCCTGAGAAGGCAGTCTCCTGTCTCCAATCTCGCCAGGGGGGCGAAAAATTTCACACCTTCTGGCTCTTTTGAAGAGAGATGACAATTACAGCGTGACACTATCTATCTATGAGAAAGGTTACACAAAGAGTTTCAGAGAAAATAATGTATTCATTGGTGGAGTGGCCATGGTCCACTAACAAACCAGCAATTGGAGTGTTAACATGAGATGCTGGTCTAGCAATCTGATCTCTAGAGTATGTCTATAAATCAGGCCTACACACAAAGAAAAATGTTCACATGTGGGGGCAGCCTGGAAAGCTGATGTGTGTCATTCCATATTTCTCCCTCCCTCAGGGACAGAGTACCAGACTGCAAAGTTTGATATTTCTGTAAGTTTTCTCCCTGTATTTTATCACTGTTTCTGCATATTTGTATGTCACTTTTTATTTCCATTTTTATATCCTTTTTATTGTAAGCACTGTACCGTTTATATTAAAGCTTGAAACTTTAATAAGCTTGAACATTGTATGCTCTAAAAAATCAATAGCCTAAGAGTGTGTGTTCCTGGTGAATGGCACAAAGTAGTAGTAATATGTCTGGGACTCAGCGCCCGTGTGTTCGGTGAGTGGTGGCAGCATGTATGAGCGGGGGTGTGGACTATGTCGGGGTGTGAATTATGCTCCCATTGCAGCATGGGACAGAGGTTGAATGCTGGACTGAGTGAAAGGAGATAGATTAACCCTTGCAGGCGCAACCCCAAGTCACATGCTGAGAAGCGGGTACTGACAATTTACAGAGGTTGAATGCTGGACTGAGTGAGAGGAGATAGATTAACACTTTCAGGCGCAACCCCAAGTCACATGCTGAGAAGCGGGTATGTGACAATTTACAATCACCTTTGGCACATCTAGTGCATTTTATGACATCGCTGTGGATGATACTGCTATCTCTACACTCCGGGATAGATACATTATGCCTGGATCCATAAAGATGACGCCCTACGGTGACCTTTTCCTGTGGTGGTTAACTGTTGTGAATTTGCTTTTTGCTCCCTCTAGTGGTTACTAGTTTTTTGACTCTGGTTTTTCTGTCATTCCTTTTATCCGCACCTGGGTCGTTAGTTAGGGGTGTTGCTATATAAGCTCCCTGGACCTTCAGTTCAATGCCTGGCAACGTAGTTATCAGAGCTAGTCTGCTGTGCTCTTGTCTACTGATCCTGGTTCCAGTTATATCAGCTAAGTCTGCCTTTTGCTTTTTGCTATTTGTTTTGGTTTTGTATTTTTGTCCAGCTTGTTCCAAATCTATATCCTGACCTTTGCTGGAAGCTCTAGGGGGGCTGGTGTTCTCCCCCCGGACCGTTAGACGGTTCGGGGGTTCTTGAATTTCCAGTGTGGATTTTGATAGGGTTTTTGTTGACCATATAAGTTACCTTTCTTTATTCTGCTATCAGTAAGCGGGCCTCTCTGTGCTAAACCTGGTTCATTTCTGTGTTTGTCATTTCCTCTTACCTAACCGTCATTATTTGTGGGGGGCTTCTATCCAGCTTTGGGGTCCCCTTCTCTGGAGGCAAGAAAGGTCTTTGTTTTCCTCTACTAGGGGTAGCTAGATTCTCCGGCTGGCGCGTGTCATCTAGAATCAACGTAGGAATGATCCCCGGCTACTTCTAGTGTTGGCGTTAGGAGTAGATATATGGTCAACCCAGTTACCACTGCCCTATGAGCTGGATTTTTGTACTCTGCAGACTTCCACGTTCCTCTGAGACCCTCGCCATTGGGGTCATAACAGTTTGCCAGGCCAGTATTAAATGTTTAATGCATTGCAGAAGAAGGATTATAAGAAAGAAGATTCTGAGTTTTTTTTTTTTTTTTTTTTTTCTTCTTCCCCTTTACCTCAGAGTGGCTATGCTTGCTGCAGACATGAATGTCCAGACCTTGATTACAAGTGTGGACCAGCTGGCTACTCGTGTGCAGGGCATACAAGACTATGTTATCAGAAATCCTAGGTCAGAACCTAAAATACCGATTCCTGAACTGTTTTCCGGAGACAGGTTTAAGTTTAGGAATTTCGTGAATAATTGTAAATTGTTTTTGTCCCTGAGACCCTGTTCATCTGGAGATTCTGCTCAGCAAGTAAAAATTGTTATTTCGTTCTTACGGGGCGACCCTCAGGATTGGGCTTTTTCGCTGGCGCCAGGAGATCCGGCATTGGCTGATCTTGATGCGTTTTTTCTGGCGCTCGGTTTACTTTATGAGGAACCCAATCTTGAGATTCAGGCAGAAAAGGCCTTGCTGGCTATGTCTCAGGGGCAGGACGAGGCTGAAGTGTATTGCCAAAAATTTCGGAAATGGTCCGTGCTGACACATTGGAACGAGTGTGCACTGGCCGCTAATTTTAGAAATGGCCTTTCTGAAGCCATTAAGAATGTTATGGTGGGTTTTCCCATTCCCACAGGTCTGAATGATACTATGGCACTGGCTATTCAAATTGACCGGCGGTTGCGGGAGCGCAAAACCGCAAATTCCCTCATGGTGTTGTCTGAACAGACACCTGATTTAATGCAATGTGATAGAATCCTGACTAGAAATGAGCGGAAAATTCATAGACGCCGGAATGGCTTGTGCTACTACTGTGGTGATTCTACACATGTTATCTCAGCATGCTCTAAACGTATAGCTAAGGTTGTTAGTCCTGTCACCGTTGGTAATTTGCAACCTAAATTTATTCTGTCTGTAACTTTGATTTGCTCACTGTCATCTTATCCTGTCATGGCGTTTGTAGATTCAGGTGCTGCCCTGAGTCTCATGGATCTCTCATTTGCTAAGCGCTGTGGTTTTACTCTTGAACCATTAGAAAATCCTATTCCTCTTAGGGGTATTGATGCTACACCATTGGCAGCAAATAAACCGCAGTATTGGACACAGGTTACCATGTGCATGACTCCTGAACACCGCGAGGTGATACGTTTCCTGGTTTTACATAAAATGCATGATTTGGTTGTTTTAGGGCTGCCATGGTTACAGACCCATAATCCAGTCCTGGACTGGAAGGCTATGTCAGTCTCAAGTTGGGGCTGTCGTGGTATTCATGGGGATTCCCTGCCTGTGTCTATTGCTTCTTCTACGCCTTCGGAAGTTCCGGAGTATTTGTCTGATTATCAGGATGTCTTCAGTGAGTCTGAGTCCAGTGCACTGCCTCCTCATAGGGACTGTGACTGTGCTATAGATTTGATCCCAGGCAGTAAATTTCCTAAGGGAAGACTGTTTAATCTGTCGGTACCTGAACATACCGCTATGCGTTCGTATATCAAGGAGTCTCTGGAGAAAGGACATATTCGTCCGTCTTCTTCCCCTCTTGGTGCGGGATTCTTTTTTGTGGCAAAAAAGGACGGATCTTTGAGACCTTGTATTGATTATCGGCTTTTAAATAAGATCACTGTCAAATTTCAGTATCCTTTACCGCTGTTGTCTGACTTGTTTGCCCGGATTAAGGGTGCCAAGTGGTTCACCAAGATAGACCTTCGTGGTGCGTACAACCTTGTGCGCATTAAGCAAGGTGATGAATGGAAAACCGCATTCAATACGCCCGAAGGTCATTTTGAGTACTTGGTGATGCCTTTTGGGCTCTCCAATGCGCCTTCAGTTTTTCAGTCCTTTATGCATGACATTTTCCGGAAGTATCTGGATAGATTTTTGATTGTTTATCTGGATGATATTTTGGTTTTTTCTGATAATTGGGATTCGCATGTGGAGCAGGTCAGGTTGGTCTTTAAAATTTTGCGTGAAAATTCTTTGTTTGTCAAGGGCTCAAAGTGTCTCTTTGGTGTACAGAAGGTTCCCTTTTTGGGGTTCATTTTTTCCCCTTCTGCTGTGGAGATGGACCCAGTCAAGGTCCGAGCTATTCTTGATTGGACTCAGCCCTCGTCAGTTAAGAGTCTTCAGAAGTTCTTGGGCTTCGCTAACTTCTACCGTCGTTTTATCGCTAATTTTTCTAGCATTGTGAAACCTTTGACGGATATGACCAAGAAGGGCTCCGATGTAGCTAACTGGGCTCCTGCTGCCGTGGAGGCTTTCCAGGAGTTGAAACGCCGGTTTACTTCGGCGCCTGTTTTGTGCCAGCCTGACGTCTCACTTCCCTTTCAGGTTGAGGTGGATGCTTCGGAGATTGGGGCAGGGGCCGTTTTGTCGCAGAGAGGCCCTGGTTGCTCTGTTATGAAACCTTGTGCCTTTTTCTCTAGGAAGTTTTCGCCTGCCGAGCGAAATTATGATGTGGGCAATCGGGAGTTGTTGGCCATGAAATGGGCATTTGAGGAGTGGCGTCATTGGCTCGAGGGTGCTAAGCATCGTGTGGTGGTCTTGACTGATCACAAAAATCTGATGTATCTCGAGTCTGCTAAACGCCTTAATCCGAGACAGGCCCGCTGGTCATTGTTTTTCTCCCGCTTTGATTTTGTTGTCTCGTATTTACCAGGTTCAAAGAATGTGAAGGCCGATGCTCTTTCTAGGAGCTTTGTGCCTGATGCTCCTGGAGTCACTGATCCTGTTGGTATTCTTAAAGATGGAGTTATCTTGTCAGCTATTTCTCCGGATCTGCGACGTGTGTTGCAGAGATTTCAGGCTGATAGGCCTGAGTCTTGTCCACCTGACAGACTGTTTGTCCCGGATAAGTGGACCAGCAGAGTCATTTCCGAGGTTCATTCCTCGGTGTTGGCAGGTCACCCGGGAATTTTTGGCACCAGAGATCTGGTGGCCAGGTCCTTTTGGTGGCCTTCCTTGTCAAGGGATGTGCGGTCATTTGTGCAGTCCTGTGGGACTTGTGCTCGAGCTAAGCCTTGCTGTTCTCGTGCCAGCGGTTTGCTCTTGCCCTTGCCTGTCCCGAAGAGACCTTGGACACATATCTCCATGGATTTCATTTCTGATCTTCCGCTATCTCAGGGCATGTCCGTTATCTGGGTGATATGTGATCGCTTCTCCAAGATGGTCCATTTGGTTCCTTTGCCTAAGCTGCCTTCCTCTTCCGATCTGGTTCCTGTGTTTTTCCAGAACGTGGTTCGTTTGCACGGCATCCCTGAGAATATTGTGTCAGACAGAGGATCCCAGTTCGTTTCCAGGTTCTGGCGATCCTTTTGTAGTAGGATGGGCATTGATTTGTCGTTTTCGTCTGCTTTCCATCCTCAGACTAATGGACAGACGGAGCGAACCAATCAGACTTTGGAGGCTTATTTGAGGTGTTTTGTCTCTGCTGATCAGGACGATTGGGTGACATTCTTGCCGTTGGCTGAGTTTGCCCTTAATAATCGGGCTAGTTCCGCCACCTTGGTTTCGCCTTTTTTCTGCAACTCTGGTTTCCATCCTCGCTTTTCTTCGGGTCATGTGGAGCCTTCTGACTGTCCTGGGGTGGATTCTGTGGTGGATAGGTTGCAGCAGATCTGGAATCATGTGGTGGACAACTTGAAGTTGTCACAGGAGAAGGCTCAGCGCTTTGCCAACCGCCGCCGCGGTGTGGGTCCCCGACTACGCGTTGGGGATTTGGTATGGCTTTCTTCCCGCTTTGTTCCTATGAAGGTCTCTTCTCCCAAATTTAAACCTCGTTTTATTGGGCCTTACAAGATATTGGAAATCCTTAATCCTGTATCTTTTCGTCTGGATCTTCCTGTGTCGTTTGCTATTCACAATGTATTTCATAGGTCCTTGTTGCGGCGGTACATTGTGCCTGTAGTTCCTTCTGCTGAGCCTCCTGCTCCGGTGTTGGTTGAGGGCGAGTTGGAGTACGTGGTGGAGAAGATCTTGGATTCTCGCCTCTCCAGGAGGAGGCTTCAGTACCTGGTCAAGTGGAAGGGCTATGGTCAGGAGGATAATTCCTGGGTGGTCGCCTCTGATGTTCATGCGGCCGATTTAGTTCGTGCCTTTCATGCCGCTCATCCTGATCGCCCTGGTGGTCGTGGTGAGGGTTCGGTGACCCCTCACTAAGGGGGGGGTACTGTTGTGAATTTGCTTTTTGCTCCCTCTAGTGGTTACTAGTTTTTTGACTCTGGTTTTTCTGTCATTCCTTTTATCCGCACCTGGGTCGTTAGTTAGGGGTGTTGCTATATAAGCTCCCTGGACCTTCAGTTCAATGCCTGGCAACGTAGTTATCAGAGCTAGTCTGCTGTGCTCTTGTCTACTGATCCTGGTTCCAGTTATATCAGCTAAGTCTGCCTTTTGCTTTTTGCTATTTGTTTTGGTTTTGTATTTTTGTCCAGCTTGTTCCAAATCTATATCCTGACCTTTGCTGGAAGCTCTAGGGGGGCTGGTGTTCTCCCCCCGGACCGTTAGACGGTTCGGGGGTTCTTGAATTTCCAGTGTGGATTTTGATAGGGTTTTTGTTGACCATATAAGTTACCTTTCTTTATTCTGCTATCAGTAAGCGGGCCTCTCTGTGCTAAACCTGGTTCATTTCTGTGTTTGTCATTTCCTCTTACCTAACCGTCATTATTTGTGGGGGGCTTCTATCCAGCTTTGGGGTCCCCTTCTCTGGAGGCAAGAAAGGTCTTTGTTTTCCTCTACTAGGGGTAGCTAGATTCTCCGGCTGGCGCGTGTCATCTAGAATCAACGTAGGAATGATCCCCGGCTACTTCTAGTGTTGGCGTTAGGAGTAGATATATGGTCAACCCAGTTACCACTGCCCTATGAGCTGGATTTTTGTACTCTGCAGACTTCCACGTTCCTCTGAGACCCTCGCCATTGGGGTCATAACAGTTAACATCACTTCCAGTCCATGGCCAGATGACCTGTGGTCACCGGAAACGATCATATCAGGAAGCACGGCACACATGGGCGGTTAACATCACCTATGCCCTTTATAAATCCCTCCTGGCAGTTAGTTTGACAGCATTCTTCCCATTGCATGATAGTGCCTCTCCCCTAGCGCCATTACAGGGACATACAGTATATTGCTATCTTTTTCCTGGTAAGTTTTTGACAACTCTGTGGTTTCCGCTTGAAAAGCTACTGTTACTTGGTTACCATCAATGGTAGTAATTGCACATTGTTTCTTTTCTCACAGCCTGTCTCCAGCGTGTATACTGATAGAAGCTCCCTGGTAAATAATGTTGTATATATACATATTGTGATCAATTTCTATACGTTTTCAATATATCCATGTGCTATATTTTGCTGGTATATATAATCCCTCTTCTGTTATTTTGCCGGCACACAATGATTTTTATTTTTTACTGATTTTGTTGTTTTGAACAGACTACAACCACTTATATTTTATTTGTATTTTGTAATTGGTATAATTTTCTTTTTGCAGATCTGAGGAAGGTTTCAGGGCCGAAAAGTTAGTATTGAATATTGCAACATTAGTATTACAATGCAATGATTCTGTGTGAAATAAAATAATTTGCATTGATTTCTGGATTGCTGAATTATTTTTCTACATATGCATTGATCTAAACCAGTGTTTCCCAAACTCCAGTCCTGACAGCCCCCAAAAGATCATGATTTCAATATTTCCTCAAGATTACACAGGTGAGAGAATTTGTAGCAATTTCTGATGCCTGGATAACTATTCCATCACCTGTGCATTACTATGAAAATCCTGAAAATGTGATTTGTTGGGGGCCGTGATGCCTGGAGTTTGGGAAACACTTATCTAAACCATTCCATTGTAGCTCTGGCAGTAACTCCTGCTGGAAGGTGAATCAACACCCCAGTCTCAAGTCTTTTGTAGCCTCTTACAGGATTTCCTTCAGTTTTGCCCTGTACTTAGCTGCATCTACTTTACCATCAGCTAGGACAGATTCCCTGTCCCTGCTGAAGAAAAGCTTCCCAACAGCATGATGCTGCTACCACCATGTTTGACTGTGGGTATGGTGTTTTCAAATTGATGTGCAGTGTTTTGTTCTGCTAAACACAGCATTTTGCATTTAGCCTAAAAAGTTCTACTTTGATCTCATCTGACCAGAAGACCATGTTGCACATGTTAGGTAAAACTACATGGATTTTTGCAAGCTGCAAATGGGCTGTTTTATATCTTGCTTTCAAAAATGCCTTTCTTCTTGCCATTCTTCCATAAGGGCCCGATGTGTGGAGTATACAACTAATAGTTGTCCTGTGGACAGATTCTTCCACCTGAGCAGTGAATTTCTGCAGATCATCCAGAGTAACCACGGGCCTCCTAGCTGTTTCTCTTACAAGTGCTCTCCTTGCTTCAGATATCAGTTTATTTGGATAGTCATGATTTGGTAGGTTTGCTGTTGTGACATACTCCTTCCATTTTTGAATGATGGATTGGACAGTGCTCCTTTGAGATGTTCAGAGTTTGGTGATTTTTTTTTTTATAAGCTAACCCTGCCTTACTCTTCTCCTTAGCTTTATCCCTGACCTCTCTGGTGTGTTTCTTGGTTTTCATAATGCTGTTTAATTCCTAATGTTCTCCAAAAAATTCAGAGGACTTCACAGAACAAGTGTAGTTACACTGAGCATAAATTACACAAATGTGGAGTCAATTTACAAATTATGTGACTTCTGGAGGCAATCAGTTGCTCAGGATTTTACTTTGGGGTATCAAACTACAGGGGGCTGAATACAAATTGACATCACAATTTTCACATTAATATATTTAAATAAATTAAAAAGCAATGTATTATTTCCATTAAATTTCACAAATACTACTTTGTGTTTGCATGTCACATAAAATCACAAAAAAAAAATACAATTAAATCTGTGAGTAAAATGTGAAAAAATGTGGAAACGTTCATAGGGTATGAATACATTTTCAAAATACTGTATATATGAGAAAACAAATCATATAATTAAATTATATCACTGATAAAAAACCCAGCAACACCATCCTCAAGTGACACTAAACAATTATTCAATATTTATAAAATCTCTGGCACCAGTTTATACATTGAAGAATGCAGTTTTCTAAACATCATCACAGTATATACAACACACAGTGACCTAGACATAAGGCATATTTATAACACCATCCTTAATTGTGTCATAAATTACACTAATTAAAATGACAAAAAAGCAAAACATAATCAAAGATGGCTTGTAAAAACCTTGACCTCCACAGTACTGTAATTCATATCAAATATACAAATAAAAATACTACAGCTATAAAGGTGTCAATCTTATACTTACATCAGCGTTTTAAAGAGGTAAATATTTAGCAGTTCATTATAATTGCGTTTACAACAGGCACTGTACAAACCGCAATGTGTGTTATGTTATCTCTATGCAGAAGGTCAGTTCTGAAGTGTAAATCAATTCCTATTGGACTAAGTAATTCACTGTCTACTTATACAGTGACTTGTCACCTTTAGAAAATCACAATTTTTCTTCCCAACCTTCAAATCTAGTGGATGCCTTCATCAGATTTATCATGGCAATGCAGTACACCTAGTAATCTGTCAGGCCTTTGGCAATTATATGTCATCAGAGACACTTTTTCAGACAGGATGAAACAGATTACTAAACATCTTCATGCTGGCATGAGACAGATGACTCTTCATCAATGGTTTGCCATTGGTACTTGCAGACCAAGTTAGGGGTTAGGTGTTTCATCAAAGGCAATAAAGAAAAATGCATTGCAAAAATGGATAATATACAGAATTATGCCTAACCCTGCTGTTCTGTTAGTATTGGCTATACACTTGTACTGTTCTGGTCAATATGATCCGGCCTATTAAAGTCTGTTAATTTTGACATTTAGCTACTCTAACCGTATTATTTGAATACCAGTTCAATTATTTAACTGTATATGAACATGGTTGGTCAAAAACAAATTAAAAATAAAAATCAAAACTTCAGTTTGCTTTATTTTCTTTAGAAAAGGACACACATGTTCACTAAGGCTAGATTCACATTCGCGTTTCTGTGCGCAGCGTATCATCTGCATGCCCAAACGCATGCCAAAACACATGCAAATGCATGCTTACACCTCCGCATCATCTTACGCATGACGCAAAACAAATTGTTGCGTGTGCATGTGTTTAAATGCGTTTTGGCATGCGTTTGCATTTTTTATACACATGGTGGAGGTGGTGACATCATTTCCTTGACATGCGCAGTCTAAAGTATGCATGCGCATTGAATGGATGCGTACGCATGTCCTTGCATACCAATGCGTTCCCATAGACAGTAGTGCGTTTTTTTGACGCACTCATCCACAATCATCCACATGCGCATGATTGCACAATATTTGACGCCTCAAAAAATGCAACATGTTGCGTTCACAGGACAACGCTGCACACCGCGAAACGATGCATGCATACGCATCCAAACGCATGTCCCTCTGTACAACCATATTAAAGATATGTACACATGAGGCATGCGGATCTATGTGGATCATACGCTGCGCACAGAAACACTAGTGTGAATCCAGCCTTATTGCTATATTCAGGCATTCTTACATACTGCACAGAAATAACTCACATGTTCTTTACATAAATATTTACTACAAATAGAACATGTAGTAATGTTGAGCATGCTGCTGGATATGGTTTTCTATGGCTGCTGCTCCTTCACTTTAGGGCTTTACTTTTCTTCCTAAAATAGATGGCATAATACATGACTTTCCCAATTCTTCCAGAAAGAGTCTTCGTTTATGCAGTTTATTGGTGTTCCAATCGGGGTTCATTTCACACCATAAAACAAATGCATGGTAGGCAGCTACCTCAACAATGTTATAGAATAAAACCATTGGCCACCTATTGGTTTTGCATTTGCTTGTGTATGTAGCTATTAGATGATCTAGTGTATAAACTGCCTCTTTGGTGGAAATATAATGTAATCTGATCTGTGGCTTTTCATCACCTCGACTATTTACTGCGTTGTCATCGTGCATCATGCTAATTAGCATGACGTGTTTGTTTTTTCTGAGAATGTAAGAGACCACTGTCGTATCTCCAGTAAAGTAAAACATTGAAATATTAACATCTCTTTTACCAACGATACCTTACTTTTTCTTACAGTGCCCAGCATTGCAAGTTTTCATTTTAACAACAGCTGTTTAGCTGGTGCAATGTAGAAAAGTTGTCACATGTCACATTTTGTCCTCTTAGTGCATACATCAAATCTGAAACAACTCACATACCTTGATTCTTTTCAGGTTTTTCTCCAGGCTTTTTTCCTGTATATACCTGAGCATTTAGAGTGTAAGAACTGCTGCTGTCACAGTGTCCATATCTTGATGCCATATTTTGTTGGCTTACTCAGTATATATATATTGTTTTAACATGCACCTACCTCGGAATGCTACAAGTTGTTCATCCGCAGTGACATTTTCTTCAGTATTGTATAATTTTAGAAGAATCTCTATTCATTTATTGAAAATGTCTCTAATAGCAGCTAGTTTTGAGAGAATTATCTGATATTAGAGGCCAATTTTCCTGCCTGGGCAGAAGGCCGCAAGTTCCAAATTACATTTTTGTATTTAGACTGAATAGCTTGCATCAGACTAGTTGCCTGGGTATCGTGCCTCATCAGATTCAACTTCAGAATCAGAATTTTAATAATCACTTTGCCCACCACTTATGTTGTCCTCATCTTCGGACACATTCTCCAGTTGGATATCTTCTTCAGAATCTAAGGCGTTGGCAAGCTTTTCCAATTCAGCTTCACTCAATGGACATCTTCGCCACATTTTTATCCAACTTTACAAATAATGTACTCTATTGACTTTCTCATGGTAAAATCTGTGTTGTGGAATATAAAAGCATTATATAAATAAACAATAATAAAAATAATAAAATCACAGAAAACACTAACCAGTTTAGCAAAAATAGGAGCTTATATACTACTTTGAAACAGACTTGCACAGACCTGTTCTCAAAGCCAATCCATTTGCAGTGACTTGCAAATGTATCGAGTGCACGGACCTGCAGGAACTGGAGAAAATCAATAAACAATAGTACACTCCCTGACAGAAGTTATGTCGCTTATCCATATTATGTAAATAAAAGCTTATAGCCTGACATTAAATTCATCCATTGGTTGTATAAACTATTCTTTTGAAAGCTGAAACCCTCCGAAATGTGGTTTAGATTAAGAAAATAAATTGGCATCAATGCAGAAATATTGATCAGTTAATAGACACAGAATGGTCAGATTTTGGCAAGACAAAAGTTTTGTCGCCCACAGAAAGTAATATGATATTCAAACAAATAATTAACTTAAAATATATGTTGCATAACATTGGTGAATGAAGTTGTGGTGCTATTAGAGTAATATTTAATATTTTGTGTTACTTCCATGAGCTTGAAGGACTGCATCCATGCTGTTCAACAATGATTCATACAATTTATTAATGAAGTCATCAGGAATAGCAAAGAATGCAGTCTTACATGCCTCCCAGAGTTCATCTAGATTCTTTGTTTTTGTCTTCCAAGCTTCCTCTTTCATCCTACCCCAAACATGGTCAATGATGTTCATGTCTGGTGACTGGGCTGGCCAGGGCTTGAGCACCTTGATCTTTCTTGCCGGGAGGAACTTTGCTGTAGAGATGGATGTATGAGATGGAGCACCATCCTGCTGCAGAATTTGACCCCTTTTATGATTTGGAATATAAGAGGTAGCTAATACTTCTTGATATTTTGGGCTATTGATATTGTCTTCCACCTTGCAAATGCTATGCACACCCCCATACTGAATGCAACCCCAGACCATGAGCTTTTCACCACCAAATGTAACTGTTTTATGGGTGTATTTTGATTCCATACAGGCTCCAGTAGGTCTCCTGCAGTATTTGCGGTGGCTATGGTGTAATTCTACTGAAGATTCATCAGTGAAATCCTCCTTCTGCCACTTTTCCAGCATCCATTTGTTTAGCAGGCTGTGGGACTTTGCAAATGCAGCACAGTTTTTCATTTGCCCTTTTGTTTAGTGCTGGCTTCTGGGCACTGATTTGACCATGGAGGCCATTTTGAGACAGAATCCTACAAACTGTTCTAGTTGACAGAGGGACTTGAGGTGACCAGGCCTGTTGTGGATTTTCGAACCAGCAAATGTTCCTCCTGAGCAGTTGTCTTGCAGGGTCTGCCAGACCTGGGCTTGTCAAACACATCTCCAGTCTCTTCAAATCTTGTTTTAATTCCTTGTACTTGATGTTGAGATACATTAAAGGTGCCAACCACCTCTGCATTGAAACTGGTCTTCAGCCTCTTGATAATCCAGGCTTTGGTCACAGGGTGGATTTTTGGCATGTTGTCAGAGCTAAAGTTGCAGTTCAAGTGAAGGTCTGAGGTGCTGGGTTTCTTTTTATACACACATACACACTAATTAACTGATCATTTACTGAGCACAGGTGAGGATGTAAACTAGGATTGGGTGCATTATGTGACCAGGCGACAAAACTTTTGTCTTGCCAAAATCTGACCATTCTGTGTCTATTAACTGATCAAATGTTTGGCATTTCTGTAGTGATGATAGCCCATCTAATTTACAGGGGCGTGTCTCCAGAAGCAAGAGCTGGGCACCACAATGTACTGGTCACTAAACATACTGATCACTAAAGCATACCGGTCACTACAATGTACTAGTCACTACAATGGCAGTTTGCAATTTACTGAGTAACACTGTTATTTTTATTATTTAATATTATAGCGCCATTTATTCCATGGCGCTTTACATGTGATGAGGGGTATGCATAAAAAAAACAAGTACAATAATCTTAAACAATACAAGTCACGTCTGGTACAGTAGGAGGGAGGACCCTGCCCACGAGGGCTCACAATCTACAAGAGAAGGGTGATGATACAATAGGTGAGGGTAGAGCTGGTCGTGTAGCGTTTTGGTCGATCAGTGGTTACTGAAAGTTGTTGGCTTGTCGGAAGAGGTAGGTCTTCAGGTTCTTATTGAATGTTTTGATGGTAGGCGAGAGCCTGACATGTTGTGGTAAAGAGTTCCAGAGTAGGGTGATGCACGATAGAAATCTTGTATGCGATTGTGGGAAGAAGAGATAAGAGGGGGGTAGAGGAGATCTTGTGAGGATTGGAGGTTGCGTGCAGGTAAGTACCGGGAGACGAGGTCACAGATGTATGGAGGAGACAGGTTGTGGATGGCTTTGTATGTCATGGTTAGAGTTTTGTACTGGAGTCTCTGGGCAATGGCTAGCCAGTGAAGGGATTGACAGAGGGATGAGGCCAGGGAACAGTGTGGGGACAGGTGGATTAGTCGGGCAGCAGAGTTTAGAATAGATTGGAAGAGTGCGAGCGTGTTTGAGGGGAGGCCACAGAGCAGGAGGTTGCAGAAGTCGAGGCGGGAGATGATGAGTGCACAGACTAGGGTTTTTGCAGATTCTTGGTTTAGGAATATAAGGATCCTTGAAATATTTTTGAGTTGAAGGCGGCAGGAAGTGTAAAGGGCTTGGATATGTGGTTTGAAGGAGAGATCAGTGTCAGAGACCAGTAGAAGCCCCACTGAAGAGCGAAACAGCTGTCGTCCATTCCACTCCTGCTCCCATCCTCCCGATGCCGATGTTTTAAAGTATTGGAATAAAGAAGTCTTTTTAACCAGTGAGTGCCTTCCGTTCCTTTCAATTTTTGAGATCAGTGTCAAGGATTACCCTGAGGCCGCGAGCTTGTGGGACTGGGAAGAGTGGGCAGCTGTTTACTGTAACGGATAGATTCGTTGGGGGGGTCGCGTGAGATGGAGGAAAGATGATGAATTCTGTTTATTTCTGGAAAACAACCATGGAGTCAAAATCGTCGCTACACCTGTAGATAAATTCCCAAAGGTTTTAAAGTTCCAAATTGGGGTAATTTGAGAGGGGATTCTGCTCTTCTAGCACTTAGGGGCTCTGTATATGGAGTTCACAAACTATTCTAGGAAAATCTGCACTCCAAGAGGCAAACAGTCCCACCCTCTCGAGTCTGTTCATATGACTAAGCAGTTCTGTACAGCCACATAAAGTGAGGGAAATAAGTATTTGATCCCTTGCTGATTTTGTAAGTTTGCCCACTGACAAAATAAACTAGGCACACAACTTAAGGATGAATTTTTTGACTTTTAATGTAGTCAAGGCAAAACATTTTGGCCGCATCTGGCCTTTATCAATTATGGTACAAACTATACAGGAGTGTCAGGGATTCGTGGGTATCCTGTGGATTTTAGTGAGGCACGTCTCGGTATGGTCACTTTCACAAGAGTATGGGGAGTCTAAATGGGAAAAAAAAAACAATGGTAAACAAGCCAGGGGACCTGAATGTGCGCATGTGCCTGGAGAAAGACGCAGCATTCCTGACACTCCTGTATAGTTTGCAATTGATAAAGGCCAGATGTGGCTGAAACGTTTTGCCTTGACTACATTAAAAGTAAAAAAAATCATCCTTAAGTTGAGTGTCTAGTTTATTTTGCATTACTTCCTGGTCTGGGATCCTACTACGGCACCTTCCTTAGTAGTGCATACAGTTCTCTATTAGTACTTTTGCCCACTGACAAAGACATGAACAGTAGAGATGAGCGGTGTTCAAGTTGAACTGTTTGCCAATTTCAAATTCGAGCTGTTTTGGGCGGTGTTCGAGTCATTCGACGAACCTGAACAATTTGCTTAAAATTCGGCTGTTCCAGTTTCTGTTCGATAACTGTTCGTTCACCAAAAGCCTAGCTTGATTTGCACATTAAAACTGTTTATCATTGTTAATGGACTGTTTCAGTGTATAGTAGGCGGGGGGCCGGGGGATAGATCTGTGCTGAAACAACGCCGATCTCCTCTTTTTTTTCTTTCCCGCATTTACAGAGGGGCGGTACAGTCTCTCAGCCTATCAGCAGAGCACACACAGAGCAATGTGCATGTGATGCACACATGCAAGGGCATGTGTCATTGGCTGTGTATGTCACATGTCCGTGCCCTATAAGAACCAGCCATTTGCCCCGTCACCACCATTTCCTCACTGCTGCAGTTTAGTGTTAGACGGCACCGCTGCTGCTGTGGGCGCTATACAGACTAAGAGTGTTTTTTTGAAGCGAATTGTCAGAGAGATAGGTTTAGGGAGTCGGGAGGAGTCAGGACTAGTTGAAATATCAGCCCTTTTCAGGGTAGTTTACAGCAGTTCATAGCACTGTTTGCTAGGCAGGTCTGAGCCAGTGCTGTGCAAGTGTTTGTCACAGCATTTGGTGTAATCTAGCTCAGCCAATCCTTTTGGGCTAGTAGCATTGTCTGATAGTCATCTAAGTAGCCTGCCTGTGAAGCTAGCTACACCGCCTGTGTATCTCAATTTTTACTGCATCTAACCCAGTAAATTGCTTTGGGGTTTTGGGCTTAGTAGCAGTGTCTGCACGTCAGCAGAGTAGCCCGCCTGTGAAACAAACTATACCGCCTGTGTATCTCAATTTTTACTGCATCTAATCCAGTTAATAGTTTTGGGCCTAGGAGCAGTGTCTGCACGTCAGCAGAGTAGCCAGCCTGTGAAACAAACTATACCGCCAGTGTATCTCTATTTTTACTGCATCTAATACAGTTAATAGTTTTGGGCCTAGGAGCAGTGTCTGCACGTCAGCAGAGTAGCCCGCCTGTGAAACAAACTATACCACCTGTGTATCTCAATTTTTACTGCATCTAATCCAGTTAATAGTTTTGGGCCTAGGAGCAGTGTCTGCACGTCAGCAGAGTAGCCCGCCTGTGAAACAAACTATACTACCTGTGTATCTCAATTTTTACGGCATCTAATCCAGTTAGTAGTTTTGGGCCTAGGAGCAGTGTATGCACGTCAGCAGAGTAGCCCGCCTGTGAAACAAACTATACCGCCTGTGTATCTCAATTTTTACTGCATCTAATCCAGTTAATAGGTTTGGGCCTAGGAGCAGTGTCTCCACTGTCCGACGAGCCCTGGTGCAATACGTTATGACGTATAGCCTGTGCCAACAAGCTCAAGAAGTGGGGCAAGTCACGCTGCAGGAGTGGTCTCAGATCAGGGACCTATGCACCCTTCTGCACAGTTTTGAAATAGCATTGAAGATGTTTAGTGCTGACGATGCCATTATCAGCATGGGTTGCCACACTCTTAGTGCCCCAGTACAAAAGCAAATTTGGCGAAATAATTCCTGCCATAGAAAGGGATTCACGCATGCAGGAGTATCAGCAGAGACTGTTACAGAATCTAACATCTGCATTTCCACAAAACCCCAGTGGTGCACGTAGACAATCTCTGAGTTCTAACTTGCCAACCGTGGGACTATCGAGTCATCACTCTAACCGTAACAGTAGCATTGTATCTGGTGGTAACAGTAATTTTTTCCTATCGATACAAGATTTTTTTAGACCATCCTTTGCAAGGCCACAGGATACAAGAAGTCTGACGCACAGCCAACGCCTAGAGAGGATGGTACAAGAGTATCTCCAAGTTAACATCGATGCCATGACTGTGAAACAGGACCCTTGCTCATTTTGGGCTTCCAATCTTGAAAAATGGCCTGAGCTCGCCACTCACGCCTTGGAGATCATGTCGTGCCCCGCAGCCAGCGTTCTCTCTGAACATGTGTTCAGCGCTGCTGGTGGTGTGCTGACACATAAGCGCACGCGGCTGTCCAGTGACAATGTAGACAGACTAACGTTCAACAAGATGAACAAATCCTGGATCCACAAGGACTTTTCTACCCCTGTGTCATCTTGGGGAGACTAAAAGCTTGATGATTTTTGAAAATCACCTCGCCAACCTTTTTTAAAAGCTCTGGAGAAATTGATGCCACTTAAGTGGTGTCTGTGGCCAAATTTTTTGAAAAAATGGAGACTCTTTTATTTAGCCCCCTTGCTGAGTTTTACATGACATTGCCATCGTCAATTCCAGGTGGGTGGGGTCATCTGCAGAGTTGTTTACTCATACTATGGCCTGGGATTCAGAGGTCTGCTCCAAAGCTTCAGTGTCTGCTAGTCAGCCCAGCCACCCACCGCCTGTTTGCCCTAAGTACTATTTTTAACGGCATCCAGCCCAGGAAATCCTTTTGGGCCTAGTAGAATTTAGTGCAACTCAGCAGCGTACCCCACCCATGAAGCAAGCTACAACACCTGTTTACCTAAGTACTATTTTTTAACGGCATATAGCCCAGGAAATCCTTTTGGGCCTAGTAGAATTTAGTGCTACTCAGCAGCGTACCCCACCCATGAAGCAAGCTACACCGCCTGTTTACCTAATTACTATTTTGTAACGGCATCTAGCCCAGGAAATCCTTTTGGGCCTAGTAGAATTTAGTGCTACTCAGCAGCGTACCCCACCCATGAAGCAAGCTACACTGCCTGTTTACCTAAGTACTATTTTTAACGACATCTGGTCCAGGAAATCCTTTTGGGCCTGGTAGAATTTGGTGCTACTCAGCAGCATACCCCACCCATGAAGCAAGCTACACCGCCTGTTTACCTAAGTACTATTTTGTAATGGCATCTAGCCCAGGAAATCCTTTTGGGCCTAGTAGAATTTGGTGCTACTCAGCAGCGTACTTAACCCATGAAGCAAGCTACACCGCCTGTTTACCTAACTACTATTTTGTAACGGCATCTAGCCCGGGAAATCCCTTTGGGCCTAGTAGAATTTAGTGCTACTCAGCAGCGTACCCCACCCATGAAGCAAGCTACACCGCCTTTTTACCTAAGCACTAATTTGTAATGGCATCTAGACCAGGAAATCCTTTTGGTACCACACCCATGAAGGAAGCTACACCACCTGTTTACCTAAGTACTATTTTTAATTACATCTGGCCCAGGAAATCCTTTTGGGCCTGGTAGAATTTGATGCTACTCAGCAGCGTACCCCACCCATGAAGCAAGCTACACTGTCTGTTTACCTAAGTACTATTTTTTAACGGCATCTAGCCCAGGAAATCCTTTTGGGCCTAGGAAGAATTTAGTGCTACTCAGCAGCATACCCCACCCATGAAGCAAGCTACACCGTCTGTTTACCTAACTACTATTTTGTAACGGCATCTGGCCCAGGAAATCCTTTTGGGCCTAGTAGTAATTTCTGCTACTCAGCAGAGTACCCCACCCATGAAGCAAGCTACACCGCCTTCTTTCTTTCTCAATTTAACCCCTCGCCTCTGGGGTGTCCACTCTCCCTCCAGCTCTCTCCTTCTCACAGGTGAACTACCGCGTGTTTTCACACTGTGGCAAATCTTTTGAGACCAGGCATGAGAAGGCGTCGAGGTAATGGATAATATGTGCCGCCTTACAAACGTCCATGATGACACATTCGAGGAAGCAACTAAACGCCTGAAATATTGAGCAGGATATGGAGCACCCCATGGGCAAACAGCGATCTATGTAGTATGCTCCTTCACAGAAGCAGCCCAATGGGAGGACACTATTCGGAGGCACAGGTAGTAACCGGAACGCCCCCTCAATGTCTGTTTTGGCCATTAGGGTGCCCTTACCAACTTCTTGACCCGCCTGATTGCCTCGTCAAAGGAGGTACAGTACATAGTACTGTACTTGGTTCCACGTTGATGTTGTCAAATGGTGGATTAGTCTGAATGTACTGGGTTAATTTTTTGGCACAACTCCCAACGGGGGTACCACTACGTCTTCTAAGGAAAGTGTTCTGAATGGACCCGCCGCCATTCTACCTAAAGATATTTATTTATTTTTTTTGTCAAGATGTCTGGGTGTTGGTAGAGTGAGTTTAGATTTTTACTCCAGCCTTTCTTGATTTTAGATGGGCATGACATGCCTATATCTGTGTCTCCTCCTCCTTTTACTCCTCCACCTCTTTTCTTTTCGCATGACTATATGTAGTTGTGACTTTTACATGTGTTTGTTGTGTCTTCTGAGCAGTTTGTCAGCTTTTGGACACCTTTTAAGGTGTTTTCTATGTGTTTTCCATGTGTTTGTATGTGTTTGTATTTGCCTGCCATTGGTTTCAATGGGGTTCGACGGTGTTCATCGAACATTCGACGAACAGTTCGTCGAACACGTCCCTGTTCGACTAACCGAACCCGAACACTAGGGAGGTGGCTCATCTCTAATGAACAGTCTATAATTTTAAGGGTAGGTTAACTTTAACAATGAAAGATAGAATATCAAAAATAAAATCCAAAAAATCACATTTTTAATTAAATAAATGTAATTATATAAATGTATTTGCATTTTTCAGTGAGAAATATGTATTTGATCCCCTAACAACCATTAAGAGTTCTGGTTAATGCAGACCCATTAGATGCTCCTAATCAACTCTCTACCTGCATTAAAGACAGCTGTCTTACATAGTAACCTTTATAAAAGACTCCTGTCCACAGACTCAATTAATCTGTCAGACTCTAACTTCTACAACATGGGCAAGACTAAAGATCTTTATAAGGATGTCAGGGACAAGATCATAGACCTGCACAAAGCTGGAATGGGCTACAAAACAATAAGTAAGAGGCTGTGTGAGAAGGAGACAACTATTGGTGCAATAGTAAGAAAATGGAAGAAATACACATTGACTGTCAATCGACATCGATCTGAGGCACCATGCAAAATATCACCTTGTGGGTAATCCTTTGCCATGAGGAAGGTGAGAGATCAGCCTAAAACTACAAGAGGAGGGAACTTCTTAATTATCTCAAGGCAGCTGGGGCCACAGTCACCAAGAAAACCATTGGTAGCATGTTACGCCATAAAGGTTTAAAATCCTGCAGTGCCTGCAAGGTACCCCTGCTCAAAAAGGCACATTTGTAGGCCTTTCTGAAGTTTACCAATAAACACATGGATGATTCTGTAAGTGACTGGGAGAAGGTGTTGTGGTCAGATGAGACAAAAATTGAGGTCTTTGGCATTAACTCAACTTGCCGTGTTTGGAGGAAGAAAAATATTGCCTATGACCCAAAGAACAACATCCCCACTGTCAGGCATGGAGGTAGAAACATTATGTTTTGGGGGTGTTTCTCTGCTAAGGGCACAAGACTACTACATCACATAAATGAGAGAATGGATGGAGCCATGTACCATAAAATCCTGAGTGACAGCCTCCTTCCCTCCGCCAGGAAACTAAAAATGAGTCGTGGCTGGGTATTCAGAGATGCAGTAGGGAGATGGGAGAAAGTTCCACAAAGTCAACTATCACTGCAGCCCACCACCAGTCGGGCATTTATGGCAGAGTGGCACAACAGAAGCCTCTCCTCAGTGCAAGACATATGAAAGCCCGCAAAGAGTTTGCTAAAAGAGACATGAAGGACTCCCAGACTATGAGAAATAAGATTCTCTGGTCTGATGAGATGAAGATAGACCTTTTTGGTCATAATTCTAAGTGGTATGTGTGGAGAAAACCAGGCACTGCTCATCACCTGCCAAATACAATTCCAACAGTGAAACATGGTGGTGGCAGCATCATGCTATGGGGGTATTTTCAGCTGCAGGACATGATGACTAGTTGTCATTGAAGGAAACATGAGTATAGCCAATTACAGAGATATCCTTGATGAAAACCTGATCCAGAGTGCTCTGGACCTCAGACTTGGCTGAAGGTTAACCTTCCAACAAGACAATGACCCTAAGCACGCAGCTTAAATAACAAAGGAGTGGCTTCAGAACAACTCTGTGACCATTCTTGAATGGCCCAGCCAGAGCCCTGACCTAAACCCAATTAAGCATCTCTGGAGAGAACTGAAAATGGCTGTCCATCAATGTTCACTATCCATCCTAACCTAACGGAACTTGAGAGGATCTGCAAGGTAAAATGGATGGAGCCATGTACCATAAAATCCTGAGTGACAGCCTCCTTCCCTCCGCCAGGAAACTAAAAATGAGTCGTGGCTGGGTATTCCAGCAAGACAGTGACCCAAAACATACAGCCAAGGCAACAAAGGAGTGGCTCAAAAAAGCACAGTAAGGTCATGGAGTGGCCTAGCCAGTCTCCAGACCTTAATCCCATAGGAGGGGGTTGAAGCTCTGAGTTGCCAAGCAACAATCTCAAAATCTTAATGATTTAGAGATGGTCTGCAAAGAGGAGTGGACCAAAATTTCTCCTGACATGTGCGCAAACCTCAAAGGGAAAGACAAGGGTGCTCACTATACCAAAGAAGGGGTGCTCTGGAGAAAAACAAGTCCAATATATAATATAGATCACTCCGGCACACCAAAAGTCTTCAACAGTTAGTGTATATTTATTTCAATTCAACAGAAGATTACTTTTGCCCATTCCATTTCATTTTTCACAGCATAACCATGGTATCTCTCAGCTTAAATACCAGGTTATAGATCATGTCCCGTTGGCCCGTAGAGGAGGGGACAGGGTTAGAAAATTGAAAGAACGTGAATCCTTTTGGATTCACACGCTACAAACCCTGTCCCCTCTAGGGTTAAATAGAGAATATGAGGTTGGCTTCTGATATGGTTCCTTCAGGAAGGGTTACCAACTACGATGTGCTCTTTGATCATTATTACTTTCTCTACATGTATAAATATTTTCTCCACATGTATAAATATCTTCTCATGATAAATGTACCACTAGGAGTTTTCCATTTATGACCTTGTTGTCTTATCGTGTCCATAACATCTTTATTAATATAAGCCGTACCATGTTCATTCCTTCTTATGCCCCCCCTTTTGTGTTGACACTCCTTTTATATTTGTTGAGTCAGTGTCCATTCATAAGCTTTGTCTCCTTTTTTTCCTGACAGCATACGGGAGGCACTTAGAAACAGATTCTTCTATCACCACGCATGCGCCGTCACTGACTTGGCACATATCGGCTTTTTCCGCTCCGTCCTCGGATATTCACGATCACATGCCTCACCCTTCACCCGGAAGTACCTGCGCCGGCACTCTCCGGCTCTGTATAAGAATCGATCACGGATTACACTCCATTCACCTGCACGCAGCAATTTGTCCTAACTTGGAGCCTTGTTCCGGACGCTGTCATTATTATGTGAAGGTAATATTATTGCATGGCGCACTACTCCGATGCACCTCAGTTTCTCATATTTACTCCCTTTTGTTTTTTATTACTCACCAAGCATATTGTCTCCCCTTACAGAGGGAGCCGCTCACCGTGCTGGTTACATCACAAGTAATGTATTTTTTTGCATTTTCTTTGTTTTATCCCTCAGTGCGCTTTATAAAGTTGCTGGTATATATCTCTCATTATTCATCTACATAGAGGATTGTATCCTGGTATGGCTATACTCATATCTGACACACTTGTTTTGTACTAGTCTCATAGCATCTTGTTGCCTGTCACATTGTATATATGAGAGGCCCTGCTGTCGCTGCTGCTGCTCTCTTTTCCTTACCTTTTAGCGAGATGCCCCACATCTGGAAAGGTCCTTTATATAAGTTCTGAATGTGTATATACAGTGGGGCAAAAAAGTATTTAGTCATTCAGCAATAGTGCAAGTTCCACCACTTAAAAAGATGAGAGGCGTCTGTAATTTACATCATAGGTAGACCTCAACTATGGGAGACAAACTGAGAAAAAAAAATCCAGAAAATCACATTGTCTGTTTTTTTATCATTTTATTTGCATATTATGGTGGAAAATAAGTATTTGGTCAGAAACAAAATTTCATCTCAATACTTTGTAATATATCCTTTGTTGGCAATGACAGAGGTCAAACGTTTTCTGTAAGTCTTCACAAGGTTGCCACACACTGTTGTTGGCATGTTGGCCCATTCCTCCATGCAGATCTCCTCTAGAGCAGTGATGTTTTTGGCTTTTCGCTTGGCAACACGGACTTTCAACTCCCTCCAAAGGTTTTCTATAGGGTTGAGATCTGGAGACTGGCTAGGCCACTCCAGGACCTTGAAATGCTTCTTACGAAGCCACTCCTTCGTTGCCCTGGCGGTGTGCTTTGGATCATTGTCATGTTGAAAGACCCAGCCACGTTTCATCTTCAATGCCCTTGCTGATGGAAGGAGGTTTGCACTCAAAATCTCACGATACATGGCCCCATTCATTCTTTCATGTACCCGGATCAGTCGTCCTGGCCCCTTTGCAGAGAAACAGCCCCAAAGCATGATGTTTCCACCACCATGCTTTACAGTAGGTATGGTGTTTGATGGATGCAACTCAGTATTCTTTGTCCTCCAAACACGACAAGTTGTGTTTCTACCAAACAGTTCCAGTTTGGTTTCATCAGACCATAGGACATTCTCCCAAAACTCCTCTGGATCATCCAAATGCTCTCTAGCAAACTTCAGACGGGCCCGGACATGTACTGGCTTAAGCAGTGGGACACATCTGGCACTGCAGGATCTGAGTCCATGGTGGCGTAGTGTGTTACTTATGGTAGGCCTTGTTACATTGGTCCCAGCTCTCTGCAGTTCATTCACTAGGTCCCCCCGCGTGGTTCTGGGATTTTTGCTCACCGTTCTTGTGATCATTCTGACCCCACGGGGTGGGATTTTGCGTGGAGCCCCAGATCGAGGGAGATTATCAGTGGTCTTGAATGTCTTCCATTTTCTAATTATTGCTCCCACTGTTGATTTCTTCACTCCAAGCTGGTTGGCTATTGCAGATTCAGTCTTCCCAGCCTGGTGCAGGGCTACAATTTTGTTTCTGGTGTCCTTTGACAGCTCTTTGGTCTTCACCATAGTGGAGTTTGGAGTCAGACTGTTTGAGGGTGTGCACAGGTGTCTTTTTATACTGATAACAAGTTTAAACAGGTGCCATTACTACAGGTAATGAGTGGAGGAAAGAGGAGACTCTTAAAGAAGAAGTTACAGGTCTGTGAGAGCCAGAAATCTTGATTGTTTGTTTCTGACCAAATACTTATTTTCCACCATAATATGCAAATAAAATGATAAAAAAACAGACAATGTGGTTTTCTGGATTTTTTTTTCTCAGTTTGTCTCCCATAGTTGAGGTCTACCTATGATGTAAATTACAGACGCCTCTCATCTTTTTAAGTGGTGGAACTTGCACTATTGCTGAATGACTAAATACTTTTTTGCCCCACTGTATGTATTATATGGACTTACATTCACAGGTGTTTGGTAAAATGTAATTTCATACAGATGGCTGGATACACATTGCATATTGTTCATATTGGATGTTTTCTTCCTTTCTTTTTTTGATATGTCTTGTTTGATGCCATGTAGTGCATCCTGTTTGTTGATATCATTTTCTGTATATATCATTTTCTTTTTATGTAATTTCAGATAGACTTAATACCCCTTGAGAAAGGCAACTTAATGCCGAAACGTTGGGGATACCTTTATATGTCTACAATCGTGACCGCTTTTTTCTTTTTTGTGGCATCCCGTTGTCTGTTGAATTGAAATAAATATACACTAACTGTTGAAGACTTTTGGTGTGCCGGAGTGATCTATATTATATATTGGACTTGTTTTTCTCCAGAGCACCCCTTCTTTGGTATAGTGAGCACCCTTGTCTTTCCCTTTGATATATTTTTAAGGGTAGCTCCTATTATTACTCATGTCTTTTTCTACTTTATCGTATAATCCAGAAGAGGCCTCCACTATCATATCTCAAATTACCACACCAGGAACTTTTCTGCATACCCCATCTGAGGAATTACGGAATAGGGACTTTGAGAAAGATTTGAGACGCTTTACGGCACTGGACCTTCACAGCATCACATTAGCTGAGTATCATCGCGTTCAACGTATTCCTAGGGGTCTCAGGGTACCTCTGAGACCAACCCTATTCCAAGATAATACTGAGTATTGTGGTAAATTTGAGGCTATTTTAAACAAGTGTTCCATGGACTTAATGGTGTTAACCATCGATTTTTTGCAGAAAGAAATTTCAGACTTAAAGAAAAAGATTACAGCAACTGAACAGCAACTTAAAAGTACGTCCTCACCCGAAGATTTCAGAGTTTTGAAAGAGAAATTGGACAAGACTATTACAGATTTACGTGATAATTTGCAGAATAAAAAAAGAAACAAGTTTCTACGTGACACAGAAGACTATAAGAACAACCAGGTCTATAAATGGCAATTTTCCAACTACTTCAGGAATCCAGACCGGCACGTCGGGACTACAGTCCATTTTCAACCAGTTCAGACAGCGATTTTGGTACCACACGTTCATCTTTTTTAGAGCAACGTCAAAACCGGTCTTACAAAGGAAGACGCGGAGGGGGAAACGGCTACGGAATGGAACAGCGCAGAATGACAACCAGATCGCAGGTACAAATGCTGAGACCAACATTGTTTACAACATCTCCTCCCGGTGCCTCTCCCCCCCAGAGATGAGTCTTTTACAGAAAGGACTTACATTTTGTCCAGTTCCCAGGTTGAATACTTTTCGCCTAGATCAAGAATTACATCGTTTCTTCAGGAATGTAAGACTTAAGGCTCATTTTGCAAACGTACCAGATAACACTTCTGAGTCACCTGGTTCTATTGGGTCTAAATTTTTCTTACGTAGTCTCAATTTACGTACACCGAGCCATTACCAACCGCCCCGCACTTACCATCCGGTAGAGACCTATATTGACTTTGTCAAGAAGGACATCAAAAAGAGCCTTGAGTCTATAGAAAGAGGGCATCTCCATATTAAACATAATTTGTCTAGGGAGGAAGGTAGAGCCTTAATGACGTTAAGAGATAATAAGGACATAATCATAAAGCCGGCGGACAAGGGGGGTTCAATTGTAGTGTTGGACCGCAGTTATTACATGGGAGAAATCCGGGCCCAACTTGGTGATCAGTCCACATATCAACCCATTAATTATAATCCTACATTTGAAATTATCAGGGAAGTTAAGGATCTGGTTGCCCGTTATACAGCATTGGGAGTAATAGATGTTAAATTGGGGGAGTTTTTAATAAACCAATATCCTATTACCCCGGTATTTTATACCCTCCCTAAGATCCACAAACACCCTACCAGACCACCTGGGCGCCCTATTGTGGCCTCCACAGACTCCCTGTTGTCCCCTCTAGCCATTACACTAGATAAAATTTTATCCCCGCTCATACCAAGCATTAGATCGTTTCTTAAGGACACTACTGATTTTTTGACATCTCTCCGTAGTCTAGGCAAATTACCACATGGATGCAGGTTGGTTACAATGGACGTAAACAGTCTGTACACCAGCATCAGACACCAGGATGGCATTACATCAGTTATGTCTTTCCTTTCCAACCAGACACAGTTTTCTAGTCATCAAAGAGAATTTTGTAGAGATTTACTCTCATTGGTATTAACTCGCAATTTTTTCATTTTTGAAGATCAGTACTTTATACAAAAGACAGGGACCGCAATGGGGTCCAATATGGCACCCCCATATGCCAACATCTTCATGGACCACTTTGAAACATCCTACGTCTATGTACATCCCAGTTTCACGTCACACGTGATATACTGGCGACGGTACATAGACGATATTTTTGCAATCTGGACGGGGGATGTTGTTACCCTCCAGAGCTTTCACTCTGATCTTAATTCCTATGTACCTGGCCTCACTTTCTCATTATCCCATGATCCCATCTCCATTAATTTTTTGGACACCATGGTCATTATTGACACGGATGGAAATATTGAAACAGACTTGTACGTGAAACCTACTGATAGAAACAGCCTGTTGATGTACGACAGTTGCCATCCACATCACATTAAAAAAAGCCTCCCAAAATCCCAACACGACAGGGTGGATAGGATTGTTTCTAATCCCGAGACCGTTCGTGTCAGACATCAAGACATGAATAAAAAGTTTCACGATAGGGGATATCCTGAACATATTCTCTCCACATCCAGGTCTAGTGCACCCGATAGAGGCTCGTCTATCCCACGTATGGCCTTCGTCAGTACATTTCACCCCTTTAATCATCTTTTTAATAAGAGTATTCTTCGACACTGGGACATTCTGAAACAGGCGTATCCCCAAGTCAGGGAATTTAGTTCCAAACCACTAATTAGCAATAAGAGACGCTCGAACATCAGAGACCTCCTTGTTAGGGCCGACGTCGGTTCCAGTAATCAGGGATCAGTACAAAGGGTCTTTTCTACACCCCGAAAGGGGACATTTCCCTGCTTGGGTTGCAACCAATGTTCTAATGTCGCTAAAGGAGATTCTTTTACTCACCCACGATCCGGCAAAAGGTTCCTCATCAATGGTCATTTCACGTGTAATTCATCGTTTGTCATATACCTCATCAAGTGTCCGTGTGGTCTCGGATATGTTGGGGAAACTACCCAACATATCCGAGACCGCATTTCCCAGCACAAATCCACCATTAGGCGTGGAAGATTACTTTTGCCCATTCCATTTCATTTTTCACAGCATAACCATGGTATCTCTCAGCTTAAATACCAGGTTATAGATCATGTCCCGTTGGCCCGTAGAGGAGGGGACAGGGTTAGAAAATTGAAAGAACGTGAATCCTTTTGGATTCACACGCTACAAACCCTGTCCCCTCTAGGGTTAAATAGAGAATATGAGGTTGGCTTCTGATATGGTTCCTTCAGGAAGGGTTACCAACTACGATGTGCTCTTTGATCATTATTACTTTCTCTACATGTATAAATATTTTCTCCACATGTATAAATATCTTCTCATGATAAATGTACCACTAGGAGTTTTCCATTTATGACCTTGTTGTCTTATCGTGTCCATAACATCTTTATTAATATAAGCCGTACCATGTTCATTCCTTCTTATGCCCCCCCTTTTGTGTTGACACTCCTTTTATATTTGTTGAGTCAGTGTCCATTCATAAGCTTTGTCTCCTTTTTTTCCTGACAGCATACGGGAGGCACTTAGAAACAGATTCTTCTATCACCACGCATGCGCCGTCACTGACTCGGCACATATCGGCTTTTTCCGCTCCGTCCTCGGATATTCACGATCACATGCCTCACCCTTCACCCGGAAGTACCTGCGCCGGCACTCTCCGGCTCTGTATAAGAATCGATCACGGATTACACTCCATTCACCTGCACGCAGCAATTTGTCCTAACTTGGAGCCTTGTTCCGGACGCTGTCATTATTATGTGAAGGTAATATTATTGCATGGCGCACTACTCCGATGCACCTCAGTTTCTCATATTTACTCCCTTTTGTTTTTTATTACTCACCAAGCATATTGTCTCCCCTTACAGAGGGAGCCGCTCACCGTGCTGGTTACATCACAAGTAATGTATTTTTTTGCATTTTCTTTGTTTTATCCCTCAGTGCGCTTTATAAAGTTGCTGGTATATATCTCTCATTATTCATCTACATAGAGGATTGTATCCTGGTATGGCTATACTCATATCTGACACACTTGTTTTGTACTAGTCTCATAGCATCTTGTTGCCTGTCACATTGTATATATGAGAGGCCCTGCTGTCGCTGCTGCTGCTCTCTTTTCCTTACCTTTTAGCGAGATGCCCCACATCTGGAAAGGTCCTTTATATAAGTTCTGAATGTGTATATATGTATTATATGGACTTACATTCACAGGTGTTTGGTAAAATGTAATTTCATACAGATGGCTGGATACACATTGCATATTGTTCATATTGGATGCTTTCTTCCTTTCTTTTTTTGATATGTCTTGTTTGATGCCATGTAGTGCATCCTGTTTGTTGATATCATTTTCTGTATATATCATTTTCTTTTTATGTAATTTCAGATAGACTTAATACCCCTTGAGAAAGGCAACTTAATGCCGAAACGTTGGGGATACCTTTATATGTCTACAATCGTGACCGCTTTTTTCTTTTTTGTGGCATCCCGTTGTCTGTTGAATTGAAATAAATATACACTAACTGTTGAAGACTTTTGGTGTGCCGGAGTGATCTATATTATGTGCGCAAACCTCATCATCAACTACAAAAAACGTTTGACTGCTGTACTTCCTAACAAGGGTTTTGCCACCAAGTATTAAGTCTTGTTTTCCAAAGGGTTCAAATACTTATTTATCACTGCAAAATGCAAATAAATTTATATAATTTACACAATGTGATTTTCTGGATTTTATTTTTGATATTCTATCTCTCAATGTTAAAATTATCCTACCCTTAAAATTATAGACTGTTCATGTCTTTGTCAGCGGGCAAACTTACAAAATCAGCAAGGGATCAATTACTTTTACAATTTCCCCCACTGTATGTGGTATTTTGCCATTTAGCAGAAATGCTGAGACATTTTGGTGTTATTTTTACCGATTTCTACTCGTGAAAATGCAGAATCTGGGGCTAAATCAATATTTTGGGGGTAAAAATATAATTATTTTTTCTTCACAGCTCAATAGTAAAAATGCTGTGACCTGTGGTGTCAATATGATCACTCCAAAACTAAAATAATTCATCAAGTGGTGTATTTTGTAAAATAAGGTCACTTATGAGGAGTTCTGCTTTTATGGCACCCTAGGGGATCTTCCAGTAAAATCTACACTATAATATGGTGCTCCTAAAAAAATTATGTTTCAAAAATGGCGCTGATGTAAAGTAGACATGTGGGAAATGTTATTTATTAACTATTTTGTGTGACATAACTCTGATATAAGGGCATACAAATTAAAAGTTTGAAGATTGCAAAATGTTCAAAGTTTCCCAAATTTCTGTTCTTTTACAAATAAACACAAGTCATATCGAAGACATTTAATCACTATCATGAAGTACAATATGTAAAGAAAAAAAACATCTCAGAATCAGTAGGATCCCTTGAAGCATTCCAGAGTTATTGACACTGGTCAGAATTGTAAAATTTGACCTGATCAGTAAGGTGCAAAAAGTCATGGGGAGTAAAGAGGTTAACTTATGTAAACGGATGAAGACCACAAAGTGGAAAAAATGAACAAGAGAAAAGAGAGTGGTAAAGCTAGCATATAGTTTATGAAGTTTTCTTCTAAGAATTTTACATTATCTTTATACATCTTATGTTAAAATGGCATCACACATGGGAGTAAGAATAAAACACTGTCAATAAAATGCAAGCGGTAATAAAACTGATATTTTTATTCATACATTGAAAGTTGGAGCACAGTTTATGAACACCATTTAAACTGCATGCATTAGTTTCAAGCTAGCACCAGCAGCTAATAAATCTCTCCTTTATGCATCCATCAGGAACTAAGCTTGAAAAGGACCTAGAGATTATGAAGCCGAGTCCAAAAACACAAACTGAATGTTGGTTACCTGCCAATCAAATAAATGCTTATCATATTATTGAGCAAAGGATTGTTATCTCTTAATGTCTATGTAATCAAAAAAGCTATTTGTGAGTGAAGTAATGTAATGTGTGCATGGGTGAATATATATATATATATATATATATATATATATATATATATATATATATATATATATATGTATACAGTGGATACGGGAAGTATTCAGACCCCTTTAAATTTTTCACTCATTGTTCCCTTGCAGCCATTTGGTAAATTCAAAAAAGTTCATTTATTTTCTCATTAATGTACACTCTGCACCCCATCTTCATTGAAAAAAAAACAGAAATGTAGACATTTTTGCAAATTTATTAAAAAACAAAAAATGAAGTATCACAAGGTCATAAGAATTCAGAGCTCAGACACTGTTTAAGTCACATGCTGTCCATTTCCTTGTGATCCTCCTTGACATGGTTCCATGGTCCTACTCCTTCTTTGGATGCCGACTGTGTTTAATTAAACTGATAGGACTTGATTTAGAAAGGCACACACCGGTCTATACAAAACCTCACAGCTCACAGTGCATGTCAGACCAAATGATAATCATGAGATCAAAGGAACAGGCCAAGGAGCTCAGAGACAGAAATGTGGCCTGAAACAGATTTGGTCAAGGTTACAAAAGAATTTCTGCAGTACTCAAGGTTCCTAAGAGCACATTGGCCTTCATAATCCTTAAATGGAAGAAGTTTGGGACCGCCATAAGTCTTCCTATTCCTGGCCGTCCAGGCAAACTGAGCAATCGTGGGAAAAGAGCCTTGTTGAGAGAGGTAAAGAAGAGCCCAAAGATCACTGTGGCTGAGCTCCAGAGATGCAGTAGGGAGATGGGAGAAAGTTCCACAAAGTTAACTATCACTGCAGCCCGCCACCAGTCGGGCATTTATGGCAGAGTGGCACAACAGAAGCCTCTCCTCAGTGCAAGACATATGAAAGCCCGCAAAGAGTTTGCTAAAAGAGACATGAAGGACTCCCAGACTATGAGAAATAAGATTCTCTGGTCTGATGAGATGAAGATAGACCTTTTTGGTCATAATTCTAAGTGGTATGTGTGGAGAAAACCAGGCACTGCTCATCACCTGCCAAATACAATTCCAACAGTGAAACATGGTGGTGGCAGCATCATGCTATGGGGGTATTTTCAGCTGCAGGGACAAGATGACTAGTTGTCATTGAAGGAAACATGAGTATAGCCAATTACAGAGATATCCTTGATGAAAACCTGATCCAGAGTGCTCTGGACCTCAGACTTGGCCGAAGGTTAACCTTCCAACAAGACAATGACCCTAAGCACGCAGCTTAAATAACAAAGGAGTGGCTTCAGAACAACTCTGTGACCATTCTTGAGTGGCCCAGCCAGAGCCCTGACCTAAACCCAATTAAGCATCTCTGGAGAGAACTGAAAATGGCTGTCCATCAACGTTCACTATCCATCCTAACCTAACGGAACTTGAGAGGATCTGCAAGGTAAAATGGCAGAGGATCCCCAAAACCAAGTGTGAAAAACTTGTTGCATCATTCTCAAGAGGACTCATGGCTGTACTAGCTCAAAAGGGTGCTTCTACTCAATACTGAGCAAAGGGTCTGAATGCTTATGACCATGTTATATTTTCTTTTTTTCTTTTTCAGTAAATTTGCAAAACTTTCTACATTTCTGCTTTTTTTTCAGTCAAGATGGGGTGCAGAGTATACATTACTGAGAAAAAAATGAACTTTTTTGAATTTACAAATGGCTGTAATGAAATGTGGCACCCCAGGGTCATGGTAATCACAGTGGTATTGCTTTCCTCTTGGGGAGAGTGATGCTTCGTTTGGAGGCGAGGAGGGATAACTGCATCCAGGTATCACAAACATGCAATGCATTTCATACTCCAGGCAACCAGTGGGAGCTTCTGCTCCTATTTATTAGGTCACTCCCTATACATACACATAACTGGTAGTCTGTAGGGAAAGTGAGTTCCTGACAGAGCTCCAGACAGGAGTTCTGTTAGTCAGTTCCAGACAGTGGTCTGAGGAAGACAGAGGGTCAACGGAGCTGTGCATGCCCTCAGAGCTGCAGCTCCCAGAAAGAGACTTTGAAAGGCCGAATTGTATTGCAGCGAGCGTGAAGGGAGTCGAAGCAAAGGAGAGGATACCGGAAGGGGACAAGCCCCACTCAGGCTGCCTCCTTCTGAGATGCAGAATCCCGGTAGCCAGAACACCAAGGGAGTAAGGACCTCTACGCCTTATTTCAGAGACCGGCAGGACAGCTAATTGCAGGTTACTTGTCCGCACCTACACCCAGGAGGGAGGCACGGTGACACCCACAGAGCCGGGTTATCTAAGAGACCCTATAAACAGGCTCAAGTCACCAGTCATACGGGTTTTGTCCTATCTTATTTGGGGGACAGAGAGAGCAAAACATCACATCTGTGAGACCCTTATGTGAAGCCATAGGCAGTAAGGGACTACACCACCGCAGCGCAAGGGAAGGCTACTGATTTCCACCTGGACAAGGGAACTCTGGACTTGCCTCCAAACCAACTGGACTTTGCTTGCCCTGTGATCTGGTGCCCTGGACTGTGGATCCTGAAGTCTTCAGTAAAGGTAAAGAGACTGCAACCTTGTGTCCTCATTCTTCTCTACGCCTCTGACCATACCACCATCTACACACCGGGAAGCCCTTGGGACATACTTTACCTGTGGGAAGGTATACCATCTAGCTGCCATAACATCACCCCAGCGAACCCCTTAAAGCAGCGTCGGTCACCCTGACCTAATACCACAGGTGGCATCATGAACATGAACTCTATCCCTTTAAAGACCTTTCCCTTTTATATGGGCGCCCTGGGTCATGGACCGGGTCGCAGCCACCGTGACATCCCCCTGTGAACCGCAGGACCCTATACCGAGTACCCCTTGCCCGCGGGGCAAACAGGATCTACTAAACCCCATGAAACAGGTCATGTGCGCCTAAAGGACTGTGCCTAACTGTTTTTGTGCTCAGAGACTGTGTATTGCAAAAGACTGCCAAAATTGCCACCAAAACCGCCGCCATTACAGCGCCACGAGGAGCACTGGAGAAAAAGGGCGTGCCATCGTAGGCGGGAACTAACTGAAAAGCGAGAAAAATAATGGCCGCCCAGTCCAAGTACCTCTGTACCCTGAGGACATGTCCATCAGCAACAGAGATCCGTCTTCTGATCCTAAATGGTGGGAGGAGACCAAGAAGAAGGAAAAGCCCCTGAAGGAGAGAGCGGGAGGGAGGCCTGGACGCAGAGAGCCACATGAACATGGGGTGAAAGCAGAGGACTTCCCCAGAGACCTGGAAAGGAGCTGCAGCAAGCCATCACCAGTCGACCCTGCACTCCTGCAGACCGGAGTGGAAGCTCTGATTGACCAGCTCCTTCAGATGCAGTTAGACGCCGGGACCATCTGCAAGCCAGAACCCGTGGAAGATGTGCAGGAGGTGTTTCCCGTCCAGCAGCCCTTGACACCGGAGGAGGAGCCCGGCACCGGAGATGCTGCGGGAGGTAGGAACGAGAACCTGCTCCAGTAGCCGAAGACCTCCTAGTGGACCCCGTAGCTGCACCACCCTGTTATGGGTCCGCCCGACTCCAGATCTTAGGGGAGTTGGACCAGGCCATGGGGATGGAACAGTTCCTGAAGACCCCGATCCAACCCGCCAGCCTACCATGAGAGGTATATGCGTAGAAAACCATCTACCACTGTGTGAATCCCGGGTCAAATCTCATGGGGTTCCCCGGAACGACCAAACAGGAGTTGGAAATCTTAGAGGTCCTGAGCTGGGACGAATACCAGCAACAACTCACCCGCAGATGAGAGGAAAAGGAGGAGGAACACCTGGCCCGGTACAGAGCCTTTGACAAAAGGGATCTGCAAGCCAAGGCCCAGGCCCACAAGGACCGCCATGTAAACCAGGCCCCACTTAAGCAGGGCACCGTGGTAACCTTTAAACTGCAAGGAGGCTGTGGCTTCATGAAGGAGCAGGGGTTGTACACATAAGTGTTCGTTAATCGGAAGGACGTGGAATCCCATCTCAGGGGAGGACACCCGGATAGGGATCTGTACCCAGGAGACCGTGTCACATACACTAGGCACTTTGGCGAAAAGGGGTGGTACGCTTTAAACGTACACAAGTGTAAAGACTATGTCAAAGCTGTCCAGCTCAAAGAATCCAGCCATGCCGCCTCATGCTGCAACAGCTGTCATGTTCCCAATGGCAGGGAATTAAACACATAACACGGGCAAAAACAGGACGAGCTCTAGGGTGATGGAACCTGAGCTGACCGCGATCCTGAACCTCAACACTCAACTAACAGCAGCCGGGGAACGTTCCTGGGGGGACTCTAGACGTCTCGCGCCAGCTGGAGATCTAGCTACCCCTATCAGAAGAATCACAGACCTATCTTGCCTCCAGAGAAATATTCCCACAGAAATAGCAGCCCCCCACATATAATGACAGTGAAATGAGAGGAAGGCACAAACGTAGTTATGAAAACAGATTCAGCAAAATGAGGCCCGCTTAAGCTAGATAGCAGAGGATACAAAAGATGAACTGCGCGGTCAGCTAAAAACCCTTCAAAATACCATCCTGAAATTACTTGAACTCATGTGTCAACTCATGGTACATGAGTGGTAATTTCAGCCCACTAGAGCAACCAGCAGCAGAGAATTACATATCTGCAAGCTGGACTAAAAACATGAAAGCAAACATGAAACAGTGAAATCCAGACTTAGCTTGTCTTGAAGGCCTAGGAGCAGGTAGCAAAGGTAACAGAGACACACTGATACATTGATAGCCGGCAAGGGAATGACAGGAAAGCCAGGTTAAATAGGAAACACCCAGCCTCTGATGGACAGGTGGAAACCAGAGACCGCAACCCACCAAAGTCACCCAGTACCAGTTGTAACCACCAGAGGGAGCCCAAAAACAGAATCCACAACAAACAGCGCCCCCTTGTGCCAAAGAGGCCACAACCACTACTACTCCCACTGTCACCCCTGCCTGCACCACCACTAAGACTATGGTGTGTGTTGTGGATTCTGTTTGTGGGCTCCCTCTGGTGGTTACTGCTGGTACTGGGTGACTTTGGTGGGTTGCAGCCTTTGGTTTCCACCTGTCCATCAGTGGCTGGGTGTTTCCTATTTTACCTGGCCTTTCTGTCATTTCCCTTGCCGGCTATCAATGTATTCAGATGTGCTCTGTTTGGTTCCTGCCTACCTGCTCCCAGATCTTTCAGGATAAGCTAAGTGCTGATTTTCAGTTGTTTGGTTTTTTGTCCAGCTTGCTTATTATGTCTCTATGCTAGCTGGTAGCTCTAGTGGACTGAGGTTCTCCCCATGTGCCATGAGTTGGCACATGGGTTCTTGTAATCTCAGGATGGTTTTTTGATTAGGGTTTTTTGCTGACCGCTCAGTCCCCTTTTGTATCGTTCTGCTTTCTAGTTTACAGCGGGCCTCAATTTGCTAAAACTATATATATCATCTCTATGTGTGTGCCTTCCTCTCATTTCACCGTCAATACATGTGGGGGGCAACTATATCTTTTGGGGTTCATTCCGCTGGAGGCAAGTGAGGTCTTTATTTTCTCTGCAGTGCTAGTTAGCTCTTAGGCTGGTGCGTGGCGTCTAGAACCAACGTAGGCACGCTCCCTGGCTATCTCTAGTTGCGTTTGTCAGGCGTAGGGCAGCGGTCAGCCCAGGTTCCATCACCCTAGAGCTCGTCCGTAATGTATTTGTACTTTGCTTGTCCTGTGCTATCCCTAGCCATTGGGATTCACGACAGTATAGCCGGCCCACAAAGTGTTAATTGTTTGGGCTGAAGCAGGAGAAAGAGAAGTGTTTAAGGGAAATTTTTTTTTTTTTTTCCCTTCAGAGTTTTGCTGCCTAGCCCTTAATTGCTGTCTAGCTGCTTCTTACCTCCTCTTAACCCTTGAATGGCTCTGATCTTAGCTGTTTAACATGGATGTCCAGAGTTTGGCTTCCAGCCTGAGTAATCTCGCGGCAAAAGTTCAAAACATACAGGATTTTGTTGTTCACACTCCCGTGTCTGAACCTAGAATTCCTATTCCAGAGTTCTTTTCTGGAGATAGATCTACCTTCCTGAATTTCAGGAACAATTGTAAATTGTTTCTTTCTTTAAAATCTCGCTCCTCTGGAGACCCTGCTCAACAGGTCAAGATTGTAATATCTTTCCTGCGGGGCGACCCTCAGAATTGGGCATTTGCATTGGCACCAGGGGATCCTGCATTGCTCAGTGTGGATGCGTTTTTTCTGGCATTGGGATTGCTCTATGAGGAACCTATCCTGGAGATTCAGGCTGAAAAGGCTTTATTAGCCCTCTCTCAGGGGCATGATGAAGCGGAGATATATTTGTTGTGAATTTGGATTCTGGGCTCCCCCGGTGGCCGCTTGTGGAATTGGACTTGTCATCCTCTTTCCTGTTTCACCTGATTCCATCAGTAGTGGGTGTCGCTATTTAAGCTCATTTCTCTGGTGGTTTCTTGCCGGTCAACAATGTTATCTGATGCCTCTCAGTGCTTGTTCCTGCTTCTAGACAACTACTGATAAGTTGGACTTTTGTCCATGTTTTGTTTTGCCTATTTGTTCCAGTTCGCAGCTGAAGTTTTGTTACTGTGTCTGGAAAGCTCTCGTCGATCAGGGATTGCTACTCTGGCGTTATGAGTTAATGCCAGAGTTTAAGGTAATCTCTGGATGGTGTTTTGTTAGTATTTTTCTGCTGACCATGAAAGTATACTATCTGTCTTCTGCTATCTAGTAAGCGGACCTCAAATTTGCTAAGACTATTTTCCTGCTGCGTTTGTTGTTTCATCTGAACTCACCGTCATTATATGTGGGGGGCTACTGTCTTCTTTGGAATATTTCTCTAGAGGTGAGCCAGGTCTTATATTTCCCTCTGCTAGCTATTTAGGTCTTAGGCCAGAGCTGGGCATCTAGCGATAAATAGGAAATGCTACCTGGCTATTTCTAGTTGCGCGGCAGGCTTAGTTCATGGTCAGTATAGTTCCATCTTCCGAGAGCTTGTCCCTCTATAGGCTTGCTATGATCTCTGCCTGCAGAGATCATGACAGTTTGACCGGCCACTAAAGTGTTAAAGACCCAGGTTGAGAAAGGAGAGTTATAAGAAGTCTGCTGGAATTTTTTTTTTTTTTTTCCTCCAGTCTGCCTTGCTGCAGTCTTTTTTCTCTCTCTCCTCCTAATCTCTGTATGCTCTGTGTGCACCTGACAATAATGGATCTCCAGAGTGTAACTGCGGGTTTGAATAATCTCATCATGAAAGTACAAAATTTACAAGATTTTGTGGTACATGCTCCGGTATCTGAGCCGAGAATTCCTTTGCCGGAGTTCTTCACAGGGAATAGAGCTAGCTTCCAGAATTTCCGAAATAATTGTAAGCTTTATTTGTCCCTGAAGTCTCGTTCAGCTGGAGACCCTGCTCAGCAGGTTAGGATTGTGATTTCCTTGCTCAGGGGTGACCCTCAAGATTGGGCCTTCTCATTGCCAGCAGGGGATCCTGCGTTACGCGATGTGGATGCGTTTTTTCTGGCCTTGGGCTTGCTTTATGAGGAACCTCATTTGGAACTTCAGGCAGAAAAAACTTTGATGGCACTATCTCAGGGGCAAGACGAAGCTGAAGTTTTCTGCCAAAAATTCCGTAAATGGTCTGTGCTTACTCAGTGGAATGAGTGCGCCTTGGCGGCAACTTTCAGAGAAGGTCTCTCTGATGCCGTTAAGGATGTTATGGTGGGGTTCCCTTTGCCTGCAGGTCTGAATGAGTCCATGACAATGGCTATTCAGATTGATAGGCGTCTGCGGGAGCGCAAACCGATGCACCATCTGGCGGTGTCTATGGAAAAGACGCCAGAAAGTATGCAGTGTGATAGAATTCTGTCCAGGAGCGAGCGACAGAATTTTAGACGGAAGAATGGATTGTGTTTCTATTGTGGGGATTCTACTCATGTTATATCGGCATGCTCTAGGCGTACAAAGAAGCTTGATAAGTCTGTTTCCATTGGCACCATTCAGTCTAAGTTTATTTTGTCTGTAACCCTGATTTGCTCTTTGTCATCCATTGCCACGGACGCCTATGTTGACTCTGGCGCCGCTCTGAGTCTTATGGATTGGTCCTTTGCCAATCGTTGTGGTTTTGATTTAGAGCCTTTGGAGACTCTTATTCCTCTGAAGGGGATTGACTCCACCCCATTGGCTAATAATAAACCACAATACTGGACACAAGTAACCATGCGTATCAATCCGGATCACCAGGAGATTATTCGTTTCCTGGTGCTGTATAATTTACATGACGATTTGGTACTGGGATTGCCATGGTTGCAGTCTCACAACCCAGTCTTGGACTGGAGAGCTATGTCTGTGTTGAGCTGGGGATGTAAGGGTATTCATGGGGACGTACCTTTGGTTTCTATTTCGTCGTCCATTCCCTCTGAAGTCCCTGAGTTCCTCTCTGATTATCAAGACGTCTTTGACGAACCCAAGCTTGGGTCGTTACCTCCGCACCGTGAGTGCGATTGTGCCATAGATTTGATACCGGGTTGTAAATATCCAAAGGGTCGTTTGTTTAATTTGTCTGTGCCGGAACATGCTGCTATGCGGGAATATATAAAGGAGTCTTTGGAAAAGGGACATATTCGTCCATCTTCTTCTCCCTTGGGAGCTGGGTTTTTCTTTGTCTCAAAAAAAGACGGCTCTTTGAGACCATGTATTGATTATCGGCTTCTGAATAAGATCACTGTTAAGTATCAATACCCATTGCCATTGCTTACTGATTTGTTTGCTCGTATAGAGGGTGCTAAGTGGTTCTCTAAAATTGATCTTCGTGGGGCGTATAATTTGGTGCGGATCAGGCAGGGGGATGAGTGGAAGACCGCATTTAATACGCCCGAGGGCCACTTTGAGTATTTGGTCATGCCTTTTGGTCTTTCTAATGCCCCTTCAGTTTTCCAGTCTTTTATGCATGATATTTTCCGCGATTTTCTGGATAAATTTATGATAATATATCTGGATGATATTCTGATTTTTTCTGATGACTGGGACTCTCATGTCCAGCAGGTCAGGAGAGTTTTTCAGGTTCTGCGGTCTAATTCTTTATGTGTGAAGGGGTCTAAGTGCGTTTTTGGGGTCCAGAAAATTTCCTTTTTGGGGTATATTTTTTCTCCCTCTTCCATTGAGATGGATCCCGTCAAGGTGCAAGCTATTTGTGACTGGACTCAGCCCTCCTCTCTTAAGGGTCTTCAGAGATTTTTGGGCTTTGCCAACTTTTACCGCCGATTTATTGCTGGTTTTTCGGATGTCGTTAAACCACTGACTGATTTGACCAGACAAGGCGCTGATGTTGCTAATTGGTCCCCTCATGCTGTAGAGGCCTTTCAGGAGCTTAAGCGCCGTTTTGCCTCTGCCCCTGTGTTGCGTCAGCCTGATGTGAATCTGCCTTTTCAGGTTGAGGTTGACGCTTCGGAGATCGGAGCTGGGGCAGTGTTGTCGCAGAAAGGTTCCGACTGCTCCGTCATTAGGCCTTGTGCCTTCTTTTCTCGCAAATTTTCGCCCGCAGAGCGGAATTATGATGTTGGGAATCGGGAGCTTTTGGCCATGAAGTGGGCGTTTGAGGAGTGGCGCCATTGGCTCGAGGGGGCTAGGCATCAGGTGGTGGTATTGACTGACCACAAAAATTTGATTTATCTTGAGACTGCCAGACGCCTGAATCCTAGACAGGCGCGCTGGTCTTTATTTTTTTCTCGCTTTAATTTTGTGGTGTCATACCTACCGGGTTCTAAGAATGTTAAGGCAGATGCCCTTTCTAGGAGTTTTGACCCGGACTCTCCTGGTAATTCTGAACCCACAGGTATCCTTAGGGAGGGAGTAATTTTGTCGGCCGTTTCTCCTGATCTGCGGCGGTCCTTGCAAGAGTTTCAGGCGGATAGACCGGATCGTTGTCCGCCTGATAGACTGTTTGTTCCGGATGATTGGACCAGCAGAGTCATCTCTGAGGTACATTCTTCTGCATTGGCAGGTCATCCCGGAATTTTTGGTACCAGGGATTTGGTGGCAAGATCCTTCTGGTGGCCTTCTCTGTCACGAGATGTGCGAGTCTTTGTGCAGTCATGTGACGTTTGTGCTCGGGCCAAGTCTTGTAGTTCTCGGGCTAGCGGACTGCTGTTGCCCTTGCCTATTCCTAAGAGGCCTTGGACACACATCTCGATGGATTTTATTTCAGATCTGCCTGTTTCCCAGAAGATGTCTGTCATCTGGGTGGTCTGTGACCGTTTCTCTAAAATGGTCCATTTGGTTCCTCTGCCCAAGTTGCCTTCTTCTTCTGAGTTGGTTCCTCTGTTTTTTCAGAATGTTGTCCGATTGCACGGTATTCCTGAGAATATTGTTTCTGACAGAGGTACCCAATTTGTGTCTAGATTTTGGCGGGCATTCTGTGCTAGGATGGGCATAGATTTGTCTTTTTCATCTGCTTTTCACCCTCAGACTAATGGCCAGACCGAGCGGACTAATCAGACCCTTGAGACATATCTGAGGTGTTTTGTCTCTGCTGACCAGGATGATTGGGTTGCTTTTTTGCCATTGGCAGAGTTCGCCCTCAATAATCGGGCCAGTTCTTCCACCTTGGTGTCCCCGTTTTTCTGTAATTCGGGGTTTCACCCTCGATTTTCCTCCGGTCAGGTGGAATCCTCGGATTGTCCTGGAGTGGATGCGGTGGTGGAGAGATTGCATCACATCTGGGGGCAGGTTATGGACAATTTGAAGTTGTCCCAGGAGAAGACTCAGCGTTTTGCCAACCGTCATCGTCGTGTTGGTTCTCGGCTTTGTGTTGGAGATTTAGTGTGGTTGTCTTCTCGTTTTGTCCCTATGAGGGTCTCTTCTCCTAAGTTTAAACCTCGGTTCATCGGCCCTTATAGAATATTGGAGATTCTTAATCCTGTTTCTTTCCGTTTGGACCTCCCTGCGTCCTTTTCCATTCATAACGTTTTTCATCGGTCGTTATTGCGCAGGTATGAGGTACCTGTTGTACCTTCTGTTGAGCCTCCTGCTCCGGTGTTGGTTGAGGGTGAGTTGGAGTACGTTGTGGAGAAAATTTTGGACTCTCGTGTTTCCAGACGGAAACTCCAGTATCTGGTCAACTGGAAGGGTTACGGCCAGGAGGATAATTCTTGGGTCAATGCATCTGATGTTCATGCTTCTGATCTTGTTCGTGCCTTCCATAGGGCTCATCCTGGTCGCCCTGGTGGATCTGGTGAGGGTTCGGTGCCCCCTCCTTGAGGGGGGGGTACTGTTGTGAATTTGGATTCTGGGCTCCCCCGGTGGCCGCTTGTGGAATTTGACTTGTCATCCTCTTTCCTGTTTCACCTGATTCCATCAGTAGTGGGTGTCGCTATTTAAGCTCATTTCTCTGGTGGTTTCTTGCCGGTCAACAATGTTATCTGATGCCTCTCAGTGCTTGTTCCTGCTTCTAGACAACTACTGATAAGTTGGACTTTTGTCCATGTTTTGTTTTGCCTATTTGTTCCAGTTCGCAGCTGAAGTTTTGTTACTGTGTCTGGAAAGCTCTCGTCGATCAGGGATTGCTACTCTGGCGTTATGAGTTAATGCCAGAGTTTAAGGTAATCTCTGGATGGTGTTTTGTTAGTATTTTTCTGCTGACCATGAAAGTATACTATCTGTCTTCTGCTATCTAGTAAGCGGACCTCAAATTTGCTAAGACTATTTTCCTGCTGCGTTTGTTGTTTCATCTGAACTCACCGTCATTATATGTGGGGGGCTACTGTCTTCTTTGGAATATTTCTCTAGAGGTGAGCCAGGTCTTATATTTCCCTCTGCTAGCTATTTAGGTCTTAGGCCAGAGCTGGGCATCTAGCGATAAATAGGAAATGCTACCTGGCTATTTCTAGTTGCGCGGCAGGCTTAGTTCATGGTCAGTATAGTTCCATCTTCCGAGAGCTTGTCCCTCTATAGGCTTGCTATGATCTCTGCCTGCAGAGATCATGACATATATTGTCAGAAGTTTCGGAAATGGTCGGTGCTTACTCAGTGGAATGAGTGCGCCCTGGCTGCAAACTTCAGAAATGGTCTTTCCGAGGCCATTAAGGATATTATGGTGGGGTTCCCTACGCCTACAGGTCTGAATGAGTCTATGGCTATGGCCATTCAGATTGATCGGCGTTTACGGGAGCGCAAACCCGTGCACCACTTGGCGGTGTCTTCTGAACAGGCACCTGAGACTATGCAATGTGATAGAATTCAGTCCAGAAGTGAACGGCAAAATTATAGGCGGAAAAATGGATTGTGTTTCTATTGTGGTGATTCAGCTCATGTTATATCAGCATGCTCTAAACGCACAAAAAGGGTTGATAAATCTTTTGCCATTGGTACTCTGCAGCCTAAGTTCATTTTGTCTGTGACTCTGATTTTTTCACTGTCTTCCATTTCCGTCGATGCCTATGTGGATTCGGGCGCTGCCCTGAGTCTTATGGATTGGTCATTTGCTAAACGCTGCGGTTTTAGTCTGGAACCTCTGGAAGTTCCTATTCCTCTGAAGGGAATTGACTCTACACCATTGGCTATGAATAAACCGCAGTATTGGACACAAGTGACCATGCGCATGACTCCCGTTCATCAGGAGGTGATTCGCTTCCTTGTACTTTATAATTTACATGATGTACTAGTGCTTGGTCTGCCATGGTTACAAACTCATAATCCTGTCCTGGACTGGAAAACAATGTCTGTGTTAAGCTGGGGATGTCAGGGGGTTCATGATGATGCACCTCCGATTTCTATCGCTTCATCTACTCCTTCTGAGATCCCTGCGTTTTTGTCTGACTATAAGGATGTTTTTGAGGAGCCTAAGCTCAATTCGCTCCCTCCGCATAGAGATTGTGACTGTGCTATAGAATTGATTCCTGGCAGTAAGTTCCCTAAGGGTCGTTTATTTAATCTGTCACTGCCAGAGCATACTGCTATGCGGAATTATATTAAGGAGTCCTTGGAAAAGGGACATATTCGTCCATCTTCGTCCCCTCTGGGAGCAGGTTTTTTTTTGTGGCAAAAAAAGATGGTTCCCTGAGGCCTTGTATAGATTATCGCCTTCTGAATAAGATTACAGTCAAGTATCAGTATCCATTGCCATTATTGACTGATTTGTTTGCTCGCATTAAGGGGGCTAGGTGGTTCACTAAGATAGATCTTCGCGGTGCGTATAATCTGGTGCGGATAAAACAGGGTGATGAGTGGAAAACCGCATTTAATACGCCTGAGGGCCATTTTGAGTATTTGGTAATGCCTTTTGGACTCTCCAATGCTCCGTCAGTCTTTCAGTCCTTTATGCACAATATTTTCCGTGAATATCTGGATAAGTTTATGATTGTGTATTTGGATGATATTTTGGTGTTTTCTGATGACTGGGAGTCTCATGTTCTACAGGTCAGGAAGGTGTTTCAGGTTCTGCGGGCCAATTCTCTGTTTGTGAAGGGCTCAAAGTGTCTCTTCGGAGTCCAGAAGATTTCTTTTTTGGGGTACATTTTTTCTCCTTCTACTATTGAGATGGATCCCGTCAAGGTTCAGGCGATTTGTGACTGGACACAACCTACATCTGTTAAGAGCCTTCAGAAGTTCTTGGGGTTTGCTAATTTTTATCGTCGGTTCATTGCTAATTTTTCCAGTATTGTTAAACCTTTGACTGATTTGACTAAAAAGGGTGCTGATGTTGCTGATTGGTCTCCTGCGGCCGTGGAGGCCTTTCAGGAACTTAAGCGCCAGTTTTCTTCTGCTCCTGTGTTGTGTCAACCAGATGTTTCACTTCCTTTTCAGGTTGAGGTTGATGCTTCCGAGATTGGAGCGGGGGCGGTTTTGTCACAGAGAAGTTCTAATGGCTCGGTGATGAAGCCATGTGCATTCTTCTCTAGAAAATTCTCGCCCGCCGAGCGCAATTATGATGTGGGTAATCGGGAGCTTTTGGCCATGAAGTGGGCATTTGAGGAGTGGCGTCATTGGCTTGAGGGTGCTAAACATCGTGTGGTGGTCTTGACTGATCACAAGAATCTCATTTACCTTGAGTCTGCCAGGCGTTTGAATCCTAGACAGGCTCGTTGGTCGTTGTTTTTTTCTCGTTTCAATTTCGTGGTTTCATACCTGCCAGGTTCAAAGAATGTGAAGGCAGATGCTCTTTCCAGGAGTTTTGTGCCTGACTCTCCTGGAGACTCTGGGCCTACTGGTATCCTTAGGGATGGGGTAATATTGTCCGCCGTATCCCCAGACTTGCGACGTGCATTGCAGGAGTTTCAGGTGGATAAACCGGATCGTTGTCCACCAGAAAGACTGTTTGTTCCGGATGATTGGACCAGTAGAGTCATCTCCGAGGTCCATTCTTCTGTGTTGGCTGGTCATCCTGGAATATTTGGTACTAGAGACTTGGTGGCCAGGTCTTTTTGGTGGCCTTCCTTGTCTAGGGATGTGCGTACCTTTGTGCAGTCTTGTGAAGTGTGTGCTCGAGCTAAGCCTTGCTGTTCTCGGGCCAGTGGGTTGTTGTTATCCTTGCCCATCCCGAAGAGGCCTTGGACGCACATTTCCATGGATTTTATTTCTGATCTCCCGGTTTCACAGAAAATGTCCGTTATCTGGGTTGTGTGTGACCGCTTTTCTAAGATGGTTCATTTGGTGCCCTTGCCTAAGTTGCCTTCCTCCTCTGAGTTGGTCCCTTTATTTTTTCAGAACGTGGTTCGTTTGCATGGGATTCCGGAGAATATCGTTTCTGACAGGGGATCCCAGTTTGTGTCTAGATTTTGGCGGACGTTTTGTGCCAAGATGGGCATTGATTTGTCTTTCTCGTCTGCATTCCATCCTCAGACGAATGGCCAGACGGAGCGAACTAATCAGACCTTGGAAACTTATTTGAGGTGTTTTGTTTCTGCTGATCAAGATGACTGGGTTGCTTTTTTGCCACTGGCCGAATTTGCTCTTAATAATCGGGCTAGTTCTGCCACGTTGGTCTCTCCTTTTTTTTGTAATTCGGGGTTTCATCCTCGTTTTTCCTCTGGTCAGGTGGAGCCTTCGGATTGTCCTGGAGTGGACGTGGTGGTGGACAGGCTACATCAGATTTGGAATCAGGTGGTGGACAATTTGAAGTTATCTCAGGAGAAGACTCAGCAGTTTGCTAATCGCCGTCGCCGCGTGGGTCCCCGACTTCTTGTTGGGGATTTGGTGTGGTTGTCTTCTCGTTTTGTCCCTATGAAGGTCTCTTCTCCTAAGTTCAAGCCTAGGTTCATCGGTCCTTATAGGATCTCGGAGATTCTTAACCCTGTATCTTTTCGTTTGGATCTCCCAGCATCGTTTGCTATTCATAATGTGTTCCATCGGTCGTTGTTGCGGAGGTATGAGGTGCCCGTTGTTCCTTCGGTTGAGCCTCCTGCTCCGGTGCTGGTGGAGGGAGAATTGGAGTATGTTGTTGAGAAGATCTTGGATTCTCGTGTTTCCAGACACAAACTCCAGTATTTGGTTAAGTGGAAGGGTTATGGTCAGGAGGATAATTCCTGGGTGGTCGCCTCCGATGTTCATGCGACTGATTTGGTCCGCGCCTTCCATAGAGCTCACCCTGATCGCCCTGGGGGTTCTCGTGAGGGTTCGGTGACCCCTCCTCAAGGGGGGGGTACTGTTGTGGATTCTGTTTGTGGGCTCCCTCTGGTGGTTACTGCTGGTACTGGGTGACTTTGGTGGGTTGCGGCCTTTGGTTTCCACCTGTCCATCAGTGGCTGGGTGTTTCCTATTTTACCTGGCCTTTCTGTCATTTCCCTTGCCGGCTATCAATGTATTCAGATGTGCTCTGTTTGGTTCCTGCCTACCTGCTCCCAGATCTTTCAGGATAAGCTAAGTGCTGATTTTCAGTTGTTTGGTTTTTTGTCCAGCTTGCTTATTATGTCTCTATGCTAGCTGGTAGCTCTAGTGGACTGAGGTTCTCCCCATGTGCCATGAGTTGGCACATGGGTTCTTGTAATCTCAGGATGGTTTTTTGATTAGGGTTTTTTGCTGACCGCTCAGTCCCCTTTTGTATTGTTCTGCTTTCTAGTTTACAGCGGGCCTCAATTTGCTAAAACTATATATATCATCTCTATGTGTGTGCCTTCCTCTCATTTCACCGTCAATACATGTGGGGGGCAACTATATCTTTTGGGGTTCATTCCGCTGGAGGCAAGTGAGGTCTTTATTTTCTCTGCAGTGCTAGTTAGCTCTTAGGCTGGTGCGTGGCGTCTAGAACCAACGTAGGCACGCTCCCTGGCTATCTCTAGTTGCGTTTGTCAGGCGTAGGGCAGCGGTCAGCCCAGGTTCCATCACCCTAGAGCTCGTCCGTAATATATTTGTACTTTGCTTGTCCTGTGCTATCCCTAGCCATTGGGATTCATGACAGGTGTGCACCATCACCACTACGGAGACTGCAGTAGCCACTAGGCCAACCATCACCTGCACCCAAGCTGTTGTGCAGCAGAGGTCAGTAGGCACCCAAACCCCCATCAGGAGTAAAGGCGCACCGTATGTAGCACCTGGCAGCCGCCAATATCCAAAGGGACTGCCTTTACCAGTGCTACCCCAGTAGAACAAAGGAAATTTGAAAATGACAGTATATAGTTCACTGTTAACTCTTTGCTACCGGTAAAAAGTTTATTAAACCCAACCAGGGTTATTCCTTAAAGGGGTCCTCAGTTTTTAAGAGGATCCTTTGTTTTGCACAAGTTACCTTAATTAAAGACACTGAAGTCATGGACAGTGAATGGCTCACAAACTTTCCATTGTAAATAGTTTGCACCTTCTTAAAGGTGCTTCCTACTGATTTTACAAAAGGAGCTTTTTAAGACAAAAGACTGCTTCTAACAATGTTGTGAGAACTGTTTTGTTTTCCAGAGACCTGAAGAAAAACCTGTTTGGTGCGGCAGGATTCCGGGTCTGGATACATGCCTTGTAGCCTGCCTATGCCCAACGTTGGGGGTTAATGACGGGTCCCTTGCTTCGTTCCTGCTGTTATCACATTACTGATTGACTTAAACATTAATGTGCTTGATATATTTGCATTACCTCAGTATTAAAATGAAAGGACTTGAATATTGTTGGAACCCTTAAAGGGGATGCTTAATCTTTGCACTTTGCTAGAATATATTAAAGAATTAATATAGTAAATAGTAATGGAAGCTGAGATTTAAAATTTAGTTAGAATGGTGTTTTATATATATCTAGCCAATAGTGTGTAGCTGTTATCCTGATGCACTTTTGATAAAATGGAGAGAATAAAGTAACCCGCGGGGGTTGGATGAAGACTTTGCACTTAAGAGATAGAATACACGTGAGGGTCGTGGCACTTAATAGTTAGTTAATAATTATATTGTTTTATTAAAGTTTCCTAGCCGTGAAAGTATGCGTACAATGTAAATAGTTCCTGCAACGTTCAAGAGTCCTCACCTCCCATATTGGGAAGCTTAGATATAGTATTAACTTCTTTTAATTGCATTTAATAAATGTGTATATCTTTTGCTAACCGGTAATCTGTGAGACCCTTATGTGAAGCCATAGGCAATAAGGGACTACACCACCAGAGCACAAGGGAAGGCTACTGATTTCCACCTGGACAATGGAACTCTGGACTTGCCTCCAAACCGACCAGACTCTGCCTGCCCTGTGATCTGGTGCCCTGGACTGTGAATGCTGAAGTCTTCAGTAAAGGTAAAGAGACTGCAACCTTGTGTCTTCGTTCTTCTCTGCGCCTCTCACCATACCACCATCTACACACCGGGAAGCCCTGGGGACATACTTCACCTGTGGAAAGTATACCATCTAGCTGCCATAACATCACTCCAGCTGACCCCTTAAAGTAGAATCGGTCACCCTGACCGAATACCACAGGTGGCATCACGAACAAAAACTCTATCCCTTTAAAGACCTTTCCCTTTTACATGGGCGCCCTGGGCCACGGACCGGGTCGCAGCCACCGAGACATCCCCCTGTGAACCACAGGACCCAGTACTGAGTACCCCTTTCCCCCGAGGCGACTCAGAAACAAAGGGTGAAAAATATAAAGGGGTCTGAATACTTTTCGTACCCATTGTATGTATATATAGTTTGTGTGTATGTATATGTATACATACTTATATAGAGTGGCATGTAGAAGTTTGGGCATTCCTTACCAAAATTACTGTTATTATGAACAGTTAAGCACGTTGAAGATGAAATTATCTCTAAAAGGCCTAAAGTTAAAGATGACACATTTTAGGCAAGAAAAAGGCTCTTTTTTTTTCATTTTAAAAATTAGAAAAAGGGAAATAGGGTAATGCAAAAGTTTTAGATTTTAATTAGCCTGTTAGAGTTATAGCTGAAGTTGAAAAGAGAATAACTTCTACAAATAGATAATGATTAGTGATTAGCGAATAGTGAAATATGAAATTCAGGAAAATCGGAACAAATACTTTCTAATATCCGTGTATTTTCCAATGCAAGTCAATGGGAATGAATATTTTTCTGCTGGACCAAACAAACAGGTCTGGAGGCATGGGAAAAAAGCTGAAATGGATGGGATAGGTAGATAGATAGATAGATAGATAGATAGATAGATAGATAGATAGATAGATAGATAAAATGATGCCAATTCATCTGCCATATACAGTAAAATCACAGCGTGACAGACTAGAATAGATAGAATAGATACAGTATATACACATAGAATAGATCGATATTTAGGTGTCAGTGACACACACATATATACATATATTACATTTATCTATCCATTTATCTAAGAAAAGCCAGCAATTCAGCAGCCACTTACTGTAAAATCACAGCAGGAGCCGACAGGATCGAATAGATGGATTGCTCAGAGTATATACACATAGATATATAGATATTCAGGTGTCAGTGACATATATAATTAGTACAATGAGTTTGCAGCTTTCTGTACATGTATTTAATTTTTAAAAACTAATTTTTCAGAAAAAAATGGCGTGGTCTCCCACGTAATTTTCTTAACTAGCAGAGGGAAAGCCGACAGCTGTGAGCAGATGTTTATAGCCTGGGAAGGGGGTAATATCCATGGAGCTTCCCAGGCTATTAATATCAGCTCACAGCTGTATACAGAGCCTTTATTGGCTATTAAAATGGGGGACCCCCTCAAAAAAAAATTACATAGGGTCCCCTATAATTAATAACCAGCAAAAGGCTATGCAGATAGGGGCTGATATTAGTAGCTTAGGAAGGGAAGATGGATACTGGCTCCCCCAGACTAAAAAAATCAGCTGTCAGCCGCCTCAGAAAAGGTGCATCTCTAAGATATGCCAATTCTGGCACTTAGCCTTGGTCTTCCCACTTGCCCTGTAGTGGTGACAAGCGGGGTGATAGTTAGGGGGGGGGTTGATGTCAGCTTTGTATTGTTAGGTGACATCAAGGCCAGAGGTTTGTATTAGAGAGGCATCAATAAGACTCCCCAATTATTAATCCCATAGTTACATTATATAAAAACACACACACAGAAAAAAGTCCTTTAATTGAAAGAATGACACAGATTCCTTTAATAAATCTTAATTAAACCATACTTACCACATTGCTTATTCCGCTGACACTATTGTCTTCTGTAAAAGAGTTAAAATAAAAAACAATGTTCCTCACCTTTCCAAAGAGAACATGATAATTTATTTGTCCCATGACAGGTCTAGCTCTGCTACATCTAGATGGCAGGCTGAATGGTTGCATGATGCAACCATACAACCTGCCATTCAGCAGAGACACTGTGCAGCATCTGTTACTGCTGCCCAGTGACTCACTATGAACTGGTAGGACCTGTTTGATGTCACCGTGAATGTGAACGTGAGAAAGCTCTAATACTCCTGTTGCCATCAGAAAGGTCCTGGGAGTTCACAGCCAATGAACTCACTTCACCTTTCTGATGGCACTAACGTCAAATCGGTATCAGATATATCAGTGTCCGTGTGTGCAACATGTGTGGCACACATGTGGAAACCATGTGCCACCTGTGTGCCGCATCAGTACCACATGGCGGGTGAGAGGGAAGCAGCGGTACAGTAAGCACTGTTCCCCGGCGCCAGGTGCTGAAGTCAACTGTCATCATTTTCTCCTGCTCTGCCGATGATCAGCACACGCAGGGGAGAATGTTGAGGGTTGTATTCAAGTGAGCACAATGACAGCAGGTGGTGGATGATGGGACTATTATTCATCAATGGGAGTATTCATCAGCCGGCTCCTGCACTAAAAATAAATAAATGAAAAAAAGGGCATGGGTTCCCCTGTATTTTCTATAACCAGCAAGGCAAAACTAACAGCTGGGGTCTGCAACCCTCATCTGTCAACTTCAGCAAAGCTGGTTATCAAGAATAGAGATGTCCCAATGCCATATTTTTTTAATAATTTAAATAAATAATTTTTAAAAAAACGTTGTGGGGTCCCCCCTTCATTTTTGACAGCCTGCCTTGCTAAAGCAGACAGCTAGGGGCTGGTATCCTCAGGCTGGAAAGAGGCCATGGATATTGACCCCAAATCCTAAAAGTAGCAGCCCGCAGCTGCCAAGAAAGGCACATCAATTAGATGCACCATTTTTGATGCTTTGCCCAGCTCTTCCCATTTGCCCTGTAGCAGTGGCAAGTGGGATTCATATTTGTGGGGTTGATGTCACCTTTGTATTGTATGGTGACATCAAGCCAATGGCTTAGTAAAGGAGAGGTGTCTATAAGACACCTCTCCATTACTAATCCTATAGCTATATGGTTAATAAAGACACAGCCAGAACAAAGTTTTTTATTACAAATAAGACAAAGCACACTGTTTAGGTTGGTGGATTGCACTAAATAAAAGATGAATTAACGTGCAATCGCAACCTGGGATCTACCGTGCAGAGATGTAGAACTGCTGCTAGTGTGAACAATGGTGGAACAAAGCAGTGAGCGTTAGCCTTAATCAGACTGTGTCAACTCACACAGTATGAACCGTACACAAAGTATCAAGCTCAACTACTTCACTTAGTGGTACTGCAATCAATATGCTGAGTACTATACCCTGTTAAATGTCACAGGGATGATAGCACATGGGTTGCGCTCGCTCTGCAACTAAACTATGTTGTCAATCGCACACAAGAATGAAGCAGATGCAGAACCAAAGGAAAGAACAAATGTGATGCTAGGTTCAAAGCCTTTTCCCTGAGAGGTGTAGCCTGAGGGTTGGACGTGCTCTAAAACTCAGCTGTGCTAACCGCACACATGGAGGAAACAAATGCTAAGCCAAGGGGTAGCTACCCAGTCCTAACCCTACCTGCCAATGTAAGAACTCTTAGTGCATAGAGCGTCTCGTGCAAACAGAGTGGAAGAGTATCCACTCACAAACACCACACATAAATGATACTAGCGCACCCATGTGCGCCGCTGGGGGTCTTTTACACACAAGGCTCCACCTCAAACACTCACGTCAGTGGAGACATTGCTCGTGGGCCAAACTGGAACTACCACCTCACTGGTGCAGCAACCGTTCGACCACCAATGAGCAGACACCACATCACAGACATGCTCAGTAGGGTGAACTCTGGACTTAGACTCCCAAGCATCAGGCTGTGCCTACATTTCACATATTGCCATAAACATGGCTGGAGAGCTGGCAGTAGCCACAAGAATATAATGAGCTTGAGCAAAATGCTGGGACCGACGTCTATGCTGAGCAGCACCTGCCTTGGCTGGACAAGAATGGGAGACCACAGCACCAGGCAATGCCTGGGATATATCCCTCACAGCGGAAAAATCCTAACACATACTTTCCCACTTTTATTTAAAAAAAACAAACACAGTTATACTCACCTAACACATAATTCCACTGAATCCCTCATCTCCTGTAAGAAAACAAAAATAAAAAAAAACAATATCCCTCACCTTTCCATCGTTCTGTCCCATGCCGCAATCCATGTCTGGGGGATAAATAGATTGGATGGTGCCTAGATGTGACCGTCCAGGCTGAGAACCCCTTAATGACAAGCAGTGATGTCATTAAGGTTACCTCTGGTCACTGAGGCTGCGTTCACAGTCAGGCTGAACTGCGGAGACCTCAGCACAGTGGGAAAAAAGCCAGTGATGAAGTCACCACAGTTCAAGCTCAGTAACTTCACAGATCTCCACGAGAATTTCTCACTGTGATAATTGCTAGATATAGGTAATACAAGTTTCACCATTGCACAATGTACAAACGTTTCCAAATATTTCCCAAGGGGTCTGTATCAGAGACTCCGAAAGCGAGGTGATGGTAAGCTCACAATATATTTTGATATTTTGCAGTTATTATAATTGTTAAACATAGGGGGTACAAGTTTCACCATTACACAATGTACAAACATTCACAAATTTAAAAACATTACCCACATGGGGAATACATATATGACCACTAAGTACTTACAGCAGAAGCAAGAGGAGTAGAAAATGATTTCCAGAACAAAATGGGTTTGGATGGTAAGAGATGGACGTTAAGACCTCTTCCAAAAAAGAACATTTGGGCTGCATTTATGCTGGATTGCTATCATCCATAGGGTTTACAAAGTCGGAGGAAATCCAGCCCTTGTTCAATTTTAGAGGAGTCAGCCTGTCTCCATTTTCCGTTGACAGGCATGTGCGCATATCCATTATTTTTGCACCAGCTGAACTAAAACTCACTCACACAACGCACTTGCAGCAGGACATGGCAGCACCTCCAAGGTGTACAAGGAGAGATTTAGCCAAGTGTGCAGCTTTTTAAGTACTAATTCACCAACTTGGTTAACTTCTCCCTCATTGTCATAGTTACACCCACATATAGCCCTTGCTGATGTAATGGTTTCATCAAAATGGCTCAATTGGTGGACATTCCCGCCCTGAGTTGCACCAGGTGTGCGTGGCCCTCCCCTGTAATCATTGTGGATGCAAAGAGATGGTGCCTATACCAGCAACTTTGTCTGAGGGTAATCTTTTCAGCAACTCTTCAATGGCCCTATGGCATGCATGCACTGAAAATGGCACGTCTGCCTCTGACATGAGAGAAGGCAATCTCTCCTTGTACCGTGGGTCAAGAAAGGTACATAGCCACCTTTGAAGGACAAAATATCTGTCACGCGAGGGAAAGGCATCTGGACATGAACTGCGCCATGTGTGGCAGACTACAAAGAGTAAAATGATCAATTTTTTGATGCCGCCTTTATGACACACGCCAACAGCAGACTCAGTGAAAGTGTTGGTAAATAGTGACATTTGCATATCTCTGCATGCTTTGCAACAGTTGCACAACTGCTAGATAAATACATGCTATTTATTTAACCAACAGAATTTTTATTTGTCATCTTTATGACACAGGCCAACAGCAGACCCAGGGAAATTACTGGTAAATAGTGACGTTTGCGTATCTCAGCAGGTTTTGAACCAGTCGCACAACTGATAAATAAAGATTATTCATTATTTCAGCAATATGCGAGAAATATTATTTAGGAATTAGCTTTTAAAAAAGTTGTTTAATATTTCCTGGCACTGAGGAATATTGTTTAGCTGTAGAAAAAATGGTTTATTATATGCTGGTATGCAGAAGTATTATGTAGCCCTCCAAAAAATTGTTTAGTATATGCTGGTACTGAGTAATATTATTTGGCTCTAGAAAGAGCTGTTTTGCATATTATGGTACTGGACAAAACCCTGCCTCTCTCCCGAATCTCACAGTCTGTTCTTACTCTATACAAGACAATGCAAACTAGCAGAGATCTGCAGCATGTACTTGCAATGATAACACCCAGGTGCTTGCCTTTCCATCTCACTCTTATTAAATCTTTCCTACGCTATCTCCACCTAACAGAGAACTAATCTTCACTCTCAGTAGCTCTTAAAAGAGCTTTTTGTAATCACAAACTTTCCCTATACGCTGCTTCCACACTCCCTACGCTCTTACTACGCTCTCACTATGCTGTTTCTGGCTGTAATGTGTGCAAGATGGTGCTGGCAGGGATTACATATCCCTTATGATGCTGTAAGGCCAGCCAATCATAGTAATGCCACACCAAAGATCACGCCGGCATTACTGTGATTGGCAAGCAAGCCCAGAGTGTTCATTGGCTGCAAATAAAGTGCCAACTATGCTGGGCGAATCACTAGAATATACCAAGGCAAATCACTCAGCGAATAAGAAATAGCCTGAATACCGTACTATTTGTGCGAGTACCGAACACTGCTGAATGTATTCACTAATCACTAATCTAGATGTGTGGATCTGTGAAAAATACATTTTTCTCACAAAAAAATTATTTTAGCTCCATTTTTTTAAAATTTTCACAAGGGTAACAGGAGAAATTACACCATACAAATTGTTGCGCATTTTCTCCTGTGTATGCCGATACCTGAGATGTGGAGGGAAAAGTACTGTTTGGGCACATGGCAGGGCTCAGAAAGGAAGGAGTGACGTTTTGAAATGCAGACTTTGATGCAATTGAGTGTGGGTGTCATGATATGTTTGGAGAGCCTAAACAGTGGAAAACCCATACAAAAGACCTTATTTTGGAAACTAGAACCTTCAAGGAATTTATCTAGAGCACCTTGAACCTCCAGGTTTTCACAGAATTTTACAATGTTGATCTGTGAAAATTTAAAAAAAAATTCCCACAAAACTGTTGTTTTAGCCCCAATTTTTTTTTTCATTTTCACAAGGATAGCAGGAGAAAATGGACATCAAAATGTGTTGTACATTTACTCTTTAGCATGCTGATATCCCATATGTGGTCAAAAACGACTTTTTAAGCACATTGCAAAGCTTAGAAGGAAAAATGTGCAATATCGCAGTTCAGATTTTGCTAGAATGGTTTGAGGGTGTCATGTCACATTGGCAGAGCCCCTGAGGTGCCAGTATAGTCGAAAGCTTCCCCCATATATGACCTCATTTTACAAACTGCAGTCCCCAATGAATTCGATTAGGGGTGAAGTGATCATATTGATGCCACATGTACCTCACAGAATGTTATACTTTTTTGTGGTAAAGAAAGAATAATTCAATTTTTATCGCTAAAATGTTGTTTTAGCCCCAAGTTTTTAATCTTTCTGAGGACTAATAGGAAAAAAAGAACCTGTTTGCAGTAAAAAAAAATCCTAAGTATGCCAATACCCTACATGTAAATGGGAAATACTTTTCAGGCACAGTGCAAAGCTCAGAAAGGAAAGACGGGTCATATTATAGTACAGATTTTACTGTTATAGTTTGAAGGTGCCATGACCCACTGGGAGAGCCCCTGAAGTGCCAGAACAGCAGAATTCCTCATACTTAACCCCATTTTACAAACTGCACCTCTTGATGAATTAATCTAGGGTTGCAGTGATCATATTGATAGTACAGGTGTGTCACAGAATGGTATACTATTGGGCAGTGAAGAAAAAAATATTACATTTTTACCCCAAAAATTTCATTTTAGCCCCAGATTTTACATTTTCACAAAAAGAAATGGGTAAGAATAGCACCAAAATTTGTCCCACAAATTCTGCTGAATGTAGAAATACCCCATATGTACAGTACAGTACTGCTTAGCCATGTGGCAAGACTCGGGAGGAACAGAGAGTGATTTGCCTTCTGGACCTCAGATTCTCCTTATATAGTTTGGGGACTCCATATACAGAGCCCCTAAGTGCTAGGAGAGCAGAATCCCCCCTCAAGTGACCCAGTTTTAGGAATTATACCTCTTTGGGAATTTATCTACAGGTGTAGTGAAGATTTTGACTACATGGGTGCTTTCCAGAAACAATAAGCAGTGGATGTTACTGAGTAAATGGAAAACTGCAGAAAAAATATTCAGCTTTCCCATTGACTTGCATTGGATTCGTTATTTGGTACGAGTACACAGATATTACAAATTATTTGTGACCCTTTTCACGAATCCAAATATTTCACTGTTCGCTCATCACTAATCTAGATACATTCCTTGAGAGGTCTCGTTTCCAAAATGGGGTCATTTGTAGGAGGTTTCCACTATTTAGGCACATCAGGGGCTCTCCAAATCGGACATGGAGTAAACTAATGATTCCAGCAAATTTTGAGTTCAAAAAGTCAGATAGCTCTCCTTCCCTGCCCTGCACCCCAAACAGTAGTTATCACCCACATATCAGGTATCCGCGTACTCAGGAGAAATTGCACAACAAACTGATTCGTGCAATCTCTCCTCTTACCCTTGTAAAAATAAAAAAGAAAAACATTTTTGTAGGAAAAAATGTGATTTGTTTTATTTTCACAGTTTAATGTTACAAACTTCTGTGAAGCACTTAGGGGTTCAAAATACTCACCACACATCTAGATAAAATCCTTATGGGGTCTAGTTTCCAAAATGGTGCCATTTGTGGGGTTTTCCTCTGTATAGGCACATTAAGGGCTCTCTAAGCACAACATGGCATCGTCTCTCAATTGCAGCCAATTTTGTGTTCAAAAAGTCAAATGCTGCTCCTTCCTTTCCGAGCACTCTCGTGCACCCAAACAGTGCTTTTCCTCCACATATGGGGTATCGGCATACTCAGGAGAAGTTGCACAATAAATTTTGGGGTTTATTTTTTTTGTTACTCTTGTGAAAATAAAAATATTTGGGGCTATAATAACACTTGTGGAAAAAATGTGATTTTTTGTTTTCATGGCTCAACGTTATAAATTTTTGTGAAGCACCTGGTGGTTTAAGGTGCTCACAGCACATCTAGATAAGTTCCTTGAGGGGTCTAGTTTCCAAAATGGGGTCACTTGCGGGAGTTTCCACTGTTTAGGCACACCAGGGTCTCTCCAAAAGAGACATGGTGTACACTTTTGATTTCAACCAATTTTGCTTTCAAAAAGTCAAATGCAGCTCCTTCTCTTCCAAGCCCTGCTGTGCGCTCAAACAGTACTTTCCCCCACATAGAGGATATCGCCATATTGAGGATAAATTGCACAACAAATGTTGGGGTTCATTTTCTCCTGTTCTCCTTGTGAAAGTAAATAAATTTGGGTCTGAAATAAAATTTGTGTGAAAAAAGCTAAATGTTATTGTTTTTTCCACATTCTATTAATTCCTGTGAAGCACCTGAAGGATTAATAAACTTCTTAAATTCTTAAATGTTGTTTTGAGCACTTGAGGGGTGCAGTTTTTGAATGGTGTCAATTTGGGTATTTTCTGTCATATAGACCCCTCAAAGTCACTTCAAATGTGATGTGGTCTCTAAAAAAATGGTTTTGTAAATTTTGTTGGAAAAATGAAAAATCGCTGGTCAAATTTAACTCTTCTAACTTCCTAACAAAAAAATAATGTTTCAAAAATTTTGCTGATGTAAAGTAGACATGTGGAAAATGTTATTTGTTAACTATTTTGTGTGACGGCTCTCTGATTTAAGGCCATAAAAATTAAAAGTTTGAAAATTGCAACATTTTTGTCAAATTTTTATTTTTTTCACAAGTAAACACAAGCCATATCGAAGAAATGTTACCACTATCATTAAGTGCAACATGTAAGAAAAAACATTTTCAGAATCAATGGGATCCGTTGAAGTGTTCCAGAGTTATCACCACAATAAGTGACACTGGTCAGAATTTTAAAAATTGGTCTGGTCATGAAGTTGCATATATGTATATATTATAGCTGTCATCTGCTCTATCTAGAGCGCAGTCTGCTATTGGGCCCGCTCCAAAGTCCCTAACATGCTTATGACGTAATGGTACATCCTGGACAGTTAAGGGGTTAAACTACGGGGAAATTGTTAAATGTTTAGACTATTTAAATATATGGTAAATATTAAAATTTTAGTTGATCAATGTGATCTTCAGAAAAAGTGGCAGAGGATAACTAGTTCATGGGGAGTTTAATTATTTACTAAAAAAGACATGTTAAGATAATTCAGTGGATTCACTTGCTGTCCTGCAGATTTACCAAGCATTAACTTTACAGACAGTGAGTTGCGCTATTTGCATTGCTGGCTGTTCTAATACACTTATCGTTCAAGCGGCAAGCAACGCAAATAGTATACTGGTGTGTTGTTGAAATAGATTAGCGTTTTGTTAAGAAAGAATTTTCTACATCCATATCTAAAACCTCATATAACAGAAAGCAATATATTATCTTGAGTTATAGCAGAGCTGAGTATGTCATTTGGTATCTTTATACTAAAGCTATTTGTTTTCTTTGACAAAAAACTAATAGAGTGCATTTCATTTTCCTTTACCTTTTCAAAAATCCGTAAAGAAATAACTCATTATATCTAGAATTGCTGAACATGTCAAGTTGATGAATGTTGTTTTTTTATATGGGATGTTTCCTACTTTCACCTTGGTTTATACAAAGGTAAAATAAGAATATCACACTTAAGTATAAATATATAAAAGTTATTTTCATTGAACTGGGAGGTGTTATATTAAAGTTAAAATCTGATACAGTGCAGCTGATATGCAGCGTACCACATTAAATAAGAGCTTCTGACATGTACTGTATGTTGATCATGCTGTCTATTTTAGCACAGGGTAATCTGGCATACACCTAGGTCAGTGTAAGTGCCTTCCCATTGTCACACTTTTAGCTTCCTGGTAAGTGCAGCATATTGTACAATATGTAAATGTGCAAAAATAATGATAAGAGTCCACAGTATAGAGGAATATTCAGAGGCTCCTCAATGAAGGATAATACCTATATATTCTTCTAGATTAAATACAAAATTTCCTTAGAGCACCGCTCCAGAATTTTTTTAGTGGTGGAATGGTGCTACTAAACCAAGTTCCCTCCCCCTAGTATTATACTTACCAGTCACCATCTTCATCTGTTCCTTTCAGTGCTGGTGTCCAGCAGTTTGTGACCTGCTGGTCTGTTTCAGTGTCTGCTGGGAGATCCAGAAATCACAGCTCAATGTAAATCTATGAGAGACAGAACGAGGCCAGAACGAAACTTTCCTAGACTTGCATTGAGAGTGCGTGACTGCTACCTTCCAGTCACTTAGAAGTTGCGTTTACAAAATGGGGCGTAGGACCAGAGTGGCACTGTGAAAAAGTGAAAGACAACAGCTGGTAGGCATAAAACTAGGTGTTAAGGAACTTATTTTAGTAGCACCAATCCAGCGCTGATAAAAAAACAAAATTTGGAAAGCAACTTTAAAGCAGTTGTCCAGAAAAGAGAAGTTATCACCTATCATCAAGTGGAGGTCCAACAATTGAGACCCTCTCCAGCTAGTAGAATGGGGCACTTTTATGAACAGGAATGCATACTGCAGCTCCATTTTAACAGGTTCAAAATGGAGGATATGTGATTATTTAATTATTATTATTATTTATTTATATAGCACCATTGATTCCATGGTGCTGTACATGAGAAGGGGTTACATACAAGTTACAGATATCACTTACAGTAGACAAACTTACAATGACAGACTGATACAGAGGGGCGAGGACCCTGCCCTTGCGGGCTTACATTCTGCAGGATTATGGGGAAGGAGACATTAGGTTGGGGGTTGCAGGAGCTCCAGTGTTGGTGAGGCGGTAGCTTCAGTAGTGATGAGGAGGCAGCGGGGTCAATGCAGGCTGTAGGCTTTCCTGAAGAGATGTGTTTTCAGTCTCCGTCTGAAGGATCCGAATGTGGTGGATAAACGGACGTGTTGGGGCAGAGAATTCCAGAGGATTTCGGATATTCGGGAGAAGTCTTGGAGGCGATTGGATGAGGAGCAAATAAGTGTGGAGGAGAGAAGGAGGTCTATGGAAATTAGTTCAGAGATATATGGAGGAGACAGGTTATGGATGGCCTTGTAGGACAGTATTAGTAATTTGAACTGGATATGCTGAGGGAATGGGAGCCAGTGAAGAGATTTGCAGAGGGGGGAAGCAGAGGAGTAGCGAGGAGAGAGATGGATTAGTCGGGCAGCAGAGTTAAGGATGGACTGGAGAGGTGCAAGGGTGTTAACAGGGAGGCCGCAGAAAAGGATGTTGCAGTAGTCAAGGCGGGAGATGATGAGGGCATGCACAAGCATTTTAGTAGATTGAAGGTTGAGAAAAGGACGGATTCTGGAGATATTTTGAGCTGGAGGCGACAGGAGGTGGAAAGAGCTTGGATGTGCGGTTTGAAGGACAGGGCAGATTCGAAGGTTACTCCGAGGCAGCAGACTTCCGGTACGGGGGAAAGCATGATGTCATTGATTGCGATAGATAGGTCAGGTAAGGAAGATCTGTGGGATGGAGGAAAGATGATTAGTTCAGATTTGTCCATATTGAGTCTGAGGAAGCGAGAGGAGTAGAAGGAGGATATGGCTGATAGGCACTCTGGGATTCTGGACAGCAGATCGTTGACATCTGGGCCAGAGAGGTAGATCTGAGTGTCATCAGCATAGAGGTGGTACTGGAATCCATGGGACTTTATGAGTTGTCCCAAGCCAAGTGTATAGATTGAGAAGAGTAGGGGTCCTAGAACAGAGCCTTGGGGGACTCCAACAGAGAGAGGGTGAGATGAGGAGGTAGTGTGGGAGTGGGTGACGCTGAAAGTGCGGTTGGAAAGGTATGAGGCGATCCAGGATAGGGCGAGGTCTTTGATGCCAAAGGAGGAGAGGATCTGTAGTAGGAGGCAGTGGTCAACTGTGTCAAAAGCAGAGGACAGGTCTAGAAGGAGGAGTACAGAGTATTGTCCAGTAGCTTTGGCAGTAAGTGGGTCATTAGTGATTTTGGTCAGGGCAGTCTCGGTTGAGTGATGGGGTGGAAACCAGATTGTAGATTGTCGAACAACAAGTTAGATGAGAGGTGGGAGGAAAGTTCAGCGTGGACGTGCTGCTCCAGGAGTTTGGAAGCGAATGGGAGCAGCGATATTGGGCAATAGCTGGACATAGCAGTTGGATAGAGGGTTGGCTTTTTAAGGATAGGCGTGATTGTGGCATGTTTGAATGCAGAAGGGAAGGTGCCAGAAGATAGTGATAGGTTGAACAGGTGGGTTAGGGATGGGATCAGTGTGGTGGTGAGGTTGGGGAGGAGGTGGGATGGGATGGTGTCGAGCACACAGGTGGTGAGGTGCGATTTGGAGAGGAGACAGTTAAGCCCCCCTTCAGTGATGTTGGATAGGGATGTTATGGGGTTTGGGCATTGGTCTGGTATACAAAGTGGTTGTGGTGGTTGAACAATGAAGACTTGCCTTGTCTGGTCGATCTTATTTTTAAAGTGTGTGGCAAAGTCCTCAGCAGAGATGAGGGAGGTTGGAGGGGGCAGTGGAGGGCGGAGGAGGGAGTTAAAGGTTTTGAATAACTGTTTGGGGTTGTAGGATAGGGACGATACGAGGGTTGTGAAGTAGGCCTGTTTAGCAGAGGTGAGAGCAGATTTGAATGCGAGTGTTGCTTGTTTGAATACAGTGAAGTCATCTTGCGAGTGTGTTTTCTTCCAACGCCGCTCCGCAACCCTGGACACTTGCCGGAGCTATTTAGTGGTGTTATTGTGCCAAGGTTGTCTGTTGATATGTCGCACTCTGCCTTGGACGAGAGGGGCAACCGTGTCAATAGCTGATGCAAGAGTGGCATTGTAGAAAGCAGTGGCAGTGTCTGTGTCGTGGAGTGAGGATATGGATGCCAGTGGTAGGATGGAGTCAGAGAGTGTGTGGGTGTCTAGGTGTGCAAGGTTTCTGCGGGGGTGCGCATGTTGCTGGAAATGGATAACCAGTGAGGAGGACAGGGATGAGAAGGTGAGCAGTAGGTGGTCGGATAGAGGGAGAGGGGAGGTGGTGAAGTTAGATAGAGAGCAGAGACGGGTGAATACCAGGTCTAGTGTATGCCCGCCTGTGTGGGTGGCTGCAGAGGACCGTTGAGTGAGTCCAAAGGATGAGGTAAGGGACAGAAGTTTGGAGGCTGTTGACTGAAGGGTATCAATGGGGATGTTAAAGTCACCCACGATGATGGTGGGAATGTCAGCAGAGAGAAAGTGAAGAAGCCAGGTGGAGAATTGGTCAATAAAGGCAGTGGCCGGGCCTGGAGGTCAGTATATGATGGCCACTTGGAGGTTGGAGGAAGAGTAGATGCTGACAGAATGGACTTCAAAAGAGGGGAGAATAAGGGAGGGAAGAGGCGGGATTGGGTTAAAGGTGCAGTTTGAAGAAAGGAGAAGACCCACTCCTCCACCATGTTTGTTGCCGGGTCGAGGAGTGTGGGTGAAGTGGAGGCCTCCGTAACACAGCGCAGCAGGGGAGGCGGTATCAGAGGGTGTTAGCCATGTTTCTGTGAGGCCAAGGAAGGCAAGATTGCAGGAGAGAAAAAGGTCATGAATCACATGAAGCTTATTGCAGATTGAGCGGGCATTCCAGAGTGCTCCAGAGAGGGGGAGCAGGGGGAATATTAATGTTAACTAGACAATTCCATTTAAGCCGACATAGTACATATTTCTAAATTATGCCTTGTCCCATAGTATACAAAGCTATTTTGGCTGGAAAATGAAAACCACCATGAAAGACCACATTATAGTCAAGCAGGTTCATTAGGTGCTGTTGGAGTTCTGTTATGTGCTGGTTCCATAATTGCCAATATCATTCTTTTTCTGTTCCAATAATTTAATTGAAGATTTGAAATAATGAAGCACAAATGTGAAGAAAGATTATGCTATAAAAAATCTGTGTACAATGACAAAAGTAATGTTTTCTTACTCTCACCTTAGAGAATTCATCAAATAGAATTTTTTTTTTAGAAGTGATAATCTAGATTTGCTTGTATTAGAATTTCATGCAGCACTAATCTTTATGATGTTCTTTAGATTTAATCTTGGTCCATTCCGCGATTTGTGGATCACTATAAACATTTGCCTGGCTGTGTTCTACTAAATTCTGTGATGAAACTCAGTTTTGTCTAAAGTGTACAATTTCTTGAGCATCATAGAGTAGCAGGAAAACTATAGCATTCCTGGAATTGGGATTTAGTTCAGAGATTACATACTAGTTACAAAATTTCAAAGCAAGAAAATACTAGCTGAAGATTTCCCCATCACATTGTATCAACCACAAAAGCTTATCTTCAGAAGTCTCCATGACTGCTAGCATAAGAAATCCCCATAAGGCTATGTTTACACATTGTGTTTCTGCAGCATTTTTTTTAACAAACTTGCTCTCTTGGTAGCAATACCTCTGTTTTCAAAATGGCTGTATTTTTAGCGTTTTCGTTGCATTTTTGCTTTTGCTGCAGTTTTTGTTGCTCAGCTTTTTGTGTGCAGATTAATAGTGTAATACGTCTACAATAAATGTTTAATAAAGTTAGTTTTATTCACCAAAAATGCTGCAAAAATACTAAATAACATTTCTTTCAGCGTTTTTGCATTTTTTCATTACTTTTTATGAATTAAAAAACACCCCAAAAATGCTGTAAAATGCAGAAAGACTTGACATGCTGCAGATTTAAAAAACACTGAAGCCTTCCAATTCTGGAAGAAGAAAAAGCAAGCCTGTGTGTGAGATTTCTGAAATTTCATAGCATTTGATGGTACTATAAAAAGCAGCTTTTAATTTGCATTAAAAAAGCTGCAAAAATGGAACATGTGAACCTAGCCTAAAGATACATACATACCCATCATGAGTATTTCATGTTGCAGATTTTCTGCAGTATTTCTGCACCTATTAGACTGGGATCACATGACAGCAGGTACAGACTGGGGCTGAAATTCAGCCCTGGCATTTGAAATCACACAGGCCCATGCTGTCCCCGTCCCCAAGCACCAGATGGGATATATTACTAATACTACCCTGGATGGAGGTAAGCAAGATTTACTATAACACCAATATTTCTAATGATACCCATGGCCTGGTGGGGTAAGTGATGGAGTCAGCGACTTTGTGCTTTGTCAAAACTTTTAACAGTATGAGTGTCTTGAGAATACGGATTTTGTTAATAATGTAGCAGACAAGGCAGCCCATGACCAGACAGGCCCTTCTGGCGTTTGCCAGAATTTCCAGATGGCCAGTGCGGCCCTGCATGACAGTATATAAAATCAGTCCCATTCTCATCCAGAAATTGGAACCAGAAAGTGGAACAATTTTTTTTATCACTTGTCATCCATGTGCAATGCATTTTTTTTACAGTAGCACCTATCAATAAGGCAGGGCATACCCATGGATCTTTGGGTCCATCGGGTTTGGCAGAACTTTATAAAAAAGTTCAGTTCAGGAATTCACACCATTCAAATGAATTTAGGGGTCCAAACATCTGGCGGTTCCCATGCTGTCTTCTGTGTGACGGCTTTGGAAACACCAGGTGTAATTGATGGTTATCTTACACATTACTGAAGGTCAGAACACTGCGGTTCCCACGCTGTCACACAGATGACAGCGTGTGAGCCATCGGCTGTGATCAGCGGTATAAAGGTTACCGCCAATCAACCATCGGCTGATGAGTTCTACTTTTATCAGCGTACGCCTGGTCTCAATGATAGCTGTTTTATGTCTGCTGGTAGTTAGTCCAGAGGTTACTAATGAAGAGGCATCTAAAAGACACTCCCATTATTAACCCTATAATCAAAAGTAATAAAGAAACAAATAAACAGAAAAAAGTCCTTTACTTGAAAATAACACTCCCCAACCCTCTTTTACTCATTTATTAATGTAAAAAAATAAAAATTGTAGCAAAGTTGGAGGCATTATGGATTATCGGCAGACAGGTGAGTATAACTTTGATCTTTTATTTTTACATTAATAAATGGGTAAAGAGGGTCAAGGAGTGTTTTTTTAAATTAAATGACTTTTTTGTGTGTGTCTTTATTACTTTTAATTATGGTGCCTCTCCATTATTAGCCCCTGAGCATGATGTCAGCTACCATTACAAAGCTGTAGAAAAAATTGGTTTTCGGGTGATACATGGAGCACTCCCCAGAGTCCTCAATAACCAATCATGAGAGAAAAATTGGAGAGATTAAAAATATTTAAAAAAATATTAAGAGCAGAATTTGCTCCTTCATCAGGCAAAATACAAATATACCATATTCAATGACTCCAGACCATTATAAGCACCCTTGCGTGTCTACTGACAAATCAGATGTTAGGACATTCAGGTGGTAATTAATTAATCAATTAAATTTGAATATCATTAGGATGGATGTCAAAATGTAGCATTTACAATTTACAATAAACATACCTGTAGAAAGAAATATATATATGACCCGAGACAATAAATAAAACATTATAAAACTATTAATCCTTTAATATGAATCTGTAGGTCCATGAAAATTAACAAAATTTAATTATTAAATATATGATAATAACTTATTCTCAAGGTGCACAAGACTCCCCGCACATTGTTACCCCGTATTTTCTAAGTATTCATTCAAACCATCAGGCTTGAGCGTGGAAATATTGAAAATCCAATAGGATTCCATATTGATCAGCCTTTGTAGATGGTTATGCACATTTTCTGGTGTTTGTTCAATGAAGGTTAGTTTTAAATTGTCAGGATCCTTTTTGTGTTTAATTGTAAAATGCCTGAAGAGAATGTGTTGATAAACGCCCGTTCTGATGTTATGTCTGGGTCCATTCATTCTATTATGAGCCGCCTCCATTGTGCGACCCACGTACTGCAGCCCACACCCACACTCCAGTAAATATATAATGAAACTGAAATTACAGTGGACAAATCGTTTTATGAGGAAAGATTCCCCTGTTGCAACCGAGGAAAACCTTTTTTCCCCATGTCTCATCATGTTGCAAAAGAGACAGTTTTTTCCACTGCACCGATATGAGCCTACAATTCTCACATGACTGACAGATAAGGAAGAGGAAAGAGGTTCATTACATTGATGGACTCTTATTCTGCCGGGAGCTAAGAACTTTTTGAGGTTCATATTCCATCGAAAAATGATGTTTAGATATGCAGGGATGTTTTGTGATAATACAGGGTCATTTTAACATTTCCCTAGATTTCTTTAATCAATTTATGGGACTGATTGAAGGTGGTTAAAAGACTACGGTATATACTCGTGTGTAAGTCGACCTGAGTATAAACTGAGGCAACTAATTTGGGTTGAAAAACTGGTATATCAAAGCAGGGTGTGACTATAACTAAAAATTAACTTTTAATATATAATTCTTAAAATGGTATAAAAAAACAACAAAGAGGTTACACACAAAGGACTCACAGAAAATTCACATTCTTGGGAATGTAAAACCACAGAATCCCCGAGATTTTGTAAGCCACAATTCAAATTGCCAATCTCTTAGGGGAAGAGAATTCTCATCACATGAGAATCACATGACATAAGCAATCACAAACCGCCTGTCTCACATTACAGATGCCTTCCTGTTGGATGGAAATACAGTAGCAGTGATTGACATATAGAATTAGAACGATCTCACCTCTGGGCTCTCTTTCTTTGATATGGATAAGACCGCTCAAAGTTGGCACTGCATCCGGGAGGGGGGGCACACTCCGGCCACACATACATCCACCCACGCTGCCAAAATTTTTTTTGCTTAACCCCAAAATAAAGAAACCATTTCCCTACGCGTTTCGTTGCATTAACTCATCAGGGGAAATTTGTATACTGTCCCTCCACCTCCTTGGGGGACACTCAACACGGGGGTAAAGAGGCAATCACTAAAGAGCAGTATCCGCTGCTATTAAATAGCCCGCCAGGCTCTTACCCAGGCTCACGGGCTGATGTCATATCCTACACGCCCCGCATGGAACGCATAGTTGAGCTGGAAAGTTAGATTAAGTAATTTGAAGAACACGACACTTACTCTATTCTTCCTTCCGCCCTTTTCTTCCTCCCATTAGGGCCTATTAGGGCGGTTAATAGGGTCATCCATCATGGAATGGGGGCGCCAATCTTGCGTTTTTTCTGTCTTAGGGTGCCAACCTCCATTGTTAGGTAGGTGACAAACATTAGGAGTTCATATAGGGAAAGAGTGGGGGTCCACATATGATACTATCCTTCTATTTTTTCTGTGCACCAATCCCCATATGGTTTTTAATCCTGCATTATGTTCCCCCTCCATCTCTCCCAAATATTCTCGTTCTGAGGTCCTGATATGGACCACCTTAGGAGTCCACTTTTTAGGAATATCCTTATTACTGCTATATGGCTACGGCTAGATCTTCAAAACCATCGGCCCTCTTACTCAGTGTTCCTTCCTTTTTTGGGGGGTTTAACCCGCACATGCCTGTGGTAATGATCCTCCTTACTATTAGGAGGTCTGGTAGGATCAGTATTATCAAGTCGAGAAGTGGCCCTGCAGAAACAGACAGTTTAACATGCTTAGACCAGCATTTTTGTAACTGGGTAGGGGTTAATATACTTCTCCTGTTATAACGCGGCTCTTGAGACTTCAAGCTATGAGTCCAAGGCGGCGTTGTACCTGGACTCCGGAAGTCACGTAGCAACGGGGACGCCCTGACCTGAGGATACGGTCTGGTGGCGCGTTGCTATGGAAACAAACCCACACGCGTCACCGGAAGTGACGCGTGCGGCTCAACTATGCGTTCCATGCGGGGCGCGTAGGATATGACATCAGCCCGTGAGCCTGGGTAAGAGCCTGGTAGGCTATTTAATAGCAGCGGATACTGCTCTTTAGTGATTGCCTCTTTACCCCCGTGTTGAGTGTCCCCCACGGAGGTGGAGGGACAGTATACAAATTTTCCCTGATGAGTTAATGCAATGAAAAGCGTAGGGAAATGGTTTCTTTATTTTGGGGTTAAGCAAAAAAATTTTTGGCAGCGTGGGTGGATGTATGTGTGGCCGGAGTGTGCCCCCCCTCCCGGATGCAGTGCCAACTTTGAGCGGTCTTATCCATATCAAAGAAAGAGAGCCCAGAGGTGAGATCATTCTAATTCTATATGTCAATCACTGCTACTGTATTTCCATCCAACAGGAAGGTATCTGTAATGTGAGACAGGCGGTTTGTGATTGCTTATGTCATGTGATTCTCATGTGATGAGAATTCTCTTCCCCTAAGAGATTGGCAATTTGAATTGTGGCTTACAAAATCTCGGGGATTCTGTGGTTTTACATTCCCAAGAATGTGAATTTTCTGTGAGTCCTTTGTGTGTAACCTCTTTGTTGTGTTTTATACCATTTTAAGAATTATATATTAAAAGTTAATTTTTAGTTATAGTCACACCCTGCTTTGATATACTGGTTTGGATTGGTGGATAGTTTCTCCTTTGGGTTGAAAAACTGGGAAAATGTATTGACTTGAGTACAAGCCGGGTGTACATTTTCCCCTAATCCCTATTCTGGTATGTATGGTTCCTCATCCCCATCCTGGTATGCTCCTTATTCTCATCCTTGCCTGCATGGCTCCTTATTACCATCCTTGTATGCATGGCTCCTTATCCCCATCCTGGTATGCATGGATCCCTATTCCCATCCTTGCCTGCATGGCTCCTTATTCCCATCCTTGCATGCATGGCTCCTTATTTTCATTCTTGTATGCATAGCTCCTTATTCCCATCCTTGTCTGCATGACTCCTTAGTCCCATCCTTGCCTGCATGGCTCCTTATTCCCATCCTTGTATGTATGGCTCCTTATTTTCATCCTTGTATGCATGGCTCCTTATTCCAATCCTTCTTATTGCCCCTGTGGAATGTTTGTGATCCATTTAGGATAGTGACTACTCTTGAATTCTCCATTTGAGGACTCCACGCACCTCATCATGGATCTAAAAAATCTGCAAACACCAAAAGAATTTTATTTTATGACACTGGATGTCATGGTCCTTAATCATTGAATTAAATGGGTCAATGTGTTATTCAAAAAAATTGGATGGCACTCTACCGTTTCATATGGTGGTTTGGCTGTGCGCCCGCATTGAGTTTTTAGTTAGCTTTTGACTGTGTGTATTTTCACTGTATCAAAAACACAGCATTTTACAGTTCCTGCAAATTCTATAGGATTTATACAAATCTCATGCCCATGGTGCTTTTTATTATTCAATGTAAACTGACCTGCGGCGTATGTTTAAAATCCGCAATATGTCAGTTTTGTTTGTGGGTATGCTGAGTTATGTCCAGATTTTTGGCATAGACTTGCATTATATGTAAAACCTCTGCAGGTAAAAAACACACATGCGTTTTTAGTGCATTTTCATGGCAGAAATGCATAACATATGCTTTAATCTACACATGACTATATCAAAAAGTTTTATCAAAGCCAAATACCAGGAAGTATAAAAAATAAAGCATTTTTATTTAACAGTGACATAGTAAAAACAGATAAAAACTACAGCATCAAAAACGCTATAGAAACACATGAAAAAAACGTAAAGAAAAAATGCAAGTAACCTAAGTTACTTACTAAGTGCAGATATTCTGCAGAAACTCTGCAACATCAAAAACTCACCAAATACTCATTGAGGAAATGTAGCCTCATTGAAAAGTCCAATTTTCACATGTAAGTGCTATCCCAGTTTCAAGGATAGCACTTGTAACTGTGATATTCTATAGGGATATTCACATGAATGTGAATTTTCATGGAAAATTGCTAAGACAAGTCTGTGACGGGGTATTCCCTCTGCTCTGATCCCGCTGCTGCTGCCTCCAGATTGTGACGGGGTATTCGACAGAGCAGAAAGAGACACCAGGCCGATAAACAATCCAACAAGATTTATTGGAACAGGAAACTGGGACAACGCAAATGAAAGTAATTCTGCAGCGTCCACAATGAGTCCACAATGAGTCCACAGAAAGGGAGTAGATCCGGGGGCGCCACCCAGCAATCCAACACCAGGGAAATAGCAATAGTCCTTGAGTGAATTCAATAGATTCAGCAGATTTACAGTCCCACGTGGCAGATTCCAACAATACACACGGTCACAGGGATCTCGCCTCAGCCTAAGATCCCAGCCCTTCGCGAGTCACCTCACAACAACAGTCTTCAGATTCAGTCCTTAAATCCAGTAGGGTGGTGAGACATCACAATTCCATGTGGCAAAATGATCTCCAATCTCCATACATGATACCAGGATCCAGCTGCAGCTGCTGATCCTTGTCCTTCAAAGCACACAGCATCGACTAACAGAACATGTGGCTTGTTGTCCTACCACTCTTAGTATCTATGCCCAACAAAGGGGCTGATCCCAACACCCACCCCCTTAAACATAGCTCTAAGGATTAAGAAAGTTCCAGAAACCCTGTCTGCAGTCTCTCTACAGGTTTGTGTATTGTAGACACCCCTTGCAGAGGGAAACAAAGACAAGCATACCCCCACCAGATACAGGGCAAGGAATGCTAATGTAAGCCTGATTACAGTATGGTCCATGTGTACAGGCTGGGGTGACACTCTGTTACAACCCCTTCCCCCCTCATGTAGTGTACATACTAGTGACCTCAACAGGTCGCTTGTCAAATACACATAAACATGGCCGACATAACTCATGGCTCCTGTCTGGACAATCCATTAGCGTTTGTGTCGACTGCCTCATCTTTATTGTATGGTGCAGCTGTAGGCTTAAAGGCAGGCTCCATTTTACATCCTCTTTGACTTAAACTCTGCTTCTGGCACCCACAAATCGACATTGTAGCTCTCCCACATCATTTCCTAAGACAATATCTGCAGGCAGGCCCCTCATCACCCCAACCACGCATTGCTTGACCCCAAAGCCAAAGTCCAGTTCTACGTTTGCTTTTGGGATATTCTTCCATTGGCCTCCAGCTAATTCAATGGTAATCCCAGGTCCATGCTGTATTGCCTCTGGCCGAACCACTCTGGGATCAGCTATGGTGAGAAATGCTCCAGAGTCACAAAAGCCAATAACTCTTCGACCGTCCAGCATGACCTCCTGTACGTGCTTTCTTTGAGGATTAAAGGAACTCGTGGCTGTGGCCCACACTCCATAAACCCCTAATGGTCGAACATGGGTTTCTGAGCTATTAGGCAAATCAATTTGTAGTGGTGGCACCTCTTCCTCCATTGTATTTGGCTGTAAATAATTTATAGGCTGATTTGGTGCAGGGTCATTCCTCAATTGACCCTGAGGGCAGGCGTCTTGCAGAAGCCCAGCCTGCCCACACTGGTAACATCTGCGCTGTATCGCACTCCTTCCCATGTGCACTCTGGGGATGGAGGTAAGGGAACCTGGAGGCTGATATCTATGTGACGGTACATGCGGTGGTTGTTGGGTTTGAGATCGATTTCTCCACTTTATAGCTGGGCAGGTGGCCTGCAGATGCCCAGGATGCCCACATCCATAACACCTGTGCTCTACTACTTTCTCTCCTTGTAGCATTTCAGAGGAAGGGGCAGGACTAGCTGGAAGGTGAGTCACATGGGTATCAACATGAGGTGGTGGTCTAGTGGGACAGCAAACTTTGGGGACTGAAGGTCAAGAGACCACTGGTGGTGGGGTGTTGGTAGTTTTTACTCCATCCACCAGTAAATTTTTTCAATGAGGCTTGATAGTGATAACCTCATCAGCTAAAGCAGCAGCTTGCTCCACTGTTGCTGGTCTCCTCTCATGCACCCATTCCCGGATCTCAGCGGGTCATTTGGTGTAGAACTGTTCTTTTAGGATGACCTGGAGGAAGGCCTCCCAAGTTAAAGGGAACCTGTCACCCCGTTTTTTCCGTATGAGATAATAATACTGTTAAATAGGGCCTGAGCTGTGCATTACAATAGTGTATATTGTGGACCCCGATTCCCCACCTATGCTGCCGAAATACGTTACCAAAGTAGCCGTTTTCGCCTGTCAATCAGGCTGGTCTGGTCAGATGGGCATGGTGTCTTCCCCCAGATCTTGCTTATTTTTCCTTTGGTGGCGTAGTGGTTTGCGCATGCCCAAGTCCAGAATCCACTGCACAGGGGAGGGAAAAGAGTGTGATCTGCGCTATTCCCCTGGTGATCGGTGGGGGCGGCCATCTTCCTGTGGCCGCGTGTGCGCAGATGGAGCGCTCTGCTACCCGGGGCTTCAGGAAAATGGCCGCGGGATGCCGCGCGTGCGCAGATGGAGATCGCGACGGCCATTTTCCTGAAGCAGAGTTCGCTAAAACCAATGATGTTGTTCAAAAGTACAACTTGTCCTGCAAAAAATAAGCCCTCACATGGCTATATTGATGGAAAAATAAAAAGTTATGGCTCTGGGAAGAAGGGGAGTGAAAAACGAAAACGCAAAACCAAAAAAAAGCTGAGGTCATTAAGGGGTTAATGAGCTAAATGCATTAAAATTCTAGGTCAATTTGTGACAAAAAGCTGACATAAACATGTGGTCAAATTTGTTGGTACCTCTCGTTTAATGACAAAACCCACAATGACCAAGAAGTAACTTGAATATGACAAAAGTAATAATAAATAAAAAAAATCTATGAAAATGACCCATATACAGTAAAGGACATGAACAATCTATAATTTTAAAGAAAACCTGTCACCCCCCAGGCGGTTGAAACTAAAAGAGCCACCTTGTGCAGCAGTAATGCTGCATTCTGACAAGGTGGCTCTTATAGTTCTGGGTGCTGTAACTGCAGAAATAATCCGTTTTGTAATTTGTCAGAAAATACCTTTCTTCAGTCAAGGAGGCAGGCCTTTCCCCCCCTGCTGCAGATGCCACACAGCTGTCACTCAAATCTTCTTGGCGCCGGGCGCCGCCTCCTCGGCGCTCTTTTTGAAATGAGCCGGCGCCTGGGCTCTATTCTCCTGCCTTGGGCAGGCGCAGTGAGTGCTGCCCGTCTTTCCTCATATGCAGTCTAGCTGACTGTGCCTGTGGGGCCGCCCTGCCTGTGAATCCTAGCCCCGCAGTGTCTTCTGATTTATTCTCACTCTGGGGCTGGGATTCACAGGCAGGGCGGCCGCACAGGCGCAGACAGCTAGACTGCATATGAGGACAGATGGGCAGCGCTCACTGCGCCTGCCCAAGGCAGGAGAAAAGAGCTCAGGCACCGGCTCATTTTAAAACAGCGGTGAGGAGGTGGCACCCGGCGCCAAGAAGACTTGAGTGACGGCTGTGTGGCGTCTGCAGCAGGTGGGAAAGGCCTGCCTCATTGACTGAAGAAAAGGTATTTAGGACAAATTACAAAACTGATTATTTCTGCAGTTACAGCACCAATAACTAAAAGAGCCACCTTGTCAGAATGCAGCATTACTGCTGCACAAGGTGGCTCTTTTAGTTTCAAACGCCTGGGGAAGGGGGTGACAGGTTCCCTTTAAGGGTAGGTTAATATTAACACTGAGAGATAGAATATCAAAAATAAAATCCAGAAAATCACATTGTATAAATTATATAAATGTATTTGCATTTTGCAATGAGAAATAGGCATTTTATTCCTCTGGCAAACAAGATTTAATACTTGATGGCAAAACCCTTGTTGGCAAGCACAGCAGTCAGACGTTTTTGTAGTTGATGATGAGGTTTGCATACATGTCAGGAATTTTGGTCCACTCCTCTTTGCAGATCATCTTTTCTAATTTACTGAGATATTGACTTTTGGGTTTTCATTGGCTGTAAGCCATAATCATCAACATTAACAGAAATAAACACTCTGTTTCTAATTGTAAAGACTCTGTATAATATATGAGTTTCACTTTTTATATTGAATAACTGAAATAAATTAACTTTTTGTTTGATGATATTCCAACTGTGTGAGTAGCAGTTATATATCTTTTTGTGGAGTAATAGTCAAAGAACCTCATGACATGCTAGCATCAACTGGCTACACCTCTCAACCGTTTCTATTTATATACTATCCTCATGGGAAGCTGTCTGACTACGTCATGCTGTACAGATGTTGACTAGGGTACTGTACAGATAGATAAGCACATGTAATTGTAACTGCTTTCATTTGCTCCATATTGCATCTCATTAATCATTCTTGGAAACCATTTTCTCAGTATGTGATTTTGCAAGAGATGGACACCTCATCACTAGTGTTGAGCATTCCGATACCGCAAGTATCGAGTATCGGCCGATATTTGCGGTATCGGAATTCCGATACCGAGATCCGATACTTGCCGCATATCGGATACCGGAATCGGAAGTTCCCAGGATTCAAACTGCACGAATTCAGCCAATGAGGAATGATTACAAGTGTGGGCACATCCTGTTCAGCATGGTGGGCATGAAACCACTGGCAAGGCTGTGATTGGCTGCTGAAATGATGTCATGCTGCAGTTTAAAAGTCGCTGGCGCCATTTTGGGCTCACTCTGCTGTGAATTCAGTTAGTGACAGGACGCTGTGTTCTGACTGAGGGCCAGTTGAGATAGCGATTTGCTTCTTTGTGCTTTCCCCAGGCTAATTTAGCAACCGCTGTGTGTTCACCTTGCTTTTGCCTTGCAGCGCTGTTTTCACAGCAATCTGCAAGGTCTCTGTGTGTGTGTGTGTGTGTGAGTGCAGCCCACTCTGTAGTCTGTGTGCAGCCATAGCTGGTTGTATTCAGGTCAGGGTGGTTCACTGCCTCATACTGTTCTATCCATTCCATTGTCCTTTTTTGCAAGTAGTGCAGGCTGCTGCACATTTTTTTCAAATAATTCCTATTAGTGACTTTCCACCCGTATCCAGCTAAATTGTGGAAAAACACTACATAGGATAACGTAGAGGAGGTTTTTGGGGCCTTGCAGCGCCGTTTACGGCTGTCTGCACGGTCTCCGTGTGAGTGCAGCTCGCCCTGTAGTCTGTGTGCAGCCACAGCCGGTTGTATCCAGCTCAGGGTGGTTCACTGACTCATACAGTTCTATCCATTCCATTGTCCTTTTTTGCAAGTAGTGCAGGCTGCTGCACATTTTTTTCAAATAATTCCTATTAGTGACTTTACACCCGTATCCAGCTAAATTGTGGAAAAACACTACATAGGATAACGTAGAGGAGGTTTTGGGGGCCTTGCAGCGCCGTTTACAGCTGTCTGCACGGTCTCCGTGTGAGTGCAGCTCACCCTGTAGTCTGTGTGCAGCTACAGCCGGTTGTATCCAGCTCAGGGTGGTTCACTGACTCATACAGTTCTATCCATTTTATTGTCCTTTTTTGCAAGTAGTGCAGGCTGCTGCACATTTTTTTCAAATAATTCCTATTAGTGACTTTCCACCCGAATCCAGCTAAATTGTGGAAAAACACTACATAGGATAACGTAGAGGAGGTTTTTGGGGCCTTGCAGCGCCGTTTAAGGCTGTCTGCACGGTCTTCATGTGAGTGCAGCTTGCCCTGTAGTCTGTGTGCAGCCACAGCCGGTTGTATCCAGCTCAGGGTGGTTCACTGACTCATACAGTTCTATCCATTCCATTGTCCTTTTTTGCAAGTAGTGCAGGCTGCTGCACATTTTTTTCAAATAATTCCTATTAGTGACTTTCCACCCGTATCCAGCTAAATTGTGGAAAAACACTACATAGGATAACGTAGAGGAGGTTTTTGGGGCCTTGCAGCGCCGTTTACGGCTGTCTGCACGGTCTCCGTGTGAGTGCAGCTCGCCCTATAGTCTGTGTGCAGCCACAGCTGGTTGTATCCAGCTCAGGGTGGTTCACTGACTCATACAGTTCTATCCATTCCATTGTCCTTTTTTTCAAGTAGTGCAGGCTGCTGCACATTTTTTTCAAATAATTCCTATTAGTGACTTTCCACCCGTATCCAGCTAAATTGTAGAAAAACACTACATAGGATAACGTAGAGGAGGTTTTTGGGGCCTTGCAGCGCCGTTTACGGCTGTCTGCACGGTCTCCGTGTGAGTGCAGCTCGCCCTGTAGTCTGTGTGCAGCCACAGCCGGTTGTATCCAGCTCAGGGTGGTTCACTGACTCATACAGTTCTATCCATTGCATTGTCCTTTGTTGCAAGTAGTGCAGGCTGCTGCACATTTTTTTCAAATAATTCCTATTAGTGACTTTCCAGACGTATCCAGCTAAATTGTGGAAAAACACTACATAGGATAACGTAGAGGAGGTTTTTGGGGCCTTGCAGCGCCGTTTACAGCTGTCTGCACGGTCTCCGTGTGAGTGCAGCTTGCCCTGTAGTCTGTGTGCAGCCACAGCCGGTTGTATCCAGCTCAGGGTGGTTCACTGACTCACACAGTTCTATCCATTCCATTGTCCTTTTTTGCAAGTAGTGCAGGCTGCTGCACATTTTTTTCAAATAATTCCTATTAGTGACTTTCCACCCGTATCCAGCTAAATTGTGGAAAAACACTACATAGGATAACGTAGAGGAGGTTTTTGGGGCCTTGCAGCACCGTTTACGGCTGTCTGCACGGTCTCCGTGTGAGTGCAGCTCGCCCTGTAGTCTGTGTGCAGCCACAGCCGGTTGTATCCAGCTCAGGGTGGTTCACTGACTCATACAGTTCTATCCATTCCATTGTCCTTTTTTGCAAGTAGTGCAGGCTGCTGCACATTTTTTTCAAATAATTCCTATTAGTGACTTTCCACCCGTATCCAGCTAAATTGTGGAAAAACACTACATAGGATAACGTAGAGGAGGTTTTTTGGGCCTTGCAGCGCCGTTTACGGCTGTCTGCACGGTCTCCGTGTGAGTGCAGCTCGCCCTGTATTCTGTGTGCAGCCACAGCCGGTTGTATCCAGCTCAGGGTGGTTCACTGACTCATACAGTTCTATCCATTCCATTGTCCTTTTTTGCAAGTAGTGCAGGCTGCTGCACATTTTTTCAAATAATTCCTATTAGTGACTTTCCACCCGTATCCAGCTAAATTGTGGAAAAACACTACATAGGATAACGTAGAGGAGGTTTTTGGGGCCTTGCAGCGCCGTTTACGGCTGTCTGCACGGTCTCCGTGTGAGTGCAGCTCGCCCTGTAGTCTGTGTGCAGCCACAGCCGGTTGTATGCAGCTCAGGGTGGTTCACTGACTCATACAGTTCTATCCATTCCATTGTCCTTTTTTGCAAGTAGTGCAGCCTGCTGCACATTTTTTTCAAATAATTCCTATTAGTGACTTTCCACCCGTATCCAGCTAAATTGTGGAAAAACACTACATAGGATAACGTAGAGGAGGTTTTTGGGGCCTTGCAGCGCCGTTTACGGCTGTCTGCACGGTCTCCGTGTGAGTGCAGCTCGCCCTGTAGTCTGTGTGCAGCCACAGCCGGTTGTATACAGCTCAGGGTGGTTCACTGACTCATACAGTTCTATCCATTCCATTGTCCTTTTTTGCAAGTAGTGCAGGCTGCTGCACATTTTTTTCAAATAATTCCTATTAGTGACTTTCCACCCGTATCCAGCTAAATTGTGGAAAAACACTACATAGGATAACGTAGAGGAGGTTTTTGGGGCCTTGCAGCGCCATTTACGGCTGTCTGCACGGTCTCCGTGTGAGTGCAGCTCGCCCTGTAGTCTGTGTGCAGCCACAGCCGGTTGTATCCAGCTCAGGGTGGTTCACTGACTCATACAGTTCTATCCATTCCATTGTCCTTTTTTGCAAGGAGTGCAGGCTGCAGCACATTTTTTCAAATAATTCCTATTAGTGACTTTCCACCCGTATCCAGCTAAATTGTGGAAAAACACTACATAGGATAACGTAGAGGAGGCTTTTGGGGCCTTGCAGCGCCGTTTACGGCTGTCTGCACGGTCTCCGTGTGAGTGCAGCTCACCCTGTAGTCTGTGTGCAGCTACAGCCGGTTGTATCCAGCTCAGGGTGGTTCACTGACTCATACAGTTCTATCCATTTTATTGTCCTTTTTTGCAAGTAGTGCAGGCTGCTGCACATTTTTTTCAAATAATTCCTATTAGTGACTTTCCACCCGTATCCAGCTAAATTGTGGAAAAACACTACATAGGATAATGTAGAGGAGGTTTTTGGGGCCTTGCAGCGCCGTTTACGGCTGTCTGCACGGTCTCCGTGTGAGTGCAGCTCGCCCTGTAGTCTGTGTGCAGCCACAGCCGGTTGTATCCAGCTCAGGGTGGTTCACTGACTCATACAGTTCTATCCATTCCATTGTCCTTTTCTGCAAGTAGTGCAGGCTGCTGCACATTTTTTTCAAATAATTCCTATTAGTGATTTTCCACCCGTATCCAGCTAAATTGTGGAAAAACACTACATAGGATAACGTAGAGGAGGTTTTTGGGGCCTTGCAGCGCCGTTTACGGCTGTCTGCACGGTCTCCGTGTGAGTGCAGCTCACCTTGTAGTCTGTGTGCAGCTACAGCCGGTTGTATCCAGCTCAGGGTGGTTCACTGACTCATACAGTTCTATCCATTTTATTGTCCTTTTTTGCAAGTAGTGCAGGCTGCTGCACATTTTTTTCAAATAATTCCTATTAGTGACTTTCCACCCGTATCCAGCTAAATTGTGGAAAAACACTACATAGGATAACGTAGAGGAGGTTTTTGGGGCCTTGCAGCGCCGTTTACGGCTGTCTGCACGGTCTCCGTGTGAGTGCAGCTCGCCCTGTAGTCTGTGTGCAGCCACAGCCGGTTGTATCCAGCTCAGGGTGGTTCACTGACTCATACAATTCTATCCATTCCATTGTCCTTTTTTGCAAGTAGTGCAGGCTGCTGCACATGTTTTTCAAATAATTCCTATTAGTGATTTTCCACCCGTATCCAGCTAAATTGTGGAAAAACACTACATAGGATAACGTAGAGGAGGTTTTTGGGGCCTTGCAGCGCTGTTTACGGCTGTCTGCACGGTCTCCGTGTGAGTGCAGCTCACCCTGTAGTCTGTGTGCAGCTACAGCCGGTTGTATCCAGCTCAGGGTGGTTCACTGACTCATACAGTTCTATCCATTCCATTGTCCTTTTCTGCAAGTAGTGCAGGCTGCTGCACATTTTTTTTCAAATAATTCCTATTAGTGACTTTCCACCCGTATTCAGCTAAATTGTGGAAAAACACTACATAGGATAACGTAGAGGAGGTTTTTGGGGCCTTGCAGCGCCGTTTACGGCTGTCTGCACGGTATCCATGTGAGTGCAGCTCGCCCTGTAGTCTGTGTGCAGCCACAGCCGGTTGTATCCAGCTCAGGGTGGTTCACTGACTCATACAGTTCTATCCATTCCATTGTCCTTTTTTGCAAGTAGTGCAGGCTGCTGCACATTTTTTCAAATAATTCCTATTAGTGACTTTCCACCCGTATCCAGCTAAATTGTGGAAAAACACTACATAGGATAACGTAGAGGAGGTTTTTGGGGCCTTGCAGCGCCGTTTACGGCTGTCTGCACGGTCTCCGTGTGAGTGCAGCTCGCCCTGTAGTCTGTGTGCAGCCACAGCCGGTTGTATCCAGCTCAGGGTGGTTCACTGACTCATACAGTTCTATCCATTCCATTGTCCTTTTTTGCAAGTAGTGCAGGCTGCTGCACATTTTTTCAAATAATTCCTATTAGTGACTTTCCACCCGTATCCAGCTAAATTGTGGAAAAACACTACATAGGATAACGTAGAGGAGGTTTTTGGGGCCTTGCAGCGCCGTTTACGGCTGTCTGCACGGTCTCCGTGTGAGTGCAGCTCGCCCTGTATTCTGTGTGCAGCCACAGCCGGTTGTATCCAGCTCAGGGTGGTTCACTGACTCATACAGTTCTATCCATTCCATTGTCCTTTTTTGCAAGTAGTGCAGGCTGCTGCACATTTTTTCAAATAATTCCTATTAGTGACTTTCCACCCGTATCCAGCTAAATTGTGGAAAAACACTACATAGGATAACGTAGAGGAGGTTTTTGGGGCCTTGCAGCGCCGTTTACGGCTGTCTGCACGGTCTCCGTGTGAGTGCAGCTCGCCCTGTAGTCTGTGTGCAGCCACAGCCGGTTGTATGCAGCTCAGGGTGGTTCACTGACTCATACAGTTCTATCCATTCCATTGTCCTTTTTTGCAAGTAGTGCAGCCTGCTGCACATTTTTTTCAAATAATTCCTATTAGTGACTTTCCACCCGTATCCAGCTAAATTGTGGAAAAACACTACATAGGATAACGTAGAGGAGGTTTTTGGGGCCTTGCAGCGCCGTTTACGGCTGTCTGCACGGTCTCCGTGTGAGTGCAGCTCGCCCTGTAGTCTGTGTGCAGCCACAGCCGGTTGTATACAGCTCAGGGTGGTTCACTGACTCATACAGTTCTATCCATTCCATTGTCCTTTTTTGCAAGTAGTGCAGGCTGCTGCACATTTTTTTCAAATAATTCCTATTAGTGACTTTCCACCCGTATCCAGCTAAATTGTGGAAAAACACTACATAGGATAACGTAGAGGAGGTTTTTGGGGCCTTGCAGCGCCATTTACGGCTGTCTGCACGGTCTCCGTGTGAGTGCAGCTCGCCCTGTAGTCTGTGTGCAGCCACAGCCGGTTGTATCCAGCTCAGGGTGGTTCACTGACTCATACAGTTCTATCCATTCCATTGTCCTTTTTTGCAAGGAGTGCAGGCTGCAGCACATTTTTTCAAATAATTCCTATTAGTGACTTTCCACCCGTATCCAGCTAAATTGTGGAAAAACACTACATAGGATAACGTAGAGGAGGCTTTTGGGGCCTTGCAGCGCCGTTTACGGCTGTCTGCACGGTCTCCGTGTGAGTGCAGCTCACCCTGTAGTCTGTGTGCAGCTACAGCCGGTTGTATCCAGCTCAGGGTGGTTCACTGACTCATACAGTTCTATCCATTTTATTGTCCTTTTTTGCAAGTAGTGCAGGCTGCTGCACATTTTTTTCAAATAATTCCTATTAGTGACTTTCCACCCGTATCCAGCTAAATTGTGGAAAAACACTACATAGGATAATGTAGAGGAGGTTTTTGGGGCCTTGCAGCGCCGTTTACGGCTGTCTGCACGGTCTCCGTGTGAGTGCAGCTCGCCCTGTAGTCTGTGTGCAGCCACAGCCGGTTGTATCCAGCTCAGGGTGGTTCACTGACTCATACAGTTCTATCCATTCCATTGTCCTTTTCTGCAAGTAGTGCAGGCTGCTGCACATTTTTTTCAAATAATTCCTATTAGTGATTTTCCACCCGTATCCAGCTAAATTGTGGAAAAACACTACATAGGATAACGTAGAGGAGGTTTTTGGGGCCTTGCAGCGCCGTTTACGGCTGTCTGCACGGTCTCCGTGTGAGTGCAGCTCACCTTGTAGTCTGTGTGCAGCTACAGCCGGTTGTATCCAGCTCAGGGTGGTTCACTGACTCATACAGTTCTATCCATTTTATTGTCCTTTTTTGCAAGTAGTGCAGGCTGCTGCACATTTTTTTCAAATAATTCCTATTAGTGACTTTCCACCCGTATCCAGCTAAATTGTGGAAAAACACTACATAGGATAACGTAGAGGAGGTTTTTGGGGCCTTGCAGCGCCGTTTACGGCTGTCTGCACGGTCTCCGTGTGAGTGCAGCTCGCCCTGTAGTCTGTGTGCAGCCACAGCCGGTTGTATCCAGCTCAGGGTGGTTCACTGACTCATACAATTCTATCCATTCCATTGTCCTTTTTTGCAAGTAGTGCAGGCTGCTGCACATGTTTTTCAAATAATTCCTATTAGTGATTTTCCACCCGTATCCAGCTAAATTGTGGAAAAACACTACATAGGATAACGTAGAGGAGGTTTTTGGGGCCTTGCAGCGCTGTTTACGGCTGTCTGCACGGTCTCCGTGTGAGTGCAGCTCACCCTGTAGTCTGTGTGCAGCTACAGCCGGTTGTATCCAGCTCAGGGTGGTTCACTGACTCATACAGTTCTATCCATTCCATTGTCCTTTTCTGCAAGTAGTGCAGGCTGCTGCACATTTTTTTTCAAATAATTCCTATTAGTGACTTTCCACCCGTATTCAGCTAAATTGTGGAAAAACACTACATAGGATAACGTAGAGGAGGTTTTTGGGGCCTTGCAGCGCCGTTTACGGCTGTCTGCACGGTATCCATGTGAGTGCAGCTCGCCCTGTAGTCTGTGTGCAGCCACAGCCGGTTGTATCCAGCTCAGGGTGGTTCACTGACTCATACAGTTCTATCCATTCCATTGTCCTTTTTTGCAAGTAGTGCAGGCTGCTGCACATTTTTTCAAATAATTCCTATTAGTGACTTTCCACCCGTATCCAGCTAAATTGTGGAAAAACACTACATAGGATAACGTAGAGGAGGTTTTTGGGGCCTTGCAGCGCCGTTTACGGCTGTCTGCACGGTCTCCGTGTGAGTGCAGCTCGCCCTGTAGTCTGTGTGCAGCCACAGCCGGTTGTATCCAGCTCAGGGTGGTTCACTGACTCATACAGTTCTATCCATTTCATTGTCCTTTTTTGCAAGGAGTGCAGGCTGCAGCACATTTTTTCAAATAATTCCTATTAGTGACTTTCCACCCGTATCCAGCTAAATTGTGGAAAAACACTACATAGGATAACGTAGAGGAGGTTTTTGGGGCCTTGCAGCGCCGTTTACGGCTGTCTGCACGGTCTCCGTGTGAGTGCAGCTCACCTTGTAGTCTGTGTGCAGCCACAGCCGGTTGTATCCAGCTCAGGGTGGTTCACTGACTCATACAGTTCTATCCATTCCATTGTCCTTTTTTGCAACTAGTGCAGGCTGCTGCACATTTTTTTCAAATAATTCCTATTAGTGACTTTCCACCTGTATCCAGCTAAATTGTGGAAAAACACTACATAGGATAACGTAGAGGAGGTTTTTGGGGCCTTGCAGCACCGTTTACAGCTGTCTGCACGGTCTCCGTGTGAGTGCAGCTCGCCCTGTAGTCTGTGTGCAGCCACAGCCGTTTGTATCCAGCTCAGGGTGGTTCACTGACTCATACAGTTCTATCCATTCCATTGTCCTTTTCTGCAAGTAGTGCAGGCTGCTGCACATTTTTTTCAAATAATTCCTATTAGTGACTTTCCACCCGTATCCAGCTAAATTGTGGAAAAACACTACATAGGATAACGTAGAGGAGGTTTTTGGGGCCTTGCAGCGCCGTTTACGGCTGTCTGCACAGTCTCCGTGTGAGTGCAGCTCACCTTGTAGTCTGTGTGCAGCCACAGCCGGTTGTATCCAGCTCAGGGTGGTTCACTGACTCATACAGTTCTATCCATTCCATTGTCCTTTTTTGCAACTAGTGCAGGCTGCTGCACATTTTTTTCAAATAATTCCTATTAGTGACTTTCCACCCGTATCCAGCTAAATTGTGGAAAAACACTACATAGGATAACGTAGAGGAGGTTTTTGGGGCCTTGCAGCGCCGTTTACAGCTGTCTGCACGGTCTCCGTGTGAGCGCAGCTCGCCCTGTAGTCTGTGTGCAGCCACAGCCGTTTGTATCCAGCTCAGGGTGGTTCACTGACTCATACAGTTCTATCCATTCCATTGTCCTTTTCTGCAAGTAGTGCAGGCTGCTGCACATTTTTTTCAAATAATTCCTATTAGTGACTTTCCACCCGTATCCAGCTAAATTGTGGAAAAACACTACATAGGATAACGTAGAGGAGGTTTTTGGGGCCTTGCAGCGCCGTTTACGGCTGTCTGCACGGTCTCCGTGTGAGTGCAGCTCGCCCTGTATTCTGTGTGCAGCCACAGCTGGTTGTATCCAGCTCAGGGTGGTTCACTGACTCATACAGTTCTATCCATTCCATTGTCCTTTTTTGCAAGTAGTGCAGGCTGCTGCACATTTTTTTCAAATAATTCCTATTAGTGACTTTCCACCCGTATCCAGCTAAATTGTGGAAAAACACTACATAGGATAACGTAGAGGAGGTTTTTGGGGCCTTGCAGCGCCGTTTACGGCTGTCTGCACGGTCTCCGTGTGAGTGCAGCTCGCCCTGTAGTCTGTGTGCAGCCACAGCCGGTTGTATCCAGCTCAGGGTGGTTCACTGACTCATACAGTTCTATCCATTCCATTGTCCTTTTTTGCAAGGAGTGCAGGTTGCTGCACATTTTTTTCAAATAATTCCTATTAGTGACTTTCCACCCGTATCCAGCTAAATTGTGGAAAAACACTACATAGGATAACGTAGAGGAGGTTTTTGGGGCCTTGCAGCGCCGTTTACGGCTGTCTGCACGGTCTCCGTGTGAGTGCAGCTCACCCTGTAGTCTGTGTGCAGCCACATCCGGTTGTATCCAGCTCAGGGTGGTTCACTGACTCATACAGTTCTATCCATTCCATTGTCCTTTTTTGCAAGTAGTGCAGGCTGCTGCACATTTTTTTCAAATAATTCCGATTAGTGACTTTCCACCCGTATCCAGCTAAATTGTGGAAAAACACTACATAGGATAATGTAGAGGAGGTTTTTGGGGCCTTGCAGCGCCGTTTACGGCTGTCTGCACGGTCTCCGTGTGAGTGCAGCTTGCCCTGTAGTCTGTGTGCAGCCACAGCCGGTTGTATCCAGCTCAGGGTGGTTCACTGACTCATACAGTTCTATCCATTCCATTGTCCTTTTTTGCAAGTAGTGCAGGCTGCTGCACGTTTTTTTCAAATAATTCATATTAGTGACTTTCCACCCGTATCCAGCTAATTTGTGGAAAAACACTACATAGGATAACGTAGAGGAGGTTTTTGGGGCCATGCAGCGCCGTTTACGGCTGTCTGCACGGTCTCCGTGTGAGTGCAGCTCGCCCTGTAGTCTGTGTGCAGCCACAGCCGGTTGTATCCAGCTCAGGGTGGTTCACTGACTCATACAGTTCTATCCATTCCATTGTCCTTTTTTGCAAGTAGTGCAGGCTGCTGCACATTTTTTTCAAATAATTCCTATTAGTGACTTTCCACCCGTATCCAGCTAAATTGTGGAAAAACACTACATAGGATAACGTAGAGGAGGTTTTTGGTGCCTTGCAGCGCCGTTTACGGCTGTCTGCACGGTCTCCGTGTGAGTGCAGCTCTCCCTGTTGTCAGTTCATCCCCCAAAAAATAAATAAAGAATAAAGTTCACCAAACACACCACTTTACAGTTGTGTAGGCCACATTAGCTCATAATAAAGTCTAGTCCACACTTTAGAAAATTAGTGTTTCTTATACCTGTTAGGAGCTGTTCAGGAATAAGCACACTAAGCTGTTAGTACTTTTTTGCTTATCTTTATCAGTCAACCAAGATGAAGAAGGCAGGGAGTAAGGCACGTGGGCGTGGGCGCGGAGCAGGGAGATGACGTGGGGATGCTGTGCCTGCTGCGGGCACCGGTGACTCATCATCACCCAGTTTCAGAAGGGAACAGTCCTTCATGCGCAGCTTTGTCGGAGAGCGCTGTACACCGCTGCTGCGTGAAGACCAAATTGAAGCCGTTGTTGGATGGATGGCAGCTAACGCATTGACTTCAATAAGTGCCACATCCTCTCAGACACAGAGCACTGGAGAGCACCCATCTGTCTCTTCACCACCTGCCAAATTGCCCAGGCAGACAGAGAGCCCAGGACAGGAGCCGTCTCTACTTCTGTTCTCTGAATCTCATGGCTTGGAAACAGGGGGCCAGCCAAGCAGCATTGGAGAAATGGAAGAAGAGGCAGTGTGCAGTGATGCCCAACAGCTTTTTCTCTCTGAGTCTGAAGAGGCGGGTGGGCCAGTGCCTCCGGTCACCACACCACAGAACGCATCTGCTGATGACACTCAGGTGCCACTTTCTGGTGCATGCTCTGCTGCTGAGACTACCCAGGAGGAGCAGTTGGTGGCAGAGGGTAGTGGAGATGATGAGGTCCTTGATTCATCATGGCGTGAGGGACAGGAAGGTGGTGGGAGCAGCTCTGAGGAAGAGATTCCCCGAATGGGCCAAAGAGGGAGAGGGAGGGGGAAGACTGCGGATCCTGTAGCCTCCACTTTGGCACCCGTTAGGAGCGTGTCTCTTTCAAAAGCCAAAAAGGGCGCTCCCAAGACTTGCAGTGCCTGGTCCTTTTTTGACACAGTGTCAGATGACATTTGCTATGTCAAATGCAAGGTGTGTCATCACAAAGTCAAAAGAGGGAGAAATGTCAGCAACCTCAATACCTCCAACATGTGGAAACATGTGCGGACCAGGCACGCGGCGGAGTTACAGAAACACACTGAAGAGCTAGGCCAACCAACAGCGGCAGCTACCACCTCTTCAGCTCATGTTGCCTCTTCCTCCAGCTCACACACAGCTGGTTCGGCTTCCTCCCAGGATCGCCATGGAAGAACCTCTGGCACTGTTGTCCAGAGACCCACTGTAATTCCACCCGCAGCACCACATTTCCAGTCATCCTCACACTCCCAGGCCAGTCTACAGCCATCGGTAGTACAGGCATGGGAGAAAAGGCGGACTCTCTCAGCAAACCACCCACGAGCACAGGCTCTGACTGCAGGCAGTGCCAAACTTCCGTCACTGAAAATGCTGTCATTCAGGCTGGTGGAGACTGACAGCTTCCGTGACTTGATGTCATTGGCAGTCCCACAGTACAATGTGCCCAGCCGCTTTTATTTCAGCAGGCAAGCCATCCCTGCCCTGCACAAGCATGTGGAGGGACACATAAAACACGCGCTACTGAACGCCGTCAGTAGCAAGGTCCACCTCCCCACCGATGCGTGGACCAGTCAACATGGACAGGGGCGATACCTTTCCCTCACTGCCCATTGGGTTAATGTTGTTGAGCCGGGTACAGATCGTGCGAGTGGCGCAGGATGTGTCCTGCCCACTCCAAGGATTGCAGGAATCCAGTCTGTACGCATTGACTCCTCCTCTTACACGAGTTCCTCAGAATCGTCGCTGCAGGAGCCGTCACAGTCCACCTCCACATGGACCCGTGAACGTTTACCTGTTACGACCGACATGACCACAGCCATGGCCAAACGTCAACAGACCGTCTTGAAATTAATTTCTTTGGGGAATCGAAGCCACACAGCGCAGGAGCTCTAGAATGCCATCAAGCAGGAGAGCGATGTGTGGTTTGTGCCAGCGAATCTCCAGCCAGGCATGGTAGTGTGTGATAATGGCCGAAATCTGGTGGCAGCTCTGGGCCTCGGCAACCTCACTCACATCCCATGTCTGGCACATGTGCTCAACTTGGTCGTGCAGAGTTTTTTGAGGAACTATCCGGATCTTGATGCACTGCTGCACAAGGTCCGCCTAGAGTGTGCTCACTTGCGGCGTTCCAGCACGGCAAAATCACGCATTGCGGCTCTGCAGCGCCGATTCCGCCTTCCGGAACATCGCATCATATGTGACCTACCTACCAGGTGGAATTCCACGTTACATATGTTGGAGCAGTTGTGTGAGCAGCAGCAAGCAGTAATGGAGTACCAGCTGCATCAGGCGCAAAGAAGTCGCACTCCGCGCCGTTCAGACTTCACAACCACAGAGTGGGCCACTATGAAGGACGTCTGCTAGGTTTTGCGTCCCTTCGATTATTCCACGCGGATGGCGAATGCAGATGATACACTAGTCAGCATGACTGTCCCCCTTATCTGCCTGCTTGAAAAATCACTGCAAGCGCTAAGGTATGATGTTGTGGAAGAGGTGGAGGATGAGGATTCACCATTTCCATCATCTTCTGGACAGTCAGCGCCACGTGGTTCCTCACAAACGCGTAGGCAGGGGACACTTTGTGAGGAGGATGAAGAGGAGTCAATGGAGGAGGAAGACATCCGTCCAGAGGAGGGAGTTACACAATTGTCCAGTAGTCAGTGTGTACAGCGAGGGTGGGGTGATGACGAGCGGGCAGAGATCACGCCTCAAGCAGGGGACAGCGTTTCTTGGCCAGTTGGCAGTCTGCAGCACATGGTTGATTACATGCTGCAGTGCCTGAGAAACGACCGCCGCATCGCCCACATTCTCAACATGTCTGATTATTTGGTGTTCACCCTCCTCGATCCTCGCTACCGGGACAACGTACAAAGCCTCATCACACCGTTGAACCGGGAGCGTAAAATGGGGGAGTACCATGACACACTGGTGAATTCCATCATCTTCTCCAGTCCAACTGAGAGAAGTGCTGCTAGTGCTTTACAAAGCAGCTCAGTGCATCCAGGCAGTGGAGGAGGCTCTGCACAAAGAGGGAGCAGAAGCAGTGCCTCTGCCCAAGGCAAGACCAGTATGGCCCAACTGTGGCACAGTTTTCTGTGCCCGCCACAAATGTCTACACCATCACAGACGGCTCCAGTCAGCAGGAGGCAACGGTTCCGTCAGATGGTGACAGACTACATGTCTTGCCCTCTTGCTGTACTCCCAGACGGCTCTTCCCCTTTCAAGTTTTGGGTCTCCAAGCTGGATACATGGCCAGAGCTAAGCCAGTATGCATTGGAGGTGCTGGCTTGCCCTGCGGCTAGTGTATTAGCGGAACGCGTCTTTAGTGCTGCAGGTGGTGTACTAACTGTACTATCCTCCGATAACATTGACCGGCTTACTTTCCTGAAAATGAACCAGGCCTGGATCTCGCAGGAATTTGCCACTCCTGTTCCTGATTAAATAATTGGGTGACTGTCTACAGTATCCAGGTCTCCTGTTGTGTTCATCTTTCTACCACCTGAACTGTAATTCCTGGGCTCCAACACCGCCAGTTGAGGCTCAGAAGTGCCGTCTGCACAGTCAAAACATACGACCCAGTGTTATTGGGTGTCAGTAACGTCAGCTGATCCCCAGCTGTGTAGCCGACAATGTGTCCTGCGACCACCACGCTGACACAACAACTGAAATGTAAGGGAACCTGTCCCCCCCCCCAGGCGTTTGTTACTGAAATAACCACCTTGTGCAGCAGTTATGCTGCACAAGGAAAAGGTAACTATTTTTGTTTAGCTCCTTGCACACGCAGAACTTAACACTTTTAAAGTGTGTCCACTGATACTGTAAAACCATCCCAGAGGTGGATCTTTCCTTTGTAATGTGACGCAGCACACCCGTCATTCCTACCCCCTTGGCGCCGTGCGCCGCCTCCTCCGCGTTGTTTAATTCTGTCCCGGAGCCAGCGCTGTTATGTTATCCCTTGGCCAGGCACACTTTGCGGTGCCCGTCTTCTGACATCATTTGGTGTCAGGCTGGCTGCGCCTGTGCAGCCGCGCCAGACGAGTTCCTGCCTCGCAGTGTCTTCTGATTTAATCACACAGCGGGCCTGGGATCCATGGGCATGCGCAGTGCATATCTTCACCTCCGCCTCTCACTCATCTCCCTCCACCTTCTTCAGACTGTGCGCCGTCAGCTGATCCCTAATAGCATGCCACGGCTGTGACACCGCACAGTCTGAAGAAGCCGGAGGGAGGGGAGTGAGAGGCGAGGATATGCACTGCGCATGGCCACGGATCCCAGGCCCGCGGTGGGATTACATTAGACGACACTGCGAGGTGGGATCTCGGCCAGCGCGGCCGCACAGGCGCAGCCAGCCTGACACAAAATGATGTCAGAAGACGGGCACCGCAAAGTGCGCCTGGCCACGGGATAACAGAACAGCACAGGCTCCGGGACGGAATCAAGCAACGCTGAGGAGGCGGCGCATGGCACCAAGGGGGTAGGAATGATGGCTGGGCGGCGTCACATTACAAAGGAAAGTCCCACCTCCGGGATGGTTTTACGGTATCAGTGGACACACTTTAAGTGTTTAGTTCTGTGTTTGCAAGGAGCATAATGAAAAGAGCCACCTTTTCCTTTGGCATCCTTTGTGATGCAAAAGCTGTCTCTTTCAGCTACAAACGCCTTTTGGGGTGGTGGTTAAAGGTTACCTTTCGACTTGCTCCAATCAGGCTTCGGCCTAAACGGTGTTCCTCTGCACCTCCTGCTGTCCCTGGGCTCCAACACCGCTAGTTGGTGCCTGGAAGTGCTGTCTGCACAGTCAACAGTCGCTCCTCTGTTATTGGGGTTCAGTAACGTCAGCTGCTCCCCTGCTGTGTGTGCTGCAATACCTCCTATCTGCTCCTCCTGCTGTCCCTGGGCTCTAACATCGCCAATTGGTGCCTGGAAGTGCTGGATGCACAGTTAACACTTGCTGCCGTGTTATTGGGGTTCAGTAAAGTCAGCTGCTCCCCTGCTGTGTGTGCTGCAATACCTCCTATCTGCTCCTCCTGCTGTCCCTGGGCTCTAACACCCCCAGTTGGTGCCTGGAAGTGCTGTTCGCACAGTCAACAGTCGCTCCTCTGTTATTGGGGTTCAGTAACGTCAGCTGCTCCCCTACTGTGTGTGCTGCAATACCTCCTATCTGCTCCTCTTGCTGTCCCTGGGCTCTAACACCGCTAGTTGGTGCCTGGAAGTGCTGTCCGCACAGTCAACAGTCGCTCCTCTGTTATTGGGGTTCAGTAACGTCAGCTGCTCCCCTGCTGTGTGTGCTGCAATACCTCCTATCTGCTCCTCCTGCTGTCCCTGGGCTCCAACACCGCTAGTTGGTGCCTGGAAGTGCTGTCCGCAGTCAACAGTCGCTCCTTTGTTATTGGGGTTCAGTAACGTCAGCTGCTCCCCTGCTGTGTGTGCTGCAATACCTCCTATCTGCTCCTCCTGCTGTCCCTGGGCTCCAACACCGCTAGTTGGTGCCTGGAAGTGCTGTCCGCACAGTCAACAGTTGCTCCTCTGTATTGGGGTTCAGTAACGTCAGCTGCTCCCCTGCTGTGTGTGCTGCAATACCTCCTATCTGCTCCTCCTGCTGTCCCTGGGCTCCAACACCGCTAGTTGGTGCCTGGAAGTGCTGTCCGCACAGTCAACAGTTGCTCCTCTGTTATTGGGGTTCAGTAATGTCAGCTGCTCCCCTGCTGTGTGTGCTGCAATACCTCCTATCTGCTCCTTCTACTGTCCCTGGGCTCTAACACCGCTAGTTGGTGCCTGGAAGTGCTGTCCGCACAGTCAACAGTCGCTCCTCTGTTATTGGGGTTCAGTAACGTCAGCTGCTCCCCTGCTGTGTATCCGGCAACGTGTCATGCGACCGCCACGCTGACACAACTCCAATTTAAGGGAACCTGTCCACCCCCACCCCCCAAGGCGTTTATTACTGAAAGAGCCACCTTGTGCAGCAGTAATGCTGCAGAAGGAAAAGGTGGCTCTTTTAATTATGCTCCTTTAAAAGGCTGAGCTACACACTTATGAAATGTGTCTCCTCACACCGTTTAACCATCCCGGAGGTGGGACTTTCCTTTGTAATGTGACGCAGCCCAGCCGTCATTCCTACCCCCTTGGCGCCGTTCGCCGCCTCCTCAGCTTTGTTTGATTCTGTCCCTGAGCCTGCGCTGTTATGTTATCCCTTGGCCAGGCACACTTAGCGCTGCCCGTCTTCTGACATCATTTGGTGTCAGGCTGGCTGCGCCTGTGCAGCCACGCCGGACGAGATCGTGCCTCGGAGTGTCTTCTGATTTAATCACACTGCGGGCCTGGGATCCATGGGCATGCGCAGTGCATATCTTCACCTCCGCCTCTCACTCATCTCCCTCCACCTTCTTCAGACTGTGCACCATCAGCTGATCCCTAATAGCATGCCACGGCTGTGACACCGCACAGTCTGAAGAAGCCGGAGGGAGGGGAGTGAGAGGCGAGGATATGCACTGCGCATGGCCACGGATCCCAGGCCCGCGGTGGGATTACATTAGACGACACTGCGAGGCGGGATCTCGGCCAGCGCGGCTGCACAGGCACAGCCAGCCTGACTCAAATTGATGTCAGAAGATGGGCAGCGCTAAGTGTGCCTGGCCAAGGGATAACATAACAGCGCAGGCTCAGGGACAGAATCAAACAACGCTGAGGAGGCTGCGCACGGCGCCAAGGGGGTAGGAATGATGGCTGGGCTGCGTCACATTACAAAGGAAAGTCCCACCTCCGGGACGGTTTAACGGTGTGAGGGGACACATTTCATAAGTGTCTAGTTCAGCCATTGAAATGAGCATAATTAAAAGAGCCACCTTTTCCTTTTGCATTACATTAGTGCTGTACAAGATGGCTCTTTCAGCAACAAACGCCTGGGGTGGGGGTTAAAGGTTCCCTTTCAACTTGCTCCAGTGCAGGCTTCGGCCTACACTCTGCTCCTCCTGCTGACCCCGGGCTCTAACACCGCCAGTTGGCCCCCGGAAGTGCTAGCTGCACAGAGAAAAACACCAGCCAATATGTCAGTGGTGTTAAGCAACGCCAGCTGTTCCCCTGCTGTGTAGCCGGCATCGTGTCCTGCAAACGCCACGCAGACATAACAGACCTAAAACTGCCTCCAGGGCAGGCTTCGGCCTACACCCTGCACCCTCTCCTCCTGCTGTCCCTGGGCTCTAACACCGCCAGTTGGTGCCTGGAAGTGCTGGATGCACAGTTAACACTTGCTGCCGTGTTATTGGGGTTCAGTAACGTCAGCTGCTCCCCTACTGTGTGTGCTGCAATACCTCCTATCTGCTCCTCCTGCTGTCCCTGGGCTCTAACACCGCTAGTTGGTGCCTGGAAGTGCTGTCCGCACAGTCAACAGTCGCTCCTCTGTTATTGGGGTTCAGTAACGTCAGCTGCTCCCCTGCTGTGTGTGCTGCAATACCTCCTATCTGCTCCTCTTGCTGACCCTGGGCTCTAACACCGCTAGTTGGCACCCGGAAGTGCTAGCTGCACAGAGAAAAACACCAGCCAATGTGTCAGTGGGGTTCAGCAACACCAGCTGTTCCCCTGCTGTGTAGCCGGCATCGTGTCCTGCAAACGCCATGCAGACACAAGAACTGAAATTGAAGGGAACCTGTCCCCCCCAGGCGTTGGCATGTATAACAGCCACCTTGTACAGCAGTAATGCTGCATTTGTACAAGGTGGCTCATAAATTATTCGCCTTGCACACGTGGAACTGAACACGTCTAAAATGTGTCCCCTGAGACCATTAAAACGTCCCTTGGGTGTGACTTTCCTTTGTAATGACACGCAGCAAGCCCGTTGGTAGCGCTGCCGGTCTTCTCACATGATTGTTTGGCTGGCTGCGCCTCTGCGGCAGCCCTGCCCGACACAACGCCCCTCGGTGTCTAATTTCTATAGACTGCGAGGGTGTGATTGACGGGCATGAGCAGTGCATATCTTCGCCTGTCACTCATCTCCTTCTGCCTTCTTCAGACTGTACGGCTTCATGGCCGTGGCATGCGATAAGGGATCAGCTGACGCCGCACAGTCTGTAGCAGATGTAAGGACACGAGTGAGAGGCTAACATATTGACTGCGCAAGGCCATGAATCCCAGCCCCGCAGTGTGAATTACTGAAAAGACACTGCGGGGCTGGGATTCATGGGCATCGCGAACCGCACCGGCTGACATTAAATGAAGTCAGAAGACAGGCAGCGGTAACAGCGCAAGGCCAAGGGATAACACGACAGCGCAGACTCCTGTACAGCAAATTACGACGCTCAGGAGGCCGCGCCCAGCACCAAGGTGGGATTCTTGACAGCTGTGCTGCATCTCATTAAGAAGGAAACTCCCGCCTACAAGACAGTTTTGACTATATAAGGGGCTAAATGTTAAACCTGTTTCATCCAGCGTGTGCAAGATTCAAAACTTAAAGAGCAACCTTTCACTTGTGCAGCATTACAGCTGCACAAGGTGTGGCTCTTCCAGTTTGTAACACCTGAGGGGGGGTTAAAGGTTACCTTTAAAATTGGTTCAATTAGGCTTCGGCCTACACTCTGCTCCCTCTCCTCCTGCTGTCCCTGGGCTCTAACACTGCCAGTTGGTGCCCGGAAGTGCTAGCTGCACAGAGAAAAACACCAGCCAATGTGTCAGTGGGGTTCAGCACCGCCAGCTGTTCCCCTGCTGTGTAGCTGGCAACGTGTCCTGCAAAAGCCACGCAGACACAAGAACTGAAATTGAAGGGAACCTGTCCCCCCCCCAGGCGTTGGCATGTATAACAGCCACCTTGTACAGCAGTAATGCTGCATTTGTACAAGGTGGCTCATTAAGTTACTCTCCTTGCACACGCCGAACGCAACACGTCTAAAATGTGTCTCCTGAGACCATTAAACCGTCCCTGAGGTGTGACTTTCCTTTGTAATGACACGCTGCACCCCCCTTTGTAGCGCTGCCCGTCTTCTGACATCATTGTTTGGCTGGCTGCGCCTCTGCGGCCGCCCTGCCCGACACAACGCCCCTCGGTGTCTTATTTATTTTGACTGCGAGGGTGTGATTGACGGGCATGAGCAGTGCATATCTTCGCCTGTCACTCATCTCCTTCCGCCTTCTTCAGACTGTACGGCTTCATGGCCATGGCATGCGATAAGGGATCAGCTGACGCCGCACAGTCTGTAGCAGGTGTAAGGACACAAGTGAGAGGCTAACATATTGACTGCGCAAGGCCATGAATCCCAGCCCCGCAGTGTGAATTACTGAAAAGACACTGCGGGGCTGGGATTCATGGGCATCGCGAACCGCACCGGCTGACATTAAATGAAGTCAGAAGACGGGCAGCGGTAACAGCACAAGGCCAAGGGATAACACGACAGCGCAGACTCCTGTACAGCAAATAACGACGCTCAGGAGGCCGCGCCCAGCACCAAAGTGGGATTCTTGACAGCTGTGCTGCGTCTCATTAAGAAGGAAACTCACGCCTACAAGACAGTTTTGACTGTATAAGGGGCTAAATGTTAAACCTGTTTCATCCAGCGTGTGCAAGATTCAAAACTTAAAGAGCAACCTTTCACTTGTGCAGCATTACAGCTGCACAAGGTGTGGCTCTTCCAGTTTGTAACACCTGAGGGGGGGTTAAAGGTTACCTTTAAAATTGGTTCAATTAGGCTTCGGCCTACACTCTGCTCCCTCTCCTCCTGCCGTCCTTGGGCTCTAACACTGCCAGTTGGTGCCCGGAAGTGCTAGCTGCACAGAGAAAAACACCAGCCAATGTGTCAGTGGGGTTCAGCACTGCCAGCTGTTCCCCTGCTGTGTAGCTGGCAACGTGTCCTCCAAAAGCCACGCGGACACAAAGCTGCCGCCAGTGCAGGCTTCGGCCTACACTCTCCTAACTCTCCACCTGCTGACCCTGGGCTCTAACACTGCCAGTTGGCGCCCGGAAATGCTAGCTGCACAGAGAAAAACACCAGCCAATGTGTCAGTAGGGTTCAGCACCGCCAGCTGTTCCCCTGCTGTGTAGCTGGCAACGTGTCCTGCAAAAGCCACACGGACACAAAGCTGCCGCCAGTGCAGGCTTCGGCCCACACTCTCCTCACTCTCCACCTGCTGACCCTGGGCTCTAACACTGCCAGTTGGTGCCCGGAAGTGCTAGCTGCACAGAGAAAAACACCAGCCAATGTGTCAGTGGGGTTCAGCACCGCCAGCTGTTCCCCTGCTGTGTAACTGGCAACGTGTCCTGCAAAAGCCACGCGGACAGAAAGCTGCCGCCAGTGCAGGCTTCGGCCTACACTCTCCTCACTCTCCACCTGCTGACCCTGGGCTCTAACACTGCCAGTTGGTGCCCGGAAGTGCTAGCTGCACAGAGAAAAACACCAGCCAATGTGTCAGTGGGGTTCAGCACCGCCAGCTGTTCCCCTGCTGTGTAGCTGGCAACGTGTCCTGCAAAAGCCACGCAGACACAAGAACTGAAATTGAAGGGATCCTGTCCCCCCCCTAGGTGTTGGCATGTATAACAGCCACCTTGTACAGCAGTAATGCTGCATTTGTAGAAGGTGGCTCATTAAGTTACTCTCCTTGCACACGCCGAACGCAACACGTCTAAAATGTGTCTCCTGAGACCATTAAACCGTCCCTGAGGTGTGACTTTCCTTTGTAATGACACGCTGCACCCCCCTTGGTAGCGCTGCCCGTCTTCTGACATCATTGTTTGGCTGGCTGCACCTCTGCGGCCGCCCTGCCCGACACAACGCCCCTCGGTGTCTTATTTATTTTGACTGCGAGGGTGTGATTGACGGGCATGAGCAGTGCATATCTTCGCCTGTCACTCAACCCCTTCCGCCTTCTTCAGACTGTACGGCTTCATGGCCGTGGCATGCAATAAGGGATCAGCTGATGCCGCACAGTCTGTAGCAGGTGTAAGGACACGAGTGAGAGGCTAACATATTGACTGCGCAAGGCCATGAATCCCAGCCCCGCAGTGTGAATTACTGAAAAGACACTGCGGGGCTGGGATTCATGGGCATCGCGAACTGCACCGGCTGACATTAAATGAAGTCAGAAGACGGGCAGCGGTAACAGCGCAAGGCCAAGGGATAACACGACAGCGCAGACTCCTGTACAGCAAATAACGACGCTCAGGAGGCCGCGCCCAGCACCACGGTGGGATTCTTGACAGCTGTGCTGTGTCTCATTAAGAAGGAAACTCCCGCCTACAAGACAGTTTTGACTGTATAAGGGGCTAAATGTTAAACCTGTTTCATCCAGCGTGTGCAAGATTCAAAACTTAAAGAGCAACCTTTCACTTGTGCAGCATTACAGCTGCACAAGGTGTGGCTCTTCCAGTTTGTAACACCTGAGGGGGGTTAAAGGTTACCTTTAAAATTGGTTCAATTAGGCTTCGGCCTACACTCTGCTCCCTCTCCTCCTGCTGACCCTGGGCTCTAACAACGCCAGTTGGCGCCCGGAAGTGCTGGCTGCACAGAGAAAAACACCCACCAATGTGTCAGTGGGGTTCAGCAACGCCAGCTGTTCCCCTGCTGTGTAGCCGGCATCGTGTCCTGCAAATGCCACGCAGACACAACAGACCTCCAAATGCCTCCAGTGCAGGCTTCGGCCTACACTCTGCTCCCCCTGCTGACCCTTTGCTCCAACCCCACTAGTTGGGGCTGTAAGAAGACAAGCTTGAATAGGTCCCCATCCTGGTTCCAGTACCGTCAGCTGGTTCCGGGCAGAGCCTTTGGCTTAAGTGCCTCCCCCTGGGTATCCGAGTTCCACCAACGTCAGGTGGTCCTTGGTAGTGCTTTCAGGCACGGGTACCTCCTGCTTAGTAACCGGGTTCCAGCAACGTCAGCTGGTCCTCGGTAGTTCCATTGGCTCTTGGACCTTCGGCTACCCATCCGGGTTCCAGTACCGTCAGCTGGTTCTCGGCAGTGTCTTTTGCTCTTGTACCTTCTGCTCCCCATCCTGGTTCCAGTACCATCAGCTGGTTCCAGGCAGAGCCTTTGGCTTAGGTGCCTCCCTCTGGGTATCCGAGTTCCACCAACGTCAGGTGGTCCCTGGTAGTGCTTTCAGGCACGGGTACCTCCTGCTTAGTAACCGGGTTCCACTAACGTCAGCTGGTCCTCGGTAGTTCCATTGGCTCTTGGACCTTCGGGTAGCCATCCGAGTTCCAGTTCCATCAGCTGTTTCTCGGCATTTTCTCAACCTTCTTGTACCTTCTGCTACATTTCCAAGTTCAAGACCCTAAAGACGATGACCCGGAAGACCACCCCTAAGATGACGACGACACCAGAGACGACAACCACTGAGATGACGACGACCCTGGAGATGATGACCCTGAAGACCACCCCGATGACGACGACCCCAGAGACGACGACCCTGGAGACGACGACGACATGGGAGACCGAGAAGCAGAAGAACAAGAGGCTGCAGAACAAAGAGCAGAAGAACATTAAGCATAACACTAAATATCAGAGCAAAAGATATTATCTAAATTATAAGCAGAAGAAGACTAAGCAGTGTATGGGGGTGAGTCTGTTCCTCCTCGTGGTGCCCCTGGATAAAGCCTGATGCTGCAGGCCAAACTGAACGCCGACAAATCTAACTGTTTTGTGACAGGCAGAACGGAAGGTGTAATCTTCAAACTTTTATAGATAACAACTACGGGAATGCCTGTCACAAATAAGAATATGATGAAGAAGTTGAATATGAAGAAGAATAATAGTTAAATAAAAAGAATATGAACAATGTAACAAAAAAAAATTATAGGTAGAAGATGAAGAAGAAGATGAATAAGGTGAAGAAGAACTTGATGTCAAAGATGCTGATGATGATGAAGAAGAAAGTGTGGGAGAAGTAAAAAAGAGGGTGAAGGGCGTGGAAGTAGTGAAACATCAATATCTGACAAAATAAAAAAAATCTTAACATAGTCAATATCTTTGTAACTCCGAACGTCTTAAACATTTTTTAAAATTTCTGCTATTCTATTTGATTGGGCTAAACCTCTATGCCTTTAATGTCTCCGCCACGTCCCCCAATACATTCTACATTATTCTTAGTTGTTTTCCTTCATGTAGAATGAACCTGCAAGGAAAGAAAGGGTTTATTTTAATTCCGATATTTTCGTCCCATTGACTTGCATTGGTATCGGGTATCGGTATCGGCGAGATCCGATATTTTGCCGGTATCGTCCGATACTTTCCGATACCGATACTTTGCGAAATCGGAAGGTATCGCTCAACACTACTCATCACAGTAAATGGTTTGTGGGAAGGGCTTGTAAAATTCTAGAGTTAGAGCAATGTGAGGAAAAAAAAATAGTTTTTAACATGCAATATATTTTCGGTTTTGCTGCCAAGATATAAAAAACAAGATTTTGAAACATTGTTGAAGCTCACACAGCCTGGCATGCATGAGTGAGAACTGCTATTATAACACCTGGTCTTGTATTTTAAAATCCTCAAAAAGTTTTCATCTGAAGACATTTTATGAATAGCCTAAGAAATGGTTAGCTGGAATCAAATAACAAAACCCAGCAAGACCTATTAGATATACAGGTGCCTCTCACAAAATTAGAATATCATCAAAAAGTAAATTTATTTCAGTTCTTCAATATAAAAAAGTGAAACTAATTTATTATGTAGTGTCATTACAAACAGAGTGATCTATTTCAAGTGTTTATTTCTGTTAATATTGATGATTAGGGTTGAGCGACCTTTAGTTTTTTAGGGTCGAGTCGGGTTTTGTGAAACCCGACTGTCTTAAAAGTCGAGTCGAGTGTAATCGGCCTACCACCGTGAAAAGTCGGGTTTCGGCCGAAACACGAAACTCAATGAAGAAATTTTTTTAATATTATTTTTTAAATCTCTCTCTCTCTCTCTCTCCCCCTAAACGCTGATTTTCCACATCGCTCCCAGAATGCTCATTTTACACTTTGCACATCGCTGTAATGCACGCGAAAAAAAATGCCTGTTGTTGTGTACGCCCCCTAACACCTACGTCAGCACTCTGCCGCTCCTTCATTGGCTGCAAAAATGGCGCTAAACGCGTCATACGAAACGCGACTTTCGCGTACTAGATCGCGTACCGCATGGCCGACCCCACACAGGGATCGGGTCGGGTTTCATGAGACGCCGACTTTGCCAAAAGTCGGCGACTTATGAAAATGAACGACCCGTTTCGCTCAACCCTATTGATGATTATGGCTTACAGCCAATGAAAACCAAAAATTCATTATCTCATTAAATTAGAATAATTAACAAATAACAACTGCAAAGGCTTCCTAAGCATTTTAAAAGGTCTCTTAGTCTGTTTCAGTAGCCTCCACAATCATGGGAAGACTGCTGACTTGACAGATATCCAAAAGGCAGCCATTGACACACTCCACAGGGAGGGTAAGCCACAAAAGTTCATTGTTAAAGCAGCTGGTTGTTCATAGAGTGCTGTATCCAAGCATATTAATGGAGAGTTGGGGTGAAATTAAAAAGTGTGGTAGAAAAAGGTGCACAAGCAACCGGGATTGAAAGGATTGTTAAGAAAAGACCATTAAAAAATTTGGGTGAGATTCACAAGGAGTGGACTGCTGCTGGAGTCATTGTTTCAAGAGCCACCACACACAGACATATACAAGACATGGGCTACAAGTGTCACATTCCTTGTGTATAGCCACTCATGACCAATAGACAACACCAGAAGCTTCTAACCTGGGCCAAAGTAAAGAAGAACTGGACTGTTGCTCAGTGGTCCAAGGTGTTGTTTTCAGATGAATTTAAATTTTGCATTTCATTTTGAAATCAAGGTCCCAGAGTCAGGAGGAAACATAGAGAGGCACACAATACAAGCTGCTTGAGGTCTAGGGTGAAGTTTCCACAATCAATGATGGTTTGGGGAGCTATGTCATCTGCTGGTGTAGGCCCACTTTGTTTTATCAAGACCAAAGTCAGCCCAGCAGTCTACCTAGAAATTTTAGAGCACTACATGCTTCCCTCTGCTGACAAGCTTTATGGAGATGTGTATTTCATTCTCCAGCAGGAGTTGGCACCTGTCCACACTGCCAAAAGTACCAATACCTGGTTTAAAAACCACAGTATCACTGTGCTTGATTGGCCAGCAAACTCGCCTGACCTTAACCCCATAGAAAATATATGGGGTATTGTCAAGAGGAAGATGAGAGACACCAGACACAAAAATGCAGACGAGCTGAAGGCTGATATCAAAGTAACCTGGGCTTCCATAACACCTCAGCAGTGCCACAGGCTGATCGCCTTCATACCACGCCGCATTGATGCAGTAATTGATGCAAAAGGAGCCCCAGCCAAGTATTGAGTGCATTTACTGAACATACATTTCAATAGGCCAACATTTCGGATTTTAAAATCATTTTTCAAGCTGGTGTTATTAAGTATCCTAATTTACAGAGATAAAAAATTGGGTAAAACGTGGATTTAATATGTGCTGCTAAGGCTGGTTTCACACTTGCGTTTAAAAACGCAGCGTTTAAAAAAAACCGCAGGTGGTGAAAAAACGCATGTAAACACGTGCAAATGCTGCATTTTTTAGACGCATGCGTTTTTGCATGCGGTAGAAAAAATGCTGCGTTTTGACGCGTTTACATGCATTTTTTCATGCGTTTGCGTGTTTGAAACGCATGCTGAGAAGAGTGTGACAGCTGCCAATCATCAAAATCAACTAGAAAACCCACTATAAATAGAAATAGTTGGGTTAGGGTTAGGGTTAGGGATAGGGTTAGGGTTAGGGTTAGGGATAGGGTTAGGGTTAGGATCCCTGGGGTTAGGGTTAGGGTTAGGGGTAGGGTTAGGGTTAGGGTTAGTGTTAGGGGTAGGGTTAGGGTTTGGATCCATAGGGTTTGGGTTAGGGTTAGGGGTAGCTTTTTATTAGAAGAATGTCCTGGTCACCAGGTCACTGATAAGCCACCCCCCACCATCAAGGTGATAAAGGGATCCAAACCCTAACCCTACCCCTAACCCTAACCCTAACCCTAGGGATCCATAGGGATGTTGACCTGGTGACCAGGACATTCTTCTAATAAAAAGCTTTGTTCAATGTGGACACCCCAAGATATACGGTATTGCTATAGAGTACTAAAAATATTAGCTCGTAGAGTATTCACTGTCATATTGTTAGGGTTAGGGTTAGGGGTAGGGTTAGGGTTAGGTTTAGGGTTAGGGTTAGGATCCCTTTATCACCTTGATGGTGGGGGGTGGCTTATCAGGGTATATTCTTGTTTTTTTCTATAAAAATGCATGCGTTTAACGCAAGCAAATGCATGTGCTTAAAAACGCATGCGTTTACATAGACAACAATACGTTTTTTTGCGGCAAAAAAATGCCTCTAGAAATTACTACATGTTGCATTTCTGCGAGAGAACACATGCAGCAAAAAAACGCATGCGTCGTTACATGCGGCCAAACGCGTACAAAAAAAACGCATGCGTTTTTAATGTTAAACATAGGGAAAAAAACGCATGTGTTTTTTTCTGTACAAACGCTGCAGATCAAAACGCAAGTGTGAAACCAGCCTAAATGATTCAAGGTCTAGATATGTAGCCATTAGATCATGGATTTATTCAAAGCGTTTCAAAGTACAACACTTCTTTTTCAGGAACACCACAATATATATATACAGACGGTTCAGGACTTTAAATAGATGTAACATTCAAATTCAGGCGCCAAATATTATTATTACTGGTCAAGATTGGTGGCACTGCACATGAGCTAACTGGCTTGAACAAATTTCATCTAAAATATATATATATATATATATATATATATATATATATATATACAAACATGTATTATTTATTTATTTTATTAACTTCAGATAATTGTAAAATACTTTTAATAAAATTGGTTATCTTAAATTTCTAATAAAAATATGTTAAAAATGCATTAAATGTGTATTAAAATTATATTAATGCTTCTAGTATTTTAATACTGACCGCATAGTTCTCTGTCCTATCTTTCCTATTTAGCTAGATTGGCCTCCTTTGCTAAATCCTGTTTTCAGCCTGTGTATGTTTTTTCCTCTCCTCTCACAGTCAATATTTGTGGGGGGCTGCCTATTCTTTGGGGAAGTTTCTCTGAGGCGAGATAGTTTTCCCTTTTCTATCTATAGGGTTAATTAGTCCTCCGGCTGTGTCGAGGTGTCTAGGATCAGTAGGTACATCCCACGGCTACTTCTAGTTGCGGAGTTAAGTTCAGGGTCCGCGGTCAGTATAGATACCACCTTCTCCAGAGTATTTCCAATGTTACTCCTGGGCCACCAGATCATAACAGTACAACTGGCCAACAATGAGTTAACTGCATCTCAGAAGAAGGGAAAGAAGGTGCTGAGCCATTTTTTTTCTGTACTCTGTTGTGTTTTTTTTTTCTCTCCCTCTTTATCTCTGGGTGGTTCAGGAGTTTGGCGCTGACATGGATGTTCAGGGACTTGCTTCTCGTGTGGATCAACTTGCTGCTAGAGTACAGGGTATTTCTGATTATATCGTACAGACTCCAGCTTTAGAGCCTAGAATTCCAACTCCTGATCTGTTTTTTGGGGACAGGTCTAAATTTCTGAGCTTTAAAAATAACTGTAAACTGTTTTTTGCTCTGAAGCCCCGTTCCTCTGGTGATCCCATCCAGCAGGTTAAAATTGTCATATCTCTGTTGCGTGGCGACCCCCAGGATTGGGCATTTGCCCTGGAACCTGGGAATCCGGCGTTGCTTAATGTAGACACCTTTTTTCAGGCGCTTGGGTTATTGTATGATGAACCTAACTCTGTAGAGCATGCTGAGAAAACCTTGTTGGCCCTGTGTCAGGGTCAAGAAGTGGCAGAATCATATTGCCAGAAATTTAGAAAATGGTCTGTGTTGACTAAATGGAACGACGATGCTTTGGCGGCAATTTTCAGAAAGGGTCTCTCAGAATCCGTTAAAGATGTTATGGTGGGGTTCCCCACGCCTGCTGGTTTGAGTGATTCTATGTCTCTGGCCATTCAAATTGACCGGCGCTTGCGTGAGCGCAGAGTTGTGCACACTATGGCGTTGTCTTCCGAGCGGAGTCCTGAGACTATGCAATGTGATAGGATTGTGTCTAGAGCTGAACGACAAGGATTCAGATGTCAGAATGGGTTGTGTTTTTACTGCGGCGATTCTGCTCATGTTATTTCTGACTGCCCTAAGCGTGTCAAGAGAATCACTAGTTCTGTTACCATCAGTACTGTACAACCTAAGTTTCTGTTATCTGTGACCCTGATCTGCTCATTATCATCATTTTCTGTCATGGCATTTGTGGATTCAGGCGCCGCTTTAAATTTAATGGACTTAGAATTTGCCAGACGTTGTGGGTTTCCCTTACAGCCTTTGCAGAGTCCTATCCCTTTGAGGGGTATTGATGCTACACCATTGGCTAAAAATAAACCTCAGTTTTGGACACAGTTAACCATGTGCATGGCGCCAGCCCATCAGGAAGATTGTCGTTTTCTGGTGTTGCATAATCTGCATGATGCTATTGTGCTGGGGTTTCCATGGTTACAGGTGCATAATCCGGTGTTGGATTGGAAATCTATGTCCGTGACTAGTTGGGGTTGTCAGGGGGTTCATGATGACGTTTCTTTGATGTCAATTTCCTCTTCCCCCTCTTCTGAAGTTCCTGAGTTTTTGTCAGATTTCCAGGATGTTTTTGATGAGCCCCAGTCCAGTTCCCTTCCACCGCATAGGGACTGTGATTGTGCTATTGACTTGATTCTAGGCTGTAAGTTCCCTAGGGGCCGACTTTTCAACCTGTCTGTGCCAGAACATGCCGCCATGCGGAGCTACGTTAAGGAGTCTTTGGAGAAGGGGCATATTCGGCCATCTTCTTCTCCATTGGGAGCAGGTTTCTTTTTTGTTGCCAAGAAGGATGGCTCCTTGAGACCCTGTATTGATTATCGCCTCTTGAATAAGATCACGGTCAAATTCCAATACCCTTTGCCTTTGCTCTCTGATTTGTTTGCCAGGATTAAGGGTGCTAGTTGGATTACTAAGATTGACCTTCGAGGGGCATATAATCTTGTTCGTATTAAGCAGGGCGACGAATGGAAAACTGCGTTCAATACGCCCGAGGGCCATTTTGAATATCTTGTGATGCCATTCGGACTCTCTAATGCTCCATCTGTGTTTCAGTCCTTCATGCATGATATATTTCGGAATTATCTTGATAAATTCATGATTGTATATTTGGATGATATTTTGATTTTTTCGGATGATTGGGAGTCTCATGTGAAGCAAGTCAGGATGGTATTTCAGATCCTTCATGATAATGCCTTGTTTGTGAAGGGGTCTAAGTGCCTCTTTGGAGCACAGAAGGTTTCTTTTTTGGGCTTCATTTTTTCTCCCTCATCTATAGAAATGGATCCGGTTAAGGTTCAGGCCATTCATGATTGGATCCAGCCCACATCCGTGAAGAGCCTTCAGAAATTTTTGGGCTTTGCTAATTTTTATCGCCGTTTCATTGCCAACTTCTCCAGTGTGGTTAAACCCCTGACCGATTTGACGAAGGAAGGCGCTGATGTGACGAATTGGTCCTCTGCAGCCGTTTCTGCCTTTCAGGAGCTTAAACGCCGATTTACTTCTGCCCCTGTGTTGCATCAGCCGGATGTTTCTCTTCCTTTTCAAGTTGAGGTTGACGCGTCTGAGTTTGGGGCAGGGGCCGTTTTGTCTCAGAGGAATTCTGATGGTTCCTTGATGAAACCGTGTGCCTTCTTCTCTCAAAAATTTTCGCCTGCGGAATGCAATTATGATGTCGGTAATCGTGAGTTGTTGGCTATGAAGTGGGCATTTGAGGAGTGGCGACATTGGCTTGAGGGGGCTAAACACTGTATTGTGGTCTTAACCAATCATAAGAATCTGATTTACCTCGAGTCTGCCAAACGGCTGAATCCTAGACAGGCCCGATGGTCCCTGTTTTTCTCCCGTTTTGATTTTGTTGTCTCATATCTTCCGGGTTCTAAGAATGTTAAGGCTGATGCCCTCTCTAGGAGTTTTTTGCCTGATTCCCCTGGGGTCCGTGAGCCGGTCGGCATTCTGAAGGAGGGGGTGATTCTTTCTGCCATCTCCCCTGATCTACGACGGCTTCTTCAGGAATTTCAGGCTGATAAACCTGACCGCTGTCCAGTGGGGAAACTGTTTGTTCCTGATAGATGGACTAGCAAAGTGATTTCTGAGGTTCACTGTTCTGTGTTGGCTGGCCAACCTGGGATTTTTGGTACCAGAGATTTGGTTAGTAGGTCATTTTGGTGGCCTTCTTTGTCACGGGATGTGCGTTCCTTTGTGCAGTCCTGTGGGACTTGTATGCGGGCCAAACCTTGCTGCTCACGCGCCAGTGGGTTGCTTTTGCCTTTGCCGGTCCCTGAGAGGCCTTGGACGCATATTTCTATGGATTTTATTTCAGATCTTCCGGTTTCCCAGAGGATGTCGGTTATCTGGGTGGTTTGTGACCGGTTTTCTAAGATGGTTCATTTGGTGCCTTTGCCTAAATTGCCTTCCTCTTCTGAGTTGGTTCCATTGTTTTTTCGGCATGTGGTTCGTTTGCATGGCATTCCGGAGAATATTGTGTCCGATAGAGGTTCCCAGTTTGTTTCCAGGTTTTGTCGGGCCTTTTGTGCTAGGCTGGGCATTGATTTGTCTTTTTCTTCCGCATTTCAACCTCAGACAAATGGCCAAACCGAGCGAACTAACCAGACTTTGGAAACTTATTTGAGATGCTTTGTGTCTGCCGATCAGGATGATTGGGTGGCTTTCTTGCCATTGGCCGAGTTTGCCCTTAATAATCGGGCTAGTTCTGCTACCTTGGTTTCACTTTTTTTTGTAATTCTGGGTTTCATCCTCGTTTTTCTTCGGGGCAGGTTGAGCCTTCTGATTGTCCTGGGGTGGACTCTGTGGTTGACAGGTTGCAGCAAATTTGGGCTCATGTTGTGGACAATTTGGTCTTGTCTCAGGAGGAGGCTCAGCGTTTTGCTAACCGTCGGCGGCGTGTGGGTTCCCGGCTTCGGGTTGGGGATTTGGGCTCTGAACACAGTTCATCCCAATGGTTTAAATGAGTGTCTCTTATTTGCTCCCTTTCTGGGGTCTTCTCGCTGATGTATAATATGTGCGGTGTTGCACACTCGCATCCTGCGTGTTTTTATCTTTTTTATTTTTTCTTTGCACTTATTTTGTGTTTTTTCTATTTTAGTGATCTTTGTTTACTTTGTTGCCTTTCGGTGCCTATGAAGTACTGCCAAGCCATGAAGATGAAGATGTATTATGCATATCTATGCACCACTGTGCTTTGTCTGTTATTATAAATGTCCAGTTACACCTGGTCATATCTACTAATGCTTTTTGTATAAATGGTGTATATGAATATATGGAATATTGATATTTGTGGCTATTATGCATTCATGTATTTGTGCATTACGTCTCATCTCTTATCTTGTTATATATGGCTATTTTTTGATTATTTGCAATGTACATATTGACATTATGGTTTGTACTATTTGTATAGTGGATGGGTTTATTCTGTGCATTTTTTGTGAACATCTAGATATGTGGGCAGCTATATATTTGTTTTTGTTTAATGCTTTTATATTAAAATGTGTTCAATCATCATTCATTATAAATTTCATTTGCGGATATATGGACATAAAAACAATGTTCTATGGAGCTATACAGAAGTGCCAGCTGATATCAGGCACAATTTATCAAGTGGTTAGCAGAGCCCTAGGGGAATTTTAGGAAACTTGTTTACCATTCTGGCAGCAGCCAAAGGAATGAGTGGTGTGTTTCTGTGATCTCTCTCACAGAAGTTCAGGCAAGTGAACCATAGGGATACTGGATTCATGTACAGAGTGGAGCTGGGCTACCCCTATACTGTTGCTAGTTGAGGAAGTCTAACCGGAGTGGAAAGATAAGGACTGGAAGAAGTTGTGTACAGGGATAATCTCCCTCAGCAAACCCCCCTCCCTCCTCCATTACACTGTGCTGGAAGGAATGCTATATATTCCTGTGCTTTTGTAAAGAGTCTTGATCTGTGCTGAACTGTGCTATCTAAAGAGACTGTTTATCAATGTGTCCCTAAGAAGCAGCTGTCCTGTTTATGAAGCCTGTGCTTAAGAGACTTGAATTGTACTGAATGTGCTGTGACATTAAACTACACTGTTCATGTGTTCATGAGGACTCTACCAATTGTATCTGTGTGAGCAAGTGGATCCATCTTGTGCCTGAGCAAACTGCAGTACAAGGTCACCCTGAGTAACGGTTCCGCCAGGGTTCTAAAGAATTCATGAGACCTGTTCCGCCCCTATCTGACCCTAGCGGCGTGCATGTAACACCTTGCTTAACAATAGAAGATCACTTAGCAACTTGCAACATTTTTAATTAAATCCAATCCCAGAATTGATTCTTAGCCCCTAGTACACGCGTTTAAGTAAAAAAAAAAAAGTACAACAGTATTTTTCAAGACATGTTGATCTTTTGGCCTCTACAGGACACCATACCCAGTAGCTGAGTGATATCACATGCCTTCTCACGATCCACACATGTCATCACCAGAGATATTTCTGACCAGAGGACCTAGTTCTCATCTCCTATGCTATATCATAGATATCAAAAGATTGAGTTTTACCATGCACGGATGGTGCACAGGACATTGAGGATCACTGCACATGTCATCCTGTGTAACACTAGGATAATTCTGCACCTCAGGACTTGGGACATCACGGTCAGTAAGTGGACCCTGCCCCAACATTTTCATGTTATCAGTAAAGACATTTGCATGGTATATCTTGCTTTGCTAGTAAATGCCAGTATTCGATTGCAGGTATCTGTTTATATAACAGCATTGATCCAGCTTTTCATCGTTGTTCATCAGGTGAAATGATCTTTCTGCAGCACAAAAACAATCATCTTTCTTGGCAATGCCTTGTCCTGTGTCAACAAGATTTACACTGCTAATAATAATAGCAACCTGTATGCGCTGAGTGATCTACTACAGTTTGCTCGGTGAACATCACTTACTTTGGTCAGCCTTTGTAAACCGGCATTTAAACAACCGCCAGTTGGTTAAAGATCAGTGGTGGCATTGTGGCTTTGATCGTTCCATGTATAAAGACCTTTACTCTCCAATACTGAATTTCCTTTCTACCATAGCTACATACCTAGCGATAGTCATTTCGCAATAATGTCCTTAGGGAAACAATGATCAGGAAAACTGTATGAGATTAGCACAGAAAGGAGAGAATCAGTAGAATATTATCTGGTCTGATTCCTCTGATCAGAGGGTATGACAATGGTACTATTAGGGTATGTGCACACGTTCAGAATTTCTTGCAAAAATTTCCTGACAAAAAATGGACATTTCTGCTAAATATCCGCATGCGTTTTTTTCGCGTTTTTTATGCGTTTTTTACTCGTTTTTTGTGCGTTTTGTCCGCGTTTTTTCCCGGAGCTTTCCCAATGCATTAAATAGCGGGAAAAATGTGAAAAATCCACAAAATTATTGAACATGCAGCTTTTTTTACCGCAATGCGTTTTTTTCACGGAAAAAAATGCATCATGTGCACAAAAATTGCGGAATGCATTCTAAATGATAGGATGCGTATGTATGCGTTTTTCTATGCGTTTTTATCTTGAAAAAACACGAAAGATCCTGGACGTGTGCACATACCCTTAAGTCTAATAGGGTCATTCTCTAGTCAGTTTTTATCACTGTGCCTGCTGTAAAGATGGCCATAGACATTAGAGTAATGTCTGTGAAATCTGCTGAATTCAGCAGGTCTGATTAACCATCCAGTGAAGTTAGAGATCTCCAAACTCTCCCTTGTCAGATGTTCGTGTAGAGAAGGGTTAGACAATTGGATTTCAGTCCCCAAACAGTGTAGTATTGCTTATTTTTATCAACTTTCATACTGTTAATTAAGTTTATAAATCTCAGACAGCTCTGATACTTTTTCTTTTCAGTAAATTATTATATTTCTCAATCACACCACATTTCTGCATCCGTTTTTTCAGTTTTTTACAGGATACTTGCCCTGTTGCAATTAATGTCTATTGTACAGGTAAAAAAGGGTTCATTTGGATCCTGCTTTCAAAGGGGTCAGCAAAAAAACTGAGCCTGAATGATTTGTGTCCTGTTGCATCATGTTTTAATGGTAAGTATCACAAAAGGAGGAAAAAAGAGGAAAAATCCTCCACTATTCTAGAGAAAACACCAAAAAAACAGGCAAAGATGCTTACTTGTCTAGGCCTCAAATAAAATGCACTATCATATTGTAGCTGGCCCGAGTAAAGATGGCGACTACACAGGTGCGGTGATACGAAATGAAACAGCCAGCCTAGAATCAGGGATTGGCCGTTTGGCACACCAGTGCAAACAGATAATCTGCATGTGGCAGTGTTCACACAGAGAATGCAAAGCATCTGGATCACAGCCTATTAATAATCTCCCTTTGGCGGGCTGCCCAGTACTAACTGTACTGCATCCTGTGTGAACAGAGGCCACAATTTTTAAAGCCATCTGGGCCCAACTGCACCTCAAAAAGTAAAAATAAAGTGCACAAGAACATATCAAAATATGTAAGGTATTAGTTAATATTATGGCCACAATACGTAAGCTGGCAACCCACGTCAAGAGTCCTCACACTGGCCAGTCCTACTTTAACAGCAGAAACGACAAAAGGTGGAAAAAAGAGGAAAAAACTCCACTATTCTAGAGAAAACACCAAAAAACAGTCAAAGATGCTTACCTGTCTAGGCCTCAAATAAAATGCACTATCATGGTGCAGCGGGCCCGAGTAAAGTGTTAAGTATACCTAACAAAAAAGTTCTGTTTAGAACGATGCTAAAACTTAAAATGATCCTAGCCTAAGACAGTCAGGTGCACTAGAGTACTCAAAAAATAGACACCATTTGTCTACAAATACTCAGCACAGTAAGCAAGAAACTAAAATATATATATATATATATATATATATATATATATATATATATATATATAACTCAGCAAAGCAATACTGAGCCAAATATTCTATATTCTCAGAGACAATGCTGTACAAAATATCTAAAAAAAGATATTCAGAAGGAAAACAAAATGTGCTCAAGTGTGCTCCAATGACTGTGACGGTTCATGGTGCCAATAAGTTGCAAGTTGCCAATATTAATTACTAATTTGGCAAAAGATCATCACTTACATGTATAGCTGTACAGTTGACAGATTAAGTAAACAGATGGGAATAGTGTCTGAAATGTAATTAAAATCTAATCTTCTCACAGATATATATTTTAACATTGTCAGGGAATTTCATCCAAACATGCTAGCCTGAAATGTCATTGTCACTTGTGTCTACCATAGGGAATGCCATATGTCAGAAAAAGAGTACAAAACATGTAATCAAAGACTCTATGGTGCTATATAAAGGACCCATTTTACAGTCTTAAGTAAATATAGACTCTAATACTAAATTCAAGCATCCTTACAAAGACATAGGAAGTACAAAAATGTAATTAATTGTGTTCCAGTGCACAGTGTATCCAAATCAAAAATTTAAAAAAGAAGAGTGACGATCTAATGGTGCTGTCACTCCAATTGTTAAAAAAACAATGTTTTAATCAAAACAATGTGTTTCTAGAGCAAAGCGCTCTCTTCATCAGGTACACATAAAAACATGTGTACCTGATGAAGAGAGCGGTTTGCTGTAGAAGCACATTGTTTTAATAAAAACATTGATTTTTAATAATAAACTGGGGTGACAATGCCATTAGATCATCATTCTTCTTTTTTAATTTTTGGTTTGGATTTGTATCATCATTTCTGTTTCCTATACTAACCTATTCAATAATTGCTATTTTTGACCTCACTGAGGTTTTGCAGAATCACATTATCGGTAGCAACAAACATGACTGGTAATGGTAAATAATAAAAATTTTAAAATGAACAGATTGTTTAAAACTCAAATTCGACAAACTTTCCACAAAAATTAGATTTTCGGCAAGTTTATTTGCTGCAAATCACAATCTGCAAATCACAATATTAAATCCTTTAATTGCCCTTAAGCTATGTTTATAACACTCAGAGGTCTCTTAGGACTGTATTCAACTTGACTTGAGCTTTCTAATTTAAGACATCATTATTAACCCCTTCGCGACCTGTGACACAGCGTATGCGTCATGAAAGTCGGTGCCAATCCGACCTGTGATGCATATGATGTGTCACAGAATGATCGTGTCCCCGCAGATCGGGTGAAAGGGTTAATTCCAGTTTCACCCAATCTGCAGGGACAGGGGGAGTGGTACTTCAGCCCGGGAGGGTGGCTTTGCCCTCACGTGGCTACGATCGCTCTGATTGGCTGTTGAAAGTGAAACAGCCAATCAGAGCAATTTGTAATATTTCATCAATGAAACTTGGTGAAATATTACAATCCAGCCATGGCCGATGCTTCAATATCATCGGCCATGGCTGGAGACTCCGATCCACCACGCCACCAACTGACAGTGGCGATCTGCCACCACCATCAGCCCTTCTCTCCCCTCCGTTCTGTCCTCAGCTCCCTGTCCTGTCCTCCGCCCCCCATCCTGTCCTCTGTCCCCCCCGCTGTCCGATCTCACCCCCCATACCTCCCTAGTCCTGGCGTCCCTCCCCATGCTGGACGTCTTTAGTGATGGGCGTCGCCATCTTCCAAAATGACGGGCGCATGCGCAGTGCGCCCGCCTAATCTGCCGGCCGGCAGATTTGTTCATTCCCGAGGTATATTTTGATCACTATGATAGAACCTATCACAGTGATCAAAATAAAAAAAATAGTAAATAACCCCCCCCTTTATCACCTCCACAGGTAGGGAAAATGATAAAATAATGAAAATATTTTTATTTTTATTTTTCCACTAGGATTAGGGTTGGAATTAGGGTTAGGGTTAGAATTAGGGTTAGAATTAGGGTTAGGGTTAGAATTAGGGTTAGAATTAGGGTTAGGGTTAGAATTAGGGTTAGAATTAGGGTTAGGGTTAGAATTAGGGTTAGGGCTAGAATTAGGGTTAGAATTAGGGTTGGTATTAGGGTTAGGGTTGGAATTAGGGTATGTGCACACGGTGCGGATTGGCTGCTGCAGATCTTCTCTGCAGACTTAGCCTCATACCGGAGTCAAGTACTTCAGGTCTTACAAAGAATCAGGGAGAACAGACTTTATGCCAAATTTGAAAAATGCCTCTTTGAACAACCCTCTCTGCCTTTGCTTGGTTATATAGTCTCATCCACGGGATTAAAGATTAATCCGGAGAAGGTGTCCTCCGTCCTTAAGTGGCCTGGGGTTCGCCAACTACTACCGTCTATTCATTCCACACTTTTCCACCCGAGTGGCACCCAACTCGACTTTGACCCAGAAAGGCGCAAACGCCAAGGATTGGACTCCCGAGGCAGAGAAAGCTTTTGTTTCTCTAAAACAGGCCTTCCCTTCTATACCTGTTCTCCATTGACCGGACTCTGAAAAATAATTCTTGCTTGAGGTAGACGCTTCCTCCATAGGTGCTGGAGCGGTTCTCACCCAGAAGTCGTCTACCGGTCGTATGGTCACCTGTGTTTTTTTCTGAAAGGTTTTTTACACTTCTGAAAGGAACTATTCCGTGGGAGATCGGGAATTGCTGGCAATCAAGTTGGCCCAGCAAAAATGGCGACACCTCCTCGAGTGAGCAGTCCATCAGGTTGTCATCTTGACTGATCATAAATACCTTGCATATCTCCAATCCGCACAGAGGCTGAATCCCCTTCAGGCCTAGTGGGCCTTGTTTTTTGCCCAATTTAATTTTGTCCTTCATTTTTGTCCAGCTGACAAGAACATTAAAGCCCTTGCACTGTCTAGAGCATTCCTGCCTCCTGACTCTGATGAAGAACCACAACACATCATCGAGCCATCCTGGTTAGTGTCCATAGCCTCAGTTAATCTTGCTCGGCTTCCCCTGGGAAAGACTCATGTGCCCACTTCGGACCGGAGTCATGTCCTCCAGTGGGGTCACTCTTCCAAGTTGGCTGGCCATAACGGTCAGAAAAAGACTCTGCAACTCATCTCCCGTTACTACTGGTGGCCCACCATTGGCAAAGATATCCAGGAGGATGTTGCAGCCTGTCCTTCCTGTGCCTGCAACAAGACTGCTAAACATCTGCCATCTGGGCAGCTATTACCTCTTCCTATTTCTTCAGCTCCCTGCCAGCACATTGTGATGGACTTCGTTTTGGATCTTCCCATCTCTTCCGGCTGTTCTGTTGTCTGGGTTGTGGTGGATCGCTTCTGGAAGATGGCCCACTTCATTCTGCTACCTGGCCTTCCATCTGCTCCTGAGCTTGCTGACCATTTCATACAGCACATCTTTCCATCTTCATGGGTTTCCTCTCCACATTGTGTCCGACAGGGGTGTCTAGTTCACCTCCAAGTTCTGGAGAGCAGTTTATAAATTAGTGAAAGTGGAACTGGACTTTGTTTTTGCATACCACCCTCAATCCAATGGGCAAGTGGAGAGGACCAATCAAATCTTGTCCGGATTCCTGCGCCACTTCGTCAATGCGCATCATGATGACTGCGTCAAGTTGCTGCATTGGGCAGAATTCTCTTATAATAATCAAGTAATTGAATCCTCAGGAAGATCTCCCTTTCAGATTGTGTTTGGACTCCAACCCGGGATCCCTCTTTCCATCTCTGGGTCTTCAGGCGTCCCTGACACCTTTATAGAGGAATTCTCAATAGTGTGGAGCGACACCAAAGTCGCCTTGGAGAAAGCCTCACGTATGCAGACAAAAGATTCCTGGATGCTCCAATCTTTCATCCCAGAGATAAGGTGTGGCTCTTCTCCAGGCACATCCATCTGAAGGTGCACTCCTACAAACTGGGTACCCGCTTCATTTGTCCTTTTGAAGTCTTGAAACAAATCAGCGCAGTCTCATACAAATTGAAATTGGCTGCTTCTTTACGTGTGCCTAACTCTTTCCATGTTTCCCTCCTCAAACCAGTAGTTTTGAGCTCCTTCTTTAAGGACCCAGGTTCCACTCCTGATCCTGTCAGTGAGGAGGATGTCTTTGAGGTAGAAAATATCTTAGCCACTAAGAAAGTAAGGGTTAAGACCTATTTTTGGTGGATTGGAGGGCTTTTGGTCCTGAGGAGAGGTCATGGGAGCCTAAAGAAAACATCCAGGCCCCTCTCCTACTGAAAAGATTCTATGCAGGCTTAAAAAAGAGGGGGTGTAAAGAGGGGGATACTGTTACACCCGGTCCTGGTCCCATACCTTCATGGGGTCCCCATCAGGACTCCCAATCTGTGCCGGGCCACGCCATCCTGCTGCAGCCTCTGCTTCCTCTCTTTCCCCTGCTTCCTGGCGTGTGGCCAGCAGGTTCACACGTAGAGTACATAGGTCGCACGCGTGCACTCCTGGTCTCTTAAAGACACAGCACGCATTTTTCAAAAGTACTTCTGACCAATTGCACGTTAGTGTTTACTATTTCTAGCCCCTCCGCCATAGGAAGGGTCCTGAAGCAACAAGTATCCTCTGTTACTAGCTTCTGGCTTCCGCTAGTGAGTGCTTTAGCTTTTGAAGTGTTCTGTCAGTGCTCCGCTTACACTGTTTGTCTTCAAAGACTGTCAGCTACCTGTTACCCAGATATCCTGGATGACATCCGTTCTGTCTACGCCAGTTCCATCATGTCCCACCATTCAGCCATCCGTACTTCTGGACAACACCAGTACCACCTGTGCCAGCTCTTACTCGTACACCCGGAACCCACCAGTCAGCTCCACGACATCTGTTAACCCTGCTTGTCTGTCTGTCCCACTGGGCCAGATGCCACGTGTCCGGGGTCTAACTGGAGGTAGTACCCATGTCCCCCAGGCATTCCATTCTGATCCTGTCCGAGGGGACTTACCATGGGTGTCTGGGACTACATAGTCCCACCCCTTTTGGAGCCCCCGGACCATGGTCCCAAGGTTCCACAGAAATGTCAATAAAAAACAAATGTGAACTTCACCACCTGTGCCTCCGCTTTCATTTATTACAATATGCGACATTGACTCATTTCAGGTGACTATGCACTCTTAATCATGATCATGATATATATCTATACCCCCCAGTGGTAAATGTTTTCAGCCCATGCACTTAGTGAATGCCCATAACTAGTCCCGGTAATGGGAAAAAAATATTTTCTGAGTCCCTCCACTACGTCTCTTCAAAGGGGTATTGGAGTCCCTTCTTATTTTTGGCATCCCTTGCACTTAGTGCATTGATTTGCCAGTCTAGGACACCCACTCTTTACTCCTTAGTAATTGAAAAAATGATTTTCTGAGGCTCCTCCTTCTTGTTAAGGGAGAATTTTTTTTAGACAAAATAGTTGGTAGGTTCTATTAGTATATATTCCAGCATCTTGTGGGCTGTCAGGTGATCATGACATAGGGAGTTCTCACACTGCATACAGGATTTCACAACCAGGACAGGAGACTTTGTACAGTAAATACAGAAGATCATGGTCTTCTTCATATCATGCTGAGTAGATGCGAAACGTTCCACTATATTCCCCAGCATGGTTGATGAAATTCCCTAATAATACTGCCCTTATCTGTAAATCGGTGTGTTGTGGCAATAGGGATGGCATATTATAGGCATCTAGTCAGGGACTGTTGCCTTATAAATTATAATACTTGCTGATGCAGCCTAAAAAAAGTCACATCATATCAAGATAACATCTATTCTATTGTCATGATCCCACCAGGGGGACTGTAAGTGGATAGCATGACCCACACACAATGGGATGGAAATGGGGAGAGAAAGGCTCTACCGATAGGGAATGATGGACAGGACACCTCCTGAGCTCCAAACTGAGCTTGTCCCTGCACTCCCCTAACGCCTTAAGCACGTGCTTTCCCCAGCTGCAATCACAAACCTCGTCCCTCGCTGTCACCTTGCACCGCCCTGGCTAGTGCACTGGCCGGCAAGTTCTCTAGCCTCACCATTGCAGATGGTACAAAAGAGGGAGTGGTGACAAGAATGAGACAGACAAAGTAAAAACACTATGTAGCTTCCAGACTCCACTGCTAAGCTCCACGCCGCAGAGGACACAGAAACAGGACTCCAAACTACAGAATTTATTGTATAATTAATTGAAATCACTTTCTCATCAGAGCGTACCATGTGTTGTCTTATCATGTACTAACTTATAACCCTTATGTTTTTATAATTATTGAACGAATAAAGATTTGTATATTATTTTAATAAGAGTTCTCCAGTCTTTTTGATAGGATAAGCTGGTAATTTAGGAGATACCATCTCCCTTTTTCGTTTTTGCGTTTTCGTTTTTTTGCTCCCCTCCTTCGCAGAGCCATAACTTTTTTATTATTCTGTCAGTATGGCCATGTGAGGGCTTATTTTTTGCGGGACGAGTTGTACGACACCATTGGTTTTACCATGTCTTGTACTAGAAAACGAGAAAAAAATTTCAAGTGTGGTGAAATTGCAAAAAAGTGCACTCCCACACTTGTTTTTTGTTTGGCTTTTATGCTAGGTTCAGTAAATGCTAAAACTGACCTGCCATTATGATTCTCCAGGTCATTAGGAGTTCATAGGCACCAAATATGTCTAGGTTATTTTTTATCTAAGTGGTGAAAAAAATTACAAACTTTGCTAAAAAAAAAAAATGTGCAATTTTCCGATACCCGTAGCATTTCCATTTTTCATGATCTGGGGTTGGGTGAGGGCTTATTTTTGCATGCAGAGCTGACATTTTTAATGATACCACTTTGTGCAGATACATTCTTTTGACCGCCCATTATTGCATTTTAATGCAATGTCGCGGCAACCAAAAAACCATAATTCTGGCGTTTTAATTTTTTTCTCGCTACACCGTTTAGCGATCAGGTTAATCCTTTCTTTTTAGTGATAGATCGGGCGATTCTGAATGCGGCAATACAAAATATGTGTAGGTTTGATTTTTTTTATGTTTTATTTTGAATGGGGCGAAAAGGGGGTGATTTAAACTTTTATAATTTTTTATTTTTTTTCATATTTTTTAAAACATTTTTTTTTTACTTTTGCCATGCTTCAATAGTCTTCATTGGAGGCTAGAAGCTGGCATAGCCTGATCGGCTCTGCTACATAGGAGCTATCCTCAGATCCCCCCTATGTAGTAGAATTATAGGTTTGCTTTGAGCGCCGACCACAGGGTGGCGCTCACAGCAAGCCGGCATCAACAACCATAGAGGTCTCAAGGAGACCTCTGGTTGTTATGCCAATGCATCGCTGACTCCCGATCATGTGACGGGGGTTGGCGATGCGCACATTTTTGGCCCGATGGCCAGAAGCGGTAGTTAAATGCCCCTGTCAGCGTTTGACAGCGGCATTTAACTAGTTAATAGCGGCGGGTGGATTCGCGATTACATCTGCCACTATTGCGCGCACATGTCAGCTGTAGTGTTGAGCATTCCGATACCGCAAGTATCGGGTATCGGCCGATATTTGCTGTATCGGAATTCCGATACCGAGATCCGATACTTTTGTGATATCGGGAATCGGTATCGGGATCAATATTAATGTGTAAAATAAAGAATAAAAATAAAAAATATTGATATACTCACCTCTCCGATGCAGCCTGGACCTTACCGATGTAACCAGCAGCTTCCGTTCCTAAGAATGAGTGCTTGAAAGACCTTAGATGACGTCGCGGCTTGTGATTGGTTGCGTGGCGGTCACGTGACCGCTCACGCGACCAATCACAGGCCGCGACTAGGGTTGAGCGACTTACATTTTTTTAAGATCGAGTCAGGTTATGCGAAACCCGACTTTGTCCAGAGTCGAGTCGAGTGCAGTCGGCCGATTATCGCTAAAAGTCGGGGATCGACCGAAACACGAAACCCAATGCAAGTCAATGGGGAAGCATAGTCGACAGTGAGTGGAGGCCAGGAAAACACCTACAGTGCCCATTTTAATGCCAAAAACATCCATTCTTGTTTCTGAAGCTTGTCAATCTTAATTAACTTTATAATAATAGTTGGGCATTGGAAATTGGGGGTCATTTGGCAAAAGTTGTGGGGGGTAGGGCTGGTTCAAGGTTTTAGTGGGCCCAGGAAACGTGGACTACATCACGGCGGTGGAGCAGTGAGAGGTAAGTATGTCAAGTTTGCAAGTGCTGTGATCCTAAGCAAGCAGGGGGGGCCCACTCGTTGGCATTGGCACAGGGCCCCTCAAAGTACAGCGGTGTGTTTGCACGGCGGGGGCGCCTCCCACCAGCAGCGACACTTTTGCGTACTCTGAGGGGCCCTGTGCCAGTGACATCGCCAACGAGTATGCCCCCCACCTGATGAAGGAACCTGCACTTTCATCTGCACCTTCCTCTTTGTCCCTGTGTAAGGTGGTATAACATGCGGGAAGGGGAACCTTACTTTCAGCAGGGTCAGATTCTGGCTGTGTAGAGTGCAAGGGGAATGTAGTGGTCTAGGTCAATGTACCAGCAGACTCATGTAGCAGTGGCTGGGCAATGGGCAGGATGAGGAGGAAACACAGATATAGGGCCAAAGAATAAAGTAGGCTAAATGCAGTTCAAAATTGGTAACAGGACTAAACAGGTGGCATTGCTTTGTTAAGTGGAGTAGCAAACCCAGGAGCAGCAGACACTGTTTTAAGGGCCCAACCACACTAGTAGGCCAAATGCAGTTTAATATCTGCTACTATAGGCCAAAAGCCTAAAGACTGAAGCTCAGCTTTATACAGTTGAGGACAAACACCAGGGAGCGGCAGACACCGTTAGTAGGCCCTAACCACAAATTTTTTTAAAAACAGCACTTAATGAGAGCCAGAAGGTTGAAGCTCAGCTTTATACAGTTGAGGACAAACACCAGGGAGCGGCAGACACCGTTAGTAGGCCCTAACCACCAATTTTTTTTAAAAACAGCACTTAATGAGAGCCAGAAGGTTGAAGCTCAGCTTTATACAGTTGAGGACAAACACCAGGGAGCGGCAGACACCGTTAGTAGGCCGCAACCAAAGTTGAAGGCCAAATGCTGTTTAATATCTGATACTATAGGCCGAAAGCCAGAAGGTTGAAGCTCAGCTTTATACAGTTGAGGACAAACAACAGGGAGCGGCAAACAGAGGTATTAGGCCCCAAACACCAATTTTTTTTTAAAAAAGCACTTAATGAGAGCCAGAAGGTTAAAGCTCAGATTTATTCAGTTGAGGAGAACTCCAGTGAGCGGCAAACAGAGGTATTAGGCCCCAAACACCAATTTTTTAAAAAAAAGCACTTAAGGAGAGCCAGAAGGTTGAAGCTCAGATTTAGACAGTGGAGGACAATTTGAATTAGGGACTGCAGACAGACTTAGTAGGCTGTCCCCTGTGGACCATGCATCCACCACATTAACCCATTGCGCCGTAATGGACACGTAACCTTCCGTGGCCATGCCTACAGGTCCATGCGTCTGTTGTCAGGTGCACCTTTGTACTCACAGATTGCCAGAGTGCATGGACAATGCGGTCTTTTACATGCTGGTGGAGGGTTGGGATGGCTTTTCTCGCAAAAGAAGTGTCGACTGGTTAGCTTGTAGCGTGGTACAGCGTAGTCCATCATGGCTTTATTAATATTAAATAAAATATATAAATAGGCTCTATGAACTTTTAAATAGGTTCCAGGGGTACACGGGCAGCATTGGTGTGGTCAGCGGAGATGGATTGCAAGGAGGGACCGCAGACAGGCTAACGAAGGCCTAAAATAACAAAAAATAGGCTCATGGCAGTTTTAAATAGGTTACATGGATACACAGGCAGCATTGTGGTCAGTGGAGTAGTACTGCAAGGAGGGACTGCAGACAGGCTAATGAAGGCCCGCAGACAGGCTAAAGAAGGCCTAAAATAACAAAAAATAGGCTCAAGGCAGTTTTAAATCGGTTACATGGATACACAGGCAGCATTGTGGTCAGTGGAGGAGTATTGCAAGGAGGGACCGCAGACAGGCTAATGAAGGCCCGCAGACAGGCTAATGAAGGCCTAAAATAACAAAAAATAGGCTTTAGGCAGTTTTAAATTGGTTACATGGATACACAGGCAGCATTGTGGTCAGTGGAGGAGTACTGCAAGGAGGGACCGCAGACAGGCTAATGAAGGCCCGCAGACAGGCTAATGAAGGCCTAAAATAAAAAAAAATAGGCTCAAGGCAGTTTTAAATCGGTTACATGGATACACAGGCAGCATTGTGGTCAGTGGAGGAGTATTGCAAGGAGGGACCGCAGACAGGCTAACGAAGGCCTAAAATAACAAAAAATAGGCTCAAGGCAGTTTTAAATCGGTTACATGGATACACAGGCAGCATTGTGGTCAGTGGAGGAGTATTGCAAGGAGGGACCACAGACAGGCTAACGAAGGCCTAAAATAACAAAAAATAGGCTCAAGGCAGTTTTAAATCGGTTACATGGATACACAGGCAGCATTGTGGTCAGCGGAGGAGGATTGCAAGGAGTGTCTGACACAGTTAGTACTCACAAAAAATAAATAGATGTTAATGTCTTGCAAAACAACAACAAAAAAAGTGTGGCATACTTAGGTACAGGGGTGGGTGTCATGATTCCCCAATGGCATGGGAACATCAGAAGCACCAAATAACAGACTAGCTCTCGGGTGATGGAACCTCAAGCTGACCGTGACCTAAATCTACCACACAACTAACAGTAGCCAGGGAGCATTCCTACGGCTGCCTAAATGCCACGCGCCAGCCGGAGAACTAACTACGCCTGGAAGAGGAAGGAACAGACCTGGCTTACCTCTAGTGAAATTCCCCAAAGATGATAGTAGCCCCCACATATATTAACGGTGAGTTCAGAGGAAAAGACATACACAGTATGAAGGTAGATTTAGCAAAGCGAGGTCCACTTACTAGATAGAGGAAGGATACAAAAGAGGACTTCACGGTCAGCTGAAAAACCCTTTCAAAAACCCATCCTGAGATTACTTTAAGACTCCTGTGTCAACTCATGACACAGGAGTGGCAATTTCAGTCCACAAGAGCTTCCAGTAACAGGGAATGACAAAACTGTAAACTGGACAAAAAAATACAAAACAAAAAGGACAAGAGTCCACTTAGCTGATCAGCAGACTAGTAGCAGGAACATGCAACTGAATGACGCAGGTTACAATGATGACCGGCAAGGAAGTGACTGGAGAGCAAGGCTAAATAGGGAATTCCCTAAACTGATGGAAACAGGTGAGCTGAGGGAGAAAAGCACACACAAGCCTCCAGTACCACCAGCCACCACCAGGGGAGCCCAAAAAGCGGATCACAACAGTACCCCCCCTTAAGGAGGGGGCACCGAACCCTCACAAGAACCGCCAGGGCGACCTGGATGAGCCCTATGAAAGGCACGAACCAAATCCGAGGCATGAACATCAGAGGCAGTTACCCAAGAATTATCTTCCTGACCATAGCCCTTCCACTTAACCAGATACTGGAGTCTCCGCCTGGAAATACGGGAGTCCAAGATCTTCTCTATAACGTACTCCAATTCACCCTCAACCAGCACAGGAGCAGGAGGCTCAGCAGAAGGAACCACCGGCACCTCGTATCTCCGCAACAACGACCGATGGAACACATTATGGATAGCGAAAGATGCCGGAAGGTCCAAACGAAAGGAAACAGGGTTAATAATCTCCAAAATCCTATAGGGACCGATGAACCTAGGCTTAAATTTAGGAGAAGAAACCCTCATTGGGACAAAACGGGAAGACAACCACACCAAGTCCCCAACACGAAGGCGAGGACCAACCCGACGCTGGCGGTTAGCAAACCGCTGAGTCCTCTCCTGGGACAAATTCAAATTGTCCACCACTTGTCCCCAAATCCGATTCAACCGATCCACCACAGCATCTACTCCAGGACAATCCGAAGATTCCACCTGACCAGAAGAAAAACGGGGATGAAACCCCGAATTGCAAAAGAAAGGGGAAACCAAAGTGGCAGAACTAGCCCGATTATTAAGAGCAAACTCCGCCAACGGCAAAAAGGCAACCCAATCATCCTGATCCGCAGACACAAAACACCTCAAATACGTCTCCAAAGTTTGATTAGTTCGCTCCGTCTGGCCATTAGTCTGAGGATGGAAGGCAGACGAAAAAGACAAATCAATGCCCAACCTGGCACAGAATGCCCGCCAAAATCTTGAAACGAACTGGGTACCCCTATCAGAAACGATATTTTCAGGAATACCATGCAAGCGAACCACATTTTGAAAAAACAAAGGAACCAACTCAGACGAGGAAGGCAACTTCGGTAATGGCACCAAATGAACCATCTTAGAAAAACGGTCACACACCACCCAGATAACAGACATCCTCTGAGAGACAGGAAGATCAGAAATAAAGTCCATAGAGATGTGCGTCCAAGGCCTCTTTGGAATAGGCAAGGGCAACAACAACCCACTAGCCCTAGAACAACAAGGCTTGGCCCGAGCACACACATCACAAGACTGCACAAAAACACGCACATCTCGAGACAGAGATGGCCACCAGAAGGATCTAGCCACCAAATCCCTGGTACCAAAAATTCCAGGATGACCCGCCAGCGTAGAAGAATGAACCTCCGAGATGACTCTACTGGTCCAATCATCAGGAACAAACAGTCTACCAGGTGGACAGCGATCAGGTCTATCCGCCTGAAACTCTTGCAAAGCACGTCGCAGATCTGGGGAAATAGCGGATAATATCACCCCATCCTTAAGGATACCTGTAGGTTCCGAATCACCAGGGGAATCAGGCTCAAAACTCCTAGAAAGGGCATCCGCCTTCACATTCTTAGAACCTGGTAGATATGAGACCACAAAATTAAACCGAGAGAAAAACAACGACCAGCGCGCCTGTCTAGGGTTCAGGCGCCTGGCAGACTCAAGGTAAATCAGATTCTTGTGATCAGTCAAAACCACCACCTGATGTCTAGCACCCTCAAGCCAATGACGCCACTCCTCAAATGCCCACTTCATGGCCAAAAGCTCCCGATTACCGACATCATAATTTCTTTCGGCGGCAGAAAATTTTCGAGAAAAGAACGCACAAGGTCTCATCACTGAGCAATCGGAACTTTTCTGCGACAAAACCGCCCCCGCTCCGATCTCGGAAGCATCGACCTCAAACTGAAAGGGGAGAGAGACATCGGGCTGGCGCAACACAGGGGCAGACGAAAAGCGGCGCTTAAGTTCCCGAAAGGCCTCCACAGCGGCAGAGGACCAATTGGCAACATCAGCACCCTTCTTAGTCAAATCCGTAAGAGGCTTAGCAACACCAGAAAATCCAGTTATAAATCGACGATAAAAATTAGCAAAGCCCAAGAATTTCTGAAGACCCTTTAGAGAAGTAGGCTGCGTCCAGTCACAAATAGCCCGAACCTTGACAGGGTCCATCTCAACAGAAGAAGGGGAAAAAATGTTCCCCAAAAAAGAAATCTTTTGAACCCCAAAAACACACTTAGAACCCTTTACACACAGAGAATTCTCCCGCAAGACCTGAAAAACCCTCCTGACCTGCTGAACATGAGACTCCCAGTCCTCAGAAAAAATCAAAATATCGTCCAAATACACAATCATAAATTTATCCAGATATTCACGGAAAATATCATGCATAAAGGACTGAAAAACTGAAGGTGCATTAGAAAGGCCGAAAGGCATCACCAAATACTCAAAGTGGCCCTCAGGCGTATTAAATGCGGTTTTCCACTCATCCCCTTGCTTAATTCGCACCAAATTATACGCCCCCCGGAGATCAATCTTGGAGAACCACTTAGCCCCCCTTATACGAGCAAACAAATCAGTAAGCAGCGGCAACGGATACTGATATTTGACTGTAATTTTATTCAGGAGTCGATAATCAATACAAGGCCTCAGCGAGCCATCCTTTTTAGAGACAAAGAAAAACCCAGCTCCTAAAGGTGATGAAGAAGGACGAATATGTCCCTTTTCCAGGGACTCCTTAACATATTCTCGCATGGCATCATGCTCAGGTACAGATAGGTTAAACAAACGACCCTTTGGAAATTTGCTGCCTGGAATCAGATCTATGGCGCAATCACACTCTCTGTGGGGAGGGAGAGAACCAATTTTAGGCTCCTCAAAAATATCCCCAAAATCCGACAAAAAAGCCGGAATCTCAGAGGGAATAGATGACGAGATAGAAACCAAAGGTATGTCCCCATGAGCCCCCCGACATCCCCAGCTTAACACAGACATAGTTTTTCAGTCCAGTACTGGGTTATGAGATTGTAACCATGGTAATCCAAGCACTAAAACATCATGTAGATTATGCAACACGAGGAAGCGAATCACCTCCTGATGGTCTGGAGTCATACGCATAGTCACTTGCGTCCAGAACTGTGGTCTATTACAAGCCAGAGGTGTAGAATCTATACCCTTTAGAGGTATAGGAACTTCCAGAGGCTCCAAATCAAACCCACAGCGCCTGGCGAAGGACCAATCCATGAGACTCAGAGCGGCGCCAGAGTCCACATAGGCATCCACGGTAATAACTGATAATGAACAAATCAGAGTTACAGACAGAAGAAATTTAGACTGTAAAGTGTCAATAGAAACAGACTTGTCAACCTTCCTAGTACGTTTAGAGCATGCTGATATAACATGCGCGGAATCACCACAGTAGAAGCACAAGCCATTTTTGCGCCTATAATTCTGCCGCTCGCTTCTTGACAGAATTCTGTCACATTGCATTTTCTCTGGCATCCCTTCAGAAGATACCGCCAAATGGTGCACGGGTTTGCGCTCCCGCAAACGCCGATCAATCTGAATCGCCATTGTCATGGACTCATTCAGACCTGTGGGCGTAGGAAACCCCACCATGACATCCTTAACGGCATCAGAAAGGCCCTCTCTGAAATTTGCCGCTAGGGCACACTCATTCCACTGAGTAAGCACAGACCATTTACGAAATTTTTGGCAGTATATCTCAGCTTCATCTTGCCCTTGAGACAGGGCTATTAAAGCTTTTTCAGCTTGAATCTCCAAATTAGGTTCCTCATACAGCAACCCTAAAGCCAGAAAAAACGCATCCACATTGAGCAACGCAGGATCCCCTGGTGTCAATGAAAATGCCCAATTTTGAGGGTCACCTCGCAGCAAAGAAATCACAATCTTAACCTGCTGAACAGGATCTCCAGAGGAGTGAGGTCTGAGAGAAAGGAATAATTTACAATTACATTTGAAATTCAGAAACCGAGATCTATCTCCGGAAAATACCTCTGGTGTAGGAATCTTAGGTTCAGAAATAGGAGTACGTATAACATAATCTTGTAAATCCTGAACCTTCGTAGCAAGATTATTAAAACCTGCAGCCAAACTCTGAGGGTCCATCCTTAAACCGGAGAGATCAGAGCCATTCAAGGGTTAGAAGGAGAGGGAGACAAAGACTGCAATTAGAGCTGAAATGCAACTGATTCAACTATAAAGCAAGCACCAAGGAAAAAAAAAAAAAAAAAAATTGCAGACTTCTTTTTCTCTCCTTTCTTCTGCCAACAGTTTTAACAGCGGCCGGTCATACTGTCATGATTCCCCAATGGCATGGGAACATCAGAAGCACCAAATAACAGACTAGCTCTCGGGTGATGGAACCTCAAGCTGACCGTGACCTAAATCTACCACACAACTAACAGTAGCCAGGGAGCATTCCTACGGCTGCCTAAATGCCACGCGCCAGCCGGAGAACTAACTACGCCTGGAAGAGGAAGGAACAGACCTGGCTTACCTCTAGTGAAATTCCCCAAAGATGATAGTAGCCCCCACATATATTAACGGTGAGTTCAGAGGAAAAGACATACACAGTATGAAGGTAGATTTAGCAAAGCGAGGTCCACTTACTAGATAGAGGAAGGATACAAAAGAGGACTTCACGGTCAGCTGAAAAACCCTTTCAAAAACCCATCCTGAGATTACTTTAAGACTCCTGTGTCAACTCATGACACAGGAGTGGCAATTTCAGTCCACAAGAGCTTCCAGTAACAGGGAATGACAAAACTGTAAACTGGACAAAAAAATACAAAACAAAAAGGACAAGAGTCCACTTAGCTGATCAGCAGACTAGTAGCAGGAACATGCAACTGAATGACTCAGGTTACAATGATGACCGGCAAGGAAGTGACTGGAGAGCAAGGCTAAATAGGGAACTCCCAAAACTGATGGAAACAGGTGAGCTGAGGGAGAAAAGCACACACAAGCCTCCAGTACCACCAGCCACCATCAGGGGAGCCCAAAAAGCGGATCACAACAGGTGGGCTCATCTGCTGAGTTTCTGACAAAGTAATTTGGCAGTAAGTATTTACTGGTGTCAATATAGGACAGTGACCCAGACTACTTTAACTAGCAGCATAGATGTCAACAAATTGGTATTGTCAGTGCCAGGCATTGAATGATGTCAGCGCATAGACTAAACATTGGTGGAGCTGTGCGAGATAATTTTGCACGTGGTAGAGCACAGTTTGAGCTGGGGGGGGGGAACTCTCTTGTGGCCGGCGGTACCGTTCCCAGGGCCCCTCATGTTACAACGGTGTGTCTGACGTTGGGTGCGCACCACCACCGCCAGAGACACTTCATTGTACTATGAGGGACCCAGTGGCAGTGCCGTCGACCAAAAGTGGGCACACCCACCTCTTCAGACAAACAGCACTGTAACGGGTGCTTGCGCCAAGTGGCGAGACCACGGCCCCGTGGGGGGAATTTTCCCATTGAGGGAGGTGTAAACATGTCGTATGCTGGACAAACAGCTGCTGCAAATTAAGAGATTGGAACACTCAGTAAGACCAGTCCACAAGCAAGACCTTTTTATAGGAAAGCTAGGTGTCAGCCGGGAAAGGTGGGGCAAAATAATTTGAAATGCAGGAGTGGTTCATTTTAATGAAGGTGAGATCATCCACATTTTGGGTAGCCAGACGAGTCCTTTTTTCAGTTAATATTGAACCAGCAGCACTGAATACTCTTTCTGATAGCACACTAGCTGCTGGGCAAGCAAGCTCCTGCAATGCATATTCTGCCAATTCAGGCAAGGTGTCTAATTTGGATGCCCAGTAATCAAATGGGAATGACGGTTGAGGGAGAACATTGATAAGGGATGAAAAATAGTTAGTAACCATACTGGACAAATGTTGTCTCCTGTCACTTTGAATAGATGCTGCAGTACCTGTCCTGTCTGCGGTCATTGCGAAATCCCTCCACAACCTGGTCAGAAAACCCCTCTGTCCAACGCCACTTCTGATCTGTGCACCTCTAACACCTCTGCCCTGTAGCCCCCTGCAGCTTGTGTGAGAACCATCACCGGCGCTGTGTGCTGGGAATGCCTGAATCAAACGGTCTACAAGAGTAGCTTGTTTGGTTGCTAATATTTGTTTGAGGTTCTCATGTGGCATAATATTTTGCAATTTGCCTTTATAGCGAGGGTCAAGGATGCAGGCCCACCAGTAATCGTCATCGCTCATCATTTTACTAATGCATGGGTCCCTTTTGAGGATACGTAAGGCATAATCCGCCATGTGGGCCAAAGTTCCAGTTGTCAAATCTGCGGTTGTGCTGGTTTGAGGGGCAGTTACAGGCAAATCTACGTCACTTGTCTGCCTTAAAAAAACAGAACCCGGCCTTGCAACGCCACTAATTTCTGTTGGCCCAGGAGAAGTTTCCTCATTAAAAAAGCACTCATCCCCATCATCCTCCTCGTCCTCCTCCTCCTCTTTGCCCGCTACCGCGTCCTTTTACACGGCCCTGACCAGACAATGGCTGACTGTCATCAAGGCTTTCCTCTTCCTCGGCTGCAGACGCCTGCTCCTTTATGTGCGTCAAACTTTGCATCAGCAGACGCATTAGGGGGATGCTCATGCTTATTATTGCGTTGTCTGCACTAACCAGCCGTGTGCATTCCTCAAAACACTGAAGGACTTGACACAGGTCTTGTAGCTTCGACCACTGCACACCTGACAACTCCATGTCTGCCATCCAACTGCCTGCCCGTGTATCCTCCAACAAATACATAACAGCACGCCTCTGTTCGCACACTCTCTGAAGCATGTGCAGTGTGGAGTTCCACCTTGTTGCAACGTCGATGATTAGGCGATGCTGAGGAAGGTTCAAAGAACGCTGATAGTTCTGCATATGGCTGGAGTGTACGGGCGAACGGCGGATATGCGAGCAAAGTCTGCGCACTTTGAGGAGCAGGTCGGGTAACCCCGGATAACTTTTCAGGAAGCACTGCACCACCAGGTTTAAGGTGTGAGCCAGGCAAGGAATGTGTTTCAGTTGGGAAAGGGCTATGGCAGCCATGAAATTCCTTCCGTTATCACTCACTACCTTGCCTGCCTCAAGATGTACAGTGCCCAGCCATGACTGAGTTTCTTTCTGCAAGAACTCGGACAGAACTTCCGCGGTGTGTCTGTTGTCACCCAAACACTTCATTGCCAATACAGCCTGCTGACGCTTGCCACTAGCTGTCCCATAATGGCACACCTGGTGTGCAACAGTGGCAGCTGCGGATGGAGTGGATGTGCGACTGCGGTCTGTGGACGAGCTCTCGCTTCTGCAGGAGAAGGAGGAGGAAGAGGAGGAGGGGGGCGAACGCCTACAGCCAACTCTTTCCTTGACCGTGGGCTAGGCAGAACTGTCCCAATATTGCTGTCCCCTGTGGACCCTGCATCCACCACATTCACCCAGTGTGCCGTGATGGACACGTAATGTCCCTGGCCATGCCTACTGGTCCATGCATCTGTTGTCAGGTGCACCTTTGTAGTCACAGACTGCCTGAGTGCATGGACGATGCGGTCTTTAACATGCTGTTGGAGGGCTGGAATGGCTTTTCTAGAAAAGAAGTGCCGACTGGGTAGCTCGTAGCGTGGTACAGCGTAGTCCATCAGCGCTTTGAAAGCTTCGCTTTCAACTAACCGGTAGGGCATCATCTCTAATGAGATTAGTCTAGCAATGTGGGCGTTCAAACCCTGTGTACGCGGATGCGAGGATGAGTACTTCCTTTTCCTAACAAGAGTCTCATGTAGGGTGAGCTGGACTGGAGAGCTGGAGATCGTGGAACCAGCGGTGGTGCCGGTGGACATGGGTGACTGAGAGAGGGTTGGAGATGGTATTCTTGCCGGTGCCCTACATGCAGTGTTTCCTACTACTAACCTGGTGATTCCCTGACTGCTTTGGCCTGGCGACGAAAGCTGCACAGATACTGCAGGTGGAGCGGGAAATGGTGGGCTTACAGGGAGGGAAGGGATGTAGCGTTGCTGACTAGCTTCATTGGCCGAGGGTGCTGCAACCTTTAGGGACGTTTGGTAGTTAGTCCAGGCTTGCAAATGCATGGTGGATAAATGTCTATGCATGCAACTTGTATTTAGACTTTTAAGATTCTGACCTCTGCTTAAGGTAGTTGAACATTTTTGACAGATGACTTTGCGCTGATCATTTGGATGTTGTTTTAAAAAATGCCAGACTGCACTCTTTCTACTATCGGATACCTTTTCAGGCATTGCAGACTGAGTTTCTTTAACCGGATGGCCACGCTGTCCTCCAACTGGTTTTGGTTTTGCCACGCGTTTTTGGCCAGATACGGGCCCGGCAGATGGAACCTGTTGTGATGTTGATGCCTGCTGCGGCTCCACCTCCTCCGCTTCAGAACTACTGCCGCCTGCACCCTGTTCCCCCAATGGCTGCCAATCGGGGTCAACAACTGGGTCATCTATGACCTCCTCTTCTATGTCGTGTGCAACTTCGTCTGTGTCACCGTGTAAGCCGGTGGTATTGCGTTCGTGACGGGGCACCATAGTCTCCGCTGGGTTTGATTCTGCCTCAGTACACTGCGAGGGCAATGTTCTGGTCTGAGTCAAAGGAACAGCATAGTAATCTGGCTGTGGCTGTGCATCTGTACACTCCATGTCTGATTCAACTTCGAATGGGCATGGCCTGTTAACTGTTTCACTGTCTAACCCAGGAACGGTATGTGTAAAGAGCTCCATGGAGTAACCTGTTCTGTCGACTGACGCATCCTTCACTGTTGTTCTGGGTGAAGGACACAAGGAAGCGACTTGTTCCTGACCGGGAGCATCCACTGACGATGCACTGCTCTGACATTTGGCACTCTCTGAGGAGGAGGCTAAAGAGCTAGAGGCAGAGTCAGCAATGAAAGCCAATACTTGTTCCTCCTGCTCCGGCTTCAAAAGTGGTTTTCCTACTCCCAGAAAAGAGAGCGTTCGAGGCCTTGTGTAGCCAGACAACGAACCTGGCTTAACAACTCGAGACTTAGGTGCTGTACTTCTTTTACCACGACCACCTGATGCTCTACCACCACTACCATCATTACCAGCTGACAATGACCGCCCACGGCCACGACCTCTTCCACTAGACTTCCTCATTGTTTGCAAAACGTAACCAAAGTAACGGTATTTGTTACTGTAAAACAACTTATAAGGTGAACTCAAACTTCTGTAGGATTTATATATATCTTTATAGGTGCCTGACACTGAAAGGAAAATCAGGCCCAATGTTACACTCTAGGTTTTCTGTGCCCCAATAATTTGAGACAGATGGCACACACAGGACCAGCACTCAAGCAGAAATGCCAATCTTAATCTCCCACTATTTTTTTTTTTGGGGGGGAGAATTAAAAAAAAAAAAAAATATTACACACTAGGTTTTCTGTGGCACACAATGAGAGACAGATGCCACACACAGGACTGGCAGAGAGGCAGACTTACCAATCTTTATCTCCCACTAATTATTATTTTTTTTACAGGGAGAATTTACCCCAAAAAAATAAATGGCCAAGTATTACACAGTGGTTTTCGGTGGCACACAATGAGAGACAGATGCCACACACAGGACTCGCACAGAGGCAGACTTGCCAATCTTTATCTCCCACTACTTATTTTTTTTTTAAAAGGGAGAATTTAGAAAAAAAAAAGGCCCAGTATTACACAGTGGTCTTCGGTGGCACACAATGAGAGACAGATGCCACACACAGAACTGGCACAGAGGCAGACTTGCCAATCTTTATCTCCCACTAATTATTTTTTTTTTACAGGGAGAATTTACCCCCAAAAAATAAATGGCCAAGTATTACACAGTGGTTTTCGGTGGCACACAATGAGAGACAGATGCCACACACAGGACTGGCACAGAGGCAGACTTGCCAATCTTTATCTCCCACTAATTATTATTTTTTTAAAAGGGAGAATTTAGAAAAAAAAAAAAAGGCCCAGTATCACACAGTGGTCTTCGGTGGCACACAATGAGAGACAGATGCCACACACAGAACTGGCACAGAGGCAGACTTGCCAATCTTTATCTCCCACTAATTTTTTTTTTTTTACAGGGAGAATTTACCCCCAAAAAATAAATGGCCAAGTATTACACAGTGGTTTTTGGTGGCACACAATGAGAGACAGATGCCACACACAGGACTGGCACAGAGGCAGACTTGCCAATCTTTATCTCCCACTAATTATTTTTTTTTTACAGGGAGAATTTACCCCAAAAAAATAAATGGCCAAGTATTACACAGTGGTTTTCGGTGGCACACAATGAGAGACAAATGCCACACACAGGACTGGCACAGAGGCAGACTTGCCAATCTTTATCTCCCACTAATTATTTTTTTTTTTAAAGGGAGAATTTAGAAAAAAAAAAAAAAGGCCCAGTATTACACAGTGGTTTTCGGTGGCACACAATGAGAGACAGATGCCACACACAGGACTGGCACAGAGGCAGACTTGCCAATCTTTATCTCCCACTATTTTTTTTTTTTTTACAGGGAGAATTTACCCAAAAAAATAAATGGCCAAGTATTACACAGTGGTTTTCGGTGGCACACAATGAGAGACAGATGCCACACACAGGACTGGCACAGAGGCAGACTTGCCAATCTTTATCTCCCACTAATTTTTTTTTTTTTTACAGGGAGAATTTACCCCCAAAAAATAAATGGCCAAGTATTACACAGTGGTTTTCAGTGGCACACAATGAGAGACAGATGCCACACACAGGACTGGCACAGAGGCAGACTTGACAATCTTTATCTCCCACTAATTATTATTTTTTTTTAAAGGGAGAATTTAGAAAAAAAAAAAAAAGGCCCAGTATTACACAGTGGTTTTCGGTGGCCCACAATGAGAGACAGATGCCACACACAGGACTGGCACAGAGGCAGACTTGCCAATCTTTATCTCCCACTAATTATTTTTTTTTTTTAAAGGGAGAATTTAGAAAAAAAAAAAAAAATGCCCAGTATTACACAGTGGTTTTCGGTGGCACACAATGAGAGACAGATGCCACACACAGGACTGGCACAGAGGCAGACTTGCCAATCTTTATCTCCCACTAATTGTTTTTTTTTTTACAGGGAGAATTTACCCAAAAAAATAAATGGCCAAGTATTACACAGTGGTTTTCGGTGGCACACAATGAGAGACAGATGCCACACACAGGACTGGCACAGAGGCAGACTTGCCAATCTTTATCTCCCACTAATTATTTTTTTTTTTTACAGGGAGAATTTACCCCCAAAAAATAAATGGCCAAGTATTACACAGTGGTTTTCAGTGGCACACAATGAGAGACAGATGCCACACACAGGACTGGCACAGAGGCAGACTTGCCAATCTTTATCTCCCACTAATTATTATTTTTTTTAAAGGGAGAATTTAGAAAAAAAAAAAAAAGGCCCAGTATTACACAGTGGTTTTCGGTGGCACACAATGAGAGACAGATGCCACACACAGGACTGGCACAGAGGCAGACTTGCCAATATTTATCTCCCACTAATTATTTATTTTTTTACAGGGAGAATTTACCCCAAAAAAATAAATGGCCAAGTATTACACAGTGGTTTTCAGTGGCACACAATGAGAGACAGATGCCACACACAGGACTGGCACAGAGGCAGACTTGCCAATCTTTATCTCCCACTAATTTTTTTTTTTTACAGGGAGAAATTACCCAAAAAAATAAATGGCCAAGTATTACACAGTGGTTTTCGATGGCACACAATGAGAGACAGATGCCACACACAGGACTGGCACAGAGGCAGACTTGCCAATCTTTATCTCCCACTAATTATTATTTTTTTTTTAAAGGGAGAATTTAGAAAAAAAAAAAAAGGCCCAGTATTACACAATGGTTTTCGGTGGCACACAATGAGATACAGATGCCACACACAGGACTGGCACAGAGGCAGACTTGCCAATCTTTATCTCCCTGCAGTAATCTCAGAAAAGTAAGGCAGGCAGCTATAAAAAGGACTGCTGCACACAAAAGTGGGGACAAACACACAAGATAGCTGTGCAGAAAGGAAGGAACAACAGGATTTGTGCTTTGAAAAAAGCAGTTGGTTTGCACAGCGGCGTACACACACAGCAACGCAGCTATCAGGGAGCCTTCTAGGGCAGCCCAATGAGCTACAGCGCTGAGGAAAAAAAAATGTAGCTTCCACTGTCCCTGCAAACAAAAGGTGGTGTTGGACAGTGGAAATCGCTACAGCACAAGCGGTTTGTGGCTTTATGTACCCTGCCTATCACTATCCCTGCTTCCTGCTGCAGCAGTAAGATGGCGGTCGGCGGGAACGCCCCTTTATAGCCCCTGTGACGTGGCAGAAAGCAAGCCAATCACTGCAATGCCCTTCTCTAAGATGGTGGGGACTGAGATCTATGTCATCACGCTGCCCACACTCTGCGTCCACCTTCATTGGCTGAGAAATGGCGCTTTTAGCGTCATTGAAACGCGACTTTGGCGGGAAAGTCGCGTACCGCATGGCCGACCCCACACAGGGGTCGGGTCAGTTTCATGAGACGCCGACTTTGTCAAAAGTCGGCGACTTATGAAAATGAACGATCCGTTTCGCTCAACCCTAGCTGCGATGTCATCTAAGGTCTTTCAAGCGCTCATTCTTAGGAACGGAAGCTGCCAGTTACATCTGTAAGGTCCAGGCTGCGTCGGAGAGGTCAGTATATCAATATTTTTTATTTTTATTCTTTATTTTACACATTAATATGGATCCCAGGGCCTGAAGGAGAGTTTCCTCTCCTTCAGACCCTGGGAACCATACAGGATACCTTCCGATACTTGGTGTCCCATTGACTTGTATTGGTATCGGGATCGGCGATATCCGATACTTTTCGGGTATCGGCCGATACTATCCGATACCGATACTTTCAAGTATTGGACGGTATCGCTCAACACTAGTCAGCTGTACAAAACAGCTGACATGTTGCGACTTTGATGTGGGCTCAGCGCTGCAGCCCACATCAAAGGGGAGATACGACATGCACAGTACTAGTATGGCGCATGTCGTGAAGGGGTTAATTTGGCCCAATTATCAGATATTTATAGTGAAATCAGAGCTGCCACGGCTCTCTTTTAATGCGGCTGTTATTTGTGTTTGGTGTGAGAATAGGTGCTTGGTATAATCTTCTGGAAATGTGTGTTAATTTTTTTTCACATACAGTACATCTCTTCCACAGTCCATAACTTGATTGTTTTGCTTCATGCACTCATTGACAGATTTATGTTTTTTATGTTAACCTACACTGAGAAAATCTGCAAAGCTGGTAGTGTTGCTGTCATGTACAAGAAATAAATGTACAAGAAAAAAAAAAAATAATATCACTGTTATCTGAAATTTGTCTATGGTGAGCTGTTGCAGTAGGGATAGCTTACTACAGGCATCTAGTCAGGGTTCACCACCCTGGGCCCTCGAGGAAGCAGAAGCGAAATGCGCATGGGGGCGCGTGTTTGCACTCATGGACACTGACATGGGTAAGATCTACTAGGGCAGCATGGTGGCTCAGGGGCAGCATGGTGGCTCAGTGGATAGCACTGCAGCCTTGCAGTGCTGGAGTCATGTGTTCAAACCCCACCAAGGACAACATCTGCAAAGAGTTTGTATGTTCTCTCCGTTTTTGCGTGGGTTTCCTCCCACATTCCAAAGACATACTGATAGGGAATTTAGATTATGAGCCCCATTGGGGACAGCGATGATAATGTGTGCAAACAGTAAAGCGCTGCGGAAAATGTTAGTGCTAAATAAAAATATTATTATTACACTATTACTAGAGACTAACAATTATCCCTCTGCTACATGGAGGGTCTTTTTGCTAATGAGTGGTCACTTGACCAGTTATGCCTTCACAAGGTTGGACTATAATGTATTTATGGAGCGGGAGGGATATGCTATTACCCTGATTTCTATACATAAATTTGCACCATTTCTTTATATTTATTAATTCTTTACCAGGGGTAATTAGCATATGTGCTGGAGTATGGGAACTACTTTTTTCCATGTCATTTGTCTATGATGTAATTTCATCATTTTACTAGTGTACCATGGCTGAATTCGAGTAGCTGTTTTTTGATAAATGTCAAATTGATTTCTTCTTTATATTACACTATTAAAGTTATGTACTTTTTAATTAATCTTTGAATTGTTGTGGTTAATATGTTCCATTTTTGGTAGTTCCATTTTGTTTGGGAGCTCCATAGGGTATATACCCATGTTGGTCCTAATTGATAGTCCTGGGACATTGCTATAGACTATGGTATCTGTATTTGAGATTGTGTTTCTCATCTAGTCAGGGTTTATTGTCTTATAAATTAAAATTCTTGCTGCAGCTTTTCCCATACTCTCATTGACAGATTTGTGGCTTTTATTGTGATCTGTACTCAGAAATTCATCAGAGTTGGCAGTGTTGCTTGTGTTTCTCCAGAGTTTGTTGCTGCCATGTACAAGAAAAGTTTTTTTTCAGGGCCAGTTCAAATCCCTTCTGTATTCTACACTAATACCGTTCTTATCTGCAATTCATCTATGGTGAGCTGTCCCAGTAGGGATAGCTTATTTCAGGCATCTAGTCAGGGATTATTGACTTATAAATTATAATCCTTGCTGTTGCTTTTTTCCATACACTTAATGACAGATTTGTGTTTTTTATGACGCTACCACTGTGCTCTGCTTTATGGCCAGCGCTGACACAGTCAGTGCAGGAAGCTCTGAGCAGCAGCGCGTAACCCTGTGGACGCCGGGGGACGTGACAGACATCAGAATGTGAGTATGTACTGTTTTTTTTTTACTTTTACAATGGTAACCAGGGTAAATATCGGGTTACTAAGCTCGGCCCTGCACTTAGTAACCCGATGTTTACCCTGGTTACCAGGGTGCTGCAGGGGGACTTCGGCATCGTTGAAGACAGTTTCAACAATGCCGAAGTCGTTCCCCTGATCATTGGTTGCTGGAGAGAGCTGTCTGTGTGACAGCTCCCCAGCGACCACACAACGTCTTACCAACGATCACGGCCAGGTCGTATCGCTGGTCGTGATCGTTGGTAAGTCGTTTAGTGTAACGGTACCTTAAGAGCTGCCTGATGGCCTTTTACAAATAGTGATGGCCACCTGATGACCCTGAAAAAAAATAGTGACTTCTAGAGTCACTCCTTCATAAATTAAACAGGATGTGTCTGATCATGTCTCACACACCACATGGCCAGATAAGGTAGTAAAATGTTAAAATTACATTTCCTGGTGAATGTTTTTTGTCATCATTGAAAGCAATACAAATGTACAAAAACACTGTGTGTGAACATTGCCCAATGTGTGGAGGAGCATTTTATATTCTCTTATTTATTTTCTTTATATACAAGTCACTACATAAAAGTGGCTATAAATTGCTGAACAGTTCTCTCCATAAGAGGAAGAAAATATGCACATCACATTAAAGTGAAGCTGTCAGCAGGATTTTGCTAAATAACCTACAGACGCTGTCAGGTTGGCTGTGTTAAACTGATTAAAATGACACCTGGGGTGAAGAAATCTATACTGTGGTTCTTGTGTAATCAGTGTTAGGGTACTGTCACACTCTGCAACTTTCCAACGATCACGACCAGCGATACGACCTGGCCGTGATCGTTGGAAAGTCGTTGTGTGGTCGCTGGAGAGCTGTCACACAGACCGCTCTCCAGCGACCAATGATGCCGAAGGCCCCGGGTAACCAGGGTAAACATCGGGTTACTAAGCGCAGGGCCGCGCTTAGTAACCCGATATTTACCCTGGTAACCATCGTAAAAGTAAAAAAAACCAAACAGTACATACTCACATTCCGGTGTCCGTCAAGTCCCTTGCCGTCTGCTTCCCGCTCTGACTGAGTGCTGCCGTAAAGTGAAAGCAGATCACAGCGGTGACGTCACCGCTGTGCTCTGCTCTTACATTCCGGCCGGCAGTCAGTCAGAGCGGGAAGCAGACTGCAAGGGACCTGACGGACACCGGAATGTGAGTATGTACGTTTTTTTTTTTTTTTACTCTTACGATGGTAACCAGGGTAAACATCGGGTTACTAAGCGTGGCCCTGCGCTTAGTAACCCGATGTTTACCCTGTTACAAGCGAACGCATCGTTGGATCGGTGTCACACACACCGATCCAACGTTGACAGCGGGAGATCCAGCGACGAAAGAAAGTTCCAAACGATCTGCTACGACGTACGATTCTCAGCAGGGTCCCTGATCGCTGCTGAGTGTCAGACACAGCGATATTGTATGGATATCGCTGGAACATCACGGATCATACCGTCGTAGCGACAAAAGTGCCACTGTGTGACAGTACCCATAGAAGTTTTAAGCTGATGATATGCTCGTGCTCTGGGGTGAGACTGTAGGCAGAGTCTTATCTTCCTGCTCTAGACCAGAGTAACCTGGAAAAGACTTGCCCACAGGCCCACCCCAAAGCACAAATAGTCTGTCTCTATGATGTGGAACATGTTTGTTCCTTGACCCCAGGTATAATTTTAATCATTTTAACACTGCCAACCTGACAGTGTCTGTAAGTTACTTAGCAAACTCCTGCTGATAGGTTCACTTTAATGTGATGTGCATATCATCTTCCTCTTGTGGAGAGAACTGTTCAGCAATTTATAGATGTTAAATTCTTCACTCCAATACACTGCAATGATTTGAATGAATGTGCAAAACATTTAATGCTGGCAAGGAACAATGAAGTGGTATTGATCCCTCATGAAGTTTGATGAGTTTTGAGTAAATAAATCGGCAGACTTGTGATTGAATCGCCAGTGTGTAAGTAATGCGTTACAGAGATGCTAAGATCCATTAACTTTCTTATGCATGCCATACACATTAGAGCAAACAAAGCCAGAGTATTGCCCACAGGCCACATCCATCCCTCTGGCTGTTCCAGTCCAGCCTGTGGACTGAGACAGCTGAAGCAGTGAAACAGTGGCCCATGAGCCGCACTGTGCCCTCCCCCACCTGCTGTCCATCTGCCGCTGTTCACTATCACCACTCTCCGCATCCAGAGGGACATTTGTATGTAAATAGGAGGCTGTTTGGTGCTCATACTGTATATAGGGGTATCATGCTGTATATAAGAGGCTATGTGGGTCTCATGATGTATATAAAAGGCTATGTGGGGCTCATGCTGTATACAGGGAGGCTATGTGGGGTACATGCTGTACATAAAAGGTTATGTGGGGGCTCATGCTCTACAGTGACATGTAAAAGGGTAACAGTGTTTTGAACTTTTGACTTTCAGGCTCCATATCTCACCATCCCCTGCTACTTTAAGCATGAGACTACAATCATTTTAAAGACAATCATCTTGGCTATCTCATACAGAAATTAGATATGCAAGCTACGTGAGGCACATGTTGTACACGGGAGGCTATGTAAAAGCCCTTACTGTATATAGGAGGCTATATGGAGGCTCAAAATGTATGCAGAAGGCTATGTGGGGTCTAATACTGTATAGAGGAGACTACGTAGGGCTTTTCCATTACATAGGAGGCTGTGTGTAGGCTCTATCTGTATATACAGGCTATGTATGGGCCAATACGGTATACGGTGTTTCGGCCCTCCAAAACAGTTATGGACTCTCATGTGGCCCCTCTGGAAAATTAATTGTACACCCCTACATTGGCACGTCATCATCTGTATCCGCCAGTAAGGAGCATAGGGCCTGCTGAATTTTCCACAACAGATAATGTTAGGGAGAGAATGATTATGTGTGTTAGATTTTCAAAAGCCAATTTAGGTTCTCTAGGACATAAATCGATGAAATAGAAGTCTGACAGTGGCTCTCTCTTAGGCCTCTTTTACATGTCAGTGTCTCCGGTACGTGTAGTGACAGTTTTCTCATGTACCGGAGACACTGACACACGTAGACCCATTCAAATGAATGGGTCTATGCACATGTCTCCGTGTTTTCACGGACCGTGTGTCCGTGTTGAAAACACGGAGACATGTCCGCTTATCTCTGGCAGCATGGTCCGCAAAGCATCCCACACACGTGCACACGGAGAACAGTGTGCACTCTCCTCCATGTACATGTTCTGCCCGCAGGAGAGACAGCGCTACAGTAAGCGCTGCCCCCCATGTGTGTGGTGCTGAAGGCGGCATTCACATCTTCTCCCCTGCAGGAGAGAAGAGATGAAAAATCAAGTTTTTGTTCTTTTTTGTTAAAATAAAGTTTGGGGGTCACCTCCCGACTCCATTCCCCCGTGCGCCTGCCCGCTTGCAGAGAAATACTTACCCAGCTCCCTGTCCTGTGTGAGCGGTCACGTGGTACCACATATTACAGTGATGAATATGTGCATATTCATCACTGTAATGAGCGTTACCACGTGACCGCTCACACAGGACAAGCTGCCAGCGCTGAGAGGAGAGTGGAGACATCGCGGGAGATGGGTGAATATTTCTTTGCAAGCGGGCAGGCGCACAGAGGATGGGAGGCGGGAGGTGACCCTCAAACTTTATTTTAAACAAAAAAACTTGATCTTTCATCCCTTCTCTCCTGCAAGCACTGCTTTCAGCTGAGCAGGACAGAAGGGATGAATGCCGCCTTCAGCACCACAAGCAGGGGACAGCGCTTACTGTAGCGCTGTCTCTCCTGCATGGTCCGTGTGGTCCTCAGGTGGCACACGGGCAGCACATGGCTGGCGCATGTGTGCCTCACTAATCTGCCACGTGAGCACACGGACACACGGACACGGATAACTCCGGTACCATTTTCTCCGGTACCGGAATTATCTGGACGTGTGAAACCGGCCTTAGAGGATACAAATATTTTGACAAACCAAGTGTTCCTGTTTGTGGGGTAGTCAGATAAAAAGTTGTCAGTTGAACATTATATCCTGATGCATACGAAAAAGAAAACTTCAACATACAATTCATACAACAACTCAAGTCCAATAGAAATTAGAGACATTAATCCTAATTTACTTAGACCACGAAGTTTTAAACAACATTGCTTTTTGTTGCTATTTTCTGTTCGTTAAACCCTGAAGCATTTTATAATGTGAAAAATAAAGTATTTTCTGCTTTCTAGTAAAAAAAAAACATTGGTTGTAAATTATTTAGGAAAATTGAAATTATTATTATCGTTCAGAGCTTTGGAGGTCCAATTAACAAAGAAAGCACCTTATATTTCTAGTTAAACTGATATGACGCCTACAGAGTCCAAACTGTATCCCCAATGAATGTAAGTTTAAGTAGCTTAGCTGCTTAGCATTCTTAGAGACAAACAAGTGTGCCAGCTCATTATGCAAACCATGTTAAATACTTAAGAAATCAAAACATGAGCACTGCTTTATTCAATGTAGATTTTGGCACATGGGAGATTCTGACAGAATCTTCAATTTACTTCTTTTATAAACAACCTGGGTTAATTAGGAGCTTATTTTCATACAAACATATTGCCAGGTTGTCAATATAAAATAAATGTGTACTGTAAAAATACAATCTACTTAAGAAACGCCTTTTTTAAAAAAAAATAAAAAATTAGCACCTGTTTAGCATTTATTTTTTTTAATTATTGACAATTTTTTTTTTAGATCTTGTCACGACCCACAACAAACACAAACAATGGGATGGGAAAAGGGGAGGAAGGCCCTAATAGTAGGGAAGAAGGGATGGAGCACCTCCTAACACAGTCTGTGCCTATCCCTAAGCACCCTTAACACCCTATATGGGTCCTTCCCCCCACCGCCGTCACGTACTTGGTACCTAGCTGTCATCTCACAAAACCATGGCTAGTGCACTGGCATTCAAGAATGCTAGCCTCAGCACTGTAGATGGTACAAACACAGGGGATAGTGACAAACGTGAGACAGACAAGGTAAATTAACAAGCAACTTAGGTCCAGGCTCTGCTGCCAAGATGCGCACCACAGAGGATATGGAAACAGGACCCCAAACTCCACAGAAGTAGCAGATTCAGCACTGACACCAAGAGATGTAACTGCAAGGCTGGTCTACATAGAAAACTCTATCATTAACAATCAGCTGATGTGTCAATGACTGTTTAAAGGATAGTGGGAGTGGACACCACCCACATCAGCTGACCAGGAAACACAGCAGCTGCCAGCAAGGAAACTGACATTAACTCTTCCTGGCCCAAAAGGAAAAACCACGTTTAAATTAAAGCAGAACTATAGCTGTCATGACTTACACAAAGTGAGTCGTGACAATACCCTCCTATTAATGAGGGGCCTCTGGACCCTTAATCCCAGACTACATTGGAAATGTCATCCTGTAAGGATGCATCAACCCATTAGGATTCACCTCCGCTATCACCTGATCCTCAGGTTTATGGCAAACGCTGCCTGATGGTGATGGAAATAACAAAGTCTCTGGATGCGCAACAAATCTTCAGAGCGATGACCTGTGGAATAGGCTATGTACCTGCATTACCAGAGGTAACTCTAACTGGAGGATCCTAGGGCTGAGGATGGCTGACACCCAATATGGCCTGATCACCCTAGAACTCCTGGTTCCAGATGCGTGCTTACACTTGATGTTTTTAGTGGACACCCACACATACTCATTCACACACAGGTCCGGACCTGAATGTTTATTTCCATGTGTGCATTTGCCAACATATCCCCCTGTGTCATCAAATTCATATCCTCACTATATTTAGGGGCAACCACAACCCTGCCCTAATCCCTCTTCCTGAGAGGATCCTGAGTTTCAGGGTTTGCTTTTGGTCAGAGTTGAATTTTGCTCCTATTCCCTGGTAGCACCTTAGCTGCCTTCACTGGAAAAGAAGGGGTAGATTCAAGAAGGATGACAGAGACTGCAGTTCCCAGACAACAGTCTTTACAAGACTGGTCTCAACTACTTCACTGGGCCGCCAATCTATGACCGGATTGTGTATCTTTAGCCAGAGAAAGCCTAAGTCGATGGGAGTTTGCATCCCCTCCAAGACATAGCATGAGAGGGACTGTTCAAGAAGCGTTCCTATACACAGGTTAATATTGTCTATGACTTGGGTCAGGCTCATCTGCCTGAGAGGGACATAGTCAATCTCATGAATGTAAAGGGGTCTCACCATAGCCCTGCCAATCAGACCATGAGCCTGAACAAAGTGAGAATCCAACAGATTGACCCCAGCTCCACTGTCCACAAGAAACAGTACCATCACAGTCTCCCCACCATCCACCACTTCAGCAGAAATGAAAAACTGAGACATGAAGGAGGAGGAAATGTACACACCCTGGTCACCTCCCTCTATACAACCAGTGGAACATGGCTTTGGTAATGAAGTAATAACTGTGGCCCAAGATGAGAAGACATTAATATAATGATCCTTAAGACCGCAGCAGAAACATGGCCCCGTCCCACGGCGAACAGCAGGCAACCCACTTTGAGTAGAGACTTCTCCCACCTGCATAGGTTTGTCCATCTAGACCAGTGTGTCCTTCTCCCTAGAAAGAACAATGGGGGTAGATTCGGTGTATATCTCTCCCTGAGGCATCTATCCACCCGGATTGCAAGGCCATGGCAGCCTCCAACGACTTAGGAGTAGCATACTGCACCAGAGTATCCTGAAGCCTAGCAGACAGAACCAGACAAAAATGGCTCCTAAGAGCAGGGTCATTCCACTGAGTGTCAGTGGCCCAACTCTGAAACTCTGAGGAGTACTCCTCAGCCGGCCACCCCCCCGCTTGATCTTATGGAGTCTAGACTCAGCCAGGGGGATGCCATCAGGATCCTCATACACCAGCATCAAAGCTGCAAAAAACTCATCCACTGACCGCAAAGATGGTGAATCGGTCAGCAGGGAGAAGGCCCAGGATTAGGTATCTCTTGAAAAGGGAGGCTATAGTCCCCACATGCTGTTCCTCACACCCTGAAGAATGAGGGTGAAGCCTAAAATATAACTTACAGGCTTCCTTAAAGACCAAAAATGTATCTCTCCATCCAGAGAACCTGTCAGGGAGAGATATCTGGGTTCCAGTTGAGCCAAGACATGATCCGAGACCATTAACCCAGAAACCTGCTGAAGCTGCTGCATCACTTGAGATGGCAGCTCTGTTAACTCATCCATGAGGTTCTGGGTCAGGTGAGCAAGAGCCTCTGTTTGCACCATAGGTTCACTGGAAGAATGGTACGGTTGGTGATAATGTCACGACCCACAAGGGTAGGTCTTGCGGACAGCACAACAGACACCAACAACGGGATGGTAAAATGGGGAGAAAGGCTCTAATAGTAGGGAACGAGGGTGGGGCACATCCTAGCACAGCCTGTGCATATCGCTAAGCTCCCCTAATGCCCTATGTGGACCCTTTCCCCATGCCGTCATGTACTTGTTCCCTAACTGTCATCACACTAAACCCTGGCTAGTGCACTGGCCGGCAAGGACGTTAGCCTCAGCACTGCAGATGGTACAAACATAGGGGATAGTGACAAATGCAAGACAGAAAAGGTAAATAAACAAGCAACTTAGTTCCAGGTTCCGCTGACAAGCTCCTCACCACAAAGGATATGGAAACAGGGCCCCAAACTCCACAGAAGTACTAGATTCAGCACTGACACCAGAGAGCTGCAACTGCAAGGTTGGTCTACGTAGAAAACTCTATCACCAACAGTCAGCTGATGCATCAGGTGACTATATAAAGGATGGTGGGAGTGGTCACCACCCACATCAGCTGACCAGCAAACACAGCAGCTGCCAGCAAAGAAACTGACGCTAACCCTTGCTGACCCAAAAGGAAAAAACATTTTTAAATTAAAACAAAACCAGAGCTGTAACGACTTCCACAAAATGAGTTGTTGCATATCTTTTGCTAACACCAGGTTTTTTAAGAATTTTTTAATGTCTTTTTACTGGCATTTTCCATATTTTTTTGTTAATTCCATTCAATAACAAAGAAACTGTTAGTGGATTAGAGGATTTGCATACCAAAACACTTGCAAAGCAATCAAAAAGATGCCTGGACATTTTTGAGGTGTCTCCTGGGCATTCCTATTTATTGGATTTTAAAGAATATAGTGTCTTCAGAGTAGAAACCGCCTGCAGGTTGATCTGTTCACTTTGCACCTTGAGTAGGCTGAAGTGACTCAAGGACACTCATGTCATGGTTTCATCATTCACTGTTGCCTAAGGATGCTCTGAGTGGCAGCTCAGCCATTCTACAGAATATGGAGTGGGATGAACTGTTAGTATAGTGAGGGGCAGCCCAGTCAACCAATCTGAGGTTGGGGCATGCTGGGCTTTAAGCATTTTGATTGACAGCCCTGGTACTCAATATAGCCTAATCTGGGGTGGTTTCCTCCAGGTGCCTCCCGTTCTTGATTATTTGACAACCATTTAGCTGGCAAGCTTTGAGCAGACCATCTTTGCTCTGGTAGGTGTGTGTGCGTTGCTCTGTGTCTATTTCCCTGATCTTTTTGCTGGACCTAGGATTTGTCATGACTATTCATGTGTGTTATCCTTTTTGCTATTAATGCTTTCTGATCTCAGGTACTTGACTGCAGACCTGGCCTCTGATTATCCGTTTGTCTTATCCCCTTATCATGACATACCCTTCATAAATTGGGGCATCTTTTTATCTTATCCACTTGTCTGGATGTACGTTCCTGGCATTGGACTCCTGACTGTAACTTTACCATGCCTTTTTATTGCCGCTCTGTACTATGTGCACCCTGGTATTTGACCTTTGAACCTCCTGACAACCCTGTCTCATGGCTTATCCATGAGTAGTGACTTAGCATTATATGAACAGCAAGTAGTTTTTTGGATACAAATGCATGTTCATTATCTTGACAGTTTAGTTAGCACTAGTGATGGGCAAGCCCATACATGCTCAGGTCCCACAAGTTCGGCCAAACATTTAAAAAAAAATTGGTTTGGGTACCAGAGCAAAATCCGAACTCAAACCCAAACTCAGACCCCATTCAGGTGAATAGGGGGCCTGAAGATCTGTTGTTTGCCAAATTCTCATTTGCATGACAGCACGACAAACACAGGCTCTGATTGGCAATAAGATCATTACCTCCAGTCTGAGAGTTGCATTTACCATGCTATCAGATGACAGCATCTGAGCTAGCAGCTGTGACCAGCAGTAAAAAGGTTACCGCCGGTAACAAACATCAGTTGATGAGAGAGTATGCCTGCTGTTGCTAATAGCAGCAAGAGGAGGCAAGACTGATGAGAGCATTCATCAGCCGACACCTGTGCTATAAATAAATAATACAAAAAATGACATGGGGTCTCTTCTATTCTTGGTAACCAGCGCAGTCAAAACTGACAGCTGTGGGCTGCAACCTTCAGCTGTCAATTTTATCATGGCTGGTTATCAAGAATAAGGTGTCCAATGCCGCTTTTATAAAAATTATTTAAATTAATAAAAATGGCGTGGGCACCTGCCCATTTTTGACAACCAGACAATCTACAGTAGACAGCTGGGGGCTGATATTCTCAGACTGAAAAAAGGCCATGAATATTGCCCCCCAGCCTAAAAATAGCAGCTCACAGCCACCCTAGGAAAAGCTCATCTATTAGATGTGCCAATTCTTGCTCTTCGCCAGGCTTTTCCCACTCATTCTAGTGGGCTGACAAGTAGGGTAGTAGTTTTTGGGTTGAGGGCATCTCTTTTATGGCCGCTGACATCAAGCCCAGGGGTTAGTAATGGAGAGGCATCTATAAGACACTCCCATTACTAACCACATAGTTAAATTGTAAAAAGAAACACAGCACTACTGATGTTACTGCTCTCCATACCAGCCGGCTCACACTGTTACAGGAGCGTAATCATGCTCCTGTAGTGTGTATCATTGAGCTGATGTTAGAAAGATCACCGGAGTTCACTGCTGATGAACCCCGATCACCTCACTTATGGCACCGTGGGCTGCATGAGAACTTTCTAACTTCTTTCTCAGCCCAATATTATTACCCCACTTGCCACCACACCAGTGTAAGTGAAAAGAAAAAGGCTAAGTGCCAGAATTGGCATATCTAATATAAATATATGTACCATTTCTGGGGTGGATGAGAACTGACAATTTTACTCTAGATGGGGCCAATAACCATGACCACTTCTGAGGCTATTGTTATCAGCCTGCATCTGTCTGTTTAGCCTTTGCTAGTTATTGATTATAGGGGAGACCTCACATGATTTTTGGAGGTGTCTCTTCTATAATATCCACTAGGCTAAGCAAACAGCTGTGAGTTGATATTAGTAGCCTGTGAACCTTTATGGATATTGGCCCATTCCCAGTATATCAACATCAGCCCTCAGTATTTGGTTATCTCTCAGCTGTTTATGAAAATTATGTGCGATCCTCAGTATGCTCAATATGCTCAATAACCAGCAAAGGCAAAACAGAGAGCTGAGGGCTGATATCAAAAGCCTAGGAAATGGTCATGGATATTGGCTCCCTCCTAGACAAAACATCATCCCTCACCCATGCTAGGAATGGTGCATCCATAAGATGAACAAAATATGGCACTTAGCCTCCCTCTTCCCACTTGCCCTGTGGCATTGGCAAGTGAGGTAATAGGGTTGGGGTTGATGTCAGCTTTGTTTTGTCAGCTGAAATAAAGTCCTATAGTTACTGATGGATAGGGGTCTTTAAGAATAAAATATTTTATTTGAAATAAAGACACTGAACTTTCTCATGCTAGCGGTGATGTCAGTGAGTGAACAGAGTTCATCAACTATGAACTCCACTCACTGTATTCATGTCACTGCAAGACTCTGATGCTGTGTTGTGATGCACAGCTCAATGTTTCAGCAGGTTGCCAGGCTGAATGCTTGCATCATACCAAAATTCAGCATGGCATCTAGATATAGCAGAGCTAGACTCATCATGGGAGTACTGGATTATCTTCTCAGTGGGCAGGTAAAGAATATGGTTGTCTATTAATATTTGGTCTTTTACAAGGGTCATGGGCATCGGAGGAGGGAAGAAGGTTGTTTGCCAACATCTTGTGGCACATGACCAAATCCATACTCCCTTCAATACTGTGCAGTCATCCTGTCCCCTTTGCAGAAAAGCACCCCAAAGTTAGATTTTTCCCCCACCAGGCTTCATCACGACAGCGTTCTTGGCTTTGTACTCAACCTTCTTCATCCTCCAAACGTGGCAAGTGGAGTTCATACCAAAAATTTCTATTTTGGTCTCATCTGGCAAACATAAAATGGGCCTGGATATGTGGAACCTTGTGTGCCCTGCAGGGTTTTAATCCTTGACGGCGCAGTGTGTTGCTAATGGTAATATTTGAAACTGTGGTCCCAGCACTCTTCAGGTAATTGACCAGGTCCTCCCATTTAGTTCTCAGTAGATTCCTGACCTTTCTCAGATTCATCCTTATACTATGAGGCAAGATCTTGCACGGAGCCCCAGAGCGAGGAAGATTGACAGTCATCTTGTGTTTCTTCCATTTGCTAATAACTGTGCCTACAGTTGTTGCCTTCTCACCAATATGCTTCCCTATTGTCCTGTAGCTCATCTCAGCCTTGTGCAAGCTTAGAAGTTTGTCTCTGGTGTAATTTGACAGCTCTTTGGTCTTAGCCATGATGAAAAGGTTGGAACGTGATTGATTAAGTGTGTGGACAGATGTCTTTTTTACAAGTAACAAGTTCAAACAGGTGCAATTGGATCGCCCCCAGGCGCAGGGAAATATGACACTCGGCACCGGGTGCCTCGGTCTCGGTTCTGGGGATGTCACGGTGGCCCGACCCGGTCCGTGGCCCTGATGAGGGGCGCCCAATTAAAGGTGTAAGTCGTTTGTCAAGTATTCGTGACGCCACCTGTGGTGTTCGGTCAGGATGACCGACGCTGCTAGGGGGTCCGCTGGGGTGATGGAATGGCAGCTAGATGGTATACCTTCCCACAGGTGAAGTATGTCACCAGGGCTTCCCAAGCTGTGTGGATGGTGATAGTGGATGTTGTAAGGCGCGATGAATAACGAGGACACAAAGGTTGCAGTCTCTTTACCTTTTACTGAAGACTTCAGCGTCTGCAGTCCAGAGTACCGCTCGCAGGGCTGGCTGAATCCGGCTGGTCCGAAGGCACATCCAGAGTTCCCTTAGCCAGGAGGAAATCAGTAGCCTTCCTACTAGCACCTGTGTGTTGTAGTACCTCCCTGCTGAGCACCACGGGAAAGTCCTCACAACCTTTGTAGATGTTTCTGATGTTCTCTCTCTCTGTCCCCCAGATGATATGGATAGGACAACCCGTATGAATGGGTGGGCCTGGAGCTATTTTATAGGGACCCTAGAGATGCCCCTCTCCCACAGTTGCCTAAGTGTCTTCTTAGGTATTTAGGTTGGGCAGCCAACTTGGAATTGACTGTCCTGCCGCTGTCTGGAGTAATGCATAGAGTCAGTACTCCCTCAGTGTTCCGGCCACCGGCTACGCGCCTTGGAAGGAGGCTGCTGATCTCAGGGCAGGACTCCTCCCGGTTTTATCTCCTTGTGCTGTGACTTCGGTTCTCACTGTCCACAATATACTTCGCTTTGTGTCCTTTCTTAGGATGCTGCCGCAATGAAGTGCAGGCGCAGCTCCGTAATGTTCTATCTCTTGCTCGGCCTCTGTCAGGGTCCCACCCCTGACAGGACCTCTCTGGGTCAAACCCAGGCTGCTTCTCCCTCAATGTTATCTGGTCGAAGCCCAGTCTGCTTCTTTCTGTCTAACTTCCTATCCAACCCACCAGTTTTACCCATTTGTGAGGAGTGCCCTAGTAGATAGAAGCTTTGCTCCCCCTGGTGGACTGGAGTGTAAAGTGTAGTGTGTGACTGTGATACCTGGCAAGGTGAACTCCTTTAGTACCATCAGACGTAACATCACTCCCCCTGGTGGAAGATCGACATTACTGCAACGACCAGGACTCTGGGGCGCTGCACAATTAATACAGGTAATGAGTGCAGAGTAGGAGGGATTCTTAAAGTAAAACATCTCTATGACAGCCAAAATTTTTGCTAGTTAGTAGGTGACCAAATACTTTTTTCATGCAAGTTAATTATTTAAAAATCATGCAATGTGATTTTCTAGTTGTAATTTTAGATTCTGTCTTTTAGGCCGGGGTCACACTTGTGTGTGCAATGCGAGAAACTCGCGCCAGTCTCTCGCATCAATACCCAGCACTGCCGCTGGCACTCGGGACCGATGCGTTAAGCTACATGCATTTCTATACAGCTGCACACTCCGGTCCCGAGTGCTGGGAATTGATGCGAGTTCCTCGCATTGCACACGCAAGTGTGACCCCGGCCTTAGGCTATGTGCCCACGTTGGAGAATTGAAGCAGAATTTTCTGCTTCAAATCTGCACATCCGTGGCAGGAAACACATGTGGATTTAGATGCATTTTTTACTCATTTTTTACTTGTAATTAATGCCTTCTGCATGTGTTTTTCATGCGATTTTCAAGCATTTTTTTAATGCATGTCTATGGGTGAAGACAGGGCCGGCGTCAGCACCCGGCGCACCCGGGCAAGTGCCGGGGCCCTGGCGAGACGGGGGGCCCACTCACGCTGTCATAGATACAGCACAAGCATCTTCTCACTCGGTCAGTGCAGCCAGGCAGGCACATAGGGGTTAAGAAAGCAGCCAGCCAGCGTGACTGTTTGTGGGCGGAGAGCATGTTCTCCTGCTCTGCTCTTGGCCCCTGGCTGGCGGCTGCACTGCTAAACTGCAGATTCTGGAGGAGCTCCTACTGGCGCCTGAGTGAGTGCAATGATATCCCTGTATTCTGGGGTTCTGGGTGAGCTGGGCGGCTGCAGGTTGCAGCTGAGATGCTGAAGTATACAAACTGCACAGTACCACTCCCCGTGTATATATATATACTGCACAGTACCACTCCCCCTGTATATATATACTGCACAGCACCTCTCCCCCTGTATATATATACTGCACAGCACCTCTCCCCCTGTATATATACACTGCACAGTACCACTCCTCCTGTATATATACACTGCACAGTACCACTCCCCCTGTATATAAACACTGCACAGCACCTCTCCCCCTGTATATATACACTGCACAGCACCTCTCCCCCTGTATATATACACTGCACAGTACCTCTCCCCCTGTATATATATACTGCACAGCACCTCTCTCCCTGTGTATATATATACTGCACAGTACCACTCCCCCTGTATATATATACTGCACAGCACCTCTCCCCTTGTATATATATACTGCACAGCACCTCTCCCCCTGTATATATACACTGCACAGTACCACTCCTCCTGTATATATACACTGCACAGTACCAATCCCCCTGTATATAAACACTGCACAGCACCTCTCCCCCTGTATATATACACTGCACAGTACCACTCCCCCTGTATATATATACTGCACAGCAACTCTCCCCTTGTGTATATATATATATATATATATATATATATACTGCACAGTACCACTCCCCCTGTATATATATATACTGCACAGCACCTCTCCCCTTGTATATATATATACTGCACAGCACCTCTCCCCCTGTATATATATACACTGCACAGTACCACTCCTCCTGTATATATACACTGCACAGTACCACTCCCCCTGTATATATACACTGCACAGCACCTCTCCTCCTGTATATATACACTGCACAGTACCACTCCCCCTGTATATATATACTGCACAGCACCTCTCCCCTTGTATATATATACTGCACAGTACCACTCCCCCTGTATATATATATATACTGCACAGCACCTCTCCCCCTGTATATATATACTGCACAGCACCTCTCCCCCTGTATATATATATACTGCACAGTACCACTCCCCCTGTGTATATATATAGTGCACAGCACCTCTCCCCTATATATATATACTGCACAGCACCTCTCCCCCTGTATATACTGTATATACTGCACAGTACCACTCCCCCTGTGTATATATATACTGCACAGCACCTCTCCCCTGTATATATATACTGCACAGCACCTCTCCCCCTGTATATATACACTGCACAGTACCACTCCTCCTGTCCTGTATATATACACTGCACAGTACCGCTCCTCCTGTCCTGTATATATACACTGCATAGTACCGCTCCTCCTGTCCAGTATATATAATAATATACACGGCACAGTACCGCTCCTCCTGTATATATACACTGCACAGTACCACTCCTCCTGTCCTGTATATATACACTGCACAGTACCACTCCTCCTGTCCTGTATATATACACTGCACAGTACCACTCCTCCTGTCCTGTATATATACACTGCACAGTATCGCTCCTCCTGTCCTGTATATATACACTGCATAGTACCGCTCCTCCTGTCCTGTATATATAATAATATACATAGCACAGTACCGCTCCTCCTGTATATATACACTGCACAGTACCACTCCTCCTGTCCTGTATATATACACTGCACAGTACCACTCCTCCTGTCCTGTATATATATACGGCACAGTACCGCTCCTCCTGTATATATACACTGCACAGTACCACTCCTCCTGTCCTGTATATATATATATATATATACTGCACAGTACCGCTCCTCCTGTCCTGTATATATACACTGCGCAGTACCACTCCTCCTGTCCTGTATATATACACTGCAGAATTTTCAATAGCTATCACTCATGTTAGAAGTGAAATCTGGCATTGTACTATACCTATATTTCTCTGCCGTATCTGTGCATCATAAATCATGGTATGTGTTAAAGGGGCCCACTGAGACTCTTTCGCCTGGGGCCCTCAAAAACCTGGGTGAAGAATTGCCGTGATTCCGCAAAAATAATGAACATGCTGTGTTTTTTTACTGCAATGCATTTCGGCTGCACAACAAAATGCAGCATGGGCACATCAATTGCGGAATGCATTAGAAATTAATGGGATGCTGTTTGTAAGCTACTGTATTTTAAGCATTTCAACAGCGGAAAATCGTGGCAAAAATGCTTAAAAAACGCAATGTGCGCACATAGCCTTACAGTTAAAGAGTACAGACCTCTCCTTTCTTTGTAGGTGGGAAAACTTGCAAAATTGGCAGTGTATCAAATATGTTTTTCCCCATTGTAGGAGGGGCTTTGATAAGAAATAAAAGTAGAGTCTCTCTCATCTATGGGCACCAGCATTTCTGACATTAAAACGTCAATGTTTCACTACATGAAACAAAGCAAACTTACAATTATTATAAAATATTCTGACCATGTCAATCTTTTTGCACCAATTGCGAGGTAGACATTTTTTCCCATTAGATTCTCTTGTTGGTGTGAAAATGCAGTTGTGTAGTCAGAGTATTATTTCTTAAAAGGTTATACTTGCACACAGAATTTTTGCAGTGTTTTTTTTTTGCTGCATTTTTTTCTACAGAAAGGAAACTGCAGTTTTATGAAGTTTCAATCATCTCATGCACACACTTACAGTGGGTACGGAAAGTATTAATACCCATTTAAATTTTTCACTCTTTAATGTACACTCTGAACCCCATCTTGACTAAAAATATCAGAAATGTAGAAATCTGTGCAAATTTAATAAAAAAGAAAAACTGAAATATCACATGGTCATAAGCATTCAGACCCTTTGCTCAGACACTCAAATTTAAGTCACATTCTGTCCATTTCCTTGTGATCCTCCTTGAGATGGTTCTACACCTTCATTGGAGTCCAGCTGTGTTTAATTAAACTGATAATACATGATTTGGAAAGGCACACAACTGTCTATATAGACTTCATCGCTCACAGTGCATGTCAGACCAAATGAGAATCATGAGGTCAAAGGAACTGGCCAAGGAGCTCAGAGACAGAATTGTGGCAAGGCACAGATCTGGCCAAGGTTACAACAGAATTTCTGCAGTACTCAAGTTTCCAAAGAGCACATTGACCTCCATAATCCTTAAATGGAAGAAGTTTGGGACCACCAAAGTCTTCCAAGACCTGGCCATCCAGCCAAACAGCCATCGTGGGAAAAGAGCCTTGGTGATAGAGGTAAAGAAGAACCCCAAGATCACTGTGGCTGAGTTCCGAAGATGCAGTAAGGAGATGGGAGAAAGTACCACAAAGTCAACTATCACTGCAGCACTCCACCAGTTTTGCTTTTATGGCAGAGTAGCCTGTTATGATCCTAGTGGCAAGGATCGCAAGTAGGACTAGCTAAGTAACTAAACCGACTACAAACTCTGGGGAAGTGGTAACTGAATTGACCGCAACCTGATCCTATCCGCAAACAACTATAGGCAGCCGTGGAACGTTACCTGAAAATCCTAGACGTCTCTTCACGGCCTGAAAAACTGACTATTCCTAGAGGGAACGAAAGTCCTCACTTGCCTCAGTGAAATGACCCCAAAGATATAGAATAGCCCCCCACAAATATTAATGGTGAGTTAAGGGGAAAGCACAAACGCAGAGATGAAATTAGATTTAGCAAATGAGGCCCGCTAACACTAGAAAGCAGAAAATAGAAAGGGAACTGTGCGGTCAATTAAAAACCCTATTCAAAATATCCACGCAGAGATCGCTCGAGCCCCCGCACCAACTAACGGTGCGGGGGAAGCAACTCTGTACCCCAGAGCAAACCAGCAGAAGAAATCACATATTAGCAAGCTGGACTAAACTCATCATACACAGAAATCATATTGCAGACTGATGAGCAAAAAATAATTAAACAGAACTTAGCTTCTCCTGAAGAGACTGAAACCGAAGATAATCAGGAGTAATCAGAATAGCACTGAGTACATTGACAGCCGGCAACAAGTGGAGGTAAAGCAGAGCTAAATAGGAAACTCCCTAGTGCATAACGAGGCAGCTGATCCAACCACAGATCCGCAGGATAACAAACAAAGCCACCAGGAGGAGCCCCCCAAAAAAACTCACACAATACCACCTGTGACCACAAGAGGGAGCCCGAAAACAGAGTTCACAACAGTACCCCCCCCCTTGAGGAGGGGTCACCGAACCCTCATCAAAAAACCCCAGGGCGATCAGGGTGAGCCACATGGAAGGCACGAACCAAATCAGCCGCATGAACATCAGAGGCGACAACCCAGGAATTATCCTCCTGACCATAGCCCTTCCACTTAACCAAATACTGAAGCCTCCATCTAGAAATACGAGAATCCAAGATCTTCTCCACCACGTATTCCAATTCTCCCTCAACCAGCACAGGGGCAGGAGGCTCAACCGAAGGAACCACAGGCACCACATACCTCCGCAACAACGACCGATGGAACACATTATGAATAGCAAACGATGCTGGGAGGTCCAAACGAAATGACACAGGGTTAAGGTGTTTTAATTACAGCAGGTCCAGTACCCCTCCACAGAGAGAGAGAATGAGTCTAGGAAGAGGTTTTTCACAGGTACCCATTCACATGGAGACGTTTATTCTCAGCGAGGTAGGCAAGCGTAGGACCTGATATAAGAGAGATGCCGTAAAGGGGCTATCAGGTACACATAAAATTGGCCATTTTTATGCGCTAAACGCTCTCATTTTTCATATTTCTAGTGCAGTATTGCAGTTCAGTTTTCATGTTTCATGTTTGCATGTCTTAGCGCTGCAGTGTGCTGCCTTTTTTACTTGACTGTATATGAGTTGGTTACTCTGGGTTCAGCACCTGTTCACACTTAGTCTATGTATGGATGTGACGGTCAGTTTTTTCAAATGTATTATTTAGCCTTCTGACTGAGCACTCCGCCTCCTAGCCTCAGGTGTTTTAATTACAGCAGGTCCAGTACCCCTCCACAGAGAGAGAGAATGAGTCTAGGAAGAGGTTTTTCACAGGTACCCATTCACATGGAGACGTTTATTCTCAGCGAGGTAGGCAAGCGTAGGACCTGATATAAGAGAGATGCCGTAAAGGGGCTATCAGGTACACATAAAATTGGCCATTTTTATGCGCTAAACGCTCTCATTTTTCATATTTCTAGTGCAGTATTGCAGTTCAGTTTTCATGTTTCATGTTTGCATGTCTTAGCGCTGCAGTGTGCTGCCTTTTTTACTTGACTGTATATGAGTTGGTTACTCTGGGTTCAGCACCTGTTCACACTAAGGCTATGTTCACACGATCCTTTTTTTGATCCTTTTTTTTTCAGGTCCTTTTTCCATGCAGGGTACAGTCCAATGTTACTCAATGGAAAACAAAAACCGCTGTGCCCACTATCCTTTTTTTCTCAGGCAAATCCGCGAGGATTTGCCTGCAGAAAAAAAGAAGTACCATGTCACTTCTTTCTGCGGATTCAGCTCCTGTTTTCAACAGGCACCAATAGGAAAGTGCTGTTGAAAACCCGCAGAGGAATCTGCAGAAGAAACTGCAGGAAAATCAGCAGTGCAGTTTTGCACTGCGGGTTTTCCAAATCAGGACCTGAAAAAAAAAGGATCAAAAAAAGGATCAAAAAAAGGATCGTGTGAACATGGCCTTAGTCTATGTATGGATGTGACGGTCAGTTTTTTCAAATGTATTATTTAGCCTTCTGACTGAGCACTCCGCCTCCTAGCCTCAGGTGTTTTAATTACAGCAGGTCCAGTACCCCTCCACAGAGAGAGAGAATGAGTCTAGGAAGAGGTTTTTCACAGGTACCCATTCACATGGAGACGTTTATTCTCAGCGAGGTAGGCAAGCGTAGGACCTGATATAAGAGAGATGCCGTAAAGGGGCTATCAGGTACACATAAAATTGGCCATTTTTATGCGCTAAACGCTCTCATTTTTCATATTTCTAGTGCAGTATTGCAGTTCAGTTTTCATGTTTCATGTTTGCATGTCTTAGCGCTGCAGTGTGCTGCCTTTTTTACTTGACTATATATGAGTTGGTTACTCTGGGTTCAGCACCTGTTCACACTTAGTCTATGTATGGATGTGACGGTCAGTTTTTTCAAATGTATTATTTAGCCTTCTGACTGAGCACTCCGCCTCCTAGCCTCAGGTGTTTTAATTACAGCAGGTCCAGTACCCCTCCACAGAGAGAGAGAATGAGTCTAGGAAGAGGTTTTTCACAGGTACCCATTCACATGGAGACGTTTATTCTCAGCGAGGTAGGCAAGCGTAGGACCTGATATAAGAGAGATGCCGTAAAGGGGCTATCAGGTACACATAAAATTGGCCATTTTTATGCGCTAAACGCTCTCATTTTTCATATTTCTAGTGCAGTATTGCAGTTCAGTTTTCATGTTTCATGTTTGCATGTCTTAGCGCTGCAGTGTGCTGCCTTTTTTACTTGACTGTATATGAGTTGGTTACTCTGGGTTCAGCACCTGTTCACACTTAGTCTATGTATGGATGTGACGGTCAGTTTTTTCAAATGTATTATTTAGCCTTCTGACTGAGCACTCCGCCTCCTAGCCTCAGGTGTTTTAATTACAGCAGGTCCAGTACCCCTCCACAGAGAGAGAGAATGAGTCTAGGAAGAGGTTTTTCACAGGTACCCATTCACATGGAGATGTTTATTCTCAGCGAGGTAGGCAAGCGTAGGACCTGATATAAGAGAGATGCCGTAAAGGGGCTATCAGGTACACATAAAATTGGCCATTTTTATGCGCTAAACGCTCTCATTTTTCATATTTCTAGTGCAGTATTGCAGTTCAGTTTTCATGTTTCATGTTTGCATGTCTTAGCGCTGCAGTGTGCTGCCTTTTTTACTTGACTGTATATGAGTTGGTTACTCTGGGTTCAGCACCTGTTCACACTTAGTCTATGTATGGATGTGACGGTCAGTTTTTTCAAATGTATTATTTAGCCTTCTGACTGAGCACTCCGCCTCCTAGCCTCAGGTGTTTTAATTACAGCAGGTCCAGTACCCCTCCACAGAGAGAGAGAATGAGTCTAGGAAGAGGTTTTTCACAGGTACCCATTCACATGGAGACGTTTATTCTCAGCGAGGTAGGCAAGCGTAGGACCTGATATAAGAGAGATGCCGTAAAGGGGCTATCAGGTACACATAAAATTGGCCATTTTTATGCGCTAAACGCTCTCATTTTTCATATTTCTAGTGCAGTATTGCAGTTCAGTTTTCATGTTTCATGTTTGCATGTCTTAGCGCTGCAGTGTGCTGCCTTTTTTACTTGACTGTATATGAGTTGGTTACTCTGGGTTCAGCACCTGTTCACACTTAGTCTATGTATGGATGTGACGGTCAGTTTTTTCAAATGTATTATTTAGCCTTCTGACTGAGCACTCCGCCTCCTAGCCTCAGGTGTTTTAATTACAGCAGGTCCAGTACCCCTCCACAGAGAGAGAGAATGAGTCTAGGAAGAGGTTTTTCACAGGTACCCATTCACATGGAGACGTTTATTCTCAGCGAGGTAGGCAAGCGTAGGACCTGATATAAGAGAGATGCCGTAAAGGGGCTATCAGGTACACATAAAATTGGCCATTTTTATGCGCTAAACGCTCTCATTTTTCATATTTCTAGTGCAGTATTGCAGTTCAGTTTTCATGTTTCATGTTTGCATGTCTTAGCGCTGCAGTGTGCTGCCTTTTTTACTTGACTATATATGAGTTGGTTACTCTGGGTTCAGCACCTGTTCACACTTAGTCTATGTATGGATGTGACGGTCAGTTTTTTCAAATGTATTATTTAGCCTTCTGACTGAGCACTCCGCCTCCTAGCCTCAGGTGTTTTAATTACAGCAGGTCCAGTACCCCTCCACAGAGAGAGAGAATGAGTCTAGGAAGAGGTTTTTCACAGGTACCCATTCACATGGAGACGTTTATTCTCAGCGAGGTAGGCAAGCGTAGGACCTGATATAAGAGAGATGCCGTAAAGGGGCTATCAGGTACACATAAAATTGGCCATTTTTATGCGCTAAACGCTCTCATTTTTCATATTTCTAGTGCAGTATTGCAGTTCAGTTTTCATGTTTCATGTTTGCATGTCTTAGCGCTGCAGTGTGCTGCCTTTTTTACTTGACTGTATATGAGTTGGTTACTCTGGGTTCAGCACCTGTTCACACTTAGTCTATGTATGGATGTGACGGTCAGTTTTTTCAAATGTATTATTTAGCCTTCTGACTGAGCACTCCGCCTCCTAGCCTCAGGTGTTTTAATTACAGCAGGTCCAGTACCCCTCCACAGAGAGAGAGAATGAGTCTAGGAAGAGGTTTTTCACAGGTACCCATTCACATGGAGACGTTTATTCTCAGCGAGGTAGGCAAGCGTAGGACCTGATATAAGAGAGATGCCGTAAAGGGGCTATCAGGTACACATAAAATTGGCCATTTTTATGCGCTAAACGCTCTCATTTTTCATATTTCTAGTGCAGTATTGCAGTTCAGTTTTCATGTTTCATGTTTGCATGTCTTAGCGCTGCAGTGTGCTGCCTTTTTTACTTGACTGTATATGAGTTGGTTACTCTGGGTTCAGCACCTGTTCACACTTAGTCTATGTATGGATGTGACGGTCAGTTTTTTCAAATGTATTATTTAGCCTTCTGACTGAGCACTCCGCCTCCTAGCCTCAGGTGTTTTAATTACAGCAGGTCCAGTACCCCTCCACAGAGAGAGAGAATGAGTCTAGGAAGAGGTTTTTCACAGGTACCCATTCACATGGAGACGTTTATTCTCAGCGAGGTAGGCAAGCGTAGGACCTGATATAAGAGAGATGCCGTAAAGGGGCTATCAGGTACACATAAAATTGGCCATTTTTATGCGCTAAACGCTCTCATTTTTCATATTTCTAGTGCAGTATTGCAGTTCAGTTTTCATGTTTCATGTTTGCATGTCTTAGCGCTGCAGTGTGCTGCCTTTTTTACTTGACAGGGTTAAGGACTTCCAAAATCTTATAAGGACCGATAAACCGAGGCTTGAACTTGGGAGAGGAGACCTTCATAGGAACAAAGCGAGAAGACAAGCACACCAAGTCCCCAACGCGAAGTCGGGGACCCACACAGCGACGGCGGTTGGCAGAGCGCTGAGCCTTCTCTTGTGACAGCTTCAAATTGTCCACCACATGGTCCCAAATCTGATGCAACCTATCCACCACAAGATCCACTCCAGGACAATCAGAAGGCTCCACCTGACCCGAGGAAAAACGAGGATGAAACCCCGAATTACAAAAAAAAGGCGAAACCAAAGTAGCAGAACTAGCCCGATTATTAAGGGCAAATTCGGCCAATGGCAAAAAAGCCACCCAGTCGTCCTGATCAGCAGAAACAAAACATCTTAAATAGGTTTCCAAGGTCTGATTAGTTCGCTCGGTCTGGCCATTCGTCTGAGGATGGAAGGCCGACGAAAAAGACAAATCAATGCCCATCTTAGCACAAAAGGTCCGCCAAAATCTAGACACAAACTGGGATCCTCTGTCGGAAACAATATTCTCAGGGATCCCGTGCAAACGAACCACATTTTGAATAAACAGCGGAACCAACTCGGAGGAGGAAGGCAACTTAGGCAAGGGCACCAAATGGACCATCTTAGAAAAACGATCACACACCACCCAGATGACAGACATTCTCTGAGAGACAGGGAGATCTGAAATAAAATCCATGGAAATGTGCGTCCAAGGCCTCTTCGGGACAGGCAAAGGTAACAGCAAACCACTGGCACGAGAACAGCAAGGCTTAGCCCGAGCATAAATTCCACAAGACTGCACAAAGGAACGCACATCCCACGACAAGGAAGGCCACCAAAAGGACCTGGCCACCAAATCTCTGGTACCAAATATTCCAGGATGGCCTGCCAACACCGAAGAATGAACCTCGGAAATAACTCTGTTGGTCCATCTATCTGGGACAAACAGTCTCTCCGGTGGACAACGGTCAGGTCTATCCGCCTGAAACTCCTGCAGCACTCGTCGCAAATCTGGGGAGATGGCAGACAAAATCACCCCTTCTCTGAGGATACCAGCCGGCTCAGAATCTCCAGGAGAGTCAGGCACAAAACTCCTAGAAAGAGCATCAGCCTTCACATTCTTCGAACCAGGCAGGTACGAGACCACAAAATCAAAACGAGAGAAAAACAACGACCAACGAGCCTGTCTAGGATTCAGCCGCTTGGCCGACTCGAGATAAATCAGATTTTTGTGATCAGTCAAGACCACCACACGATGCTTAGCTCCCTCGAGCCAATGTCGCCACTCCTCAAATGCCCACTTCATAGCCAACAACTCCCGATTACCGACATCATAATTCCGCTCGGCAGGCGAAAACTTTCTTGAAAAGAAAGCACATGGCTTCATCACAGAGCCATCGGCGCTTCTCTGCGACAAAACAGCCCCCGCTCCAATCTCAGAAGCATCAACCTCGACCTGGAAAGGAAGAGAGACATCTGGCTGACATAAGACCGGAGCCGAGGAAAACTGGCGCTTCAGCTCCCGAAAGGCCTCCACAGCCGCAGGAGACCAATTAGTAACATCAGAACCCTTCTTGGTCAAATCCGTCAAGGGCTTAACAACACCAGAAAAATTAGCGATGAAGCGACGGTAAAAATTAGCAAAACCCAAGAACTTCTGAAGACTCTTAACAGATGTAGGCTGAGTCCAGTCATGAATAGCCTGAACCTTGACTGGGTCCATCTCAATAGTAGAAGGGGAAAAAAATGAAACCCAAAAAAGAAACCTTCTGGACTCCAAAAAGACATTTTGAGCCCTTCACAAATAAAGCATTGGCACGCAGGACCTGAATCACCATCCTGACCTGCTTAACATGGGACTCCCAATCATCAGAAAAAACCTGAATATCTTCCAGATACACAATCATAAATTTATCCAGATACTCGCGGAAGATGTCGTGCATGAAGGACTGAAAGACAGAAGGAGCGTTAGAAAGTCCAAAAGGCATCACCAAGTACTCGAAATGGCCTTCGGGCGTATTAAATGCAGTTTTCCATTCATCACCCTGCTTAATACACACAAGGTTATACGCACCACGAAGATCTTTCTTGGTGAACCAACTAGACCCCCTAATGTGAGCAAACAGATCAGATAACAATGGCAAAGGATACTGAAATTTGACCGTGATTTTATTCAAAAGGCGATAATCAATACAAGGTCTCAGGGAACCATCCTTCTTAGCCACAAAAAAGAATCCCGCACCCAGAGGGGAGGAGGAGGGGCAAATAAGTCCTTTCTCCAAAGACTCCTTTATATAACTCCGCATAGCAGCATGCTCCGGCACTGACAAATTGAAAAGTCGTCCCTTAGGAGACTTACTACCAGGAATCAAATTTATAGCACAATCACAATCCCTATGAGGAGGTAGAGAACTGAGCTTGGGCTCATCAAATACATCCTGGTAGTCCGACAAAAACACAGGGACTTCAGAAGGAGTGGATGAAGCAATTGACACCACAGGAGCGTCGCCATGAATATCCTGGCAACCCCAACTTGACACAGACCTTGCTTTCCAATCCAGGACTGGATTATGAGTCTGCAACCATGGCAGACCCAGCACGACAACATCATGCAAATTATGCAGAACAAGAAAGCGAATCACCTCCTGATGAACAGGAGTCATGCACATGGTCACTTGCGTCCAGTACTGAGGTTTATTCATAGCCAATGGTGTAGCATCAATACCCCTTAGTTGAATAGGAAATTTTAAAGGCTCCAAAACAAAACCACAGCGCCGGGCAAATGACAAATCCATCAGGCTCAGGGCAGCACCTGAATCTACAAAAGCCATAACCGGGTAAGATGACAGGGAACAAATCAGGGTAACAGACAAAATGAACTTAGGCTGTAAAGTACCAATGGTGACAGATTTATCAATCTTTTTTGTGCGCTTAGAGCATGCTGAGATAACATGAGCTGAGTCACCACAGTAAAAGCACAACCCATTTTGCCGTCTATAATTTTGCCGTTCACTTCTGGTCAGAATTCTATCACATTGCATAGACTCAGGTGTCTGCTCAGAAGACACCGCCAAATGGTGCGCAGGTTTGCGCTCCCGCAAACGCCGATCAATCTGAATGGCCAGAGTCATTGACTCATTCAGACCTGCAGGCGTAGGGAACCCCACCATGACATTCTTAATGGCTTCAGAAAGACCCTTTCTGAAATTTGCAGCCAGGGCACACTCATTCCATTGAGTAAGCACCGACCATTTCCGAAATTTCTGGCAATACACCTCTGCTTCATCTTGCCCCTGAGAGAGGGCCAACAAAGCTTTTTCAGCCTGGTCCTCAAGATTAGGTTCCTCATAGAGCAATCCAAGGGCCAGAAAAAACGCATCCACACTTAGCAATGCAGGATCCCCTGGTGCCAATGCGAAGGCCCAATCTTGAGGGTCGCCGCGCAAGAAAGAAATAATAATCTTAACTTGCTGAACGGAATCACCAGAGGAACGAGGTTTCAAAGAAAGAAACAATTTGCAATTGTTCTTAAAATTCAGGAACCTAGATCTATCTCCAGAAAACAACTCCAGAATAGGTATTCTAGGCTCTGACATAGGACTGTGAACAACAAAATCCTGAATACTTTGTACCCTTGCAGCAAGATGATCTACACTGGAGGCCAACTCTGGATATCCATGTCAGCAGCTGAACTCAGAGCCACACCAAGATTAAGAGGAGGAGAGAAGCTAGACACACAGCAGCTAGACACACAGCAGCAAAAAAAAAAAAAAAATTCCTCAAGGCTTCTCTTCACCTGCTTCTGCCATGCAATTAACACTTTATGGCCGGCTGTACTGTTATGATCCTAGTGGCAAGGATCGCAAGTAGGACTGCTAAGTAACTAAACCGACTACAAACTCTGGGGAAGTGGTAACTGAATTGACCGCAACCTGATCCTATCCGCAAACAACTATAGGCAGCCGTGGAACGTTACCTGAAAATCCTAGACGTCTCTTCACGGCCTGAGAAACTGACTATTCCTAGAGGGAACGAAAGTCCTCACTTGCCTCAGTGAAATGACCCCAAAGATATAGAATAGCCCCCCACAAATATTAATGGTGAGTTAAGGGGAAAGCACAAACGCAGAGATGAAATTAGATTTAGCAAATGAGGCCCGCTAACACTAGAAAGCAGAAAATAGAAAGGGAACTGTGCGGTCAATTAAAAACCCTATTCAAAATATCCACACAGAGATCGCTCGAGCCCCCGCACCAACTAACGGTGCGGGGGAAGCAACTCTGTACCCCAGAGCAAACCAGCAGAAGAAATCACATATTAGCAAGCTGGACTAAACTCATCATACACAGAAATCATATTGCAGACTGATGAGCAAAAAATAATTAAACAGAACTTAGCTTCTCCTGAAGAGACTGAAACCGAAGATAATCAGGAGTAATCAGAATAGCACTGAGTACATTGACAGCCGGCAACAAGTGGAGGTAAAGCAGAGCTAAATAGGAAACTCCCTAGTGCATAACGAGGCAGCTGATCCAACCACAGATCCGCAGGATAACAAACAAAGCCACCAGGGGGAGCCCAAAAACAAAACTCACACAATACTACCTGTGACCACAAGAGGGAGCCCGAAAACAGAGTTCACAACAGTAGCCCAATGGAAGTCTCTCCTCGGTGCAAGACATATAAAACCTACATAGAGTTTGCAAAAAAACACATGAAGGACTCCCAGACTATGAGAAATATGATTCTCTGGTCTGATGAGATGAAGATAGACCTTTTTGGTGATCATTCTAAGTGGTATGTGTGGAGAAAGCCAGGCACTGCTCATCGCCTGCCCAATACAATCCCAACAGTGAAACATGGTGATGGCAGAATCATGCTATGAGGATATTTTTCAGCTGCAGGGATAGGTCGACTGGTTGTCATGGAAAGAAACATGAATGTGGCCAAGAACAGAGATATCCTGGATGAAAACCTCTTCCAGAGTGCTCTGGACTTCAGACTTGGCCAAAGGTTCACCTTTCAACAAGACAATGACCCTAAGCACACAGCTAAAATAACAAAGGAGTGGCTTCAGAGCAACTCTTTGACCATTCTTGAAAAAAAAACATAAAAATTGAGCTTAACTTGAGTTGGTACACATGCAGAGGTTAAACGCATGTTCACATTGGCCACAAAACATCAAAACCTACAAGAGAAAAAAAGTAAGCAAAAACCCTGATATAACTAAGTAAAAAAGCAAAAGTGCATTTAAATAACAGAGTTTTTAGTAATGCTGTTTTTTGATAAAAAAATAGCACAAAAGCCATCCCACCTCGTCAAAGTAACTCTGATCGGGAAAGTCCTACACTGTCTAATATTAAAACCTTACCATGTGTCAATGTTGACCTCAGTGTGAATAAGGGCAGACAAAAGAACTGGGCCCAACCAGTGAAATACTAGACTGTGGAAGCCTTATATAAAATCTCAAGCTCAGAAACAGGGAGGCCACACCCTGGCTTGCACAGAATGCAACAATACAGAGAAAAAAAAACACAAAAATTGAGCTTTACTTGAGTTGGTACACATGCAGTGGTTAAACGCATGTTCACATTGGCCACAAAACATTAAAACCTACAAGAGAAAAATAGTAAGCAAAAACCCTGATATAACTAAGTAAAAAAGCAAAAGTGCATTTAAATAACAGAGTTTTTAGTAATGCTGTTTTTTGATCAAAAAATAGCACAAAAGCCATCCCACCTCGTCAAGGTAACTCTGATCAGGACAGTCCTACACTGTCTAATATTAAAACCTTACCATGTGTCAATGTTGACCTCAGTGTGAATAAGGGCAGACAAAAGGACTGGGCCCAACCAGTGAAACACTAGACTGTGGAAGCCTTATATATAATCTCAAGCTCAGAAACAGGGAGGCCACTCTTGACCATTCTTGACTAGCCCAGCCAGAGCCCTGACCTAATCCCAATTGAGCATCTCTGGAGAGACCTGAAAATGGCTGTCCACCAACGCTTACCATCCAAACTGACGGATCTGGAGAGGATCTGTAAAGAAGAATGGCAGAGGATCCCCAAATCCAGGTGTGAAAAACTTGTTGCATCATTCCCAAGGGTGCTTCTACACAATACTGAGCAAAGGGTCTGAATACTTATGACTAGTGTTGAGCATTCCGATACCGCAAGTATCGGGTATCGGCCGATACTTGCGGTATCGGAATTCCGATACCGAGATCCGATACTTTTGTGGTATCGGGAATTGGAATCGGAAGTTCCCAGTGTATGGTTCCCAGGGTCTGAAGGAGAGGAAACTCTCCTTCAGGCCCTGGGATACATATCCATGTAAAAAATAAAGAATTAAAATAAAAAATAGGGATATACTCACCCTCTGACGCGCCCTGGTAGTAACCGGCAGCCTGCTTTGCTTAAAATGAGCGCGTTCAGCACCTTCCATGACGTCACGGCTTCTGATTGGTCGCATGCCGCTCATGTGACCGCCACGCGACCAATCACAAGCCGCGACGTCATCCCTCAGGTCCTAAATTCCCTTCTAGGAATTTATGACCTGAGGGATGACGTCACGGCTTCTGATTGGTCGTGTGGCGGTCACATGAGTGGCACGCGACCAATCAGAAGCCGTGACATCATGGAAGGTACTGAACGCGCTCATTTTAAGCAAAGAAGGCTGCCGGTTCACAGCGGTAAGGTCCAGGCTGCATCGGAGAGGTGAGTATATCAATATTTTGTATTTTAATTCTTTATTTTACACATTCATATGGATCCCAGGGCCTGAAGGAGAGTTTCCTCTCCTTCAGACCCTGGGAACCATCAGGGATACCTTCCAATACTTGAGTCCCATTGACTTGTATTGGTATCGGGTATCGGTATCGGCGAGATCAGATACTTTGCCGGTATCAGCCGATACTTTCCGATACCGATACTTTCAAGTATCGGACGGTATCGCTCAACACTACTTATGACCATGTGATATTTCAGTTTTTCTTTTTTAATAAATTTGCAAAAATTACTACATTTGTCTTTTTTTAGTCACGATGGGGTGCAGAGTGTACAATAATAATAAAAACATTATTTTTTTTTTGAATTTACCAAATAGCTGCAATGAAAGAAACAGTGAAAACTTTAAAGGTATGAATACTTTTCTTACCCACTGTATGTTTTTCCTGACTGAATTTGAGCATTGCAAAATTTTAGACATCTGCAGCATGTCAATTCTTTCAAGATTTTGCAGTGTTTTTTTACCCATGGAAAGCAATGAGAAAGTGCAGTAATGTTGCAAGAAGATGCAGCAAAAACATGGGGAAAAAAGCATAAAAATTCTGTAAAACTATTTGAACACAGTGTTTTTGCTGCAGAAAAAATTCAGCAAAACCACTGAATGTTACCATAGACTAAAATAAATAAAGAGGGGTGTCTCTACTCATTCTGATCTTGTGAAATTAGTGATGTCAGGAGCAGACTATATGGAGATACGCTCCTTTAGCAAACACAAAAGTGACATCCAGTTGTCAGTTTATTAGAGATAAGCAGATTGATCTGCGTAGAGTTGAGTTTGCATCAAATTTCATGAAATTTGATTTTTCAAGATATTGTTAACATTTTGAGATTTGATTTGCGGTTTACAAAAACAAATAAAAATTGCCTGGCACAATTTCCCACACTGCTGGGAGAGCAGGCTAATGTCATTTTGCACTGCCGCATGGGCTTCCCCAGGATGTTCTGCAGTTATGACATCTTATGGATTATCACACCTTCTACAGAGATGTCAGTACCAGGGATGTCACAGGTCAGTGGTTCCCAGTGGAGCACAGTTTTTGTGGCAGAGTCATTTTTCATTTCCAGAGTTACCGCGTACATCTCTCTTTAATGTGTTTCATGTAGAGTGTAAACTCTTATGGTCAGTTCAGCTCTCTCTCCTGTAGAGTGAAAGCTCTTATGGTTAATGAGGTCCTCTCTATCTTTCTCATTTAGAGTGTAAACTCCTATGGCCGGTGGAGTACTCTCTCTCTCGTAGAGTGTAAGCTCTTATGGTCAACACGGTCCTCTCTCTCCTATAGAGTGTAAGGGTACCGTCACACAATGCCATTTTTATCGCTACGACGGCACGATCCGTGACGTCGCAGCGTCGTATGATTATCGCTCCAGCGTCGTAGACTGCGGTCACACTTTGCAATCACGGTGCTGGAGCGATGCCGAAGTCCCCGGGTAACCAGGGTAAACATCGGGTTACTAAGAGCAGGGCCGCGCTTAGTAACCCGATGTTTACCCTGGTTACCAGCGTAAACGTAAAAAAACAAACAGTACATACTTACATTCCGGTGTCTGTCCCCCGGCGTTCTGCTTCTCTGCACTGTGTAAGCACCATAGCCGGAAAGCACAGCGGTGACGTCACCGCGTCACCGCTGTGCTCGCTTTCCGGCCGGCAGGCGCTCACAGTGCAGAGAAGCTGAGACGCCGGAGGACAGACACCGGAATGTGAGTATGTACTGTTTGGTTTTTTTACGTTTACGCTGGTAACCAGGGTAAACATCGGGTTACTAAGCGCGGCCCTGCGCTTAGTTACCCGATGTTTACCCTGGTTACAAGCGAACACATCGCTGGATCGGTGTCACACACAACGATCCAGCGATGTCAGCGGGTGATCAAGCGACGAAAGAAAGTTCCAAACGATCTGCTACGACGTACGATTCTCAGCAGGGTCCCTGATCGCTGCTGCGTGTCAGACACTGCGATATCGTAACGATATCGCTAGAACGTCACGAATCATACCGTCGTAGCGATGAAAATGGCACTGTGTGACGGTACCCTAAGCTCTTACGGTCAGTAGGTGTCTTCTCTTTCTCTCTCCTGTAAAGTGTAAGCTCTTATTGGTCAGCATAGTCCTCTCTCTGTCTTGCTTGTAAAGTATAAGTTCTTGTGCTTACCTCAGTACTGTCTCTCTACTCTACAACATGTATTAACTGAGCAATTACAAGCTTTCAAGCATTGAGATTCACGAGAATTTATTTGCCACAAATTGGCATCACCTAATTCAAATTTCAAAAGATCCGCTCATCTCTACAATTTATTCATAACTTTTTAGTATTAATAGTGGAAAATCAACACAACACAGACATGTAAGAAAAGAAGGTCTAGCACTCCTTTTGTATGGAGAATGCAAGTATTTCCTAAAACAGATATGGCAGGACAGGTGACAGATCATAAAATGTTCATTGGACAAGCTCTGTATGAATAATTCTCTTAATGTGAATTTGTTTCAGACTTATTTGTAATTTTAACAGATGGGTGCATATTGCATATGAAGGTCCAATTGAAAAAACGAGCTGTCTATGCCAACATTAGTCATCCAGACATTAACTTAATGTGCTGTCCCATTAATTTAATAATAATTAAAACACATTGTAAAAGCAACAGGAAACAAGAGTGATGTTACTTTGGAGCATGTATCTTGTGTTTGGAACAGATTTAATAAAGAATATTAATTAATCAGATGTAAGCAGCACGGTCACCAGATTCTATTTTACTATTTTTTCACCTTTGTATGTTTAACAATGCCTTAATTATTTAAAAGAACACCAAGCGAAAAAACGGAATGAAAAATAAAAAACAGATTAATGAACAAATCTTTAGAAATCAGATGTAAGCAGCACCGTCGCCAGTTTATTTTATTTTTCTCTTTTGTCTATTGAACAATAAAATTATTATTTGAAAAAATGCTAAGAAAAAAACAAGAAAAAAAGCCAAAGCTGCACACATAGCAATACCTGCAGAGAATAAAGCAATTGCAACAGCTGTAAAAGTAACAATAATAATAATAATAATATCTCGTTATTATTCTAATTTTACTATTGCCACTTACATTAATAGGATTTTTTGTAGGATGTTAATATAAATCAAGTGATTAGAAATATTTTTTATGTACAAGCTGACACATTACATTAGATTGTATCATGAAACACTTCCTCACAGATGACAGCACATTCTATTTGATGAAGCACCATGTGGTATCCTGCCTCGAAGCAACAAAATGAAATGCAAGCATTAGCAAGTGAAATGTTAGATAAAAAACAAATGCTACATGTTAAGCCAAAACTCACATATAATGACTGCTTTCTTGTTACTTGTGATGTAAGTGCAATAGCGTTTTTCTTGAACTATTCTTAGAGCACCTTTTAGTTTAGAACATGGTAAACTGGACACATCATAGAGTAGTAGCTACAGAGCTGAATAAAAGGTAGTTTTAACAAATAAAATTATCAAACTGGTGAAAGCATAACAAGTGTGTGGTTTACATTCAACATACTACTTTTTCTAGGTAATCATTCATATAAAAAAGTCAGTAACTAGTTTTGCCTATTCGTTGGCCATACAAAAGGTATTGTAATTTTTTTTTCCAGATTTTGGATACTGTTTGGGCAGATTTAAGACAGCAATATGCTAATTGTTTTTTTTATTATATGCTATACAAAAGTAAATCTGCACATTGGAGAATCAAGAAATATGATTTGTTCTCTACCTGTACACACTGAGACTCATTTATCAAAATGTTCTTTGTCACTCATGGCATTCAACTACCCAGATATTAACTGGGAAATAGAGGATCAGCACTTTCAGACCTAATACTATCTAATAGACCTGACAATAACAAATCTGCAGGTCGTCGGGCATGTAGGAAATAGCGACCACAATATTGTATAGTTTCACTTGTCTTTCGCTAGGAGGACTTGTCAGGGAGTCACAAAAACAATGAACTTTAGGAAGGCAAAGTTTGACCAGCTTAGGCTTCTTTCACACTTCCATCTTTTAGCTCCTGTCGAAATCCGTAAATTTTTGAAAAAACAGGATCCAGCAAATGTTTCTGCTGGATCCTGTTTTTTCCCATAGACTTGTATTAGTGACGGATTGTGACGGATGGCCATCCGTTTCATCCGACGTGCACTGGATCCGTTGGAAAATTGCTGCCCGTCGGGCGGGGCCAACGCACAGAGGAAAATTTTTTCTGTACGTCGGAAAATCGCTCAGTGATGGATCCTGCACTGCCCATCGTTGGCTATAATGGAAGCCTATGGATGCAGGATCCATCGCTGACTGTCAAAGCAGGAATACAGCGACGGGTTCTGTCTTTTGAAACTGAGCATGCGTGGAAGAATTTCCAGTCAGGGAAATTCTCTCTCGCTCGCTCTCTCTCTCTTTTTACTATTGATGCGCCCTATGCAGCATCAATAGTAACAAGATATAATGTTAAAAAAAAAAATCGCAATATTCTCACCTTCCGGCATCCAGTGCAGCGTTATCGATGCTCGTGATGCTCCCGGCAGCTAGCGTTCCCAGTAATGCCTTGCAAAATGACCTGATGACGTCGCGGTCTCGCAAGACCGCTACATCATCAGAGGTCATTGCACGCAAGGTAATTACTGGGAATGCCAGCTGCCGGGAGCATCGGTAACGCTGCGCGGAACGCCGGAAGGTAAGAATATTGCGATTTTTTTATTATTTTTTTAAATTTTAACCTGGATTGTGTTGTGTATACGTTTTCGCAGCGGAAAACCGCTGCGAAGATGCATACACAACAGGTGCGCATAGCATCGATGGGTCCATCAGAAAAACTGGCCCAGTGCACCCATTTTTTACAATCTGCACAGGATCCGTTTTTTCAACATTTTGACGGATCCTGTGCAGATTGTAAAAACGGAAGTGTGAAAGAGGCCTTAGAGATGCCCTTAATCTGGTTCACTGGGACAATGTCCTCAGAAATAAGAATGCAAATAATAAATAATAAGCGGTTTATACCTTGTGGGAATACCGTGCCTTTCGAAAGTATTCGGCCCCCTGGAACTTTTCAACCTTTTCCCACATATCATGCTTCAAACATAAAGATACCAAAAGTAAATTTTTGGTGAAGAATCAACAACAAGTGGAACACAATTGTGAAGCTGAATGAAATTTATTGGTTATTTAAAATTTTTGTGGAAATTCAAAAACTGAAAAGTGGGGCGTGCAATATTATTTGGCCCCTTTACTTTCATTGCAGCAAACTCACTACAGAAGTTCATTGTGGATCTCTGAATGATCCAATATTGTCCTAAATGCCTAATGATGATAAATATAATCCACCTGTGTGTAATCAAGTCTCCGTATAAATGCACCTGCTCTGTGATAGTCTCAGGGTTCTGTTTGAAGCACAGAGAACATCATGAAGACCAAAGAACACAACCGGCAAGTCTGTGATACTGTTGTGGAGTAGTTTAAAGCCAGATTTTGATACAAAACGATTTCCAAAATTTTACACATCCCAAGGAGCACTGTGCAAGCGATCATATTGAAATGGAAGGAGTATCATACCACTGCAAATCTACCAAGACCAGGCCATCCCTCTAAACTTTCATCTCAACCAAGGAGAAGACTGATCAGTGATCAGAGATGCAGCCAAGAGGCCCATGATCACTCTGGATGAACTGCAGAGATCTACAACTGAGGTGGGACAGTCTGTCCATAGGACAACAATCAGTCATACACTGCGCAAATCTTGCCTTTATGGAAGAGTGGCAAGAAGAAAGTCATTTCTCAAAGATATCCATAAAAAGTGTTGTTTAAAGTTTGCAACAAGCCACCTGGGAGATACACCAAACATGTGGAAGAAGGTGCTCTGGCCAGATGAAACCAAAATCTAACTTTTTGGCAACAATGCCAAACTATATGTTTGGCGTAAGGGCAACACAGCTCATCACCCTGAACACACCATCCCCACTGTCAAACATAGTGGTGACAAGCATCATGGTTTGGGCCTGCTTTTCTTCAGCAGGGACAGGAAAGATGGTTAAAATTTATGGGAAGATGGATGGAGCCAAATACAGGACCATTCTTGTGGAAAACCTGTTGGAGTCTGCAAAAGACCTGAGACTGGGACGGAGATTTGTCTTCCAACAAGACAATGATCCCAAACACAAAGCAAAATCTACAATGGAATGGTTCACAAATAAATGTATCCAGGTGTTAGAATGGCCAAGTCAAAGTCCAGACCTCAATCCATTCGAGAATCTGTGGAAAGAGGTGAAAACTGCTGTTCACAAACGATCTCCATCGAACCTCACTGAGCTCGGGCTGTTTGCCAAGGAAGAATGGGCAAGAATTTCAGTCTCTTGATGTACAAAACTGATAGAGACATACCCCAAGCGACTTGGAGTTGTAATCCCAGCAAAACGTGGCGCAACAAAGTATTAAGTTAAAGGGGCCGAATAATATTGCACACCCCACTTTTCAGTTTTTGAATTTCCAGAAAAATGTAAAATAATCAATAAGTTTTGTTCAACTTCACAATTGTGTTCCACTTGTTGTTGATTCTTCACCAAAAATTTACATTTGGTATCTTTATGTTTGAAGCATGATTCTGTATGTGGGAAAAGGTTGAAAAGTTCCAGGGGGCCTAATACTTTCGCAAGGCACTGTAAAAGGACAAGAAATAGGAAAAACCCAATGTGGCTAAACAAAGAGGTAAGAGGGGCAATTAGCAGTAAAAAGAAAGCATTTAAACTACTAAAGCAGGATGGTACTGTTAAAGCTCTACAAAACTATAGGGAGAAAAATACTTTTTCTAAAAAACTAATTAAAGCTGCCAAAAAGGAAACAGAGAAGCACATTGCTAAGGAGAGTAAAACTAATCCAAAACTGTTCTTCAACTATATCAATAGTAAAAGAATCAAAAGTGAAAGTGTAGGCCCCTTAAAAATCTGTGAGGAAAGAATGGTTGTAGATGAGGAGGAAAAAGCTTATATATTAAACACCTTCTTCTCCACGGTATTCATGGTGGAAAATAAAATGCTAGGTGAAATGCCGACAAAGAAAACCCTATATTAAGGGTCACCAAACTAACACATGAAGAGGTGCGAAACTGGCTAAATAAGATTAAAATAGATAAATCTCTGTGTCTGGATGGCATACACCCACGAGTACTAAGAGAACTAAGTAATGAAATAGACAAACCATTATTTCTTATATTTAGGGACTCTATAGCCATGGAGACTGTTCCACAGGACTAGCGCATAGCAAATGTTGTACCAATATTCAAAAAGGGCTCTAAAAGTGAACCTGGAAATTATAGGCCAGTAAGTCTAACCTCTATTATTGGTAAAATATTTGAAGGGTTTCTGAGGGATGTTACTCTGGGTTATCTCAATGAGAATAAATTTTAACTCCATATCAGCATGGATTTATGAGGATTCATTCCTGTCAAACCAATTTAATCAGTTTTATGAAGAGGTAAGTTATAGACTGGACCAAGGTGAGTCATTGGATCTGGTATTTCTTGATTTTTCCAAAGCGTTTGATACCGTACCACACAAGAGGTTGGTACACAAAATGAGAATGCTGGGTCTGGGGGAAAATGGGTCTGGGGGAAAATGTGTAAATGGGTAAGTAACTGGCTTAGTGATAGAAAGCAGAGGGTGGTTATAAATGGTATATTCTCTAACTGGGTCACTGTGACCAGTAGGACTGCAGGGGTCGGTGTTGGGACCTAGTCTCTTCAACATATTTATTAACGATCTGGTAGAAGGTTTACACAGTAAAATATCGATATTTGCAAATGATACAAATCTATTTAAAGCAGTCAATACAAGAGAAGATAGTATTCTGCTACAGATGGATCTGGATAAGTTGGTAACTTGGGCCGAAAGGTGGCAGATGCGGTTTAGCAATGATAAATGGAAGGTAATACCCATGGGAAGAAGGAATCAATATCACCATTACACACTGAACAGGAAACCACTGGGTAAATCTGACATGATAGTGCAATTGTTTAGAGGCCATGACAGGTAAGCACCTTTGCCTGTGTACTGGTGTTTTTTTAAGTATGACATGAAGAAGGACTTGGGGATCCTAGTTAATGATAAATAGTGTTGAGCATTCCGATACCGCAAGTATCGGGTATCGGCCGATATTTGCGGTATCGGAATTCCGATACCGAGTTCCGATATTTTTGTGATATCGGAAATCGGAATTGGAAGTTCCCAGTGTATGGTTCCCAGGGTCTGGAGGAGAGGAGACTCTCCTTCAGGCCCTGGGATCCATATTCATGTAAAAAATAAAGAATAAAAATAAAAAATATGGATATACTCACCCCTCCAACGGAGCCTGGACTGTTGTGAATTTGGATTCTGGGCTCCCCCGGTGGCCGCTTGTGGAATTGGACTTGTCATCCTTTTTCCTGTTTCACCTGGTTCCATCAGTAGTGGGTGTCGCTATTTAAGCTCATTTCTCTGGTGGTTTCTTGCCGGTCAACAATGTTATCTGATGCCTCTCAGTGCTTGTTCCTGCTTCTGACAACTACTAGATAAGTTGGACTTTTGTCCATGTTTTGTTTTGCCTATTTGTTCCAGTTCACAGCTGAAGTTTTGTTACTGTGTCTGGAAAGCTCTCGTTGATCAGGGATTGCTACTCTGGCGTTATGAGTTAATGCCAGAGTTTAAGGTAATCTCTGGATGGTGTTTTGTTAGTGTTTTTCTGCTGACCATGAAAGTATACTATCTGTCTTCTGCTGTCTAGTAAGCGGGCCTCAAATTTGCTAAGACTATTTTCCTGCTGTGTTTGTAGTTTCATCTGAACTCACCGTCATTATATGTGGGGGGCTACTGTCTTCTTTGGAATATTTCTCTAGAGGTGAGCCAGGTCTTATATTTCCCTCTGCTAGCTATTTAGGTCTTAGGCCAGAGCTGGGCATCTAGCGATAAATAGGAAATGCTACCTGGCTATTTCTAGTTGCGCGGCAGGCTTAGTTCATGGTCAGTATAGTTCCATCTTCCGAGAGCTTGTCCCTCTATAGGCTTGCTATGATCTCTGCCTGCAGAGATCATGACAGTTTGACCGGCCAATAAAGTGTTAAAGACCCAGGTTGAGAAAGGAGAGTTATAAGAAGTCTGCTGGAATTTTTTTTTTTTTTTTTTCTCCAGTCTGCCTTGCTGCAGTCTTTTTTCTCTCTCTCCTCCTAATCTCTGTATGCTCTGTGTGCACCTGACAATAATGGATCTCCAGAGTGTAACTGCGGGTTTGAATAATCTCATCACGAAAGTACAAAATTTACAAGATTTTGTGGTACATGCTCCGGTATCTGAGCCGAGAATTCCTTTGCCGGAGTTCTTCACAGGGAATAGAGCTAGCTTCCAGAATTTCCGAAATAATTGTAAGCTTTATTTGTCCCTGAAGTCTCGTTCAGCTGGAGACCCTGCTCAGCAGGTTAGGATTGTGATTTCCTTGCTCAGGGGTGACCCTCAAGATTGGGCCTTCTCATTGCCAGCAGGGGATCCTGCGTTACGCGATGTGGATGCGTTTTTTCTGGCCTTGGGCTTGCTTTATGAGGAACCTCATTTGGAACTTCAGGCAGAAAAAACTTTGATGGCACTATCTCAGGGGCAAGACGAAGCTGAAGTTTTCTGCCAAAAATTCCGTAAATGGTCTGTGCTTACTCAGTGGAATGAGTGCGCTTTGGCGGCAACTTTCAGAGAAGGTCTCTCTGATGCCGTTAAGGATGTTATGGTGGGGTTCCCTTTGCCTGCAGGTCTGAATGAGTCCATGACAATGGCTATTCAGATTGATAGGCGTCTGCGGGAGCGCAAACCGGTGCACCATCTGGCGGTGTCTATGGAAAAGACGCCAGAAAGTATGCAGTGTGATAGAATTCTGTCCAGGAGCGAGCGACAGAATTTTAGACGGAAGAATGGATTGTGTTTCTATTGTGGGGATTCTACTCATGTTATATCAGCATGCTCTAGGCGTACAAAGAAGCTTGATAAGTCTGTTTCCATTGGCACCATTCAGTCTAAGTTTATTTTGTCTGTAACCCTGATTTGCTCTTTGTCATCCATTGCCACGGACGCCTATGTTGACTCTGGCGCCGCTCTGAGTCTTATGGATTGGTCCTTTGCCAATCGTTGTGGTTTTAATTTAGAGCCTTTGGAGACTCTTATTCCTCTGAAGGGGATTGACTCCACCCCATTGGCTAATAATAAACCACAATACTGGACACAAGTAACCATGCGTATCAATCCGGATCACCAGGAGATTATTCGTTTCCTGGTGCTGTATAATTTACATGACGATTTGGTACTGGGATTGCCATGGTTGCAGTCTCACAACCCAGTCTTGGACTGGAGAGCAATGTCTGTGTTGAGCTGGGGATGTAAGGGTATTCATGGGGACGTACCTTTGGTTTCTATTTCGTCGTCCATTCCCTCTGAAGTCCCTGAGTTCCTCTCTGATTATCAAGACGTCTTTGACGAACCCAAGCTTGGGTCGTTACCTCCGCACCGTGAGTGCGATTGTGCCATAGATTTGATACCGGGTTGTAAATATCCAAAGGGTCGTTTGTTTAATTTGTCTGTGCCGGAACATGCTGCTATGCGGGAATATATAAAGGAGTCTTTGGAAAAGGGACATATTCGTCCATCTTCTTCTCCCTTGGGAGCTGGGTTTTTCTTTGTCTCAAAAAAAGACGGCTCTTTGAGACCATGTATTGATTATCGGCTTCTGAATAAGATCACTGTTAAGTATCAATACCCATTGCCATTGCTTACTGATTTGTTTGCTCGTATAGAGGGTGCTAAGTGGTTCTCTAAAATTGATCTTCGTGGGGCGTATAATTTGGTGCGGATCAGGCAGGGGGATGAGTGGAAGACCGCATTTAATACGCCCGAGGGCCACTTTGAGTATTTGGTCATGCCTTTTGGTCTTTCTAATGCCCCTTCAGTTTTCCAGTCTTTTATGCATGATATTTTCCGCGATTTTCTGGATAAATTTATGATAATATATCTGGATGATATTCTGATTTTTTCTGATGACTGGGACTCTCATGTCCAGCAGGTCAGGAGAGTTTTTCAGGTTTTGCGGTCTAATTCTTTATGTGTGAAGGGGTCTAAGTGCGTTTTTGGGGTCCAGAAAATTTCCTTTTTGGGGTATATTTTTTCTCCCTCTTCCATTGAGATGGATCCCGTCAAGGTGCAAGCTATTTGTGACTGGACTCAGCCCTCCTCTCTTAAGGGTCTTCAGAGATTTTTGGGCTTTGCCAACTTTTACCGCCGATTTATTGCTGGTTTTTCGGATGTCGTTAAACCACTGACTGATTTGACCAGACAAGGCGCTGATGTTGCTAATTGGTCCCCTCATGCTGTAGAGGCCTTTCAGGAGCTTAAGCGTCGTTTTGCCTCTGCCCCTGTGTTGCGTCAGCCTGATGTGAATCTGCCTTTTCAGGTTGAGGTTGACGCTTCGGAGATCGGAGCTGGGGCAGTGTTGTCGCAGAAAGGTTCCGACTGCTCCGTCATTAGGCCTTGTGCCTTCTTTTCTCGCAAATTTTCGCCCGCAGAGCGGAATTATGATGTTGGGAATCGGGAGCTTTTGGCCATGAAGTGGGCGTTTGAGGAGTGGCGCCATTGGCTCGAGGGGGCTAGGCATCAGGTGGTGGTATTGACTGACCACAAAAATTTGATTTATCTTGAGACTGCCAGACGCCTGAATCCTAGACAGGCGCGCTGGTCTTTATTTTTTTCTCGCTTTAATTTTGTGGTGTCATACCTACCGGGTTCTAAGAATGTTAAGGCAGATGCCCTTTCTAGGAGTTTTGACCCGGACTCTCCTGGTAATTCTGAACCCACAGGTATCCTTAGGGAGGGAGTAATTTTGTCGGCCGTTTCTCCTGATCTGCGGCGGTCCTTGCAAGAGTTTCAGGCGGATAGACCGGATCGTTGTCCGCCTGATAGACTGTTTGTTCCGGATGATTGGACCAGCAGAGTCATCTCTGAGGTACATTCTTCTGCATTGGCAGGTCATCCCGGAATTTTTGGTACCAGGGATTTGGTGGCAAGATCCTTCTGGTGGCCTTCCCTGTCACGAGATGTGCGAGTCTTTGTGCAGTCATGTGACGTTTGTGCTCGGGCCAAGTCTTGTAGTTCTCGGGCTAGCGGACTGCTGTTGCCCTTGCCTATTCCTAAGAGGCCTTGGACACACATCTCGATGGATTTTATTTCAGATCTGCCTGTTTCCCAGAAGATGTCTGTCATCTGGGTGGTCTGTGACCGTTTCTCTAAAATGGTCCATTTGGTTCCTCTGCCCAAGTTGCCTTCTTCTTCTGAGTTGGTTCCTCTGTTTTTTCAGAATGTTGTCCGATTGCACGGTATTCCTGAGAATATTGTTTCTGACAGAGGTACCCAATTTGTGTCTAGATTTTGGCGGGCATTCTGTGCTAGGATGGGCATAGATTTGTCTTTTTCATCTGCTTTTCACCCTCAGACTAATGGCCAGACCGAGCGGACTAATCAGACCCTTGAGACATATCTGAGGTGTTTTGTCTCTGCTGACCAGGATGATTGGGTTGCTTTTTTGCCATTGGCAGAGTTCGCCCTCAATAATCGGGCCAGTTCTTCCACCTTGGTGTCCCCGTTTTTCTGTAATTCGGGGTTTCACCCTCGATTTTCCTCCGGTCAGGTGGAATCCTCGGATTGTCCTGGAGTGGATGCGGTGGTGGAGAGATTGCATCACATCTGGGGGCAGGTTATGGACAATTTGAAGTTGTCCCAGGAGAAGACTCAGCGTTTTGCCAACCGTCATCGTCGTGTTGGTTCTCGGCTTTGTGTTGGAGATTTGGTGTGGTTGTCTTCTCGTTTTGTCCCTATGAGGGTCTCTTCTCCTAAGTTTAAACCTCGGTTCATCGGCCCTTATAGAATATTGGAGATTCTTAATCCTGTTTCTTTCCGTTTGGACCTCCCTGCGTCCTTTTCCATTCATAACGTTTTTCATCGGTCGTTATTGCGCAGGTATGAGGTACCTGTTGTACCTTCAGTTGAGCCTCCTGCTCCGGTGTTGGTTGAGGGTGAGTTGGAGTACGTTGTGGAGAAAATTTTGGACTCTCGTGTTTCCAGACGGAAACTCCAGTATCTGGTCAACTGGAAGGGTTACGGCCAGGAGGATAATTCTTGGGTCAATGCATCTGATGTTCATGCTTCTGATCTTGTTCGTGCCTTCCATAGGGCTCATCCTGGTCGCCCTGGTGGATCTGGTGAGGGTTCGGTGCCCCCTCCTTGAGGGGGGGGTACTGTTGTGAATTTGGATTCTGGGCTCCCCCGGTGGCCGCTTGTGGAATTGGACTTGTCATCCTCTTTCCTGTTTCACCTGGTTCCATCAGTAGTGGGTGTCGCTATTTAAGCTCATTTCTCTGGTGGTTTCTTGCCGGTCAACAATGTTATCTGATGCCTCTCAGTGCTTGTTCCTGCTTCTGACAACTACTAGATAAGTTGGACTTTTGTCCATGTTTTGTTTTGCCTATTTGTTCCAGTTCACAGCTGAAGTTTTGTTACTGTGTCTGGAAAGCTCTCGTTGATCAGGGATTGCTACTCTGGCGTTATGAGTTAATGCCAGAGTTTAAGGTAATCTCTGGATGGTGTTTTGTTAGTGTTTTTCTGCTGACCATGAAAGTATACTATCTGTCTTCTGCTGTCTAGTAAGCGGGCCTCAAATTTGCTAAGACTATTTTCCTGCTGTGTTTGTAGTTTCATCTGAACTCACCGTCATTATATGTGGGGGGCTACTGTCTTCTTTGGAATATTTCTCTAGAGGTGAGCCAGGTCTTATATTTCCCTCTGCTAGCTATTTAGGTCTTAGGCCAGAGCTGGGCATCTAGCGATAAATAGGAAATGCTACCTGGCTATTTCTAGTTGCGCGGCAGGCTTAGTTCATGGTCAGTATAGTTCCATCTTCCGAGAGCTTGTCCCTCTATAGGCTTGCTATGATCTCTGCCTGCAGAGATCATGACACTGGACCTCAGACGTGCAACCGGCAGCCTCCGTTCCTAAGAATGAGCGAGTGAAGGACCTGCGATGACGTCGCGGCTTGTGATTGGTCGCGTGAGCGGTCACATGAGCAGTCACGCGACCAATCACAAGCCGCGACGTCATCGCAGGTCTTTCACTAGCTCATTCTTAGGATTGGAGGCTGCCGGTTACAGCGGTTACTACCAGGGCGCATCAGAGGGTGAGTATATCCCTATTTTTTATTTTTATTCTTTATTTTACACATGAATATGGATCCCAGGGCCTGAAGGAGAGTTTCCTCTCCTTCAGACCCTGGGAACCATCTAGGATACCTTCCGATACTTGTGTCCCATTGACTTGTATTGGTATCGGGTATCGGTATCGGCGATATCCGATATTTTTCGGATATCGGCCGATACCATCCGATACCGATACTTTCAAATATCGGAAGGTATCGCTCAACACTAATGATAAACTTACCTGGAGCAGCCAGTGCCAGGCAACGGCTGCCAAGGCAAACAGGATCATAGGGTGCATTAAAAGAGGTCTGGATACACATAAGAGCATTATACTGCTTCTGTACAAATCTCTGGTTAGACCGCACATGGAATACTGTGTACAGTTTTGGGCACCAGTGCTCAGGAAGGATGAAATGGAACTAGAGCGAGTACAAAGGAGGACAACAAAATGAATAAAGGGGATGGGGGAACTACAATACCCAGAGAGATTAGGATTATTTATTCAAGAAAAAAGATGACTGAGGGGCGATCTAATTACCATGTATAAGTATATAAAGGGACAATACAAATATTTCTCTGAGGATCTATTTATACCAAGGAAAGTGACGGTCGCTAGGGGGCATTCTCTGCGTCTGGAGGAGCGAAGGTTTTTCCACCAACATAGAAGAGGATTCTTTACTGTTAGGGCAGTGAGAATCGGAATTCCTTGCCTGAGGAGGTGGTGATGGTGAACTCAGTCGAGGGGTTCAAGAGAGGTCTGGATGTCTTCCTGGAGCCTAACAATATTGTATCTTACAGTTATTAGGTTCTTTAGAAGGATGTAGATTAGGGGATTTATTCTGGTGGAATATAGGCTGAACTGGATGGACAAATGTCTTTTTTTCGGCCTTGATAACTATGTTACTATGTTTAATGAGAACTCAGCATTTGTTTTTTTCAGAGCAGTTTAAGAAATGAAAGTTGAGCTCTGATTAACAGTTTTTTTTTAGCCAGATTTGATACCTAATGTCAAATAGCTTTGAATTCCTGACTTAAGCAACCCATAGTTATACTCTCTCCTGTTTCTTCAATGCTCCCTTACATCCCAGGTCAGACAAGCCTATGAAAAACCATCCGATTTTCATACAGAAAACTCAGAAGATTATAATCCATATTGTCATCTCTCGTCCATGTCATCTCTCTTCCATATATTACATCAGTGTGATATATGTATGGCATTCATATTTATGCATCAATATTTTAAAATGTACATAATCAAATACAGCTTCATAGTTTAATAATTAGAGATGAGAGAACTTACTCGGGTGCCAGGGAATTCTATTCAAACCTTACAAAAATCCACGTTTGGAAAAATGCTGATTGTTTTAAACTATGCTTCTGTGTGAATTCAGCAAAATGGCAGCCCCTCAGCATCTCACTGTCCCATGTCTGGTTCTTGTCGCAGCTTCTTATCACCACTGCAAGTGCTAATATACCAGACCTTTTCACGCTAAGCTGGGACTTCCAACTCTGGTGAAGTGCACATAAGGTCATAATGACATGACATCACAATTTACACCATGATTGTATTTTTGCATGAGCAGAACCATCCCAGGTCTCATCATAGCCATAAGTCCCGGCCACGAAGAGCCAGAAAATTCAATGCTTGTGGTGATGATAAGAAGATGCGACGAGGACAGGACAGCGCATATTTAGGCGCGGAGGGGCCAGAAAAGTGAACTACGCAATTTTTATTGCTCATCCATGTGTGTTGCCCCAGGGTCCTGGTTGTCACAGTGGCATTGCTTTCCTCACGGGGAGAGTGATGTCATGCTTGGAAGTGATGGAGAGTTTCTTTTGACAGGTAATTAGCACATACAACACCGTTCTGACTCCAGGCCAGAAGCGGGAGCTCTGCACCAGACTTCAGGGGAGCTGCTCTCTGGTCGGGAGGATGAGTTAGTTGCTAGGTAGTTGCTAGGCAGTTAGGAAGATTTAGACAGTTGGTGCCAGACAGCAGACGGGAGCAGTCTGAGGCAGAAGGATGAGGGAGGAGGCCGTACAGCCTAAAGTTCTGTAGCTCCTAGATGGCGAGATTCAGAAAGAAGAACAGCTTTTAGCTAATGTGCCGAGAGCGAAGCACAGGAGAGTGACAACAGGGGAGATTAGCTGGGACTGGGCTACATCCCGGATTGGGCGCAGACACCGGTAGCTGGAAGACCAAGGCTTTTGTGGGACTCTAAGACACATAGCAGAAACTGGCAGGACAGCTGGATTATACATCACCTGTTCACCCTAACACTCAGGAGACACAGTGACAGAGACCCTGTAAAAAGGCTCGAATCACCTGTCATACGGGTTTGTGTGCCAGTTCAACAAAGGACAGAGAGAACTGAGAGGACCTTGCTACAAAGCCATAGACAGTAAGGGACTATAACAACACAGTGCTAGAAGCAAGGCTTTTAACTCCACCTGATAAAGCTGGACTCTGAACTCGCTTCCAAGCCAGCCAGACCCTCCCTGTACCTGTGATCTGGTGCCCTGGACTGTGGCTAACTGCTGCTATCAGTAAACCAGGTAAAAAGACTGCACAACTGTGTCCTTCGTTCTTTACTGCACCACTCACTATCCTCCATCTATTCACTGGGAGCCCTGGGGACCTACTTCACCTGTGGGAAGTTATACCATCTGGCTGCCATAACATTACCCCAGAAGACCCCTTTAAGCAGCGTAGGTCATCCCTGACCGAACACCACAGGTGACGTCACAAACTGTATTTAAAAAAAACCCTTTAAAGACCGTCCCTTTAACATGGGCGCCCAGGGCCACGGACTGGGTCGCTGCCGCCGTGACACATCCCTTTAAGTAACGGATCCGGTATCGAGTACCCCATGGCAACTCACATGGACTTGATTAGTCAAATCTCAATCAACTCTCAGAAAAGAATGGTGTAAGGGGTACATATCACACTGTATCTGTGGGTGCACAGGAAGGATAAACCCCTTTTTTAAAAAAAGATCTGACACTCCTTATGATGTTAAAAAAAAAATTAATGGCACAAATCAGAAAAATAACGTTTCAGTCTACATTAGACTTTCATCAGTCTGATTGCCTTGTCGAAAAGAAAGTACAGATTGTGTGCCGTGTTAAGCAAGCATTCTTGAACGCTCCTGGGAGAGCAGTGTCTATGCATTCAATAGTGTGCTTCCAAAAATCCACAGTACTTAAAAGTTTCACAAGTGTTCTACTGGATTAATATCTGGAAACTGTGCACGCCATTTAACTGTCTTGTTTGTTAATGAAAATCTCAAACTTGACCATTTTAACTACCACTGCAAGTACTGAACTAAGCCATCAGTATATATTTACAGGTGAATTTATTCTATGAATATCAGTATGAATCATCAGGAAGTTTTTGTGATGATTCAGAATGTGATAGTTATTTCTGAAAGTCCTTGAAAAGGTCACAGTGTAAACATAAAAAAAAATATCTGACTTGTGTCCATAGAAACTAACATCAGTTACTAAGTCTTGTGGACAGCTTCTAAGTTTAAGAGTCTTATTTTTAATATTTTCCATTTCATAGGTGCTACATGTATAATTTAAAGTACAAATTTCAGTAATATCCAATTCTTTATATTTAAAACATATATTTGAATTCTATTGCAAGGACAGTGTGAGTTAGCTTATTAGGAGGTTCAATATATCGGAGTCAATTCTAATATCCCATGAGAATTAATACCTAATCGAAATTGTTCAATTTCCCTGCAGCTCCACCAGAGGCAAAATGCAGCTTTACACAATTCCCACTAAAATCAATAGGACTGTCCAGCTAATACATGTCTATGCTCATTCTTTGTAGCTGTCCTCTATCCAACTTCAACTTATGAACAAGGTTTCTGAATTATGGACCTGTTTTTCAATTAATTCTCTAATAGGGTATTTTAAATGGATTTTCGAAACCATACAGTATTGACCATTTTGAGGGGTTTGTCAAATAAATCTATTATTTTTGTATATGTGTTAAAAACAGGAATAAAATATAATTTACCAAAAAAATGCTATGGTAAGATCTGTCCCAATATCGTTATTTGTATACTGCTATCCCCTTTGTTTATTCTGATGATATAAGAGAAATAATGAAAAAAGATGCCAAACCCTTTAAGTGAACCCATGTGTAAACGAGTCAAGCGCCATCAGCACAGAGAAGGAGCCAGTGTATTTATTTAGAATTCAATTTAGTAGTGAAAGAATTAACATTTTATGTATATTAGTGTGTCATTCTAATACACGTAACAATAAATGACACTCTTCGTAAATGTACAGTGTCAGCGAAAGTATTCACCCCATTGGCATTCTTCGTGTTCTGCTACCTCACAACCTGGAATTCCACTGTTTTTTAGGGTTATCATCAGGTCATGTAAATAACATTCCTGCACATGTGAACATTTGTTTTTTGTGTGTGTAGCAAACAACAAATAGGAAAAAATATCTGAAAACTTCAGTGTACATAAATTTTCACCCCATATAGTCAGTAGTTTCTAGAGCCTCATTTTTTTGGCAATAATAGCTGCAAGTTGCTTTGGATATGTCTCTTTGAGCTTTCCACATCTTGCCACTGTTTTTTGCCCACTCCTCAAGCTCCTTCAAGTTAGATGGCTTCCTCTGGTGAACCAATCTTCAAGTCTGATTACAGATTTTTAATTGGACTAAAGTATGGGATTTGACTAGGCAACTCTAAAACATTTACACGTTTCCGTTTAAATCACTTGAGCAATGCTTTAACAGTATGCTTTGGGTCATTGTCTTGTTGGAAGGTGAACCTCTGTTTCAGTCTCAAATCACTGAAAAACTCAAACAGGTTTTGCTCAAGAATATCCCTGATTTTCATACCATCCATCCTCCCCTCGACTTGGACCATTTTCCCTGTCCCTGCTCAAGAATAACATCTCCATAGCATGATGCTGCAGCCACCATGTTTTACTGTGAGGATGGTGTTCTTGGATTGATGAGCTGCTTTGGTTTGACACCAGACATAGCATTTACATTGGTGGCCAAAAAGTTTAATTTTGATCTCATCTGACAATAGCACCTACCTCCATACATTTGAGGAGTCTTCCAGATGTATTTTGGCAAACTCAAAATGAGCCTTACAATTTTTGTGTGCAAGTAAATGCCTTTTCTGCCCACTCTTCTATATAGTCCACCTCTTATTCTGGTTGTATGGAAAAAAAATCCAGTCTCTGCTTGGGAACTCTGCAGCTCCTTTTGGGTTACCTTTGGTCTTTGTGCTGTCTCTAATAAATTCCCTCCTTGCCTGCACTGAGAGTTTGGTTGGGAGTCACTCTCTTTGCAGGTTTGTTGTAGAAAACATGTTCTTTCCATTTACTGTAATAAGGAAGCTGCAAAAGATAAAATTGAGGGGGAAAGAAGGGGGAGCGCTATCTAAGCATAGTAATGTGCAATATATTGTAGTAGAATATTTTGAAAATGGAGTTACTCACCTTACAGGTTGTGTTAGATAGGCACAACACTAGATATCGCTAGTGAATGTAAAGAATACCTTCACTGGCATTCTGCCCATCTGGTTGACCGTGGAGGGTGCTTTTCCTCTCCCAAAAATTTCTCCATGTGGACATGGCTTTCAGTAGAAATCAAGAAGGCACTTCCATTTGTAAGAAGGAATCCAAGTGGATAGTCAAAGGACCTTAGAGTGGTGTCAATAAGCATGTCACTGTTTAGTAGAGGTTTGTTCTTTCCAGCAGAGCCCAACTTCTCCTCACTCTTTACATTAGATGATAATGAATTTGATGGTGCTCCAGGGGATCATGAGAGATAGGGATTTTTTTTATAGCCCAACCCTGACTTGTACTTCTCCGTGACTTGTTTGAAATCTCCTTGGTCTTCATGGTGTTGTTTGATTAGTGGTACCTCTTGCTTAACCTCTGCACGAACTTGAGGTTTTCTGTTTTTGCTTCTGTGTTTTTTGTTCCCCTTCTTCCCAGAGCCATAACTTTTTTATTTTTACATCAAAATGGCATTGTGGGACGAGTTGTGCTTTTGAATAATAGCATTGATTTTACAATATAATGAACTGGAAAATGGAAAAAAAAATAAAAAAAGGTGAAATTGCAAAAAAAGTGCAATTCTACAAGACCCATAGCGTCTCAATTTTTTGGGATCTAGGGCTGGTTGAGAGCTCATTTTTGGTGTGCCAAGCTGACATTTTTATTGGTAGCATTTTGGGGTAGATACGATGCTTTGATCACTGATTATTCTGGCGTTTTGATTTTTTTCACATTACGCCGCTTACCAATCGGATGATTCTTTTCATGTTTTGATATAGCAGGTGTTTCTGAATGCAGCAATACCAAATATACATTTTTGTTTTTTTCTACTGGTTTAGATTGAATGGGACAAAAGGGGGGTGATTTGAACTTTTATATTTTTTTTGTTTTGTTTATATTTTTAAAAACTTTTTACTTGCTTCAATAGTCTCCTTAGGAGACTTGAAGCTGTGATTTTCTGATAGATTTTGCTAAACGTAACAGGACTACAATGATGCTTTGTGTAGCAATCATCATGATCTGCAATAAATGCCGGCCACGGTGTGGCGCTCATAGCAGATCTGCAATGAGAAGCTCAGGTGACTCCTGCAGACTCCTGGTTGTCATGCCAACTCATTGGCACCCTTCTATCTTGTGACAGGGGTGCCAATGGGTGTGGTTTGTGACTTGCTTCTGGCACTCTTATGTTAAATGCCACTGCCAGAGATTGAAAGTGGCATTTAACATGTTAACAGCCGCCAGTCGATCGCTATTTGACCTGCAGCTGTTAGGGGACATGACATCTGATCAGAACAGCTCTCATGTACTGGAAAAGATGCGGGCTCAGTGCACGTAACTATATGTCATATACTGTATATACTGTAAAAAGTATATACTTTATACTGTGTATACTATATACTGTATAGACTGACAGACCATGTGACACTTAGATTCCACACAGGTAGACTTCCTTTTACTAAGCTTGTGACCTATGATATTAATTGCTTGCACCAGAAATATTTAGGGGCTTCATCACAAAAAAGGTGAATACATAAGCACATGCCATTTAGTTATTTGATCCCATACATTAAATTTATGTTTACATTTTTCTCACTTCACCAACTTAGATTATTTAGTTTTAATGTATAGAGTGCAAGTCCTCTTTGTCTCTGAAGAGGCAATTTGCATATAAAATTTCCATGAGGAGCATTGCAAGGCGAATAACCCTCCTTGCCTTGACAAGCCAGAGCTGGTATGTCACTCTCCACAAGGAAAAGCCTTGCACCTTAGCCCCAGTCCAGAGCTTCTCACCTAGCTAAATCAGATCTCATACTTTGTACTGATGAGGGCCAATAGCCTGAAACAGCATGTCTGCAAATTGAAATTCTGATTTGGCTTCTCATATGGCAAGACTCATTAAAGGGTTGATTGTGACTTTTAAGATCGCTACTTCCGAGAGGTGGCACTATATAGAGTTCAATGAAGGAACAGATGATTGGCCTCGGGGAGACCAAAACATCCAACACCGCGGAGACACCATCACGTGTTTCTCAACGCAGTGATCCAGAGCACTGCCCCCATCCCTTATGGGAAATATGCAAATGCATGTAGGATAGCTGCGGAGACACCATCACGTGTTTCTCGACGCAAGCAGTGAATAGCCAGACCTTTCCCCGGGAGGGAACAACCACAGGAAGGGCAGCATACAATAAAGGAAAACATCCAATACAGGAAAACCACCTATGCCAAGTATGGTATCCATCCACAGACAGCTGTTTCGGGGTGTTTGCCCCTCATCAGTGTGGAGTTGGAATCTAGCTATTAGGAGCAGTGCCTAGTAAAAGGCTGTGAAGGAACAGATGATTGGCCTCGGGGAGACCAAAACATCCAACACCGCGGAGACACCATCACGTGTTTCTCAACGCAGTGATCCAGAACACTGTCCCCATCCCTTATGGGAAATATGCAAATGCATGTAGGATAGCTGTGGAGACACCATCACGTGTTTCTCGACGCAAGCAGTGAATAGCCAGACCTTTCCCCGGGAGGGAACAACCACGAGAAGGGCAGCATCCAAAAAAGGAAAACATCCAATACAGGAAAACCACCTATGCTAAGCATGGTATCCATCCACAGACAGCTGTTTCGGGGTGTTTGCCCTTCATCAGTGTGGAGTTGGAATCTAGCTATTAGGAGCAGTGCCTAGTAAAAGGCTGTGAAGGAACAGATGATTGGCCTCGGGGAGACCAAAACATCCAACACCGCAGAGACACCATCACGTGTTTTTCAACACAGTGATCCAGAAGACTGCCGCCATCCCTTATGGGAAATATGCAAATGCATGTAGGATAGCTGCGGAGACACCATCACGTGTTTCTCGACGCAAGCAGTGAATAGCCAGACCTTTCCCCGGGAGGGAACAACCACGGGAAGGGCAGCATCCAAAAAAGGAAAACATCCAATACAGGAAAACCACCTATGCCAAGCATGGTATCCATCCACAGACAGCTGTTTTGGGGTGTTTGCCCCTCATCAGTGTGGAGTAGGAATCTGGCTATTAGGAGCAGTGCCTAGTAAATCTCTGAAGGAACAGATGATTGGCCTCGGTGTTGGATGTTTTGGTCTCCCCGAGGCCAATCATCTGTTCCTTCACAGCCTTTTACTAGGCACTGCTCCTAATAGCCAGATTCCTACTCCACACTGATGAGGGGCAAACACCCCGAAACAGCTGTCTGTGGATGGATACCATGCTTGGCATAGGTGGTTTTCCTGTATTGGATGTTTTCGTTTATTGGATGCTGCCCTTCCCGTGGTTGTTCCCTCCCGGGGAAAGGTCTGGCTATTCACTGCTTGCGTCGAGAAACACGTGGTGGTGTCTCTGCAGCTATCCTACATGCATTTGCATATTTCCCATAAGGGATGGGGGCAGTGTTCTGGATCACTGCGTTGAGAAACACGTGATGGTGTCTCCGCGGTGTTGGATGTATTGGTCTCCCCGAGGCCAATCATCTGTTCCTTCACTGCCTTTTACTAGGCACTGCTCCTAATAGCCAGATTCCTACTCCACACTGATGAGGGGCAAACACCCCAAAACAGCTGTCTGTGGATGGATACCATGCTTGGCATAGGTGGTTTTCCAGTATTGGATGTTTTTCTTTAATGGATGCTGCCCTTCCCATGGTTGTTCCCTCCCGGGGAAAGGTCTGGCTTTTCACTGCTTGTGTCGTGAAACACGTGATGGTGTCTCCTCAGCTATCATACATGCATTTATATAGAGTTCAAGTCCTCTTTCTCTCTGAAGAGGCAGTTTGCATTTCAAATTTCCCAGAGGAGCATTCCACAGTGAATAAGCCTCCTTACCTTGACAAGCCAGAGCTGGTATATCACTCTCCACAAGAAAAAGCCTTACCCCTTAGACCCAAGTCCATAGCCTCTTACCTAGCCAAATCAGATCTCATACTTTGTACTGACATGGGCCAATAGCTCAAAACACCGTGTCTGAAAATTGAGATTCTGATTTGGCTTTTATCCTAAGTCATATTGCAAGACTTCTTATAATGGTTGATTGTGACTTGTAGGATCGCTACTTCCTACAGGTGGCGCTATATAGAGTTCAAGTCCTCTTTCTCTCTGAAGAGGCAATTTCCATATAAAAATTCCATGAGGAGCATTGCACGGTGGATAAGCCTCTTTACCTTGACAAGCCGAAGCTGGTGTGTCACTATCCACAAGGAGAAGTCTTACCCCTTAGACCCCAGTCCAGAGTCTCTCACCTAGTCAAAACAAATCTCATAATTTGCACTGACGAGGGCCAATAGCCCGAATCACTGTGTCTACAAAATGATATTCTGATTTATATTTATTTATATTGATATTCTGATTTATATACACATATACTAATGTGCCACAAACAAGAAGTTGATATTACCATCCATTCCCATTTTACTTAGGTGTATCCATATAAATGGCCCACCCTGTACTTTAACTTCGAAATGTAACTCATGACATATATTTTAACATAGTACTATAGTATTATACTCCTTCCAATCTTTGCATGTATTTCCCGGAGCTTCATTATTCATAATTTATTCTTTATTCATAATTCCCAGACTTATGTCTTTAACTTTTTTTTACTTAAAAGTATATACATTTTCCAAATACTGAGGCGAGTTAAAATTCAATTAAAATTGCTCAATATATGGATAATTATTCTTGTGTATAAAATAATGATTAAAACATAAAATTCAATTATTATAGGAAAAAATATCTCAAGAGATTTTGACCAAGGATAGACATGTGTGATAAATGATGAATGAATGATCACCATAAAGGAGTAAGTTGAAGTTAATGAATTTCATTGAAGATAATTAAGATGAAATGCAAATGAAATGATTAATGAGACATGAAAATCCTGGACACAATCTATTCTTTGTTCATCTATCTTACAAAATTATATATGCTAAATTTCACCCATCATGAAGCTCCGGGAAATACTACATAACACCAATATTAGAATAGATTATATTAATGACATAGAAACAGATCATTTCTCTTTGGAGCATTACTATAAGGTAGCATTAAGATTTAGAGATAGCTAGCTACGTAGACAGACAGATTGAAATCTGAGAGATAAAAGTCAGTAGCCAGTAATAGATTGGTGACACCTGGGTTAGGCTGATGGCTGGATGTGCCTGTGGAAATATAACTTTTAAATGTTTTTAAAAGTATGTTTGTGAGTAAGACAATAAAAGACCATTGCACATTATGTGGTTGCACTGCACTATTGTTTTTCTACTTCTGAAAGCTTCTGAAAGCTTAAGTGCTGCGATTTGAGAAGATCCATTTGGAACAGCATAGCGGTGGAAGCAAGAACGTGACACGAAAAGTGGATATTGGCAGTTGTATACTTTTGCACACTTCCATAGTCCATTTGGGTGGTGTCACCTAAAATCCTATATTCACTATGAATTATTTGAGTTGTAGCCCATCAGAATACTAGAATTTGTATGAAATTTTGGATAAATACTAGATCCTGGGCCCTGGAGCTTATGTGACTCCTCAAAAAAAGTGGTGGATAAAAGCTGGTCAAAAACTAGGAATAAAGAAAAGAAATAAACATAAATACAGTATATACAATGTGGGAAATAAGTATTTGATCCCTTGCTGATTTTGTAAGTTTGCCCACTGACAAAGACATGAACAGTCTATAATTTTAAGGGTAGATTCATTTTAACACTGAGAGAGATAATATCAAAAATAAAATGTAGAAAATCACATTGTATAAATTAAATAAATGTTTTATGTTATTCATCCTACATAGAGAACACTGAAAAAATAAAGAATTGTTGATTTTTTTGCCTGGGTTTTCTAATAAATTATATGGTAAAAGAAATGGAGCCAGTAAAAAGCAAACCTTGCCATGCAGTAAACAAACGCTATATAGCTATGTAAAAAAAAGATAGAAAAATGTCCTTAAAGGTTAAGGGTATGGGAAAGCCTAGTTCCTAAATGAATTGCTATAGAGTGTTGTGTTGTGTTGCTATCGAGTCTGGAGATTGCTGAGAAGTTTTTACTAAACCAAATCTGTTGGAAGAACGGAAAGATCTAATTTCATTGTTATGTATTTTGCTCATTGCTGTGTGTGGTAACGGCAGTATTCTTTTGTGTAGTCGGCAATATTATCATACTTTGGTTATTGTTTATACTGGTGCTTGTTGTGATTCGGTTCGTGGGCTCCCCCGGTGGTCTCTTGTGGTACTGGTGTCCTGCAAGCTTTGCCTTCAGTTCACCTGTTCCTATCAGGATGTGGGAGTATCCTATTTAACCTTGCTCCTCAGTCATTCTAATGCTGGCCATCAATGTATCCAGAGTGATTCTGTTGCATGTTCCTGCTCCCAGTTTTCTGCTCAGCTAAGTTGGACACTTTAGTCCTTAAGTCTATTTTTGTATGTTTGACCAGTTTGCACTTATGTGAATCTCTGCAGCTGGAAGCTCTTGTTGGGCTGAAATTACCACTCCAGTGGCATGAGTTGTCACATGAGTTAAGGTAATTTCAGGATGGTGTTTTGAAGGGTTTTGCAGCTGACCGCGAAGTCCTCTGTTGTATCTTTCTGCTATTTAGTTAGCGGGCCTCTCTGTGCTAAATCTGCTTTCATACTACGTGTGTCTTTTCATCTGCTCTCACCATTATTATATGTGGGGGGCTGCTATCTCCTGTGGGGACATTCTCTGGAGGCAAGCCAGGACTGTGTTTTCTTCTACCAGGGGTAGTTAGTTCTCCGGCTGGCGCGCGGCATCTAGAGACAACGCAGGAATGCCCCCTGGCTACTTCTAGTGTGGTGTGTAGGTTTAGCATCGCGGTCAGCTCTAGTTTCCATCACCCGAGAGCTTGTAAGTTTATTCTATGCTTCTGATGTTTCCTTGCCATTGGAAACCATAACAGTATGGCCAGCCCAAATGTTTAATCTATAGGCTGAAGCAGGAGAGAAAAGGAACTGTGTGAAACCTTTTTTTTTTTTTTTTTTTCTTTTTTTCCTTCCTCTGAAGTTGCACTCCAGCTCTAATTGCAGTCTCCTGTTTTCCTCTCCTCTTAACCCCTGAATGGCTCAGACTTTATCTGTTGAAATATGGATCCCCAGAGTCTGGCTACCAATTTGAATAATCTTGCCTCTAAAGTTCAGAATATACAAGATTTTTTGTTACATGCTCCTCGGTCTGAACCTAAAATTCCTATACCGGAGTTTTTTTCTGGAGATCGATCTTGTTTTCTAAATTTTAAATACAATTGTAAATTGTTTCTTTCGCTGAGATCTCATTCTGCTGGAGATCCTGCCCAGCAAGTCAAAATTGTTATTTCTTTACTGCGGGGTGACCCCCAAAATTGGGCATTTTCATTGGCACCAGGGGATCCTGCGTTGCTCAATGTGGATGCGTTTTTTCTGGCTTTGGGGTTGCTTTATGAGGAACCAAATTTGGAGATTCAGGCTGAGAAAGCCCTAATAGCCCTCTCTCAGGGGCAAGATGAAGCCGAAATATATTGCCAAAAATTTCGAAAATGGTCTGTGCTTACTCAGTGGAATGAGTGCGCTCTGGCGGCAATTTTCAGAGAAGGTCTCTCTGATGCTGTAAAAGACGTCATGGTGGGGTTTCCTGCGCCTACTGGTCTGAATGAGTCCATGACAATGGCAATTCAAATTGATCGGCGTTTACGGGAACGCAAACCTGTGCACCAGTTGGCGGTGTCTTCTGAAGAGGCACCACAGAGTATGCAATGTGATAGCTTTCTGTCCAGAAGCGAACGACAGATTTACAGGCGCAAAAATCATTTGTGCTTCTATTGTGGAAATTCTACTCATGTTATATCAGCATGCTCTAAACGAACAAAGAAAGTTGATAAATCCTCTGCTATTGGCACTTTGCAGTCCAAGTTTATTTTGTCTGTAACTCTAATTTGTTCGTTATCTTCTATTGTTGCGGATGCGTATGTGGATTCTGGCGCCGCTTTGAGTCTTATGGATTGGTCCTTTGCCAGGCGCTGTGGGTTTGATCTAGAGCCTCTGGAAGTTCCTATACCTTTAAAGGGTATTGATTCTACACCATTGGCTAGTAATAAACCACAATACTGGACACAAGTGACTATGCGTATGACTCCAGACCATCAAGAGGTGATTCGCTTCCTTGTACTGTATAATCTACATGATGTGTTGGTGCTGGGATTGCCATGGTTGCAAACTCATAACCCAGTCCTTGACTGGAAAACAATGTCTGTACTAAGCTGGGGATGTCAGAGAAATCATGGGGACACACCTTTGGTCTCCATTGCTTCATCTATTCCCTCTGAAATTCCTGAGTTTTTGTCTGATTATCGTGAGGTTTTTGAGGAATCTACTCTTAATTCTCTTCCTCCTCACAGAGATTGCGATTGCGCCATAGATTTGATCCCTGGCAGTAAATTTCCTAAGGGTCGTCTATTCAATCTGTCTGTACCTGAACATGCTGCCATGCGAGAGTATATTAGGGAGTCCTTGGAGAAGGGACATATTCGTCCTTCTTCGTCTCCTCTTGGAGCGGGGTTCTTTTTCGTAGCTAAAAGTGATGGTTCTTTGAGACCTTGTATTGATTATAGACTCTTGAATAAGATCACAGTCAAGTATCAATATCCTTTGCCATTGCTGACAGATTTATTTGCTCGCATTGAGGGGGCGAAGTGGTTCTCTAAGATTGATCTTCGCGGTGCGTATAATTTGGTGCGAATTAAGCAGGGGGATGAGTGGAAAACCGCATTTAATACGCCCGAGGGCCATTTTGAGTATTTGGTGATGCCTTTTGGTCTGTCAAATGCCCCTTCGGTCTTTCAGTCTTTTATGCATAATATTTTCCGTGAATATCTGGATACATTTATGATTGTGTATTTGGACGATATCTTGATCTTTTCGGATGACTGGGAATCTCATGTTCAACAAGTTAGGAGGGTTTTTCAGGTTTTGCGGACCAATTCTCTGTTTGTTAAAGGTTCTAAGTGTGTTTTTGGGGTTCAGAAGATTTCTTTTTTGGGGTACATTTTTTCCCCCTCTTCTATTGAGATGGATCCTGTGAAGGTTCGGGCTATTTGTGACTGGACGCAACCGACTTCTCTTAAGGGCCTTCAGAAATTTTTGGGCTTTGCTAACTTTTATCGTCGATTCATAACTGGTTTTTCTAGCGTTGTCAGGCCTTTGACTGATTTGACTAAAAAGGGTGCTGATGTTGCAGATTGGTCTCCTGCTGTGGAGGCCTTTCGGGAGCTGAAGCGCCGTTTTTCTTCTGCTCCGGTGTTGTGCCAGCCTGATGTTTCTCTTCCTTTTCAGGTGGAAGTTGATGCTTCCGAGATCGGAGCGGGGGCGGTTTTGTCGCAGAAAAGTTCAGATTGTTCAGTGATGAGACCTTGTGCGTTCTTTTCTCGAAAATTTTCGCCCGCCGAGCGAAATTATGACGTTGGTAATCGGGAGCTTTTGGCGATGAAGTGGGCATTCGAGGAGTGGCGTCATTGGCTTGAGGGTGCTAAACATCAGGTGGTGGTCTTGACGGATCACAAAAATTTGATTTATCTTGAGTCGGCCAGACGTCTGAATCCTAGACAGGCGCGCTGGTCGTTGTTTTTCTCCCGGTTTAATTTTGTGGTTTCGTATCTGCCAGGTACTAAGAATGTGAAGGCGGATGCCCTTTCTAGGAGTTTTGAACCTGATTCCCCTGGTGATTCTAAACCTACGGGTATACTTAAGGATGGGGTGATATTGTCTGCTGTCTTCCCAGACCTGCGACGTGCTTTACAAGAGTTTCAGGCGGATCGGCCTGATCGTTGTCCGCCTGGTAGATTGTTTGTGCCGGATGAGTGGACCAATAGAGTCATCTCGGAGGTTCATTCTTCTGCGTTGGCAGGTCATCCGGGAATTTTTGGTACCAGAGATTTGGTGGCTAGGTCCTTCTGGTGGCCTTCCCTGTCTCGGGACGTGCGTACTTTTGTGCAGTCTTGCGATGTTTGTGCTCGGGCCAAGCCTTGTTGTTCTCGGGCTAGTGGGTTGTTGTTGCCCTTGCCTGTTCCTAAGAGGCCTTGGACACACATCTCTATGGATTTTATTTCTGATCTCCCTGTTTCTCAGAAGATGTCCGTCATTTGGGTGGTGTGTGACAGCTTTTCTAAGATGGTTCATTTGGTGCCCTTGCCCAAGCTGCCTTCCTCATCTGAGTTGGTGCCCCTGTTTTTTCAGAATGTGGTTCGGCTGCATGGTATTCCGGAGAATATCGTTTCCGACAGGGGATCCCAGTTTGTGTCCAGATTTTGGCGGGCGTTTTGTGCCAGGATGGGCATTGATTTGTCTTTTTCGTCTGCATTTCATCCCCAGACAAATGGCCAGACGGAACGTACTAATCAGACCTTGGAGACTTATTTGAGGTGTTTCGTGTCTGCTGATCAGGATGACTGGGTCTCCTTTTTGCCGTTGGCTGAGTTTGCCCTTAATAATCGGGCCAGTTCTGCCACATTGGTCTCCCCTTTCTTTTGCAATTCAGGGTTCCATCCTCGTTTTTCATCTGGTCAGGTGGAGTCTTCGGATTGTCCGGGAGTGGATACCATGGTGGATAGGTTGCATCGTATTTGGGGGCAGGTGGTGGACAATTTGGAGTTGTCCCAGGAGAAGACTCAACGTTTTGCTAATCGCCATCGTCGTGTTGGTCCTCGTCTTCGTGTTGGGGACTTGGTGTGGTTGTCCTCCCGTTTTGTCCCTATGAGGGTCTCTTCTCCTAAGTTTAAGCCTCGGTTCATCGGTCCTTATAAGATTTTGGAAATTCTTAACCCTGTGTCTTTTCGCTTGGACCTCCCAGCATCCTTTGCTATCCATAATGTCTTCCATCGGTCATTATTGCGGAGGTATGAGGTACCACTTGTGCCTTCTGTTGAGCCTCCTGCTCCTGTGCTGGTTGAGGGTGAATTGGAGTATGTGGTGGAGAAAATCTTGGACTCCCGTGTTTCCAGACGGAGACTTCAATATCTGGTGAAATGGAAGGGCTACGGTCAAGAGGATAATTCTTGGGTTACAGCTTCTGATGTTCATGCTTCTGATTTGGTCCGTGCCTTTCATAGGGCTCATCCAGATCGCCCTGGCGGTTCTTGTGAGGGTTCGGTGCCCCCTCCTTAAGGGGGGGGGTACTGTTGTGATTCGGTTCGTGGGCTCCCCCGGTGGTCTCTTGTGGTACTGGTGTCCTGCAAGCTTTGCCTTCAGTTCACCTGTTCCTATCAGGATGTGGGAGTATCCTATTTAACCTTGCTCCTCAGTCATTCTAATGCTGGCCACCAATGTATCCAGAGTGATTCTGTTGCATGTTCCTGCTCCCAGTTTTCTGCTCAGCTAAGTTGGACACTTTAGTCCTTAAGTCTATTTTTGTATGTTTGTCCAGTTTGCACTTATGTGAATCTCTGCAGCTGGAAGCTCTTGTTGGGCTGAAATTACCACTCCAGTGGCATGAGTTGTCACATGAGTTAAGGTAATTTCAGGATGGTGTTTTGAAGGGTTTTGCAGCTGACCGCGAAGTCCTCTGTTGTATCTTTCTGCTATTTAGTTAGCGGGCCTCTCTGTGCTAAATCTGCTTTCATACTACGTGTGTCTTTTCATCTGCTCTCACCGTTATTATATGTGGGGGGCTGCTATCTCCTGTGGGGACATTCTCTGGAGGCAAGCCAGGACTGTGTTTTCTTCTACCAGGGGTAGTTAGTAGGGTTGAGCGACTTTCATTTTTTTAAGATCGAGTAGGGTTTTGGGAAACCCGATTTTGTCCAGAGTCGAGTCGAGTGCAGTCGGCCGATTATCGCTAAAAGTCGGGGATCGACCGAAACACGAAACCCAATGCAAGTCAATGGGGAAGCATAGTCGGCAGTGAGTGGAGGCCAGGAAAACACCTACAGTGCCCATTTTAATGCCAAAAACATCCATTCTTGTTTCTGAAGCTTGCCAATCTTAATTAACTGTATAATAATAGTTGGGCATAGGGAATTGGGGGAAAGTTGTGGGGGGAGTAGGGCTGGCTCAAGTTTTTCGTGGGCCCAGGAAATGCGGACTACGTCACGGCGGTGTTGCAGGGAAAGGTAAGTATTTAAAAGTTGCAAGTGCTGTGATCCTGAGCAAGCAGGGGGGGCCCACTCGTTCGCATTGCCACTGGCACAGGGCCCCTCAAAGTACGGCGGTGTGTTTGCATGGCGGGGGCGCCTCCCACCAGCAGCGACACTTTTGCGTACTCTGAGGGGCCCTGTGCCAGTGACGTCGCCAACGAGTATGCCCCCCCACCTGATGAAGGAACCTGCACTTTCATCTGCACCTTCCTCTTTGTCCCTGTGTAAGGTGGTATAACATGCGGGAAGGGGAACCTTACTTTCAGCAGGGACAGATTCTGGCTGTGTAGAGTACAAGGGGAATGTAGTGGTCTAGGTCAATGTACCAGCAGACTCATTTAGCAGTGGCTGGGCAATGGGCAGGATGAGGAGGAAACAGATATAGGGCCAAAGAATAAAGTAGGCTACATGCAGTTCAAAATTGGTAACAGGACTAAACAGGCGGCATTGCTTTGTTCAGTGGAGTAGCAAACCCAAGAGCAGCAGACACTGTTTCAAGGGCCTAACCACACTAGTAGGCCAAATGCAGTTTAATATCTGATAGTATAGGGCGAAAGCCAGAATGTGGAAGCTCAGCTTTGTTCAGTTGAGGACAACACCAGGGAGGGGCAGACACCTTTAGTAGGCCGGAAAAGCCTATTGCATTTTTTAAAATGGTAATTTGGAGCAGAAGGTTGAAGCTCAGCTTTATTTAGTTGAGGGCAACACCAGGGAGGGGCAGAAGCCGTTAGTAGGCCCTAACCACCATTTTTTTTTTTTTTAAAACCACTTAATGAGAGCCGGAAGGTTGAAGCTCAGCTTTATTTAGTTGAGGACAACACCAGGGAGGGGCAGAAGCCGTTAGTAGGCCCTAACCACCATTTTTTTTTTAAAACCACTTAATGAGAGCCGGAAGGTTGAAGCTCAGCTTTATTTAGTTGAGGACAACACCAGGGAGGGGCAGAAGCCGTTAGTAGGCCCTAACCACCATTTTTTTTTTAAAACCACTTAATGAGAGCCGGAAGGTTGAAGCTCAGCTTTATTTAGTTGAGGACAACACCAGGGAGGGGCAGAAGCCGTTAGTAGGCCCAAACCACCATTTTTTTTTTTTTTAAAACCACTTAATGAGAGCCGGAAGGTTGAAGCTCAGCTTTATTTAGTTGAGGACAACACCAGGGAGGGGCAGAAGCCGTTAGTAGGCCCTAACCACCATTTTTTTTTTTAAAACCACATAATGAGAGCCGGAAGGTTGAAGCTCAGCTTTATTTAGTTGAGGACAACACCAGGGAGGGGCAGAAGCCGTTAGTAGGCCCTAACCACCATTTTTTTTTTAAAACCACTTAATGAGAGCCGGAAGGTTGAAGCTCAGCTTTATTTAGTTGAGGACAACACCAGGGAGGGGCAGAAGCCGTTAGTAGGCCCTAACCACCATTTTTTTTTTTAAAACCACATAATGAGAGCCGGAAGGTTGAAGCTCAGCTTTATTTAGTTGAGGACAACACCAGGGAGGGGCAGAAGCCGTTAGTAGGCCCTAACCACCATTTTTTTTTTAAAACCACTTAATGAGAGCCGGAAGGTTGAAGCTCAGCTTTATTTAGTTGAGGACAACACCAGGGAGGGGCAGAAGCCGTTAGTAGGCCCTAACCACCATTTTTTTTTTTTAAACCACATAATGAGAGCCGGAAGGTTGAAGCTCAGCTTTATTTAGTTGAGGACAACACCAGGGAGGGGCAGAAGCCGTTAGTAGGCCCTAACCACCATTTTTTTTTTAAAACCACTTAATGAGAGCCGGAAGGTTGAAGCTCAGCTTTATTTAGTTGAGGACAACACCAGGGAGGGGCAGAAGCCGTTAGTAGGCCCTAACCACCATTTTTTTTTTTTAAACCATATAATGAGAGCCGGAAGGTTGAAGCTCAGCTTTATTTAGTTGAGGACAACACCAGGGAGGGGCAGAAGCCGTTAGTAGGCCCTAACCACCATTTTTTTTTTTAAAACCACATAATGAGAGCCGGAAGGTTGAAGCTCAGCTTTATTTAGTTGAGGGCAACACCAGGGAGGGGCAGAAGCCGTTAGTAGGCCCTAACCAAAGTTGAAGGCCAAATGCAGTTTAATTTCTGATACTATAGGCCGAAAGCCAGAAGGTGGAAGTTCCGATTTAGACAGTGGAGGACAATTTGAATTAGGGACTGCAGACAGACTTAGTAGGCTGTCCCCTGTGGACCATGCATCCACCACATTAACCCATTGCGCCGTAATGGACACGTAATCTTCCGTGGCCATGCCTACAGGTCCATGCGTCTGTTGTCAGGTGCACCTTTGTACTCACAGATTGCCAGAGTGCATGGACAATGCGGTCTTCTACATGCTGGTGGAGGGTTGGGATGGCTTTTCTCGCAAAAGAAGTGTCGACTGGTTAGCTTGTAGCGTGGTACAGCGTAGTCCATCATGGCCTTATTAATAGTAAATAAAATATATAACTAGGCTCTATGAACTTTTAAATAGGTTCCAGGGGTACACGGGCAGCATTGGTGTGGTCAGTGGAGGAGTATTGCAAGTAGGGGCTGCAGACAGGCTATCAAAGGCCTAAAATAACAAACAGTAGGCAGTCATGGCAGTTTTACATCGGTTACATGGATACACAGGCAGGCACTCCAGGCAGCATTGTGCTCAGTGGAGGAGTATTGCAAGTAGGGGCCGCAGACAGGCTATCAAAGGCCTAAAATAACAAACAGTAGGCAGTCATGGCAGTTTTACATCGGTTACATGGATACACAGGCAGGCACTCCAGGCAGCATTGTGGTCAGTGGAGGAGTATTGCAAGTAGGGGCCGCAGACAGGCTATCAAAGGCCTAAAATAACAAACAGTAGGCAGTCATGGCAGTTTTACATCGGTTACATGGATACACAGGCAGCTAGGTGGTGAGTGGAGGAGTATTTAAAGTAAGGACCGCAGACAGGCTATCAAAGGCCTAACATAACAAACAATAGGCTCATGGCAGTTTTACAGCGGTTACATGGATACACGGGCAGGCAGCTTGGTGGTGAGTGGAGGAGTATTTAAAGTATGGACCGCAGACAGGCTTCGAAGGCCTAACACAATAAAATGGGCTGGCTGTAGGCACTTTAAAATTGGTTCCAGGGGTACACGGGCAGCAGTGGTCTGGTCAGTGGAGGCCTAGTGGAAGTATGGACCGCAGACAGGCTTCGAAGGCCTAACACAATAAAATGGGCTGACTGTAGGCACTTTAAAATTGGTTCCAGGGGTACACGGGCAGCAGTGGTCTGGTCAGTGGAGGACTAGTGGAAGTATGGACCGCAGACAGGCTTCGAAGGCCTAACACAATAAAATGGGCTGGCTGTAGGCACTTTAAAATTGGTTCCAGGGGTACACGGGCAGCAGTGGTCTGGTCAGTGGAGGACTAGTGGAAGGAGGGAGCGCAGAAAGGCTTCAAAGGCCTAACATAACAAACAATAGGCTCATGGCAGTTTTACAGCGGTTACATGGATACACGGGCAGGCAGCTTGGTGGTGGTGAGTGGAGGAGTATTTAAAGTAGGGACCGCAGACAGGCTATCAAAGGCCTAACATAAAAAAACAATAGGCTCATGGCAGTTTCACAGCGGTTACATGGATACACGGGCAGGCAGCTTGGTGGTGGTGAGTGGAGGAGTATTTAAAGTAGGGACCGCAGACAGGCTATCAAAGGCCTAACATAACAAACAATAGGCTCATGGCAGTTTTACAGCGGTTACATGGATACACGGGCAGGCAGCTTGGTGCTGAGTGGAGGAGTATTTAAAGTATGGACCGCAGACAGGCTTCGAAGGCCTAACACAATAAAATGGGCTGGCTGTAGGCACTTTAAAATTGGTTCCAGGGGTACACGGGCAGCAGTGGTCTGGTCAGTGGAGGCCTAGTGGAAGTATGGACCGCAGACAGGCTTCGAAGGCCTAACACAATAAAATGGGCTGGCTGTAGGCACTTTAAAATTGGTTCCAGGGGTACACGGGCAGCAGTGGTCTGGTCAGTGGAGGCCTAGTGGAAGTATGGACCGCAGACAGGCTTCGAAGGCCTAACACAATAAAATGGGCTGGCTGTAGGCACTTTAAAATTGGTTCCAGGGGTACACGGGCAGCAGTGGTCTGGTCAGTGGAGGACTAGTGGAAGTATGGACCGCAGACAGGCTTCGAAGGCCTAACACAATAAAATGGGCTGGCTGTAGGCACTTTAAAATTGGTTCCAGGGGTACACGGGCAGCAGTGGTCTGGTCAGTGGAGGCCTAGTGGAAGTATGGACCGCAGACAGGCTTCGAAGGCCTAACACAATAAAATGGGCTGGCTGTAGGCACTTTAAAATTGGTTCCAGGGGTACACGGGCAGCAGTGGTCTGGTCAGTGGAGGACTAGTGGAAGGAGGGAGCGCAGAAAGGCTTCAAAGGCCTAAAATAACAAACAATAGGCTCATGGCAGTTTTACAGCGGTTACATGGATACACGGGCAGGCAGCTTGGTGGTCAGTGGAGGAGTAGGGACCGCAGACAGGCTATCAAAGGCCTAAAATAACAAACAATAGGCTCATGGCAGTTTTACAGCGGTTACATGGATACACGGGCAGGCAGCTTGGTGCTGAGTGGAGGAGTAGTGCAAGGAGTGTCTGTCCCAGTACTCCCAAAATATAAATAGATGTTAATGTCTCGCAAAACAACCAAAACAAAAAAAAAGATGGCATACTTAGGTACAGGGGTGGGCTCATCTGCTGTGTTTCTGACATAGTAATTTGGCAGTAACTATTTAATGGTGCCAATATAGGACACAGACACAGACTACTTTAAGTTGCATCATAGATGTCTACAAATTTGTATTGTCAGTGCCAGACATTGAATGATGTCAGCGAATAGACTAAAGATTGGTGGAGCTGTGCGACATAATTTTGCACGTAGTAGAGCCCAGTTTGAGCTGGGGTAGGGGGGAACTCTCTTGAGGCCGGCGGGACCGCCCCAGGGCCACTCATGTTACAACGGTGTGTCTGACGTTGGGTGCGCACCACCACCGCCAGAGACACTACATTGTACTATGAGGGACCCAGTAGCAATGCCGTCAACCAAAAGCGAGCACACCCACCTCTTCAGACAAACAGCAGTCTCACGGGTGCTTGCGCCAAGTCGCGATACCACGGCCCCGTGTGGGGAGTTTGGCCATTTAGGGAGGTGTAAACATGTCGTATGCTGTACAATCTGCAGCAGCAAATTAGACATTAGAAAAGTAATTCACAGGCAAGAGCTTTTCATAGGAAAGCTAGGTGTCGGCCGGGCAAGGTGGGGCAAAAGATTTTGAAATCCAGTTGTGGTTCATTTTAATGAATGTTAGATCGTCAACATTTTGGGTAGCCAGACGAGTCCTTTTTTCGGTTAATATTGACCCTGCAGCACTGAATACTCTTTCTGATAGGACACTTGCTGCCGGGCAAGCAAGCTCCTGCAATGCATATTCTGCCAATTCTGGCCAGGTGTCTAATTTGGAGGCCCAGTAATCAAATGGGAATGACGGTTGAGGGAGAACATCGATAAGGGATGAAAAATAGTTAGTAACCATACTGGACAAATGTTGTCTCCTGTCACTTTCAATTGATGCAGCAGTACCTGTCCTGTCTGCGGTCATAGCAAAATCACTCCACAACCTGGTCAGAAAACCCCTCTGTCCAACGCCACTTCTGATGTGTGCACCCCTAACACTCCTAGTCTGCTGCCCCCTGGAGCTCGTGTGAGAACGATCACGTGCGCTGTGTGCTGGGAATGCCTGAAGCAAACGGTCAACAAGAGTTGATTGTTTGGTTGCTAATATTAGTTCCAAGTTCTCATGTGGCATAATATTTTGCAATTTGCCTTTATAGCGTGGATCAAGGAGGCAGGCCAACCAGTAATCGTCATCGTTCATCATTTTCGTAATGCGTGTGTCCCTTTGTAGGATACGTAAGGCATAATCCGCCATGTGGGCCAAAGTTCCACTTGTCAAATCTCCGGTTGTGATTGGTTGAGGGGCAGTTGCAGGCAAATCTACGTCACTTGTGTCCCTCAAAAAACCAGAACCCGGCCGTGACACGCAACCAATTTCCTGTGCCCCCGTGAAAGTTTCCGCATTAAAAATATACTCATCCCCATCATCCTCCTCGTCCTCCACCTCCTCTTCGCCCGCTACCTCGTCCTGTACACTGCCCTGACCAGACAATGGCTGACTGTCATCAAGGCTTCCCTCTTCCTCTGGTGCAGACGCCTGCTCCTTTATGTGCGTCAAACTTTGCATCAGCAGACGCATTAGGGGGATGCTCATGCTTATTACGGCGTTGTCTGCACTAACCAGCCGTGTGCATTCCTCAAAACACTGAAGGACTTGACACATGTCTTGTATCTTCGACCACTGCACACCTGACAACTCCATGTCTGCCATCCTACTGCCTGCCCGTGTATCCTCCCACAAATAAATAACAGCACGCCTCTGTTCGCACAGTCTCTGAAGCATGTGCAGTGTTGAGTTCCACCTTGTTGCAACGTCTATGATTAGGCGATGCTGGGGAAGGTTCAAAGACCGCTGATAGGTCTGCATACGGCTGGCGTGTACAGGCGAACGTCGGATATGTGAGCAAAGTGCACGCACTTTGAGGAGCAGGTCGGAGAACCCAGGATAAGTTTTCAATAAGCACTGCACCACCAGGTTTAAGGTGTGAGCCAGGCAAGGAATGTGTTTCAGTTGGGAAAGGGAGATGGCAGCCATGAAATTCCTTCCGTTATCACTCACTACCTTGCCTGCCTCAAGATCTACTGTGCCCAGCCACGACTGCGTTTCTTGTTGCAAGAACTCGGACAGAACTTCCGCGGTGTGTCTGTTGTCGCCCAAACACTTCATAGCCAATACAGCCTGCTGACGCTTGGCAGTAGCTGGCCCATAATGGGACAACTGGTGTGCAACAGTGTCATCTGCCGATGGAGTGGTTGGCCGACTGCGTTCTGTGGAAGAGCTGTAGCTTCTGCAGGAGGACGAGGAGGAGGAGGAGGGGGTGCGAACGCCTACAGCCAACTGTTTCCTAGACCGTGGGCTAGGCACAACTGTCCCTAAATTGATGTCGCCTGTGGACCCTGCATCCACCACATTCACCCAGTGTGCCGTGATGGACACATAACGTCCCTGGCCATGCCTACTGGTCCATGCATCTGTAGTCAGGTGCACCTTTGTACTCACAGATTGCCTGAGTGCATGGACGATGCGCTGTTTAACATGCTGGTGCAGGGCTGGGATGGCTTTTCTGGAAAAAAAGTGTCGACTGGGTAGCTCGTATCGTGGTTCAGCGTACTCCATCAGGGCTTTGAAAGCTTCGCTTTCAACTAACCGGTAGGGCATCATCTCTAACGAGATTAGTCTAGCTATGTGGGCGTTAAAACCCTGTGTACGCGGATGCGAGGATAAGTACTTCCTTTTTCTAACCAGAGTCTCATGTAGGGTGAGCTGGACTGGAGAGCTGTAGATCGTGGAACTTTCGGGTGTGCCGGTGGACATGGCAGACTGAGAGACGGTTGGAGACGGTATTGTTTCCGCCGGTGCCCTACATGCAATATTTCCTCCTACAAAACTGGTGATTCCCTGACCCTGACTGCTTTTGGCTGGCAAAGAAACCTGCACAGATACTGCCGGTGGTGCGGAAAATGGTGGCCTTACAGTGACGGAAGGGATGTTGCGTTGCTGACTAGCTTCATTGGCCGAGGGTGCTACAACCTTGAGGGACGTTTGGTAGTTAGTCCAGGCTTGAGAATGCATGGTGGTTAAGTGTCTATGCATGCAACTAGTATTTAGACTTTTCAGATTCTGACCTCTGCTTAAGCTAGTTGAACATTTTTGACAGATGACTTTGCGCTGATCAGTTGGATGTTGTTTAAAAAAATGCCAGACTGCACTCTTCCTAGACTCTGATCCCTTTTCAGGGATTGCAGACTGAGCTTTAACCGGATGGCAACGCTGTGCTCCAACAGGTTTTGGCTTTGACACGCGTTTTGGTCCAGATACGGGCCCGGCAGATGGAACCTGTTGCGATGTTGATGCCTGCTGCGGCCCCTCCTCCACCTCCGCTTCTGAACTACTGCCGCCTGCACCCTGTTCCCCCAATGGCTGCCAATCGGGGTCAATAACTGGGTCATCTATTACCTCCTCTTCGAGCTCGTGTGCAACTTCGTCTGTGTCACTGTGTCGGTCGGTGGTATAGCGTTCGTGGCGGGGCAACATAGTCTCATCAGGGTCTGATTGTGGATCTGTACCCTGAGAGGGCAATGTGGTGGTCTGAGTCAAAGGAGCAGCATAGTACTCTGGCTGTGGCTGTGCATCAGTGCACTCCATGTCAGAATATACTTGTAATGGGCATGGCCTGTTAAATGTTTCACTTTCTAAGCCAGGGACGGTATGTGTAAAGAGCTCCATGGAGTGACCCGTTGTGTCGCCTGCTGCATCCTTCTCTCTTGTTGTAGTTTTTGCTGAGGAGGACAAGGAAGCGACTTGTCCCTGACCGTGAACATCCACAAGCGACGCGCTGCTTTTACATTTACCAGTTTCGGAAGAGGAGGCAAAAGAGCTAGAGGCTGAGTCTGCAATGTAAGCCAAAACTTGCTGTTGCTGCTCCGCCTTTAAAAGCGGTTTTCCTACTCCCAGAAAAGAGAGCGTTCGAGGCCTTGTGTAGCCTGACGACGAAACTGGCTCCACAGCTCCAGACTTAGGTGGAATATTTTTATCCCCACGACCACCTGATGCTCCACTACCACTACCATCATTACCAGCTGACAATGAACGCCCACGACGACCTCTTGCACCAGACTTCCTCATTGTTTTAAAATCTTAACCAAAGTAACTTTATTTGTTGCTATCAAACAACTTACACGGTGAGCTATAACTTCAGTATGATTTCAATATCCCTTAACAGGTTGGTGAGACCACAAGGAAAATCAGGCACAATGTTACACACTCTGTTTTCTGTGGCACAAAATCACAGAGATGACACACACGCAGGACTGTCACTCAAGCACTAATGTCAATATTAATCTCCCACCTAATTTATTTATTTTTTTTTCTCAGGGAGACTTTAGAAACCAAATAATATTAAAAAAAAAAAAAAAAAAGGCTTTCTATGGCCCACAATTAGAGAGAGAGAGGTGGCACAACCAGGAGTCAAGACTGGCGCACAAGCTGAAAGGGCAATATTACTCTCCCACTGTTTTTTATGTTTTTTTTGTTTTTTTCAGGGAGACTTTAGAAACCAAATAATATTAAAAAAACCAAAAAAAAAAAAGGCTTTCTATGGCCCACTGAATGAGAGGGAGAGAGGTGGCACACCCAGGAGTCAAGACTGGCACACAAGCTGAAAGGGCAATATTACTCTCCCACTGTTTTTTTATGTATTTTTTGTTTTTTCAGGGAGACTTTAGAAACCCAATAATATTTTAAAAAAAAAAAAAGGCTTTCTATGGCCCACAATTAGAGAGAGAGAGGTGGCACAACCAGGAGTCAAGACTGGCGCACAAGCTGAAAGGGCAATATTACTCTCCCACTGTTTTTTATGTTTTTTTTGTTTTTTTCAGGGAGACTTTAGAAACCAAATAATATTAAAAAAACCAAAAAAAAAAAAGGCTTTCTATGGCCCACTGAATGAGAGGGAGAGAGGTGGCACACCCAGGAGTCAAGACTGGCACACAAGCTGAAAGGGCAATATTACTCTCCCACTGTTTTTTTATGTATTTTTTGTTTTTTTCAGGGAGACTTTAGAAACCCAATAATATTTAAAAAAAAAAATAAATAGGCTTTCTATGGCCCACTGAATGAAAGGGAGAGAGGTGGCACACCCAGGAGTCAAGACTGGCACACAAGCTGAAAGGGCAATATTACTCTCCCACTGTTTTTTTATGTATTTTTTGTTTTTTTCAGGGAGACTTTAGAAACCCAATAATATTTTAAAAAAAAAATAAATAGGCTTTCTATGGCCCACTGAATGAGAGGGAGAGAGGTGGCACACCCAGGAGTCAAGACTGGCACACAAGCTGAAAGGGCAATATTACTCTCCCACTGTTTTTTTAGGTTTTTTTTTTTTTTTCAGGGAGAATTAGAAACCAAATAATATTAAAAAAAAAAAAAATAGGCTTTCTATGGCCCACTGAATGAAAGGGAGAGAGGTGGCACACCCAGGAGTCAAGACTGGCACACAAGCTGAAAGGGCAATATTACTCTCCCACTGTTTTTTTATGTATTTTTTGTTTTTTCAGGGAGACTTTAGAAACCCAATAATATTTTAAAAAAAAAATAAATAGGCTTTCTATGGCCCACTGAATGAGAGGGAGAGAGGTGGCACACCCAGGAGTCAAGACTGGCACACAAGCTGAAAGGGCAATATTACTCTCCCACTGTTTTTTTAGGTTTTTTTTTTTTTTCAGGGAGACTTTAGAAACCAAATAATATTAAAAAAAAAAAAAAAAAAAAAAAAATAGGCTTGCTATAGCCCACTGAATGAGAGATAGCACACACAGCAGTGGCACACAAGCCCTGACTGAGGCCAATATTTTTCTCCCACTGATTGATGTAGTGTTTTTGTGTTGAGGTAGAATTTAGAACACAAATCACGGAAAAAATAAATAGGCTTTCTATGGCCCACTGAATGAAAGGGAGAGAGGTGGCACACCCAGGAGTCAAGACTGGCACACAAGCTGAAAGGGCAATATTACTCTCCCACTGTTTTTTTATGTATTTTTTGTTTTTTCAGGGAGACTTTAGAAACCCAATAATATTTAAAAAAAAAAAAAAGGCTTTCTATGGCCCACAATTAGAGAGAGAGAGGTGGCACAACCAGGAGTCAAGACTGGCGCACAAGCTGAAAGGGCAATATTACTCTCCCACTGTTTTTTATGTTTTTTTTGTTTTTTTCAGGGAGACTTTAGAAACCAAATAATATTAAAAAAAGCAAAAAAAAAAAAGGCTTTCTATGGCCCACTGAATGAGAGGGAGAGAGGTGGCACACCCAGGAGTCAAGACTGGCACACAAGCTGAAAGGGCAATATTACTCTCCCACTGTTTTTTTATGTATTTTTTGTTTTTTTCAGGGAGACTTTAGAAACCCAATAATATTTAAAAAAAAAAATAAATAGGCTTTCTATGGCCCACTGAATGAGAGGGAGAGAGGTGGCACACCCAGGAGTCAAGACTGGCACACAAGCTGAAAGGGCAATATTACTCTCCCACTGTTTTTTTAGGTTTTTTTTTTTTTTCAGGGAGACTTTTGAAACCAAATAATATTAAAAAAAAAAAAAAAAAAAAAATATAGGCTTGCTATAGCCCACTGAATGAGAGATAGCGCACACACAGCAGTGGCACACAAGCCCTGACTGAGGCCAATATTTTTCTCCCACTGATTGATGTAGTGTTTCTGTGTTGAGGTAGATTTTAGAACACAAATCACGGAAAAAATAAATAGGCTTTCTATGGCCCACTCAGTGAGAGATGGCACACACAGGGATGGCACTGTAGCAGAAATGCCAATCTTAATCTCCCACAAAAAAAAAACAAAAAAAAAAAAAAAACTGTCCTACAATTACTATCTCCCTGCAGTAATGTAAGCCAGGTATGGCAGGCAGCAATAGGAGTGGACTGATGCACAAATTAAATAAAAAGTGTGGACAAACAAAAAAGATAGCTGTGCAGAAAGGAAGGAACAAGAGGATATGTGCTTTGAAAAAAGCAGTTGGTTTCCACAGTGGCGTACACACAGCAATACAGCTATCACGGAGCCTTCTAGGGCAGCCCAATGAGCTACAGCGCTGAGGGGAAAAAAAAAAAAAAATAGCTTCCACTGTTCCTGCACACCGAAGGTGGTGTTGGACAGTGGAAATCGCTGCAGCACAAGCGGTTTGGTGGTTAGTGGACCCTGCCTAACGCTCTCCCTGCTTCTGATGAAGCGGCAGCAACCTGTCCCTAAGCTCAGATCAGCAGCAGTAAGATGGCGGTCGGCGGGAACGCCCCTTTATAGCCCCTGTGACGCCGCAGACAGCAAGCCAATCACTGCAATGCCCTTCTCTAAGATGGTGGGGACCAGGATCTATGTCATCACGCTGCCCACACTCTGCGTTCACCTTCATTGGCTGAGAAATGGCGCTTTTCGCGTCATTGAAACGCGACTTTGGCGCGAAAGTCGCGTACCGCATGGCCGACAAGCACAGGGGTCGGATCGGGTTTCATGAGACGCCGACTTAGCCAAAAGTCGGCGACTTTTGAAAATGATCGACCCGTTTCGCTCAACCCTAGTAGTTAGTTCTCCGGCTGGCGCGCGGCATCTAGAGACAACGCAGGAATGCCCCCTGGCTACTTCTAGTGTGGTGTGTAGGTTTAGCATCGCGGTCAGCTCTAGTTTCCATCACCCGAGAGCTTGTCCGTTTATTCTATGCTTCTGATGTTTCCTTGCCATTGGAAACCATAACAGGTGCTGGTGTCGCGGTTGAGTTGTCCCTGACTGAGAAAGCGCATGTCCCTGACCTAGGAGCACACCACACAGATCACATTACAATGCATTACATTTGTGCACAAATGCCATTGTGCGCCTCTTACCCTGATATTAAGGGATTTTGCAATTCTGAAGGAAAGTGCAAGTTACAGAGGTGTGGATATGTTATATATGTCGAAGTTAGGAATACTCCTTTAAGAAATGGAGTATTGTACCCTTGTGTTAGAGAAACACACCAAACTGTATTTCCTTTTTTTCTTAACAAAAAAGATATCTGTTATTAAATGGGCTGTCTGATGTAGAAAAATGTTTTAACACATGGATGCTCGTAAAACAAAAATGGTGGGATTACTCGATTTCAAATGCACCTTTTTCCCTCTCTCCAAGATTCAGCACTGGACCCACTGGAGATCAGTGCCAGTTCCAGACGTTAAGCCTGCTCCTTTAGGAAGCCAGAGAACGGCTGCAGCCTGTGATTGGCTGCAGCGGCCAGGTGCCTAGAACACTACGTCAGCAGTAAGCTGAGCATTAAAAAGTAGTTGTGTTAAGTGTTGTATTCTGAAAGTATTTCTCAGACTGATGAGTCTGTCTTCTCTGGAGCACACAGTTCAATATCCCTCTTTCTCACAGCACCATGGGGCCAATTCAATAAGAAGCTAATTAACTTAAGCATGCTATGAGAGTGTGAGAGAAAGCCCAACCGGAAGAAATGAATAACATGTCTACTCCATGCAGATGTTGACATGGTTGTTCCAATGCAGCAGTGCTTTCATTTGTAGGGTATTAGAAATGTAGTTTCAGTTAAGATAATTCGAAATTAAGGGTCTGTCTGCAATACGGTATCCTAGTAATGCTAATAGTGATTGTTAGAATATCATTTTCTTTTATTCATATCCTTTATTTTCCTCAAGTTGAAATAAAATAACTTCATGAGGATTCCAAAATCCCAATACAATAAAACTTTGAGACCCAACCTCTCATTACTTTATTTCCTTTAGGCATACTTCAATTATTGTTGCCTTTTGGACCCAGGGGTTTTATATCCACTTTTAAAACACAAACTATGTGAAGTGATTTTGCACAACAAAAATGACTCCAGTTAAAATAAGACGGTAGATTCAACAACTTATAAACATAGGTGTTAAGGAAATTGTTGATTATTTAATAGGCATTAGAGCAATTTTCGTATTGAAGTGTGAGTAGTTATTGATAGGTTCTAGGCTTTTCTTCAGATGTAGCTGCTGTCATTTTTGATCCAAATTGAATGTAAAGGCCGCATATTACAAATCATATACACAGATCGGCAAACTAACATTATTAACACACAGCAAAACCCGTGAAAGTGGCAAATACTACTTCTGTAGGTAGAAGTTCTTCAGCTGAGTGTAATTTTTAGCATGCTATTTTATTTGATAATAAGATATCTTCTTATTATCAGTTTCAAACTCAGAAAAAAACTCAACAGCATCTCACAGGGAAGGCAGCAATATACAGTATATGGACAAAGGTATTTTGATACCTACAGTACGTTCATATTACATTTACAGGAGTTTTTATGACATCCCATTATAAATCCGTAGGTATTAATGTGGAGTTGGTCTTTGTGGCTAAAACAGCTTCCACTTTTCTGAGAAGTCTTTCTACAAGATTTTGGGGTGTCTCTGTATAAAAGTTTGCATATTCATCTGGAAGAGCATTTATGCGGTCAGACATAGATGTTGACAAAAGTACCTGGCTCACCATATCCATTAAATTATTACTATAGGTATTCAAAAGGGTTTGACTTCATGACTCAGTGCAGGCCAGTCAAGTTCATCTATACCAAACTTCCCAGACTTTGGCTTTATTGACCTTGCTTTGAACACTGGGGCACAGTCATGCTGGAACAGAAAAGGACATAAGGACATTCCCCAAATTGTTCCTAAAAGGTTGGAAGCAACAAGTGCCCAAATTGTCTTGGTATGGTAAAGCATTAACAGATAGAGAAGCATGCTTTGACACTCCACAGAATATATTTCCACTGCTCCAATGGTGGTGTGCTTCACTGTACTCCACCCAAAACTTGATATGGTGCTTTGTGATGTAAGGCTTGAATGCAGCCACTCTGGCATGGAAACCCATGCCACTGAAGAGTAACTGTTATGTTACGGAAAAATAGCACTCCTATTATTGGCTGGTGCTCAAGTAGGGTGCCATACTATATAATAGCATTGAAGAACTTGGCGCTTGTAGAAAAGTTACAAATTATTGCTTTCTTTAAATGTGCAATCCACAGGTTAATGCATAATGTATCAGTCAGATACCTGACCAACATCAGATGCACGGATTGCTTTTAGACAGAGGTGAAGAAAATGCAAACCATGTGCTCAAAGAATAGCGTGTCACATCTCCATTTCTCCAGTGGTGTTAAGGTACCTTCACACTAAGCGACTTTGCAGCGAGAACGACGACGATCCGTGACGTTGCAGCATCCTGGATAGCAATCTCGTTGTGTTTCACACGCAGCAGCGATCTGGATCCCGCTGTGATATCGTTGGTCGGAGCTAGAAGTCCAGAACTTTATTTCGTCGCTGATCACCCGCTGTCATCGCTGGATCGGTAGGTGACACCGATCCAGCGATGTGTTCACTTGTAACCAGGGTAAATATCGGGTTACTAAGCGCAGGGCTGCACTTAGTAACACTATATTTACCCTGGTTACCATTGTAAAAGTAAATGGCGCCGGCCGGCCGTAAAGCAGAGCACAGCGGTGACATCACCGCTGTGCTCTGCTTTACGGCCGGCCGGTGCTGACACATTCAGTGCAGGGAAGCTGCCGGCGGGGGACGTGACAGACATCAGAAGGTGAGTATGTAGTGTTTTTTTTTTTACTTTTACAATGGTAACCAGGGCAAATATCGGGTTACTAAGCGCGGCCCTGCGCTTAGTAACCCAATGTTTACCCTGGTTACCCGGGTGCTGCAGGGGGACTTCGGCATCATTGAAGACAGTTTCAACAATGCCGAAGTCGTTCCCCTGATCGTTGGTCGCTGGAGAGAGCAGTCTGTGTGACAGCTCCCCAGCGACCACACAACGACTTACCAATGATCGCATCGCTGGTCGTGATCATTGGTAAGTAGTGTTGAGCGATACCATCCGATACTTGAAAGTATCGGTATCGGATAGTATCGGCTGATACCCGAAAAGTATCGGATATTACCGATACCCGATACCAATACAAGTCAATGGGACACCAAGTATCGGAAGGTATCCTGATGGTTCCCAGGGTCTGAAGAAGAGGAAACTCCCCTTCAGGCCCTGGGATCCATATTAATGTGTAAAATAAAGAATAAAAATAAAAATATTGATATACTCACCCTCTGACGCGCCCTGGTTGTAACCGCCAGCCTCCGTTCATAAGAATGAGCGCTTGAAAGTCCTTAGATGACATCGCGGCCTTTGATTGGTCGCGGAGCGGTCACGTGACCGCAACGCGACCAATCACAAGCCGTGATGTCATCTAAGGTCTTTCAAGCACTTGAAAGACCTTAGATGACGTCACGGCTTGTGATTGGTCGCGTTGCGGTCACGTGACCGCTCCGCGACCAATCACAGGCCGCGACGACATCTAATGACTTTCAAGCGCTCATTCTTATGAACGGAGGCTGGCGGTTACAACCAGGGCGCGTCAGAGGGTGAGTATATCAATATTTTTTATTTTTATTCTTTATTTTACACATTAATATCGATCCGGATACCGATTCCCGATACCACAAAAGTATCGGATCTCGGTATCGGAATTCCGATACAGCAAATATCGTCCGATACCCGATACTTGCGGTATCGGAATGCTCAACACTATTGGTAAGTCGTTTAGTGTAACGATACCTTTAGGCTAATCTCTGAGCACATGGTTTACATTTTCTTCATGTCTGTCTCAAAGCAATCCAGAAATCAAACAGTAAAACAGGAGAGACAAAAAAAAGTGCAAATAGGGTCTTATCTGATAAACAAGTGGTATAAAATAATATAGGTACACTCACCTGATAGGGGTTTGACAGTCACAACTCCAATAGAATCATGTAAAGGCTGCAGGACCACCAATGAAATACCATGCAATAAGTGAGGAATAATCATTGTGGTTTTGTCCTGATGAAGAGATTAGAAAACCTTGAAATGTTGACATAATCCGTATTAATGCTTCACCTTTGTGTGTGATTGTACCTTTTAACCTTGGGCAATGCAGACTCTGAACCAACCACCGAATTCTTAATTTATTGTAAGAGCAATCCGTGAATCTGGTGAAGTTTAGGACTCTTACTGAAATGTGATACATTAAACTGTGAACATGTAAATAAAACACAATAATTTGCTGCTTTCTACGAGTGCCAAGATCTTCAATGCTATTGAAGAATAACTGTCAATGATTTGCATTACTCGATAGTACACATGAAAATAGAATATTTTTTTAATATATTCTATCAACTAAATCTGCCCTTTTCTCCTCTTGGACTGATTATTTACTCATACTTCAAATTTTCAGTGAATAGTTTTTCACATTATTGAGGCATCAGATGACAGTTGTTTCTCAAAAAGTTCCATGGAGATGGAAGGAGGTTCACCCGAAACGACAGGTCACATGAAGCTCTCGGCGAATAGCTTTTTGCTGATAATAATAACTGAGGAGGTTTGGTCGTTTGCGGCTATGGAGTCAGCAGGGTGTTGGACACTCTTAAGCCCTACACACCTCAGCACTTGGTGGCCCAACTCTTTTTCATGGGTTTACACTTTTATGGCTGATGTGCTGGGCTACCTAAACACTTTTACTTTTCAATAATACCGCTTATAGTTGATTGTGAAATATTTAGGAGGGAGGAAATTTCACAAACTGACTTGTTACAACTTGATTTGTCACATGCTATTACAGTGCCACTCTGTAATTCAGTCAGGTCTTTAGAATCACCTTTTCCTATACAAATGTTAATAGAGGCAGACTGCATGGCTAGGGGCAGGATTTTATACATCTGAGGCAATGGGACTGAATGAAAAATCTAAATTCAATGGTTAAAAGGTGTGCCCTAATACTTTTGTCCATATACTTTTACAGTATGTGCATTGTTATTATTTAAAATTGTATTGATCCTTTATTTACTCTACTTATAAATTTGAGGTTCATAGTGTATATTCGATCAAGTGTGTACATTAATCTGCCATAACCAGGCATGATGAACAAAGGAATACATCAGTAATTCAGTTTAAATTATTATTATTATTATTATTATTATTATTATTATTAATAATAATAATAATAATAATAATCACAATAATAATATCATGTCTCCATGTACCGTATTTTTCGGACTATAAGACGCACCGTACCATAAGACGCACCCCAAATTTGGGGTGAAAATTGCAGAAAAAAAATATTTTTTATAAGATTGGGTCCATCTTATTGTCCGAATTTAAGATCTCTTACTCACCCAGCTCTGCTGCTCTCCTTCAATACCGGGCCGCAGTGTCACCTCAAATGTGGAAGGGACCCTGCTCACACCATACCGCTCACCGCGCCACATCATCCCCGCACCTCTACCGCCACCACACTGCCGGTAAGCCTGCATTCCAACTATAAGATGCACCACCCATTTTCCTCACAATTTTTTTGGGGAAAAAGTGAGTCTTATAGCCAGAAAAATACGGTATTTAAGAAATTGCTGAGTACTCCTTGTGTTTGCTTTCAAGCCACATCAGATCAGCACCTGCACATTTTTGTTCACTGTGTCATTAGGTGCAGAACAGCTTTGCTACATTTCTCAAACTGAATAGACACAGGGGTAGACATACCGTCAGTGCAATGCAGATTCAGCTGCACAGGGGCCCAGAGGTGGAGGGGGGCCCATGGAAGATTGGATTGTGATGTAGCTGCAGTGCAGTGTAGTGCAACCTCCACCAGGGGGTGCTGATGAGGGAAGAGAGACTGCACACTCACAGCGCAGAAACACTGAGCAGCCGCACAGGTGTCACAGGTAGCAAAAGAGTGGTCAGACGAGCTGAGTCAGAACCTATCAGGAGCAGAAGTACCAGAAGTAACAGCAATGAACATAGCCAGAGACAAGCCAGAAGTCAGAGACAAATGGGAGCGCGGTATCCAAAATGTGAGATGTAAGGTGAAGTCAGGGTACAAGCCAGAGAGTCAAAGCCGGTCGGGGAACATGGTATCAGAGATAGAAAACAAGAGACAGGGCTTAGAGATCAGGCCGAGTCATACACTGTAGGGAAACAACCAGACGAACACTACATCAGGGATAGGGAATGGATCTAGTACAAATACGGGAAGGCAGAGGCAGAAGGATCACCAGGGAATACAGGTTAGCTGCTCTAGCCTAGAAGCATGAACTATCACTGATGCTGGCCAGCAGACTGCAGAGGACTTAAAAAGCCCAGCCAGCTCCAAAATGAGGCCGAGGGGATTAACCCCCGCAAGACCAGTCCAGAGAGGATAGCAGAAAACAAACCCCGAACTGGATCATGGCATGGATTTTACTGAGGGCAATCTGGTATATGATCTTAAATCTCATGCTGTGGCATGGTCCATGCCCATATTATCCTAATTATAATCTATTTCGGCATCAGCAGCACACTGGGAAAGAAGCCTTTTCTCTGCTCTGTGTTAGGTGTCGAGTTCCCGCCGCTGCACAGGGGGAATCTCGAACCATGTCTGCTGCGGTCTCCCATTCTACATCAGCTGCAGTGGATCCTGCTCAGCGGAGACGTTGGTCCCAGCATCTCTCTCAGTCAGATACTGTGCAAAGGGTTACTGCTGCCTTTCCAGGCTCTGCTTTTGTGGCCAGCACTATTCAGCGGCGAGCAGGCTTTTCTGGGACTAAGTCCTGCTTTGCACACACTGAGCATGCCCACGGGAGGACCTCTCATTGGAGGTTGGGGGTCACACGCTCAGGCCCTGTAGCAGCTCCCATTGGTTCTCCAGGAAGGTCCTGAAGAGCTGCAACTATAAAAATTCACATGGCCGCATGGCCATGCGCTAGTAACCTATGTTATGAGCTTTGCTACATTGTGGTCATGGCTGTATATGGTTAGGGTTGGCTGAAATAAGCCCCTAGAATACCGGCACCTCCGGTGAGGAGTTTTATGTGTGTGAATTCAGGGCTGGCGTATAGCCACTAGAATTCCGGCTCCACTGGAGAGGAGTTGTTGTGTGCTATGCTGACTGCATGACCACAGTTTGCTTTTGGCTCTATTAGGTAGCTGTGATCCTCTGTGAGATTAACAGGGCACAGCGTTTTCCTGGAAATGAGAAAAGAATTCCAGCTCAACGAGCTAGTGAAAAGTAAAAAAACTTTGATACTTTATTCACTTCATGTGAGAAGCAGAGGATAAAACATCAGCACAATAGGAGTAAAAACACTATCTACGCATTTCAGGTGACAGAGCACCCTTAGTCATGATATCACAGCGTTTTCCTACCTTGCGATTCTGTGAAGTAACAGACTTCGCTTTTACCGCAATATAGTGCCGCCTTTTGCTAGCAGCAGGTTTTTCTCCTGCACGGTGGACCCCGGGTTGCGAACGCATCCATTATTAGATATATATATACTCGGTGCATTCCGTCAACCGTAACACTCTGTGCAAGCTTTTTGCCTTTCCTGTCTAAGACACTTTCACTATGACTCTGCATTATTTAGAAAGTAAAATACCAAAAGGAAGAAGCCAAGAACCTGGTCAAACAAATAAATGCAAAATAAATTTAAATTTAAATAAAAATACATTTTCTGTAGTATATTTGGGTATGTGGTGGCACAGAAGGGGCTTACACAAAATTAAAGCAATGAATTGCAAATTGACAAAATATATAATAAATAGCAGCATAAATTATTAGACTAAAATATATATATCAAAGTGCAATAGTGTGGGACAACAATTTGATTTTTAGATCAATAGTATACTAATCGCAAGCTTGAAACCTAATTCAAAGTTCTCAAGTGCAGATTTGAAAAATGTATAATCATATATACAACAACAACTAATGGAGACAGTCCAATAGACATATACAGCTCTGGCAAAAATTAAGAGACCACTGCAAAATGTTCAGTTTGTCTGATTTTTCTCTTTATAGGTATACTAGTTGGTCCGTGCGAAATTTTCGCACATTGGTTGTCGGGGGCGCAGGCAATTTCGGGAAAATAAAGCTTGTCAAATGTTAATGTATTTAATGAGATGATGAACGCAGAGAGGTATATATATATATATATATATATATATATATATATATATATATATATATATATATATGTATATATATATATATATATATATATATATATATATATATATATATATATAGATTGGTTATACAATAAATTGTTTTGATAAGTAGAGGCTAAAAATTTGTCTTGAGGTTGTGGTACCACCTGCTAGTTATTGGTTTTTTTCTGCAGGTTTCTGAAAATGAATGTTTAAAGTGTATTTATTGATCACATTGTGAATGTGTATTTTTTGTGTCTTTTCTTGCTGAAGGGGGCAAGTTTAGCTTTCAAGTGGTGTATTATTTATGTGTGGGGGGCGAAGTGATCACCGAAAAAGCAGTGCATGTTTACAATTGTGTTTGCATATGTGACTCACCTGCAATGAAGTGTGTAATCCTCGAATTTGCCTGAAATAGGCTGGGCAAGCACTTCGGCAAGCTGGAAAGACCCCAAGGCAAATGCCACCTGCAGGTAATTTGACCTTTGAAATGGTGTATCATTTGTGTGTGTCGATGGAGTATAAACGGAGCAACTTGAGGTTGTGTTGCCACCTGCAGGTTATTGTTTTTTACTACAGGTTTGTGAAAATGAATGTTTAAACTGTATTTATTAATCAAATTGTGAATGTATGTTTTGTTTGTGTCTTTTCTTGCTGAAGGGGGCAAGTTTACCTTTCAAATGGTGTATTATTTGTGTGTGTGGGGCGAAGTAATCACCAAAAAAGCAGTGTAAGGCAAATGCCACCTGCAGGTGATTTAACCTTTGAAATAGTGTATCATTTGTGTGTGTCCCTGGAGTATAAATGGAGCAAGTGTGCAATTGAATAGGCAGTGCATGTTTACAAATGTGTTTGCATATGTGACTCACCTGCAGTGAAGTGTGCAATCCTCCAAGGTGCTTGAAATCGGCTGGGCAAGGAGTTCGGCAAGCTGGAAAGCCCCAAAGGCAAATGTTAGGATTTGTTTTTAATGTATGTAAGCAGCTTTGTTGTAGTAGTGTGGTGCACCTGCAGGTCATTTTTCCTTACTGCAGGTCATTTTTCCTTACTGCAGGTTTATGAAAATTAATGTTTAAACTGTATTTTGTGATCACATCATGCATGTGTGGTTTGTTTGGCTATTTTCTTGCTGAAGGGGGCAAGCTTACCTTTTAAATGGTGTATCATTTGTGTGTGTGGGGGCAGTATGAACGGAGATACAAATTAATCACAGAAAAAGAGTGTTTAGAAATAATATATAAGGATTATTGAGTAAAATGTAAATTGTTCTTTCATTCTATAAACTTCTGACATGTCTCCGAATTTCCAAGCAATAAATTTAGCATTTTTTTCTGACAAAGAAAAATGGTAAAAATAAAAAAAAACAGTGCTTTGAGACCACAAATAATGCAAAGAAAACAAGTTCATAATCATTTAGAAACAACAATACTAATGTTTTAACTCAGGAAGAGTTCAGAAATCAATATTTTGTGGAATAACCATGATTTTTAATCACAGCTTTCATGCATCTTGGCATGCTTTACACCAGTCTTTCACACTGCTTCTGGCGCAAAAAACTTAGCAGTTCTTTGTTTGATGGCTTGTCACAATCCATCATGCTCTTGATTACATTACAGAGGTTTTCAATGGGGTTCAGGTCTGGAGATTGGGCTGCACATGACAGGGTTTTGATGTGGTGGTCTCTTAATTTTTGCCAGAGGTGTATTGTAAACTATATAAGGTATATACAGTAAATCAATCAGTAAAACACATATTACCAAGAATAAAAATAGAAGGCAATGGGGAATAAGCTGCTGCAAGCGCAGCCTCAGTGACCGGTGGTAACCTCGATGATGTTTCCACTAGTCACTGACTGAAGCTCATTCCTCAGTCGTTCTCAGCCTGGACAGTCACATATTGGCACCATCCAGGTTGAAAACTGTTTACTCCCAGACATGGATTACGGCATGTGACAGAATGACAGATAGGTGAGGGATATAGTTGTTTTTTATTTTTGTTTTATTACAGGAGATGAGGGCTTCACAAGAATGGGCATTAGGTGAGTATAACTGTGCTTGTTATTTTTAAATTAACAGGCAAACTGTGTTTTGTTTTTATTTAACACATAAGACCTTATTCTGGGTGTGTGTTTATCTGCAATATAAACATAGGAATAGACGCCTCTCCATTACTAAGCCGTGGGTTTTTTGTAACCGGACAATACAAATGTGACATCAACCCCATAAATGTGAACCCCACCTGCCACCATCACAGGGTAAGTGGGAAGAGCCAGTCAAAGAGCCATAATTGGCACATCTAATAGATGTGCCTTTTCTAGAGGGCCATAGTCTGAGGGGACCAATATCCATGGCTCCTTACCACCCAGAGAATACTAGCCCCCAGCTGTCTGCTTTAGCTTGGCTGGTTGTCAAAAATGGAGGGGACCATTTTTTTTATTATTTATTTAAATAATTAACAAATGCAGCGTGAGGACCCCTTTATTCTTGATAACTGGTATTGGTGAAGGTGGCTGCTGAGGGCTGCAGTCCGCATCTGTCAGATTTGACTGGCTGGTTATAAAAAATACAGGGAAACCCCTCATCATTTTTTGGGGGGGTTCCAATTTTAATAACCAGGAAAGTCTAAGTATACAGCTGTGAGCTGATATTAATAGCCTGGGAACTTTTATGAATATTGTCTCTTTCCTAGAATATTAACATCAGCCCCCAGCCATCGGATTTTCCTCAGCTGTTTATAAAAATTATGGGGTCTCCACTCTGTTTTTTTCATTTATGTTTTTATTTATTAACAAGTACAATAAAGCACACAGAGGTTTCTGGGCCTCGCAGCTGCCGGGTCTTAGGTAGCTCCAGGGCCAGACTGTTGAATGCTGGATTGCTGAGTGCCGGACTCGCGGCCAGTCAGTCATCCGGCACTGGCACTTGCAAAGCAAGAGAAACAGCTGCTGTGTATTCATGTGATCTTACTGTTTTTGTTTGCAATTAAAATACTAATTGAAAAATACCGAGTGAGGGTTCCTCGTAATTTTTATAATCAGCAGAGGAAAAGCTAATGGCTGAGCTAATGTTAACATTCTGAGCCAATAACATCCATGTGTCTGGTCAAACTGTCAGAAACAGACTCCATGAGTATGATATGAGGGCCCGAAGTCCACAAGTGGGTGTTGTGCCTACACCATGCAGGGCGATTGGCATTTATAGAGAACATCATGAGATACGGCCTTCCCAAAACCCTGTCTGATGACAAATGCACACTTAGCAGGATGCAGCAGGCCTCCACTGATAAAGGCTAGGGGCGGCACAGGTGCAAACTACTTGATAAAAACAGCCACCCCCACACCAACCAAAGATTGCAGGGGTTGTCTGCCTAGTAGAAAATTGAGTTATAACAATGTGCATTTTTTTCTACTAGGCAGCAACCCCTGCAATGTTTGGTTGGTGTGGGGGTGGCTGTTTTTATCAAGTAGTTTGCACCTGTGCTGCCCCTAGCCTTTATCAGTGGAGGCCTGCTGCATCCTGCTAAGTGTGCACTTGTCATCAGACAGGGTTTTGGGAAGGCCGTATCTCATGGTATGTATTTTATCTGCGTTTTTCCTATGTGAGCTGTTTTTTGATATTAGTGGTAGGACCCGCAATATTATGAGGACCCTTGACGTTGGGTTGTGTGCTTACTTTATTTTGGCCAAAATATTAAACCAATACCTCATATAGTGTATGTGTTTATCATATGCATACATTTTTTTGCACTATATCATATCCTTTTTTGCAGGATGTGGCCAGGCCTCTTTATGTTGGTTAGGTTTTTCTGGGGTGTCTGTCACTGTGTGCTGCATATTATAGTGCTGGGCAGCTCGCCTGTTAATACAAGGGGCGTCATTAATAGGTTGCATACCAGACACTGTGCACCACACTTATCAGTGTGACTGGCGTCCTATGCGAGTTATATCAATGTGCATTTTTTCTACTAGGCAGCCAACCCCTGCAATGTTTGGTTGGTGTGGGAGTGGCTGTTTTTATCAAGTAGTTTGCACCTGTGCCGCCCCTAGCCTTTATCAGTGGAGGCCTGCTGCATCCTGCTAAGTTTGCATTTGTCATCAGACAGGGTTTTGAGAAGGCCGTATCTCATGGTATGTATTTTTTCTGCGTTTTTTCTATGTGAGCCATTTATAGAGAACATCAAGATTGGCAGATTTGACATTGGCACCTTGTGCTCTTCACAGATGAAAGCAGGTTCACACTGAGCACATGTAACAGACGTGACAGAGTCTAGATATGCCATAAAGAACATTCTGCTGCCTGCAACATCTTCTAGCATGACTGGTTTGGCAGTGGGTCAGTAATGTTGTGGGAAGGCATTTCTTTGGAGGGCCACATAGCCCTCCATGTGCTAGCCATAGGTACCCTGACTGCCATTAGGTAATTGGATGAGAGCCTCAGACCCACTGTGAAACCATATGCAAGTGCAGTGGGCCCTGGGTTCCTTCTGATGCATGACAATGCTCAACCTTATGTTCCTGAAGTGTGTCAACAGTTCCTGCATGATGAAGGAATTGATGGTATGGACTGGCCTACTCATTCTCCAGACCTGAATCCAATAAAGCACATCTGGGACATCATGTCTTGTTCCATTCACCAATACCATACTGCACCACAGACTGTCCAGAAGTTGGCTGATGCTTTAATCCAGGTCTGGGAGAAGATCTCTCAGGAGAACATCTGCCACCTCATCAAGAGCATGCCCAAGTGTTGTAGGGAGGTCATATAGGCACGTGAAGGCCACACACACTACTGAGCATCATTTCCTAGTCTTGAGGCATTTCCACTGAAGTTGGATCAACCTGTAATTTGATTTTCCACTTTGATTTTGAGTAATTTTTCAAATCCAGAATGTTCAACTAATGCTTGAGGTTCGTCATGACAATGATCAAGAAGGGTACTGACTTTTCATCTTGGTCTACTGAAGTTGTTGATGCTTTTGCTGCTCTCAAGACAGTCTCTTTTAAAGCTCCTATCCTCAGTCAACACGATGCTGGTTTGCCGTTTGTGGTTGAGGTAGACAATTCTTCTGTGGGGATGGGTGCTGTTCTTTTAAAGAAGAAGGATGGTTACTTTCATCCTTTTGCTTTTTTTTCTCAGAAATTCTCACAAGCAGAGTCTACCTATGATATAGGTGATCTGTATCGCTTGGCTGTTGATAGAGCTTTAAAGGAATGGAGGTATTGGTTGGAGAGGGCTAAGTATAGAGTGATGGCCTGGTGGGCCCTCTTTCGCTCAGTTTGATTTCTCTATGACATATCTCCCTGGTACTAAAGATGTTAAGGCTGATGATTTATCACATAGTTTTTTTCTGTAGTTGAGGGACAAAAATCCAGTCAAAATTGTTAGTGAAAGGGGTGGTGGTGGGTGCTCTGGGGATTGATCTGAATCAGTGCATTGTGAAATCTCAGGTTAGTGCACCAGGGGACTTGCCATTCAGAAAGCTTTTTGTGCTGTCCTCACTTAGCAGTGATACCCTTAATTAAGTGCATGACTCTGTGTTTTCTGGACAACCTGGCTCCTCTCTCACCTGGAGAGCTGTTTACAGTTCCTTTTGGTGGCAAAGTGTTCAAAAGGATCTTGATGAATATGTCTGTAAGTGCAGAGTTTGCGCCAGGTCTAAAGCCTCTCGACAGGCCCGGCTGGGTTTCTTTTGCCCAACGAGGTTCTGTCTCAACCTTGGACTCACTTGTCCATAGATTTCATCACGGATTTGCCTAATTCTGGTGGTAATACTGTACTATGGGTGGTGGACCCTTTCAGCAAGATCGTTCAATTGGTTCCTCTACTAAAATTGCCTATTGCTAAGAGTTTAGCTACAATGTTTATCTCTCATGTTGTTAAGTTACATGGTGGTCCTAAAAACATTATTTCCAATAGAGGGGTTCAGTTTAAGGTTAGATTTTGGTGTACCTTTTGCTCCAGATTAGGAATTATACCTTTATTTTCTTTCAGGTTATCATCCTGAGACTAGTGTTCAGACAGAGAGAATGAACCAAGAATTAGAACAATATTTAAGCTGTTTTGCTTAATATAATCAAGATGATTTGGTGGATTTTCTTCCTATGGCTGAGCTCGCTCTCAATAACTGCACCTCTATGGCTACTGGTACCTGGCCTTTTTTTTTGTTGTGGGGGTTTTCATCTACTTTTTTTCTGGTTGGCAGTCTGTGGTCCCAGAGGAGGAAAGATATTCTTCTTGTTTGATTAAAGTCTGTAAAGACCCAGAGAACTGCGAACTGCAGACATAGGAGCCCCCTTTTTAACCCCTTCATGACCCAGCCTATTTTGACCTTAATGACCTGGCCATTTTTTTGCAATTCTGATCAGTGGCCCTTTATGAGGTAATAACTCAGGAACGATTCAATGGATCCTAGCAATTCTGAGACTGTTTTTTCGTGAAATATTGGGCTTCATGTTAGTAGTAAACTTAGGTCGATAATTTTTGCGTTTATTTGTGAAAAAATCGGAAATTTGGCAAAAATTTTGAAAATTTCGCAATTTTCAAATTTTGAATTGTTATTCTGTTAAACCAGAGAGTTATTTGACACAAACTAGTTAATAAATAACATTACCCACATGTCTACTTTACATCAGCACAATTTTGGAAACAAAATTTTTTTTGCTAGGAAGTTATAAGGGTTAAAATTTGACCAGCGATTTCTCATTTTTACAACAAAATTTACAAAACCATTTTTTTTATGGACCACCTCACATTTGAAGTTAGTTTGAGGGGTCTATATGGCTGAAAATACCCAAAAGTGACACCATTCTAAAAAGTGCACCCCTCAAGGTGCTCAAAACCACATACAAGAAGTTATTACCCCTTCAGGTGCTTCACAGCAGCAGAAGCAACATGGAAGGAAAAAATGAACCTTTAACTTTTTAGTCACAAAAATGATATTTTAGCAACAATTTTTTTATTTTCCCAAGGGTAAAAGGAGAAACTGGACCATTAATGTTATTGTACAATTTGTCCTGAGTACGCCAATTCCCCATATGTGGGAGAGAACCACTGTTTGGGCGCACGACAGGGCTCAGAAGAGCTCGTGTTTGGAGAGCCCCTGTGTGCCAAAATATTGGAGCACCCCCACAAGTGACCCCATTTTGGAAACTTGACCCCCAAAGGAACTTATCTAGATGCATAGTGAGCACTTTGAACCCCCAGGTGCTTCACAAATTGATCCGTAAAAATTAAAAAGCACTTTTTTTCACAAAAAGTTTATTTTAGCCTCAATTTTTTTCATTTTCACATGGGCAACAGGATAAAATGGAACCTAAAATTTGTTGGGCAATTTGTCCTGAGTATGCCGATACCTCACATGTGGGGGTAAACCACTGTTTGGGCACACAGGAAGGCTCGGAAGGGAAGGAGTGCCATTTGACTTTTGAATGAAAAATTAGCTCCAATCGTTAGCGGACACCATGTCGTGTTTGGAGAGCCCCTGTGTGCCTAAACACTGGAGCTCCCCCACAAATTACTCCATTTTGGAATCTAGACCCACAAAGGAACTTATCTAGATGCATAGTGAGCACTTCGAACCCCCAGGTGCATCACAAATTGATCCGTAAAAATTAAAAAGTACTTTTTTTCACAAAAAAATTTATTTTAGCCTCAATTTTTTCATTTTTACATGGGTAACAGGATAAAATGGATCTTAAAATTTGTTGGGCAATTTCTCCTGAGTACAGCGATTCCTCACATGTGGGGGTAAATCACTGTTTGGGCGCACGGCAAGGCTCGGAAGGAAAGGAGCACCATTTGACTTTTTGAATGAAAAATTAGCTCAAATCGTTAGCGGACACCATGCCGCGTTTGGAGAGCCCCTGTGTGCCTAAACATTGGAGCTCCCCCACAACTGACCCCAATTTGGAAACTAGACCTCCCAAGGAACTAATCTAGATGTGCGATGAGCACTTTGAACCCCCAAGTGCTTCACAGAAGTTTATAACGTAGAGCCGTGAAAATAAAAAATGATTTTTCTTTCCTCAAAAATTATTTTTTAGCCCGCAATTTTTTATTTTCACAAGGGTAACAGGAGAAATTGGACCCCAAAAGGTGATGTCCAGTTTGTCCTGAGTACGCTGATACCCCATATGTGGGGATAAACCACTGGTTGGGCACACGTCAGGGCTTGGAAGGGAAGGAGTGATGTTTTGGAATGCAGACTTTGATGGAATGGTCTGCGGGCATCATGTTACATTTGCAGAGCCCCTGATGTGCCTAAACAGTAGAAACCCCCCACAAGTGACCCCATTTTGGAAACTAGACCCCCCAAGGAACTTATCTAGATGTGTAGTGAGCACTTTGAACCCTCAAGTGCTTCTCAGAAATTTATAACGCAGAGCCGTGAAAATAAAAAATCATTTTTTTCACACAAAAATAAGATTTTAGCCCTCATTTTGTTATTTTGCCAAGGGTAACAGGAGAAATTAGACACCTAAAGTTGTTGTGCAATTTTTCCAGAGTACGCTTATGCTCCATATGTTTGGGTAAACCACTGTTTGGGCGCACGTCAGGGCTTGGAAGGGAGGGAGCACCATTTGACTTTTTGAACGCAAGATTGGCTGGAATCAATGGTGGCGCCATGTCGCGTTTGAAGACCCCTGATGTGCCTAAATAGTGGAAACCCCTCAATTCTAACTCCAACGCTAACCCCAACACACCCCTACCCTAATACCAACCCTAGCCATAATCCTAATCACATCCTAACCCCAACACACCCCTAACCACAACCCTAACCCCAACACACCCCTAACCCTAATCCCAACCCTAACCCTAACCCCAACACACCCCTAACCCTAATCCCAACCCTAACCATAACCCAAACCACAAGCCTAACCCTAACCTCAACACATCCCTAACCATAATCTTAACCCTATTTCCAACCCTAACTCTAATTCCAACCCTAACTCTAATTCCAACCCTAACCCTAAGGCTGTGTGCCCACGTTGCAGATTCGTGTGTGGATTTTTCCGCACAGTTTTTGAAAAATCCGCAGGTAGTGTTGAGCATTCCGATACCGCAAGTATCGGGTATCGGCCGATATTTGCGGTATCGGAATTCCGATACCGAGTTTCGATATTTTTGCGATATCGGGAATCGGGATCGGAATGCATATTCATGTGTAAAATAAAGAATAAAAAAAAAAAATAGGGATATACTCACCCTCTGACGCGCCATGGTAGTAACCGCTGCAACCGGCAGCCTCCGTTCCTAAGAATGAGCGAGTGAAGGACCTGCGATGACGTCGCGGTCTTGTGATTGGTCACGTGAGCGGTCACATGAGCGGTCACGTGACCAATCACAAGCCGCCACGTCATCGAAGGTCCTTCACTCGCTCATTCTTAGGAACGGAGGCTACCAGTTGCAGCGGTTACTACCAGGGCGCGTCAGAGGGTGAGTATATCCCTATTTTTTATTTTTATTCTTTATTTTACACATGAATATGGATCCCAGGGCCTGAAGGAGAGTTTCCTCTCCTTCAGACCCTGGGAACCATCCAGGATCACTTCCGATATTTGTGTCCCATTGACTTGTATTGGTATCGGGTATCGGTATCGGCGATATCCGATATTTTTCGGATATCGGACGATGCAATCCGATACCGATACTTTCAAATATCGGAAGGTATCGCTCAACACTATCCACAGGTAAAATGCACTGCATTTTACTCGCGGATTTACCGTGGATTTCCAGTGTTTTTTATGCGGATTTCACCTGCGGATTCCTATTGAGGAACAGGTGTAAAACGCTGCAGAATCCGCACAAAGAATTGACATGCTGCAGAAAATACAATGCAGCGTTTCCGCGCTGTATTTTCTGCACCATGGGCACAGCGGATTGGTGTTCCATACATTTACATGGTACTGTAAACTGCTACGAATCCGCAGTGGCCAATCCTCTGCGGATCCGCAGCCAAATCCGCACCGTGTGCATATAGCCCAATTCTAACCTTATTCTAACCCTAACCCTAATTGCAACCCTACTCTATTTCTAACCCTAACCCTAGTTCTAACCCTAACCCTATCCCCAATTCTAACCCTAACCCTAGCCCTAACCCTAGCCCTAACCCTAACTTTAGCTCTAGTTCTAACCCTAACCCTAGTGGAAAAATAAAAGTAAATATATTTTCTTTATTTTATTATTGTCCCTGCCTATGGGGGTGATAAAGGGGGGAGTTTATTTATTTTTTTATTTTGATCGCTGTCAAAGGTTCTATCACAGCAATCAACATGTACCTGGAATGAATCTGCCGGCCGGCAGTGCGCCCGCTATTTTTGAAGATGGCGGCGCCCATGCAAAAATGGACGAACACTGGGAGGGACACCGGAGGTCAGTAAGTATGCGGGGGTGGTATCGGACAGCGGGGGGTGAGATCGGACTGTTGGGGGAGTGGACAGGAGGATGGAGGAGAGTGGAGCACAGGACAGGACAGGACGGAGGACGGGGCAGTGGATCGGTGGTGGTGGCAGGGGCAGATTGCGGTCTCCAGCCATGGCCGATGATATTGCAGCATCAGCCATGGCTGGATTGTAATATTTCACCAATTTTCATTGGTGAAATATTACGATTGCTCTGATTGAAAGTGAAAGTGAAACGTCACTTTCAACAGCCAATCAGAGCGATCATAGCCACGGGGGAGTGAAGACACCCCCCCGGGCTGAAGTACCACTCCCCCTGTCCCTGAAGGTCGGGTGAAATTAGTTAACCCTTTCACCAGGCCTGCAGGGACGCGATCATTCTGTGACGCAGCATATGCGTCACAGGTCAGACTTTCATGACGCATACGCTGTGTCACAGGTTGGGAAGTTGGGAAGGTGTTAAGGTGGGAGAACTTGTTTGGCTATACTCCAAATTCTTTGTATTAAACTTCCAGCAAAGAAATTTGCTCCTATATTTGGTATTATGCATAATGTATTTAAGATCATTAATCATGTGACAGTCAAGCTACAACTTCCAGTTTCGAGGAGGATTAACAATTCTTTCCATTCTTCTCTTCTTCAAAAGTTTGAGGGAACGCCGAGTCCTCAGAAAATGAATGAGGTTGACTTGGGGGAGGACAAGGAGTATGAGGTCGAATGAGTTTAGGTTCCTGATGTGTCAGACGTCAACTGCAATATACCGTTAAATGGAAGGGTTTCAGTCCAAAGGATAATTCCTGGGTTGATTAGGAAGATTTGCATGTGGATGGCCTAGTGAGGTAGCTCTGTCAGCGGCACCAGAAGTTGGGGATCTCAGTGGGTCCAGTGGTCAATAAAGAAGGTGAGGTACTATCATGGATCTGGGTTTGAATTCTTGAGCTTGGGCTTTGTGGTCAGCTTTTCTTTCCGCTGAACCACAGCAGAAACACCTTTTCTCTGGGTGTTTAGTGTTTGTTATCCTTGCTTCAGTCTTCTTAGGGTAATAGGCGTTTTCATTTACTCATTTGTCTGGCCTATCACCTTTTGGGTGAGGCTTTATATATTTTCCCCCTGCTGGTATTTCCTGCTAGTGATAATCTCATTTAAATATCCAGCCATACTGCTGTAGTTTAAACCAGTTAGTGAAAGACCAGCAAGGATTTATCTCTCTGCTGTTTATGTTCTTTGTCCTGCACCTATCTTCTGTTTCTTTTTAGGAAGTAGGTGGCATATTCTCCAATAGTGCATACTTAATCATTTATTTTGCTTTCCATGGTTATTTGCATTCACTCTGGTATGACTTTCTACTGTATGTCAGCACACTTTCACTTGTGTAGGTAATTTACACTCTGCTCTGCCCTCTCGCTCTTTTGGAGGAATGTGAAGCGATTGACAACTTTCAGGCAGTATAGGTCCGAGTTGCCATCATCTAGCCTGTAAATAGGACTATCTCAGCTCACGCAGGATTTACTAGGGACTGCGAGGTCAGGATCTCTAGTCTGTACAGTAACCACAGGTTCAGTTCCAGTTTTATTGTATTACCTATTTTCCAGAGTGAGTTGCTATTATAACATTAGTGTTGCATTGTCTGTGTATTTAAGATTGTTTATGATTCATAATGTGGTGATCGAAATAGCTTCTGCATATTAATTGAAGAGAAATGGTGAAAGGATGTAGCCTTGTTGGACGCTTCACTCTACTTGGAACCAAGTTTGTCACTCTGTTCCGCTTTGGATTGTTGCTAGGGTTGAGCGAAACGGGTCGATCATTTTCAAAAGTCGCCGACTTTTGGCTAAGTCGGCGTCTCATGAAACCCGATCCGACCCCTGTGCTTGTCGGCCATGCGGTACGCGACTTTCGCGCCAAAGTCGCGTTTCAATGACGCGAAAAGCGCCATTTCTCAGCCAATGAAGGTGAACGCAGAGTGTGGGCAGCGTGATGACATAGATCCTGGTCCCCACCATCTTAGAGAAGGGCATTGCAGTGATTGGCTTGCTGTCTGCGGCGTCACAGGGGCTATAAAGGGGCGTTCCCGCCGACCGCCATCTTACTGCTGCTGATCTGAGCTTAGGGAGAGGTTGCTGCCGCTTCGTCAGAAGCAGGGAGAGCGTTAGGCAGGGTCCACTAACCACCAAACCGCTTGTGCTGCAGCGATTTCCACTGTCCAACACCACCTTCGGTGTGCAGGGACTGTGGAAGCTATTTTTTTTTTTTTTTCCCCTCAGCGCTGTAGCTCATTGGGCTGCCCTAGAAGGCTCCGTGATAGCTGTATTGCTGTGTGTACGCCACTGTGGAAACCAACTGCTTTTTTCAAAGCACATATCCTCTTGTTCCTTCCTTTCTGCACAGCTATCTTTTTTGTTTGTCCACACTTTTTATTTAATTTGTGCATCAGTCCACTCCTATTGCTGCCTGCCATACCTGGCTTACATTACTGCAGGGAGATAGTAATTGTAGGACAGTTTTTTTTTTTTTTTTTTTTTTTTTTTGTGGGAGATTAAGATTGGCATTTCTGCTACAGTGCCATCCCTGTGTGTGCCATCTCTCACTGAGTGGGCCATAGAAAGCCTATTTATTTTTTCCGTGATTTGTGTTCTAAAATCTACCTCAACACAAAAACACTACATCAATCAGTGGGAGAAAAATATTGGCCTCAGTCAGGGCTTGTGTGCCACTGCTGTGTGTGCTATCTCTCATTCAGTGGGCTATAGCAAGCCTATTTTTTTTTTTTTTTTTTAATATTATTTGGTTTCTAAAGTCTCCCTGAAAAAAAAAAAAAACCTAAAAAAACAGTGGGAGAGTAATATTGCCCTTTCAGCTTGTGTGCCAGTCTTGACTCCTGGGTGTGCCACCTCTCTCCCTCTCATTCAGTGGGCCATAGAAAGCCTATTTATTTTTTTTTTTTAATATTATTTGGTTTCTAATTCTCCCTGAAAAAAAAAAAAAAACCTAAAAAAACAGTGGGAGAATAATATTGCCCTTTCAGCTTGTGTGCCAGTCTTGACTCCTGGGTGTGCCACCTCTCTCCCTCTCATTCAGCGGGCCATAGAAAGCCTATTTATTTTTTTTAAAAAATATTATTGGGTTTCTAAAGTCTCCCTGAAAAAACAAAAAATACATAAAAAAACAGTGGGAGAGTAATATTGCCCTTTCAGCTTGTGTGCCAGTCTTGACTCCTGGGTGTGCCACCTCTCTCCCTTTCATTCAGTGGGCCATAGAAAGCCTATTTATTTTTTTTTTTAAATATTATTGGGTTTCTAAAGTCTCCCTGAAAAAAAAAAAAAAACCTAAAAAAACAGTGGGAGAGTAATATTGCCCTTTCAGCTTGTGTGCCAGTCTTGACTCCTGGGTGTGCCACCTCTCTCCCTCTCATTCAGTGGGCCATAGAAAGCCTATTTATTTTTTTTTTAAAATATTATTGGGTTTCTAAAGTCTCCCTGAAAAAAAAAAAAAAAACCTAAAAAAACAGTGGGAGAGTAATATTGCCCTTTCAGCTTGTGTGCCAGTCTTGACTCCTGGGTGTGCCACCTCTCTCCCTCTCATTCAGTGGGCCATAGAAAGCCTATTTATTTTTTTTTTTAAATATTATTGGGTTTCTAAAGTCTCCCTGAAAAAACAAAAAATACATAAAAAAACAGTGGGAGAGTAATATTGCCCTTTCAGCTTGTGTGCCAGTCTTGACTCCTGGGTGTGCCACCTCTCTCCCTTTCATTCAGTGGGCCATAGAAAGCCTATTTATTTTTTCCGTGATTTGTGTTCTAAATTCTACCTCAACACAAAAACACTACATCAATCAGTGGGAGAAAAATATTGGCCTCAGTCAGGGCTTGTGTGCCACTGCTGTGTGTGCTATCTCTCATTCAGTGGGCTATAGCAAGCCTATTTTTTTTTTTTTTTTTTATATTATTTGGTTTCTAAAGTCTCCCTGAAAAAAAAAAAAAAACCTAAAAAAACAGTGGGAGAGTAATATTGCCCTTTCAGCTTGTGTGCCAGTCTTGACTCCTGGGTGTGCCACCTCTCTCCCTCTCATTCAGTGGGCCATAGAAAGCCTATTTATTTTTTTTTTTAAATATTATTGGGTTTCTAAAGTCTCCCTGAAAAAACAAAAAATACATAAAAAAACAGTGGGAGAGTAATATTGCCCTTTCAGCTTGTGTGCCAGTCTTGACTCCTGGGTGTGCCACCTCTCTCCCTTTCATTCAGTGGGCCATAGAAAGCCTATTTATTTTTTCCGTGATTTGTGTTCTAAATTCTACCTCAACACAAAAACACTACATCAATCAGTGGGAGAAAAATATTGGCCTCAGTCAGGGCTTGTGTGCCACTGCTGTGTGTGCTATCTCTCATTCAGTGGGCTATAGCAAGCCTATTTTTTTTTTTTTTTTTTATATTATTTGGTTTCTAAAGTCTCCCTGAAAAAAAAAAAAAAACCTAAAAAAACAGTGGGAGAGTAATATTGCCCTTTCAGCTTGTGTGCCAGTCTTGACTCCTGGGTGTGCCACCTCTCTCCCTCTCATTCAGTGGGCCATAGAAAGCCTATTTATTTTTTTTTTTAAATATTATTGGGTTTCTAAAGTCTCCCTGAAAAAACAAAAAATACATAAAAAAACAGTGGGAGAGTAATATTGCCCTTTCAGCTTGTGTGCCAGTCTTGACTCCTGGGTGTGCCACCTCTCTCCCTTTCATTCAGTGGGCCATAGAAAGCCTATTTATTTTTTTTTTTAAATATTATTGGGTTTCTAAAGTCTCCCTGAAAAAAAAAAAAAAACCTAAAAAAACAGTGGGAGAGTAATATTGCCCTTTCAGCTTGTGTGCCAGTCTTGACTCCTGGGTGTGCCACCTCTCTCCCTCTCATTCAGTGGGCCATAGAAAGCCTATTTATTTTTTTTTTAAAATATTATTGGGTTTCTAAAGTCTCCCTGAAAAAACAAAAAATACATAAAAAAACAGTGGGAGAGTAATATTGCCCTCTCAGCTTGTGTGCCAGTCTTGACTCCTGGGTGTGCCACCTCTCTCTCTCTAATTGTGGGCCATAGAAAGCCTTTTTTTTTTTTTTTTTTAATATTATTTGGTTTCTAAAGTCTCCCTGAGAAAAAAAAAAAAATAAATTAGGTGGGAGATTAATATTGACATTAGTGCTTGAGTGACAGTCCTGCGTGTGTGTCATCTCTGTGATTTTGTGCCACAGAAAACAGAGTGTGTAACATTGTGCCTGATTTTCCTTGTGGTCTCACCAACCTGTTAAGGGATATTGAAATCATACTGAAGTTATAGCTCACCGTGTAAGTTGTTTGACAGCAACAAATAAAGTTACTTTGGTTAAGATTTTAAAACAATGAGGAAGTCTGGTGCAAGAGGTCGTCGTGGGCGTTCATTGTCAGCTGGTAATGATGGTAGTGGTAGAGGAGCATCAGGTGGTCGTGGGGATAAAAATATTCCACCTAAGTCTGGAGCTGTGGAGCCAGTTTCGTCGTCAGGCTACACAAGGCCTCGAACGCTCTCTTTTCTGGGAGTAGGAAAACCGCTTTTAAAGGCGGAGCAGCAACAGCAAGTTTTGGCTTACATTGCAGACTCAGCCTCTAGCTCTTTTGCCTCCTCTTCCGAAACTGGTAAATGTAAAAGCAGCGCGTCGCTTGTGGATGTTCACGGTCAGGGACAAGTCGCTTCCTTGTCCTCCTCAGCAAAAACTACAACAAGAGAGAAGGATGCAGCAGGCGACACAACGGGTCACTCCATGGAGCTCTTTACACATACCGTCCCTGGCTTAGAAAGTGAAACATTTAACAGGCCATGCCCATTACAAGTATATTCTGACATGGAGTGCACTGATGCACAGCCACAGCCAGAGTACTATGCTGCTCCTTTGACTCAGACCACCACATTGCCCTCTCAGGGTACAGATCCACAATCAGACCCTGATGAGACTATGTTGCCCCGCCACGAACGCTATACCACCGACCGACACAGTGACACAGACGAAGTTGCACACGAGCTCGAAGAGGAGGTAATAGATGACCCAGTTATTGACCCCGATTGGCAGCCATTGGGGGAACAGGGTGCAGGCGGCAGTAGTTCAGAAGCGGAGGTGGAGGAGGGGCCGCAGCAGGCATCAACATCGCAACAGGTTACATCTGCCGGGCCCGTATCTGGCCCAAAACGCGTGTCAAAGCCAAAACCTGTTGGAGCACAGCGTTGCCATCCGGTTAAAGCTCAGTCTGCAATCCCTGAAAAGGGATCCGAGTCTAGGAAGAGTGCAGTCTGGCATTTTTTTAAACAACATCCAACTGATCAGCGCAAAGTCATCTGTCAAAAATGTTCAACTAGCTTAAGCAGAGGTCAGAATCTGAAAAGTCTAAATACTAGTTGCATGCATAGACACTTAACCACCATGCATTTTCAAGCCTGGACTAACTACCAAACGTCCCTCAAGGTTGTAGCACCCTCGGCCAATGAAGCTAGTCAGCAACGCAACATCCCTTCCGTCACTGTAAGGCCACCATTTTCCGCACCACAGGCAGTATCTGTGCAGGTTTCTTTGCCAGCCAAAAGCAGTCAGGGTCAGGGAATCACCAGTTTTGTAGGAGGAAATATTGCATCTAGGGCACCGGCGGAAACAATACCGTCTCCAACCGTCTCTCAGTCTGCCATGTACACCGGCACACCCGAAAGTTCCACGATCTCCAGCTCTCCAGTCCAGCTCACCCTACATGAGACTCTGGTTAGAAAAAGGAAGTACTTATCCTCGCATCCGCGTACACAGGGTTTTAACGCCCACATAGCTAGACTAATCTCGTTAGAGATGATGCCCTACCGGTTAGTTGAAAGCGAAGCTTTCAAAGCCCTGATGGAGTACGCTGAACCACGATACGAGCTACCCAGTCGACACTTTTTTTCCAGAAAAGCCATCCCAGCCCTGCACCAGCATGTTAAACAGCGCATCGTCCATGCACTCAGGCAATCTGTGAGTACAAAGGTGCACCTGACTACAGATGCATGGACCAGTAGGCATGGCCAGGGACGTTATGTGTCCATCACGGCACACTGGGTGAATGTGGTGGATGCAGGGTCCACAGGCGACATCAATTTAGGGACAGTTGTGCCTAGCCCACGGTCTAGGAAACAGTTGGCTGTAGGCGTTCGCACCCCCTCCTCCTCCTCCTCCTCGTCCTCCTGCAGAAGCTACAGCTCTTCCACAGAACGCAGTCTGCCAACCACTCCATCGGCAGATGACACTGTTGCACACCAGTTGTCCCATTATGGGCCAGCTACTGCCAAGCGTCAGCAGGCTGTATTGGCTATGAAGTGCTTGGGCGACAATAGACACACCGCGGAAGTTCTGTCCGAGTTCTTGCAACAAGAAACGCAGTCGTGGCTGGGCACAGTAGATCTTGAGGCAGGCAAGGTAGTGAGTGATAACGGAAGGAATTTCATGGCTGCCATCTCCCTTTCCCAACTGAAACACATTCCTTGCCTGGCTCACACCTTAAACCTGGTGGTGCAGTGCTTATTGAAAACTTATCCTGGGTTCTCCGACCTGCTCCTCAAAGTGCGTGCACTTTGCTCACATATCCGACGTTCGCCTGTACACGCCAGCCGTATGCAGACCTATCAGCGGTCTTTGAACCTTCCCCAGCATCGCCTAATCATAGACGTTGCAACAAGGTGGAACTCAACACTGCACATGCTTCAGAGACTGTGCGAACAGAGGCGTGCTGTTATTTATTTGTGGGAGGATACACGGGCAGGCAGTAGGATGGCAGACATGGAGTTGTCAGGTGTGCAGTGGTCTAAGATACAAGACATGTGTCAAGTCCTTCAGTGCTTTGAGGAATGCACACGGCTGGTTAGTGCAGACAACGCCGTAATAAGCATGAGCATCCCCCTAATGCGTCTGCTGATGCAAAGTTTGACGCACATAAAGGAGCAGGCGTCTGCACCAGAGGAAGAGGAAAGCCTTGATGACAGTCAGCCATTGTCTGGTCAGGGCAGTGTACAGGACGAGGTAGCGGGCGAAGAGGAGGTGGAGGACGAGGAGGATGATGGGGATGAGTATATTTTTAATGCCGAACCTTTCCCGGGGGCACAGGAATTTGGTTGCGTGTCACGGCCGGGTTCTGGTTTTTTGAGGGACACAAGTGACGTAGATTTGCCTGCAACTGCCCCTCAACCAATCACAACCGGAGATTTGACAACTGGAACTTTGGCCCACATGGCGGATTATGCCTTACGTATCCTAAAAAGGGACACACGCATTACGAAAATGATGAACGATGACGATTACTGGTTGGCCTGCCTCCTTGATCCACGCTATAAAGGCAAATTGCAAAATATTATGCCACATGAGAACTTGGAACTAATATTAGCAACCAAACAATCAACTCTTGTTGACCGTTTGCTTCAGGCATTCCCAGCACACAGCGCACGTGATCGTTCTCACACGAGCTCCAGGGGGCAGCAGACTAGGAGTGTTAGGGGTGCACACATCAGAAGTGGCATTGGACAGAGGGGTTTTCTGACCAGGTTGTGGAGTGATTTTGCTATGACCGCAGACAGGACAGGTACTGCTGCATCAATTGAAAGTGACAGGAGACAACATTTGTCCAGTATGGTTACTAACTATTTTTCATCCCTTATCGATGTTCTCCCTCAACCGTCATTCCCATTTGATTACTGGGCCTCCAAATTAGACACCTGGCCAGAATTGGCAGAATATGCATTGCAGGAGCTTGCTTGCCCGGCAGCAAGTGTCCTATCAGAAAGAGTATTCAGTGCTGCAGGTTCAATATTAACCGAAAAAAGGACTCGTCTGGCTACCCAAAATGTTGACGATCTAACATTCATTAAAATGAACCACAACTGGATTTCGAAATCTTTTGCCCCACCTTGCCCGGCCGACACCTAGCTTTCCTATGAAAAGCTCTTGCCTGTGAATTACTTTTCTAATGTCTAATTTGCTGCAGCTGATTGTACAGCATACGACATGTTTACACCTCCCTAAATGGCAAAACTCCCCACACGGGGCCGTGGTATCGCGACTTGGCGCAAGCACCCGTGAGACTGCTGTTTGTCTGAAGAGGTGGGTGTGCTCGCTTTTGGTTGACGGCATTGCTACTGGGTCCCTCATAGTACAATGTAGTGTCTCTGGCGGTGGTGGTGCGCACCCAACGTCAGACACACCGTTGTAACATGAGGGGCCCTGGGGCGGTCCCGCCGGCCTCAAGAGAGTTCCCCCCTACCCCAGCTCAAAATGTGCTCTACCACGTGCAAAATTATGTCGCACAGCTCCACCAATCTTTAGTCTATTCGCTGACATCATTCAATGTCTGGCACTGACAATACAAATTTGTAGACATCTATGATGCAACTTAAAGTAGTCTGTGTCTGTGTCCTATATTGGCACCATTAAATAGTTACTGCCAAATTACTATGTCAGAAACTCAGTAGATGAGCCCACCCCTGTACCTAAGTATGCCACCTTTTTTTTTTGTTTTGGTTGTTTTGCGAGACATTAACATCTATTTATATTTTGGGAGTACTGGGACAGACACTCCTTGCACTACTCCTCCACTGACCACCAAGCTGCCTGCCCGTGTATCCATGTAACCGCTGTGAAACTGCCATGAGCCTATTGTTTGTTATGTTAGGCCTTTGATAGCCTGTCTGCGGTCCCTACTTTAAATACTCCTCCACTGACCAGACCACTGCTGCCCGTGTACCCCTGGAACCAATTATAAAGTGCCTACAGCCAGCCCATTTTCTTATGTTAGGCCTTTGAAGCCTGTCTGCGGTCCCTACTTTAAATACTCCTCCACTGACCACCAAGCTGCCTGCCCGTGTATCCATGTAACCGCTGTAAAACTGCCATGAGCCTATTGTTTGTTATTTTAGGCCTTTGATAGCCTGTCTGCGGCCCCTACTTGCAATACTCCTCCACTGACCACAATGCTGCCTGGAGTGCCTGCCTGTGTATCCATGTAACCGATGTAAAACTGCCATGACTGCCTACTGTTTGTTATTTTAGGCCTTTGATAGCCTGTCTGCAGCCCCTACTTGCAATACTCCTCCACTGACCACCAAGCTGCCTGCCCGTGTATCCATGTAACCGCTGTGAAACTGCCATGAGCCTATTGTTTGTTATGTTAGGCCTTTGATAGCCTGTCTGCGGTCCCTACTTTAAATACTCCTCCACTGACCAGACCACTGCTGCCCGTGTACCCCTGGAACCAATTATAAAGTGCCTACAGCCAGCCCATTTTCTTATGTTAGGCCTTTGAAGCCTGTCTGCGGTCCCTACTTTAAATACTCCTCCACTGACCACCAAGCTGCCTGCCCGTGTATCCATGTAACCGCTGTAAAACTGCCATGAGCCTATTGTTTGTTATTTTAGGCCTTTGATAGCCTGTCTGCGGCCCCTACTTGCAATACTCCTCCACTGACCACAATGCTGCCTGGAGTGCCTGCCTGTGTATCCATGTAACCGATGTAAAACTGCCATGACTGCCTACTGTTTGTTATTTTAGGCCTTTGATAGCCTGTCTGCAGCCCCTACTTGCAATACTCCTCCACTGACCACACCAATGCTGCCCGTGTACCCCTGGAACCTATTTAAAAGTTCATAGAGCCTAGTTATATATTTTATTTACTATTAATAAGGCCATGATGGACTACGCTGTACCACGCTACAAGCTAACCAGTCGACACTTCTTTTGCGAGAAAAGCCATCCCAACCCTCCACCAGCATGTAGAAGACCGCATTGTCCATGCACTCTGGCAATCTGTGAGTACAAAGGTGCACCTGACAACAGACGCATGGACCTGTAGGCATGGCCACGGAAGATTACGTGTCCATTACGGCGCAATGGGTTAATGTGGTGGATGCATGGTCCACAGGGGACAGCCTACTAAGTCTGTCTGCAGTCCCTAATTCAAATTGTCCTCCACTGTCTAAATCGGAACTTCCACCTTCTGGCTTTCGGCCTATAGTATCAGAAATTAAACTGCATTTGGCCTTCAACTTTGGTTAGGGCCTACTAACGGCTTCTGCCCCTCCCTGGTGTTGCCCTCAACTAAATAAAGCTGAGCTTCAACCTTCCGGCTCTCATTATGTGGTTTAAAAAAAAAAAATGGTGGTTAGGGCCTACTAACGGCTTCTGCCCCTCCCTGGTGTTGCCCTCAACTAAATAAAGCTGAGCTTCAACCTTCTGCTCCAAATTACCATTTTAAAAAATGCAATAGGCTTTTCAGGCCTACTAAAGGTGTCTGTCTGTGTGCCCCTCCCTGGTGTTGTCCTCAACTAAATAAAGCTGAGCTTCAACCTTCCGGCTCTCATTATGTGGTTTTAAAAAAAAAAATGGTGGTTAGGGCCTACTAACGGCTTCTGCCCCTCCCTGGTGTTGTCCTCAACTAAATAAAGCTGAGCTTCAACCTTCCGGCTCTCATTATGTGGTTTTAAAAAAAAAAATGGTGGTTAGGGCCTACTAACGGCTTCTGCCCCTCCCTGGTGTTGTCCTCAACTAAATAAAGCTGAGCTTCAACCTTCCGGCTCTCATTATGTGGTTTTAAAAAAAAAATGGTGGTTAGGGCCTACTAACGGCTTCTGCCCCTCCCTGGTGTTGCCCTCAACTAAATAAAGCTGAGCTTCAACCTTCTGCTCCAAATTACCATTTTGAAAAATGCAATAGGCTTTTCAGGCCTACAAAAGGTGTCTGTCTGTGTGCCCCTCCCTGGTGTTGTCCTCAACTAAATAAAGCTGAGCTTCAACCTTCCGGCTCTCATTATGTGGTTTTAAAAAAAAAAATGGTGGTTAGGGCCTACTAACGGCTTCTGCCCCTCCCTGGTGTTGCCCTCAAGTAAATAAAGCTGAGCTTCAACCTTCTGCTCCAAATTACCATTTTAAAAAATGCAATAGGCTTTTCAGGCCTACTAAAGGTGTCTGTCTGTGTGCCCCTCCCTGGTGTTGTCCTCAACTAAATAAAGCTGAGCTTCAACCTTCCGGCTCTCATTATGTGGTTTAAAAAAAAAAAATGGTGGTTAGGGCCTACTAACGGCTTCTGCCCCTCCCTGGTGTTGCCCTCAACTAAATAAAGCTGAGCTTCAACCTTCTGCTCCAAATTACCATTTTAAAAAATGCAATAGGCTTTTCAGGCCTACTAAAGGTGTCTGTCTGTGTGCCCCTCCCTGGTGTTGTCCTCAACTAAATAAAGCTGAGCTTCAACCTTCCGGCTCTCATTATGTGGTTTTAAAAAAAAAAATGGTGGTTAGGGCCTACTAACGGCTTCTGCCCCTCCCTGGTGTTGTCCTCAACTAAATAAAGCTGAGCTTCAACCTTCCGGCTCTCATTATGTGGTTTTAAAAAAAAAAATGGTGGTTAGGGCCTACTAACGGCTTCTGCCCCTCCCTGGTGTTGTCCTCAACTAAATAAAGCTGAGCTTCAACCTTCCGGCTCTCATTATGTGGTTTTAAAAAAAAAATGGTGGTTAGGGCCTACTAACGGCTTCTGCCCCTCCCTGGTGTTGCCCTCAACTAAATAAAGCTGAGCTTCAACCTTCTGCTCCAAATTACCATTTTAAAAAATGCAATAGGCTTTTCCGGCCTACTAAAGGTGTCTGCCCCTCCCTGGTGTTGTCCTCAACTGAACAAAGCTGAGCTTCAACCTTCCGGCTCTCATTATGTGGTTTTAAAAAAAAAATGGTGGTTAGGGCCTACTAACGGCTTCTGCCCCTCCCTGGTGTTGCCCTCAACTAAATAAAGCTGAGCTTCAACCTTCTGCTCCAAATTACCATTTTGAAAAATGCAATAGGCTTTTCAGGCCTACTAAAGGTGTCTGTCTGTGTGCCCCTCCCTGGTGTTGTCCTCAACTAAATAAAGCTGAGCTTCAACCTTCCGGCTCTCATTATGTGGTTTAAAAAAAAAAAATGGTGGTTAGGGCCTACTAACGGCTTCTGCCCCTCCCTGGTGTTGCCCTCAAGTAAATAAAGCTGAGCTTCAACCTTCTGCTCCAAATTACCATTTTAAAAAATGCAATAGGCTTTTCAGGCCTACTAAAGGTGTCTGTCTGTGTGCCCCTCCCTGGTGTTGTCCTCAACTAAATAAAGCTGAGCTTCAACCTTCCGGCTCTCATTATGTGGTTTTAAAAAAAAAAATGGTGGTTAGGGCCTACTAACGGCTTCTGCCCCTCCCTGGTGTTGCCCTCAAGTAAATAAAGCTGAGCTTCAACCTTCTGCTCCAAATTACCATTTTAAAAAATGCAATAGGCTTTTCAGGCCTACTAAAGGTGTCTGTCTGTGTGCCCCTCCCTGGTGTTGTCCTCAACTAAATAAAGCTGAGCTTCAACCTTCCGGCTCTCATTATGTGGTTTAAAAAAAAAAAATGGTGGTTAGGGCCTACTAACGGCTTCTGCCCCTCCCTGGTGTTGCCCTCAACTAAATAAAGCTGAGCTTCAACCTTCTGCTCCAAATTACCATTTTAAAAAATGCAATAGGCTTTTCCGGCCTACTAAAGGTGTCTGCCCCTCCCTGGTGTTGTCCTCAACTGAACAAAGCTGAGCTTCAACCTTCCGGCTCTCATTATGTGGTTTTAAAAAAAAAATGGTGGTTAGGGCCTACTAACGGCTTCTGCCCCTCCCTGGTGTTGCCCTCAACTAAATAAAGCTGAGCTTCAACCTTCTGCTCCAAATTACCATTTTGAAAAATGCAATAGGCTTTTCAGGCCTACTAAAGGTGTCTGTCTGTGTGCCCCTCCCTGGTGTTGTCCTCAACTAAATAAAGCTGAGCTTCAACCTTCCGGCTCTCATTATGTGGTTTAAAAAAAAAAAATGGTGGTTAGGGCCTACTAACGGCTTCTGCCCCTCCCTGGTGTTGCCCTCAAGTAAATAAAGCTGAGCTTCAACCTTCTGCTCCAAATTACCATTTTAAAAAATGCAATAGGCTTTTCCGGCCTACTAAAGGTGTCTGCCCCTCCCTGGTGTTGTCCTCAACTGAACAAAGCTGAGCTTCCACATTCTGGCTTTCGCCCTATACTATCAGATATTAAACTGCATTTGGCCTACTAGTGTGGTTAGGCCCTTGAAACAGTGTCTGCTGCTCTTGGGTTTGCTACTCCACTGAACAAAGCAATGCCGCCTGTTTAGTCCTGTTACCAATTTTGAACTGCATGTAGCCTACTTTATTCTTTGGCCCTATATCTGTTTCCTCCTCATCCTGCCCATTGCCCAGCCACTGCTAAATGAGTCTGCTGGTACATTGACCTAGACCACTACATTCCCCTTGTACTCTACACAGCCAGAATCTGTCCCTGCTGAAAGTAAGGTTCCCCTTCCCGCATGTTATACCACCTTACACAGGGACAAAGAGGAAGGTGCAGATGAAAGTGCAGGTTCCTTCATCAGGTGGGGGGGCATACTCGTTGGCGACGTCACTGGCACAGGGCCCCTCAGAGTACGCAAAAGTGTCGCTGCTGGTGGGAGGCGCCCCCGCCATGCAAACACACCGCCGTACTTTGAGGGGCCCTGTGCCAGTGGCAATGCGAACGAGTGGGCCCCCCCCCTGCTTGCTCAGGATCACAGCACTTGCAACTTTTAAATACTTACCTTTCCCTGCAACACCGCCGTGACGTAGTCCGCATTTCCTGGGCCCACGAAAAACTTGAGCCAGCCCTACTCCCCCCACAACTTTCACCCAATTCCCTATGCCCAACTATTATTATACAGTTAATTAAGATTGGCAAGCTTCAGAAACAAGAATGGATGTTTTTGGCATTAAAATGGGCACTGTAGGTGTTTTCCTGGCCTCCACTCACTGCCGACTATGCTTCCCCATTGACTTGCATTGGGTTTCGTGTTTCGGTCGATCCCCGACTTTTAGCGATAATCGGCCGACTGCACTCGACTCGACTCTGGACAAAATCGGGTTTCCCAAAACCCTACTCGATCTTAAAAAAATGAAAGTCGCTCAACCCTAATTGTTGCTTCTTAGTTGATGTAAAGGTTCCTATTGAGGCTGATAAGATGGTTCAGCACACCTACATCCTTCATATAATTCTAAATTACAGGGTCTCATAATGAATTGGGGAAGGAGAGGATGATACAGGGTCATATAAAGAATTTTGTGTTAAGAAAATGACACAGGTCAGAGGCTAGTAATGTATTTTGGGGAAGAGTCACAGTGGCTAATTTATACTTATTGGGGAGTGGAAAAGTGATTACTTATAATTATAGTTAATAGGGTTCTCAGTTCTTTTTTTACAGATTTATAGATTTATATTTTGAATAGTGCGTGGCTAATTGTATATTAGGTGGGATCCAGTAGCGTAGCTACCAGGGGGGCAGAGGGGGCGGTCGCCCCGGGCCCTGTGCTCTGAGGGGGCCCACCCGGAGCTACACTACTGTCAGGGCCGGCGTTAGGGGCCCCTGCCTCCGGTCATGGATTATCTTTCATTTCCCCTGCGTCTGTACTGTGTATGTAGCTAAAGTAACATGCACGGTACAAACGCTCACAGGGAGTCAGCAGAGAGATGGAAGAGAAGGCCTCCAATCAGAGTGCAGGGAGTGAGTCATGTGATCGCTCTTCTGCAGTCTGTGGAGGAGAGGGGGAAGGGAGGTCACTCACCGCTCACCCAATCCCGGCTGAGCGCGCTCTGCTCAAAGCTGCTGTGCTGCAGAGAAGTGATCAGCTCCAGCAGCAGCAGCAGCAGCAGCCGGGGATGCAGGGGGACTCTGCCTGTGAGCTCATTGCCTACACATGATTTCTGCAGCATCTGACTGGGAGGAGCCTGAGGAGCAGCCCCCAGGACCAGAGGACACTCTCCACACAGCATGATGAGTATCTTGGCACATGTCATTTGCTTTTTGACATGTCTGATCTGTTGCCTTGAATACATACATACAGGCACAGTATATAAAGCAATGAATGTCTTGTTTATCCTGCAATCTGGACAGACACTGAACACTGACATGTGATCGATAAGTGTCTTGCACATAATGTATTTACTGCTGATTAGCTTATGAGAAGGAGAATGATTATTTTCTTAAGTTTGCGAGTGGCTGGAATCTTGCAGGACGGCTTTACATGTGGGAGCCTGTCACCATATAAGGTCCAGCCAGCATCTGTACGCCCTCACATTGTGTTCTAGAATGCTCTCTATGTCCCCAATCCTCTATGCAAGGCACAAAAAAGAGCTTTTATTATACTCACGGATGGCGCAGTCCGGGCGTCAGTCTTGATCAGACGCCGACCCTCTTCCTGTGATCGCTGTCCCTCTTCGTGTGGAAGATGCGTCCTACATCATGCATTCAGTGTCCTCTATCGCACTCCCATACAGGTGGACTTCTCTTTGCCCTGCTGAAGTCAGAGCACAGTATTGTAGTGCGCATTCTCTGGTTTATTTCCAGGTCATCAGTGCCCTTTGGCCTTTCTCAGCGCATACACACTACAGTACTTGGCTCTGCTTTCAGCAGCCCAGAGAGAAGTGTGCCTGCACAGGAGCGCGATGGGTGACACTGTGTGGATGACGTAGGATGTGTCATACAGATGAAGCAGTAATGGAGGATGGCGATCTTAAGTCAAGACCAGCGATGCCTTGGTGAGCGCCATTGGTGAGTATAATGAGAGGTAATTTTTATGCCTTGCGGAGGGGATTGGGGACACATTTACAGCCTTCCTTATAGAGGCTGCCTATGGGAGCTGCATTATACTATAAAGTCTTCCTATGTGAAGGGCATTATACTATAGAGTCTGCCTATGGGGAGTGCATGATACTATATGGAGGCCTATGGGGAATGTATTATAGTCCTCAATATGGTATCTGGTGTATTATGCTATATGGAGGCTATCTAGAGGGCCATCATTCAGTGTGGAGATTACAGCGACAGGGCCATCATACAGTGTTGGAGCCAGTTTGGGGGATATTAACGGGTCAGTATATACAGTGAGGGGGCATCCTACTGTGTATAGGGGAGCTGTACAGTGGGGGAGACTCGGGACTTTATTAAAAGTAGGTTACTGTGACTATCAAAGGGTCACACACAGAGGGCATTATTACTTTCTAGGGGACAAAATGTGGGCACTGTTTTCTATGGCACTTGCACCTGGCATTACTATATTATAGAGGGGTGCTTTAGAATTTAGAGGGCACAGAGAACCACACAGCAGGTGCAGTAATAGGGTCACATACGGCAGCAGCGGCTCAGTATTGGGGTATCAGGGGCAGTAATACGGACACATACGGCAGCAGCGGCTCAGTATTGGGGTATCAGGGGCAGTAATAAGGACACATACGGCAGCAGCGGCTCAGTATTGAGGTATCAGGTGCAGTAATAAGGACACATACGGCAGCAGAGGCTCAGTATTGGGGTATCAGGTGCAGTAATAAGGACACATACGGCAGCAGAGGCTCAGTATTGAGGTATCAGGTGCAGTAATAAGGACACATACGGCAGCAGCGGCTCAGTATTGGGGTATCAGGGGTAGTAATAAGGACACATACGGCAGCAGCGGCTCAGTATCGGGGTATCAGGTGCAGTAATAAGGACACATACGGCAGCAGAGGCTCAGTATTGGGGTATCAGGTGCAGTAATAAGGACACATACGGCAGCAGAGGCTCAGTATTGAGGTATCAGGTGCAGTAATAAGGACACATACGGCAGCAGCGGCTCAGTATCGGGGTATCAGGTGCAGTAATAAGGACACATACGGCAGCAGCGGCTCAGTATTGGGGTATCAGGTGCAGTAATAGGGTCACATACGGCAGCAGAGGCTCAGTATTGGGGTATCAGGGGCAGTAATAAGGACACATATGGCAGCAGCGGCTCAGTATTGAGGTATCAGGTGCAGTGATAAGGACACATATGGCAGCAGAGGCTCAGTATTGGGGTATCAGGTGCAGTAATAGGGACACATATGGCAGCAGAGGCTCAGTATTGGGGTATCAGGTGCAGTAATAGGGACACATACGGCAGTAGCGACTCAGTATTGGGGTATCAGGGGCAGTAATAAGGACACATACGGCAGCAGAGGCTCAGTATTGGGGTATCAGGGGCAGTAATAAGGACACATACGGCAGCAGAGGCTCAGTATTGGGGTATCAGGTGCAGTAATAGGGACACATACGGCAGCAGCGGCTCAGTATTGGGGTATCAGGTGCAGTAATAGGGACACATATGGCAGCAGAGGCTCAGTATTGGGGTATCAGGTGCAGTAATAGGGACACATACGGCAGCAGCGACTCAGTATTGGGGTATCAGGGGCAGTAATAAGGACACATACGGCAGCAGAGGCTCAGTATTGGGGTATCAGGGGCAGTAATAGGGACACATACGGCAGCAGAGGCTCAGTATTGGGGTATCAGGTGCAGTAATAGGGACACATACGGCAGCAGCGGCTCAGTATTGGGGTATAAGCAGGATGAGGAGTTTGTGCAGGTTGGGAGTAGATGGTGATGGGGCTGGAATGTGAGAAGTGAAATGTGTCTTTGTTGTATTCTCTGCAGATGAGTTGTAGCTGGAAGAAGTTGTCATGTCGGTCTGGCCCAGATGGAAAAGACGGGAAAAATGAACAATTCTATCAGAAAGATCGTCAGCGGTAAGTCATTATCTGTAACTGTGCAGTGATCAGTTATATGTTCTGCAGGACTAGTATCTACCACTGACAATATGGCGGTAATATCCATGTTGGTCTTTATATAGAGATTATCATCAGTAACAGCATGGTCATCTGCTGAGGTTCTCCTCCACTATTAGGGCGCATCACCGAATTGTAATGAAGGTTACCTGGTTAGGGGCCCACTCAGAAGCTTCGCCCCCCCTGGACCAAAACCCTAGCTACGCCTCTGGTGGGATCTATATTTGAACTTAGGAATGCAGTGTTGAGGATTTATTATTCAGTATGAAAATGTAAATGTACAGTTATATACCCTTGTTATTTTCAGGGCCATAGTGATCAGTGTGGCAAGACAAGTCTTGGCTGCAAGATGTTAACCTAAAAGTCTGACCAGATGAAAAAGAAAAAAAAAATTCTCTAATTAGATGATACATTTCCTGTAAGTTAATGGATGTAAATATTCTGAATCTACATTTTATGACTTGCAGAGAGATGATGGGAATAATACTCTTCAAAATGATAGAATCTGTAATGAATTGAAGCGGAGACACACTTGGTGAAGCAAACATTCTTTTAATGAAATTTTCGTGGAACCACAGTACCACTATCCCGGGGGGGCTCCGAAGGGGGTGTAACTATGCGTACCCCAGAAACCCAAAGCAAGACACCTCAAACAGGGCCAGGTTGGAATGCCTAAGGGACACAAGGTGCTACCTCCAGTTAGACCCAGAACATGTGGAAGCTGACCCAACGGGACAGGCAGGCTGGCAGGAATTGCAGAAGGCGGAGAACTTGCCAAGTGGCAAACAGCTGGAGTGGGTAACGGGCTGTAACTGGCAGACACTGGTGCAAAAGATATTGGCGTAGTCCAGAGAGCTGTGGAGAGACTTGGCAAGCTCACTCGCACCCTCAGGGCCGCTACAGGAGACCTACAGGCCGTGCGCAGTGTCCAGGAAGCAGGAGCAGGAGCTGGCAGTGCAGGACAAGGGACGGGAACCCTAGAAGACCGTCATCCTCGCTGGGCACCGCTCCAAAGTGACGACCTCGATGCACCAGGTGGGTAACAGGAAGCGGACCGGGCACGGGGCAGAGGTGCTACAGAATCTTTAATTAACTATATTGGTGCAATTGTCCACCATATTGCAAGTAACACAGAGTAATGAATGTCCAAAGCACCTGATAGTCTCCTCAAAACTTCTTTATTGGTTATAGTATGCAAAAAAGTGTAATGCTTAAGCCACACACGGCCTTTGTCAAACAAAACAGATAAACATATGCACAGACATATAATGTCATTTATAGTTATTCATCAATGGGCCACTCCTCCTGATTCCTCCCATTGGCCCTACCTCTATTTTCATAGAAAGACTAGATACAAAGAGAAAGATTACAATAAACATTAATAACCAATTGATGAAAAGAGTCTGTAGGTACTAATAGCTCAGTACATCATCAGTGTAATCCATATTATGAAAACGTCATCAATGTTGAAAGATGCACACATTCCAAATTGGAGGTAAATCCTTCTAATGTCAATCAACATAGGACTTGCCCCAGATAACTGCTTATTACTAATCAATAGGGTTGAGCGACTTTCATTTTTTTAAGATCGAGTAGGGTTTTGGGAAACCCGATTTTGTCCAGAGTCGAGTCGAGTGCAGTCGGCCGATTATCGCTAAAAGTCGGGGATCGACCGAAACACGAAACCCAATGCAAGTCAATGGGGAAGCATAGTCGGCAGTGAGTGGAGGCCAGGAAAACACCTACAGTGCCCATTTTAATGCCAAAAACATCCATTCTTGTTTCTGAAGCTTGCCAATCTTAATTAACTGTATAATAATAGTTGGGCATAGGGAATTGGGGGAAAGTTGTGGGGGGAGTAGGGCTGGCTCAAGTTTTTCGTGGGCCCAGGAAATGCAGACTACGTCACGGCGGTGTTGCAGGGAAAGGTAAGTATTTAAAAGTTGCAAGTGCTGTGATCCTGAGCAAGCAGGGGGGGGCCCACTCGTTCGCATTGCCACTGGCACAGGGCCCCTCAAAGTACGGCGGTGTGTTTGCATGGCGGGGGCGCCTCCCACCAGCAGCGACACTTTTGCGTACTCTGAGGGGCCCTGTGCCAGTGACGTCGCCAACGAGTATGCCCCCCCACCTGATGAAGGAACCTGCACTTTCATCTGCACCTTCCTCTTTGTCCCTGTGTAAGGTGGTATAACATGCGGGAAGGGGAACCTTACTTTCAGCAGGGTCAGATTCTGGCTGTGTAGAGTACAAGGGGAATGTAGTGGTCTAGGTCAATGTACCAGCAGACTCATTTAGCAGTGGCTGGGCAATGGGCAGGATGAGGAGGAAACAGATATAGGGCCAAAGAATAAAGTAGGCTACATGCAGTTCAAAATTGGTAACAGGACTAAACAGGCGGCATTGCTTTGTTCAGTGGAGTAGCAAACCCAAGAGCAGCAGACACTGTTTCAAGGGCCTAACCACACTAGTAGGCCAAATGCAGTTTAATATCTGATAGTATAGGGCGAAAGCCAGAATGTGGAAGCTCAGCTTTGTTCAGTTGAGGACAACACCAGGGAGGGGCAGACACCTTTAGTAGGCCGGAAAAGCCTATTGCATTTTTTAAAATGGTAATTTGGAGCAGAAGGTTGAAGCTCAGCTTTATTTAGTTGAGGGCAACACCAGGGAGGGGCAGAAGCCGTTAGTAGGCCCTAACCACCATTTTTTTTTTTTAAAACCACTTAATGAGAGCCGGAAGGTTGAAGCTCAGCTTTATTTAGTTGAGGACAACACCAGGCAGGGGCACACAGACAGACACCTTTAGTAGGCCGGAAAAGCCTATTGCATTTTTTAAAATGGTAATTTGGAGCAGAAGGTTGAAGCTCAGCTTTATTTAGTTGAGGGCAACACCAGGGAGGGGCAGAAGCCGTTAGTAGGCCCTAACCACCATTTTTTTTTTTTAAAACCACTTAATGAGAGCCGGAAGGTTGAAGCTCAGCTTTATTTAGTTGAGGACAACACCAGGCAGGGGCACACAGACAGACACCTTTAGTAGGCCGGAAAAGCCTATTGCATTTTTTAAAATGGTAATTTGGAGCAGAAGGTTGAAGCTCAGCTTTATTTAGTTGAGGACAACACCAGGCAGGGGCACACAGACAGACACCTTTAGTAGGCCGGAAAAGCCTATTGCATTTTTTAAAATGGTAATTTGGAGCAGAAGGTTGAAGCTCAGCTTTATTTAGTTGAGGGCAACACCAGGGAGGGGCAGAAGCCGTTAGTAGGCCCTAACCACCATTTTTTTTTTTCAAAACCACTTAATGAGAGCCGGAAGGTTGAAGCTCAGCTTTATTTAGTTGAGGACAACACCAGGCAGGGGCACACAGACAGAAACCTTTAGTAGGCCGGAAAAGCCTATTGCATTTTTTAAAATGGTAATTTGGAGCAGAAGGTTGAAGCTCAGCTTTATTTAGTTGAGGACAACACCAGGCAGGGGCACACAGACAGACACCTTTAGTAGGCCGGAAAAGCCTATTGCATTTTTTAAAATGGTAATTTGGAGCAGAAGGTTGAAGCTCAGCTTTATTTAGTTGAGGGCAACACCAGGGAGGGGCAGAAGCCGTTAGTAGGCCCTAACCACCATTTTTTTTTTTTAAAACCACTTAATGAGAGCCGGAAGGTTGAAGCTCAGCTTTATTTAGTTGAGGACAACACCAGGCAGGGGCACACAGACAGACACCTTTAGTAGGCCGGAAAAGCCTATTGCATTTTTTAAAATGGTAATTTGGAGCAGAAGGTTGAAGCTCAGCTTTATTTAGTTGAGGACAACACCAGGCAGGGGCACACAGACAGACACCTTTAGTAGGCCGGAAAAGCCTATTGCATTTTTTAAAACGGTAATTTGGAGCAGAAGGTTGAAGCTCAGCTTTATTTAGTTGAGGGCAACACCAGGGAGGGGCAGAAGCCGTTAGTAGGCCCTAACCACCATTTTTTTTTTTTAAAACCACTTAATGAGAGCCGGAAGGTTGAAGCTCAGCTTTATTTAGTTGAGGACAACACCAGGCAGGGGCACACAGACAGACACCTTTAGTAGGCCGGAAAAGCCTATTGCATTTTTTAAAATGGTAATTTGGAGCAGAAGGTTGAAGCTCAGCTTTATTTAGTTGAGGGCAACACCAGGCAGGGGCACACAGACAGACACCTTTAGTAGGCCGGAAAAGCCTATTGCATTTTTTAAAATGGTAATTTGGAGCAGAAGGTTGAAGCTCAGCTTTATTTAGTTGAGGGCAACACCAGGGAGGGGCAGAAGCCGTTAGTAGGCCCTAACCACCATTTTTTTTTTTTAAAACCACTTAATGAGAGCCGGAAGGTTGAAGCTCAGCTTTATTTAGTTGAGGACAACACCAGGCAGGGGCACACAGACAGACACCTTTAGTAGGCCGGAAAAGCCTATTGCATTTTTTAAAATGGTAATTTGGAGCAGAAGGTTGAAGCTCAGCTTTATTTAGTTGAGGACAACACCAGGCAGGGGCACACAGACAGACACCTTTAGTAGGCCGGAAAAGCCTATTGCATTTTTTAAAATGGTAATTTGGAGCAGAAGGTTGAAGCTCAGCTTTATTTAGTTGAGGGCAACACCAGGGAGGGGCAGAAGCCGTTAGTAGGCTCTAACCACCATTTTTTTTTTTTAAAACCACTTAATGAGAGCCGGAAGGTTGAAGCTCAGCTTTATTTAGTTGAGGACAACACCAGGCAGGGGCACACAGACAGACACCTTTAGTAGGCCGGAAAAGCCTATTGCATTTTTTAAAATGGTAATTTGGAGCAGAAGGTTGAAGCTCAGCTTTATTTAGTTGAGGGCAACACCAGGGAGGGGCAGAAGCCGTTAGTAGGCCCTAACCACCATTTTTTTTTTTTTAAACCACTTAATGAGAGCCGGAAGGTTGAAGCTCAGCTTTATTTAGTTGAGGACAACACCAGGCAGGGGCACACAGACAGACACCTTTAGTAGGCCGGAAAAGCCTATTGCATTTTTTAAAATGGTAATTTGGAGCAGAAGGTTGAAGCTCAGCTTTATTTAGTTGAGGGCAACACCAGGCAGGGGCACACAGACAGACACCTTTAGTAGGCCGGAAAAGCCTATTGCATTTTTTAAAATGGTAATTTGGAGCAGAAGGTTGAAGCTCAGCTTTATTTAGTTGAGGGCAACACCAGGGAGGGGCAGAAGCCGTTAGTAGGCCCTAACCACCATTTTTTTTTTTTAAAACCACTTAATGAGAGCCGGAAGGTTGAAGCTCAGCTTTATTTAGTTGAGGACAACACCAGGCAGGGGCACACAGACAGACACCTTTAGTAGGCCGGAATAGCCTATTGCATTTTTTAAAATGGTAATTTGGAGCAGAAGGTTGAAGCTCAGCTTTATTTAGTTGAGGACAACACCAGGCAGGGGCACACAGACAGACACCTTTAGTAGGCCGGAAAAGCCTATTGCATTTTTTAAAATGGTAATTTGGAGCAGAAGGTTGAAGCTCAGCTTTATTTAGTTGAGGGCAACACCAGGGAGGGGCAGAAGCCGTTAGTAGGCCCTAACCACCATTTTTTTTTTTTAAAACCACTTAATGAGAGCCGGAAGGTTGAAGCTCAGCTTTATTTAGTTGAGGACAACACCAGGCAGGGGCACACAGACAGACACCTTTAGTAGGCCGGAAAAGCCTATTGCATTTTTTAAAACGGTAATTTGGAGCAGAAGGTTGAAGCTCAGCTTTATTTAGTTGAGGGCAACACCAGGGAGGGGCAGAAGCCGTTAGTAGGCCCTAACCACCATTTTTTTTTTTTAAAACCACTTAATGAGAGCCGGAAGGTTGAAGCTCAGCTTTATTTAGTTGAGGACAACACCAGGCAGGGGCACACAGACAGACACCTTTAGTAGGCCGGAAAAGCCTATTGCATTTTTTAAAATGGTAATTTGGAGCAGAAGGTTGAAGCTCAGCTTTATTTAGTTGAGGGCAACACCAGGCAGGGGCACACAGACAGACACCTTTAGTAGGCCGGAAAAGCCTATTGCATTTTTTAAAATGGTAATTTGGAGCAGAAGGTTGAAGCTCAGCTTTATTTAGTTGAGGGCAACACCAGGGAGGGGCAGAAGCCGTTAGTAGGCCCTAACCACCATTTTTTTTTTTTAAAACCACTTAATGAGAGCCGGAAGGTTGAAGCTCAGCTTTATTTAGTTGAGGACAACACCAGGCAGGGGCACACAGACAGACACCTTTAGTAGGCCGGAAAAGCCTATTGCATTTTTTAAAATGGTAATTTGGAGCAGAAGGTTGAAGCTCAGCTTTATTTAGTTGAGGACAACACCAGGCAGGGGCACACAGACAGACACCTTTAGTAGGCCGGAAAAGCCTATTGCATTTTTTAAAATGGTAATTTGGAGCAGAAGGTTGAAGCTCAGCTTTATTTAGTTGAGGGCAACACCAGGGAGGGGCAGAAGCCGTTAGTAGGCTCTAACCACCATTTTTTTTTTTTAAAACCACTTAATGAGAGCCGGAAGGTTGAAGCTCAGCTTTATTTAGTTGAGGACAACACCAGGCAGGGGCACACAGACAGACACCTTTAGTAGGCCGGAAAAGCCTATTGCATTTTTTAAAATGGTAATTTGGAGCAGAAGGTTGAAGCTCAGCTTTATTTAGTTGAGGGCAACACCAGGGAGGGGCAGAAGCCGTTAGTAGGCCCTAACCACCATTTTTTTTTTTTAAAACCACTTAATGAGAGCCGGAAGGTTGAAGCTCAGCTTTATTTAGTTGAGGACAACACCAGGCAGGGGCACACAGACAGACACCTTTAGTAGGCCGGAAAAGCCTATTGCATTTTTTAAAATGGTAATTTGGAGCAGAAGGTTGAAGCTCAGCTTTATTTAGTTGAGGACAACACCAGGCAGGGGCACACAGACAGACACCTTTAGTAGGCCGGAAAAGCCTATTGCATTTTTTAAAATGGTAATTTGGAGCAGAAGGTTGAAGCTCAGCTTTATTTAGTTGAGGGCAACACCAGGGAGGGGCAGAAGCCGTTAGTAGGCCCTAACCACCATTTTTTTTTTTTTAAACCACTTAATGAGAGCCGGAAGGTTGAAGCTCAGCTTTATTTAGTTGAGGACAACACCAGGCAGGGGCACACAGACAGACACCTTTAGTAGGCCGGAAAAGCCTATTGCATTTTTTAAAATGGTAATTTGGAGCAGAAGGTTGAAGCTCAGCTTTATTTAGTTGAGGACAACACCAGGCAGGGGCACACAGACAGACACCTTTAGTAGGCCGGAAAAGCCTATTGCATTTTTTAAAATGGTAATTTGGAGCAGAAGGTTGAAGCTCAGCTTTATTTAGTTGAGGGCAACACCAGAGAGGGGCAGAAGCCGTTAGTAGGCCCTAACCACCATTTTTTTTTTTTAAAACCACTTAATGAGAGCCGGAAGGTTGAAGCTCAGCTTTATTTAGTTGAGGACAACACCAGGCAGGGGCACACAGACAGACACCTTTAGTAGGCCGGAAAAGCCTATTGCATTTTTTAAAATGGTAATTTGGAGCAGAAGGTTGAAGCTCAGCTTTATTTAGTTGAGGACAACACCAGGCAGGGGCACACAGACAGACACCTTTAGTAGGCCGGAAAAGCCTATTGCATTTTTTAAAATGGTAATTTGGAGCAGAAGGTTGAAGCTCAGCTTTATTTAGTTGAGGGCAACACCAGGGAGGGGCAGAAGCCGTTAGTAGGCCCTAACCACCATTTTTTTTTTTTAAAACCACTTAATGAGAGCCGGAAGGTTGAAGCTCAGCTTTATTTAGTTGAGGACAACACCAGGCAGGGGCACACAGACAGACACCTTTAGTAGGCCGGAAAAGCCTATTGCATTTTTTAAAATGGTAATTTGGAGCAGAAGGTTGAAGCTCAGCTTTATTTAGTTGAGGGCAACACCAGGCAGGGGCACACAGACAGACACCTTTAGTAGGCCGGAAAAGCCTATTGCATTTTTTAAAATGGTAATTTGGAGCAGAAGGTTGAAGCTCAGCTTTATTTAGTTGAGGGCAACACCAGGGAGGGGCAGAAGCCGTTAGTAGGCCCTAACCACCATTTTTTTTTTTTAAAACCACTTAATGAGAGCCGGAAGGTTGAAGCTCAGCTTTATTTAGTTGAGGACAACACCAGGCAGGGGCACACAGACAGACACCTTTAGTAGGCCGGAAAAGCCTAATGCATTTTTTAAAATGGTAATTTGGAGCAGAAGGTTGAAGCTCAGCTTTATTTAGTTGAGGACAACACCAGGCAGGGGCACACAGACAGACACCTTTAGTAGGCCGGAAAAGCCTATTGCATTTTTTAAAATGGTAATTTGGAGCAGAAGGTTGAAGCTCAGCTTTATTTAGTTGAGGGCAACACCAGGGAGGGGCAGAAGCCGTTAGTAGGCCCTAACCACCATTTTTTTTTTTTTAAACCACTTAATGAGAGCCGGAAGGTTGAAGCTCAGCTTTATTTAGTTGAGGACAACACCAGGCAGGGGCACACAGACAGACACCTTTAGTAGGCCGGAAAAGCCTATTGCATTTTTTAAAATGGTAATTTGGAGCAGAAGGTTGAAGCTCAGCTTTATTTAGTTTAGGGCAACACCAGGGAGGGGCAGAAGCCGTTAGTAGGCCCTAACCACCCTTTTTTTTTTTTAAAACCACTTAATGAGAGCCGGAAGGTTGAAGCTCAGCTTTATTTAGTTGAGGACAACACCAGGCAGGGGCACACAGACAGACACCTTTAGTAGGCCGGAAAAGCCTATTGCATTTTTTAAAATGGTAATTTGGAGCAGAAGGTTGAAGCTCAGCTTTATTTAGTTGAGGGCAACACCAGGGAGGGGCAGAAGCCGTTAGTAGGCCCTAACCACCCTTTTTTTTTTTTAAAACCACTTAATGAGAGCCGGAAGGTTGAAGCTCAGCTTTATTTAGTTGAGGACAACACCAGGCAGGGGCACACAGACAGACACCTTTAGTAGGCCGGAAAAGCCTATTGCATTTTTTAAAATGGTAATTTGGAGCAGAAGGTTGAAGCTCAGCTTTATTTAGTTGAGGGCAACACCAGGGAGGGGCAGAAGCCGTTAGTAGGCCCTAACCACCATTTTTTTTTTTTAAAACCACTTAATGAGAGCCGGAAGGTTGAAGCTCAGCTTTATTTAGTTGAGGACAACACCAGGCAGGGGCACACAGACAGACACCTTTAGTAGGCCGGAAAAGCCTATTGCATTTTTTAAAATGGTAATTTGGAGCAGAAGGTTGAAGCTCAGCTTTATTTAGTTGAGGGCAACACCAGGCAGGGGCACACAGACAGACACCTTTAGTAGGCCGGAAAAGCCTATTGCATTTTTTAAAATGGTAATTTGGAGCAGAAGGTTGAAGCTCAGCTTTATTTAGTTGAGGGCAACACCAGGGAGGGGCAGAAGCCGTTAGTAGGCCCTAACCACCATTTTTTTTTTTTAAAACCACTTAATGAGAGCCGGAAGGTTGAAGCTCAGCTTTATTTAGTTGAGGGCAACACCAGGGAGGGGCAGAAGCCGTTAGTAGGCCCTAACCAAAGTTGAAGGCCAAATGCAGTTTAATTTCTGATACTATAGGCCGAAAGCCAGAAGGTGGAAGCTCCGATTTAGACAGTGGAGGACAATTTGAATTAGGGACTGCAGACAGACTTAGTAGGCTGTCCCCTGTGGACCATGCATCCACCACATTAACCCATTGCGCCGTAATGGACACGTAATCTTCCGTGGCCATGCCTACAGGTCCATGCGTCTGTTGTCAGGTGCACCTTTGTACTCACAGATTGCCAGAGTGCATGGACAATGCGGTCTTCTACATGCTGGTGGAGGGTTGGGATGGCTTTTCTCGCAAAAGAAGTGTCGACTGGTTAGCTTGTAGCGTGGTACAGCGTAGTCCATCATGGCCTTATTAATAGTAAATAAAATATATAACTAGGCTCTATGAACTTTTAAATAGGTTCCAGGGGTACACGGGCAGCATTGGTGTGGTCAGTGGAGGAGTATTGCAAGTAGGGGCTGCAGACAGGCTATCAAAGGCCTAAAATAACAAACAGTAGGCAGTCATGGCAGTTTTACATCGGTTACATGGATACACAGGCAGGCACTCCAGGCAGCATTGTGGTCAGTGGAGGAGTATTGCAAGTAGGGGCCGCAGACAGGCTATCAAAGGCCTAAAATAACAAACAATAGGCTCATTGCAGTTTTACAGCGGTTACATGGATAGACGGGCAGGCAGCTTGGTGGTGAGTGGAGGAGTATTTAAAGTAGGGACCGCAGACAGGCTATCAAAGGCCTAACATAACAAACAATAGGCTCATGGCAGTTTTACAGCGGTTACATGGATACACGGGCAGGCAGCTTGGTGGTCAGTGGAGGAGTATTTAAAGTAGGGACCGCAGACAGGCTTCAAAGGCCTAACATAAGAAAATGGGCTGGCTGTAGGCACTTTATAATTGGTTCCAGGGGTACACGGGCAGCAGTGGTCTGGCCAGTGGAGGACTAGTGGAAGGAGGGACCGAAGACAGGCTTCAAAGGCCTAACATAAGAAAATGGGCTGGCTGTAGGCACTTTATAATTGGTTCCAGGGGTACACGGGCAGCAGTGGTCTGGTCAGTGGAGGACTAGTGGAAGGAGGGACCGCAGACAGGCTTCAAAGGCCTAACATAAAAAAATGGGCTGGCTGTAGGCACTTTATAATTGGTTCCAGGGGTACACGGGCAGCAGTGGTCTGGCCAGTGGAGGACTAGTGGAAGGAGGGACCGCAGACAGGCTTCAAAGGCCTAAAATAACAAACAATAGGCTCATGGCAGTTTTACAGCGGTTACATGGATACACGGGCAGGCAGCTTGGTGGTCAGTGGAGGAGTATTTAAAGTAGGGACCGCAGACAGGCTTCAAAGGCCTAACATAAGAAAATGGGCTGGCTGTAGGCACTTTATAATTGGTTCCAGGGGTACACGGGCAGCAGTGGTCTGGTCAGTGGAGGACTAGTGGAAGGAGGGACCGCAGACAGGCTTCAAAGGCCTAACATAAAAAAATGGGCTGGCTGTAGGCACTTTATAATTGGTTCCAGGGGTACACGGGCAGCAGTGGTCTGGCCAGTGGAGGACTAGTGGAAGGAGGGACCGCAGACAGGCTTCAAAGGCCTAAAATAACAAACAATAGGCTCATGGCAGTTTTACAGCGGTTACATGGATACACGGGCAGGCAGCTTGGTGGTCAGTGGAGGAGTATTTAAAGTAGGGACCGCAGACAGGCTTCAAAGGCCTAACATAAGAAAATGGGCTGGCTGTAGGCACTTTATAATTGGTTCCAGGGGTACACGGGCAGCAGTGGTCTGGTCAGTGGAGGACTAGTGGAAGGAGGGACCGCAGACAGGCTTCAAAGGCCTAACATAAAAAAATGGGCTGGCTGTAGGCACTTTATAATTGGTTCCAGGGGTACACGGGCAGCAGTGGTCTGGTCAGTGGAGGACTAGTGGAAGGAGGGACCGCAGACAGGCTTCAAAGGCCTAAAATAACAAACAATAGGCTCATGGCAGTTTTACAGCGGTTACATGGATACACGGGCAGGCAGCTTGGTGGTCAGTGGAGGAGTATTTAAAGTAGGGACCGCAGACAGGCTTCAAAGGCCTAACATAAGAAAATGGGCTGGCTGTAGGCACTTTATAATTGGTTCCAGGGGTACATGGGCAGCAGTGGTCTGGTCAGTGGAGGACTAGTGGAAGGAGGGACCGCAGACAGGCTTCAAAGGCCTAACATAAAAAAATGGGCTGGCTGTAGGCACTTTATAATTGGTTCCAGGGGTACACGGGCAGCAGTGGTCTGGTCAGTGGAGGACTAGTGGAAGGAGGGACCGCAGACAGGCTTCAAAGGCCTAAAATAACAAACAATAGGCTCATGGCAGTTTTACAGCGGTTACATGGATACACGGGCAGGCAGCTTGGTGGTCAGTGGAGGAGTATTTAAAGTAGGGACCGCAGACAGGCTTCAAAGGCCTAACATAAGAAAATGGGCTGGCTGTAGGCACTTTATAATTGGTTCCAGGGGTACACGGGCAGCAGTGGTCTGGTCAGTGGAGGACTAGTGGAAGGAGGGACCGCAGACAGGCTTCAAAGGCCTAACATAAAAAAATGGGCTGGCTGTAGGCACTTTATAATTGGTTCCAGGGGTACACGGGCAGCAGTGGTCTGGCCAGTGGAGGACTAGTGGAAGGAGGGACCGCAGACAGGCTTCAAAGGCCTAACATAAAAAAATGGGCTGGCTGTAGGCACTTTATAATTGGTTCCAGGGGTACACGGGCAGCAGTGGTCTGGTCAGTGGAGGACTAGTGGAAGGAGGGACCGCAGACAGGCTTCAAAGGCCTAAAATAACAAACAATAGGCTCATGGCAGTTTTACAGCGGTTACATGGATACACGGGCAGCTTGGTGGTGAGTGGAGGAGTAGTGCAAGGAGTGTCTGTCCCAGTACTCCCAAAATATAAATAGATGTTAATGTCTCGCAAAACAACCAAAACAAAAAAAAAGGTGGCATACTTAGGTACAGGGGTGGGCTCATCTGCTGAGTTTCTGACATAGTAATTTGGCAGTAACTATTTAATGGTGCCAATATAGGACACAGACACAGACTACTTTAAGTTGCATCGTAGATGTCTACAAATTTGTATTGTCAGTGCCAGACATTGAATGATGTCAGCGAATAGACTAAAGATTGGTGGAGCTGTGCGACATAATTTTGCATGTGGTAGAGCACATTTTGAGCTGGGGTAGGGGGGAACTCTCTAGAGGCCGGCGGGACCGCCCCAGGGCCCCTCATGTTACAACGGTGTGTCTGACGTTGGGTGTGCACCACCACCGCCAGAGACACTACATTGTACTATGAGGGACCCAGTAGCAATGCCGTCAACCAAAAGCGAGCACACCCACCTCTTCAGACAAACAGCAGTCTCACGGGTGCTTGCGCCAAGTCGCGATACCACGGCCCCGTGTGGGGAGTTTGGCCATTTAGGGAGGTGTAAACATGTCGTATGCTGTACAATCAGCTGCAGCAAATTAGACATTAGAAAAGTAATTCACAGGCAAGAGCCTTTCATAGGAAAGCTAGGTGTCGGCCGGGCATGGTGGGGCAAAAGATTTCGAAATCCAGTTGTGGTTCATTTTAATGAATGTTAGATCGTCAACATTTTGGGTAGCCAGACGAGTCCTTTTTTCGGTTAATATTGAACCTGCAGCACTGAATACTCTTTCTGATAGGACACTTGCTGCCGGGCAAGCAAGCTCCTGCAATGCATATTCTGCCAATTCTGGCCAGGTGTCTAATTTGGAGGCCCAGTAATCAAATGGGAATGACGGTTGAGGGAGAACATCGATAAGGGATGAAAAATAGTTAGTAACCATACTGGACAAATGTTGTCTCCTGTCACTTTCAATTGATGCAGCAGTACCTGTCCTGTCTGCGGTCATAGCAAAATCACTCCACAACCTGGTCAGAAAACCCCTCTGTCCAACGCCACTTCTGATGTGTGCACCCCTAACACTCCTAGTCTGCTGCCCCCTGGAGCTCGTGTGAGAACGATCACGTGCGCTGTGTGCTGGGAATGCCTGAAGCAAACGGTCAACAAGAGTTGATTGTTTGGTTGCTAATATTAGTTCCAAGTTCTCATGTGGCATAATATTTTGCAATTTGCCTTTATAGCGTGGATCAAGGAGGCAGGCCAACCAGTAATCGTCATCGTTCATCATTTTCGTAATGCGTGTGTCCCTTTTTAGGATACGTAAGGCATAATCCGCCATGTGGGCCAAAGTTCCAGTTGTAAAATCTCCGGTTGTGATTGGTTGAGGGGCAGTTGCAGGCAAATCTACGTCACTTGTGTCCCTCAAAAAACCAGAACCCGGCCGTGACACGCAACCAATTTCCTGTGCCCCCGGGAAAGGTTCGGCATTAAAAATATACTCATCCCCATCATCCTCCTCGTCCTCCACCTCCTCTTCGCCCGCTACCTCGTCCTGTACACTGCCCTGACCAGACAATGGCTGACTGTCATCAAGGCTTTCCTCTTCCTCTGGTGCAGACGCCTGCTCCTTTATGTGCGTCAAACTTTGCATCAGCAGACGCATTAGGGGGATGCTCATGCTTATTACGGCGTTGTCTGCACTAACCAGCCGTGTGCATTCCTCAAAACACTGAAGGACTTGACACATGTCTTGTATCTTAGACCACTGCACACCTGACAACTCCATGTCTGCCATCCTACTGCCTGCCCGTGTATCCTCCCACAAATAAATAACAGCACGCCTCTGTTCGCACAGTCTCTGAAGCATGTGCAGTGTTGAGTTCCACCTTGTTGCAACGTCTATGATTAGGCGATGCTGGGGAAGGTTCAAAGACCGCTGATAGGTCTGCATACGGCTGGCGTGTACAGGCGAACGTCGGATATGTGAGCAAAGTGCACGCACTTTGAGGAGCAGGTCGGAGAACCCAGGATAAGTTTTCAATAAGCACTGCACCACCAGGTTTAAGGTGTGAGCCAGGCAAGGAATGTGTTTCAGTTGGGAAAGGGAGATGGCAGCCATGAAATTCCTTCCGTTATCACTCACTACCTTGCCTGCCTCAAGATCTACTGTGCCCAGCCACGACTGTGTTTCTTGTTGCAAGAACTCGGACAGAACTTCCGCGGTGTGTCTGTTGTCGCCCAAGCACTTCATAGCCAATACAGCCTGCTGACGCTTGGCAGTAGCTGGCCCATAATGGGACAACTGGTGTGCAACAGTGTCATCTGCCGATGGAGTGGTTGGCAGACTGCGTTCTGTGGAAGAGCTGTAGCTTCTGCAGGAGGACGAGGAGGAGGAGGAGGAGGGGGTGCGAACGCCTACAGCCAACTGTTTCCTAGACCGTGGGCTAGGCACAACTGTCCCTAAATTGATGTCGCCTGTGGACCCTGCATCCACCACATTCACCCAGTGTGCCGTGATGGACACATAACGTCCCTGGCCATGCCTACTGGTCCATGCATCTGTAGTCAGGTGCACCTTTGTACTCACAGATTGCCTGAGTGCATGGACGATGCGCTGTTTAACATGCTGGTGCAGGGCTGGGATGGCTTTTCTGGAAAAAAAGTGTCGACTGGGTAGCTCGTATCGTGGTTCAGCGTACTCCATCAGGGCTTTGAAAGCTTCGCTTTCAACTAACCGGTAGGGCATCATCTCTAACGAGATTAGTCTAGCTATGTGGGCGTTAAAACACTGTGTACGCGGATGCGAGGATAAGTACTTCCTTTTTCTAACCAGAGTCTCATGTAGGGTGAGCTGGACTGGAGAGCTGGAGATCGTGGAACTTTCGGGTGTGCCGGTGTACATGGCAGACTGAGAGACGGTTGGAGACGGTATTGTTTCCGCCGGTGCCCTAGATGCAATATTTCCTCCTACAAAACTGGTGATTCCCTGACCCTGACTGCTTTTGGCTGGCAAAGAAACCTGCACAGATACTGCCGGTGGTGCGGAAAATGGTGGCCTTACAGTGACGGAAGGGATGTTGCGTTGCTGACTAGCTTCATTGGCCGAGGGTGCTACAACCTTGAGGGACGTTTGGTAGTTAGTCCAGGCTTGAAAATGCATGGTGGTTAAGTGTCTATGCATGCAACTAGTATTTAGACTTTTCAGATTCTGACCTCTGCTTAAGCTAGTTGAACATTTTTGACAGATGACTTTGCGCTGATCAGTTGGATGTTGTTTAAAAAAATGCCAGACTGCACTCTTCCTAGACTCGGATCCCTTTTCAGGGATTGCAGACTGAGCTTTAACCGGATGGCAACGCTGTGCTCCAACAGGTTTTGGCTTTGACACGCGTTTTGGGCCAGATACGGGCCCGGCAGATGGAACCTGTTGCGATGTTGATGCCTGCTGCGGCCCCTCCTCCACCTCCGCTTCTGAACTACTGCCGCCTGCACCCTGTTCCCCCAATGGCTGCCAATCGGGGTCAATAACTGGGTCATCTATTACCTCCTCTTCGAGCTCGTGTGTAACTTCGTCTGTGTCACTGTGTCGGTCGGTGGTATAGCGTTCGTGGCGGGGCAACATAGTCTCATCAGGGTCTGATTGTGGATCTGTACCCTGAGAGGGCAATGTGGTGGTCTGAGTCAAAGGAGCAGCATAGTACTCTGGCTGTGGCTGTGCATCAGTGCACTCCATGTCAGAATATACTTGTAATGGGCATGGCCTGTTAAATGTTTCACTTTCTAAGCCAGGGACGGTATGTGTAAAGAGCTCCATGGAGTGACCCGTTGTGTCGCCTGCTGCATCCTTCTCTCTTGTTGTAGTTTTTGCTGAGGAGGACAAGGAAGCGACTTGTCCCTGACCGTGAACATCCACAAGCGACGCGCTGCTTTTACATTTACCAGTTTCGGAAGAGGAGGCAAAAGAGCTAGAGGCTGAGTCTGCAATGTAAGCCAAAACTTGCTGTTGCTGCTCCGCCTTTAAAAGCGGTTTTCCTACTCCCAGAAAAGAGAGCGTTCGAGGCCTTGTGTAGCCTGACGACGAAACTGGCTCCACAGCTCCAGACTTAGGTGGAATATTTTTATCCCCACGACCACCTGATGCTCCACTACCACTACCATCATTACCAGCTGACAATGAACGCCCACGACGACCTCTTGCACCAGACTTCCTCATTGTTTTAAAATCTTAACCAAAGTAACTTTATTTGTTGCTGTCAAACAACTTACACGGTGAGCTATAACTTCAGTATGATTTCAATATCCCTTAACAGGTTGGTGAGACCACAAGGAAAATCAGGCACAATGTTACACACTCTGTTTTCTGTGGCACAAAATCACAGAGATGACACACACGCAGGACTGTCACTCAAGCACTAATGTCAATATTAATCTCCCACCTAATTTATTTTTTTTTTTTTCTCAGGGAGACTTTAGAAACCAAATAATATTAAAAAAAAAAAAAAAAAAGGCTTTCTATGGCCCACAATTAGAGAGAGAGAGGTGGCACACCCAGGAGTCAAGACTGGCGCACAAGCTGAAAGGGCAATATTACTCTCCCACTGTTTTTTTAAGTTTTTTTTTTATTTCAGGGAGACTTTAGAAACCAAATAATATAAAAAAAAAAAAAATAGGCTTTCTATAGCCCACTGAATGAGAGAGAGAGGTGGCACACCCAGGAGTCAAGACTGGCACACAAGCTGAAAGGGCAATATTACTCTCCCACTGTTTTTTTATGTTTTTTTTTTTTTTTTCAGGGAGACTTTAGAAACCAAATAATAAGAAAAAAAATAAATAAATAAATAGGCTTTCTATAGCCCACTGAATGAGAGATAGCACACACAGCAGTGGCACACAAGCCCTGACTGAGGCCAATATTTTTCTCCCACTGATTGATGTAGTGTTTTTGTGTTGAGGTAGATTTTAGAACACAAATCAAGGAAAAAAAAAAAAATGCTTTCTATGGCCCACTGAATGAGAGAGAGGTGGCACACCCAGGAGTCAAGACTGGCACACAAGCTGAAAGGGCAATATTACTCTCCCACTGTTTTTTTATGTATTTTTTGTTTTTTAAGGGAGACTTTAGAAACCCAATAATATTTAAAAAAAAAAATAAATAGGCTTTCTATGGCCCACTGAATGAGAGGGAGAGAGGTGGCACACCCAGGAGTCAAGACTGGCACACAAGCTGAAAGGGCAATATTACTCTCCCACTGTTTTTTTATGTATTTTTTTTTTCAGGGAGACTTTAGAAACCCAATAATATTTAAAAAAAAAAATAAATAGGCTTTCTATGGCCCACTGAATGAGAGGGAGAGAGGTGGCACACCCAGGAGTCAAGCCTGGCACACAAGCTGAAAGGGCAATATTACTCTCCCACTGTTTTTTTATGTATTTTTTGTTTTTTAAGGGAGACTTTAGAAACCCAATAATATTAAAAAAAAAAATAAATAGGCTTTCTATGGCCCACTGAATGAGAGGGAGAGAGGTGGCACACCCAGGAGTCAAGACTGGCACACAAGCTGAAAGGGCAATATTACTCTCCCACTGTTTTTTTATGTTTTTGTTTTTTTTTTTCAGGGAGACTTTAGAAACCAAATAATAAGAAAAAAAATAAATAAATAGGCTTTCTATAGCCCACTGAATGAGAGATAGCACACACAGCAGTGGCACACAAGCCCTGACTGAGGCCAATATTTTTCTCCCACTGATTGATGTAGTGTTTTTGTGTTGAGGTAGATTTTAGAACACAAATCAAGGAAAAAAAAAAATGCTTTCTATGGCCCACTGAATGAGAGAGAGGTGGCACACCCAGGAGTCAAGACTGGCACACAAGCTGAAAGGGCAATATTACTCTCCCACTGTTTTTTTATGTATTTTTTGTTTTTTAAGGGAGACTTTAGAAACCCAATAATATTTAAAAAAAAAATAAATAGGCTTTCTATGGCCCACTGAATGAGAGGGAGAGAGGTGGCACACCCAGGAGTCAAGCCTGGCACACAAGCTGAAAGGGCAATATTACTCTCCCACTGTTTTTTTATGTATTTTTTGTTTTTTAAGGGAGACTTTAGAAACCCAATAATATTTAAAAAAATAAATAAATAGGCTTTCTATGGCCCACTGAATGAGAGGGAGAGAGGTGGCACACCCAGGAGTCAAGACTGGCACACAAGCTGAAAGGGCAATATTACTCTCCCACTGTTTTTTTTTTTTAGGTATTTTTTTTTTTTTCAGGGAGACTTTAGAAACCAAATAATATTAAAAAAAAAATAAAAAAAAATAGGCTTTCTATAGCCCACTGAATGAGAGATAGCACACACAGCAGTGGCACACAAGCCCTGACTGAGGCCAATATTTTTCTCCCACTGATTGATGTAGTGTTTTTGTGTTGAGGTAGATTTTAGAACACAAATCAAGGAAAAAAAAAAATGCTTTCTATGGCCCACTGAATGAGAGAGAGGTGGCACACCCAGGAGTCAAGACTGGCACACAAGCTGAAAGGGCAATATTACTCTCCCACTGTTTTTTTATGTATTTTTTGTTTTTTAAGGGAGACTTTAGAAACCCAATAATATTTAAAAAAAAAAATAAATAGGCTTTCTATGGCCCACTGAATGAGAGGGAGAGAGGTGGCACACCCAGGAGTCAAGACTGGCACACAAGCTGAAAGGGCAATATTACTCTCCCACTGTTTTTTTATGTATTTTTTGTTTTTTAAGGGAGACTTTAGAAACCCAATAATATTTAAAAAAAAAAATAAATAGGCTTTCTATGGCCCACTGAATGAGAGGGAGAGAGGTGGCACACCCAGGAGTCAAGACTGGCACACAAGCTGAAAGGGCAATATTACTCTCCCACTGTTTTTTTATGTATTTTTTTTTTTTCAGGGAGACTTTAGAAACCCAATAATATTTAAAAAAAAAAATAAATAGGCTTTCTATGGCCCACTGAATGAGAGGGAGAGAGGTGGCACACCCAGGAGTCAAGACTGGCACACAAGCTGAAAGGGCAATATTACTCTCCCACTGTTTTTTTATGTATTTTTTGTTTTTTAAGGGAGACTTTAGAAACCCAATAATATTTAAAAAAAAAAATAAATAGGCTTTCTATGGCCCACTGAATGAGAGGGAGAGAGGTGGCACACCCAGGAGTCAAGCCTGGCACACAAGCTGAAAGGGCAATATTACTCTCCCACTGTTTTTTTATGTATTTTTTGTTTTTTAAGGGAGACTTTAGAAACCCAATAATATTTTAAAAAATAAATAAATAGGCTTTCTATGGCCCACTGAATGAGAGGGAGAGAGGTGGCACACCCAGGAGTCAAGACTGGCACACAAGCTGAAAGGGCAATATTACTCTCCCACTGTTTTTTTAGGTTTTTTTTTTTTTTTCAGGGAGACTTTAGAAACCAAATAATATAAAAAAAAAAAAAAAAAAAAAAATAGGCTTGCTATAGCCCACTGAATGAGAGATAGCACACACAGCAGTGGCACACAAGCCCTGACTGAGGCCAATATTTTTCTCCCACTGATTGATGTAGTGTTTTTGTGTTGAGGTAGAATTTAGAACACAAATCACGGAAAAAATAAATAGGCTTTCTATGGCCCACTCAGTGAGAGATGGCACACACAGGGATGGCACTGTAGCAGAAATGCCAATCTTAATCTCCCACAAAAAAAACAAAAAAAAAACAGGGACTGTCCTACAATTACTATCTCCCTGCAGTAATGTAAGCCAGGTATGGCAGGCAGCAATAGGAGTGGACTGATGCACAAATTAAATAAAAAGTGTGGACAAACAAAAAAGATAGCTGTGCAGAAAGGAAGGAACAAGAGGATATGTGCTTTGAAAAAAGCAGTTGGTTTCCACAGTGGCGTACACACAGCAATACAGCTATCACGGAGCCTTCTAGGGCAGCCCAATGAGCTACAGCGCTGAGGGGAAAAAAAAAAAAATAGCTTCCACAGTCCCTGCACACCGAAGGTGGTGTTGGACAGTGGAAATCGCTGCAGCACAAGCGGTTTGGTGGTTAGTGGACCCTGCCTAACGCTCTCCCTGCTTCTGACGAAGCGGCAGCAACCTGTCCCTAAGCTCAGATCAGCAGCAGTAAGATGGCGGTCGGCGGGAACGCCCCTTTATAGCCCCTGTGACGCCGCAGACAGCAAGCCAATCACTGCAATGCCCTTCTCTAAGATGGTGGGGACCAGGATCTATGTCATCACGCTGCCCACACTCTGCGTTCACCTTCATTGGCTGAGAAATGGCGCTTTTCGCGTCATTGAAACGCGACTTTGGCGCGAAAGTCGCGTACCGCATGGCCGACAAGCACAGGGGTCGGATCGGGTTTCATGAGACGCCGACTTAGCCAAAAGTCGGCGACTTTTGAAAATGATCGACCCGTTTCGCTCAACCCTACTAATCAATATATAATTGAGGTGTGTTTAAAATATCTTTGAGCAAAATAAATGAAATTCTTTTTCTTTAAAAAGCCCTCCTACTCTGCTGCCATTACCTGTATTAAATGTACCTGTTTGAACTCATTACTTGTATAAAAGACACCTGTCCACATACTCAATCAATCATACTCCAACCTCTCCACCATTGCCAAGACCAAAAAGCTGTCTAAGGACACCAGGGACAAAATTGTAGACCTGCACAAAGCTGGGATGGGCTACGGGACAATAGGCAATTAGGTTGGTGAGAAGGCAACTTTTGGTGCAATTATTAGAAAATGGAAGAAGCACAAGATGATTGTTAGTCTTCCTCAATCTGGGGTTTCATGCAAGATCTCGTCTTGTGGTCTAACTATGATTTTGAAAAAGGTCAGGAATTAGCACAGAACTACACAGGAGGACCTGGTCAATGACCTGTAGGGTGCGCATGTTCCCCCTGCTCACGCCAGTACATGTCTAGGCCCGTTTGAAGCTCGCGAATGACCATCTAGATGATGAAGAGGAGGCATGGGAGATGGTCATGTAGTCAGATGAGTTCACTTATAGAACTTTTTGGTATCAACTCCACTCACCATCTTTGGAGAAAGAAAAAAGATGAGTACAACCCTGAGAACACCATCTCAACCGTGAAGTAAGATGGGGAAACATCATACTTTGGGGGTGCTTTTCTGAAAAAGGGACAGGATGACTGCACTGTATTGAAGGAAGGATGGATGGGGTCATGTATCACGAGATTTTGGTCAACAACCTCCTTCCCTCTGTAAGAGCATTGAAGATGGGTCGTGGCTGGGTCTTCCAGCATGGTAATGACCCAAAACACACAGGCAGGGCAACTAAGAAGTGGATCCATAGCAAGCATTTCAAGGTCCTGGAGTTGCTTAGCCAGTCTACAGACCTGAACCCAATAGAAAATCTTTGAAAGGAGCTGAAACTCAATGTTGCGCAGCGAGAGCCCTGAAACCTGAAAGATCTGGAGAAGTTCTGTATGGAGGAATGGGCCAAAATCCATGCTGCAGTGTGTGCAAACTTGGTCAAGAACTAAAGGAAACATTTGACCTCTGTAATTGCACACAGGTTTCTATACCAAATATTAAGTTCTTTTTTTCTATTGTTTAAAATTCTTATTTCATGCAATAAAATGCAAATTAATTATGTAAAAATCATACAATGTGATTTTCTGGATTTTTTTTAAAGATTCTGTCTCTCACAGTTGAACTGTACCTACGATAAAAATTACACACCTCTCCATTCTTTTTTGGTGGGAAAACTTGCAAAATCATCAGGGTATTAAATACTTATTTTCTTCACTGTAATTAGTTATGCAGATACCTGTCATGTCACTGCATTGCTACTGTTTTGCTCTTAAAAATCTAAATTTAAATTTGTACTTTTTTTTATTTTGTAAATCCACCTTTGACTTTCAACACTGCTTGAATCTTTCTGGGCATGCTCTCTATCAGATCATAACCATGTCTCAACCAAAATCCGATCCCAGTTCTTTTGAAAAATTGGTGCATACTGGTTGACTCACTTGGGTATGTATACAACTTTTTCTTCAACTCTACCCACAAGTTGAGGTCTTGGTACTTGGCCAATCCAGCACCTCTATTTCACTGTCATTGAACCATTCCTTCCCCAATCTCGACTTATGCATTGAGTTGTTGTCCTGCTGGAATACTATGTCATCCTTTTCATACCCATAATGCTCGAGTGTACAAAGTATCTCATCATGTAGGATACTCACATATAGCTCATCATTGAGACCACTGCCAATCCTGGTCAATTATCCAATTAATAGCCTTAGGCTGTGAAACAACCCTATATTATCAGACTCCCTCCACTGAACTTGAAAGTTTCTTCAATTTCTCAATCCATTCTAACCTTTTTTTCCTTTTTACTTCTAAACCCATTTGCATTGACTTTCAACTCATCCCTCCAAATAACCCGTTTTCAATCTTCTGCTGTCCACTGTTCAAACATTTTTACAAACTCAAGTTGACACTTCTTATGACAATATTGAGGTCTCTACCTCTTCATCTTTTTGGAGCCACCATTCTAGACTTGTGTAATATGCGTCACACAGTGCTTGCATGGACATCTGTGATCTCACTATTACAATGCATATGTGCCACATCCACGACCGCGTTTCTTGCGCCAGAACTGATAAACCTTATGATAAGCCGACTTGTTGAATCCGATATTTTGCCTGTACGTGCACCTCTTGGCTTTAGACATGATGCAATTTGGCATTTTTCTTGGCTGAGAGACCACTGTTGATGAGAAGGATGATGCTGTTTCTCTTTTTTGTGAAATGACTGCTTCTCGATTCGAACCGGTGACCATTCGCTTGGGAATAAACCTAATAACACTGAGCTATTAGAGAATGTGAGAACAGGTTGTATTTCCTAGTATACAATATTTTTTTAACCACCATGACCAAAACAGTAACAATGCAGTAGCATAAAAGAATCTGCATAACTAATCATATGCTGTGAGAGCCTTACAGCCGTGCAAGCCATATGTAGCCAGTGGTGTGTGCTGGCCAGGACCATGTGTTTCACAGTTTAATGAGGGAGACTTCCATTCCAAACTCAACTCTTTACTGAGTGGTGACTTAATAAAGGTTATATACAAGGGATAGTGGGTACAAAGTCAGTTCTCCTCAGGATCACACTATCCTTCATCCTTAGTCTCTTCTCACTTACTCAAATATATGTATGAGATAGTCAAGATGATTGTCTATAAAATGATTTTAGTCAAAAGCATTACTTGATTGTGAGATATGGGGGCAGAAATTCAAAAGTTCAAAAAATTGTTGCCCTTTTGCTCGTCAGTGTATTTTCCTACCTTATTATTTATAGTGCTGTCTCTTATTACATAGCCTCCTCTCTTATTATCTCTAGCGCTATCTTTTACTACACAGATTCCTTCCTTTTTTATGTATAGAGCAGTCCCTTATTACAAACTATCCTGCCTTATTATAGAAGATACCACTTGTTTTACCATCTACAATGAATATTTTTAAAGGGAATATGTAAGTTTCTGCTTACTTACATTTCCTCGGTACTGGACTGATTTAACTGGCTTTTATATATATCTTCGGTGACTATGATAAACCTGTTTCTATCAGGTTATCCCCTCCTTTTTAAAACAGAAATACAAGAACTCCCTTGTTCTAATGGAATTAAAATAATGTAATGTGGTTATATTAGCTGTAAATTGTTAGCACTCTGTATATTATATTATTTTATTTAATTTTATTAATTCACTTCACCCACATTTCTTTTAGCATACACAAGTATTAGTTGTTCTTACACACTAAAACTGTTCCTCACTGGACCTACTTTTTACTATTTCATAATACGTATATCCTATGTTTCTAGACACATGCACTACTACCATTTTACAACACAAGCTTCCATTAATAGGCACATTATATCTTTGACATTTTTTGGCACATGCACTCAGCATTTCAATAACATGAGCCGCCTTTCCATTCACTTATATACACTGATCCAAAAAATAAAGGGAACACTTAAATAACAGAATATAACTCCAAGTAAATCAAACTTCTGTGAAATCAAACTGTCCACTTAGGAAGCAACACTGTTTGACAATCAATTCCACATGCTGTTGTGCAAATGGAATAGACAACAGATGGAAATTATTGGTAATTATCAAGACATACTCAATAAAGGAGTGGTTCTGCCGGTGGGGACCACAGACCACATCTCAGTACCAATGCTTTCTGTCTGATGTTTTGGTCACTTTTTAATGTTGGTTGTGCTTTCACACTCGTGGTAGCATGAGACGGACTCTACAACCCACACACGTGGCTCAGGAAGTGCAGCTGATCCAGGATGACACATCAATGCAAGCTGTGGCGAGAAGGTTCGCTGTGTCTGTCAGTGTAGTGTCCAGATGCTTGAGGCATCAGGAGACAGGCCAGAACACCAGGAGATGTGGAGGGGGCCATAGGAGTGCCACAACCCAGCAGCAGGACTGCTACCTCAGCCATTGTGCAAGGAGGAACAGGAGGAGCAGTGCCAGAGCCCTGCAAAATGAGCTCCAGCAGGCCACAAATGTGCATGTGTCTGCACAAACGGTTAGAAACCGACTCCATGAGGATGGTCTGAGTGCCAGATGTCCACAGATGGGGGTTGTGCTCACAGCCCAACACCATGCAGGATGCTTGGCATTTGCCACAGAACACCAGGATTGGCAAATTTGCCACTGGCGCCCTGTGCTCTTCACAGATGAAAGCACACTGAGCACATGTGACAGCACACTGAGCACATGTGACAGATATGAGAGAGTCTGGAGACGCCAAGGAGAGCGATCTGCTGCCTGCAACATCCTTCAGCATGACCGGTTTGGCAATGGGTCAGTAATGGTGTGGGGTGGCATTTCTCTAGAGGGCCGCACAGCCCTCCATGTGCTCCACCAAGGTAGCCTGACTGCCATTAGGTACAGAGATGAGATCCTCATACCCCTTGTGAGACTATATGCTAGTGTGGTTGGCCCTGGGTTCCTCCTAATGCAGGACAATGCCAGAAATCATTTGGCTGCAGTGTGTCAGCAGTTCCTGCAAGATGAAGGCATTAAAGCTATGGACTGGCCTTTTCCCCAGACCTGAATCCGATTGAACACATCTGGGACATCATGTCTCGCACCATCCACCAACGTCTTGATACACCACAGACTGTCCAGGAGTTGGCAGATGCTTTAGTCCAGGTCTGGGAGGACATCCTTCAGGAGACCATCCACTGCCTCATCTGAAGCATGCCCAGGCATTGTAGGAAGGTCATACAGGCATGAGGAGGCCACACAAACTACTGAGCATCATTTCCTTGTCTTTAGGCATTTCCACTGAAGTTGGATCAGCCTGTAACTTCATTTTCCACTTTGGTTTTGAGCATCATTCCAACTTCAGACCTCTGTGGGATATTAGTTGTGATTTATGTTGATCATTTTTAGGTTTTATTGTTCTCAACACTTTCCACTATTTAATGAATAAAGATTTACAACTGAAATATTTCATTCAGTGATATCTAGAATGTGGGATTTTAGTGTTCCCTTTATTTTTTTGAGCAGTGTATATTCTTGGCTTGAACCACGTTAAGCTCCGAGTTCTCCCTTATTTGTGTACATAGCTCTTGTGCACATGCGCTGTTCATGTCTCATCGATGTTCCGGAAAGCGGCCCATCTCAGCATGTGCACATGCGTCATCTATTTGACAATGTGGAGTGCTTGCATTCCATGGGGTGCTAACTGGAGCACCTCATATGGTGAGATTGGCTACCCGCACAATCGTTGCTTTAGGGGCCTCCCATCCATACACAGCTGCTCTCCTCTAATAGCGGTCACATGATCTATACACCTCTCCCTGCGCACACAAGGATAGCCTGGTTAGCTATATACAGCCTGCTCACTCCTACCCCAACACATGCCTCCTGAAGAAGTTGCCACGAAACATACGTTAGTGCAGCAGGGATTAGCACAACACTTCTATCTTAATCGTAAGTTAATGTATTTATAATGCATAGCATGTGTTTTCTGCTGGATCCTATTAGGATTACTTTACCTAAGGTACTCTGCCATTATCTATAGGGCACCTCACCTTACACTAGCCTTGTATATTGTTACTTTAACCCCTTTACCCCCAAGGGTGGCTTGCACCTTAATGACCAGGCCAATTTTTACAATTCCAACCACTGTCCTTTTATGAGATTATAACTCTGGAACGCTTCAACGGATCCCAGTGATTCTGACAATGTTTTCTTGAGACATATTGTACTTCATGATAGTGGTAAAATTTCTTTGATATTACCTGCGTTTACTTGTGAAAAAAATGGAAATTTGGCAAAAATTTTGAAAATTTTGCAATTTTCCAAATTTGAATTTTTATGCCCTTAAATCACAGAGATTTGTCACGCAAAATACTTAATAAGTAACATTTCCCACATGTCTACTTTACATCAGCACAATTTTGGAAGCAACATTTTTTTTGTTAGGGAGTTATAAGGGTTAAAAGTTGACCAGGAATTTCTCATTTTTACAGCACCATTTTTTTTAGGGACCACATCTCATTTGAAGTCATTTTGAGGAGTCTATATAATAGAAAATACCCAAGTGTGACACCATTCTAAAAACTGCACCCCTCAAGGTGCTCAAAACCACATTCAAGAAGTTTATTAACCCTTCAGGTGTTTCACAGGAATTTTTGGAATGTTTAAATAAAAATGAACATTTAACTTTTTTTCACACAAAATTTATTTCAGCTCCAATTTGTTTTATTTTACCAAGGGTAACAGGAGAAAATGAACCCCAAAAGTTGTTGTACAATTTGTCCTGAGTACGACGATACCCCATATGTGGGGGTAAACCACTGTTTGGGCGCATAGCAGAGCTCGGAAGGGAAGGAGCACCATTTTACTTTTCAATGCAAAATTGACTGGAATTAAGATGGGGCGCCATGTTGTGTTTGGAGAGCCCCTGATGTGCCTAAACATTGAAACCCCCACAAGTGACACCATTTTGGATAGTAGACCCCTTAAGGAACTTATCTAGATGTGTGGTGAGCACATTGACCCAACAAGTGCTTCACAGAAGTTTATAATGTAGAGCCATAAAAATAAAAAATCATATTTTTTCAGAAAAATTATATTTTCGCCCCCAATTTTTTATTTTTCCAAGGGTAAGAGAAGAAATTGGACTGCAAAAGTTGTTGTGCAATTTGTCCTAAGTACGCTGATACCCCATATGTGGGGGTAAACCACTGTTTGGGCGCATGGCAGAGCTCGGAAAGGAAGGAGCGCCATTTGACTTTTCAATGCAAAATTGACTGGAATTGAGATGGGACACCATGTCGCGTTTGGAGAGCCCCTAATGTGCCTAAACATTAAAAACCCCCACAAGTGACAACATTTTGGAATGTAGACCCCTAATGAATTTATCTAGATGTGTTTTGAGAGCTTTGAACCCCAAAGTGTTTCACTACAGTTTATAACGCAGAGCCATGAAAATATATTTTTTTTTTCACAAAAATGATTTTTTAGCCCCCAGTTTTGTATTTTCCCAAGGGTAACAGGAGAAATTGGACCCCAAAATTTGTTGTTCAGTTTGTCCTGAGTATGCTGATACCCCGTATGTGGGAAGGAACCACTGTTTGGGCGCATGGCAGAGCTCGGAAGGGAAGGAGCGCCATTTGGAATGCAGACTTGGACTTGGATGGATTGGTCTGCAGGCATCACGTTGCATTTGCAGAGCCCCTGATGTACCCAAACAGTAGAAACCCCCCACAAGTGACCCTATATTGGAAACTAGACCTCCCAAGGAACTTATCTAGATGTGTTGTGAGAACTTTGAACCCCCAAGTGTTTCACTACAGTTTACAACGCAGAGCCGTGAAAATAAAAAATCTTTTTTTCCCACAAAAATGATTTTTAGCCCCCCAAATTTTTATTTTCCCAAGGATAACAAGAGAACTTGGACCCCAAAAGTTGTTGTCCAATTTGTCCCGAGTACGCTGATACCCCATATGTTGGGGTAAACCCCTGTTTGGGCGCACGGGAGAGCTCGGAAGGGAAGGAGCACTGTTTTACTTTTTCAACGCAGAATTAGCTGGAAATGAGATCGGATGCCATGTCGCGTTTGGAGAGCCCCTGATGTGTCTGAACAGTGGAAACTCCCCCATTCTACCTGAAACCCTAATCCAAACACACCCCTAACCCTAATCCCAACGGTAACCCTAACCACACCCCTAACCCTGACACACTTCTAACTCTAATCCCAACCCTAATCCCAACCGTAAATGTAATCCAAACCCTAACCCTAACTTTAGCCCCAACCCTAACCCTAACTTTAGCCCCAACCCTAACCCTAACTTTAGCTCCAACCATAGCCCTAACCCTAGCCCTAACACTAGCCCTTTTGCCCCCAAATTTTTATTTTCACAAGGGTAACAGGAGAAATAAGACCACAAAAGTTGTTGTGCAATTTCTCCTGAGTAAATTCATACCCCATATGTGGGGGTAAACCACTGTTTGGGCGCACTGCAGAACTTGGAAGAGAAGGAGTGCCGTTTTACTTTTTCGATATAGAATTGGCTGGAATTGAGATCGGACGCCATGTCGCGTTTGGAGAGCCCCTGATGTGCCTAAACAGTGGAATCCCCCCACAAGTGACACCATTTTGGAAACTAGACCCCTTAAGGAACTTATCTAGATGTGTGGTGAGCACTTTAAACCCCCAGGTGCTTCACGGAATTTTATAGCGTAGAGCCGTGAAAATGAAAAGTCGCATTTTTTCTACAAAAATGATATTTTTGCCCCCAAATTTTTATTTTCACAAGGGTAACAGGAGAAATTAGACCACAAAAGTTGTTGTGCAATTTCTCCTGAGTACATCGATACCCCATATGTGGGGGTAAACCACTGTTTGGGCGCACTGCAGAGCTTGGAAGAGAAGGAGTGCTGTTTTACTTTTTCAATGTAGAATTGACTGGAATTGAGATCGGACACCATGTCGCGTTTGGAGAGCCCCTGATGTGCCTAAACAGTGGAATCCCCCCACAAGTGACACCATTTTGGAAATTAGACCCCTTAAGGAACTTATCTCGATATGTGGTGAGCACTTTAAACCCCCAGGTGCTTCCCGGAAGTTTATAGCGTAGAGCTGTGAAAATAAAAAGTCACATTTTTTCTACAAAAATGATTTTTTTGCCCCCAAATTTTTATTTTGACAAGGGTAACAGGAGAAATTAGACAACAAAACTTGTTGTGCAATTTATTCTGAGTATGTCGATACACCATATGTGGGGGTAAACCACTGTTTGGGCGCACCGCAGAGCTTGGAAGAGAAGGAGTGCTGTTTTACTTTTTCAATGTAGAATTGACTGGAATTGAGATCGGACACCATGTCGCGTTTGGAGAGCCCCTGATGTGCCTAAACAGTAGAAACCCCCAAGTGACCCCATTTTGGAAACTAGACCACTTAAGGAACTTATCTAGATGTGTGGTGAGTAGAGTTGAGCGAAACGGATCGGCAATTTTCAGAAGTCGCCGACTTTTGGCAAAGTCGGGTTTCATGAAACCCGACCCGACCCCTGTGTGGGGTCGGCCATGAAGTCGGCGATCTTCTGAATCTGGAATCGGAATTCCGATACCGATTCCCGATATGTTTAAGATATCAGGAATTGGTATCGGAATTCAGATTTAAGTGTAAAATAAAGAATTAAAATAAAAAATATCGCTATACTTACCATCTGACGGGCCCTGGTACTAACCGGGAACCTTCCTTCCTTAGAATCAGCCTTCCAGGACCTTGCGGTGACGTTGCGGTGACGTCGCGGCTTGTGATTAGTCGCGCGGCCGCCCATGTGACCGCTGCGCGACCAATCACAATCCGTGACGTCACCGTGACGTCACCGTAGGTCCTGGAAGGGCTGATTCTTAGGAAGGAAGGCTGCCGGAACGAAGCCGAGGGTGAGTATATTCCTATTAGGTATATACTCACCCTCGGACATGCCCTGCTTCTTTCCGGCAGCCTTCCTTCCTAAGAATCAGCCCTTCCAGGACCTTCGGTGACGTCACGGTGACGTCGCGGCTTGTGATTGGTCACGCAGCGGTCACATGGGCGGCCGCGCGACCAATCACAAGCCGCGACGTCACCGTGACGTCACCGCAAGGTCCTGGAAGGCTGATTCTAAGGAAGGAAGGTTCCCGGTTAGTACCAGGGCCCGTCAGAGGGTAAGTATAGCGATATTTTTTATTTTAATTCTTTATTTTACACTTAAATATGGATCCCAGGGCCTGAAGGAGAGTTTCCGCTCCTTCAGACCCTGGGAACCATTGGAAACCCAATGCACTGCATTGGGTTTCGAGTTTCGGCCGACCCCGACCCCGACTTTTTTATAGGATCGGCCGATTTCACTCGACCCGACTTTTGAAAAAGTCGGGTTTCGTGAAACCCGACCCGATCTTATAAAAGTATGATTTTTTAGGCTTCAAGTTTTTATTTTCTCAAGGGTAACAGGAGACATTAGACCCCAAAATCTGTTGACCAGTTTGTCCTGAGTACGCTGATACCCCATATGTGGGTGGGGGCACTGTTTGGGCACTCATTGGGGCTCGGAAGGGAAGGAGCGCCGCTTGGAATGCAGACTTTGATGGGATGGTCTGCGGGCGTCATGTTGCATTTGCAGAGCTCCTGATGTACCTAAACAGTAGAAACCCCCCACAAGTGACCCCATTTTGGAAACTAGACCCCTCAAAGAGCTTATCTAGATGTGTGATGAGCACTACGAACCCCCAACTGCTTCACAGAAGTTTATAATGTAGAGCCATGAAAATTAAAAAAATCATATTTTTTCCACAAAAATGAATTTTCACCCCGAAATTTTTGCTTTCACAAGGGTAACAGGAGAAATTGGACCCAAAATTTATTGTGCAATTTATGCTGAGTAGGCTGATACCCCATATGTTGGGGGAAACCACTGTTTGGGCGCATGGCAGAGCTCGGAAGGGAAGGAGCGCCGTTTTGGAATGCAGACTTTGATAGAATGGTCTGCGGCCATTATGTTGCGTTTGCAGAGCCCCCGATGTACCTAAACAGTAGAAACCCCCCACAAGTGACCCCATTTTGGAAACTAGACCCCCCCAAGGAACTTATCTAGATGTGTGGTGAGAACTTTGAATGCCCAAGTGCTTCACAGAAGTTTATAATGCAGAGTCGTGAAAATAAAAATAAAACATTTTTTCCACAAAAAAGAATTTTAAGCCCCCAAATTTTTATTTTGACAAGGGTAGCAAGAGAAATTGGACCCCAAAAGTTGTTGCCAATTTTTCTTGAGTACACTGATACCCCATGTGTGGGGGGGACCACTGTTTGGGTGCACGGCAGAGCTCGGAAGGGAAGGAGCGCCGTTTTGGAATGCAGACTTTCATAGAATGGTCTGTGGGCGCTATGTTGCATTTGCAGAGCCCCCGATGTACCTAAACAGTAGAAACCCCCCACAAGTGACCCCATTTTGGAAACTAGACCCCCCAAGGAACTTATCTAGATGTGTGGAGAGAACTTTGAATGCCCAAGTGCTTCACAGAAGTTTATAATGCAGAGTCATGAAAATAAAAATAACATTTTTTTTCCACAAAAAAGATTTTAAGCCCCCAAATTTTTATTTTGACAAGGGAAACAAGAGAAATTGGACCCCAAAAGTTGTTTTCAATTTGTCCTGAGTACACTGATACCCCATTTGTGGGGGGGACCACTGTCTGAGCGCATGGCAGAGCTCGGAAGGGAAGGAACGCCATTTTGGAATGCAGACTTTGATAGAATGGTCTGCGGGCATTATGTTGCGTTTGCAGAGACCCTGATGTACCTAAACAGTAGAAACCCCCCACAAGTGACCCCATTTTGGAAACTAGAGCCCCCAAGGAACTTATCTAGATGTGTGGTGAGAACTTTGAATGCCCAAGTGCTTCACAGAAATTTATAATGCAGAGTTGTGAAAATAAAAAATATTTTTTTCCCTCAAAAAAGATTTTTTAGCCACCAAGTTTTTATTTTCACAAGGGTAACAGGAGAAATTGGACCACAAAAGTTGTTGTACAATTTATCCCGAGTACGCTGATGCCCCATATGTGGGGGTAAACCACTGTTTGGGTGCACGGCAGAGCTCGGAAGGGAGGGAGCACCATTTGACTTTTTGAGCACAAAAAGAGACCCCCTGATGTACCTAAACAGTGGAAACCCCCCAAATCTAACTCCAACCCTAACCACAACTCACCCCTAACCCTAATGCCAACCCGATCCATAATCCTAATCACAACCCTAAGGATAATCGCAACCCTAAACCCAAAACAACCATAACCCTAATCAGAACCCTAAATCCAACACACCCCTAATCCTAATCTCAACTCTAACCTCAAACCTAACCCTAATCCCAATACACCCCTAATCCCAACCCTAACCTTAACTTTAGCCCCAACCCTAGCCCTAACTTTAGCCCCAACCCTAACCCTAACTATAGCCCCAACCCTAACCCTAAATTTAGCCCCAACTCTATCTCTAGCCCTAACTTTATCCCCAAACCTAACCCTAGCCCTAACCCTAAATTTAACCCCAGCCCTAACCCTAAATTTAGCCCCATCCCTAACCCTAAATTTGGCCCCAACCCTAACCCTAGCCTTAACCCTAGTCCTAACCCTAACCCTCACCCTAACCCTTACCCTAACCCTAGCCCTAACCCTAACCCTAGCCCTATCCCTAACCCTAGCCCTAACCCTAACCCTAACCCTAACCCTAGCCCTAACCCTAGCCCTAACCCTAGCCCTAACCCTAACCCTAGCCCTAACCCTAACCCTAACCCTAGCCCTAACCCTAACCCTAAATTTAGCCCCAATTCCTCTATCTGCCGGCCGGCAGATCATGGCGGGTGCACTGCGCATGTGCCCACCATTTTCTTACAGAAGAAAGAAGCCGGCGGCCAGAGAAGGACACAGGAGGACCCAGGGATACCGGTAAGTATGATAGGGTCCCCGAATCCCCCTATTCCCCCTATTACACATCGCTTTTTTTTGCGGTCGCCGGTAAACAGTTAATTACCGGCGATCGCAAAACAGGGGTCGGTAAAATCCGACCTCGATCATGTTCTTTGGGGTCTAGGCTACCCCTGGCAGCCGAGACCCTAAAGTTCTCCCAGGTGGCGGTCGGCGGGCGCACTGCGCATGCGCCCCCCATTTTTTTGCCGGAAGATGGTGGCGCCCATCGGGAGCCACGAGGAGCACCGGGGGAGACAGGTGAGTATCAGGGGGCTATCGGGGGTGATCGGGGACCCCATTTCTCTGTCCTCTGATGTGCGATCACATCGGAGGACACAGAAATTAAATGGGAAATCGCGTTGGTTTTTTTTTGCGACCGCCGGCGATCGCAACTCGGGGGTCGGTAAAAAAACCCCGAATCATGTTCTCTGGGGTCTCGGCTGCCCCCGGTAACCGAGACCCCAGAGAAAATCCGACTCTGGGGGGCGCTATTCACTTTTTCCACAGCGCCGTTAATTAACGGCGCTGTGGTTTAAGTACCCTTAGCAGCCGCCGTTAAAAGGCGTATCGGCGGTCGTTAAGGGGTTAAGTTTCCACAATCAGTGATAGTTTGGGGAGCCATGTCATCTGCTGGTGTAGGTGCACTGTGTTTTATCAAGACCAAAGTCAGCGCAGCCGTCTACCAGGAAATTTTAAAGCACTTCATGCTTCCTCCTGCCGACAAGCTTTTTGTAGATGGAAACTTCATTCTGCAGCAGGACTTGGCATCTGTCCACACTGCCAAAATTACCAATACCTGGTTTAATAACAACAGTATCACTGTACTTGATTGGCCAGCAAACTCACCTGACCTTAACCCCATAGAGAATCCATAACACCTCAGCAGTGCCTTCGGCTGATCACCTCCTTGCCATGCCGCATTGATGCAGTAATTGATACAGTAATTGATGCAAAAGGAGCCCCAACCAAGTATTGAGTGCATTTACTGAACATACATTTCAGTAGGCCAATATTTTGGATTTTAAAATCATTTTTCAAGCTGGAGTTATAAAGTATTCTAGTTTACTGAGATAATGACTTTTGGGTTCTCATTGGCTGTCAGCCATAATCATCAACATTATCAGAAATAAACACTTGAAATAGATCACTCTGTTTATAATTGCTCTATATAACATATGAATTTCACTTTTTGTATTGAAGAACTGAAATTAATTAACTTTTTGTTGATTTTCTAATTTTGTGAGAAGCACCTGTAATATGATACAATTTTTTTGGAAAGGGGCCCCAAGCTGTCAATGTCCACCTCTAAATAGATATTATCTATATTGCAATTCTATTTTTAAGCAATCTAGCTATCTATGTTCAAATGATTAGCTGACTCACAGCACCAGTACATTCCTTAAGGCAAAAATAACCACCAAAAGAAATTGTCTTCATTAATATAGTTCCGAGGGAATATTCATCCCATTAAAAACAACCTTACAAAATACATGTCAACCAGTGGTTATCATGAATTGCATATAATGGCTAATGGTGTACATGCTCACAGACTTTGCAAAATAATAGTGACATCTTAAAGACCCCAATAAAAGTATAATAAAAAATGGAAACAATAGAGGCCTGAGATGTTTTTGCATATGATTTTGGAGAATCACTCCATATGTCAGGTTACAATAACATTGTGCCCTTATGTTTATGTGTCCTTGGGCAAAACCATTCTGGGCCTCATGAGAGACAGAAAACCCAGCGTTGTATGAAGAGGCCTGGGTATTTATCCACGACATTGCTAAGAAGATGCAATGAAGATCAAATGGATGAAGTGAGATGCGGAAGGGCCAAAGAAGTAAATGGTGAGCTGAGTATTGTGTTTCTTTTCTTTTTAATATCTTACGTCTAGAGAGACGTCAGTGCATTGTAAGAGACATTTATTTTGCAGAAAATAACTTATCTGTGAATAGAATTTCCAGGTAAGATCCACGCAAACAAATTGGAATTTTGGCTGTTCTGCTCATTTTTACTCAAGACTACTATGTAAAAATTTGAAATATTTCTCTGTAACACAAAGTATTTTTTTGTAGAACTGGTGGTTGGCACAACAATAATGAGGTCTGCAGGCAACAGTGAAGCATGGTAGAGGTTTCTTGCAAATTTGAGTCTGCATTTCATGAAATGGAATTGAGGATTTGGTTAGGATTAATGGTGTCCTCAATGCTGAAAAAAACAGATACTTATCCATCATGCAATACCATCAGGGAGGTTTCTGAATGGCTCCAAATGTATTCTACAGCAGGAGAATGACCCCAAACATACAGCCATTGTCACTAAGAACTACCTTTAGTGTACAGAGGAACAAGGAGTCCTCGAAGTCTAGCCCTTACAGAGACTTGATTACTAGAGGACAACTGGCCTCATGCATCCTAGTCCAGCTTCACCTTCACCACTGATTAATAGCTTTCTCTCACTATACTATTTACACAGGAAACTGAGGTTTGGATGGGGGTAACAACTGAGCTTTTCTAAATCAGCACGAGAGAAAATTGTGACTCTATACTAACTGCAGCACCCTGTAGTAAACTAAGTCATACATGGCTGGATTCAGGGTCTCTTATCCTGCTGTCAGGCTACGTAGAAAAAAATAATAAAAAAATATCTTGACAATTTCCCTGTAACCTGGCCACGGTTGCTGGAGCACACTACTAGCCCCTAGTTCCGGTTAGATTCAGCCAAGTTATTACAAGCTGGACAGGCAGTAGTTGGTCTCTTAGGCAAAAGGCTGCAAAGCAAAGAATAATAATAACCAAGAATGACTGCAAATTTTAATAAACATTCAAGTTCAAGAATGCAAATTTTTACATGTGCTACATTTTTATTACTGCAAAGTCAAAAGTTTGATAGTGTTATAGGGCACTGTATGCACCATGGAGTATTAAGGGGCATGATTCCCTAATCCAAGATGGCGACCGTGACACTCGTCAGCACTTTCAGTGCGCATGCCCGTGACTCAGGCATTACCACGGCATCATATCTGGCGTCTCCTAGCGGGGATTGTGGGTAAAATGACGTCAATGGGGATTTCCCCTATTCTGCGCCTCTATGCTGACGCCGGACGTGATGTTATTAGCGGCGCCGTGATTGTCGCGCGCATGCATCTGTTTAGGGGTCGAGTTCCCGCCTCTGCACAAGGGGAATCTCGGGCCATTTCCGCTGCAGTCTCCCATTCTTCTCCTGCCGCAGTGGAGCCTGCTCAGCGGAGACGTCAGTCCCAGCGTCTCACTCAGTCTGACTCTGTACAAAGGGTTACTGCTGCTTTTCCAGCTTCTGCTATTGAAGTCAGTGCAGGGCAGCAGAGAGCAGACGCTTCTGGGACTAAGTCCTGCTTTTCTCGTTCTGAGCATGCCCAGAGTAAGATCTCTCAATGGAGATCGAAGGGTCACATGTTCAGATACTGCAGCTAAATCCATTGGTCCTCCAGGAAGGTCCTGAAGGTGCTCAGGCTCTGAAGCAGCCTCTCATTGGTCCTTCTAGGAAGGTCCTGTACTTGCTGCAGCTATTTAAGGCTCTCATGACCGCACGGCCATGCGCTAGTATTGAATCTGTTACGTGCATGCGACAGTGTGGTCATTTATGTGTGTTCAGGGACTCGGCTGAAATAAGCCCCTAGAATACCGGCTCCTCCGGTGAGGAGATTGTATGTTTGCATGACCACTGACTGCTCTCTGATGGGCGGTTAACCTATGCTCCTGTGAAGTCTAACAAGGCGCAGAGCTTTCCTTTCTTGGCTACTCTGTGAGGTAACAGAGCTAGTCTATACCGCCAAATAGTGCCACTATTTACTAGCAGCAGGTTCCCCTGCACGGTGGACCCCGGGCTGCGAACGCATCACTAATAATAAACATCTATATTTACTCGGTGCGTTCCGCTAGCCCTAACATGCACCAATACTGGATTAGGCGGGGAGGGATATATAAATCAGACTCAGAGACATCTTGATCATGCTGCCCTCCGAGGAAGCCGAGGGCGAAACGCACATTGGGGCGCGTGTGTATGCACATAGACAGAAACATGGGTAAGATCATCTGATGGGAACATTTGTTTGTGGACATGTAGAGGCTATCTTCTTGCTGGTTGACTTGTACTAACCTGTGATTACTAGTAATATGTGTTTATATTTGACTAGTGAGTAGATAAACAACCATCATGACTTTTGATGCACTGGCACTTTAGCTCTCCTTTTTATTGGTTGTATTGAGCCTGGACCCGCCATTTATATACTCATGGTTCTGTGGTGCTACACATTTTAGTGGGTGAACCCTTGTTCCGGATTCAAATTTGCTCTGGTTGTGTGAAACATATTTTGATTGTCATATATAAACTTTGCACAGTTTTTATGTATCTTTTGTATAATAAAGTGTATTTTTACTTTTATTCCTCTCTATGTGAGTTTATGCTTCAATTTGTGTTTGAAAGTCAAAAGTTTACATACATTTCATTAGTGTTTTGTACCATTGCCCTAAAACTGAATGACTTGGGTCAAACATTTGGGAAATCCTTCCACAAGCTTCTCATAATAGTTGGTCGGAATTTGGGCCCATAATTCCTGACAAAACTGATGTAACTGGTCCAGGTTTGTAGGTTGCCTTGCTTGCACCTGCCTTTTCAGCTTTGCCCATAAATTTTCAATAGGATTGAGGTCAGGGCTTTGTGATGTCCACTCCAAAACATTGACTGTGTTATTCTTAAGCCACTTTGTTACCTTTTTGGCAGTATGCTTCATTGTCCATTTGGAAAACCCATTTCCATTCAATCTTTAACTTCCTGGCTGATATTTAGATATTGCTTCAGTACTGCCACATAATCTTCTTTTCTCATGATGCCATCTATTTTGTGAAATGTGCTAGTCCCTCTTGCAGCAAAACAACCACACCCCTGTGTTTCATAGTTGGGATGGTGTTCTTAGGCTTCCAAGCTTCTCCTTTTTTCCTCCAAACGTCATGATGGTCAAAAAGTTCAATTTTAGTTTCAGCAGACCACAGGACATATCTCCAAAAATTAAAGTCTTTGCTCCTGTGAGCATTTGCAAACATTAGTTTGGCTTTTTTATGTTTCTTTTGGAGTAAAGGCTTCTTCCTGGCAGAGTGGCCCTTCAGTCCATGTTGATACAGTACTCGTTTCACTGTGGATATTGACTCAATATTACAAGCTTCAGTCATCACTAGTGTTGAGCGATACCTTCCGATACTTGAAAGTATCGGTATCGGATAGTATCGGCCGATATCCGAAAAATATCGGATATCGCCGATACCGATACCCGATACCAATACAAGTCAATGGGACACAAGTATCGGAAGCTATCCTGGATGGTTCCCAGGGTCTGAAGGAGAGGAAACTCTCCTTCAGGCCCTGGGATCCATATTCATGTAAAAAATAAAGAATTAAAATAAAAAATATGGATATACTCACCCTTGGACAAGCCCTGGACCTTACCGATGTAACCAACAGCCTCCGTTCCTAAGAATGAGGAGTTTAGGACCTTCGATGACGTCGCAGCTTGTGATTGGTCGCGTGACCGCTCATGTGACCGCTCACGCGACCAATCACAAGCCGCGACGTCATCGCAGGTCCTAAACTCCTCATTCTTAGGAACGGAGGCTCCCGGTTACATCGGTAAGGTCCAGGGGCCGCCGGAGGGGTGAGTATATCCATATTTTTTATTTTAATTCTTTATTTTTTACATGAATATGGATCCCAGGGCCTGAAGGAGAGTCTCCTCTCCTCCAGACCCTGGGAACCATACACTGGGAACTTCCGATTCCGATTTCCGATATCACAAAAATATCGGAACTCGGTATCGGAATTCCGATACAGCAAATATCGGCCGATACCCGATACTTGCGGTATCGGAATGCTCAACACTAGTCATCACCTTCACAAGGTCTTTTGCTTTTGTCCTTGGGTTGATATGCACATGCCAGACCAAAGCATGTTCATCTCTAGGACACAGAACCCATCTCCTTTCTGATCAGTATGATAGCTGGACATTCCCATCTTGTTTGTACTCGATTATTGTCATGACTCTGGACAGGATGGTTCCACCTCCATCCTGGTGAGGTCAGGGTTAATTCATTCCACCTCTCTTTGGTTTTGGGGTGGCTATTTAATGCTGGCAGTACCTGCATTTATTGTCGGTGATACTTTCGTGTACTCGGTTAGTGGTTGCTGAACCAGGTGACTCATCCTTAAACATGTGCCTCTGTGCTTGTGTGCCTTGCTGTGTAGGATTCAGTTTGTACCCTAACTTCTGCCTCTGTATCCTGCTTTTGTACTGCTCTGTCTCTCCTTGACCACATTTACTGTCTTTGCACTGTGCTCTGCGTGCTTAGTGTTCTTCCCTGCACTCACGTGCGGTGGTTCCGCCCCCTGGTCACGTGATCGCTCAGTGCCAGGTCCTGTGCTCACTACTCTACTCTAAGGTCCTTGTGCACTGCGTGTCATGAATCGCTCCTGGAACTTTAATCCCCGGAACACTGCGATCAAACATGATCGAAGCGTTACGGAGCCGGCAGAGGGGCTGTCAGCCCCTTTGCATTTGGATCGGAGACTTTGAGGCATGATGCGAGGTCCCGATTGCTCCCATGGTAACTCAATCGTCACGATGACAACCGAGTTACCAGAGCTGAGAGACGTCCTGTCATGCGCAGTGCATGTCAGGCAGTCTCTGAGGTCAGTGGGCATAGAGTGCAGTGTTGACAGCTTATATGGCATGCAGATCTGCATGCCATATGAGCGATCAGCCTGCACAAAATGAGTGCCCCATAGTGGGACACAGTGGAAAAGAATGAAATTAAAAAAAAATGATAATTGTATAAATATTTTAAAATAATAATAATAAAAAAATAAATTTGCATTCCATCAATTTATTCCATCAATAAATAAATATTTTAATTTTTGAATTAAAAAAATCTAAACAATAAAAGTACACATATTTAGTATCGCCACATCCGTAACGACCGACCCTATAAAACTGTCTCACTAGCTAACCTCTTTAGTGAACACCATTTAAAAAAAGAACAAGGCATAAAAACAATGCTCTATCATCATACCACCGAACAAAAACTGGAATAACACGTGATCAAAAAGATAGATATATATAATCGTGGTACCGCTGAAAATGTAATCTTGTCCTGCAATAAACAAGCTGCCATATAGCTCCATGACTGGAAAAATAAAAAAGTTATAGCTCTCAGAATAAAGTGATGCAAAAATAATTATTTTTTTATATAAAATAGTTTTTATTGTTTAAAAGCGCCAAAACATAAAAAAATGATATAAATGAGGTATCACTGTCATCGTACTGACCTGAGGAATACAACTCCTTTATCAATTTTACCACACGGGGAATGGTATAAACGCCCCCCCCAAAAGAAATTCAGGAATTGCTGGTTTTTGTTCATTAATAATAAAAAGCGATCAAAAAATGTCATGTGCCAGAAAATGGAGCCAATAAAAATGTCAACTCGTCCTGCAAAAAACAAGACCTAACATGACTCTGTCGGCTAAAAAATGAAAAAATTATAGCTCTCAAAATGTGGTGATGCAAAAAATATTTTTTGCACTAAAAAGCATCTTTAGTGTGTGACAGCTGCCAAACATAAAAACCCGCCATAAATAGTAAATAAACCCCCCCTTATCACCCCCTTAGTTAGGGAAAAATAATAAACTAAAAAATGCATTATTTCCATTTTCCCATTAGGTTTAGGGTTATGGTTAGGGTTACGGCTAAAGTTAGGGTTAGGATTGGGGCTAGAGTTAGGGTTAGGGTTTGGATTGTGTTTACTGTTGGGATTAGGGTTAGGGTTGGGATTAGGGTTAGGGGTGCGGTTAGGGTTATGTTAGGGTTAGGATTAGGGTTAGGGGTGTGTTGGGGTTAGGGGTGTGGTTAGGGTTGGGATTAGTGTTAGGGGTGTGTTTGGGTTAGGGGCGTGATAAGGGTTATGGTTAGGGTTGGGATTAGGGTTAGGGGTGTGTTGGGGTTAGGGTTGGAGTTAGAATTGGGGGGTTTACACTGTTTAGGCACTTCAGGGGCTCTCCAACTGTGACATGGCATCCTATCTTAATTACAGCCAATTCTGCAATGAAATAGTAAAACGGTGCTCCTTTCCTTCCGAACTCTGCCGTGCACCCACACAGCAGTTTACCCCCACATATGGGGTATCAGTGTACTCAGGACAAATTGGACAACTTTTACAGTCCTATTTGTCCTGTTACCCTTGTGAAAATAACAATTTGGGGCTAAAAAATCATTTTTGTGGGAAAAAAATGTTTTTCATTTTCATGGCTCTGCGTTACAAACTTTAGTGAAACACGGGTTTTCAAATTTTCACAATACATCTAGATAAGTTCCTTGGGGGGTACAGTTTCCAAAATGGGGTCACTTTTGGGGGGTTTCTACTGTTTAGGCCCATCAGTGGTTCAGCAAACGCAACATGATGCCCGCAGACCATTCCATCAAAGACTGCATTTCAAAACATCACTACTTCCCTTCCGAGCCCCGACATGTGCCCAAACAGTAGTTTTTCTCCCACATAGGGTTATCAGTGTACTCAGGACAAATTGGTCAACAACTTTTGGGGTCCAATTTTTCCTGTTATGCTTGAAAAATTACAAAATTGAGGGCTACAAAATAAATTTTGTGGAATAAAAAAATGATTTTTCATTTTCACGGCTCTGCATTATAAACTTTAGTGAAACACTTGGGGTTCAAAGATCTCACAACACATCTAGATAAGTTCCTTGGGGTGTTTAGTTTTCAATATGTAGTCACTTGTGGGGGGTTTCTACTGTTTAGGTACATCCAGGGCTTTGCAAATGCAACATGATGTTCGCAGACCATTCCATCAAAGTTTGCATTCAAAAACGGTGCTCCTTCCCCTTCCAAGCTCTGCCATCCCCTCAAACGGTGGTTCCCCCCCACATATGGGATATCAGTGTACTCAGGACAAATTGCACAACAACTTTTGGGTCAAATTTCTCCTGTCACCCTTGGGAAAATACAAAATTGGAGGCTAAAAAAAACATTTTTATGGAAAAAAATGATTTTTTATTTTCATGGCTCTGTGTTATAAACTTTAGTGAAACACTGGGGGTTCAAAGTTCCCACAACACATCTAGATAAGTTTCTTGGGGGTCTAGTTTCCAATATTGGGTCACTTGTGGGGGGTTTCTACTGTTTAGGTACATCAGGGGCTCTGCAAACACAATGTGATGCCCGCAGACCATTCCATCAAAGTCTGCATTCCAAAATGGCGCTCCTTCCCTTCTGAGCTTTGCCATGAGCCCAAACAGTGGTTCCCTCCACATGGGATATCAGCATGCTGAGGACAAATTGCACAACAATGTTTGGGGTCCAATTTCTCTGTATACTCTTGGGAAAATAAAAAATTGCTGGCTAAAATATTGTGGAAAAAAAATGATTTTTTTATTTTCATGGCTCTACATTATAAACTCTAGTGAAACAATTGGGGGTTCAAAATGCTCACCACACATCTAGATAAGTTCCTTGCTTGGTCTAGTTTTCAAAATGGGGAAACCTGTGGGTGGTTTCCACTCTTTAGGCACATCAGGTTCTCTCCAAACACAACATGGCGTCCGATCTCAATTCCAGCCAATTTTGCATTGAAAAGTAAAACAGCGCTCCTTCCCTTCCGAGCTCTACCATGCGCCCAAACAGTGGTTTACCCCCACATATGGGGTATCGTGTACTCAGGACAAATTGTACAACAACTTTTGGGGTCCAATTTCTCCTGTTCCCCTTGGTAAAATAAAACAAATTGGATCTGAAGTAAATTTTTTGTGAAATAAGTTAAATGTTCATTTTTTTAAACATTCTAAAAGTTCCTGTGAAGTATTTGAAGGGTTAATAAACTTCCTGAATGTGGTTTTGAATACCTTCAGGGGTGTAGTTTTTAGAATGGTGTCACTTTTGGGTATTTTTTATCATATAGACCCCTCAAAGTGACTTCAATTGTGATATGGTCCCTAAAAAAATTGGTGTTGTAAAAATGAGAAATCGCTGGTCAACTTTTAACCCTTACAACTTCCTAACAAAAAAATTGGTTACAAAATCATGCTGATGTAAAGTAGACATGTGGGAAATGTTACTTATCATATCTCTATGATTTAAGGGCATGAAAATTCAAAGTTGGAAAAATGCGAAATTTTCACAATTTTTGCCGAATTTCCATTTTTTTTCACAAATAAGCGCAAGTCATATCAAAGAAATTTTATGACTATCATAAAGTAAAATATGTCACGAGAAAATAATGTCAGAATCACCGGGATCCGTTGAAGTGCTCCAGAGTTATAACCTCATAAAAGGACAGTGGTCAGAATTCTAAAAATTGGCCTGGTCATTAAGATGCAAACCACCCTTGAGGGTAAAAGGCTTAAAATATTTAAACACTGTATCAGTGACTTTATGTTAAATTACTTACCCTTCTCCTACTCCTCTAATTCATATTCATCTACTGTCAGACTTGTTGGGTCCTGAAGTGGGAAAATAGTATTTTAAGAAGAGAAACAAAGATTAGAATGAGCAAAGATGTCACCTGTTCCATATAAGAGCAGAAGAATAATAAAGGAAGAATTTCTAAAACTGTAAAAAGAATCAGATATCAGAAACTGTGGCACAAGTAGAATGAAAAGTTTTTAAACTTATCAAATGCCATAATAATGGCAGGAAATATTTTAAACCTTCTACTTACGGCTGAAAAATGAATTTGCGTTATAAATTGTGTTCCATCCATTGTTCATTGAACATCAAATAAATCAGCAAAAAGATAAAACTTCCCTGAGAGAAGTATTGCCTAAGCTTGTACATGTCACAAATCAGTGATCAAAACAAAAATGGTTTTAAGTGTTGCTAATAGAATAGTTTTAGATTTTTTTATAATAATTGTAAAACCATATTGTCATGACTCAGGACAGGGTGCAATCGTTGTGCCTCTGTGCGTGTGAGCTTTCCTGTGTATGACCTTGTTCGTCCCCTGACTTCTGCATCTGTGTTCTGCTCTGTACTGCCCTGTCCTTCCTGGTTCTCTGACCCCTTGGCTCGTCTCGGTTCACTCGCTGTCTCATCCCTAGGTACCTCGCTCTCATTTAGCTTTCATCCTTGGCTCTCCATTTGACTACGTTTAAGTATTGTGCCCGATATTCCACGCTCTCAGCTGCTTGCCAGTCCTCATGGTAGCTCTGTCCCCCTGTGATCATGTGACTGTTTAGTGTCAGGTCCTGTGCACACTATGTGCTTTGGCTCTCACACTCCCTGCACTCGGTCTCACACTCCCTTGCTCGACCACTTTTTGAATTTCCACAAAAATTTTAAATAACCAATAAATTTCATTCAACTTCACAATTGTGTTCCTCTTGTTGTTGATTCTTCACCAACAATTTACATTTGGTATCTTTATGTTTGAAGCATGATATGTGGGAAAAGGATGAAAAGTTCCAGGGAGCCGAATACTAGGCACTGTAGCTTGGCTACTCCCATAAAAGTGGTGGCTATCGTCTCTACACCCCTCACCAAGAACGGGATCTGTTCTGTGTCAAAGGAGTTTGTCCTCAAGGTGGACCCCGTACACACTGAATGCATCACCTGTTTTGTATTGGACAACTTGCCTGTGGGGTTGGTGTTGGGGTTCCCTTGGTTGCAATGTCATAATCCATTCATCAATTGGGAAGCTCATGAGATTGTTAATAGGGGTCCAAATTGTGTTAACAAATGCCTAATATTTGCATCTGTCTTGTCTGTCGGTCTCGAGGGTATGCTGGAGTACCTGAAGGACTTCGAAGAAGTTTTCCCTGAAAGCGAGGCTGAGGGTTTATTATTATTATTATTATTTATTTATATAGCAATACTCAAAAAAACTATATATAGGAATCAAACTCATAAGCATATGATCCCTTAAAACTTTACTTTTATTTATATAAATTAAAACCCAGACCCAATAAGAAGGAGAAAACAATATCAAATTTATAAGTCACAAAAAATACAAAAACCTATTATGGTTCTAGATATGCCTACCGCCTACACCTGCCTGGCTGTGGGGGTTGGCACCCTAAGAGACGATTTTTTGCCTTACATCTATTCAGCATCCGGCATCATGAATATCGCTTCCTCCTGATGAACCGTAAGAGCGGGGAAACGCGTCGGGGAAAGACCGACACACGCTAAGTCACCCTAATTACCCATTTAGAGATATTTTTCTATGGCCACTGTATGGTGATCTATCTGACTAAGGGTATTATGTGATTGGGTATGTACTGTGTGGGGGAGATACCGACACATGTCAAGCTATTCATTGAAGTGGGATTTTTCCACTGCTATTATTGGTTTTTGAGTACATATATCATGTGTTATTAAGGTACCATTGCAGTTGCCATTTAGGATAATACTTTTGAATATTACAGGGGATTATTTATGCATATTTTGCGTTGTGCTGTAAACCTGTTTTAATATATGGAGGTACCTTTATAGGTCCTTATGAAGGCTTATTTATTTATATAGTTATCTATTTTTCACTACTGCTCTTTTTCTATATTGTTTTCCCACCTGCACTGAGAGGGATATTGCAGGGGAGAGAGGGATAGCCTGCGGTGAGTGGGGGCACCAAAAAATCATCTCTTAGGGTGCCAACCCCCACAGCCAGGCAGGTGTAAGCGGTAGGCATATCTAGGACCATAATAGGTTTTTGTATTTTTTGTGACTTATAAATTTGATATTGTTTTATCCTTCTTATTGGGTCTGGGTTTTAATTTATATAAATAAAAGTAAAGTTTTAAGGGATTATATGTGAGCGCTTATTTATATAGCACCATTAATTCCATGGGGCTGTACATGAGAAAGGGGTTACATACAGAGTTATAGATATCGTTTACAGTAAACAAGTTTTACAGTTTTACCACAGCATCGCCCTTTTGATTGTGCCATTGACCTGATTCCGGATGCCAAATTGCCCAAGGCCCATCTGTGTAATCTTCTGGTTCCTGAGTGGGTCGCCATGAAAGATTACATTTCCTAGAGTCTTCATAAGGGGCACATTCGCCCTTCTGTTCTCCTGTGGCATCAGGGTTCTTTTTTGTTAAGAAAAAAAGACAATGGTCTCCACCCATGCCTCGACTTTCGGGAACTTAATAAGATGACGGTAAGAAATACTTACCCACTTCCACTCATTCCTGATTTGTGCAACCAATTATCTGGGGCTAAATGGTTTTCAAAGATGGACTTGCGGGGGGGGGGGCATATAATTTGATTCAAATACGAGAGTGGGATGAGTGGAAGTCTGCATTTCTCACATCCAAAGGATTGTTCGAAAACCTTGTAATGCCTGTTGGGTTGATAAATGCTCCTGCGGTCTTTCAGAAATACATCAATTATGTGTTCTCTGATTTGATTGGATGGTTTGTGGTTATATATTTAGATGACATTCAGATTTTTTCATCTGATAAGCAGGCTTATATTGGTCATCTGCATACGGTTCTCCAGAGGCACCGGAGGAATTAGCTGTTCGCTAAATTGGAGAAATGTTTGTTCTTTGTTCAGGAATAGTGTTGAGCGATACCGTCCGATACTTGAAAGTATCGGTATCGGAAAGTATCGGCCGATACCGGCAAAGTATCGGATCTAATCCGATACCGATACCCGATACCAATACAAGTCAATGGGACACCAAGTATCGGACGGTATCCTGTATGGTTCCCAGGGTCTGAAGGAGAGGAAACTCTCCTTCAGGCCCTGGGATCCATATCAATGTGTAAAAGAAAGAATTAAAATAAAAAATAGGGATATACTCACCTCTCCGACGCAGCCTGGACTTTACCGCCGTAACCGGGAGCCGTTGTACCTAAGAATGCGCGCTTGAAGGGCCTTAGATGACGTCACGGCGCTCTGATTGGTCCGTAGCGGTCGCGTGACCGCTACGCGACCAATCACAAAGCAGTAACGTCACCTAAGGTCTTTCAAGCGCTTGAAATACCTTAGAAGACGTCCGCAGCTTCTGATTGGTCGCGTAGCGGTCGCGTGACCGCTACGCGACCAATCACAAAGCAGTGACGTCACCTAAGGTCTTTCAAGCGCTTGAAAGACCTTAGGTGAAGTCACTGCTTTGTGATTGGTCGCGTAGCGGTCACGTGACCGCTACGGACCAATCAGAGCGCCGTGACGTCATCTAAGGCCCTTCAAGCACGCATTTGTAGGTACAACGGCTCCCGGTTACGGCGGTAAAGTCCAGGCTGCGTCGGAGAGGTGAGTATATCCCTATATTTTATTTTAATTCTTTCTTTTACACATTGATATTAATCCCGATACCGATTCCCGATACCACAAAAGTATCGGATCTCGGTATCGGAATTCCGATACCCGCAAGTATCGACCGATACCCGAAACTTGCGGTATCGGAATGCTCAACACTATTCAGGAACTGTCTTTTTTGGCTTTCACTGTGTCCTGTGAGGGGTTTTGCATGGATCCCAAGAAGGTTCAGGCTATAGTGGACTGGGTCCAACCTCGGGATCTGAAAGGTCTGCAATGCTTCTTGGGATTCGCTAATTATTACCGGAGGTTTATTAAAGGGTTCTCACAGGTAGTTAAGCAGTTAAGCCCCTCACTGATTTGACACAGAAGGGGGCTGATGTTAAGAACTGGTCAGTCCCAGCTTTTTCTGCATTTTTGTCCTTAAAAAATGTTTTATGACTGCCCCGGTTTTGGTTCAGCCTGATCCATCTGAGCCCTTTGTGGTAGAGGTAGATGCCTCAGAGGTGGGGGTAGGGGCGGTGTTGTCCCAGAGGCCCGCCACATTGACCAATCTGAGTCCATGTACATTCTTTTCTAAGAAGTTCTCCCTGGCAGAAAGGAACTATGATGTGGGCAATCGAGATCTTCTGGCTGTTAAGTTGGCTTTTGAGGAATGGAGGCATTTTTTGGAGGGCGTGGCTCATCCCATTACCATGGTGACCATAAGAATTGGGAGTACATCGAGTCTGCTAAAAGGTTGATCTCTAGGCAGGCTATGTGGTCTCTTTTTTTCCCTGTTCCTGTTCTTGATCACTTTTCATCCGGGATCCAAGAATATAAAGGCCGATGCCTTGTTCCAGAGTTTTGATCCAGTGACTCCCTCCGAAGCTCTATCCTCCATTCTTCAACCTAGGGTGGTGGTGGCTGATGTGTCATAAGGGCTGGACCAGGAGATTCGAGAAGCTCAGGTTCAAGCTCCCCCATCCAAATCGGTTGATAAACTGTGCCTATTCAGTTTCGACTCAGGGTTGTCCAGGAGTTCTGTGACTCAGCTCTGAGTGGACATCCTGGGATCTTGGCTACTCGTGGGGCCATTGTGAGGGGTCTTTGGTGTCCCTCGCTTACGTCTGATGTTAAGAAGTTTGTGTCTGCCTGTGAAGTGTGTGCCCGCGCAAAGAACTCTCATAACCGGCCGGCCTGGGAATTGGTGCCTTTGCCAGTTCCTGATAGACCATGGACACATTGGTCCATGGATTCTATCACCAATCTTCCCCCTTCCAAGGGTAACACGGTCATATGGGTGGTGTTTGACAGGTTTTCGAAACAAGCACACTTTGTACCCTTGGTAGCGTTGCCCTCTGTGGAGACTTTGTCTAGATTGTTCGTTCAGCATGTGGTGCGATTGCATGGTTTGCCCTTGAGTGTGGTGTCTGACCATGGAGTGCAGTTTGTGCCCAGGTTTTGGAGGGCATTTTGCAAAAGTTTGGGTGTTGGGTTATCCTTTTGTTCTGCATATCATCCAGATAACAATGGTTAGACTGAACTGACCAACCAGTCGTTAGAGCAAATTTTGCACTGTATTTCTACCTCCAGACAGGATGATTGGTGTGATGCCTTCCCCTTAGCAGAGTTTGCATTCAATAACTGTGTAAACCACTCCACAGGTACCTCCCCTTTCTTCTGCAACTAAAGGTTCAATCCACACTTTGGATAGTTTTCCCATTTGGACTCCGGTTGCCCTGGGGCTGTTGTAGCTGTGCAGCAGTTGGGGGATTTGTGGCGGGAGGTCCAAAGAAATATTGGGGAGGCTCAGAGGAAGTTTAAGGTGTTTGCGGACAGGAGATGGGTTGTGGGACAGACTCTCCAGGTTGGGGGTAAAGTTTCGCTTTCTACGAGAAACATTAAGCTTAAGGTTCCTTTGGTGAAATTGGGGCCCAAGTTTATTGGCCCTTATGAGAACAAGGAAGTGGTTAGCCCAGTAGTGTTTCAGTTGCGTCTCCCATTGTCTTTTAAGATCCCCAATGTATTCCATAGGGCCTTGCTGAAACCTTTGGGGGCTGACAAAGAAGGGTCATTGGGTCCCACTCCACCAGTTTCGGTGGATGGTCAGGAGGAGTACGAGGTGGAGCACATTGTGGACTCCCGGATGGTCCATCGTACCAATATTTTGTGCACTGGAAAGGGTATGGTCCGGAGGACCAATCTTGGGTTCCTGCCCGATCGGTTCATGCCGATTGTCTGGTGTGGTCCTTCCATGCCCGATTTCCTGGGAAACCTTGGGGTCCAGTGGCCCCCCGTTGAGAGGGAGTTACTGTCATGACTCAGGATTGGGTGGTTCTGGCTCCATCCTGGTCAGGTCAGGGTTAAGATACTTCACCTCTCTTTGGTTCTGGGTGGCTATTTAATGCTGGTAGTTCCTGGGTCCAGTGTCAATGATACTTCTGTTTACTCCGCTAGGGATTTCTGACCCAGGTTACTCATCTGTAATTGTTGTGCCTCTGTGCGTGTGAGCTTTTCTGTGTATGACCCGGTTCATCCCCTGACTACTGCATCTGTGTTCTGCTCTGTATTGCCTTGTCCTTCCTGGTTCTCTGACCCCTTGGCTCATCTCTGTTCACTAGCTGTCTCATCCCTAGGTACCTCGCTCTCGTTTGGTTTTGACCCTTGGCTCTCCATTTGACTACATTTATGTTTTGTGCCCCGTATTCCATGTTCTCAGCAGCTTCCCAGTCCTCACATGTGGTAGAAAAAAGCAACAATCTATATCCTGACTGTAAGTCACATAGACACGACCACTGTAATTCATATATATAACAAAGCAAAAGTGGAAAATATAAAACGTAACTTTTATTAACTAAAGCCACAAACAAAAAACAAACCAAACACCCAAGTGAATAAAAATGAGGACAGATGTATTTAACCAGTGGTGTACTGACCAAAAAAGACCAATTATCCCCTAACAGGATCAGTTGATTAATCTGTATATATTTTTTTGAGAAATCAACTTGACACTAGGATATATCTTGTAAGGGAGCTGAAGTCAAAATTACATAAATAACACTCAGCATCATTATATACCTAGTTCCATGTAAAAACAATACCTAGCCAGTAGCAAACACATATACCAAATGTCACTGGTGACTATGTACATATAATAAAAAAAGGAACAATCTCACCCGTTCCTAGGTGTGGGCTGTGGAGCGCCGGATAACCTCTGATCAGGGAAAGATCCGGATGAAAGAGACGACAGTCCCTATGTCAGTCCCTATGGGGCTATCAATGCGCTATCCCCCAATGCTCCTGCCCTTACAAGGGCAGTCCACAGCTACCCCTGCATACACATGCCCTGCACTCTCCCTATTGATGATACGTCCCGACGCGTTTCATTCAAGCTAATTCTTCAGGGGACTTGCTTGTGCATGGAGAAAAAGTGCCTATGTGCTAAAAAGGAGGGACAAACAGTCCTGCCACCCTCTATGCTGTCCTGCAGAGAGTGGCAAGGACCTAGGGCTTGTATTTAAATACCAAAAAGGGGAGGTGGAAAGGTCATGACCACTTCCCCTTAATTAAGCAATATGCGGCTGTGAATAACCATAACAAAATGGAAACGGACCTACTGTTATTTTATGTGCTGCCATGCTCTCATATAGGTGGTCCACGTGGTAACCCGCGTTTTCGATACATACACTATAACAGTGACGTCACACGCCACCATGCAGGGAGGGACTTCCTGTCCTGAATGTTTCAGCTGATGGACGGCATCCCCTAGTAACAGAGACGCTGCACTGCCAGACACATGGCGCCATTAGTATTTCCGGTGTACTCCCACCGGAAGTAAGTGTTGCTAGGCGACGAGGCTGTCAGCCTATAAAGCCGCCGATAAGCAAAAGATAAAGGTAATCATGCGGTCAGGTGTGATGCCAATAGGGGACAAAGAGACAGAGGGCGCAAGGCGCTTCCTGCCCAGCATACTTACAACAAAAGGCGATGCACCCTGGCCGCGGAGCTGCCGATCTGAAGAAAAATGGCGGCGCTACCGCTTCCTGTCCAGTGTACTCATACCGGAAGTAAGCGTCGCCAGGCAACCAGAGACGCCAAGTGATTTAGATGTAGCACTGCCGGCAAAACAAAGGAATGCCGGTGATAATACAACGGGAATCAGACACCACTAGGGGCTGCAGAATGGACTACATGATTAGTGGGAATAAATTAGCCCCATCAGAAATTAAATAGGACCCCATGTATGTAATGGCTATTACCAATAAATAGGACCCCATATTTGCAATAGCTATTACTGGATTGACCAAAAAGATGCCGCATGTGATAAATTCACATCTAAGATTATGATATGTAAAATAGAAATTGTTATTCATGAAAAATCCATAGTAATGTTGGGTGGACAAAAAGGACTTAGGCATAATAAAATTACACTGACTGTGTCACATCAAGAGAAGGATAAAAACAGAGGGAGAGGAGGAGAACTTCAGATGAAGCAGCTATAGTTAATTTGATCGTTCAGACCATGTGGACTCACTGTATTCAAGTAAAAGGTCCACTTCGCCTCCCGTTGTAGCAAACCTGGCCATTATGCATGGTATTGACATGCCGGGATACTGAGGTGTCCCTCCCATGTTCCACATCGCCCACATGTTCCAACACTCTTTTCTTAAATTCCCTGATGGTTTTACCCACATATTCGATACCACACGCACAGGATACCTTATAAATCACTCCCTTGGTGCTACAATTCATGAACTGATTGATCTTATAACTTTTACCCGTGACATTACTCACAAAACTCGTGCCAATCCCAATATATTGACAGGCTATACAATGGCCACATTTATAACAGCCCGTTATATTACTTCTGAGCCAAGTCTCATTCGTAGGACTGACAAAATGGCTATGAACCAGTCTGTCATTTAGTGAACGGGCTTTTCTGTATGTGATAGCCGGAGTGTCACTCAGGTAATTGGAGATATCAGAGTCCATTTGTAAGATGGACCAATGCTTTTTAATGATCTCCCTAACATGTGTGGCCCCATTGTCGAAGGTAGTGATGAACCGTACCACATCATTATCCTGTGCCTTAGTGGTGGGATTCAAAAGTGCTGTTCTGTCTCTGTTTCTGGCTTCGTGATAGGCTTTTTTAAGAATTGTGGAAGGGTATCCCCTATCCTGAAAATTACTCCTTAGTTCCCTTGCATGGGCCTCAAAAGTTGCATCATCTGAACAGTTCCTCCGGATTCTAAGGTACTGTCCCTTAGGAATCCCCCTTTTTAGATGGTCTGGGTGATGGCTGTTCCAATGGAGTAAGGCGTTTGTAGCTGTAGGCTTTTTATAGTTACAAGTCACTAAGTTACCATTCGTCCCCTTAGTGATGAAGATGTCCAGGAAGGGTAGGGAGGAGGATTCAATAACTGATGTAAAGAAAAGACCAATATTGTTATGATTTAGTCTGTCTACGAAGCTCCCAAAGTCGTTGATGGAACCAGACCAGATTAGAAACACATCATCTATGTACCGTGTCCAAATTTCCGGGACACGGTACATAGAGAAATCAGAATCAGAATCTTCACTCCAGACCACAGTCTCCTCCCACCAGCCGAGGAAGAGGTTGGCATAGGCCGGGGCGCAGGGGCTGCCCATGGCCGTTCCCCTCAGCTGGTGGTGGATCCTGCGGTCAAAGATGAAAACATTATGTGTTAAACAGAATCTCAGGAGCCTTAAGATGAACTGATTGTGTTCACGAAATTGACATCCTCTCGTCTGTAAAAAGAAATTCACAGCCTCCAAACCCTTGTCATGAGGGATGGAGGAATAGAGGGCCTCCACATCTATACTTGCCAAATAGGCATCGGGTTCAATAGTGATGCCCTCCAAACGGCGAAGGAGGTCAGGAGTATCTTTTACAAAAGATTGTAAGGCCGACACAAAGGGGCTCAGCACACGGTCCAAATATATACCCGCATTTTGACACAAACTGCCTACCCCAGATACAATGGGCCTACCTTTTAATGGGTTGAGGCCCTTGTGTACCTTGGGGAGGCTGTAGAAAGTGGCCATGACAGGATAGTCAGGGAGCATGAAGTCAAACTCGTTTTTACTTATGACACCATTCTCCAACCCCTCCTGAAGGATAAGGCGAAGTTCCTCTCGATACTCAGTACTCGGATCTCGTGAAAGGATCTCATACGAGGTCCTATCAGAGAGGATGGATTCGCATATTTGTTGGTAGTGAGTCGTGTTTAAGATGACCACATTGCCGCCCTTGTCTGAGGGCTTTATGACAATGGAGTCATCACTTTCCAAACGGTTAATTGCCTCCATCTCTCTCCTAGTGCAGTTAAATTTACAAAAAGTCTGTGATTGAGACAAGTTTATCAGATCTGATGTAACAAGGTTTGAAAAAACATCAATGGCTGAGAGATCACCAGTTGGTGGAGGCATCTTGTGGCTTTTTTCTTTTAGTTGTGTAAAAGGGCCCACACCTTGTAGATTGGGGTCACTTTCCCCAGTACTATGTAGTAGTCTTACATCCGCCAACATGTCTATTGGAATACCGAGTTCAGAGCAAGTACGAGACTCCTGCTTGTGGAAATGTTTTTTCCACCTCACTTTACGTAGGAAGAGATTGAGATCCTTCACGGTTCTAAACAGATCGAAATCACTGTTAGGGACAAAAGAGAGGCCTTTCTTTAATATAGCCACCTCATCAGCATCAATATCTCTGGCTGATAAGTTTATAATCTGGATGTTTTTATCAATAACTGAACGACCAAGATCAATGGAAGAATCTGTTGGATGTGCTTTTAAGATTACTTCCTCACTTGGGGGGGTCTGTTTCTTAAGGCATAGACCTGATCTAAAAAACCACCACTAGGAGTGTTATCTGATCTATCAGAATGATTTTTTGCTCCACGACCCCTTCCTCTCCCCCGATTACGGCCCCTGTTAGATTTACTCCTATTTTCGGGCTCTGAAAAATCGGTATCAGTTGAGGATAGCTCAGTATCACGATCAGGGGGGGTGGGTCTAGAAGTCAATACAAGGTAGGCCTTATTATCTTTAAAATCCTGTGTGTCACGCATATATTGGCGATGTTTCCTCTCTTTTAGATGGTATTGGAAACGCTCAATGTGTGTCTGTAACTTGGATTCCTTTATCGCGAAGTCAGTTTCTGTAGAGAATTTTTTAGTTATCTCTATCTGTTCTCGTAGTCTGTCATTCAAAGCGGCCAAAGAGATCCTTTCCTCCTCAAGCAACAATTGCATAAAGCGGAGAGAACTCTCCGTCGCTTCTCTTTCCCACTTATGTGTAAATGTGGGACTCTTATGTCGGTTACCAGCTGATAGATTAATTCGTAAACCTCGCGGAACAATTCTAGCCTTCAGGTAACTCTCCAGACTCTGGACCTCCCACCATGAGGTGATTTGGTCCCGATAAATTTGCTGGAGTTCCTTGAAGGCTACATTAAAGGTGGGAAGGTATTTTTTCTGAACAAATGCCTGATCTGAGAACACCTCCTTTGCCTCTGAAACCCAACTCTCGGTGTTAAGGCCTACAGTCAAAAAGCCAGCCATATCCTGAATAGTAAACTAGAAAAAAGCAACAATCTATATCCTGACTGTAAGTCACATAGACACGACCACTGTAATTCATATATATAACAAAGCAAAAGTGGAAAATATAAAACGTAACTTTTATTAACTAAAGCCACAAACAAAAAACAAACCAAACACCCAAGTGAATAAAAATGAGGACAGATGTCTTTAACCAGTGGTGTACTGACCAAAAAAGACCAATTATCCCCTAACAGGATCAGTTGATTAATCTGTATATATTTTTTTGAGAAATCAACTTGACACTAGGATATATCTTGTAAGGGAGCTGAAGTCAAAATTACATAAATAACACTCAGCATCATTATATACCTAGTTCCATGTAAAAACAATACCTAGCCAGTAGCAAACACATATACCAAATGTCACTGGTGACTATGTACATATAATAAAAAAAGGAACAATCTCACCCGTTCCTAGGTGTGGGCTGAGGAGCGCCGGATAACCTCTGATCAGGGAAAGATCCGGATGAAAGAGACGACAGTCCCTATGTCAGTCCCTATGGGGCTATCAATGCGCTATCCCCCAATGCTCCTGCCCTTACAAGGGCAGTCCACAGCTACCCCTGCATACACATGCCCTGCACTCTCCCTATTGATGATACGTCCCGACGCGTTTCATTCAAGCTAATTCTTCAGGGGACTTGCTTGTGCATGGAGAAAAAGTGCCTATGTGCTAAAAAGGAGGGACAAACAGTCCTGCCACCCTCTATGCTGTCCTGCAGAGAGTGGCAAGGACCTAGGGCTTGTATTTAAATACCAAAAAGGGGAGGTGGAAAGGTCATGACCACTTCCCCTTAATTAAGCAATATGCGGCTGTGAATAACCATAACAAAATGGAAACGGACCTACTGTTATTTTATGTGCTGCCATGCTCTCATATAGGTGGTCCACGTGGTAACCCGCGTTTTCGATACATACACTATAACAGTGACATCACACGCCACCATGCAGGGAGGGACTTCCTGTCCTGAATGTTTCAGCTGATGGACGGCATCCCCTAGTAACAGAGACGCTGCACTGCCAGACACATGGCGCCATTAGTATTTCCGGTGTACTCCCACCGGAAGTAAGTGTTGCTAGGCGACGAGGCTGTCAGCCTATAAAGCCGCCGATAAGCAAAAGATAAAGGTAATCATGCGGTCAGGTGTGATGCCAATAGGGGACAAAGAGACAGAGGGCGCAAGGCGCTTCCTGCCCAGCATACTTACAACAAAAGGCGATGCACCCTGGCCGCGGAGCTGCCGATCTGAAGAAAAATGGCGGCGCTACCGCTTCCTGTCCAGTGTACTCATACCGGAAGTAAGCGTCGCCAGGCAACCAGAGACGCCAAGTGATTTAGATGTAGCACTGCCGGCAAAACAAAGGAATGCCGGTGATAATACAACGGGAATCAGACACCACTAGGGGCTGCAGAATGGACTACATGATTAGTGGGAATAAATTAGCCCCATCAGAAATTAAATAGGACCCCATGTATGTAATGGCTATTACCAATAAATAGGACCCCATATTTGCAATAGCTATTACTGGATTGACCAAAAAGATGCCGCATGTGATAAATTCACATCTAAGATTATGATATGTAAAATAGAAATTGTTGATCATGAAAAATCCATAGTGATGTTGGGTGGACAAAAAGGACTTAGGCATAATAAAATTAAACTGACTGTGTCACATCAAGAGAAGGATAAAAACAGAGGGAGAGGAGGAGAACCTCAGATGAAGCAGCTATAGTTAATTTGATCGTTCAGACCATGTGGACTCACTGTATTCAAGTAAAAGGTCCACTTCGCCTCCCGTTGTAGCAAAATCTGGTCCCAATTACCTCCCCGTATTGGTTTAGTTACCCTTTCAATGGCCATGAATTTCAGATATTTAACCTGGCCATTATGCATGGTATTGACATGCCGGGATACTGAGGTGTCCCTCCCATGTTCCACATCGCCCACATGTTCCAACACTCTTTTCTTAAATTCCCTGATGGTTTTACCCACATATTCGATACCACACGCACAGGATACCTTATAAATCACTCCCTTGGTGCTACAATTCATGAACTGATTGATCTTATAACTTTTACCCGTGACATTACTCACAAAACTTGTGCCAATCCCAATATATTGACAGGCTATACAATGGCCACATTTATAACAGCCCGTTATATTACTTCTGAGCCAAGTCTCATTCGTAGGACTGACAAAATGGCTATGAACCAGTCTGTCATTTAGTGAACGGGCTTTTCTGTATGTGATAGCCGGAGTGTCACTCAGGTAATTGGAGATATCAGAGTCCATTTGTAAGATGGACCAATGCTTTTTAATGATCTCCCTAACATGTGTGGCCCCATTGTCGAAGGTAGTGATGAACCGTACCACATCATTATCCTGTGCCTTAGTGGTGGGATTCAAAAGTGCTGTTCTGTCTCTGTTTCTGGCTTCGTGATAGGCTTTTTTAAGAATTGTGGAAGGGTATCCCCTATCCTGAAAATTACTCCTTAGTTCCCTTGCATGGGCCTCAAAAGTTGCATCATCTGAACAGTTCCTCCGGATTCTAAGGTACTGTCCCTTAGGAATCCCCCTTTTTAGATGGTCTGGGTGATGGCTGTTCCAATGGAGTAAGGCGTTTGTAGCTGTAGGCTTTTTATAGTTACAAGTCACTAAGTTACCATTCGTCCCCTTAGTGATGAAGATGTCCAGGAAGGGTAGGGAGGAGGATTCAATAACTGATGTAAAGAAAAGACCAATATTGTTATGATTTAGTCTGTCTACGAAGCTCCCAAAGTCGTTGATGGAACCAGACCAGATTAGAAACATCCTCACATGTGGTAGCTCCATCCCCCTGCAATCATGTGACTGTTTAGTGTCAGGTCCTGTGCACACTGCATGCTTTAGCTCTCCCTTCTCCCTGCGCTCGGTTCCGGGCCCCCTACAAGCGCCCCCTAGGTTCCTCAGGTGACACACACTGCATGTCATTACACATATTATTTAAAGGGTTATCATATTATATCCTATCCACTGGTAAGGAGTGACTTGTTGATCACTAGGGTCCAACAAAATGATTCAACAAGGAAATGAGCAATCTCCCCAAATTTGTTTTGGGCACATTTGCTTGACTCAGCCTGCACATTTGATTTGATCTTAATAAAATTGGTCCAAATTGAAAGTGCTCAGACTGCCAAGGAAGACATTTATTATGCTTTAAGCTTTTCTCAGACCTTTTTACGCCCATCACAGCTTCGAGTCATCCGAGTCACTCTTCAATTTTTATGACGATCCCCTCCAGTGTTGGCCTGATGCAGTCATGTGAAAAGGGATGGGCATCACTCCTTATTGAGATATCAATGATGTGCACCTTTCTCTACGTGACGTTACGAGGCCAAACATTGACCTCAGCACAGGATCACTAGAAGAACCAAACACCAGCATTTCATGTGGGGAATGCCTAAATGTGTGATGATAGTGTGAGATCACTGGCCTGAACTTACTTAAAGGGAACCTGTCACCCCGTTTTTTCAGTATGAGATAAAAATACCGTTAAATAGGGCCTGAGCTGTGCTTTACAATAGTGTATTTTTTGTCCCCTGATTCCCCACCTATGCTGCCGAAATACCTTACAAAAGTCGCCGTTTTCGCCTGTCAATCACGCTGGTCTGGTCAAAAGGGCGTGGTGAAATGGCTGTTTCTCCCCCGCCTCTTGCTTATTTTCCTGGCGTTGGCGTAGTGTTTTGTGCATGCGCAACAGCCGAATGCACTGCGCAACGGCAAAAAAAGTGCGCGATCTGTGTTATTCAGAGGGTTATCGGTGGGGCGGCCATCTTCCTGAGGCCGCGCGTGCGCAGATGGAGTGCTCTGCTGCCCGGGGCTTCAGGAAAATGGCCGCGGGATGCCGCGCGTGCGCAGATGGAGATGCGCAGTGCATTCAGCTGTTGCGCATGCGCAAAACACTACGCCAACGCCGGGAAGATAAGCAAGAGGTGGGGGAGAAACAGCCATTTCACCACGCCCTTTTGACCAGACCAGCGTGATTGACAGGCGAAAACGGTGACTTTTGTAAGGTATTTCGGCAGCATAGGTGGGGAATCAGGGGACAAAAAATACACTATTGTAAAGCACAGCTCAGGCCCTATTTAACGGTAGTTTTATCTCATACTGAAAAAATGGGGTGACAGGTTCCCTTTAACAATTGAATATACTAGTCACTTCTTCAAATGAGTAAAAGGTGATTGAGTGCACACTTTGATGTCAGGTTTTATGTCGAGACCGATGAGCACCAGTCTTGAGTAAAGTGAATTTGAAGGTAGGCATCTCTATGGTTGTGTTAGTAGTGTAAGTTCAGTGGTTCAAAATCATTTAAATCTTTGAAAATACCAACTGCTTGTTCACTCATTCATGGCAAGTTTTAGATAAAATGTAACCCTTGGAAAAAATTATAAGTTGGGATCCAAATGCTAGCACATTGCACCATCATATAGAAATATTTAAGATGCATTTCCAAAGCAATTTCAGACTGATAGACTATGATAAATTTGGAAAGGGGCTTGTTAACAGGCTTCTTTACCCAGTCTGGTGAATTAATGATTAGCTCAGAATAATGGCTCATAGATTATTCTGTCCCTATCCAGTGTTGTGTTATCAGCAACACATGTCCTGTTTACACGAGATGATGTGCTGCCGAGAACATTGATTTTTGGTCCAGCATTAGAGATCCAATCATCTCTATAATAGTTTTTCTCATTTGTTGGATGATTGCTGACATGTTTACACCCACAAATGCTAAGTAACTTTAAATGTGGATACTACACACATTGAATGTTCCACACACTCCATACTAAACACACATATCTGATGCACACTGTAGTTCATACAGTGCAGGTTACTTCCTTACTGGCAATGCAAGGGGTAATTAGTTCAGTTGATCTCCTGGTGCTCTCCAACCTGGATTGTCTCAGCTGTTCAGTGTTGGCCACTTTCCTCTGCTATGTGTACTCGCCATTTGCACTAGGGAATAGTCAGTGACAGTTCTTATTACCTGGTTAGGCGTTGGAGATGAAGTTTTTATTTTAAATAGGCATTTGGAGAGTTGTTCAGGAGATTGTTGCATGGAGTTTGTGTACTCATCCTCATCCTCTATTTGGTTTCACCTTCTCATACCTCCCCTGTGTTCCACTCTGGTGAGTGTATTGTATGATTGTTGTTTTCATTTATTGTTATCATATACACTTCGACCTCACACCTCCCTGGGTGGGGGAGGGAACAAATAAGGGTTGATATAGGAGCATAGCAATGCATGTGACCCAAGCATCTCCACCTTCAGGAGTAATCTGGGGGACAAAGATAGACTAGGGTGCCCCTAGTTTCAGTGATTAAAAGTAGGCGACAACACTCCCCAGTCATTGTGAGTCACTCATTGCACCTTACTGTTACACACACTGCATGTCACATATACATTGTACAGATCATACTAGACTCTCTTCCATTCCTAAATTTTTCCAGTCTTCCACAGGATGAAGGACTTTTGGTCACTTAACCATGATGTCTTTAAAGGTCCTTCTACACTTATATCCTTGGAAAGTGTGCTAAAAATGCAGATCTGACATTATCATAGCAATTTGTAGCTTGTAGCTTCTTTAGAACTAGGTCACTTGGCAATTGCCCAGTCTCCCTTTCAACACAGGCTCTAAATTCATTAAAAATTGGTTTTCTGCTAATTTTGATGCCAGTTTTTAATACCCAGGATCACTTGGGCCAGCCTTGTCTCAACTGAAATTGATGTAGGACATCCCTATCTGCATGAAAGCATTACATTAATTTTAAGGGAATCTGTCAGTAGGATCAACCCTCCTAAGCCATCGATATGGGCATGTAGGTTGCAGGAAGCTAAATAAAATGATACCTTGAAATCTGCAATTCAATGTCTTATTCCAGATAAATCCATGTTTTTCTTATATGAAAATGAGCTGTTCAGGACTATGGGATGAACACTGCTCTGCATGAGAATCTGCCTCCAGAGCTTGTTTTAAATGAAAGTGGGCATTACTAGTGTGCTCTCCTGACCTCACTGCAGAGCTGTGTGTGATTATGCCTGATACATCTGCAGGTTTCTCACAGGGACTCAGCTTGCATCTCAGAGACAGACAGGGTTGCAATATTGTTGCAATGCAGCAGGGCTGAGAGAGCTTCAAAATGTGTGTTTGTGTGAAGACAAAGTTTATTTCTCCTGTGTTGTGTTAGTTACTTCTCTCACACTGGTAACTTCTTCTTTAATTTAAAATAATCTCTGGAGGCAGTTTATCATGCAGATCAGTGTCCAGACCATAGCCTGGAATTGCTAATTTGCATATACAAAAAACGTGGCCTTCTCTGGAATAAAACATTGGATTGCAGTTATCAAGGTATCATTTTATTCATCTTCCCATGACCTACATGCCCATATAGAAGGCTTAGAAGGATTGATCCCACTGACAGATTCCCTTTAAATAATGTATCAGGCTAAGTGCACCCTACATAAGTGCAGTTAGCCCTCATTACACGTCAGGAGGTTGTATACTGTAATATTCCTATTGGCCCCCAGTTCACTAATTAGAGGCCAAAAGCATGTTCTTTTGGCCTCCGTCTGGCAAGTTTGCATCTGTCTACCTTTTGTTTTAATATATTGGAAAGTGCAGCCCTCTGTGCTTTCCTCCACAGAATACTACACAGACAAACAGTATACTGTGTTCAGTTTTGGGCACCACATTTTAAAAAAGACATGAACAAACTGGAGCAAGTTCAGAGAAGAGCGACCAGAATGGTGAGTGGTCTGCAAACAGTGCCCTATGATGAATGGTTAGAGGATTTGGGAATATTTAGCTTGCAAAAGAGAAGACTGAGAGGAGACTTAATAGCGGTGTACAAATATTTGAAGGGCTGTCACAGTGTAGAAGGATCATCTTTATTCTCATTTGCACAAAGAAAGACTAGAAGCAATAAGATTAAACTGTAAGGGAGAAGACACAGATTAGAAATTAGAAAAAACATTTTAACAGTTAGGGTGATCAATGAGTGGAACGTGCTGCCACGAGAGGTGGTGAGTTCTCCTTCAATGGAAGTCTTCACACAGAGGCTGGACAGACATCGTCTGGGATGATTTAGTGAATCTTCTAGCATTGAGCAGGGGGTTGGACCAGATGACACAGGAGGTCCCTTCCTACTCTACATTTCTATGATTCTATGTTTTTTCAATGGGTCTTGGTAGACGAATACCTAGGTATCCATTTTGTCCTGAGTGTACGTGCCTGACACGTTTTTATACCCAGAACCACATTAGGCCAGCTTGGAATGGACTGATGTGGGACATCCCCATCTTTGTGACCGCAGTGTGGGATTGTGGCACAAGGTAACTTAACTCTTTAAAAACAGCAGCTACTTATCCATATCAGTGAACATTGGCTATTTGCTCAGTTTCATGCCAGGTTTTATACGCAGAACTCATTTGGGCCAGTCTAGTGTAGACTGAATCTCATGCAAGGCATGCTTAGCTATATGACTGAAGTGCAAATTCAGCAGCTCAGATTCAGAGGTTGAATGCAAAAGTTACTTATTGAAATAAGGAAAATGTGTCTGATCACTTTCATGTCAGCTTTTATGATTAGAGTGTGATATATGCGGTTCATAAAAATGTTACTCTTTTTATACACCATTTACTATTCAGTGTTAGTTTTTACGTTCAATACCCGTTTGGGCCATCGTGAAGGAATCTAATGTGACACCTCATTATATGTGTATTGGCACTGTGAGATCAATAGGTTAAATCATTAAACTCTTTACAACCCTAATTACTTATTCAAATCAGTGAAAAGTTAACCAATTTTATGCCAGTTTTTATTTCCACAACCCCTTTTAGGCCAGCGTGAAATTAATACAGTTTGATGTGGGGCTTTTCGGCATGTGTGAGTTCCGAGGCTCAAAGTCATTTCATTTTTTGGGGACACCAGGTAACATATTCAAATCAGTGAAAAATATCAGTCTGCCCAGTATGATGGCTGCTTTCATGCCCAGAACCCATTGGGCCAGTCTTCCCTAACTGTAGCTCATTTTTTTTGGTTTGCTGTAGCTTTTTGTACTTTGTTGCTCCCCTTTTGTGAGTTAGGCATTTGATTTATATAGTGTCCAGGTATCTGACCAGTTGTACCCCGTTCCTGCTCTGTCCTCATCCACACTGAGGTCATGTGGCACTAAGATGAGATTTTAATACTAGAGGATAAGGCCGTCCCAATTGGGTACACATTGTTGCGGTGGGATGGCTTCTATGCTTTTTGGATCTAAAACAGTGTTTCTTTATTACCTTATATTATATATGTATACTATTATTTACTTACTTACAGCACGGTATTTCTTCATTTGGCTTCTTTCTTGCTTTTTTTTCTGTTAAATGGCCACAGTGTGAACATGCTCTTATACGTTGCATGCACACCAACTTATGATCCGACACATTTGTTTTTGGCTTCCCATAACTGTGCATTGGCAGTGTGAATTTAGGGTATGTGCACACACGTAGAATAGAGATTTTAGAAATCCGCAGGTAAAAGGCACTGCATTTTACCTGTGGATTTACCACGGTTTTTATGCTGATTTTGTGCGGATTCCACCTGCGGTTTTACACCTGTGGATTCCTTTTGTGGAGCAGGTGTAAACCGCTGCGGAAACCGCACAAAGAATTGACATGCTGCGGAATGTAACCCACAGCGTTTCTGAGCGTTTTTTTCCGCAGCATGGGCACTGCGGATTGCGGTTTCCATAGGTTTACATTGTACTGTAAACGCATGGAAAGCTGCTGCGGATCCGCAGCAAAATCTGCAACGTGTGCACATAGCCTTAGAATTCCAAGGTCATTTAACCCTTTAAATAGCATCCTATTTTGATGGCTATCGGTTTGGTTTGTAACTGCTTTCAAGCTTTTTTTTTCACCATCAGGGAGCCTCAAAGCATAGTATCTCATTATTCTGAGAAATTTTGCTGGGAAAATATTAAAATTCACTTTTTTGTTAATAGGAAGCCAACTTCTGCCCTCAACAAGTAACTTTAGCATGGTAATCCAGAAGTTGTCCATCATTCTCCCTGCTATCACCATCCCATGGAGGCAGAGAATAAGTCCTCAGCTTCTGTTCTGCACACAGTGAGGAGAAATAAAGAACAATCCTCACTTGCCAGCTTCCCCCTCCCCCTCCAGTAATAAGCTAAGCCCCGGCGTTGGCTTCCAGTCTGGCGCTGCTGACAGTGTGCATCGCTGATGAGCCATAGAGGAGGCAGCAGCTCCCCCTGATGCCAGGCTAGGGGCTCTGCTGGAAAGGGGGGCTGTATTGTAAGCAGGAGGTCACTGATTGGAAAGTGAAGCTGAGCCCTGAGACAGGCATGGGCATGCAGGTCAGTGCTGGATCTGTGCAGGAGTCCTGAAGCCATGGAGGGCGACATTGTATCCTGGGAGCAGGGTGGTCTCCTCTGCTTGGACAGTGCTTGCTCCTGCTCACTTGTGGCTCTGGGATTAGCTGCTAAAGTTTGATGGTCCGGTGGATTTTGGAGGAGTCTTAGTGCCCAGGACCTGCTGCAGAGGACTGTCATATACACTCATATAGTGCCATCTGTGGAGTGCTGCTGCTTTCCCCCAGTATAGCGCTCACTGCCTGCCTTCCTTGCGTTGCCCTCCTGCTGCTTGATACTATGCGACAAGCAGAGTCTTTGGATTTGCTTCACAGTGAGGGATTTTGCTGTTTTAATGCGGATTTCATCGCAAAAATATTATTAAATCCCGATATTTGTAAAGCTTCCCCTCAGAAGATTGCAAAGGTGGAGCAAGCAGAGGGAGCAGATGACAAACCCATTAATCCTTTCAATGCATGGGAAGCCCCAGGAACCGCTCCTGTGTGAACCGGCTGACTGGTCCTGGCTGCATGTGGCTGCGCTCCTGGATCAAACTAAGGCTTCATTGTGATGGAGATGAGCCAGTGACCATGGCGATCCGGGGATCTGCCGGGGAGATGTGATCTAGTGTGTGGACGCAGTGCTTACAGACTCTTCTCCCCTGTGTGCGATCATGGTGATTACTTGAGAGGAAGTGGCAATTCCTACTCACCCATCCTATTCCCCCGCACTGGAAGTCCTCCCGGATCTAAATGGAATTAGTGGAGATCGAAGCCCCTTGTGTAAGGAACAGACATGGTCCATGGGCGCAGCTTGTGTCACAGTGAGTATGGCTTCAGCCGCAGCTTCCCCCTAACGATGTGGAATGGACAGACAGACACAATCCTGGCATTGCTGCGGCTCATCCTGCCCATGATTGCTATGGCCCCAGATTATTCAGGTGCAGGACAGGCTGGGCAGCCCCTGTATACAGTGCTCTGCTGCTGCTGCTGGGGTATATACATTGACATTCTGGAGATGTAGCACAACTCCTTCCATATACTGCTGTGTGCTGTGGTGGATGGAGGTACAACAGTGCCCTTTCCTCTTCTGCAGTGATTAGTGAATGCTGTGCACAGCAAAGTGCTCCCTAATATGATAAAGGGCTGTATATATATATACATATATATAGAGTGTGATGTGCTAAATGGATAAGGGTACTGCTGCTAGTATGTTTGCCCAGAACTATATTAAAATTGCTTGGACAGTCAGTTTCACTACATTAAATATTCACAGGCCCTTTAACTGTGTATGTTAAGAGGGTTGATTTCCATAACTCATTAAGTACCAAGGACATCTCCATCTGTGAGTCGATCTATTGGGCTTTTGATGCTGCCCTACATGTATGTGCATGTGGTTAATAGGCATTGTCAGTCCTCTCTTCCCTGTAAGTTAGTTGCACCGATCAGGATTAGGATGCCGTGTAATATACAATAGATCTGTGCCGATGGCATCACATTCTGGGTCATCAAATACTTTTCCTGATGAAGATGAATTTGGGCGTCTTTCTATCTACCGTAGTAGTGATGGAGATGACTATTTCTTCATGGCCGTGGCTACCTGGGTGTATGAGGAGTTCAGCAGAGCTCAGATCACCTTATCTAGTGACGGTGAGACATAGCGCATTGTCTGACACAGCAGACACACTTCTGTATCCTCAGGGATGGCTGATGTACTACAGGGCGCTGCATGCGATACTATACACAGAGTATCTGACCATATAACCTCTTGTCTGCCCGGTGCTGTAAATAACCTGCAATGCTGTATATGGTGGACAACATGGAATGGTGACTAAACAGCAAGCTGTCTTCTTTTATTGCAGTTGTAACAAGTCTAATTATTCTGCAAGTGTCTTGGGCAACCAAAAAAATAGGAGGTAAGTACGGCAGACAGAAATATTTCTTACTGAAGTTATTGCGTGTTCTGATAAATATGATGTATAGTTAATGTAACATGTCAATATTTTACTTTGCAGAAAAACAAACCGCTCCAGAAGGGCAGAAATCATTGCAGTGTGGATCCTGGACAAAGTATTCCGATGGAGGAATTTTTACCTCTCCCAATTACCCCAACAAATACCCTCCTGACAGGGAGTGTATATACATAATAGAAGGTAACTATTTGGAGAATTGAGCAAAGTACTGGCTTTACAATACACAATGCATACGATTCCATAGCCGTCCTCTGGATAATTCAGATTTGGTCCATATTACTCCTCAGACATGGGACCAAGACCATAAAGTCCAGATTCACAAGGTTAATTGTATCCCCCTTATTAAAACTGTAAATACGACTTTTGGAAATCTTAGCTAATTGAAATCTGAAATTATGTCAACATTCAAGTTCATTTTCCCCAGTGTTGTCAAGTCTTCTTGTGCTTCAGTGAGAGATTAATAGATTAGTAAAGGGAGGATTTAGGAAAAGAGTGTGCTATAATTTATCAAATGCTCTCAGCCTCCAATCCCTAAGGAGCTATTCACCATTGTGCATTACAGTATGTCTCTTTGTGAAAACTCTGAATAATATTTCTGTTGTTTATGATGGATCAGAGGTTTTAATGGTTTTTATAATATGAAATCACTTGCGGTTTTGTAGGCGTGTTAATCATGGAAAAGAAGAACTACTTTCTATGTGGGTGGACTTTTGTTCCTACTCTACCTATGTAGACAAAACTTTTGTAGACAATGACTCTTGTGTTCCACCATATTTTCTTTGGTTCAGAGACATGGAAAACTGAACCGTGTAAGGTGGTTATTCTGTGTTTTATTCTGTGTCTCACATAAGGCTGGTGCTTTATTAGAAAACTATCGCCGGTAGCGGTAACCATATTAAAATATGTATAACTCACATGAAAGTGTCTATTTTGGTTAATTTTTTCGGCCAAATAGACCCGGTCAAGACTGACAATCTGCCTCACCGGGCTTATCCAGCCTGGCCGCCCTGCTTGCCACTTTATAATTGGATTTGTGTGGAGCGCAACGTTAGCTCTACTTCCCTCTATTCTCTGTATTGTGAACAGATGCCATGCAGGCATTGCAAGGTGCAGGGAGTCCATGGGCATGAGACTCCAGTAGGCCATGCCCCCACTACCAGCATCTCGGTCACCTTTGTGACCATGGGAAGACACTCAGGAAGAGGATCCTTTGCCCAGCAAGGGCAGAGATAGTAGAAAGCACAGAAGAGAGTAAATTAGAAAGGAAGGGACAGGAGGTTGAAGCAGTAAGGAGGAAGGAGACACAAGGCCCAGCGGTGCAGAGGAGGGGGTGAAAAGGAAGGGGGCTGGAACTGGCAGCATGCTACGGGGGGGGGTTCTAAGTCAAAGAGAAGACGCTGCTCAAAGTTCCCCTAAACCTACTGGTAAAAATTTTCTTACAGTTTCCACTATAGTCACCTCTGGCACAACTTATATACAGAGGCTGACTAGTTAATGGTCCTGCCGGTTATTGCAGGGGGTGAGGAGTAGGGGGAAGTTAGTGTCATACGAGCAAAAAAAGGCCGGTACTTTGGGTACTACCTGCAGTGTAATTGTAAAGTGTAATTTGTAGAGTTTGTGGACAGCATGCATGTATTGATAGTGATGTAGTATGAGGTGCACGACATATATGCAATGTGTGGCATCTATAATGCACATGATGTTTCAGTGATATCAGTGCTATCATAAATCTAGTATGTGACTTTGGAGATGGCAGAATTAATTCTCAGGACTCTTGTCCACCAGCCATGTCCGTAACAGTCACCACTGGACGGGGACCTGCAAATCTCTTTAGCACCCAGCATTTCCAGCTTCTCTTTTGATTAGCCGGGCTGGCACAACGTCATCATTGTAGCATGATGCACACACGGCATCACACCAGCTGGTGAATCAAACAAAGGTCCAGGAGGTACAGAGATTCACAAGCCTGAAGTCCAGAAGTCCCAGATTACTGACCTGGCTGATGGACTGGAGTCCTGCAAAATTATTTTTCCTTTTCTATGTGAGTGACATGTGTGAATGATGTTTGTGTATCATGTATCTGATATGTGGGTGACGTGAGTGTGTCATGTATCTGATGTGTGAGTGATGTGTGTGTATCTTGTATCTGATGTGTGAGTGATATGTGTATTTGTATCAAAATTGTGAGTGACGTGTGTGTATCATGTATCTAATGTGTGATTGACTTGTATCAGGTACCTAATATCTGAGTCACATGTGTGTGACATGCATCTAATGTGTGAGTATCTGATCTTTCACATGTATCTAAGGTGTAGGTGGCTTAGGTGTCAAGCAGATGTAGACTACATTTGTTAATGATTATACTCTCTGCGTAATTTAGAGATGTAAGTTTTAATCTGTTGCATGCAGTGATGAGAAAATTCCCTTCATGTGAAGGATCCTGGTCTCTGCACTGATCCTTCCACAGTCCGTTCCCGATGTGCTTGAGTGACTCCTCCAGTGATCTCCTGAACGGACACTACCGCCGTCTCAAATGGGCGAACACTTGCATAGTTTGCAGCATGATAATTTGCCTGTGTAGACGTGGTATCTGACCACTGTATGGTAATTGTATGGCACTATTATTGTTGTGCTGGTGCTTGTGAAGTTGTAATTTTCACTTACCTCCTGGTTAACAAAACAAGTGTATTTTCCCCCTAAATGTTTAATTAGATGATTCCATGTGTCATTTACTTTCCTTCTTGTTTTGTGGGTGCACATATAAACAGGAGGAAATAAGGAGCATATAATATTATATAAACAATTATCTTTTATTGGTACAAAATATTAAAACAGTAATACATTCCAAATGGTTGGTGTTACCCAGTCAAGCACAAGAAGGGGAGGTACCCCCTATATTGCCCCCATATATAGATACATAAATGATCATAAAAGGGAGAGCAAAAACCCCCCACAGAGAGAGTAAAGATAAGCAAACCCGGGTATGTCTAGAGCCAGTGCAATAGCCAGAAAAGGCTGGAATAAAGATGGTACATAGTACAAAGTAGTATGGTAAATACCACCGGTGAGCTTACCAATAAAGAGGGCAAAGAGGGGGGTCCCACCGGAACAAAGAAGCGCTTCTTATGTATCTATATATGGGGCAATATAGGGGGTACCTCCCCTTCTTGTGCTTGACTGGGTAACACCAACCATTTGGAATGTATTACTGTTTTAATATTTTGTACCAATAAAAGATAATTGTTTATATAATATTATATGCTCCTTATTTCCTCCTGTTTATATGTGTACTCTATGGAGCTTAATTTGTCTGGGGGCACTTAATGTTTATGTGCTTGGGTCCAGACTATCGCTATGACTTTGGGAATTTTGTTAATATTGTTTTGTGGGTGGTAAGGATTGTGACTAAGCAATGGGAAATTGACTTAAGCATGTACTTTGCACCTCTATTTTTAAAGTATTTTTTGGAAGAGGGATACGTATTTTTTGTGTGTTGGAGGGGTTTGCGCTAGAGCTGCTTCTTAGTCCTAGTCTGGCTCAGAAATGGTGTGGTCAAGCAGGGTTCATGTCAGGGCATGGTCATAAAATAGCAAATCAATGGAGGCCAAATTTGAACACAGATCACAATCTAAAACAATCAAAGTAGAATAAATGCACCACCATTACAATTGTAATTCAGAATCTTATGAATCAAGTAGGTACAAAATGCTCTATGGAAACATTTAAATTGGCCAGTGGAAATATAGTAAGGCCCTCAATGGATTCCAATAGTATTATCAGAGTATAAGTATAGGATAAAGGTTCTCAATACTTATAGAAGTAGGGATTCTGAGTCAGGGCTCTTTCACACGTCAGTTTTTCGTGTATGAATTCTATTTGTCCTTTCACGGAAGGTACTAGCATCTGTGATAGTCTATGGGATTGTTTACATGTTCAATTTTCTACCTCGGACCCAGTAGTCTGTACAAAAGTACAGAGACTTGGCCGAAATTGACACGCAAGTTTACGGGTAGATGAAAAAATCAGACAGCACTTTAATGCCATCTGTGGGCTATCTGATTTTCTTGTACAGTTCTAAAAGAAAAGCTTGATAAACTTTGTTTTTTTAATCTACATATAAGAAATGCTGATTAAACTCTGACCAAACTCTGGTGGTTAAATCTGACCAACTGACCAAATTCTGAGAAAAACCTTTGGTGAAACTCGGGACAGTTTTTCTCATATGAGAAAATCACTTATTTGATCACACTATGTAATCACACAGCTTGACATATCCCTTTATTAGCTGAGACAGATAACTGCTAAGACCAGAATCATTCGTTATACAGATGACAAATTACCCTTAAATGGGACAGTGTAATGTTTAATTTCCCCCCATACATTGTAGATGATTGCTGGGGATTCTGGTGGCATGATCTATGAATGAAGACCTGTGTTAGAAACTTTTTTAAGATCAGGGTCTGGAGTGTTGCACAACAGTTAGATTTGCTGAAGGGGTGCCACAAAATGTTTTCGCTTTTGAATACTATTTGTATAGTAGTTTAATTTGGACATATTTGTTATAACACTTCAAGGATGTAGCTGTTATCACCTTATGTCAGTATTATTTAGTCACTGTATGATAGTGTATACTGCACTGGGGATGGCGCTCGACAGTAAATTATCGCTGCTGTGCATGGTAGACACAGAACTGTTAGGCAACTGTATAGAAATGGTATGTGGACAATTTATTACACATTTATTTGAAAACCGTGTTGTACGGGGCACTGGCGGACACAGGCAGAAAACGACCCCTGTGTAAGGACAATATATGGGCCCTTTGCAGCCCAAGAGCTCCTAAAAATTGAAAATTGCACCTGCTTTGGAGGTAGAAATTGACCTTCTTACCTCTATGGCCCCTGTGGGGCTGCACAGGCTGCACCAATGATAAGTCCACCCCTGGTATGGGTGTGATGGGGGTGATAGAATTGAAGAGTCAGCCTTTCAAAATAAGACCAGCTTTGCTTTTGACCCTAAAGATAATATAGCTTTACTATGAAAAAAACAAAACAAAACATTGGGTTAATAAAAAACTGTTTAATATATTCCCAAAGGGACAACTGATATTGTGGAACATACTGCATATTTTTCTGAATAATCTAAGAAAAATCTAAGAGAGTCCTGAAAATGTGATACTCCCAGAATGTTTTTGAATAAAGTCTTCTTTCCATTTCATTTTGGAGTTCTAGTGATATTCTTACCATCATGTAGCAAGCAAACATTTCATTTATGAGTTCTTGCACTCATGACAGAATGACCTAAACTAGAGCACTTAAAGGGGTTTTCCCATGAACAAAACTTCATTCTAATCAATGAGCTTGAAATTATAATAATTTCCACAATTGGATGTGTTTAATAAAAATGTTGCTGTGCTGAGATAATCTTATTAATGTGCCCCTGCTGTGTACTGTGTAATGGATGAGTCTGACCGTACAGGAACATGGTCTGGGCAGGGGAGGAAGCAAAAGACTATACAGACATTACAGCAGGGGATCACAGCTGATTCTTTTTGTGATTTAAACAATGTTTTACTTCTTAGAAAGAATTGTTTGTGATCCCATACTGTAATGTCTGTATACTTTTTTTTCTCATCGCCCTGCCCAGGAGCTGTGGTTTGATCAGACTATGTTCCTGTACGGTCAGACACAGCCATTACAAGGTACACAGCAGAGGCACACTTATGAGATTATCTCAGCACAGAAACATTTAATATAAACACATCCAATTATGAAAATGATTATTATTATGTGATCTATTGATTAAAATGAACTTACTTTTATTAGTGGTGAAACCCCTTTAAGGCCGTCTTCATTTGTAGTCAAACACTTTTGCTACCTACAGCACTGTAGAAATATTAAACCCATGATATTGTATGTCACTATTGCTACACACACAAAAGCATGAGGTTCTTATCAAACATTCTGATCAAAGTGTGTGCCCATCTGCCAGCCACAACAACCTCTTGTACATGGTACCTTTTACTAAAGACTCATATCTTTATGATTAGTCGACAAATGAATTTGGAGATAAAATGATTTACCGTATATACTCGAGTATAAGCCGACCCCCCTAAGGCTACTTTCACATTAGCATCGTACAACGCACGTCGCAATGCGTCATTTTGGAGAAAAAATGCATCTGCAAAGTTGCCCGCAGGATGCATTTTTTCTCCATAGGCTTGCATTAGCGACGCATTGCGACGCATTGCCACACGTCGCATCCGTCGTGCGATGGATGCGTCGTGTTTTGGCGGACCGTCGGCACAAAAAAAGTTCCATGTCCATGTCCCTGAACATTACAATGGGGCAGCGGATGCGTTGAAAAACTGCATCCGCTGCCCCTTATTCTATTTCACAGTATGCGTCGGTACGTCGGCCCGACGCACTGCGACGGGCCGACGCAGACGCTAGTGTGAAAGCAGCCTAATTTTGCCACAAAAAACTTGGAAAACTTAATGACTCGAGTATAAGCCTAGGGTGGGAAATGTAGCAGCTACCGGTAAATGTCAAAAGTAAAAATAGATACCAATAAAAGTAAAATTAATTGAGACATCAGTAGGTTAAGTGTTTTTGATTATACGTATTGAATCTGGAGCCCCATATAATGCTCCATACAGTTTATGATGGCCCCATAAGATGCTCCATATTAAAATATGCCCCATATAACCCTGCATAAAGGTTAATAATAGCCCCATAAGATGCTCCATACAGACACTTGCCCCATATAGTGCTGCACAAACATTAATTATGGCCCCATAAGATGCTCCATAAAGATATTTGCCCCATATAGTGCTGCACAAGCGTTATGGCCCCATAAGATGCTCCATATAGACACTTGCTCCATATAATGCTCCACAAACATTAATTATGGCCCCATAAGATGTTCCATAAAGATATTTGCCCCATATAGTGCTGCACAAACGTTGCTTATGCCCCATAAGATGCTCCATACAGACACTTGCCCCATTTGCTGTTGCTGCGATAAAAAAAATCACATACTCACCTCTCATCGCTCAGGCCTCTGGCACTTTCAATATTCACCTGCTCCTCGTTCCAGCGCCGCTCCGTCTTCAGCATCTTCTGCACTGACGGTCAGGCAGAGGGCGTGCACTAACCACGTCACTTCGCCCTCTGACCTGAGCGTCACTGCAGAAGACGCTGAAGACGGAGCGGCGGTGGAACGAGGAGCAGGTGAATATCACACAGCGCAGCGCTCCCCTCCCCGTTATACTCACCTGCTCTTGGCGCTGTGCAGTCCCTGCTTCCCCGGCGCCGCAGCTTCTTCCTGTACTGAGCGGTCACCGTTACCGCTCATTACAGTAATGAATATGCGGCCCACCCCTATGGGAGGTGGAGCCGCATATTCATTACTGTAATGAGCGGTACCATGTGACCGCTCAGTACAGGAAGAAGCAGCTGGCGCCAGGGAAAAGACCTGCAGGGACCACGCCAGGAGCAGCTGAGTATAATTAGACAGCCCCCACTCCCCCTCCCCTGCTGACCCCTGGGTATGACTCGAGTATAAGCCAAGAGGGGGACTTTCAGCCCAATAAAATGGGCTGAAAATCTCAGCTTATACTCGAGTATATACGGTAGCTATACTTTCTTCTAATTTGAAGGGGGTAAAGTGTATAGAGTGTATGGACCTTTAGCTTCTATTTGCATCACACTTACCATTGACCATAGAATGTATACAGTTAGAGGAAACATATAGTGGCAGCCATCACCTACAGGGTCTGATTGTAATTACTAAATTTTTAACATGTACATTGTTTTACTGGATACTGTTATTTGAAATAGAGTATGGTAGCACTTTTTTAATTTGTTGGACAATCTCTTTAAAAAAAAGTTGTTGGTGTGTTTGTGTGTTTTTTGAACATTGGTGGAAACTTTTCACATATTCAATGTAAATATTTAACAGATAGGGGAGGTATGACTGATCACAGATACGGTGTCGCTGGCATTTATCCTGCTGCTTTTGAATTACAGTTACACATTTTTTCTTCATTCATAATGCACTACAAAGCAGGAAGCCGGCACTATATTTTTTACAGAAAAAAAAAATGTAAAACTAGTATCAGTTAGAGAAGGTGTGCCGGCTTGTCACAAGCGACTGTTCTGAATGTTTACATTTCTTTTGCCATCCTTTATGTGAGGAGGGGGGGGGGAGAATAATTATTTAAAAATAAATGCAAAAAATTGTCCCAAATGTCCAAAAATTTAACTGCAAAAGTTTAAATCACAATGAGGGTGTTCCAAAAAAATGTTTTTTTTTCTCTTATGTTTTCTAGTGAATTTTTACATCCATATGACCCACAAAAATCCAGTACCCTGATGCAGGGGCTGACTTTTGGTTGTGTACCTTCCCAGCATTTCTTTTTAATTATTTACATTTAAAAAGTTTAAAAAATTTACACTTTTATCTGTGCATGTCTGGTGTTACACAACTGTGTTACGAGTTCAGTTTGACAGCAGCACGCCGCACCTATATTGAGGCCTGCTGACACATTTTGCTTTCTGTGCAAGTACATTACTTGTTATAATGCGAAAGGGTTAAATAATAGGGATTAAAAAATTGTCAAAAGTTTTTTATGTGTCTAAAAAAAAAAGTAACAATGGCAATAGACCGGATAAGAATATGGAAGGCGCTAACAGAAGCACCACCACTGCCAACAACCATCCGTGCAGTAGGACTACCAAATGCAGGCCAGAACTTATTAATTTTCTTATTTAATTCAGACTTATTTGCCTCTGCCAACAGTATTAGTGGGTAAGACATTATGGAATATATCACTCGTCTCATTCGCAGCATGAATATGTAACTTCCAACAATGACACGGTCTTTTTGGGGCAGCCTTATGCCAAAATGGTCTGCTTGATCATAAATGATTAAGGGGGATAATTTATGGACCATTTTCTAATTTTTAAAAATATGAAAAGTCAGTGCACTATTATTAAATGGGCTGTTGGTTGCTGCCAAGTTATTATCCTTTCTCATATTGAGGTTACTTTGACATTGCTAAGTGTTTGTAAGAAGTTTGAAAGGGGTTAGATTCAGTCCCAGGAGACCTTAGAATGTTGTCTTTTCAGGGAAATTGGAGACTTTGCGGTATCGCACATTTTTGGGAACAATTAAGTGAACATGGCAAATTCGAATTTCAAAAGAATTTGTTCATTTCTGCTAAAAATTCAATAACGCATTTCACTGAATATTGGCAGTGTAAAAAAAAACAGCACTTTTCGTGATATAATATAAATTAATCTAATTAAATAATCTTAAAATTAATCTTTCATTTAATTTTGAAATTTATTATCTTCTAGCAAAAAGTGAGTTAGAGAAAATGTACACGTATATTATTTAGATCAAGGTTGATTAAATTAGATAAACCGTGTGTTTCAGCCCTTGGTTATTTAAGGTGAATGCATCGGAGCATATAACATTATCCTGGCTTGCTCACAGACTGCAATTTGCGAGTGCCGCACACCTCAGCAGGAGGTGCCGAACAAGTGATTTTTGTTCACTAATTGAACTGAGACTGTAACCGTTTTGCTCCTAACAACGAAAGCTAGGTTTTGTAAATATTCAAAGCATTTTTCATCATGTATGCTTGCTGTGCATTTAATAATTTTTGAGTCGATTAGACTAAGAAAATAAGGAGTAAAACAGTTTGGAGGGAATGTGTAATGAAGGTTAAATAACTGTATTTGATAGTTTTATACAATCATAGCTGGATTACAGCGGGACGCCGTGCTGTTTTAGTGGTTCTTTAAGTAATTTAAAGCATATCATCAAAGAGGAGAGTTGTTGAGATTTTGCAGTCACTTAGGAAAGATTGCAATTTTGTTCAACGATTATTCTTATGTTATAAAATTGGCATAGTTCGCACCAAAAGAAGCAAGTGTACAATTGATTTACCTTTCCTATATTTATCTCTTTCCTGCTGTGAGAACTTTTATCTGGTATTATTTGCAGCCAAGAAGACCAACCACCAAAGTCTGCCAAAACATGTGCAGAAGCAATATTCCAGGCTGAGGGGTAAACTCATGAGATCTCAGTCACCTCTCACTAGCCCATTAATTTCTATACAGCCTTTAGCTGTTTACTTCTCCCTCTTTGTCAGCCTCTTACCTGGAGCTGATGTTATCAGTTTTGCAAAATGACTACACCCTTGGGCCCCACCTCTTGGTGCTTGCAGAACAGTTCTCCTAATCAGAACAAGCACGCTAATGGACCTCCACTAACAGAACAAAATGTGGCAAAGTAGCACAATTAGCTAGGAAAAGGGATACTAACCAGAACTGTTACTCAAGAAACAGCACCCGCCTTCTCCAGCAACAGGGAAGTTTAGAGACAGGAGAGTTGTGTGCTGCTGAAGGCGCATGTTGAGAGCACTTTGATTATAGAATACTTAGAGCACAATAAAAAAAAAAAGAGATGCAAAAAGTTTACAAAAAATGATTAAAAGTCTCAATAAAAATCTAAAATATTGTAAACACAAGGGGTTGTCGAGAATTATATAAATAAAGCTCCATCATGGGCTGCAAGTTGTCTCGGTGGTTACTGCTGAGTTGCACACTAAAGCACTAGGCTTGAATTTGATGAGAAGTACTGTCTGAATGGAGTGTTCATAGATTTCCTTCAAACTTTCAGAAGTCTTGGTTAACACCAGCATTATGTATTCTGTCATTCTGTTCCATATCAGAGATTAACTTGTTAAATGACACATGCCATTAGTGCCAAGCAGACTGCTTTGACTTGTAATGGGACCGCAAGGCTTCTGACATGGTGTCTGCCGTTTTACCAGGAAATAAAAACAGCAGCACGCTGTAGTTTTTATTGGAGGAATATAATGAAATCTGAGCCTCCAGTGAACCTAGTAAATTAGTATATATTTGAGTTTAGGAAATTTAGAATTACATTTTCACCTTCTTTGGACACAGGAGCTAATATGAGTTTACAAACAATTGCACAATTTTCTAACTGGACAAATATGTGACTTCCAAAATTTTAATATCTGCTACCCTGCTATTGATTTACTAGAGTTTCCACAATTTTTTCTTTGATCTGCCGCCTTATTAGCTGCATCTGTAGGAAAGCAGAAATTTACCATATATCAATTGTATGGAATGATAGTAATGCATATACGCAGTGGCGTAACTACAAAGTTATGGGCCCCGGTGCAAACTTTCAAATGGGGCCCCCCGTACCAAAATATATAGGTGTATTTGAAATGGCGACACACGTGAACGTCATCTGCGTTAGTATACATGCACCATTACAGAATTAGTTGTAGGCTGTGTTCACAAGAGTGAAGTTCACGGTCTGTATACAGACCACAACCTCCAGCCTCGCGGAGGGTATCCCGATCCAAACTCACACACTCTTGTGTCTATGGTAATACGCTCCTGTAAACCCAGCCTGGCAGGGACAACCCCTTATAAATGGAAGTGTGCCCCTCTAAACCCTGCAATCACCAGGTGGGGAAATTCACATCCTGACAAGAAATACTGCCAATCCTCCAACCATAAGTGGTGCATTTCCAGAGCTGGAAAATGGGAGTTCAACACTACAACACGTCAACTATGATTCCCGTCCCGCATCAAGGAAGTACGGCAGACAGGTGTGATAAGACTATTAGAAAAACTACTGCCACACACATGGCTGTACATAGTGGCGGAAGTTTGAGGGCATTAGTGCCCGTGTATGGATGTGTTAGAGGCTAGAGAGGAGAAAGCTTGGTCCCTCTTAGCTTCTGGCAATGCTTTACCTCAGCTCACATTTGGGCCATACCATTGTAAAAGAGGTAGACACATTTACCCACTGACTTTACTATTCATAAGGAACTGCTGTCTACACTTTAGTTGCCCACTGTATATAGTCAGTGTGGGGATGTGGGCTACAGAACTATACGGGGTGATGACACTGCTGCCTGAACCCTTCAGCTACCCTACAATATGCAGGGAGATAAACCAGTACAAAGTATGACAGCCTCCCTGCAGAGCTGTCCAGGGTGGCGCTGGGACAAAAAAGCAGCCCTGCCACACACCCCACATACTATAAAACTCCCCCCACACTCAGTGGATTTTGCTATACTGTGTTGTGCCCTTCAACAGTCCTCTTAAAGGCGTTATTTGAAGAGCACCTGACAGAATCTGCCGCTATGTGTATGGCTATAATATGTGTTCTGTGGCTCTGGGAGATCATTATGGGATGTCTGCAGCTAGCCAGACTCTGCTCCACTATGCATATGGCTATAATATGAGCTCTGTGGCTGTGGGGGATCATTATGGGATGGCCACACCCAGCCGGAAATCTGCATCCCATGAATTGGTGCAGGGGTCCCACACCTCTAATCTTCTGCCCGCAGAGTACATGACATGTGTACTCCATACCTCCCAACTTTTGAAGAAGGGAAAGAGGGACAAAGTTTGCGGAGTGCGCAGTGGGCAGTGCCAAATTTTAGGCCACGCCTCTGATCACACCCATTTTGCAACTAGTCACACCCAAGTCCATGTCCCAACCACACCCTTTTAGCACTGTTGATCACACTGTTTCATAAACAATTATGAACAAAAAAATATGGCCACACAGTGATCCATACTGTATAATGGCTACACATAGTGCTCCATACTGTATAATTGCCACACATGATTCTCCATACTGCATAATGGCCACACAAAGTGCTCCATACTGTATAATGGCCACACAGTGCTCCATACTGTATAATGGCCCCACATGATGCTCCATACTGTATAATGGCCACACATGATTCTCCATACTGCATAATGGCCACACAAAGTGCTCCATACTGTATAATGGCCACACAGTGCTCCATACTGTATAGTAGCCACACACAGTGCTCCAGACTGTATAATGGGCACACATAGTGCTCCATACTGTATAATGGCCACACAGTGCTCCATACTGTATAATGGCCACACATGATGCTCAATACTGTATAATGACCACACATAGTGCTCCATACTGTATAATGGCCACACATAGTGCTCCATACTGTATAATGGCCACATATAGTGCTCCATACTGTATAATGGCCACACAGTGCTCCATACTGTATAATGGCCACACATAGTGCTCCATACTGTACAATGGCCACACATGATATTGCGTACAGTATAATGGCCACACATAGTTACTCCTACACACGCGGCTGAGCTCCGTACACCTTGCACACACCCGGCCAAGCTCCGTACACCTTGCACACACCCAGCTCTGCTCCATACACCTTGCACACACCCAGCTCCCCTCCATACACCTCGTACACACCCAGCTCCGCTCCATACACCTCATACACACCCAGCTCCGCTCCATACACCTTGCACACACCCAGCTCCACTCCATACACCTCGTACACACCCAGCTCCGCTCCATACACCTCATACACACCCAGCTCCACTCCATACACGTTACACACACTGGGCTCCGCTCCGTACACCTTGTACACACACGGCTCTGCTCCATACACCTTGCACCACTCAGCTCCACTCCATACACCTTGTACACACACGGCTCCGTTCCATACACCTTGCACACACCCATCTCTGCTCCATAAACCTTGCACACACCCAGCTCCACTCCATACACCTTACACACACCCACCTCTGCTCCATACACCTTATACACACCCAGCTCTGCTCCATACACCTTGCACACAGCCAGCTCCACTCTATACACCTCGTATACACCCAGCTCCGCTCCATACACCTTGCACACCCACAGCTCCGCTCCATACACCTTGCACACACCCAGCTCTGCTCCTGTCACCTCATAGACACGACTCCACTCCATACACCTTGCACACACGGCTCCACTCCGTACACCTCGTACACACCCAGCTCCGCTCCATACACCTTGCACACACGGGTCCGCTCTGTATACCTCGTACACACATGGCTCTGCAACATCCACACAAACCCCTCATGACCCCACACAAAAGCTTACCCTCGTCCAGCACATGACAATCAGCAGAGTCCTGCACTACACGGAGGCCCTTGATCATGTGACTCCTGACTCCTCCCCTCCTGTGACCTCATAACAGGTCCTGCGCGCACAGAGCAGCGGCAGCAATAGCTGAGGTGTGCGTCTCTCTGCGGTGGAGGGGCTCTGCTACGGGACAAGTGCAGTCCCACTCGTGATCGCACACGCACTGAGAGAGTGCACGCGCACCAGGGCCTGTACAGAAGATTTAAAGGGCCGGACACCCATTTTGTAGCTCAGAGTGCTTAGGGGCCCACCTAGTCTCTGCTGGACTGGGCGGGCCCCTAAGCACTCCGGGCCCCATCGCAGCTGCGACCCCTGCAACCGCGGTAGTTACGCCTCTGCATATACGTGTCCAGCCTTACTTAAATTGCAGTAAGACATGCAAGCTATTAGGATAGAAATTCAATACAATCTCGTGTGATCCAGTAGAAAAGAGAAAAGATTAGTGTTAAACATATCCATTTCTAGTAAACAAACTATAATTTTTTATTTTAATATGCGAACCTATTAGAAACAGATGGACAACAGATGGAATAATTCAGCGGCATCCATTAAAGCCAATCAGTAAAAAAATGCATGTCGTTTTTTTAAAATGGCAGCCTATGAGTTACAGATGGCCGATGGATGGCCATATATTTTTTCCAATATTTGTTTAACATCTTGTACATCTCAAGGTACATTAAGTCAGAGACAAATGGAGGTAGAACACAACTGTGAAATTATCCAACAGTCGTTCTCTCTTCAACAACAGTGCCTGTTTTGTAACCGACTTGCAAGTAAAAATGTCTGACAATTAAAAATGACTCATAAAATTGAGGTCCTTCATAGTCTTTTCACTAGCAATCTTGTTGTGTTGCCCACATGACAAGCAAACATGGCAAACAATATATGACCAACATTCATGGCCATGACACCACCAACATGTGAATTGCAGCCCACATTGCAGACAAATATAGCAAACAGTTCATTGACAAAAAGCAAGGTTTCTATAATGTTTTTACAAAACAGAAAGTTAGATTTTTTTTTTCTTGCAGAAAGTTAAGGGCTGCTCTCTAAAATGTTCATGCCGAACACTAGAAATTAATAAACCCCTTTGCGTTCCATAAACTGCTTACTTTTAAATAAGCATTTTTTCAGTAATATTTCCGTAACCTCCCAAATCCTTCACGTAAAAACTTCAGACCTAACAATAAAATAAACAAACAAGTCTCTTAAGTGCGCTGTTCAGGGATCCGATCCTACTTAAAGGATCTCCCAACACACCAGTCTTCAGATCCATGGCCTCACAGTTTGCTATTCAGGGATCCAGTTCACACAGGCCCTCCAAACACACAAGCCGTCCAGGATCTCACACTCTCAATTACAGAGAACATTCAGGTCCATACACAGGAACCACTACCGACCATGTGACCACACCATGGTCACATAATGTAATTGTAACCACTCCCATAGATGGGAGGTGTGTGTGGCTAGTTCAACCCACCCAGCTCTCATAACTATCCCTGTAAGCCTCCCTTCACAATTATACAAACACTTGTGGGACTACAGGTCCCATAACAACAATATTACTTCAGACTTACAGCGCAGACTCCCTCTGCGACACATATCAGCCATTTACAATTCTGCCAGTCACTGTTTCACCATCATTATAACCACAGATATGCCTCCATGCATATCCCGAGGAGCACACACAGCACCCCCTAGCTGTAACAGGGGTCACTGCATCACACTTGGTTATACTACAAGGGTTGTGAATTACTGTACAGTTGTTATAGTACAAAGGATGTGAAGATCTGTACACTGGTTATACTACAAGGGATGTGAATTACTGTACGTTGGTTATACCATGAGGGTTGTGAATAACACTACCGTGGTTATACTACAAGGGATGTGAATAAATGTACATTGGTTGTACTACAAGGGTTGTGAATAACTGTACATTGATCATACTAGAAGGGTTGGGAATAACTGTACCATGATTATACTACAAGGGTTGTGAATAACTGTACATTGGTTATACTACAAAGGCTGTGAATAACTTCTACTGTGTAGAATTGTGAATTAATGTACGGTGGTTGTACTACATGAGATGTGAATAAGGTGGCGTTCATACAGGCAATGTGGTTGTCATGTTCGAACACTTGAGCCTATGCTTTGTGCTCTGCTTCTCTGTCCGCCGAGCCACAGCAGGTACACCTTTTCCTCTGATGTTGAGTTTCTGTCTTCCATGCTTCAGTCTTTTTCGGGTGTGGCTTTATATACATTTTCCCTTCTGGTGATAGTCTCATTTGGACGTCCAGCTATACTGCTGTAGTTTAAGCCAGTTAGTGAAAAACCAACTAGGATTTATCTTTATGTTCTTAACTCTGCACCTATCTTCTGTTTCTTTTTAAGAAGTAGGTGGTATATTTTCTAATAGCAATTACTTAATTCTTTATTTTGTATTTTTTGGATTGTTTTACTCATTCTGGGATCTCTTTCTATTTCAGCACACATGCTTTCCCTTCATAAACAGTTCATTTAGCAGGCACACATATGTCAGTGTGAGGTTACACGAACAGAGAACAGTTCTTTCTCCCAGAACAAACTTTACACAGAGAAGAGGCACAATCCCACATTATTTGACTTTGTAACCATAGCCAACTCCTGGCGGCATACTACTTGGTGCTATAGTTTCAGCCCATAAGTCCTAGAATAATACAAAATATCAACCAATAACAATAGCATGCAACAAGTCCTTGACCATTCTCACTTGGTGGGAAAAGGAACCACAGTTGACTTGGGCTATGGGATAGTTCTTGGCATCTCCATGGTTACACCTTATCCCCACCCCCTTGCCAGGTACTAGCGCATGTGGAAATGTGTCACTTACCAAGGTCATCAGACTCCCTGAGTCCCGAAGTCTCGTCACTTGCACACTCATGACAGTCACCTGGCATTCCTGAGGCCACCTTGCCAGGAGGAGAAACAGAACAACAGGAAAGGTAGCCGAAGTAGGAGTAGCTCCGGCCAATGCTGCAGTCCATTGGTTCGGAGACTGGTTCCACCATCTTTCTGAACCGAGATGCTATGTGAGCCTTGCTTCTGGCATCGCTGAGCTCAGTTATCATCCACACAACAGCCACTAAAGAGACATCTCAGAGCTCTCAGTGCTCCTCTGAGCCACACCAGTGAAGCCATGACAAAGCAGCAATGTCACTTTCTGGTAAGACAGCTTCACCATGCTTTCCAACTGTGTTTGCTATGCTGGAGCTGCCTTTACCAAGGACATTCGATCTTTACATGGCAATCGCCTGTGCTCTACTGGATTTCACACCTGCATTTCAACCACCAATTGTAGGGATTCATGCTCTCAAGTAGGCATTAGGTAAAGTTCACAAAGGCAATGCAGTTTGGTTCAAACATACAGTTTCATTGCTTTCATAAAATTCCAAGGTACTCTCACTCTCATCTACAGCTCACATATTGACTGGACACTCGCCAGCTTCAGCACACTCAACTCTGTTCATCTAGCAGGCTGACACACCTAGTGAACTCAGGCTCTGGTTCTCAGATAAAGCTAGCCAGGTGCATATAATTAAGACCTGCAGTGCTAGAATTTAAATCAATCTGACCTGGCTTTGCTGCAATATGTATAGTAGTTATACTAGAAGGGTTGCAAATAAATGTATAGTGATTATGCTACAAGGGTTGTGAACAAATGTATGGTGGAAAGTGGTTGTACTGCAAGGGGCACAGTCCAATATGCCCCTTTATCTGTTGATTGCTGTCACATAAAGTGAAGCAGTGTTTGTAGAGGTGGAATGGCATTTCATGTTATTGTACAGTAAATCCAGACAGCCAGGTGATTCGAACTCTAAGGCTATGGTCACATCACCGTATTTTCCCTCATCCAAAAGAATCGGGCCAATTATGCTAATCTTTCTTATAAGAGTTTGACAACAGTGTGATCCAATTTTGTCAAATGTGGAAAAGATGGGAAAAATATTTCTCCTTTTCCATTCTGTAAGAACGTGAAAATCACATCATGGTCTGATGTTTTCCATGGACTCATTGACTTGCATAGCAGAGTGCGATCCGAATACCAGATGCAAAATCCATGCTTTGATTTTTTCCTTGGACAGGCTCTGTGTGTGCGAAAATTGTAGTGAAACGGTTTTGCAAAAATTATTTTTAAGTCCAAAATACATGAGTTATAAGATTTTTTTTTTTTCCCCAAAATGGCCAACCACTTTAAACATAAAGGTGTTGTTCCAGCTGGAACATTCTAGTTCCTCTGCCTACTGAAAGTGTATGTACTTCATAGGGATGACCTTAACTTTGCACCCATATGTCTAAGCCTGAGCAGATAACTACTGCGTTGAGCAACAATCTCAATCTACTGGACTATGTGCATCTGGTGATGATGTTGAAAGAATCCATAAATATGGCAGATTAACTGCCAATATGATTATAAAAGACCGACATTGTGTCTAATTACTTGTATATAAAAGTATTTATTTGATATTTGAATATCTGGGAAAGGATAATTGCTCCTTGAAGGGCTTCTGCAATGTATGCTACAAAGTAAAAAATGAGAAAAAGAAAACTGACCATAAAAGCCCAAATATATCAAAACCTGTGAAACATAATGCTACTTTATTAATAATCAGGTGATAACAAAAAAAAAATAGTGCAAAGTCATGGATATAGTCTCAGGCAATGCTCATGGCTTAGTCCAATACACAACATCATGATGGTGATAATACATGATCACGGATATATGTGCAGACAACGTTTATTGCTCAATCTAACAGCCAGGATCATGATAGTAATATTGTATAATCATAGCTATAGGTGTAAGGACTATTTGCTATTCTATGGTGGAGAATATATAAAATAGATCTGATGGTTTAAAACATAAGTTTAACTTGTTAGTCTTAAAAAAGCTTTTCATCTCAACAAATTTCAAGTGAACCAATACACTAGTGCACAAATATAAACATAAAACACCTATTTCTGTTCCATGTCTGGGATAAAGATATGGAACAGAAATAGTTGTTTTTATGTTTATATTTGTGCACTAGTGTATTGGTTCACTTGAAATTTGTTGAGGTGAAAACCTTTTTTAAGACTAACAAGTAAAAGTTATGTTTTAAACCACCTGTCAGGACTCTGAACATTTTGATTACCTTTTGTGCATTACTGCCCTTTTCCAAGATGTCGTCTTTGGTCTCATGTGCACTGTGTCTTCCTGCTATATAACTCCACCCCAGCCTTTAGTCTGTGCTAGAGTATTCTGCCTTGCATCCAGCTCCTGATTCTGTTAACTCCCTGGCTTTGCACCTGCACCTGCACCTGCTCCTGTGAACCTGTGTGGAGATCCTGCTACTCAGCTCTGAGTTTCTGCTGCATACATTGGTTTCCAGTAATCCTTCTCCATTTGGCTGCTTGTGTTTGTTTCCATCTGCATTTGCTGGACATGTAAGCTGTTGCTGCTCTGCTTAAACCTGAGATTATCACCCAGGCCTTCCTGGTTGAGCTAAAACATTGCTTGAACTGTCTTATAAGCATATCTATCTGTGTTTGGACTAAACAAGGACTTATTGGTGTCAAGTTTCCTCAAGTACAACTGTGCTTTATAGACTTTCTGCTTGATTGCGTTTTTCCTCTAAGGTTCCCTATAGACTGTTAAGCTGCATTTTATATTTACACCAAGTGTTGTGGACTTGACCTTTGCTCTGCACCTGTTTGAATCACCGTGTGATAATATAGACTTTACCACTTATAAAACTGTGTCCTGTAGTTGTCTTGTTCCACGCAAAGAGTCTCCTGAGTTATCCCCTATAATCATTACAGGATACTCTAGCCTCAAAAGAGGAGACTGATGGAACAATGACTGCAGAAAGCAGACTGTAGCAGGTGTTCTCCATAATTAGATCACTGCAGAAAGATGTGGAAGGTCTGCAAAAGAAGTTTGGAAGCTTTGAACACAATCAACAAGCTTGGACAAACTTTGCAGAACTTAAGCACCCAAATGGCAGTCCAGGAAAACAAACTTGCTGGCATGGAGTCCCAGTATGGACGGGCTTTTCAGGACATAAGCACGCAAATAGCTGCACAAGCGACTTTACCCTCTGGGCAACCGCCACCAGCTAGCCCACCTAAGTTGCCCCCATTCAGATTTAATGGTGATCGCGACAAATTTCGTGGCTTTGTAAATCAATGTATGCTATATTTTGATGTGCATGCTGACCGTTTTCCTAATGATAGATCAAAAGTATTGTGTGTAATGCTGCTGACCGCATGAGCGCTCACCTGGGCGAATCTGATGATTAAGTCTCGTGACCCACGATTAAATAATTTGGACGACTTTTTGGCCGCTATGGCATTAATGTTTGATGACCCTAATTGCCGTGCAACCGCTGAATCTGCTTTATTGTCTTTACGCCAGGCTAAACGTTCTGTTATTGAGTATGCTACTGAATTCAGGAGATTAGCGGTAGATACTAATTGGGACAGTTATGCACAATTACCTATTTTTAAAAGGGGTCTGTCTAGCATTGTAAAGGATGAATTAGCTCGCTCTGAATCACCACAAGAGCTAGAAACATTTATACAGCATTGTGTGCGCATTGACATTCGCCTTACTGAGCGTAGGCAGGAGAAGTTTGCTGCATATAACCGCATTTCTAACTTTTCCCTTCCTTCCAAAGAGCCTGCAGGTAAAACCTCTCGGGAGGTGGAGGAGGTGCCCATGCAAATTGATTCTGTTCAGAGGCGCAAGAGTAATGAGCGGCGGGAGCATCGCCTTCGAGAAAGTCTATGTTTCTACTGCTGCCAGTCTGACCACTTTCTAATCAAGTGTCCCAAGCGGCCTAACAAGGTGCTAGCAGCAGTAGGGGAGTATGACAACTATGATGATGAATCTGACATCTCTGAATGCAGCCTGCCTTTAAATGCTGTATTCCATTCACTTTCTATGACTTCACCAGCCAAGGAGCTAAATGAAAAGAACTCTCACTGTTCTCTCCCAATTAAGATCCTGTGTACAGGACAGTGGATTTCCAGTGCAGCTATGATTGACTATGGTGCAGGTGGCAATTTTATGGATATCGCATTTGCCAAGGAACATGGTATTGAAATTCAGCAAAGAGCCTCTCCAATTACCATGGAAACAGTGGATGGGTCACCTTTAATCTCCAGGCCTGTGGATCAGGAGACCGCACCCCTTGAGATTTTGTTGGAGCCTAATCATCAAGAGCGTCTCTCTTTCTTGTTAATTTCTTCTCATTTTCCTGTGATTTTAGGCATCCCTTGGCTGCGTTCTCAGAATCCAACTATCAACTGGGAGACCAAGGAGATTATCTTTCCAACAAGGAGCAACTCAGCATTATCTGAAGCTGTCCCCGAGTCCACAGCTACGGAACCACCGGTACAGGTATTTACTTTACCTTCAGCATATAAAGAGTTCTCTGACATCTGTGACAAGAAGAATGCAGATCAGCTTCCTCCACACAGGCATTGTGACTGTCCCATTGAGTTGCTTCCTGGGACAGCTATTCCTTTTGGTAACGTATATCCTTTGGCGGCACCTGAGCTTCAAGCCTTAAAGGAGTATATTGATGAAAATCTGGCCAAAGGCTTCATACGTCCTTCTTCCTCACCAGCAGGGGCACCTATATTTTTTGTAAAGAAGAAGGATGGGTCCCTGATACCTTGTGTTGACTATCGAGAGCTCAATAAGGTAACCATACGGAATCGTTACCCTTTGCCTCTGATTCCCAAATTACTGGAAAGATTCCTCCATGCTAAGGTGTTCTCTAAACTGGATCTTTGTGGGTCTTATAATTTGGTGCGTATTCGTCCAGGGGATGAGTGGAAGACAGCATTCCGATGCCGGTATGGACACTTTGAATATCTCGTGATGCCCTTCGGGCTTTGTAATGCACCTGCAACATTTCAACACCTTGCTAATGACATTTTCAGAGATTTGTTGGACCAGTTTGTGGTGATCTATTTGGACGATATTCTAATCTTTTCTGACTCTCTACAGGAACATGAAGAACATGTCAAAGCTGTTTTAAGACATCTGAAAGAGAACCATCTGTATATCAAGCCAGAGAAATGCGAGTTCCATCGTTCTGAGATACAGTTCTTAGGTTATATCATCTCTCTCCAGTGGCTGTACATGGAATCTGGTAAGATTCAGGCTATCCTTGACTGGCCGTTACCCAAGAACGTTAAAGAGGTCCAACGTTTTATTGGTTTTGCAAATTTCTACAGATGTTTTATTCGAAATTTTTCTGATATTGTTCGTCCCATTACTTCCTTGACAAAGAAGGAAAAACCCTTTAAGTGGTCATCACAGGCTCAAGAAGCTTTTGATCGGCTTAAGATCTGTTTCACATCAGCACCGCTGTTGATACACCCAGATCCAACACTTTCTTTCATTGTGGAGGTGGACGCTTCTGATAATGCCTTGGGGGCTATTCTCTCCCAAAGAACTGGAGAGAAGAGTCTGCTACATCCTTGTGCTTTCTTTTCCCGTAGACTAACCTTAGCAGAGAAGAATTATGATGTGGGAGACAAGGAATTGCTGGCTATTATTGCGGCTTTCAAGGAATGGAGGCATCATCTGCAAGGAGCTGCACAACAGATCGTAGTGCTTACTGACCATCACAATTTAGAGCTCCTCAGATCCGCTAGATGTCTTTCCTCGTCAGGCTCGTTGGAATTTATTTTTAAATCAGTTTAATTTTGTTATCTTGTACCGTCCAGGTTCTCGTAATGGGAAGGCTGATGCTTTATCCTGAATCCATGCTGCGGATTCCATACCTGGAGCCCCGTCCAAGACCATTCTATCTGATGCCAATTTCATCAGAGTTATCCACGATCAGGACTTGTGGAAGAAGTGCAGGGAGACTTATGACGGTGATGTATTTCTGGCCAACCCATCTGTTGATATTAATCTTGTCTTTAAGGGTGGCATGTGGTTCAGAGATCGACGTATCTACATCCCTGAGGCCGTCCATCTGCAGATCCTCAAGTTAGTACATGACTCCAAGTTGGCTGGTCACAGGGGGGTACAGAAGACACAAGAGTTCCTAAGCCGATTTTTCTGGTGGCCAACTTGCCTGAAGGATACTAAGGACTATGTTCTCTCTTGCGAGGTATGTGCTCGTTACAAGACTCCTCGTGTGGCACCTACGGGTCTCCTGCAACCATTACCTGTTCCGTCCCACCCTTGGGGGTCTATATCAATGGACTTTATTGTGGAGCTGCCTACATCGGGGGGCATGAATACGATCATGGTGGTAGTTGATCACCTGACTAAAGCCGCTCATTTTGTTCCATGCACCGGCCTCCCCTCATCTAAGGATACAGTGAACTTGGTTGTTCAGAATGTCCTCCGGCTGCATGGGGTCCCGGATGAGATCATCTGTGTCTGTGGAGTACAGTTCACTTCAAAATTCTGGAAGGGGTTTTGCTCTGCACTCAATATTAATGTCTGTCTCTCTTCTGCTTACCATCCCCAGACAAATGGTCAGACTAAGCGTACCAACCAGACGTTGGAACAATATCTAAGATGCAATGTCAGCCATCTCCAAGATGATTGGTTGGAGTTACTGCCGTTAGTCGAATTTTCATACAACAATTTTCAGAGTGCCTCCACTAAGTTCACTCCTTTCTTTGCCAATCTGGGTTTTCATCCATGTATCTTACCTAGGTCTCCGATTAATTCTCCGGTTCCAGCAGTTGAGGAAAGGCTGACTGAGATGAGGCAAAATCTGGAGGTTCTGAAGGAATCCCTGACCACAACTCAAGAACGTTATAAGAGATCGGCTGATAGATTCCGTAAACCTGCACCCATGTTCAAAGTAGGAGATTCCATGTGGTTATCAACTAAGAATCTGAAGTTAAACGTTCCTTCACAAAAACTTGGACAGAAATTCATTGGCCCTTTCAAGATCAACGGTATTGTGAGCTCTGTGGCCTGCCTTTCTGAAGCTGCCTAGGATATGAAGGTACACCCAGTTTTTCATGTATCCTTACTAAAGCCTGTATCTCCTAATACCTTCCAGGGATGTGTTGTGCCACCTCCGCAGCCTGTGGTGATTGATGGGCAAGAACAATTTGTGGTGGAGGAAATTATTGATTCCAGGATTCACAGGAATCGGCTCCAATATCTTATAAGATGGCAGGGATATTCCCCTGAGGAAGACTCTTGGGAACCTGTGAAAAACATCAATGCCCAACAGAAGATCTCTCGTCTTCAGCAAAGATTCCCTGAGAAACCAGGTCCAGGATCGTCCTGAGGCCGCTTCTAAGGAGGGAGTAATGTCAGGACTCTGAACATTTTGATTACCTCTTGAGCATTACTGCCCTTTTCCAAGATGGGATCTTTGGTCTCATGTGCACTGTATCTTCCTGCTATATAACTCCACCCCAGCCTTTAGTCTGTGCTAGAGTATTCTGCCTTGCATCCAGCTCCTGACCCTGGCGACACCCTGGCTTTGCACCTGCACCTGCTCCTGTGAACCTGTGTGCAGATCCTGCTACTCAGCTCTGAGTTTCTGCTGCATACATCGGTTTCCAGTAATCCTCCTCCATCTGGCTGCTTGTGTTTGTTTCCATCTGCATTTGCTGGACATGTAAGCTGTTGCTGCTCTGCTTAAACCTGAGATTATCACCCAGGCCTTCCTGGTTGAGCTAAGACATTGCTTGAACTGTCTTATAAGCATATCTATCTGTGTTTGAACTAAACAAGGACTTATTGGTGTAATGTTTCCTCAAGTACAACTGTTCTTTATAGACTTTCTGCTTGATTGCGTTTTTCCTCTAAGGTTCCCTATAGACTGTTAAGCTGCATTTTATATTTACACCAAGTGTTGTGGACTTGAGCTTTGCTCTGCACCTGTTTGAATCACCGTGTGATAATATTGATAATATAGACTTTACCACTTATAAAACTGTGTCCTGTAGTTGTCTTGTTCCACGCAGAGTCTCCTGACTTATCCCCTATAATCATTACACCATCGAATCTATTTGCTATATTCTCTATCTTCTTGCTGTGTGGTATAGACAGTGGAAGGAGTCTGTTGTTACTTACTTCTCTCGCTATATACAATATAGTGCTATTCAGTGTGGTGATCAACATCATGTTCGTATAATTTATTAACTTAAATGTAAGTAATAGTTATTTTACACTTACAGGGAGTAGATTATGATTTTGTGCATTGAAATAAGCCATGATCATTGCTTGAGACTGTGTTATTTTCCCCTCCATGCTTTATTGTTGGGACAGTGTTCTTGGAGGTGTACTTATCCTTCTTCTTGCTCCAAACACGGCGAGTGGAGTTGATACCAAAAAGTTCTATTTTGGTCTCATCTGACCACATGACCTTCTTCCATGCCTCCTGTGGATCATCCAGATGGTCATTGGCAAACTTAAAATGGGCTTGGGCATGTGCTGGTGTGAGCAGGGGACCTTGTGTGCTCTGCAGGATTTTGATTTCTTCAGGCAGTTTGTTTCAAAGCTTCCTGCTCTATATGCTTAAAAGTATAGAGGAAAGATGCCAGTAGAAAGGCCACAGCAAAAACAACTGTAAGACCTCTGGTGAAGACTCGGCAGGAAAATGACCACCTGTATTTTTCTGAAGCTTTTTCACCTTTAAAACATGCACACATTCCCCTAAATGTTTTCCCTGGAAAAATAATTTAACAAGTTTGCTTTGAAGTTTATCCTCTACAAGACCATCAACAGCTGATGTTTAACTTTTACCCATTCTTATTTCATTGTTCATCATCAGTAAATTCAATTTGTTCCTTCTGATTCTTATAACGCTACTGTGAAACATAATGCAATAATACTAAAAATGCAGCACTTATTTTTATAATAATGCCAATTTTATACCTGGCATGGACCTTTCTTTTTTATATAAAACGGTTTACTCTATTTCAGCTTCATATTTAAACTTCAGAAAGCTAAGCTTCAGTGAAGCAGAATAATAAGAATTCCATTCATGGGACTATCTGAAAGCATGTGCAGATAGATAGGGAGTTTTGCGTTAATTGGTGTGAAGAGAATAAAGCAACCCACTGGAGAACACAGATTAATAATATTGATTTTGACATAAAAATAATCGTAATAGTAGACTTGAAGTTGTAAAATATATTATATAAAGCAATATTTATATTTTTTGAGCAGATTCTAATGATTTGACTCTAATGTGCACATTTGTGCATTAGATATTCACCTGCCCTGTATCAATTGTTTTCTCTGTATCAGCTGCTGATACGTTGTTCCTGGTGGTGGCACTAATGGTATTTGGAGTGCCCAACCAGCATGACACACTAATATAGGCCCATAATGTGGCCTGACTGACAAGTCAATCACAAACGTGAGTCAGATGACCAATCAGGAGAACGGTTGAGCGGCCAATCCCTGCTTTGGACCTTATTTAAATCTCCTGTATCCTGTCAACAGTGCCAGCTACTGTATACCTTTTTGGATACTTCGCTGGTGCACTGTTGGATAGAAGTTCATTGCATGATCTGGCTGTGCTCCTGACCATTCTCTCAAATACCGTAACCACTGGATGCCTTTATTCTTTGACTGTCTGACACCTCTTTGCCAATTTCTCATTGACCTTTGAGATTAAATTTTCTACTTCCATCTCACTGGTAATGACCAGGTTGATGAGTTTAATCCCTCAGGTCAACCTACTGATCAGCAGCTTCTCCCTATGTGCAACCTAGGTGCCCTTGCAGCAAAGGCCAGTTCACTACTATGGACAGCGAATGGTGCAAAGTCGGAGGGTAGAAGTTGATGGATTTTTTGCATGTGTATTTTTGATTTGTGTAAATTACTAAAGTTTAAGGGTTTCCTCTCATGGGGCAATTTTACTATAAAGCTGATAACAAATTGAGATTTGTAATGTTTTTATTATCTGGTATCAGAATCTTGAATACCCCATAGAGGTTTGCTGTTATGTAAAATTTTAGTGGAAAGATTTATCTAGAACTACATTTCCCTGTTTACATTTCTATGCACTGAATAGATGTGTACATGAGATCGTAAAAATAAATTATCTGGTATGTTCCTAAAGGAAATTCCTTTGAGGAGCTGGAATCTCACTTGGAAACATTTACTACAGTATATAAATGAAGTCTTTACAATGATCATAATGTTTTGCAGGGCTCACTAATGTTGATTCAGATATATATATTTTTTCATTTGAGTCTGTAGCAGCTAGCTACGGTGCACTGTTATATTATAGATGATTTAATATATTTTCTGCTTAAGGAAAATTTTTCTATGTACTTTTCAACAAACTTGCCATAAGTTTGTGTTTATATACAATAGCCAACCTTGAAAAACAGCTGCAGTATGAAGAACTGGGTCACATATACACCTGAGTTGCTGATATGTCATCATGGGTTGATTTCAGATTATTAAAGGGTCGTCTGATACCTAATATATCCTTTATACATATATACAAATTTCTATTTTTTCATCCTAAGCACTTTCCCTTTTGCAATTTGCTTTGTTATAAAATACCCTACACTTCTTGCTATACAGCTAATCCCTAAATGAGTTTTTACTTCACTTCCTGTGATGTTTTATTTGAAAGCATTCTCTTATGGGACTTTACTGGAAGCTGGTGCTGCACTCACTTCCCTGCAGCAACTAGCATTTTGTTGGAACAGGACATCACCAGGGGGAGGTGCTACAGTCACTTACCACAGTTTTTTTCATTGCCACCTTTGACTATGTCCTGAATCCATGGTGCTGGTTGAAGCTGTGGGAGAAGTGACCAAGGCTCTCAGATTCTGCACTAGTTCCCACTGGGAACATTAGAGGGCTGTGATAGGAGAATGAGTGACAAGAGCGCTGCCCCACAGCCTCTATCACCACCCTCAAATGATTCTTCATCAATTGGCAGTGCTGGTGTCACTCACCCTACTTCTATCCCCACCTCCTGATTATGATTCTTTTGATTACGGAGATAGAATCTGTGGGGCGGCGCTGGTGTCACTCTTCATGCTTCTATCATTGCCTCCTGATTGTTTGCGGGCCGTGAGTAAAGCTTTTGGGCAGTGCTGATGTCACTCACTTTGCATTTATCATGGTCCCATGATAACAAGAACTTTAACAATAAGAAGATGCATCAGGTCGGTACAGAAGCAAAGTGATAATGTCCTGTTCCAGGCAGGTGATAGATGCTGCTGCTTGGGAATGAAGCGCCAGCTTCCTGGTGAAAAATCCCAGTGACAAGATGTTAAAAGCTCATAGAGATTTATCTAAAGCGACTTGCAGCTGTAAGTCTCATAAAAGGAGGCTCTACAAAGAACTTACTTTAGGGGGTGAATACTTATGCACACTGAAGTTTTCAGTTTTATTGTCCTATGTGTTGCTTGCTTCACAGTAAAAAGAACATTTTCACAGTTGTAGGCATATTCTTTATATGAACTAATGCAAACCCTAAAAAAAAAGTGAAATTCCAGGTTGTTAGGTAGCAAAACACAAAAAATGCCAAGGGGTGAATACTTTCACAAGCCACTGCATGAAGGACATTTTTGGCATCAGATCACCCCTTTAAATTATATAATCATGTTGCTGTCATTGGTCAACAGATTGATACCACAAGTGAACATCTTCAATATATAGCATAAAGCTTTCAAAACATGTATGTTGCAGCACATAAAGAATATGGATGCTTATCGTGGAATACTAAATACTAAAGTATTGTATGTGAATTGATTGCTATATATTTTCTTCTACAATATATTTGAGGTGCAATATGTAATTGAATCAAATTCTACACATCTGCATAATGGGAATAGAAAGCATAAATGTAATCATATTCGCCCACTGTTTTTCAGATAGGCTCTTTCCATAGGATTTTGTTTTGCTCTATGCCTACATTTGCGCCAGCAGCACAATTTTCTCACAGTGGGAATGGTATACTATATCATAAATGCAAACGGATTTGAGATGATATATGGGGAGATGATTTCCATAAACGCCTGACAGTCATTGTCTTCAACAAAGTCTGTTAACCCCCTGTCCGTCTTGATAATTTGCAAGGGAGAATATGGACATGTGTTCTATGTTGTCACTTCTAGTACAGTTAAAGAAAACATGTTACCATGAACGTGTAGTCCAATATGCAGGCATCGTGTTATGGAGCATGGAAGAAGATCAGAATAATATAGTTTTGTGGGAAAAGATTTAGTATAAGCTGTGTTTTAATCAAACCTCTGCTATTTTTGAGGCTTTTGGTCTGGTGGGCGGACCTATCAGTGATTGACAGCTATATCTGTATGCACACCTATACAAATAAAGCTGTCAATCACTAATATGACCTCCCACTGGGCTAAAAATGTCAGCAAGAGCAGAGGTTTGCTTTGGGGGGGGGGGGGCACTACTGAGTTGGCCCCTAGTCAGTTTATCCTGATTACAAATATATTGGCGCACCTTAATTATGGATCTAGAAGAACCTCGGCAGATGACTGCACAAAAAAAATCTCTATACAAAGCCCAGCACTGATATTGCAGCCATATGGTAACCATATACCATAGTGATAAATACCAGTCCAGCAGAACATGTAAGAGATTACAGCACAGTTACAAATATTAACTTACAGCAGACCTTCTTTCTGGTAGAGTGATTCACTTTTTCATCTGGCCCAGACCAACATGACAACTTTTCCAGCCACGACTCGTTTGCAGAGTTAACTACAAAGACACATTTATTTTCTGACTTTTCAAGCACTGTCCCCACCTATCCCAGTGACAAGATGTGCAAAGCTCATATAGACTTATTCAAACTGACTTGCAGCAGTAATTTCTGCAAAAGAAGGTTATACAAAGTACTGACCTTAGGGGTTGAATAGTTATGCACACTGAAGTTTTCAATTACTTTGTGTTATTTGTTGTTTGCATTGCAATAGAAAAAACAAAACAAATGTTCACAGTTGTAGGCATGTTCTTTACATGATCTGATTCAAACCATCAAAAAAACAGTGAAATTCCAGGTTGAGAGGTAGCAAAACAGTAAAGATGCCGAGGGTATGAATAATTTTGCAATCAGCTGTACCATTGGTGAAACCTGTGTAGACACACAAGAGTCCAAAAGGTAAGTGTGCCCACTTCCACCTTCAAAGCAAATGGAATTGAGCATTATGATGAGCCATCGGATGACACAGAGACCATATACCGTTCCTGCATAGGGACCCTGTTCTCTCTGTGCCCACTCCTAACTCTTGTCATATACATATTTATGTGAGGCTTGTGTGCAGACGTTCTGCCTTTAATGTCAGTGTGTGAAACTCCCAATGTACACTTTTCAGGATGATTTTACTTGAATACTACCATTAGGTCTAATTAGAAAGACTAAATTTATGTAAAACCACAATTAGATGAATAGAGGATCTAGAGTGAATAGGTCCAGACATCCACTTAGACCTTACAGGACATAGAAAATTCATAATGCCAGCTTTCTCCCAACATAGAAAACATATGATGTTTTCACCCTCAAAAAAGACCCCTACATACAGTACAGACCAAAAGTTTGGACACACCTTCTCATTTACAGATTTTTCTGTATTTTCAAGACTATGAAAATTGTACATTCACACTGAAGGCATCAAAACTATGAATTAACACATGTGGAATTACGGTATATACTTAAAAAGGTGTGAAACAACTGAAATTATGTCTTATACTCTAGGTTCTTCAAAGTAGCCACCTTTTGCTTTGATGACTGCTTTGCACACTCTTGGCATTCTCTTGATGAGCTTCAAGAGGTAGTCACCGGGAAAGGTTTTCACTTCACAGGTGTGCCCTGTCTGGTTTAATAAATGTGATTTCTTACCTTATATATGGGGTTGGGACCATCAGTTGCGTTGTACAGAAGTCAGGTGGATACACAGCTGATAGTCCTACTGAATAGACTGTTAGAATTTGTATTATGTCAAGAAAAAAAGCAGCTAAGTAAAGTAAAACGAGTGGCCATCGTTACTTTAAGAAATTAAGATCAGTCAGTATGAAAAATTGGGAAAACTTTGAAAGTGTCCCCAAGTGCAGTGGCAAAAACAATCAAGCGTTACAAAGAAACTGCCTCACATGAGGACCGCCCCAGGAAAGGAAGACCAAGAGTCACCTCTGCTTCTAAGGATAACTTTATCCGAGTCACCAGCCTCAGAAATCGCAGGTTAACAGCAGCTCAGACTAGAGACCAGGTCAATGCCACACAGAGTTCTAGCAGCAGAGACATCTCTACAACAACTGTTATGCCGGAGTCACACTAGACCGTAATACGGACGAGTACTATGCGATAAAAAAATCGCATAGCACTCGGACCAGTATTCTTCTATGGGGCAGCTCACATAACTATTTTTTTCCTCAGCCGTTTTCAGTGTCCGAGTGAAATCGCAGCATGCTGTGATTGTCACCGACACTCGACCGAGTCTCTGCTCACTCCACCTATATAAGCCTATGGGTGCGAGGGAGACAACGCACATCTCTCAGATATCATCCAAGTGATGTGCGTTATACGCTGATCCTGGCAATGGAGGAGATGGAGATATTTATTTCTCCGCCTCCTTTGCAGCTGTTCTCTGATCCGCTCTCTGCGAGAGGCTCGGAGCACAGACGTATGATGCTCGGCTCCTGCTGACAGCAGAGCAGGAGCCGAGTGTCATTAGCATATCGTATCCAATGCTCTCACATTGGATGCAAAACGCTAGTGTGACCCGGCCTTAAGAGGAGACTTTGTGCAGCAGGCCTTCATGGTAAAATAGTTGCTAGGAAACCACTGCTAAGGACAGGCAACAAGCAGAAGAGACTTGTTTGGGCTTAAGAACACAAGCAATGGACATTAAACCAGTGGAAATCTGTGCTTTGGTCTGATGAGTCCAAATTTGAGATCTTTGGTTCCAACCACCGTGTCTTTGTGCGATGCAGAAAAGGTGAACGGATGGACTCTACATGCCTGGCTCCCACTGTGAAGCATGGAGGAGGAGGTGAGATGGTGTGGGGATGATATGCTGGTGACACTGTTGGGGATTTATTCAAAATTGAAGGCATCTCGAACCAGCATGGCTACCACAGCATCTTGCAGCAGCATGCTAGTCCATCCGGTTTGCGTTTTGTTGGACCATCATTTATTTTTCAACAGGACCATGACCCCAAACACACTTCCTGGCTGTATAAAGGCTATTTTACCAAGAAGGAGAGTGATGGGGTGCTACGCCAGATGACCTGACCTCCACAGTCACGAGACCTGAACCTAATCGAGATGGTTTGGGGTGAGATGGACAGTAGAGTGAAGGCAAAAGGGCCAACAAATGCTAAGCATCTCTGGGAACTCCTTCATGATTGTTGGAAGACCATTTCCGGTGACTACCTCTTGAAGCTCATCAAGAGAATGTCAAGGGTGTGCAAAGCAGTCATCAAAGCAAAATGTGCCTGCTTTGAAGAACCTAGAATATTAGACATAATTTCCGTTGTTTCACACTTTTTTGTTGAGTATAAAATTTCACATGTGTTAATTCATAGTTTTGATGCCTTCAGTCTGAATTTACAATTTTCATAGTCATGAAAATACAGAAAAATCTTTAAATGAGAAGGTGTGTCCAAACTTTTGGTCTGTACTGTACGCGGTGCTTCCAACTGTGGTTACTACAAGATACATATTTTACTTATCAGATGAGTGGAGAAGAACTATTGCAGTAATAGAAATTTAATTTTATAGGTGTTTGTTGTGTTATGAATACATAGCCCCGGGTATGGTTTAAAGTAATGCATAATAGTATGCAGTGTTCCCATTTTCTCATTTACCTATTCCTTCTTGACATTTTCTGAATGTGAATATATATTTCATATATGGTAATTTCTCCTGGATTTTGTTCTAGTGAAACATAAAGAGCCACATTTTATATTTCTTTTTAAAGGGTAATATCGGCAGTTATAATGTTGCCTTCTCAACAATATTCTAGGTTTATAGCATTCTGGCATTTGCACAAGTCATCATAAATAAGTTTATTAGATATTATCCTATTGAACATTTAAGCCCTGATTCATCATGCAGTTTTTTGTAAAATAGTTTGAAACATCGCAAAATTTGGTATTTTCTTGTGCAATTTGTATGCCAGTCTTGGTAAGCTACACCAGCTTTTTAAAAAGTAGGTGAAACTTGGCCTGGAGCAGGTATGGCCAAGCATGGTGAACAAATGCATCATAAGTTGTGTAAATTAAGATACAAATGTACTCCATTCATTGACTGGAATAAATTTTCTATGCTGGTGCAGGACAGTTAAAACATGCGCCAATTTCATTAAGTGTGACAAGCTTCTTAATGAATTCTGTACATCTTTTTCAAGCATAACCTTCATTAAGACTACCATCCAAACTGTCTTTATAGCTTAACAGATTATCCAGGTAATGGTATGATCAAAGAGGTTGTCCTATCTGGAAGACTGAAGCTGTACTCAGCCACCCTAGACTTCGGAAGTCATCTTTTATCCTTGTCAGCAAGGCCGGGCTGGCCATCTGGCAATTCTGGCAAATGCCAGAAGGGTCTCTCTGGTCGTGGGCTGCCTTGTCTGCCACATTGTTATCAGAATCTGCATCCTCAAGATGCCCAAACTGTTAACAGCTCTGACGGAGCACAAAATTGCTGGCTCCATCATTTGCCCCAGCAGGCCGGGGATGTCCCTTCTGTCTGCAACCTGTTGGAGGCCAGCACCAATAGGAGATGTTGGCAGTGCAATGATGTCACTGCATCGCACTGCTGCCATCCACTTGGAGAATGGATAGAAAGGAGTCAGACACTGTGGAAGATGAGGTGCCTGGATTATGTGAGCATAGGATAGGGATTTTTTTTATTTTTGTGGGGTTGTGGGGGACCATCACACTATATAGGTTGATATCAGTTGGACCATCATAGTATATAGGGGGCTGAGGGGTGGACCACCGTTCTTTCTAGTGTACTGTTGGGGGTACTATCATACTACATAGGGGGCTATTGGGAGGACCATTATACTATATGGGGGATTGTGAGGTAGACATACTATACAGTTGGCTATGAGGTGAACTATCATACTATATGGGGGCCTGTTGGGAGTACCAACATACTACATAGGAGCTGTGGGATGTACCATCATACTTTATAGGGGGCTGTTGGAGGGACCATCATTCTATATGGGTGCTGTGAGGTGGACCATCATACTATATAGTGGGCTGTGATGTGGACAGTCATACTATATAGTGGGCTGTGATGTGGACCATGATACTATAGGGGGCTATGAGGTGAGACATACTATATGGGGGTTGTTGAGGGTACCATCATACTATATAGGGGCTGTAAGGTGTACCATCATAATATATAAGGAGCTGTGAGGTGCACCATCATGCTATATGGAATTGTTATGGGGACCATCATATGATATAGGGGGCTGTTGGAGCGACCATCATACTATATGGGTGTGTGATGTGGACCACCATACTATATAGGGAGCTGTTGTGGGGACTGTCATACAGTATTGGAGCTATTGGGGATCTTCATAGTGTATGGAGGATCTATCATACTGTGCGGGTGACTGTGGCGTGACCATTTTACTGTATAGGGTGGTGATGGTGGACATCATACTGTGTGGAGTGACTGTGGTGGACATCATACTGTATAGGATTGTTATGGGGTACATTATACTGTATGGGGGGCTGTGGAGTCCTCATGGTGTACAGGGGGCTTTTGTGGATACCAGACTTTATATAGGTGCCTGTTGTGGACATCATACTGTGTGGGAGTCTATAGTGCCTCTCTTACTGTATATTAGGGGCTGTTGTGGATATCATACTGTATGGGATGCTGTGGTGACAATCTTGCTGTGTGGGGTGCTCCGGGGCATCATACTTTGTGTAAGGCTTGTGGGGCAATCATACTGTGTGGTGTCATCATACTTTGTTGGGGCAAAATAGGAGTCTATGGAGGTCATGAAAGGGTTATTATAGTGAGTGACACCATTTAGGGGCTTCAATAGGGGCAAAATAACTGTCTAAGTGCTGCAGTATAAAATGATAGGAGATATGCTCTTCTTTGTGACGTGATAGGACTTTTTATATGGGGCGCCTTGCTCAGAAGCATTATTACAATTAAGAGGCACTGAGAGTCATTATTAAAAGGAGGCACAATGGGGGGATTGTTATAATTTTAGGGGAAGCAGTGAGTCATTATTATTATTAACCCCTTCCCGACATGTGACGGGATAGTACATCACATGTCGGGACCCCCGCTTTGATGTGCGCTCCGGCGGTGAGCGCACATCAAAGTCGCGACATGTCAGCTGTTTTTTACAGCTGACATGTGCGCGCAATAGCGGCGGGTGAAATCGCGATCACCCGCCGCTATTAACTAGTTAAATGCCGCTGTCAAACTCAGACAGCGGCATTTAACTACCGCATCCGGCCGTGCGGCCGGATATGAGCGCATCGCCGACCCCCGTCACATGATCGGGGTCGGCGATGCATCAGGAAGGTAACCATAGAGGTCCTGGAGACCTCTATGGTTACTGATCGCCGGTGGCTGTGAGCGCCCCCCTGTGGTCGGCGCTCACAGCACACCTGCATTTTAGCTACATAACAGCGATCTGATGATCGCTGTTATGTAGCAGAGCCGATCGGGCTGTGCCTGCTTCTAGCCTCCCATGGAGGCTATAGAAGCATGGCAAAAGTTAAAAAAAAAAGTAAAAAAAATGTGAAAAAAATAAAAAAAATATAAAAGTTTAAATCACCCCCCTTTCGCCCCAATCAAAATAAATCAATAAAAAAAAACCCAACCTACACATATTTGGTATCGCCGCGTTCAGAATCGCCCGATCTATCAATAAAAAAAAAGCATTAACCTGATCGCTAAACGGCGTAATGAAAAAAAAAATCGAAACGCCAGATTTATGTTTTTTTGGTCGCCACGACATTGCATTAAAATGCAATAACGGGCGATCAAAAGAACGTATCTGCACCAAAATGCTATCATTAAAAATGCCAGCTCGGCACGCAAAAAATAAGCCCTCACCCGACCCCAGATCACGAAAAATGGAGACGCTACGGGTATCGGAAAATGGCGCAATTTTATTTATTTATTTTTTTGCAAAGTTTGGAATTTTTTTTCACCACTTAGGTAAAAAACAACCTAGTCATGTTAGGTGTCTATGAACTCGTAATGACCTGGAGAATCACAATGGCAGGTCAGTTTTAGCATTTAGTGAACCTAGCAAAAAAGCCAAACAAAAAACAAGTGTGGGATTGCACTTTTTTTGCAATTTCACCGCACTTGGAATTTTTTTCCCTTTTTCTAGTACACGACATGGTAAAACCAATGATGTCGTTCAAAAGTACAACTCGTCCTGCAAAAAATAAGCCCTCACATGGCCAAATTGACGGAAAAATAAAAAAGTTATGGCTCTGGGAAGGAGGGGAGTGAAAAACGAATACGGAAAAACGGAAAATCCCACGGTCATGAAGGGGTTAATATAAGAAAGCACAGGGGATATTTTTATTATTATAAGGAGGTACAGGTTCATTATTATAAGAGGACAAGGGGGAGTATTATTAAAGGAGGCACAGGGGAATTATTATCAGGTATAACAAGTTGTGGTTTGTGGAGATGGTAGAATGTGAGGAGAGTCCTGGAAAATCAGTAAAGTGAAGATGTCTGTGTGTTACATTTTGCATGGATGAGTTATGAATTGAAGAAGAGGTCATGGTGATCAGGAACGAATGTAAAGGAAAAGGGAAAATGAATGACAATCAGTGAGACGTCACTGGTGAGAACCTGCACAACATACACATATATGGTCTACAGAGCACTGGTGTAGACCTGATATTACCATTATATGGTCACTCTATGGTGGTAATATCAGACTTGTATATTGTAATATCAGACTTAGTACAGTGTTTTTGGTTAAAGTAGTTGTCCAAGCTTGAACTTACAGTTTGCAGTGACTCTATGTGACTGCGGACTTCTGAATTCTCACAGGCAATGGGATGATCAATGGTGATCATGGGCGGTGGTGTAACTTGAACAGCATGGGCCCAAAATTAAAAGCTCTAATAGGGCCACCAATTATTAATAAGTCTTTAATAGCATTGTAATAGGAATTCTATGCAGTCATTTTTCCACCCTGAATTACTCATATAAATAAATACATAAATATATAATGCATGGTTGTTCTGTGTCTACCATAATGAAACAACTTTCAATTTTACTCAAAACATGAGGTTAAGGTGTTATGTACAGTATATTCCATTGGAATGGTCCTCATTTTGTCATTTAATATTGCTGTACTATAGCTTTCATAATAATGCAAAATAAATGTAAATACATGTCAAATGTATTGAACATTTGTTGGATGAACAAGTACAATTTTACTGTATTTAAAATCTGCATTATGATTTTTCTTAAACAGCTGCCCCCAGACAATGCATTGAACTTCATTTTGATGAAAAGTATGCCATAGAGTCGTCTTGGGAATGTAAATTTGATCATCTTGAGGTACGAGATGGACCTTTTGGTTTTTCACCAATTATTGGACGCTACTGTGGACAACAAAGCCCTCCTTTTATAAAATCAAGTGGAAGATTCTTGTGGATTAAATTTTTTGCTGATGGTGAACTAGAATCTCTTGGGTTTTCTGCACAATATAATTTTACACCAGGTAAGCTACATACATTTCCTATTAATCAGTTGAACTTCAATTAGAAAGTTTCAATTTTATTATTATGAAAAACTAAGTTAACAATGTTAAGTGATGTTTCAAAATTGTCATTTAAAATGCAGCTGTGACTAGATACCCAATTACAGTTATAGTATACTTATATACTTATAGTATATTTGAAATATTTACTTGGATACTGTTATGTTTGAAAGTTTATGGACTCTTCAGAATTGTCCCCATTTTTGCATGCATATAGCCTAAAGCTTCCTCAAAGTTTCACACTAATCCTAAAAGTACATATAATCAAATCAAACAAACAAGTCAAAAATATCAAACTTTGTTTTTGTTTTTTTTTGAGGAAAATGAGTCAATATCTTATGTCTTTGAATGAGAAAGGTATGAGTAACTTTAGGAATAGAAGGTAATTGGAAGAATGGATTTGAGCCTTGTGATTTCAATCAATAGGATGATAATCATGTGTGAGTGGGCACCTATTTTTTTATAGAACAAGGATTTATCAAAGTCTGCATTTGTGGTAGAGTAAAATGGCAGAAATAAAATAGATTTCTCAGCGCCTCAGTTAAAGGGAACCTGTCACCAGGTTTGGCCGATATGAGATGCAGTCACCATCTTTCAGGGCTTATATACAGCATTCTATAATGCTGTATATCTGCCCCCAACCCGATCTAGAGGAACTGAAAAATAACTTTTATTATACTCACATGCAGGGCTGGTCCAAGGGGTGTAGCTCTTCTTGGTCCAGTGCCTCCCATCTTTTTATGATCGCCGTCCTCCTTCTTGGTTCGTGTGGATGACGTTTTTCAGTTCTTCTTGTTCAGGTTGGGGCAGATATACAGCATTATAGAATGTTGTATATGAGCCCTGAAAGGTGATGGTCATAGCTCTTATCAGCCAAACCTGGTGACTAGTGTTGAGCATTCCGATACCGCAAGTATCGGGTATGGGCCGATACTTGCGGTATCGGAATTCAGATACCGAGTTCCGATATTTTTGTGGTATCGGAAATCGGAATCGGAAGTTCCCAGTGTATGGTTCCCAGGGCCTGGAGGAGAGGAGACTCTCCTTCAGGCCCTGGGATCCATATTCATGTAAAAAATAAAGAATTAAAATAAAAAATATGGATATACTCACCCGTCCGGCGGCCCCTGGACCTTACCGATTGTAACCGGCAGCCTCCGTTCCTAAGAATGAGGAGTTTAGGACCCTCGATGATGTCGCGGCTTGTGATTGGTCACGTGAGCGGTCACATGAGCGGCATGCGACCAATCACAAGCCGCGACGTCATCGAGGGTCCTAAACTCCTCATTCTTAGGAACGGAGGCTGCCGGTTACAATCGGTAAGGTCCAGGGGCCGCAGGACGGGTGAGTATATCCATATTTTTTATTTTAATTCTTTATTTTTTACATGAATATGGATCCCAGGGCCTGAAGGAGAATTTCCTCTCCTTCAGACCCTGGGAACGATCCAGGATAGCTTCCGATACCTGTGTTCCATTGACTTGTATTGGTATCGGGTATCGGTATCGGCGATATCCAATATTTTTCGGGTATCGGCCGATACTATCCGATACCGATACTTTCAAGTATCGGAAGGTATCGCTCAACACTACTGGTGACAGGTTCCTTTTAAATAGGTTTTGATGCTCAACGAGCTGGAAAAGATTATAAAACTACTAGATGGTGGCCCGATTCTAATGCATCGGGTATTCTAGAATATGTATGTATGTATATAGCAGCCACATAGTATATAGCACAGGCCACGTAGCATATAGGAGCCATGTAGTATATAGCAGACAAATACTATGTAGCCTGTGCTATATACTATGTGGCTGCTATATACATACATACATATTGTAGAATACCCGCTGCATTAATACAGGCCACACAGTATATAACACAGGCAACGTAGTATATAACACAGCCCACATACTATATAACACAGCCCACGCAGTATATAGCAGCCACGCAGTATATAGCACAGCCCCCGCAGTATATAACACTGGCCACGTAATATATAACACAGCCCACGCAGTACATAGCAGCCACGCAGTATATAGCACAGCCCCCGCAGTATATAGCACAGCCCCCGCAGTATATAAAACTGGCCACATAATATATAGCACAGCCCATGCAGTACATAGCAGCCATGCAGTATATAGCACAGCCCCCGCAGTGTATAGCAGCCACGCAGTATATAGCACAGCCCCCGCAGTATATAACACTGGCCACGTAATATATAACACAGCCCCCACAGTATATAGCACAGCCCCTGTAGTATATAACACTGGCATACGCAGCATCAATAGTAAAAATTTGGTCACACAGGGTAAATAGCTGCGTAACCGGAGTGCGTTACACCACGCTCCGGTAACGCTGGCATTAACCCTGTGTGAGGGCTGACTGGGGGGGAGTATGGAGCGGGCACTGGCTGCGGGGAGGAAAGAGCGGCCATTTTACCACCGGACTGTGCCCGTCGCTGATTGGTCGTGGCAATGGTCGTGGGCGTTTTGCCACGACCAATCAGCGACTTGGATTCCATGACAGAGGCCGTGACCAATGAATATCCGTGACAGACAGAAAGACAGACAGACAGACAGACGGAAGTGACCCTTAGACAATTATATAGTAGATCTATAAAGGGTTTTGGAGTCAACCTATCCAAAGACAAACCAATTGCATACGAATGGAGGAAATTAAAGACAATTATTACAATTCTCAGCAGTGGTCATCCAAAGATCACTCCAAAAGCAAGGTTTATAATAGCCCATGAGGAAACAAATGAACCTAATGCAACTCTAAGCAGCTAAAGGTCTCTCACATTAGATAATGTTAATTTTTCTTGAGTGCACCATCAGGAGGATGCTAAACAGTAGTGTGAATTTCAGGATTGCAAAAAGAAAACCAATTCTCATAATAATAACATTGCTTTCCCTCTACAGTTTTCTAAAGACCATCTGAACAAACCAGAAGGCTATTGTAATAATATTTTATGGGTGGATGCGACCTAAAGATAGCTTTTTGTTTTAAGTGAGAAACATTGTGTTTGGAGAAAGAAAAAACACTGCATTGTAGCATAAAAACCTGATGCCATCTGTGAATGATGGTGATGGTAGAATAAAAATTTAGGCCTATTTTGTTGACTGGACTGGGACAGCTTGCCGACATTGATATAAAAAATCTGAAATTTCCAAGCAAATTCTAAAGGAAATTGCTAAGGCATCTGTTCGTGAATTTTAAGAGAACATGGGTCATGCATTAAGACATCTACCCAAAGCACACAAGCTGGTCTGCACAAGAATTGTTGAAGAGTAAAGTTAGAGTTTTGTAATGTCCAAGTCAAAGTTCTAACCTTAAAGGGATTGTCAGGGCCTGTTTCCTATTCTGTGTGTGTATCTAGTCTGCAGAATGCTGATAGTTTGTAATAAACTCACTGTCGGCATTCTGCACCATTGCCTGGATCCCACACTTGGGAATGTAACCAGCTATCTCCTGATTCTGGACAAACTGCTCACACCACATCTAGATTTTTTTGTGTCTGGCAGAGAATAGATGTAAAGTCACAACAGACACCATGCCCTCTGTCTCTGCCAGACCCTCCCCCTGCCACCTGCTCCGGCCTCCCTGTGAGGTCACACAGTATAAGTCAGAAATGGCAGGATTCAGCTGATTGGACTAACCAGTCCAGTCAGCTATTAGCAGGGACAGACAGAGAAATTTAAGGTGCAACAAGAAGCTGAAAGCTGAAAACTTCTTCCTCCACCATTTAATCTAAGCAAGGACTGAAGATCCTGCCAGGGCCTTAGGGCCACACGACAGCCTCATGTGACTGAAAGAAAGAAATAAAGAAGCTTCTGCAGAACCACATGAAGGAAAAGGCTTCTATATAGATGAGTATAATGGGTTGTGTATGTCTATCTATCTATCTATCCCATATCTATTATCTATCTATCTATCTATCTATCTATCTATCTATCTATCTATTTAGCTGTCAGGTTCCTTATCGTATGGAAAAATAACATTGTAAGTCTCAGTGTCATACATTACATACTGCTATCTCCAGAACAGCATACAAACAATGTTGAAATAAAAGCCATTGTATCAATTTAAAGTATCTATAACCACTAAGATGTATTATGAGGTTCTGCAGCAGTTTACATTTGCATTATGAGGTTCTGCAGTGGCTGATGTGTGTATTATGAGGTTCTGCAGTAGCTCAGGTGTGTATTATGATGATCTGCAACAGACTATGTATGTATTATGAGGTTCTGCAGCATCTGAGTTTTGTATTATGAGGTTCTAAGGTACCTAAGGTTTGTATTACTATGTTCTGCAGTAGCTGAAGTGTGTATTGTGATATTCTGCAGTAACTGAGGTACTATGAGGTTCTGCAGTAGCTGAGGTGTGTATTATGAGGTTCTGCAGTAGCTGAGGTGTGTATTATGAGATTCTGCAATAGCTGATGTGTGTATTATGAGGTTTTGCAGTAGATGTGGTGTGTATTATGAGGTTCTGCAGTAGCTGAGGTGTGTATTATGAGGTCCTGCAATAGCTATGGTTTATTATAATGTTCTGCAATAGTTGAGGTGTGTATTATGATGTTCTTCAGCAGCTGAAGTGTATTCTGAGCTTCTCCAGCAGCTGTAGTATATTTTGAGGTTCTGCAGCAGCTGAAGTTTATTTTGAGGTTCTACACCAGCTAAAGTATATTATGAGGTTCTGCAGCAGCTGAGGTGTGTATTAGGAGATTTGTGTGTGGGCCAAACGCATACTGTAGATACACAGACATACATATATGACATACTTACACTCTAGCACACACACACACACACACGACTATAGACTTTTCACTTCCTAGTGTTGCTACTGTATGTCAGGGGTGATGTGGGGACATGTGACGGTTCTGTCACCACTGTGGATGTGATGTGAGGTAGACTATTGCAGTACATACGAGGACACAGAATTTCTCCTCTGTCACTTTCAATGCTGGAATGAATGATAGAGGTTAGTGTTGGGGTAGATACAAACAGCCAATGAGTGTGTAGTGGGCAGGTAGAGGGCAGGGCTGGACACTAAGGCCGAAGATGGCGCTACCTTTGGCTGTGAGCTTAGGAAAAAAAAACCACAAAGCTGCCTGCTCTGGTAGAGCCAGATGTAAACACATTGGGTGCAGGGATTGAAGAAAAATTCATGAAGAATAAAAGGTAGAAGCAAAAAACAAAATGTATAGAGGTGTTCTATATTGCAATACACTACAGATTAGCTTAAAAAAAATTGAATTTTGGGGTCGGCCAACCTCTTTAATCTTACACCGGGGTTACACTTGCGTGTGCAATGCGAGAAACTCGGGCGAGTCTCTCGCATCAATACCCGGCACTGGCGCCAGCATTCGGGACTGGAGCATTCACCTGTATAGAAATACATGCTGTTAGAATCTGTTTTGTTTTTACCATTCGCCATCTTGTGGTTTTCTGGCTGCTGGTCTTTTTCCCCTGGTGCTGGGCTGTCTTGGTCAGGTGATTGTAACACCCTTTATTACCCAGCACCTGCCTCCCATTCCTTGCTGGACAACAGTGTTAATCCGCTAGAGTTCTGGCTGGGTGCTTTGATAGCTTTCTGTGTTTGATATTGTGCAGTTCTGGGATCTCTGGTTCTGCTATCTTTTGTTTCTGTTTCCAGTTTGTTTCCGCAGCCTTCTCTGTGTTTCCTATTAGGAGGTGACCTGTTTTTATACCCAGTCCTTAGATCTTTTAGGGACCTCCTTCCCCTTATTTATAGGTCTTTGCTGAGTATAGATTAGGATCGTCGGTGGGTCTATTCGCAAGGAATGGGTCGTCCACTCCATCGTAGGGTTTCAGCCTAGTCTTATTGCAGGGTCAGCTTTCCCCATCTCTCCTAGTTCTGTGCTGCACTTTCGTAACACATGCAGCCGTACACTCCGGTCCCAAGTGCCGGCGGCAATGCCGGGTATTGATGCGTGAGTTTCCAGCATTGCACACGCAAGTGTGATACTGGCCTTTTAGAAATGCTGTGGATGAACATGAAGTGAGCAGTTCATGGGAGAAAACCCAGCAGCATAGCAGAGTTTAAGCTGTTTTGTTGAGAGAAATGGGCTAAAATGTCTCCAAGACAATGTGTAGCGCTAATTAACAAATACCAGATATGTTTAGATTCAGCTATTACTACCCAAACAGGTCACACTAGATATTGAAAGTAAAGCTTTTCCTACTTTGCCACTCACAGACATGTAATATTGGTTCATATTCCTCATTTAAAGGACATCTGTCCTTAGGATCAGCCATCCTAAGCTGTTAATAATCACATAGAAAACTTAATAAAATGATACCATGATATCTGCGATCCGATGTCTTATTCCAGAGAAATCCACATTTTTCTTAATATGTAAATGAGCTGTTCCAGACTATGGGCCAGATATAGATCTCCCTGAGAATCTGCCTCCAGAATTTTTTTTAAATGAAAGGGGAAGTTACCAGTGTGTGACATGTAGATCAGGAGAGCAGACTGTCAGTCATTACATGTCTCACACTGGTACCACCCCCTTAAAATTAATGTAAGCTCTGTGGGCATATTCTCATGCAAATCTGTATTTTATTCAATTTTCTATGACCTGCAAATAGACAGTTTAGGAGGGCTAATCCTACTGACAGATGTGTTAACTCATTTACATATTAAGAAAAATGTAGATTTCTTTAAAATATGACATTGAATCGCAGACATCAAGCTATCTTATTTAGCTTTCTATAATCATATAGATTGCTTAGGAAGGTTGATGAATGAATGATAAAGTCCAATATTTTTTGCCCATGTGAATGATTTGGTTTACTTTGGTTCTCCTTATGTACTTTTAGGACTTGTATGAAAATCTCATACAGTTTCATGTCAAATTTATGCAGAAATATAGAAAATTTGAAAGGGTTTAAAAACTTTCAGTCACTGTTATTTAGATCAATTACCGTTTTTTTGCTAACTATGAAAAAGTTTTGATTCATATTCATAAATTCTCAAAGTGCAGGATAATTGCAGAAATTTCTATAACTGAAAATGTATTCCACATATCTGAAATGGGATTGTTCTGCAACATGTTCATGGATTCAAATCAATGAGACAGAATCAGAGATGCCAAGAAACAAATATTCTGCATTTGAACATATCTTTACATTCCCATGTGTTTTCTATCTGTACATGTTTGATGCTGCATCTCACTATATTCTTGACGCAGAGCCATAATTAGGCTTTCCTTCAGCTGTTTGCTGTTCATTCCTGAGTGTAATTATCTAGGTCAAGGGGTCTAAGGTTCTCCTTGTAGACGCTGCCAAGTGGGCACAAGCAGACAGGCGCAATCAGACTTTTATGCCATGCAACTCTGCTCAGGGTATTTAATGCCAAGTGGACACGTAAAATTGGATGCCCTGCAATTTTGCTCTGGGTATTTAAATATTCAACTAGCCTCTTCAGAGAAGAAGAGTACTTTAATTTTTTGTGCCACTACTGGCTGCAACAATCCTAAAAGTCAACATCAACCTGTCACTAGTCTCTCACCAAGCCAAATAAGACCTCCTGTTTTGCACTGTTGAGGGGCAAAAACCCCAAAACACATATCTGCAAAGGTAATGTCTGGTTTGAATTCTTATCCCAAGTCATGAGGGAAGGCTTGTTAAAGGGGTCATTTTGACTTTTAGGATTGCTGCATCCAATAGGAGTGCAATCCTATTCTTCTCTAAAGATGTACTTGCATATCAAGGTCAAAGCACAGTTGTTTTACTTTCTGGGTTACTTGCGATGCCAACCTACCAATCAGTGCCAACCCCAAATATCTCTTTTCTGTAAAAAAATAAACATGGACCAAAATTAAATAGATATATTTTATAATTTGCATCTATCCAAATGAAGGTTTCATGCATAAAAGGATCTTACTGCAGCATGCTATACTCATTTTTTTGAAGCTAATCCTTTGACTATGCTTTAATCATAATTTAGTGAAGTTCAAAAAGTAAAATAAAGCTATGCTAAACCATTTTAGGATAGCTTCATACAAAGCAATTTTGGAAAATATGCTATTGCAGTTTTACATCAAAAGTTTCAATGATGTTTTTTGCAAATAGCGCTGTGACAGAAACCTATCTGTTGATCCTTTGCTAGGTGAAGAGAATGGGGCATCAGACTGTGCTGCTCGCCTGTCAGGATAATGTACCAGAGAAGTCCAAGTAGATGTAATAGAGAATAGACTTTATTTCTACGCATTTCGTGGTGATCACACCACTTCCTCAAGACAGGCTATATGATGCCCCATTCTCTTCAACTAGCAAAGTATCATCATATCAGGACTAAGTGCAGTGGCTGTGTCTCATACAACCATAATAGGTGGGTGAATTTATATTATATCTCACGAATATTCCCTTTATCTCGGATAAGACCCTATGTGTGCTCTACTGTATATTCCTTCTAGCTACCTAGAAATCTATCTGTTGGCATATACAACTATGTTAAAAACATCTATTTTGCATGCTGCATCTGAGATCCAAAAACAGTACAAAATAGTGGAAAGTATTTTTAATGCCAAACTATAGGCTCATCTAATGGTAGACATGTCTGATTCATTGAGAGGCACATGCAGGAGCAAGGCACAAGTGGCGTGCACATCTGTGTGCACCTCACCCCAAATCCTATTCCAGTCTCTGCTGGAGAAATATATGTGGAGAAGTGAATGCTCTCCTGTCCAGCAACAGCTCTGCCTACATTAAGAATGACAAAAGTCACAATGTTTGCACAGTCTTGAGTTACACCAAAAGTTTTTAACTTTTCAACGCTTTTTACACTTGTCTGGCATAAAAACTTCGATGAATTTGCCCCTAAATCTTTACAAAGCTAAACTAAATGGATTGGATCTAGAATAAAAGGTATATGCTCTAAGACAAATAGTTTATGACACATGAATCTAGTAATCGCAGACTAAGATCTTGATTTTTATGATGTGAAAGGAGAAAAAGGGGAATTTACCATTTATCTTGCTGGGAGTGACATTTTCTGTGACACGTTTATCGTTTTTTACGATGAGACACTGATGGCCAAACTCACATTCCCTGGTTTACGTTTTGCAGAATTGAGTTCTTATCTTTGTGTTCTGTTGTATTTGTATATATAAAAGTAGATGCTAGTGTTGAAGTTTTGGTGCTGGTAATTACTGGTGCATTGTTGTTGACGTCTCAAAATTAATGGTAAACGTGAATGAAAATTATTTGACATAACGGTACATCAAAATTACTTTTTGGTTTCTAATTCAGAATTCAGACTTTGAAACTTATTGGTTCCATTCACAGTTGAGTTATGACTTCCGTATTTAAAAGAGTCAGTTTAATGATGGATTTGTTTTCAAATCAGCATCGGGACCAATCTTAATGAATCTTTTTGGTGTCCACAGTGAATCATGGTGGTGGTAGTATGTCCTTACCTGTGACTTCATGAGTGATGTACTGCTCTATATTGAAAGACAATGCTCCCATTGCTTCGTGCCCTTGATAGACATGCATTTTTATAACATGACAATGATCTAAAACATACATCTGTTGCGTTTCTGAAGAAGAAAAGGGTGAAAATGAGTCAATGGCCATGTATTGTCTCCTGATCTGAACACAATTGAACACCTATAGGAACTTTTCAAGAGACAAGTTGAGCATCGCTTACTATGCAGCATTTAGGCTCTTAAGGTCGTTCTCGATGAAAGTAAAAAAAATAGATGTTGCAATATGTGGCCAACTTGTTCATACCATGCCTGGAAAACGTGATGTTGTTCTTAAAAAAATGTAGATCATATAAAGTACTAGAAGTAGTAGCTTTTCATATGGGGTGTATTAATTTTTCCATAAACTAATTTGACTAAAACTGAAGATTTCTGAAAATTATATTACTGACCTTACTTTTATGTTATGGGTTAAACAATGTTCAATGAAACTCAATTTTGTAAAACTTTTGGAAATGTTTCATGTGTTCAGTAAGAAATTAATTAAAGTCTTACTTTCCAAAGGTAAGTACTCATCTCATTTTTGCTGAACATTGTGTGTATATGCAGTTGTGTGAAAAAATGTTTGCCTCCTTCTTGATTTCCTATTGTTTTGCATGTTTGTCACATTTAAATGTCTCAGATCGCCAAACAAATTTAAATATTAGACAAAGATACAATTAATCACAAAATGCATTTTCTAAATTAAGGTCTTTATTATTAAGGGAAAATGTGATTACCTATCCCTTAAAACATAAATTGTGGTTTATCACATCTTTAGGAAGGCGAGTTCAAATTCCCTAGCCACACACAGACCCGAATACTGCCACACCTGTTCTCAATGAAGAAATCACTTAAATAGTACTTGCCTGACAAAATGAAGTAGGCCAAAAGATTATCAATAAACAATAATAAATAAATAAATAACTAATTGAGATATAGCAGTCTTTGAAAGGTTATAAAGCCATTTCTAAAGTTGTGGGACTCCAGTGAAGCACAGTGAGAGCCATTATCAACAAATGGCAAAAACATAGAATAGTGGTGAACCTTCCCAAAAGTGGCTGGCTGACCAAATTCACCCCAAGAGCACAGCAATGACTCATCCACATCTATTCCCCCTCCAGCCTCCAGCTGGCTGTCATCTACCGCCGCCCAGAACTAGCCATCTCCACCTTTCTTGACAACTTCCCCACCTGACTACTTCATTTTCTCTCTGTTGATATCCCCACTATCATCATGGGTAATTTCAATAACCCCATTGACACTTCCATCTCAGCTGCCTCTAAAATTTATCACTGACTGCCTCCTTTGGCCTAACTCAATGGTCCTCTGAGGCTACTCACAAAGATGGCCACACGCTGGACCTCATCTTCACCCACCTCTGCTCCCTTACTAATCTCATTATCACACCCCTTCCCCTGTCTGACCACAACCTACTGACATTCCATTCCTTCTCCTCTCCTAGTGTGCAACCCCCACTCCACAAACTCACTCACCCTGGCAGAAATCTCTGACATCTCAACTTACAATCACTCTCTGAGTCCCTTTTCCCTCTTACAGACATAGCCTCCCTTCATGATACAGATGCTGCTGCCACTTTTTATAACACCACAATAACAGCAACACTCGATTCGGCCGCCCCGCTCATGCATAGCAAAACTCATACACTCAACAGGCAGCCCTGGCTGACCAGCCTAACCAAAGAACTGAGACGGGCTTCCAGGATCACTGAGCAGAGATGGAAGCGATCCTGCTCTGCTGACCACTTCACTGCATACAAGCAGTCCCTCGCCAGCTTCAAGTCCACGCTCACTGCCACAAAACAAAATTACTTCTCATCTCTCATATCCTCCCTGTCTCACAACCCTAAACAGCTTTTCAACACTTTCAATTCTCTACTCCGTCGCCCTGCACCCCCTCCCTCCCCTCTCATTTCTGCTGAACACTTTGCCTCTTTCTTTAAACAGAAGATCGATACGACCAGCACCCACTGACCCTCTTAGCTTCTCAACCCTGCTCCTCCAAAACCAGCTTCTTCACCATGACAGAAGTTCAGCTCTCCACCCTCCTGTCAAGATCACACCTCACCACCTGCACACTGGATCCGCTCCTATCCTACCTCATCCCTAACCTTTCCACGGTCTTCATCCCAACCCTAATCCACCTCTTCAACCTCTCACTCACAACAGATGTTTTCCCCTCATCCTTCAAGCATTCCAAGATCACACCCATCCTCAAAAAGCCCTCCCTCGACCTATCCTCTGTGTCTAGCTATCACCCAATATCTCTTCTCCCTTATGCCTCCAAATTACTGGAGCAACATGTCCATCTTGAACTGTCCTCCCACCTTTCCTCCTGCTCCCTCTTTGGTCAGTTACAATCTGGCTTCCGACCCCATCACTCAACTGAAACTGCCCTAACTAAAGTCACCAATGACCTACTAACTGCTAGGAGCAAGTGACACTACTCTGTCCTCCTTCTCCTGGACCTGTCTTCTGCCTTCAACACTGTGGACCACACACCCTTCTTCTACAGAACCTCTCATCTCTTGGCATCAAATACTTGGCCCTATACTGGATCTCGTCATATCTGACAGACCGAACTTTCAGTGTCTCCCTCCCCATGACCTCCTCCTCACTTCGCCCCTTGTCAGTTGGTGTTCCTCAGGGCTCTGTTCTAGGACCCCTACTCTTCTCCATCTACACCTTCCACCTTGGACAGCTCACAGAATCACACTGTATGCAGTACCATCTCTACACTGATGACACGCAGATCTACCTATCCAGACCTGACCTCACCTCCTTACTTACCAAAATCTCGCACTGCCTGTCTGCTATTTCAGCCTTCTTATCTGCTCACTTTCTAAAACTAAACATGGACAAAACAGAATTCATCATCTTTCCCCCATCTGACTCTACCCCTCCACCAGGCCTATCCATCAATGTCAATGGCTGCTCACTTTCCCCAGTCCCACATGCCCAGTGCCTCAGGGTGATCCTCGACTCTGCCCTCTCTTTCAAGCCACATATCCAAGCCCTTGCCTCCTCTTGCTGTCTTAAACTCTAAATTTTTTCCCAGATCTGCGCATTCCTTGACTGTGACACCACAAAAACACTAGTGCATGCCCTTATCATCTCCTGCCCTGACTACTGCAATCTCCTACTCTCTGGACTCCCCTCTAGCACTCTAGCACTACTCCAATCCATCCTACACTCTGCTGCCTGACTAATCTACCTGTCTCCCCACTATTCCCTAGCCTCTCCTCTATGCCAAGCCCTTCACTGGCTTCCTATCGCCCAGAGACTCCAGTTCAAAACCCTCACAATGACATACAAAGCCATCCACCACCTATCTCCTCATACATCTGTGACATGGTCTCCCGGTACCTACCTACACGCAACCTCCTATCCTCTCAAGACCTCCGCTCTCATCTCTTCTTCCCACAACTGCATCTAAGACTTCTCCCTTGCTTCCCCCATACTCTGAAACTCTCTACCCCAACACATCAGACTCTCACCTAACATAGAAACCTTCAAAAAGAACCTGAAGACTCACCTCTTCTGACAAGCCTATAGCCTGCAGTGATCCTCAACCTACTGAACCACCGCACAACCAGCCCTACCCTCTCCTAGTGTATCCTCACCCATCCCCTGCAGACTGTGAGCCCTCGCGGGCAGGGTCCTCCCTCCTTATGTACCTGTGTGCCTTGTTTTTTGCTCATGTTTAATGTATTTGTCTATATTTGCCCTGTATTCACATGTAAAGCGCCATGGAATAAATGGCGCTATAAAAATGTATAATAAAATAATAATAATAATACAAGAGGTCACAAAAGACCCCACAACAACATCCAAAAAACTGCAGGCCTCACTTGCTTTAGTTAAGTTCAGTGTTGATGACTCCACCGTAAGAGACTGGGCGAGTTCCAAGATGAAAACCACTGCTGAGCAATAAGAACATAAAGGCTTGACTCAGATTTTTCCAGAAAACATTTTGATGATCCTTAAGACTTTTGGGAGAATACTCTATGGACTAACGAGACAAAAGTTGAACTTTTTGGAAGGTGTATGTCCCATTAAATCTGGTGGAAAAGTATCACAGTATTTCAAAAAGGAACATCATACCAACAGTAAAATATGGTGGTGGTAGTGTAATGGTATGGGGCTGTTTGGCTGTTTCAGGACCGGGAAGACTTCTTGTGGCAAATGAAACCATGAATCCTGAAGGAGAATGTCCGGCCATCTGTTTGTGTTCTCAAGCTGAAGCACACATGAGTTATGCAGCAGTACAATGATCCAAAACACACCAAGTCCACCTCTGAATGGCCTAAGAAGAAAAAAATAAGACTCTGGAGTAGCCCAGTCAAAGTCCTGACCATAATCTGATTGAGATGCTGTGGCATGACCTTAAAAACGGTGGTTCATTCTCAGAAACCTTCCAATGTGGCTGAATTACTATGATTTGGAAAAGAAAGAGCCAAAATCCTCCAGATCATTGTAAAAGACTTATTGCCAGTTATTGCAAATGCTTGATTGCAGTTTTTGCTGCTAAGGGTGGCCCAAACAGTTATTAGCTTCATTTTTTCACACAGGACCCTGTAGATTTGGATTTCTTGTTCCCTTAATAATAAAGACCTTCATTTAAAAATTGTGTTTTGTGGTTTCTTGTGTTATCGTTGTCTAATATTTAAATCTGTTTGGTGATCTGAGATATTTAAGTGTAACAAGCATGCAAAAGAATAGGAAATCAGGAAGGGGCAAACACTTTTCACACAACTGTATATATATATCTATATATATAGATATATATAGACATTGAATAGTTACATTTATTATTTGTGCTACGATTCTGGGAAATCTCTTATCTGGAAAAATAAATCCATTCTAGGAAATAATATTGGCAGCATATCTGTGTGAAAGACATGCAGCTGAGTCCATGAAACTTGCTTCTATTGTATAATTGGTTTTAGAGTAATAATTAACTTGAGCTTGGATGTTTATCACAAGTTGGATGGAATTTTAGTGTGGAATGGATTGATTTCTTCGATCAACCTTGTAACATTCTGTTTGATTCAGAAAGTGAAATGCTGGAAATAAATACAATGTTGCATATTGTATATAAAAATATGCAATGTCACTAGAAATATAATGTGCTAGGTTTGTGGCATAGGACAATAGCTGTAGCATTATGTCTTGTATTAAAGGCTAGAAGAAAAGACGCGTGTGAACTGTGATGAATAGATGTAGAGATCTTTTTTTTTTTACAAAAAAATCTCAGACAAAGGAATTAAAATGACTGCAAAGTATAATGTAGCTTCGAAATCTGTTTCTGTCTAGCAGAAGAAAGATAAATGTGCATCTACTGTCTGACCACCAGCTTTTTCTTACTTCAGGTAAATTGCTCTTACAGTTGTTTGAGAAGGTTTCTGTTTTCTAATGCCAGCTTGCTGATAATTTTCTATGGTATAATTACTAATCTTATAAATGATGATGCCATGATCACTAGGAGAATTACTTCACTTCAGTGTTTCCTTTTTGAACCTAGTTGATGACTCAATGATTCTACCACAATATGGACATTTTTCACGTCATCAGTCCCAATCTTATCATTAAAGGGAATCTATCACCAGGTTTTTGAAAAGTCATCTGAGAGCACCATGATGTAGAAAAAGAGACCCTGATTCCAATGATGTGTCACGTAGTTTACCCAGTGCTGCAGTTCTAACAGTCAGAGTTGTTAGCTGCAGCATGCAGCAGAACTCCAAGAGATAACCCCACCCACACCAGGCTCTGTATGCACATTGTGTATAGACAGTGAGCTGATTATCACAGAAGGGGGCGAAGTCAGAGCAGGGCTCACATGCTGATGTAGTTGCTGTAGTCTGAGCAGTGATAAGGTCCTAGTGATAAAACCTTCATTATAAGTAAATAACTGTACTCGGACCAGATATCATCTCCCCACTAACCAAAATCCCACAATATCTGTCCGCTATTTCATCCTTCTCTGCTAGATTTCTAAAATGTAACATGGACAAAACAGGATTCATCTTTCCCCATCTCACTTGACTCTCCCAACAAACCTATCCATTACAGTAAATGGCTGCTCACTCTCCCAAGTCCCACAAGCTCGCTGCCTCGGTGTAATCCTTGACCCTGATCTCGCCAAACCACATATCCAAGCCCTTTCCACTTCCTGCCTACTTCAACGCAAAAACAGCTCCTGGATCTCTACATTCCTCAACCTAGAATCTGCAAAAACCCTAGTCCATGCCCTCATCATCTCTCACCTTGAATACTGCAACCTCCTGCTCTGTGGCCTCCCCTCTAACACTCTCGCACCCCTCCAATCTTTTCTAAACTCAGCTGCCTGACTAATCCACCTGTCCCCCTGCTAATCCCCAGCCTCTCCCCTCTGTCAATCCCTTCATTGGCTCCCCATTACCCAAAGACTCCAGTTCAAAACCCCAACCATGGTATACAAAGCCACAACCTGTCTCCTCCATACATCTGTGACCTTGTCTCCTTGTACTTACCTGCACGCAACCTCTGATCCTCTCATGCTCTCCTTCTCTACTCCCCTCTTATCTCCTCTTCCCACAATCGCATACAAGATTTCTCCTGTGCATCCCCCCTCCTCTGGAACTCTCTACCACAACATATCAGACTCTCACCTACTGTGGAAACCTTCAAAAAGAGCCTGAAGACCTACCTCTTCTAACAAGCCTACAACCTGCAGTAACCACCGATCGACCAAACCGCTGCACGACCAGCTCTATCCTCACCTACTGTATTCTCACCCATCCCTTGTAGATTGTGAGCCTTCGCTGGCAGGGTCCTCGCTCCTCCTGTACCAGTTGTGACTTGTATTGATTAAGATTATTGTACCTGTTTTTCTATTATGTATACCCCTCCTCACATGTAAAGCGCCATGGAACAAATGGAGCTATAATAATAATAAATAATAATAATAATAAGTGACACATTGCTAAATTCAGTGTTTTAATCCCTATTTCATGATGTCTTCAGATTATATAGCTAAAACCTGCTGACAGATTTCCTCTAAATGTTATACTCAGTAGGGTTTACCAGGATTTTGGACAAAAGTCTGCAGTGACTTTATGTACACACACTGTCACGATTCTGCAGTATTGCTGAAGTGAGCCAGCGATCGCATGACTTCATGTATGCGATCTTCATGCTCATTGACTAAATGCACTCAGTTCCTTTCCATAGAAGGGAAATGGGAGAAGGTGAACACATTTAGTTGGCACGTGACCACAAGTATGCAACATGCAAGCAGTCATGTGATTGTCCATTCATCAGCAATGCCCTGGAATCATGACAGCGTGCACACCGTGTGCTGTCACGTTTCATCAGCCTGCAATCACAGAAAGTGATTTCTTGAAGAAGCATTTTGCAATCATATTATTTAGCATTGTGTACTCATACTTGCATTTTTTCCGTTCCACACAATTAATCTCTTTTCTATTAGGTGTATGACATCACATGAATAAAAACAAACTGGTTGAATCCTTCTAAGAGCTATCTAGAAACAGGAAGTCTCTTTTTCCTGCATGAGTAATCATTAGAATTACTGTTCTGTCTCACTGCAAAGTCCCTGGCAGGAAGGAGGACCGGAGCAGCTGGATCAGGAGTTGAGATGAGGAGATGGAGCTGGACTGCCAGGGACTTTGCAGTGATGTAAAATTGTAGTTCTAATGCTGACTCATGAAGGGAAAATAGACCACGGCTCTACCTGGAGCTTAGACTGTTTCATCTAGTCTATTTTTAACCCCTCTGTGACCTTTGACGTACTATCCCGTCGAGGTGACCTGGGCCTATCTGACCCTTGACGGGATAGTACGTCATAGCCGATCGGCCGCGCTCACGGGGGGAGCGCGGCCGATCGCGGCCGGGTGTCAGCTGCATATCGCAGCTGACATCCGGCACTATGTGCCAGGAGCGGTCACGGACCGCCCCCGGCACATTAACCCCCGGCACACCGCGATCAAACATGATCGCGATGTGCCGGCGATGCAGGGAAGCATCGCGCAGGGAGAGGGCTCCCTGCGGGCTTCCCTGAGCCCCCCGCAGCAACGCGATGTGATCGCGCTGCTGCGAGGGTCTTACCTCCCTCCCTGCCTGCTCCAGACCCGGATCCAAGATGGCCGCGGATCCGGGTCCTGCAGGGAGGGAGGTGGCTTCACAGAAGCCTGCTCAGAGCAGGCACTGTGAAGCAGCCTGCACTTCAATCAGATCGGTGAGCTGTCAGAGTGCTATGCAAACTGGCAGATCACCGATCTGTATTGTCCCCCCCTGGGGCAAAGTAAAAAAGTAAAAAAAAAAATTTCCAAATGTGTAAAAAAAAATAAAAAAAAATATTCCAAAATAATGAAAAAAAAAAAATATATTATTCCCATAAATACATTTCTTTACCTAAATATAAAAAAAACAAAACAATAAAAGTACACATATTTAGTATCGCCGCGTCCGTAACGACCCGACCTATAAAACTGGCCCACTTGTTAACCCCTTCAGTAAACACCGTAAGAAAAAAAAAAAAAAAACGAGGCAAAAAACAACGCTTTATTATCATACCGCCGAACAAAAAGTGGAATAACACGCGATCAAAAAGACAGATATAAATAACCATGGTACCGCTGAAAGCGTCATCTTGTCCCGCAAATAACGAGCCACCATACAGCATCATCAGCAGAAAAATAAAAAAAGTTATAGTCCTGAGAATAAAGCGATGCAAAAATAATTATTTTTTCCATAAAATAGTTTTTATCGTATAAAAGCGCCAAAACATAAAAAAAATAATATAAATGAGATATCACTGTAATCGTACTGACCCGAAGAATAAAACTGCTTTATCAATTTTACCAAACGCGGAACGGTATAAACGCCTCCCCCAAAAGAAATTCATGAATAGCTGGTTTTTGGTCATTCTGCCTCACAAAAATTGGAATAAAAAGCGATCAAAAAATGTGACGTGCCCAAAAATGTTACCAATAAAAACGTCAACTCGTCCCGCAAAAAACAAGACCTCACATGACTCTGTGGACCAAAATATGGAAAATTTATAGCTCTCAAAATGTGGTAACGCAAAAAATATGTTTTGCAATAAAAAGCGTCTTTCAGTGTGTGACGGCTGCCAATCATAAAAATCCGCTAAAAAACCCGCTATAAAAGTAAATCAAACCCCCCTTCATCACCCCCTTAGTTAGGGAAAAATAAAAAAAATGTATTTATTTCCATTTTCCCATTAGGGTTAGGGTTAGGGCTAGGGCTTGGGTTAAGGCTACCGTTAGGGTTGGGGCTAAAGTTAGGGTTAGGGTTGGAGCTAAAGTTACGGTTAGGGTTTAGATTACATTTACGGTTGGGAATAGGGTTGGGATTAGGGTTAGGGGTGTGTCAGGGTTAGAGGTGTGGTTAGGGTTACTGTTGGGATTAGGGTTAGGGGTGTGTTTGGATTAGGGTTTCAGTTATAATTGGGGGGTTTCCACTGTTTCGGCACATCAGGGGCTCTCCAAACGCGACATGGCGTCCGATCTCAATTCCAGCCAATTCTGCGTTGAAAAAGTAAAACAGTGCTCCTTCCCTTCCGAGCTCTCCCGTGTGCCCAAACAGGGGTTTACCCCAACATATGGGGTATCAGCGTACTCAGGACGAATAGAACAACAACCTTTGGGGTCCAATTTCTCCTGTTACCCCTAGGAAAATACAAAACTGGGGGCTAAAAAATAATTTTTGTGGGAAAAAAAAGGATTTTTTATTTTCACGGCTCTGCGTTATAAACTGTAGTGAAACACTTGGGGGTTCAAAGTTCTTACAACACATCTAGATAAGTTCCTTGGGGGGTCTAGTTTCCAAAATGGGGTCAATTGTGCGGGGCTTCTACTGTTTAGGTACATTAGGGGCTCTGCAAACGCAATGTGACGCCTGCAGACCATTCCATCTAAGTCTGCATTCCAAATGGCGCTCCTTCCCTTCCGAGCCCTCCCATGCATCCAAACGGTGGTTCCCCCCACATATGGGGTATCAGCGCACTCAGGACAAATTGGACAACAACTTTTGGGGTCCAATTTCTCTTGTTACCCTCGGGAAAATACAAAACTGGGGGCTGAAAAATAATTTTTGTGGGAAAAAATTTTTGTTTTATTTTTACGGCTCTGCATTATAAACTTCTGTGAAGCCCTTGGTGGGTCAAAGCGCTCATCACACATCTAGATAAGTTCCTTAGGGGGTCTACTTTCCAACATGGTGTCACTTGTGGGGGGTTTCTACTGTTTAGGTACATTAGGGGCTCTGCAAACGCAATGTGACGCCTGCAGACCATTCCATCTAAGTCTGCATTCCAAATGGCGCTCCTTCCTTTCCGAGCCCTCCCATGCGCCCAAACAGTGGTTCTCCCCACATATGGTATATCATCGCATTCAGGACAACTTGGACAACAGATTTTGGGGTCCAATTTCTCCTGCTACCCTCGGGAAAATACAAAACTGGGGGCTAAAAAAATAATTTTTGTGGGAAAAAATTTTTGTTTTATTTTTATGGCTCTGCATTATTAACTTCTGTGAAGCCCTTGGTGGGTCAAAGCGCTCAAAACACATCTAGATAAGTTCCTTAGGGGGTCTACTTTCCAAAATGGTGTCACTTGTGGGGGGTTTCAATGTTTAGGCACATCAGTGGCTCTCCAAACGCAACATGGCGTCCCATCTCAATTCCTGTCAATTTTGCATTGAAAAGTCAAACGGTGCTACTTCCCTTCCGAGCTCTCCCATGCGCCCAAACAGTGGTTTATCGCCACATATGGGGTATCAGCGTACTCAGGACAAATTGTGCAACAACTGTTGGGGTCCAATTTCTTCTCTTACCCTTGGGAAAATAAAAAATTGGGGGCGAAAAATAATTTTTGTGAAAAAATATGATTTTTTATTTTTACGGTTCTGCATTATAAACTTCTGTGAAGTACTTGGTGGGTCAAAGTGCTCACCACACCTCTAGATAAGTTCCTTAGGGGGTCTACTTTCCAAAATGGTGTCACTTGTGGGGGGTTTCAATGTTTAGGCACATCAGGGGCTCCCCAAACGCAACATGGCGTCCCATCTCAATTCCAGTCAATTTTGCATTGAAAAGTCAAACGGTGCTACTTCCCTTCCGAGCTCTCCCATGCGCCCAAACAGTGGTTTATCGCCACATATGGGGTATCAGCGTACTCAGGACAAATTGTACAACAACTTTTGGGGTCCAATTTCTTCTCTTACCCTTGGGAAAATAAAAAATTGGGGGCGAAAAATAATTTTTGTGAAAAATATGATTTTTTATTTTTACGGTTCTGCATTATAAACTTCTGTGAAGTACTTGGTGGGTCAAAGTGCTCACCACACCTCTAGATAAGTTCCTTATGGGGTCTACTTTCCAAAATGGTATCACTTGTGGGGGGTTTCAATGTTTAGGCACATCAGGGGCTCCCCAAACGCAACATGGCGTCCCATCTCAATTCCAGTCAATTTTGCATTGAAAAGTCAAATGGCGCTCCTTCGCTTCCGAGCTCTGTCATGCGCCCAAACAGTGGTTTACCCCCACATATGGGGTATCGGCGTACTCAGGACAAATTGTACAACAAATTTTGGGGTCCATTTTCTCCTGTTACCCTTGGTAAAATAAAACAAATTGGAGCTGAAGTAAATTTTTTGTGAAAAAAAGTTAAATGTTCATTTTTATTTAAACATTCCAAAAATTCCTGTGAAGCACCAGAAGGGTTAATAAACTTCTTGAATATGGTTTTGAGCACCTTGAGGGGTGCAGTTTTTAGAATGGTGTCACACATGGGTATTTTCTATCATATAGACCCCTCAAAATGACTTCAAATGAGATGTGGTCCCTAAAAAAAAATGGTGTTGTAAAAATGAGAAATTGCTGGTCAACTTTTAACCCTTATAACTCCCTAACAAAAAAAAATTTTGGTTCCAAAATTGTGCTGATGTAAAGTAGGCATGTGGGAAATGTTACTTATTAAGTATTTTGCATGACATATCTCTGTGATTTAAGGGCATAAAAATTCAAAGTTGGAAAATTGCAAAATTTTCAAAATTTTCGCCAAATTTCCATTTTTTCTGCAAATAAACGCAGGTAATATCAAAGAAATTTTACCACTATCATGAAGTACAATATGTCACGAGAAAACAATGTCAGAATCGCCAAGATCCGTTGAAGCGTTCCAGAGTTATAACCTCATAAAGGGACAGTGGTCAGAATTGTAAAAATTGGCCCGGTCATTAACGTGCAAACCACCCTTGGGGGTGAAGGGGTTAATCATGTGATGTCATAAACTTATACGAAAAGAGAAGAATTAACTAGATAAAAGGGCAAAATTAGCAATTGTAAGTAAATAGTGTAATACAAGATGATGACTAAAATACAGTGCCTTGCGAATGTATTCACCCCCTTGCCATTTTTTTCGCATTTTTCTACATCAAAACAACCTGGATTTTTAGTTTTTTTTAAGGTTTGCATCAGTTCATGCAAAGAACATGCCTACAACTATGAAAATAGTGTTTTCTTGTGTTTGTAAAGCAAACAACAAATACGACAAAATCACTGAAAACTTCAGTGTGCATAGCTATTCAACCCTAAGGTCAGTACTTTGTGGAGCCTCCGTTTGCAGCAATAACAGCCGTAAGTCGCTTTGGATTATTCAGGGCATTTTATTTCCTTCAACTATGTGAACACCATAGTGGGTTGAAAGTACACACCCAAAAAGCTTCAAGAAATGAAATGCCCAGTTGAATGGTAAATAATTTACCACATAAGGCATTAATTTTGGCACCCTACAGTATATCTACACAATGGGAGAGGAGAAAATAAAAACTGGTAAAACATTTTTATCTACATTCCTGCTACTATATGCAATCCTGTATAGGTTATAAGATCAAAAATTGTGAAAGATCCTTTTTAAGAATAAACAGATGTGGTGATGTGACTTCAGATTAATTATACATTCTAATGAAACCTTTATAATTAAATTACTCAACAATATAATTTTGTTCTTTGAGCTGATACTTTAGGAAATAAAGTTTGCAACTAAACAACAATTTTTGCCAACCCATTATATTTGTTATATGAGCTTAACCTTAGCTTGGTTATGATCAATGACTTCAGTTTCCTCTCCTTTCTGTACCAATCTGTTACTGTTATTTTGTTCATTGTAATATATATTTGTATTTTGTAATTAACACATTTACAGCACCATGGAATCAATCGTGCTCTAAAATAGACAAAATAATAATAATAATAATAATAATAATAATGTAGGGACACAGTCCCTAGTTCAAGTGATGTGTCACTTACTGGGCCACTTGCTGTACTTTTGATAACATTTTGGTTCTGCTGACGATTCCAATTCTCTGAATGCTGAGCTCTGTTAAACACTGTCCACCACTGATGTACAATGTGCATAAGCAGGAAACTGCCAATCAGTGGTGAGGGTTAGGGTTCTACAGAGCTTATGATTATAGAGAACTGCATGAAAGCAAGTTACTTGTCCTTTGGTGATAATCACCTGCTTATAAACTAGTGATTATATCAAAACTACAGCAAACATCCCAGTAAGGGACACAACACTGGAATCAGAGTCTCTGTCTCTATATTATACTGCTCTTAGGGTTGGTGGCAATAATCTGGTGACAGGTTCCCTTTAAGCAGGGAGATATAAAAGAAAGTTAGACACATAGAAAGTCCTTCATTAACAGTAGAGTCTATGATCTCATATATTTTGACATCCATATTCTTCTATCTAATATATGAAGCTGAATATATGTGTGTGTGTATGATGTGTGTATGTCCGGCATTGGCATCTGCACCGTCGCAGCTACAGCCACAAAATTTTGCACAGTCACACGTCTGGACCCCGAGAGCGTCATAGGATATGTTGTGAGGTGAACACCACGCGCAAAACTCACCATGCGCAAAACTTGCTGCACACAACTTGCTACACTAACCTGTCACATGCAACTCGACACACAAAAAGTTGCTACACGCATGTCGCCACACAAAACTCATCTCACAAAAGTCGCTACATGCATGTCGCCACACGCAACTCAACACACACAACGTGACACATGAAACTCGCCCTAAAACACACAAGTCTGGTATTATCCTTCAAAAATAAAAATCTGATTAATAAGCAGACAAACTACAAGAGCAACAAATGTACCATATAGGAAATACGGCAGCTGTCAGTCACATGACCTGTCTATTATGTGTATGTATGAGCTAATATATACTGCCAGGGGGGGGCTTCCTGTTGGCTGGGGATTTGTCAGGCTGCCAATTTAGCTTACAAATACTGAGGTAAAAATACTGACCAAATAATGTGTGAACGAGGTCTAACACAGGAGGAGATGACACACAGATGTATACTATATACAGGAGGAGATGACACACAGGTATATACTATATACAGGGGAGATGACACACAGGTATATACTATATACAGGAGGAGATGACACACAGGTATATACTATATACAGGAGGAGATGACATACAGGTATATACTATATACAGGAGGAGAGGACATACAGGTATATACTATATGCAGGAGGAGATGACATACAGGTACATACTATATACTGGGGAGATGACACACAGGTATATACTATATACAGGAGGAGATGACTTACAGGTATGTACTATATACAGGAGGAGATGACATACAGTTATATACTATATACAGGAGGAGATGACACACAGGTATATACTATATACAGGAGGAGATGACATACAGGTATATACTATATAAAAGAGGAGATGACACATAGGTATATACAGGAGGAGATGACATACAGCAGGTATATACTATATACAGGGGAGATGACATACAGGTATATACTTTATACAGGAGATGACATACAGGTATATACTTTATACAGGAGATGACATACAGGTATATAAAATATATAGGAGGAGATTACATACAGGTATATATTATATACAGAAGAGATGACATACAGGTATATACTATATACAGGAGATGACATACAGGTATATACTATATATATATATATATATATATATATATATATATATATATATATATATATATAGGAGGAGATGACATACAGGTATATACTATATACAGAAGAGATGACATACAGGTATATTCTATATACCGGAGGAGATGACACATAGTTATATACAATATACAGGAGGAGATGACATACAGCAGGTATATTCTATTTACAGGGGAGATGAAATACAGGTATATACTATATACAGGGGAAATGACCTACAGGTATATACTATACAAGAGTTGACGTACAGGTGTATACTATATATAAGGAAGATGACAAACAGGTATATACTATATACAGGAGGAGATGACATACAGCAGGTATATACTATTTACAGGGGAGATGACATACAGGTATATACTATAAACAGGAGATGACATACAGGTGTATACTATATATAAGGGAGAAGACAAACATGTATATACTGAGGAGAAAATGAGAGGTGTGAGGTGAAAATGAGAGGTGTGAGGTGAAAATGAAAAGGTGTGAGTGCAAAATTAGAGGAGTGAGGGACAATAGTGGAGTGATCAGAAAATAACGTGAGGTCAAAATGACAAGTGTTAGGGGGGAATAAGAGGAGTGAGTGGTAAATGAGAGGAGTGAGGGGGGAAATAAGAGGAGTGAGGTGCTAAATGAGAGGGGTGATGGTAAAATAAGAGAAGTGAGGTGCTATAACTAACCACAGATATTTACTATGCCCAGGCAACGCTGGGCTCTTCAGCTAGTTTCCTATATAAAAGGATTTATGGCAAAATGGACCCATCAAGCTGTGCTTTGATCCATTACAGAATGGATTTCTCAAATATGTTAAGCGTAAAATGATTCAAGCTACACTCACTGGCCACTTTATTAGGTACACCTGTCCAACTTCTTGTTAACACTTAATTTCTAATCAGCCAATCACATGGCGGCAACTCAGTGCATTTAGGCATGTAGACATGGTCAAGACAATCTCCTGCAGTTAAAACCGAGCATCAGTATGGGGAAGAAAGGTGATTTGAGTGCCTTTGAACGTGGCATGGTTGTTGGTGCCAGAAGGGCTGGTCTGAGTATTTCAGAAACTGCTGATCTACTGGGATTTTCACGCACAACCATCTCTAGGGTTTACTGAGAATGGCCCGAAAAAGAAAAAAAATCCAGAGAGCGGCAGTTCTGTGGGCGGAAATGCCTTGTTGATGCCAGAGGTCAGAGGAGAATGGGCAGACTGGTTCGAGCTGATAGAAAGGCAACAGTGACTCAAATCGCCACCCGTTACAACCAAGGTAGGCCTAAGAGCATCTCTGAACGCACAGTGCATCGAACTTTGAGGCAGATGGGCTACAGCAGCAGAAGACCACACCGGGTACCACTCCTTTCAGCTAAGAACAGGAAACTGAGGCTACAATTTGTACAAGCTCATCGAAATTGGACAGTAGAAGATTGGAAAAACGTTGCTTGGTCTGATGAGTCTCGATTTCTGCTGCGACATTCAGATGGTAGGGTCAGAATTTGGCGTAAACAACATGAAAGCATGGATCCATCCTGCCTTGTATGGAGCATCTTTGGGATGTGCAGCCGACAAATCTGCGGCAACTGTGTGATGCCATCATGTCAATATGGACCAAAATCTCTGAGGAATGCTTCCAGCACCTTGTTGAATCTATGCCACGAAGAATTGAGGCAGTTCTGAAGGCAAAAGGGGGTCCAACCTGTTACTAGCATGGTGTACCTAATAAAGTGGCCAGTGAGTGTATAACATCAGTGTCAATAGAGGCAAAGACTTAATAGCTTTGAGCTCATGTGGTCAAAACTTCGTCAACATGTTATTATTTTGAAATAAAGTATATACTCTTATAAGCTAGCAGTGGTTTTCTATTCAGTCCTGTGTACACTAAATTAATGTTCTTGTTTAGTGTTTGTGCATGGAATATGAGATGACAATCCATAGTTTATATCAAACTTCTTTTTATACCTTGTATAAGCTGCTGTGATTTCAAATAAAAGAAGTAATTTATGCTTGAGAAACAACCATTTACCAAATGTGAGCATTCTGCATGTTCCTAAATGCCCGTCAATCTCTCAAAACGCAGGTAATTAAATAGATTTATCACCAGACTGGTCTCTCAGCAACTTTCCCGTTCTCTGTAGTATTAGTTTTCTAAAACACAGATATTTGTGCTTTGTAGATGTAGAAAAAAGACTGCGTTTATACAGTATATGGAAGCCCATCTGCATTAAATAAAATTTTACTGCACTTCTGCTGTGCTGGATAATTTAGCTATAACATTTTATTTGGCTTCCTGGAAAATATTTTGTTTGCCAAATTGCTACACAATCAGTTTGGCCTGAAGTTTCAATAGCATGCGCCTGTTAGTGCAACTACATGTATTCTGTATATTTAATCTACTTTCATAAAATATAGGTGTTGGATCTATTTTAAATTTATCTCTGACCTTGAGCTAAATCTAAAAACAATTCCACAACCTTTGTCTATTGGCACAATGTGGACTGGGGAAAGGGTAATAGGATTACAATTATGTGCCACACATCTGGGGTTGGCACTGACAGCTTGGGGCCCCTGTGCAAAAAACATGTCTGGGCCCCCCTCCTTTTTTGGTGACACACACACACACATATATATATATATATATATATATATATATATATATATATATATATATATATATATATACTGTGTGTATCTTACATAGTCTCCTTTATTATATATATTGCTGTCCCTTATTGCACAGTGCTGTCTCTTGTTATGTAGAGCTCTGTCCCTTACACATCGGATTTTATAGAGCCCTGTCTTTATTATGTATTGACCTCTCCTGTTAGGCCAGGGTCACACTACCATAAAATATGGACGAGTGCTATGCGAGAAAACATTGCATAGCACTCGGACCAGTGTAACTCTATGGGGCAGCTCACATCTCAATATTTTTTCTCAGGCGTATTCAACATGCGTGTAAAATCGCAGCATGCTGCGATTGTATGTGTATATCGTCTGAGACTCGCCAATGCAAGCCTATGGGTGCGAGAAAAACTCTGACACCACATGGACCATTCATCTAGCTTGAGATAAATACTCACACATTTTCCTCATTTCAGCCCATTGAGCCATTAAATTCAATGGGGAAAAGCAGTGAGAAATGTAGAGCCATACACATTATACAGATGTCATACGGATACATTGGTGCGAGAAAATCGCATCATCGAATTGCAAACGCATTACACACGGATGACCATATGGAGAACACTTGTGAGACTCTCAGCAAGGAGACTCGGAACGATTTTTCATACGTTAAGTGTGACTCCAGCCTTAGATACATAATGCAATGGTGACTAATGGAGCATGGGAAAACTTCTATTCTAATGGAGGAGCTGATGGACTTTAGAGAGAATTATGTAATAAAAGAGGGCGCTGTGAATAGCAAAAATAACAAGAATACACTGTGTAAGGGTCATTCCTATATATAACAAGACATAATACTATGTAATAATGGAATAGCACTGTACATAATAGCAGAAGAAGCTACATAATAAGGGACAACACCATATATAACCAGAGAGGATGATACGTAATAAGGGATGGTATTATACATAATAAAAAAGAAACATTGTAACTAAGTATAGCACTATACATCATAAGTGAGTACACTATATATACTAAGGGACTGTACTATACATAATAAGTGAATACATTATATACTAAGGGACTGTGCTATATATAATAAGTAAGGACACTATATACTAAAGGACTGTGCTATACATAATAAGTGAGTACACTATGTACTAAGGGACTGTGTTGTGAATGGACCTATAAAACTCTACGAGTCTGAATGCTGTCCGATATAAAAAATCTGGCATCACAGAGACATATCACTCAAATGTGAGAATGCAGCCTAAGGGTACCGTCACACATTGAAATTTCCATCGCTACGACGTTACGATTCGTGACGTTCTAGCGATATCGTTACGATATCGCAGTGTCTGACAGCCTACTGCGATCAGACACCCTGCTGAGAATCGTACGTCGTAGCAGATCGTTTGGAACTTTCTTTCGTCGCTTGATCACCCGCTGACATCGCTGGATCGTTGTGTGTGACAGCGATCCAGCGATGTCTTCGCTTGTAACCAGGGTAAACATCGGGTAACTAAGCGCAGGGCCGCGCTTAGTAACCCGATGTTTACCCTGGTTACAAGCGTAAACGTAAAAAAACAAACCGTACATACTCACCCGTCGGTGTCCTTCAGGTCCCTTGCCGTCTGCTTCCTGCTCTGAGTGCCGGCCGGAAAGTGAGAGCAGATCACAGCGGTGCTGCGCTCTGCTCTCACTGTACGGCTGCACTCAGAGCAGGAAGCAGACGGCAAGGGACCTGAAGGACACCGGCGGGTGAGTATGTACTGTTTGTTTTTTTACGTTTACGCTGGTAACCAGGGTAAACATCGGGTTACTAAGCGCGGCCCTGCGCTTAGTTACCCGATGCTTACCCTGGTTACCCGGGGACTTCGGCATCTCTCCAGCGCCGTGATTGCAACGTGTGACCGCAGTCTACGACGCTGAAGCGATGATGATACGACGCTGCGACGTCACGAATCGTGCCGTCGCAGCGATGAAAATTTCAATGTGTGACGGTACCCTAAGGGATTTTACAGATAACAGTATCTCTCCATGTCACACAGTACAGATACAGAATAATCCGGGAACTTATCGCTAACGGCTCATCTCATTACAGTCAATTTCTGGTGCTTCTTCTCCACTTGGTCAGACCTTCTTGTTGACATCTCCCAGTCACAACTCGTCTTTTCATGATGATTGTTGCAGCCCTGAAAATAACAAGGTCATATATATTGTATATTGTATACATGCATGTATATCCCCCTGAATACAGATATGTACTCCACCATTACTATAGTATTAGCCACCCACCAATCAAAATATAAAGTGATAAGCAGCACTGTGCCCTCCCATTAACAATAATCTCCACCCACTAAATATAAATTATTCAGTCTGTGGCTCTCCCCAATTATTTTTAAGACTATGTGCACACGCTGCATTTTTGTTACACAAATGATGCAAGGTTTTACAGTAAAAGCAAGTGAAAGAGATCCCTGAAGTCTCATGCGCACGTTGCTTATTTTTTCCTTGCAGATTTGCATCCAATTAAAATCAGCATAATGTCAATTCTTGCAGCGTAATACACAATTACTAATGAGTAGGGAAAATATGCAGCAAATGCATGTCAAAATCGTGGCAAAAAATGTATTTTTTGCAGTGCTTTTCCTGCCAACACATTAGGATATGCAGCGCAATTTTCGCTTGAAAATCCTGAGTGTGTGCACATTGACTTAGTCCCTGTCCTGTCTCCGCCATCATTCATTATAAGTCCTTAATAGCATCATAATGAATTTGGGGGCGGGAGAAGACATTTTTAGGTACTGAGCATTCTCCGCCACCTCCCAATTCATTACAAGTCCCTGATAGCGTCTTCTCCCACCTTATAGCCTCCTCTTCCACTCCCCAATAAATTTTAAGTTCCTGATAGCATCACAATGAATTGTGAAATGGGGAGAACGCCAACAGGGACTTGGCACCCTTTCCACCACCCATATCTTTCATCCTCTACTTCCTCCCCCTGTTTGTAAACCCTCCTTCCTGCCATCTCAATTCTCCACCCTTCTCATTGGCATCTCCCCAACCTACATCATTGTCCTCTCCCCTATCTCCATCATTGCCTTCTCCACCTCCATCATGGTCTTCTCCGCACCTCCACCATTGTCCTGTCCCTCACCTCCATCATTGTCCTTCCTCCACCTCCATCATTGTTCTCCCCCACCTCCATCATTGTTTTCTCCTACCTCATCATTGCCTTCTCCCCCACCTCCATCATTACCTTCAACCCCACCTCCATCACTGTTCTTTCCCCACCTCCATCATTGCCATCTCCAGCACCACTATTATCGTCCTCCCTCACTTCTATCATTGTGTTTCCCACCTTCATAATTGTTCTCCCCTACCTCCATCATTGCCCTCTCCCCCACCACCATCACTGTCCTCCGCCATCCCCATCATTGTCCTCTCCACCATCCACAACATTTTTCTCTTCTCCCCAACCACCCTTGATTGTCATGGACCTTCTCCCCAGTGTATTCTTTAAAAAAAAACAAATACCACCACTCACATACCACCGCTCACCTCTCCATCCGTTCCCCAGCAGCATCTTTGTTTCTGACACAGGCACTCTCTGCTGCTTGCTGACATCATCCAGCCATGCGTTCCTGTTTCAGACAGAAAGCACCAGGCAGGAAGTAGAGGATGGATTCCTGCAACTCTGTTCCACTGCCATTTTCTCCTGTAGGCAGCAGAGCTGCAGGGATTGCTCCCTGCCCACCGCACATGAGGGCAATATGTCCATGGTCCCTCCGGAGCCTTGGGTACTGAGAAACAGGCCAGATTGCCTTGATTACTAGCCACCCTGCAAGGGCCCCCCTGCACCTCCGGACTCCGATGCAGCTGCACAGACGGTATGTCCGGCCCTGCCACACATGATATTTATATTGCTACATAGAACATTTTTGGATAAAACACAAATTCATATGTATTGCTTGGAATTTCAAGATGTCAGTGCAAATACTATGGTATGTAGCTTACAATTTATCTCACTTGTAGAATTTTGCATATTTTTTATATTATCTATACAGCAAATATTAACTATTCCTTTCTAAAATTATAAAATAAGTTCTGGCATCAGTTTCCTTCTGGTGTTTCTTTATCATGCTGAAGGGAAAGAACAATGAATTGTCACATACTGTGTATATTGTAATGAAATGTTATACAGTAGAGTTCCATTAAGTTCACATGTTATGTCACTTGTAATTTATGTCATTTCTAATAGTTATTATGCTGCTTACACGTTTAAATTTAGGCATTAAGTTTTCCGTTTTCCTGCCCATTCCTAATTGCGAAAATTAGGATTTTACCAGAATTTAGGGGAATGGGGAAATGATCCTACAAATTCCTATGGAAATGTTTACAGTTTTGCTGCATTACAACCTTCAATAAAAAAGGATTTAAATTTTCATTTTAAATAATACACTATAACAAAATAGTCAAAATTGTTTCAGTGGAGTGAAAAAATATATTATTTAGATAATACATAATTAAGTAAAGCCTAAAATAGTAGTGAGTTCATTTTTAGTCAAGCCATTTGCTTTAGGGTCTGTTTAAACCAATCAACTTCATAAGTCACATCATTCGTTGATTAATGTCCCCCTGAGAGCAATCAAAGTGCCACATTATCTGTCTCTTGGTCTTCAACACCATTAAGCAAGCAAACATGAAGACAAGAGAGCTCTTCAAACAGGTCAAACATGGAGAAGAAAAGACTAGGATTGGGTAATAAAAAATATCCTAAACTTTGAACATACTTTTGTACTATGAAAAAACATAAGAAAACATGATTGGAGATCACCAAACTACATGTTCACTGGTCATTCTATACGGCACCAGAACATTTATCATGCACCCACATAAGTATAATAACTCATGAATATATCATTTATCAGGAGGACAATGAGTCAATAATTTATACCAACCATATTGTTTAAATTTAACAAATGTTTTTATTCAATAACATCAATTATAACCATTATAAAAAAACATTATAAAAAAGTACATGGGTCGCATATATCATGTGAATCACATCAAAGTGTTAAATATGACCCAGGAAAGAACGTGCAGGACAGAAATAAATGAACTGTTTGTAGTTATTTCAATGATTCATACTAAGTGATGTGATGTGCCTGCTCAAATGAGTCTACTACTGGGTTGAAATTACAATCCCTCGTACTCGCAACGACATCACCCGTATCTCATAGTCCAAGCTCATAGTCAAGTAACCCCTTGACGCAGGCCGGAACGTGACTTTGGACCTGATTATGGGTAATTATTGCCACTAATATGGTATATATATAAGGAAATATGAGCTTGGACTATGAGATACAGGTGATGTCGTTGCGAGTACGAGGGATTGTAATTTCAACCCAGTAGTAGACTCATTTGAGCAGGCACATCACATCACTTAGTATGAATCATTGAAATAACTACAAACAGTTCATTTATTTCTGTCCTGCACGTTCTTTCCTGGGTCATATTTAACACTTTGAGGTGATTCACATGATATATGAGACCCATGTACTTTTTTATAATGGTTTTTTATAATGGTTATAATTGATGTTATTGAATAAAAACATTTGTTAAATTTAAACAATATGGTTGGTATAAATTATTGACTCATTGTCCTCCTGATAAATGATGTTCACTGGTCATATGGCACAAACCAACACTTCCCATAACTTCAAAAACAACATCCCAACAGTATAACGTGGTGGTTGCAATATCATGCTATGGGGATGCTTTTCATTGGCAAGAATTGCAAATACAAAGCAGGATTGAAGAACTGGTTTTAGTGAATTAAACCTCATTCATTTTTTCTCTATTGTATTCCAAAATGTATAGCATTAACGTGAAAGCTTTGCTTTATAGTAGTAACAGTAAACATGCTGTGTCTACTCTCGCTGTACTGTGAATGAGAGGTTTATTTGCATATTTTTAGCTCTAGGGAATGTGGCTTAAATATCCATATTATTGGTTCCATTTAGTGCGGCATAGTCTATAATGCTCTAAGTGTTGACTATATTGACAAATCCTGACAAGGTGATGGGTGATTTGTCTATGTCAGCATTCTGCTTTCTGTTCTAAGCACCAAGTGCATGTAAAACATTTAAAGCCTACAATACAAATATATGCAAAGTAGCATAAAGAAGATAATATCATCACTATATGCGATGAAAGAACTTGAGCTCTCTCTAAAAGCTAACAATTATTTAATGGTTTAAATAGAAAACATCTCCCCTGCCAATAGAATGTGTATTGAAAAAAATACACCATAACTTCCTGGCAAACTATTGGCCAGTAACAATTATTGAAGGACATTAAAAAAAAGAAATATAGAAGTGCTTATATATTGGTTTTCACTGTTTGTTAACATCTAGCCACAAATTATAATTTTACTGTTGTCATTGATCATTTGCAATTAATATTTTTTTATGTAAAAACATACAACCCTCAAGAAAACACTAGCTAGTACAATATAGAAAAATGCCAATAGCCACTAAAGGGTCATTCCCATCATAGAAAGTTGTAGTTTGATAACTAATACCAAGAACAGGGTTCTAAATTTCTTAAAGAATTAAGTAGTGGCTGCGTAGACATTTCATGGCTTCATTTTTTTCTCTATGTGAATGTAGAAGATACATAAACTTTGTACTCATCTTCCCGACAAGCCGTATGGAGAATTAAAGAAACTTTGACTACTGATTTAATTGATAATTTATTAGTATATGTCAATTTCACATTTTGTGTGTAAATAAACTATTAAAGAATTGTTATAAGGTCAAATACCTAAGTAAAGTTCTGAGGGGATAACTCAACTAAACATTTTTCTAGCTATCATATTTCTGTCAAATTCATATATGTACCAAATAATTGGACCAATAGCTTCCTATTTCATCATCATGTGGCAAGAAGGGATACCTGACTATAATAAATTTACTTTTTGTATTTCAATTTATACTCAACTTGAGCAAAAATCTAAATATCTCATTGCCAATTTGTAGAATATTTTAAGACTCACTCATACTTTCCTAGAAATTATTCTATCAAGCCACATGCTGGACTAATCTTTATACATTAACATTTAACACAACATGTATATTCCAATATTTGGAACATTTTGAACACTTAATTTTTAGAGAACACCCACAGAAAAGGCTGGAGAAAATTTTATGCAGATCTATAAAATTATGCTTTATATGGTTGATAAGAACGTTTCACAAAAAATATGTTTAGCAGGTATGCTTCAGATAAAGTTAAATTTATATTGCTTATCCATCCATTCAGGAAGCCTAATGGGTGTTTTTAGAGATTAATGAATTTGTAGAAATTATATTTGTTAGATTCGCCCAAATTCCAGTTTGTTCAACATGAATCAGTTTGCTGATAATAGCTGTATATTATACTCTGAGGTCTCTCTGGACTCATTAATAACCAAAGGGGTTAAAAATATATACAATGTTATACTCACCTCATCTCGTATCTGATCTATTGCTGGAGCAACCACATGGTCCTCCATTTGCTTGCTTAATACCTTCAGCTTCAGCCATCTCTTCCATTTTCAGTCTTCCTCAGTCTTTGGCAACTCCACTTTAGTGCCCACTAGGTCTCACACAACGTCATGACATCACTTAAGGGTTAGCAGGTAATGGATCGCGTCACTCCATAAACAAATTGGTGTGCAAGTAGGTTTCCAATCTGTAAGTCTAGATATTCGGAAAAAAAAACCGTGCCACTCAGTGGTATGCAGTGAAATTACGGAATTATTTATTCATGCAATCCAAAAATATTCAGAGCAACTAACGCTTCGACCCTGAACTGGGAACTTCATCAGAATGGAGCGGATTGCTGTGGGGATTATGAATGGTTATTTGCAAGCAGTGCTATAATGAATGTTGCTACCTTCACTAGATGTGTGTCATCACCATCTAAGGGCCTAAGTAGACCAAAGTAGACTATCTGCACCATCTAAGGGCCTGTCAGTGCTGGAGGGAAGAAGCAAGCCAGTGGAGGATGAGATGGGGAGCTGAAGTGCCAGGACAGGTGAGGGATGAGGTGAGATGAGGTGAATGTAATAGATTTTGACCCTTTCCCAGACCAAAAAATAAACAACCTAAATGATGAGCAGCAGGTCTCCATTTTACTTTATTCAAGCATATCAAATTGCAGAAAATCCGGGTTCTGTAGAATGCAACTTTTATTTTTCCAAACCTTCCACACAGTACATTAACTATATTATAATGCAGAAAGACATCTTGAAGAAGAAAACTGTAACTTGACATCTAATACAGATCACACCATTTAACATGCCAGGTTAGGTGTCAAATTATATTTTTCTGCATAAATATATGTTGTTACATTAAATGTGTATTATATTAAAAATTCTCCATCTGTAGGACAGCTGACCACACATATTAGGAGCAATAGAGATCTAGCATTGTAAAAATAGCACTATTCATAAAAAAAATCCTATAAATATAGGTAGCAATTGCAGTGCACTGTTCAGTATATTGTTTTTATTATCTTGATTTTTCACTTCAGAACAACATGTATCCCTCCATTGGTCAAACAACCTTTCTTGTTCCTACAAAGGTTAATTTTTGCACATTGTCTTTGTGCCGTGCTGGAAGTATTGAGCTGAAAAATGTATGACCATTCAGAAGTCTACAGTCAGAAACAAAATTCAAATAAATTGATTACTGTGTCACAGTCATTATTAAAAACTCTTTTGAAGCGTGACAGAAGCAGACTGGCTACATTATTATTCAAGTCACAGTCTAAACCTCCAGATGAAACTGTGAAGCCGCCATTTGTTGTACACGAGAAAAAAAACAAACATCCACAGCCAGATGTTATCTAATAGTTAATGTCCGAGATGTAGAGCTCTGATTTTAATACGCAGGTAATTACTATGATAATAACATATCAAACATCATCTCTAGTTTTGTTTTTATGAAAGTAATAATTCTGATTGTTTATTCTAAGTATTGTTTTATCAGCAACTCTGTATAAACTGCATCAGGATGATACTGACACCACAATGCTATACATCATAGGGGGAATAAAAAGAAGAGTCTATAGCATTACATGTTGTGTGTAAATTATGCAATATAGCATTACTATAGCATTATTAATTTATTAATGAGGTCTGTTTTTCTATTTTCTTCTAAACATAGGGAATGAGTTAAATGCCAAGAGGAAGAAAGAGAGAGAAGAAAGGGAGGTAAAGAGGGAAAGAGAGAGAGTGGGAGAGAAAGACATAGGGAGAGAGAACATTAAAGAGTAAGGAGGTATATATTTATTTATGTCCGTGCAAATATATAATTGTATATCTAAATATACAGTATAGATAGATTCAGGTATACACTGTGTTCAGCATAAGTCAGTACACCTCCTTTGAAAAGTAAGATTTTAATCAATATCTCTCTGATCACAAGATCAGTTTAAATTTTTTTTGACAAGGCCAAGTTTCGAAGAACATTTTTTAACCTATAACCCGCCTCCATGATTTTTAAGGCCAGCACCAACTCTTCTAGGCACTGAATGAACAAGTTGGTGACATATTGCAACATGTATCTTTTTCCATTCTTCAGCAACGACTTCTTTTAGAGCCTGGATGCTGCATAGAGAGTGATGATCAGTTTGATTCTTCAGAAATCCCCAAAGATGTTGGATTGGGGTCACACCAGGTTGCACACTTGGCCACTGAATCACTTTCACCCTGTTCATCTTCAGAAATGCAATGCCTGTTTTTGATCATTGCCATGGTGGAAAAGTGCATATCTACCAAGGGCATGAAGTGATGGTAGCATCTCTTTCAATATAGAGCAGTACATTTCTGAATTCATGATAATATTAACCACTTCAAAACCTATGATGCATAGGTATGTCATAGTTCACCTCCACCTCTTTGATACTGGCTCCAGCGCAAAGCCTGCATGTTTTCTCATGCATGACAGCTGATTTCATCAGCTGATATCTGCCCCTAACAGCTGCAGGTGGAATCGTGATCTACCTGTGGCTTTTAACATGTTAAATGCCACTGTCAATCTCTGTCAATGGCGTAACAAGAAATAAAATCAAAACGCCAGAATTAGGTTTTTTAGTTGCCGCAACATTGCACTAAATGCAATAACAGGCAATCAATACATCATATCCAACCCAAAATGGTATGAATGAAATGTCAGCTCAGCGCTCAAAAACTAAGCCCTTACCTACCCTCAGATCCCAAAAAATTGAGATGCTACAGGTCTTGGAAAATGGCGCTATTTATTTATTTTTATACAAATTTTAGATTTGTTTCATCATTTAAATAAAAAAGAGTATATTCATGTTTGGTATCTACAAAATTGTAATAACCTGGAGAATCATAATGGCAAATCAGTTTTAGTATTTAGTGAACACGGTAAAAAAACAATTGTGGAATTGTACTTTTTTTTGCAATTTCACCGCAATTGGAATTTTTTGGCCAGTTTTCCAGTGCACTATATGGTGAAATCAATGGTGTTGTCCAAAAGTACAACAAAAACAAAGCCATCGCATGGGCATATTGATGGAAAAATAAAAAAGTTATGGCATCCAAGGTGGTGAAGGGGGTTAATGAAATGTACCTCCATTACCCCAGGAGCACTAGTGCAGCACAACTGCTTGGGTTTTGCAATAATTCCACCCCTCTGCCCTGAGCTGACTGTGCAGTGATTGACAGCTCAGTTGTCCAGTTTAGTACAATGGCGTGCTAATCTGTCTGTGTTTTGATTGACAGCTCGGCTATCCAATCTGAGACTGGGAAGTGCTGAGCTCTCATCATGTGCTTTCAGTTTCCATAAATACAGGGGCATTCTGTAATGCTGTAGATAAGCCCCGATGTAACCTGAAAGATGAGAAATAAAGGTTAGATTATACTCACCCAGGGCCGGTCCCGATGCGATCCGGTCAGATGGGAGTCGCGTTCCAGGTCGAGCGCCTCCTATCTTCATTTGATGATGTCCTCTTCTTGTCTTCTTTCTGCTGCTCCAGTGCAGGCATACTTTGTCTGCCCTGTTGAGGGCAGAGCAAATTACTGCAGTGCGCAGGTGCCGGGAAAGGTCAGAGTGCCCCGGTGCCTGCGCACTTCAGTACTTTGTTCTGCCCTCAATAGGGCAGAAAAAGTACGCCTGCGCCAGAGCCGCTGCAAGAAGACAAGAGGACTTTATTGAATGAAGATAGGAGGCGCTGGACCCGGTTCACGATGCTCATCGGACCAGACCACACCGGGACCGCCCGTGGGTGAGTATAATCTAACCTTTATTTCTCATCTTTCAGGTTCCATTGGGGCTTATCTACAGCATTTCAGAATGCTGTAGATAAGCCCCTGATGCCGGTGGGCTTAGCTAAGATACGAATTTTGGGCTGACAGAGTCCCTTTAAAAGCCACAGGTGTATCGCGATTCCACACATAGCTGTTGCGGGCACATGTCAGCTGTATAAATCAGCTGACAAGTGCCTGGAAAGGTGCCTTCAATTTTGTATAAATCCCCAACAGTGTCACCAGAAAAGCACCATCAAACCTCCTCCTCCATGCTTCACGGTGGGAAGTCAAAGATCCCCAAAGATAAAAGTCTAAGGGAGTCAGATCCGAGAGACCTTGGTGGCCATTCAACTAGCCCATGATGACCAATCCACTTTCCAGGAAACTGTTCATTTAGGATTGCTCAGACCTGACACTCAAGATGGTGCACCACCACATTGTGGGTGTCAGGTCCTGGAAAGTGGATTGGTTGTCATGGGCCAGTTGTATGGCCACCAAGGTCTCCCAACCTGACCCCCTAAGACTTTTATCTTTGGGGTCATCTGAAGGCAATTGCGTATGCTGTGAAGATACGAGATGTGCAGCATCTGAAACAACGGATGCTGGAAGCCTGTGCTAGCATTTCTTCTGCGGTGCTGCTATCAGTGTGTCAAGAGTGGGAGAAGAGGGTTGCATTGACAATCCAACAAAATAGGCAGCACTTTGAACACATTTTATAAGTGGTCATAAACTTGTAAATAACTCATGAAAGTATAAAGTTATGTTAAAACCAAGCACACCATTGTTTTTATTGTCAAATTCTCAATAAGTTTTATGTGTCACATGACCCTCTTCCCATTGAAAAAAATAAAGTTGAATCCAAAATGGCCGATTTCAAAATGGCTGCCATGATCACCTCCCATCTTGAAATATTTCCCCCCTCTCATATACTAATGTGCCACAAACAGGAAGTTGATATCACCAACCATTCCCATTTTATTTAGGTGTATCCATATAAATGGCCCACCCTGTACATGGGGTTGGGACCATCAGTTGTGTTGTGCAGAAGTCTGGTGGATACATAGCTGATAGGCCTACTGACTAGACTCTTAGAATTTGTATTATGGCCAGAAAAAAGCAGCTAAGTAAAGAAAAACGAGTGGCCATCATTACTTTAAGAAATGAAGGTCAGTCAGTCCTAAAATTTGGGAAAACATTGAAAGTGTCCCCAAGTGCAGTGGCAAAAACCATCAAGCACTAAAAAGAAACTGGCTCACAAGAACTACCCCAGGAAAGGAAGACCAAGAGTCAGCTCTGCTTCTGAGGATAAGTTTATCCGAGTCATCAGCCTCAGAAATCGCAGGTTAACAGCAGCTCAGATTAGAGACCAGGTCAATGCGACACATAGTTCTAGCAGCATAGCAGCAGACACATCTCTACAACAACTTTTAAGAGAAGACTTTGTGTAGCAGGCCTTCATGGTAAAATAGCTGCTAGAAAACCACTGCTAAGGATAGGCAACAAGCAGAAAAGACTTGTTTGGGCTAAAGAACACAAGGAATGGACATTAGACCAGTGGAAATCTGTGATTTGGTCTGATGAGTCCAAATTTGTGATCTTTGGTTCCAACCACTGTCTTTGTACGACACAGAAAAGGTGAACGGATGAACTCTACATGCCTGGTTCCCACCATGAAGCATGGAGGAGGAGGTGTGATGGTGTGGGGTGCTTTGCTGGTGACACTGTTGGGGATTTTTTCAAAATTGAAGGCATACTGAAGCAGCATGGCTACCACATCATCTTGCAGCGGCATGCTATTCCATCCAGTTTGCGTTTAGTTGGACCATCATTTATTTTTCAACAGGACAATGACCCCAAACCACCTCCAGGCTGTGTAAGGGCTATTTGACCAAGAAGAAGAGTGATGGGGTGCTACACCAGATGACCTGGCCTCCACAGTCACCAGACCTGAACCCAATCGAGATGGTTTGGGGTGAGCTGGGCCGCAGAGTGAAGGCAAAAGGGCCAACAAGTGCTAAGCATCTCTGGGAACTCCATCAAGATTGTTGGAAGACCATTCCCGGTGACTACCTCTTGAAGCTCATCAAGAGAATGCCAAGAGTGTGCAAAGCAGTCATCAAAGCAAGTCATCAATATTCTAGGCTACTTTGAAGAACCTAGAATATAAGACATCATTTCAGTTGTTTCACACTTTTTTGTTAAGTTTATAATTCTACATGTGTTAATTCATAGTCTTGATGACTTCCGTGTGAATGTACAATTTTCATAGTCATGAAATACAGAAAAATCTTTAAATGAGAGGGTGTGTCCAAACTTTTGGTCAGTACTGTATATATATATATATATATATATATATATATATATAGTAGTCTAAAAGTTGGTGGACAGTATGTGTAATAGGGTTATGAAGGGGGAGATTTATAGCAACCAATCAGATTCCACTTTTTATTCTTCACAGACTCTCTGGAAAATGAAAGGTTGAATCTGATTGGTTGCTAAGAGCAACTGAGTTAGTTTCACAGATCCAGTTTTCACAGATAAATCTCCCCCAAATCGGTTTTCTTTTCAGATTAATTCAGATAACCCATAATGGCAAATAATTTAAATACAGATCAAATAAAATGGATTTTAAAAGAGTATTGGAAATCTCAAAATGCTGAAACAGTTAGAGCATATTGGTTGAAACATTTGGTACTCAATCCCCAAACCATTTACCGCATTCGTGACAAATTTGATTCGACCCAAAACAGCCTGTACAGAAAATAAGAAACAACTTGTTGCTGAAACATTTGTTCAGAGTCCAAAAAAGTCTACCAGAAGAGTCTCTTTAGAATTTGGAATTTCACAAGCTTCCATCATGCGAATCCTGTAATCTATTGGGTGGAAAGCTTATCGTCCATGTCTAATTCATGGTTTATTGGAGGATGATCAAGACAGGAGGCTGCAATTTAGTGAGATTATGCTTAATGAAATTGAAAAAAATCCAGAAATTTTAGATAACATTATGTGGAGTGATGAAGCTTCTTTCAAATTATCTGGCCATATTAACAAACAAATTGTATTTACTGGTATAATGAGAACGTGCATTTAACATTAGAGCAACAGCTAAATGAGCCTGGTGTCAATGTTTGGGGAGGTAATTCAAGTTTTGGTGTTTTTGGACCATTTTTTTATGGAACAGTCACAGGACATAAGTATCTAGAAATTCTAATGAATCAAGTTGTTCCCCAGTTACAGCAACAGCCTAATTCAAATAACCTTTATGTCAGGACTCTGAACATTTTTATTACCTTTTGTGCATTACTGCCCTTTTCCAAGATGGCGTCTTTGGTCTCATGTGCACTGTGTCTTCCCGCTATAAAACTCCACACCAGCCTTCAGTGCGTGATAGAGTATTCTGCCTTGCATCCAGCTCCTGACTCTGGTGACTCCCTGGCTATATACCTGCTCCTGTGAACCTGTGTGGTGATCCTGCTACTCTGCTCTGAGTTCCTGCTACATACACCAGTTCCAGTAATCCTCCTTCATCTGCTGCTCGTCTTTACTTCCATCTGCATTTGCTGGACGTGTAAGCTGTTTCTGCTCTGCAAGAACCTGAGACTATTACCCAGACCTCCCTGGTTGAGCTAAGATATTATTTGAACTGCCTTATAAGCATATCTATCTGTGTTTTGGACTAAGCAAGGACTTATTTGTGTCAAGTATCCTCAAGAATTATTGTGCTTCATAGACTTTCTGCATGATTGCATTTTCCTCTGAAGTTTCCTATAGACTGCTGAGCTGCATTTAATATTTGCACCAAGTGTTGTAGACTTGAGTTTCTCTCTGCACCTGTTTGAATCACCATGTGATAATATAGACTTTACCACTTATAAAACTGTGTCCTGTTGTTGTCTTGTTCCACGCAGAGTCTCCTGAGTTATCCCCTATAATTATTACTCTTTATTTCCAAAAAGAAGGGGCCCCTCCACATTATTCAAGAGTTGTCCCCGAGAATTTTGATGAAATATTTCCTAATAAATGGATTGGCCGAATAGGCCCACTTGATTAGCCGGCACGTTTACCAGACTAGACCCCAATGGATTTTTTCAGTGTCAGTGATTTGAAAAATTACATAAGAGATGCATTTCAAGAAATTAAAACCCAAAGAGACTTGTGCAAAAATGTTTTTCGAAGTGTAAGAGGCAGACTTCAAAGCTGTGCAAATTGCGATGGAAAACAGTTTAATCACCTGCGTTGATAAAATTTAAAGGCTTTTGTATTATTGTTCAGAATAAAATGTAATTGTCAATGTTCTGCTTGTGTTAGTAAATATAATTTTATGTATAAATTAAAATAAATGTTATTATTTTCTGTCCACCTACTTTTGGACCACCCTGTATATTACTGCTTACTTTTATCTAATGGATATAGAAAATACCTATATATGCCATGAAAAAAATGTTTGCCAAAGAGACTCCAAGATAGAATGTGCACAATATTGCACAAAGCGGAGTATGTGCAAAGCTCCAAAGAAGAATGAGCAAATTTTTAATTTTGAATGTAATTCAAAACAATACAGATGTTTTGGTCAATGCAACTGGGTCTTCAACAAACATATTGCAGATATATAAAGAGCATATGAAATAGCATTTGAAATACTGTTTGCTAATGTAGATGTGACAAATGTCATTAACCCCTCTCTGACCTTAGATGTACTATCCCGTCGAGGTGACCTGGGCCTCTCTGACCCTCAACGGGATTGTACGTCATAGCGATCGGCTACGCTCACGGGGGAGCGCAGCCGATCGCAGCCGGGTGTCAGCTGACTATCGCAGCTGACATCCGGCACTATGTGCCAGGAGTGGTCACGGACTGCCCCCGGCACATTAACTCCCGGCACACTGCTATCAAACATGATCGCAGTGTTCTGTCAGTATAGGGAAGCATTGCGTAGGGAGGGGGCTCCCTGCGTGCTTCCCTGAGACCTCCGGAGCAATGCGATGTGATCACGTTGCTCCGAGTGTCTCTTACCTCCTCCTCCCTGCAGCAGGCCCGGATCCAAAATGGCCGCGGCATCTGGGTCCTGCAGGGAGGTGGCTTCACAGCGCCTGCTCAGAGCAGGCGCCGGGAAGCCTGGAGCTGTGCACATCAGATCGCCGAATGTTATAGTGTAAAAAAAAAAATTCACATGTGTAAAAAAAAATTAAAAAAAATTCCCCAAAAAAATGCAAAAAAAAATATATTGTTCCTATAAATACATTTATCTAAATAAAAAAAACAATAAAAGTACACATATTTAGTATTGCCATGTCCGTAGTGACCTGACCTATAAAACTGTCCCACTGGTTAACCCATTCAGTGAACACCGTAAAAAAAAAAAAAACCGAGGCAAAAAACAACGCTTTATTATCATACCGCCAAACAAAAAGTGGAATAACACGCGATCAAAAAGATGGATATAAATAGCCATGGTACCACTGAAAACGTCATCTTGTCCCGCAAAAATCGAGCCACATACAGCGTCATCAAAGAAAAAATAAAAAAGTTATAGTCCTCAGAATAAGGCGATGCAAAAATAATTATTTTTTCTATAAAATAGTTTTATCGTATAAAAGCGCCAAAACATAAAAAAAGATATAAATGAGGTATCCCTGTAATCGTACTGACCCGAAGAATAAAACTGCTTTATCCACTTTACCAAACGCAGAACGGTATAAACGCCTCCCCCAAAAGAAATTCATGATTAGCTGGTTTTTGGTCATTCTGCCTCACAAAAATTGGAATAAAAAGCGATCAAAATATGTCACATGCCTGAAAATGTTACCAATAAAAATGTCAACTCATCCTGCAAAAAACAAGACCTCACATGACTCTGTGGACCAAAATATGGAAAAATTATAGCTCTTAAAATGTGGTAATGCCAAAAATATTTTGCCATAAAAAGCGTCTTTCAGTGTGTGACGGCTGCCAATCATAAAAATGCGCTAAAAAACCCGCTATAAAAGTAAATCAAACCCCCCTTCATCAACCCCTTAATTAGCGAAAAATTAAAAAATTAAAAAAAATGTTTTTATTTCCATTTTCCCATTAGGGCTAGGGTTACGGTTAGGGCTAGGGTTAGGGCTAGGGTTAGGGCAAGGGTTAGGGCTAGGGTTAGGGTTAGTGTTGGGGCTAGGGTTAAGGCTACAGTTAGGGTTGGGGCTAAAGTTAGGGTTAGGGTTTGGGCTAAAATTAGGGTTAGTGTTTGGATTACATTTACGGTTGGGAATAGGGTTGGGATTAGGGTTAGGGGTGTGTCAGGGTTAGGGGTGTGGTTAGGGTTACCATTGGGATTAGGGTTAGGGATGTGTTTGGATTAGGGTTTCAGTTATAATTGGGGGTTTCCACTGTTTAGGCACATCAGGGGCTCTCCAAACGCGACATGGCATCCGATCTCAATTCCAGCCAATTCTGCGTTGAAAAAGTAAAACAGTGCTCCTTCCCTTCCGAGCTCTCCCGTGCGCACAAACAGGGGTTTACCCCCATATATGGGGTATCAGCGTACTCAGGACAAATTGGACTACAACTTTTGGGGTCTAATTTCAACTGCTACTCTTGGAAAAATACAAAACTGGAGGCTAAAAAATAATTTTTGTGGAAAAAAAAAGAATTTTTATTTTCATGGCTCTGCGTTATGAACTGTAGTGAAACACTTGGGGGTTCAAAGTTCTCACATCACATCTAGATGAGTTCCTTAGGGGTCTACTTTCCAAAATGGTGTCGCTTGTGGGGGGTTTCAATGTTTAGGCACATCAGTGGCTCTCCAAATGCAACATGGCGTCCCATCTCAATTCCTGTCAATTTTGCATTGAAAAGTCAAACGGCGCTCATTCCCTTCCGAGCTCTCCCATGCGCCCAAACAGTGGTTTACCCCTACATATGGGGTATCAGCGTACTCAGGACAAATTGTATAACAACTATTGGTGTCCAATTTCTTCTCTTACTCTTGGGAAAATAAAAAAATGGGGGCGAAAAGATCATTTTTGTGAAAAAATATGATTTTTTATTTTTACGGCTCTGCATTATAAACTTCTGTGGACCACTTAATGGGTCAAAGTGCTCACAACACATCTAGATAAGTTCCTTAGGGGGTCTATTTTCCAAAATGGTGTCATTTGTTGGGAGTTTCAATGTTTAGGCATATCAGGGCTCTCCAAACGCAACATGGCATCCCATCTCAATTCCAGTCAATTTTGCATTGAAAAGTCAGATGGCGCTCCTTCGCTTCCGAGCTCTGCCATGCGCCCAAGAAGTGGTTTACCCCCACATATGGGGTATCGGCATACTCAGGACAAATTGCACAACAACTTTTGGGGTCCATTTTCTCCTGTCACCCTTGGTAAAATAAAACAAATTGGAGCTGAATTAAATTTTTGGTGAAAAAAAGTTAAATGTTCATTTTTATTTAAACATTCCAAAAATTCCTGTGAAACACCTGAAGGGTTAATAAACTTCTTGAATGTGGTTTTGAGCATCTTGAGGGGTGCAGTTTTTAGAATGTTGTCACACTTGGTTATTTTCTGTCATATAGACCCCTCAAAATTACTTCAAATGAGATGGGGTCCCTAAAAAAAAATGGTGTTGTAAAAATGAGAAATTGCTGGTCAACTTTTAACCCTTATAACTCCCAAACAAAAAAAATTGATTCCAAAATTGTGCTGATGTAAAGTAGACATGTGGGAAATGTTACTTATTAAGTGTTTTGTGTGACATATCTCTGTGGTTTAATTGCATAAAAATTCAAAGTTAGAAAATTGCAAAATTTTCGTCAAATTTCTGTTTTTTTCAAAAATAAACGCAGGTAATATCAAAGAAATTTTATCACTATCATGAAGTACAATATGTCTTGAGAAAACATTGTCAGGATCACCGGGATCCGTTCCAGAGTTATAACCTCATAAAGGGACAGTGGTCAGAATTATAAAAATTGGCCCAGTCATTAACGTGCAAACCACCCTTGGGGGTAAAGGGGTTAAAGATCATGTCCACTATTTTAGCATTGATATCCTATCCTTAGCTGAAACTAATTATATACTTCATAGAAAGTGTAATAGAAATGGGGCTGGTGCATTTAGCCCTACAGGCAATGACAATTTCCTTGCTCTATTTTTTCTGGACTGATCCACAGTCTGTAAATGATCATACCTGAAGATGAAATATTTGTAAAAAGATCATACTTTTTGAATTAACGCACTATGAGACACATTTTACCTTAGATAAAACAAAACGTAAATCAGACTACAGATTTAGCAAAGCACCATGCTACTTGCACCCAACCACAAATTCAAAATAATACTGCAGCGGCTGGGTGCAAACATGTGATTTGCCACTAGTTCATTTTCCAATGAAACCGCTCGTGATGTAAAAGTTTGAACTCATGGGTGCAGAGGCTCACCTACATTTTACCAATTTGCACAAGTATTAATTTTGGGGTTTGCCATGTTTAACCATTATATATCAACAATATATCAATACATTCTTTAGTGCAATGTGTTATTATTAAATGGAGATTATTTGTTGCAGAACATTTTGGTGTCAGTGAAATATTGCCATTTTAATACTATAAGAATATTTTCCTATACAGGTCCTTCTCAAAAAATTAGCATATAGTGTTAAATTTCATTATTTACCATAATGTAATGATTACAATTAAACTTTCATATATTATAGATTCATTATCCACCAACTGAAATTTGTCAGGTCTTTTATTGTTTTAATACTGATGATTTTGGCATACAACTCCTGAAAACCCAAAAAACCTGTCTCAATAAATTAGCATATCAAGAAAAGGTTCTCTAAACGACCTATTACCCTAATCTTCTGAATCAACTAATTAACTCTAAACACATGCAAAATATACCTGAGGCTTTTAAAAACTCCCTGCCTGGTTCATTACTCAAAACCCCCTTCATGGGTAAGACTAGCGACCTGACAGATGTCAAGAAGGCCATCATTGACACCCTCAAGCAAGAGGGTAAGACCCAGAAAGAAATTTCTCAACAAATAGGCTGTTCCCAGAGTGCTGTATCAAGGCACCTCAATGGTAAGTCTGTTGGAAGGAAACAATGTGGCAGAAAACGCTGTACAACGAGAAGAGGTGACCGGACCCTGAGGAAGATTGTGGAGAAGGACCGATTCCAGACCTTGGGGAACCTGAGGAAGCAGTGGACTGAGTCTGGTGTGGAAACATCCAGAGCCACCGTGCACAGGCGTGTGCAGGAAATGGGCTACAGGTGCCGCATTCCCCAGGTAAAGCCACTTTTGAACCATAAACAGCGGCAGAAGCGCCTGACCTGGGCTACAGAGAAGCAGCACTGGACTGTTGCTAAGTGGTCCCAAGTACTTTTTTCTGATGAAAGCAAATTTTGCATGTCATTCGGAAATCAAGGTGCCAGAGTCTGGAGGAAGACTGGGGAGAAGGAAATGCCAAAATGCCTGAAGTCCAGTGTCAAGTACCCACAGTCAGTGATGGTGTGGGGTGCCATGTCAGCTGCTGGTGTTGGTCCACTGTGTTTCATCAAGGGCAGGGTCAATGCAGCTAGCTATCAGGAGATTTTGGAGCACTTCATGCTTCCATCGGCTGAAATGCTTTATGGAGATGAAGATTTCATTTTTCAGCACGACCTGGCACCTGCTCACAGTGCCAAAACCACTGGTAAATGGTTTACTGACCATGGTATTACTGTGCTCAATTGGCCTGCCAACTCTCCTGACCTGAACCCCATAGAGAATCTGTGGGATATTGTGAAGAGAAAGTTGAGAGACGCAAGACCCAACACTCTGGATGAGCTTAAGGCCGCTATTGAAGCATCCTGGGCCTCCATAACATCTCAGCAGTGTCACAGGCTGATTGCCTCCATGCCACGCCGCATTGAAGCAGTCATTTCTGCCAAAGGATTCCCGACCAAGTATTGAGTGCATAACTGAACATTATTATTTGATGTTTTTTTTGTTTGTTATTAATAAACACTTTTATTTGATTGGACGGGTGAAATATGCTAATTTATTGAGACAGGTTTTTTGGGTTTTCAGGAGTTGTATGCCAAAATCATCAGTATTAAAACAATAAAAGACCTGACAAATTTCAGTTGGTGGATAATGAATCTATAATATATGAAAGTTTAATTGTAATCATTACATTATGGTAAATAATGAAATTTAACACTATATGCTAATTTTTTGAGATGGACCTGTATAAAATATTGCTGTTTTGGGTCTCAGTCTACTTTTATATGTCATGTCTTGTGTGTCTATCTTTCTGTATTTCTGGTGGTTGCCTCCTATATATATATATATGCTGTATACATTTTAGATGCCATTTTAATACATGTATAATATTTATTTAGTAAAGTAAAACTTAAAGTACATTCTCAATCAGTGAAAAGGTTATTAGGGTTAGAAAAACAGGATATCTTCCAAAAATATTACCGCACCTATCTAAAGGGTGTGTGTGGTATTTAGGCACAGCCCCAATGCCTTCCTGAAGCAATCCAGCTTATATAAAATGGTCAATTTGCACAAACTCCTACATTAACCCCTTCCTGACATCAGACGTACTATCCCGTCGAGGTGGGGTGGGCCCGTATGACCACCAACGGGATAGTACGTCATACGCGATCGGCCGCGCTCACGGAGGGAGCGCGGCCGATCGCGGCCGGGTGTCAGCTGCATATCGCAGCTGACATCTGGCACTATGTGCCAGGAGCAGTCACGGACCGCCCCCGGCACATTAACCCCCGGCACACGGCGATCAAACATGATCGCGGTGTACCGGCAGTATAGGGAAGCATCGCGCAGGGAGGGGGCTCCCTGCGGGCTTCCCTGAGAACCCCGGAGCAACGCGATGTGATCGCGTTGCTCCGAGGGTCTCCTACCTCCCTCCTCGCCGCAGGTCCCGGATCCAAGATGGCCGCGGCATCCGGGTCCTGCAGGGAGGGAGGTGGCTTACCGAGTGCCTGCTCAGAGCAGACACTTGGTAAGCCTGCAGCCCTGCACAGCAGATCGTCGATCTGACAGAGTGCTGTGCACACTGTCAGATCAATGATCTGTAATGTCCCCCCCTGGGACAAAGTAAAAAAGTTAAAAAAAAATTCCCCACATGTGTGTAAAAAAAAAATAAAAAAAATATCCTAAATAAAGAAAAAAAAAATATTATTCCCATAAATACATTTCTTTAGCTAAATAAAATAAAAAAAACAATAAAAGTACACATATTTAGTATCGCCGCGTCCGTAACGACCCAACCTATAATACTGCCCCACTAGTTAACCCCTTCAGTAAACATCGTAAGAAAAAAAAACGAGGCAAAAAACAACGCTTTATTATTATACCGCCGAACAAAAAGTGGAATAACACGCGATCAAAAAGACGCATATAAATAACCATGGTACCGCTAAAAACGTCATCTTGTCCCACAAAAAACGAGCCACAATACAGCATCATCAGCAAAAAATAAAAAAGTTATAGTCCTGAGAATAAAGCGATACCAAAATAATTATTTTTTCTATAAAATAGTTTTTATCGTATAAAAGCGCCAAAACATAAAAAAATGATATAAATGAGATAACGCTGTAATCGTACTGACTTGACGAATAAAACTGCTTTATCAATTTTACCAAACGCGGAACGGTATAAACGCCTCCCCCAAAAGAAATTCATGAATAGCTGGTTTTTGATCACTCTGCCTCACAAAAATCGGAATAAAAAGCGATCAAAAAATGCCACGTGGCCAAAAATGTTACCAATAAAAACGTCAATTCGACCCGCAAAAAACAAGATCTCACATGACTCTGTGGACTCAAATATGGAAAAATTACAGCTCTCAAAATGTGGTAACGCAAAAAATATTTTTTGCAATGAAAAGCGTCTTTCAGTGTGTGACGGCTGCCAATCATAAAAATCCGCTAAAAAACCCGCTTTAAAAGTAAATCAAACCCCCCTTCATCACCCCCTTAGTTTGGGAAAAATATAAAAATTAAAAAATGTATTTATTTCCATTTTCCCATTAGGGTTAGGGTTAGGGCTAGAGTTAGGACTAGAGTTAGGGCTAGGGTTAGGGTTAGGGTTAGGGCAAGGGTTAGGACTAGGGTTAGAGTTAGGGCTAGGGTGAGGGCTAGGGTTGGGGCTAGGGTTAGGGCTAGGGTTAGGGCAAGGGTTAGGGCTAGGGTTAGGGCTAGGGTTAGGGCTAGTGTTACGGCTAGTGTTAGGGCTAGTGATAGGGCTAGGGTTATTGCTAGGGTTAGGGCTAGGGTTAGGGTTGGGGCTAGGGTTGGGGCTACAGTTAGGGTTGGGGCTAAAGATAGGGTTAGGGTTTGGATTACATTTATGGTTGGGAATAGGGTTGGGTGTGTCTGGGTTAGAGGAGTGGTTAGGGTTACTGTTGGGATTGGGGTAGGGGGTGTGTTTGGATTAGGGTTTCAGTTATAATTGGGGGGTTTCCACTGTTTAGGCACATCAGGGGCTCTCCAAACGGGACATGGCATCCGATCTGAATTCCAGCCACTTGGGGGTTCAAAGTTCTCACAACACATCTAGATAAGTTCCTTGGGGGGTCTAGTTTCCAATCCATTTGTCTGCATTCCAAATGGTGCTCCTTCCCTTCCGAGCTCTGTCATGCGCCCAAACAGTGGTTCCCCCCCACATATGGGGTATCAGCGTACTCAGGACAAATTGTACAACAACTTTTGGGGTCCAATTTATCCTGATACCCTTGTGAAAATACAAAACTGGGAGCTAAAAAATCATTTTTGTGAAAAAAAAAAGAATTTTTATTTTCACGGCTCTGCGTTATAAACTGTAGTGAAACACTTGGGGGTTCAAAGCTCTCACAACACATCTAGATAAGTTCCTTGGGGGGGTCTAGTTTCCAATATGGGGTCACTTGTGGGGGGTTTGTACTGTTTGGGTACATCAGGGGCTCTGCAAATGCAACGTGACGCCTGCAGACCAATCCATTTAAGTCTGCATTCCAAATGGCGCTCCTTCCCTTCCGAGCTCTGTCATGCGCCCAAACAGTGGTTCCCCCCAACATATGGGGTATCAGCGTACTCAGGACAAATTGGACAACAATCTTTGGGGTCCAATTTATCCTGATACCCTTGTGAAAATACAAAACTGGGGGCTAAAAAATCATTTTGTGAAAAAAAAATAGAATTTTTATTTTCACGGCTCTGCGTTATAAACTGTAGTGAAACACTTGGGGGTTCAAAGCTCTCAAAACACATCTAGGTAAGTTCCTTAGGGGGTCTACTTTCCAAAATGGTGTCACTTGTGGGGGTTTTTAATGTTTAGGCACATCAGGGGCTCTCCAAACGCAACATGGCATCCCATCTTAATTCCAGTCAATTTTGCATTGAAAAGTAAAATAGCGCTCCTTCCCTTCCGAGCTCTGCTATGCGCCCAAACAGTGGTTTACCCCCACATATGGGGAATCGTCGTACTCAGGACAAATTGCACAACAACTTTTGTGGTCTAATTTCTTCTCTTACCCTTGGGGAAATAAAAAAATGGGGGCGAAAAGATAATTTCTGTGAAAAAATATGATTTTTTATTTTTATGGCTCTGCATTATAAACTTCTGTGAAGCACTTGTTGGGTCAAAGTGCTCAACACACATCTAGATAAGTTCCTTAAGGGGTCTACTTTCCAAAATGGTGTCACTTGTGGGGGGTTTCAATGTTTAGGCACATCAGGGGCTCTCCAAATGCAACATGGCGTCCCATCTCAATTCCAGTCATTTTTGCATTGAAAAGTCAAATGGCGCTCCTTCCCTTCTGAGCTCCGCCCTGCACCCAAACAATGGTTTACACCCACATATGGGGTATCAGCGTACTCAGGACAAATTGCACAACAATTTTTGGGGTCCAATTTCTTTTCTTACCCTTGGGAAAATAAAAAATTGGGGGCGAAAATATCATTTTTGTGAAAAAATATGATTTTTTATTTTTACGGCTCTGCATTATAAACTTCTGTGAAGCACTTGTTAGGTCAAAGTGCTCACCACACATCTAGATAAGATCCTTAGGGGGTCTACTTTCCAAAATGGTGTCACTTGTGGGGGATTTCAATGTTTAGGCACATCAGGGGCTCTCCAAATGCAACATGGCGTCCCATCTCAATTCCAGTCAATTTTGCATTGAAAAGTCAAATGGCGCTCCTTTCCTTCCGAGCTCTGCCATGCGCCCAAACAGTGGTTTACCCCCACATATGGGGTATCAGCGTACTCAGGACAAATTGTACAACAAATTTTGGGGTCTATTTTCTCCTGTTACCCTTGGTAAAATAAAACAAATTGGAGCTGAAATAAATTTTGTGTGAAAAAAAGTTAAATGTTCATTTTTATTTAAACATTCCAAAAATTCCTGTGAAACACCTAAAGGGTTAATAAACTTCTTGAAAGTGGTTTTGAGTACCTTGAGGGGTGCAGTTTTTAGAATGGTGTCACACTTGGGTATTTTCTATCATATAGACCCCTCAAAATGACTTCAAATGAGATGTGGTCCCTAAAAAAAAATGGTGTTGTAAAAATGAGAAATTGCTGGTCAACTTTTAACCCTTATAACTCCGTCACAAAAAAAAATGTTGGTTCCAAAATTGTGCTGATGTAAAGTAGACATGTGGGAAATGTTACTTATTAAGTATTTTGTGTGACATATGTCTGTGATTTAAGGGCATAAAAATTCAAAGTTGGAAAATTGCGAAATTTTCAAAATTTTCGCCAAATATTCGTTTTTTTCACAAATAATCGCAAGTTATATCGAAGAAATTTTACCACTATCATGAAGTACAATATGTCACGAGAAAACAATGTCAGAATCGCCAAGATCCGTTGAAGCGTTCCAGAGTTATAACCTCATAAAAGGACAGTGGTCAGAATTGTAAAAATTGGCCCGGTCATTAACGTGCAAACCACCCTTGGGGGTGAAGGGGTTAAAGAGCAATATTACAAACATAAGTCTCTAACTTTTGCTAAGATCTGGAAATGCAGTAACTAATATTTAAAAAGTTGCAAATTTGTAAGAAATTCAGCATTGATCTGGAAAACAGACTAGATTCCCACTTTTATCTAACATTGGGAAGTGTGCAAACCATGCTTAAAGGGTTGCACTGGTCTAATTTACAATGCTTATCATTAAGCTGGGATGTTTGATAAATGTGATGGATTTGAAGTGAGTACATTTAGATTTTGGTGCTAATTAGGTCAGTTTTGTTAAATTTGCAGAGATGAGCGAATGTGGAATTGAATTGTACTTGAATATTACAAAAATTCTTATTTGCTGTATTTTGGGGGAATTTACTTCCTCAAAGATTCAGCAAAATGGCTGGCCAGCATTTTGCTGAACTGTAAAGGGCCATCAAGTGGTTGAAAGGGTTGTCCACTACTCAAACATATCCTTCCCAATCACTATGTTGCCACACTTATAAAATAATCACAGGCATACTTACCTCCAGTGAGGGCTGTTCCAGAAGTGTCGGCACCTGCTCTCAGAACATTAAGAACCAGTGTGGCTCAAAATATGTCACCTATTCTTATTTTACAGTTCTCTCTTTTTTTCTCCACCATTTTTTTTATCCTCTTTCATGATGGATTTTTAAAGATTTTCTATTAAATATAAAGTTTTAATATAATTATTTGGGATTGCGTTTTTTTGTTATTTTCTTCTTTGGAAAAGCCATTGTTTCTGATTTTGTACAAACTCCTTAATGTCCAGCTGAGAAGTTCTTCATATCAAGTTGATTGCAGGGTTTGATGGCAGGTAATGCTCATATGCAAGCTAATATTGATCGCACATAATAACATAGCTGGTGCTTTGGAAAATAAAAGGGAACTGAAGTAATCACATATTCTCTACTGGAATAATAAAGTACGGTGCTCTTACTGATGCATAAGCAGCGCTTTCGCTTTTTTGCGTTTCTATGGGAACATGTGACATCATAAAAATTTACTGTATCAGATGGAGGCTAAGGTAAAGCATGATTAAGTCTTCTCTGCAACCTTCAGCACAAGTGCAAATAAATAACCACATAAGGCAAAATGGTGATGGAGAGTAAGAAAATACTGAACAATTACTTCATTTCTTCTTTATGGATTACGTGACTGTCCTCAGGAACTGATGTTATTAGTTGTCACTTTTACATTGATTCCTTATCAATTTATGACAACTGCAAATTTCTCAACATGTATCGGTAAAGCAGAAAACAGTATGCAGTAAATACATTGATTGCACTTCTGCTTCGACATCTGATTCACTAATTCATGGCAATTTCACATTTTCATTGAATGTTGTCTTTAAAATCAACTCTTTCACATTACAAGAAATAATTCTTGATTTATTCTCTTATAAAGGAGAATTTTTATTAATTCTTAGGGCTATATAATAACATGGAACCCACTTTTTTCTGCTTGTAATTCTTAGCTTGGCCACCTCACTACTTTCTATTTGCAATTTATATTGTGGCCAATTAACAAACTCTTTATTTCTTCCCACATAATTCATATTGTAGCCAAGTCATCATCCTTACATTCCATATGTTATATTCATTACCTCTTCGTTTAGCTATTTGTGTGCAGATGTTTTATTTTGAAGGCAATTAGTGTTGTGCGCCAGTGCTCGCTGCTCGAGTTTGCATCGGGTGCTCGGGTATGTACCAAGTATCGTAGGTGCTCATGCGACATACTTGAGTCTCCACCCAGCATGTTTTGCGGCTGTTAGACATACACAGGCAATCCACACATTCTTTTTGGTGTCCAGCAGCCACGAAACATATGGGGCAGGGACTTGTTCAGGTTGCCCGAGCACCTGCGATGCTTACCCGAGTACCCAATGCAAACTCAAGTAGCGAGCACTTGTGCTCAAAACTAACGGTAATATAGCAAGAACAGTATGCAGGCCCTATGAGACCTGCCATTTTTTAATAGTGTCTACATTAAAAAGGGGTAAAGTTTAAGGGAAGTTGTTGGGTTGTAACATTTTGCAAGTAAGGTTGTGTTCACATTGAGTTCTTTGTTTATATTTAGCTTGGCAAAAAAAGCTCTGATGTGCATTCTTTAAGGATTTATGAGGAGGTTCAAAGTCATTTTGGCCTCCATGAATACATAAGGGCCCAGGGCCCGGCTGGGAACGTAGCCTCAGGGCCTGCGGTAACCCCGATGATGTCACCGCTAGTCACTGATGCTGCACTCATTCCTCAGTGTTGCTCAGCCTAGACGTTTTTTGTACCGACCAGGTTGAAAACTGTATCTTCCCTGACATGGTTTACAGCGTGGGACAGAACGCCGGATAGGTGAGGGATATGGTTATTTTTTATTTTTGTTTTATTTCAGGAGATCATGGCTTCATTGGAATGGGTGAAGACATGAGTATAGCTTAATTTAGACTCATTAAATGAGTCTGTGTAATTCTTTCAATTAAAGAACATTATTCTGGCTGTTTGTTTATTTTCAATATAACTATAGGACTAGTAATGGATAGGCGTCTTATAGCTGTGTGGCTGCTGTCAGTGTCATTAGTGAAGCATGTTAGTCTTAATTTTGTAATAATTTGACACTCTATAATTTCACAAGCTATATGTAATAAATTAATGCTATTAACACCTTACACATGTGTAATGGCTGCTCAACAGCACCACCTGTCACCCGAAATACAACTTAAATGGAATCCTCCCACCTCCCTTTCCTCCCACCTCTCATCTAACTCATCGACAATCTGCAATCTGGCGTCCGCCCCCACCATTCCACTGAAACTGCCCTGACCAAAATTTTTAACTACTTGCAGCCAAAGCCATTAGACAATTTTCTATACTCCTCCTTCTAGTCCTGGCCTCTGCCTTTGACACAGTTGACCACTACCTCATACTATACTTCCTCTCTTCCTTTGGTGTCAAAGACCTTTCCCTATCTTGGATTTCCTCATATCTTTCCAGCTGCAAATTTAGCAATTCCCACTCCTACAGTATCTCCTTATCCCAGCCTATCTCTGTTGGAGACCCTCAAGACTCTGTCCTAGGACCCTTACTTTTCTCTATCTATATATTTGGCCTGGGACAAAACATAAAGTCTATGGCTTCCAGTATCATCTGCATGGTGATGACACTCAGATCTACCTCTCTGGCCCAGATGTTACCTCTCTGCTGTTCCAAATCCCAGATTGTCTTTCAGCCATGTCCTTTTTTTCTCGCTTCCTCAATGTCAATGTGGACAAATCTGTACTCATTATCTTTCCTCCATCTCACGTATCTTCCCTACCTGATATTTCTATCACAATAAATGACATCACGCTTTCCCCTGTAGCGGAAATCCACTGCCTCGAAGTAACCCTTGACATTGCCCTGTCCTTCAAATAGCGCATGCAAGCTCTCTCCACCTCAAAAATATTTCCAGTATCTGTTCTTTCCTCAACCCTCTACTAAAATGTTTCTGCATAGCCTCATCATCTCCCACCTCGATTACTGTAACATTCTCCTCTGTGAACTACCTGCTAAATCTCTTGCACCTCTCCAGTCCGTCCTTAACTCTGCTGCCCGACTGTTTCATCTCTCTCTCCACTTCTCCTCCACATCCCCCCTTTGCAAATCTCTTCACTAACTCCCAATTCAACAGCGTTTCCAGTTCAAACAACTAGCACTGACCTACAAAGCCATCCATAATATTTCTCCTCTGCACATCTCCGAACTAATCTCCCATTATCTTCCCTCACGTTATCTCTGGTCTTCCCAAGACCTACTTTTTTCCTCCACACTTATCCATTCCTCCCCCAATCACCTCCAAGACTTCTCCTGAATATCCCCATCCTCTGAAATTCTGTGCCCCAACATGTCCGATTATCCACCACACTCAGATCCTTCATACGGAACCTGAAAGCCCATCTCTTCAAGAAAACTTACAACCTGCAATAACCACCCTGCCACCTCATCGCCCCCGGAGCTGCTGCAACAACCCAACCTACTGTCTCATTACCCATCATCCTGTGGATTGTAAGCCAGCAAGGGCAGGGCCCTCTCCCCTCTGTACAGTTTATTATTGTTAATTTGTTTACTGTAAGTGATATTTGTATTTTGTATACAATGCCTTCTTGTGTACAGCACCATAAAATCATTGATGCTATTTAAATACATTATAGTAATAACCCTTTAATAAATAAGTCCCTTTGATACAAAAGCTATTAAATAGAAATCTATTCAATGGTAGATTAAGCAAATACATCACTTTTGCTCTATTCCAGTTGTGTCATAGTTCACACAGTATCTTCTGTGATTATAGTTACATCAATTACATCTGTCTTTGCCATTTGGCCCAGATTACCAGGAAAACGTTTGCCAACTAGGACCTGTCTCCAGAGCTTTTTACCAAGACATCTTCAGTTCTGTAGTTATCCAGCATCTCCCTTTTATTTTATCATCTACTCAAAATTGATATCCTGCTGATGCCTGAATTCTGTTTCGGTTGCTGGCCTCTTTTCCCCTACTACTGTGCTTGATACATATGTCATATAAACTATTTACTCCTAAAATAGTGCCATACAGACAGCTGCCTTGAAAACCATTGTGCGATATACATGGTGAATTCACAGGTACCCCATATTGTGCCCCAGATTTTAGTGCTGCATTAGATGCTAATAATGACCCACACAGTAAATGTGCCCTTTTTTATGTTCCAAACAGTAACAGTGATCGTCTCAGTGCCACCAAATATTAGTGCTGCATTTAAAATTCAAACATAATAGTGTGCTTCTAAGTGTTCCTGTCATGACACAGCTGTCTGGTGGCCCGGGACCCAGGGGCTCCTTCCCTGTCCCTAACACTAATAGGTTCCCTAGCTCACCCTATTAACCAGGATACTTCTGGAGGTGAAGATCCCGGGGCCTTCACCCTTGCCAAATCTCCTGAGTTAGCCCTCCATCTGTTCTCTTCCTCCACCAAGGGAAGTAGAGCCCTACTGTGTACCGTAGTACACCAACCAGACAAAGAAGGCAACACAAACAAGGGTTAACAGAAAACTCCAGGCATACAAAATATTCACTCACATATAGAAGAGGAATGCTTTGGATGGAGGTAGGGGAATAAACCAAAATAGAGAAGGATAGGGAATTACCACACATACAAACCAAGCAACAGTCACAGATTACTCCTCCAACACTCCTCATATGTACTCCTCCCCCTCCGGAACCATGCAGAAAATGCTAGCTCTGATGAGGATTTGCAACAGCCCAGATTATAGAGGGGAAAGGAGTGGCTAACTGAGCTCAGCTGTGAGCACAGAGATTTCCAATATGACCGAATAACCCCTGTTCTGCCAACAGGAATAAACACGATTAAAATGAAGAAGCGCTTCATCTCAGCACTGGAGTAGGAGCAATCAGACACTTAAGTCTTCTGGCTCCACACTGTCGTGAACCGTGACAGTTCCATACAGTAATAGGGCTTCCGTTTTACTTATACAAAGCAGCAATGTCATTTTTGTGCTCCTACATTGTAATAATATTGTGCAATTCAGAAAGTAATTTGACTCCCTTTATGGGGTCAAGACTTTAAAAATGCCATGTTAACATTAGTATTACCCACATCACAATTTTGATTACCCTTTTTTGGCCAACACAGTAAAAATGATCCATCTCTGCTACCCAAACAAAATAGAAATACCTATTGTGAGCCTAGCCTAATAATTTATGAATAATTTCCTCAGTGTGGCCCAAAGTTCATGTTATGTGCTCAGTTGAGGGCAAAGCCTGAACATCAAGCTTCACTGTGATTTATTTTTTTATTTTACTCACTTATATAATACTATTAATTCCACCTGCTTTACAGATATCATTGGCACTGTCCCCACTGGGGCTTACAATCTAGATTCCCTATTAGTTTGTCTTTGGTGCATGTCAGGAAACCGGAGCACCTGGAGGAAACCCACGCAAACACTGGGAAAACATGCAAACTCCGTGCAGATGTGGTCTTTGGTGGAATTTGAACCCAGGATTCACCATATTACCCATATGATTGTTGCTGGAGCGGGCTTGAAGTAACATTTCCCGGCCTTTGGGGTGTCAAATAATTGGACTGGCTTGCATGACTCCTCCAGAGTCCTGGACTGCTCATATGGCTCATTTCAAGTAGGCTACATTATAACTTAATTTTTGCCTTATAATTAGTGTTGAGCGATACCGTCCGATACTTGAAAGTATCGGTATCGGAAAGTATCGGCCGATACCGGCAAAGTATCGGATCCAATCCGATACCGATACCCGATACCAATACAAGTCAATGGGACTCAGGTATCGGACGGTATTCCTGACGGTTCCCAGGGTCTGAAGGAGAGGAAACTCTCCTTCAGGCCCTGGGAACCATATTAATGTGTAAAAGAAAGAATTAAAATAAAAAATATTGCTATACTCACCTGTCCGACGCAGCCGGGACCTCAGCGAGGGAACCGGCAGCGTTGTTTGTTTAAAATTCGCGCTTTTACTTGGTTACGTGAGGTCCCGGCTTGTGATTGGTCAGGGCGGCCATGTTGCCGGGACGCGGACCAATCACAGCAAGCCGTGACGAAATTACGTCACGGCTTGCTGTGATTGGTCCGCGTCCCAGCAACATGGCCGCCATTAACCAATCACAAGCCGTGACGTCACGGGAGGCTGGACATGCGCGTATTTTGAAAAGCGCGCGTGTCCAGCCTCCAGTGACGTCCCGGCTTATGATTGGTCACGGCGCCATGTTGCCGGGACGCGGACCAATCACAGCAAGCCGTGACGAAATTACGTCACGGCTTGCTGTGATTGGTCCGCGTCCCGGCAACATGGCCGCCATTAACCAATCACAAGCCGTGACGTCACGGGAGGCTGGACACGCGCGCTTTTCAAAATACGCGCATGTCCAGCCTCCCGTGACGTCCCGGCTTGTGATTGGTTAATGGCGGCCATGTTGCCGGGACGTCACTGGAGGCTGGACACGCGCGCTTTTCAAAATACGCGCATGTCCAGCCTCCCGTGACGTCACGGCTTGTGATTGGTTAATGGCGGCCATGTTGCCGGGACGTCACTGGAGGCTGGACACGCGCGCTTTTCAAAATACGCGCATGTCCAGCCTCCCGTGACGTCACGGCTTGTGATTGGTTAATGGCGGCCATGTTGCCGGGACGCGGACCAATCACAGCAAGCCGTGACGTAATTTCGTCACGGCTTGCTGTGATTGGTCCGCGTCCCGGCAACATGGCCGCCCTGACCAATCACAAGCCGGGACTTCACGTAACCAAGTAAAAGCGCGAAATTTAAACAAACAACGCTGCCGGTTCCCTCGCTGAGGTCCCGGCTGCGTCGGACAGGTGAGTATAGCGATATTTTTTATTTTAATTCTCTTTTTTACACATTATTACATTAATGTTGTTGCGATACCCGATACCCGATACCACAAAAGTATCGGATCTCGGTATCGGAAATTCCGATACAGCAAGTATCGGCCGATACCCGATACTTGCAGTATCGGAATGCTCAACACTACTTATAATACATTTTGATGGAAAGAACTTTTAAGAAAGTGATATCGTTACAATCTTATTACCATAATGTATAATGCTATGGCAGAATTTTGGTGGTTATATATGTACTGACAAGTTCCCATTTAAGATTGAGGATGTCCGTTAAACATGGTGCTCTGCAGATTGTTTTTTTCTAGAAGACATCTCTTTTATGAAGTCAAGTATAATATGAAGCACAGTGATTTTAAAATACAGTTTAATTCTTAGAAAAGTATGAAGAGAAATCCTGGCCAAGTTTCAAATTATATTTTCTTTTTCTACCATGATACAGTATAGTGACATTTTGGAACAAAAGCTTTTGGGAACCTGTAGAATGTTATTTCTTAATAATAGCAAAAAATCTTTTGAACCAGTCTGTCCACGCCTATTATATATTTTTACGCCTTGCTGACATTTTCAAGGCTACCGGCATTAATTATACCTTAACTACAGGTGGAAATATAACAAGCCATTTCTGATCAGTGCTACATTTGCATGATGATATCATTTTTACTATGTATTTCAGTAGTGTGCTGTACAGAGAGCTGTCAGCAGCATTTCCAGTTGATTTCTTTTTCCATTGTAAATTGCAGCTATGAAAAGAATGCAAATTACTTGCACTATTTATTAAGGTCTTGGTCTTGAAAAAGAATGCCAAGCTTGTAGAGATGAGCACATTTTTTTAATTCAAATTTGGCTGCTAGGCCAGATTTTTACTATAAATTTGATTTGCGTTGAATACATTTGCACAAATTTCAATACTGAAAAGCTTGTAATTGCTCATAAAAAATCACGTGGGAGAGAGCAGAGAGAATATTGCTGATCATAAGAGCTTGCGCTTTACAGGCGAAAAATAAATGACCCTGATGACTTTAAGAGCTTATGTAAGGAGATGGACATATTGCCCAGTTACCCTTTGAAAACACCAATGTTATTGTGATAATTAGGTGTAATGAGATGAATGCTATAGTTGTATAATGGTGATGTATTGTAATATTTCGTACTGTGCTGTGAGAAAGCTGAGTTCTGCCTAGCAACAGACAGTGAAGCAGCAGACATTAAGAGTTAAGTGTTAGTACTAGCTCAGAGATGGAAGGGCTATGCAGGAGGATCACAAATGACTTTCTGAAAGTAAGTAAGACAAGGCCTAGCTTGCAGCTATAGCAAATTTTTAGTCTGAGTGCTCAGCATTATAGATGAGCGAATCTTTCAAGGTTCAGTTCAGTTCAATTCGTCGAATGTTTCAACGTCCGCCGAACAGTTTGACGAGCAAACCCGAACCCCCTTAAATTCAATGGGAGGCAAAACCAAATGTATACACAACACCTTAAGTGGTGACAAAAAGCTTTCTAAACAGCTAAAAATAGTGGTATCAATTGACCCACAATAGAAATTTGAAAATGGCACAGTAGCAGTCAGCCATAGGCCGTGCTTGAGGTATCAGGGTCTGAGCCAGCAGTTAAAGCTTGACATTAAAGTTTCAATAAGGACCTGGTGGTTAAGGGAACAGTGTAAGCCTTCTAACCTGGGAGCCATGATAACTCATGCAACACCTCTATTTTTTTACAGCCACACTCAAATGGCACAAACATCAGTTTCATACAGTACTATTGGTAGAAAAATGTAAGGAAAGTAACACAGGTTGTTGACTGATCAATTGACTAATAGTAGAACCTTTTATAATTGTACAGAAGAAGTCAGCCATGGGCCATGCATGAGATATCAGGGTCTGGCCCAGAATTTACAGCTTGCACTCAGATGGTGAAAACATCAAACATCAGTTTCATACAGTACTATAGGGAGAAAAACCTAAGGAAAGTAACACAGGTAGTTGACTGAAAGTAAGTGCCGGCCTGCCTGTCTGGGAGCTCTACTTACACAGGCAACCAACCAGATGGAGACCCAACTTGGAGTCTCCACTAGTGTTGAGCGATACCTTCCGATATTTGAAAGTATCGTATCGGATTGGATCGGCCGATAGCCAAAAAATATCGGATATCGCCGATACCGATACCCGATACCAATACAATTCAGTGGGACACAAATATCGGAAGTGATCCTGGATGGTTCCCAGGGTCTGAAGGAGAGGAAACTCTCCTTCAGGCCCTGGGATTCATATTCATGTAAAAAATAAAGAATAAAAATAAAAAATATGGATATACTCACCCTCGGACGGCCCCTGGCTGTCACCGCTGCAAGCGTCTGCCTCCGTTCCTAAGAATGCAGAGTGAAGGAACCATACGCACCGCACACGCCTGGGAACTTATAGGAACTTCCGATTCCGATTTCCGATATCACAAAAATATTGGAACTCGGTATCGGAATTCCGATACAGCGAATATCGGCCGATACCCGATATTTGCAGTATCGGAATGCTCAACACTAGTCTCCACATTTAAAAAAACTATTTTCATACACCACTAAAGTGGCATCAATTTCCACAGGGCAGAAATGTTATTATAGGTCTCTGACACAACTTCCAGCACAGGCAGCCCACCAGATGGAGACCCAACTTGGAGTCTCCACATTTCAAAAAATTGTTTGTAACAGCAGCAGTAGCAACAGCAGGCATAAAAGACTCCACAAAGATGGCACAGACATAATGCTATGCTATGGCATTATGTCTGTGCCATCTTTGTGGAGTCTTTTATGCCTGCTGTTGCTACTGCTGCTGTTACAAACAATTTTTTGAAATGTGGAGACTCCAAGTTGGGTCTCCATCTGGTGGGCTGCCTGTGCTGGAAGTTGTGTCAGAGACCTATAATAACATTTCTGCCCTGTGGAAATTGATGCCACTTTAGTGGTGTATGAAAATAGTTTTTTTAAATGTGGAGACTAGTGTTGAGCATTCCGATACTGCAAATATCGTGTATCGGCCGATATTCGCTGTATCGGAATTCCGATACCGAGTTCCAATATTTTTGTGATATCGGAAATTGGAATCGGAAGTTCCTATAAGTTCCCAGGCGTGTGCGGTGCGTATGGTTCCTTCACTCTGCATTCTTAGGAACGGAGGCAGACGCTTGCAGCGGTGACAGCCAGGGGCCGTCCGAGGGTGAGTATATCCATATTTTTTATTTTTATTCTTTATTTTTTACATGAATATGAATCCCAGGGCATGCATGACCATAAAAACCACGCCATCACTTAGTCTGCTCAGTCTGCGACTAGAGTGCAAATGTCATTGGATATCCATAACTTTTTCATTTTGATGAAACTTAGGTGGTCTATATGTTCAGGGTACAGCCGGATGCGCTTATCTGTCAGAAAACCGGCAGCAGCACTGAAGATCAGTTCTAAGAGAGCGCTGGCTGCTGGGCATGACAAAATCTCCAAGGCATGACAGGCAAGCTCAGGCCACACTTACATTTTGAAGATCAAAATGCAAAAGGGTCCAAATTTTCTCCTGATGTTATCGTTCATAACGTGTCAGGCTTGTACTTTGTTTGGCTGGTGCATGAGCTGGTCTAAAAAAATGTATGAAATGACTCACAGAAATTGCTTATGCCACTTACTAATGTTTTTGCCATTAGACCTTGATGTTCCTGGGGTTGAAAGTCTAGAAATGGGATGCACACTGTGTCCCTCACTGCTGTCTTGTGGAAAACCACTCTTAAGATTAACTACAAGAATGGTGGCGCCGTGGATAGCACAGCGGCCTTTCAGCGCTGGAGTCCTGGGTTCAAACCCCACCAAGGACAACATCTGCAAAGAGTTTGTATGTTCTCTCCGTGTTTGCGTGCGTTTCCTCCGGGTACTCCGGTTTCCTCCCACATTCCAAAGACATACTGATAGGGAATTTAGATTGTGGGCCCCAACGGGGGCAGTGACGATAATGTGTGTCCAACCTGTAAAGCGCTGCGGAATATGTTAGCGCTATATAAAAATAAAGATTATTATAACTACAAGCATACTTCAATACTTCAGCATGGGCGCGTTCCTTTCTATCATGGATCTAACAGATTGAAAACCTTCTAGTCAGCACTATTTCTAACCTTAAGAATACGGACATCATGTTGAAGATAGTGCACAAGAAGGCGCTTATGTGTCGGGTGTTTCCGTGAGGTCCAGTGCATGGTGTGTTAGTGGCAGGGTAACACTCAAGATTCCTCCTTCCTCTGTCCCCTCCTACAAACCATGGATAGGAGAGAGCAGATCATTATTCTGTACATCTCCTGACTGTAGCGCGTCCATCACCTTGTCCTCCCCCATTTGTTCCTCGGCTCCTGCACATTCATTAACAGGTCGTCTGGTACCATTGTAGCACTGTAAGCAACCCTCCCTTTGCACCCGCCAGTCTGGAAATTTAAGATATTGTTATCCCTTCTGCACCCTCTTCTGCTTCTTCACCTCTGTAGCAGAGAAATTCCTGTATCACCAGGTTGAGGATGGAAGCCAAGCAAGGCACATGTGTGAAAATGCCCCAGTGTAGGGCTGCCACCAGTTATGCACCATTGCTCTAACTTGGCCTGGATAGTTGTCCACAACTCTTGAGCTGTGTGACTGCGATCTCCAAGGCATATTGGAGGTGATGCCATGGCTGCATAGTATGAAGGTGGGGGGATACTATCTGTACTGTTGAAACACATGTCTGATTAAGAGAGAGGTTGTTTGAGGGCACAGGTGAAGGTACCAGAAGCAGTGAAGGAAGTGTTAGATACAGAGGTCTGTCCCACAAGGCTTGAAGATTCAAAGACTTGTGGCGCAGCCCCTTGACTGCCAAAGATATGTAATGCCTCTGTACATGTTTACTCACCCAGGTCTGTGGGGAAATGCACCCTGGCAGACATAGATTTTTTCAGGGAAATGTGATGTAATGTGATATTATCTGCAGCATGCTGGTGTAGCGCAGGCACAGCTTTCTTAGAGAAGTAATGGCTAGGGTTGAGCGAAACGGGTCGATCATTTTCAAAAGTCGCCGACTTTTGGCTAAGTCGGCGTCTCATGAAACCCGATCCGACCCCTGTGCTTGTCGGCCATGCGGTACGCGACTTTCGCGCCAAAGTCGCGTTTCAATGACGCGAAAAGCGCCATTTCTCAGCCAATGAAGGTGAACGCAGAGTGTGGGCAGCGTGATGACATAGATCCTGGTCCCCACCATCTTAGAGAAGGGCATTGCAGTGATTGGCTTGCTGTCTGCGGCGTCACAGGGGCTATAAAGGGGCGTTCCCGCCGACCGCCATCTTACTGCTGCTGATCTGAGCTTAGGGACAGGTTGCTGCCGCTTCGTCAGAAGCAGGGAGAGCGTTAGGCAGGGTCCACTAACCACCAAACCGCTTGTGCTGCAGCGATTTCCACTGTCCAACACCACCTTCGGTGTGCAGGGACTGTGGAAGCTATTTTTTTTTTTTTTCCCTCAGCGCTGTAGCTCATTGGGCTGCCCTAGAAGGCTCCGTGATAGCTGTATTGCTGTGTGTACGCCACTGTGGAAACCAACTGCTTTTTTCAAAGCACATATCCTCTTGTTCCTTCCTTTCTGCACAGCTATCTTTTTTGTTTGTCCACACTTTTTATTTAATTTGTGCATCAGTCCACTCCTATTGCTGCCTGCCATACCTGGCTTAGATTACTGCAGGGAGATAGTAATTGTAGGACAGTCCCTGTTTTTTTTTTGTTTTTTTTGTGGGAGATTAAGATTGGCATTTCTGCTACAGTGCCATCCCTGTGTGTGCCATCTCTCACTGAGTGGGCCATAGAAAGCCTATTTATTTTTTCCGTGATTTGTGTTCTAAATTCTACCTCAACACAAAAACACTACATCAATCAGTGGGAGAAAAATATTGGCCTCAGTCAGGGCTTGTGTGCCACTGCTGTGTGTGCTATCTCTCATTCAGTGGGCCATAGAAAGGCTATTTTTTTTTTTTTTTTTTTTTTTTTTAATATTATTTGGTTTCTAAAGTCTCCCTGAAAAAAAAAAAAAACCTAAAAAAACAGTGGGAGAGTAATATTGCCCTTTCAGCTTGTGTGCCAGTCTTGACTCCTGGGTGTGCCACCTCTCTCCCTCTCATTCAGTGGGCCATAGAAAGCCTATTTATTTTTTAAAAAAAATATTATTGGGTTTCTAAAGTCTCCCTTAAAAAACAAAAAATACATAAAAAAACAGTGGGAGAGTAATATTGCCCTTTCAGCTTGTGTGCCAGTCTTGACTCCTGGGTGTGCCACCTCTCTCCCTCTCATTCAGTGGGCCATAGAAAGCCTATTTATTTTTTTTTTTAAATATTATTGGGTTTCTAAAGTCTCCCTTAAAAAACAAAAAATACATAAAAAAACAGTGGGAGAGTAATATTGCCCTTTCAGCTTGTGTGCCAGTCTTGACTCCTGGGTGTGCCACCTCTCTCTCATTCAGTGGGCCATAGAAAGCATTTTTTTTTTCCTTGATTTGTGTTCTAAAATCTACCTCAACACAAAAACACTACATCAATCAGTGGGAGAAAAATATTGGCCTCAGTCAGGGCTTGTGTGCCACTGCTGTGTGTGCTATCTCTCATTCAGTGGGCTATAGAAAGCCTATTTATTTATTTATTTTTTTTCTTATTATTTGGTTCCTAAAGTCTCCCTGAAAAAAAAAAAAAAAACATAAAAAAACAGTGGGAGAGTAATATTGCCCTTTCAGCTTGTGTGCCAGTCTTGACTCCTGGGTGTGCCACCTCTCTCCCTCTCATTCAGTGGGCCATAGAAAGCCTATTTATTTTTTTAAAAAAATATTATTGGGTTTCTAAAGTCTCCCTTAAAAAACAAAAAATACATAAAAAAAACAGTGGGAGAGTAATATTGCCCTTTCAGCTTGTGTGCCAGTCTTGACTCCTGGGTGTTCCACCTCTCTCCCTCTCATTCAGTGGGCCATAGAAAGCCTATTTATTTTTTTTTTTAAATATTATTGGGTTTCTAAAGTCTCCCTTAAAAAACAAAAAATACATAAAAAAACAGTGGGAGAGTAATATTGCCCTTTCAGCTTGTGTGCCAGTCTTGACTCCTGGGTGTGCCACCTCTCTCCCTCTCATTCAGTGGGCCATAGAAAGCCTATTTATTTTTTTTTTTAAATATTATTGGGTTTCTAAAGTCTCCCTTAAAAAACAAAAAATACATAAAAAAACAGTGGGAGAGTAATATTGCCCTTTCAGCTTGTGTGCCAGTCTTGACTCCTGGGTGTGCCACCTCTCTCTCTCATTCAGTGGGCCATAGAAAGGCTATTTTTTTTTTTGGTTTTTTTAATATTATTTGGTTTCTAAAGTCTCCCTGAAAAAAAAAAAACATAAAAAAACAGTGGGAGAGTAATATTGCCCTTTCAGCTTGTGTGCCAGTCTTGACTCCTGGGTGTGCCACCTCTCTCCCTCTCATTCAGTGGGCCATAGAAAGCCTATTTATTTATTTTTTTAAATATTATTGGGTTTCTAAAGTCTCCCTTAAAAAACAAAAAATACATAAAAAAACAGTGGGAGAGTAATATTGCCCTTTCAGCTTGTGTGCCAGTCTTGACTCCTGGGTGTGCCACCTCTCTCTCTCATTCAGTGGGCCATAGAAAGGCTATTTTTTTTTTGTTTTTTTAATATTATTTGGTTTCTAAAGTCTCCCTGAAAAAAAAAAAAAAAACATAAAAAAACAGTGTGAGAGTAATATTGCCCTTTCAGCTTGTGTGCCAGTCTTGACTCCTGGGTGTGCCACCTCTCTCCCTCTCATTCAGTGGGCCATAGAAAGCCTATTTATTTTTTTTTTAAAATATTATTGGGTTTCTAAAGTCTCCCTTAAAAAAAAAAAAAACATAAAAAAACAGTGGGAGAGTAATATTGCCCTTTCAGCTTGTGTGCCAGTCTTGACTCCTGGGTGTGCCACCTCTCTCCCTCTCATTCAGTGGGCCATAGAAAGCCTATTTGTTTTTTTTTTTTAATATTATTGGGTTTCTAAAGTCTCCCTTAAAAAACAAAAAATACATAAAAAAACAGTGGGAGAGTAATATTGCCCTTTCAGCTTGTGTGCCAGTCTTGACTCCTGGGTGTGCCACCTCTCTCCCTCTCATTCAGTGGGCCATAGAAAGCCTATTTATTTTTTTTTTTAAATATTATTGGGTTTCTAAAGTCTCCCTTAAAAAACAAAAAATACATAAAAAAACAGTGGGAGAGTAATATTGCCCTTTCAGCTTGTGTGCCAGTCTTGACTCCTGGGTGTGCCACCTCTCTCCCTCTCATTCAGTGGGCCATAGAAAGCCTATTTATTTTTTTTTTTAAATATTATTGGGTTTCTAAAGTCTCCCTTAAAAAACAAAAAATACATAAAAAAACAGTGGGAGAGTAATATTGCCCTTTCAGCTTGTGTGCCAGTCTTGACTCCTGGGTGTGCCACCTCTCTCCCTCTCATTCAGTGGGCCATAGAAAGCCTATTTATTTTTTTTTTTAAATATTATTGGGTTTCTAAAGTCTCCCTTAAAAAACAAAAAATACATAAAAAAACAGTGGGAGAGTAATATTGCCCTTTCAGCTTGTGTGCCAGTCTTGACTCCTGGGTGTGCCACCTCTCTCCCTCTCATTCAGTGGGCCATAGAAAGCCTATTTATTTTTTTTTTTAAAATATTATTGGGTTTCTAAAGTCTCCCTTAAAAAACAAAAAATACATAAAAAAACAGTGGGAGAGTAATATTGCCCTTTCAGCTTGTGTGCCAGTCTTGACTCCTGGGTGTGCCACCTCTCTCCCTCTCATTCAGTGGGCCATAGAAAGCCTATTTATTTTTTTAAAAAAATATTATTGGGTTTCTAAAGTCTCCCTTAAAAAACAAAAAATACATAAAAAAACAGTGGGAGAGTAATATTGCCCTTTCAGCTTGTGTGCCAGTCTTGACTCCTGGGTGTGCCACCTCTCTCTCTCATTCAGTGGGCCATAGAAAGGCTATTTTTTTTTTTGGTTTTTTTAATATTATTTGGTTTCTAAAGTCTCCCTGAAAAAAAAAAAACATAAAAAAACAGTGGGAGAGTAATATTGCCCTTTCAGCTTGTGTGCCAGTCTTGACTCCTGGGTGTGCCACCTCTCTCCCTCTCATTCAGTGGGCCATAGAAAGCCTATTTATTTATTTTTTTAAATATTATTGGGTTTCTAAAGTCTCCCTTAAAAAACAAAAAATACATAAAAAAACAGTGGGAGAGTAATATTGCCCTTTCAGCTTGTGTGCCAGTCTTGACTCCTGGGTGTGCCACCTCTCTCCCTCTCATTCAGTGGGCCATAGAAAGCCTATTTATTTATTTTTTAAAATATTATTGGGTTTCTAAAGTCTCCCTTAAAAAACAAAAAATACATAAAAAAACAGTGGGAGAGTAATATTGCCCTTTCAGCTTGTGTGCCAGTCTTGACTCCTGGGTGTGCCACCTCTCTCTCTCAATCAGTGGGCCATAGAAAGGCTATTTTTTTTTTGTTTTTTTAATATTATTTGGTTTCTAAAGTCTCCCTGAAAAAAAAAAAAAAACATAAAAAAACAGTGGGAGAGTAATATTGCCCTTTCAGCTTGTGTGCCAGTCTTGACTCCTGGGTGTGCCACCTCTCTCTCTCATTCAGTGGGCCATAGAAAGGCTATTTTTTTTTGTTTTTTTAATATTATTTGGTTTCTAAAGTCTCCCTGAAAAAAAAAAAAAAACATAAAAAAACAGTGGGAGAGTAATATTGCCCTTTCAGCTTGTGTGCCAGTCTTGACTCCTGGGTGTGCCACCTCTCTCCCTCTCATTCAGTGGGCCATAGAAAGCCTATTTATTTTTTTTTTAAATATTATTGGGTTTCTAAAGTCTCCCTTAAAAAACAAAAAATACATAAAAAAACAGTGGGAGAGTAATATTGCCCTTTCAGCTTGTGTGCCAGTCTTGACTCCTGGGTGTGCCACCTCTCTCTCTCATTCAGTGGGCCATAGAAAGGCTATTTTTTTTTTGTTTTTTTAATATTATTTGGTTTCTAAAGTCTCCCTGAAAAAAAAAAAAAAAACATAAAAAAACAGTGTGAGAGTAATATTGCCCTTTCAGCTTGTGTGCCAGTCTTGACTCCTGGGTGTGCCACCTCTCTCCCTCTCATTCAGTGGGCCATAGAAAGCCTATTTATTTTTTTTTTTAAATATTATTGGGTTTCTAAAGTCTCCCTTAAAAAAAAAAAAAACATAAAAAAACAGTGGGAGAGTAATATTGCCCTTTCAGCTTGTGTGCCAGTCTTGACTCCTGGGTGTGCCACCTCTCTCCCTCTCATTCAGTGGGCCATAGAAAGCCTATTTGTTTTTTTTTTTTAATATTATTGGGTTTCTAAAGTCTCCCTTAAAAAACAAAAAATACATAAAAAAACAGTGGGAGAGTAATATTGCCCTTTCAGCTTGTGTGCCAGTCTTGACTCCTGGGTGTGCCACCTCTCTCCCTCTCATTCAGTGGGCCATAGAAAGCCTATTTATTTTTTTTTTTAAATATTATTGGGTTTCTAAAGTCTCCCTTAAAAAACAAAAAATACATAAAAAAACAGTGGGAGAGTAATATTGCCCTTTCAGCTTGTGTGCCAGTCTTGACTCCTGGGTGTGCCACCTCTCTCCCTCTCATTCAGTGGGCCATAGAAAGCCTATTTATTTTTTTTTTTAAATATTATTGGGTTTCTAAAGTCTCCCTTAAAAAACAAAAAATACATAAAAAAACAGTGGGAGAGTAATATTGCCCTTTCAGCTTGTGTGCCAGTCTTGACTCCTGGGTGTGCCACCTCTCTCCCTCTCATTCAGTGGGCCATAGAAAGCCTATTTATTTTTTTTTTTAAATATTATTGGGTTTCTAAAGTCTCCCTTAAAAAACAAAAAATACATAAAAAAACAGTGGGAGAGTAATATTGCCCTTTCAGCTTGTGTGCCAGTCTTGACTCCTGGGTGTGCCACCTCTCTCCCTCTCATTCAGTGGGCCATAGAAAGCCTATTTATTTTTTTTTTTAAATATTATTGGGTTTCTAAAGTCTCCCTTAAAAAACAAAAAATACATAAAAAAACAGTGGGAGAGTAATATTGCCCTTTCAGCTTGTGTGCCAGTCTTGACTCCTGGGTGTGCCACCTCTCTCCCTCTCATTCAGTGGGCCATAGAAAGCCTATTTATTTTTTTTAAAAAATATTATTGGGTTTCTAAAGTCTCCCTTAAAAAACAAAAAATACATAAAAAAACAGTGGGAGAGTAATATTGCCCTTTCAGCTTGTGTGCCAGTCTTGACTCCTGGGTGTGCCACCTCTCTCTCTCATTCAGTGGGCCATAGAAAGGCTATTTTTTTTTTTGGTTTTTTTAATATTATTTGGTTTCTAAAGTCTCCCTGAAAAAAAAAAAACATAAAAAAACAGTGGGAGAGTAATATTGCCCTTTCAGCTTGTGTGCCAGTCTTGACTCCTGGGTGTGCCACCTCTCTCCCTCTCATTCAGTGGGCCATAGAAAGCCTATTTATTTATTTTTTTAAATATTATTGGGTTTCTAAAGTCTCCCTTAAAAAACAAAAAATACATAAAAAAACAGTGGGAGAGTAATATTGCCCTTTCAGCTTGTGTGCCAGTCTTGACTCCTGGGTGTGCCACCTCTCTCCCTCTCATTCAGTGGGCCATAGAAAGCCTATTTATTTATTTTTTAAAATATTATTGGGTTTCTAAAGTCTCCCTTAAAAAACAAAAAATACATAAAAAAACAGTGGGAGAGTAATATTGCCCTTTCAGCTTGTGTGCCAGTCTTGACTCCTGGGTGTGCCACCTCTCTCTCTCAATCAGTGGGCCATAGAAAGGCTATTTTTTTTTTGTTTTTTTAATATTATTTGGTTTCTAAAGTCTCCCTGAAAAAAAAAAAAAAACATAAAAAAACAGTGGGAGAGTAATATTGCCCTTTCAGCTTGTGTGCCAGTCTTGACTCCTGGGTGTGCCACCTCTCTCCCTCTCATTCAGTGGGCCATAGAAAGCCTATTTATTTATTTTTTTAAATATTATTGGGTTTCTAAAGTCTCCCTTAAAAAACAAAAAATACATAAAAAAACAGTGGGAGAGTAATATTGCCCTTTCAGCTTGTGTGCCAGTCTTGACTCCTGGGTGTGCCACCTCTCTCCCTCTCATTCAGTGGGCCATAGAAAGCCTATTTATTTTTTTTTTAAATATTATTGGGTTTCTAAAGTCTCCCTTAAAAAACAAAAAATACATAAAAAAACAGTGGGAGAGTAATATTGCCCTTTCAGCTTGTGTGCCAGTCTTGACTCCTGGGTGTGCCACCTCTCTCCCTCTCATTCAGTGGGCCATAGAAAGCCTATTTATTTTTTTTTTTTAAATATTATTGGGTTTCTAAAGTCTCCCTTAAAAAACAAAAAATACATAAAAAAACAGTGGGAGAGTAATATTGCCCTTTCAGCTTGTGTGCCAGTCTTGACTCCTGGGTGTGCCACCTCTCTCCCTCTCATTCAGTGGGCCATAGAAAGCCTATTTATTTATTTTTTTAAATATTATTGGGTTTCTAAAGTCTCCCTTAAAAAACAAAAAATACATAAAAAAACAGTGGGAGAGTAATATTGCCCTTTCAGCTTGTGTGCCAGTCTTGACTCCTGGGTGTGCCACCTCTCTCCCTCTCATTCAGTGGGCCATAGAAAGCCTATTTATTTATTTTTTTAAATATTATTGGGTTTCTAAAGTCTCCCTTAAAAAACAAAAAATACATAAAAAAACAGTGGGAGAGTAATATTGCCCTTTCAGCTTGTGTGCCAGTCTTGACTCCTGGGTGTGCCACCTCTCTCTCTCATTCAGTGGGCCATAGAAAGGCTATTTTTTTTTTTGTTTTTTTAATATTATTTGGTTTCTAAAGTCTCCCTGAAAAAAAAAAAAAAACATAAAAAAACAGTGGGAGAGTAATATTGCCCTTTCAGCTTGTGTGCCAGTCTTGACTCCTGGGTGTGCCACCTCTCTCCCTCTCATTCAGTGGGCCATAGAAAGCCTATTTATTTATTTTTTTAAATATTATTGGGTTTCTAAAGTCTCCCTTAAAAAACAAAAAATACATAAAAAAACAGTGGGAGAGTAATATTGCCCTTTCAGCTTGTGTGCCAGTCTTGACTCCTGGGTGTGCCACCTCTCTCCCTCTCATTCAGTGGGCCATAGAAAGCCTATTTATTTATTTTTTTAAATATTATTGGGTTTCTAAAGTCTCCCTTAAAAAACAAAAAATACATAAAAAAACAGTGGGAGAGTAATATTGCCCTTTCAGCTTGTGTGCCAGTCTTGACTCCTGGGTGTGCCACCTCTCTCCCTCTCATTCAGTGGGCCATAGAAAGCCTATTTATTTTTTTTTTTAAATATTATTGGGTTTCTAAAGTCTCCCTTAAAAAACAAAAAATACATAAAAAAACAGTGGGAGAGTAATATTGCCCTTTCAGCTTGTGTGCCAGTCTTGACTCCTGGGTGTGCCACCTCTCTCCCTCTCATTCAGTGGGCCATAGAAAGCCTATTTATTTATTTTTTTTAAATATTATTGGGTTTCTAAAGTCTCCCTTAAAAAACAAAAAATACATAAAAAAACAGTGGGAGAGTAATATTGCCCTTTCAGCTTGTGTGCCAGTCTTGACTCCTGGGTGTGCCACCTCTCTCCCTCTCATTCAGTGGGCCATAGAAAGCCTATTTATTTATTTTTTTAAATATTATTGGGTTTCTAAAGTCTCCCTTAAAAAACAAAAAATACATAAAAAAACAGTGGGAGAGTAATATTGCCCTTTCAGCTTGTGTGCCAGTCTTGACTCCTGGGTGTGCCACCTCTCTCTCTCATTCAGTGGGCCATAGAAAGGCTATTTTTTTTTTTGTTTTTTTAATATTATTTGGTTTCTAAAGTCTCCCTGAAAAAAAAAAAAAAAACATAAAAAAACAGTGGGAGAGTAATATTGCCCTTTCAGCTTGTGTGCCAGTCTTGACTCCTGGGTGTGCCACCTCTCTCCCTCTCATTCAGTGGGCCATAGAAAGCCTATTTATTTATTTTTTTAAATATTATTGGGTTTCTAAAGTCTCCCTTAAAAAACAAAAAATACATAAAAAAACAGTGGGAGAGTAATATTGCCCTTTCAGCTTGTGTGCCAGTCTTGACTCCTGGGTGTGCACCTCTCTCCCTCTCATTCAGTGGGCCATAGAAAGCCTATTTATTTTTTTTTTTAAATATTATTGGGTTTCTAAAGTCTCCCTTAAAAAAAACAAAACATAAAAAAACAGTGGGAGAGTAATATTGCCCTTTCAGCTTGTGTGCCAGTCTTGACTCCTGGGTGTGCCACCTCTCTCCCTCTCATTCAGTGGGCCATAGAAAGCCTATTTGTTTTTTTTTAATATTATTGGGTTTCTAAAGTCTCCCTTAAAAAACAAAAAATACATAAAAAAACAGTGGGAGAGTAATATTGCCCTTTCAGCTTGTGTGCCAGTCTTGACTCCTGGGTGTGCCACCTCTCTCCCTCTCATTCAGTGGGCCATAGAAAGCCTATTTATTTTTTTTTTTAAATATTATTGGGTTTCTAAAGTCTCCCTTAAAAAACAAAAAATACATAAAAAAACAGTGGGAGAGTAATATTGCCCTTTCAGCTTGTGTGCCAGTCTTGACTCCTGGGTGTGCCACCTCTCTCCCTCTCATTCAGTGGGCCATAGAAAGCCTATTTATTTATTTTTTTAAATATTATTGGGTTTCTAAAGTCTCCCTTAAAAAACAAAAAATACATAAAAAAACAGTGGGAGAGTAATATTGCCCTTTCAGCTTGTGTGCCAGTCTTGACTCCTGGGTGTGCCACCTCTCTCCCTCTCATTCAGTGGGCCATAGAAAGCCTATTTATTTTTTTTTTTAAATATTATTGGGTTTCTAAAGTCTCCCTTAAAAAACAAAAAATACATAAAAAAACAGTGGGAGAGTAATATTGCCCTTTCAGCTTGTGTGCCAGTCTTGACTCCTGGGTGTGCCACCTCTCTCCCTCTCATTCAGTGGGCCATAGAAAGCCTATTTATTTTTTTTTTTAAATATTATTGGGTTTCTAAAGTCTCCCTTAAAAAACAAAAAATACATAAAAAAACAGTGGGAGAGTAATATTGCCCTTTCAGCTTGTGTGCCAGTCTTGACTCCTGGGTGTGCCACCTCTCTCCCTCTCAATCAGTGGGCCATAGAAAGCCTATTTATTTTTTTTTTTAAATATTATTGGGTTTCTAAAGTCTCCCTTAAAAAACAAAAAATACATAAAAAAACAGTGGGAGAGTAATATTGCCCTTTCAGCTTGTGTGCCAGTCTTGACTCCTGGGTGTGCCACCTCTCTCTCTCATTCAGTGGGCCATAGAAAGGCTATTTTTTTTTTGGTTTTTTTAATATTATTTGGTTTCTAAAGTCTCCCTGAAAAAAAAAAAACATAAAAAAACAGTGGGAGAGTAATATTGCCCTTTCAGCTTGTGTGCCAGTCTTGACTCCTGGGTGTGCCACCTCTCTCCCTCTCATTCAGTGGGCCATAGAAAGCCTATTTATTTATTTTTTTAAATATTATTGGGTTTCTAAAGTCTCCCTTAAAAAACAAAAAATACATAAAAAAAACAGTGGGAGAGTAATATTGCCCTTTCAGCTTGTGTGCCAGTCTTGACTCCTGGGTGTGCCACCTCTCTCCCTCTCATTCAGTGGGCCATAGAAAGCCTATTTATTTATTTTTTTAAATATTATTGGGTTTCTAAAGTCTCCCTTAAAAAACAAAAAATACATAAAAAAACAGTGGGAGAGTAATATTGCCCTTTCAGCTTGTGTGCCAGTCTTGACTCCTGGGTGTGCCACCTCTCTCTCTCATTCAGTGGGCCATAGAAAGGCTATTTTTTTTTGTTTTTTTAATATTATTTGGTTTCTAAAGTCTCCCTGAAAAAAAAAAAAAACATAAAAAAACAGTGGGAGAGTAATATTGCCCTTTCAGCTTGTGTGCCAGTCTTGACTCCTGGGTGTGCCACCTCTCTCCCTCTCATTCAGTGGGCCATAGAAAGCCTATTTATTTTTTTTTTAAATATTATTGGGTTTCTAAAGTCTCCCTTAAAAAACAAAAAATACATAAAAAAACAGTGGGAGAGTAATATTGCCCTTTCAGCTTGTGTGCCAGTCTTGACTCCTGGGTGTGCCACCTCTCTCTCTCATTCAGTGGGCCATAGAAAGGCTATTTTTTTTTGTTTTTTTAATATTATTTGGTTTCTAAAGTCTCCCTGAAAAAACAAAAAATACATAAAAAAACAGTGGGAGAGTAATATTGCCCTTTCAGCTTGTGTGCCAGTCTTGACTCCTGGGTGTGCCACCTCTCTCCCTCTCATTCAGTGGGCCATAGAAAGCCTATTTATTTTTTTTTAAAATATTATTGGGTTTCTAAAGTCTCCCTTAAAAAACAAAAAATACATAAAAAAACAGTGGGAGAGTAATATTGCCCTTTCAGCTTGTGTGCCAGTCTTGACTCCTGGGTGTGCCACCTCTCTCCCTCTCATTCAGTGGGCCATAGAAAGCCTATTTATTTTTTTTTTTAATATTATTGGGTTTCTAAAGTCTCCCTTAAAAAACAAAAAATACATAAAAAAACAGTGGGAGAGTAATATTGCCCTTTCAGCTTGTGTGCCAGTCTTGACTCCTGGGTGTGCCACCTCTCTCCCTCTCATTCAGTGGGCCATAGAAAGCCTATTTATTTTTTTTTTAAAATATTATTGGGTTTCTAAAGTCTCCCTTAAAAAACAAAAAATACATAAAAAAACAGTGGGAGAGTAATATTGCCCTTTCAGCTTGTGTGCCAGTCTTGACTCCTGGGTGTGCCACCTCTCTCCCTCTCATTCAGTGGGCCATAGAAAGCCTATTTATTTTTTTTTTTTAAATATTATTGGGTTTCTAAAGTCTCCCTTAAAAAACAAAAAATACATAAAAAAACAGTGGGAGAGTAATATTGCCCTTTCAGCTTGTGTGCCAGTCTTGACTCCTGGGTGTGCCACCTCTCTCCCTCTCATTCAGTGGGCCATAGAAAGCCTATTTATTTTTTTTTTTAAATATTATTGGGTTTCTAAAGTCTCCCTTAAAAAACAAAAAATACATAAAAAAACAGTGGGAGAGTAATATTGCCCTTTCAGCTTGTGTGCCAGTCTTGACTCCTGGGTGTGCCACCTCTCTCTCTCATTCAGTGGGCCATAGAAAGGCTATTTTTTTTTTTTGTTTTTTTAATATTATTTGGTTTCTAAAGTCTCCCTGAAAAAAAAAAAACATAAAAAAACAGTGGGAGAGTAATATTGCCCTTTCAGCTTGTGTGCCAGTCTTGACTCCTGGGTGTGCCACCTCTCTCCCTCTCATTCAGTGGGCCATAGAAAGCCTATTTATTTATTTTTTTAAATATTATTGGGTTTCTAAAGTCTCCCTTAAAAAACAAAAAATACATAAAAAAACAGTGGGAGAGTAATATTGCCCTTTCAGCTTGTGTGCCAGTCTTGACTCCTGGGTGTGCCACCTCTCTCCCTCTCATTCAGTGGGCCATAGAAAGCCTATTTATTTATTTTTTTAAATATTATTGGGTTTCTAAAGTCTCCCTTAAAAAACAAAAAATACATAAAAAAACAGTGGGAGAGTAATATTGCCCTTTCAGCTTGTGTGCCAGTCTTGACTCCTGGGTGTGCCACCTCTCTCTCTCATTCAGTGGGCCATAGAAAGGCTATTTTTTTTTGTTTTTTTAATATTATTTGGTTTCTAAAGTCTCCCTGAAAAAAAAAAAAAAACATAAAAAAACAGTGGGAGAGTAATATTGCCCTTTCAGCTTGTGTGCCAGTCTTGACTCCTGGGTGTGCCACCTCTCTCCCTCTCATTCAGTGGGCCATAGAAAGCCTATTTATTTTTTTTTTAAATATTATTGGGTTTCTAAAGTCTCCCTTAAAAAACAAAAAATACATAAAAAAACAGTGGGAGAGTAATATTGCCCTTTCAGCTTGTGTGCCAGTCTTGACTCCTGGGTGTGCCACCTCTCTCTCTCATTCAGTGGGCCATAGAAAGGCTATTTTTTTTTGTTTTTTTAATATTATTTGGTTTCTAAAGTCTCCCTGAAAAAACAAAAAATACATAAAAAAACAGTGGGAGAGTAATATTGCCCTTTCAGCTTGTGTGCCAGTCTTGACTCCTGGGTGTGCCACCTCTCTCCCTCTCATTCAGTGGGCCATAGAAAGCCTATTTATTTTTTTTTTAAATATTATTGGGTTTCTAAAGTCTCCCTTAAAAAACAAAAAATACATAAAAAAACAGTGGGAGAGTAATATTGCCCTTTCAGCTTGTGTGCCAGTCTTGACTCCTGGGTGTGCCACCTCTCTCCCTCTCATTCAGTGGGCCATAGAAAGCCTATTTATTTTTTTTTTAAAATATTATTGGGTTTCTAAAGTCTCCCTTAAAAAACAAAAAATACATAAAAAAACAGTGGGAGAGTAATATTGCCCTTTCAGCTTGTGTGCCAGTCTTGACTCCTGGGTGTGCCACCTCTCTCCCTCTCATTCAGTGGGCCATAGAAAGCCTATTTATTTTTTTTTTTAAATATTATTGAGTTTCTAAAGTCTCCCTTAAAAAACAAAAAATACATAAAAAAACAGTGGGAGAGTAATATTGCCCTTTCAGCTTGTGTGCCAGTCTTGACTCCTGGGTGTGCCACCTCTCTCCCTCTCATTCAGTGGGCCATAGAAAGCCTATTTATTTTTTTTTTTAAAATATTATTGGGTTTCTAAAGTCTCCCTTAAAAAACAAAAAATACATAAAAAAACAGTGGGAGAGTAATATTGCCCTTTCAGCTTGTGTGCCAGTCTTGACTCCTGGGTGTGCCACCTCTCTCCCTCTCATTCAGTGGGCCATAGAAAGCCTATTTATTTTTTTTTTTAAATATTATTGGGTTTCTAAAGTCTCCCTTAAAAAACAAAAAATACATAAAAAAACAGTGGGAGAGTAATATTGCCCTTTCAGCTTGTGTGCCAGTCTTGACTCCTGGGTGTGCCACCTCTCTCTCTCATTCAGTGGGCCATAGAAAGGCTATTTTTTTTTTTGGTTTTTTTAATATTTGGTTTCTAAAGTCTCCCTGAAAAAAAAAAAACATAAAAAAACAGTGGGAGAGTAATATTGCCCTTTCAGCTTGTGTGCCAGTCTTGACTCCTGGGTGTGCCACCTCTCTCCCTCTCATTCAGTGGGCCATAGAAAGCCTATTTATTTATTTTTTTAAATATTATTGGGTTTCTAAAGTCTCCCTTAAAAAACAAAAAATACATAAAAAAACAGTGGGAGAGTAATATTGCCCTTTCAGCTTGTGTGCCAGTCTTGACTCCTGGGTGTGCCACCTCTCTCCCTCTCATTCAGTGGGCCATAGAAAGCCTATTTATTTTTTTTTTTTAAATATTATTGGGTTTCTAAAGTCTCCCTTAAAAAACAAAAAATACATAAAAAAACAGTGGGAGAGTAATATTGCCCTTTCAGCTTGTGTGCCAGTCTTGACTCCTGGGTGTGCCACCTCTCTCTCTCATTCAGTGGGCCATAGAAAGGCTATTTTTTTTTTTGTTTTTTTAATATTATTTGGTTTCTAAAGTCTCCCTGAAAAAAAAAAAAAAACATAAAAAAACAGTGGGAGAGTAATATTGCCCTTTCAGCTTGTGTGCCAGTCTTGACTCCTGGGTGTGCCACCTCTCTCCCTCTCATTCAGTGGGCCATAGAAAGCCTATTTATTTTCTTTTTTAAATATTATTGGGTTTCTAAAGTCTCCCTTAAAAAAAAAAAAAACATAAAAAAACAGTGGGAGAGTAATATTGCCCTTTCAGCTTGTGTGCCAGTCTTGACTCCTGGGTGTGCCACCTCTCTCCCTCTCATTCAGTGGGCCATAGAAAGCCTATTTATTTTTTTTTTTAAATATTATTGGGTTTCTAAAGTCTCCCTTAAAAAACAAAAAATACATAAAAAAACAGTGGGAGAGTAATATTGCCCTTTCAGCTTGTGTGCCAGTCTTGACTCCTGGGTGTGCCACCTCTCTCCCTCTCATTCAGTGGGCCATAGAAAGCCTATTTATTTTTTTTTTTAAATATTATTGGGTTTCTAAAGTCTCCCTTAAAAAACAAAAAATACATAAAAAAACAGTGGGAGAGTAATATTGCCCTTTCAGCTTGTGTGCCAGTCTTGACTCCTGGGTGTGCCACCTCTCTCCCTCTCATTCAGTGGGCCATAGAAAGCCTATTTATTTATTTTTTTTAAATATTATTGGGTTTCTAAAGTCTCCCTTAAAAAACAAAAAATACATAAAAAAACAGTGGGAGAGTAATATTGCCCTTTCAGCTTGTGTGCCAGTCTTGACTCCTGGGTGTGCCACCTCTCTCCCTCTCATTCAGTGGGCCATAGAAAGCCTATTTATTTTTTTTTTTAAATATTATTGGGTTTCTAAAGTCTCCCTTAAAAAACAAAAAATACATAAAAAAACAGTGGGAGAGTAATATTGCCCTTTCAGCTTGTGTGCCAGTCTTGACTCCTGGGTGTGCCACCTCTCTCTCTCATTCAGTGGGCCATAGAAAGGCTATTTTTTTTTTTGGTTTTTTTAATATTATTTGGTTTCTAAAGTCTCCCTGAAAAAAAAAAAACATAAAAAAACAGTGGGAGAGTAATATTGCCCTTTCAGCTTGTGTGCCAGTCTTGACTCCTGGGTGTGCCACCTCTCTCCCTCTCATTCAGTGGGCCATAGAAAGCCTATTTATTTATTTTTTAAAATATTATTGGGTTTCTAAAGTCTCCCTTAAAAAACAAAAAATACATAAAAAAACAGTGGGAGAGTAATATTGCCCTTTCAGCTTGTGTGCCAGTCTTGACTCCTGGGTGTGCCACCTCTCTCCCTCTCATTCAGTGGGCCATAGAAAGCCTATTTATTTATTTTTTTTAAATATTATTGGGTTTCTAAAGTCTCCCTTAAAAAACAAAAAATACATAAAAAAACAGTGGGAGAGTAATATTGCCCTTTCAGCTTGTGTGCCAGTCTTGACTCCTGGGTGTGCCACCTCTCTCCCTCTCATTCAGTGGGCCATAGAAAGCCTATTTATTTTTTTTTTTAAATATTATTGGGTTTCTAAAGTCTCCCTTAAAAAACAAAAAATACATAAAAAAACAGTGGGAGAGTAATATTGCCCTTTCAGCTTGTGTGCCAGTCTTGACTCCTGGGTGTGCCACCTCTCTCCCTCTCATTCAGTGGGCCATAGAAAGCCTATTTATTTATTTTTTTAAATATTATTGGGTTTCTAAAGTCTCCCTTAAAAAACAAAAAATACATAAAAAAACAGTGGGAGAGTAATATTGCCCTTTCAGCTTGTGTGCCAGTCTTGACTCCTGGGTGTGCCACCTCTCTCTCTCATTCAGTGGGCCATAGAAAGGCTATTTTTTTTTTTGGTTTTTTTAATATTATTTGGTTTCTAAAGTCTCCCTGAAAAAAAAAAAAAAACATAAAAAAACAGTGGGAGAGTAATATTGCCCTTTCAGCTTGTGTGCCAGTCTTGACTCCTGGGTGTGCCACCTCTCTCCCTCTCATTCAGTGGGCCATAGAAAGCCTATTTATTTATTTTTTTAAATATTATTGGGTTTCTAAAGTCTCCCTTAAAAAACAAAAAATACATAAAAAAACAGTGGGAGAGTAATATTGCCCTTTCAGCTTGTGTGCCAGTCTTGACTCCTGGGTGTGCCACCTCTCTCCCTCTCATTCAGTGGGCCATAGAAAGCCTATTTATTTATTTTTTTAAATATTATTGGGTTTCTAAAGTCTCCCTTAAAAAACAAAAAATACATAAAAAAACAGTGGGAGAGTAATATTGCCCTTTCAGCTTGTGTGCCAGTCTTGACTCCTGGGTGTGCCACCTCTCTCTCTCATTCAGTGGGCCATAGAAAGGCTATTTTTTTTTGTTTTTTTAATATTATTTGGTTTCTAAAGTCTCCCTGAAAAAAAAAAAAAACATAAAAAAACAGTGGGAGAGTAATATTGCCCTTTCAGCTTGTGTGCCAGTCTTGACTCCTGGGTGTGCCACCTCTCTCCCTCTCATTCAGTGGGCCATAGAAAGCCTATTTATTTTTTTTTTAAATATTATTGGGTTTCTAAAGTCTCCCTTAAAAAACAAAAAATACATAAAAAAACAGTGGGAGAGTAATATTGCCCTTTCAGCTTGTGTGCCAGTCTTGACTCCTGGGTGTGCCACCTCTCTCTCTCATTCAGTGGGCCATAGAAAGGCTATTTTTTTTTGTTTTTTTAATATTATTTGGTTTCTAAAGTCTCCCTGAAAAAACAAAAAATACATAAAAAAACAGTGGGAGAGTAATATTGCCCTTTCAGCTTGTGTGCCAGTCTTGACTCCTGGGTGTGCCACCTCTCTCCCTCTCATTCAGTGGGCCATAGAAAGCCTATTTATTTTTTTTTTAAATATTATTGGGTTTCTAAAGTCTCCCTTAAAAAACAAATAATACATAAAAAAACAGTGGGAGAGTAATATTGCCCTTTCAGCTTGTGTGCCAGTCTTGACTCCTGGGTGTGCCACCTCTCTCCCTCTCATTCAGTGGGCCATAGAAAGCCTATTTATTTATTTTTTTAAATATTATTGGGTTTCTAAAGTCTCCCTTAAAAAACAAAAAATACATAAAAAAACAGTGGGAGAGTAATATTGCCCTTTCAGCTTGTGTGCCAGTCTTGACTCCTGGGTGTGCCACCTCTCTCCCTCTCATTCAGTGGGCCATAGAAAGCCTATTTATTTTTTTTTTTAAATATTATTGGGTTTCTAAAGTCTCCCTTAAAAAACAAAAAATACATAAAAAAACAGTGGGAGAGTAATATTGCCCTTTCAGCTTGTGTGCCAGTCTTGACTCCTGGGTGTGCCACCTCTCTCCCTCTCATTCAGTGGGCCATAGAAAGCCTATTTATTTTTTTTTTTTAAATATTATTGGGTTTCTAAAGTCTCCCTTAAAAAACAAAAAATACATAAAAAAACAGTGGGAGAGTAATATTGCCCTTTCAGCTTGTGTGCCAGTCTTGACTCCTGGGTGTGCCACCTCTCTCCCTCTCATTCAGTGGGCCATAGAAAGCCTATTTATTTTTTTTTTTAAATATTATTGGGTTTCTAAAGTCTCCCTTAAAAAAACAAAAAATACATAAAAAAACAGTGGGAGAGTAATATTGCCCTTTCAGCTTGTGTGCCAGTCTTGACTCCTGGGTGTGCCACCTCTCTCTCTCATTCAGTGGGCCATAGAAAGGCTATTTTTTTTTTTGGTTTTTTTAATATTATTTGGTTTCTAAAGTCTCCCTGAAAAAAAAAAAACATAAAAAAACAGTGGGAGAGTAATATTGCCCTTTCAGCTTGTGTGCCAGTCTTGACTCCTGGGTGTGCCACCTCTCTCCCTCTCATTCAGTGGGCCATAGAAAGCCTATTTATTTATTTTTTTAAATATTATTGGGTTTCTAAAGTCTCCCTTAAAAAACAAAAAATACATAAAAAAACAGTGGGAGAGTAATATTGCCCTTTCAGCTTGTGTGCCAGTCTTGACTCCTGGGTGTGCCACCTCTCTCCCTCTCATTCAGTGGGCCATAGAAAGCCTATTTATTTATTTTTTTTTTAAATATTATTGGGTTTCTAAAGTCTCCCTTAAAAAACAAAAAATACATAAAAAAACAGTGGGAGAGTAATATTGCCCTTTCAGCTTGTGTGCCAGTCTTGACTCCTGGGTGTGCCACCTCTCTCTCTCATTCAGTGGGCCATAGAAAGGCTATTTTTTTTTTTGTTTTTTTAATATTATTTGGTTTCTAAAGTCTCCCTGAAAAAAAAAAAAAACATAAAAAAACAGTGGGAGAGTAATATTGCCCTTTCAGCTTGTGTGCCAGTCTTGACTCCTGGGTGTGCCACCTCTCTCCCTCTCATTCAGTGGGCCATAGAAAGCCTATTTATTTATTTTTTTTAAATATTATTGGGTTTCTAAAGTCTCCCTTAAAAAACAAAAAATACATAAAAAAACAGTGGGAGAGTAATATTGCCCTTTCAGCTTGTGTGCCAGTCTTGACTCCTGGGTGTGCCACCTCTCTCCCTCTCATTCAGTGGGCCATAGAAAGCCTATTTATTTTCTTTTTTAAATATTATTGGGTTTCTAAAGTCTCCCTTAAAAAAAAAAAAAACATAAAAAAACAGTGGGAGAGTAATATTGCCCTTTCAGCTTGTGTGCCAGTCTTGACTCCTGGGTGTGCCACCTCTCTCCCTCTCATTCAGTGGGCCATAGAAAGCCTATTTGTTTTTTTTTTTAATATTATTGGGTTTCTAAAGTCTCCCTTAAAAAACAAAAAATACATAAAAAAACAGTGGGAGAGTAATATTGCCCTTTCAGCTTGTGTGCCAGTCTTGACTCCTGGGTGTGCCACCTCTCTCCCTCTCATTCAGTGGGCCATAGAAAGCCTATTTATTTATTTTTTTAAATATTATTGGGTTTCTAAAGTCTCCCTTAAAAAACAAAAAATACATAAAAAAACAGTGGGAGAGTAATATTGCCCTTTCAGCTTGTGTGCCAGTCTTGACTCCTGGGTGTGCCACCTCTCTCCCTCTCATTCAGTGGGCCATAGAAAGCCTATTTATTTTTTTTTTTAAATATTATTGGGTTTCTAAAGTCTCCCTTAAAAAACAAAAAATACATAAAAAAACAGTGGGAGAGTAATATTGCCCTTTCAGCTTGTGTGCCAGTCTTGACTCCTGGGTGTGCCACCTCTCTCCGTCTCATTCAGTGGGCCATAGAAAGCCTATTTATTTTTTTTTTTAAATATTATTGGGTTTCTAAAGTCTCCCTTAAAAAACAAAAAATACATAAAAAAACAGTGGGAGAGTAATATTGCCCTTTCAGCTTGTGTGCCAGTCTTGACTCCTGGGTGTGCCACCTCTCTCCCTCTCATTCAGTGGGCCATAGAAAGCCTATTTATTTATTTTTTTAAATATTATTGGGTTTCTAAAGTCTCCCTTAAAAAACAAAAAATACATAAAAAAACAGTGGGAGAGTAATATTGCCCTTTCAGCTTGTGTGCCAGTCTTGACTCCTGGGTGTGCCACCTCTCTCCCTCTCATTCAGTGGGCCATAGAAAGCCTATTTATTTTTTTTTTAAAATATTATTGGGTTTCTAAAGTCTCCCTTAAAAAACAAAAAATACATAAAAAAACAGTGGGAGAGTAATATTGCCCTTTCAGCTTGTGTGCCAGTCTTGACTCCTGGGTGTGCCACCTCTCTCCCTCTCATTCAGTGGGCCATAGAAAGCCTATTTATTTTTTTTTTAAAATATTATTGGGTTTCTAAAGTCTCCCTTAAAAAACAAAAAATACATAAAAAAACAGTGGGAGAGTAATATTGCCCTTTCAGCTTGTGTGCCAGTCTTGACTCCTGGGTGTGCCACCTCTCTCCCTCTCATTCAGTGGGCCATAGAAAGCCTATTTATTTTTTTTTTTAAATATTATTGGGTTTCTAAAGTCTCCCTTAAAAAACAAAAAATACATAAAAAAACAGTGGGAGAGTAATATTGCCCTTTCAGCTTGTGTGCCAGTCTTGACTCCTGGGTGTGCCACCTCTCTCCCTCTCATTCAGTGGGCCATAGAAAGCCTATTTATTTTTTTTTTTAAATATTATTGGGTTTCTAAAGTCTCCCTTAAAAAACAAAAAATACATAAAAAAACAGTGGGAGAGTAATATTGCCCTTTCAGCTTGTGTGCCAGTCTTGACTCCTGGGTGTGCCACCTCTCTCTCTCATTCAGTGGGCCATAGAAAGGCTATTTTTTTTTTTGGTTTTTTTAATATTATTTGGTTTCTAAAGTCTCCCTGAAAAAAAAAAAACATAAAAAAACAGTGGGAGAGTAATATTGCCCTTTCAGCTTGTGTGCCAGTCTTGACTCCTGGGTGTGCCACCTCTCTCCCTCTCATTCAGTGGGCCATAGAAAGCCTATTTATTTATTTTTTTAAATATTATTGGGTTTCTAAAGTCTCCCTTAAAAAACAAAAAATACATAAAAAAACAGTGGGAGAGTAATATTGCCCTTTCAGCTTGTGTGCCAGTCTTGACTCCTGGGTGTGCCACCTCTCTCCCTCTCATTCAGTGGGCCATAGAAAGCCTATTTATTTATTTTTTTAAATATTATTGGGTTTCTAAAGTCTCCCTTAAAAAACAAAAAATACATAAAAAAACAGTGGGAGAGTAATATTGCCCTTTCAGCTTGTGTGCCAGTCTTGACTCCTGGGTGTGCCACCTCTCTCTCTCATTCAGTGGGCCATAGAAAGGCTATTTTTTTTTTTGTTTTTTTAATATTATTTGGTTTCTAAAGTCTCCCTGAAAAAAAAAAAAAACATAAAAAAACAGTGGGAGAGTAATATTGCCCTTTCAGCTTGTGTGCCAGTCTTGACTCCTGGGTGTGCCACCTCTCTCCCTCTCATTTAGTGGGCCATAGAAAGCCTATTTATTTTTTTTTTTAAATATTATTGGGTTTCTAAAGTCTCCCTTAAAAAACAAAAAATACATAAAAAAACAGTGGGAGAGTAATATTGCCCTTTCAGCTTGTGTGCCAGTCTTGACTCCTGGGTGTGCCACCTCTCTCCCTCTCATTCAGTGGGCCATAGAAAGCCTATTTATTTTTTTTTTAAATATTATTGGGTTTCTAAAGTCTCCCTTAAAAAACAAAAAATACATAAAAAAACAGTGGGAGAGTAATATTGCCCTTTCAGCTTGTGTGCCAGTCTTGACTCCTGGGTGTGCCACCTCTCTCCCTCTCATTCAGTGGGCCATAGAAAGCCTATTTATTTTTTTTTTAAAATATTATTGGGTTTCTAAAGTCTCCCTTAAAAAACAAAAAATACATAAAAAAACAGTGGGAGAGTAATATTGCCCTTTCAGCTTGTGTGCCAGTCTTGACTCCTGGGTGTGCCACCTCTCTCCCTCTCATTCAGTGGGCCATAGAAAGCCTATTTATTTTTTTTTTAAATATTATTGGGTTTCTAAAGTCTCCCTTAAAAAACAAAAAATACATAAAAAAACAGTGGGAGAGTAATATTGCCCTTTCAGCTTGTGTGCCAGTCTTGACTCCTGGGTGTGCCACCTCTCTCCCTCTCATTCAGTGGGCCATAGAAAGCCTATTTATTTTTTTTTTTAAATATTATTGGGTTTCTAAAGTCTCCCTTAAAAAACAAAAAATACATAAAAAAACAGTGGGAGAGTAATATTGCCCTTTCAGCTTGTGTGCCAGTCTTGACTCCTGGGTGTGCCACCTCTCTCTCTCATTCAGTGGGCCATAGAAAGGCTATTTTTTTTTTGGTTTTTTTAATATTATTTGGTTTCTAAAGTCTCCCTGAAAAAAAAAAAACATAAAAAAACAGTGGGAGAGTAATATTGCCCTTTCAGCTTGTGTGCCAGTCTTGACTCCTGGGTGTGCCACCTCTCTCCCTCTCATTCAGTGGGCCATAGAAAGCCTATTTATTTATTTTTTTAAATATTATTGGGTTTCTAAAGTCTCCCTTAAAAAACAAAAAATACATAAAAAAACAGTGGGAGAGTAATATTGCCCTTTCAGCTTGTGTGCCAGTCTTGACTCCTGGGTGTGCCACCTCTCTCCCTCTCATTCAGTGGGCCATAGAAAGCCTATTTATTTATTTTTTTAAATATTATTGGGTTTCTAAAGTCTCCCTTAAAAAACAAAAAATACATAAAAAAACAGTGGGAGAGTAATATTGCCCTTTCAGCTTGTGTGCCAGTCTTGACTCCTGGGTGTGCCACCTCTCTCTCTCATTCAGTGGGCCATAGAAAGGCTATTTTTTTTTTGTTTTTTTAATATTATTTGGTTTCTAAAGTCTCCCTGAAAAAAAAAAAAAAACATAAAAAAACAGTGGGAGAGTAATATTGCCCTTTCAGCTTGTGTGCCAGTCTTGACTCCTGGGTGTGCCACCTCTCTCCCTCTCATTCAGTGGGCCATAGAAAGCCTATTTATTTATTTTTTTAAATATTATTGGGTTTCTAAAGTCTCCCTTAAAAAACAAAAAATACATAAAAAAACAGTGGGAGAGTAATATTGCCCTTTCAGCTTGTGTGCCAGTCTTGACTCCTGGGTGTGCCACCTCTCTCCCTCTCATTCAGTGGGCCATAGAAAGCCTATTTATTTTTTTTTTAAATATTATTGGGTTTCTAAAGTCTCCCTTAAAAAACAAAAAATACATAAAAAAACAGTGGGAGAGTAATATTGCCCTTTCAGCTTGTGTGCCAGTCTTGACTCCTGGGTGTGCCACCTCTCTCCCTCTCATTCAGTGGGCCATAGAAAGCCTATTTATTTTTTTTTTTAAATATTATTGGGTTTCTAAAGTCTCCCTTAAAAAACAAAAAATACATAAAAAAACAGTGGGAGTGTAATATTGCCCTTTCAGCTTGTGTGCCAGTCTTGACTCCTGGGTGTGCCACCTCTCTCCCTCTCATTCAGTGGGCCATAGAAAGCCTATTTATTTTTTTTTTAAATATTATTGGGTTTCTAAAGTCTCCCTTAAAAAACAAAAAATACATAAAAAAACAGTGGGAGAGTAATATTGCCCTTTCAGCTTGTGTGCCAGTCTTGACTCCTGGGTGTGCCACCTCTCTCCCTCTCATTCAGTGGGCCATAGAAAGCCTATTTATTTATTTTTTTAAATATTATTGGGTTTCTAAAGTCTCCCTTAAAAAACAAAAAATACATAAAAAAACAGTGGGAGAGTAATATTGCCCTTTCAGCTTGTGTGCCAGTCTTGACTCCTGGGTGTGCCACCTCTCTCTCTCATTCAGTGGGCCATAGAAAGGCTATTTTTTTTTTTGTTTTTTTAATATTATTTGGTTTCTAAAGTCTCCCTGAAAAAAAAAAAAAAACATAAAAAAACAGTGGGAGAGTAATATTGCCCTTTCAGCTTGTGTGCCAGTCTTGACTCCTGGGTGTGCCACCTCTCTCCCTCTCATTCAGTGGGCCATAGAAAGCCTATTTATTTATTTTTTTAAATATTATTGGGTTTCTAAAGTCTCCCTTAAAAAAAAAAAAAACATAAAAAAACAGTGGGAGAGTAATATTGCCCTTTCAGCTTGTGTGCCAGTCTTGACTCCTGGGTGTGCCACCTCTCTCCCTCTCATTCAGTGGGCCATAGAAAGCCTATTTGTTTTTTTTTTTTAATATTATTGGGTTTCTAAAGTCTCCCTTAAAAAACAAAAAATACATAAAAAAACAGTGGGAGAGTAATATTGCCCTTTCAGCTTGTGTGCCAGTCTTGACTCCTGGGTGTGCCACCTCTCTCCCTCTCATTCAGTGGGCCATAGAAAGCCTATTTATTTTTTTTTTAAAATATTATTGGGTTTCTAAAGTCTCCCTTAAAAAACAAAAAATACATAAAAAAACAGTGGGAGAGTAATATTGCCCTTTCAGCTTGTGTGCCAGTCTTGACTCCTGGGTGTGCCACCTCTCTCCCTCTCATTCAGTGGGCCATAGAAAGCCTATTTATTTTTTTTTTAAAATATTATTGGGTTTCTAAAGTCTCCCTTAAAAAACAAAAAATACATAAAAAAACAGTGGGAGAGTAATATTGCCCTTTCAGCTTGTGTGCCAGTCTTGACTCCTGGGTGTGCCACCTCTCTCCCTCTCATTCAGTGGGCCATAGAAAGCCTATTTATTTTTTTTTTTAAATATTATTGGGTTTCTAAAGTCTCCCTTAAAAAACAAAAAATACATAAAAAAACAGTGGGAGAGTAATATTGCCCTTTCAGCTTGTGTGCCAGTCTTGACTCCTGGGTGTGCCACCTCTCTCCCTCTCATTCAGTGGGCCATAGAAAGCCTATTTATTTTTTTTTTAAATATTATTGGGTTTCTAAAGTCTCCCTTAAAAAACAAAAAATACATAAAAAAACAGTGGGAGAGTAATATTGCCCTTTCAGCTTGTGTGCCAGTCTTGACTCCTGGGTGTGCCACCTCTCTCCCTCTCATTCAGTGGGCCATAGAAAGCCTATTTATTTTTTTTTTTAAATATTATTGGGTTTCTAAAGTCTCCCTTAAAAAACAAAAAATACATAAAAAAACAGTGGGAGAGTAATATTGCCCTTTCAGCTTGTGTGCCAGTCTTGACTCCTGGGTGTGCCACCTCTCTCTCTCATTCAGTGGGCCATAGAAAGGCTATTTTTTTTTTTGGTTTTTTTAATATTATTTGGTTTCTAAAGTCTCCCTGAAAAAAAAAAACATAAAAAAACAGTGGGAGAGTAATATTGCCCTTTCAGCTTGTGTGCCAGTCTTGACTCCTGGGTGTGCCACCTCTCTCCCTCTCATTCAGTGGGCCATAGAAAGCCTATTTATTTATTTTTTTAAATATTATTGGGTTTCTAAAGTCTCCCTTAAAAAACAAAAAATACATAAAAAAACAGTGGGAGAGTAATATTGCCCTTTCAGCTTGTGTGCCAGTCTTGACTCCTGGGTGTGCCACCTCTCTCCCTCTCATTCAGTGGGCCATAGAAAGCCTATTTATTTATTTTTTTAAATATTATTGGGTTTCTAAAGTCTCCCTTAAAAAACAAAAAATACATAAAAAAACAGTGGGAGAGTAATATTGCCCTTTCAGCTTGTGTGCCAGTCTTGACTCCTGGGTGTGCCACCTCTCTCTCTCATTCAGTGGGCCATAGAAAGGCTATTTTTTTTTGTTTTTTTAATATTATTTGGTTTCTAAAGTCTCCCTGAAAAAAAAAAAAAAACATAAAAAAACAGTGGGAGAGTAATATTGCCCTTTCAGCTTGTGTGCCAGTCTTGACTCCTGGGTGTGCCACCTCTCTCCCTCTCATTCAGTGGGCCATAGAAAGCCTATTTATTTTTTTTTTAAATATTATTGGGTTTCTAAAGTCTCCCTTAAAAAACAAAAAATACATAAAAAAACAGTGGGAGAGTAATATTGCCCTTTCAGCTTGTGTGCCAGTCTTGACTCCTGGGTGTGCCACCTCTCTCCCTCTCATTCAGTGGGCCATAGAAAGCCTATTTTTTTTTTTTTTTTAAATATTATTGGGTTTCTAAAGTCTCCCTTAAAAAACAAAAAATACATAAAAAAACAGTGGGAGAGTAATATTGCCCTTTCAGCTTGTGTGCCAGTCTTGACTCCTGGGTGTGCCACCTCTCTCCCTCTCATTCAGTGGGCCATAGAAAGCCTATTTATTTATTTTTTTAAATATTATTGGGTTTCTAAAGTCTCCCTTAAAAAACAAAAAATACATAAAAAAACAGTGGGAGAGTAATATTGCCCTTTCAGCTTGTGTGCCAGTCTTGACTCCTGGGTGTGCCACCTCTCTCCCTCTCATTCAGTGGGCCATAGAAAGCCTATTTATTTTTTTTTTTAAATATTATTGGGTTTCTAAAGTCTCCCTTAAAAAACAAAAAATACATAAAAAAACAGTGGGAGAGTAATATTGCCCTTTCAGCTTGTGTGCCAGTCTTGACTCCTGGGTGTGCCACCTCTCTCCCTCTCATTCAGTGGGCCATAGAAAGCCTATTTATTTTTTTTTTAAAATATTATTGGGTTTCTAAAGTCTCCCTTAAAAAACAAAAAATACATAAAAAAACAGTGGGAGAGTAATATTGCCCTTTCAGCTTGTGTGCCAGTCTTGACTCCTGGGTGTGCCACCTCTCTCCCTCTCATTCAGTGGGCCATAGAAAGCCTATTTATTTTTTTTTTTAAATATTATTGGGTTTCTAAAGTCTCCCTTAAAAAACAAAAAATACATAAAAAAACAGTGGGAGAGTAATATTGCCCTTTCAGCTTGTGTGCCAGTCTTGACTCCTGGGTGTGCCACCTCTCTCCCTCTCATTCAGTGGGCCATAGAAAGCCTATTTATTTTTTTTTTAAATATTATTGGGTTTCTAAAGTCTCCCTTAAAAAACAAAAAATACATAAAAAAACAGTGGGAGAGTAATATTGCCCTTTCAGCTTGTGTGCCAGTCTTGACTCCTGGGTGTGCCACCTCTCTCCCTCTCATTCAGTGGGCCATAGAAAGCCTATTTATTTTTTTTTTTAAATATTATTGGGTTTCTAAAGTCTCCCTTAAAAAACAAAAAATACATAAAAAAACAGTGGGAGAGTAATATTGCCCTTTCAGCTTGTGTGCCAGTCTTGACTCCTGGGTGTGCCACCTCTCTCTCTCATTCAGTGGGCCATAGAAAGGCTATTTTTTTTTTTGGTTTTTTTAATATTATTTGGTTTCTAAAGTCTCCCTGAAAAAAAAACACATAAAAAAACAGTGGGAGAGTAATATTGCCCTTTCAGCTTGTGTGCCAGTCTTGACTCCTGGGTGTGCCACCTCTCTCCCTCTCATTCAGTGGGCCATAGAAAGCCTATTTATTTATTTTTTTAAATATTATTGGGTTTCTAAAGTCTCCCTTAAAAAACAAAAAATACATAAAAAAACAGTGGGAGAGTAATATTGCCCTTTCAGCTTGTGTGCCAGTCTTGACTCCTGGGTGTGCCACCTCTCTCCCTCTCATTCAGTGGGCCATAGAAAGCCTATTTATTTATTTTTTTAAATATTATTGGGTTTCTAAAGTCTCCCTTAAAAAACAAAAAATACATAAAAAAACAGTGGGAGAGTAATATTGCCCTTTCAGCTTGTGTGCCAGTCTTGACTCCTGGGTGTGCCACCTCTCTCTCTCATTCAGTGGGCCATAGAAAGGCTATTTTTTTTTGTTTTTTTAATATTATTTGGTTTCTAAAGTCTCCCTGAAAAAAAAAAAAAAACATAAAAAAACAGTGGGAGAGTAATATTGCCCTTTCAGCTTGTGTGCCAGTCTTGACTCCTGGGTGTGCCACCTCTCTCCCTCTCATTCAGTGGGCCATAGAAAGCCTATTTATTTTTTTTTTAAATATTATTGGGTTTCTAAAGTCTCCCTTAAAAAACAAAAAATACATAAAAAAACAGTGGGAGAGTAATATTGCCCTTTCAGCTTGTGTGCCAGTCTTGACTCCTGGGTGTGCCACCTCTCTCCCTCTCATTCAGTGGGCCATAGAAAGCCTATTTTTTTTTTTTTTTAAATATTATTGGGTTTCTAAAGTCTCCCTTAAAAAACAAAAAATACATAAAAAAACAGTGGGAGAGTAATATTGCCCTTTCAGCTTGTGTGCCAGTCTTGACTCCTGGGTGTGCCACCTCTCTCCCTCTCATTCAGTGGGCCATAGAAAGCCTATTTATTTATTTTTTTAAATATTATTGGGTTTCTAAAGTCTCCCTTAAAAAACAAAAAATACATAAAAAAACAGTGGGAGAGTAATATTGCCCTTTCAGCTTGTGTGCCAGTCTTGACTCCTGGGTGTGCCACCTCTCTCCCTCTCATTCAGTGGGCCATAGAAAGCCTATTTATTTTTTTTTTTAAATATTATTGGGTTTCTAAAGTCTCCCTTAAAAAACAAAAAATACATAAAAAAACAGTGGGAGAGTAATATTGCCCTTTCAGCTTGTGTGCCAGTCTTGACTCCTGGGTGTGCCACCTCTCTCCCTCTCATTCAGTGGGCCATAGAAAGCCTATTTATTTATTTTTTTAAATATTATTGGGTTTCTAAAGTCTCCCTTAAAAAACAAAAAATACATAAAAAAACAGTGGGAGAGTAATATTGCCCTTTCAGCTTGTGTGCCAGTCTTGACTCCTGGGTGTGCCACCTCTCTCTCTCATTCAGTGGGCCATAGAAAGGCTATTTTTTTTTTTGGTTTTTTTAATATTATTTGGTTTCTAAAGTCTCCCTGAAAAAAAAAAAACATAAAAAAACAGTGGGAGAGTAATATTGCCCTTTCAGCTTGTGTGCCAGTCTTGACTCCTGGGTGTGCCACCTCTCTCCCTCTCATTCAGTGGGCCATAGAAAGCCTATTTATTTATTTTTTTAAATATTATTGGGTTTCTAAAGTCTCCCTTAAAAAACAAAAAATACATAAAAAAACAGTGGGAGAGTAATATTGCCCTTTCAGCTTGTGTGCCAGTCTTGACTCCTGGGTGTGCCACCTCTCTCCCTCTCATTCAGTGGGCCATAGAAAGCCTATTTATTTTTTTTTTTAAATATTATTGGGTTTCTAAAGTCTCCCTTAAAAAACAAAAAATACATAAAAAAACAGTGGGAGAGTAATATTGCCCTTTCAGCTTGTGTGCCAGTCTTGACTCCTGGGTGTGCCACCTCTCTCTCTCATTCAGTGGGCCATAGAAAGGCTATTTTTTTTTTGTTTTTTTAATATTATTTGGTTTCTAAAGTCTCCCTGAAAAAAAAAAAAAAACATAAAAAAACAGTGGGAGAGTAATATTGCCCTTTCAGCTTGTGTGCCAGTCTTGACTCCTGGGTGTGCCACCTCTCTCCCTCTCATTCAGTGGGCCATAGAAAGCCTATTTATTTTTTTTTTTAAATATTATTGGGTTTCTAAAGTCTCCCTTAAAAAACAAAAAATACATAAAAAAACAGTGGGAGAGTAATATTGCCCTTTCAGCTTGTGTGCCAGTCTTGACTCCTGGGTGTGCCACCTCTCTCCCTCTCATTCAGTGGGCCATAGAAAGCCTATTTATTTTTTTTTTTAAATATTATTGGGTTTCTAAAGTCTCCCTTAAAAAAAAAAAAAACATAAAAAAACAGTGGGAGAGTAATATTGCCCTTTCAGCTTGTGTGCCAGTCTTGACTCCTGGGTGTGCCACCTCTCTCCCTCTCATTCAGTGGGCCATAGAAAGCCTATTTGTTTTTTTTTTTTAATATTATTGGGTTTCTAAAGTCTCCCTTAAAAAACAAAAAATACATAAAAAAACAGTGGGAGAGTAATATTGCCCTTTCAGCTTGTGTGCCAGTCTTGACTCCTGGGTGTGCCACCTCTCTCCCTCTCATTCAGTGGGCCATAGAAAGCCTATTTTTTTTTTTTTTTTAAATATTATTGGGTTTCTAAAGTCTCCCTTAAAAAACAAAAAATACATAAAAAAACAGTGGGAGAGTAATATTGCCCTTTCAGCTTGTGTGCCAGTCTTGACTCCTGGGTGTGCCACCTCTCTCCCTCTCATTCAGTGGGCCATAGAAAGCCTATTTATTTTTTTTTTTAAATATTATTGGGTTTCTAAAGTCTCCCTTAAAAAACAAAAAATACATAAAAAAACAGTGGGAGAGTAATATTGCCCTTTCAGCTTGTGTGCCAGTCTTGACTCCTGGGTGTGCCACCTCTCTCCCTCTCATTCAGTGGGCCATAGAAAGCCTATTTATTTTTTTTTTTAAATATTATTGGGTTTCTAAAGTCTCCCTTAAAAAACAAAAAATACATAAAAAAACAGTGGGAGAGTAATATTGCCCTTTCAGCTTGTGTGCCAGTCTTGACTCCTGGGTGTGCCACCTCTCTCCCTCTCATTCAGTGGGCCATAGAAAGCCTATTTATTTATTTTTTTAAATATTATTGGGTTTCTAAAGTCTCCCTTAAAAAACAAAAAATACATAAAAAAACAGTGGGAGAGTAATATTGCCCTTTCAGCTTGTGTGCCAGTCTTGACTCCTGGGTGTGCCACCTCTCTCCCTCTCATTCAGTGGGCCATAGAAAGCCTATTTATTTATTTTTTTAAATATTATTGGGTTTCTAAAGTCTCCCTTAAAAAACAAAAAATACATAAAAAAACAGTGGGAGAGTAATATTGCCCTTTCAGCTTGTGTGCCAGTCTTGACTCCTGGGTGTGCCACCTCTCTCCCTCTCATTCAGTGGGCCATAGAAAGCCTATTTATTTTTTTTTTTAAATATTATTGGGTTTCTAAAGTCTCCCTTAAAAAACAAAAAATACATAAAAAAACAGTGGGAGAGTAATATTGCCCTTTCAGCTTGTGTGCCAGTCTTGACTCCTGGGTGTGCCACCTCTCTCCCTCTCATTCAGTGGGCCATAGAAAGCCTATTTATTTATTTTTTTAAATATTATTGGGTTTCTAAAGTCTCCCTTAAAAAACAAAAAATACATAAAAAAACAGTGGGAGAGTAATATTGCCCTTTCAGCTTGTGTGCCAGTCTTGACTCCTGGGTGTGCCACCTCTCTCCCTCTCATTCAGTGGGCCATAGAAAGCCTATTTATTTTTTTTTTTAAATATTATTGGGTTTCTAAAGTCTCCCTTAAAAAACAAAAAATACATAAAAAAACAGTGGGAGAGTAATATTGCCCTTTCAGCTTGTGTGCCAGTCTTGACTCCTGGGTGTGCCACCTCTCTCTCTCATTCAGTGGGCCATAGAAAGGCTATTTTTTTTGGGGTTTTTTTTAATATTATTTGGTTTCTAAAGTCTCCCTGAAAAAAAAAAACATAAAAAAACAGTGGGAGAGTAATATTGCCCTTTCAGCTTGTGTGCCAGTCTTGACTCCTGGGTGTGCCACCTCTCTCCCTCTCATTCAGTGGGCCATAGAAAGCCTATTTATTTATTTTTTTAAATATTATTGGGTTTCTAAAGTCTCCCTTAAAAAACAAAAAATACATAAAAAAACAGTGGGAGAGTAATATTGCCCTTTCAGCTTGTGTGCCAGTCTTGACTCCTGGGTGTGCCACCTCTCTCCCTCTCATTCAGTGGGCCATAGAAAGCCTATTTATTTATTTTTTTAAATATTATTGGGTTTCTAAAGTCTCCCTTAAAAAACAAAAAATACATAAAAAAACAGTGGGAGAGTAATATTGCCCTTTCAGCTTGTGTGCCAGTCTTGACTCCTGGGTGTGCCACCTCTCTCTCTCATTCAGTGGGCCATAGAAAGGCTATTTTTTTTTTTGTTTTTTTAATATTATTTGGTTTCTAAAGTCTCCCTGAAAAAAAAAAAAACATAAAAAAACAGTGGGAGAGTAATATTGCCCTTTCAGCTTGTGTGCCAGTCTTGACTCCTGGGTGTGCCACCTCTCTCCCTCTCATTCAGTGGGCCATAGAAAGCCTATTTATTTTTTTTTTTAAATATTATTGGGTTTCTAAAGTCTCCCTTAAAAAACAAAAAATACATAAAAAAACAGTGGGAGAGTAATATTGCCCTTTCAGCTTGTGTGCCAGTCTTGACTCCTGGGTGTGCCACCTCTCTCCCTCTCATTCAGTGGGCCATAGAAAGCCTATTTATTTTTTTTTTTAAATATTATTGGGTTTCTAATGTCTCCCTTAAAAAACAAAAAATACATAAAAAAACAGTGGGAGAGTAATATTGCCCTTTCAGCTTGTGTGCCAGTCTTGACTCCTGGGTGTGCCACCTCTCTCCCTCTCATTCAGTGGGCCATAGAAAGCCTATTTATTTTTTTTTTTAAATATTATTGGGTTTCTAAAGTCTCCCTTAAAAAACAAAAAATACATAAAAAAACAGTGGGAGAGTAATATTGCCCTTTCAGCTTGTGTGCCAGTCTTGACTCCTGGGTGTGCCACCTCTCTCCCTCTCATTCAGTGGGCCATAGAAAGCCTATTTATTTTTTTTTTAAAATATTATTGGGTTTCTAAAGTCTCCCTTAAAAAACAAAAAATACATAAAAAAACAGTGGGAGAGTAATATTGCCCTTTCAGCTTGTGTGCCAGTCTTGACTCCTGGGTGTGCCACCTCTCTCCCTCTCATTCAGTGGGCCATAGAAAGCCTATTTATTTTTTTTTTTAAATATTATTGGGTTTCTAAAGTCTCCCTTAAAAAACAAAAAATACATAAAAAAACAGTGGGAGAGTAATATTGCCCTTTCAGCTTGTGTGCCAGTCTTGACTCCTGGGTGTGCCACCTCTCTCCCTCTCATTCAGTGGGCCATAGAAAGCCTATTTATTTTTTTTTTAAAATATTATTGGGTTTCTAAAGTCTCCCTTAAAAAACAAAAAATACATAAAAAAACAGTGGGAGAGTAATATTGCCCTTTCAGCTTGTGTGCCAGTCTTGACTCCTGGGTGTGCCACCTCTCTCTCTCATTCAGTGGGCCATAGAAAGGCTATTTTTTTTTTGGTTTTTTTAATATTATTTGGTTTCTAAAGTCTCCCTGAAAAAAAAAAAACATAAAAAAACAGTGGGAGAGTAATATTGCCCTTTCAGCTTGTGTGCCAGTCTTGACTCCTGGGTGTGCCACCTCTCTCCCTCTCATTCAGTGGGCCATAGAAAGCCTATTTATTTATTTTTTTAAATATTATTGGGTTTCTAAAGTCTCCCTTAAAAAACAAAAAATACATAAAAAAACAGTGGGAGAGTAATATTGCCCTTTCAGCTTGTGTGCCAGTCTTGACTCCTGGGTGTGCCACCTCTCTCCCTCTCATTCAGTGGGCCATAGAAAGCCTATTTATTTATTTTTTAAAATATTATTGGGTTTCTAAAGTCTCCCTTAAAAAACAAAAAATACATAAAAAAACAGTGGGAGAGTAATATTGCCCTTTCAGCTTGTGTGCCAGTCTTGACTCCTGGGTGTGCCACCTCTCTCTCTCATTCAGTGGGCCATAGAAAGGCTATTTTTTTTTTGTTTTTTTAATATTATTTGGTTTCTAAAGTCTCCCTGAAAAAAAAAAAAAAAACATAAAAAAACAGTGGGAGAGTAATATTGCCCTTTCAGCTTGTGTGCCAGTCTTGACTCCTGGGTGTGCCACCTCTCTCCCTCTCATTCAGTGGGCCATAGAAAGCCTATTTATTTTTTTTTTTAAATATTATTGGGTTTCTAAAGTCTCCCTTAAAAAACAAAAAATACATAAAAAAACAGTGGGAGAGTAATATTGCCCTTTCAGCTTGTGTGCCAGTCTTGACTCCTGGGTGTGCCACCTCTCTCCCTCTCATTCAGTGGGCCATAGAAAGCCTATTTATTTATTTTTTTAAATATTATTGGGTTTCTAAAGTCTCCCTTAAAAAACAAAAAATACATAAAAAAACAGTGGGAGAGTAATATTGCCCTTTCAGCTTGTGTGCCAGTCTTGACTCCTGGGTGTGCCACCTCTCTCTCTCATTCAGTGGGCCATAGAAAGGCTATTTTTTTTTTTGTTTTTTTAATATTATTTGGTTTCTAAAGTCTCCCTGAAAAAAAAAAAAAAACATAAAAAAACAGTGGGAGAGTAATATTGCCCTTTCAGCTTGTGTGCCAGTCTTGACTCCTGGGTGTGCCACCTCTCTCCCTCTCATTCAGTGGGCCATAGAAAGCCTATTTATTTTTTTTTTTAAATATTATTGGGTTTCTAAAGTCTCCCTTAAAAAACAAAAAATACATAAAAAAACAGTGGGAGAGTAATATTGCCCTTTCAGCTTGTGTGCCAGTCTTGACTCCTGGGTGTGCCACCTCTCTCCCTCTCATTCAGTGGGCCATAGAAAGCCTATTTATTTATTTTTTTAAATATTATTGGGTTTCTAAAGTCTCCCTTAAAAAACAAAAAATACATAAAAAAACAGTGGGAGAGTAATATTGCCCTTTCAGCTTGTGTGCCAGTCTTGACTCCTGGGTGTGCCACCTCTCTCCCTCTCATTCAGTGGGCCATAGAAAGCCTATTTATTTTTTTTTTAAAATATTATTGGGTTTCTAAAGTCTCCCTTAAAAAACAAAAAATACATAAAAAAACAGTGGGAGAGTAATATTGCCCTTTCAGCTTGTGTGCCAGTCTTGACTCCTGGGTGTGCCACCTCTCTCCCTCTCATTCAGTGGGCCATAGAAAGCCTATTTATTTATTTTTTAAAATATTATTGGGTTTCTAAAGTCTCCCTTAAAAAACAAAAAATACATAAAAAAACAGTGGGAGAGTAATATTGCCCTTTCAGCTTGTGTGCCAGTCTTGACTCCTGGGTGTGCCACCTCTCTCCCTCTCATTCAGTGGGCCATAGAAAGCCTATTTATTTTTTTTTTTAAATATTATTGGGTTTCTAAAGTCTCCCTTAAAAAACAAAAAATACATAAAAAAACAGTGGGAGAGTAATATTGCCCTTTCAGCTTGTGTGCCAGTCTTGACTCCTGGGTGTGCCACCTCTCTCCCTCTCATTCAGTGGGCCATAGAAAGCCTATTTATTTTTTTTTTTAAATATTATTGGGTTTCTAAAGTCTCCCTTAAAAAACAAAAAATACATAAAAAAACAGTGGGAGAGTAATATTGCCCTTTCAGCTTGTGTGCCAGTCTTGACTCCTGGGTGTGCCACCTCTCTCTCTCATTCAGTGGGCCATAGAAAGGCTATTTTTTTTTTTTGGTTTTTTTAATATTATTTGGTTTCTAAAGTCTCCCTGAAAAAAAAAAAACATAAAAAACAGTGGGAGAGTAATATTGCCCTTTCAGCTTGTGTGCCAGTCTTGACTCCTGGGTGTGCCACCTCTCTCCCTCTCATTCAGTGGGCCATAGAAAGCCTATTTATTTATTTTTTTAAATATTATTGGGTTTCTAAAGTCTCCCTTAAAAAACAAAAAATACATAAAAAAACAGTGGGAGAGTAATATTGCCCTTTCAGCTTGTGTGCCAGTCTTGACTCCTGGGTGTGCCACCTCTCTCTCTCATTCAGTGGGCCATAGAAAGGCTATTTTTTTTTTTGTTTTTTTAATATTATTTGGTTTCTAAAGTCTCCCTGAAAAAAAAAAAAAAACATAAAAAAACAGTGGGAGAGTAATATTGCCCTTTCAGCTTGTGTGCCAGTCTTGACTCCTGGGTGTGCCACCTCTCTCCCTCTCATTCAGTGGGCCATAGAAAGCCTATTTATTTTTTTTTTTAAATATTATTGGGTTTCTAAAGTCTCCCTTAAAAAACAAAAAATACATAAAAAAACAGTGGGAGAGTAATATTGCCCTTTCAGCTTGTGTGCCAGTCTTGACTCCTGGGTGTGCCACCTCTCTCCCTCTCATTCAGTGGGCCATAGAAAGCCTATTTATTTTTTTTTTTAAATATTATTGGGTTTCTAAAGTCTCCCTTAAAAAACAAAAAATACATAAAAAAACAGTGGGAGAGTAATATTGCCCTTTCAGCTTGTGTGCCAGTCTTGACTCCTGGGTGTGCCACCTCTCTCTCTCATTCAGTGGGCCATAGAAAGGCTATTTTTTTTTTGGTTTTTTTAATATTATTTGGTTTCTAAAGTCTCCCTGAAAAAAAAAAAACATAAAAAACAGTGGGAGAGTAATATTGCCCTTTCAGCTTGTGTGCCAGTCTTGACTCCTGGGTGTGCCACCTCTCTCCCTCTCATTCAGTGGGCCATAGAAAGCCTATTTATTTATTTTTTTAAATATTATTGGGTTTCTAAAGTCTCCCTTAAAAAACAAAAAATACATAAAAAAACAGTGGGAGAGTAATATTGCCCTTTCAGCTTGTGTGCCAGTCTTGACTCCTGGGTGTGCCACCTCTCTCTCTCATTCAGTGGGCCATAGAAAGGCTATTTTTTTTTTTGTTTTTTTAATATTATTTGGTTTCTAAAGTCTCCCTGAAAAAAAAAAAAAAACATAAAAAAACAGTGGGAGAGTAATATTGCCCTTTCAGCTTGTGTGCCAGTCTTGACTCCTGGGTGTGCCACCTCTCTCCCTCTCATTCAGTGGGCCATAGAAAGCCTATTTATTTATTTTTTTAAATATTATTGGGTTTCTAAAGTCTCCCTTAAAAAACAAAAAATACATAAAAAAACAGTGGGAGAGTAATATTGCCCTTTCAGCTTGTGTGCCAGTCTTGACTCCTGGGTGTGCCACCTCTCTCCCTCTCATTCAGTGGGCCATAGAAAGCCTATTTATTTTTTTTTTTTTAATATTATTGGGTTTCTAAAGTCTCCCTTAAAAAACAAAAAATACATAAAAAAACAGTGGGAGAGTAATATTGCCCTTTCAGCTTGTGTGCCAGTCTTGACTCCTGGGTGTGCCACCTCTCTCCCTCTCATTCAGTGGGCCATAGAAAGCCTATTTATTTTTTTTTTTAAATATTATTGGGTTTCTAAAGTCTCCCTTAAAAAACAAAAAATACATAAAAAAACAGTGGGAGAGTAATATTGCCCTTTCAGCTTGTGTGCCAGTCTTGACTCCTGGGTGTGCCACCTCTCTCCCTCTCATTCAGTGGGCCATAGAAAGCCTATTTATTTTTTTTTTTAAATATTATTGGGTTTCTAAAGTCTCCCTTAAAAAACAAAAAATACATAAAAAAACAGTGGGAGAGTAATATTGCCCTTTCAGCTTGTGTGCCAGTCTTGACTCCTGGGTGTGCCACCTCTCTCCCTCTCATTCAGTGGGCCATAGAAAGCCTATTTATTTTTTTTTTAAAATATTATTGGGTTTCTAAAGTCTCCCTTAAAAAACAAAAAATACATAAAAAAACAGTGGGAGAGTAATATTGCCCTTTCAGCTTGTGTGCCAGTCTTGACTCCTGGGTGTGCCACCTCTCTCCCTCTCATTCAGTGTGCTATAGAAAGCCTATTTATTTATTTTTTTTCTTATTATTTGGTTTCTAAAGTCTCCCTGAAAAAAAAAACAAAAACATAAAAAAACAGTGGGAGAGTAATATTGCCCTTTCAGCTTGTGTGCCAGTCTTGACTCCTGGGTGTGCCACCTCTCTCCCTCTCATTCAGTGGGCCATAGAAAGCCTATTTATTTATTTTTTTAAATATTATTGGGTTTCTAAAGTCTCCCTTAAAAAACAAAAAATACATAAAAAAACAGTGGGAGAGTAATATTGCCCTTTCAGCTTGTGTGCCAGTCTTGACTCCTGGGTGTGCCACCTCTCTCCCTCTCATTCAGTGGGCCATAGAAAGCCTATTTATTTTTTTTTTTAAATATTATTGGGTTTCTAAAGTCTCCCTTAAAAAACAAAAAATACATAAAAAAACAGTGGGAGAGTAATATTGCCCTTTCAGCTTGTGTGCCAGTCTTGACTCCTGGGTGTGCCACCTCTCTCTCTCATTCAGTGGGCCATAGAAAGGCTATTTTTTTGGGGTTTTTTTTAAAATATTATTTGGTTTCTAAAGTCTCCCTGAAAAAAAAAAAAAACATAAAAAAACAGTGGGAGAGTAATATTGCCCTTTCAGCTTGTGTGCCAGTCTTGACTCCTGGGTGTGCCACCTCTCTCCCTCTCATTCAGTGGGCCATAGAAAGCCTATTTATTTTTTTTTTAAATATTATTGGGTTTCTAAAGTCTCCCTTAAAAAACAAAAAATACATAAAAAAACAGTGGGAGAGTAATATTGCCCTTTCAGCTTGTGTGCCAGTCTTGACTCCTGGGTGTGCCACCTCTCTCCCTCTCATTCAGTGGGCCATAGAAAGCCTATTTATTTATTTTTTTAAATATTATTGGGTTTCTAAAGTCTCCCTTAAAAAACAAAAAATACATAAAAAAACAGTGGGAGAGTAATATTGCCCTTTCAGCTTGTGTGCCAGTCTTGACTCCTGGGTGTGCCACCTCTCTCTCTCATTCAGTGGGCCATAGAAAGGCTATTTTTTTTTTTGGTTTTTTTAATATTATTTGGTTTCTAAAGTCTCCCTGAAAAAAAAACAAAACATAAAAAAACAGTGGGAGAGTAATATTGCCCTTTCAGCTTGTGTGCCAGTCTTGACTCCTGGGTGTGCCACCTCTCTCCCTCTCATTCAGTGGGCCATAGAAAGCCTATTTATTTATTTTTTTAAATATTATTGGGTTTCTAAAGTCTCCCTTAAAAAACAAAAAATACATAAAAAAACAGTGGGAGAGTAATATTGCCCTTTCAGCTTGTGTGCCAGTCTTGACTCCTGGGTGTGCCACCTCTCTCCCTCTCATTCAGTGGGCCATAGAAAGCCTATTTATTTTTTTTTAAAATATTATTGGGTTTCTAAAGTCTCCCTTAAAAAAAAACAAAACATAAAAAAACAGTGGGAGAGTAATATTGCCCTTTCAGCTTGTGTGCCAGTCTTGACTCCTGGGTGTGCCACCTCTCTCCCTCTCATTCAGTGGGCCATAGAAAGCCTATTTATTTTTTTTTTAAAATATTATTGGGTTTCTAAAGTCTCCCTTAAAAAACAAAAAATACATAAAAAAACAGTGGGAGAGTAATATTGCCCTTTCAGCTTGTGTGTCAGTCTTGACTCCTGGGTGTGCCACCTCTCTCCCTCTCATTCAGTGGGCCATAGAAAGCCTATTTATTTTATTTTTTTAAATATTATTGGGTTTCTAAAGTCTCCCTTAAAAAACAAAAAATACATAAAAAAACAGTGGGAGAGTAATATTGCCCTTTCAGCTTGTGTGCCAGTCTTGACTCCTGGGTGTGCCACCTCTCTCCCTCTCATTCAGTGGGCCATAGAAAGCCTATTTATTTTTTTTTTAAAATATTATTGGGTTTCTAAAGTCTCCCTTAAAAAACAAAAAATACATAAAAAAACAGTGGGAGAGTAATATTGCCCTTTCAGCTTGTGTGCCAGTCTTGACTCCTGGGTGTGCCACCTCTCTCCCTCTCATTCAGTGTGCTATAGAAAGCCTATTTATTTATTTATTTTTTTTCTTATTATTTGGTTTCTAAAGTCTCCCTGAAAAAAAAAACAAAAACATAAAAAAACAGTGGGAGAGTAATATTGCCCTTTCAGCTTGTGTGCCAGTCTTGACTCCTGGGTGTGCCACCTCTCTCCCTCTCATTCAGTGGGCCATAGAAAGCCTATTTATTTTTTTTTTAAAATATTATTGGGTTTCTAAAGTCTCCCTTAAAAAACAAAAAATACATAAAAAAACAGTGGGAGAGTAATATTGCCCTTTCAGCTTGTGTGCCAGTCTTGACTCCTGGGTGTGCCACCTCTCTCCCTCTCATTCAGTGGGCCATAGAAAGCCTATTTATTTTTTTTTTAAAATATTATTGGGTTTCTAAAGTCTCCCTTAAAAAACAAAAAATACATAAAAAAACAGTGGGAGAGTAATATTGCCCTTTCAGCTTGTGTGCCAGTCTTGACTCCTGGGTGTGCCACCTCTCTCTCTCATTCAGTGGGCCATAGAAAGGCTATTTTTTGGGGGTTTTTTTAAAAATATTATTTGGTTTCTAAAGTCTCCCTGAAAAAAAAAAAAAACATAAAAAAACAGTGGGAGAGTAATATTGCCCTTTCAGCTTGTGTGCCAGTCTTGACTCCTGGGTGTGCCACCTCTCTCCCTCTCATTCAGTGGGCCATAGAAAGCCTATTTATTTTTTTTTTTAAATATTATTGGGTTTCTAAAGTCTCCCTTAAAAAACAAAAAATACATAAAAAAACAGTGGGAGAGTAATATTGCCCTTTCAGCTTGTGTGCCAGTCTTGACTCCTGGGTGTGCCACCTCTCTCCCTCTCATTCAGTGGGCCATAGAAAGCCTATTTATTTATTTTTTAAAATATTATTGGGTTTCTAAAGTCTCCCTTAAAAAACAAAAAATACATAAAAAAACAGTGGGAGAGTAATATTGCCCTTTCAGCTTGTGTGCCAGTCTTGACTCCTGGGTGTGCCACCTCTCTCTCTCATTCAGTGGGCCATAGAAAGGCTATTTTTTTTTTTGGTTTTTTTAATATTATTTGGTTTCTAAAGTCTCCCTGAAAAAAAAACAAAACATAAAAAAACAGTGGGAGAGTAATATTGCCCTTTCAGCTTGTGTGCCAGTCTTGACTCCTGGGTGTGCCACCTCTCTCCCTCTCATTCAGTGGGCCATAGAAAGCCTATTTATTTTTTTTTTTAAAATATTATTGGGTTTCTAAAGTCTCCCTTAAAAAACAAAAAATACATAAAAAAACAGTGGGAGAGTAATATTGCCCTTTCAGCTTGTGTGCCAGTCTTGACTCCTGGGTGTGCCACCTCTCTCCCTCTCATTCAGTGGGCCATAGAAAGCCTATTTATTTTTTTTTAAAATATTATTGGGTTTCTAAAGTCTCCCTTAAAAAAAAACAAAACATAAAAAAACAGTGGGAGAGTAATATTGCCCTTTCAGCTTGTGTGCCAGTCTTGACTCCTGGGTGTGCCACCTCTCTCCCTCTCATTCAGTGGGCCATAGAAAGCCTATTTATTTATTTTTTTAAATATTATTGGGTTTCTAAAGTCTCCCTTAAAAAACAAAAAATACATAAAAAAACAGTGGGAGAGTAATATTGCCCTTTCAGCTTGTGTGTCAGTCTTGACTCCTGGGTGTGCCACCTCTCTCCCTCTCATTCAGTGGGCCATAGAAAGCCTATTTATTTTATTTTTTTAAATATTATTGGGTTTCTAAAGTCTCCCTTAAAAAACAAAAAATACATAAAAAAACAGTGGGAGAGTAATATTGCCCTTTCAGCTTGTGTGCCAGTCTTGACTCCTGGGTGTGCCACCTCTCTCCCTCTCATTCAGTGGGCCATAGAAAGCCTATTTATTTTTTTTTTTAAATATTATTGGGTTTCTAAAGTCTCCCTTAAAAAACAAAAAATACATAAAAAAACAGTGGGAGAGTAATATTGCCCTTTCAGCTTGTGTGCCAGTCTTGACTCCTGGGTGTGCCACCTCTCTCCCTCTCATTCAGTGGGCTATAGAAAGCCTATTTATTTATTTATTTTTTTTCTTATTATTTGGTTTCTAAAGTCTCCCTGAAAAAAAAAAAAAAAACATAAAAAAACAGTGGGAGAGTAATATTGCCCTTTCAGCTTGTGTGCCAGTCTTGACTCCTGGGTGTGCCACCTCTCTCATTCAGTGGGCCATAGAAAGCCTATTTATTTTTTTTTTAAATATTATTGGGTTTCTAAAGTCTCCCTTAAAAAACAAAAAATACATAAAAAAACAGTGGGAGAGTAATATTGCCCTTTCAGCTTGTGTGCCAGTCTTGACTCCTGGGTGTGCCACCTCTCTCCCTCTCATTCATTGGGCTATAGAAAGCCTATTTATTTATTTATTTTTTTTCTTATTATTTGGTTTCTAAAGTCTCCCTGAAAATAAAAAAAAAAAAACTTAAAAAACAGTGGGAGAGTAATATTGCCCTTTCAGCTTGTGCGCCAGTCTTGACTCCTGGGTGTGCCACCTCTCTCTCTCTAATTGTGGGCCATAGAAAGCCTTTTTTTTTTTGTTTTTAATATTATTTGGTTTCTAAAGTCTCCCTGAGAAAAAAAAATAAATAAATTAGGTGGGAGATTAATATTGACATTAGTGCTTGAGTGACAGTCCTGCGTGTGTGTCATCTCTGTGATTTTGTGCCACAGAAAACAGAGTGTGTAACATTGTGCCTGATTTTCCTTGTGGTCTCACCAACCTGTTAAGGGATATTGAAATCATACTGAAGTTATAGCTCACCGTGTAAGTTGTTTGACAGCAACAAATAAAGTTACTTTGGTTAAGATTTTAAAACAATGAGGAAGTCTGGTGCAAGAGGTCGTCGTGGGCGTTCATTGTCAGCTGGTAATGATGGTAGTGGTAGTGGAGCATCAGGTGGTCGTGGGGATAAAAATATTCCACCTAAGTCTGGAGCTGTGGAGCCAGTTTCGTCGTCAGGCTACACAAGGCCTCGAACGCTCTCTTTTCTGGGAGTAGGAAAACCGCTTTTAAAGGCGGAGCAGCAACAGCAAGTTTTGGCTTACATTGCAGACTCCGCCTCTAGCTCTTTTGCCTCCTCTTCCGAAACTGGTAAATGTAAAAGCAGCGCGTCGCTTGTGGATGTTCACGGTCAGGGACAAGTCGCTTCCTTGTCCTCCTCAGCAAAAACTACAACAAGAGAGAAGGATGCAGCAGGCGACACAACGGGTCACTCCATGGAGCTCTTTACACATACCGTCCCTGGCTTAGAAAGTGAAACATTTAACAGGCCATGCCCATTACAAGTATATTCTGACATGGAGTGCACTGATGCACAGCCACAGCCAGAGTACTATGCTGCTCCTTTGACTCAGACCACCACATTGCCCTCTCAGGGTACAGATCCACAATCAGACCCTGATGAGACTATGTTGCCCCGCCACGAACGCTATACCACCGACCGACACAGTGACACAGACGAAGTTGCACACGAGCTCGAAGAGGAGGTAATAGATGACCCAGTTATTGACCCCGATTGGCAGCCATTGGGGGAACAGGGTGCAGGCGGCAGTAGTTCAGAAGCGGAGGTGGAGGAGGGGCCGCAGCAGGCATCAACATCGCAACAGGTTCCATCTGCCGGGCCCGTATCTGGCCCAAAACGCGTGTCAAAGCCAAAACCTGTTGGAGGACAGCGTGGCCATCCGGTTAAAGCTCAGTCTGCAATCCCTGAAAAGGGATCCGAGTCTAGGAAGAGTGCAGTCTGGCATTTTTTTAAACAACATCCAACTGATCAGCGCAAAGTCATCTGTCAAAAATGTTCAACTAGCTTAAGCAGAGGTCAGAATCTGAAAAGTCTAAATACTAGTTGCATGCATAGACACTTAACCACCATGCATTTTCAAGCCTGGACTAACTACCAAACGTCCCTTAAGGTTGTAGCACCCTCGGCCAATGAAGCTAGTCAGCAACGCAACATCCCTTCCGTCACTGTAAGGCCACCATTTTCCGCACCACCGGCAGTATCTGTGCAGGTTTCTTTGCCAGCCAAAAGCAGTCAGGGTCAGGGAACCACCAGTTTTGTAGGAGGAAATATTGCATCTAGGGCACCGGCGGAAACAATACCGTCTCCAACCGTCTCTCAGTCTGCCATGTACACCGGCACACCCGAAAGTTCCACGATCTCCAGCTCTCCAGTCCAGCTCACCCTACATGAGACTCTGGTTAGAAAAAGGAAGTACTTATCCTCGCATCCGCGTACACAGGGTTTTAACGCCCACATAGCTAGACTAATCTCGTTAGAGATGATGCCCTACCGGTTAGTTAAAAGCGAAGCTTTCAAAGCCCTGATGGAGTACGCTGAACCACGATACGAGCTACCCAGTCGACACTTTTTTTCCAGAAAAGCCATCCCAGCCCTGCACCAGCATGTTAAACAGCGCATCGTCCATGCACTCAGGCAATCTGTGAGTACAAAGGTGCACCTGACTACAGATGCATGGACCAGTAGGCATGGCCAGGGACGTTATGTGTCCATCACGGCACACTGGGTGAATGTGGTGGATGCAGGGTCCACAGGCGACATCAATTTAGGGACAGTTGTGCCTAGCCCACGGTCTAGGAAACAGTTGGCTGTAGGCGTTCGCACCCCCTCCTCCTCCTCCTCCTCCTCGTCCTCCTGCAGAAGCTACAGCTCTTCCACAGAACGCAGTCTGCCAACCACTCCATCGGCAGATGACACTGTTGCACACCAGTTGTCCCATTATGGGCCAGCTACTGCCAAGCGTCAGCAGGCTGTATTGGCTATGAAGTGTTTGGGCGACAACAGACACACCGCGGAAGTTCTACCCGAGTTCTTGCAACAAGAAACGCAGTCGTGGCTGGGCACAGTAGATCTTGAGGCAGGCAAGGTAGTGAGTGATAACGGAAGGAATTTCATGGCTGCCATCTCCCTTTCCCAACTGAAACACATTCCTTGCCTGGCTCACACCTTAAACCTGGTGGTGCAGTGCTTATTGAAAACTTATCCTGGGTTCTCCGACCTGCTCCTCAAAGTGCGTGCACTTTGCTCACATATCCGACGTTCGCCTGTACACGCCAGCCGTATGCAGACCTATCAGCGGTCTTTGAACCTTCCCCAGCATCGCCTAATCATAGACGTTGCAACAAGGTGGAACTCAACACTGCACATGCTTCAGAGACTGTGCGAACAGAGGCGTGCTGTTATTTATTTGTGGGAGGATACACGGGCAGGCAGTAGGATGGCAGACATGGAGTTGTCAGGTGTGCAGTGGTCTAAGATACAAGACATGTGTCAAGTCCTTCAGTGTTTTGAGGAATGCACACGGCTGGTTAGTGCAGACAACGCCGTAATAAGCATGAGCATCCCCCTAATGCGTCTGCTGATGCAAAGTTTGACGCACATAAAGGAGCAGGCGTCTGCACCAGAGGAAGAGGAAAGCCTTGATGACAGTCAGCCATTGTCTGGTCAGGGCAGTGTACAGGACGAGGTAGCGGGCGAAGAGGAGGTGGAGGACGAGGAGGATGATGGGGATGAGTATATTTTTAATGCCGAACCTTTCCTGGGGGCACAGGAAATTGGTTGCGTGTCACGGCCGGGTTCTGGTTTTTTGAGGGACACAAGTGACGTAGATTTGCCTGCAACTGCCCCTCAACCAATCACAACCGGAGATTTGACAACTGGAACTTTGGCCCACATGGCGGATTATGCCTTACGTATCCTAAAAAGGGACACACGCATTACGAAAATGATGAACGATGACGATTACTGGTTGGCCTGCCTCCTTGATCCACGCTATAAAGGCAAATTGCAAAATATTATGCCACATGAGAACTTGGAACTAATATTAGCAACCAAACAATCAACTCTTGTTGACCGTTTGCTTCAGGCATTCCCAGCACACAGCGCACGTGATCGTTCTCACACGAGCTCCAGGGGGCAGCAGACTAGGAGTGTTAGGGGTGCACACATCAGAAGTGGCGTTGGACAGAGGGGTTTTCTGACCAGGTTGTGGAGTGATTTTGCTATGACCGCAGACAGGACAGGTACTGCTGCATCAATTGAAAGTGACAGGAGACAACATTTGTCCAGTATGGTTACTAACTATTTTTCATCCCTTATCGATGTTCTCCCTCAACCGTCATTCCCATTTGATTACTGGGCCTCCAAATTAGACACCTGGCCAGAATTGGCAGAATATGCATTGCAGGAGCTTGCTTGCCCGGCAGCAAGTGTCCTATCAGAAAGAGTATTCAGTGCTGCAGGTTCAATATTAACCGAAAAAAGGACTCGTCTGGCTACCCAAAATGTTGACGATCTAACATTCATTAAAATGAACCACAACTGGATTTCGAAATCTTTTGCCCCACCTTGCCCGGCCGACACCTAGCTTTCCTATGAAAAGCTCTTGCCTGTGAATTACTTTTCTAATGTCTAATTTGCTGCAGCTGATTGTACAGCATACGACATGTTTACACCTCCCTAAATGGCAAAACTCCCCACACGGGGCCGTGGTATCGCGACTTGGCGCAAGCACCCGTGAGACTGCTGTTTGTCTGAAGAGGTGGGTGTGTTCGCTTTTGGTTGACGGCATTGCTACTGGGTCCCTCATAGTACAATGTAGTGTCTCTGGCGGTGGTGGTGCGCACCCAACGTCAGACACACCGTTGTAACATGAGGGGCCCTGGGGCGGTCCCGCCGGCCTCAAGAGAGTTCCCCCCTACCCCAGCTCAAAATGTGCTCTACCACGTGCAAAATTATGTCGCACAGCTCCACCAATCTTTAGTCTATTCGCTGACATCATTCAATGTCTGGCACTGACAAAACAAATTTGTAGACATCTATGATGCAACTTAAAGTAGTCTGTGTCTGTGTCCTATATTGGCACCATTAAATAGTTACTGCCAAATTACTATGTCAGAAACTCAGCAGATGAGCCCACCCCTGTACCTAAGTATGCCACCTTTTTTTTTGTTTTGGTTGTTTTGCGAGACATTAACATCTATTTATATTTTGGGAGTACTGGGACAGACACTCCTTGCACTACTCCTCCACTCACCACCAAGCTGCCCGTGTATCCATGTAACCGCTGTAAAACTGCCATGAGCCTATTGTTTGTTATTTTAGGCCTTTGAAGCCTGTCTGCGGTCCCTCCTTCCACTAGTCCTCCACTGACCAGACCACTGCTGCCCGTGTACCCCTGGAACCAATTATAAAGTGCCTACAGCCAGCCCATTTTTTTATGTTAGGCCTTTGAACCCTGTCTGCGGTCCCTCCTTCCACTAGTCCTCCACTGGCCAGACCACTGCTGCCCGTGTACCCCTGGAACCAATTATAAAGTGCCTACAGCCAGCCCATTTTTTTATTTTAGGCCTTTGAAGCCTGTCTGCGGTCCCTCCTTCCACTAGTCCTCCACTGACCAGACCACTGCTGCCCGTGTACCCCTGGAACCAATTATAAAGTGCCTACAGCCAGCCCATTTTTTTATGTTAGGCCTTTGAAGCCTGTCTGCGGTCCCTCCTTCCACTAGTCCTCCACTGGCCAGACCACTGCTGCCCGTGTACCCCTGGAACCAATTATAAAGTGCCTACAGCCAGCCCATTTTTTTATTTTAGGCCTTTGAAGCCTGTCTGCGGTCCCTCCTTCCACTAGTCCTCCACTGGCCAGACCACTGCTGCCCGTGTACCCCTGGAACCAATTATAAAGTGCCTACAGCCAGCCAATTTTTTTATTTTAGGCCTTTGAAGCCTGTCTGCGGTCCCTCCTTCCACTAGTCCTCCACTGACCAGACCACTGCTGCCCGTGTACCCCTGGAACCAATTATAAAGTGCCTACAGCCAGCCCATTTTTTTATGTTAGGCCTTTGAAGCCTGTCTGCGGTCCCTCCTTCCACTAGTCCTCCACTGGCCAGACCACTGCTGCCCGTGTACCCCTGGAACCAATTATAAAGTGCCTACAGCCAGCCCATTTTTTTATGTTAGGCCTTTGAAGCCTGTCTGCGGTCCCTACTTTAAATACTCCTCCACTGACCAGACCACTGCTGCCCGTGTACCCCTGGAACCAATTATAAAGTGCCTACAGCCAGCCCATTTTTTTATGTTAGGCCTTTGAAGCCTGTCTGCGGTCCCTCCTTCCACTAGTCCTCCACTGGCCAGACCACTGCTGCCCATGTACCCCTGGAACCAATTATAAAGTGCCTACAGCCAGCCCATTTTTTTATGTTAGGCCTTTGAAGCCTGTCTGCGGTCCCTCCTTCCACTAGTCCTCCACTGGCCAGACCACTGCTGCCCGTGTACCCCTGGAACCAATTATAAAGTGCCTACAGCCAGCCCATTTTGTTATGTTAGGCCTTTGAAGCCTGTCTGCGGTCCCTCCTTCCACTAGTCCTCCACTGGCCAGACCACTGCTGCCCGTGTACCCCTGGAACCAATTATAAAGTGCCTACAGCCAGCCCATTTTTTTATGTTAGGCCTTTGAAGCCTGTCTGCGGTCCCTCCTTCCACTAGTCCTCCACTGACCAGACCACTGCTGCCCGTGTACCCCTGGAACCAATTATAAAGTGCCTACAGCCAGCCCATTTTTTTATGTTAGGCCTTTGAAGCCTGTCTGCGGTCCCTCCTTCCACTAGTCCTCCACTGGCCAGACCACTGCTGCCCGTGTACCCCTGGAACCAATTATAAAGTGCCTACAGCCAGCCCATTTTTTTATTTTAGGCCTTTGAAGCCTGTCTGCGGTCCCTCCTTCCACTAGTCCTCCACTGACCAGACCACTGCTGCCCGTGTACCCCTGGAACCAATTATAAAGTGCCTACAGCCAGCCCATTTTTTTATGTTAGGCCTTTGAAGCCTGTCTGCGGTCCCTCCTTCCACTAGTCCTCCACTGGCCAGACCACTGCTGCCCGTGTACCCCTGGAACCAATTATAAAGTGCCTACAGCCAGCCCATTTTTTTATTTTAGGCCTTTGAAGCCTGTCTGCGGTCCCTCCTTCCACTAGTCCTCCACTGACCAGACCACTGCTGCCCGTGTACCCCTGGAACCAATTATAAAGTGCCTACAGCCAGCCCATTTTTTTATGTTAGGCCTTTGAAGCCTGTCTGCGGTCCCTCCTTCCACTAGTCCTCCACTGGCCAGACCACTGCTGCCCGTGTACCCCTGGAACCAATTATAAAGTGCCTACAGCCAGCCCATTTTGTTATGTTAGGCCTTTGAAGCCTGTCTGCGGTCCCTACTTTAAATACTCCTCCACTCACCACCAAGCTGCCTGCCCGTGTATCCATGTAACCGCTGTAAAACTGCCATGAGCCTATTGTTTGTTATGTTAGGCCTTTGATAGCCTGTCTGCGGTCCCTACTTTAAATACTCCTCCACTCACCACCAAGCTGCCTGCCCGTCTATCCATGTAACCGCTGTAAAACTGCCATGAGCCTATTGTTTGTTATGTTAGGCCTTTGATAGCCTGTCTGCGGTCCTTACTTTAAATACTCCTCCACTCACCACCTAGCTGCCTGTGTATCCATGTAACCGATGTAAAACTGCCATGACTGCCTACTGTTTGTTATTTTAGGCCTTTGATAGCCTGTCTGCGGCCCCTACTTGCAATACTCCTCCACTGACCACAATGCTGCCTGGAGTGCCTGCCTGTGTATCCATGTAACCGATGTAAAACTGCCATGAGTGCCTACTGTTTGGTATTTTAGGCCTTTGATAGCCTGTCTGCAGCCCCTACTTGCAATACTCCTCCACTGACCACACCAATGCTGCCCGTGTACCCCTGGAACCTATTTAAAAGTTCATAGAGCCTAGTTATATATTTTATTTACTATTAATAAGGCCATGATGGACTACGCTGTACCACGCTACAAGCTAACCAGTCGACACTTCTTTTGCGAGAAAAGCCATCCCAACCCTCCACCAGCATGTAGAAGACCGCATTGTCCATGCACTCTGGCAATCTGTGAGTACAAAGGTGCACCTGACAACAGACGCATGGACCTGTAGGCATGGCCACGGAAGATTACGTGTCCATTACGGCGCAATGGGTTAATGTGGTGGATGCATGGTCCACAGGGGACAGCCTACTAAGTCTGTCTGCAGTCCCTAATTCAAATTGTCCTCCACTGTCTAAATTGGAGCTTCCACCTTCTGGCTTTCGGCCTATAGTATCAGAAATTAAACTGCATTTGGCCTTCAACTTTGGTTAGGGCCTACTAACGGCTTCTGCCCCTCCCTGGTGTTGCCCTCAACTAAATAAAGCTGAGCTTCAACCTTCTGCTCCAAATTACCATTTTAAAAAATGCAATAGGCTTTTCCGGCCTACTAAAGGTGTCTGTCTGTGTGCCCCTGCCTGGTGTTGTCCTCAACTAAATAAAGCTGAGCTTCAACCTTCCGGCTCTCATTAAGTGGTTTTTTAAAAAAAAAATGGTGGTTAGGGCCTACTAACGGCTTCTGCCCCTCCCTGGTGTTGCCCTCAACTAAATAAAGCTGAGCTTCAACCTTCTGCTCCAAATTACCATTTTAAAAAATGCAATAGGCTTTTCCGGCCTACTAAAGGTGTCTGTCTGTGTGCCCCTGCCTGGTGTTGCCCTCAACTAAATAAAGCTGAGCTTCAACCTTCTGCTCCAAATTACCATTTTAAAAAATGCAATAGGCTTTTCCGGCCTACTAAAGGTGTCTGTCTGTGTGCCCCTGCCTGGTGTTGTCCTCAACTAAATAAAGCTGAGCTTCAACCTTCCGGCTCTCATTAAGTGGTTTTTAAAAAAAAAAATGGTGGTTAGGGCCTACTAACGGCTTCTGCCCCTCCCTGGTGTTGCCCTCAACTAAATAAAGCTGAGCTTCAACCTTCTGCTCCAAATTACCATTTTAAAAAATGCAATAGGCTTTTCCGGCCTACTAAAGGTGTCTGTCTGTGTGCCCCTGCCTGGTGTTGTCCTCAACTAAATAAAGCTGAGCTTCAACCTTCCGGCTCTCATTAAGTGGTTTTTAAAAAAAAAAATGGTGGTTAGGGCCTACTAACGGCTTCTGCCCCTCCCTGGTGTTGCTCTCAACTAAATAAAGCTGAGCTTCAACCTTCTGCTCCAAATTACCATTTTAAAAAATGCAATAGGCTTTTCCGGCCTACTAAAGGTGTCTGTCTGTGTGCCCCTGCCTGGTGTTGTCCTCAACTAAATAAAGCTGAGCTTCAACCTTCCGGCTCTCATTAAGTGGTTTTTTAAAAAAAAAATGGTGGTTAGGGCCTACTAACGGCTTCTGCCCCTCCCTGGTGTTGCCCTCAACTAAATAAAGCTGAGCTTCAACCTTCTGCTCCAAATTACCATTTTAAAAAATGCAATAGGCTTTTCCGGCCTACTAAAGGTGTCTGTCTGTGTGCCCCTGCCTGGTGTTGTCCTCAACTAAATAAAGCTGAGCTTCAACCTTCCGGCTCTCATTAAGTGGTTTTTAAAAAAAAAAATGGTGGTTAGGGCCTACTAACGGCTTCTGCCCCTCCCTGGTGTTGCCCTCAACTAAATAAAGCTGAGCTTCAACCTTCTGCTCCAAATTACCATTTTAAAAAATGCAATAGGCTTTTCCGGCCTACTAAAGGTGTCTGTCTGTGTGCCCCTGCCTGGTGTTGTCCTCAACTAAATAAAGCTGAGCTTCAACCTTCCGGCTCTCATTAAGTGGTTTTTAAAAAAAAAAATGGTGGTTAGGGCCTACTAACGGCTTCTGCCCCTCCCTGGTGTTGCCCTCAACTAAATAAAGCTGAGCTTCAACCTTCTGCTCCAAATTACCATTTTAAAAAATGCAATAGGCTTTTCCGGCCTACTAAAGGTGTCTGTCTGTGTGCCCCTGCCTGGTGTTGTCCTCAACTAAATAAAGCTGAGCTTCAACCTTCCGGCTCTCATTAAGTGGTTTTTAAAAAAAAAAATGGTGGTTAGGGCCTACTAACGGCTTCTGCCCCTCCCTGGTGTTGCCCTCAACTAAATAAAGCTGAGCTTCAACCTTCTGCTCCAAATTACCATTTTAAAAAATGCAATAGGCTTTTCCGGCCTACTAAAGGTGTCTGTCTGTGTGCCCCTGCCTGGTGTTGTCCTCAACTAAATAAAGCTGAGCTTCAACCTTCCGGCTCTCATTAAGTGGTTTTTTAAAAAAAAAATGGTGGTTAGGGCCTACTAACGGCTTCTGCCCCTCCCTGGTGTTGCCCTCAACTAAATAAAGCTGAGCTTCAACCTTCTGCTCCAAATTACCATTTTAAAAAATGCAATAGGCTTTTCCGGCCTACTAAAGGTGTCTGTCTGTGTGCCCCTGCCTGGTGTTGTCCTCAACTAAATAAAGCTGAGCTTCAACCTTCCGGCTCTCATTAAGTGGTTTTTAAAAAAAAAAAATGGTGGTTAGGGCCTACTAACGGCTTCTGCCCCTCCCTGGTGTTGCCCTCAACTAAATAAAGCTGAGCTTCAACCTTCTGCTCCAAATTACCATTTTAAAAAATGCAATAGGCTTTTCCGGCCTACTAAAGGTGTCTGTCTGTGTGCCCCTGCCTGGTGTTGTCCTCAACTAAATAAAGCTGAGCTTCAACCTTCCGGCTCTCATTAAGTGGTTTTTAAAAAAAAAAATGGTGGTTAGGGCCTACTAACGGCTTCTGCCCCTCCCTGGTGTTGCCCTCAACTAAATAAAGCTGAGCTTCAACCTTCTGCTCCAAATTACCATTTTAAAAAATGCAATAGGCTTTTCCGGCCTACTAAAGGTGTCTGTCTGTGTGCCCCTGCCTGGTGTTGTCCTCAACTAAATAAAGCTGAGCTTCAACCTTCCGGCTCTCATTAAGTGGTTTTTTTAAAAAAAAAATGGTGGTTAGGGCCTACTAACGGCTTCTGCCCCTCCCTGGTGTTGCCCTCAATAAATAAAGCTGAGCTTCAACCTTCTGCTCCAAATTACCATTTTAAAAAATGCAATAGGCTTTTCCGGCCTACTAAAGGTGTCTGTCTGTGTGCCCCTGCCTGGTGTTGTCCTCAACTAAATAAAGCTGAGCTTCAACCTTCCGGCTCTCATTAAGTGGTTTTTAAAAAAAAAAATGGTGGTTAGGGCCTACTAACGGCTTCTGCCCCTCCCTGGTGTTGCCCTCAACTAAATAAAGCTGAGCTTCAACCTTCTGCTCCAAATTACCATTTTAAAAAATGCAATAGGCTTTTCCGGCCTACTAAAGGTGTCTGTCTGTGTGCCCCTGCCTGGTGTTGTCCTCAACTAAATAAAGCTGAGCTTCAACCTTCCGGCTCTCATTAAGTGGTTTTTAAAAAAAAAAATGGTGGTTAGGGCCTACTAACGGCTTCTGCCCCTCCCTGGTGTTGCCCTCAACTAAATAAAGCTGAGCTTCAACCTTCTGCTCCAAATTACAATTTTAAAAAATGCAATAGGCTTTTCCGGCCTACTAAAGGTGTCTGTCTGTGTGCCCCTGCCTGGTGTTGTCCTCAACAAAATAAAGCTGAGCTTCAACCTTCCGGCTCTCATTAAGTGGTTTTTAAAAAAAAAAATGGTGGTTAGGGCCTACTAACGGCTTCTGCCCCTCCCTGGTGTTGCCCTCAACTAAATAAAGCTGAGCTTCAACCTTCTGCTCCAAATTACCATTTTAAAAAATGCAATAGGCTTTTCCGGCCTACTAAAGGTGTCTGTCTGTGTGCCCCTGCCTGCTGTTGTCCTCAACTAAATAAAGCTGAGCTTCAACCTTCCGGCTCTCATTAAGTGGTTTTTTAAAAAAAAAATGGTGGTTAGGGCCTACTAACGGCTTCTGCCCCTCCCTGGTGTTGCCCTCAACTAAATAAAGCTGAGCTTCAACCTTCTGCTCCAAATTACCATTTTAAAAAATGCAATAGGCTTTTCCGGCCTACTAAAGGTGTCTGTCTGTGTGCCCCTGCCTGGTGTTGTCCTCAACTAAATAAAGCTGAGCTTCAACCTTCCGGCTCTCATTAAGTGGTTTTTAAAAAAAAAAATGGTGGTTAGGGCCTACTAACGGCTTCTGCCCCTCCCTGGTGTTGCCCTCAACTAAATAAAGCTGAGCTTCAACCTTCTGCTCCAAATTACCATTTTAAAAAATGCAATAGGCTTTTCCGGCCTACTAAAGGTGTCTGTCTGTGTGCCCCTGCCTGGTGTTGTCCTCAACTAAATAAAGCTGAGCTTCAACCTTCCGGCTCTCATTAAGTGGTTTTTAAAAAAAAAAATGGTGGTTAGGGCCTACTAACGGCTTCTGCCCCTCCCTGGTGTTGCCCTCAACTAAATAAAGCTGAGCTTCAACCTTCTGCTCCAAATTACCATTTTAAAAAATGCAATAGGCTTTTCCGGCCTACTAAAGGTGTCTGTCTGTGTGCCCCTGCCTGGTGTTGTCCTCAACTAAATAAAGCTGAGCTTCAACCTTCTGCTCCAAATTACCATTTTAAAAAATGCAATAGGCTTTTCCGGCCTACTAAAGGTGTCTGCCCCTCCCTGGTGTTGTCCTCAACTGAACAAAGCTGAGCTTCCACATTCTGGCTTTCGCCCTATACTATCAGATATTAAACTGCATTTGGCCTACTACTGTGGTTAGGCCCTTGAAACAGTGTCTGCTGCTCTTGGGTTTGCTACTCCACTGAACAAAGCAATGCCGCCTGTTTAGTCCTGTTACCAATTTTGAACTGCATTTAGCCTACTTTATTCTTTGGCCCTATATCTGTTTCCTCCTCATCCTGCCCATTGCCCAGCCACTGCTAAATGAGTCTGCTGGTACATTGACCTAGACCACTACATTCCCCTTGTACTCTACACAGCCAGAATCTGACCCTGCTGAAAGTAAGGTTCCCCTTCCCGCATGTTATACCACCTTACACAAGGACAAAGAGGAAGGTGCAGATGAAAGTGCAGGTTCCTTCATCAGGTGGGGGGGCATACTCGTTGGCGACGTCACTGGCACAGGGCCCCTCAGAGTACGCAAAAGTGTCGCTGCTGGTGGGAGGCGCCCCCGCCATGCAAACACACCGCCGTACTTTGAGGGGCCCTGTGCCAGTGCCAATGCGAACGAGTGGGCCCCCCCCTGCTTGCTCAGGATCACAGCACTTGCAACGTTTAAATACTTACCTTTCCCTGCAACACCGCCGTGACGTAGTCCGCATTTCCTGGGCCCACGAAAAACTTGAGCCAGCCCTACTCCCCCCACAACTTTCCCCCAATTCCCTATGCCCAACTATTATTATACAGTTAATTAAGATTGGCAAGCTTCAGAAACAAGAATGGATGTTTTTGGCATTAAAATGGGCACTGTAGGTGTTTTCCTGGCCTCCACTCACTGCCGACTATGCTTCCCCATTGACTTGCATTGGGTTTCGTGTTTCGGTCGATCCCCGACTTTTAGCGATAATCGGCCGACTGCACTCGACTCGACTCTGGACAAAATCGGGTTTCCCAAAACCCGACTCGATCTTAAAAAAATGAAAGTCGCTCAACCCTAGTAATGGCAACTGGGCAGCTGGGGGACTGCAATGGCCATCAACTTTCTGAAACTATCTGTATCCAATATATGGAAAGGCAGCATTTCCATGGCCAACAGATTGGAGATGGTGGACTTCGACATCTTAGCTTTGGCATATGTAGGAGGAAATATTCTTTTACATGACCACAAATACAGGTCTGAGGGCTGGCTGCTGTGCTGAGAGAGGGTGAAGAATGGAGAACAGGACAAACTGCTGGACTGTGAGTTAGAAGCAAGCTGAGATATTACGGTGGATTCAGAAAGATGTGTTGTGGTAGGTGACATAAAAACAGCAGTCATGTCAACTTCTGTAACAGCTGAATGGCTCTCACTCACCTCGACTGAAGGGGTAAACAAGTGGAGTTTCTGCGACCAGAGACATGTATGAGAAGTCTTGGCATGGTGATGGAGGAGGAAGAAGCAGCAGATGTGGTTGATGGGACGATCGGTGGTTGTTAGTGTTGAGCGATACCTTCCGATATTTGAAAGTATCGGTATCGGATTGGATCGGCCGATATCCAAAAAATATCGGATATCGCCGATACAGATACCCGATACCAATACAAGTCAATGGGACACAAATATCGGAAGTGATCCTGGATGGTTCCCAGGGTCTGAAGGAGAGGAAACTCTCCTTCAGGCCCTGGGATCCATATTCATGTAAAAAATAAAGAATAAAAATAAAAAATATGGATATACTCACCCTCGGATGGCCCCTGGCTGTCACCGCTGCAAGCATCTGCCTCCGTTCCTAAGAATGCAGAGTGAAGGACCTTCGATGACATCGCGGCTTCTGATTGGTCGCGTGACCGCTCATGTGATCACTCACGCGACCAATCACAAGCTGCGACGTCATCGCAGGTCCTACACTCACTGCATTCTTAGGAACGGAGGCTGCCGGTTGCATGGCTGAGGTCCAGGTCCGTCGGAGGGGTGAGTATATCTATATTTTTTATTTTTATTCTTTATTTTTTACATGAATATGGATCTGAGGGCCTGAAGGAGAGTCTCCTCTCCTCCAGACTCTGGGAACCATATGCACCGCACATGCCTAGGAACTTCCAATTCCGATTTCCGATATCACAAAAATATCGGAACTCGGTATCGGAATTCCGATACAGCGAATATCGGCCGATACCCGATATTTGCAGTATCGGAATGCTCAACACTAGTGGTTGTAAGACCCGCTTGTCCACATTTTAGCACAGTTTCTCACACTAAGGAATGTTTATAGCGCATGTGCCTATTCATACATGTAGTTATTAAATTATTGCAATATTTCCCTCTACTGAGTTTTTTATTGCAAATTTGGCTGACAACAAGAGTTGGTTATCCTTTCTGGTCTCAAAAGCCACTGCTAGGCGACCCTTGCAGCCCCTGTGAACTGCACACTGATGACCGCTGCTGGCCGCAGCCATAGTTGGGACTGAGGATGCAGTGTTTGTCATGTTTGCATCACTTTGAGTCTGTGTGGGAATCCGCAATGTAACCTCCTCGTCTCCCTCCTCCTCCACCTCCTATGCTGTGCAACTCAGCTGTGTATCTCTGGGTTCACATCAAGTGGGATCTAGAACCTCATCATCATCCTCTCTGTACTCATACTCCTCACCCTGAGAGTTACCCTCCACTTCCTGCCCTGACACCACAGTACAGTCCGTGTGCACCTCTGATATCTGAGTCTAAGCAGGATCACCTCCAGCCCGGTGGTTAACGTCTAGTGATGAGGATCTGGAATCTGCTCGGACCCTACATTGTTCGTCCCCGGATCCAACATGAAAACATTTTGGGAATTGGTGCTGATGCTTTCCTCCTCTAGATTCTGTGAATCTTCGGAGCAGATCTCTGATGCCCATGGACTAAAATGTGTGAACAGCTCGGCACAATGGCCCATCTGTGGTTCCCGACAGTCAGTTGTGCGCTTGGAAATTTGTGATGCAGCGGGAAACAAGGATGATTGGGATTGTACAGTGTGTGATGTTAAAGTGGAGGAATAGGATGAGAGGCTACTTGATGCAGTGCTTGCCATCCACTGAAGAACATGCTCTTTGTGAACCTCATCTACAAGGTGTACCATTGTGCAGCTGCCAAAGAAAAGGAGTCGAGTAGCCCATCCTGTAACATGTTGTCAGTGGTCTTTAGATAGAAAAAGACGGTGTTTGTTCAGTTGGGCTTTCATTCACATTAACAAGTAACCCATGTACACATTGACCACCTATGCTATTCCCCCTTCCACCATGACCTTGCTTTTTTACACTCATGTTGTATGTGCTCTGTCCCTCTTGTAATCTGCTGTTTCACAACCTTAGGCCCAGATCTGTCAGTCACCTTTCATTAAATGAACAATCACTATTTATTTTCTTGGATAGTGTGCCTGAGCAACTCTCTTATAGCTACAGATTTTTAAGAGGAAATGTGTTCTCCTGATTCCTCAGTGCAACACGGTTTTATCACAAACAATTTGCATTAACTAATTGGGGTTCCTGGCTACACTCCAATATTAGGCCTAACAATTTTTATGTGGAAATCTGTCCTGATTTGTCACTTAAACACAGTTTTGTCACAAACTTTTGATTTGAAAATGGGGCCTCCTGAGACTGACACACAGTTTTTGCACCATCTAGTTAGATGCTGGAAGATCTATTTCACACCGAACAGGATCCAATCTAGCTAACTGACAAGTTCACTTGCAGCACTAGCAGGAGTGGCTTCTCTGCACTATGAAACTGAGAAAATGGCACCAGCAAATATATGACCAGTGACATGTAACTTCAGCAGCCAATCTCAGAAGACCTTGTGTCATGACATTGTGAATGGTTTCTGCACCCTGATTAGCTGCCAAAATCCACACATATAAAGTTAAGGAGAAAAAAAAAGAACAAGCCACTCCTCTAACCTGTCTACATCCCTTCCTCACTAAACACGTCCCACCTGCTCATCATACAGCATCAGTATCCTAGCCAAAGTAATAGCAAAAGCATTAGTGGAGATGCGATGATTTACTGAACAGTGACCAAATTTTGCCGATTTTGACTAACAGTGCTCTTGAAACCAAACACAAATCAGAAAGTGCTATGTTCGTGCCGAATTTGTCATTGGCGAATGTTGTCCGAACAAGTTCGCTCATCTCTACTCAGCATGGATGTAGTGGGTGTTCTGTGGCAAGTAAGACAGGAGAGCGGGAAAGAGATAGCATGATCCTGAGGAACAGACTGAGACAGAGAGGGAGAGTTACAGAGAGAACAATGCCAGCTGAGAGTACTGACCAGAGAGCAGTCACCAAGTGAGAAGGCTCCGGAGAAGATACGCCTAGCAGCATGGCCCCAAGCATCTTACAGATCTTAAAGGTAATGGACCAGGACAGAATAGAAAGTGAGACAAAATGAATGATTTGTCTGGGAGTTCCCTAAGAACCAAAGAACTTGAAGCTGAATCTCACCTCTTTGAGGAGAATCAGAAGCGGAACCACAGGAGGAGGAAATGATTTTTACAGACTGTACTGTGGTGCTAAGCTGGGTGCTGGTGAATTACATGTGACCAGTGGATACAGGGATGCGTAAGGTCAAGATGGTAATAAGACTATATATTGAGATGCTCTGTATTAATGAAGAAATGTGCGAGAAGTTGGGTACCCTCTATCCTGTGTGCATAGTTGCCATGCAAGGACTGTTTAGTAAAGCATTGTTTCTTAACCCCTTACTGACCTCGGACGGGATAGTACGTCCGAGGTCAGCTCCCCTGCTTTGATGCAGGGCTCCGCGGTAAGCCCGCATCAAAGCCGGGACATGTCAGCTGTTTTGAACAGCTGACATGTGCCCACAATAGCGGTGGGTGAAATCGCGATTCACCCGCCGCTATTAACTAGTTAAATGTCAAACGCAGACAGCGGCATTTAACTACCGCATCCGGCCGGGCGGCCGGATATGAGCGTATCGCCGACCCCGTCACATGATCGGAGGTCGGCGATGCTTCTCCATTGTAACCATAGAGGTCCTTGAGACCTCTATGGTTACTGATCGCCGGTAGCTGTGAGCGCCACCCTGTGGTCGGCGCTCACAGCACACCTCCATTTCTGCTACATAGCAGCGAACAGCAGATCGCTGCTATGTAGCAGAGGCGATCGGGTTGTGACTGCTTCTAGCCTCACATGGAGGCTATTGAAGCATGGCAAAAGTTAAAAAAAAAGTGAAAAAAAAGTGAAAAAAAAAAAAATATATAAAAGTTGAAATCACCCCCCTTTCGCCCCAATCAAAATAAATCAATAAAAAAAAATCAAACCTACACATATTTGGTATCGCCACGTTCAGAATCGACCGATCTATCAATAAAAAAAAGCATTAACCTGATCGCTAAACGGCGTAATGAGAAAAAAAATGGAAACGCCAGAATTACGTTTTTTTGGTCGCCGCGACATTGCATTAAAATGCAATAATGGGCGATCAAAAGAACGTATCTACACCCAATTAGAATCATTAAAAATGCCAGCTCGGCACGCAAAAAATAAGCCCTCAATTGACCCCAGATTATGAAAAATGGAGACGCTACGAGTATCGGAAAATGGCGCAATTTTTATTTTTTTAGCAAAGTTTGTAATTTTTTTTCACCACTTAGGTAAAAAATAACCTAGTCATGTTAGGTGTCTATGAACTCGTAGTGACCTGGAGAATCATAATAACAGGTCAGTTTTAGCATTTAGTGAACCTAGCAAAAAAGCCAAGCAAAAAACAAGCATGGGATTGCACTTTTTTTGCAATTTCACAGCACTTGGAATTTTTTTCCCATTTTCTAGTACACGACATGATAAACCCAATGATGTCGTTCAAAAGTACAACTCGTCCCACAAAAAATAAGCCCTCACATGGCCAAATTGACGGAAAAATAAAAAAGTTATGGCTCTGGGAAGGAGGGGAGTGAAAAACGAACACGGAAAAACGTAAAATCCCAAGGTCATGAAGGGGTTAAGAATTGGTGTTCTCCTATCATGAACTGGTTAATATCTGGTCCTAGCAAACCAGTGTCATCAGTTATATGCAGTCTGCATGGGCGTAGCACCTTCATGTAATGTGCCAGGGTGTAATGACGAATACCTTGCCCACAGCTACCACTCCGCAACACCTTGCTCTTTACAAGCCAGAAAAAAAAGACCCAACTGACCATAAGAGAGTACAATTTACAGATGAGAGTGAAAACCTTGTGGACTTTTTAGAGCTTACAATTTACAAATCAAAAAGAAAGGACCCCGCTGACCATTTAAGCTTACACTATAGAAAAGATTGACTTACCAAGTCCCTAAGAGGATGGAGTTCGACTCTTCCATACAAGCTGTGCACCACTATGAACCACTAATATACAATGGCTCATGGACTGACCACCACTATAGAAGGTATGGTAATTAGTAGTGTTGAGCATTCCGATGCTGCAAGTATCGGGTATCGGCCGATACTTGCTGTATCGGAATTTCCGATACCGAGATCCGATATTTTTGTAATATCGGATATCGGTATCGAAACAACATTAATGTAAAAAGGTGTAAAAGAAAGAATTAAAATAAAAAAAATCGCTATACTCACCTGTCCGACGCAGCCGGGACCTCGGCGATTGTAAGCGGCAGCGTTGTTTCTTTAAAATTCGCGCTTTTACTTGCTTACGTGAATTCCCGGCTTCTGATTGGTCAGGGCGGCCATGTTGCCGGGACTCGGACCAATCACAGCAAGCCGTGACGAAATTACGTCACGGCTTGCTGTGATTGGTCCGCGTCCCGGCAACATGGCCGCCATTAACCAATCACAAGCCGTGACGTCACGGGAGGCTGGACACGCGCTTATTTTGAAAAGCGCGCGTGTCCAGCCTCCCGTGACGTCACGGCTTGTGATTGGTCACGGCGCCATATTGCCGGGATGCGGACCAATCACAGCAAGCCGTGACGAAATTACGTCACGGCTTGCTGTGATTGGTCCGCGTCCCAGGAACATGGCCGCCATTAACCAATCACAAGCCGTGACGTCACGGGAGGCTGGACACGCGCTTATTTTGAAAAGCGCGCGTGTCCAGCCTCCCGTGACGTCACGGCTTGTGATTGGTCACGGCGCCATATTGCCGGGATGCGGACCAATCACAGCAAGCCGTGACGAAATTACGTCACGGCTTGCTGTGATTGGTCCGCGTCCCAGGAACATGGCCGCCATTAACCAATCACAAGCCGTGACGTCACGGGAGGCTGGACACGCGCTTATTTTGAAAAGCGCGCGTGTCCAGCCTCCCGTGACGTCACGGCTTGTGATTGGTCACGGCGCCATATTGCCGGGACGCGGACCAATCACAGCAAGCCGTGACGTAATTTCGTCACGGCTTGCTGTGATTGGTCCGAGTCCCGGCAACATGGCCGCCCTGACCAATCAGAAGCCGGGAATTCACGTAAGCAAGTAAAAGCGCGAATTTTAAAGAAACAACGCTGCCGCTTACAATCGCCGAGGTCCCGGCTGCGTCGGACAGGTGAGTATAGCGATATTTTTTATTTTAATTCTTTATTTTACACATTTATATGGTTCCCAGGGCCTGAAGGAGAGTTTCCTCTCCTTCAGACCCTGGGAACCATCAGGAATACCGTCCGATACCTGAGTCCCATTGACTTGTATTGGTATCGGGTATCGGTATCGGATTGGATCCGATATTTTGCCGGTATCGGCCGATACTTTCCGATACCGATACTTTCAAGTATCGGACGGTATCGCTCAACACTAGTAATTAGTGATGAGCAAGTGTACTCATTGCTCGGATTTTCCAGAGCACGCTCGGGTGACCTCTGAGTATTTGTTAGTGTTCCGGAGATTGAGTTTTCATCACGGCAGCTGAATGATTTACCGTTATTAGCCAGGCTGAGTACATGTGGGGGTTGCCTGGTTGTTAGGTAGTCCCCACATGTAATCAAGCTGGCTAATAGCTGTTAATCATTCTGCTGAGGCAATGAAAACTTAATCTCCGAGCAGTCATAAATACTCGGAGACCACCCGAGCGTGCTCGGAAAAACCTGAGCAACGAGTACACTCGCTCATCATTAATGGTAATCCATAAGATGTCAGAAATGCAGGGTATTATGGGGAAGTCTACACAGCAATGCAAAATGATGTTTGGCTGATTCTTTGTAATGGATTTTTTTTTCACATTTCAAATTCTGCTTTACGTGGTTTCTAATAAATCTTGATATTTGGCTTAAAAATGACATTAAGAATCAGTAACAAGCAACATTGGTCAGGTAAAGATCCAAAAAACTCTAAATTATCTGTGCCAGAAGCAAGCTGGCATTGCATAATCAGGAACATAGTCACGCAGAGGTATTACAAAATCTTGCTGTGTTGGACGGGACAGGGAGTTGCTGAGGCTCAGATACCAGCAGGCATTTTAACTTAAATTGACATATGCTGCATGTTACTGGCTTAAAAACATACATGAATTGAGTTAAAAACTGCAACAGAAGTCACATTATACTAGTGTATAATTGATATTTTATATAAAATATCCCACAATCTAATCCTGCAAAATGTTGGCAATTGCCAGTAAAGTGTCCAGCAGTATTTCATCACACATGATACATTTTGTACTGCAATGCCAAACTGTTTTGACCGTCTGTGGACACAGATACTAGAAATATATGGTGGTCTACAATGTGACCATACAAGCCAAATTTAATTAGCATATTGGCCAGTGTGAAAAAAAACTGCAATAGGTTAATAAATCATATGCTCAGTGTGCATGATGGAAATCCAATGTTCCTTTCGTTTTTAGGCCTGGATTGTAAACAGGCAAATTGATAGGAATCTGAGTCCTTTCAGAAGCCAGAAAAATTATAAAAATGTACGTGCTAGGATCTATAGGCTTGAACAAAATAAATGATTTGAGGGTATCTCTATTATTTTTATGGAAAAGCTATTATTTTTATATGACAGTTTATATGTTACTCACGTTTTAGTCCTGATTCATCAAATCTTTTATGGAAGAAAATTGGCATAATAAGGTTTGAAAAATTGCAGCACTTTTGTGCATTGTGAGCCTGCGTGAAATCATTGCAACGTTGTCATTTTCACTGTATTTTCACCCAGCCTCAACAAAAGTGTGCAGAGCTGGAGAAGGTTGGGGCATGACAGAGTGTAGCAACCCCCACTTGTCAAATATATGATGGCTGGTGGAGATTTTACTTTGACTGGAGTAAAATTTTTGCACTCCACCCTGCCACCTTATCAAGGCTGGTGTGAAAAATGCCGGTCATGATGAATTGTGGACTTTGTCTTTTAGTTTTGTGTGAATTGATTTTAATTGATTTTAATTACCGTATTTTTCGGAGTATAAGACGCACCATACCATAAGACGCATCCCAAATTTGGGGTGAAATTGCAGAAAAAAAGATTTTTTATAAGATGGGGGTCCGTCTTATTGTCTGAATTTAAGATCTGTTACCTGAGGGCAGGCAATGGCAGAGCAGGGTCACAGGAGGCATGGTGTCAGCAAAGTTGCGGTGATGCTGAGGCACAGTGGGCGGTACTGAGTGCACCTGAGCAGGGTCCCTTCCTGCTTAGGTGGGCGATGCCATGGCCTGGTGTCCTTGGGGAGGTTGCAGCAGTGCTGTGGCAGATGTGCGGTTACTTCTTCAGGTGGCAGCGGCCAGGATCCCTTCCACATTTGAGGTGACGCCGTGGTGGTATTGAAGGAGAACAGCAGAGCTGGGTGAGTCACGGTTTTCCCAGTGGCAGTGGCCATCTTCCTGAGGCCGCGCGTGTGCATATTCAGTACTCTGCTTCCCAGGGCTTCAGGAAAATAGCCACGGGAGGCCACGCGTGCTTAGATGGAGATCGCGGCGGCTATTTTCCTGAAGCCGAGATCTCAACCTGCGAACTCGGCTTCAGGAAAATGGCCACCACGATCTCAATCTGCGCATGCGTGGCCTCCAGCGGCCATTTTCCTGAAGCCCCTGGAATCAGAAAACTCAATCTGCGCACGCGCGGCCCCAGGAAGATGGCCGCCGCCACCGGGAAAGCTGTGACTCACCCAGCTCTGCTGCTCTTTTTCAATACTGGGCCGCGGCATCACCTCAAATGTGGAAGGGACCCTGCTCACGCCATACCGCTCACCATGCCACATCATCCCGCACTTCTGCCGCCACCACACTGCTGGTAAGCCTGCATTCCAACTATAAGATGCACCCCCCATTTTCCTCACAATTGTTTTGGGGAAAAAGTGCATCTTATAGTCAGAAAAATACAGTATATATAACACAATATTGGTTAAAAGGGCCAATTTGGTGCCTGCCGACCCATCATGCTACACATTGATCATTTGTAGTCCTGGTCCTGCTCTATGTACTTGAAATAAAGATTTATAATTCTACTGATGAGTGCTGCAAATAGTTTTTTTCTATGCGAAGTCCATACCAAACTGTTTGACATTCTGTACATAAGATCCCAGAAATGTGTGTTTTTTTACAATGTGAAATTATTAGAGAATTTTAATTAGCACATTGACCTAATTTTAAAAAAAACTGCAATAGGTCTCATTTGTCAAATCTGTCTAAAGGAAAATTTGTATTTGTTGCCTACAGAAACCCGAAAAAGCTCATCTTTTACATCTTTACTTCATAATCTCTGGTTGCATTTGAGCAACCCAGACATTTTTTATTTTGGTTTTAATTAATTCTGCTCCAGTGTCACTAATAAAAATAAATCAATATCAAATATAAAATAGTTATCACATGCATAAGAATTTTTCTGACAATCGTGGTAGATAAAACAGAAATATACTATATACTTTGCTCAGAATAAATGAGTACACACCTTTTGAACAGTAAGATTTTAATGAACATCTCACTGAACGCAAGAACAATTTCCAAAATGTTGACAAGACGGAGATCATAGATTATTTATAACCCATAACATGAAAGTAAGGTTAATAGTATAGCTTTCATTCCAAAATATTCAGTTTTGCTCAAATTAATTGATGCAAAAATGAATAACCCCAGATCAAAAACTGCTACATCTAGTATTTTGTATGACCTCCATGATTTTTGAGGACAGCACCAATTCTTCCAGGAATGTCCAAGTTTCTAACATATTGCTACCTCTATCTTTTTTCATTCTTCATGAAAGACCTCTTTTAAAGGCTGACGCTGGGTTGAAAATGATCCTCAACCTGTCTATTCAGAATTCACCATAACTGTTTCAGTTGGGACCAGATTATGAGACATTCTTGGCTACTGAAACACATTCACCCTGTTCATGTTCAGAATTGCAACCAGTGTATGTTTTGGATCATTGCCATGTTAGAATAATGCATTTCTACCAAGGGCACAGAGTGATGGTAGTTTCTTCTCTTTCTATATAGAGCGGTACTGTTACACACCTGTCCCGAATATGGGCTTTGCTCCTTTCGCCCCGGTCTGCCGGAGTTTGTTGTACTAAATTGTTTCGTTTTCCAAGTGGACTGAAATGCTGCCATGTGATCATTTGCCTGAGCCTACATAGCGCTCACCAAGACACACACTTATGTATTGAGACTTTTAGTGTTCCTGAGTCATGTCTGCTGGTGGCTTCCAGTACCATTGCTACCTGCCTGTAGTCTCTAGGAAATTACCTGTCTGCCTGTAGTTTCTAGTACCTCTGCTACCTGTCTTGTCTACCTGTCTGCAGCTTCCAATACCTCTGCTCCCTGTGGCTTAATTTGTCTGCCTGCGGATTTCAGTACCTCTGCTACTTGCCTGCCATCTCCAGGAGATAACCTGTTTGCTTGTGGCTTCCAGTACCTCTGCTACATGTCTGTGGTCTCCATGATGTTACCCGTCTGCCTGCTACCTATTTTCACGTGCCTCACCTGCCTTCTGCACTGACACCCTGTTACTTTTGTGCACACTTGGACCTTTGGCATACAGGATCCATCTCACCAATTGAGCTTAACAAGTACCTCTGTGAATTCATGATACCATCAATGAAGTGTAGCTCCCTGAAACCACGAGCACTCAAGCAGTCCCACATAAGGTTACTGCCACCACCATGTTTCACTGTCGGCACCATCTAAGGACACTGCTCTATTTTTGAAAAAGAACAGGGTAAAAGTAGTTCAGTGACCAGGCATGCCAACTGATCTGAAACCAGTTGAACACCTTGAGTCATGGCTGAAAATGTTGGCACCTTGTTTAAAAAAAAATAAGTATTCCTCCCAGAACATTATTGCAGTTACATATTTTGTTGAATTTCTTTATAACTTGATTGGGGCTGATTATCAACTATCTGGACTTTCCTGCATTGCAATCTTTCATCAGTTTTTTTCTTCTGTTCACGTCCAGGGAGATTAGCTACAGTGCCATGGGGGGTAAACTTCTTGCTTATGTTGTGCACAGTGGACAAAGGAACATCAAGATCTATGGAGATGAACTTGTACCCTTAAGATTGTTAATATTGTTCGACAATTTTGGTTCTCAAGCACTCAGACAGTTCTCTTCTCCTCTTTCTGTTCGCCATGCTTTGTGTGAATCACACATACAAACAATGCAAAGATTGAGTTAACTTCTCCCCTTTTTATCAGGTTTCAAGTGTGATTTTCACGTTGCCCACTCTGCTACTAGCCACTGGTGAGTTTGAATGAGCATCAGATGCTTGAAAATAAAAAATTGTTCACCCACAATTTTGGAAAGATGCCAACAAATTTTTCCAAACCATATTTTGGATTTTTGGGTGAATTTATGTCCAATTTGCCCTTTTCTTCATTTTTTTTTTTTTTGGGGGGGGGGTTGTTCTAATAAGCACAAAGGAAATAAAAATATGTATAGCAAAATAATTTTCTGGGAGAAATACTTCATTTTCGGGAACAATTTCAAGGGTGCCAACACTTTCGGCCATAACTGAATGCAGAATTCTGAAGAGATAAGTTGAGCATCACTCTCCATCCAGCATCTGGGTCTCCAAAAGAGGTCTTTCTTGAAAAATAGAAAAACATAGATGTTGCAAAATGTCACCAACTTGTTCATTCCATGAATAGAAGACTTGGTGCTGTCGCTATTTATTTATTTTTATTTATTATTCTTACTTATATATTCTGGTGAGACATCATCCTGATCACTATTTTTATTGGTGCTCACAATGTAAATTCCCTATCAGTATGTCTTTGGAGTGTGGGTGGAAACTGAAGTACCTAGTGCAAATCCATACAAACATGATGTTATCCTTGGTGGGATTTTAACCCAGGATCTCAGCACTGCAAAGCAAAAGTGCTAACCACTGAGCCCATGCTGCCATTATTAACCTTACTTTTTTGTTAAGGAATAAAAAAATATTATATGAACCTCAGTCTTTCAAGTGTTGCTTGAAAGTTTGTGAACCAAACATAATTTTCCATATTCCTACATAAATTTGACCTAAAACAACATCAAATTTTCACACAAGACCTAAAATAGATAAAAAACAACTCAAACAAGTGTTGGAAAATATTACTCTTTATAATTCTTGAAATTAGGAAAATAATTCAATATCCCATGTCTGTTCGTGCCAAAAGTATGTGCACCTTTGCTTTGTAATGTCTTGTGCAGCAATATGTGCATATAATTATTCCACTGATTGCTAATTAGTCCTACACATCGGCTTTGAAGAATTTTAGCCCATTTTTCTCTACAAACCAGCTTCAACTTTTTGATATTTGTGGGTTTTCTCCCATGAACTACTTGCTCAAGATCGTTCCACAACATTTCTATAAAATTAACGTCAGTACTTTGATTTGGCCATTTCAAGCATTTAAAAGGGTTGTCCGGTCTAAAACAACAAGTCTGCATTCAGTCTTTGTGGATGCAGACTTGTGAACTGTACTAGCGCACACACTGCAGGCTGTGAGGATTTGCTGGTGTCAGCACCAGGAATAGCACTCACATCACTGTGAGTATGCAATGTACAATACACTCGTGCATGCAGCATGAGATTTATATGCTTTAAGACACTGATTTTCTTTCTCCAAACATATTTTTCATTTAAACAAAAAAAGATCTGTTTTAGGCTACTTCCACATATCAGGTTTTCAGTGTCAGGCTAAATCCGGCTAATTTTCAGAAAACCGGATCAGGCGAATGTTGCCGCCGGATCAGGTTTTTTTTCCCATAGACTTGTATTAGTGCCTGATTGCACCGGATGACATTGCGTTTCGTCCGGTTTTCGCCGGATCCGGCAAATCTGCCGCTTCCGGTTTCTTGAAAAAACGTCCATAGCAACGTTTTTAGTCTCCGGCGAAAAAGCCTGAATTGCCGGATCCGGCGCTTCTGGCTGTTTGCTAGAATAGAAGCCTATGGGAGCCGGAAGGTGCCGGATCCGGAAAAAGGCAGATCCGGCGGCCTGATCCGGTTTTTTAAACTGAGCATGCTCCAAATTGTTTTTTTATCCAATAATCTAGATAGGCTAGCCGGATCCGTCCAAAAAATGGATCCGTCGCATCACTTTTTCACAATCTGCGCCGGATCCAGTTTTTCCAACATTCGCCGGATTTAGCCTGACACTGAAATCCTGATGTGTGAAAGTAGCCGAATGGAAGCCTATGGGAGCCGGAAGGTCCCGGATGCGGAAAAAGGCGAATCCGGCGGCCTGATCCGTTTTTTTAAACTGAGCATGCTCCAAATTTTTTTTTATCCTATAATCAAAATATGCTAGCCGGATCTGTCAAAAAAACGAATCCGTCGCATCAGTTTTTCACAATCTGCGCCATATCAAGTTTTTCCAACATTCGCCGGATTTAGCCTGACACTGAAAACCTGATGTGTGAAAGTAGCCTTAGTCTCATCTATCCACAAAACATTGTTCTAATAGCCTTCTGTCTTTTCCAGGTGATCTTTAGCAAACTACAGACAGGTAATAATAATCTTTTCGTAGAGCAGTGACTTTTTCTTTTCCATCTTGCCATGCACACCATAGTTGTTCAGTGTCCTTAGGACGATGGACTCATGAACATTAACATTATTGTGGGTTCCTTTGTGAATTTGTAGACTATTATCCAATGAGCCCTTAGAGTGATCTTTGTTGGTCGACCACTTCTGGGGATGGTGATAATGGTTTTGATTTGTCTGACTGTGGTTTGGTGGAGTCCAAACTCTTTTCCAGCCTGATAAGCATTATCAACTCTTCTTTCGAGCTGTTCACAAATCTCCATTGTTCACTGCAAGATACATTTCCACAAATGTACTGTGAAGATCAGACTTTGATATATCTCTATTCTTTTATATAAAAATTCCACCCACACACACCAAATATAGTATGTCCCATTCAGTGTAAACATTATGTAACCTTCAAATGATCTACTAATCCTAAAGGAACACAGACTTTTGCCAGTCACAGACATGTGTCATTGGACCAAATCTAATCATTTTTACTGATTTGTTTTATTTGGTTCTTGATATGTGCTTGTAGGATTTATGTGAAATGTAAAGCGGTTTTAGGTCAAATTAATGAAAAATATGAAAAATTCCTAAAGGTCCACAAACTTTCAGGAAACAATTATAAAGTTTGAATACAGGACAAAATGTAATAGTGGTCCTATTTTTTTCTTTTACTGTACACTATACCTTAGATGTAATAAGAAAATAAATTTACACGATTGCTATCATATTGGAAAATAGCAGTCTAAGTTAAAGAGTTATTTCTAAAATAGTTTATGGGATTCAGCTATTTCCAACAGACCCATAGACAATGAATGGAGTCAGTGTTAATCTTGCGCAAGTCTGCTCCATTCAAGATGACGTTCTGTTCCATAGAGCTCCATTCTTGGATTTCCCACAGTCCTACATCCAGCGATCTAATTTACAGTTTAGGGAATAAACCATTAAAATTCAAATTGAGACACCAATCCTTAACAAGTCAGTGATATACTACATAGCTACAATAGAAAAATGTAACTTGGTACCTCTTGCTGAGCCATGCAAAACCTGCACCAAGGATCAAAACACTATATCATTGATTTAACAGTAAATAAAATTGTGAATATGTGTCTGCAACTTATATCTATAATATTACACCACTGCTTGGCATAATAAAAAAACTCAGACCGCTTTTAGAAGTATGACCTTGTTTTTCTATAAATGGAGTCTGACTGCATGCGACATGGTTATAGTTCCCAATCTGTGCAAGACTGAGTACTAATATTGGGACAGGTGGCCTACCTACAAACACATAAAATAAACACCCACTCCATAATGCCTTCTTTCTGATCTCAATCACAGTGGATCCATGTGAAACACCGGGGAAGAGACTTGGCAATTTAAATTTCCCTAATGTGAGGTGAGAAATTACTGAGCCATTAGCAGATTACCTAAACCCATTTTTGTAGTCAAGGGCAAGCAGAACAATGCAGCTTACTGTATTCAGCAAGGGATTTTTGCTACCTAGGAGGAGAATATGTTGATCCACTAATAATTATTTTGCTTAGTATCATATACTTTTATTTAAAGGGAACCTGTCACCGCCCTCAGGCGTTTGTAACTAAAAGAGCCACCTTATGCAGCACAAATGCTGCATTCTGACAAGGTGGCTCTATTAGTTATGATGCCTGCACACGCTGAAATAAACGTTTGTAAAATGTGCCCCCTCATACCGTGAAATTGTCCCAGGGGCAGGTCTTTCCTTCCTAATCAGACGCAGTACAGCCGTCACTCCGGGCCTGTGCACGCCGGGCGCCGCCTCCTCTTGCTGCATTATCGTCCCTGGCGCCTGCGCTGTAAGGTCGAAGGGCAGCGCAAATGTGCATGCCTGAAAAAAAAACTTAATGCGCAGGCGCCGGGGACGATAATGCTGCAAGAGGCAGCGCCCGTGACACATCCTATTGACAAGGTAAATGTTAAATACCCAGTCTATAATTTATTCCTAGTTTCTTAATATGAATAACAGATAAAAGGCACATTGCAAAGTTATAAGTTTAAATGCTCTTTAATTATGTATCTTATCAGTTGGTTCCATTGAGATTAAAGGGATTGTCTCATTTTTTAAAGGGAATCTGTCAGCATGTTTTTGCTATGTATTCTATGAACAGCAAGAAGTATGGGTTAAAACACAGATTTCAACTATGTGTTACATGTCAGACTGCTGTTGTTTGCTTAAAAGCTTCATTGTATCACCTAGTGATTATCCTTGTCTGGATTATAGTAGCTAAAGCAATGCATTCTTGCCAGTCCAACTCCGCTGCCTAAGCAGCTCACTGTCTATAGACTAAGTACAGAGCCAGGTGTGGGCGGGGTTAGCTTTCTTAGCTCTGCTGCATTGCTAAATCTAAAAACTCTGATTCTATCAGTACCTCATCTCCCTGTAAACCAAAGTGATATGTAATTGACTACATTATGTTGCTCCCAGTTGATGTTGCATAAACCTGGTGACAGATTCCATTTAGATTGGTAAAACTGGAAAGTGCTAGTAAAGCAATCAACTTTGTAAATTACTTCTTATTAAAAAAAATCTCCATTCTTAGAGATGGAAGGATTTTTAACTTTATTGTTTATTCCATATTGCCTAGGTTACCCCCTCACTGCTGAAGTATGTAAGAGGTGGATAGTCTACTAAGCAAGGAAAGCAGTGCTTGCAAGCTCTTTGCTATAGAGCTTGAAAGCACTGCATTTAAGTTGGCTGGATTGCTGGATCTGGCCAGCTTTAGCCCCTTGCACTTTTCTGGTGCTGCAGAGGTAAAATTGACTCTTCTTGCAGCACTAGAGAGGTCACAGTTCTTACCAGCGGCCCAAGTATTCTGTACAACTGTTTGTAACATTTAGTTATCAAAAGCCTGGGGAGAAATGCAGACTTGAAGATAGATTTGATGACCCCTTTAAGAGCCTTAATTCTGTACTAATATTTTTTTGCATTAGAACTTATTTTCAAGGCAACACTTAATGGGATCATAGACATCTCAGTGAGTCAACCAGTGTCGTGCCCTGTACTTATGAGCCGCAAACAATGCTTCAGATGAGTGTCTGGCTTAGCTGATATGAGTCATTTTGCATAGCTGTTGCAACACATTTTAGACTGCAGATGTTATTATTTCAGATGTGGTTGACTAGATTTTCTACTAAACTTGCTTAATTATTTTTATACTATTAATAGTATGGTACGATGCAAATCTGGCTACATCATTATTTAATTTCCAGTCAAAATGGAGATTAATTAATGGAAAACAGAAAACATATTTATCAGACATTTAGACTGCAATTAATGATTCTATTTTTGATACAAAGAATATCAAGCTCCACATTTTTTTCAGAGCTGAAGTGTTTCTGTTCAAACCTCCATTTTGAAATGACAACCAAACAGCATAGGTCACATTGAGGCTATGTGCTCACGTTGAGTATTTGCTTGCAGAAAATTCTGCAAGGTTTCTGCATCTTTTGGCAGCAAAAATGCTTGCTCTTGGTGCATTTTTGCCTCTTTTTTTATGTGTTTTCTGTATGCGTTTTTGCACAGCAATGAAGCCTTTTTTGAGCTAAATAAAGATATTTAAAAAAACGTTTTGTAATGTAATTTCTTAGTTCAACACCAGTTTTTCATGCTGATGCAGTGGCATCAGAGTAATGGGATTAGGGCTTGGTGTCAGCAGCTGTCATTGACACCTAGCCACTTAGTAATGAAAAGGTGTCAGCCAGACATCCTCATTACTAAGCCGATAGGTAAACACAGACACACACACAAACACACAAACCTACACACACATTGTCACCAGCCTATGTAGGAGCATTAACTGAACGAACATACATACACTGTAACCAAACAGCAACTGTTAATTGTAAAGAAAAAAATAATGAAAAAAAATTGTTTGGCCCCCACATAATTTTAATAACCAGCATAGGGAAAGCCAACAGCTGATGTTAATATTCTGTTTAGGAGCCAATGGCCATAAAGGTTCCCAATATATTAATATCAGCTCACAGCTGTTTACTTAGCCTTTACTGGCTAGTTTTGGGGGACCCCAGAAAAAAATTGACATAGGGTTCCTCTATAAAATATAGCCAACAAAGGCTAGGCAGACAGCTGCAGGCTGATATTAATTGCCTGGGAAGGGGCCATCACTATTGGCTCCCTCCCAGACTAAAAACATTAGCTCTCAGCCACCCCAGAAAAGGGGCATCTGTAATATGCTCCAAATCTGGGGCTTAGCCTCGCTCTTCCGTTCATTGTTGTGGGGTTGATGTCACCTTTGTATTGTCAGGTGACATCAAGCCCACAGGTTAGTAATGGAGAAGCATCTATAAGACACCTATCCATTAGCAGCCCCATAGTGATATTGTATAAAAAACACATCCAGAAGAAAGTCCTTTATTTGAAATAATGACACAGACTCCTTTAATTAATCTTAATTAAAGCATACTCACTGAATGCCTAATCCACTGACTCCAATGTCTCCTGCAACAAAAATAAAATAAACCACAATATTCCTCACCTGTCTGCAGAGAAGGTAATCCATAATGTCCTAATGTGACTGCTGTCAAAGACAGCCAGCGATACACTGACAGGAAGTAATTGCTCCCGCGTTGTATCATTGAGCTGCCGTGAAAAAGTTCACAGCTGCGGGGTGACGCTGACATCTGACAGCATGACCTGCAGGGCTCAGACCGAGAGTCTTATCGGCAGTAGCGTTACCATGGATCACAGTCACAGCTGCGGGTTCATGTTGACATCTGGGATCATGATCCCGCAGTGCTTTGACCGACGGTCTTAGCGGCGGTAGCGTTGTTGCCGATAAGAACCACCGCCGGTGTTTCCCACACTGTCACACAGATGACAGCTTGGGAAACACCATAGGAAGCTGGTAAAAATGCAAACAAAAAACTCATCAAATCCATAAACATTTTTATATCTGCATTTTTGCTGCAGATTTGACTGACTCAATTGTAGTCAATGGCTGAAAAACGCTGCAGAAACGCACAAAGAATTGACATGCTGCAGAAAAAAAGCACTTCAAATACTCAAAGGAAATTTATTGATCATGTGCACACTTCAGGATTGTCATTGAATTAGCTTGCATAAGGATTCCATAGCATTTTTGACCCAATTCCATGCAGAACAAAGATGCGAAAACATAAAAAAACGCACTGTGTGCACACAGCCTTATTGTATCCTATTGCTGAAAAAGGTCACAAATTTTGCAACATATTTGTTACTTGTTATAGTTTACAACTGGCATACACCATTTAGCAATGGTAGGTATTTCTGACCGAAAGAATGTTTAGGAGACAGATCGTCAGAATGAGAGGCATGATCATGAAAAAAGAGAAACAATCACAAAGCCCGGAATGTAATAAATAAATAATCACTTTATTATAGCAAATATATAAATACATGTAAGGGAAAGAGAAAAAGTGCATATGTATGATACAAAAGTGCATGGGACACAGGAACAGGAGCTGAATCGGAATTTGTGTATATAAATCAATAGTGGCCAGTGACTATCACACTGGCAACTAATATTCACAATATTTTTATTTTAAATCTTAAATCCCCTTATAAACACAATTTGGACATAAACTAATAATGGACAGAAGAGGAAAAGAGACCCCGAGTCCAACGAGGCTCTGTATGTACACAGTGAGCTTTTTATCCCAGGAGATGGAAGAATAGGACCAGTGCTTACATGCCAGCTAGTCACAACAATGATAATGTCCTGGTGATAAAACTTTTACTGTAAGTAAACAACAGCACACAGACTGAAAAGTGACACACTGCTGAATGCTGTGTTTTAACCTCTAGCTCATGCTGTCATTAGATCACATAGCAAATATCCATTGACAGATTCCCTTTGAACAGAATAACTGGCAATCGCTATAAGGTTCCATTTATTTCCTTAAAAAGATCATTAGAAGGATCTCTGAATTGCTCATTCATATATTTTTATATACAAAATAGATAACACTAATCGTTCATATTTCCAAGCTAAATAACACATAAATCTTCCTTAGTACGGCAATCCACTCATTCCCTTAGATACATTGTTCACTCTAGTTCAGCTATGTCCTTTTTATATACAGATGTCTAAATCTCTGCTCTAAGTGTGTCCGCACTAATGACTTGTATAGAGGCAAAAATACGTTCTTGTCTTGAGTAGGGTTGAGCGAAACGGGTCGATCATTTTCAAAAGTCGCCGACTTTTGGCTAAGTCGGCGTCTCATGAAACCCGATCCGACCCCTGTGCTTGTCGGCCATGCGGTACGCGACTTTCGCGCCAAAGTCGCGTTTCAATGACGCGAAAAGCGCCATTTCTCAGCCAATGAAGGTGAACGCAGAGTGTGGGCAGCGTGATGACATAGATCCTGGTCCCCACCATCTTAGAGAAGGGCATTGCAGTGATTGGCTTGCTGTCTGCGGCGTCACAGGGGCTATAAAGGGGCGTTCCCGCCGACCGCCATCTTACTGCTGCTGATCTGAGCTTAGGGACAGGTTGCTGCCGCTTCATCAGAAGCAGGGAGAGCGTTAGGCAGGGTCCACTAACCACCAAACCGCTTGTGCTGCAGCGATTTCCACTGTCCAACACCACCTTCGGTGTGCAGGGACTGTGGAAGCTATTTTTTTTTTTTTTTCCCCTCAGCGCTGTAGCTCATTGGGCTGCCCTAGAAGGCTCCGTGATAGCTGTATTGCTGTGTGTACGCCACTGTGGAAACCAACTGCTTTTTTCAAAGCACATATCCTCTTGTTCCTTCCTTTCTGCACAGCTATCTTTTCTGTTTTTCCACACTTTTTATTTAATTTGTGCATCAGTCCACTCCTATTGCTGCCTGCCATACCTGGCTTACATTACTGCAGGGAGATAGTAATTGTAGGACAGTTTTTTTTTTTTTTTTGTTTTTTTTTTTTGTGGGAGATTAAGATTGGCATTTCTGCTACAGTGCCATCCCTGTGTGTGCCATCTCTCACTGAGTGGGCCATAGAAAGCCTATTTATTTTTTCCGTGATTTGTGTTCTAAAATCTACCTCAACACAAAAACAGTACATCAATCAGTGGGAGAAAAATATTGGCCTCAGTCAGGGCTTGTGTGCCACTGCTGTGTGTGCTATCTCTCATTCAGTGGGCTATAGCAAGCCTATTTTTTTTTTTTTTTTTTAATATTATTTGGTTTCTAATTCTCCCTGAAAAAAAAAAAAAAAACCTAAAAAAACAGTGGGAGAATAATATTGCCCTTTCAGCTTGTGTGCCAGTCTTGACTCCTGGGTGTGCCACCTCTCTCCCTCTCATTCAGTGGGCCATAGAAAGCCTATTTATTTTTTTTTTTAAATATTATTGGGTTTCTAAAGTCTCCCTGAAAAAACAAAAAATACATAAAAAAACAGTGGGAGAGTAATATTGCCCTTTCAGCTTGTGTGCCAGTCTTGACTCCTGGGTGTGCCACCTCTCTCCCTTTCATTCAGTGGGCCATAGAAAGCCTATTTATTTTTTCCGTGATTTGTGTTCTAAAATCTACCTCAACACAAAAACACTACATCAATCAGTGGGAGAAAAATATTGGCCTCAGTCAGGGCTTGTGTGCCACTGCTGTGTGTGCTATCTCTCATTCAGTGGGCTATAGCAAGCCTATTTTTTTTTTTTTTTTTTTTTTTTTAATATTATTTGGTTTCTAAAGTCTCCCTGAAAAAAAAAAAAAAACATAAAAAAACAGTGGGAGAGTAATATTGCCCTTTCAGCTTGTGTGCCAGTCTTGACTCCTGGGTGTGCCACCTCTCTCCCTTTCATTCAGTGGGCCATAGAAAGCCTATTTATTTTTTGGTTTTTTTAATATTATTTGGTTTCTAAAGTCTCCCTGAAAATAAAAAAAAAAAATACATAAAAAAACAGTGGGAGAGTAATATTGCCATTTCAGCTTGTGTGCCAGTCTTGACTCCTGGGTGTGCCACCTCTCTCCCTCTCATTCAGTGGGCCATAGAAAGCCTTGTTTTTTTGTTTTTTTTTTAATATTATTTGGTTTCTAAAGTCTCCCTGAAAATAAAAAAAAAAAACATAAAAAAACAGTGGGAGAGTAATATTGCCATTTCAGCTTGTGTGCCAGTCTTGACTCCTGGGTGTGCCACCTCTCTCTCTAATTGTGGGCCATAGAAAGCCTATTTATTTTTTGGTTTTTTTAATATTATTTGGTTTCTAAAGTCTCCCTGAAAATAAAAAAAAAAAATACATAAAAAAACAGTGGGAGAGTAATATTGCCCTTTCAGCTTGTGTGCCAGTCTTGACTCCTGGGTGTGCCACCTCTCTCCCTTTCATTCAGTGGGCCATAGAAAGCCTATTTATTTTTTGGTTTTTTTAATATTATTTGGTTTCTAAAGTCTCCCTGAAAATAAAAAAAAAAAATACATAAAAAAACAGTGGGAGAGTAATATTGCCATTTCAGCTTGTGTGCCAGTCTTGACTCCTGGGTGTGCCACCTCTCTCCCTCTCATTCAGTGGGCCATAGAAAGCCTTGTTTTTTTGTTTTTTTTTTAATATTATTTGGTTTCTAAAGTCTCCCTGAAAATAAAAAAAAAAAACATAAAAAAACAGTGGGAGAGTAATATTGCCATTTCAGCTTGTGTGCCAGTCTTGACTCCTGGGTGTGCCACCTCTCTCCCTCTCATTCAGTGGGCCATAGAAAGCCTTGTTTTTTTGTTTTTTTTTTAATATTATTTGGTTTCTAAAGTCTCCCTGAAAATAAAAAAAAAAAACATAAAAAAACAGTGGGAGAGTAATATTGCCATTTCAGCTTGTGTGCCAGTCTTGACTCCTGGGTGTGCCACCTCTCTCCCTTTCATTCAGTGGGCCATAGAAAGCCTATTTATTTTTTGGTTTTTTTAATATTATTTGGTTTCTAAAGTCTCCCTGAAAATAAAAAAAAAAAATACATAAAAAAACAGTGGGAGAGTAATATTGCCATTTCAGCTTGTGTGCCAGTCTTGACTCCTGGGTGTGCCACCTCTCTCCCTCTCATTCAGTGGGCCATAGAAAGCCTTGTTTTTTTGTTTTTTTTTTAATATTATTTGGTTTCTAAAGTCTCCCTGAAAATAAAAAAAAAAAACATAAAAAAACAGTGGGAGAGTAATATTGCCATTTCAGCTTGTGTGCCAGTCTTGACTCCTGGGTGTGCCACCTCTCTCTCTAATTGTGGGCCATAGAAAGCCTATTTATTTTTTGGTTTTTTTAATATTATTTGGTTTCTAAAGTCTCCCTGAAAATAAAAAAAAAAAATACATAAAAAAACAGTGGGAGAGTAATATTGCCCTTTCAGCTTGTGTGCCAGTCTTGACTCCTGGGTGTGCCACCTCTCTCCCTTTCATTCAGTGGGCCATAGAAAGCCTATTTATTTTTTGGTTTTTTTAATATTATTTGGTTTCTAAAGTCTCCCTGAAAATAAAAAAAAAAAATACATAAAAAAACAGTGGGAGAGTAATATTGCCCTTTCAGCTTGTGTGCCAGTCTTGACTCCTGGGTGTGCCACCTCTCTCCCTTTCATTCAGTGGGCCATAGAAAGCCTATTTATTTTTTCCGTGATTTGTGTTCTAAATTCTACCTCAACACAAAAACACTACATCAATCAGTGGGAGAAAAATATTGGCCTCAGTCAGGGCTTGTGTGCCACTGCTGTGTGTGCTATCTCTCATTCAGTGGGCTATAGCAAGCCTATTTTTTTTTTTTTTTTAATATTATTTGGTTTCTAAAGTCTCCCTGAAAAAAAAAAAAAACCTAAAAAAACAGTGGGAGAGTAATATTGCCCTTTCAGCTTGTGTGCCAGTCTTGACTCCTGGGTGTGCCACCTCTCTCCCTCTCATTCAGTGGGCCATAGAAAGCCTTGTTTTTTTGTTTTTTTTTTAATATTATTTGGTTTCTAAAGTCTCCCTGAAAATAAAAAAAAAAAACATAAAAAAACAGTGGGAGAGTAATATTGCCATTTCAGCTTGTGTGCCAGTCTTGACTCCTGGGTTTGCCACCTCTCTCTCTAATTGTGGGCCATAGAAAGCCTATTTATTTTTTGGTTTTTTTAATATTATTTGGTTTCTAAAGTCTCCCTGAAAATAAAAAAAAAAAATACATAAAAAAACAGTGGGAGAGTAATATTGCCATTTCAGCTTGTGTGCCAGTCTTGACTCCTGGGTTTGCCACCTCTCTCTCTAATTGTGGGCCATAGAAAGCCTATTTATTTTTTGGTTTTTTTAATATTATTTGGTTTCTAAAGTCTCCCTGAAAATAAAAAAAAAAAATACATAAAAAAACAGTGGGAGAGTAATATTGCCATTTCAGCTTGTGTGCCAGTCTTGACTCCTGGGTGTGCCACCTCTGTCCCTCTCATTCAGTGGGCCATAGAAAGCCTTGTTTTTTTTTTTTTTTTTAAATATTATTTGGTTTCTAAAGTCTCCCTGAAAATAAAAAAAAAATACATAAAAAAACAGTGGGAGAGTAATATTGCCATTTCAGCTTGTGTGCCAGTCTTGACTCCTGGGTGTGCCACCTCTCTCTCTAATTGTGGGCCATAGAAAGCCTTTTTATTTTTTTCCTTCATTTGTGTTTTAAAATCAACCTCAACACAAAAACACTACATCAATCAGTGGGAGAAAAATATTGGCCTCAGTCAGGGCTTGTGTGCCACTCCTGTGCGTGCCATCTCTCATTCAGTGGGCCATAGAAAGCCTTGTTTTTTTGTTTTTTTTTTAAATATTATTTGGTTTCTAAAGTCTCACAGAGAAAAAAAAAAAAATAAATTAGGTGGGAGATTAATATTGACATTAGTGCTTGAGTGACAGTCCTGCGTGTGTGTCATCTCTGTGATTTGGTGTCACAGAAAACAGAGTGTGTAACATTGTGCCTGATTTTCCTTGTGGTCTCACCAACCTGTTAAGGGATATTGAAATCATACTGAAGTTATAGCTCACCGTGTAAGTTGTTTGACAGCAACAAATAAAGTTAGTTTGGTTACGATTTTTAAACAATGAGGAAGTCTGGTGCAAGAGGTCGTCGTGGGCGTTCATTGTCAGCTGGTAATGATGGTAGTGGTAGTGGAGCATCAGGTGGTCGTGGGGATAAAAATATTCCACCTAAGTCTGGAGCTGTGGAGCCAGTTTCGTCGTCAGGCTACACAAGGCCTCGAACGCTCTCTTTTCTGGGAGTAGGAAAACCGCTTTTAAAGGCTGAGCAGCAACAGCAAGTTTTGGCTTACATTGCAGACTCAGCCTCTAGCTCTTTTGCCTCCTCTTCCGAAACTGGTAAATGTAAAAGCAGCGCGTCGCTTGTGGATGTTCACGGTCAGGGACAAGTCGCTTCCTTGTCCTCCTCAGCAAAAACTACAACAAGAGAGAAGGATGCAGCAGGCGACACAACGGGTCACTCCATGGAGCTCTTTACACATACCGTCCCTGGCTTAGAAAGTGAAACATTTAACAGGCCATGCCCATTACAAGTAGATTCTGACATGGAGTGCACTGATGCACAGCCACAGCCAGAGTACTATGCTGCTCCTTTGACTCAGACCACCACATTGCCCTCTCAGGGTACAGATCCACAATCAGACCCTGATGAGACTATGTTGCCCCGCCACGAACGCTATACCACCGACCGACACAGTGACACAGACGAAGTTGCACACGAGCTCGAAGAGGAGGTAATAGATGACCCAGTTATTGACCCCGATTGGCAGCCATTGGGGGAACAGGGTGCAGGCGGCAGTAGTTCAGAAGCGGAGGTGGAGGAGGGGCCGCAGCAGGCATCAACATCGCAACAGGTTCCATCTGCCGGGCCCGTATCTGGCCCAAAACGCGTGTCAAAGCCAAAACCTGTTGGAGGACAGCGTGGCCATCCGGTTAAAGCTCAGTCTGCAATCCCTGAAAAGGGATCCGAGTCTAGGAAGAGTGCAGTCTGGCATTTTTTTAAACAACATCCAACTGATCAGCGCAAAGTCATCTGTCAAAAATGTTCAACTAGCTTAAGCAGAGGTCAGAATCTGAAAAGTCTAAATACTAGTTGCATGCATAGACACTTAACCACCATGCATTTTCAAGCCTGGACTAACTACCAAACGTCCCTTAAGGTTGTAGCACCCTCGGCCAATGAAGCTAGTCAGCAACGCAACATCCCTTCCGTCACTGTAAGGCCACCATTTTCCGCACCACCGGCAGTATCTGTGCAGGTTTCTTTGCCAGCCAAAAGCAGTCAGGGTCAGGGAATCACCAGTTTAGTAGGAGGAAATATTGCATCTAGGGCACCGGCGGAAACAATACCGTCTCCAACCGTCTCTCAGTCTGCCATGTACACCGGCACACCCGAAAGTTCCACGATCTCCTGCTCTCCAGTCCAGCTCACCCTACATGAGACTCTGGTTAGAAAAAGGAAGTACTTATCCTCGCATCCGCGTACACAGGGTTTTAACGCCCACATAGCTAGACTAATCTCGTTAGAGATGATGCCCTACCGTTTAGTTGAAAGCGAAGCTTTTAAAGCCCTGATGGAGTACGCTGAACCACGATACGAGCTACCTAGTCGACACTTTTTTTCCAGAAAAGCCATCCCAGCCCTGCACCAGCATGTTAAACAGCGCATCGTCCATGCACTTAGGCAATCTGTGAGTACAAAGGTGCACCTGACTACAGATGCATGGACCAGTAGGCATGGCCAGGGACGTTATGTGTCCATCACGGCACACTGGGTGAATGTGGTGGATGCAGGGTCCACAGGCGACATCAATTTAGGGACAGTTGTGCCTAGCCCACGGTCTAGGAAACAGTTGGCTGTAGGCGTTCGCACCCCCTCCTCCTCCTCCTCGTCCTCCTGCAGAAGCTACAGCTCTTCCACAGAACGCAGTCGGCCAACCACTCCATCGGCAGATGACACTGTTGCACACCAGTTGTCCCATTATGGGCCAGCTACTGCCAAGCGTCAGCAGGCTGTATTGGCTATGAAGTGTTTGGGCGACAACAGACACACCGCGGAAGTTCTGTCCGAGTTCTTGCAACAAGAAACGCAGTCGTGGCTGGGCACAGTAGATCTTGAGGCAGGCAAGGTAGTGAGTGATAACGGAAGGAATTTCATGGCTGCCATCTCCCTTTCCCAACTGAAACACATTCCTTGCCTGGCTCACACCTTAAACCTGGTGGTGCAGTGCTTATTGAAAACTTATCCTGGGTTCTCCGACCTGCTCCTCAAAGTGCGTGCACTTTGCTCACATATCCGACGTTCGCCTGTACACGCCAGCCGTATGCAGACCTATCAGCGGTCTTTGAACCTTCCCCAGCATCGCCTAATCATAGACGTTGCAACAAGGTGGAACTCAACACTGCACATGCTTCAGAGACTGTGCGAACAGAGGCGTGCTGTTATTTATTTGTGGGAGGATACACGGGCAGGCAGTAGGATGGCAGACATGGAGTTGTCAGGTGTGCAGTGGTCGAAGATACAAGACATGTGTCAAGTCCTTCAGTGTTTTGAGGAATGCACACGGCTGGTTAGTGCAGACAACGCCGTAATAAGCATGAGCATCCCCCTAATGCGTCTGCTGATGCAAAGTTTGACGCACATAAAGGAGCAGGCGTCTGCACCAGAGGAAGAGGGAAGCCTTGATGACAGTCAGCCATTGTCTGGTCAGGGCAGTGTACAGGACGAGGTAGCGGGCGAAGAGGAGGTGGAGGACGAGGAGGATGATGGGGATGAGTATATTTTTAATGCCGAACCTTTCCCGGGGGCACAGGAAATTGGTTGCGTGTCACGGCCGGGTTCTGGTTTTTTGAGGGACACAAGTGACGTAGATTTGCCTGCAACTGCCCCTCAACCAATCACAACCGGAGATTTGACAACTGGAACTTTGGCCCACATGGCGGATTATGCCTTACGTATCCTAAAAAGGGACACACGCATTACGAAAATGATGAACGATGACGATTACTGGTTGGCCTGCCTCCTTGATCCACGCTATAAAGGCAAATTGCAAAATATTATGCCACATGAGAACTTGGAACTAATATTAGCAACCAAACAATCAACTCTTGTTGACCGTTTGCTTCAGGCATTCCCAGCACACAGCGCACGTGATCGTTCTCACACAAGCTCCAGGGGGCAGCAGACTAGGAGTGTTAGGGGTGCACACATCAGAAGTGGCGTTGGACAGAGGGGTTTTCTGACCAGGTTGTGGAGTGATTTTGCTATGACCGCAGACAGGACAGGTACTGCTGCATCAATTGAAAGTGACAGGAGACAACATTTGTCCAGTATGGTTACTAACTATTTTTCATCCCTTATCGATGTTCTCCCTCAACCGTCATTCCCATTTGATTACTGGGCCTCCAAATTAGACACCTGGCCAGAATTGGCAGAATATGCATTGCAGGAGCTTGCTTGCCCGGCAGCAAGTGTCCTATCAGAAAGAGTATTCAGTGCTGCAGGTTCAATATTAACCGAAAAAAGGACTCGTCTGGCTACCCAAAATGTTGACGATCTAACATTCATTAAAATGAACCACAACTGGATTTCGAAATCTTTTGCCCCACCTTGCCCGGCCGACACCTAGCTTTCCTATGAAAAGCTCTTGCCTGTGAATTACTTTTCTAATGTCTAATTTGCTGCAGCTGATTGTACAGCATACGACATGTTTACACCTCCCTAAATGGCAAAACTCCCCACACGGGGCCGTGGTATCGCGACTTGGCGCAAGCACCCGTGAGACTGCTGTTTGTCTGAAGAGGTGGGTGTGCTCGCTTTTGGTTGACGGCATTGCTACTGGGTCCCTCATAGTACAATGTAGTGTCTCTGGCGGTGGTGGTGCGCACCCAACGTCAGACACACCGTTGTAACATGAGGGGCCCTGGGGCGGTCCCGCCGGCCTCAAGAGAGTTCCCCCCTACCCCAGCTCAAAATGTGCTCTACCACGTGCAAAATTATGTCGCACAGCTCCACCAATCTTTAGTCTATTCGCTGACATCATTCAATGTCTGGCACTGACAATACAAATTTGTAGACATCTATGATGCAACTTAAAGTAGTCTGTGTCTGTGTCCTATATTGGCACCATTAAATAGTTACTGCCAAATTACAATGTCAGAAACTCAGTAGATGAGCCCACCCCTGTACCTAAGTATGCCACCTTTTTTTTTTGTTTTGGTTGTTTTGCGAGACATTAACATCTATTTATATTTTGGGAGTACTGGGACAGACACTCCTTGCACTACTCCTCCACTCACCACCAAGCTGCCTGTGTATCCATGTAACCGCTGTAAAACTGCCATGAGCCTATTGTTTGTTATTTTAGGCCTTTGATAGCCTGTCTGCGGTCCCTACTTTAAATACTCCTCCACTGACCACCAAGCTGCCTGCCCGTGTATCCATGTAACCGCTGTGAAACTGCCATGAGCCTATTGTTTGTTATGTTAGGCCTTTGATAGCCTGTCTGCGGTCCCTACTTTAAATACTCCTCCACTGACCAGACCACTGCTGCCCGTGTACCCCTGGAACCAATTATAAAGTGCCTACAGCCAGCCCATTTTCTTATGTTAGGCCTTTGAAGCCTGTCTGCGGTCCCTACTTTAAATACTCCTCCACTGACCAGACCACTGCTGCCCGTGTACCCCTGGAACCAATTATAAAGTGCCTACAGCCAGCCCATTTTCTTATGTTAGGCCTTTGATAGCCTGTCTGCGGTCCCTACTTTAAATACTCCTCCACTCACCACCAAGCTGCCTGCCCGTGTATCCATGTAACCGCTGTGAAACTGCCATCATGAGCCTATTGTTTGTTATGTTAGGCCTTTGATAGCCTGTCTGCGGTCCCTACTTTAAATACTCCTCCACTGACCAGACCACTGCTGCCCGTGTACCCCTGGAACCAATTATAAAGTGCCTACAGCCAGCCCATTTTCTTATGTTAGGCCTTTGAAGCCTGTCTGCGGTCCCTACTTTAAATACTCCTCCACTGACCAGACCACTGCTGCCCGTGTACCCCTGGAACCAATTATAAAGTGCCTACAGCCAGCCCATTTTCTTATGTTAGGCCTTTGAAGCCTGTCTGCGGTCCCTACTTTAAATACTCCTCCACTCACCACCACCAAGCTGCCTGCCCGTGTATCCATGTAACCGCTGTGAAACTGCCATGAGCCTATTGTTTGTTATTTTAGGCCTTTGATAGCCTGTCTGCGGTCCCTACTTTAAATACTCCTCCACTCACCACCAAGCTGCCTGCCCGTGTATCCATGTAACCGCTGTGAAACTGCCATCATGAGCCTATTGTTTGTTATGTTAGGCCTTTGATAGCCTGTCTGCGGTCCCTACTTTAAATACTCCTCCACTGACCAGACCACTGCTGCCCGTGTACCCCTGGAACCAATTATAAAGTGCCTACAGCCAGCCCATTTTCTTATGTTAGGCCTTTGATAGCCTGTCTGCGGTCCCTACTTTAAATACTCCTCCACTCACCACCAAGCTGCCTGCCCGTGTATCCATGTAACCGCTGTGAAACTGCCATCATGAGCCTATTGTTTGTTATGTTAGGCCTTTGATAGCCTGTCTGCGGTCCCTACTTTAAATACTCCTCCACTGACCAGACCACTGCTGCCCGTGTACCCCTGGAACCAATTATAAAGTGCCTACAGCCAGCCCATTTTCTTATGTTAGGCCTTTGAAGCCTGTCTGCGGTCCCTACTTTAAATACTCCTCCACTGACCAGACCACTGCTGCCCGTGTACCCCTGGAACCAATTATAAAGTGCCTACAGCCAGCCCATTTTCTTATGTTAGGCCTTTGAAGCCTGTCTGCGGTCCCTACTTTAAATACTCCTCCACTCACCACCACCAAGCTGCCTGCCCGTGTATCCATGTAACCGCTGTGAAACTGCCATGAGCCTATTGTTTGTTATTTTAGGCCTTTGATAGCCTGTCTGCGGTCCCTACTTTAAATACTCCTCCACTCACCACCAAGCTGCCTGCCCGTGTATCCATGTAACCGCTGTGAAACTGCCATCATGAGCCTATTGTTTGTTATGTTAGGCCTTTGATAGCCTGTCTGCGGTCCCTACTTTAAATACTCCTCCACTGACCAGACCACTGCTGCCCGTGTACCCCTGGAACCAATTATAAAGTGCCTACAGCCAGCCCATTTTCTTATGTTAGGCCTTTGAAGCCTGTCTGCGGTCCCTACTTTAAATACTCCTCCACTGACCAGACCACTGCTGCCCGTGTACCCCTGGAACCAATTATAAAGTGCCTACAGCCAGCCCATTTTCTTATGTTAGGCCTTTGAAGCCTGTCTGCGGTCCCTACTTTAAATACTCCTCCACTCACCACCACCAAGCTGCCTGCCCGTCTATCCATGTAACCGCTGTAAAACTGCAATGAGCCTATTGTTTGTTATTTTAGGCCTTTGATAGCCTGTCTGCGGCCCCTACTTGCAATACTCCTCCACTGACCACAATGCTGCCTGGAGTGCCTGCCTGTGTATCCATGTAACCGATGTAAAACTGCCATGACTGCCTACTGTTTGTTATTTTAGGCCTTTGATAGCCTGTCTGCAGCCCCTACTTGCAATACTCCTCCACTGACCACACCAATGCTGCCCGTGTACCCCTGGAACCTATTTAAAAGTTCATAGAGCCTAGTTATATATTTTATTTACTATTAATAAGGCCATGATGGACTACGCTGTACCACGCTACAAGCTAACCAGTCGACACTTCTTTTGCGAGAAAAGCCATCCCAACCCTCCACCAGCATGTAGAAGACCGCATTGTCCATGCACTCTGGCAATCTGTGAGTACAAAGGTGCACCTGACAACAGACGCATGGACCTGTAGGCATGGCCACGGAAGATTACGTGTCCATTACGGCGCAATGGGTTAATGTGGTGGATGCATGGTCCACAGGGGACAGCCTACTAAGTCTGTCTGCAGTCCCTAATTCAAATTGTGCTCCACTGTCTAAATCGGAACTTCCACCTTCTGGCTTTCGGCCTATAGTATCAGAAATTAAACTGCATTTGGCCTTCAACTTTGGTTAGGGCCTACTAACGGCTTCTGCCCCTCCCTGGTGTTGCCCTCAACTAAATAAAGCTGAGCTTCAACCTTCTGCTCCAAATTACCATTTTGAAAAATGCAATAGGCTTTTCAGGCCTACTAAAGGAGTCTGTCTGTGTGCCCCTCCCTGGTGTTGTCCTCAACTAAATAAAGCTGAGCTTCAACCTTCCGGCTCTCATTATGTGGTTTTAAAAAAAAAAAAGGTGGTTAGGGCCTACTAACGGCTTCTGCCCCTCCCTGGTGTTGTCCTCAACTAAATAAAGCTGAGCTTCAACCTTCCGGCTCTCATTATGTGGTTTTAAAAAAAAAAAAGGTGGTTAGGGCCTACTAACGGCTTCTGCCCCTCCCTGGTGTTGTCCTCAACTAAATAAAGCTGAGCTTCAACCTTCCGGCTCTCATTATGTGGTTTTAAAAAAAAAAAGGTGGTTAGGGCCTACTAACGGCTTCTGCCCCTCCCTGGTGTTGTCCTCAACTAAATAAAGCTGAGCTTCAACCTTCCGGCTCTCATTATGTGGTTTTAAAAAAAAAAAAGGTGGTTAGGGCCTACTAACGGCTTCTGCCCCTCCCTGGTGTTGTCCTCAACTAAATAAAGCTGAGCTTCAACCTTCCGGCTCTCATTATGTGGTTTTAAAAAAAAAAATGGTGGTTAGGGCCTACTAACGGCTTCTGCCCCTCCCTGGTGTTGTCCTCAACTAAATAAAGCTGAGCTTCAACCTTCCGGCTCTCATTATGTGGTTTTAAAAAAAAAAAGGTGGTTAGGGCCTACTAACGGCTTCTGCCCCTCCCTGGTGTTGTCCTCAACTAAATAAAGCTGAGCTTCAACCTTCCGGCTCTCATTATGTGGTTTTAAAAAAAAAAAAGGTGGTTAGGGCCTACTAACGGCTTCTGCCCCTCCCTGGTGTTGTCCTCAACTAAATAAAGCTGAGCTTCAACCTTCCGGCTCTCATTATGTGGTTTTAAAAAAAAAAAAGGTGGTTAGGGCCTACTAACGGCTTCTGCCCCTCCCTGGTGTTGTCCTCAACTAAATAAAGCTGAGCTTCAACCTTCCGGCTCTCATTATGTGGTTTAAAAAAAAAAAAGGTGGTTAGGGCCTACTAACGGCTTCTGCCCCTCCCTGGTGTTGTCCTCAACTAAATAAAGCTGAGCTTCAACCTTCCGGCTCTCATTATGTGGTTTTAAAAAAAAAAAATGGTGGTTAGGGCCTACTAACGGCTTCTGCCCCTCCCTGGTGTTGTCCTCAACTAAATAAAGCTGAGCTTCAACCTTCCGGCTCTCATTTAGTGGTTTTAAAAAAAAAATGGTGGTTAGGGCCTACTAACGGCTTCTGCCCCTCCCTGGTGTTGCCCTCAACTAAATAAAGCTGAGCTTCAACCTTCTGCTCCAAATTACCATTTTAAAAAATGCAATAGGCTTTTCCGGCCTACTAAAGGTGTCTGCCCCTCCCTGGTGTTGTCCTCAACTGAACAAAGCTGAGCTTCCACATTCTGGCTTTCGCCCTATACTATCAGATATTAAACTGCATTTGGCCTACTAGTGTGGTTAGGCCCTTGAAACAGTGTCTGCTGCTCTTGGGTTTGCTACTCCACTGAACAAAGCAATGCCGCCTGTTTAGTCCTGTTACCAATTTTGAACTGCATGTAGCCTACTTTATTCTTTGGCCCTATATCTGTTTCCTCCTCATCCTGCCCATTGCCCAGCCACTGCTAAATGAGTCTGCTGGTACATTGACCGAGACCACTACATTCCCCTTGTACTCTACACAGCCAGAATCTGTCCCTGCTGAAAGTAAGGTTCCCCTTCCCGCATGTTATACCACCTTACACAGGGACAAAGAGGAAGGTGCAGATGAAAGTGCAGGTTCCTTCATCAGGTGGGGGGGCATACTCGTTGGCGACGTCACTGGCACAGGGCCCCTCAGAGTACGCAAAAGTGTCGCTGCTGGTGGGAGGCGCCCCCGCCATGCAAACACACCGCCGTACTTTGAGGGGCCCTGTGCCAGTGGCAATGCGAACGAGTGGGCCCCCCCCCTGCTTGCTCAGGATCACAGCACTTGCAACTTTTAAATAATTACCTTTCCCTGCAACACCGCCGTGACGTAGTCCGCATTTCCTGGGCCCACGAAAAACTTGAGCCGGCCCTACTCCCCCCACAACTTTTGCCAAATGACCCCCAATTCCCTATGCCCAACTATTATTATAAAGTTAATTAAGATTGACAAGCTTCAGAAACAAGAATGGATGTTTTTGGCATTAAAATGGGCACTGTAGGTGTTTTCCTGGCCTCCACTCACTGCCGACTATGCTTCCCCATTGACTTGCATTGGGTTTCGTGTTTCGGTCGATCCCCGACTTTTAGCGATAATCGGCCGACTGCACTCGACTCGACTCTGGACAAAATCGGGTTTCCCAAAACCCTACTCGATCTTAAAAAAATGAAAGTCGCTCAACCCTAGTCTTGAGCATCTAAGCCTCTTCTGATGCATTTTGTGAATTTATATGCCTAAGCAGTATCTGCCTGACACTGATCTCTAAAGTTACGTTTACCAATATTTCCAAGTCTCTTCCATCAGCAGTTTTGCTCACTGTTTTACTATGCGATAATACTGTATTTGCAGAATTTGTTCTCGGCCTTTCGTTTATCCACATTAAACTTAATCTGCCATTTCTCTGCCATAGCCTACATTTTCAGCAAATCCCTTTATAATATTATCCTTCTCTGCTTTGATTATCTCACAGAGCTTAGTATCATCTACAAATATTAAAATTAATCTATAAAATACCTCTACTTGTCCATTTATAAATATATTAAATAGAAGCAGTCCCATTGTAGGAATCCTGTTGCGCAGACCATATCAATACCTGTATGTTAGAAAATAATTAAAAATAAGCCTACCATTCCTCCTATTTAACCCTTTTAAAAAACATATGGACCTGGAGATTTGCGACTATTTGCAAAGTTAAACGGGTAATATTAATAGAGAACTTATATTATCAATACACATCTCATCATGATTTGATTTTTCTATGTAAATACTGTATTTTCTAAATTATAAGACACACTTTTTTAACCCAAATTTAGGAGGAAATGGGGGAGCATCTTTTAATCTGAATGTAGCTTACCAGATGCGGAGGAGAGGAGTCCCAGAGTCGCTGCTGCAGGAAGCTTCTAGCGGCGGCAGCAGGAGTGGGGTGAAGTTGCCGGTTCCAGGCTGGTAGGAGGAGGTGTTTATTGGTGGTGCGGGGGCTACGCCGACATTTTGTGAAGTCCGGAGCCTCTGAAATTTGCTTTTCAATGCAGTGGAATTTAGGAAAATGGTCGTCAGAGGCTGCGCATGCGCAAATTGAGATTTCAGCACCGAGATCTTCTGAGATCTCAACTGCCCCACTCTACCAAAAACCACCTCCTTCCAGACTGGGGCCCACAGCATTCCCCCACTCTTACCTCCGCTAAACACTACCTCCTACCAGCCTGGGGCCTGCAGGATCTCCTGGCTCCACCACTGCCAACAACTTCCTGCAGTGACCCTACCACCTGGGACCCTACTCTACCGCTGTCGCCTCCAATGTAAGCTACCATAAAAGCGGATTATAAAATGCATCACCATTTTATTAAAAAGAAAATCCTATTTTGCTTCCCCTTAATTTGGGGTGCGTCTTATATTCTGGTGCATCCGATAATCTGCATAAAATGCAGTACATTACAATATAGAAATGGAAGAAATTGACTAAACTCTGAAAACTAAATAATGGATCCTGCAAATTGTCGGATATTAATTATTAATTTCATAAATGTATATTCGTTGCTCAAGATTTTGAGGATTGAGTGAATTTAATTTATGGATGATTTCTTCTGTCTGTGTATTTTAACCCTTTCCTAACGTGTTATATACTTACCTCACACGGTCAGTGCTGCTGTATGGAGTGGGCTCTGGAACTGAGTGTTGGCTGTGTCATGCAGCTGGCATCAACCTTTAAAAGTGTCAACAAAATCAAGTAGCCCCATTTTTACGTCCTTTATTATTGAAAAATAAAACTATGCATATTTGACATTTTTATATCTTCAATGAGCTGTACTATAAAACTAGTTTCTTAGCTGTTGTTAAAATCTTTTGCCAGAATTGCTATTGTTTGGTCAGTTCAGCTTAAAAATGTTAAAAATAAAGCAATCAAAAAGTTACAAGACTAAAAATTATACCAACTAAAATTATATTTCATCCTGAAAAAAGAAGCCCTCATTTCTGGCCGTCGCCTAGAAAATAAAATATGTTCTGGCTTTTAGAATATGGTGAAACAAATTGATTTTTTTATAGAATTTTATTTTGAGAAAGCAATAATGTACAAATAAAGTACATATTTGGTATCACCATGCACATAAAAACCCAAACTATAAAGTAAGCATGCCATTAATCCTACTGAGTAAACCATAACATTTTAAATATTTTAGTATGTAACACAACAATAAGCTCTTTCACAAGTCTTTGTAAAAAAAAAAGTAAAAAAAAGGTACAAGTCTTAGATTTGGCAACATAAAAACATTAACTTGAAAAATTATATTTTATTGTAAATATAGAAATAGAGAATAAATGATACATGCTTGGTGTCATCATGTCCTTTGCTACCTAAGGTATAAAATGAGGATGCTATTTAGCCTGCCCAGTGGACACTACTAAAAATAAAATGCCAGAATTGCTGTTTTTGTGTTACCTTTTCTCACAAAAGATGGAATAAAAAGTAATAAAAAAGCAATATGCAACTCAAAATGGTAACTATAAACTACAATCATTCTGCAAAAAAATAAGCTTTCATGCAGCTCCATCAATAGTAAAGTAAAAAGGTTTTCATGCAGAATTAGGCATACAGGACCTGAAATTACGTCACGGCTGGCTGTGATTGGTCGCGTCGCGGTCACATGGGCGGCACGCAACCAATCACAAGCCGTGACGTAATTTTAAAATGCGCGCGTTTCCTGCCTCCCGTGACGTCACGGCTTGTGATTGGTCGCGTCGCCCATGTGACCGCGACGCGACCAATCACAAGCCGGATCATAATTTTAAAATCCTGAATGCCGAGAATTAGGCATTGAGGACCTGAAAATTACGTCACGGCTTGCTGTGATTGGTCGCGTCACGGCCACATGGGCGGCACGCGACCAATCACAAGCCGTGACGTCACGGAAGGAAGTAAACGCGCGCATTTTAAGCAAAGAACGCTGCCGGTTCCCTCGGTGAGGTCCAGGCTGCGTCAGAGAGGTGAGTATAGCAATATTTTTTATTTTAATTCTTTCTTTTACACATTAATATGGATCCCAGGGCCTGAAGGAGAGTTTCCTCTCCTTCAGACCCTGGGAACCATCAGGGATACCATCCGATACTTGAGTCCCATTGACTTGTATTGGTATCGGGTATCGGTATCGGATTAGATCCGATACTTTGCCGGTATCGGCCGATACTTTCCGATACCGATACTTTCAAGTATCGGACGACATCACTCAACACTAGTCGCGGCCTGTGATTGGTCGCGGAGCGGTCACGTGACCGCAACGCGACCGATCACAAGCCGTGACGTCATCTAAGGTCTTTCAAGCGCTTGAAAGTCCTTAGATGACGTCGCGGCCTGTGATTGGTCTTAGGAACCTTGAGTACTGCAGAAATTCTGTTTTAACCTTAGCCAGATTTGTCCATTTCCACAATTCTGTCTCTGAGCTCCTTGGCCAGTTACTTTGACCTAATGATTCTTATTTGGTCTTTAATGCACTGTGAGCTATGAGGTTTTATATAGACAGGTGTGTGACTTTTCAAATCAAGTCCTATCAGTTTTTTTAAACACAGCTGGCCTCCAATGAAGGAGTAGAACCATCTCAAGGAGGAACAAAAGGAAATGGACAGCATGTGACTTAAATATGAGTTTCTGAGCAAAGGGTCTGAATACTTATGACCATGTGATATTTCAGTTTTTCTTTTTTATTAAGTTCTAAAATTTCTCCAATGAAAAAAAGAGTGAAAAATTTCTAGGGGTCTGAATACTTTCCGTACCCACTGTATAACGGTATATAAAGTGTAGATATAGACTCAGGTGGTATGTGTGCTCTGAACATATTAACGTATTAATTTAAGGAGTTATTTTGAGCATATTTTTCTGATAGGGTCATACTTTTTGCTGCTAATATAAATTTGCATGCATATTTTGCTAAACATTTCAGCATAACGCAAAATTGCACTCAGTTGCTTGCATGTGTAAAGTGTAGAGTGGTGTTTTAACAATTTGCCAGATGTCTACTTTCAATATATATATATTGGTATTAATATCAACTTATTATTTAGTAATTTAGGTTTTATTTGTACAGTAAATATATATATATATATATATATATATATATATATATATATATATATATATATATATTGGTATTAATATCAACTTATTATTTAGTAATTTAGGTTTTATTTGGACATTAAATATCAAAAGGGAGCAAATTGCCCTGGTTATAAAAGGCGTAAAATGTCAAGAAAGCAATGGCAGTGAAACGGTTTGGATGCTTTCAAATTGTGTTTGTGGATTCTATCGGGTCATATGTCTGAAGCCCCCCTGCAAAACAGGGTTCAGATGTATGCACCAACAGGGCTGTAGACTGTAATGATGCAGATAGAGTGAACCTGTGCTTTGATATGCATCATTTTCGGGTGTGTACACCAACAGTAGATGAACATTCAGACTTAGTAGACTGCATTTGGGTGTCTGCCTCCTGTAGGCGTACACTCCTGAAAAAAGGTGCATGTCAGAGAGAACGTTCGCTCTGCCATCACCACTACAGTCTATGGCCCTGTTGGCACAAACAGGACCCACAAACGCAATGTGAAAGCTTTCTTAAAATGCTTAAAGGATTTTGAACTGTACATATCTGTCCATTTTAAACCTCTCATAGGTCTTATTGCTGCTTTTCCAAGTGAAATTTCTGAGTATGCTCTGTGTAATAAATTTTGTCACTCATATACACAATAATGTAGATCTAATGTGTTTAATCCAAGTCACCTTCCAAGAAGGTTTGGGGGGAGGTTTGAAGCGATCTATGCTTGTGTCATGCCTTCTCTTCCTGTTTTAAAATTCTGCTCATCAGCAAACAACCCATAGGTAGCAGACCTACGCAGAAAGTGGGACAATGAGTGACACACAATACAAGCAAGCTTGACAGTGAATGATGAAGTGTGCAAGCAACTGTGACAGAGAGTGTAAGTCTGACAGTAAACACAAGCAAGCCTGATAATCATACAGTCTCGAGACCTCCCAGCAATTACCATTCCATATGTCTCTTACAAATATGGTAGATAATGACACAACTTTAATCTCATCTTACAGTAATGCAGAACGAATATATATATATATATATATATATATATATATATATATATATATATATATATATATATATTCTCACGCTTTATATATGCTATAGTATGTTTCTTTCATTGCTTTATAATCTTGTGCTGATATGATACATAGAGAAAATTAAGGTAGGGAAAGTTATTGTAGAATGTAAAGAGTTATTGGAAGTTATCCTCTATTCATTTGCTAGGGAATAATTTCCCAATTGTCGGGTGCCCAACAACTGAAAATCTGGGACTTTGAAGAGTCCGATGTAAATGGAATACTGATTATGTGCACATTCCGCTACATCCATAAATGGATCTCAATTGATCTTCGGGACTCCCATAAAAATGAATTGAGCAGTAGTGTGCCTGATTGATGACAAATGCTCCATTCACATTCAGCCTCGGTTATCAGGATTAATGGGGGTCCCAGCGGTCGGACCAGCAATCAGAAAATTATCCCCTATCCCACGGCTTAACTTTCAAACTTGAAAATACCTCTTTATTTTAAACTGGAGGCAATGAATTAAGTAATTAAAGAATGAGGTAAAAGGGAGTTCACTTGTCCCACAAGAAATGAAAACACAAAGGGAATGGGATAAATTAGAACATTAGATAGATATATTTAGGGACCCTATACTCATTAGAAAAAAGTGGGATGAGGAATCATCAGATTGCTGAAAAAATATCACAGACTACATCTGTTAGATATTGGATATCTGCAGTTTATGATGCAGAAGGTGCTGGTCATCATCCGAAAAAATCCAGCATGCACTGTGAAAGATTATGAACATTAGAATATTTGCGTCATCAAACCATCCGATGATTGTTCATTATGGTTGGAATCACCCATTTTGTTTAGCTTTAATCTAATATGTATAGGCTCCCTTACAGTTTGTCTTTGTTACCTATAACAACTAATCACAGCACAGCTTCCATATTTTAAGCTGCTGTGGAAAGATGAAAGCTTTTATGTGATTGGTTGCTGTGGACCATTTGGGCAGTTTTGATAAATCTGCTCATAGGTTTTGATGAAGCTAATAGCTGTTTAGGGTCCATTATAATTATCTTTCCTTCAGACTGCTTATCTTAGTTCTTGTGAATCACATTTTTTTAATTTAACTTCTTTATCTAATATATAATGCTGAATGTGTGTGTATGTGTGTATGTGTGTATGTGTGTGTGTATGTCCAGGATTGGCATCTGCACCGTCGCAGCTACAGCCACAACATTTTGCACAGTCACACGTCTGGACCCCGAGAGCGTCATAGGCTATGTTGTGAGGCGAAATTTTAACCCCGCGCATTCCAATTCACCAAACAATTTTGCCCCTATCTACATAATGGCGAAAAAGTGAAAGGAAAACTGTTGGAGGCGAATTGACAGCTGCCAGATGTGAACAAGGGGGACTTAAAGAGTGAGAGCGATAGCACCAAAGAGTATATACCATACAGTTGCTAAGGTGGGGCCCCGACATGGGATACTCACCACACACGGGGATATGAACACACACACAAAATGCGCCACACACTACCACGTGCTTGAACACATATCACCCTCAGCACACATTTCACCACACATACACCAACCTCGCCACATAAAAGTCTAAACACAAAAGTCGCCGCTCAAAACTCGCCACACGCAAAACTCGCCACATGCAAAACTAGGCTCACGCAAAACTCGCCACACGTGCAAAACTCACCTCATGGAAACCTCGCCACACGCAAAACTTGCACACGCGGAAAAATTGCCACATGCACAAAAGTTGCAACACATGCAAAAGTTGCCTCACACAAAACTTTAACATACTCAAAACGCACCACATATAAAACTCGCCACACGCAAAACTCGCCATGCACAAAACTTGCTGCACACAACTTGCTACACTAACCTGTCACATGCAACTCGACACACAAAAAGTTGCTACATGCATGTTGCCACACAAAACTCATCTCACAAAAGTCGCTACATGCATGTCGCCACATGCAACTCAACACACAACTTGACACATGAAACTCACCCTAAAACTCACACAAGTCTGGTATTCTTCAAAAATAAAAATCTGATTAATAAGCAGACAAACTACAAGAGCAGCAAATGTACCATATAGGAAATACGGCAGCTGTCAGTCACATGACCTGTCTATTATGTGTATGTGTGAGCTAATATATACTGCCAGGGGGGAGGGCTTCCTGTTGGCTGGGGATTTATCAGGCTGCCAATTTAGCTTACAAATACTGAGGTAAAAATACTGATCAAATAATGTGTGAACGCGTTCTAATACAGGAGGAGAGGACATACTGATATATACTATATACAGGGGAGATGAAACAGATATATACTATATATATATATACTATATATACTATATATAGGAGAGATGACACAGGTATATACTATATACAGGAGGAGATGACACACAGGTATATACTATATACAGGAGGAGAAGGCACACACATATATACTATATACAGGGGAGATGACACACAGGTATATACTATATACAGGAGAAGATGACATACAGGTATATACTATATACAGGAGGAGATGACACACTGGTATATACTATATACAGTTGAGATGACATACAGGTATATACTATGTACAGGGGAGATGACACACAGGTATATACTATATACAGGGGAGATGACACACAGGTATATACTATATACAGAAGGAGATGACACACAGGTATATACTATATACAGGAGGAGATGACACACAGGTATATACTATATACAGGAGGAGATTTATACAGGTATATACTATATACAGGAGGAGATGACACACACATATATACTATATACAGGGGAGATGACACAGGTATATACTATATACAGGAGGAGATGACACACAGGTATATACTATATACAGGAGGAGATGACACACATATATATACTATATACAGGAGGAGATGACACTCAGGTATATACTATATACAGGAGGAGATGACACACAGGTATATAGTATATACAGGGGAGATGACACATGTATATACTATATACAGGAGGAGATGACACACATATATATATACTATATACAGGAGCAGATGACACACAGGTATATGCTATATACAGGAGGAGATGACACACAGGTATATATTATATACAGGAGGAGATGACATACAGGTACATACTATATACAGGAGGAGATGACACACAGGTATATACTATATACAGGAGCAGATGACAGACAGGTATATACTATATACAGGAGGAGATGACTTACAGGTATATACTATATACAGGAGGAGATGACACACGTATATACTATATACAGGAGGAGATGACATACAGTTATATACTATATAAAAGAGGAGATGACACATAGGTATATAGAGGAGGAGATGACATACAGCAGGTATATACTATATACAGGGGAGATGACATACAGGTATATACTATATACAGGAGATGACATACAGGTATATACTATATATAGGAGGAGATGACATACAGGTATATAGTATATACAGAAGAGATGCCATACAGGTATATACTATATACAGGAGGAGATGACACATAGGTATATACAATATACAGGAGGAGATGAAATACAGCAGGTATATACTATTTACAGGGGAGATGACATACAGGTATATACTATATACAGGAGATGACATACAGGTGTATACTATATATAAGGGATATGACAAACATGTATATACTGAGGGGAAAATGAGAGGTGTGAGGTGAAAATGAGGGGTGTGAAGTGAAAATGAAAAGGAGTGAGTGCAAAATGATAGGAGTGAGGGAAAATAGTGGAGTGATCGGAAAATGACAGATGTGAGGTCGAAATGACAAGTGTTAGGGGGGAATGAGAGGAGTGAGGGGGAAAATAAGAGGAGTGAGGGGGAAAATGAGAGGCATGATGGGAAAATAAGAGAAGTGAGGTGCTATAACTAACCACAGATATTTACTATGCCCAGGCAACGCCGGGCTCTTCAGCTAGTTTAAAATAAAAAATATATAAAAATGCTCCAATCATAATTGTGTTTAATTTTTAAAGTCCTTTTACTATCGATATTAGTGTTCGCTCCAACTTTCGTTTAAATCGGATAAGTGCAATGCGAGAAAAAAATCGCATTGCACTGTTGACCAATATTATTCAATGAGTCAGTGCTGATCTGCAAGTTTTTCTTCAGCTCTAATCAGACTGAGGAAACAAATGCAGCATGCTGCGAGTGGTTGCGTATATTGGATGAGACTCGCAGATGCAAGTCAATGGGTGCGAGAAGAAAAATGAATAGCATATGGACCATGCCTGATTTTTTCTCTAGCACTCAACTCAAAGGAACCACCAAGTTTCATCAGGCAAGTACAGTAAATTCACAGCCCAAACTCTCAGAATAGAATAGACAGACAGATAGATAAATAGAAAGATCTAGATACAGTAGGTCACCCAGCTTTCCACACTGACTTTCCTTCTACCCCTTGCATCAACTCAGTACGTCACCCAGCTTTCCACACTGACTTTCCTTACTTCTGCTCCTTGCTTCATCTCTGTACATCACCCTGCTTTCCACACTGAGTTTTCTTATTTCTGCTCCTTACATCAACTCGGTACATCACCCAGCTTTCCACACTGACTTTCCTTACTTCTGCTCCTTGCATCAACTCCGTACATCACCCAGTTTTCCACACTGAGTTTTCTTACTTCTGCTCCTTACATCAACTTGGTATGTTAGGCTAGGTTCTCATTGCGTTTTAGTGTGAGCGCTAACGGGCAGCGTTGCACGGCGAAATTAACGCCGTGCAACGCGTGCGTTAGCGCTCCCATTGCCAGCAATGTTAAAGCGCATTGCTAGCGCGTGCCATTTTCGGCACGCGCTAGCGATGTGCCATTCTTTTGTGGCGCGCCTCGGGGATCTGCGCTAGCGGGGACGTTTAACGCGACCCCTAAAAAGACATTGCGTTAGCGCAATCCGCTAGCGCTTAGCGCTAAACGAATTGCCCTAAAGCAATCTGAACCTAGCCTTACCCATCTTTCCACACTGACTTTCTTTACTTCTGCTCATTGCATCAACTCAGTATGTTTTTCAACTAACCCCTGCTTTACCCCCAATGTTATTTATGACCTTGTTCACACTGCCTTAATCATATGCATCTGGCTTACTCTTAATTATCTGACCAAGATGAGCGCAGACCAATGCCCACTGCTGCACACCTGAATGCACTTTCTAGCACATACTGTATATTGCATAGCATAAGTCTGCCAACACGTCAGTCTGCCCAGTGCATCATATAAGTGTATAATACAAGTGTGTCATCGCATTCAAACAGTTCCTCACAACTTTCAAGGCCACACTCGCTGCAGCAAAGCAAACATCTTATCTCTCATATCCTCCATGTCTCACAACCCTAAACCGTTATTCAACACTTTCAATTCTCTCCTCCATCCCTCAGCACCCCCTCCCTCTCCACTCATCTCAGCAGAAGACTATGCCTCATTTTTCAAGCAGAATATAGATAACATCAGAGACAGTTTTCATCGAGAACCCCAAAGCTCTTACTCCTAGCTGCTCAGCCCTCCTTCTCCAAAACCAACTTCTCCACCATTACAGAAGATCAACTCTCTACTCTCAAGATCATATCTCACCACCTGTGCTCTTGACCGGATCCCATCCCACTTCATCCCAAATCTCACCAGCCTTCATCCCAACTCTAACCCATATCTTCAATCTATCACTAACAACTGGTGTTTTCCCCTCAAGCTTTAAACATGCCTCAATCACACCTAGTCTCAAAAAACCCTCTCTTGGCCCATCCTCTATATCTAACTATCGCCCCATATCACTTATCCCCTATGCCTCAAAGCTACTGAAACACCTTCATGCTGAACTGTTCTCCCAACTCTCTTCCTGCTCTCACTTCGACCATTTTCAATCTGATTTCCGGCTGTATCACTCCACTGAAACTACCCTAAGTAAAGTCACCAATGACCTATTAACCGCCAAAGCCAAGCGACAGTACTCTGTCCTTCTCCTGGACCTGTCCTCTGCCTTTGACACAGTGGACCATTCCCTATTACTACACTCTCATCTCTTGGCATCACAGACTTGGCCCTATCTTGGATCTCATTATACTTAACAGACGGGACATTCAGCGTCTCCCACTCACACACCACCTCCTCACCTCTCCCCCTATCTGTCAGAGTCCCACAAGGTTCAGTTCTAGGGCCTCTGCTCTTCTCCATTTACACCTTCGGCCTGGGAAAGCTCATAGAATCTCACGGCTTTCAGTATCACCTCTATGCTGATGACACACAGATCTACATCTCTGGACCACATGTCACCTCCCTACTAACCAGAATCCCACAATGTCTGTCTGCTATTTCATCCTTCTTCTCCGCTAGATTTTTAAAACTTAATATGGACAAAACAGAATTTATCATCTTTCCCCATCTCACTCGACCCCCCCAATGGACCTATCCATTAAAGTAAATGGCTGCTCACTCTCTCCAGTCCCACATGCTGGCTGCCTCGGGATAATCCTTGACACTGATCTCTCCTTAAAAAAAAATATCAGACCCCTTTCCACTTCCTTCCGACTTTCTGACTATTTCCCAGATCTGTACATTCCTCAACCAAGAATCTGCAAAAACCCAATTCATGGCCTCATCAACTGCCGCCTTAACTACTGTACCTCCTGCTTTGTGGCTTTCCCTCTAACATTCTCACACAACTCCAATCTATTCTAAGCTCTGCTGCCCAACTAATCGACCTGTCCCCCACTATTCCCTGGCCTCTCCCCTCTGTCAATCCCTGCATTGGCTTCCCATCACCCAAAGACTCACATTCAAACCCTAACCATGGCATACAAAGCCATCCACAACCTGTCCTCCATACATCTGTGACCTCGTCTCCCGGTACTTACCTGCATGCAACCTCCGATCTTCACAAGATCGCCTTCTCTACTCCCCTCTTATCTCATCTTCCCACAATCACATACAAGAATTCTTTCACCCATCACCCCTACTCTGAATTTTTTTACCACAAAATATCAGAATCTAACCGTGGAAACCTTCAAAAGGAACCAGAAGACCTACAGTATCTCTTCCGACAAGCCTACAACCTTCAGTAACCACCGATCCACCAAACCACTTCATGACCAGCTATGTCCTCGCCTATTGTATCATCACCCATCCCTTGTAGATTGTGAGATCTTGCAGGCAGGGTCCTCTCTCCTCCTGTACCAGTCATGACTTGTATTTTTTAAGTTTATTTTACTTGTTTTTTATTATGTATACCCCTCCTAAGGCCGGAGTCACACACAACGTATACAAAATCAGTTCATTCTACACGGACGAGAATCGCACAAATGTTTCCTAAACAGTGCAATACGAGGATGCGATTTTCTTGCTTCAAACTATCCGTGTGACATCCGTATGGCATCCGTATGGTGAGATTTTCTCGCCGGCTTGCAAAATAGACATATAACTAGTGTTGAGCATTCCGATACCGCAAGTATCGGGTATCGGCCGATACTTGCCGTATCGGAATTCCGATACCGAGATCCGATACTTTTGTTGTATCGGGAATCGGTATCGGGACCATATTAATGTGTAAAATAAAGAAATAAAATAAAAAATATTGATATACTCACCTCTCCGACGCAGCCTGGACATCACCGCTGGTAACCGGAAGCCTGCTTTGTTTAAAATGAGCGCGTTCAGTACCTTCCATGACGTCACAGCTTCTGATTGGTCGCGTGCCGCTCATGTGACCGCCACGCGACCAATCAGAAGCCGTGACGTCATCCCTCAGGTCCTAAATTCCTAATTCTAGGAATTTAGGACCTGAGAATTACGTCACGGCTTGTGATTGGTCGTGTGGCGGTCACATGGGCGGCCGCGACCAATCACAGGCCGTGACGTCATCTAAGGCCCTGAACGCGCTCATTCTTAAGAAGGAAGGCTGCCGGAAAGAAGCAGGGCGCGTCCGAGGGTGAGTATATACCTAATAGGAATATACTCACCCTCGGCTTCTTTCCGGCAGCCTTCCTTCCTAAGAATGAGCGCGTTCAGGGCCTTAGATGACGTCACGGCTTGTGATTGGTCGTGGCCGCCCATGTGACCGCCACGCGACCAATCACAAGCCGTGATGTAATTCTCAGGTCCTAAATTCCTAGAATTAGGAATTTAGGACCTGAGGGATGACTGTTGTGAACTATACTTCTTGGCTCCCTCTTGTGGTCACTAGTAATTTGGCACTTGGATTGTCTTTTACCAGGTTGGTACTCACCTGCTTCGTTAGGCCTGGGGTGTTGCTATTTAAACTTCCTGGATTCTCAGTCCAGTGCCTGGCATCGTTGTAATCAGTTCATTTCTGTTTGCTCCTGTCTTCAGGTCCTGGTTCTATGCAAGATAAGCTAAGTCCTGCTTTCTTATTTTTGATCATTTGCATTGTTTATATTTTTGTCCAGCTTGTACAAAATGTGATTCCTGATATCGCTGGAAGCTCTAGGGGGCTGATATTCTCCCCCCACACCGTTAGTCGGTTTGGGGGTTTGTTGTGAAATTGGATTTTGGGCTCCCCCGGTGGCCACTGGTGGAATTGAACTTGTGTGCATCATCCCCTCTGTTCACCTGTTCCCATCAGGATGTGGGAGTCGCTATTTAACCTTGCTCCTCTGTCACTTCCATGCCGGTCAACATTGTAATCAGAAGCCTTTCTGTGCATGTTCCTGCTACCAGACAACTTCCAGCTAAGTCGGACTTTTGTCCTTGTTTGTTTTTTGCATTTTGTTCCAGTTCACAGCTGCAGTTTCGTTTCTGTGTCTGGAAAGCTCTTGTGATCTGAAATTGCCACTCTGATGTTATGAGTTAATACTAGAGTCTTAAAGTAATTTCAGGATGGTGTATTGATAGGGTTTTCAGCTGACCATGAAAGTACCCTTTCTGTCTTCCTGCTATCTAGTAAGCGGACCTCGATTTTGCTAAACCTATTTTTCATACTACGTTTGTCATTTTCATCTTAAATCACCGCCAATATATGTGGGGGCCTCTGTCTGCCTTTCGGGGAAATTTCTCTAGAGGTGAGCCAGGACTATATTTTCCTCTGCCAGGATTAGTTAGTCCTCCGGCCGGCGCTGGGCGTCTAGGGATAAAACGCAGGCTACGCTACCCGGCTACTGTTAGTTGTGCGGCAGGTTTAGTTCATGGTCAGTTTAAGTTTCCATCCTTCCAAGAGCTAGTTCCTATGTATGCTGGGCTATGTTCTCTTGCCATTGAGAACCATAACAGTTTGACCGGCCCACAAAGGGTTAAATTAATTGGCAGAGAAAGGAGAGAAAAAAGAAGTCTGCTGAAAAATATATATTTTTTTTTTTCCTTCAGTTCTGAGTGTGCTTTCAATTGAATCACTTGCAAGTCTGCCTATATTGCAGCCTTCCTCTCTCTCTCTCCTTCTAATCCTGGAATGGCTCTGTGTTCACCTGTTTAAAATGGATATTCAGAGTTTAGCTGCAGGTTTGAATAATCTCACCACGAAAGTTCAAAATTTACAAGATTTTGTTGTTCATGTTCCTATATCTGAACCTAGAATTCCTTTGCCTGAATTTTTCTCGGGGAATAGATCTTGCTTTCAAAATTTCAAAAATAATTGCAAGTTGTTTTTGTCCCTGAAATCTCGCTCTGCTGGAGATCCTGCTCAGCAGGTCAGGATTGTGATTTCCTTGCTCCGGGGCGACCCTCAAGATTGGGCTTTTGCATTGGCTCCAGGGGATCCTGCGTTGCTCAATGTGGATGCGTTTTTTCTGGCCTTGGGGTTGCTTTATGAGGAACCTCATTTAGAGCTTCAGGCGGAAAAAGCCTTGATGTCCCTATCTCAGGGGCAAGATGAAGTTGAAATATACTGCCAAAAATTCCGTAAATGGTCTGTGCTTACTCAGTGGAATGAGTGCGCCCTGGCGGCGAATTTCAGAGAGGGTCTCTCTGATGCCGTTAAGGATGTTATGGTGGGGTTCCCTGTGCCTGCGGGTCTGAATGAGTCCATGACAATGGCTATCCAGATCGATAGACGTCTGCGGGAGCGCAAACCTGTGCACCATTTGGCGGTGTCTACTGAGAAGACGCCAGAGAATATGCAATGTGATAGAATTCTGTCCAGAAGCGAACGGCAGAATTTTAGACGAAAAAATGGGTTGTGCTTTTATTGTGGTGATTCAACTCATGTTATATCAGCATGCTCTAAGCGTACTAAGAAGCTTGATAAGTCAGTTTCAATTGGCACTTTTCAGTCTAAGTTTATTCTATCTGTGACCCTGATTTGTTCTTTATCATCTATTACCGCGGATGCCTATGTCGACTCTGGCGCCGCTTTGAGTCTTATGGATTGGTCCTTTGCCAAACGCTGTGGGTATGATTTAGAGCCTCTTGAAACTCCTATACCTCTGAAGGGGATTGACTCCACCCCATTGGCTAGTAATAAACCACAATACTGGACACAAGTAACTATGCGAATTAATCCGGATCATCAGGAGATTATTCGCTTTCTTGTGCTGTATAATCTACATGATGTGCTGGTGCTTGGATTGCCATGGCTGCAATCTCATAACCCAGTCCTCGACTGGAACGCTATGTCTGTGTTAAGCTGGGGATGTAAGGGGATGCATGGGGACGTACCTTTGGTTTCCATTTCGTCATCTATTCCCTCTGAGATTCCTGAATTCTTGTCTGACTATCGTGACGTTTTTGAAGAACCTAAGCTTGGTTCATTACCTCCGCACCGGGAGTGCGATTGTGCCATAGATTTGATTCCGGGTAGTGAATACCCTAAGGGTCGTTTGTTTAATCTGTCTGTGCCTGAACATGCTGCTATGCGAGAATATATAAAGGAGTCCTTGGAAAAGGGACATATTCGTCCTTCGTCATCTCCCTTAGGAGCCGGTTTTTTCTTTGTGTCTAAGAAAGATGGCTCTTTGAGGCCGTGTATTGATTATCGGCTTTTGAATAAAATCACGGTTAAATATCAATATCCGTTGCCACTGCTGACTGATTTGTTTGCTCGCATAAAGGGGGCCAAGTGGTTCTCTAAGATAGATCTCCGTGGGGCGTATAATTTGGTGCGAATTAAGCAGGGGGATGAGTGGAAAACCACATTTAATACGCCCGAGGGCCACTTTGAGTATTTGGTGATGCCTTTTGGCCTTTCAAATGCCCCTTCAGTCTTTCAGTCCTTTATGCATGACATTTTCCGTGATTATTTGGATAAATTTATGATCGTGTATCTGGATGATATTCTGATTTTTTCGGATGACTGGGACTCTCACGTCCAGCAGGTCAGGAGGGTTTTTCAGGTTTTGCGGTCTAATTCCTTGTGTGTGAAGGGTTCTAAGTGCGTTTTTGGGGTTCAAAAGATTTCCTTCTTGGGATACATTTTTTCCCCCCTTTTCCATCGAGATGGATCCTGTCAAGGTTCGGGCTATTTGTGATTGGACGCAACCCTCTTCTCTTAAGAGTCTTCAGAAATTTTTGGGCTTTGCTAACTTTTATCGTCGATTTATTGCTGGTTTTTCTGATGTTGTTAAACCATTGACTGATTTGACTAAGAAGGGTGCTGATGTTGCTGATTGGTCCCCTGCTGCTGTGGAGGCCTTTCGGGAGCTTAAGCGCCGCTTTTCTTCCGCCCCTGTGTTGCGTCAGCCTGATGTTGCTCTTCCTTTTCAGGTTGAGGTCGACGCTTCTGAAATCGGAGCTGGGGCGGTTTTGTCGCAAAGAAGTTCCGACTGCTCCGGGATGAAACCTTGTGCTTTTTTTTCTCGTAAATTTTCGCCCGCCGAGCGGAATTATGATATTGGGAATCGGGAGCTTTTGGCCATGAAGTGGGCTTTTGAGGAGTGGCGTCATTGGCTTGAGGGGGCTAGACATCAGGTGGTGGTATTGACCGACCACAAAAATTTAATTTATCTTGAGTCCGCCAGACGCCTGAATCCTAGACAGGCGCGCTGGTCGTTGTTTTTCTCTCGGTTTAATTTTGTGGTGTCATACCTACCGGGTTCTAAGAATGTTAAGGCGGATGCCCTTTCTAGGAGTTTTGAGCCTGACTCCCCTGGTAATTCTGAACCTACAGGTATCCTTAAGGATGGAGTGATATTGTCTGCCGTTTCTCCAGACCTGCGGCGGGCCTTGCAGGATTTTCAGGCGGATAGACCTGATCGTTGCCCACCTGGTAGACTGTTTGTTCCTGATGATTGGACCAGTAAAGTCATTTCTGAGGTTCATTCTTCTGCGTTGGCAGGTCATCCTGGAATCTTTGGTACCAGGGATTTGGTGGCAAGGTCCTTCTGGTGGCCTTCCCTGTCACGAGATGTACGAGGCTTTGTGCAGTCTTGTGACGTTTGTGCTCGGGCCAAGCCTTGTTGTTCTCGGGCTAGTGGATTGTTGTTGCCCTTGCCTATCCCGAAGAGGCCTTGGACGCACATCTCGATGGATTTTATTTCGGATCTTCCTGTTTCTCAGAAGATGTCTGTCATCTGGGTGGTGTGTGACCGTTTCTCTAAGATGGTCCATTTGGTTCCCCTGCCTAAGTTGCCTTCTTCTTCCGAGTTGGTTCCTCTGTTTTTTCAAAATGTGGTTCGTTTGCATGGTATTCCGGAGAATATCGTTTCTGACAGAGGAACCCAATTCGTGTCTAGATTTTGGCGGGCATTCTGTGCTAGGATGGGCATAGATTTGTCTTTCTCGTCTGCTTTCCATCCTCAGACTAATGGCCAGACCGAGCGGACGAATCAGACTTTGGAGACATATTTGAGGTGTTTTGTGTCTGCAGATCAGGATAATTGGGTTGCTTTTTTGCCTTTAGCGGAGTTTGCCCTCAATAATCGGGCCAGCTCTGCCACCTTGGTGTCTCCTTTTTTCTGTAATTCGGGGTTTCATCCTCGATTTTCCTCCGGTCAGGTGGAATCTTCGGATTGTCCTGGAGTAGATGCTGTGGTGGAGAGGTTGCATCAGATTTGGGGGCAGGTGGTGGACAATTTGAAGTTGTCCCAGGAGAAGACTCAGCTTTTTGCCAACCGCCGGCGTCGGGTTGGTCCTCGGCTTTGTGTCGGGGACTTGGTGTGGTTGTCTTCTCGTTTTGTCCCTATGAGGGTTTCTTCTCCTAAGTTTAAGCCTCGGTTCATCGGCCCGTACAAGATATTGGAGATTCTTAACCCTGTGTCCTTCCGTTTGGACCTCCCTGCATCTTTTTCTATTCATAATGTTTTTCATCGGTCATTGTTGCGCAGGTATGAGGTACCGGTTGTGCCTTCCGTTGAGCCTCCTGCTCCGGTGTTGGTTGAGGGCGAGTTGGAGTACGTTGTGGAAAAAATCTTGGACTCCCGTGTTTCCAGACGGAAATTCCAGTATCTGGTCAAATGGAAGGGATACGGTCAGGAGGATAATTCTTGGGTGACTGCCTCTGATGTTCATGCCTCCGATCTGGTCCGTGCCTTTCATAGGGCTCATCCTGATCGCCCTGGTGGTTCTGGTGAGGGTTCGGTGCCCCCTCCTTGAGGGGGGGGGTACTGTTGTGAAATTGGATTTTGGGCTCCCCCGGTGGCCACTGGTGGAATTGAACTTGTGTGCATCATCCCCTCTGTTCACCTGTTCCCATCAGGATGTGGGAGTCGCTATTTAACCTTGCTCCTCTGTCACTTCCATGCCGGTCAACATTGTAATCAGAAGCCTTTCTGTGCATGTTCCTGCTACCAGACAACTTCCAGCTAAGTCGGACTTTTGTCCTTGTTTGTTTTTTGCATTTTGTTCCAGTTCACAGCTGCAGTTTCGTTTCTGTGTCTGGAAAGCTCTTGTGATCTGAAATTGCCACTCTGATGTTATGAGTTAATACTAGAGTCTTAAAGTAATTTCAGGATGGTGTATTGATAGGGTTTTCAGCTGACCATGAAAGTACCCTTTCTGTCTTCCTGCTATCTAGTAAGCGGACCTCGATTTTGCTAAACCTATTTTTCATACTACGTTTGTCATTTTCATCTTAAATCACCGCCAATATATGTGGGGGCCTCTGTCTGCCTTTCGGGGAAATTTCTCTAGAGGTGAGCCAGGACTATATTTTCCTCTGCCAGGATTAGTTAGTCCTCCGGCCGGCGCTGGGCGTCTAGGGATAAAACGCAGGCTACGCTACCCGGCTACTGTTAGTTGTGCGGCAGGTTTAGTTCATGGTCAGTTTAAGTTTCCATCCTTCCAAGAGCTAGTTCCTATGTATGCTGGGCTATGTTCTCTTGCCATTGAGAACCATAACAGGGGTTCTTGGATATTCAGCGTGGATATTTTGCAGGGTTTTTGCTGACCATATAAGTCATCTTACTATATTCTGCTATTAGTCAGTGGGCCTCTCTTTGCTAAAATCTAGTTCATTCTTACGTTTGTCTTTTCTTCTTACCTCACCGTTATTATTTGTTGGGGGCTTGTATTACTTTGGGGTCTTTTCTCTGGAGGCAAGAGAGGTCTTATTTTCCCTTATAGGGTTAGTTAGTTCTCCGGCTGGCGCGAGACGTCTAGGATCAACGTAGGCACGTTCCCCGGCTACTGTTAGTGTTTGTGCTAGGATCAGGTATATGGTCAGCCTAGTTACCACGTCCCTATGAGCTGGTATTTATGTTTGCAGACTTTGCTGTAATCTCTGAGATCCTTTGCCATTGGGATCATAACAGTATGCCAGGCCAATGAATAGTTAATGCATTGCAGAAGTGGGATTAAAAGAAAAGGAGTTCTGAGTTTTTTGTTTTTTTTTCTTTCTCCTCTTCCTTCCTTCCCCTTTTTCTCAGAGTGGCTGTAAGCTTTGCTGCAGACATGAATGTTCAGACCTTGATTACTAGTGTGGATCAGCTTGCTGCACGAGTGCAGAGCATTCAGGATTTTGTTGTTAGCAGTCCTATGTCTGAGCCTAAGATACCTATTCCTGAGCTGTTCTCTGGAGATCGATTTAAATTTAGGAACTTTAGGAATAATTGTAAATTGTTTCTATCTTTGAAACCTCGTTCGTCTGGAGATTCAGCTCAGCAAGTTAGAATTGTTATCTCCTTTTTGCGTGGCGACCCTCAGGATTGGGCTTTCTCGTTAGCGCCAGGAGATCCGGCATTGGCGGATGTTGATGCGTTTTTTCTGGCGCTCGGATTGCTTTATGAGGAGCCTAATCTTGAAATTCAGGCAGAAAAAGCTCTACTGGCTATCTCTCAGAGCCAGGATGAAGCCGAAGTGTATTGCCAAAAATTTCGGAAATGGTCCGAGCTTACTCAATGGAATGAATGTGCTCTGGCCGCAAACTTCAGAAATGGTCTTTCTGAAGCCATTAAGAATGTGATGGTGGGTTTCACTATTCCTACAAGTCTGAATGATTCTATGGCGCTGGCTATTCAGATTGATCGGCGTTTGCGGGAGCGCAAATCCGCTAATCCTCTGGCGGTGTTGTCTGAACAGACACCTGTTTCAATGCAATGTGATAGAAACCCCGATCCAGCAATGCAATGTGATAGAATCCTGACTAGAACCGAACGACAAAATCATAGACGACGGAATGGGCTGTGTTTTTACTGTGGTGATTCTACACATGTTATATCAGCATGCTCTAGACGCCTAACCAAGGTTGTCAGTCCTGTCTCCATTGGTAATTTGCAGCCTAAATTTATTTTGTCTGTGACTTTAATTTGTTCATTGCCTTCCTACCCTGTTATGGCGTTTGTGGATTCGGGTGCTGCCCTGAGTCTTATGGACTTGTCGTTTGCCAAGCGCTGTGGTTTTGTCCTGGAGCCTTTAAAAGTTCCTATTCTTCTCAGAGGAATTGATGCTACGCCACTGGCGGAAAATAAACCGCAGTATTGGACACAAGTGACCATGTGCATGACTCCTGAACATCGGGAGGTGATTCGTTTTCTTGTTCTGCATAAAATGAATGATTTGGTCGTGTTGGGTCTGCCATGGTTACAGACCCATAATCCTGTTTTGGATTGGAAGGCTATGTCGGTGTCGAGTTGGGGTTGTCAGGGAATTCATTGCGATTCTCCGCCGGTGTCTATTGCTACTTCTACTCCTTCAGAGGTTCCTGAGTATTTGTGTGACTATCAGGATGTATTCAGTGAGTCCAGGTCCAGTGCTCTTCCTCCTCATAGGGACTGTGACTGCGCAATAGATTTGATTCCTGGCAGTAAATTTCCTAAGGGACGATTATTTAATTTGTCTGTACCCGAACATGCCGCAATGCGTTCTTATGTCAAGGAGTCTTTGGAGAAGGGGCATATTCGTCCATCCTCTTCCCCTCTTGGTGCGGGATTCTTTTTTGTGGCCAAGAAGGACGGGTCTTTGAGACCTTGTATAGACTATCGGCTTCTGAATAAAATCACTGTTAAGTTTCAGTATCCTTTGCCACTATTGTCAGACTTGTTTGCTCGGATTAAGGGTGCCAAGTGGTTCACCAAGATAGATCTTCGTGGTGCGTACAACCTTGTGCGCATTAGGCAGGGAGATGAATGGAAAACTGCATTCAATACACCCGAAGGTCATTTTGAATACTTGGTGATGCCCTTTGGGCTCTCTAATGCTCCTTCAGTGTTTCAGTCCTTTATGCATGATATCTTCCGGAAGTATCTGGATAAATTTATGATTGTTTATCTGGATGATATTCTGGTTTTCTCGGATGATTGGGATTCTCATGTAAAGCAGGTCAGGATGGTGTTTCAGGTTTTGCGTGATAATGCTTTGTTTGTGAAGGGCTCAAAGTGTCTCTTTGGAGGGCAGAAGGTTTCCTTTTTGGGTTTTATTTTCTCCCCTTCTGCTGTGGAGATGGACCCAGTCAAGGTCCGAGCTATTCATGATTGGACTCAGCCCACGTCTGTTAAGAGTCTTCAGAAGTTCTTGGGGTTTGCTAATTTCTACCGTCGCTTTATCGCTAACTTTTCTAGCGTTGTTAAACCTTTGACGGATATGACCAAGAAAGGTTCTGATGTGACTAGTTGGGCCCCTGCAGCCGTGGAGGCCTTCCAGGAGCTGAAGCGCCGGTTTACTTCGGCGCCTGTTTTGTGCCAGCCTGATGTCTCACTTCCCTTTCAGGTTGAAGTGGATGCTTCTGAGATCGGTGCTGGGGCTGTTTTGTCGCAGAGAGGCTCTGGTTGCTCTGTGATGAGACCATGTGCTTTTTTCTCTAGGAAGTTTTCGCCTGCTGAGCGGAACTATGATGTTGGTAATCGGGAGTTGTTGGCCATGAAGTGGGCATTTGAGGAGTGGCGTCATTGGCTCGAGGGTGCTAAGCATCGTGTGGTGGTCTTGACTGATCACAAGAATCTGATGTATCTCGAGTCTGCTAAGCGCCTGAATCCTAGACAGGCTCGTTGGTCATTGTTTTTCTCTCGTTTTGACTTTGTGGTCTCGTACCTGCCTGGTTTGAAGAATGTTAAGGCTGATGCTCTTTCTAGGAGCTTTGTGCCTGACTCTCCTGGAGTCTCGGAGCCAGCTGGTATTCTTAAAGAGGGAGTAATCGTGTCGGCCATATCTCCTGATTTGCGACGTGTGTTGCAGAGATTTCAGGCTGGTAGACCTGACTCTTGTCCACCCGACAGACTGTTTGTTCCTGATAAATGGACCAGCAAAGTCATTTCCGAGGTTCATTCCTCGATGTTGGCAGGGCATCCAGGAATTTTTGGTACCCGAGATTTGGTGGCTAGGTCCTTTTGGTGGCCTTCCTTGTCACGGGATGTGCGGTCATTTGTGCAGTCCTGTGGGACTTGTGCTCGGGCTAAGCCTTGTTGTTCTCGTGCTAGCGGGTTGCTTCTGCCCTTGCCTGTCCCGAAGAGGCCTTGGACACACATTTCCATGGATTTCATTTCTGATCTTCCGGTGTCTCAAGGAATGTCTGTCATCTGGGTGGTGTGTGATTGTTTTTCCAAGATGGTCCATTTGGTACCCTTGCCTAAGTTGCCTTCCTCTTCCGATCTGGTTCCTTTGTTTTTTCAGAATGTGGTTCGTTTACACGGCATTCCGGAGAATATCGTGTCCGACAGAGGATCCCAGTTTGTGTCCAGATTCTGGCGATCTTTTTGTGCTAAAATGGGCATTGATTTGTCGTTTTCATCTGCCTTCCATCCTCAGACTAATGGTCAAACGGAGCGAACTAATCAGACACTGGAGGCTTATTTGAGATGTTTTGTTTCTGCGGACCAGGATGATTGGGTGACCTTCTTGCCATTGGCGGAGTTTGCCCTTAATAATCGGGCTAGTTCCGCTACTTTGGTTTCGCCATTCTTCTGCAACTCTGGTTTTCATCCTCGTTTCTCCTCGTGTCATGTTGAGTCTTCTGACTGTCCTGGGGTGGATTCCGTGGTGGATAGGTTGCAGTGGATTTGGAATCTTGTGGTGGACAACTTGAGGTTGTCACAGGAGAAGGCTCAGCGTTTTGCCAACCGCCACCGCGGTGTGGGCCCCCGACTTCGTGTTGGGGATTTGGTTTGGTTGCCTTCTCGGTATGTCCCTCTGAAGGTTTCCTCTCCTAAGTTTAAGCCTCGCTTTATTGGTCCTTATAAAATTTTGGAAGTTCTTAACCCGGTTTCTTTTCTTTTGGATCTTCCGGTGTCGTTTGCCATTCACAACGTGTTCCATAGGTCTTTGTTGCGGCGGTAGGTTGTGCCTGTGGTTCTTGCTGTTGAGCCTCCTGCTCCGGTGTTGGTTGAGGGCGAGTTGGAGTACGTGGTAGAGAAGATCTTGGATTCTCGTCTCTCTAGACGGAGGCTTCAGTATTTGGTCAAATGGAAGGGCTATGGTCAGGAGGATAATTCCTGGGTGGCCGCCTCTGATGTTCATGCGGCCGATTTGGTTTGTGCCTTCCACGCTGCTCATCCTGGTCGCCCTGGTGGTCTTGGTGAGGGTTCGGTGACCCCTCCTTAAAGGGGGGGTACTGTTGTGAACTATACTTCTTGGCTCCCTCTTGTGGTCACTAGTGATTTGGCACTTGGATTGTCTTTTACCAGGTTGGTACTCACCTGCTTCGTTAGGCCTGGGGTGTTGCTATTTAAACTTCCTGGATTCTCAGTCCAGTGCCTGGCATCGTTGTAATCAGTTCATTTCTGTTTGCTCCTGTCTTCAGGTCCTGGTTCTTTGCAAGATAAGCTAAGTCCTGCTTTCTTATTTTTGATCATTTGCATTGTTTATATTTTTGTCCAGCTTGTACAAAATGTGATTCCTGATATCGCTGGAAGCTCTAGGGGGCTGATATTCTCCCCCCACACCGTTAGTCGGTTTGGGGGTTCTTGGATATTCAGCGTGGATATTTTGCAGGGTTTTTGCTGACCATATAAGTCATCTTACTATATTCTGCTATTAGTCAGTGGGCCTCTCTTTGCTAAAATCTAGTTCATTCTTACGTTTGTCTTTTCTTCTTACCTCACCGTTATTATTTGTTGGGGGCTTGTATTACTTTGGGGTCTTTTCTCTGGAGGCAAGAGAGGTCTTATTTTCCCTTATAGGGTTAGTTAGTTCTCCGGCTGGCGCGAGACATCTAGGATCAACGTAGGCACGTTCCCCGGCTACTGTTAGTGTTTGTGCTAGGATCAGGTATATGGTCAGCCTAGTTACCACGTCCCTATGAGCTGGTATTTATGTTTGCAGACTTTGCTGTAATCTCTGAGATCCTTTGCCATTGGGATCATAACAGATGACGTCACGGCTTGTGATTGGTCGCGTGGCGGTCACATGAGCGGCACGCGACCAATCAGAAGCCGTGACGTCATGGAAGGTACTGAACGCGCTCATTTTAAACAAAGCAGGCTGCCGGTTACCAGCCGTGATGTCCAGGCTGCGTCGGAGATGTGAGTATATCAATATTTTTTATTTTAATTCTTTATTTTACACATTAATATGGATCCCAGGGCCTGAAGGGGAGTTTCCTCTCCTTCAGACCCTGGGAACCATCAGGGATACCTTCCGATACTTGAGTCCCATTGATTGGTATCGGGTATCGGTATCGGATTAGATCCGATACTTTGCCGGTATTGGCCGATACTTTCCGATACCGATACTTTCAAGTATCGGACGGTATTGCTCAACACTACATATAACGGTTTTTAAACCTGAAAGTAATTTAAATTATCATCAAGAACCCTATTTATTTGCCCTAAAACAGGTAGCAGCCACCAATCTATGCAGTAGAGTCCCTGCTTGTGTTGGTGTATTTCTTCTTTCTGAGCAACATGTCAGACCTACTTACTTTTAACACAACAGAGCGTGTGCTATACAACTGGGTTTTGTCACAACGTTTTGGGGAACCATACCCAGTGATTGTGGATCCAAGGAGGCGGAGAGAGATGTGGGTACATCCACTTTTGAAGCAACGGATCAATAAAGGCCATTTCAACCGTCTGTATGCAGCTCTAAGGACACATCTGGACAAGTTCTTCCAATATTGTTGGATGAGGATTGAAACATTCGACATTTTGTTGGAGATTGTGCGCCGAGGGATCATCAAGAAGGACACCAGGATGCGCAAATCTATTTCTGCAGAGGAGCGCCTTATCCTTACGTTATGGTATGTATTCATCCTCTATGTTTAAAACAGCCTTGTTTCTTTCATGGCATTATAAGATTTTTGTTTAAATACCCTTATTTTTTATGTTTCTTAAACATCATTTTTGATTTTAGAACATATGGTTGTCTAAAAAACATCAAAGCCATTTCGTGTACTTAAATTTTTTTAAGACATGGCTTCTTAGTTATCTAATCTTACTTTTTGCCAAGATTAAACTGTTATGTGTTCCTATTTTAATTTTTTTTGTCTCATTATGTTCACTTTTAGATTCCTTTCCACTGGCCTTTCATATGCGGCACTGCGTTTAGAATTTTTACTTGTCAAATCAACAATCTCAGGCATTGTGCGAGATACATGCTCAGAAATCTGGACAAGATTACATCAAGAGGTCATGCCTGAGCCTAAAATGGCTGACTGGTTGCGCATTGCCCAAGGATTTCTGGACACGTGCCAGTTTCCCCACTGTATTGGCGCTCTGGATGGGAAGCACATCCGTGTGCGTAAGCCGCCGAACTCAGGGTCCCAATTGTATAATTATAAACAGTATTTTTCTGTAGTGCTGTTGGCCCTTGTCAACAGTCACTACAGGTTTATAATTGTAGATATTGGGGCCTATGGGAGAACTGGAGACTCAAGAGTGTTCAATTCTTCCATTATGGGTCGGCGGCTGCGCAATAATGAGTTGGATCTCCCACCCCAAAATCACATACCAGGGGCTAATTTGGATGCGGTGCCTTACGTGATGGTAGCAGATGAGGCGCTTTAATTAACACGCAACCTCATGAGGCTCTATCCACGGAGAGGCCTGGACTACCGGTGCTGAATTTTTTATTTGCGTGTTTCCTGCGCCCGCTGTCTGGTAGAGTGTTCCTTCGGCATTCTCTGTGCCAAATGGCGGGTACTGCAGTCCGCAATACAACTGAGTGAAGCCAATGTGAATGGGGTGATAAAAGCATGTGTTGTTCTTCAGAACTTTACAAGATACCATGATTGCCCATCATATGCTGATGATGAAGTTGATTATGCAAATACTGTCTTGTCTACTACACATGTTTTTCCTTCACATCGTCAGCCCTCTGGACTAAAAGTGAGTGATGTCTTAAGGCCCCGTCACACTAAGCGACGCTGCAGCGATACAGACAACGATGCCAATTGCTGCAGCGTCGCTGTTTAGTCGCTGTGTGGTCGCTGGAGAGCTGTCACACAGACCGCTCTCCAGCGACCAACGATGCTGAGGTCCCCGGGTAACCAGGGTAAACATCGGGGTGCTAAGCGCAGGGCCGCGCTTAATAACCCGATGTTTACCCTGGTTACCAGTGTAAAATGTAAAATAACAAACAGTACATACTCACCTTCGCGTCCCCCGGCGTCCACTTCCTGCACTGACTGAGCGCCGGCCCTAACAGCAGAGCGGTGACGTCACCGCTGTGATCTGCTTTCACTTTACGGCCGGCAGTCAGTCAGTGCGAGAAGCGGACGGCAAGGGACCTGACGGACACCGGAATGTGAGTATGTACTGTTTGTTTTTTTTACATTTACGATGGTAACCAGGGTAAACATCGGGTTACTAAGCGCGGCCCTGCGCTTAGTAACCCGATGTTTACCCTGGTTACCAGTGAAGACATCGCTGAATCTGTGTCACACACACCGATTCAGCGATGTCAGTGGGACCTCAACGACCAAAAAAAGGTCCAGGCCATTCCGACATGACCAGCGATCTCACAGCAGGGGCCGGGTCGCTGGTACGTGTCAAACATAGCGAGATCGCTACTGAGGTCGCTGTTGCGTCACAAAACTTGTGACTCAGCAGCGATCTCGCTAGCGATCTCGCTATGTGAGACGGGGCCTTTAACCAATTATTTTGTTTCACCAGGGGATTGACACTCTAGCAAGACAAAGCTGTTTCTATATAGTTGTTTTTGTCTTCCAATTTACTAAATGTAATAATGATCCGGTTTGAATTGTGTTCTTTGTTTTTCTTTACAAAATTGTTGTTTTGGTAAATAGGCACATCATATATGTATTCCTAACAATACATGACACTCTTTGTTTTTCAAATGTTTTTACTGGTCAAAACATTTTGAAAGTAGCCAAAAACATATTCACATCATATGTCATTTTAGGCATATTAACCTGAGCATACAATAAAGTGTAACATGCAAAGGCAAAAAATAAAATTAACACAAAAACCTTCACTGACAGCAAAATAAAACTTAACACAAAATTAGAGGTTCTGGTAGTTTGGGGGTGGTGATGGCGGGAGGCCAGCATGTGCAGAACTTGGCTTAGGTGGTTGCCCAATCTGACTGTCAACCTGTGGTATGGCAGATGTGTATGAAGGATTCTGGGGCAAGGCTCGATCCCGTGTCTGAGTGAAAAAGTGTTGTTGAGGGTAGAAGTGCATTAACTCATTGACCCATTTGGTCATACCCCCCCCAATATGGCCATGTCGAGCAGACACATGTTGTGACCAGCCTCCAAATGTGTGTCTGCTCAAGTGGCCTGATTGGGCAGGTGCTGTATACTCATACATTGGCCTAGGTTGGGTTTGCTGTTGGGTTTGGGTAGTCTGTGGCTGTGGTGCAATATGTGGCGGGGGTGTTGCAGCGACTGTTATGGTTTGGTCCTGTGGAATGTCTTGCAGTGGAAGAAGGTTGCTTGATGACAGTTGCCACCTTTCTGATACTCAAAGACAGGAGTATGGTTGTTTGGGGTGTTGCAGCATCAATAAGTATTTGTATGGAACCTCTGGTCTGCAGCCTGACCGAACGCGGAACGTGACGCAAGTAGCAGACAAGACTGTGGAAGTACGCTTCCTCCCCATCGTCATTGGCAGCCCTGGACAAATAGTCCAACACCCCTGTATCCACTTGCCTCCTGGTGGCAGTGGTAGAAGGCACCCTTCTGTGCCGCCCACGGTGTGGTCTTGCAGAAGGCTGTGGTGAGGTATCCAGAGCCAAGGTTGGACTGCTGCTGTGTGCTCCTTCCTCCACCTCTGGATTGGCCTCCTGTGTGGCAGAAGACGCTGCTGGTGGTGGTGATGGTTGGTTGCTGGCTGTTGGTTGTGAAGATGGCCCAGCCACTTCGGCACCTTCACCAACGGGGTCAATGATCCCCTCAGAGTCTTATGCAGTCTCCCTCTCTGTAAGGTTCGACTCTGTTCTTTTAATAAAAAAATCAATGATTTAAATACAAATATGCCTGTTAGAGTATGTGTAATAAATTTGTGGACATGCATGCACTTAGGGTCTGAGGTCCATCACCGGTGCCAGAAAATTAAGCTGCTCAAAATAAACATATCTTCTTTATTTGGGGGCTGTATCACCACTCCTACCAAAAAGTTGTCATTCCCGCCAGTACTGGTCACGGCAACTCCGCCAGCATCTAGTGATCATTCACTGCAAAGAAACACAAGAAATGTTTTTACTATCAAGAACAATGTGTTGCTTTAAACATATGTTTCATTGTATTTTGGCATTATACTTTTGTCATGTGTTTAGTCTGAAATATGACACATACAGTGCAGACCAAAATTTTGGACACACCTCATTTAAAGATTTTTCTGTATTTTCATGATAATGAAAATTGTACATTCACACTGAAGGCATCAAAACTATGAGCAGTAGGGAGCATCAAAACTATGAATTAACACATGTGGAATTATATACTTAACAAAAAAGTGTGAAACAACTGAAATAATGTCTTATATTCTAGGTTCTTCAAAGTAGCCACCTTTTGTTTTGATGACTGCTTTGCACACTCTTGGCATTCTCTTGATGAGCTTCAAGAGGTAGTCACCGGAAATGGTTTTCACTTCACAGGTGTGCCCTGTCAGGTTTAGTAAGTGGGATTTCTTGCCTTATAAATGGGGTTGGGACCATCAGTTGTGTTGATCAGAAGTCTAGTGGATACACAGCTGGTAGTCCTACTGAAAAGACTGTATTATGGCAAGAAAAAAACACCTAAGTGAAGAAAAACAAATGGCCATCATTACTTTAAGAAATGAAGGTCAGTCAGTCCGAAAAATTGGGAAAACTTTGAAAGTGTCCCCAAGTGCAGTGGCAAAAACCATCAAGCGCTACAAAGAAACTGGCTCACATGAGGACCGTCCCAGTAAAGGAAGACCAAGAGTCACCTCTACTGCGGAGGATAAGCTTATCCGAGTCACCAGCCTCAGAAATCGCAGGTTAACAGCAGCTCAGATTAGAGACCAGGTCAATGCCACACAGAGTTCTAGCAGCAGACACATCTCTACAACAACTGTTAAGAGGAGACTTTGTGCAGCAGGCCTTCATGGTAAAATAGCTGCTAGGAAACCACTGCTAAGGACAGGAAACAAGCAGAAGAGACTTGTTTGGGCTAAAGAACACAAGGAATGGACATTAGACCAGTGGAAATCTATGCTTTGGTCTGATGAGTCCAAATTTGAGATCTTTGGTTCCAACCACCGTGTCTTTGTGCGACGCCGGAAAGTTGAATGGATGGACTTACATGCCTGGTTCCCACCGTGAAGCATGGAGGAGGAGGTGTGATAGTGTGGGTGTGCTTTGCTGGTGACACTGTTGGGGATTTATTCAAAATTGAAGGCATACTGAACCAGCATGGCTACCACAGCATCTTGCAGCGGCATGCTATTCCATCCAGTTTGCATTTAGTTGGACCATCATTTATTTTTCAACAGGACAATGACCCCAAACACACCTCCAGGCTGTGTAAGGGCTATTTGACCAAGAAGGAGAGTGATGGGGTGCTATGCCAGATGACTTGGCCTCCACAGTCACCAGACCTGAACCCAATCGAGATGGTTTGGGGTGAGCTGGACCACAGAGTGAAGGCAAAAGAGCCAACAAGTGCTAAGCATCTCTGGGAACTCCTTCAAGATTGTTGCAAGACTATTCCCGGTGACTACCTCTTGAAGCTCATCAAGATAATGCCAAGAGTGTGCAAAGCTGTAATCAAAGCAAAAAGGTGGCTACTTTGAAGAACCTAGAATATAAGGCATAATTTCAGTTGTTTCACACTTTTTTGTTAAGTATATAATTCCACATGTGTTAATTCATAGTTTTGATGCCTTCAGTGTGAATTTATAATTTTCATAATCATGAAAATACAGAAAAATCTTTAAATGGGGTGTGTCCAAACTTTTGGTCTGTACTGTACATACTTTAGTTTCTCTTTTTTCTATATTAAGCCTTAAAATTGGCATTTATTGCGTTTGTTGTTACATTTTTTCTCTATTGTAGTAACTGATGAAGGTCTCCTGTGACCGAAATGTTAATTGGTACTACGAATAAATTAAGTGCAACATATACTTAAGTTGAGTGCCGGATTCTTCTTTTCTATGCGCACGGTTTGGAAACCTACCTGCGCACCCCTCTCAGTACTGTTCACGTCTTGTCTTGTTCAGTCATTTCATGGCTCATTGTGCTTTAGGTCCAGAGCCTATGGAACGTGTCACTGGCTGGCGCCAGTCCCTGTTTGCCTCTCCCTCCTGTGCACCCACACCTGAACTTGAGGCTGAGCCACAAGTATGTAAAATCAGGCTGAATGATTGTCCCCTCACTGCCCTATTAGACTCAGGTTGTCTTGTGACACTAGTAAATGACAGTCTCATACCCGGGGGTCGTATACTCAATAGGTTCATAAGTTTAGCATGTATCAATGGTGACACCAGAATGTATCCTGTGACCCTAGCAAGTAATCTTGGGCCGCAATTTTCCTTTGTTTTTGAAGTTGAGGGGAAAGGTACAGATGCTGAGGTTATTCTCTGTACTGGCTGATGGGAAGAGGGTGAATACTCTCCCTTGCAAGTATTTGCTGAAGAAGACAAAATACTCCCTGATTCCCCATTGATACTTGATGTTGAGGAAACATGGGATAAGTTTGGCACATCTCAATCGAAGGATGGCACCCTTATATATGCAAAGGAGAATGTTGTCATCAATAATGGATTCCCACTTTGCTATGAATAATGAGCAACTGTATAGAGTGATCATGAACAATCTGGAAATCGTTGAGTAATTGCTGGTTTCTCAGGCTAAGATGCATGGTGTTTGAAATGGCTCATAGTCATGTTCTAGGAGACACTTGGGGACCAAAAAGACCCAGGAGAGGGGGATGGGGATGTATTTGGAGATAGAGGACTATTGTAATTCTTGCACCATATGCCAAATAACTGCTCCCATGACCCATTTTCGCAGCCCGCTAGCACCTCTTCCCATCATTGAAATATCCTTTAACCCCTTCATGACCCAGCCTATTTTGGCCTTAATGACCTTGCCGTTTTTTGAAATTCTGACCAGTGTCCCTTTATGAGGTAATAACTCAGGAACGCTTCAACGGATCCTAGCGATTCTGAGATTGTTTTTTCATGACATATTGGGCTTCATGTTAGTGGTAAATTTAGGTCGATAATTTCTGAGTTTATTTGTGAAAAAAACGGAAATTTGGCAAAAAATTTGAAAATTTCGCAATTTTCACATTTTGAATTTTTATTCTGTTAAACCAGAGAGTTATGTGACACAAAATAGTTAATAAATAACGTTTCCCACATGTCTACTTTACATCAGCACAATTTTGAAAACAATCTTTTTTTTTGCTAGGAAGTTATAAGGGTTAAAATTTGACCAGTGATTTCTCATTTTTACAACAAAATTTACAAAACCATTTTTTTTAGGGACCACCTCACATTTGAAGTCATTTTGAGGGTTCTATATGGCTGAAAATACCCAAAAGTGACACCATTCTAAAAACTGCACCCCTCAAGGTGCTCAAAACCACATTCAAGAAGTTTATTAACCCTTCAGGTGTTTCACAGCAGCAGAAGCAACATGGAAGTAAAAAATGAACATTTAAGTTTTTAGTCACAAAAATGATTTTTAGCAACAATTTTTTTATTTTCCCAAGGGTAAAAGGAGAAACTGGACCAGGAACGTTGTTGTCCAATTTGTCCTGAGTACGCTGATACCTCATATGTGGGGGTAAACCACTGTTTGGGCGCACGGCAGGGCTCGGAAGGGAAGGAGCGCCATTTGACTTTTTGAATGAAAAATTGGCTCCAATCTTTAGCGGACACCATGTCGCGTTTGGAGAGCCCCCGTGTGCCTAAACATTGGAGCTCCCCCACAAGTGACCACATTTTGGAAACTAGACCCCCCAAGGAACTGATCTAGAAGCATAGTGAGCACTTTAAACCCCCAGGTGCTTCACAAATTGATCCGTAAAAATGAAAAAGTACTTTTTTTTCACAAAAAAAATATTTTAGCCTCAATTTTTTCATTTTCACATGGGCAACAGGATAAAATGGATCCTAAATTTTGTTGGGCAATTTCTCCTGAGTACACCAATACCTCACATGTGGGGGTAAACCACTGTTTGGGCACATGGTAAGGCTCGGAAGGGATGGAGCGCCATTTGACTTTTTGAATGAAAAATTATCTCCATCGTTAGCGGACACCATGCCGCGTTTGGAAAGCCCCTGTGTGCCTAAACATTGGAGCTCCTCCACAAGTGACCCCATTTTGGAAACTAGACCCCCCAAGGAACTCATCTAGAGGCATAGTGAGCACTTTAAACCCCCAGGTGCTTCACAAATTGATCCGCAAAAATGAAAAAGTACTTTTTTTTCACACAAAATTTCTTTTAGCCTAAATTCTTTCATTTTCACATGGGCAACAGGATAAAATGGATCCTAAAATTTGTTGGGCAATTTCTCCTGAGTATGCCGATACCTCATATGTGGGGGTAAACCACTGTTTGGGTGCACGGCAAGGCTCGGAAGGGGAGGCGTGCCATTTGACTTTTTGAATGGAAAATTAGCTCCAATCGTTAGCGGACACCATGTCGCGTTTGGAGAGCCCCTGTGTGCCTAAACATTGGAGCTCCCCTACAAGTGACCCCATTTTGGAAACTAGAGCCCCCAAGGAACTTATCTAGATGCATAGTGAGCACTTATAACCCCCAGGTGCTTCACAGAAGTTTATAACGCAGAGCCGTGAAAATAAAAAAAATATTTTTCTTTCCTCAAAAATGATTTTAGCCCAGAATTTTTTATTTTCCCAAGGGTAATAGGAGAAATTGGACCCCAAATGTTGTTGTCCAGTTTGTCCTGAGTACGATGATACCCCATATGTGGGGGTAAACCACTGTTTGGGCGCACGGCAGGGCTCGGAATGGAAGGCACGCCATTTGGCTTTTTGAATGGAAAATTAGCTCCAATCATTAGCGGACACCATGTCGCGTTTGGAGAGCCCCTGTGTGCCTAAACAGTAGGATTTCCCCACAAGTGACTCCATTTTGGAAACTAGACCCCCAAGGGAACTTATCTAGATGTGTGGTGAGCACTTTGAACCCCCAAGTGCTTCACAGAAGTTTATAACGCAGAGCCGTGAAAATAATAAATGTGTTTCCTTTCCTCAAAAATATTTTTTTAGCCCAGAATTTTTTATTTTTGCAAGAGTAACAGGAGAAATTGGACCCCAAAAGTTGTTGTCCAGTTTCTCCTGAGTACGCTGATACCCCATATGTGGGGGTAAACCACTGTTTTGGCACACGTCGGGGTTCGGAAGGGAAGTAGTGACGTTTTGAAATGCAGACTTTGATGGAATGCTCTGCGGGCATCAGGTTGCGTTTGCAGAGCCCCTGATGTGCCTAAACAGTAGGAACTCCCCACAAGTGACTCCATTTTGGAAACTAGACCCCCAAGGGAACTTATCTAGATGTGTGGTGAGCACTTTGAACCCCCAAGTGCTTCACAGAAGTTTATAACGCAGAGCCGTGAAAATAATAAATGTGTTTCCTTTCCTCAAAAATATTTTTTAGCCCAGAATTTTTTATTTTTGCAAGAGTAACAGGAGAAATTGGACCCCAAAAGTTGTTGTCCAGTTTCTCCTGAGTACGCTGATACCCCATATGTGGGGGTAAACCACTGTTTGGGCACATGCCGGGGCTCGGAAGGGAAGTAGTGACGTTTTGGAATGCAGACTTTGATGGAATGGTCTGCGGGCATCATGTTACATTTGCAGAGCCCCTGATATGCCTAAACAGTAGAAACCCCCCACAAGTGACCCCATTTTGGAATCTAGACCCCCCAAGGAACTTATCTAGATGTGTGGTGAGCACGTTCAACCCCCAAGTGCTTCACAGAAGTTTACAACGCAGAGCCGTGAAAATAAAAAATCATTTTTCTTTCCTCAAAAAAGATGTTTTAGCAAGCAATTTTTTATTTTCACAAGGGTAACAGGAGAATTTGGACCCCAATATTTGTTGCCCAGTTTGTTGTGAGTACGCTGATACCCCATATGTGGGGGTAAACCACTGTTTGGGCGCACGTCAGGGCTCGGAAGGGAAGTAGTGACATTTGAAATGCAGACTTTGATGGAATGGTCTGCGGGCGTCCCATTGCATTTGCAGAGCCCCTGATGTGCCTAAACAGTAGAAACACCCCACAAGTGACCCCATTTTGGAAACTAGACCCCCGAAGGAACTTATCTAGATGTGTGGTGAGCACTTTCAACCCCCAAGTGCTTCACAGAAGTTTATAACGCAGAGCCGTGAAAATAAAAAATAATTGTTCTTTCCTCAAAAATTATGTTTTAGCAAGTAATTTTTTATTTTTGCAAGGGTAACAGGAGAAATTGGACCCCAACAGTTGTTGCCCAGTTTGTCCTGAGTACGCTGGTACCCCAAATGTGGGGGTAAACCACTGTTTGGGCGCACGTCGGGGCTTGGAAGGGCGGGAGCACCATTTGACTTTTTGAACGCAAGATTGGCTGGAATCAATGGTGGCGCCATGTTGCGTTTGGAGACCCCTGATGTGCCTAAACAGTGGAAACCCCTCAATTCTAACTTCAACACTAACCCCAACACACCCCTAATCCTAATCCCAACTGTAGCCATAACCCTAATCACAACCCTAACCCCAACACACCCCTAACCACAACCCTAACCGCAACACACCCGTAACCCTAATTCCAACCCTAATCCTAACCCTAATCCCAACCGTAACCCTAATCCCAACCCTAACCACAACTGTAACCCCAACACACCCCTAACCCTATCCGTAACCCTAACCACAAGCCTAATTTTAACCCTATTTCAAACCCTAGCCGTAATTCCAACCCTAACTCTAATTCCAACCCTAACCCTAAGGCTATGTGCCCACGTTGCGGATTCGTGTGAGATTTTTCCGCACGATTTTTGAAAAATCTGCAGGTAAAAGGCACTGCGTTTTACCTGCGGATTTACAGCAGATTTCCAGTGTTTTTTTGTGCGGATTTCACCTGCGGATTCCTATTGAGGAACAGGTGTAAAATGCTGCGGAATCCGCACAAAAAATTGACATGCTGCGGAAAATACAACGCAGCGTTTCTGCACGGAATTTTCTGCACCATGGGCACAGCGGATTTGGTTTTCCTTAGGTGTACATGGTACTGTAAACCTGATGGAAAACTGCTTCGAATTCGCAGCGGCCAATCCGCTGCGGATCCGCGGCCAATCCGCTGCGGATCCACGGCCAATCCGCTGCGGATCCGCTGCGGATCCGCTGCCAATCCGCTGCGGATCCGCGGCCAATCCGCTGCCGATCTGCTGCGGATCCGCGGCCAATCCGCTGCGGATCCGCTGCCGATCCGCTGCGGATCCGCTGCCAATCCGCTGCCGATCCGCTGCGGATCCGCTGCCAATCCGCTGCCGATCCGCTGCGGATCCGCTGTGTATCCGCTGCCGATCCGCGGCCGATCCGCTGCGGATCCGCTGCCGATCTGCTGCCGATCCGCGGCCGATCCGCTGCGGATCCGCTGCCGATCCGCTGCGGATCCGCTGTGTATCCGCTGCCGATCCGCGGCCGATCCGCTGCGGATCCGCTGTGTATCTGCTGCGGATCCGCGGCCGATCCACTGCGGATCCGCGGCCAAATCCGCACTGTGTGCACATGCCATAACCCTAACCCTACCCCTAACCCTAACCCTACCCCTAGTTCTAGTTCTAACCCTAGTTCTAACCCTAACCCTAGTGGAAAAAAAAAATATATATATTTTCTTTATTTTATTATTGTCCCTACCTATGGGGGTGATAAAGGGGGGGGGGTTTATTTATTATTTTTTTATTTTGATCGCTGTGATAGAACCTACCACAGCGATCAAAATGTACTTTGCCGGCCGGCAGATGCGGCGGGCGCACTGCGCATGCGCCCGCCATTTTGGAAGATGGCGGCGCCCAGGGAGAAGACGGACCGACTTCGGGAGGCTCGGTAAGTATGAGGGGGTGGTGGGGGGGTGGATCGGAGCACAGGGGGGGGGATCAGAGGACCGGGGGAGCGGACAGGAGCACGGGGGAGCGGACAGGAGCACGGGGGAGCGAACAGGGGGACGGAGGGGGGTACCGGAGAGAACGGAGGACTGGGGAGGAGATCGGGGGCGGTGGGGGGGGGCAGAACATGATTTCCAGCCATGGCAGATGCTATTGCAGCATCGGCCATGGCTGGATTGCAATATTTCACCATTTTCATAGGTGAAATATTGCAAATTGCTCTGATTGGCTGTTGCACTTTCAACAGCCAATCAGAGCGATCGTAGCCACGTGGGGGCAAAGCCACCCCCCCTGGGCTGAAGTACAACTCCCCCTCTCCCTGCAGATCGGGTAAAATAGGAGTTAACCCTTTCACCCGATCTGCAGGGATGCGATCATTCCATGACGCCACATAGGCGTCATGGGTCGGATTGGCACCGACTTTCATGACGCCTACGTGGCGTCAAAGGTCGGGAAGGGGTTAAGAGGATTGTGATTGATTTGGTGGGGCCAATTTTAAAATCAGCTCAGGGCAGACATATCCTTGTTATAGTAGATTATGCCATGCACTATCCTTAAATTGTTCCACTAAGAAATACTGCATCCAAAAGTATCGCCCATACTGTTGAGCGATACCGTCCGATACTTGAAAGTATCGGTATCGGATAGTATCGGCCGATACCTGAAAAGTATCGGATATCGCCGATACCGATACCCGATACCAATACAAGTCAATGGGACACCAAGTATCGGAAGGTATCCTGATGGTTCCCAGGGTCTGAAGGAGAGGAAACTACCCTTCAGGCCCTGGGATCCATATTAATGTGTAAAATAAAGAATAAAAATAAAAAATATTGATATACTCACCCTCTGACGTGCCCTGGTTGTAACCGCCAGCCTCCGTTCATAAGAATGAGCGCTTGAAAGTCCTTAGATGACGTCACAGCCTGTGATTGGTCGCGGAGCGGTCACGTGACCTCCACGCGACCAATCACAAGCCGCGACGTCATCTAAGGTCTTTCAAGCGTTTGAAAGACCTTAGATGACGTCACGGCTTGTGATTGGTCGCGTTGCGGTCACGTGACCGCTCCGCGACCAATCACAGGCCGCGGTGTCATCTAAGGACTTTCAAGCGCTCATTCTTATGAGCGGAAGCTGCCGGTTACTTCGGTAAGGTACAGGCTGCGCCGGAGAGGTGAGTATATCAATATTTTTTATTTTAGTTCTTGATTTTACACATTAATATCGATCCCGATACCGATTCCCGATATCACAAAAGTATCGGATCTCGGTATCGGAATTCCGATACAGCAAATATCGGCCGATACCCGATACTTGCAGTATCGGAATGCTCAACACTAATCGCCCATGAGTTATGTTTTATGTTTTCTCGAATGGGGATTCTGAAGAAAATTCTTACTGGCCAAGGCACACCCTTCGTGTCAAAGGTAATGAATGAGCTGTGCCAAATCCTGAATATGGTGCACATACGTACTTTAGTATATCATCCTCAAAAGGATGGACTAGTCAAGAGGTTCAATAATACACTATAGCACATGTTAAAAAAGGTAGTGGAAAAAGATGGATGTGATTGGGATTATCAATTTTTTTCTACTTATCCTGTAGAATATATACTGATAAACAAGTCTGATGATAATTCTATTCACCAGGACCAGTATTTACTACTGTACATTATACAGCGCTCTATATATTATATTTTGCCTTATTTAATCTCCCTTTTGGTGTGTTAATATACACTTTGGCTGTAAATTTTATTATAGGATCCCTAATTTATTCCTGCTTTAGTAGTAACATAGTAACATAGTTATTAAGGTTGAAGGAAGACTTTAAGTCCATCTAGTTCAACCCATAGCCTAACCTAACATGCCCTAACATGTTGATCCAGAGGAAGGCAAAAAAAAACCATGTGGCAAACAGTAAGCTCCACATTGGGGAAAAAATTCCTTCCCGACTCCACATACGGCAATCAGACTAGTTCCCTGGATCAACGCCCTATCAAGGAATCTAGTATATATAACCTGTAACATTATACTTTTCAAGAAAGGCATCCAGTCCCCTCTTAAATTTAAGTAATGAATCACCCATTACAACATCATATGGCAGAGAGTTCCATAGTCTCACTGCTCTTACAGTAAAGAATCCGCATCTGTTGTTATGCTTAAACCTTCTTTCAGACGTAGAGGATGCCCCCTTGTCCCTGTCTCAGGTCTATGAATCAAAAGATCATCAGAAAGGTCTTTGTACTGTCCTCTCATATATTTATACATTAAAATAAGATCCTTAGCCTTCGTTTTTCCAAACTAAATAGCCCCAAGTGTAATAACCTATCTTGGTATTGCAGACCCCCTAGTCCTCTAATAACCTTGGTCGCTCTTCTCTGCACCTGCTCTAGTTCAGCTATGTCTTTCTTATACACCGGAGACCAGAACTGTACACAGTATTCTAAGTGTGGTCGAACTAGTGACTTGTATAGAGGTAAAATTATGTTCTCCTCATGAGCATCTATGCCTCTTTTAATGCATCCCATTATTTTATTTGCCTTTGTAGCAGCTGCCTGACACTGGCCACTAAATGTGAGTTTGTCATCCACCTATACACCCAGGTCTTTTTCATTAACGGTTTTGCCCAGAGTTTTAGAATAAAGCACATAGTTATACATCTTATTACTTCTACCCAAGTGCATGACCTTACATTTATCCCCATTAAAGCTCATTTGCCATTTGTCAGCCCAAGCTTCTAGTTTACATAAATCATCCTGTAATATAAAATTGTCCTCCTCTGTATTGATTACCCTGAAGAGTTTAGTGTCATCTGCAAATATTGAAATTCTGCTCTGTATGCCCCCTACAAGGTCATTAATAAATATGTTAAAAAAAGAGGGCTCAATACTGACCCCTGTGGTACCCCACTGCTAACCGCAACCCAGTCCGAGTGTGCTCCGTTAATAACCACCCTTTGTTTCCTATCCCTGAGCCAGCTCTTAACCCACTTACACATATTTTCCCCTATCCCCATTATTCTCATTTTATGTATCAACCTTTTGTGTGGCACCGTATCAAAAGCTTTTGAAAAGTCCATATACACTACGTCCACTGCGTTCCCTTGGTCCAGTCCGAAACTTACCTCTTCATAGAAATTGATCAGATTTGTCTGACAGGAACGGTCCCAAGTAAACCCATGTTAATATTGGGTCATGAGGTTATTCCTCTTCAGATACTCCAGTATAGCATCCCTTAGAATGCCCTCCAGGATTTTACCCACAGTAGAGGTTAAGCTTACTGGCCTATAATTTCCGAGTTCAGTTTTTGTCCCCTTTTTGAATATTGGCACCACATATGCTATACGCCAGTCCTGTGGTACAGACTCTGTTATTTTTGAGTCTTTAAAGATTAAAAATAATGGTCTATCAATGACTGTACTTAGTTCCTGCAGTACTCGGGGGTGGATCCCATCTGGGCCCGGAGATTTGTCAATTTTAGTGATTCTTAGACGCCGCCGTACTTCCTGCTAGGTTAAGCAGGTGACATTTAATGGGGAATTTTTGTTATCACTGATCATATTGCTGGCCATGGGATTTTCTTGTGTAAATACTGATGAAAAAAAGTAATTTAGCATATTGGCTTTTTCCTCATCCTCATCCACCATTTCACCCAGACTATTTTTAAGGGGACCAACACTATAATTTTTTAGTTTCTTACTATTTATGTAGTTAAAGAATATTTTGCGATTATTTTTACTCTCTCTGGCAATGAGTCTCTCTGTTTCAATTTTTGCTGCCTTGATTTGCTTTTTACAGAATTTATTTAATTTTCTGTGTTTATTTAATGCCTCATCACTACCTACTTCCTTTAATTCTCTAAATGCTTTCTTTTTGTCACTTATTGCGCCCCTTACAGCTCTATTTAGCCATATTGGTTTCCTCCTATTTCTAGTATGTTTATTCCCATACGGTATATATTGTGCACAGGTCCTATCCAGGATGCTAATAAACGTCTCCCATTTTCTTTGTGTATTTCAGGGTAGTTGAAGTCCCCCATAATAATGACTTCTCCTTGAGTCGCAGCTTCATCTATTTGCTTTATGAGGATATTCTCCATTGCTTCCATTATTTTTGGAGACTTATAACAAACCCCTATCAGTAATTTATTATTATTCCCCCCCCCCTCCCCTTATCTCCACCCACAGGGACTCTACATTTTCATTAGATTCACCTATATTATCACCCAGGATGGGTTTTAAGGATGATTTTACATATAGACACACACCTCCCCCTCGCTTATTCGGTCATTTCTAAACAGACTATAGCCCTGCAAGTTAACAGCCCAGTCATGGCTCTCATTCAGCCATGTCTCAGATATCCCCACCATGTCATAATTATTCTCCAACAAAATTCATTCTAATTCATCCATTTTGTTGGCGAGGATTCTGGCATTAGTATACAGGCACTTTATGTATCTCTCTGTACCTCTATTCTTTCTTAAATTATTATTTGTTCTAACCCCACCCCCCCCATGCCACCACCACCCCCAACTTCCTTATTTGTGCCCAGGTCTCTATCTGCACTATCTTCCCCTCCTATAAAATGAATGCCCTCCCCCAATCCCTAGTTTAAACACTCCAACCTTCTAGCCATTTTCTCCCCCAGCACAGCTGCACCTTCCCCATTGAGGTGCAGCCCGTCCATAGCGTAGAACCTGTAGCCAACTTAGAAATCAGCCAGTTCTGCAGGAATCTAAACCCCTCCTTCTTACACCAATTCTTGATCCACTTATTAACCTCTCTAATCTCCCGTTGCCTCTCTGGCGTGGAACGTGGTATAGGCAGTATGTTGGAAAATACCATGCTGGAGGTCCTTGCTTTCAGCTTGCAGCCTAATTCCCTGAAATCGTTTTAAGGACCTTCCACCTACCTCTAACTTTGTCATTTGTGCCAATGTGCACCATGACCGCTGGGTCCTCATCAGCCCCTCCCAGTAATCTGTCCACCCGGTCAGCGATGTGTCGGACTTGAGTGCCAGGTAGGCAGCACACTGTTTGACGATCCCTGTCTTTGTGACAGATTGCCCTATCTATTCCCCTAATAATTGAGTCCCCCACAACCAGCACCTGTGTGGCCTGCACTGCTCTCCTATTTCCCTCCTTACTGGAGCAGTCACTCGTCCGGCTTTCAGAGGACATGCCTGGCTGCAGCACTGCTACCCCTGTACTGGCACCCCCCTTATCTGCCAACTTAGCAAACTTATTGGGGTGTGCCAGATCAGAACTAGCCTCCCTGGCACTCTTCCCTCTACCCCGCCTTCGGTCACCCAGCTTGCTACTTCACTGTCCTGCAGCTCCATCCTACCATCCCCCCTCATCTATCCCACTGAGCATCTGCTCAGTGAGCACAAGACTGCTTTCCATATTGTCAATGGATCTCAGTGTTGCCAGCTGCACATTTAGATCCAGTATCTGGGCTTCCAAATGCTAAATGTGCTCACATCTCGCACAGCAGTATGCACCCTCGACCGGCTGCTCAAGGATTGCATACATGTGGCATGATGTGCACTGGATGGCATTAACAATTGTGGAGCACATTTCCTAATGGGGATTGCACAAGACAAAAAAGTTAAATAAAAAATAAATGCAAAGTATTAATAAAATACAGACAGCAATTCAGTAATTCCTCCCTTGGAAACTCCCTGAATCCAAAGTCACTGAATCACAAGTCACACTTACCGCCGCTCACACTTACGCTCAGTCACAGCTCGTTCACACTCGCTAAGCTGAAGCTTTAAAGAGATTTTTTTTCTTTTTCCCCTCAGCAACAATTCACCTTGCTGTTCAATGCACTTCCAAAAAGGACTTGAGCCCCAACCAGCTGCCCCTCATAAACCCTTAATTATGAGCCCCCACCCTAAATTAACCCCTTGTGAATATAGCTATTCCCAATTCAGTAACTCACACCAATTCACACAGGTATTCGTTAAAGGTTTTCCAAATACCTCTTCACTGAATCACAAGTCACACTTACCACCGTTCACACTTACGCTCAGGTCACACTCAGCTCGTTCACACTCTCTAAGCTGAAGATTTAAAGAGATTTTTTTTTCTTTTTCCCTTCAGCAGCAATCCACCTTGCTGTTCAATGCACCTCCAAAAAGGAAGTGATACTCTGTCTCGAATATTTTTTTAATGACGTGTTTATTTATGTTATTAAATTTTACTTTTTATGGTGGAAAATACTCTATGATTCCCCTTATGCTTTAATTATGCTGGTTCGGGTCTCTTATCAAATTAATGCTTGTTGAGTTCTTACCTTCTACAAATTCATTAAAATGACATAGCACAGCATAAAAGACAAAACATGTATATTAACCAACAATTAATCAAACATTTATCTGACTATAAGTCAAGCGACAAAAGATATCAATTTTAAACAGACTAGTTCATTGCACTCCCCTAGCAGTCTTTGAACAAAAGAATTCTTGCTCAGGTTTAGCAAACAAACCAATTACATAAATCCATAATGATATTTATGCTACTGTCAAATACCAGCATACATAAAAAGATATCAGTACCACTGAAGATTACTCCAAGTATGCTAACACAAAAAAGGCTACATAAAAATTAGAACGATCTCACCAGTTGATGAAATTGCCACATGGAAGCTGTACCCTCTTATTGTGTTTAGACCGAAAAACCAATGGATCATAATGAATTCTATAGACTGTTCATAATCAGGACCACCTCCCTACGCATTTCATCCCAAGAGGGAATCATCAGGGGACAGGGCAGTCAGTCTGTGGTCTTAGTGATAGAGTGCTCCGCCATCTCTAGCATCTCCATAGAGCCTCTAATACAGTTCCCACAAAAACATCTCTTAAATAAAGAACTCATGCCAGGGGTAATACTCATCAAGCCCAAGCTGGTCCACAACCTATCACCGCTTGGCATCCCAGCAGGTGCCCAGTAATTACTCTCACCTCATTGATGGCTCAGAGAATCGATTCACTGACACGCTGTGTGTAGAATGAAGTGCACGCCACAGGAAGGCGTGCAGAGTACTTCCGGGTTACCACTCAGGTCTCACATTGACTCAGAGACCTGCGTCATTGGAATGCATGATGATCATCCTGGGCCGCAACCAAAAGGGGCGTATACCCTACCTATGACTATTTCCATTTTTTCGGCTCAAAACTCGGGGATTCAGGCATCACAGCGCTTCACAAATGTCCCGTGCATGAAGAGCTCAATTGAGCATGCGCACGCAGCGCAGCCAGCTGACAGGCTTCAAGGCATCACAGCACACACTGCTTTTATCACATCACCCACATGCCGCACACAAAGTACCCAACCGCACAGCGCTGCTCACAATGGGAGTGAAAGCCAGTTTATGCCAATGTATTTTATTTTACATAGATCCAAGGCGCATGTCACATGACAGGAATGTGGCCCCTCATATTTCTACATATTAATAACACACATTTGTGCCATACAGGTCCTTCTCAAAAAATTAGCATATAGTGTTAAATTTCATTATTTACCATAATGTAATGATTACAATTAAACTTTCATATATTATAGATTCATTATCCACCAACTGAAATTTGTCAGGTCTTTTATTGTTTTAATACTGATGATTTTGGCATACAACTCCTGATAACCCAAAAAACCTGTCTCAATAAATTAGCATATTTCACCCGACCAATCAAATAAAAGTGTTTTTTAATACCAAACAAAAAAACCATCAAATAATAATGTTCAGTTATGCACTCAATACTTGGTCGGGAATCCTTTGGCAGAAATGACTGCTTCAATGCGGCGTGGCATGGAGGCAATCAGCCTGTGACACTGCTGAGATGTTATGGAGGCCCAGGATGCTTCAATAGCGGCCTTAAGCTCATCCAGAGTGTTGGGTCTTGCGTCTCTCAACTTTCTCTTCACAATATCCCACAGATTCTCTATGGGGTTCAGGTCAGGAGAGTTGGCAGGCCAATTGAGCACAGTAATACCATGGTCAGTAAACCATTTACCAGTGGTTTTGGCACTGTGAGCAGGTGCCAGGTCGTGCTGAAAAATGAAATCTTCATCTCCATAAAGCATTTCAGCCGATGGAAGCATGAAGTGCTCCAAAATCTCCTGATAGCTAGCTGCATTGACCCTGCCCTTGATGAAACACAGTGGCCCAACACCAGCAGCTGACATGGCACCCCACACCATCACTGACTGTGGGTACTTGACACTGGACTTCAGGCATTTTGGCATTTCCTTCTCCCCAGTCTTCCTCCAGACTCTGGCACCTTGATTTCCGAATGACATGCAAAATTTGCTTTCATCAGAAAAAAGTACTTGGGACCACTTAGCAACAGTCCAGTGCTGCTTCTCTGTAGCCCAGGTCAGGCGCTTCTGCCGCTGTTTATGGTTCAAAAGTAGCTTTACCTGGGGAATGCGGCACCTGTAGCCCATTTCCTGCACACGCCAGACTCAGTCCACTGCTTCCTCAGGTTCCCCAAGGTCTGGAATCGGTCCTTCTCCACAATCTTCCTCAGGGTCCGGTCACCTCTTCTCGTTGTACAGCGTTTTCTGCCACATTGTTTCCTTCCAACAGACTTACCATTGAGGTGCCTTGATACAGCACTCTGGGAACAGTCTATTTGTTGAGAAATTTCTTTCTGGGTCTTACCCTCTTGCTTGAGGGTGTCAATGATGGCCTTCTTGACATCTGTCAGGTCGCTAGTCTTACCCATGATGGGGGTTTTGAGTAATGAACCAGGCAGGGAGTTTTTAAAAGCCTCCGGTATCTTTTGCATGTGTTTAGAGTTAATTAGTTGATTCAGAAGATTAGGGTAATAGGTCAGTTAGAGAACCTTTTCTTGATATGCTAATTTATTGAGACAGGTTTTTTGGGTTATCAGGAGTTGTATGCCAAAATCATCAGTATTAAAACAATAAAAGACCTGACAAATTTCAGTTGGTGGATAATGAATCTATAATATATGAAAGTTTAATTGTAATCATTACATTATGGTAAATAATGAAATTTAACACTATATGCTAATTTTTTGAGAAGGACCTGTATAATAGAAGGTATAGGGAGTAAAATACTAAACATTGTATTCATGTCCGACTCTATATATTAGCACATAATGCATCTTACAGCCGCATGACAAATCTGTTGCTCATATATTTTCCGTGTGCTCCATATTAACTCCAACTGTGTGCTCCGCACAACATTAGAACAAAAAGTATATAAAAATAACACCTAAAACCCTTCACCCCAAAGCCTGTTTTCAACTTCCTGACCAGGCCATTTTTTTCAATTCTGACCACTGTCACTTTATGAGGTCATAACTCTGAAACGCTTTAACGGATCCTGTTGATTCTGAGATTGTTTTCTCGTGTCATATTGTACTTTATGATAGTGGTAAAATTTCTTCGATTTGAATTGCGTTTATTTGTGTAAGAAATGGAAATTTGGCGAAAATTTTGAACATTTTGCAATTTTTAAAACTTTAGTTTTTATGCCCTTAAATTAGAGAGTCATATCATACAAAATAGTTAATAAATAACATTACCCACATGTCTTCTTTACATTACTACAATTTTGGAAACATAATTTTTTTTGTTAGGAAGTTATAAAGGTTAAAAATTGACCAGCAATTTCTCATTTTTACAACAAAATTTGCAAAACCATTTTTTTGGGACCACCTCACACTTGAAGTGACTTTGAGGGGTCTATATGGATGAAAATGCCCCAAAGTGACACCACTCTAAAAACTGCTCCCCTCAAGGTACTCAAAACCACATTCAAAAAGTTTATTAACCCTTCGGGTGCTTCACAGGAATTTTTGGAATGCTTAAAAAAAATTAAACATTTAACTTTTTATCACAAAATTTTTATTTCAGATCCAATGTGTTTTATTTTACCAAGGGTAATAGGAGAAATTGGACCACAAAAGTCATTGTACAATTTGTCCTGAGTACGCCGATCCCCCATATGTTGGGGTAAACCATTGTTTGGGCACATGGCAGAGCTCAGAAGGGAAGGAGCGCCATTTGACTTTTCAATGCAAAATTTGCTGGAATTGAGATCGGACACCATGTCGCATTTGGAGAGCCCCTGATGTGCCTAAACAGTGGAAACCCCCAACAAGTGACCATTTTGGAAAGTAGACCCCCTAGGGAACTAATCTAGATGTGTGGTGAGCACTTTGAACCTCCAAGTGCTTCACTGAAGTTTATAATGTAGAGCCGTAAAAAAAATCAGATTTTTTTACACAAAAAATGATCTTTTCACCCCCAATTTTTTATTTTTCCAAGGGTAAAAGGACAAATTGGACTCCAAAAGTTGTTGTGCAATTTATCCTGAGTACGCTGATACCCAGTTTGTGGGGCTAAACCACTGTTTGGGCGCATGGCAGAGCTCTGAAGGGAAGGAGCGCGTTTGACTTTTCATTGCAAAATTGGCTGGAATTGAGATCAGACACCATGTTGCGTTTGGAGAGCCCCTGATGTGCCTAAACAGTGCAAACCCCCCATAAGTGACACTATTTTGGAAAGTAGACCCCCAAGAGAACTATTCTAGATGTGTGGTGAGCACTTTGAACCCCCAAGTACTTCACAGAAGTTTATAATGTAGAGCTGTAAAAAAAAAATCATTTCTTTTCACAAAAATTAATTTTCGCCCAACATTTTTTATTTTCCCAAGGGTAACAGGACAAATTGGACACGAAAAGTTGTTGTGCAATTTGTCCTGAGTACGATGATACCCAGTTTGTGGGGTTAAACCACTGTTTGGGTGCATGGCAGAGCTCTGAAGGGAAGGAGCGCCGTTTGACTTTTCATTGCAAAATTGGCTGGAATTGAGATCAAACACCATGTTGCGTTTCGAGAGCCCCTGATGTGCTTAAACAGTGGAAACCCCCCACAAGTGACACCATTTTGGAAAGTAGACCCCCTAGGGAACTATTCTAGATATGTGGTGAGCACTTTGAACCCCCAAGTACTTCACAGAAGTTTATAATGTAGAGCCGTAAAAAAAATCATTTCTTTTCACAAAAATTATCTTTTCGCCCCAAATTTTTTATTTTCCCAAGGGTAACAGGACAAATTGGATGCAAAAAGTTGTTGTGCAATTTGTCCTGAGTACGCTGACACCCCATATGTGGGGGGAACCACTGTTTGGGCGCACGGCAGAGCTCGAAAGGGAAGGAGCGCCATTTGGAATGCAGACTTAGATGGATTGGTCTGCAGGCGTCACGTTGCATTTGCAGAGCCCCTGATGTACCTAAACAGTAGAAACCCCCCACAAGTGACCCCATATTGGAAACTAGACCCCCCAAGGAACTTATCTAGATGTGTTGTGAGAACTTTGAACCCCCAAGTGTTTTGCTAAAGTTTATAACGCAGAGCCGTGAAAATGCAAAATATATTTTTTTCCACAAAATGATATTTTAGCCCCCAAATTTTTATATTCCCAAGGGTAACAGGACAAATTGGACCACAAACATTGTTGTCCAATTTGTTCTGAGTATGCTGATACCCCATATGGGGAGGAACCACTGTTTGGACGCACGGCAGAGCTCGGAAGGGAAGGAGCGCCGTTTGGAATGCAGACTTAGATGGATTGGTCTGCAGGTGTCACGTTGCATTTGCAGAGCCCCTGATGTACCTAAACAGTAGAAACCCCCCACATGTGACCCCATATTGGAAACTAGACCCCCCAAGGAACTTATTTAGATGTGTTGTGAGAACTTTGAACCCCCAAGTGCTTTATTACAGTTTATAATGCAGAGCCGTGAAAATAAAAAATATTTTTTTTTCCACAAAAATTATTTTTTAGCCCTCGGTTTTGTATTTTCCCAAGGGTAACAGGAGAAATTGGACCACATAATTTGTTGTCCAATTTGTCCTGAGTATGCTGATACTCCATACGTGGGGGTAAACCCCTGTTTGAGCGCACGGGAGAGCTCGGAAAGGAAGGAGCTCCATTTCAGTTTTTCAACGCAGTATTGGCTGGAATTGAGATCGGACGCCATGTCGCGTTTAGAGAGCCCCTGATGTGCCTAAACAGTGGAAACCCCCAAATTCTAACTGAAACCCTAAGCCAAACACACCCGTAACCCTAATCCCAACCATAACCCTAACCATACCCCTAACCCTAATCCCAACTGTAAATGTAATCCAAACCCTAACTTTAGCCCCAACCCTAACTTTAGCCCCAACCCTAACTCTAACCCCAACCCTAACTTTAGCCCCAACCCTAACCCTAACCGCAACCCTAACCCTAGCCCTAACCCTAACCCTAGCCCTAACCCTAGCCCTTACCCTAATCTTAGCCCTAACCCTAGCCCTAATCCTAGCCCTAAACCTAACCCTAACCCTAGCCCTAACACTAACCCTAATGAAAAAATGGAAATAAATAAATTTTTTTAAATTTTATTATTTTTCCCTAACTAAGGGGGTGATGAAGGGGAATTTGGTTTACTTTTATAGCTTTTTTTGGCGGATTTTTATGATTGGCAGCCGTAACACAGTAAAAGACGCTTTTTATTGCAAAAAATAGTTTTTGCATCACCACATTTTGAGAGCTATAATTTATCCATATTTTGGTGCACAGAGTCATGTGAGGTCTTGTATTTTGTGGGTGGAGTTGCCGTCTTTATTGGTACCATTTTCGGGCACATGACATTTTTTAATCGCTTTTTATTCCGATATTTGGGAGGCAGAATGAACAAAAACCAGCAATTCCTGAATTTCTTTTAGGGGGGCGTTTGGTAAATGTTTTTACGTGTGGTAAAATTGATAAAGCAGCTTTATTCTACAGGTCAGTGCAATTACAGCAATACCTCATTTATATTTTTTTTTATATTTTGACGCTTTTACACAATAAAAACTATTTTATATAAAAAATAATTGTTTTGCATCGCTTTATTCTGAGAGCTAAAACTTTATTAATTTTTCTGCTCATGATGCTGTATGGCGGCTTTTTTTTTGCGGGACAAGATGATGTTTTCAGCGGTACCATGTTTATTTAAATCCGTCTTTTTGATCGCGTGTTATTCCACTTTTTGTTCACCGGTATGATAATAAAGCGTTGTTTTTTTGCCTCGTTTTTTATTTTTTTTTTTTGTGGTGTTCACTGAAGGGGTTAAGTAGTGGGATAGTTTTATAGAGCGGGTCGCTACGGATGCGGCAATACCAAATATGTGTACTTTTATTGTTTTTATTATTATTTACATAAATAAATGGATTTATTGGGAAATATTTTTTGTTCTTTATTTGGGGATTTTTTTTTTTTGCACATTCTATTTTTTTGGGGGGACTTTCTATCATTGTCCCAGTGTGGGACATCACTATATTAGATCAGATCACTGATCTGACACTATGCATAGCACTGTGTCAGATCAGCGATCTGACAGGCAGAGCAGGAGGCTTTCCGGCACCTGTTCTGAGCAGGCACCGGCTAGCCACCTCACTTCATGACCCGGAAGGAGTCCCGCAGCCATCTTGGATCCAGGGACTCCTTCCGGAAAACCGGAACAATGCGATCGCATCGCGTTGTTCCGGTGGGAGAGCGCAGGGAGCCCCCGTCTCTGCGCGATGCCCCTCTATGTCGCTGTCACTACTGACAGCAGCATCAAAGGGGTAAAATGCCCATGATCAGCGCTAGCGCCGATCGTGGGAATTGCTGCGGGGTGTCAACTGTCATATACAGCTGACACCCACATGCGATCGCCGCGGCGTTCACTGTGAGGCCACGCGATCGTGCCGCCTTACTAGTACTGTGGTTTGTAGGCACTCAGTTCCCGCAGAGCAGTACTAGTACAGCGTATGTCGGGAAGAGGTTATTAGAATGAGCACATTATTCACTCAAACCTATACACTTCATCCATACTTGATCATGTTCAAGCATATTCAACTTATCAGGAAAGAGCAATAGCGGACTGTTAATGAGAGCTATTACCGTAGATAGTTGTGCCTTAAAAAACATACTCTGGAGTCATCCAAAATATGAATAGACCGCAGAATATAGAAAACACTGATTGAAACAGTCAGTGTTTAATTGGAGTATTTTTGACTGGTCTTCCATATATAACATGAACAGACAAAATTGGCCACAGAAGAACAAGGACACCTGAGAGGGAGGGTTCATACAGTGTATTTAAATTGAGGAAACCTGGGCAACAGCTCCAACAGGATTTTATTTTACCGCCACTATTGAAAACAGAAAAAAGAGGGTAAAAGAGACAAAAAAGCCTAAAGTTTACCCTGGTAATTTTTCTAAACGTAATGTGCCCTACCTGACAGCGGAGGTTGGCACCCTAAACCTGCGCAGTGACACCCCAACTCAACGGCGGCTCATTCTCACTAGAACACCCTACAGACACCTTCAACCACTTTTAAAGGAAAGAGACAAAGGAGAGTTGTTCATTTAACCCTGCTCGATGGATAGAGCCCATTTTATATATCCATCTGGTCTCATGTTGAAGGATCAGTTTGTCCCAATCTTCACCCCGTAATGGTTTTGTAACCTTCTCAATGCCCATAAATTTCATCGCCATCAAATCACCTCCATGGACAGAGTTTATATGTCTTACTAATGGGGTGTCTCTCTTCCTCACGATGTCTCTAAGGTGTTCTCCAACCCTCCTCCTCAGTTCTCTAATCGTCTTCCCAACATAAATGAGTTCACAATCACAAATTGGTCTGTAAATGACACCAACACTTTTACAGTTAATAAAGGATCTGATCTCAAATTTGTCTTGCTTGTTAGTTGAAAAGAAAGACTTGCCTACTTCAATATTTTTGCAGGCTGCACATCCACTCCATCTATAGCATCCAGTCACATTGGAAGTTAACCAAAATTTTTGGGGTGGCTCAACAAAATGGCTATGTACTAACGAATCTTTAATAGACCTCCCTCTCTGAAATGTAATCTGGGGGAACGGTGGTAAAAGTTCTCCAATGTCTTGGTCTATTTTCAATATAGAACAATGTTTATTCAAAATTTGTCTCAAATCCGTTGCGCCATTGTTGAACGTAGTTATAAAGCTCAAGCCAGAATATGTATCTTTCCTAGTTGGAACTGGTGTCAGTAGTTCAGTTCACTCCTTCTTTTTAACCTCACTGAAAGCTGATTTCAAAATGCGATCTGGGTATCCCCTTTCCCGGAATCTGCTCCAAAGGTCATGCGCTTGTCTCACAAAATTATTGTTGTCAGAGCAGTTCCTGCATACTCCCATGTGCTGCCCTTTAGGGATACCCTTCTTTAGGGCCAAAGGGTGTCCACTCTCCCATCTGAGAAGGGAATTTGTGGCGGTAGATTTCCAGTGGATACTGGTGCCCAGAGAACCAAAAGGGAAGTTTTAAAGGATACCATTCAAATGTGAAGGTAAGTCCAAGGTTGTTGGAATTCAATTTACCCACAAAATCAGAGAAAGACTCTCCCGTTCCTCTCCATATGACAAACACGTCATTGATGAATCTGAGCCACAATAATGCCCTATCATTGTCTGCCATGCCACTCTCACCAAAGACTACAGTTTCCTCCCACCAGCCCAGGAGCAAATTAGCATTCGACATGGCACATGGACTCCCCATCGCTGTGCCCCTGAGCTGGTGGAAGTACTTTCTGTCAAAGGTGAAGTAGTTGTGTGTCAATAAAAATTCCAAACACTCTATCACAAAGTTGTTATGATTTCTCAGGTGGCGCCCCCTACTCTTTTGATAATAGTCAACCGCCTCTAGTCCCTTTTGATGAGGGATGGATGAGTAGAGATTTAACATCTATGGATATCTTCCTTAATTTGGTTTCAAAGGATATAGAAAATCTCGAGAAGGTCCCTTCCAATGCTCATTTTAATTTAACATGTTATGAAATGTTGGCATTTGGTTGTCTTGAGAAGGACCACAGCGTTACAATTAAACCTTTAGACAAAGGTGGTAACGTTGTGGCCATGGACACCTCTGATTATAATCAAATGTGCCTACGCATTTTACGTGACAAAAATTGTTACAATGTACTCTTATCAAATCCCACTGACATTTTTCTTTGTGAGTTAAGAGATATTATTACACATGGTCTCTCCCAGATGGTCACTGATAAAACTGAAATGGAATTCATTATACTAAAATTTCCTGTCACAGCCACATTTTACTGCCTGCCCAAGGTCCATAAGGGTCTGTCTCCTTTGAAGGGGAGACCAATCGTGTCAGGTATGGGGAGTCTAACAAAAAATCTAGGGGTTTATTTGGATAAAATTCTTAACCCCTTTGTTTTGGCTCTTAGTTCATATACGCGAGACACGACGGACCTACTGCGAAAGATTGAGGGCCTTATTTTGGATAGTGACACCATCCTTGGCAGAATTGATGTAGAAGCCCTCTACTCATCCATCCCTCATCAAAAGGGACTAGAGGCAGTTGACTATTATCTAAAGAGTAGGGGGCACCACCTGAGAAATCATAACAACTTTGTGATAGAGTGTTTGGAATTTTTATTGACACACAACTACTTCACCTTTGACGGAAAGTACTTCCACCAGCTCGGGCACAGTGATGGGGAGTCCATGTGCCCCGTCGTATGCTAATTTGCTCCTGGGTTGGTGAGAGGAAACTGTAGTCTTTGGTGAGAGTGGCATGGCAGACAATGATAGGGCCTTATTGTGGCTCAGATTCATCGATGACGTGTTTGTCATATGGAGAGGGACGGGAGAGTCTTTCTCTGAATTTGGTGGTAAATTGAATTCCAACTTACCTTCACATTTGAATGTCATCCTTTAAAACTTCCCTTTTTGGACGTGATGATTGAGAGGATGCCCGATGATTCTTTGGGCACCAGTATATACAGGAAATTTACCGCCACAAATTCCCTTCTCAGATGAGAGAGTGGACACCCTTTGGCCCTAAAGAAGGGTATTCCTAAAGGGTAGTACATGAGAGTACGCAGGAACTGCTCTGACGACAATAATTTTGTGAGATTCCGGGAAAGGGGATACCCAGATCGCATTTTGAAATCAGCTTTCAGTGAGGTTAAAAAGAAGGAGAGAACTGAACTACTGACACCAGTTCCAACTAGGAAAGATACATATTCCGGCTTGCGCTTTATAACTACGTTCAACAATGGCGCAATGGATTTGAGACAAATTTTGAATAAACATTGGTCTATATTGAAAATGGACCAAGGCATTGGAGAACTTTTACCACCGTTCCCCAAGATTACATTTCAGAGAGGGAGGTCTATTTAAGATCGGTTAGTACATAGCCATTTTGTTAAGCCACCACAAAAATCGTGGTTAACTTCAAATGTGACTGAATGCTATAGATGTAGTGGGTGTGTAGCCTGCAAAAATATTGAAGTAGGCAAGTCTTTCTTTTCAACTAACAAGCAACTAACAAGCAAGACCAATTTGAGATCAGATCCTTTATTAACTGTAAAAGTGAGGGTGTCATTTACAGAGCAATTTGTGATTGTGAACTCATTTATGTTGGGAAGACGATTAGAGAACTGAAGAGGAGGGTTGGAGAACACCTTAGAGACATCGTGAGGAAGAGAGACACCCCATTAGCAAGACATATAAACTCTGTCCATGGAGGTGATTTGACGGCGGTGAAATTTATGGGCATTGAGAAGGTTACAAAACCATTATGGGGTGGAGATTGGGACAAACTGATCCTTCAACATGAGACCAGATGGATATATAAAATGGGCTCTAACCATCCAGCGGGGTAAAATTAACAACTCTCCTTTGTCTCTTACCTTTAAAAGTGGTTGAGGATGTCTGTAGGGTGTTCTAGTGAGGGTGAGCCGCCGTTGAGTTGGGGTTCCACTGCGCAGGTTTAGGGTGCCAACCTCCGCTATCAGGTAGGGAGCATTAAGTGTAGAAAAATACCAGGGTAAACTGTAGGCTTTTTTGTCTATTTGACCCTCTTTTTTCTGTTTTCAATAGTGGCGGTAAGATAAAATCCTGTTGGAGCTGTTGCCCAGGTTTCCTCAATTTAAATATACTGTATGAACCCTCCCTCTCAGCTGTCCTTGTTCTTCTGTGGCCAATTTTGTCTGTTCATGTTATATATGGAAGACCAGTCAAAAATACTCCAATAAAACACTGACTGTTTCAATCAGTGTTTTCTATATTCTGCGGTCTATTCATATTTTGGATGACTTCAGAGTATGTTTTTTTATGGCACAACTATCTAATACCTCTCATTAAAGGGAACCTGTCACCTGAATTTGGCGGGACCAGTTTTGGTCATATGGGCAGGGTTTTCGGGTGTTTGATTCACCCTTTCCTTACCCGCTGGCTGCATGCTGGCCGCAATATTGGATTGAAGTTCATTCTCTGTCCTCCGGAGTACACGCCTGCACAAGGCAATATTGCCTTGCGCTGGCGTGTACTCCTGAGGACAGAGAATGAACTTCAATCCAATATTGCGGCCAGCATGCAGCCAGCGGTTAAGGAAAGGGTGAATCAAACACCCGAAAACCCCGCCCATATGACCCAAAACTGGTCCGCCAAATTCTGGTGACAGGTTCCCTTTAAGTAGTCACTCGGTGATCACTGCTACACAGAAAGCTGTTGCTAGACTCTTTTGCTAGCCATTCATGCTTAACTATATTAAAGATTTTGTATTCACTTGTGAGGTTTACGTGCGTGCTAAAGTCTGTCATAACTGGCTGGCTGGGGAATTGACCATGTTGCCTATTCCAGAAGGACAGTGGACTCATTTGTCCATGTATGTCAGTACTGGTTTGCCTTTGTGTGGTGTTAAAACTGTTATTTGGGTGGCAGTTGACCAAATCAGTAAACAGGCTCTCCTTGTTCAGTTAACGAGGTTATCTAATGCTGAAATGCTTTCCAAGTTATTTATCAATCATGTGGTGAGATTGCATGGAATAGCTTTGAACATTATATCTGAATGAGGTCTCCAAATTCTGGAGGGCATTTTGCAGTAAAGTAGTGATTGATTTGTCATTTTCCTCTGCTTACAACCCTGAAACCAACGGTCAGAGAGAGAGGATGAATCAGTCGTTAGAACAAACTTTAAGAAGTTTTGTTTCAGCTCAGCAGGAGGAAGGTTCCTAATTTTTTCCACTTGTTGTGCTCTGTGTGTCCTGGAGTAGAGGTTGCCACACAAAAACTTGTGGATGTTTGATGGGAGGTTCTGAGAAATACAGGTCCTTCTCAAAAAATTAGCATATAGTGTTAAATTTCATTATTTACCATAATGTAATGATTACAATTAAACTTTCATATATTATAGATTCATTATCCACCAACTGAAATTTGTCAGGTCTTTTATTGTTTTAATACTGATGATTTTGGCATACAACTCCTGATAACCCAAAAAACCTGTCTCAATAAATTAGCATATTTCACCCGACCAATCAAATAAAAGTGTTTTTTAATACCAAACAAAAAAACCATCAAATAATAATGTTCAGTTATGCACTCAATACTTGGTCGGGAATCCTTTGGCAGAAATGACTGCTTCAATGCGGCGTGGCATGGATGCAATCAGCCTGTGACACTGCTGAGATGTTATGGAGGCCCAGGATGCTTCAATAGCGGCCTTAAGCTCATCCAGAGTGTTGGGTCTTGCATCTCTCAACTTTCTCTTCACAATATCCCACAGATTCTCTATGGGGTTCAGGTCAGGAGAGTTGGCAGGCCAATTGAGCACAGTAATACCATGGTCAGTAAACCATTTACCAGTGGTTTTGGCACTGTGAGCAGGTGCCAGGTCATGCTGAAAAATGAAATCTTCATCTCCATAAAGCATTTCAGCCGATGGAAGCATGAAGTGCTCCAAAATCTCCTGATAGCTAGCTGCATTGACCCTGCCCTTGATGAAACACAGTGGCCCAACACCAGCAGCTGACATGGCACCCCACACCATCACTGACTGTGGGTACTTGACACTGGACTTCAGGCATTTTGGCATTTCCTTCTCCCCAGTCTTCCTCCAGACTCTGGCACCTTGATTTCCGAATGACATGCAAAATTTGCTTTCATCAGAAAAAAGTACTTGGGACCACTTAGCAACAGTCCAGTGCTGCTTCTCTGTAGCCCAGGTCAGGCGCTTCTGCCGCTGTTTATGGTTCAAAAGTGGCTTTACCTGGGGAATGCGGCACCTGTAGCCCATTTCCTGCACACGCCAGACTCAGTCCACTGCTTCCTCAGTTTCCCCAAGGTCTGGAATCGGTCCTTCTCCACAATCTTCCTCAGGGTCCGGTCACCTCTTCTCGTTGTACAGCGTTTTCTGCCACATTGTTTCCTTCCAACAGACTTACCATTGAGGTGCCTTGATACAGCACTCTGGGAACAGTCTATTTGTTGAGAAATTTCTTTCTGGGTCTTACCCTCTTGCTTGAGGGTGTCAATGATGGCCTTCTTGACATCTGTCAGGTCGCTAGTCTTACCCATGATGGGGGTTTTGAGTAATGAACCAGGCAGGGAGTTTTTAAAAGCCTCGGGTATCTTTTTCATGTGTTTAGAGTTAATTAGTTGATTCAGAAGATTAGGGTAATAGGTCATTTAGAGAACCTTTTCTTGATATGCTAATTTATTGAGACAGATTTTTTGGGTTATCAGGAGTTGTATGCCAAAATCATCAGTATTAAAACAATAAAAGACCTGACAAATTTCAGTTGGTGGATAATGAATCTATAATATATGAAAGTTTAATTGTAATCATTACATTATGGTAAATAATGAAATTTAACACTATATGCTAATTTTTTGAGAAGGACTTGTATGGGGGCGGCTCAGCTTTGTCAAAAATGTAAGGAAGTTGTTGATAAAGTTTGGTTCTTGTCCAAGAATATTAGGCTAAAAGTTATTGGCCTGTATGAGATCTGGAAGTAGTCAATCCGGTTGCCTTTATATTAAAGCTTCTGAAGTATCACTAATGTTTTCCACAGATCCCTGTTAATGAAATTTCTTCTTTTGGTGTTGCCTTTATCATCCCCGCCTCCAGTGTCTGTCAATAGAGGTTTGGAAAAAGGTGCAGAGGATTGTGGTTCTTCGGTGGGTTTGAAATTCCCTCAAATATCTTGTTCATTGGAGAGGATATGTACCCGAGTAGGGATCCTGGGTTTCGGTTCATTCAGTGAAGGCTGATAATTTGGTCGGAGCTTTTCATGTCGGTTTTCCTGGGAAACCTGGGAGTCCAGAAGCCCCTCTAGAAGAGGGGGTACTGTCACAATTCCTTCACTCAGTGTGTCTGAGACTCAGGGATTATCTCTGTCATCCTATCCCGTGCTGAGGCATGCTAAGCTGTTGTTGCTTTGATCGACAGCTCAGTTGACCTATCTGAGACTGGGAGGTGCAGAGATTTCACCAGATACTCCCTCTCAGTAATTGCTCTGCTATTTATGAGATAAGTGCCTGTCAAATCTGCTGCTCTGTGGTTTGTGTTTGCCTGATTACTGTGCTGTGAGTTCTGATCTGCTGCCTGACCTTTGCAATGTGTTCTGAGTCCTGACTATTAGTGTTGAGCGATACCATCCGATACTTGAAAGTATCGGTATCGGATAGTATCGGCCGATACCCGAAAAGTATCGGATATTGCCGATACCGATACCCGATACCAATACAAGTCAATGGGACACCAAGTATCGGAAGGTATCCTGATGGTTCCCAGGGTCTGAAGGAGAGGAAACTCTCCTTCAGGCCCTGGGATCCATATTAATGTGTAAAATAAAGAATTAAAATAAAAAATATTGATATACTCACCTCTCCGGAGGCCCCTGCACCTTACCGCTGTTAACCGGCAGCCTTCTTTGCTTAAAATGAGCACGTTTAGGGCCTTCCATGACGTCACGGCTTCTGATTGGTCGCGTGCCGCTCATGTGACCGCCACGTGACCAATCACAAGCCGCGACGTCATTCTCAGGTCCTAAATTCCTACTTGCGGTATCGGAATGCTCAACACTATTGACTACTCTTTTGTTTTTGCCCTTTTTTTAAACCCGCTATTTCTCTGGTATTCTATCCTTGAACTCTGATCTGATGTACACCTTTACCTTTGTCTTTTCCCTTAGTTTACTATATGCTCTCTTGGTACTGACCTCGGAATGTCTGACTTCTCTGCCTCATGGACTGTCCGTGAGTAGTGAATAGCGTCACAGTGTGAACAACCTGTGTTAATTACACCATATTTTAAAAAAGAATTATTGGTTCAAACAGACACCTCAAATATGGGGTCCGGAGCTGTCTTGTCTGAAACTATAAATGGAGAAGAACACCTAGTACTATAATTAAACAGAAAATTGACTCCAGCAGGAAAAAAAAAATGCTATTGTAGTACACAAATGCTTAGCTGTAAAATGGACACTAGAATCTTTGAAGTACTGTTGGGTAGGAGATTTAAGCTAGTCTCAGATCATGCCCCACTGAAGTGGAAGAAACACAATAAGCAAAAACACAGTAGAAGTACTAGGTGTGTCCCTACTCAGCTGTGCATATTCTGTTTCTCCATCATGTTCTTTCTATAGTGTATTTGTGCTCTTGTTGGGGTTGCTATTGCTGACCCTACACAGCTAAATACTTTCTGCAACTGTATCATGTTTTATAATTATATCAACAAAGAGGGGCAGAGGGTGCACTACCATGTATAGTGGAAAAAAGCACTAATATAATGATGGATGCAACACCTAGTATGGATAATGACCATGAACTGGAGAGGAGAAAGAATAACTAATAAATGGTATGCACATCCACATAATAATGACTAAAAATAGAAATCTTTATTTAGACACCCGAGACACAGCAAACGTTAAAACCACTTAAAAACATGCATAAGAACAAGACAAATAAACCACACCCCTGAAGATGGAATAGTGTGGGACATAATCAACAATGAACCAAATGGACCAAGCAATGAAAAGCACATATGCTATAAATAGGTCACAAGGTATCCACAGTATGAAATGCAAAGCAGAACATACATATTCACAAATGAGGCATGGTGAAGATGAGAAAAAATATATAACAACATGTATGATTAAAAAGTTAAGACATCATGATCTTAATAATATTATACCAAAAGCTACAGCACATCCTCTTAGGCATATATATAAATGAAATGTAACATAGTAGCATAGTAACATAGTTATTAAGGCCGAAGAAAGACATTTGTCCATCCAGTTCAGCCTATATTCCTATACTCCATCATAATAAATCCCCAGATCTACATCCTTCTACAGAACCTAATAATTGTATGATACAATATTGTTCTGCTCCAGGAAGACATCCAGGCCTCTCTTGAACCCCTCGACTGAGTTCGCCATCACCACCTCCTCAGGCAAGCAATTCCAGATTCTCACTGCGCTAACAGTAAAGAATCCTCTTCTATGTTGGTGGAAAAACCTCTCCTCCAGACGCAAAGAATGCCCCCTTGTGCCCGTCACCTTCCTTGGTATAAACAGATCCTCAACGAGATATTTGTATTGTCCCCTTATATACTTATACATGGTTATTAGATCGCCCCTCAGTCGTCTTTTTTCTAGACTAAATAATCCTAATTTCGCTAATCTATCTGGGTATTGTAGTTCTCCCATCCCCTTTATTAACTTTGTTGCCCTCCTTTGTACTCTCTCTAGTTCCATTATATCCTTCCTGAGCACCGGTGCCCAAAACTGGACACAGTACTCCATGTGCGGTCTAACTAGGGATTTGTACAGAGGCAGTATAATGCTCTCATCATGTGTATCCAGACCTCTTTTAATGCACCCCATGATCTTGTTTGCCTTGGCAGCTGCTGCCTGGCACTGGCTGCTCCAGGTAAGTTTATCATTAACTAGGATCCCCAAGTCCTTCTCCCTGTCAGATTTACCCAGTGGTTTCCCGTTCAGTGTGTAATGGTGCTATTGATTCCTTCTTCCCATGTGTATAACCTTACATTTATCATTGTTAAACCTCATCTGCCACCTTTCAGCCCAAGTTTCCAACTTATCCAGATCCATCTGTAGCAGAATACTATCTTCTCTTGTATTAACTGCTTTACATAGTTTTGTATCATCTGCAAATATCAATATTTTACTGTGTAAACCTTCTGCCAGATCATTAATGAATATGTTGAAGAGAACAGGTCCCAATACTGACCCCTGCGGTACCCCACTGGTCACAGCGACCCAGTTAGAGACTATACCATTTATAACCAGCCTCTGCTTTCTATCACTAAGCCAGTTACTAACCCATTTACACACATTTTCCCCCAGACCAAGCATTCTCATTTTGTGTACCAACCTCTTGTGCGGCACGGTATCAAACGCTTTGGAAAAATCGAGATATACCACGTCCAATGACTCACCGTGGTCTAGCCTATAGCTTACCTCTTCATAAAAACTGATTAGATTGGTTTGACATGAGCGATTTCTCATAAACCCATGTAATTAATGGATTTATACCTAAACCAAAAAGCGTGTGTAAAACAGCAAGTCTAAGAAGCCTGGTAGGATGGTAGGAAATCCCAAATGTATGATGTATAAAACCTGTGATGTGTAATCTGAGGGTGCAGCAGAAGGCAAGAGGGAATGATAGTTAGCCACACAGCCGGTATGGAAGAGTAGGCAGAAAAAAGACTTTATTTACACACAAAAATTGTAAGGCTTGTTCTGAGTTTGCCAAAAGATATGTGGGAGACTCCCCAAATGTATGGAGGAAAGCACTATGGTAACATGAGACCAAAATTGAACCTTTTGGCCACCAAAGTAAATGCTATGTCTGGAGCCAAGTCAACAAACCTCATCAACCCAAGAACATCATCTTTTTCTGCAACAGGGAAAATGGATAGTTTGAAATGCAGGGATTTTCTTAAACAAAACCTGTTTCTGTCTGTCAGTGATTTGAGACTAGGACGGAGGTTCACCCTCCAACAAGACAATGACTCAAAGCATACTGCTAAAGCAACACTCAAGTGGTTTACGGGGAACAGTGTAAATGTTGTGGAATGACCTAGTCAAAGGCTATACCTTAATCCAATTGAGGATCTGTGGTCAGACATGAATGAGCTGTTGAAATTTTGCCTTGAAGAATGGGCAAAAATACTAGTGGCAAGACGTGGAAAGCTCATGCAGACTTATCCAAAGTGACTTGCAGCTGTAATTGCCCCAAAAGAGGCTCTAAAAAGTCCTAACTTAGGGGGTGAATACTATAGTTATGCACACTAAAGTTTTCAGCTATTTTGTCCTATTTGTTGTTTGCTTCATAAAAAAAAGAAAACTAAATGTTCACAGTTGTAGGCATGTTCTTTACATGAATTGATGCAAACCCTAAAAAAAAACAGTGAATTTCCAGGTTGTGAGGTAGCAAAACATGGAAAATGCCCACTGGGTTAATACTTTCAAAAGCCACTGGGAATGAGATCTCCTCTGATAAATCTTTTCTCAAAGCTAAACACGCCCAGCTTTTCCAACCTCTCATCCCTTGTAATGATCTAGCTGCCCAACTTTGAACTGACTCCAACTTCTGAATATCCTATTTGAAATGTGAAGCCCAAAACTGGATGCCTATTCTAGATATGGCCTTACAAGTAATTTATAGAGGGGTAACAATATGTTGAAATTACTGGATTTCATCTCTCTTTATATACACACTAAAATCTTGTTTGCTTTTTGCACCTGCTTGACATTGAGTACGGCTGCTCAGCTTATATGTAACGAGAATACCCAAATCCTTCTGTTCTGTAGTCCTGAGTATACTCCCATTTAATTTATATGCAGCAATAGGATTATTCCATCCTAGGCACATTACTCTATCTACATTATATCTCATTTGCCAAGTGTTTGCCCATTCAAACATCTTATCCAGAGCGTTTTTTTAATATAGTACTGACAAGGTCAGTTTTTAATATCCTACATAATGTAGTTTGGTGTCACCAGAAAAGACTGATACTTTACTCTCATTCTAAAGTCTTTAATAAAGAAGCTACAAATAATCGGTCCTAGTACAGATTCCTGCGGTGCCTCACTGCTGACTACATCCTATTTAGAGAATGTACCATTTATGATGACTCTTTGTTTCCTGTCTTTTAAACAATTCCTTACCCATCTGCTTAGTTTTGCCTAGCTCCTGCTTCTGGAGCTTCAGTATAAGACTGCAATGTTTCACCATATAAAATGCTTTTGCAAAGTCCAGATACTGTTAATCACATCAGCTGAATTACCAACATCCAGATTTGCACTTACCTCATTGAAATCCAACATGTTGGTCAGATACGATTTATTTTGCATGAATCCAATTTGGTTGTCACACTAGTGATGTCAGACTATTCGGATGGTAGTTGCCTGGATCCACCTTACCTTTTTTAAATATCGGTACCATGTTAGACATACTCCAAACTTGTGGCAACAACCCTGTTACAAGAGAGGCTAAGAAGAAGAGATTCAGCGGTCTGTCAATTACTGAGCTCAATTCCCTCAATATATGTGGATGAATGCCACCTTGCCTAGGCAATTTGTCAATGTTTAATTTGCTCAGATACAGGCATATTTTGTCTTGTGTTAAATTAGTTATATCAGATAGTGAACTTTGATTTTTGCCTTGTTCAGTGATCCTTGGAACAGACAGTTCATTGGTGAACAGGGATGAAAAGTGCCTGTTTAAAATCTTAGCCTTTTGTTTGTCCTCTTTAGTTATCTTGTTATTATGTTATGACAGATACCATCTATTTTTTTTCTCTTTTGGCATTGAGGTATTCAGAATTTGGGGTGTGGATTTGTTTTAATGCTGCTGGCAATTTGTGTTTCAGTATCTAACTTTGCTAGTTTGATTTCTTTTTTACAATTCTTATTGAGATCTTTATTCTCTTGAAATGCAATTTCCGTATTCTTGGCCTTCAAGATTTTGAATGCCCGTTGTTTTTATTTTATTACACTTTGTGCTGTCTTATTTATCCATAATTGCTTCTTTTTATTGGAAATTTTATTACCAGAGGTTATAAGTTTTACACAGGATTCTAGTAGTATATCCTTAAACGTGGCTAATTTTACGCTCAACTCCAGTATGTAGTCATATCAGCTTATAGTCTTTATTTAAGAAATACTGTTAAAGTCATGTATTATATTGATTACACATGAGCCGGTCTGGCATAATTCATATTCACCAAATCACATGGATTTCAAAGGGAAATTTGAAGCAAAGTTATTTTCCACAAATTTAATGTTCCCTTTTATGCTCTGGTGTCTTTTTAGACCCCAGAGCATAATAAACAAAACATGTAAAATGTTTTAAAAAGTACTCTAATACTCACCTACAGTTCACCTGTCCTGAAATTCCCTCTGGTCCTCTGGGCCTCTTCTTCATGCAGACTTATCCTGGGGTCTTCACTCTATTTCAGGGCTTCTGGCTGTGATCAGGCCTTGGAGTTCAGAGTGCATCGTGACATTTAGACCTTACAATTCGTCATGACCTCTGAGGCATGAGCACCGCCAGAAATTCTGTTCTTGAAAAAACCTGTGGAAAAGAGGCCCTAAGAACTGGAAGGTAGGTTGCAGGCACCGTAGTAAGCTAGGGTGCTGGGACAGGTTAACGGTGAGATATTATGTTTTTGCTTTTTAATTTCTACACCTTAGCAAAATGGTAGCTGCTGCTGATCACCATTTTGCTTTATTCTAGCAGAGCGAATCGCAAAATTCTGTAGAATACAGATTTTTGTAAAATTCGAGTAGAATTCAAAAATTCTCTTGAATAAAGTCACCCATCTCTTATATTGATGCTAAAATAATTATGACTTTTCTTAATAAGATGGGATTGATAAGACAATTTAAGATGAGTAGAGAAAAAAGTGTAATGCAGAGACATGCTGCTCCCTACTGTCTAGAATGCAAAATATCACCCAACTACCCATGTCAAAAATTGATACAGGATTGGCTATTTAGGTCTAAAAGATTTGAATTCTTTAAGGTTATATTAATTGCTCTATCAAACATCCATTATTAAATAGAAATAGAATGCCTTTGTGTCATATGTAATAAAATGTACAGAAGAAAATACCATTCCAATTTTAACCTTCAATTCTTTGATGTTTTTTTGTCAACAGATCCAGATTTTAAAGAACTTGGTGTTCTTAAACCATTACCTGGTAAGTAGCCTTAAACATTAATCTTTATTGTTAACATTTATCTATCTTTCAATACATTTTTATAATTTTTCTTTTATTATTTTAAAAATATAGTTTGTGAGTTTGAAATGGGAGGATCAGAAGGAATAGTAGAGTCAGTGCAAATCCATAAAGAAGGAAAAGCTTCTGCAAATGAAGCTGTTGATTGTAAATGGTATATTCGAGCACCACCACGGTCAAAGGTAAGTTGTATTTTTATTTTCTTGACAAGCTATACAATTTAGCTTGGGGAATATACTACTGCATTATCATTAATCCTACACGAGACCACAAAGGAGTAAATGTCCTACTCATTTTTTATCCAATATAAATATTTTATTAATATATCAAATATTTAAAACAATGTACAACAAACATGAAAGATGAAAGCATTATCATTGCATTGTCTTATTGTAAGCTTGCAAACAAATCGAAGATTAGGATTTACTAAGTAGATGGATTTGTTTGAATTTTGTTTAGTGAAACAATACAGTTTTTAAATGATAACATGAAAAAGTTACAAAAATGTACAAAATATGAATTGTTACATACAAGGCAATCAAAAGATAGATTCAGGATATACAAATAATATGACACAGAACAAACATGCGTTATACTGAGCATCGCTTATTTGGTCTGGAGAATCACTTATGCAGCAACATGCAGATTGTTTTCAATAAGAATAGGCTTAGTAGGAACCTAACAGTGGAAGCATGCTGCACCAACCATGGGCTGTATGAATACAGCCAGAGAAAAACATACTTTAAAAACATACATGACACGGCTTTCTGTTCCACCATTTAATCTACCCTTCTAAACTGTCTTACAAAAACACCCTTAAAATATACAGTTATGCTCAAAAGTTTACATTCCCCGGACGAATTTTTGCTTTCTTGGCCTTTTTTTTCAGAGAATATGAATGATAACACCAAAACTTTTTCTCCACTTCTGATTAGTGGTTGGGTGAAGCCATTTATTGTCAAACTACTTTTAAATTCATAATGACAACCCAAAACATCCAAATGACCCTGATCAAAATTTCACATACCCCATTTCTTAATACTGTGTATTGCCCCCTCTAACATCAATGACAGCTGGAAGTCTTTTGTGGTAGTTGTGGATCAGCTTCTTTATTTACTGAGATGGTAAAGCTGCCCACTCTTCTTGGCAAAAAGCCCTCAGTTCCTGTAAATTCCTGGGCTGTCTAGCATGAACTGCGCGCTTGAGATCTCCCCACAGTGGCTCAATGATATTGAGGTCAGGAGACTGAGATGGCCACTCCAGAACCTTCACTTTGTTCTGCTGTAGTCAATGACAGGTCGACTTGGCCTTGTGTTTTGGATCGTTGTCATGTTGGAACGCCCAAGTACGTCCCATGTGCAGCATCCAGGCTGATGATTGCAGATTTGCCTCCAGTATTTGCTGATAACATGCTGCATTCATGTTTCTGACCCTCTAAGGAAGCGAATGCGAAATGCGCATTGGGGCATGTTTCCAGTCTGAGCAGTCCACCATCAGGTACAGCATTTACACATCTATACTCTTTAATCTTTCCCTGGGTGCAATGCTTTGTCTGACTAATCTACGCTAAACATTCAGTCCTCCTTGTATGCACATTTTATGTTCACACTGAACATGAATGTCTTCACAGATACTCGGATTACATTTTCAGCTTGCTCACAAGTTCTCTGCCACTTTGATATTTAACACTACTACAGTTATGAATTTTTCAAGATAGCATCTTATTATTATTTTACTTGTAAGCAAATTAACTATTACCTTATGAACTTTTAGACTTACTATTTATATATTTATCCATTTTTTAGCACACGTGTAATAGCACCTTATCCCAATGTTTACTAGGGACATACAGTATTATTTATTAAATTGAAAGTGTAATATTGCTCTACCTGTCACCACTATGGTGCATTTATAAAACAGTTTTGCTCAATTGTCACTCTACCATGTGAACCTTTTTTTGAACTTTAGATAATATTTGTCTATTTTTAATCTAGATTTATAACAATAAAAATGTATGATTTTATTGGGTTTCTGTGCTTCCCTTTTCTTTGATTCTATGATATAGAACCTACTGTATTCTCACCCATCCCTTGTAGATTGCTAGCCTTCGCGGGCAGGGTCCTCTCTCCTCCTGTACCAGCTGTGACTTGTATTGTTTAAGATTATTGTACTTGGTTTTATTATGTATACCCCTCCTTACATGTAAAGCGCCATGGAATAAATGGCGCTATAACAATAAATAATAATAATAATAATATTTTGGAATTTTTCCCCATTTTTAAATAAGTGGTCATTCTTAGGATAATGTTTCTAGATCCTGCATTCTCATGCCCCGACAACCTTTTACATAATATGATGCCCCCCACGCATTTGATGCAGAATGTGTTGCCTCCACTGCCCTCACACAATATAATGCCACCACAACCATTAAAAAATGATGTAACAACAGCTTCCCAACACATAATATGATGTCCCCACACCATTTTATAACCCCCACAGCCCCCACACAATCTATCACGGCACCCACAGCCACCCCATATGTAGTATGATTACCTCACATTTCCCCCTCCCTCTCAAGTAATGACAGTATAAAAAAATAATAGTACTCACCTGGCCCCATTCCTCAGATGTGCTGCTCTGCTCTGTGCAGCTTATGCACTGGGGTATCGTGCAGCAAGCGTAATCTAGTTGCATTATGGCACCTGCTATTCTGAGACTTGGAAGCACAGGCTGAATGGCTCCATGTTTCACCATTATATTCAACTATGCCTGCATCTTGAAAATGCAGCTGCCTTTAAAACTGAAATACTGGGTGGGGTGAGAAAGGGGAGTGTCTCCATTTGGCAATGAACCCCACAATTAAATATTATAACTATTCATAGCTTGTATGGAGCTGTAGAAGAGCCAAATGCATGATTTTGAAGGTTTTGTTAGCACTACATTAATGGTTTATGTTTTCAAGGAGAGACCAAGAAGTTCTGAGGTCTTATACTCTGGTATTTCAGGTTTCTGGTGCTGATGACTACAATAAAGACCACATGCTATGCTATTTATGTCTTTAAAACAACAGAACCATATGAAACAGTGAAATAGAACCAAGTGCATGTGTAAACAGCGCTTTATAGAAAAACAGAAATCTTAGCAGTTGATTGCATTAAGTAAAACCTTTTGCTAGCTAAGTGGCAGCAATTGTTTAGCATTTAAGGTGCATACCACACATATTCCTAGGTCTGTCTAATGCAGTTCATCTTAGTTAAGTTTTCAGTGACATATTTCCCTGCATTTCTATTTTTCAAAGAAAGACAATTTGACATATTCTCTGAAAACAGTTCTCTAACAAGTATTAAGAAGCCTGTACTCATCAATAATGGAAGGAATGTGCAGTTTAATAAATGGTTTGCTTTGAATAGCAGATAATTGAAGTACTTACTGATTGAACTGTGAATGCTCAATCAATGTGTAATACTGCTCACATAATGGACTTTCGTTACTTCCAGATATACTTGCGATTTTTGGACTATGAAATGCAAAACTCAAATGAATGTAAAAGGAATTTTGTGGCTGTGTATGATGGAAGTAGTTCAGTAGAAGATCTGAAAGCAAAATTCTGCAGCACAGTTGCTAATGATGTGATGCTGCGTACAGGACTTGGAGTAATCCGAATGTGGGCAGATGAAGGCAGCCGCACCAGCCGTTTCCAGATGCTCTTCACTTCTTTCCAAGAACGTAAGGCACATTATGTCTCATATTGAACTAATTCACTATAATAGTTGCTTATCTCTCATTATTAAGTTGTTTTTTTACTAAATGTCAGTTTTTACTTCTACAGCTAATAGCATCTAATCCCTTAGTGATCAGACCTTAAAGGGCCTTAATTTACAAGTCCTTCCCCATGGAATTTTTTAACTTTGACTCTCCTCTTTTAAATAAACATTATATACTAGATGGTGGCCCGATTCTAACGCATTGGGTATTCTAGAATTTGTATGCATAGTGTATAGCACAGCCCACGTAGTATATTGCACAGCCACGCAGTACATTGCGCAGCCCATGCAGTACATTGCGCAGCCCACGCAGTACATTGCGCAGCCCACGCAGTACATTGCGCAGCCCACGTAGTACATTGTGCAGCCCACGGAGTACATTGTGCAGCCCATGTAGTACATTGCGCAGCCCATGTAGTTCATTGCGCAGCCCACGTAGTACATTGCACAGCCCACGTAGTATATTGCGCAGCCCACGTAGTACATTGCGCAGCCCACGTAGTACATTGCGCAGCCAACGCAGTACATTGCGCAGCCCATGTTGTATATTGCACAGCCCACGTTGTATATTGTGCAGCCCACGCTGTATATTGCGCAGCCCACGTAGGACATTGCGCAGCCCACGTAGTATATTGCACAGCCCACGTAGTATATTGCGCAGCCCACATTGTATATTGCACAGCCCACGTTGTATATTGTGCAGCCCACGTATATAGCAATGTGGGCATGATATCCCTGTTAAAAAAAAGAATTAAAATAAAAAATATTTATATACTCACCTTCCGTTGGCCCCTGGATCCAGGAAGCGGTTACCGACACTCCTCGTGCGCTCCGGTCTGAAGAGTGCATTGCGGTCTCGCGAGATGATGACGTAGCAGATTGCAATGCATGGAGCGGTTACCGGAGCATTGCGAGGAGCGGGAAAGGCACCGGAAGGTGAGTATATGATGATTTTTAATTTTTTTATTATTTTTAACATTAGATTTTTTTACTATTGAAGCTGCATAGGCAGCCTCAATAGTAAAAAAGTTGGTCACACAGGGTTAATAGCAGTGTTAATGGACTGCGTTACACCGCGGCATAACGCGGTCCATTAGCGCTGCCATTAACCCTGTGTGAGCGCTGACTGGAGGGGAGTATGGAGGGGGCACTGACTGTGGGGAGGAAGGAGCGGCCATGTTGCCGTCGGACTGCACCCATCGCTGATTGGTCGTGGCAATGGTCGTGGGCGTGTTGCCACAACCAATCAGTGACTTGGATTTCCATGACAGACAGAGGCCGCGACCAATGAATATCCGGGACAGACAGACAGACAGACGGTAGTACCCCTTAAACAATTATATAGTAGATTGTGAATATTCACTCGTCTGTTAGATGTTAGTCTTTCACTCAGCCTCTAGCAGAGACTAAGCCACAGAAGCAAGGTCTTTTCAATTTGCACACAGACCCAGATGAGACAGCGTGGATATGATATATAGGCCTTACCCAGGGCTGGTTTTAGACAAAATGGGGCCCTTGGCAAAAGTTTAATGTGCGGCCCCAAATACTAACATATTGCTTGATCACACAGAAACATTTCCGTTGTATTTACATGTGCTGAGTTCAGGCCCTAAAACAAGCGTGATCAACAATATTGTACTTGTTCGACACTTGTTTCCAGGCCTCTTTACACTGGCTGAGGAATAATAATGGGCACAGAATGATCACTAGTAGATCAATTTGTCCCTGTACAGTATCATCATATTAACAACATATCTGTAGTTTTCGCCGGGTGATATGCTGATGAGAACAATGATTTTTGTTCCGGAATAAATAATCCAATCACTGGATGAATAGCCAGCATTTTGCTAATTTTGCTATAAATCTCATCATAGTCCTTTATATAGTGTAATGCACATTCCATAGTCTGTCATTTAGTATAATGCACACCCCATAGTCCTCCATATAGTATAATGTGCCCCATAGTCCTTGAGATAGTATAATACAATCCCCATAGTCCTCCATATAGTATAATGCACATCTATAGTCTTCCATATAGTATAATATGCTCCCCATAGTCCTCCATATTTGTATAATACACTTCTCATTGTCCTCCGTATAGTATAATACAGTTATAAAGCATCTCATAGTCCTCCATATTATATAATGCACCCCCATTGTCCTCCACATAGTATAGTTTCCAAAATCGGGTCACTTGTGGTGGGTTTCCACTATTTAGGCACATTGGGGGCTCTCCAAATGGGACATGGCATCTGGTAATTATTTCAAATAGTTTTCCATTCAAAAAGTCAAATGGCCCTCATTCCTTTCTGAGCCTTGCCATGTGCCTAAACAGTAGTGTTCCATCATATATGGGGTATCAGTATACTCCGGAGAAATTGCACAATAAACTGTATAGTGAATTTTTTTCCTGTTAACCATGTGAAAATAGAAAACTTGGGGCTAAAACAACATTTTTGTGGGAAAAATATGATTTTTTTAATTTTCTCGGCTCCATGTCATAAAATTCCGTGAAGCACCTGGGGGCCCAAGGTGCTCACCACATATCTAGATAAATTCCTTGAGGTGTCCAGTGACCAAAATTGGGTAACTTGTAGGGTTTTTAACTGTTTAGGCACATCAGTGGCTGTGCAAATGCAACATGGCATCCGCTATTTATTATAGAGAATTTTTATCTCCAAAATTTAATTGGAGCTCCTTTCCTTCTGAGCTCTGCTTTGTGGCAAAACAGTAGTTTATCACAACATATATGGTATCAGCCTACTCAGGAGAAATTGCCTAAGAAATTGTGTGTTTAATTTTCTCTTGTTACCCTTGTAAAATGCAAAATGTGGGAATAAATTAACATTTTCGTGGGAAAAATTAAGATGTTCATTTTTTCCTTCCACATTGCTTTAATTCCTGTGAAGCACCTAATAACCTTCTTGCTACTGGTATTGAGCAGTTTTAGGGGTGAAGTATTTAGAATAGAGTCACTTTTGGGTATTTTCTGTCATATAGGCCCCTCAAAGTCACTTCAAACATGTTGTTTTCCATAAAAAAAAAATCATTTTTTAAATTATGTTGGAAAAATTAGAAATTGCTGGTCAACTTTTAAACCTTCTAACTTCCTAAAAAATATATGTTTAAAGAAGTGTGCTGATGTAAAGTAGACATCTGGTAATTGTTATTTAGTAACTACTTTGCGTGACATACAGTAACTCTCTGGTTTAAGGGACTAAAAATTAATAGTTTGAACTTTGTAAAAATGTCAACATTTTCACCAAATTTCTAATATTTTCTGAAATAAATACAAGTCATATTGAGCAAATTTTACCACTATCATGAAGTACGATATGTCATAAAAAATCTTTCTCAGAATCACCTCATAAAGTGACACTGGTCACAATTTTAAAATTTGGTCTGGTCAGGAAGGTAAAAACAGGCTGGGCAGGTGAGGGGGTTAAATAGCGCATGTATGATAAAACACAAAAATTTGCTTGGTCACGAAAGGGGTAGAAGGCCTGGTCATGAACTGGTTAAAAATATGAAACTAGATGTTGATTAGCTGAACTTTTACTGCCACCTGATCTGCTGATCTTGAAGAAAGCAAGTTTTTCATCTTCTGTCCTAGTACAGTTCTGGATGATCAGTAAGACCATTTGTCTTCAAAATACAGTTTTTTAATGAAATTTTTATATATATTTATTTTACTCAATACTATTGAGCCATTAATTCTTCAGTGCTGTCCCCATTGGTGCTCAGAATCTAGATTCCCTATCAGTATGATTTTGAAGTGTGGGAGGAAACCCATGCAAACACTGTGAGAACATACAGTTACCTTGCAGACGTTTTACTTTGTGTGATTTGAATCCAGGATCTCAGCACTGCAATGCCGACCACTGAGCCACTGTGCTGTCCCATGGTAAACTTTAATTTCCATCGTGCCTTCCTAACATGTGTATTAGGAGGTAAGGTTAGCTTTAATGCCAAAATAATGAACAAATGAAGATCAACAACATAACAAGTTGATAGGTTCTCATTAATGATGAGCGAATATACTCGTTACTCGAGATTTCTCGAGCGCGCTTGGGTGTCCTCCGAGTATTTTTTAGTGCTCGGAGATTTAGTTTTTCTTGCCACAGGTGAATGATTTACATCTGTTAGCCAGCATAAGTACATGTGGGGGTTGCCTGGTTGCTAGGGAATCCCCATATGTACTTATGCTGGCTAAAATATGTAAATCATTCAGCTGCGGCAAAAAAAACTAAATCTCCGAGCACTAAAAAATACTCGGAGGACCCCCGAGCATGCTCGAGAAATCTCGAGTAATGAGTATATTCGCTCATCACTAGTTCTCATGTAACCTGTTGTGAATTCTGCTCTTGGGCTCCCTCTGGTGGTTGTTTGTGATAGTGCAGTTGTCTCTGGGTTGTAATCCAGGGCAGGTGTTTCTGCTGATTGCAGCTCTATTCGATATTTAGGTGTGCTGGATTCATTAGTCAGTGCCAGTTGTCCATTGTTCTTGGAGGGTTTACATCCCTGTCTGGTTCCTTCTGCTCTGCTGCCAATTCAGCCATGATAAGTGTCTGGTTTATTTTCCTGCAGCACACATGCAGTGTGCTTTTCAGTTCAGAACAATTTATTGTTTTGTCTTGTCCAGCTTAGACTTGTTTGGATTTTTTCAGTCATGCTGGATTCTCTGGAGATGCAGATATACATTCTATGTCTTTAGTTAGATGTGGAATTTTTGTATTTTCTGCTGTGAATATTTTCAGAGTTTTGATACTGACCGCTTAGTACTCTGTCCTATCCTTTACTATTTAGCTAGAAGTGCCTCTTTTGCTAAATCCTGTTTTCAGCCTGTGTGTGTCTTTACTCTTATATTCACCGTCAATATTTGTGGGGGGCTGCCTATCCTTTGGGGTTTCTGCTCTGAGGCAAGATAGAATTCCCATTTCCATCTATAGGGTTATTTAGTCCTCCGGCTGTGTTGAGGTGTCTAGGATGTGTTAGGTACACCCCACGGCTACTTCTAGTTGCGGTGTCAGTTTAGGGTTGCGGTCTGTACAGGTACCACCTTCTCCAGAGAAGGTCTCATGCGGCTCCAAGGCCACCGGATCATAACAGTAACCCCTATTTTGGTCTAGAAGGGGTTAGCTACTTTATGTTATTGTATTGTGGACATGGATTTGTGTAGTTTACTAATATAGAAGTAGTATAGGTTTTCTTGCAACTATTAGTGCAGTCTCATATCTCACATGTTCAGGTTCAGATGTTCAAATGCAGCACTAATAAGCGCACGATTAGAGCTTGTAATACTTATTATTTTAGTAATTATAACAAAATCATGTCCTCCCAGCACATATGATTGAATAAAATTAAAGTGGACTCTCCTTTAATGACCAAGCATCTTTTAGTTTATTCATGGATACATTCACGAAGCCCTTTTTTTGTCATTGTAATTATATAAGGTTTTGTTATCTGCTTAATGAATATTAATGAATTTAATTTTTTTACTAACTTTTAACTGTATAAGAAAAAAAAACATTTATGTAATTTTTTAGTTTTTAGTTTTTACATTTTTCTCTTCTTAACTTGTGGGACAAATTATGTTTTTACTTTTTTCTTTGGGTCAGTATGTTTATGGTTGTATCAAATTTAAAACAATTTAACAAGGAGAATATATTAGATCTATAGAAGGGTCTATATAGACTATTATAGGTATAAATTATGGTAGCAATGTAGTGACCCAACAGATCTGACTATAATAGGTGAAGGGGACAGTCGGAAAACCATAAATTGCAGGGAGGGAGAGAAAGAAAAATACCGACCAAAGAAGTCCCAGTACAATGTGTAATATATAAACATAGGTAATTTTATTGAAAATAGCAGCAACAAGGGTGTCAGCACAATGACAGTAAAAACACAATTTAAAAACAGGGACGCACACACAGAATATATCGCAATGTGGGAAGGAGAACAGCAAACCAACGTAGTGTACATATAGTCCTATCAAAAGTACATCCTTACTCGAACAACACGGTAGTAAATCTCATTATGAGAAGAGGGGAAAGTGAAGTGCCAGTGAACACCTCAATGTGTTAGACAATTAATTAATGGATCTTCTTGATGTAAAATACTATAAGCATGGAGAGGAATTCATCTCATTGTGAGCCCATGTATGGTAAGTCACCTCGTGGTGTAGGACATGTTGAAAAAAAGTCTAATCGATAGTGTGCTTACCTAAATATAGCTCCTTCATCCAAGTGGCATCCACCCTGATGCGCGTTTCGGCTTCCACCTTCGTCAGAATGTTATGTGTTCAATATTTTGAAAGGCATAGCAATACTATAATTTTCCTGGATGGTATATTGTACTTTTTGGCCGCGTTTAATTTTACTTTTATGGAGGCAAAATTCTAGATTTTGCTCAACCTGAATTCAGGTTTATTCTTCAGGTTGATCTGATCTGACAATTCCAAATTTATTATAGTGCTTTGGAACAAAGCACTATACTGTTATTCCATCGTGGATAACTTCTTCTTATTGTTATTATTATAGTGCTTTGGAACAAAGCACTATACTGTTATTCCACCGTGGTAAACTTCTTCTTATTATTATTATAGTGCTTTGGAACAAAGCACTATACTGTTATTCCATCGTGGATAACTTCTTCTTATTATAGTGCTTTGGAACAAAGCACTATACTGTTATTCCATCGTGGTAAACTTCTTATTCTTATTCTTATTATTATAGTGCTTTGGAACAAAGCACTATACTGTTATTCCACCATGGTAAACTTCTTCTTATTATAGTGCTTTGGAACAAAGCACTATACTGTTATTCCACCGTGGTAAACTTCTTCTTATTATTATAGTGCTTTGGAACAAAGCACTATACTGTTATTCCACCGTGGTAAACTTCTTCTTCTTATTATAGTGCTTTGGAACAAAGCACTATACTGTTATTCCACCGTGGTAAACTTCTTCTTATTCTTATTATTCAGTCCGCACGTAATGCGGCCCGAACCGCTAAACTCACAGACTCCAGTGAGGTGTCATTTCGAAGCCAGCGTCCCCAAGAGGTGTGCTAAGTATTTTTCGTGCCGATCGGATTTGTAGTTTTTGCGCAATTTGTGTTTGAAAAAAGTCTTTCAATGCGTTTCAATAGGGAAATTGTCCCATACGTTTATAATGGGCTGGTTTCTGAGGCAATTTCTAAAAATAACTGCCACCTGGCTGATTAGCTCATTGATATGCGCAGTCAGACACAGTTACTATGCCAACGCCTATGAAGTCTACATCAGCTCACCAGGTCACAAGTTTTGTCAGATAATATCAGCTCTTAAAGTGACAGTACAGCACAATTCCAAACCACTATCCTTAGTCTTATGATTATTAGACTGTGGCCCGATTCTAACTCATCGGGTATTCTAGAATATGCATGTCCACGTAGTATATTGCACAGCCACGCAGTATACAGTGCAGAGCCGCGCAGTACACAGCGCAGAGCCGCGCAGTACACAGCGCAGAGCCGCGCAGTACACAGCGCAGAGCCGCGCAGTACACAGCGCAGAGCCGCGCAGTACAAAGCGCAGAGTCGCGCAGTATAAAGCGCAGAGCCGCGCAGTACACAGCGCAGAGCCGCGCAGTACACAGCGCAGAGCCACGCAGTACACAGCGCAGAGCCACGCAGTATAAAGCGCAGAGCCGCGCAGTACAAAGCGCAGAGTCGCGCAGTATAAAGCGCAGAGCCACGCAGTACACAGCGCAGAGCCGCGCAGTACACAGCGCAGAGGAACGCAGTATACAGTGCAGAGCCGCGCAGTACACAGCGCAGAGCCGCGCAGTACAAAGCGCAGAGTCGCGCAGTATAAAGCGCAGAGCCGCGCAGTACACAGCGCAGAGCCGCGCAGTACACAGCGCAGAGCCACGCAGTATACAGTGCAGAGCCGCGCAGTACACAGCGCAGAGCCGCGCAGTACAAAGCGCAGAGTCGCGCAGTATAAAGCGCAGAGCCACGCAGTACACAGCGCAGAGCCGCGCAGTACACAGCGCAGAGCCACGCAGTATACAGTGCAGAGCCGCGCAGTACAAAGCGCAGAGTCGCGCAGTATAAAGCGCAGAGCCGCGCAGTACACAGCGCAGAGCCGCGCAGTACACAGCGCAGAGCCGCGCAGTACACAGCGCAGAGCCGCGCAGTACAAAGCGCAGAGTCGCGCAGTATAAAGCGCAGAGCCCCGCAGTACACAGCGCAGAGCCACGCAGTATACAGTGCAGAGCCGCGCAGTACACAGCGCAGAGCCGCGCAGTACACAGCGCAGAGCCGCGCAGTACAAAGCGCAGAGTCGCGCAGTATAAAGCGCAGAGCCGAGCAGTACACAGCGCAGAGCCGCGCAGTACACAGCGCAGAGCCGCGCAGTACACAGCGCAGAGCCGCGCAGTACAAAGCGCAGAGTCGCGCAGTATAAAGCGCAGAGCCACGCAGTACACAGCGCAGAGCCGCGCAGTACACAGCGCAGAGCCGCGCAGTACACAGCGCAGAGCCGCGCAGTATACAGCGAAGAGCCACGCAGTATATAGCGCAGAGCCGCGCAGTACAAAGCGCAGAGCCGCGCAGTATACAGCGCAGAGCCGCGTAGTATACAGCGCAGAGCCGCGTAGTATACAGCGCAGAGCCACGCAGTATACAGCGCAGAGCCACGCAGTATACAGCGCAGAGCCACGTAGTTATACTGCCCAGTCACGTAGTATATTGTCCAGTCACATAGTATACTGCATATCCCTGTTAAAAAAAAAAAAAAGAATTAAAATAAAAAAGTTACATACTCACCTCCTGGAGCGGCCGGTATCTGATGGTTGTTGCACCTCCTAGAGCGGCCGGTACACGATGCTTGTTGCACCTGGAGTGGCCGGTACCCGATGCTTGTTGCGCGCTCCGGTCCCAAGAGTGCATTGCGGTCTCATGAGATGATGACGTAGCGGTGTTGTGAGACAGAAAGACGGAAGTGCCCTTAGACAATTATATAGTAGATTACCCCGCTCACCAAATCGGACCCCGAGGGGCCCGGCTCACCAAATCGGACCCAGAGTGACCCCGCCCACCAAATCGGACCCAGAGTGACCCCGCCCACCAAATCGGACCCAGAGTGGCTCCGCCCACCAAATCGAACCCAGAGTGACCCCTTCCACCAAATCAAACCCAGAGTGACCCCTTCCACCAAATCGGACCCAGAGTGACCCCACCCACCAAATCGGACCCGGAGGTGCCCAGCCCACCAAATGAGACCCTGAGGTGCCCAGCCCACCAAATCGGACCGAGTGACCCCACCCACCAAATCGGACCCTGAGGTGCCCAGCCCACCAAATGAGACCCTGAGGTGCCCCGCCCACCAAATCGGACCCAGAGTGGCTCCGCCCACCGAATCGGACCCAGAGTGGCCGCGCCCACAGAATCGGACCAAAAGTGACCCCGCCCACCGAATCGGACCTAGATTTACCCCGCCCACAAAATCAGACCCAGATTGACCCAACCCACCAAATCGGACCGCCTGAGGGGCACCCAAGTGTGAAAGTCTTGCAGGGGCAGCCCGGGCACCATTCCAAAGCACTATCTGTAGTTCCTTCAGGAAATACCCATCTAGTTATTATTATTATTCAGTCCGCACGTAATGCGGCCCGAACCGCTAAACTCACAGACTCCAGTGACGTGTCATTTCGAAGCCAGCGTTCCTGAGAGGTGTGCTAAGTATTTTTCGTGTCGATCGGATTTGTAGTTTTGGCGCAATTTGCGTTTGAAAAAAGTGTCTCAATGCATTTCAATAGGGAAATTTTCCAATACGTTTATAATGGGCCTGATTTCTGAGGCAATTTCTAAAAATAACTGTCACCTGGCTGATTACCTCATTGATATGCGCAGTGAGACCCAGTTACTATGCCAACGCCTATAAACTCTACCCCTAAATGTGAAAATGTAGCCAGACTAAGAAAATGTACAACAAAGAACAAAACTATCCACTGTATTCTATCACAAGTCGAATAGAAAACTACTCATACTATCAAACTGCTTGCTCACTCACAAAAAATGCATGTGCACCGGTATGTATATACACTCCCGCAGGAGTAACCAAAAATGTCCGTATACTAATAGATTAATGACATTTGTGTGCTACAATAACTACAAGAGATAATGGTTCTTACCATATGGAGATGTAGTTATGGGATGATGGCTGTATTACCAGGCTTTCACCTCGCTGTTCGTAGTGGATACCGGAAATGGTGTGCGGCGCCTCACCGCTGCACGCGGTAGGTGTATAGGTAAGATAACCTGTGGGTGGCACCTTGAGAGTAGGTGCACGGCTGTTCGTGCCGCCTGGATAGATGCCAGGTGTAATTATTCAGTGCAGAGCCAGGGAACGTCCCGGCCGAAGACGTCCCTGGTTGTACTGAAAGAAAAAAATGGCCGCCGCTGACAAGCAGCGTGTGACGTCACTGACCAACGGAGCCTCACTAGGACCAAAAAAGCTGACCAGGTCAGCTTTTTTGGTCCTAGTGAGGCTCCGTTGGTCAGTGACGTCACACGCTGCTTGTCAGCGGCGGCCATTTTTTTCTTTCAGTACAACCAGGGACGTCTTCGGCCGGGACGTTCCCTGGCTCTGCACTGAATAATTACACCTGGCATCTATCCAGGCGGCACGAACAGCCGTGCACCTACTCTCAAGGTGCCACCCACAGGTTATCTTACCTATACACCTACCGCGTGCAGCGGTGAGGCGCCGCACACCATTTCCGGTATCCACTACGAACAGCGAGGTGAAAGCCTAGTAATACAGCCATCATCCCATAACTACATCTCCATATGGTAAGAACCATTATCTCTTGTAGTTATTGTAGCACACAAATGTCATTAATCTATTAGTATACGGACATTTTTGGTTACTCCTGCGGGAGTGTATATACATACCGGTGCACATGCATTTTTTGTGAGTGAGCAAGCAGTTTGATAGTATGAGTAGTTTTCTATTCGACTTGTGATAGAATACAGTGGATAGTTTTGTTCTTTGTTGTACATTTTCTTAGTCTGGCTACATTTTCACATTTAGGGGTAGTTCTCCTTTCTTTCCCCCCCCCCTCCTGATCTGTTCCCAAGCGCGGTATCAGTTGTTATATGTATTAGTTATCTTACAGAAGGGGCGCCATTTCTGTGGATACCAGCAGCTGGGAGTTTTCTTGGTCCATTTCGATTTGTTCGGCGGACATAAGTGGTGAGCGCCAGTGATATTTGTTTATTTATTTGCCTATAAACTCTACATCAGCCCACCAGGTCACAAGTTTTGTCAGATAATATCAGCTCTTAAAGTGACAGTACAGTGTTATGGTTCTCAATGGCAAGAGAACATAGCCCAGCATACATAGGAACTAGCTCTTGGAAGGATGGAAACTTAAACTGACCATGAACTAAACCTGTCGCACAACTAACAGTAGCCGGGTAGCGTAGCCTGCGTTTTATCCCTAGACGCCCAGCGCCGGCCGGAGGACTAACTAATCCTGGCAGAGGAAAATATAGTCCTGGCTCACCTCTAGAGAAATTTCCCCGAAAGGCAGACAGAGGCCCCCACATATATTGGCGGTGATTTAAGATGAAAATGACAAACGTAGTATGAAAATAGGTTTAGCAAAATCGAGGTCCGCTTACTAGATAGCAAGAAGACAGAAAGGGTACTTTCATGGTCAGCTGAAAACCCTATCAATACACCATCCTGAAATTACTTTAAGACTCTAGTATTAACTCATAACATCAGAGTGGCAATTTCAGATCACAAGAGCTTTCCAGACACAGAAACGAAACTGCAGCTGTGAACTGGAACAAAATGCAAAAAACAAACAAGGACAAGAGTCCGACTTAGCTGGAAGTTGTCTGGTAGCAGGAACATGCACAGAAAGGCTTCTGATTACAATGTTGACCGGCATGGAAGTGACAGAGGAGCAAGGTTAAATAGCGACTCCCACATCCTGATGGGAACAGGTGAACAGAGGGGATGATGCACACAAGTTCAATTCCACCAGTGGCCACCGGGGGAGCCCAAAATCCAATTTCACAACAGTACCCCCCCCTCAAGGAGGGGGCACCGAACCCTCACCAGAACCACCAGGGCGATCAGGATGAGCCCTATGAAAGGCACGAACCAGATCGGAGGCATGAACATCAGAGGCAGTCACCCAAGAATTATCCTCCTGACCGTATCCCTTCCATTTGACCAGATACTGGAGTTTCCGTCTGGAAACACGGGAGTCCAAGATTTTTTCCACAACGTACTCCAACTCGCCCTCAACCAACACCGGAGCAGGAGGCTCAACGGAAGGCACAACCGGTACCTCATACCTGCGCAACAATGACCGATGAAAAACATTATGAATAGAAAAAGATGCAGGGAGGTCCAAACGGAAGGACACAGGGTTAAGAATCTCCAATATCTTGTACGGGCCGATGAACCGAGGCTTAAACTTAGGAGAAGAAACCCTCATAGGGACAAAACGAGAAGACAACCACACCAAGTCCCCGACACAAAGCCGAGGACCAACCCGACGCCGGCGGTTGGCAAAAAGCTGAGTCTTCTCCTGGGACAACTTCAAATTGTCCACCACCTGCCCCCAAATCTGATGCAACCTCTCCACCACAGCATCCACTCCAGGACAATCCGAAGATTCCACCTGACCGGAGGAAAATCGAGGATGAAACCCCGAATTACAGAAAAAAGGAGACACCAAGGTGGCAGAGCTGGCCCGATTATTGAGGGCAAACTCTGCTAAAGGCAAAAAAGCAACCCAATCATCCTGATCTGCAGACACAAAACACCTCAAATATGTCTCCAAAGTCTGATTCGTCCGCTCGGTCTGGCCATTAGTCTGAGGATGGAAAGCAGACGAGAAAGACAAATCTATGCCCATCCTAGCACAGAATGCCCGCCAAAATCTAGACACGAATTGGGTTCCTCTGTCAGAAACGATATTCTCCGGAATACCATGCAAACGAACCACATTTTGAAAAAACAGAGGAACCAACTCGGAAGAAGAAGGCAACTTAGGCAGGGGAACCAAATGGACAATCTTAGAGAAACGGTCACACACCACCCAGATGACAGACATCTTCTGAGAAACAGGAAGATCCGAAATAAAATCCATCGAGATGTGCGTCCAAGGCCTCTTCGGGATAGGCAAGGGCAACAACAATCCACTAGCCCGAGAACAACAAGGCTTGGCCCGAGCACAAACGTCACAAGACTGCACAAAGCCTCGTACATCTCGTGACAGGGAAGGCCACCAGAAGGACCTTGCCACCAAATCCCTGGTACCAAAGATTCCAGGATGACCTGCCAACGCAGAAGAATGAACCTCAGAAATGACTTTACTGGACCAATCATCAGGAACAAACAGTCTACCAGGTGGGCAACGATCAGGTCTATCCGCCTGAAAATCCTGCAAGGCCCGCCGCAGGTCTGGAGAAACGGCAGACAATATCACTCCATCCTTAAGGATACCTGTAGGTTCAGAATTACCAGGGGAGTCAGGCTCAAAACTCCTAGAAAGGGCATCCGCCTTAACATTCTTAGAACCCGGTAGGTATGACACCACAAAATTAAACCGAGAGAAAAACAACGACCAGCGCGCCTGTCTAGGATTCAGGCGTCTGGCGGACTCAAGATAAATTAAATTTTTGTGGTCGGTCAATACCACCACCTGATGTCTAGCCCCCTCAAGCCAATGACGCTACTCCTCAAAAGCCCACTTCATGGCCAAAAGCTCCCGATTCCCAATATCATAATTCCGCTCGGCGGGCGAAAATTTACGAGAAAAAAAAGCACAAGGTTTCATCACGGAGCAGTCGGAACTTCTTTGCGACAAAACCGCCCCAGCTCCGATTTCAGAAGCGTCGACCTCAACCTGAAAAGGAAGAGCAACATCAGGCTGACGCAACACAGGGGCGGAAGAAAAGCGGCGCTTAAGCTCCCGAAAGGCGTCTATCGATCTGGATAGCCATTGTCATGGACTCATTCAGACCCGCAGACACAGGGAACCCCACCATAACATCCTTAACGGCATCAGAGAGACCCTCTCTGAAATTCGCCGCCAGGGCGCACTCATTCCACTGAGTAAGCACAGACCATTTACGGAATTTTTGGCAGTATATTTCAACTTCATCTTGCCCCTGAGATAGGGACATCAAGGCTTTTTCCACCTGAAGCTCTAAATGAGGTTCCTCATAAAGCAACCCCAAGGCCAGAAAAAACGCATCCACATTGAGCAACGCAGGATCCCCTGGAGTCAATGCAAAAGCCCAATCTTGAGGGTCGCCCCGGAGCAAGGAAATCACAATCCTGACCTGCTGAGCAGGATCTCCAGCAGAGCGAGATTTCAGGGACAAAAACAACTTGCAATTATTTTTGAAATTTTGAAAACAAGATCTATTCCCCGAGAAAAATTCAGGCAAAGGAACTCTAGGTTCAGATATAGGAACATGAACAACAAAATCTTGTAAATTTTGAACTTTCGTGGTGAGATTATTCAAACCTGCAGCTAAACTCTGAATATCCATTTTAAACAGGTGAACACAGAGCCATTCCAGGATTAGAAGGAGAGAGAGAGAGGAAGGCTGCAATATAGGCAGACTTGCAAGTGATTCAATTGAAAGCACACTCAGAACTGAAGGAAAAAAAAAAAAAAAAAAAAATTTTTCAGCAGACTTCTTTTTTCTCTCCTTTCTCTGCCAATTAATTTAACCCTTTGTGGGCCGGTCAAACTGTTATGGTTCTCAATGGCAAGAGAACATAGCCCAGCATACATAGGAACTAGCTCTTGGAAGGATGGAAACTTAAACTGACCATGAACTAAACCTGTCGCACAACTAACAGTAGCCGGGTAGCGTAGCCTGCGTTTTATCCCTAGACGCCCAGCGCCGGCCGGAGGACTAACTAATCCTGGCAGAGGAAAATATAGTCCTGGCTCACCTCTAGAGAAATTTCCCCGAAAGGCAGACAGAGGCCCCCACATATATTGGCGGTGATTTAAGATGAAAATGACAAACGTAGTATGAAAATAGGTTTAGCAAAATCGAGGTCCGCTTACTAGATAGCAAGAAGACAGAAAGGGTACTTTCATGGTCAGCTGAAAACCCTATCAATACACCATCCTGAAATTACTTTAAGACTCTAGTATTAACTCATAACATCAGAGTGGCAATTTCAGATCACAAGAGCTTTCCAGACACAGAAACGAAACTGCAGCTGTGAACTGGAACAAAATGCAAAAAACAAACAAGGACAAGAGTCCGACTTAGCTGGAAGTTGTCTGGTAGCAGGAACATGCACAGAAAGGCTTCTGATTACAATGTTGACCGGCATGGAAGTGACAGAGGAGCAAGGTTAAATAGCGACTCCCACATCCTGATGGGAACAGGTGAACAGAGGGGATGATGCACACAAGTTCAATTCCACCAGTGGCCACCGGGGGAGCCCAAAATCCAATTTCACAACAGTACAGCACAATTACAAAGCACTATCTGTAGTCTTATCATTATTGCCCCGCTCACCAAATCGGACCCAGCCCACCAAATCGGACCAGAGTGCCCCCGCTTGCCAAATCGGACCCAGAGTGCCCCCGCCCGCCAAATCGGACCCAGAGTGGCGCCGCCCGTCAAGTCGGACCCAGAGTGGCGCCGCCCGCCAAATCGGACCCAGAGTGGCGCCGCCCGCCAAATCGGACCCAGAGTGGCGCCGCCCGCCAAAGCGGACCCAGAGTGGCGCCGCCCACCAAAGCGGACCCAGAGTGGCGCCGCCCGCCAAATCGGACCCAGAGTGGCGCCGCCCGCCAAATCGGACCCAGAGTGGCGCCGCCCGCCAAATCGGACCCAGAGTGGCGCCGCCCGCCAAATCGGACCCAGAGTGGCGCCGCCCGCCAAATCGGACCCAGAGTGGCGCCGCCCGCCAAATAGGACCCAGAGTGGCGCCGCCCACCAAATCGGACCCAGAGAGGCGCCGCCCGCCAAATCGGACCCAGAGTGGCGCCGCCCGCAAAATCGGACCCAGAGTGGCGCCGCCCGCAAAATCGGACCCAGAGTGACCCGGGCCACCAAATCGGACCCAGAGTGACCCGGGCCGCCAAATCGGACCCAGAGTGACCCGGGCCGCCAAATCGGACCCAGAGTGGCGCCGCCTGCCAAATCGGACCCAGAGTGGCACCGCCCGCCAAATCGGACCCAGAGTGGCGCCGCCCGCCAAATCGGACCCAGAGTGGCGCCGCCCGCCAAATCGGACCCAGAGTGGCGCCGCCCGCCAAATCGGACCCAGAGTGGCGCCGCCCGCCAAATCGGACCCAGAGTGGCGCCGCCCGCCAAATCGGACCCAGAGTGGCGCCGCCCGCCAAATCGGACCCAGAGTGACCCGGGCCGCCAAATCGGACCCAGAGTGGCGCCGCCCGCCAAATCGGACCCAGAGTGGCGCCACCCGCCAAATTGGACCCAGAGTGGCGCCGCCCGCCAAATCGGACCCAGAGTGACCCGGCCCGCCAAATCGGACCCAGAGTGACCCGGCCCGCCAAATCGGACCCAGAGTGACCCGGCCCGCCAAATCGGACCCAGAGTGACCCGGCCCGCCAAATCGGACCCAGAGTGACCCGGCCCGCCAAATCGGACCCAGAGTGACCCGGCCCGCCAAATCGGACCCAGAGTGACCCGGCCCGCCAAATCGGACCCAGAGTGACCCGGCCCACCAAATCGGACCCAGAGTGACCCGGGCCCACCAAATCGGACCCAGAGTGGCGCCGCCCGCCAAATCGGACCCAGAGTGGCGCCGCCCGCCAAATCGGACCCAGAGTGGCGCCGCCCGCCAAATCGGACCCGGACTGGTGCCGCCCGCCAAATCGGACCCGGACTGGTGCCGCCCGCCAAATCGGACCCGGACTGGGGCCGCTCGCCAAATCGGAACCGGAGTGGCGCCGCCCGCCAAATCGGACCCGGAGTGGTGCCGTCCGCCAAATTCGACCCGGAGTGGCGCCGCCCGCCAAATCAGACCCGGAGTGGCGCCGCCCGCCAAATCGGACCCGGAGTGGCGCCGCCTGCCAAATCGGACCCAGAGTGGCGCTGAACGCCAAATCGGACCAGAGTGGCGCCGCCCGCCAAATCGGACCCAGAGTGACCCGGGCCACCAACTCGGACCCAGAGTGACCCGGGCCACCAAATCGGACCCAGAGTGACCCGGGCCACCAAATCGGACCCAGAGTGACCCGGGCCACCAAATCGGACCCAGAGTGACCCGGGCCACCAAATCGGACCCAGAGTGACCCGGGCCACCAAATCGGACCCAGAGTGACCCGGGCCACCAAATCGGACCCAGAGTGACCCGGGCCACCAAATCGGACCCAGAGTGACCCGGGCCACCAAATCGGACCCAGAGTGACCCGGGCCACCAAATCGGACCCAGAGTGACCCGGGCCACCAAATCGGACCCAGAGTGACCCGGGCCACCAAATCGGACCCAGAGTGACCCGGGCCACCAAATCGGACCCAGAATGACCCGGGCCACCAAATCGGACCCAGAGTGACCCGGGAAACCAAATCGGACCCAGAGTGACCCGGGCCACCAAATCGGACCCAGAGTGACCCGGGCCACCAAATCGGACCCGGAGTGGCGCCGCCCGCCAAATCGGACCCGGAGTGGCGCCGCCCGCCAAATCGGACCCGGAGTGGCGCCGCCCGCCAAATAGGACCCGGAGTGGCGCCGCCCGCCAAATCGGACCCGGAGTGGCGCCGCCCGCCAAATCGGACCCGGAATGGCGCCGCCCGCCAAATCGGACCCGGAGTGGCGCCGCCCGCCAAATCGAACCCGGAGTGGCGCCGCCTGCCAAATCGGACCCGGAGTGGCACCGCCCGCCAGAGTTGTGCCGCCCGCCAAATCGGACCCGGAGTGGCGCCGCTCACCAAATCGGACCCGGAGTAGCGCTGCCCGCCAAATCGGACCCGGAGTGGCGCCGTCCGCCCAATCGGACCCAGAGTGGCTACAACTACCAAAACAGCGCCTGAGGGGCACCCAAGTGTGAAAGTCTTGCTGAGGCGACCCGGGCACCATTCCAAAGCACTATCTGTAGTTCCTTCAGGAAATACCCATCTAGTTATTATTATTATTCAGTCCGCACGTAATGCGGCCCGAACCGCTAAACTCACAGACTCCAGTGACGTGTCATTTCGAAGCCAGCGTTCCTGAGAGGTGTGCTAAGTATTTTTCGTGTCGATCGGATTTGTAGTTTTGGCGCAATTTGCGTTTGAAAAAAGTGTCTCAATGCATTTCAATAGGGAAATTTTCCAATACGTTTATAATGGGCCTGATTTCTGAGGCAATTTCTAAAAATAACTGTCACCTGGCTGATTACCTCATTGATATGCGCAGTGAGACCCAGTTACTATGCCAACGCCTATAAACTCTACATCAGCCCACCAGGTCACAAGTTTTGTCAGATAATATCAGCTCTTAAAGTGACAGTACAGCACAATTACAAAGCACTATCTGTAGTCTTATCATTATTGCCCCGCTCACCAAATCGGACCCAGCCAACCAAATCGGACCAGAGTGCCCCCGCTTGCCAAATCGGACCCAGAGTGCCCCCGCCCGCCAAATCGGACCCAGAGTGGCGCCGCCCGTCAAGTCGGACCCAGAGTGGCGCCGCCCGCCAAATCGGACCCAGAGTGGCGCCGCCCGCCAAATCGGACCCAGAGTGGCGCCGCCCGCCAAATCGGACCCAGAGTGGCACCGCCCGCCAGAGTGGCGCCGCCCGCCAAATCGGACCCGGAGTGGCGCCGCCCGCCAAATCGGACCCGGAGTGGCGCCGCCCGCCAAATCGGACCCGGAGTGGCGCCGCCCGCCAAATCGGACCCGGAGTGGCGCCGCCCGCCAAATCGGATTCAGAGTGGCGCCGCCCACCAAATCGGACCCAGAGTGGCGCCGCCCGCCAAATCGGACCCAGAGAGGCGCCGCCCGCCAAATCGGACCCAGAGTGGCGCCGCCCGCCAGAGTGGCGCCGCCCGCCAAATCGGACCCGGAGTGGCGCCGCCCGCCAAATCGGACCCAGAGTGGCGCCGCCCGCCAAATCGGACCCAGAGTGGCGCCGCCCGCCAAATCGGACCCAGAGTAGTGCCGGCCGCCAAATCGGACCCAGAGTGGCGCCGGCCGCCAAATCGGACCCAGAGTGGCGCCGGCCGCCAAATCGGACCCAGAGTGGCGCCGGCCGCCAAATCGGACCTAGAGTGGCGCCGGCCGCCAAATCGGACCCAGAGTGGCGCCGCCCGCCAAATCGGACCCAGAGTGGCGCCGCCCGCCAAATCGGACCCAGAGTGGCGCCGCCCGCCAAATCGGACCCAGAGTGGCGCCGCCCGCCAAATCGGACCCAGAGTGGCGCCGTCCGCCAAATCGGACCCAGAGTGGCGCCGCCCGCCAAATCGGACCCAGAGTGGCGCCGCCCGCCAAATCGGACCCAGAGAGGCGCCGCCCGCCAAATCGGACCCAGAGTGGCGCCGCCCGCCAGAGTGGCGCCGCCCGCCAAATCGGACCCGGAGTGGCGCCGCCCGCCAAATCGGACCCGGAGTGGCGCCGCCCGCCAAATCGGACCCGGAGTGGCGCCGCCCGCCAAATCGGACCCGGAGTGGCGCCGCCCGCCAAATCGGACCCAGAGTGGCGCCGCCCGCCAAATCGGACCCAGAGTGGCGCCGCCCGCCAAATCGGACCCAGAGTGGCGCCGCCCGCCAAATCGGACCCAGAGTGGCGCCGCCCGCCAAATCGGACCCAGAGTGGCGCCGCCCGCCAAATCGGACCCAGAGTGGCGCCGCCCGCCAAATCGGACCCAGAGTGGCGCCGACCGCCAAATCGGACCCAGAGTGGCGCCGCCCGCCAAATCGGACCCAGAGTGGCGCCGCCCGCCAAATCGGACCCAGAGTGGCGCCGCCCCCCAAATCGGACCCAGAGTGGCCTCAACCCTGAGGGGCTACAACTACCAAACCAGCGCCTGAGGGGCACCCAAGTGTGAAAGTCTTGCAGGGGCAACCCGGGCACCATTCCAAAGCACTATCTGTAGTTCCTTCAGGAAATACCCATCTATTTCTCTCTGTTATCAGCCATTCCCCTGTCCTGCTGTCAGTCTATTCTCCCTGTTATCAGCCATTCTCCCATCCTGCTGTCAGTCTTTTTCTCTGTTATCAGCCATTCCCCTGTCCTGCTGTCAGTCTATTTCTCTCTGTTATCAGCCATTCCCCTGTCCTGCTGTCAGTCTATTTCTCTCTGTTATCAGCCATTCCCCGTCCTGCTGTCAGTCTATTTCTCTCTGTTATCAGCCATTCCCCTGTCCTGCTGTCAGTCTATTGTCTCTGTTATCAGCCATTCCCTTGTCCTGCTGTCAGTCTATTCTCTCTGTTATCAGCCATTCCCTTATCCTGCTGTCAGTCAGAGTGACCCGGGCCACCAAATCGGACCCAGAGTGACCCGGGCCACCAAATCGGACCCAGAGAGACCCGGGCCTCTAAATCGGACACAGAGTGACCCGGGCCACTAAATCGGACCCAGAGTGACCCGGCCCACCAAATCGGACCCAGAGTGACCCGGCCCACCAAATCGGACCCAGAGTGACCCGGGCCACTAAATCGGACCCAGAGTGACCCGGCCCACCAAATCGGACCCAGAGTGACCCGGCCCACCAAATCGGACCCAGAGTGACCCGGGCCACCAAATCGGACCCAGAGTGACCCGGGCCACCAAATCGGACCCAGAGTGACCCGGGCCACCAAATCGGACCCAGAGTGACCCGGGCCACCAAATCGGACCCAGAGTGACCCGGGCCACCAAATCGGACCCAGAGTGACCCGGGCCACCAAATCGGACCCAGAGTGACCCGGGCCACCAAATCGGACCCAGAGGGACCCGGCCCACCAAATCGGACCCAGAGTGACACGGCCCACCAAATCGGACCCAGAGAGACCCTGGCCACCAAATCGGACCCAGAGTGACCCGGGCCACCAAATCGGACCCAGAGTGACCCGGCCCACCAAATCGGACCCAGAGTGACCCGGGCCACCAAATCGGACCCAGAGTGACCCGGGCCACCAAATCGGACCCAGAGTGACCCGGGCCATCAAATCGGACCCAGAGTGACCCGGGCCACCAAATCGGACGGAGAGTGACCCGGGCCACCAAATCGGACGGAGAGTGACCCGGGCCACCAAATCGGACGGAGAGTGACCCGGCCCACCAAATCGGACCCAGAGGGACCCGGGCCACCAAATCGGACCCAGAGTGACCCGGCCCACCAAATCAGACCCAGAGTGACCCGGGCCACCAAATCGGACCCAGAGTGACCCGGGCCACCAAATCGGACCCAGAGTGACCCGGGCCTCCAAATCGGACCCAGAGTGACCCGGCCCACCAAATCGGACCCAGAGTGACCCGGCCCACCAAATCGGAACCAGAGTGACCCGGCCCACCAAATCGGACCCAGAGTGACCCGGCCCACCAAATCAGACCCAGAGTGACCCGGCCCACCAAATCGGACCCAGAGTGACCCGGCCCACCAAATCGGACCCAGAGTGACCCGGGCCACCAAATCGGACCCAGAGTGACCCGGGCCACCAAATCGGACCCAGAGTGACCCGGCCCACCAAATCGGACCCAGAGTGACCCGGCCCACCAAATCGGACCCAGAGTGGCCTCAACCCTGAGGGGCTACAACTACCAAACCAGCGCCTGAGGGGCACCCAAGTGTGAAAGTCTTGCAGGGGCAGCCCGGGCACCATTCCAAAGCACTATCTGTAGTTCCTTCAGGAACTCTTTTATTTATAAAAAATACAAAACACAAACAAAAACAGAAATACACAACATATCTTACAAAAATAAAACCAGCATTTAAGAAGTCTTTTTTCCCACGCCTCTTAGAGTCTCTTAACTTCGCAGCTTTAGGAAACCCCCAGCAGGAAAATCATCACATCCATTTTTCCTAACCAATAGACAAATATAAAGTAAAGAAAAACTCATTCGCACATACACTCACACATACACTCACACTCCCCACTATTTAATTACATATATACATATAAAACTAGAAAAGAAAATCTGGCCCATGCTGCCCAAAAAAGAAAAGAAAAGGCCAACCTAGCTATACAAACTTAACACTCTATAACACTCTAAACACAGCAATTACCACAACTCTTTTTTTTTTTTTTTTACTTTTTTTTATATTTTTTTATTTTTATATATATTTATTTTTTATTTTTTTATTTATTTTATTTTTTTCCCTCCACCCACACTGCCACCACGGGTCCATGCAAGTTCATGCCCTCTGAAAAATACACCACACTTTTTTCCTCCGGGTCCATGAAAGTTTCCATGCCCTTATATTGTTTCCAGGGTCCATATGCCCTTATGCAACCCCCCAACAAACACCCCCCACCCAACCTAAACTACACCCCCCACAACATACTAACTATACATACCACAAGATAAAATACAGACATACAAAAATTTTATTTACAGATCATAACTTTACTAACACAACATCAAAATACCACAATACCAAACCAACAGCTTTTAACCTGTAAGGCCCAAGTTCGGCACCTTCAAGCCCGATATCCATTAATTCTACCAGAAACAAAACAAAAAGGCTAAGCGTGCCACACATCAGCCCACCACCAGGGAATAGGAGTCTGAAGAGGCCCTGACCCTAACACCAACACAAACACCCTGTCCCTACTCAACTAAAACTGTCCCTCAAAAAGCTGACCCTATCTGTCCCTTCATGCCCCTACCTATCCCTACTCTACCTAACTTAACAATACTAACTATCTACCTATCCCTAGACTGTCCCTCCCTGTCCCTATCTATCCCTATATAACTGTCCCTCAACACCCCACACCACCTTATCTTTCCCTCTCCCAGTCACACAACCAATCTGTCCCTAGAGTAAAAAGAGAAACCCCTCCAAAAGTGAAGAGGCCCTCTTCCCACCCAGCCTCCCAAACACCTAGGAAGCCCCTAATCACTCAACCAAGCTTTCCCTCGGGTACGTATTAAAAGGAGAGACCCCTCCAAAGCCAAGAGGCCCTCCTCGCACCCAGCCTCCCGAACTCCAAAGAGCGCACCTTACCCAGGTCACCCAAGATGTTACTAACCACCTCATCCCGGGGGAGGGTTTTATGCTGCATTGAAACTAGGCACCGTGCATTCCAGGTGTAGAACCTAACAACTACACTAACTAGGAATAAAGTGCCCCGATCTCGGCCACCAAGGGATCTGAATGCCCCATAAGCCCACTCCGGATAGGAAAGGGATGCCAGCCTAGGCCAGCCTATGGAAGCACCCACCCGGTTATAGACCCCTGCATTAAAGGGACACTGAAGGAGGAAGTGCTCCATGCTTTCCAGCATGTCGCCACACTCTTCACGGGGACAACCCCGATCATCAGAGTTCCTGTACTTCAGATTGTCCCTCACATACAGCCTCCCGTGGAAGCAGCGCCAGGTCAAGTCCCAAAACTTCGAGGGGATCCGTGAAGAATTTAACAACCCGAGCCCCCCCTCCAGATCCCGGCCTGGGCAATCTCTGAGCACCAGGGGCTTCTGGAAATGGGTCAACAGGACCCTACTGTCAAGGGATTTCCTCGACATGGTCCTGATTTCCCACATTCCCAGACCCCACCGGCGGATCACCTTCAGAGCCGGGGTAGCATAAGCCGGGAGATGTCCATGTGGTGTTCGTAGGTCCTTCACCTGCCCTCCTGTCTCCCATTCCTGGAAGAAAGGCCGAAACCATCCCCTGCAGGAGAATACCCACGGAGGAGCCCTCTCTGTCCAGAGGTTGGCAATGTTGGTCTTAAGAAAGGTGTTCACTAAGAACACCACTGGGTTGACCATACCCAACCCACCTAGTCTCCTCGTGCGGTACGTGACCTCCCTCTTGATTAGGTTAAGCCTGTTCCCCCATAACAGTTGGAAGAACAGGCTATAGACCCGCGTCCAGAGAGATTCTGGCAAGATGCAGACGCTGCCCAAGTAAATTAACAAAGGAAGCAAATAACCCTTGGCCAGGCTGACCCTTTCCCTCAGGGTTAAAGACCAACCCTTCCACTGGTCCACCTTCTGGGCGGCAATCTTGAGCCTGCCTTCCCAATTTTGTTGGGGATAGTCCCCTGGGCCAAAATTGATGCCTAAGATCTTAGCGGAGGACTGGGGCCCTGGAAGGGTGTCCGGGAGATCAAAACTTGGATCTCCCCCTCCCAGCCAGAGACTCTCGCACTTTTCCCGGTTGATCATGGACCCGGATGCCTCCGAGTAGCGCACGACCTCAGACATGACACAATCCGCCTCCTCTCTCGAGGATACAAAAAGGGAGACGTCGTCGGCGTACGCCACCACCCTCAGAGTGGCCCCCGGCTCCGCCCGGTCCATCCCGACTCCCACCAACGGTCCACGATCTACCCTCCTTAAGAAGGGATCGATCGCGAACACGTATAAGAGTGGGCTCAGAGGACAGCCCTGACGGACCCCGGAGCTCACCTCAAAAGAGTGACCAACCCAACCGTTCACGAGCGGGAAAGTCTCAGCCCCTTCATACAAGGTCTTTAACCAATTTACAAACCTCCCCGGCAGACCATACCTCAGAAGGACAGACCAGAGGTACTCATGATCCACCCGGTCAAAAGCCTTTGCCTGGTCTAAGGACAGCAAGTACCCCTTCCAGCGACCTGCAATGCCCTGCTCCACTGCCTCTCGGACACCGAGCACAGCACTAAAAGTACTGCGGCCTGGAACAGAACAGTGCTGAGCCCCCGAAAGGAGCCGGGGTGCAAACTTCACCAGCCGATTAAACAACACCTTTGCCAGAATCTTTCGGTCCGTATCGAGGAGCGCTATGGGACGCCAATTCTCGATACGGGACGGGTCCTTACCCTTTGACAAGATAATCAGGGCTGACTTCCTCATTGAACTGGGAAGAGCACCCGAGGAGAGGCACTCATTAAACACCTCAGTCAAGAGGGGGACCAAGGAGTCCCTATAAGTCTTGTAAAACTCGGATGTTAAGCCATCCGGACCTGGCGATTTCTTGGGCCGGAGCCCATCAATGGCCAGTCTCACTTCCTCTTCCCTGATTACCTCGGCCAAAACATGAAGAGAGGGGTCATCTCCTGGCTCAGGAACAGTTTCAGCCAGGAAAGCCGACATCCCATCTCGATCCAGATCCCTCTTCCTCAAGAGGCGTGAGTAAAAGGACCTGACCACCTCCAGGATCCCTGATTTGGATCTGTTCAGGGAACCCGTACTGTCGATCAGTCCTGTCACCACCTTACAATTCACTGACATCTTACAGTTTCTGTAAGGGTCGGGCGAGCGGTACTTCCCGAAATCCCTCTCAAAAACCAAAGATGCGTGCCTATCATACTGACACCCCTTGAGTAAAGATTTCACTCTGGAGATTTCCTCTCGGTCACCTCCAGTCGAGACGAGCTGCTCGAGTTTCCTCCTCAGGTCTTGATACAAGCGATGCCTGTTCAGACTTCTGAGGCTCGAGAGCTGACGGAAGAACCCCGCCACCCTTTTCTTGAAGATCTCCCACCACTCAGACTTAGTACTACAGAGATCCAAAAGCGGTACCTGGCTCTGAAGAAAAGCCTCAAAGGATTGTCTCACCTCCGCCTCTTCCAGAAGGGATGAATTCAGCTTCCACAGCCCTCTTCCCATCCGGGGGGTCTCTGTAACATTCAGAGAAAAGAAAATTAAACAGTGATCGGAGAACTCCACCTCAACGGCGGACACTGCAGAAAAGATGGCGTCCTCCTTCAAAAGAAACCTGTCTATTCTAGACCTACCGCTACCTCTATGAAAGGTGAAACCCTCGTGACCTGGGGTGTGCCGTATGTGGACATCCACCAGGCGAGCTTCACTAGCTAGACTATTTAGGGCTATGCTATCATAAGCCAGGCGGCCTCCGGGACCTCCCCTATCACGGGATCTCGTAATGGTGTTGAAATCCCCACCGAAGACCACCTGCCGGCTCGTAAAAAGAAAGGGCTTGATCTTCATGAAGAGACATTTACGGTCCCACTTAGACTGTGGGCCGTAGATGTTTATGAGCCGAAGCTCCTGTCCCCTCATGAAGACGTCTAAGACCAGGCACCTCCCCATTTCTATCTCAATAACCCGTCGGCATTCCACCTCAGCGGTCTTAAAAAGGACCGCCACCCCGCTATACGGCTCGGCCGCAAGAGACCAGTATGAGGGCCCACACCTCCACTCCTTTTTTGCCTTGTGGATGACCCCCATGTCCGTTAGTCTGGTCTCCTGCAAAAACAAAATTTCAGCCTCAAATCGGGTGAAAAAATCAAAGGCCGCAAATCTAGCCGCATCAGACTTTATGCTGGCGACATTAATCGACGCCAGAGTCAACGGGGTGAGTTCAGCCATCATGGGTGATTAAGTTAGACAGCCTTCTTCTTCCCCACCCCATCCTCTTTACTTTTCCCCCCCGAAGAAGGGACTGGATCGGACATATTCTTCCTCTTTAAAGAGGATGAGGTATCCATTTTATTGGTATCCTCGCCTCTGGGTTCTGGGTCAGTCCCCCCCCCAGAGGAAACAACGTCCCCCGGAGGACAGACTGCGCCGCCCCCCGAAAGCCCCCCAGGTGCCGCCCCCGGCCCCTCACCCTCGACCTCCGGCTCAGCAGAGTCCTCAAGGGCTTGGAACCGGTTGGAGAGGGCAATCAGAGGGGAGCCGGCGAGCCCTTCCGTTGGCACACCCACGGTCAGGGGAGGGGGCGAAGGACCAGAAGGCTTAACAACCTTCCTTTTCTTCTTCCCCCTTTTTTTGGTACGGTTTGCGTTACCACCCTGTTCTAATGTCGGCTGATCCGTGACCTCCTCATCCACACTTTCATACTGGGAGGAGTTGTCGGAGTCAGCCCTGTTGTCCTCCCTCTCCATCCTCCTGATCTCCTCGCACACTTCCGCCTCCCCCGGGGCCTCAGCGACAACAGCCGATGCCTCAGAGGGGGGAGCAGACATTACCCCAGTTGCCTGAGGCTCTCCCTGCCCCCCACCCCCGCGGCGCCTTTCCTGCCTCCTTTGGTAGGCAGGATTCCGGGCTCTGTCTTTCCTCACTGGCCCCTCAGCCCCTTCCCCGCCACCACCGCCTACCACGGCAGAGGTTGGACCGCCAGAGGTTTCCCCCCCATGGCCTCCCCCCACCCGGCCAGCAGCAGAATTGGAGAAAGAGCGAGGGCAGCGGCTGTACGGGTGACCTAGATCACCACACAGGTTACACCGAATATCCTTACAGGATGCAGCGAGATGGCCTACCCCGCCACACAAGGCACATTTCTGCACCTTGCAGCTTGCGCTGAAGTGGCGGGGATCACCGCACCTGTGACAGACCTTCGGCTGCCCCTGGTAGAAGATCAGGATCCGGTCCCTTCCAATGAACGCCGAGGAAGGGATGTGGGTGACAGTACCCCCTGAGACCTTCAACTTCATCATGAAGGTCCAGCCCCCTGACCAAATGCCAAATTCGTCCAGATTTTTTTTAGGGACGTCCGTGACTTCCCCATAGCGGGAAAGCCACGTCAGGATGTCAACACCAGAGAGTGACTCGTTACATGTTACAACGGTCACCCTCTTCACGCCATTTTGGCGAGACACCGCTTGTACAGCGAAGTCTCGCCAGCCGGGTTCCCCCTTCACCAGCTCGTAATTTGACCAGAAGAGCTCAAGCCCCTCTGGCCGCACGAAACTGATGTCAAAGAAGAGGGTGGCCGCAGGATGAATCAGGGCAAAGATGTCAACTACCCCAAAGCCCATCTTCAGGAGGAGCTCCACCACCCTACTCCTGGGTGGGCAAGCTTCACTGCCCCTCCAGCGAAGACGGACTACATTCCTCCTCGCCACCCCCTGCCCGGCTGTCGGGAGGGACCATACGGTTTCCCCCTCCCTTCTATCTTGGAAGGCGGCCAGGCCATGTCTCTCCAGCCAGAAAGACAGGTCCACCTCTCTTCCCTCTACCTGGATCGACCGCTCTCCGTTTTTTAGGGCTTCCAGAAAACGGCGCTGCAAAACGCTGTCCCCGGAACCCAGAGGCGAGGAGACTCCCCGAGCCCCCCGTGAACCCCCTGGAGCCCCAGCCACCACCCTCGCAAAAGAAAGGGGGAGGGGAGCGACTGGGGGGGCAGATGGACCAGCCTCCCCCCCACCCCCCGCACCGCCTACATCCATACCATCATCCGCACCACCATCCGTACCACTATCCACACCCGCAACATTTGTGACACCACTCGTACCCACCCCCACTTCCTCAACACACAGCACACCATCTATACCGTCATTTATATCCCCAGTCGCCGCGGCCACATTCACCTCAGTATTATTTTTATTATTATTATTAACAGTATGTTTTTTTTTCTCTTTAACTTTCCCTCCTGCTGGGGGCCCCTGCTGCATGCTTCCTGGTGCAGCTTTACTGTTTATTTTTGTCAGGGGTGCCGCTGCCCCTTTAAGGCCCGTAGAGCAGAGCTGAACAGTCATTCCGCTCTGCCCAAGCTCAGGAGCAGCAGCACCTCCCGAGCCCTCTGCAGCGACCTTTTTTTTTTCTTTGTTATCCGGAGCAGGGCCGGACTCTGCCTCCGGACCCTGCTCCACACCGGGACTACGGGCAGCCATAACTTCAGGCACCGGAGCCCCCGCACCACCAGATGACGGTAAGTGGGCAGGGGACCCCGGCACCCCCTTGCCGGCCTTAACTGCCGCAGCACTGTTATTTTTTTGAGTGGGCGGAGCCACTCGCGGCCGACCCGCCGAGGCCACGCCCCCTCCGCTGGACACAGCACCAGTAGGCGGGGCCGCAGCCGCACAGGCCACGCCCCCTCCACCGGACGCGTTCACAGCGGGGGGTCCCGCGATCACAGCGGGGGGTCCCGCGATCACAGCGGGGGGTCCCGCGACCACCGAGGCTGCGCCCCCCCCGCCGGCAACCACAGAGGCGGGTGGGACAGCAGCCGAGGAGGGCACACCCCCCCCGCATGCCACAACCACAGCGGGCCGGGCAACACTCGGGGAGGCCACGCCCCCCTCACAGGCCCCAGGCACAGGCATGGAGGGGACAACTGGGGCCGCAGCTGGGGAAGCCACGCCCCCCGACGCCACCCGCACTGGAGACCCCGGGGTACGCCCAGGGCCCCCCACGGTACTGACACCAAGGGGCATAGCTCCCGCACCAGCCGCCACCACCGCTGAACCCCTCAGCACAGGCCACTCCCCCTCGGCGTCCAGTGGCGGCGGGGCCCCCGGCACGGACCCATCACTGGCTCCGCGCACGGGGGTCCCCGACCTGGCCACGGACACCGGCAGGGGAGCGACCAGCACCTTGCACTGTGTCTTAGCTTTAAACGCGCCCTTTCCTGATCCCCGGGCCCCCGAAAAAGATCCAGCCTTATGAGCGGATCCGCATGTGGGGGACCCGGACACCCCAGCTCTCGCCGCCGGAGATGCGGCCCCGGCAGACTGCACACCAGGTGCCGGGCCAGCCCCCCCTGCCACAGGGGACTTGGCCCGAGCACCTCCACCACAAACACTACCACCGGCACCGCACTCCATATCACTGCCCGAATCAGAACTACCACCACCAGGCATGGCACTCCGATCCGGGCAGACTTTCCTCTCCCCGCTCCCTCGCTGCGGACCCACAACAGGGCCCGAGCCGGGGTGGGTAGCGGGTTCCGCACAACGGGACAGGGGAACCCCGGAAAGGGGTACGTAGACCAATTTCTCTACAACGGACTCCTTTTTCGCCTTCTTCCGTTTTTTCCCCCTCCCGGTTGCCCCATCCTCGCAGACCTCGTCCCCAAACAACAGCTCGCCAAACCGTGCTGGGGACTCGATCTGCCGCACTTGCTGCAGGATGAGGCAGCCCCCCTGACTGCTGGTACCACCACCTTCCTCCCCCTCGCTCCCGCTTTCCTCCGAGTTACTGGAGTCCGACGGGAGGGCCACTTGCTCAGGGGCTATCCCGCTATACGATACCTGGGTGCTGTTACTCCCCAGGCCTTCAGGTGGATATGGCGCAGATGGACCGCCATCTTCCTCCTCCTCCTCCTCTTTCTCCACCTGGTAGGGGTCTCCTGACCCCTCAGGAGACCCACCGGTCATGGCCCTAAACCGGTCTTCGTTGCGCAATTTCTCCTCGAAGGGGCCGCTTCCCGCCAGGATCTCCGCTCTACGCTGTTCCAGGGAGTTTATCGACCCCTTCAGCCTCTCCACCGTGGCGGAGACCTCAGCTCTTCTTGAGGCAGGGAGCCGGCACTTTGCAGTTGCCCTGGCTCCCTTCAACTCCTCCCGGAGTAGCCTCAGCTTCTTGGCGGCCTCCCCGTATTCGTAGAGGTGCGCGTGTATCCGGGAGCCGTAGTTGGTGATCGGCTCCCCTGCCACCTTAGAGCCCCATATCAGGGGGCCCACCGCCACACCTCTACTGGCCGCCTCTCCTCCTCCAGGAGGAGGAACCGCCACGGCCTCGGCCTTAGGGGCCCCGGTCCTCTGGGGCCTGCGGCCCCCCAAGCTCTTACTGTTTTTTCCCATGGCTTTCTGCTCCTGGGACTGGCTGGATAACACACGGGGCCTCCCGATGATTTGCAAGGCCTCCCACCCCCAGCCGGCTTGCATCGGGGGGTGGGAGCCAGGGGCTCAGCCCCGAAGCTCAGTCCCAGGAACAGTCCTTGCTTCCTGGGAAGGGGCAGGCAAAGAGTCCCAGATGAAAAAATCTCCCTTCCCAGGAGCTCCTTCCTCACAGCAGCCAACACCCAGACCCAGAGTGACTCCGCCTACCCGAACCGCTTCACTCACAGACTCCAGTGAGGTGTCATTTCGAAGCCAGCGTCCCCAAGAGGTGTGCTAAGTATTTTTTGTGTCGATCGGATTTGTAGTTTTGGCGCAATTTCCGTTTGAAAATGTTTTTTCCCCTCATTGTAATGCATTTCAATAGGGAAATTTTCCCATAGGTTATAATGGCCGGGTTTCTGAGGCAATTTGAAATGTACCTGCCACCTGCCACCTGGCTGATTAGCTCATTGATATGCGCAGTCAGGCCCAGTTACTATGCCAACGCCTGCGAACTGTACATGACCACACCAGAACAGTTTTGCCAGATATCAGCTCTTAAAGTGACAGCACAGCACAATTTCAAAGCACTATCTGTAGTCTTATTATTATTACAGTACACAGCGCAGAGCCCCGCAGTATACAGCGCAGAGCCCCGCAGTATACAGCGCAGAGCCGCGCAGTATACAGCGTGGAGCCGCGCAGCATACAGCACGGAGCCGCGCAGCATACAGCGCGGAGCCGCGCAGCACACAGCGCAGAGCCGCCCAGCACACAGCGCAGAGCCGCGCAGCACACAGCGCGGAGCCGCGCAGCATACAGCACAGAGCCGCGCAGTATACAGCGCAGAGCCCCGCAGTATACAGCGCAGAGCCGCGCAGTATACAGCGCAGAGCCGCGCATTATACAGCGCAGAGCCACGCAGCATACAGCGCGGAGCCGTGCAGCATACAGCGCGGAGCCGCGCAGTATACAGCGCAGAGCCCCGCAGTATACAGCGCAGAGCCGCGCATTATAAAGCGCAGAGCCACGCAGCATACAGCGCGGAGCCGTGCAGCATACAGCGCAGAGCCCCGCAGCATATATCGCAGAGCCGAGCAGCATACAGCGCAGAGCCGCGCAGCATACAGCACAGAGCCCCGCAGTATACAGCGCAGAGCCCCGCAGTATACAGCGCAGAGCCCCGCAGTATACAGCGCAGAGCCCCGCAGTATACAGCGCAGAGCCCCGCAGTATACAGCGCCCACCAAATCGGCCCCTGAGGGGCCCCACCCACCAAATCGGACCCAGAGTGGCTACAACTACCAAACCAGCGCCTGAGGGGCACCCAAGTGTGAAAGTCTTGCTGGGGCAACCCGGGCACCATTCCAAAGCACTATCTGTAGTTCCTTCAGGAAATACCCATCTATTTCTCTCTGTTATCAGCCATTCCACGTACTGCTGTCAGTCTATTTCTCTCTGTTATCAGCCATTCCCCTGTCCTGCTGTCAGTCTATTCTCTCTGTTATCAGCCATTCCCCGTCCTGCTGTCAGTCTATTCTCTCTGTTATCAGCCATTCCCCTGTCCTGCTGTCAGTCTATTCTCTCTGTTATCAGCCATTCCCCGTCCTGCTGTCAGTCTATTTCTCTCTGTTATCAGCCATTCCCTGTACTGCTGTCAGTCTATTTCTCTCTGTTATCAGCCATTCCCCTGTCCTGCTGTCAGTCTATTCTGTCTGTTATCAGCCATTCCCCGTCCTGCTGTCAGTCTATTCTCTCTGTTATCAGCCATTCCCCTGTCCTGCTGTCAGTCTATTCTCTCTGTTATCAGCCATTCCCCGTCCTGCTCAGTCTATTTCTCTCTGTTATCAGCCATTCCCCGTACTGCTGTCAGTCTATTTTTCTCTGTTATCAGCCATTCCCCTGTCCTGCTGTCAGTCTATTCTTTCTGTTATCAGCCATTCCCCGTCCTGCTGTCAGTCTATTTCTCTCTGTTATCAGCAATTCCCCTGTCATGCTGTCAGTCTATTCTCTCTGTTATCAGCCATTCCCTTGTCCTGCTGTCAGTCTATTCTCTGTTATCAGCCATTCCCTTATCCTGCTGTCAGTCAGAGTGACCCGGCCCACCAAATCGGACTCAGAGTGACCCGGCCCACCAAATCGGACCCAGAGTGACCCGGGCCACCAAATCGGACCCAGAGTGACCCGGGCCACCAAATCGGACCCAGAGTGACCCGGGCCAACAAATCGGACCCAGAGTGACCCGGGCCACCAAATCGGACCCAGAGTGACCCGGCCCACCAAATCGGACCCAGAGTGACCCGGCCCACCAAATCGGACCCAGAGTGACCCGGCCCACCAAATCGGACCCAGAGTGGCCTCAACCCTGAGGGGCTACAACTACCAAACCAGCGCCTGAGGGGCACCCAAGTGTGAAAGTCTTGCAGGGGCAGCCCGGGCACCATTCCAAAGCACTATCTGTAGTTCCTTCAGGAAATACCCATCTAGTTCTTATTATTATTCAGTCCGCACGTAATGCGGCCCGAACCGCTTCACTCACAGACTCCAGTGAGGTGTCATTTCGAAGCCAGCGTCCCCAAGAGGTGTGCTAAGTATTTTTTGTGTCGATCGGATTTGTAGTTTTGGCGCAATTTGCGTTTGAAAATGTTTTTTCCCCTCATTGTAATGCATTTCAATAGGGAAATTTTCCCATAGGTTATAATGGCCGGGTTTCTGAGGCAATTTGAAATGTACCTGCCACCTGCCACCTGGCTGATTAGCTCATTGATATGCGCAGTCAGGCCCAGTTACTATGCCAACGCCTGCGAACTGTCCATGACCACACCAGAACAGTTTTGCCAGATACTATCAGCTCTTAAAGTGACAGCACAGCACAATTTCAAAGCACTATCTGTAGTCTTATTATTATTACAGTACACAGCGCAGAGCCCCGCAGTATACAGCGCAGAGCCCCGCAGTATACAGCGCAGAGCCGCGCAGTATACAGCACGGAGCCGCGCAGCATACACCGCGGAGCCGCGCAGCATACAGCGCGGAGCCGCGCAGCATACAGCGCGGAGCCGCGCAGCATACAGCGCGGAGCCGCGCAGCATACAGCGCGGAGCCGCGCAGCATACAGCGCAGAGCCCCGCAGCATACAGCGCAGAGCCGCGCAGTATACAGCGCAGAGCCACGCATTATACAGCGCAGAGCCACGCAGCATACAGCGCGGAGCCGCGCAGCATACAGCGCAGAGCCGCGCAGTATACAGCGCAGAGCCCCGCAGTATACAGCGCAGAGCCGCGCATTATAAAGCGCAGAGCCGCGCATTATAAAGCGCAGAGCCACGCAGCATACAGCGCGGAGCCGTGCAGCATACAGCGCAGAGCCCCGCAGCATACAGCGCAGAGCCGAGCAGCATACAGCGCAGAGCCGCGCAGCATACAGCGCAGAGCCGCGCAGCATACAGCGCAGAGCCCCGCAGTATACAGCGCAGAGCCCCGCAGTATACAGCGCAGAGCCCCGCAGTATACAGCGCAGAGCCCCGCAGTATACAGCGCCCACCAAATCAGCCCCTGAGGGGCCCCACCCACCAAGTCGGACCCAGAGTGGCTACAACTACCAAACCAGCGCCTGAGGGGCACCCAAGTGTGAAAGTCTTGCTGGGGCAACCCGGGCACCATTCCAAAGCACTATCTGTAGTTCCTTCAGGAAATACCCATCTATTTCTCTCTGTTATCAGCCATTCCACGTACTGCTGTCAGTCTATTTCTCTCTGTTATCAGCCATTCCCCTGTCCTGCTGTCAGTCTATTCTCTCTGTTATCAGCCATTCCCCGTCCTGCTGTCAGTCTATTCTCTCTGTTATCAGCCATTCCCCTGTCCTGCTGTCAGTCTATTCTCTCTGTTATCAGCCATTCCCCGTCCTGCTGTCAGTCTATTTCTCTCTGTTATCAGCCATTCCCCGTACTGCTGTCAGTCTATTTTTCTCTGTTATCAGCCATTCCCCTGTCCTGCTGTCAGTCTATTCTTTCTGTTATCAGCAATTCCCCTGTCATGCTGTCAGTCTATTCTCTCTGTTATCAGCCATTCCCTTGTCCTGCTGTCAGTCTATTCTCTGTTATCAGCCATTCCCTTATCCTGCTGTCAGTCAGAGTGACCCGGCCCACCAAATCGGACCCAGAGTGACCCGGCCCACCAAATCGGACCCAGAGTGACCCGGCCCACCAAATCGGACCCAGAGTGACCCGGCCCACCAAATCGGACCCAGAGTGACCCGGCCCACCAAATCGGACCCAGAGTGACCCGGCCCACCAAATCGGACCCAGAGTGGCCTCAACCCTGAGGGGCTACAACTACCAAACCAGCGCCTGAGGGGCACCCAAGTGTGAAAGTCTTGCAGGGGCAGCCCGGGCACCATTCCAAAGCACTATCTGTAGTTCCTTCAGGAAATTCCCATCTAGTTCTTATTATTATTCAGTCCGCACGTATTGCGGCCCGAACCGCTTCACTCACAGACTCCAGTGAGGTGTCATTTCGAAGCCAGCGTCCCCAAGAGGTGTGTTAAGTATTTTTTGTGTCGATCGGATTTGTAGTTTTGGCGCAATTTGCGTTTGAAAATGTTTTTTCCCCTCATTGTAATGCATTTCAATAGGGAAATTTTCCCATAGGTTATAATGGCCGGGTTTCTGAGGCAATTTGAAATGTACCTGCCACCTGCCACCTGGCTGATTAGCTCATTGATATGCGCAGTCAGGCCCAGTTACTATGCCAACGCCTGCGAACTGTACATGACCACACCAGAACAGTTTTGCCAGATAATATCAGCTCTTAAAGTGACAGCACAGCACAATTTCAAAGCACTATCTGTAGTCTTATTATTATTACAGTACACAGCGCAGAGCCCCGCAGTATACAGCGCAGAGCCCCGCAGTATACAGCGCAGAGCCGTGCAGTATACAGCGCGGAGCCGCGCAGTATACAGCACGGAGCCGCGCAGCATACACCGCGGAGCCGCGCAGCATACAGCGCGGAGCCGCGCAGCATACAGCGCAGAGCCACGCAGCATACAGCGCGGAGCCACGCAGCATACAGCACAGAGCCGCGCAGTATACAGCGCAGAGCCCCGCAGTATACAGCGCAGAGCCGCGCAGTATACAGCGCAGAGCCGCGCATTATACAGCGCAGAGCCACGCAGCATACAGCGCGGAGCCGCGCAGCATACAGCGCAGAGCCGCGCAGTATACAGCACAGAGCCCCGCAGTATACAGCGCAGAGCCGCGCATTATAAAGCGCAGAGCCACGCAGCATACAGCGCGGAGCCGTGCAGCATACAGCGCAGAGCCCCGCAGCATACAGCGCAGAGCCGAGCAGCATACAGCGCAGAGCCGCGCAGCATACAGCGCAGAGCCGCGCAGCATACAGCGCAGAGCCCCGCAGTATACAGCGCAGAGCCCCGCAGTATACAGCGCAGAGCCCCGCAGTATACAGCGCAGAGCCCCGCAGTATACAGCGCCCACCAAATCGGCCCCTGAGGGGCCCCACCCACCAAATCGGACCCAGAGTGGCTACAACTACCAAACCAGCGCCTGAGTGGCACCCAAGTGTGAAAGTCTTGCTGGGGCAACCCGGGCACCATTCCAAAGCACTATCTGTAGTTCCTTCAGGAAATACCCATCTATTTCTCTCTGTTATCAGCCATTCCACGTACTGCTGTCAGTCTATTTCTCTCTGTTATCAGCCATTCCCCTGTCCTGCTGTCAGTCTATTCTCTCTGTTATCAGCCATTCCCCTGTCCTGCTGTCAGTCTATTCTCTCTGTTATCAGCCATTCCCCGTCCTGCTGTCAGTCTATTTCTCTCTGTTATCAGCCATTCCCTGTACTGCTGTCAGTCTATTTCTCTCTGTTATCAGCCATTCCCCTGTCCTGCTGTCAGTCTATTCTGTCTGTTATCAGCCATTCCCCGTCCTGCTGTCAGTCTATTCTCTCTGTTATCAGCCATTCCCCTGTCCTGCTGTCAGTCTATTCTCTCTGTTATCAGCCATTCCCCGTCCTGCTGTCAGTCTATTTCTCTCTGTTATCAGCCATTCCCCGTACTGCTGTCAGTCTATTTTTCTCTGTTATCAGCCATTCCCCTGTCCTGCTGTCAGTCTATTCTTTCTGTTATCAGCCATTCCCGGTCCTGCTGTCAGTCTATTTCTCTCTGTTATCAGCCATTCCCTGTACAGCTGTCAGTCTATTTCTCTCTGTTATCAGCCATTCCCCTGTCCTGCTGTCAGTCTATTCTGTCTGTTATCAGCCATTCCCCGTCCTGCTGTCAGTCTATTCTCTCTGTTATCAGCTATTCCCCTGTCCTGCTGTCAGTCTATTCTCTCTGTTATCAGCCATTCCCCGTCCTGCTGTCAGTCTATTTCTCTCTGTTATCAGCCATTCCCCGTACTGCTGTCAGTCTATTTTTCTCTGTTATCAGCCATTCCCCTGTCCTGCTGTCAGTCTATTCTTTCTGTTATCAGCCATTCCCCGTCCTGCTGTCAGTCTATTTCTCTCTGTTATCAGCAATTCCCCTGTCATGCTGTCAGTCTATTTCTCTCTGTTATCAGCCATTCCCCTGTCCTGCTGTCAGTCTATTCTGTCTGTTATCAGCCATTCCCCGTCCTGCTGTCAGTCTATTCTCTCTGTTATCAGCCATTCCCCTGTCCTGCTGTCAGTCTATTCTCTCTGTTATCAGCCATTCCCCGTCCTGCTGTCAGTCTATTTCTCTCTGTTATCAGCCACTCCCCGTACTGCTGTCAGTCTATTTTTCTCTGTTATCAGCCATTCCCCTGTCCTGCTGTCAGTCTATTCTTTCTGTTATCAGCCATTCCCCGTCCTGCTGTCAGTCTATTTCTCTCTGTTATCAGCAATTCCCCTGTCATGCTGTCAGTCTATTCTCTCTGTTATCAGCCATTCCCTTGTCCTGCTGTCAGTCTATTCTCTGTTATCAGCCATTCCCTTATCCTGCTGTCAGTCAGAGTGACCCGGCCCACCAAATCGGACCCAGAGTGACCCGGCCCACCAAATCGGACCCAGAGTGACCCGGCCCACCAAATCGGACCCAGAGTGACCCGGCCCACCAAATCGGACCCAGAGTGACCCGGCCCACCAAATCGGACCCAGAGTGACCCGGCCCACCAAATCGGACCCAGAGTGGCCTCAACCCTGAGGGGCTACAACTACCAAACCAGCGCCTGAGGGGCACCCAAGTGTGAAAGTCTTGCAGGGGCAGCCCGGGCACCATTCCAAAGCACTATCTGTAGTTCCTTCAGGAAATACCCATCTAGTTCTTATTATTATTCAGTCCGCACGTAGTGCGGCCCGAACCGCTTCACTCACAGACTCCAGTGAGGTGTCATTTCGAAGCCAGCGTCCCCAAGAGGTGTGTTAAGTATTTTTTGTGTCGATCGGATTTGTAGTTTTGGCGCAATTTGCGTTTGAAAATGTTTTTTCCCCTCATTGTAATGCATTTCAATAGGGAAATTTTCCCATAGGTTATAATGGCCGGGTTTCTGAGGCAATTTGAAATGTACCTGCCACCTGCCACCTGGCTGATTAGCTCATTGATATGCGCAGTCAGGCCCAGTTACTATGCCAACGCCTGCGAACTGTACATGACCACACCAGAACAGTTTTGCCAGATAATATCAACTCTTAAAGTGACAGCACAGCACAATTTCAAAGCACTATCTGTAGTCTTATTATTATTACAGTACACAGCGCAGAGCCCCGCAGTATACAGCGCAGAGCCCCGCAGTATACAGCGCAGAGCCGTGCAGTATACAGCGCGGAGCCGCGCAGTATACAGCACGGAGCCGCGCAGCATACACCGCGGAGCCGCGCAGCATACAGCGCGGAGCCGCGAAGCATACAGCGGAGAGCCACGCAGCATACAGCGCAGAGCCACGCAGCATACAGCGTGGAGCCGCGCAGCATACAGCGCAGAGCCGCGCAGTATACAGCGCAGAGCCCCGCAGTATACAGCGCAGAGCCGCGCAGTATACAGCGCAGAGCCGCGCATTATACAGCGCAGAGCCACGCAGCATACAGCGCGGAGCCGCGCAGCATACAGCGCAGAGCCGCGCAGTATACAGCGCAGAGCCCCGCAGTATACAGCGCAGAGCCGCGCATTATAAAGCGCAGAGCCACGCAGCATACAGCGTGGAGCCGTGCAGCATACAGCGCAGAGCCCCGCAGCATACAGCGCAGAGCCGAGCAGCATACAGCGCAGAGCCGCGCAGCATACAGCGCAGAGCCGCGCAGCATACAGCGCAGAGCCCCGCAGTATACAGCGCAGAGCCCCGCAGTATACAGCGCCCACCAAATCGGCCCCTGAGGGGCCCCACCCACCAAATCGGACCCAGAGTGGCTACAACTACCAAACCAGCGCCTGAGTGGCACCCAAGTGTGAAAGTCTTGCTGGGGCAACCCGGGCACCATTCCAAAGCACTATCTGTAGTTCCTTCAGGAAATACCCATCTATTTCTCTCTGTTATCAGCCATTCCACGTACTGCTGTCAGTCTATTTCTCTCTGTTATCAGCCATTCCCCTGTCCTGCTGTCAGTCTATTCTCTCTGTTATCAGCCATTCCCCTGTCCTGCTGTCAGTCTATTCTCTCTGTTATCAGCCATTCCCCGTCCTGCTGTCAGTCTATTCTCTCTGTTATCAGCCATTCCCCTGTCCTGCTGTCAGTCTATTCTCTCTGTTATCAGCCATTCCCCGTCCTGCTGTCAGTCTATTTCTCTCTGTTATCAGCCATTCCCTGTACTGCTGTCAGTCTATTTCTCTCTGTTATCAGCCATTCCCCTGTCCTGCTGTCAGTCTATTCTGTCTGTTATCAGCCATTCCCCGTCCTGCTGTCAGTCTATTCTCTCTGTTATCAGCCATTCCCCTGTCCTGCTGTCAGTCTATTCTCTCTGTTATCAGCCATTCCCCGTCCTGCTGTCAGTCTATTTCTCTCTGTTATCAGCCATTCCCCGTACTGCTGTCAGTCTATTTTTCTCTGTTATCAGCCATTCCCCTGTCCTGCTGTCAGTCTATTCTTTCTGTTATCAGCCATTCCCCGTCCTGCTGTCAGTCTATTTCTCTCTGTTATCAGCCATTCCCTGTACTGCTGTCAGTCTATTTCTCTCTGTTATCAGCCATTCCCCTGTCCTGCTGTCAGTCTATTCTGTCTGTTATCAGCCATTCCCCGTCCTGCTGTCAGTCTATTCTCTCTGTTATCAGCCATTCCCCTGTCCTGCTGTCAGTCTATTCTCTCTGTTATCAGCCATTCCCCGTCCTGCTGTCAGTCTATTTCTCTCTGTTATCAGCCATTCCCCGTACTGCTGTCAGTCTATTTTTCTCTGTTATCAGCCATTCCCCTGTCCTGCTGTCAGTCTATTCTTTCTGTTATCAGCCATTCCCCGTCCTGCTGTCAGTCTATTTCTCTCTGTTATCAGCAATTCCCCTGTCATGCTGTCAGTCTATTCTCTCTGTTATCAGCCATTCCCTTGTCCTGCTGTCAGTCTATTCTCTGTTATCAGCCATTCCCTTATCCTGCTGTCAGTCAGAGTGACCCGGCCCACCAAATCGGACCCAGAGTGACCCCGCCCACCAAATCGGACCCAGAGTGACCCGGCCCACCAAATCGGACCCAGAGTGACCCGGCCCACCAAATCGGACCCAGAGTGACCCGGCCCACCAAATCGGACCCAGAGTGACCCGGCCCACCAAATCGGACCCAGAGTGACCCGGCCCACCAAATCGGACCCAGAGTGACCCGGCCCACCAAATCGGACCCAGAGTGACCCGGCCCACCAAATCGGACCCAGAGTGACCCGGCCCACCAAATCGGACCCAGAGTGACCCGGCCCACCAAATCGGACCCAGAGTGACCCGGCCCACCAAATCGGACCCAGAGTGACCCGGCCCACCAAATCGGACCCAGAGTGACCCGGCCCACCAAATGGGACCCAGAGTGACCCGGGCCACCAAATGGGACCCAGAGTGACCCGGGCCACCAAATGGGACCCAGAGTGACCCGGCCCACCAAATCGGACCCAGAGTGACCCGGCCCACCAAATCGGACCCAGAGTGACCCGGGCCACCAAATCGGACCCAGAGTGACCCGGGCCACCAAATGGGACCCAGAGTGACCCGGTCCACCAAATGGGACCCAGAGTGACCCGGCCCACCAAATGGGACCCAGAGTGACCCGGCCCACCAAATCGGACCCAGAGTGACCCGGCCCACCAAATCGGACCCAGAGTGACCCGGCCCACCAAATCGGACCCAGAGTGACCCGGGCCACCAAATCAGACCCAGAGTGACCCGGCCCACCAAATCGGACCCAGAGTGACCCGGGCCACCAAATCGGACCCAGAGTGACGCGGGCCACCAAATCGGACCCAGAGTGACCCGGCCCACCAAATCGGACCCAGAGTGACCCGGTCCACCAAATCGGACCCAGAGTGACCCGGCCCACCAAATCGGACCCAGAGTGACCCGGCCCACCAAATCGGACCCAGAGTGGCCTCAACCCTGAGGGGCTACAACTACCAAACCAGTGCCTGAGGGGCACCCAAGTGTGAAAGTCTTGCAGGGGCAACCCGGGCACCATTCCAAAGCACTATCTGTAGTTCCTTCAGGAAATACCCATCTAGTTCTTATTATTCTTATTATTATTCAGTCCGCACGTAATGCGGCCCGAACTGCTTCACTCACAGACTCCAGTGAGGTGTCTTTTCGAAGCCAGCGTCCCCAAGAGGTGTGCTAAGTATTTTTCGTGTCGATCGGATTTGTAGTTTTGGCGCAATTTGCGTTTGAAAATGTTTTTTCCCCTCATTGTAATGCATTTCAATAGGGAAATTTTCCCATAGGTTATAATGGCCGGGTTTCTGTGGCAATTTGAAATGTACCTGCCACCTGGCTGATTAGCTCATTGATATGTGCAGTCAGGCCCAGTTACTATGCCAACGCCTGCGAACTGTACATGACCCCAGCACAGTTTTGCCAGATAATATCAGCTCTTAAAGTGATAGCACAGCACAATTTCAAAGCACTATCTGTAGTCTTATTATAATTATTGCCCCGCTCACCAAATCGGACCCAGAGTGGCGCCGCCCGCCAAATCGGACCCAGAGTGGCGAAGCCCGCCAAATCGGACCCAGAGTGGCGCCGCCCGCCAAATCGGACCCAGAGTGGCGCCGCCCGCCAAATCGGACCCAGAGTGGCGCCGCCCGCCAAATCGGACCCAGAGTGGCGCCGCCCGCCAAATCGGACCCAGAATGGCGCCGCCCGCCAAATCGGACCCAGAGTGGCGCCGCCTGCCAAATCGGACCCAGAGTGGCGCCGCCCGCCAAATCGGACCCAGAGTGGCGCCGCCCGCCAAATCGGACCCAGAGTGGCGCCGCCCGCCAAATCGGACCCAGAGTGGCGCCGCCCGCCAAATCGGACCCAGAGTGGCGCCGCCTGCCAAATCGGACCCAGAGTGGCGCCGCCCACCAAATCGGACCCAGAGTGGCGCCGCCCGCCAAATCGGACCCAGAGTGGCGCCGCCCGCCAAATCGGACCAGTGGCGCCGCCCGCCAAATCGGACCCAGAGTGGCGCCGCCCGCCAAATCGGACCCAGAGTGGCGCTGCCTGCCAAATCGGACCCAGAGTGACCCCGCCCACCAAATCGGACCCAGAGTGACACCGCCCACCAAATCGGACCCAGAGTGACCCCGCCCACCAAATCGGACCCAGAGTGGCCTCAACCCTGAGGGGCTACAACTACCAAACCAGCGCCTGAGGGGCACCCAAGTGTGAAAGTCTTGCAGGGGCAGCCCGGGCACCATTCCAAAGCACTATCTGTAGTTCCTTCAGGAAATACCCATCTAGTATTATTCTTGTAATTTGTAATATTTTTTACTACTTTTTTTGTTTACCTTATTCCTGTTTGGTTTTGTGTTGTTTTTTTTAAATTCAAAACTGTGAAAATTTGCTTTTCTGTGATACCGGCTATTATTTTCAATTTTGCCATTTTGGTGTATTTTGTCATTATTTTTCAGATAATTAAACCGATAAAAACTACAGCTCATTACACATGAAAACAAGCCCTCATCGCCCTCATTTCTGTAAACAGAAAAGTGAAAAGTTTATTGATCTATGCCTCAAAGTATGAAACGCATGATAACCAAAAACCCTAAATAAAAACCTACATAATCTTGGTATCATTGAAGTCATTTCTACTCACATAAATTATTACGGTGATACCCAAATTATATGGGTTTTTATTTAGGCTTTACTACTTTTGACTATATCTTTTTAAACAACTTGTTTTTGGTGTTAAACGTTTCATGCTTTAAGGGTACGTACCCACAACCAGGAAGAGCAATATTTTGGACACAGCTCACCTGCTCTGCTGCCAAAAGGCTGCGTTCTATATATTACAAGCATGGAAGGGATTTACAGAAATCCCATGCCCACTGTGCTTCTAATGCTACGTAAACTCACACACTGTACGAATCTACGAGCCGCAGCATGTTAATTATCTGCAGCGGAGATATTAGTCTCCACTGCATTGTTTCACCCATAGCCAGTCATATGATGAGGTAAATTCGCATGGTTCACTGAACACATGCGGATTTAAGTGCGTGATTTGAGTGCAGTGTTTTGGACACAGCAAAAATACACTGCATCTAAAACACTGCTATTTGCTGATCGTGGGGACATAGCCTAAGGCTTAAATCAATAACTTTTTCACTTTTCTGTTTAAAGAAATAACTCCTGTGAAGAGATCATTGTGGTTCAATTGTGGAGACTTGAACACATAATTATATGATTGCTTAGGTATTATATTGCAATGCTTTGTATTATAGCTGCATTAGGGCTCATGCAAGCTGTCTGTGGAGCTAGGTCTGATCACAGACCCCAAAGAATGGACTGGCCACGTGTCTCCCGAGCATGATATTTGTACATTGTTGATAATTGCATCACCTGGACAGGCAAGAATTCAATCACCTGTGCAATACTAAGGAAATCCTGAAAACATGACCTGTTGGTGGCTCTTGAGGACCAGAGTTGGGGAACACAGGTCTACATTATTCTAATTGTATTTGTATAGAGTGACGTGAGCCAACCCCTGATGATGCCACTTCTGCAGTGAAACATGTTGGAGGGACTTGTGCTGTTCTAACAAATTGTCCTATCTTGCCAACAGAGTGAACTCCTGAGGTGAGACCATCAGATAATCTTGGCTTTCGCCACTTTATACAAACACAATTAGAATGATTTAGGCAATGTGGGGACAAAAATGAATAAATATATAAATTCCCTGCTTTTTAAATATCAATAAAAGTTGCGTTTTAGTGCTTGTTAGTGAGAGTTCCTCCCAAGTCCTTAATGAGGTTCCCCTTTTATAAAGTTCTAATACCATTATAGTGACTTGCAACTCTTAAGGTCCTTCCTGTGGTATGATCTAATAAGCATTGGTATATGATAGACCATATGTTATATAGCCATAGTAGCCCATTGGTTCCCTGCATTTCTGCTGCAAGGCAAGGTGAAGATAGTCTGACAAAGGAATCATTCTCCCACTGTTAAAGGGGTTGTTCATTACTAGGACAACCCCATCTCAATCTAAATGTTTGACCCTGATAAAATAAAAAAAGCTTATACTCACCTCTCATACCAGCACTGTTCCAGTGATGTTGGTACTCGCGGTGTTGGGGCTCTCGTGCGGTTACATTACGTCATCCTGGCACCCAATCAGCGCTAGCATCACTGTCTCTGCCTTCGTACGAATTGAACATGAAGAAGAAGTCAGAGATCAGCTGCAGACCTGGCTTCCTCTTCATGTTCAGTTCAACAGAAGGTGGGGACAGTGAAGCCAGCGCTGGTAGGGGCGCTGTGCACAACATGTCATGCAACCGCACGAGAGACCTGGGACCATGAGTGCCAACAACGTTGAAGCGGCTTCAACATGGGAGGTATTAGCTTTTTATTTAATCAAGGCAAAACATTTAGATTGTGAAGGGGTTATCCTACTAGTGGAGAACCCCTTTAAGCGCCTCATGTAATGTTTGTTAAAGTATATTTCTTTAATTTTTAAAGATATGGATATTTCTTGTTTATATGCATTTACTGACTGGTCACCAGAAAGTGTAATTATATTTGTTGTTATGTCTGAAAGAATTACTCAGTAAATTGTCATTTTGTTATTGAATAAACAGTTTGACAATATGACAGTTAATCTATAATTGCTGGAAAACTAATTTAAAAGTTAAAATTAATACGGCTGCACTTCAGGTTGTCATTTGAGTAATTATTGCTACTGCAACAAAGCAAAAAAATGCAAAAAAAATCCAAAGTGTTTGCAAGTAATTAAAACCTTTGTTATCACTTTCAGAGAAAAATTGTCTACTTAATATTCAAAATGGTGCATATTAATACATACATTAATACATACTACACCCATAAAGCTATGGATATATTAGGAAGGTCAGACTGGCCCACTGGAAATCCAGTGTGTCATGATCTCTTCTTCACTAACTGAGCTGGCGATGCCTCTGCCATCTGAATGGTATCTGTAGGGGACAGCAAACAGTATATAAGGAGCTCTTGGTCTCATCATACTAGTAATATAGGAGAGCTGTAGGGGCCAGCATACTGGGCATAGTGGACTGTGAGGCATACTATATAATGGGAACTGTGAAAACATTATACTGTACATAGTGAGCGGTGATGATTGTCCTACTTTATGTCTAGAACAGTCAGAACATCACTCTGGGGATATCATACTGTGTATAGGGAGCTGCAAAGGCAATCATACTATATACAAGGAGTTGTGGGGTCATCATACAGTGTATAGGGTGCTCATGTGAAATCCTACTTTCTCTAAGAAAATGTGGACTCCATCATAATTTGCATATAGGGGAGCTGTGCAGGCTATCGTACTGTAGAAAGAGAATCTATAGGAGTCTTCATACTTTAAATAGGAGAGCTGTGGGGGACATTGTCCTGTATATAGAGAGCTAAGAGGGCCATCATATTTTTATAGGGTGTTGTGTGAGACATCATACTGTTCATAGGGAGCTGTGGGGGTCATCATACTTTATAGGAAGCTGTGAGGGCTATCATATTTTATATAAGGTACTGTGGGGCATCATACTGTATATAGGGAACTGTGGGGACATCATAATGTATATATGGGAGCTGTGTGGACATTATGATGTGTGTAAAGGGCTATGGGGGCTATTATACTGTATATAGGGAGTTGTGAAGGCCATCACACTGTGTATAGGGAGATGTGAGGGCTATTCTACTGCATTAAAAGGGCATGTGTGAATGTCTCACTTTGTGTAAAAGGGATGTGGGGACATCATATCATGCATGGAGATATATGGGGGCCATTACACTGTATATTGGGAGCAGTGAGGGTCATCATACTGTATATAGGGAGATGTGAGGGCTATTCTGCATTAAAAGGGCATGTGAGGATATCTTACTGTTTGCAAAAGGGATGTCATCATACTGTGTATGGAGAGCTGCGGAGGCCAACAGACTGTATAGAGGGAAGTGGGCCATTATGCATGAATGAAGCACTTTGTGGGATTATCACACTGTGTTGCTGATACATCAAACTTTGCAGGGGGTCACCATACTGTACTTGAGTGGGGGAGTTCACTGTGTAGGGTTTCATACTGTATGTGGAGTAAGGGAATTTGGGGGGGGGGCATGATATTGGTATATTAGTAGATGAAAACTGTCTGGCAAATTAGGTTGATGACTTTTCCATCAGATATGAGCTTTAACAATAGCATTCAGAGAAGCAGAAAGATTTAGATTGTGAGCCTCATCAGGGACAGCGATGATAATGTGTGCAAACTGTAAAGCGCTGTGGAATATGTTAGCGCTATATAAAAATAAAGATTATTATTATTATTATTATTATTAGCTGGTCAGCAGGTGATCACAAGTATGCAAATTGCATATGAACAAGTACATGATGACTGATCAAACTGGCAAGCAGAGTTGAATCCTAAAATTGTGTATCTTATGGCAATTTAAAGGGCCACTGTCACCCCCTCCAGCCGTTATAAACTAAAAGAGCCACCTTGTGCAGCAGTAATGCTGCATTCTAACAAGGTGGCTCTTTTAGTTTTTGGTGCCTGTATTCCCAAAATAAAGTGTTTTATAACTTCTCCAAAATACCTGTCTTTCGCCAGGGAGGCAGGTCCTCACCCCCCCTGCTTGAAACGCCACACTGCCATCACTCAAATCTTCAGGGGCGCCAGGCGCCACCCCTTCCTTGCTGTTTTCGCATGAAATCCGGTGCCTGCGCTGTGTAGTACTGTCTGGTGCAGGCGCAGTGAGCTGTGGCCGTCTGACGTCACAGCCAGGCTTGCAGACTGCGCCTGTGCGGCCAGTGCAGCCACCCACCTTGTGAATCCCAGCCCCGCAGTGTGTTATGCATTATGCAGAGTGCGGGGCTGGGATTCACAAGCAGGGCGGCCGCACAGGCGCAGTCTGCAAGACTGCATCGGAGGGCAGACGGCTAGAGCTCACTGCGCCTGCACCAGACAGTACTACACAGCGCAGGCGCCGGATTTCATGCGAAAACAGCACGGAGGGGGCCGCACCCAGCGCCCCTGAAGATTTGAGTGACGGCAGTGTGGCGTTTCAAGCAGGGGGGTGAGGACCTGCCTCCCTGGCGAAAGACAGGTATTTTGGAGAAGTTATAAAACGCTTTATTTTGGGAATACATGCACCAAAAACTAAAAGAGCCACCTTGTTAGAATGCAGCATTACTGCTGCACAAGGTGGCTCTTTTAGTTTATAACGGCTGGAGGGGGTGACAGTGGCCCTTTAATAGCATACAGTGCCTGATGAAAATTAGCCCGGATCCAAAAACCTCTTCTTGATAATGCACTGGTTTAGTAAAGATGTAAGATGAGCCCTCAGAATAAAGTTCTCTGGTGAGCACAATGTTCCTCAGTCTGACATTGTACTTGAGCCGTATCCAGTGCGTACTGTAACTACGTCCAATATTCTAACAATGTAATTGTTCATCAAGGAAACATCTGTTTTTTCCAACATTAATGTTTGCGCTGTATCTCAAATACAAAGGTAGACTTATTTATAGTTCAGGTTAAAATCATGTTGAACCAAAATGTTCCATTATTTATGTGCTGATATCTATTCTGCTTTTTATACTTTATTACATTTACTTTTGATTTATTTTGTGTTTGTTCTATAAAAGATTTTTCTACCATCCACATATTGACATTTAAAATAATTTAATACGTTTTGGCTTGTTTCAGTATGCTAGTATTTAATAACATGGCAATTTAAAATGTGGCTCCTGTTTAGATGTATTATGATCTTTTAGAAGCTGAAGTTAATGAGGTCATTTGTTTGGGCTCCTTGGTGCCTACAACTCATAAATACTCATAAATATTGCTTGTTTATCCAAACAGTGGTTTCTGAGAAGAATTCATAGGAAGCAAAGCGCTGAGTTTTACCAGACCAAAGTAATATATTGAACAAACTCTAAAGCCATTATTACAATGGATTTCCAAATTATGAAATGACATATGTAAATATGTCCCATTGCTAGTGGTAATAATAATCTTAGGGATGAAACCTCGGGTCTCACATATGTTACACACAGACATTTTTATATAGTCCATTCATTTTCTGAGGCACAAAATTAATTAGATTACAATTGACTGAGCAGGCCCTTTATGATCAGGAGTGTGTTTTATGTAATTTTTTTATGACAAATTAGGAAAATAAAAGGTCTCAAATTGATTCCAAGTGATGAATTTACATTTGGCAGCTATTAATGGAAACTCTCAATAGGCAGTCCAAAGACGTGAAGGAGACAATCAGTAGGCTGAGAGAAAAAACCTATTATAGCAAAGTAATAGAGGACATTACTGAATGAACAGATCAACAATGTGTTACATTCTTAAAAAGAAAAAATGCAGTGACAAGATTAATGGCATCAAAAGACCTGGAAAAACTTGGTGACAAACGAAAGAGGAATTCTTTCCTGGTAAACAAAATCCACTGCCCAACTTCTAGCCAAGTCCTGAGGACTTTCAAGCAGGTGGTTGTATCATTCTCAGAGTCTACAACCAAGAGATGTCTTCTTAAAGCACCAGTCCAGCATTTTTTTAAATTTACGGCTGTAGTGGTGTCACTAATCTCAGTTCCCTGCCCCTAGCACTATACTTACCAGCTCTGTCTTCATTCGTGACTCTCTGGTTGCCTTCTGCAGTTTGTCACCTGCCAGAACTCTCCAGTTCTTGCTTGGCAAGCCAAATGTCACTACTCAATGTAAGTCTATGAGAGCCAGGAATAGGTTTCCAGTCAGTCAGAAGTTGTGGTCACAATATGTTGGCGCACGACCAAAATGGTGCCGGGAAGTGCATAACACTGTGGCTGGTGAGTACAATTCTAGGGTCAGGGAACTTACATTAGTGACACCAATCCATCGTTGAAATAAAACCAATGCTGGAGTGGTGCTTTAAATGTAAATGCAGAGGTTTTTTAAAATAAAAAATGCCAATCACTGGTAACAATCAAGAACAGAAAGACAAGATTAGACTTTTTTCCATTGCTTAAAAGCGTTTAAATAGCCTATCAGTTCTGTAGCAATCTTTTATGGACAGATGAAACCAAGGTTAATGTTGGAAGGATAATAAGAAAAGAACAGTGTGGGGAAGAAAAGAAAGGGTTCATCTTATGAAATACACCTCATCATTTGTCAACAAAAGTGGAAAAATCTCATAGTAATAGAATGGTGCAATAGAGCATGTATCATTGCTTTTTGTTACGCCGAAGGCAATGGGTACAAGGAGTGGACCCACTGGACCAATGAACCGAACCTTCCCCGAGCGAGCACTCCAGAGTGGGACCAACCCCTATACAGGGACTGTTAGAAGGCAAGCACAGGGACCACAAGAACCACGGAGGCCAGGACCAGGGATCGGCTCAAAGAACAGGCAAAAGGGAGAACCGAGGAGAAATAACAAGAGGAAAGGAACAGCGGGAAAACCAGGGAGAGAGGAATGGGAGCTGAGGACTAGTAGAGTCAAAAACCAGAGGGAAGACACAGAAGAGGAGATGAGAACCGGACTGAGGAACAGAGGACACTGGAATGGAGGAACACGGGAGCAGGAACTGAGGGAAGACAAAAGAAAAACAAGGGGTTAAACAGCAAATGACTGGCGAAGCACAGGAAAAACTATGCAACCTAACTATGACAAAGAAACTCGATAATCAGGCGCCTCCACTAAGGAAGGAGGGCCTGAAATACCTGACACCGGACACCGATAGGCCAGGAAGTACTGCCGGGTCAGGTCACGCAGGAAGAGAAGAGAGAGAGAGCGCACGCGGTCAGACCCTACTGCGCCTGCGCAACCCACAGGAGCGTGCACCTGAGCAAAGAGAGGACGCACGCCGGGATGCCAGCACCGAGCCCCGGAGAGAAGAGGACGCAGCGAGGAGAGCAAGCGACCCGGCGGCAGCAGGCGGAGCAACAGGAGCTGAGGTAACACTTTTCATATGTTTTCTACTTGGGCTTCACTTGCCAATCCATGGTGATGCCAAGACCTCAACTCAAATACCATAGTGCAGTACAAACATACCTGCCTAGAAGTACTAAACAACCTGGACAGAGGCCATGCATTTCAAAATGGTATGGCCAAACACTAATACTGCTCACTAATAAGAAGCAGAGAGGAAAATAGTTTTTTAAGCCAAATAAAATGTCAGAAGTTATTGTTGAGTTCTCAATATTTTGGAGCCTCACATTTGCCCCAAGACATGCAATAGAACAGAAAAGAGATTGTTTTTTTCACACAAGATTTGGTCACTGTGCTATGAATGAACTCCCTTACTGTATGTGCATCTGTGAATATAAATATAGTATAATATAAAAAAAGAACAGTGTGCATAAAAAGCGAAAAAGTAATAATAAGAAAAGCTTTTTAAAAAATATGTATTTAATAAATAACAGACCAGAGACTACATTAAAAAAACTAAATTACCCAAATAACAGTATCATGTTGTAAACTGATGTAAGCCCTGTACAGTTGTCCACCCCCTAACGCCCATCACAATAACCATACAGAACACTATGTTCAACAAAATTATCAATTTAAGGATAGAAGCACTTGTACTACATGACACAGGATTACATGAAGAGAAAATTACTTTTGTAAGCCTACTTTCATATAAGATCTGTGGTTAGATACAAGATGTTTGGAACACCCTCCTTCAAAAAAAGTGTACCTACAGGAATTGAGGTTTTAAGCAAAGGTTGGTCTTAGCAATTATTGACTTGTTTTAGATCTGTTTTATAAATTAACTTTACATCTTATTAATTGATAACCATTGACAATTGACACTTCCATTTTTTAAAGCATTTTGTACCGTGTAGCATTCTTCACACACCGTCTTAGGACTATTGCTATATATAAATGTATATTTATATATATGTGTAAAATATATATTGGGTATTGTGGTGTTTGTACTTCAGGAGATTTTGGAGATATTAGAAATGCTTTGTGGATGATTGTGGCTTAAGTTTCAATTTGCTTCCTTATTGTACATTTACATGACATAGGAACAGCTCTAAGATAACGAAATACAGGAAACATCCAACTATAACAGTCTTGTATGATGATCAAACACTGCCATCTGCTGTAAAAGTCTTCTCTTGCAGCTTGTTATTCATAACATCTCAGCCCTGAAGTATCATCTCTGTATTTCCTCGAGCTTTATTAAACCAGTGTCTTTGTTCTAGTAAGGACATACGTGAATATAGTTCTAGTAAGGACACACGTAAATATAATAACATTTCTACTGATCAAATCACTAAAAAAATCATTACTTGTACAGTCCTGTAGGTTTTTTTTTTAGTAAACTGAATCTCATCAGTTTTTTAACATCAAAACATGAGCACACAATCATTTACACAACTTATTTCCATTTTAAAAAATGTACATTTTTTTCACATATCAATAAAATGATAACATATGAATGGCAAAACAATTCATAATTAATTGATCCATTTGTGTTAGTCTGCAGTTAAAGTGAAATGCTGCCTAATGCACGGGCAGCATGAATCAGAGTGTGACTGCTTATTTGCAGCCTGGTATGTTGAACTATGAAATGGTCCAGCATTTAGAGAAAATACTGTTTGAAGATTCTTTTCTCCACTGTAATTGATTGACAGGTCTCTCCCGTATGTGTATTGAACTGTGAGATGTGTGTTGGCTCACCAAGGTGGTATAAATGTGTATACCTGTGTCCACATCAGTATAATACTGTACCTGTTGTAAATAGATTTCATCATCTCCAGTAACATTGTTATTCGGTTACAAGATGTCGCTGTTGCCTAAGCATTGCTGTAAAACTGTAAGATGAAAAATGGCTGTCAGAGGTGGAGTTAAAATCTGAATTGAAGTGAAACACAGGAAAAGGAAAGGCAGTCTGCAGTTATTGAGAACAGGAAGAGGTCATGCTGGAGAGGAATCCAATGACATCCTCTCATGGAAGCATCCCACCAAGACCAGAGCAGCGGGAGAGTGGAGCTGATCGTGTCCATGACCAGAACATGTCCAGATGTGAGGAGATTTCTTTCGGAGACACAGCTGAGAGACAGAAAAGGTCAGGACCTAGCGTGAGAGGTGTTGGACGTCGCTGACAAGTTAAGTCACAGCTATCAATGTTACCTTTCATCTGCTGGAGGGACCCCGCATCAGTCCATATACATCGATTGTTTGTCTGGATCAGACCCGGGTTAGCAACAAAACTAAGGCCAATGAGCTGCCACTGAAGCTAATTTTGCACACACCTCACTGCATTCTGATGCTAAAATACTCAAGGCTGAGATAGAGCCTGTAGTTAAATAGACATATTGACTTTTTCAGGTCAGTTTTATTGCCAAAATCAGTGTCTGGAACATCCGGATGTGCTGACACGTTTCCTGTTTGTTCCATAAGGAAGAATCCTAATCCACGCCTAGGTGCCGACACTTCACGCAATGGACTTGAACTTCTTTTTGTTTCAGGAGAGAGTTTCTAAAGAAATTTGTAGATTGTGAGCCCTCGCGGGCAGGGTCCTTTCTCCTCCTGTACCAGTCGTGACATGTATTGTTTAAGATTACTGTACTTGCTTCTATTGTGTACACCTCTCCTCACATGTAAAGCGCCATGGAATAAATGGCGCTATAATAATAAATAATAATAATAATAACATTATCGTACAGAATAATTGCAGGGTATTCATTATGTTTCTGTCTTTGGTTTTCTCCGCTCAGTGGCCAGTGGGAACGTGTGCTTGCATGCTGCTTGCACACCAGTCTATATCACAATTCATACCTTTCAGTTTTATTCAGTCTGTTTGCATCATATGCAAATAAATGTGTGGCCTGCCTTTCCTTGAGCTGGGTATTATGTTGATGTGGTCTGCCATGGCTGTGATATAGACGGGTTAATGTTTTTCCTTCTTTTGCTACGATTTGTTCTTACATTGTTCTCATATTATTGTAGCCTTGTAGTCTCTGATTCAAGAATTTTATATTTCTTGTCTCATATGAAATGTTTTTAAGAGTCAGCAAGAACATGTTCTGGGTACATGATAAATTAAAGGTCATCATGACCTGGGTAACGGGTGGGGGGGCTACATGAGATACATTGAGTTACATTGCTGTAAATGGTACAAAATACTGCATCTTGCGTGAATAATGTAGAAAAGTGACTTGCTCACAACCAGTGTGCATTCTTTTCTCCGAGCTTGTTATCTGGGGGCATAAATCTCTTAATTTGACTTCAACAACTGTGTGTCTACTAGTTGGGCCCAGTCCTTCTCAGCCCTTATCCACATGCATGTCACTTGACAAACAGTAAGGTTTTTAATACTAGAGTTAGGACTGTCCCAATTACGGTCACCGTGGAGTGGTGGGATGGCTTTCACATGTTTTTATATAAAAAACATGTTAAATAAGTACCGTATAATATATTCATGCACTATGCTGTTTATTTATTTATTGTAGGTTATTTAATCATTGTGTTTCTATTTTTTTATGATTACCCTCATAGTAGCTCCTACACTCTATGATAGTCCGACAGTAGTCCCCACACGCTGATTGCCCCCTTAGTAGTCCTCACACTGTATCATGACCCATTTAGCAGCCCCACACTGTACGATGGCCACTTAGTAGCCGATAATCATGATAGTGGCCCCCTTAGTAGCTCCCACACTGTATTATTGCCCCCTTAGTAGTCTCTACACTGTATAATGGACCCCTTAGTAGCCCCTACTCGGTTTGATGCACTTACAATTGCCCCTACTCTGCATAACTGCCCCTTTAGTAGTATTTTCCATTAGTTGCATCTTATTAGCATGTAAATCATTCCTTTGATTTTCATACTACCATGACTTTTCATTCTTGGTGTTACAATTTCATTATTAAGGATTGCAGATATAGGACCAGAACCAGATTTACTAGATTGTTATAAAAAAATGCAAGATTAAGGAAAGCGGTGGCATTTACATCATATACACCATTTACTGCCATTTTTAAAATTCCATATAATCCCTTAATCATTAGTTGCATTTAGAAGTATTCATGTTATGTATGCAGCTCAAATAATTCATAACTCTGTAAATAACCTATAAATAATACTTATATCATACACAAATCTGCCATATAAACTGTATGCATAATTACTCCCACCACATACCTTATATACTCGAGTATAAGTCAACCTGAGTATAAACTGAGGCACCTAATTTTGCCTCGAAAAACTGGGAAAACTTATTGACTCAAATATAAGCCAGATATGCATTGTCCAATCATCCCTATCCTGGTGTGCATGGCTCTCCATCCCCGTCCTTGTATGCATGGCTCCCCATCCCTGCATGCATGGCTCCCCGTCCCTGTATGCATGGCTCCTTATCCTTGTCCTTATATGCATGGCTCCTTATCCCCATACTTGCATGCATTATTCCTACAATAAAAAAAAACATCCTACTTACCTTCCTTGCATGCCCTTGCTACATCTCGTTCCGGCACCAGCAGCTCTTCTGGCTGAGCGATCAAGTGTCTCTGCTCATTTAGGCAATGAATATTCACTCCATGCCTATGGGAGTGGAGAGGGGTGAATATTCATTACCTTAATGAGTGGGGAACACGTGATTGGTCGGCCAGAAGACTGGCACCAGAATGAGATGCAACGAGGGCACGCAGGGAAGGTACAGTGGGTACGGAAAGTAATCATACACCTTTACATTTTTAACTTTTGTTTCATTTCAACCATATGGTAAATTCAAAAAAGTTCATTTTTTTCTCATTAACCCCTTCACCCCCAAGGGTGGTTTGCACGTTAATGACCGGGCCAATTTTTGTAATTCTGACTACTGTCTCTTTATGAGGTTATAACTCTGGAACGCTTCAACGGATCTTGGCGATTCTGACACTGTTTTCTCGTGACATATTGTACTTCATGATAGTGGTAAAATTTCTTCGATATAACTTGCGTTTATTTGTGAAAAAAATGAATATTTGGCGAAAATTTTGAAAATTTCGCAATTTTCCAACTTTTAATTTTTATGCCCTTAACTCACAGACATATGTCACGCAAAATACTTAATAAGTAACATTTCCCACATGTCTACTTTACATCAGCACATTTTTGGAACCAAAATTTTTTTTTGTGACGGAGTTATAAGGGTTAAAAGTTGACCAGCAATTTCTCATTTTTACAACACCATTTTTTTTAGGGACCACATCTCATTTGAAGTCATTTTGAGGGGTCTATATGATAGAAAATACCCAAGTGTGACACCATTCTAAAAACTGAACCCCTCAAGGTACTCAAAACCACTTTCAAGAAGTTTATTAACCCTTTAGGTGTTTCACAGGAATTTTTGGAATGTTTAAAAAAAAATGAACATTTAACTTTTTTTCACACAAAATTTATTTCAGCTCCAATTTGTTTTATTTTACCAAGGGTAACAGGAGAAAATAGACCCCAAAATTTGTTGTACAATTTGTCCTGAGTACGCTGATACCCCATATGTGGGGGTAAACCACTGTTTGGGCGCATGGCAGAGCTCGGAAGGAAAGGAGCGCCATTTGACTTTTCAATGCAAAATTGACTGGAATTGAGATGGGACGCCATGTTGCATTTGGAGAGCCCCTGATGTGCCTAAACATTGAAACCCCCCACAAGTGACACCATTTTGGAAAGTAGACCCCCTAAGGATCTTATCTAGATGTGTGGTGAGCACTTTGACCTAACAAGTGCTTCACAGAAGTTTGTAATGCAGAGCCGTAAAAATAAAAAATCATATTTTTTCACAAAAATGATTTTTTCGCCCCCAATTTTTTATTTTCCCAAGGGTAAGAGAAGAAATTGGACTTCTAAAATTGTTGTGCAATTTGTCCTGAGTACGCTGATACCCCATATGTGGGTGTAAACCATTGTTTGGGCGCAGGGAAGAGCTCGGAAGGGAAGGAGCGCCATTTGACTTTTCAATGCAAAATTGACTGGAATTGAGATGGGACGCCATGTTGCATTTGGAGAGCCCCTGATGTGCCTAAACATTGAAACCCCCCACAAGTGACACCATTTTGGAAAGTAGACCCCTTAAGGAACTTATCTAGATGTGTGTTGAGCACTTTGACCCAACAAGTGCTTCACAGAAGTTTATAATGCAGAGCCGTAAAAATAAAAAATCATATTTTTTCACAAAAATGATCTTTTCGCCCCCATTTTTTTATTTTCCCAAGGGTAAGAGAAGAAATTAGACCACAAAACTTGTTGTGCAATTTGTCCTGAGTACGACGATACCCCATATGTGGGGGTAAACCACTGTTTGGGTGCATAGCAGAGCTCGGAAGGGAAGGAGTGCTATTTTACTTTTCAATGCAAAATTGACTGGAATTAAGATGGGATGCCATGTTGCGTTTGGAGAGCCCCTGATGTGCCTAAACATTAAAACCCCCCACAAATGACACCATTTTGGAAAGTAGACCCCCTAAGGAACTTATCTAGATGTGTTTTGAGAGCTTTGAACCCCCAAGTGTTTCACTACAGTTTATAACGCAGAGCCGTGAAAATAAAAATTCTTTTTTTTTTTCACAAAAATGATTTTTTAGCCCCCAGTTTTGTATTTTCACAAGGGTATCAGGATAAATTGGACCCCAAAAGTTGTTGTCCAATTTTTCCTGAGTACGCTGATACCCCATATGTGGGGGGAACCACTGTTTGGGCGCATGACAGAGCTCGGAAGGGAAGGAGCGCCATTTGGAATGCAGACTTAAATGGATTGGTCTGCAGGCGTCACGTTGCATTTGCAGAGCCCCTGATGTACCCAAACAGTACAAACCCCCCACAAGTGACCCCATATTGGAAACTAGACTCCCCAAGGAACTTATCTAGATGTGTTGTGAGAACTTTGAACCCCCAAGTGTTTCACTACAGTTTATAACGCAGACCCGTGAAAATAAAAATTCTTTTTTTTTCACAAAAATGATTTTTTAGCCCCCAGTTTTGTATTTTCACAAGGGTATCAGGATAAATTGGACCCCAAAAGTTGTTGTCCAATTTGTCCTGAGTATGCTGATACCCCATATGTGGGGGGAACCACTGTTTGGGCGCATGACAGAGCTCGGAAGGGAAGGAGCGCCATTTGGAATGCAGACTTAAATGGATTGGTCTGCAGGCGTCATGTTGCATTTGCAGAGCCCCTGATGTACCCAAACAGTACAAACCCCCCACAAGTGACCTTATATTGGAAACTAGACCCCCCAAGGAACTTATCTAGATGTGTTGTGAGAACTTTAAACCCCCAAGTGTTTCACTACAGTTTATAAGGCAGAGCCGTGAAAATAAAAATTCTTTTTTTTTTTTCACAAAAATGATTTTTTAGCCCCCAGTTTTGTATTTTCACAAGGGTATCAGGATAAATTGGACCCCAAAAGTTGTTGATCAATTTGTCCTGAGTATGCTGATACCCCATATGTGGGGGGAACCACTGTTTGGGCGCATGACAGAGCTCGGAAGGGAAGGAGCGCCATTTGGAATGCAGACTTAAATGGATTGGTCTGCAGGCATCACGTTGCATTTGCAGAGCCCCTGATGTACCCAAACAGTACAAACCCCCCACAAGTGACCCCATATCGGAAACTAGACCCCCCAAGGAACTTATCTAGATGTGTTGTGAGAACTTTGAACCCACAAGTGTCTCACTACAGTTTACAACGCAGAGCCGTGAAAATAAAAAAATCTTTTTTTCCCACAAAACTTATTTTTTGGCCCCCAGTTTTGTATTTTCCCAAGGGTAGCAGGAGAAATTGGACCCCAACAGATGATGTCCAATTTGTCCTGAGTACGCTGATACCCCATATGTTGGGGTAAACCCCTGTTTGGGCACACGGGAGAGCTCTGAAGGGAAGGAGCACTGTTTTCCTTTTTCAACGCAGAATTGGCTGGAATTCAGATCGGATGCCATGTCCCGTTTGGAGAGCCCCTGATGTGCCTAAACAGTGGAAACCCCCCAATTATAACTGAAACCCTAATCCAAACACACCCCTTACCCTAATCCCAACAGTAACCCTAACCACTCCTCTAACCCAGACACACCCAACCCTATTCCCAACCGTAAATGTAATCCAAACCCTAACCCTATCTTTAGCCCCAACCCTAACTGTAGCCCCAACCCTAGCCCCAACCCTAGCCATAACCCTAGCCCTAACCCTAGCAATAACCCTAGCCCTATCACTAGCCCTATCACTAGCCCTAACACTAGCCGTAACACTAGCCCTAACCCTAGCCCTAACCCTAGCCCCAACCCTAGCCCTAGCCCTAACCCTAGCCCCAACCCTAGCCCTAACCCTAACCCTAGCCCTAACCTTAGCCCCAACCCTAGCCCTAACCCTAGCCCTAACCCTAGCCCTAACCCTAACCCTAGCCCTAACCCTAGCCCTAACCCTAACCCTAACTCTAGTCCTAACTCTAGCCCTAACCCTAACCCTAATGGGAAAATGGAAATAAATACATTTTTTAATTTTTTTATTTTTCCCTAACTAAGGGGGTGATGAAGGGGGGTTTGATTTACTTTTATAGCGGGTTATTTAGCGGATTTTTATGATTGGCAGCCGTCACACACTGAAAGACGCTTTTCATTGCAAAAAATATTTTTTGCGTTACCACATTTTGAGAGCTGTAATTTTTCCATATTTGAGTCCACAGAGTCATGTGAGATCTTGTTTTTTGCGAGACGAGTTGACGTTTTTATTGGTAACATTTTCGGACACGTGACTTTTTTGATCGCTTTTTATTCCGATTTTTGTGAGGCAGAGTGTTCAAAAACCAGCTATTCATGAATTTCTTTTGGGGGAGGCGTTTATACCGTTCCGCGTTTGGTAAAATTGATAAAGCAGTTTTATTCGTCGGGTCAGTACGATTACAGCGATATCTCATTTATATCATTTTTTTATGTTTCGGCGCTTTTATACGATAAAAACTATTTTATAGAAAAAATAATTATTTTGGTATCACTTTATTCTCAGGACTATAACTTTTTTATTTTTTTGCTGATGATGCTGTATGGCGGCTCGTTTTTTGCGGGACAAGATGACGTTTTCAGTGGTATCATGGTTATTTATATACGTCTTTTTGATCGTGTGTTATTCCACTTTTTGTTCGCCAGTATGATAATAAAGCGTTGTTTTTTGCCTCGTTTTTTTTTTTTCTTACGGCGTTTACTGAAGGGGTTAACTAGCGGGGCAGTTTTATAGGTTGGGTCGTTACGGACGCGGCAATACTAAATATGTGTACTTTTATTGTTTTTTTTATTTTATTTAGCTAAAGAAATGTATTTATGGGAATAATATATATTTTTTTTCTTTATTTAGGATATTTTTTTTTTTTTTTTTTTTACACACATGTGGGGAATTTTTTTTTTACTTTTTTACTTTGTCCCAGGGGGGGACATCACAGATCATTGATCTGGCAGTGTGCACAGCACTCTGCCAGATCTGCGATCTGCTGTGCAGGGCTGCAGGCTTACCAAGTGTCTGCTCTGAGCAGACACTCGGTAAGCCACCTCCCTCCCTGCAGGACCCGGATGCCGTGGCCATCTTGGATCTGGGACCTGCGGCGAGGAGGGAGGTAGGAGACCCTCGGAGCAACGCGATCACATCGCGTTGCTCCGGGGGTCTCAGGGAAGCCCGCAGGGAGTCCCCTCCCTGCGCGATGCTTCCCTATACCGCCGGTACACCGCGATCATGTTTGATCACGGTGTGCCGGGGGTTAATGTGCCGGGGGCGGTCCGTGACCGCTCCTGGCACATAGTGCCGGATGTCAGCTGCGATATGCAGCTGACACCCGGCTGCGATCGGCCATGCTCCCCCCGTGAGCGCCGCTGATCGGTGATGACGTACTATCCCGTCGGTGGTCATACGGGCCCACCCGACCTCGACGGGATAGTACGTCCGATGTCAGGAAGGGGTTAATGTACACGCTACACCCCATCTTGACTGAAAAAAACATAAATGTAGAAATTTGTGCAAATTTTATAAAAAAGAAAAACTGAAATATCACATGGTCATAAGTATTCAGACCCTTTACTCTGACACTCAAATTTAAGTCACATTCTGTCCATTTCCTTGTGATCCTCCTTGAGATGGTTCTACTCCTTCATTGGAGTCCAGCTGTGTTTAATTAAACTGATAGGACTTGATTTGGAAAGGCACACATGTCAGACCAAATGAGAATCATGAGGTCAAAGGAACTGGCCAAGGAGCTGAGAGACAGAATTGTAGCAAGGCACAGATCTGGCCAAGGTTACAACGATAGGTTGAAGAGATGGGTTAGGGCTGGAATGAGTGTGTTAGTGAGGTTGGGGAGCAGGTGGGAGGGGATAGGGTCAAGTGCACAGGTGGTGAGGTGTAATTTGGAAAGGAGACGAGTAAGTTCTCCTTCAGTCATATTGGAGAGGGAAGTTATTGGGGAAGGGCAGAGGTATGGTATATTGATTGATTGGGGTGCTGGAACAGTAAAGATTTGCTTTGCTTGGTTGATCTTGTTTTTGAAGTAGGTGGCAAAGTCCTCAGAAGAGATGAGGGGAGTTGGAGGTGGCAGTGGTGGGCGGAGGAGAGAGTTAAGTGTGCTAAACAGTTGTTTTGGGTTGTAGCATAGTGAAGATACAAGATTAGTGAAATAGGTCTGTTTAGAAGTGAGGGCTAGTTTGAAGGCAAGTGTAGCTTGTTTGAAAGCAGTGAAGTCATTTTTTTTCCCAACGCAGCTCCGCGACCCTGGATGCTGGTCAGAGTTTTTTGGTGAGGTTGTTATGCCAGGGTTGCCTTTTGATTTGTCTCACTTTGCAATGCATGAGAGGGGCGACTGAGTCTATGGCTGATGTGAGGGTGGAGTTATAGAAAGCGGTGGCGCTATCCGTTTCGTGGAGTGAAGATATGGAGGACAGGGGTAGAAGAGAGTCTGAGAGTCTGTGAATGTCTAGGTGTGCAAGGTTTCTGCAAGGATGTGGTACTGGCTGGACGTGGGGGCAGGTGAGGAGGGCAAGGATGAGAAGGTGAGTAGATGGTGGTCAGATAGGGGGAAGGGAGAGGTTGTGAGATTAGATAAGGAACAGAAGCGGGTGAAGATGAGGTCTAGTGTATGTCCCTCTGTGTGGGTGACTGTGGAGGACCACTGAGTAAGTCCAAAGGATGAGGTAAGGCCAGGAGCTTGTAAGCTGCTGGCTGGCGGGTGTCAGGGATTTTAAAGTCACCCATTATGATGGTGGGGATGTCAGCAGAGAGAAAGTGAAGAAGCCAGGTAGAGAATTGGTCAATGAAGGCAGTGGCTGAGCCCGTTGGTCGGTATATGACAGCCATTTAGAGATTAGAGGGAGAGTAGATACGGACAGAGTGGATCTCGAAAGAAGGGAGGATAAGGGAGGGTTGGGGTTGGATAGGGTTGAAGTAACAGTTTTTGGAAAGACGGAAACTCACTCCCCCGCCATATCTGTTGCCAGAGCGAGGAGTGTGGGTAAAGTGGAGGCCACCGTAACTCAGTGCAGCAGGGGAGGCCGTGTCAGGGGGTGTCAGCCAGGTCTCAGTGAGGGCCAGGAAGGAAAGGTTGCGGGAAGTAAAGAGATCGTAGATCATGTGGAGCTTCTTGCAGACAGAGCGGACATTCCAAAGTGCCCCAGAGAGAGGAAGCAGGGGGGTGGGGGTCAGTTGCACAGGTTTTAAGTGTGAGGGATTGCGGTAGTTTCTCATAGTGTGAGAAGGATAGGGGTGAGGATTAGTGGGATGTATGAAGGGGGGATCAGGATTAGGGGATATGTCGCCAGCAGTGAAATACATATGCACAATAACACACTTTTATACTACCGTATTTTCCGGCGTATAAGACGACTGGGCGTATAAGACGACCCCCCAACTTTACCAGTTAAAAAATAAAATCTTCTTAAAAGTCGGGGGTCTTCTTATACACCCTATGTCGTCTTATAGGGCCGGTGAATATGTGCCTTTTGGGGGGGGGGGGAGTGATCCTGATGAGGACGAGGGGGCGTCTCACAGGAAAGTGAGTATCCCCCATTACCTTATCATAGCGCTGCAGCGTGGGGTCTCTGTGCTGGGAGCGGCGGCTGCTGTGCTGTGCTGTGCTGTGGCGGCTCCTCTTCTGCAGTGTGGGGCCTCTGGTGCTGTGGGGCGGTGGCGGCGGCGTATCTTCATACAGTCGGGGCTCCTCCGGCATCTCAAAGACTGGAAGCCCCGCCGGCAACTCCATGGGTACAATGCGGTCAGGTGGCCTCCGGGAAAATGGCCGCTGCTCAGATTCAGATCTCGTCCCGAGATCTCGGGAGACGAGATCTGAATCTGAGCAGTGGCCATTTTCCCGGAGGCAGCTCAATAGGTGCGATGCGGTGGCCCGGCCGCTGGGGGCTGCGCATGCTCAGATTCAGATCTCAACGAGATCTGAATCTAAGCAGCGGCCATTTTCCCGGAGGCCAGCGCATTGTACCGATGGAGTTGCCGGCGGGGCTTCCAGGCTGAGATGCCGGAGGAGCCCCGACTGCATGAAGATACGCCGCCGCCGCCACCGCCCCACAGGCCCCACACTGCAGAAGAGGAGCCGCCACAGCACAGCAGCCGCCGCCGCTCCCAGCACAGAGACCCCACGCTGCAGCGCTATGATAAGGTAATGGGGGATACTCACTTTTCTGTGAGACGCCCCCTCGTCGTCATCAGGATCACTCCCCCCCCCACCCACCATATACACCCGGCGTACAAGGCGATTCCCGGCGTACAAGACGACCCCCGACTTTTAAGAAGATTTTCAGGGGTTAAAAAGTCGTCTTGTACGCCGGAAAATACGGTATATGTATTTATATACTTTAAGCATACACTTTTACAAACATTTGCACTTACCTTTATGTCCTTTGTAAGTCAGAATCTGGAGCTTTCACTTCAGGAACAGTATCTGTGAGAGCAGACCGGGAATCTCAACTACCACTGCCATGGAGGTGACTGGCCATGCTGAGTGATTGCCTGCACTTGAAAGCCAATCAGCTCAACAAAAGGCCAGTAACGTAAGGCTGAAGCATCTGCCTTCCACTCTCAATGCGCACCATGCTCTGTGATTGATAAAGCAGCAGATTGACAGGTACTCTATGAATGAGCAGTGTGCTTCAGCATCACTTCAGTGACTAGAAAAGAGGACCAGTTGGTGGCCTGTGTGCTCTGCTGTTTGTTTGACTAAAGTGTGATGCTGTGATGCTTTCTAGATTCGGTGCACTATGATGATTTGCGTCTTCAATCTGAGAGTCTATAGATGCTCTTGCTGTACCTGGACATCTAATGCGGAACCAGTCCAATGGATACATGCCTCCCAGAGCTCAAGTAGATGTCTAATTTTGGTGTGTGGGAAGGTAAAAAAGTGCCAAATTCATTTTAAGTGTGTTCCACTAATTGAGTTTGATGCAACTTCTTCCAAATTTAGTGCATAAATCATGTTTTTCTTCCCAATCAGAAAGTATATGTGCTCTCTTATTGTCATGTTCAGGGCGTCTTTTGTTTCTGGTGTTCTGTTAAAGTGATTATCTTGTTATACAAATGCTTGCTACCAGATGTTGGGTGTCTCCACTACTGGTGATTTTCTGAACATACTGTACATGAATGTAGACATAGACATTGGACATATAAGCTCTGCATATCTTGAAATTTTATTTTTAGAAGGTTTTCCATTTTTTTTTAGCTTTGTTTGACTCATTTTTTTAAAGTGCTATGCTGTCTTTATTTGTGAAGTAGTGGGTTGGGTGATTGTAATGCAATATGCCATTTGTCATTAATAGAGTTCAGCAAATAAATTCCAATTAGATTGAATTCTACTAGAATTTAGCAAAAATCCACAGTAACCAAAATGTTGAATTTTTTATAATTCAATTCCTCATGGATGCAACAAAATGGCAACAGCTGGCTGCCATTTTTCTGAACTTTAACCCCTTTACCCCCAAGGGTGGTTTGCACGTTAATGACGGGCCAATTTTTACAATTCTGACCACTGTCCCTTTATGATGTTATAACTCTGGAACGCTTCAACGGATCCTGATGATTCTAACTTTGTTTTCTCGTTACATATTGTACTTCATGATAATGTTAAAATGTATTTGATATTACCTGCGTTTATTTGTGAAAAAAACAGAAATTTGGCGAAAATTCTGAAAATTTTGCACTTTTTTTTGAATTTTTATGCCCTTAAATCACAGAGATATGTCACACAAATTACTTAAAAAGTAACATTTCCCACATGTCTACTTTACATCAGCACAATTTTGGAACAAACATTTTTTTTTGTTAGGAAGTTATAAGGGTTAAATTTGACCAGCAATTTCTCGTTTTTACAACACCATTTTTTTTAGGGACCACATCACATTTGAAGTCATTTTGAGGGGTCTATATGAAAATAACCAAGTGTGACACTATTCTAAAATCTTTACATCTTAAGGTACTCAAAACCACATTCAAGAAGTTTATTAACTCTTCAGGTGATTCACATGTTTTTTAAAAAAATAACATTTATCTTTTTTTCACACAAAATGTAATTCAGCTCCAATTTGTTTTATTCTACCAAGGAAATACCTATGTATATATCCTAGGTAAGAGCCATAAACTCAATATAAACACCTATAGAAAAAGGCTACACACAAGAATAACCATGATAAAACCAATATTTTACTGTAACAAAAAAGTAAAAACAGAACCAAAAAATTGGTAGTAAAACAGCAATGAAAATAAACAGGTGAGAACCAAATGAACAGGAAGAGAAAGGTGGATACACCTGGAAACAATGGATGTATTAATAACCAAACATAGAGTAAACTATGCTAGTTAGTGATTATCAGTTAACCACTCGCATGCAGACACAGTATAGGTGAGCAAATGCTATATATAGTACAAGAGAACTAATTCAATGCGACAGGACACATCGATCAAATAAGCCTATGTGAGCAAAAGCAATTTAAGTCTACCAATACATATAGAGGCCGACAGGGGTCGTGTAAGATTAGTAAAGTCACTATAGAGTGCATGTGAGAGATAAACAGTTTTAAACAATTTTAAACATGCATTACCAGTTCAAGTGAAAGGGATCCAGGCATCCACCACACCCGACGCGCATTTCCCAATGAAATGCTTCGTCCAGGGGTCACTGAAGAGGTTAACTAGTGGGACAGTTTTATAGGTCGGGTCGTTATGGATGAAGTGATACTAAATATGTGTACTTTTATTGTTTTTTTTTATTTAGATAAGGAAATGTATTTATGGGAACAATATATATTTTTTCTTTTTTATTTAGGATTTTTTTTTTTTTTACACATCTGAATATTTATTTTTTACACTATAACATTGCCCCAGGGGGGACATCAAGTTATAGGGTCAGATCGCTGATCTGACACTTTACACAGCACTGTGTCAGATCAGTGATTTGACAGGCTGGGCTGCAGGCTTACCAGCGCTTGCTCTGAGCAGGTGCTATTAAGCCACCTCCCTGCAGGACCCGGAAGCAGCCCCGTGGCCATTTTGGATCTGGGGCCTGCAGGGAGTAGGAGGTAGGAGACCCTCGGAGCAACACGAGCACATCGCGTTGCTCCTAGGGTCTCAGGGAAGCATGCAGGGAGCCCCCTCCCTGTGCGATGCTTCCCTATGCTGCCGGAACGCTGTGATCATTTTTGATCGCAGCGTTCTGGGGGTTAATGTGCTGGATATCAGCTGCGATAGTCAGCTGACACCCGGCTGCAATCGGCCGTTCCCCCCGTGAGCGCGGCTGATCGCGCTGGACGTACTATTCCGTCCATGGGAAGTAGGGTCCACCCCACATGGATGGAATAGTACATCCAATGGTAGAAAGGGGTCAAAGGGCTATAAAAAAAGTTAAAAAAAATCTTTTATATTTATCTCATCACTCAACTCTGCTTTTCATAGAGGCCGACAGGGGTCGTGTAAGATTAGTAAAGTCACTATAGAGTGCATGTGAGAGATAAACAGTTTTAAACAATTTTAAACATGCATTACCAGTTCAAGTGAAAGGGATCCAGGCATCCACCATACCCGACGCGCGTTTCCCAATGAAATGCTTCGTCCAGGGGTCACTGAAGGGGTTAACTAGTGGGACAGTTTTATAGGTCGGGTCGTTATGGATGAAGTGATACTAAATATGTGTACTTTTATTGTTTTTTTATTTAGATAAGGAAATGTATTTATGGGAACAATATATATTTTTTCTTTTTTATTTAGGATTTTTTTTTTTTTTACACATCTGAATATTTATTTTTTACACTATAACATTGCCCCAGGGGGGACATCAAGTTATACGGTCAGATCGCTGATCTGACACTTTACACAGCACTGTGTCAGATCAGTGATTTGACAGGCTGGGCTGCAGGCTTACCAGCGCTTGCTCTGAGCAGGCGCTGTTAAGCCACCTCCCTGCAGGACCCGGAAGCAGCCCCGTGGCCATTTTGGATCTGGGGCCTGCAGGGAGTAGGAGGTAGGAGACCCTCGGAGCAACACGAGCACATCGCGTTGCTCCTAGGGTCTCAGGGAAGCATGCAGGGAGCCCCCTCCCTGTGCGATGCTTCCCTATGCTGCCGGAACGCTGTGATCATTTTTGATCGCAGCGTTCTGGGGGTTAATGTGCTGGATATCAGCTGCGATAGTCAGCTGACACCCGGCTGCAATCGGCCGTTCCCCCCGTGAGCGCGGCTGATCGCGCTGGACGTACTATTCCGTCCATGGGAAGTAGGGTCCACCCCACATGGATGGAATAGTACATCCAATGGTAGAAAGGGGTCAAAGGGCTATAAAAAAAGTTTAAAAAAATCTTTTATATTTATCTCATCACTCAACTCTGCTTTTCAGCCCCTACACTCCTCACTGCCACCCATCCTGCCCATATTGCATCTTCTGATTTCAACTGCAAGCACTGAAATTTCCAGTTCTCTGGACGTCTGGGTCTGATGAGGCCTGGGCCAGTTATGAGCACACACACCAATTTTTTATATTTTTTACATTGTTTGTTTATCATGCTCTGAGGTCTTAAGAAGCCCCAGAACTAAAAAGGAACATTAAACTCATGGAGGATATCTTCTCCTCAAATCGAATTTCCTTGGAAAATCTGCGTGAACAGGCAAATTAAAATTTTGCCTGATCTGCTCATCTTGATCTTTAGAAAAATGGAGGTACAGCCAAGGTATTATATTATATTATATTTTTTCATTTTATAATTCAAGTTTTATATGTCAACATTTTGCAAATTGTCCCAATACACCTGATAACAAAAAGGTTATGTTTATTTACAGAGCCCAGGTGGACTTTGCATTTCATTCACAGCTAGTCTAATAAGACAACATATTGAAGACTTTGTTGTTTTTGTGTATTACTATAAAATTTTAATGTTTTGCTATGATTGTTTTTCTCTTCTACAATGGCCAAATTCTTTTGAACACTATACTAAGTAAACATGAGTATTACTCTCATTTAATGTTTCTCTCTTGCCTTTCAGCACCGTGTGAAGCAAATTCATTTTTTTGTCATAGTAATATGTGCATTAATAATACATTGGTCTGCAATGGAGTTCAGAATTGTGTATACCCTTGGGATGAAAACCACTGCAAAGGTAATACTTAGAACAAGAACTGATTTTAGTAGTTTATTATATTAAAAATAGCAAAATAATAATAAACACTGAGTTTAGCGTTATTATAGATGCTGGCATATATAAAATGATATACACTGCTCAAAAAAAATAAAGGGAACACTTAAACAACAGAATATAGCTCCAAGTAAATCAAACTTCTGTGAAATCAAACTGTCCATTTAGGAAGCAACACTGTTTGACAATCAATTTCACATGCTGTTGTGCAAATGGAATAGACAACAGATGGAAATTATTGGCAATTATCAAGACACACACAATAAAAGAGTGGTTCTGCAGGTGGGGTCCACGGACTACATCTCAGTACCAATGCTTTCTCACTCGTGGTAGCATGACGAATTCTACAACCCACACAAGTGGCTCAGGTAGTGCAGCTCATCCAGGATGGCACATCAATGCGAGCTGTGGCAAGAAGGTTTGCTGTGTCTGTCAACGTAGTGTCCAGAGGCTGGAGGCACTATCAAGAGACAGGCCAGTACACCAGCAGACATGGAGGGGGCCGTAGGAGGGCAGCAACCAAGCAGCAGGACCGCTACCTCAGCCTTTGTGCAAGGAATAACAGGAGGAGCACTGCCAGAGCCCTGCAAAATGACCTCCAGCAGGCCACAAATGTGCATGTGTCTGTACAAACAGAAACCAACTCCATGAGGATGGTCTGAGTGCCTGACGTCCACAGATGGGGATTGTGCTCATAGCAAATTCACGACTGGCACCCTGTGCTCTTTACAGATGAAAGCAGGTTCACACTGGGCACATGTGACAGACGTGACAGAGTCTGGAGACACCATGGAGAGTGATTTGCTGCCTGCAACATCCTTCAGCATGACCGGTTTGGCAGTGGGTCAGTAATGGTGTGGGGTGGCATTTCTTTGGAGGGCCGCACAGCCCTCCATGTGCTCACAAGAGGTAGCCTGACTGCCATTAAGTACCGAGATGAGATCCTCAGGCCCCTTGTGAGACCATATGCTGGTGCGGTTGGCCCTGGGTTCCTCCTAATAAAGGACAATGTCAGACCTCATGTGGCTGGAGTGTGTCAGAAGTTCCTGCAAGATGAAGGCATTGAAGTTATGGACTAGCCCGCTCGGTCCCCAGATCTGAATCCGATTTAACACATCTGGGACATCTTGTCTCGCACCATCCACCAACATCACGTTGCACCACAGACGGTCCAGGAGTTGGCGGATGCTTTAGTCCAGGTTTGGCAGGAGATCTCTCAGGAGACCATCTGTCGCCTCATCAGGAGCATACACCAGGCATTGTAGGGAGGTCATACAGGCACGTGGAGGCCACACACACTACTGAGCATCATTTCCTTGTTTTGAGGCATTTCCACTGAATTTGGATCATCTTGTAACTTCATTTTCCACTTTGATTTTGAGCATCATTCCAACCCCATACCTTCATGGGATATTAGTTGTGATTTAGGTTGATCATTTTTACATTTTATTGTTCTCAACACATTCCACTATGTAATGAATAAAGATATATAACTGGAATATTTCATTCAGTGATATCTAGGATGTGGGATTTTAGTGTTCCCTTTATTTTTTTGAGCAGTGTATGTTGTTTAGCATCAAGTTTGAATTCCATACAGGTTATCTATCGACAACCTTTTTATTATTAATTTTGAAAATGTACAAAGCTATTTTTCACAATATTATTAAATTGCTATGAATTCTCATACATTATTTCTCCATCTCTAAATGACATAACACTAAAAAATGATTATGGTGGTCCCTCTGAATAAAAAAACCTTTATTTGAAAAATTAATTCATTTAGAGATTAATGGCAGCAACACATCTCACATCTCTTCCATTGTATAGCATCTGCTCTTCTTTTTACAATAGTCTGTAGATGTCTGCGAAATAAGGAGACTAATTGCTGGAGTTTTGGTAGAGAGATGTTGTCCTATTCTTGTCTGATGTGGGATTTTAGGTACTCAACAGTCCTGGGTCTTGTTTGCCTTTTTTTTTTCAATATTTTTTATTGGTGAAAAGTCTAGACTGTAGGCGGCCAGTTCATCACCTAAAATTCTTCTTCGAAGCCATGCTATTTTGATGTATGTAAACCAATATGTGGTTTAGCATTACCTTGCTGATATATGTATGGCTTTTTGTGAAATAGTAACTTTCTTGATGAAAGAAAATGTTATAAATCCTCTATAAAATTCTCAGCATAAATAGTGCATTTCAAGATGTGTAAATTGCCTATGCTATATGCACTAATTCAATCTCATACCATTAAAGATCAGAAATGCAGACTAGGATCAGCGCTGTCTTCTGTTGCCATGATTAAATTAAGGAGTCTTTTTGATTGCTCATTGCTGGATTCGCAGCCACACTACTCAGAACTGTTTTATACAGTTGTAGCCAAAAGTATTGACACCCCTGCAATTCTGTCAGATAATACTCAGTTTCTTCCTGATAATGATTGCAAACACACATTCTTTGTTATTATTATCTTCATTTAATTTGTCTTAAATGAAAAAACACAAAAAAGAATTGTCCTAAAGCCAAATTGGATATAATTCCACACCAAACATAAAAAAGGGGTGGACAAAAGTATTGGCAATGTTCGAAAAATCATGTGATGCTTCTCTAATTTGTGTAATTAACAGCACCTGTAACTTACCTGTGGCACCTAACAGGTGTTGGCAATAACTAAATCAATAAAGCGGATGTTGGATAAAGAACCTTCACTAACATCCAAACAAGTTCAAGCTGCCCTGCAGTCCAAGGGTACAACAGTATCAACCCGTACTATCCGTTGGCGTCTGAATGAAAAGGGACTGTATGGTAGGAGACCCAGGAAGACCCCACTTCTTACCCCAAGGCTGGAGTTTGCCAAAACTTACCTGAAAAAAACTAAAATGTCTTGGAAGAATGTTCTCTGGTCAGATGAGACAAAAGTAGAGCTTTTTTGAGCAAAGGCATCAACATAGAGTTTACAGGAGAAAAAAAAGAGGCATTCAAAGAAAAGAACATGGTCCCTACAGTCAAACATGGCGGAGGTTCCCTGATGTTTTGGGGTTGCTTTGCTGCCTCTTGCACTGGACTGCTTGACCGTGTGCATGGCATTATGATGTCTGAAGACTAACAACAAATTTTGCAGCATAATGTAGGGCCCAGTGTGAGAAAGCTGGGTCTCCCTCTGAGGTCATGGGTCTTCCAGCAGGACAATGACCCAAAACATGCTTCAAAAAGCACTAGAAAATGGTTTGAGAGAAAGCACTGGAGACTTCTAAGGTGGCCAGCAATGAGTCCAGACCTGAATCCCATAGAACACCTGTGGAGAGATCTAAAAATGGCAGTTTGGAGAAGGCACCCTTCAAATATCAGGGACCTGGAGCAGTTTGCCAAAGAAGAATGGTCTAAAATTCCAGCAGAGCATTGTAAGAAACTCATTGATGGTTACCGGAAGCGGTTGGTTGCAGTTATTTTGGCTAAAGGCTGTGCAACCAAGTATTAGGCTGAGGGTGCCAATACTTTTGTCTGGCCCATTTTTGGAGTTTTGTGTAAAATGATCAATGGTTTGCTTTTTGCTTCATTCTCTTTTGTGTTTTTTCATTTAAGACAAATTAAATGAAGATAATAATACTGAAGAATTTGTGATTGCAATCATTTTCATGAAGAAACTGAGTATTATCTGACAGAATTGCGGGGGTGTCAATACTTTTGGCCTCAACTGTAATGTCCTTCATTCAGTACTGAGCAGTGTGGCTGTGAAAACAAGTAATGAGCAATCAAAAATACACTGTCCTTGATTCCAGTTGTCGCAACAGAAGACAGCGCTGATCCTGGTCTCCATTTCTGATTCTTCCACTGTGGGAAACCCCTGGAAGCCGTTTCCCCTGTTTCTCTGCGAATAGCTGCAGTCTATTACTTTTGAATCCAAATCAAAATGAAAGTTGTGCCTCTGACAGCACAACTATATCAGTTGAGCAAGTTTCCTTATTCAACTCACCTTTTGAAATTTGACATAAACTTACTATGCTTAGATTGTGCTACGTCTTCTTTATTTTTTCTCTTTCAGAATATTCTATACAAATAGTGATACCATTAAAGAGAAAGGCTTATGAATCATGTCCTGATAACAAGTTGGTCGGTCCCTTTCCTGTGTAGTCCGCAGGACATGGCTTTCATGTTTATCATAAAGAGTTTCAAATTTTATTCATCGTACCACAGAACAGTTTTTCATTTTGTCTCCGTCCATTTTAAATGAGCTTTGGCCTAAAGAAGACTGCAGCTTTCTAAATTGTTTTCATATACAGTGTCTTGTGAAAGTATTCACCTCCTTTGGCATTTTTCCTGTTTTGCTAACTTACAACCTGGAATTTCACAGGTTTTTTTTATGGTTTGCATAAGTTCATGTAAAGAACATGCCCACGACTGTGAACATTTAGTTTTCTTTTTATTGTGCGGCAAAAAACAAATAGAATAAAATAACTGAAAACTTTAGTGTAGAACCTCCTTTTGCGGTACTTATAGCTGCAAGTAGCTTTGGATAAGTCTCCATGAGCTTTCTGCAACTTGCCATTGGGATTTTTGCCCATTTCTCAAACCTGATTCAGCACTTTCAAGTTAGATGGTTTCCTCTGATGAACAACAATCTTAACCCCTTCATGACCTTTGGATTTTCCATTTTTCCGTGTTCGTTTTTCGCTCCCCTCCTTCCCAGAGCCATAACTTTTTTATTTTTCCATCAATATGGCCATATGAGGGCTTATTTTTTGCAGGAGGAGTTTTACTTTTGAACGACATCATTGGTTTTACCATGTCATGTACTGGAAACCGGGAAAAAAATTCCAATTGCGGTGACATTGGAAAAAAAAAGTGCAATGCCACACTTGTTTTTTGTTTTACTTTTTTGCTAGGTTCACTTAATGCTAAAAATGACCTGCCATTTTGATTTTCCAGGTCATTATGAGGTCATAGACACCAAACATGCCTAGGTTCTTTTTTATCTATGTGGTGAAAAAAATTCCAAACTTTGCTTAAAAAAAAAATGTGCCATTGTCCGATACCTGTAGCGTCTCCATCTTTCGTGATCTGGGGTTGGGTGAGGGCTTATTTTTTGCGTGCCGAGCTGGTGTTTTTAATGATTTCATGTTTGTGCACATACTTTCTTTTGATCACTCGTTATTGCATTTTAATGCAATGTCGCGGCGACCAAAAAAACGTAATTCTAGCGTTTCAATTTTTTTCTCGCTACGCCATTTAGCGAGGTTAATCTTTTTTTTTTATTGATAGATCGGGTGATTCTGAAAGCGGCGATACCAAATATGTGTAGGTTTGATTTTTTTATTGCTTTATTTTGAATGGGGCGAAAGGGGGGTGATTTTAACTTTTATTTATTTATTTATTTATTTTTAACTTTTTTCTACTTTTGCCATGCTTCAATAGCCTCCGTGGGAGGCAAGAAGCTGGCACAACTCGATCGGCTCAGCTACATAGCAGCGATTATCAGATCGCTGCTATGTAGCTGAATTGCAGGCTTGCTATCAGCACCGACCACAGGGTGGCACTCACAGCAGGCAGGCATCAGTAACCATAGAGGTCTCAGGGATGGTTACTGATGGTGTTTCTGCTGGTGGTACCGCCAAGAGGCTGAGTGAGTGTGAGTGTGGGGTGCGTACGGCGTGTTTGTTTGTGCGTGGTGCGATGGTGTTCCACTTGTGGTACCGCACTATAGCTTAGTACCAGCAGCAGTTTCCATATTGAGACACCAATCACTTGGGTGTCCCAATATGGTGGTCGGTGAACTTCCTCCTCTTGGAATTCTGGGATACAGTGGCTTCTGGACAGAACAGGAAATGAAAACATTACAAGGCAATTATATAAATAGATTTGATGGTGATCCGGGTGGTTCATCAGAGATTGGGATGGTTTTTCATAACCCAAATCTGACTTGTACTTCTCATCACCTTTGTCCCTGACTTGTTTGGAGATCTCCTTGGTCTCCATGGTGTTGCTTGGTTAATGGTGCCGCTTGCTTAATGTTGTTGAAGCCTCTGTGGCCTTTCAGAAAAGGTGTGTATATTGACAGACCAGGTGACACTTAGATTGCACACAAATGGTCTTCCTTTCACTAAACGTGTGACTTATGAAGGTGATTGCTTCCACCAGAAATTTTTAGGGGCTTCTTGGCAAAAGGGGTGAATACATATGCACATGCCAATTTTTAGTTATTTGATCCTATAAATTTAATTTTTTGTCTATATTTTTCTCACTTCACTTCACCAACTTAGATTACAAAAATATTTAAACAAATGCTGTACTGTAACAAAATAGATAAAAAGCCATGGGAGTGAATACGTTTGTGAGCCACTGTATAGCTTCTTTTTTGTATGATAGAATTTAAACTTGCATTTATGGATTACAAGGCAAACTATGATAACAGACAATAATTTAAAAAGTATTTTTGAGCCCATGCAGTGATTTGAATGACGGTTTTTTAGTTCATTGCCCTGAGGTTCCATAAATCACGAATATCGAATATTGACTGGCAGCCTTGTTACTTGTGTACATTAGTTTCTCCAGAATCTCTGAATATTTTGATATTATGTACTGTAGATTGTAAAATAGTCTTTGAAATTTTATATTGAGGGACATTTTTAGCTTTTTCTGATTTTTCCCCACAATTTTTAAATGTAGTTGGTGACAGATTGGTGAACCTCTAACCATTTTTGCTTCTGAGAGACTCTGCCTCTCCTCATTCTAGGAATTTAGGACCTGAGAATGACGTCGCGGCTTGTGATTGGTCGCGTGGCGGTCACATGAGCGGCACGCAACCAATCAGAATCCGTGACGTCATGGAAGGCCCTAAACGCGCTCATTTTAAGCAAAGAAGGCTGCCGGTTACCAGCAGTGATGTCCAGGGGCCTCCGGAGAGGTGAGTATATAAATATTTTTTATTTAAATTCTTTATTTTACACAGTAATATGGATCCCAGGGCCTGAAGGAGAGTTTCCTCTCCTTCAGACCCTGGGAACCATCAGGATACCTTCCGATTAGTGTTGAGCATTCCGATACTGCAAGTATCGGGTATCGGCCGATACTTGCTGTATCGGAATTTCCGATACCGAGATCCGATACTTTTGTGGTATCGGGTATCGGGTATCGCAACAACATTAATGTAATAATGTGTAAAAAAGAGAATTAAAATAAAAAATATCGCTATACTCACCTGTCCGACGCAGCCGGGACCTCAGCGAGGGAACCGGCAGCGTTGTTTGTTTAAATTTCGCGCTTTTACTTGGTTACGTGAAGTCCCGGCTTGTGATTGGTCAGGGCGGCCATGTTGCCGGGACGCGGACCAATCACAGCAAGCCGTGACGAAATTACGTCACGGCTTGCTGTGATTGGTCCGCGTCCCGGCAACATGGCCGCCATTAACCAATCACAAGCCGTGACGTCACGGGAGGCTGGACATGCGCGTATTTTGAAAAGCGCGCGTGTCCAGCCTCCAGTGACGTCCCGGCAACATGGCCGCCATTAACCAATCACAAGCCGGGACGTCACGGGAGGCTGGACATGCGCGTATTTTGAAAAGCGCGCGTGTCCAGCCTCCAGTGACGTCCCGGCAACATGGCCGCCATTAACCAATCACAAGCCGGGACGTCACGGGAGGCTGGACATGCGCGTATTTTGAAAAGCGCGCGTGTCCAGCCTCCAGTGACGTCCCGGCAACATGGCCGCCATTAACCAATCACAAGCCGGGACGTCACGGGAGGCTGGACATGCGCGTATTTTGAAAAGCGCGCGTGTCCAGCCTCCAGTGACGTCCCGGCAACATGGCCGCCATTAACCAATCACAAGCCGGGACGTCACTGGAGGCTGGACACGCGCGCTTTTCAAAATACGCGCATGTCCAGCCTCCCGTGACGTCACGGCTTGTGATTGGTTAATGGCGGCCATGTTGCCGGGACGCGGACCAATCACAGCAAGCCGTGACGTAATTTCGTCACGGCTTGCTGTGATTGGTCCGCGTCCCGGCAACATGGCCGCCCTGACCAATCACAAGCCGGGACCTCACGTAACCAAGTAAAAGCGCGAATTTTAAACAAACAACGCTGCCGGTTCCCTCGCTGAGGTCCCGGCTGCGTCGGACAGGTGAGTATAGCAATATTTTTTATTTTAATTCTTTCTTTTACACATTAATATGGTTCCCAGGGCCTGAAGGAGAGTTTCCTCTCCTTCAGACCCTGGGAACCATCAGGAATACCGTCCGATACTTGAGTCCCATTGACTTGTATTGGTATCAGGTATCGGTATCGGATTGGATCCGATACTTTGCCGGTATCGGCCGATACTTTCCGATACCGATACTTTCAAGTATCGGACGGTATCGCTCAACACTACTTCCGATACTTGGTGTCCCATTGACTTGTATTGGTATCGGGTATCAGTATCGGTGATATCCAATACTTTTCGGGTATCGGCCGATACTATCCGATACCGATACTTTCAAGTATCAGACGGTATCGCTCAACACTACCCACAAGCTATTTTTCATTAGCACCACTTAATTTTGCAGCCTTTTGTTAATCCTGTACAAATGTTTTTAGATGTGTTGCTGCCATCAATTACTAAATGAGTTATTTTTTTCAAATGAAATGGAAAAAAAAGTGTAACTTTTAACTTCTGATGTTTGTTCTATGTTCTGTTGTAAATAAAATATGGTTATATGAGATTTCCACATTATTGAATTCTTGTTTTCTTTACATTTTACACAGTGTCCCAATGTTTTTGAATTGGGGTTGTAGAATTGATAAGATTAATGCAAAAATCTTGCAGTTTGGCAATAGTTTGGGTATTATAAACTATTACAGTCCATATAGTTTATTTTGGTAGCAACTCTGATCTTCAATTCCAATTTCAGAACCAGGCTACTTCAAGTCACTTAGCTAATGAAGCAGTTCTCTGTTTCGTTTTCTGTGGTTTCATGTCTAGTGATGTGATGAAGTAATTCATCTAGTAGTCTGACTCAGTTCAACTGCTAAGCGACCTCTATCCTTGTGTCAGCTGTGCTGCAGAAGAAGATTTCCTTATCTATTAAAAATTAGATCACATCACTTGTCATCAAAATATATCTTTCTGTATCTATATAGAGGTGGAGTAGAATTATTTTCAAATATAAAAAAAAAACATATCTAGATATCTACATTTAATAAAACTGTTGGGTTATGCCAAATTCTCAGTTGCACTTTTTGGAGTACCATATGTCATCAGGTTTTCCCAACATAAAATATGGCCACCACCTTCAAGACCTATTTTACAGCATTCTAATATGATGATTGACTGATTCAACTGTTTTCTTGATTTTTTTTGTTTATTATTTTTTCGGTTTTAATTTCTGTATCATGTAAGAGCTGGCCACAAAGCTTTCATAACAGAGCATGTCACTAATTCCCTTATAATGCCAACTTTCACTATGTCTAAATTGAAAATGTCAGCTATAGTGCATATGAAATAATCAATTATAGTACCCATTATGTTCCATCTACTATGCCTCCATTATAAAGACCTCAACATTTTAAGAATCAATCCAGCCACTGTGCTCATATAAAAAAATTGACAGTATTTCTATAGCAAAGGTGGTCACAGTGCTCCATTACAGAGCCAAGCCATACAAAACTCTAGGCACCAAAGAGCTTCTTTAGCAGCAAGCCACAGTAGACGCAAAACATCGCCTGGTACAGTAATATGAAGCTTCTTCCTACTTTTTCTCTGTTCTATAGTTCTACATATTTTCTTCCAGGATAGAGTTTTTAGGCTAGGTTCACATCGTGTTAGTGGCATCCGTTTAGCAGATCCATTAAACGGATGCGCTAACGCTGATGCACAAAATCTCTTTTTTACTACAATCGCACTAATGCATGGTACCATTGCGTTGGCATGCATTAGCAATAGAGGTCTATGCACAGCGAACTCATACGTTCACTGTGTGTTAGACCTAACCTACCCTTGAACACAGTAGACCACGTTCAAGGGTGCATCACAAAGTTACACATCATCGCTAATGCATGCCGATTTTGACATGCATTAGGGAGCGCTACGACAGTGGAAGTATATGGGCACGTTAACGGATCCGTTACATAGCATTAATGCCACTAAGTAACTGATCCATTAAATGGATCACCCAAACGCAATATGAAAAAAGCCTAAATGAGATGTCAGAAAAAAAATATTTTTTTTTTGTGCTATTATCGGGAAGCAATCTGCTTTGAGTACCACATACAGAGCTTACATGTATCTTCCCCAATATAAATACCATATCATATATTTGGATACAATACTTAACTAACAATGTAGCAATTTGTTTACTTCATAAAATGCTATTGTTTTCTTAGCCAATAATATTTGTTCAATGCTCTTACCCTGCAGAAAAAAGAAAATCCAGCCTTTTGGACCAGCTTACAAACACCAGTGGGACAGTTATAGGGGTCTCTTCTTGCATTGTCATCATTCTCATTATTATCTCTGTAATAGTACAAATCAAACAGCCTCGTAAAAAGTTCATCCAAAGGAAGGCAGACTTTGATCAAACAGTATTTCAGGAGGTGTTTGAGCCTCCACATTATGAATTATGCACTCTTAGAGGTTCAGGAGCTGCAGCAGACATTGCTGATGTTGCAGATGATTTTGAAAATTACCATAAATTACGAAGATCATCTTCAAAATGCATTCATGACCATCACTGTGGATCACAACTGTCAAGCGCTAAGGGCAGCCGTAGTAACCTTAGTACAAGAGAAGCACCCATACTAACAGACACACCAAACCAGCCTGCTAAACCCAATCTACAGCCTATGAATAGAAGAAACATCCTGGTCATGAAGCATAGTTATTCACAGGATGCCACAGACACATGTGACATTGATGAAATTGAAGAGGTTCCCACGACAAGTCACAGGCTATCCAGACATGACAAATCAGTCCAGCGGTCAGTATCAATAAATTTTTGATGAGGACATTTCCTTATGGACTTGCTCGTTTCTCCAAATATATACTTTCATATTTTTATGTTTCATCATTTCCCTTTCCATAACTTTTTGATTTTTTGAAACTTTTAAAATTTTACATAACGTAAAAAAAAAGTAGAATGAGCACTCACTCATTTATGATGAAGCATATTGTTTTTCATCTCATTAAACATTTTATAATTAAGTCACTGGTTCATAAGAATTTTAAATGACAATGCATCCATAGATCGTAAAACTATTACTAACCCTCCTTCTTCAGTGAATGCTTCTATTTCAATTTCCGGGTTGCACTTTTTACTATATCGAATTATGCCATGCTCCTGCATGCATGCAATAACATTAACATATACAGTATGTATGAAATTATTTGAAGTTTAGTTAATATAACCAGTTCTTATTATCGGTGCTGTTGATAAAGTATTACTAGAAGTAATATTTGGTTCGATTTTATGAATCAGTAAAAAAAATTAGCAGAGCACTTTAATAATAAAAAAATAGAAAAAAAAACAAGAAAAATAGCTTTTTATAAAATAATGCATACTGAATGACTGTGAAGAAGATTTGTATACAAATTGTCAGGGAAATAACCGTTCCATAAGCCATTGGATGTTATAGCACTACCTGTATGTTTATCTGTGTTTGTATTGCATGCATACTTGTGCTTATGTGTTTGTTTACATGCACTACATGCTTTCTTTGCACATTAAAATCACTAATATCTCTCAAAAACTCTTCTCTTCCTTTACTGTTTTGCATGCCCGTGTTTTTGTACTGTGTGATGTGTTATTTATGATCATCTTCTAAATGTAATCTGTTTTACGCAAACACAATGAATGAAATAGCCATAACATTCCAGGTTCTGCCTCATTGGGTCTCTAAACAAACACGAAACTGAATACAATACAACTAGGGTATGAAAAGAAGAATTAAGGTAAGGCAGTATGTGGCATGTATTTATTATGTATTCTATTTAACATAGATAGAATAATTAAAGAACACTTATTAGTTAGCAAGTAGAACTAAAAAAGTTTTTTTTCTAGTGCATAAATATTTGCGTCTTAGGTGGCATTTATAATTGAGGTTGTAGTATTTGTGAAAGAAAAACCTTTGGACAGTTTAAATTCTCTCCAGAATGCTAGTCATGTATAAACCATAAACAGGAGAATAGCATAATCTTATCACCTAACCAGGGTCGGTTTTAGGCAAAGCGGGGCCCTAGGCAAAATATTAAAATGGGGCACCAAATGGTGACATATTGCACATCACACAGAAGCATTTCTGTTGTATTTACATGCGCTGAGTTCAGGCCGCTAAACGAGTGTGATCGACAATATTGAAGTCGCTCACTTGTTTCCTGGCCTCTTTACACCAACTGAAAGAATGATGGGAACAGAACGATCACTAATGGATCAATCTGTCCCCATACAGTATCATGTTATCAGCAGCATACAGTTTACACTGGCGATATGCTGCTGAGTACAATGATTTTTGTTCCGGCATAAACAATCCAATCACTCGATGAATAGGCAGCATTTTGATTGTTTAGTATAATATATCCAATAGTCCTCCACATAGTATAATGTGCACCACAATCCTCCATATTGTAAAATGCACACCCCATAGTCCTCCATATAATATAATGTGCCCCATAATCCTCCATATAGTATAATACACTCCCCATAGTCCTCCATATAGTATAATATACTCCCTATAGTCCTCCTTATATTAAAATACACTCCTCTGTCCCCCATATAGTATTATACACTACCCATAGTCCTCCATATACTATAACACACTCCTCATAGTGCTCCATAAATTAAAATACACTCCTCAGTCCTCCATATAGTATAATACACTAATCATAGTCCTCCATATATTAAAATACACTGCTCAGTTCTCCATATAGTACAATACACTCCTCATAGTGCTCCATATAGCATAATGCACTCCTCAGTCCTCCATATAGTATAATACACTCCTAAGTCCTCTATATAAGCAATAAAGAACCTATGGGAGCTTAAATCCCTAATTAGTAAATCAAATAAACACATTTGTTTTAAATGAAAAAAATATCATATCAACCCAATTGGTACAAAAGTGCAAAAAGAACTTTATTTTTAACAATTATATCAGGGCAAGAAAATAATTTAAAGATTATTATACAAATAAATTACATCACACATATAATGAAAATAGCACACTGTTTAAAACCAGAGAATAATAATGCAACCATGGTGCGACCACACAGGCAAAAAATAATTAGAACAGGGATCAATACCATCCAATAGCATAAAAGCTGTGTTATATACCCTGAATAGTGTTTTGAGCGATACCTTCCGATATTCGAAAGTATCGGTATCGGATTGGATCGGCCGATACCGGCAAAATATCGGATCTCGCCGATACCGATACCCGATACCAATACAAGTCAATGGGACACAAATATCGGAAGGTATCCATGATGGTTCCCAGGGTCTGAAGGAGAGGAAACTCTCCTTCAGGCCCTGGGATCCATATTCATGTAAAAAATAAAGAATACAAATAAAAAATATGGATATACTCACCCCTCCGGCGGACCCTGGACCTTAGCGATGTAACCGGCAGCCTCCGTTCCTAAGAATGCAGTGTGTAGGACCTGCGATGACGTCGTGGCTTGTGATTGGTCGCGTGAGCGGTCACATGAGCGGTCACGCGACCAATCACAAGCCGTGACGTCATCGAAGGTCCTTCACTCTGCATTCTTAGGAACGGAGGCTGCCGGTTACATCGCTAAGGTCCAGGGTCCGCCGGAGGGGTGAGTATATCCATATTTTTTATTTTTATTCTTTATTTTTTACATGAATATGGATCCCAGGGCCTGAAAGAGAGTCTCCTCTCCTCCAGACCCTGGGAACCATACACTGGGAACTTCTGATTCCGATTTCCGATATCACAAAAATATCGGAACTCGGTATCGGAATTCCGATACAGCAAATATCGGCCGCTACCCGATACTTGCGGTATCGGAATGCTCAACACTAACCCTGAACTATAGACATATGGGGAAAAGGAGGAGCCAAACGGGACATACAACTGGGTCTAAGCCACGTCCATATAAGAATTCTTTTATAAGTATATCATGTGGATCATCCCCGGTTCCATATAACAATGACAAAGACTCATGACACCGTATATCACCAAAAGGCTACATGTAAAAGGGTCCCTTAGTGCTGACATAGATGCAAATCACAAACCTCTTACCCATGTCTCAACAATGTGGATGCCTGTGCATCGCGCCGAGGCCCCGAGGCACATTTCGCTATCGCTTCCTCGGGGGGCTGTGTGTCTGTGCTAAATGAAAGCCTTAAATGTCCCCCAGCATGGGAGTCTTACCAATCAAACGCCTAGAATCACATGTGGCATATCGCGGTTAATCAGCGCGTGGTGGCAGAACTTCCGGTGCCAGTCCATCACTCCCGGCGTCTCGGGTGCAATGCGCATCAGGAGCAAATGTTCCAGTGATGACAATGATGTGCATCACATCCATGAGGACTCCATCGGGGGTGGGGGCAAACAGGGAGAACCGACAACATGCGCAGCCCGCGGCCACTATGTATGTATCATTGCCAAGCATTGCTGTATTATATCTAATCTATCACAGTATATATGGGCAAAAGCGAAAGCTGAAAACAGCACCTATATTTACATAAATAAAAAAGGAGCACACGCTGCCCATATTAAATGACAATGATCCCACAAACCTATGCACAAAATCAAAAATTGTATCCAAAATAATAATCATCAATAGCAGTAAAAGGCATGTAAAATACAGTAAGAGATTATAGAAGATATTTCCACAACGATAACAGGGAAACTTCATCCTACTATGCGTGATCGGGAGACATCATGCTTAGGAAACAAGCACATCCAAGGCAAAAATCATCCTCCGTTACTACGAACTAAAAAACTAAAAAAACACAAAAACACACAATTAAAATAAAAATAAAGACTCCAGGGGAATAAATCAGACAGGAAAGCCAAAGAGTCAGACCTCATTAGAGAAAAGACGAAAAGCTCAATTTTTCATTAAGACATTTGGGGGTCATTGTGTCCAGTTTTACTATCCACCTACATTCAAGCTGAGACAGCCTGCACTTTAAATCACCACCTCTGATCCCACCATGAACACGATCAATGCCCCATACCCTAAGTAGGTCGGGGTTACACGCATGTCTCAGCCTGAAATGACGAGTGATCGTTTTCAATGACGCTATATCCTCAGTGGTCATAGCTTCCCTAATGTCCCTAATGTGTTCCCTCGTTCTAACTCGTAACTCACGGGACGTGAGGCCACCATATATGAGCCTCATAAGTCCTCTATATAGTATAATACACTCCTCATATTCCTCCATATAGTATAATACACTCCTCATAGTCATTCATATAGTATAATACACTCCTCACAGTTCTCCATATGTTAAAATACACTGCTTAGTCCTCCATATAGTATAATACACTCCTCATAGTGCTCCATATAGTATAATACACTCTTCACAGTCCTCCCTCATAGAATATAATACAGCCACCACATAGAATATAATGTACTCCCAGAGAATATATAACAGCCCCCCCCATAGAATATAATGTAGCCCCCAGAGAATATAATACAGCCAACCTCCCCATAGAATATAATACAGGCCCCCATAGAATATAATGTAGCCCCCAGAGAATATAATACAGCCCCTATAGAATATAATGTAGCCCCCAGAGAATATAGTACAGCTCCCATAGAATATAATACAGCCCACCTCCCCATAGAATATAATATAGCCCCCCATAGAATATAATGCAGCCCCCTCATAGATGCTAATACAGCCCTCCCCCATAGAATGTAATACAGCCCTCCCCATAGAATCTAATACAACCCTCCATAGAATCTAATGCAGCCCTCCCTCATAGAATATAATGTAGCCGACCTCCCAAGAATGGCCCCACAGTCCAGTACTTATTCATTGATATGTAAAAAACACACAATCCTCACCTCTCCTCGTGCCCCGCGCTGCTCCCGGCTCGGCTCCGGTCTCGGTGGCTGCAGTCTGTCTGGCACACATCAGGTGCTCGATGATGTCATTGCGCACCCGCAGTGTCAGAGGCAGAGGGGATTGATGGGAGAGGGAGCATCAGCTGACGCTCTCTCCTTCATCATTGCTTTGAACTGTACCGGCGTCTATGATGCCAGTATAGTTCAATGCGGCGGCGGTGTTGGGGGGTCAGTCGGCGCTGGCTGGGGGCCCCTGGGGGAACGGGGACCCAAGGCAGCTGCCTGGTCTGCCTGCCACTAACGCCGTCCCTGCACCTAAGACCTACATGCTTCATGACATGTGACTATGACAGCTGGGGGCTTTGCGCGAAGGCCCCTATCACTGTGATATTTCTACTTCTGTGAAACCAAATCTCAATGACACTGGAGGTACCTTCCAAATCTAACATTCTATGTTTCCAAGACTAAAACATTATGTATAATGTGCAAAAAATAAAGATTTAAAAACAGTAAAAAATAAAATAAAAAAATAAAACAATTGAATTAAATATAATTTCAAAAATTAATTAAGCATTTTAAATACTTTTACATTTGTAAAAGTGTAATCTATGAAAATATTAAATCATTTAACACATGTAGTAGACAATTTAAAGAAATTGAAAAAATGGCTGAACAAACCAAAAAACAAACAAAATGGCTGAAATTGTACGACTGAAAACTATAGCATACTGACCCCAATCCATGTTCCAGGTCAGTGCTCTTGAGCCACTGCCAGGAGCTGCACACATTTCCTTATCTTTTGGGATTCCAGGTGTTATGTGCTGGCTATGGACTAAAGACTATTGGATCAATGGACGTAGAGCGGAATCCACGGTTCTAAGGGATACAGACTTTTTCCAGCATGGAGCACCGGTTATGTAGATCTTGTTGTGTTTTATTAGCGATTTGCTTGCTCGTCAGTTTAAGGTGCACAAATCTTTCCTGGAAAGTGTTGAGCTATGAAATTGATGTTTCCATACAGTAACAGTAAGCAGAGGAAGGTGTGCAGACTGGATATTGTGTATAGATAATGAAAACACGAGATTGGTAATCAGATAAAACAATCATTTCACTGTTCTTGTTAGTGTCTCAGAGGCCTCAATTGAGCCAGTGTTTCATATGCACCTGTACATCGACTTTTGTTGTATGGTAACTTGTGGAATACCTGCTGATTACCTATTCCATCAGCCCACTGCAGTTTATTAATCTACACAACTTAGAGCAAATATGAAGGTTAACTGAACATTCAAACAATGAAGGATTACCTCCCCCCTCCCCCATTCCTGTGGAAGAATGTCCTGAATCGGAGCTGTGTGTATAAATTATTTGGCTCCCTCTGCAGAGAGACTCTTCAGGATATTTGCACCATTGTGTTTACTTCAGGGACTGTACTATATCTTTTTGCCGGCTGCAGCTGGATACATGTGCTACGTTTGTGATATATGTTGTCTGGATTTGAGGGAATATCCTAAGGACTGTTGTTGCTGGCTGGAGCTGGATACTGCTGTGATATTTGACATTTGGATTTGAGGTATTATCCTAAATTCTGTTGCTGGAAATGGATATATGCACTACGGTGGTGGTATCCCTCATCTGGAGGAGTATAGACTGTGACTGCAGACTATATCGGTGGAAGATACAAAATCTGTGGGCCAACCAAAAGTTAGAAAACAGTGGTTGTCACCTGTTATGGGGGTAGTTGAAGTACCGGTCCCATGTAAGGATCTTATGAACTGGGGGCATTGCATTGTGGCCATCTATCCAGAGTTGCTGTATAGCTATGGAATTAAGGAACTAAAAATAGTTGCATCATTAATTTGCCCATGGTGGGGTTAATGTGAGAGAGGGTTTATACCCCATCCCCCCTCCTCCCCTTATACGCACTGACCTATGCAATTTTAATTTTATTTTCCTTTTTTATAAAAGTTAGTTAAGTTATATTTTAATGGTCTTTAGTTAGAGATCAGTTTCATCGGTACTGGCAGATCTGTACCATCAAGCTGAAGAATAGCAGGGGAAGTGGTGCAGCACAATTTGTCTTCATCAGCTTCCAGGATCCACAGAATGCAGTGGACGTCATAGTTGGATGTAATGGATACAAGTTCAATTTTAATTAGGTACATGTAGAATTTCCTAGCTAAAACCAAGAAAAGGGGAAGATATGCAGGACCCTGCAGGAGGAACAGACCACCATCCCAGCGAACTGAATACAGAGTCCTTGTCTCAGGACTTTCCCCATCGGGGAGTTGGCAGGATCTGAAAGATTATATGAGAGAAGCTGGAGATGTCTGCTATGCTGATGCACACAAAAATGGAATGAGGATTGTGGAGATTATTTGCAAGGAAGAAATGAAATATGATTTGAGGAAACTGGATGATACAAAGTTATATTCACATGAAGGTGAAACCTCTTACATCCATGTCTGTGCTGAAAGAAATGCTGATGAACTGTCCCCAACAAGTGAATGTGGATAGTCAATCTCATGAACTGGAGCCCAGCTCTTGCCAAGATGAAAAAGTGAAGGAGGAGTGTGAGGCGCTGGCCACAGACTAAATACTATTGGAACAATGGACGTAGAGCAGAATCCACAGAATCCTTTTTCCAACATGGAGAACAGGTTACATCTATTTTATTGTTGTGATTTATTAGAGATTTGCTTGATCATCAGTTTAAGGTGTACAAATTTCTCCTAGCAAGTGTTCAGCCTCAGGAATTAATGTTTCCTTTCAGTGAGAATAAGCAAACCAAGATGTGTCGGTTGGTTCTTATGCATACAAGAGGCTGGAACGAGATTGGTAATCAGGTAAAGCAATCATTCCATTACTCTTGTTAGTGTCTCAGAGGCCTCAATTGAGCCATCGTTTCAGATGAACGTGTAGACTGATTTTTGTATGTTGATGTTAATTTGCGAAATACCTGGATTATGCATTGCATCAGCTCCCTGCAGTTTACTAATCTACACAACGTAGGAAAAATATGCAGGTTAATTGAACAATTGAACAATGAGGGTTTACTTACCCTGTCTAACTCCACTCCTGTGGAAGAATGTTCTGAATGGGAGTTATGTCTGTATAAAGTCTTCAGCTTCCTCTGCAGACATACTCTTCAGGAACAACCCAAGAGAACCATGGCTCCATCTGATGGAATACAGATCTGCTCCAAGCCCATCACTGAAACCACAAAGGTGGTTGGAAAACCCAGGTTGGAACAAGACAATCAGGTCACCTGGCGATTATACCTTACTGTGCTCGGTCAGCCTCCTAAGTTTGACACTACCTACTCTCTGTAAGAGCCCACTAAAAACGGGGTGCCACTGGTTAGGGTAGTTGGCCCTGGATGCCAAAGAGTCACAGAGGTTCTAATCTTTGGCAAGCCAGCGGAAGGATGAGACTCTGACATTTGCACCATTTTGTGTTCTTGCTGGGTCTTTACTGTATGTTATTGCCAGCTGGAGAAGGATGCATGTGCTATGGTCATGGTATCAGTCATCTGGATTTGAGGAACTATCTATCCTAGCTATTTCTGGAGCTGGATATACATGCTACAATAATGATGTTTGTCATCTGGATGTGAGGAACTATCCTAAGAACTCTTATTGCTGTATTATAAGCTGGATATATGTGCTACAGTCATAATGTCTGTTGTCTGGATTTGAGGAACTATCTTAAGGATTGTTGTTGCTGACTGGATCTGGAACACGTGCTATGGTCGTGGTATTTTTTGTATGGATTTGAGGAACTATCCTAAGGACTACTGTTGTTGGCTGAATACATGCTCTACGGTTGTCGTATCCATTATATGGCAGAACATAGACTGTGACTAAAGACTATACTGGTGGTAGATACAAAATCTGTGGGCCTACCAAAAGTTGGCAGACAGGGACAGTGGAAATACCAGCTCCAGTTTGGGATCTTGTGGATGGGGTCATTGCATTGCCTTGCCATCTACCCATAGTTGCTGTAAGATCATGGACCTAAGGGATAGAACATAGTGCATAGTTAAACTGCCTAGGTGATTATTACAACCAACAACCTCAAATCTTAATACCAGGCTTGGCTTGAGAATAGCTGGGCTGGCAGTGATTCAACTGTACATCGAATGCTGCAGAGATGACATCTTATGGTTATGAGGTTAAATAAAACAAAGTCCAGCTCACCATAATCGGCATCCTTAGGAACTCGGAGAACGGAACCGCTGTGTCAGGGCGTGGAGGAATCAAAGAAAAGATGAGGAATCCAGCTCAACGAGGTAGTGAAAAAAACCTTTATTTATTCACTTCAAATCATGTTCAGTGGAGGATAAAACATCAGCAGCAACAAAAAATAAAATGCGATATCAACGCATTTCTGGTGAACAAGCACCCAAATCAAATACCATGCTGTAAAAACCATAAGATCAGGAAATTCATGCAGCTCTTGTCTATTGCCAGAGAGCAATGACCTGGACTATGGAATGGGGTTGCTTATCAAGTTTTGTATTGTCATGATTTTATTGATCTTGACATTTATGATGCTAGGTAATTTTTAGCATAAATGAAACCCACAAAGTAATGGTAAAATGGGTTATTTTCACAAATTCACCTCACTTGGAATTATCTTACTTTTCCGTACACTATAAGATAAAGTGAATGATGTAATTCAAAGCAACAACTTATTGCATAGGAAAATAAACCCTCCTGTGGCTTTATCAACAAAAAAATTAAAAAAGTTAAACTCTTGACAGAGGTGAAAAGTCAAATAGGACATAATTTCAAACAAACCCCAAAGATATAACATATTACAGGTTGGGGAGCGGGTGTGATAACTGTTGTTATTTTCTCCATATTAACAATTTTTTGTGTGGGAAATTTCCTGTGTAGACAATTTTTCTTGTGGGCAATTTTCCTGTTGGCATTCATGGCTGTGGGCTATTTTTCTGTGGGCATTTTTCCTGTGGGCATTTGTACTTTGGGCATTTTCATAGAACTGTAAAACACAGCTGAGCTACCAAGAGAACAGGCAGAAATGATTTGTTACCATCTCTACCTTATGGATATCTGTATACACAGTGCTGAGAAAGTACTGTATAAACAGCAAATACAAAAGTAGATATTTTTAAAGGAACACAGAATATACAGCTCTGGGATATCAGAGCCCGAAAAAATTGACACCTAACTTAAAATCAGTCAGTGGCATTTGCACAGTAAACTTATCTTAGTCCACCTAAGTAAGATAACTTTCTGTGCCAAGTTATCAAAATGGTTCACTTTTTTATAGTTTTTTATGGTAACAGCGCTTCCTCATACTGATACATCGGTCCTGTGATCACTGGGCCTAGGGAGAGAACCGGAGCAGTAGGACTTAGGGACTCAGAGAGCTCTACTAAGAAGTACAAAGGCTGCATTTTCACCTGGGGTAAAATATGTGAAATAAATGAAAATTACCATAGATACTCGAATATAAGCCGACCTGAGTATAAGCCAAGGCACCTAATTTTGCCACGAAACACTGGGAAAACTTAATGACTTGAGTATAAGCCGGGTATGCATTGTTTACTCATCCCCATCCTGGTTTGCACGGCATTCTCATCCCTATCCTGATATGCAAGTCCTCCTTATCCCTATCCTGGTATGCATGGCCCCTCATCCCTATCCTGGTATGCATGGCACCTTCATCCCTATCCTTGTATGCATGGCCATCTCTTCTATATCCAGGTATGATGGCCCCTCATCCCTATCCTTGTTTGCATGGCACCCTCATCCCTATGTTTGTATGCATGACCTCCTCATTCCTATTCTGGTATGCATGATTCATCATCCTTATCCTGGTATGCTTGGTTCCTCATCCCCATACTTGTATGCATGGCTATCTCATCCCTATCCTGGTATTCATGGTTCCTCATCCCTTTCCTGGTATGCATAGTCTCCTCATCCCTATCCTTGTATGTATGGCAACCCCATCCCTATCCTTGTATGCATGGCCATCTCATCCCTGTCCTGGCATGCATGGTTCCTCATTCCTATCCTGGTATACATGGGTCTTCATCCCTATCCTTGTATGCATGGCACCCTTGTCCCTATTCTTGTATGCAATGCCCCCATCAGAAAAGCTTTAAAAAAAAACCATCCTACTTACTGTCCCACGCTCCCTCGCAGCATCTTGTTCCGGTGCCAGCAGCTGCAGCGGCGGGTGGTCACATGTCCCCACTACTTAAGGGAATGAATATTCACCTTTATCCATGCCTATGGGAGTGGAAAGAGATGAATATTTATTTCTCTTAAGTAGCGGGCACATGTGACTGCCGAGCCACTGAAGGAAGCTGGCGGCTGCGGCTGATACTGTGCTCGCTATTACAGAGAAATAAATATTCACTGTCAGTGCAGTGAATATTCATTTCTCTTTAGCAGTTGGAACAGGAGTTAGCCGCAGCAGCCGGCTCCTGCCACTGTGACCTGCTGCTCTGCCGCTGCCACTCCCCCTCAATCTTCTAGGACACTGACTCGAGTATAAGCTGAGGGGGGCGTTTTCAGCACAAAAAAAATGTGCTGAAAAACTTGGCTTATACTCAAGTATATATGTTAAATTAATAGATAAAAAGCAGTTGTAAATAATAGCTGCTGTCAATCCAAATAAATGTTACTGGCCGAATGTATAAAAATAATCATAGCAGAAAGGGGAATTAATTTTAAAATGTAAAAACCATACACATTACCAAAAAAAAAAAATAATATGAAAATAATATAAAAATTAAGGCCCACGTATCACAACAAAAATAATCCAAACAGAGGTAAATGAACTGTTTAAGCGGAAAAAAAGAATGGATTCATATACAATATGTACATTTTTATATTTCATTGTAATATATTACATTCTTTGTTTTTATTTTATATGGGAATTGCTGTGACAGTATTTAGTGTTTTTAGTAGAATGTGCATGTAACGTATTGTTTTTTCTCTGGTTTTACCGCTGTGAAATGAAATAACATAACTATTTCTCTTTCACTTTTTAGGATGGCCTGTTTAATTATTTATTTTGCTTTCAGAGAAGAATTTTTACAACTTTAGGAGATAAAAATGAGTATGTTCTATAGAGAATTATTTCACTCTTCTTCAGAGATTGGACTCTGTTCTAAACTCATTCCACTGCCTTCTTAATATAGGATATACAGACATTCCTGCCCTCAACACAATCCTCCTGCTACTCAATGACATTGTTGTAATTTGGTTGCTGGCCACCAAGTGCTCCTTAGTTTTTAAGTACATTTTGAAATATACTGGATACTTGAAGAAGAATCTGGTTACTGATTGCAGAACTCCCAGCAGTATTTGGCATTTTACTTTTGATGAAGTCAATTTTTTTTGTTTTACTGAACAAAACTGATGTGGAAAATTAACCGTCAATAAAATGTTCTTAATTTGTATATTATTTTCATTTTGCTAATTTCTTCAAATAAATGGTCCTAAATTTTAAAAGTATCCATAAATTTAACTTTAGAAAGAATGATATTACCATTGTTACCTTAACAAATATTCTATAAAATATGATTGTTTGGATTAAAATATTAAATGGCAATAAGATGTTTTCTTCTGTCTTAATTTATATTACTTATTTAATTTAAGATCTTGATTTGCAATTTTATAGCCACACATTATTAGCCTTTGTCAAAAAATGTAAGATGGTATTCTGTGTAAGGATCTGAATATATTCGAAATGGTTGAACCACATTTTTTTGCATTGCTTTTCGGTTTAGTAATTAAAAATTTGGAGCAAAGATAGATGAGTCTTGTTAAGTCTTTAAAATATGCATGCATTTGTTAGCATTCATGTTTTAATTCCCTCTTGCTTGCATATTGTTTCTTTTTCAATGAAATAATGCATAGTTCTTATGGCCAAATGCTCAAAATAACTTTATTACCCAAGTGAATGGTTTATTGAACTTAAAAGAACGAAGATCTTGAAGAGTGAATTTATTATTGCTGTCAAATAGATAAGGCATTAAAAGCCTTTCAATAATCTAAATACATTTTCCTTTTCACATTTCATTATTATTTTAATGTTAAGTTTTGGAAATGTATCCATATATTTCCAAAGCAAAGCAAAACATTCGATGAGCTTGTGTTTAAGAAAATGAATGAAGTGTTAAAATATATTTGTTTCTATGTTATTTTTTTAAATAAACAAAAATGCATATTGGATTTTAGAATATGTATTAAAAGTTACTTTGAACAAAAAAAATTACTGCTGGTCTTGATAACTTAAATATCTGAAACAAACACAATGTACTACTTGGTTTTTTTTATGGCTCCCACATTAGTAAAATACAGAAATCCATGTGAATGATTGTAATCCAGAAACTGAGTAAAAGTATGTTCACACGTTGCATTTTTCCTAAATTTTCTTGAGTGTATTTGCCATGAAAAAAAATATAGTATTTTATTTTAACAGCAAAGTAAATGAGATTTCTGGAATCTCATGCACATGCTGCTTATTTATTTCCTTGTAGATTTGAAGCATTTTCAAATTTGCAGCATGTCTAATCTTTTAGCATTTTTGCAACATTTTCCAACCATTCAAATTGTTTCAGTGTTAGTGCTTGAGGAGCACTGTAATTGCAGTATCTACCACATGGTTAAATTTAGCATGACTGGGCTATTGACATTTCTTTAAACAGGTATAACATGAAGCATGGTTATGGGACTGACAAACATTGTGAATGGGATTTATTAAGTATCATCTAGTAGCCAGTAAGGGTAGAGGTAAATTGATGTTAGATTAAAGGACTTACATTGTACAAATCTCTGTGTTAAAGGGAACCTGTCACCAGTTTTTGAGCCTATGAAAAATGACACCAACTTTAACTGCTCCTCTTCTGAATCCTAAAAACAAGCCACCATACAGCAACATCAGTGAAAAAATGAAAAAAGTTATAGTCCTCAGAATAAACCGATGCAAAAATAATTATTTTTTATATAAAATAGTTTTTTATCGCATAAAAGTGCCAAAACATAAAAAATGATATAAATGAGGTATCGCTGTAATCGTACTGACCTGAAGAATAAAACTGCTTTATCAATTTTATCAAACGTGGAACCATATAAACGCCCCCCCCCCAAAAAAAAAAAATTCATTAATAGCTGGCTTTTGGTCATTCTGCCTCACAAAAATCGGAATAAAAAGCGATCAAAAAATGTCACATGCCTGAAAATTGTACTAATAAAAACGTTAACTCGTCCCGCAAAAAAGAAGACCCCACATGACTCTGTGGACCAAAATATGGAAAAATTATAGCTCTCAAAATGTGGAGACGCAAAAACTATTTTTTGCAATAAAGTCTTTTAGTGTGTGACAGCTGCCAATCATAAAAATCTGCTGAACAACCCACTATAAAAGTAAATCAAACCCCCCTTCATCACCCCCTTAGTTAGGAAAAAATGATATTTTAAAAATGTATTTCCATTTTCTCATTAGGGTTAAGGTTAGGGTTGGGGCTAAAGTTAGGGTTAGGGTTGGGGCTAAAGTTAGGGTTAGGGCTACAGTTGGGGTTGGGGCTAAAGTTATGGTTAGGGTTGGGGCTAAAGTTAGGGTTAGGGTTGGGGCTATAGTTAGGGTTGGAGCTAAAGTTAGGGTTGGGGCTAAAGTTCGGGTTAGGGTTTGGATTACATTTACGGTTGGGATTAGAGTTAGGGGTGTGTCAGGGTTAGGGGTGCGGTTAGGGTTATGGTTGGGATTAGGGTTAGGGGTGTGTTTTGGTTAGGGTCTCGGTTAGAATTGGGGGGTTCCACTGTTTAGGCACATCAGGGGCTCTCTAAATGCGACACGGCGTACGATCTCAATTCCAGCCCATTCTGTGTTGAAAAAGTAAAACAGTGCTCCTTCCCTTCCAAGCTCTCCCATGCGCCAAAACAGGGGTTTACCCCAACATATGGGGTATTAGAGTACTCAGGACAAATTGGACAACAACTTTTGGGGTCCAATTTATCCTTTTACCCTTGGGAAAATACAAAACTGGGGGCTAAAAAATATTTTTGTGGAAAAAAAATGATTTTTTATTTTCACGGCTCTGCGGTATAAACTGTAGTGAAATACTTGGGGGTTCAAAGTCCTCACAACACATCTGGATATGTTCCTTGGGGGGTCTAGTTTCCAATATGGGGTCACTTGTGGGGGGTTTCTACTGTTTAAGTAAATCAGGGGCTCTGCAAATGCAATGTGACGCCTGCAGACCATTCCATCTAAGTCTGCATTACAAACGTCGCTCCTTCCCTTCCGAGCTCTGCCATGCACCCAAACGGTGGTTCCCCCCACATATGTGGTATCAGCGTACTCAGGTCAAATTGGACAACAACTTTTGGGGTCCAATTTCTCCTTTTACCCTTGGGAAAAGACAAAACTGGGGGCTAAAAATAATTTTTGTGGAAAAAAAAGAATTTTTATTTTCACGGCTCTGTGTTATAAACTGTAGTGAATCACTTGGGGGTTTAAAGTTCTCACAACACATCTAGATAAGTTCCCTAGGGGTGTACTTTCCAAAATGGTGTCACTTGTGGGGGGGTTTCAATGTTTAGGCACATCAGGGGCTTTCTAAACGCAACATGGTGTCCTATCTCAATTCCAGTCAATTTTGCATTGAAAAGTCAAACGGAGCTCCTTCCCTTCCGAGCTCTGCCATGCACCCAAACCATGGTTTACCCCCACATATGGGGTATCAGCGTACTCAGGACAAATTGCACAACAACTTTTGGGGTCTAATTTTACCACTATCATGAAGTACTATATGTCACGAGAAAACAATCTTAGAATCATCTGGATCCGTTGAAGCGTTCCAGAGTTATAACCTCATAAAGGGAGAGTAGTCAAAATTGTGAAAATTGGCCCGTCATTAACATGCAAACCACCCTTGGGGGTTAAGGGGTTAAGGGCCCAACTAAGGTTTCATCGGCCACTGGGGCCACATTGGTGCCTGTTTTCTCTCCAGTGCCGGTCTTCTCCTCCTGATCTGCTGCTAGTCGCAAGGCCACCCTCCTTTCAAACACTTTTTCCAGCAGGGTCTCTTCCCACTTTATGGCCGCAGTAAGCTGCATCTCCAGGAGCTGGCAACATAGTTCTTCCACCTCGACTCACCAAAACTCCAGGTCCACCACGGGCAGCTGGTCTGAGTTCTCCCAACGGCTGGGTTAGCCCACCACTTCCACCCCATGCTTTGGAGCTCTCCATCCACCACTTGCCATGGTGCAACTCGGGTTCCTTCTCGCCCCTCCTGCAGCACACTTTCCTGCGTGCTCCTTCTGCTCTCTCCTTCATGGGTGGATCCTTCCTATTCTATTGCCAGATCCCCCTGGTTGATGGACAAGTTCATTTTGCATTGAAGTCTTTACAGTGGGTGGGTACAGATTTTGCGCCCTTTCATGGGCTCTGCCCACAACAACTCATCTCCATTTCTCGCACACCATGTGGTGCAACAATGGCAATGATTAAATAGTTCAGTAAAGTCCCTGGCGCACAGGACCCAGTTTGCTGGGTCAGTCCATCCTGTTCGTGATGACAAAAATGGAGCACCCGCTACGGCCATAGGGTACTCGGAACCGGGTCCGACTGTTATTAAAGCGGTGGTCACAGCCGCAGTGACCCGGTCCGTGGCTATGGGCATCCAATAAAAGTCCAATTCAAAGGGGAATAAAGTTTATGGGGAGATTGTTCATGATGCCACCCGTGGTATTCGGCAATGAGGAGATAGCCGACACTGCATAAACGGGACCGCTAGGGCCGATGGTGATGCAGCAGAGTTGTTACAGCTCTCCATGAGTAGAGCTAGGCCCCAAGGCAGTGATGGTGTTAAATGTGATAATGGATGTTGTGGTGCAGGGCAGGTGGACAGCAATAATAATTCAGAGGACACAGCAAGGTGCAGTTTCCACACTTTACTCAGAGTCCTTTATGCAATCCCCAGCCAGGTGCTGTGTCCTCTGGGTCTGTTGTCCAGTCAGCTCTCAGATAATTCAGGGTAGACTTTGCCAGAACCCCTTATGTTCCTTTCCTGGGTGTCTCACTATGCTGGCTCCCACCTCTCCTGGTCTGCACCTTCACACACAGTGTCCCAAGGATTTGCAGTAAAAATCTGCTTCTTAATCCTTGTAAAAAAAAACCCTGTGTGAATATGCTCTATAAAAATGAAGTGGTCATGCATGCCCATGGCTCTATAAAATAAATTGTGTTTTTTGCTTACTGCTTAATATTTCAGTACTCCCATAAACTACAGTAGAACGAAGCACAGATATGGAAGGCCACCTGTCTAATTCCCATACTCCTTTCTGGAATGCCAAACTGGTTTAGAGACCTCATTCTCCTGATATATGTGGCATCCAGAGATGTCTACACAGTGTATCATTAGTACTTGTTGGTCCCTTTTTCTCAGCTGCTTGCCACAACACTTCTGTATGTGACTGCCAACAAATGGATAACTTTTCATTCAAGCATTTTTCTGTCCATATGTGTGATGCTGAGTCACTTCTCATCGGAAGTCGCGAGGCGAGGAAGTCAGAAAGTCCAAGGTTAAAAGCCAGGAGGGAATGTCAAGGACAAAAAGATAAGACAAACAGACAGAAGTAAAGTCCAGGGTCAGGTGTGTCAAAGGCAAAAGGGGCAATACAAATGAGTAGTCATAAGTAGTGTTGAGCGATACCGTCCGATACTTGAAAGTATCGGTATCGGAAAGTATCGGCCGATACCGGCAAAGTATCGGATCCAATCCGATACCGATACCCGATACCAATACAAGTCAATGGGACTCAAGTATCGGACGGTATTCCTGATGGTTCCCAGGGTCTGAAGGAGAGGAAACTCTCCTTCAGGCCCTGGGAACCATATAAATGTGTAAAAGAAAGAATTAAAATAAAAAATATTGCTATACTCACCTGTCCGACGCAGCCGGGACTTCAGCGAGGGAACCGGCAGCGTTGTTTGTTTAAAAATCGCGCTATTACTTGGTTACGTGAATTCCCGGCTTGTGATTGGTCAGGTCGGCCATGTTGCCGGGACGCGGACCAATCACAGCAAGCCGTGACGAAATTACGTCACGGCTTGCTGTGATTGGTCCGCGTCCCGGCAATATGGCCGCCCTGACCAATCACAAGCCGGGACGTCACGGGAGGCTGGACACGCGCTCATTTTAAAATGGGCGCGTGTCCAGCCTCCCGTGACGTCACGGCTTGTGATTGGTTGCGCCGCGATCAACCAATCACAAGCCGGGAGGCTGGACGCGCTCATTTTGAAATGGGCGCGTGTCCAGCCTCCCGTGACGTCACGGCTTGTGATTGGTTGCGCCGCGATCAACCAATCACAAGCCGGGAGGCTGGACGCGCTCATTTTGAAATGGGCGCGTGTCCAGCCTCCCGGCTTGTGATTGGTTGACCGCGACGCAACCAATCACAAGCCGTGACGTCACGGGAGGCTGGACACGCGCCCTTTTTAAAATGAGCGCGTTTCCAGCCTCCCGTGACGTCACGGCTTGTGATTGGTTAATGGCGGCCATGTTGCCGGGACGCGGACCAATCACAGCAAGCCGTGACGTATTTTCGTCACGGCTTGCTGTGATTGGTCCGCGGCCCGGCAACATGGCCGCCCTGACCAATCACAAGCCGGGACTTCGCGTAACCATGTAAAAGCGGGAATTTTAAACAAACAACGCTGCCGGTTCCTGCGCTGAGGTCCCGGCTGCGTCGGACAGGTGAGTATAGCGATATTTTTTATTTTAATTCTCTATTTTACACATTTTAACATTAATGTTGTTCCGATACCCGATACCCGATACCACAAGAGTATCGGAATCCCGGTATCGGAATTCCGATACAGCACGTATCGGCCGATACCCGATACTTGCAGCATCGGAATGCTCAACACTAGTCATAAGGCAAATCCAATGTCCATCAACAGAGATCAGAAAATCAGCACATAGAGTAGAGAGAAACACACCACTGAGCAAGGCTACAACTGGCAATGGTCTAACCATTGACAGCCAGCTAAATAGCCAGGTAATTATCCTGAAGAGATAATAATCCTGAAGAGGTAACACCTGGCCTGGACAGATTGAACAGCTAGGCTGTCATTTACAATACTGACAGCCCACCATGACCCTGCCTCAGATTAGATGAATTTGCTGTCACTCACTATACTTTACAACCCAGGACACCGTTGATCCCATAGTGCAGTTGAGCTTTTCTAGCATCGTTAGGACACTGTGAGTTTTGGAATGGTGACATTACCCTGCGAGGGCCACTGGACTCCCAGGCTACCCAGGAAACCTAGAGTGGAAGTCCTTGACCAGAAGATTTGCCTTCACAGATCAGGCTGGCACCCAGGTTATCTCCTGCAGTCCATACCCCTTTCCAATGGATGAGGTGTTGAGGGAATTTCAGACCTGAGAATGCACAATTCTCTGTGTCTTGTACTGTAAAAAAAACACTGGAGGAAGCAGGGATGAGGTAGATAAAATAAAAGAGACAAACTTCTTTTACAGGGATTGGTGGAAAACTTTAGGGATGCAAAGAGATGGAGGAAGCTTCAACCTAAAAGCCTCCAGATAGACCACTTTCAGAATTTCATAGGGACCAATGAACTTCAGATTCAACTTCTTGGACAGTAAAGTTTAATGTTTTTGGATGACAACCAAACCTTATCACCTTAAAACAGGACCTGCCAAACTTTTTGTATCAGCCTATTGTTGGTGAATCCGACCAGCCACAATATTTTCTTGATCCTCCATCCAGACATCCAACAAGTTTCTGTATGATAACTAGTGTTGAGCGATACCTTCCGATATCGGAAAGTATCGGTATCGGAAAGTATCGGCCGATACCGTCAAAGTATCGGATCTAATCCGATACCGATACCCGATCCCAATGCAAGTCAATGGGACGAAAATATCGGAATTAAAATAAACCCTTTCTTTCCTTGTAGGTTAATTCTACATGAAGGAAAACAACTAAGAATAATGTAGGATGTATTGGGGGAGGTGGCGGAGACATTAAAGGCACAGAGGTTTAGCCCAAACAAATAGAATAGCAGGTTTTTTTGTTTTTTTTTATGACGTTCGGCGTTAGAAAGATTTTGACTATTTTTTATTTTTTATTTTGTCAGATATTGATGTTTCACTACTTCCACGTCCTTCACCTTCTTTTTTACTTCTCCCACACTTTCTTCTTCATTATCCTCATCATCAGCTTCTTTGACATCAACTATCTTCACCTTATTCATCTTCTTCTTCTTCTACCTATAATTTTTTTTTTTTACATTGTTCATATTCTTTTTATTTAACTATTATCTTTTTCATATTCAACTTCTTCATCATATTCTTATTTGTGACAGGCATTCCCGTAGTTGTTATCTATAAAAGTTTGAAGATTACACCTTCCGTTCTGCCTGTCACAAAAGAGTTACATTTGTCCGCGTTCAGTTTGGCCTGCAGCATCAGGCTTTATCCAGGGGCACCACGAGGAGGAACGGACTCACCCCCATACACTGCTTAGTCTTCTTCTGCTTATAATTTAGATAATATCTTTTGCTCTGATATTTAGTCTTATGCTTAATGTTCTTCTGCTCTTTGTTCTGCAGCCTCTTGTTCTTCTGCTTCTCGGTCTCCCATGTCGTCGTCGTCTCCAGGGTCGTCGTCTCCGGGGTCGTCGTCATCGGGGTCGTCGTCATCGGGGTCGTCTTCAGGGTCATCGTCTCCAGGGTCGTCGTCATCTCGGTGGTTGTCGTCTCTGGTGTCGTCATCATCTTAGGGGTGGTCTTCAGGGTCATCGTCTTTAGGGTCTTGAACTTGGAAATGTAGCAGAAGGTACAAGAAGGCTGAGAAAATGCCGAGAAACAGCTGATGGAACTGGAACTCGGATGGCTACCCGAAGGTCCAAGAGCCAATGGAACTACCGTGGACCAGCTGACGTTACTGGAACCCGGTTACTAAGCAGGAGGTACCCGTGCCTGAAAGCACTACCAAGGACCACCTGACGTTGGTGGAACTCGGATACCCAGAGGGAGGCACCTAAGCCAAAGGCTCTGCCCGGAACCAGCTGACGGTACTGGAACCAGGATGGGGAGCAGAAGGTACAAGAGAAAAAGACACTGCCGAGAACCAGCTGACGGTACTGGAACCCGGATGGGTAGCCGAAGGTCCAAGAGCCAATGGAACTACCGAGGACCAGCTGACGTTACTGGAACCCGGTTACTAAGCAGGAGGTACCCGTGCCTGAAAGCACTACCAAGGACCACCTGACGTTGGTGGAACTCGGATACCCAGAGGGAGGCACCTAAGCCAAAGGCTCTGCCCGGAACCAGCTGACGGTACTGGAACCAGGATGGGGACCTATTCAAGCTTGTCTTCCTAGAGCCCCAACTGGCGGTGTTAGAGCCCATGGTCAGCAGAAGGAGGAGCAGGGGGAGGGGAGTGTAGGCCAAAGCCTGCACTGGCGGCAGCTTTGGGTCTGTTGTGCCTGCGTGGCGGTCGCAGGACACGTCGGCTACACAGCAGGGGAACAGCTGGCGGTGCTGAACCCCACTGACACATTGGCGAGGTGTTTGGCTCTGTGCAGCCAGCACTTCCGGACAGCAACTAGCGGTGTTGGAGCCCGGGCTCTGCCGGTGGAGCAGAGTGTAGGCCGAAGCCTAATTGAACCGATTTCAAAGGTAACCTTTAACCCCCCCTCAGGGGTTACAAACTAGAAGAGCCACAGCTTATGCAGCAGTAGTGCCGCACAAGTCAAAGGTTGCTCTTTTAATTTTTCTCCTTGCACACGCCGAATGAAACACGTATAACATTTAGCCCTTTATACAGTTAAACTGTGTTGGAGGCGTGAGTTCCCTTCGTAATGAGACGCAGCACAGCTGACAAAAATGCCACCTTGGTGCTTTGCGCGGCCTCCTGAGCTTCGTTATTTGCTGCACAGGAGTCTGCGCTGTCGTGTTATCCCTTGGCCTTGCGCTGTTAGCGCTGCCCGTCCTCTGACAACATTTGATGTCGGCCGGTGCGGTTCACGATGACCATGAATCCCAGCCCCGCAGTGTCTTAACATTGTTAAAACACTGCGGGGCTGGGATTCATGGCCTGGCGCAGTACATATGTTCGCCTCTCGCTTGGGTTCTTACACCCGCTTCAGACTATGCGGCGTCAGCTGATCCCTTATCGCATGCCACGGCCATGAAGCCGCACAGTCCGAAGAAGGCGGAAGGAGATGAGTGACAACAGGCGAAGATATGCACTGCTCATGCCCATCAATCACACCCTCGCAGTCCAAATAAATAAGACACCGAGGGGCGTTATGTGGGTCAGGGCGGCCGCAGAGGCGCAGGCAGCCAAACAATGATGCCAGAAGACGGGCAGCGCTACCAAGGGGGTTGCAGCATGTCATTACAAAGGAAAGTCACACCTCCGGGACGGTTAAATGGTCACACAGAGGACACATTTTAGACGTGTTTTCAGTTCCACATGTGCGAGGAGAATACGTTTATGAGCCACCTTGCACACATGCAGCATTACTGCTGTACAAGGTGGCTGTAAAACATAGAAACACCTGGGGGAAGGGGGACAGGTTCCCTTCAATTTCAGTTCTTGTGTCTGCGTGGCTGTTGCAGGACACGTTGCTGGCTGCACAGCAGGGGAACAGCTGGCGGTGCTGAACCCCACTGACACATTGGCTGGTGTTTTTCTCTGTGCAGCTAGCACATCTGGGCCCCAACTGGCGGTGTTAGAGCCCAGGGTCAGCAGGAGGAGGAGGAGGAGCAGGGGGAGGGGAGTGTAGGCCGAAGCCTGCACTGGCGGCAGCTTTGGGTCTGTTGTGCCTGCGTGGCGGTCGCAGGACACGTTGCCGGCTACACAGCAGGGGAACAGCTGGCGGTGCTGAACCCCACTGACACATTGGCGAGGTGTTTGGCTCTGTGCAGCCAGCACTTCCGGACAGCAACTAGCGGTGTTGGAGCCCGGGCTCTGCCGGTGGAGCAGAGTGTAGGCCGAAGCCTAATTGAACCGATTTCAAAGGTAATCTTTAACCCCCCCTCAGGGGTTACAAACTAGAAGAGCCACAGCTTATGCAGCAGTAGTGCCGCACAAGTCAAAGGTTGCTCTTTTAATTTTTCTCCTTGCACACGCCGAATGAAACACGTATAACATTTAGCCCTTTATACAGTCAAACTGTGTTGGAGGCGTGAGTTCCCTTCGTAATGAGACGCAGCACAGCTGACAAAAATGCCACCTTGGTGCTTTGCGCGGCCTCCTGAGCTTCGTTATTTGCTGCACAGGCGTCTGCGCTGTCGTGTTATCCCTTGGCCTTGCGCTGTTAACGCTGCCCATCTTCTGACATCATTTCATGTCGGCTGTTGCGGTTTGCGATGACCATGAATCCGACCCACGCAGTGTCTTTACATAGTTAAAACACTGCGGGGCTGGGATTCATGGCCTGGCGCAGTACATATGTTCGCCTCTCGCACTCGGGTCCTTACACCCGCTTCAGACTGTGCGGCGTCAGCTGATCCCTTATCGCATGCCACGGCCATGAAGCCGCACAGTCTGAAGAAGGCGGAAGGAGATGAGTGACAACAGGCGAAGATATGCACTGCTCATGCCCATCAATCACACCCTCGCAGTCCAAATAAATAAGACACCGAGGGGCGTTATGTGGGTCAGGGCGGCCGCAGAGGCGCAGGCAGCCAAACAATGATGCCAGAAGACGGGCAGCGCTACCAAGGGGGTTGCAGCATGTCATTACAAAGGAAAGTCACACCTCCGGGACGGTTAAATGGTCACACAGAGGACACATTTTAGACGTGTTTTCAGTTCCACATGTGCGAGGAGAATACGTTTATGAGCCACCTTGCACACATGCAGCATTACTGCTGTACAAGGTGGCTGTAAAACATAGAAACACCTGGGGGAAGGGGGACAGGTTCCCTTCAATTTCAGTTCTTGTGTCTGCGTGGCTGTTGCAGGACACGTTGCTGGCTGCACAGCAGGGGAACAGCTGGCGGTGCTGAACCCCACTGACACATTGGCTGGTGTTTTTCTCTGTGCAGCTAGCACATCTGGGCCCCAACTGGCGGTGTTAGAGCCCAGGGTCAGCAGGAGAAGGAGGAGGAGCAGGGGGAGGGGAGTGTAGGCCGAAGCCTGCACTGGCGGCAGCTTTGGGTCTGTTGTGCCTGCGTGGCGGTCGCAGGACACGTTGCCGGCTACACAGCAGGGGAACAGCTGGCGGTGCTGAACCCCACTGACACATTGGCGAGGTGTTTGGCTCTGTGCAGCCAGCACTTCCGGACAGCAACTAGCGGTGTTGGAGCCCGGGCTCTGCCGGTGGAGCAGAGTGTAGGCCGAAGCCTAATTGAACCGATTTCAAAGGTAATCTTTAACCCCCCCTCAGGGGTTACAAACTAGAAGAGCCACAGCTTATGCAGCAGTAGTGCCGCACAAGTCAAAGGTTGCTCTTTTAATTTTTCTCCTTGCACACGCCGAATGAAACACGTATAACATTTAGCCCTTTATACAGTCAAACTGTGTTGGAGGCGTGAGTTCCCTTCGTAATGAGACGCAGCACAGCTGACAAAAATGCCACCTTGGTGCTTTGCGCGGCCTCCTGAGCTTCGTTATTTGCTGCACAGGCGTCTGCGCTGTCGTGTTATCCCTTGGCCTTGCGCTGTTAGCGCTGCCCATCTTCTGACATCATTTCATGTCGGCTGTTGCGGTTTGCGATGACCATGAATCCGACCCACGCAGTGTCTTTACATAGTTAAAACACTGCGGGGCTGGGATTCATGGCCTGGCGCAGTACATATGTTCGCCTCTCGCACTCGGGTCCTTACACCCGCTTCAGACTGTGCGGCGTCAGCTGATCCCTTATCGCATGCCACGGCCATGAAGCCGCACAGTCTGAAGAAGGCGGAAGGAGATGAGTGACAACAGGCGAAGATATGCACTGCTCATGCCCATCAATCACACCCTCGCAGTCCAAATAAATAAGACACCGAGGGGCGTTGTGTGGGTCAGGGCGGCCGCAGAGGCGCAGGCAGCCAAACAATGATGCCAGAAGACGGGCAGCGCTACCAAGGGGGTTGCAGCATGTCATTACAAAGGAAAGTCACACCTCCGGGACGGTTAAATGGTCACACAGAGGACACATTTTAGACGTGTTTTCAGTTCCACATGTGCGAGGAGAATACGTTTATGAGCCACCTTGCACACATGCAGCATTACTGCTGTACAAGGTGGCTGTAAAACATAGAAACACCTGGGGGAAGGGGGACAGGTTCCCTTCAATTTCAGTTCTTGTGTCTGCGTGGCTGTTGCAGGACACGTTGCTGGCTGCACAGCAGGGGAACAGCTGGCGGTGCTGTACCCCACTGACACATTGGCTGGTGTTTTTCTCTGTGCAGCTAGCAGTACCGGGCCCCAACTGGCGGTGTTAGAGCCCAGGGTCAGCAGGAGGAGGAGCAGGAGGAGGAGCAGGGGGAGCGGAGTGTAGGCCGAAGCCTGCACTGGCGGCAGCTTTGGGTCTGTTGTGCCTGCGTGGCTGTCGCAGGACACGTTGCCGGCTACACAGCAGGGGAACAGCTGGCGTTGCTGAACCCCACTGACACTTTGGCTGGTGTTTTTCTCTGTGCAGCTAGCAGTACCGGGCACCAACTGGTGGTGTTAGAGCCCAGGCTCTGCTGGGGGAGCAGAGTGTAGGCCGAAGCCTAATTGAACCAATTTTAAAGGTAACCTTTAACCCCCCCTCAGGGGTTACAAACTAGAAGAGCCACAGCTTATGCAGCAGTAGTGCCGCACAAGTCAAAGGTTGCTCTTTTAATTTTTCTCCTTGCACACGCCGAATGAAACACGTATAACATTTAGGCCCTTACACAGTCAAACTGATTTTGAGGCGTGAGTTCCCTTCATAAAGAGATGCAGTACAGCTGGCAAAAATGCCACCTTGGTGCTTGGCGCGGCCTCCTGAGCATCGTTATTTGCTGCACAGGAGTCTGCGCTGTCGTGTTATCCCTTGGCCTTGCGCTGTTAGCGCTGCCCATCCTCTGACATCATGTAATGTTTGCCGTTGCGTTTTGCGATGACCATGAATCCCAGCCCCGCAGTGTCTTAACATTGTTAAAACACTGCGGGGCTGGGATTCATGGCCTGGCGCAGTACATATGTTCGCCTCTCGCTTGGGTTCTTACACCCGCTTCAGACTATGCGGCGTCAGCTGATCCCTTATCGCATGCCACGGCCATGAAGCCGCACAGTCCGAAGAAGGCGAAAGGAGATGAGGGATAGGCGAAGAAATGCACCGTTCATGCCCGTCAATCACACCCTCGCAGTCAAAATAAATAAGACACCGAGGGGCGTTGTGTGGGGCAAGGCGGCGGCAGAGGCGCAGCCAGCCAAACAATGAGGCCAGAAGACGGGCAGCACTACCAAGGAGCTTGTTGCGTGTCAATACAAAGGAAAATCACACCTGAGGGACGTTTTAATGGTCGCAGAGGACTCATTTTAGACGTGTTCAGTTCAACATGGGCAAGGAGAATAAGTTTCTGAGCCACCTTGCACACATGCAGCATTACTGTTGTACAAGGTGGCTGTAAAACGTAGAAACACCTGGGGGAGGGGGGACAGGTTCCCTTCAATTTCAGTTCTTGTGTCTGCGTGGCTGTTGCAGGACACATTGCTGGCTGCACAGCAGGGGAACTGCTGGCGGTGCTGAACCCCACTGACACATTGGCTGGTGTTTTTCTCTGTGCAGCTAGCACATCTGGGCCCCAACTGGCGGTGTTAGAGCCCAGGGTCAGCAGGAGGAGGAGAGGGAGCAGAGTGTAGGCCGAAGCCTGCACTGGAGCAAGTTGAAAGGGAACCTTTAACCCCCCCCCCCCCAGGCGTTTGTAGCTGAAAGAGCCATCGTGTACAGCAGTAATGCTGGAAAAGGTAAACTTAGCTCTTTTAATTATGGTCCTTGCACATGCTGAACCTAACACTTATGAAAAGTGTCCCCTCCTACCGTGATACCGTCCGGTAGGTGGAACTTTCCTTTGTGATGTGACGCAGCACAGCCGTCATTCTTACCCCCTTGTCGCCGTGCGTCGCCTCCTCAGCGTTGTTTGAATCAGTCCCGGAGCCTGCGCTGTTAGGTTAGCCCTTGGCCATGCACACATTTTGCGCTGCCCGTCTTCTGACATCATTTGGTGTCAGACTGGCTGCGCCTGTGCGGCTGCGCTGGCCGAGATCCCGCCTCGCAGTGTCGTCTAATGTAATCCCACCGCGGGCCTGGGATCCGTGGCCATGCGCAGTGCATATCCTCACCTCTCACTCCCCTCCCTACGGCTTCTTCAGACTGTGCGGCCTCACGGCCGTGGCTGTTATGGTTCTCAATGGCAAGAGAACATAGCCCAGCATACATAGGAACTAGCTCTTGGAAGGATGGAAACTTAAACTGACCATGAACTAAACCTGCCGCACAACTAACAGTAGCCGGGTAGCGTAGCCTGCGTTTTATCCCTAGACGCCCAGCGCCGGCCGGAGGACTAACTAATCCTGGCAGAGGAAAATATAGTCCTGGCTCACCTCTAGAGAAATTTCCCCGAAAGGCAGACAGAGGCCCCCACATATATTGGCGGTGATTTAAGATGAAAATGACAAACGTAGTATGAAAATAGGTTTAGCAAAATCGAGGTCCGCTTACTAGATAGCAGGAAGACAGAAAGGGTACTTTCATGGTCAGCTGAAAACCCTATCAATACACCATCCTGAAATTACTTTAAGACTCTAGTATTAACTCATAACATCAGAGTGGCAATTTCAGATCACAAGAGCTTTCCAGACACAGAAACGAAACTGCAGCTGTGAACTGGAACAAAATGCAAAAAACAAACAAGGACAAAAGTCCGACTTAGCTGGAAGTTGTCTGGTAGCAGGAACATGCACAGAAAGGCTTCTGATTACAATGTTGACCGGCATGGAAGTGACAGAGGAGCAAGGTTAAATAGCGACTCCCACATCCTGATGGGAACAGGTGAACAGAGGGGATGATGCACACAAGTTCAATTCCACCAGTGGCCACCGGGGGAGCCCAAAATCCAATTTCACAACAGTACCCCCCCCTCAAGGAGGGGGCACCGAACCCTCACCAGAACCACCAGGGCGATCAGGATGAGCCCTATGAAAGGCACGGACCAGATCGGAGGCATGAACATCAGAGGCAGTCACCCAAGAATTATCCTCCTGACCGTATCCCTTCCATTTGACCAGATACTGGAGTTTCCATCTGGAAACACGGGAGTCCAAGATTTTTTCCACAACGTACTCCAACTCGCCCTCAACCAACACCGGAGCAGGAGGCTCAACGGAAGGCACAACCGGTACCTCATACCTGCGCAACAATGACCGATGAAAAACATTATGAATAGAAAAAGATGCAGGGAGGTCCAAACGGAAGGACACAGGGTTAAGAATCTCCAATATCTTGTACGGGCCGATGAACCGAGGCTTAAACTTAGGAGAAGAAACCCTCATAGGGACAAAACGAGAAGACAACCACACCAAGTCCCCGACACAAAGCCGAGGACCAACCCGACGCCGGCGGTTGGCAAAAAGCTGAGTCTTCTCCTGGGACAACTTCAAATTGTCCACCACCTGCCCCCAAATCTGATGCAACCTCTCCACCACAGCATCCACTCCAGGACAATCCGAAGATTCCACCTGACCGGAGGAAAATCGAGGATGAAACCCCGAATTACAGAAAAAAGGAGACACCAAGGTGGCAGAGCTGGCCCGATTATTGAGGGCAAACTCCGCTAAAGGCAAAAAAGCAACCCAATCATCCTGATCTGCAGACACAAAACACCTCAAATATGTCTCCAAAGTCTGATTCGTCCGCTCGGTCTGGCCATTAGTCTGAGGATGGAAAGCAGACGAGAAAGACAAATCTATGCCCATCCTAGCACAGAATGCCCGCCAAAATCTAGACACGAATTGGGTTCCTCTGTCAGAAACGATATTCTCCGGAATACCATGCAAACGAACCACATTTTGAAAAAACAGAGGAACCAACTCGGAAGAAGAAGGCAACTTAGGCAGGGGAACCAAATGGACCATCTTAGAGAAACGGTCACACACCACCCAGATGACAGACATCTTCTGAGAAACAGGAAGATCCGAAATAAAATCCATCGAGATGTGCGTCCAAGGCCTCTTCGGGATAGGCAAGGGCAACAACAATCCACTAGCCCGAGAACAACAAGGCTTGGCCCGAGCACAAACGTCACAAGACTGCACAAAGCCTCGTACATCTCGTGACAGGGAAGGCCACCAGAAGGACCTTGCCACCAAATCCCTGGTACCAAAGATTCCAGGATGACCTGCCAACGCAGAAGAATGAACCTCAGAAATGACTTTACTGGTCCAATCATCAGGAACAAACAGTCTACCAGGTGGGCAACGATCAGGTCTATCCGCCTGAAAATCCTGCAAGGCCCGCCGCAGGTCTGGAGAAACGGCAGACAATATCACTCCATCCTTAAGGATACCTGTAGGTTCAGAATTACCAGGGGAGTCAGGCTCAAAACTCCTAGAAAGGGCATCCGCCTTAACATTCTTAGAACCCGGTAGGTATGACACCACAAAATTAAACCGAGAGAAAAACAACGACCAGCGCGCCTGTCTAGGATTCAGGCGTCTGGCGGACTCAAGATAAATTAAATTTTTGTGGTTGGTCAATACCACCACCTGATGTCTAGCCCCCTCAAGCCAATGACGCCACTCCTCAAAAGCCCACTTCATGGCCAAAAGCTCCCGATTCCCAATATCATAATTCCGCTCGGCGGGCGAAAATTTACGAGAAAAAAAAGCACAAGGTTTCATCACGGAGCAGTCGGAACTTCTTTGCGACAAAACCGCCCCAGCTCCGATTTCAGAAGCGTCGACCTCAACCTGAAAAGGAAGAGCAACATCAGGCTGACGCAACACAGGGGCGGAAGAAAAGCGGCGCTTAAGCTCCCGAAAGGCCTCCACAGCAGCAGGGGACCAATCAGCAACATCAGCACCCTTCTTAGTCAAATCAGTCAATGGTTTAACAACATCAGAAAAACCAGCAATAAATCGACGATAAAAGTTAGCAAAGCCCAAAAATTTCTGAAGACTCTTAAGAGAAGAGGGTTGCGTCCAATCACAAATAGCCCGAACCTTGACAGGATCCATCTCGATGGAAGAGGGGGAAAAAATGTATCCCAAGAAGGAAATCTTTTGAACCCCAAAAACGCACTTAGAACCCTTCACACACAAGGAATTAGACCGCAAAACCTGAAAAACCCTCCTGACCTGCTGGACATGAGAGTCCCAGTCATCCGAAAAAATCAGAATATCATCCAGATACACGATCATAAATTTATCCAAATAATCACGGAAAATGTCATGCATAAAGGACTGAAAGACTGAAGGGGCATTTGAAAGGCCAAAAGGCATCACCAAATACTCAAAGTGGCCCTCGGGCGTATTAAATGCGGTTTTCCACTCATCCCCCTGCTTAATTCGCACCAAATTATACGCCCCACGGAGATCTATCTTAGAGAACCACTTGGCCCCCTTTATGCGAGCAAACAAATCAGTCAGCAGTGGCAACGGATATTGATATTTAACCGTGATTTTATTCAAAAGCCGATAATCAATACACGGCCTCAAAGAGCCATCTTTCTTAGACACAAAGAAAAAACCGGCTCCTAAGGGAGATGACGAAGGACGAATATGTCCCTTTTCCAAGGACTCCTTTATATATTCTCGCATAGCAGCATGTTCAGGCACAGACAGATTAAATAAACGACCCTTAGGGTATTTACTACCCGGAATCAAATCTATGGCACAATCGCACTCCCGGTGCGGAGGTAATGAACCAAGCTTAGGTTCTTCAAAAACGTCACGATAGTCAGACAAGAATTCAGGAATCTCAGAGGGAATAGATGACGAAATGGAAACCAAAGGTACGTCCCCATGCATCCCCTTACATCCCCAGCTTAACACAGACATAGCGTTCCAGTCGAGGACTGGGTTATGAGATTGCAGCCATGGCAATCCAAGCACCAACACATCATGTAGATTATACAGCACAAGAAAGCGAATAATCTCCTGATGATCCGGATTAATTCGCATAGTTACTTGTGTCCAGTATTGTGGTTTATTACTAGCCAATGGGGTGGAGTCAATCCCCTTCAGAGGTATAGGAGTTTCAAGAGGCTCTAAATCATACCCACAGCGTTTGGCAAAGGACCAATCCATAAGACTCAAAGCGGCGCCAGAGTCGACATAGGCATCCGCGGTAATAGATGATAAAGAACAAATCAGGGTCACAGATAGAATAAACTTAGACTGAAAAGTGCCAATTGAAACTGACTTATCAAGCTTCTTAGTACGCTTAGAGCATGCTGATATAACATGAGTTGAATCACCACAATAAAAGCACAACCCATTTTTTCGTCTAAAATTCTGCCGTTCGCTTCTGGACAGAATTCTATCACATTGCATATTCTCTGGCGTCTTCTCAGTAGACACCGCCAAATGGTGCACAGGTTTGCGCTCCCGCAGACGTCTATCGATCTGGATAGCCATTGTCATGGACTCATTCAGACCCGCAGGCACAGGGAACCCCACCATAACATCCTTAACGGCATCAGAGAGACCCTCTCTGAAATTCGCCGCCAGGGCGCACTCATTCCACTGAGTAAGCACAGACCATTTACGGAATTTTTGGCAGTATATTTCAACTTCATCTTGCCCCTGAGATAGGGACATCAAGGCTTTTTCCGCCTGAAGCTCTAAATGAGGTTCCTCATAAAGCAACCCCAAGGCCAGAAAAAACGCATCCACATTGAGCAACGCAGGATCCCCTGGAGCCAATGCAAAAGCCCAATCTTGAGGGTCGCCCCGGAGCAAGGAAATCACAATCCTGACCTGCTGAGCAGGATCTCCAGCAGAGCGAGATTTCAGGGACAAAAACAACTTGCAATTATTTTTGAAATTTTGAAAGCAAGATCTATTCCCCGAGAAAAATTCAGGCAAAGGAATTCTAGGTTCAGATATAGGAACATGAACAACAAAATCTTGTAAATTTTGAACTTTCGTGGTGAGATTATTCAAACCTGCAGCTAAACTCTGAATATCCATTTTAAACAGGTGAACACAGAGCCATTCCAGGATTAGAAGGAGAGAGAGAGAGGAAGGCTGCAATATAGGCAGACTTGCAAGTGATACAATTGAAAGCACACTCAGAACTGAAGGAAAAAAAAAAAAAAAAAAAAAAATTTTTCAGCAGACTTCTTTTTTCTCTCCTTTCTCTGCCAATTAATTTAACCCTTTGTGGGCCGGTCAAACTGTTATGGTTCTCAATGGCAAGAGAACATAGCCCAGCATACATAGGAACTAGCTCTTGGAAGGATGGAAACTTAAACTGACCATGAACTAAACCTGCCGCACAACTAACAGTAGCCGGGTAGCGTAGCCTGCGTTTTATCCCTAGACGCCCAGCGCCGGCCGGAGGACTAACTAATCCTGGCAGAGGAAAATATAGTCCTGGCTCACCTCTAGAGAAATTTCCCCGAAAGGCAGACAGAGGCCCCCACATATATTGGCGGTGATTTAAGATGAAAATGACAAACGTAGTATGAAAATAGGTTTAGCAAAATCGAGGTCCGCTTACTAGATAGCAGGAAGACAGAAAGGGTACTTTCATGGTCAGCTGAAAACCCTATCAATACACCATCCTGAAATTACTTTAAGACTCTAGTATTAACTCATAACATCAGAGTGGCAATTTCAGATCACAAGAGCTTTCCAGACACAGAAACGAAACTGCAGCTGTGAACTGGAACAAAATGCAAAAAACAAACAAGGACAAAAGTCCGACTTAGCTGGAAGTTGTCTGGTAGCAGGAACATGCACAGAAAGGCTTCTGATTACAATGTTGACCGGCATGGAAGTGACAGAGGAGCAAGGTTAAATAGCGACTCCCACATCCTGATGGGAACAGGTGAACAGAGGGGATGATGCACACAAGTTCAATTCCACCAGTGGCCACCGGGGGAGCCCAAAATCCAATTTCACAACACGTGGCATGCTATTAGGGATCAGCTGACACCGCACAGTCTGAAGAAGCCGTAGGGAGATGAGTGAGAGGTGGAGGTTCAGATATGCACTGCGCATGTCCATGGATCTCAGACCGCCAGTGGGATTAAATCAGAAGACACTACGAGGCGGGATCTCGTCCAGCGCGGCCGCACAGGCTCAGCCAGCCTGACACCAAATGATGTCAGAAGACGGGCAGCGCAAAATGTGTGTATGGCCAAGGGCTAACCTAACAGCGCAGGCTCCGGGACTGATTCAAACAACGCTGAGGAGGCGGCGCACGGCGACAAGGGGGTAAGAATGACGGCTGTGCTGCGTCACATCACAAAGGAAAGTTCCACCTACCGGACGTATCACGGTAGGAGGGGACACTTTTCATAAGTGTTAGGTTCAGCATGTGCAAGGAGCACCACGAAAAGAGGCACTTTTTCCCTTTGCATCATTACTGCTGCACAAGGTGGCTCCTTCAGTAACAAACGCCTGGGGGGGGGGACAGGTTCCCTTAAATTTAACTTGTTGTGCCTGCGTGGCGGTCGCAGTACACGTTGCCGTATACACAGCAGGGGAACAGCTGGCGGTGCTGAACCCCACTAACACATTGGCGAGGTGTTTGGCTCTGTGCGTACAGCACTTCTGGACAGCAACTAGCGGTGTTGGAGCCCAGGGACAGGAGGAGGAGGAGGAGGTGGAGGAGATAGGAGGGATTGCCACACACACAGCAGGGGAACAGCTGACGTTACTGTACCCCAATAACAGAGGAGGGACTGTCGGGACTGTGCGTACAGCACTACCAGGCAACAACTAGCGGTGTTGGAGCCCAGGGACAGGAGGGGGAGGTGGAGGAGATAGGAGGGATTGCCACACACACAGCAGGGGAACAGCTGACGTTACTGAACCCCAATAACAGAGGAGGGACTGTCGGGACTGTGCGTACAGCACTAACAGGCAACAACTAGCGGTGTTGGAGCCCAGGGACAGGAGGGGGAGGTGGAGGAGATAGGAGGGATTGCCACACACACATCAGGGGAACAGCTGACGTTACTGAACCCCAATAACAGAGGAGGGACTGTCGGGACTGTGCGTACAGCACTACCAGGCAACAACTAGCGGTGTTGGAGCCCAGGGACAGGAGGGGGAGGTGGAGGAGATAGGAGGGATTGCCACACACACAGCAGGGGAACAGCTGACGTTACTGAACCCCAATAACAGAGGAGGGACTGTCGGGACTGTGCGTACAGCACTAACAGGCAACAACTAGCGGTGTTGGAGCCCAGGGACAGGAGGAGGAGGAGGTGGAGGAGATAGGAGGGATTGCCACACACACATCAGGGGAACAGCTGACGTTACTGAACCCCAATAACAGAGGAGGGACTGTCGGGACTGTGCGTACAGCACTACCAGGCAACAACTAGCGGTGTTGGAGCCCAGGGACAGGAGGGGGAGGTGGAGGAGATAGGAGGGATTGCCACACACACAGCAGGGGAACAGCTGACGTTACTGAACCCCAATAACAGAGGAGGGACTGTCGGGACTGTGCGTACAGCACTAACAGGCAACAACTAGCGGTGTTGGAGCCCAGGGACAGGAGGGGGAGGTGGAGGAGATAGGAGGGATTGCCACACACACATCAGGGGAACAGCTGACGTTACTGAACCCCAATAACAGAGGAGGGACTGTCGGGACTGTGCGTACAGCACTACCAGGCAACAACTAGCGGTGTTGGAGCCCAGGGACAGGAGGGGGAGGTGGAGGAGATAGGAGGGATTGCCACACACACATCAGGGGAACAGCTGACGTTACTGAACCCCAATAACAGAGGAGGGACTGTCGGGACTGTGCGTACAGCACTACCAGGCAACAACTAGCGGTGTTGGAGCCCAGGGACAGGAGGGGGAGGTGGAGGAGATAGGAGGGATTGCCACACACACAGCAGGGGAACAGCTGACGTTACTGAACCCCAATAACAGAGGAGGGACTGTCGGGACTGTGTTTACAGCACTAACAGGCAACAACTAGCGGTGTTGGAGCCCAGGGACAGGAGGAGGAGGAGGTGGAGGAGATAGGAGGGATTGCCACACACACATCAGGGGAACAGCTGACGTTACTGAACCCCAATAACAGAGGAGGGACTGTCGGGACTGTGCGTACAGCACTACCAGGCAACAACTAGCGGTGTTGGAGCCCAGGGACAGGAGGGGGAGGTGGAGGAGATAGGAGGGATTGCCACACACACAGCAGGGGAACAGCTGACGTTACTGAACCCCAATAACAGAGGAGGGACTGTCGGGACTGTGCGTACAGCACTAACAGGCAACAACTAGCGGTGTTGGAGCCCAGGGACAGGAGGGGGAGGTGGAGGAGATAGGAGGGATTGCCACACACCCAGCAGGGGAACAGCTGACATTACTGAACCCCAATAACAGAGGAGGGACTGTCGGGACTGTGCGTACAGCACTAACAGGCAACAACTAGCGGTGTTGGAGCCCAGGGACAGGAGGGGGAGGTGGAGGAGATAGGAGGGATTGCCACACACACATCAGGGGAACAGCTGACATTACTGAACCCCAATAACAGAGGAGGGACTGTCGGGACTGTGCGTACAGCACTACCAGGCAACAACTAGCGGTGTTGGAGCCCAGGGACAGGAGGGGGAGGTGGAGGAGATAGGAGGGATTGCCACACACACAGCAGGGGAACAGCTGACGTTACTGTACCCCAATAACAGAGGAGGGACTGTCGGGACTGTGCGTACAGCACTTCTGGATGGCAACTAGCGGTGTTGGAGCCCAGGGACAGGAGGGGGAGGTGGAGGAGATAGGAGGGATTGCCACACACACAGCAGGGGAACAGCTGACGTTACTGTACCCCAATAACAGAGGAGCGACTGTTGACTGTGCGTACAGCACTACCAGGCAACAACTAGCGGTGTTGGAGCCCAGGGACAGCAGGAGAAGCAGAGGAACACAATGTAGGCCGAAGCCTGATTGGAGAAAGGGAACCTTTAACCCCCCCCCCAAGGCGTTTGTAGCTGAAAGAGCCACCTTGTGCAGCAGTAATGCTGCACAAGGAAAAGGTAGCTATTTTTGTTTAGCTCCTTGCACACGCAGAACTTAACACACTTATAAAATGTGTCCACTGATACCGTAAAACCGTCCCGGAGGTGGGACTTTCCTTCGTAATATGACGCAGCACAGCTGTCATTCCTACCCCCTTGGTGCCGTGCCCCGGCTCCTCAGCGTTGTTTAAATCTGTCCCGGAGCCTGCGGTGTTATGTTATCCCTTGGCCAGGCACACTTAGTGCTGCCCATCTTCTGACATCATTTGGTGTCAGGCTGGCTTTGCCTGTGCGGCCGCACTGGCAGAGAGCCCGCCTCGCAGTGTCATCTAATGTAATCCCACCGCGGGCCTGGGATCCGTGTCCATGCGCAGTGCATATCCTCGCCTCTCACTCCCCTCCCTACGGCTTCTTCAGACTGTGCGGCCTCACGGCCGTGGCATGCTATTAGGGATCAGCTGACGGCGCACAGTCTGAAGAAGGCGGAGGGAGATGAGTGAGAGGCGGAGGTTCAGATATGCACTGCGCATGTCCACGGATCTCAGGCCCCCAGTGGGATGAAATCAGAAGACAATGCGAGGCGGGCTCTCGGCCAGCGCAGCCGCACAGGCGCAGCCAGCCTGACACCAAATGATGTCAGAAGATGGGCAGCGCTAAGTGTGCCTGGCCAAGGGATAACATAACAGCGCAGGCTCCGGGACAGATTTAAACAACGCTGAGGAGCCGGGGCACGGCGCCAAGGGGGTAGGAATGACAGCTGTGCTGCGTCATATTACGAAGGAAAGTCATACCTCCGGGACGGTTTTACGGTATCAGTGGACACATTTTATAAGTGTGTTAAGTTCTGCGTGTGCAAGGAGCTAAACAAAAATAGCTACCTTTTCCTTGTGCAGCATTACTGCTGCACAAGGTGGCTCTTTCAGTAACAAACGCCTTGGGGGGGGGGACAGGTTCCCTTACATTTCAGTTGTTGTGTCTGCGTGGCGGTCGCAGGACACATTGCCGGCTAGACAGCTGGGGATCAGCTGACGTTACTGAAACCCAATAACACTGGGTCGTATGTTTTGACTGTGCAGACGGCACTTCTGAGCCTCAACTGGCGGTGTTGGAGCCCAGGAATTTAAGTTCAGGTGGTAGAAAGATGAACACAACAGGAGACCTGGATAACGTAGACAGTCACCTAATTATTTAATCAGGAAGAGGAGTGGCAAATTCCTGCGAGATCCAGGCCTTGTTCATTTTCAGGAAAGTAAGCCGGTCAACGTTATCGGAGGATAGTCGCATGCGACGGTCAGTTAGTACACCACCTGCAGCACTAAAGACGCGTTCCGATAATACACTAGCCGCAGGGCAAGCCAGCACCTCCAATGCATACTGGCTTAGCTCTGGCCATGTATCCAGCTTTGAGACCCAAAACTTGAAAGGGGAAGAGCCGTCTGGGAGTACAGCAAGAGGGCAAGACATGTAGTCTGCCACCATCTGACGGAACCGTTGCCTCCTGCTGACTGGAGCCGTCTGTGATGGTGTAGACTTTTGTGGCGGGCACAGAAAACTGTGCCACAGTTGGGCCATACAGCTCTTGCCTTGGGCAGAGGCACTGCTTCTGCTCCCTCTTTGTGCAGAGCCTCCACCACTGCCTGGACGCACTGAGCTGCTTTGTAATGCACTAGCAGCACTTCTCTCACTTGGAATGGAGAAGATGATGGAATTCACCAGTGTGTCTTGGTACTCCCGCATTTTTCGCTCCCGGTTCAACGGTGTGATGAGGCTTTCTACGTTGTCCCGGTAGCGAGGATCGAGGAGGGTGAACACCCAATATTCAGACATGTTGAGAATGTGGGCGATGCGGCGGTCGTTTCTCAGGCACTGCAGCATGTAATCCACCATGTGCTGCAGACTGCCAACTGCCCAAGAAACGCTGTCCCCTGCTGGAGGTGTGATCTCTGCCCGCTCGTCATCACCCCACCCTCGCTGTACACACTGAGTACTGGACAATTCTGTAACTCCCTCCTCTGGACGGATGTCTTCCTCCTCCATTGACTCCTCCTCATCCTCCTCACAAACTGTCCCCTGCCTACGCGTTTGTGAGGAACCACGTGGCGCTGACTGTCCAGAAGATGATGGAAATGGTGAATCCTCATCCTCCACCTCTTCCACAACATCATCCCTTAGCGCTTGCAGTGATTTTTCAAGCAGGCAGATAAGGGGGACAGTCATGCTGACTAGTGCATCATCTGCACTCGCCATCCGCGTGGAATAATCAAAGGGACGCAAAACCTGGCAGACGTCATTCATAGTGGCCCACTCTGTGGTTGTGAAGTCTGAACGGCGCTGAGTGCGACTTCTTTGCGCCTGATGCAGCTGGTACTCCATTACAGCTTGCTGCTGCTCACAGAACCGATCCAACATATGTAACGTGGAATTCCACCTGGTAGGTAGGTCACATATGATGCGATGTTCCGGCAGGCGGTGTCGGCGCTGCAGAGCCGCAATGCGCGCTTTTGCCGTTGTGGAACGCCGCAAGTGAGCACACTCTAGGCGGACCTTGTGCAGCAGTGCATCAAGATCCGGATAGTCCCTCAAAAAACTCTGCATGACCAAATTGAGCACATGTGCCAGACAAGGGATGTGAGTGAGGTTGCCAAGGCCCAGAGCTGCCACCAGATTTCGGCCATTATCACACACTACCATGCCTGGCTGGAGATTCGCTGGCACAAACCACACATCGCTCTCCTGCTTGATGGCATTCCAGAGCTCCTGCGCTGTGTGGCTTCGATTCCCCAAAGAAATTAATTTCAAGACGGCCTGTTGACGTTTGGCCACGGCTGTGCTCATGTCGGTCGTAAAAAGTAAACGTTCATCACGGGTCCATGTGGAGGTGGACTGTGACGGCTCCTGCAGCGATGATTCTGAGGAACTGGTGTAAGAGGAGGAGTCAATGCGTACAGAATGGATTCCTGCAATCCTTGGAGTGGGCAGGACACGTCCTGCGCCACTCGCACGGTCTGTACCCGGCTCAACGACATTAACCCAATGGGCAGTGAGGGAAAGGTATCGCCCCTGTCCATGTTGACTGGTCCACGCATCGGTGGTGAGGTGGACCTTGCTACTGACGGCGTTCAGTAGCGCGTGTTTTATGTGTCCCTCCACATGCTTGTGCAGGGCAGGGACGGCTTGCCTGCTGAAATAAAAGTGGCTGGGCACATTGTACTGTGGGACTGCCAATGACATCAAGTCACGGAAGCTGTCAGTCTCCACCAGCCTGAATGACAGCATTTCCAGTGACAGAAGTTTGGCAGTGCCTGCAGTCAGAGCCTGTGCTCGCGGGTGGTTTGCCGAGAAAGGCCGCCTTTTCTCCCATGCCTGTACTACCGATGGCTGTACACTGGGCTGGGAGTGTGTGGATGACTGGGAAAGTGGTGCTGCGGGTGGAATTACAGCGGGTCTCTGGACAACAGGGCCAGAGGTTCTTCCACGGCGATCCTGGGAGGAAGCCGAACCAGCTGCGTGTGAGCTGGAGGAAGAGGCAACACGAGCTGAAGAGGTGGTAGCTGCCGCTGTTGGTTGGCCTAGCTCTTCAGTGTGTTTTGCTAACAACGCCGCGTGCCTGTTGCGCACATGTTTCCACATGTTGGAGGTATTGAGGCAGCTGACATTTCGACCTCTTTTGACTTTCTGATGACACACCTTGCATTTGACATAGCAAATGTCATCTGCAACTGTGTCAAAAAAGGCCCAGGCACTGCAAGTCTTGGGAGCGCCCTTTTTGGCTTTTGGAAGAGACATGCTCCTAACGGGTGCCAAAGCGGAGGCTGCAGGATCCGCAGTCTTCCCCCTCCCTCTCCCTCTTTGGGCCGTACGGGGAATCTCTTCCTCAGAGCTGCTCCCACCACGTTCCTGTCCCTCACGCCAAGATGGGTCAAGGACCTCATCATCTACACTACCCTCTGCCCCCAACTGCTCCTCCTGGGTAGTCTCAGCAGCAGAGCACGCACCAGTAAGTGGCACCTGAGTGTCATCATCAGCGGATGCGGCCTGCGATGTGGTGACCGGAGGCACTGGCCCACCCGCCTCTTCAGACTCAGAGAGAAAAAGCTGTTGGGCATCACTGCACCCTGCCTCTTCTTCCATTTCTCCAATGCTGCTTGGCTGGCCCCCTGTTTCCGAGCCAAGAGATTCAGAGAACAGAAGTAGAGATGGCTCCTGTCCTGGGCTCTCTGTCTGCCTGGGCAATTTGGCAGGTGGTGAAGAGACAGATGGCTGCTCTCCAGTGCTCTGTGTCTGAGAGGATGTGGCACTAATTGAAGTTGATGCATTAGCTGCCATCCATCCGACAACGGCTTCAATTTGGTCTTCACGCAGCAGCGGTGTACGGCGCTCTGCGACAAAGCTACGCGTGAATGACTGTTCCCTGGTGAAAGTGGGTGCTGATGAGTCACCGGTGCCCGCAGCAGGCACAGAATCCCCACGTCCCCTCCCTGCTCCGCGCCCACGCCCACGTGCCTTACTCACTGCCTTCTTCATCTTGGTTGACTGATAAAGATAAGCAGAAAAGTACTAACGGCTTTGTGTGCTTATTCCTGAACAACTCCTAACAGGTATAAGAAACACTAATTTTCTAAAGTGTGGACTAGACTTTAATATGAGCTAATGTGGCCTACACAAATGTAAAGTGGTGTCACTGGTGTGTTTGGTGAACTTTATTATTTTTTTTTTTGGGGGGGGCTGAACTGACAACAGAGAGAGCTGCAGTCACACGGAGACCGTGCAGACAGACGTAAACGGCGCTGCAAGGCCCAAAAACCCTCCTCTACGTTATCCTATGTAGTGTTTTTCCACAAATTAGCTGGAGACGGGTGGAAAGACACTAATAGGATTTTTTTGAAAAAATTAGCAGCAGACTACACTACTTAAAAGAAAAGGAAAATTGATTTTACGGTATGACGCAGTGAAGAACCCTGGGCTGGAGACAACCAGGCTATGGCTGCTCACAGACTACAGGGCGAGCTGCAGTCACACGGAGACCGTGCAGACAGCCGTAAACAGCGCTGCAAGGCCCAAAAACCCTCCTCTACGTTATCCTATGTAGTGTTTTTCCACAAATTAGCTAGAGACGGGTGGAAAGACACTAATAGGATTTTATTGATAAAATTAGCAGCAGACTACACTACTTAAAAGAAAAGGAAAATTGATTTTATGGTATGACGCAGTGAAGAACCCTGGGCTGGAGACAACCAGGCTATGGCTGCTCACAGACTACAGGGCGAGCTGCAGTCACACGGAGACCGTGCAGACAGCCGTAAACGGCGCTGCAAGGCCCAAAAACCCTCCTCTACGTTATCCTATGTAGTGTTTTTCCACAAATTAGCTGGGAGACGGGTGGAAAGACACTAATAGGATTTTTTTGAAAAAATTAGCAGCAGACTACACTACTTAAAAGAAAAGGAAAATTGATTTTACGGTATGACGCAGTGAAGAACCCTGGGCTGGAGACAACCAGGCTATGGCTGCTCACAGACTACAGGGCGAGCTGCAGTCACACGGAGACCGTGCAGACAGCCGTAAACGGCGCTGCAAGGCCCAAAAACCCTCCTCTACGTTATCCTATGTAGTGTTTTTCCACAAATTAGCTGGAGACGGGTGGAAAGACACTAATAGGATTTTATTGATAAAATTAGCAGCAGACTACACTACTTGGAAAAAAAAAAAAAAAAGAACAGTATGAGGCAATGAACCACCCTCCCTGAACTGAATACAACCAGCTATGGATGGCCTATGTGGCTGCACTCAGACTAGAGAGTGGGCTGCACTCACACACACACACAGACCTTGCAGATCGCTGTGAAAACAGCGCTGCAAGGCAAAAGCAAGGTGAATAGTAGGTGAACACAGCGGTTGCTAAATTAGCCTTGGAAAAGCACAAAGAAGCAAATCGCTATCTCTAAACTGGCCCTCAGTCAGCAAACAGCGTCCTGTCACTAACTGAATTCACAGCAGAGTGATCGCAAAATGGCGCCAGCGACTTTTAAACTGCATCATGACATAATTTCAGCAGCCAATCACAGCCATGCCAGTAGTTTCATGCCCTCCATGCTGAACAGGATGTGCCCACACTTGGAATCAGTCTCATTGGCTGATTTCGTGCATTTTGAATCTGGGAACTTCCGATTCCGGTATCCGATACGCGGCAAGTATCGGAATCCCGGTATCGGAATTCCGATACCGCAAGTATCGGCCGATACCCGATACTTGCGGTATCGGAATGCTCAACACCAATGATAACCTGTATCCTAGGTCGCTCCGAACTTATCTTACAAAATTCACCAAAATGGGGAAGAAAATCATAATTATAAAGGCGAGCTCAGCAAAACATAAAAATGAAAACCAGTCCTACTGCTGAGCCGCAACAAAATACCTTAGAATTTGTTCTAAAGATAGATTTGTCCTTTCTGTCGGACCATTTGTTAGGGGTCAAGATCCCGCCTCTGCACAGGGGGAATCTCGAGCCATCTCCGCTGCGGTCTCCCATCCTTCTCCAGCCGCAGTGGAGCCTGCTCAGTGGAGACGTCTGTCCCAGCATCTTGCTCAGTCTGACTCTGTCCAAAGGGTTACTGCTGCTTTTCCAGCTTCTGCCATTGAAGCCGGTACTGGGCAGCGGCGAGCAGACGCTTCTGGGACTAAGTCCTGCTTTTCTCTTTCTGAGCATGCCCAGAGTAAGATCTCTCAGTGGAGATCGAGGGTCACATGTTCAGATACTGCAGCTAAATCCATTGGTCCTCCAGGAAGGTCCCGAAGGTGCTCAGGCTCTGTAGCAGCCTCTCATTGGTCTTTCTGGGAAGGTCCTGTTCTTGCTGCAGCTATTTAAAGGAAAGGTGCCGCATTTTATTTTTTGTATTAAAAATAATTGTTTATATAAACAATTAATTTTCATACAAATTTCCTTTTTTTAACTTTAACATTTTTTTTATTATTAATTTTTTTTTCAGCCACTGGGCACCGCCATTTTGCTTTGCAGGAGTGTAAGTGAAGCTGCACGACACTTACACTCTGCAATTACGGCAGCCCTGGGCATAGAGATCTGCGGTCGGCTCCCGACACTATACCTAGCATTATAAGCTGCTCTCTGCTCTGGTCTGGCCACGCCCCCTGAGCCGTCCACAGCACAGCAGAGGCAGGAGATCAGCGCCATCTTCCTGGAGCTCACATAGCATCTGTGAGCTCCAGCTCCCAGGATGATCGCAGGAGCCCTGCAGTTATAGGAGGAGGAGGAGACCAAGGACAGGAGGGAGAAAGGACTCAGCAGCAGAGCCGTAAGTATCAGTGGGGAGGGGGAGAGGGAGAGGGAATCTAATCCTTTCCCTTGTGGTGCTGACTCTGAGCAGTGTATCTCCTCCCATGTGTGTTACTGTCTGCTGAGCTGTGTATCTAATCCTCTCCTATGTGATACTGACTGAGCTGTGTATCTAATCCTATCCTGTGTGATACTGTGCTGAGCTGTGTATCTAATCCTCTCCTGTGTGATACTGTCTGCTGAGCCATGCATCTAATCCTATCCTGTGTGATACTGTCTGATGAGCTGTGTATCTAATCCTATCCTGTGTGATACTGTCTGCTGAGCTGTATACCTAATCCTCTCCTGTGTGATACTGACTGCTGAGCTGTGTATCTAATCCTCTCCTGTGTGATACAGTCTGCTGAGCCATGTATCTAGTCCTATCCTGTGTGATACTGACTGAGCCATGTATCTAATCCTCTCCTGTGATACTGTCTGCTGAGCCATGCATCTAATCCTATCCTGTGTGATACTGTGCTGAGCCTTGTATCTAATCCTACCCTGTGTGATACTGTGCTGAGCCGTGTATCTAATCCTCTACTGTGGGATACTGTGTGCTGAGCCATGTATCTAATCCTATCCTGTGTGATACTGACTGAGCTGTGTATCTAATCCTCTCCTGTGTGATACTGTCTGCTGAGCCATGTATCTGATCCTATCCTATGTGATACTGTGCTGAGCCTTGTATCTAATCCTATCCTGTATGATACTGACTGAGCTGTGTATCTAATACTGTCCTGTGTGATACTGACTGTTGAGCTGTGTATCTAATCCTCTCCTATGCAGTCCTCTCCCCCGTTATGTGTGATTTATATGGCGGTATTATGTGAGATCTATATGGCATCGTTATGTGAGAAGTATATGGCGGTACTATGTGATGTATATGGCGGTATTATGTGTGATCTATATGGCGATATGTGAGAACACTGGTGGTATTATGTGAGATCTATATGACGGTATTATGTGTGAAGTATATGGCGGTATTATGTGTGAAGTATATTGCGGTATTGTGTGCTCTGTATTATGTGTGCTCTATATGGCGGTATTATGTGTGCTCTATATGGCGGTATGCTCTATATGGCGGAATTGTGTGCTCTATATGGCAGTATTATGTGTGCTCTATATGGCAGTATTATGTGTGATCTATATGGCGATATGTGAGAACACAGTTGGTATGTGAGATCTATATGACGGTGTTATGTGTGAAGTATATTGCAGTATTGTGTGCTCTGTATTATGTGTGCTCTATGTGGCGGGATTATGTGAGAACACTCTGGCATCGTTATTTGTGATCTATATGATGGTATTATGTGAGAACTATAGGACAATATTATGTGTGCTCTATATGGCGGTATTATGAGTGATCTATATGGCCATATTATGTGTGATCTATATGGCGGTATTATGTGAGAACACTATGGAAGTATTATCTGCAGAAAGGGGATCCAATCTAGGGTGGTTCTGGTTGAGCAGCTGCATGCGGGTCTGGGTTAATAGAGGGGGCAGCATGACCTCCAGTTAGGTGCAGTCAGGGCTGGTGAGGCAGCTGAAGAGAGGGGTCTCATGTTTATCATTACTATATGGCTACATTTCCTTCCCAGCATCACCCCGGACTGCGCCTGTCACCTCGCTTTCACACATCGCCAGGACAGGATCTGAGGAGGGGAATAGGGTCTTTGCATGCAAAATCTGGATCAGAACAGGCCATCAATCAGCAGAAATGTTTCCTGGATTTCTGAGGAGACGGTCCATCCATGTGTATGAAAGACAGCGCTCTATGTACAATCCCTGGCTGCTCCGCACACCGAACAGGGTGCCCCCCATAGACCAGCACACTGCTCTCCTGAAATACTCTGTGCTGCTGTCACCCTGCTCTCTCCACCATATATCTCCCAGAATCCTTGCTGCCTGCCATCCTCGGTGACTGTCTACTTGTCAGTATAACTTTGCAGTCACCAACAAAATGGCTGCACACTTTGTTCCTGAATCCTCTCATCCCCTAGCAAACACCAGAAGGGGAGGAGAGGAGTGACATCACACCCATGTCAGCAGACTCAGCCCATAATTACTGCAGTGCAGTAATGTGAGCTAGTTGTACACTAGGTTTTTGTCAAATTTCATTAGCTGCTCCCCCTAGTGTTTAAAAGTGGAAAAGCCAAAACTTTTAAAATTATTTTTCATATTTTACTAAATTAAAAACAAATGATAACATTTTTTAAGAAAATGTAAACATTAATTCTTTACATTTTTTTCAATCGCTGGAAAAAAAATTTTTTTTATGGCACCTTCCCTTTAAGGTTCTCATGACCGCACGGCCATGTGCTAGTATTGAATCAGTTTTGTGCATGCGCCAGTGTGGTCACATTTATGTGTGTGTTCAGGGACTCGGCTGAAATAAGCCCCTAGAATGCCGGCACCTCCGGCGAGGAGATTGTGTGTGTGGATCTAGGGCCCCGGCTGACATAAGCCCCTAGAATACCGGCTTCTCCGGTGAGGAGATTGTATGTTTGTGTGACCACAGACTGCCTTCAGCTCGGCAGTTAGCTGTGAACTCCTGTGGGGTTAACAGGGCACAGAGTCTTGTTTCCGTGTTACTCTGTGAAGTAACAGAGGTCGCTTAAACCGCTATATAGTGCCGTCATTTGCTAGCAGCAGGTTCCTCCTGCATGGTGGACCCCGGTGTCACGGGTAGACTAGGTGAGCAAGAGCTAATAACCCGGCCCCTGCAATTTCCCTCAGACTAGGGAAATCCTGACTGACCCTCTACCTACAGTTTACACTGATGGTGTGCATGTCCAGGCCTCGAACCTCACCCTGTCTCCTGTTTCAACCCTAGGCTGAAACCTGCGCCCACCACCCAGTGAAGAGGTAATACACCAATACCCACAGTTAGCACAGACAAGGATAAAGGAAAATATACACCACGCCGCAGTCACTCAGGAATACACTATAAATGTGCAGGGCAAAATAAATACAAATATAGGAAGGAGTAAATAAGACTAAGGAAAATACACCACCAGCAACGAATCTCCAACAACTAGTTCTCCACTCCGGACCGAGATAGCAACACACAAGACAGAAGCTATAATCGGCGATGCCCAATGATCCGGAGAACTATTTAAAGGCCATAGGCATGGCCCAGCTTCCAATCCGAGGATCAGGTAAATTAACCCTGGAACAGCTGGACAAAACCTAGCCGACGCCAATGAGCAAATAGTGGTCAAAAGTGGAATTACCGTTGTCTGTCGAACGACCTGGTCTGAACAGCGTCCGACATGACAGTACCCCCCCTTCTACGAGGGACCCCAGGGCCCCCACGGCTTATAGGACCCAGCTTGTCTGGATGGCAACAATGAAAAAACCTGACTAGCCGATCCACATGAATATCCGAGGCTGGTACCCAGGACCTCTCCTCAGGCCCATAACCACGCCAATGTACCAAGTACTGTAAAGTATGACACACTACATGAGAGTCAACCACCTTGGAGACTTCAAACTCCAAATTACCATCCACCAAGACTGGAGGTGGCATAGGCGCCGCATCCACAGAACCCACCACCTTCTTTAGAAGAGACCTGTGGAACACGTTGTATATCTTATACACTGTAGGGAGCTCCAATCGGTACGCTACTGGGTTAATGACGGCGGTGACCCTAAATGGACCAATAAACCGTGGACCCAATTTAAGGGATGGTATTTTGAGTCTTATGTTTTTTGTGGATAACCACACCCAGTCATCCACACTCAGGTCCGGGCCTGGCACACTCCTACTGTCAGCCACACATTTGTGCCTAGCACCCACACTCAACAGGCGCTGTTTAACTCTCCTCCAGACTGATGACAATTGTGCTCCTAAGCGGTCCTCCTCCGGAACGCCGGAAGAGCCCCTCTGACTCAAGGTACAAAATTGAGGATGTAGCCCGTAAACACAAAAAAACGTAGACTCCCCAGATGACTCCTGGCGGTGATTATTGATGGCAAACTCAGCCAAAGGAAGAAAGGTAGACCACTCTTCCTGGTTATCAGAGACAAAGCAGCGTAAGTACTGTTCCAAATTTTGGTTCATACGCTCAGTCTGACCATTTGACTAAGGATGAAACGCCGAAGAATGAGACAACTTGATCCCCAGCTGTGAGCAAAATGCTCTCCAAAATTTGGCCACAAACTGAGACCCCCTATCAGACACGATGTCAGACGGAACCCCATGAAGTCTGACCACCTCCTGCACAAATACCTGAGCCAGAGTCTTAGCGTTAGGCAACGAAGGCAAAGGCACAAAGTGCAACATTTTTGAAAACCGATCAACAATCACCAACATGACCGTGTTCCCAGCTGATGAGGGCAAATCAGTGATGAAATCCATGAAGATTTCCATCCATGGCTTACTAGGTACCTCAAGAGGAAGTAGTGTGCCAACAGGATGGGAGCGGGGCATCTTAGCCCTAGCGCACGTGGTACAAGCTGACACGTATGAGAACACATCTTGTCGGATCTTGGGCCACCAAAACCGACGTGACACCAACTCCAAGGTACCTCTAACCCCTGGGTGGCCAGCCAGGACAGCATCATGATGCTCCTCCAAAACCTTTAGGCGGAGATGAAGCAGTACAAAAGATTTGTTGATGGGAAGCTCAGATGGTACCTCCTCCTGAGCCTCGGCAATCTCAGCCTCAACCTTGGTAGTGAGAGCCGAAACCACAACACCCTTTTGGAGGATGGGTACTGGATCCTCCCGAGGTTCACCCCCTGGAAAACACCTAGACAGAGCATCCGCCTTAGTATTTTTAGACCCCGGTCTGTAAGTGACAACAAAATTGAACCGTGTGAAAAACAATGCCCAGCGAGCCTGTCTGGGGGACAGACGCTTGGCTGACTCCAAATACAGCAGATTCTTATGATCGGTAATAACAGTAACCTGATGTACCGACCCCTCCAAGAAGTGTCGCCATTCCTCAAAGGCCAACTTGATTGCCAACAACTCCCTGTTGCCGATATCGTAGTTACGTTCGGCGGACGACAGTTTTTTGTAGAAATAGGCGCACGGACGCAAACTACTCAAAGATGAGCCTTGAGATAGTACCACCCCCACACCAACCTCAGATGCATCGACTTCCACAACAAAGGGTTTTGATACGTCTGGCTGCACAAGAATGGGGGCTGAAACAAAACTGTTCTTAAGAAATTCAAATGCGCGCACAGAAGCCTCAGGCCAAACAGAGAAATTGGTACCCTTTTTAGTCATGTCAGTTAGCGGTTTAGCAATGATGGAAAAATCCTTGATAAATTTCCTATAGTAGTTAGAAAACCCAAGGAACCGCTGAAGTGCTTTCAGGTTATCAGGACATTCCCAATGCAGCACCGCTTGCACCTTAGCGGCGTCCATTTTAAAACCAGAAGCAGATACAATATAACCCAAGAAAGGCAACTCTTGAACAAAAAATACACATTTCTCAAGTTTAGCATACAGCTTATTCTCTCTGAGAAGCTGTAACACCTGCCTGACATGATCTAAATGAGCATCACGGTTGCAAGAATATATGAGGATGTCATCTAGGTACACGATAACGAATTTCCCCAAAACATGCGAGAACACATCATTGATGAAATATTGGAACACTGCAGGTGCGTTAGTCAACCCAAAATGCATCACCAAATTTTCAAAATGACCCTCAGGGGTATTAAAAGCCGTCTTCCACTCATCACCTTGACGGACTCTTATGAGGTTGTACGCCCCTGAGGTCAAGCTTGGTAAACCACTTAGCACCCGCCACCTGGTTGAACAAATCTGGTATCAGTGGCATCGGGTATGGATCACGAACCGTAATCTGGTTCAACTCCCTGAAATCCAAACACGGGCGTAATCCGCCATCTTTCTTCTTCACGAAGAAGAACCCTGCTGCCACCGGCAAGGATGACGGCCTGATGTGCCCTTTGCTCAAGCTTTCAGCAATATAATCTTTTAACGCTTGTCTCTCTGGACCGGAGATGTTAAACATCCTTGCTTTAGGCAACTTGGCCCCTGGTTTAAACCTGATAGAACAGTCATAGTGACGATGAGGCGGCAACTCTGAGCAACCCTTTTCAGAGAACACATCCACAAAATCCAGAAGTGACTCCGGAACGCTTGAAGTCACCGCAGCCACACATGTGGCCAGGCAATTCTCCTGGCAGAACTCGCTCCACTGAATTATGTCCTGAGTTTTCCAGTCAATTACCGGGTTGTGCATGGACAACCAAGGAAAACCCAAAACCACCTGAGCAGGAAGATTCCTGAGCACCTTACATGTAACCCGCTCGGAATGTAGAACCCCAATGTGGAGTTTCACCTCAGCCACAAATTCAGTAATCTCCCCCTGAGAGAGAGGAGCAGCATTGATGGTGACCACACGGATAGGATGAGACAGTTTTTCAATCCTAAAACCTGCTGTGCGCGCAAACTCCTCATCAATGAGATTTGTGGCTGAACCACTATCCACAAAAACAGTAATTGGCAGCTCACTGCCAGCGATAAAAACCTTAGCAGGGAGCATGCATTGAGAAACCACCATAGAGGATATACATACGCTCAGATTGGTCTCCTCCACACCATCCGAGCTTAGAAGTTTTCCACCATTGCATTTTTCTTAGACAGCAGAGGACAGATGTTAATAAAATGACCAGTTTTACCACAGTAAAAACAGGCTCCCTGCTTCCTGAGCTCAGGGGCTCGATTCTTAACATGTGATACCCCTGCGATTTGAATAGGCTCTGTGGGCTCACCTGCAGCAACCTCACGTGAACCCAAACCCTCTCCCATAGGCGGTGTCTCATGCTCCCCCTGACGCAAACGGCGATCAATGTGGACAACCAGACTCATAGCGGAATCTAGAGAAGCAGGAGTCTCGTACATCAGAAGGGCTTTTTTAACCCTTCCAGAAACCCCATGAATAAACTGACTCCGCAATGCTGGATCATTCCATTGTGTATCGATCGCCCAGCGATGAAATTCAGAACAGTAATCCTCTGCAACTCGCTCCCCCTGGCGAATAGTGCGTATCTTAGATTCTGCTAGAGCCATTCTGTCAGGTTCATCGTAGATTTTCCCAAGAGAAGAAAAAAAACACTCCACCGAGTCAAATGCAGCAGAATCAGATGGCAAAGAAAACGCCCATGCTTGGGGATCCCCGCTCAACAATGACAACACCAGGCCCACACGCTGAGCCTCATTACCCGAGGAGATTGGGCGCATACGGAAATATAGTTTGCAAGCTTCACAAAAAGAAACAAATTTACTGCGTTCCTCAGCAAATTTTTCAGGCAAAGGGAATTTAGGCTCAGCAACTCTTCCTGTCGCTCCAGCTTGCACATTAGATACTGCTAGTCCCTGTTGCTGAACTGCCCCCCTCAACTCAGTGACCTGTAGGGACAGCGCCTCCAACTGGCGGGTTATGGAAGTCATGGGATCCATGACAAGAGAAAAAAAAAGAGAACCCCCTTTTCTTTTTTTTTTTTGTAGGGCCGATTATAATGTCACGGGGAGACTAGGTGAGCAAGGGCTAATAACCCGGGCCCCTGCAATTTCCCTCAGACTAGGGAAATCCTGACTGACCCTCTACCTAGAGTTTACACTGATGGTGTGCATGTCTAGGCCTCGACCCTCGCCCTGTCTCCTGTTTCAACCCTAGGCTGACACCAACCGCCCACCACCCAGTGAAGAGGTAATACACCAATACACACAGTTAGCACAGACAAGGATAAAGGAAAATATACACCACGTCGCAGTCACTCAGGAATACACTATAAATGTGCAGGGCAAAATAAATACAAATATAGGAAGGAGTAAATAAGACTAAGGAAAATACACCACCAGCAACAAATCTCCAACAACCAGCTCTCCACTCAGGACCGAGATAACAACGCACAAGACAGAAGCTATAATCGGCGACGCCCAATGATCCGGAGAACTATTTAATGGCCATGGGCATGGCCCAGCTTCCAATCCGAGGATCAGGTAAATTAACCCTGGAACAGCTGGACAAAACCTAGCCGACGCCAATGAGCAAATAGTGGTCAAAAGCGGAATTACCGCTGTCTGTCGAATGACCTGGTCTGAACAGCGTCCGACATGACACCCGGGCTGCGAATGCACCAATAATAACATCTATATTTACTCGGTGCATTCCGCTAGCCCTAACATAATACTAGCGCCAGGGTCTGGCTAGCAATGGCGGACAAACAGCAATCTTTGCGGTACATCCAGCAGCTGGAGGGTAGGTTGGCGGCTCTCGAGTGCACAACCTAAGCTGTGGATGTTACCGCAGTAGCTGTTCAGGCTGCTAGCATGGCTGCAGCAACTTTGTCCACTGCCACTCCTTTTCCGACCCTATCTCGCCTCCCGCTGCCGGAAAAATTCTCTGGTGATGGCAAATCTTGTAGGGGTTTCATGAGTCAGTGCTCAACACACCTCGAGCTTCTGGCTGCACGTTTCCCTACAGAGTGGGCAAAGGTGGGATTCATTATGTCCCTCCTGTCGGACAGGGCATTGGAGTGGGCTACACCGCTGTGGGAGTGTGGTGATCATGTGGTGCAGAGTGGTCCGCTGTTTCTGAGCACCCTGAAACAGGTCTTTTAAGGACCTCGAGTCACCCATGATATGGCGCTCCAACTGTTGGCATTGACTCAGGGCTCGTCCTTGGTCAGCCATTTTGCTGTCCACTTCTGCACCTTAGCATCTGAGCTGGAGTGGTCGGATAAAGCCCTCATCCCAATATTTTGGAGGGGGCTGTCTGACCATGTAAAGGACGCTCTGGCCACTAGGGAGATTCCCGCCACACTGGAGGAGTTAATAGATTTATCTACTCATATTGACCTCCATTTTCATGAGCGGAGGTTAGAGCGAGCCCAGTGTAGGCAGAGGTTTCGGCTGGCTCCCACCTTCACCAAACCTTTGGAATCTCTGGTTCAGGCAACCGAGTCACATGAGGCCATGGAGTTGCCACGAGCGGGACCTAAGTCCCGGACCGCTCGTGCACTTAGGGTCTGTCATGTTTGCCGGCAGTCAGGACATTTTGCCACCAGATGTCCTCAGCGGTCAGGGAAACATCAGCGTCTAGTGGTAGTGGGTGGAGGTTCACTAGACACGGCGACGTTTGCCTCCAAATTGTCCTTTAAGGGGACAATTACCATTGGCCCATCCACTCATTCGGTAGAGCTTTGCGTGGACTCCGGGGCAGAGGGCAATTTTATGTCTTCTACCTTCGCCCAACGACACGCAATACCTCTGGTGATGCTCGCCCAACCAGTGACCGTACAAGTGGTGAATGGGTCGACACTGCCCTCACAGATTACACACCAGACCATCCCATTTACTCTATCCATGTCGCCATCTCATCAGGAGATAATATCTCTGCTCGTCATTCCTGAGGGAATTGATGAGGTCCTGTTAGGGATACCTTGGCTATGGTACCACTCTCCTCATATTGAGTGGTCCACAGGCAGGATTTTGGGATGGAGTAAATCTTGTGGGGGTAGATGTCAGAGGGAATGCGTTCAGGTTGCTACAACAGAGGTACCTGCAGATCTCTCCTCTCTCCCCAAGCAATATTGGCCCTATGCGGACATGTTCTCCAAAAGGGCTGCGGAGACTATTCCGCCTCACTGCCCATATGACTGTCCTATTGACCTCTTGCCTGGTGCTTAGCCTCCCCGGGGTCGAGTCTACCCATTGTCTCTCCCTGAGACGGAGGCTACGTCTCAGTACATCCAGGAGAATTTGGCAAGGGGATTCATTAGGAAGTCTGTGTCACCTGCAGAGGCTGGGTTCTTCTTTGTGCAGAAGAAGAATGGAGAATAACGTCCATGCATTGATTACAGGGGTCTTAATGCCATCACCGTTAAGAACAAGTACCCTCTGCCCCTGATATCTGAGCTTTTTGACAGGCTTCGGGGAGCAAGAGTGTTTACTAAACTAGATCTGCGGGGTGCTTACAACCTGATTCGCATCCGTGAGGGGGACGAATGGAAGACGGCTTTTAACACCAGGGATGGGCACTATGAGTATCTGGTGATGCCCTTTGAGCTCTGTAATGCCCCAGCCGTTTTCCAAGACTCTGCAAACGATATCTTCCGGGATATGCTCTCTACCTCAGTTGTAGTCTACCTGGATGATATTCTCATGTACTCTCCAGATATAGACTCCCACCGGAGAGATGTGTGCAAAGTCTTCAACCTCCTACGGGTAAATTCCCTCTATGCCAAGTTGGAGAAGTGTGTGTTTAAGCAGGAGTCTTTGCCTTTCCTGGGCTATATTATCTCGGCCCAAGGATTGGCTATGGATCCTGCCAAGCTACAGGCTGTGATGGACTGGCAGGAACCCCATTATCTCAAAGCGGTGCAGTGCTTTATGGGGTTGATTAAATACTATCGCCAGTTCATTCCCCACTTCTCAACTTTGGTAGCTCCTTTGGTTGCCCTCACCAAAAAGGGAGCAAATCCCAAATTGTGGTCAGAAGAGGTCTCCAAGGCCTTCCTCTCTATTAAGTCCCACTTTGCTAGCGCTCCCATTCTACATCGCCCCGATGTAGATAAACCTTTCATAATGGAGGTGGATGCCTCATCTGTCGGTGCTGGAGCAGTCCTATTCCAAAAAGATGCTCAAGGTCAGAAGCATCCCTGCTTCTTTTTCTCGAAGACCTTCACACCGGCAGAGAGGAATTATTCCATCAGGGACAGGGAGTTGCTAGCTATGAAGTTGGCCTTCTCAGAGTGGAGACATCTTTTGGAGGGGGCTCGTTTTCCCTTCCAAGTTTTCACCGACCACAAGAATTTGGTCTATATTCAGACTGCCCAGCGGCTAACTTCTCGCCAGGCCAGATGGTCCCTGTTCTTCTCCCGGTTCCATTTCACCCTCCATTTTCTCTCCAGGGAGAAGAACATTCGTGCCGATGCTCTCTCCAGGTCCGTAGTGTCATCAGCGGAGGAGGAGGAACCTCGGCTTATTGTCCCTTCTGAGAGTCTGAGGACCGTGCCTCCGGTTTTGCTTGAGTCTGTGCCCCCAGGTAGGACTTTCGTGCCAGCAAATTTGTGACCGGAGGTTCTCTCTTGGGCTCATTCGTCCAGAGTGGGTGGGCACTTTGGGACTAAAAGGACATCTGAGCTGCTGGCGAGAACGTACTGGTGGCCACATATGGTCCGTGACGTCGGAGACTATATTCGGGCGTGTCACATAAGAAAGGAAGGACAGCATCCAATCCAGGTGAAGGTGTTCAAAAGTGAATTCCTTTATTAAGCCACGGTGCGACGTTTCGACCCCGGTGGGTCTTTATCAAGCATAAAAAATGTTGGTAATGGTGGACCTTTATAGGGAGTGGATTACCATGAACCAATCCCCACAAAGAACCCACCTACATCATAAATATCATAAATATCATAAAAAACAATACAATAGTGTACATACATATAACACATCTTATATACATAACAAATATCAGAGCAGAGTCAAAAAAATCAATACACATATGTCAATATATTATACAAAAACACCCACTGCAGCCTCATTATAAATCCGTCAACGTGTCCATAGTGACCATGAACCAATGATCGGGTGTGTTTTATCCAGTGCATCAACATCTTACCTATCAGGTCTAACCTGGTATCGCACTCGGACACATGCATGGAAACCACCAATCTGCAGCCAATCCATGTCACACCAATCACCCGTAGCATCCAGAATGCAGTGCTCACCATATCCACCAATCACGCCGCAGCAAGTGTATCATATTTACTAACAATCGCTCCTAACCAATAGATGAGCCGCTCATACCGGCACCATGTGCACTTCCTCCAATCGATCAGTCGGTCTCAGGAGCTGTAAACAGATGTCCCACAACAGCGTGCAAGCGTGCGGACGCACATAGCTCCGCCCCCAGCCACGCCATCACTGATGACGCACCATGGTGAGGGAGACAACGCACGCCCACCGCCGCACAGCCGCGCATGCGCTCCGGACCCTTATCTGACTGCAGCTCGATCGCTGAATCACCTATCTACACAGAGGCATAATGTGTGCAGCATTGTACAGAAACGCTTCACTATAATGGAGAGCGCCCCCTGGATGATTGTACAGTATATGAACATCAATAGCAGTGGAACACATATGACAGTGGAGTGGTAGAGCATATATTATAATAGGGTTGGTGAATTCATAATCAATCACATATTAGATCACAATTTCATAAGTAGGCCAGTAAGCAAGATGACATATGTATTAAACAAAATCCATAGAGTAACATTCAACTCACAAAGGCCATCAGCCTCTGCATCTTCTATCAAGGTGGTCATGTATGTATAAACCTAAAAACACAGAAGAGAAATATATAAAACCAATAAAAACAATCCTATACCTCGATAAGGTCACAGGGTAATGTCACAGCTAATTATGATACACAAATTTGGAGATTATATTCAATATTTAGTCCTCCAGGTTGCAAAGAGCCTAGCCTGGAGATCCACCTCAATTCTTTTTGCTTCAACAACAAAGTACGGTCTGCACCTCTCCTAAGTGGTGGCACCCCATCAATCACCCTGAACCTCAATTGGCTCACAGTATGCCTATTGTCACAAAAATGTTTAGGGACCGGTAGTTCTAACATCTTATTCCTAATGGTACTCTTATGTTTCCCTATTCGTGTCTTGACCTCTTTCGTTGTCTCGCCAACATAGACTAGCCCACAAGGGCACACTAGCATATATATGATGAAACTAGACATACAAGTATATCTACCTTTGATAATAATCTCCTTCCCCGAATGGGGGTGATGGAAGACATCCCCCTTAATCATGTTGCTACAGCAGGCACAACCAAGACAGGGGAAATTCCCCTGTCTCGGAGGGGCCAAGGTCCTCTGTATAAGAGTCTTACCAGGGCCTATATCGGACTGCACAAGCCTATCTTTAAAATTGCGTCCTCGTTTATATGAAAAGACCGGAGCGTGTGAAAATTCGGCTACATTTGGAAGACCTTTCTGCAATATATGCCAATGTCTCCTCAAAATACCGCCAATCTGACTACTGGCAGTATTGAATGTAGAAACAAAAGGTATACGTTTGTCAACATTCTTGATTCTCTTATTTCTGAATTCCTGTCGAGTCCCATTTTTAACTTTATTTCTAAAGATCCTCACATCGCTAGCTGGGTAACCCCTATCAATAAACTTACTGCACATGTCATCAAGTCTGGGATCAAGAAAAGAATCATCCGACACTATTCTTCTCACCCTCACCATCTGACTCCACGGTAAGGATTCCACCATTTTCCTAGGGTGGTGGCTATTGAAACACAGTAAACTGTTCCTGTCAGTCTCCTTAACGTATAAATCTGTCTTCAAAGTTAACCCCTCTTTGTACACCATCGTATCCAAGAATTGGACCCGCTCCGAAGAATACGTCAGAGTAAAGTCCAATTCCGGGAAAATGTCATTGAGTTCCCCCTGAAATTCGAGCAACTCCGTCACATTGCCATCCCAGACCACAAAGATGTCGTCGATGTAGCGCCAAAATAGATCAATGGTTACATTAGTCTGTGCTAAAAACTAAGGAAAATGTGAAATATGTGAAATAGGAAATAGCATACTGGCTTATGAACTTTATGAACAAACACATGAGATTTTTAGCACAAGATTTGCAAATATTGTGAGCCCATTCACCAAAACGTCAAGGTAATCTCAGATCGAATGGGTAACTACACTGACTGGTGTGAACACTTACTAGTGGTATCTGAGCTGACTGCCTAATGTGAACACTTACCTATGGCTAATAACAGGATAAAGCCTACTTATATAGGAGGCTCAGAACCAACTGTGTTGAGATGTAATTAAAACCTGGAGAAGGGCGGGACGTTCAAGTCAGAAAATAGTATATAGTAAATAGATCAACTGACTGAACAATATATATATATGTATATAAATAATTTGTAACCAAAAAAATTCAAATACAAAAATAGATCAATGGTTACATTAGTCTGTGCTAAAAACTAAGGAAAATGTGAAATATGTGAAATAGGAAATAGCATACTGGCTTATGAACTTTATGAACAAACACATGAGATTTTTAGCACAAGATTTGCAAATATTGTGAGCCCATTCACCAAAACGTCAAGGTAATCTCAGATCGAATGGGTAACTACACTGACTGGTGTGAACACTTACTAGTGGTATCTGAGCTGACTGCCTAATGTGAACACTTACCTATGGCTAATAACAGGATAAAGCCTACTTATATAGGAGGCTCAGAACCAACTGTGTTGAGATGTAATTAAAACCTGGAGAAGGGCGGGACGTTCAAGTCAGAAAATAGTATATAGTAAATAGATCAACTGACTGAACAATATATATATATGTATATAAATAATTTGTAACCAAAAAAATTCAAATACAAAAATAGATCAATGGTTACATTAGTCTGTGCTAAAAACTAAGGAAAATGTGAAATATGTGAAATAGGAAATAGCATACTGGCTTATGAACTTTATGAACAAACACATGAGATTTTTAGCACAAGATTTGCAAATATTGTGAGCCCATTCACCAAAACGTCAAGGTAATCTCAGATCGAATGGGTAACTACACTGACTGGTGTGAACACTTACTAGTGGTATCTGAGCTGACTGCCTAATGTGAACACTTACCTATGGCTAATAACAGGATAAAGCCTACTTATATAGGAGGCTCAGAACCAACTGTGTTGAGATGTAATTAAAACCTGGAGAAGGGCGGGACGTTCAAGTCAGAAAATAGTATATAGTAAATAGATCCACTGACTGAACAATATATATATATGTATATAAATAATTTGTAACCAAAAAAATTCAAATACAAAAATAGATCAATGGTTACATTAGTCTGTGCTAAAAACTAAGGAAAATGTGAAATATGTGAAATAGGAAATAGCATACTGGCTTATGAACTTTATGAACAAACACATGAGATTTTTAGCACAAGATTTGCAAATATTGTGAGCCCATTCACCAAAACGTCAAGGTAATCTCAGATCGAATGGGTAACTACACTGACTGGTGTGAACACTTACTAGTGGTATCTGAGCTGACTGCCTAATGTGAACACTTACCTATGGCTAATAACAGGATAAAGCCTACTTATATAGGAGGCTCAGAACCAACTGTGTTGAGATGTAATTAAAACCTGGAGAAGGGCGGGACGTTCAAGTCAGAAAATAGTATATAGTAAATAGATCAACTGACTGAACAATATATATATATGTATATAAATAATTTGTAACCAAAAAAATTCAAATACAAAAATAGATCAATGGTTACATTAGTCTGTGCTAAAAACTAAGGAAAATGTGAAATATGTGAAATAGGAAATAGCATACTGGCTTATGAACTTTATGAACAAACACATGAGATTTTTAGCACAAGATTTGCAAATATTGTGAGCCCATTCACCAAAACGTCAAGGTAATCTCAGATCGAATGGGTAACTACACTGACTGGTGTGAACACTTACTAGTGGTATCTGAGCTGACTGCCTAATGTGAACACTTACCTATGGCTAATAACAGGATAAAGCCTACTTATATAGGAGGCTCAGAACCAACTGTGTTGAGATGTAATTAAAACCTGGAGAAGGGCGGGACGTTCAAGTCAGAAAATAGTATATAGTAAATAGATCAACTGACTGAACAATATATATATATGTATATAAATAATTTGTAACCAAAAAAATTCAAATACAAAAATAGATCAATGGTTACATTAGTCTGTGCTAAAAACTAAGGAAAATGTGAAATATGTGAAATAGGAAATAGCATACTGGCTTATGAACTTTATGAACAAACACATGAGATTTTTAGCACAAGATTTGCAAATATTGTGAGCCCATTCACCAAAACGTCAAGGTAATCTCAGATCGAATGGGTAACTACACTGACTGGTGTGAACACTTATCGATGTAGCGCCACCAGGCCCGGACATGGGGTGCCACCACTTAGGAGAGGTGGAGACCGTACTTTGTTGTTGAAGCAAAAAGAATTGAGGTGGATCTCCAGGCTAGGCTCTTTGCAACCTGGAGGACTAAATATTGAATATAATCTCCAAATTTGTGTATCATAATTAGCTGTGACATTACCCTGTGACCTTATCGAGGTATAGGATTGTTTTTATTGGTTTTATATATTTCTCTTCTGTGTTTTTAGGTTTATACATACATGACCACCTTGATAGAAGATGCAGAGGCTGATGGCCTTTGTGAGTTGAATGTTACTCTATGGATTTTGTTTAATACATATGTCATCTTGCTTACTGGCCTACTTATGAAATTGTGATCTAATATGTGATTGATTATGAATTCACCAACCCTATTATAATATATGCTCTACCACTCCACTGTCATATGTGTTCCACTGCTATTGATGTTCATATACTATACAATCATCCAGGGGGCGCTCTCCATTATAGTGAAGCGTTTCTGTACAATGCTGCACACATTATGCCTCTGTGTAGATAGGTGATTCAGCGATCGAGCTGCAGTCAGATAAGGGTCCGGAGCGCATGCGCGGCTGTGCGGCGGTGGGCGTGCGTTGTCTCCCTCACCATGGTGTGTCATCAGTGATGGCGTGGCTGGGGGCGGAGCTATGTGCGTCCGCACGCTTGCACGCTGTTGTGGGACATCTGTTTACAGCTCCTGAGACCGACTGATCGATTGGAGGAAGTGCACATGGTGCCGGTATGAGCGGCTCATCTATTGGTTAGGAGCGATTGTTAGTAAATATGATACACTTGCTGCGGCGTGATTGGTGGATATGGTGAGCACTGCATTCTGGATGCTACGGGTGATTGGTGTGACATGGATTGGCTGCAGATTGGTGGTTTCCATGCATGTGTCCGAGTGCGATACCAGGTTAGACCTGATAGTAGTGTTGAGCGATACCGTCCGATACTTGAAAGTATCGGTATCGGAAAGTATCGGCCGATACCGGCAAAGTATCGGATCCAATCCGATACCGATACCCGATACCAATACAAGTCAATGGGACTCAAGTATCGGACGGTATCCCTGATGGTTCCCAGGGTCTGAAGGAGAGGAAACTCTCCTTCAGACCCTGGGATCCATATAAATGTGTAAAATAAAGAATTAAAATAAAAAATATTGCTATACTCACCTGTCCGACGCAGCCTGGACCTCAGCGAGGGAACCGGCAGCGTTGTTTGTTTAAAATTCGCGCTTTTACTTGGTTACGTGAAGTCCCGGCTTGTGATTGGTCAGGGCGGCCATGTTGCCGGGACGCGGACCAATCACAGCAAGCCATGACGAAATTACGTCACGGCTTGCTGTGATTGGTCCGTGTCCCGGCAACATGGCCGCCATTAACCAATCACAAGCCGTGACGTCACGGGAGTCTGGACACGCGCGCTTTTTAAAATACGCGCATGTCCAGCCTCCCGTGACGTCACGGCTTGTGATTGATTAATGGCGGCCATGTTGCCGGGACGCGGACCAATCACAGCAAGCCGTGACGTAATTTCGTCACGGCTTGCTGTGATTGGTCCGCGTCCCGGCAACATGGCGCCGTGACCAATCATAAGCCGGGACGTCACTGGAGGCTGGACACGCGCGCTTTTTAAAATACGCGCATGTCCAGCCTCCCGTGACATCACGGCTTGTGATTGGTTAATGGCGGCCATGTTGCCGGGACGCGGACCAATCACAGCAAGCCGTGACGTAATTTCGTCACGGCTTGCTGTGATTGGTCCGCGTCCCGGCAACATGGCCGCCCTGACCAATCACAAGCCGGGACTTCACGTAACCAAGTAAAAGCGCGAAATTTAAACAAACAACGCTGCCGGTTCCCTCGCTGAGGTCCAGGCTGCGTCGGAGAGGTGAGTATAGCAATATTTTTTATTTTAATTCTCTCTTTTACACATTATTACATTAATGTTGTTGCGATACCCGATACCCGATACCACAAAAGTATCGGATCTCGGTATCGGAAATTCCGATACAGCAAATATCGGCCGATACCCGATACTTGCAGTATCGGAATGCTCAACACTACCTGATAGGTAAGATGTTGATGCACTGGATAAAACACACCCGATCATTGGTTCATGGTCACTATGGACACGTTGACGGATTTATAATGAGGCTGCAGTGGGTGTTTTTGTATAATATATTGACATATGTGTATTGATTTTTTTGACTCTGCTCTGATATTTGTTATGTATATAAGATGTGTTATATGTATGTACACTATTGTATTGTTTTTTATGATATTTATGATATTTATGATGTAGGTGGGTTCTTTGTGGGGATTGGTTCATGGTAATCCACTCCCTATAAAGGTCCACCATTACCAACATTTTTTATGCTTGATAAAGACCCACCGGGGTCGAAACGTCGCACCGTGGCTTAATAAAGGAATTCACTTTTGAACACCTTCACCTGGATTGGATGCTGTCCTTCCTTTCTTATGTGGTATGTTATTTTCCATGGGGGTCCAGTGGAACTAGGACGTGCATCCGCCCATCTGTTGTGCTGTCGGTCAGCTGCTTTATATATTCGGGCGTGTGTCTCCTGCGCCAAAAATAAGTCTTCTCGACAACGGCCAGCTGGGTTATTATATCCCCTGCCGGTGGCAGACAGGCCCTGGGAGATGGTCGGGATGGACTTTGTCTTGGGTTTGCCCAAGTCTCGTGGCTATACCATCATTTGGGTTATCACCGATCATTTTTCCACGATGGTGCACTTGGTGCCGCTTCCCCGGCTACCTTCTGCACGGGCCTTGGCAGCGTTGTTTATAAAACACATCTTCCGTCTACACGGTATGTCGGACAAAATTGTCAGTGACCGGGGTCCCCAGTTTTCGTCTCGGTTCTGGAGAGAGCTTTGTCATCTTCTCAGCATTGAGTTGAATCTCTCTTCTGCGTATCATCCTGAGACGAATGGGTTGGTAGAGAGAGCCAACCAGACCTTGGTCACACATCTGCGACATTTTGTCTCAGCCAGGCAGGATGACTGGGCATCTTTGCTATCGTGGGCAGAGTTTGCACTGAACAATGCTGTAGCTGACTCCACTGGACAGACTCCATTCCTCCTTAACTATGGTCAGCATCCGCGGGTACCTGTGCCCATGCCCGTGTCATCCGCCGACTCCAGGGTGGCAGACTGGGCTGTGGAGGCATGGGACATTTGGGACCACACTCACGATGCCATTCGGGCCTCCAAGGAGAGAATGAGGTCCCCCGCCTTTGCTCCTGGCGATTTAATGTGGCTCTCCGCCCGTAACATCAGGCTGCGAGTTGAGTCCACTAAGTTTGCACCTCACTACTTGGGTCCTTTCAAGGTCCTCGAACAGGTTAACACTGTGGTCTACTGTCTACTGTCTACTGTCTACTGGTCTACTGTCACACCTGGGTATCACCGACATCTTTCATGTGTCCCTCTTGAAGCCCGTATTCATGTCCCGGTTTTCCGAGTCATCTGCCGGGTAGTGTTGAGCGATACCGTCCGATACTTGAAAGTATCGGTATCGGAAAGTATCGGCCGATACCGGCAAAGTATCGGATCCAATCCGATACCGATACCCGATACCAATACAAGTCAATGGGACTCAAGTATCGGACGGTATCCCTGATGGTTCCCAGGGTCTGAAGGAGAGGAAACTCTCCTTCAGGCCCTGGGAACCATATTAATGTGTAAAAGAAATAATTAAAATAAAAAATATTGCTATACTCACCTCTCCGAGGGAACCGGCAGCGGTGTTTGCTTAAAATTCGCGCTTTTCTTTCCTTACGTGAAGTCCCGGCTTTGTGATTGGTTGCGTCGCAGTCACATGGGCGACGCAACCAATCACAGCAAGCCGTGATGTAATTTCAGGTCCTTAAGGATTTTAAAATTACGTCCCGGCTTTGTGATTGGTTGCGTCGCAGTCACATGGGCGACGCAACCAATCACAAGCCGTGACGTCACGGGAGGCTGGACACGCGCGCATTTTAAAATGCGCGCTTGTCCAGCCTCCCGTGACGTCCCGGCTTGTGATTGGTTGCGTCGCGGTCAACCAATCACAAGCCGGGAGGCTGGACACGCGCGCATTTTAAAATGCGCACGTGTCCAGCCTCCCGTGACGTCACGGCTTGTGATTGGTTGCGTCGCCCATGTGACTGCGACGCAACCAATCACAAAGCTGGGACGTAATTTTAAAATCCTTAAGGACCTGAAATTACGTCACGGCTTGCTGTGATTGGTTGCGTCGCCCATGTGACTGCGACGCAACCAATCACAAGCCGGGACTTCACGTAAAGGAAAGAAAAGCGCGAATTTTAAACAAAGAACGCTGCCGCTTCCCTCGGTAAGGTGCAGGCTGCGTCGGAGAGGTGAGTATAGCAATATTTTTTATTTTAATTCTCTCTTTTACACATTTTTACAATAATGTTGTTTCGATACCGATACCCGATACCACAAAAGTATCGGATCTCGGTATCGGAATTCCGATACCCGCAAGTATCGGCCGATACCCGATACTTGCGGTATCGGAATGCTCAACACTACTGCCGGGACATTGGGTTCATCTTCAGATGATTACGAGGTGAACGCTATCTTGGGGTGCAAGGTGGTACGTGGCAAAAAATTTTATTTGGTGGATTGGAGGGGTTATGGTCCAGAGGACAGGTCCTGGGAGCCTGCTGAGCATATTCGAGCTCCGCAGCTCATTTCTGCCTTTGAACTTAGCGAGGTCCAAGGAGGGGGGCCCTAGGAGGGGGGTAATGTTAGGGGTCGAGATCCCGCCTCTGCACAGGGGGAATCTCAAGCCATCTCTGCTGCGGTCTCCCATCCTTCTCCAGCCGCAGTGGAGCCGCGTCGGTCCCAGCGTCTTGCTCAGTCTGACTCTGTCCAAAGGGTTACTGCTGCTTTTCCAGCTTCTGCCATTGAAGCCGGTACTGGGCAGTGGCGTTCAGATGCTTCTGGGACTAAGTCCTGCTTTTCTCTTTCTGAGCATTCCCAGAGTAAGATCTCTCAGTGGAGATCGAGGGTCACATGTTCAGATACTGCAGCTAAATCCATTGGTCCTCCAGGAAGGTCCTGAAGGTGCTCAGGCTCTGTAGCAGCCTCTCATTGGTCATTCTGGGAAGGTCCTGTTCTTGCTGCAGCTATTTAAGGTTCTCATGACCACATGGCCATGCGCTAGTATTGAATCAGATTTGTGAATGCGCCAGTGTGGTCACATTTATGTGTGTGTTCAGGGACTTGGCTGAAATAAGCCCCTAGAATGTCGGCACCTCCGGCGAGGAGATTGTGTGTGTGTGTGGATCTAGGGCCCCAGCTGAAATAAGCCCCTAGAATACTGGCTTCTCCGGTGAGGACATTGTATGTGTGTGTGACCACAGACTGCCTTCAGCTCGGCAGTTAGCTGTGAACTCCTGTTGGGTTAACAGGGCACAGCGTCTTGTTTCCGTGTGACTCTGTGAAGTAACAGAGGTCGCTTAAACCGCCATATAGTGCCATCATTTGCTAGCAGCAGGTTCCTCCTGCACGGTGGACCCTGGGCTGCGAACGCACCAATAATAACATCTATATTTACTCGGTTCCGTTCCGCTAGCCCTAACACCATTGGTTTCATTGGTTAACCTGAATGGCATGACAAGATTGCTAAATAAGCCCTCAGATGTTATAAATGCATCAAATTGTAAGCCCCTCTAAGGTAAAGTTTAGAAAACCATTTAGCTCCCATAAGCTGATTATAACGTTCAGGGATGAGTGGAAGTAGGTATATATTCTTAATCATAATTTTGTCCAGTTCTCCGAAATCAAGACAAGGATGGATGCCACCATCTTTCTATTTTACAAAGAAAAATCCAACAGCTACAGGGGAGGAGGAAATATGAATATAACCCTTTTGTAAACTTTTGTTCACTTAACTTTTCATGGCGGTAAGTTCAGGCCGAGACAAATTGTAAAAGCGAGATAAAGACCAAGGTTTTAAGGTAAAAAATAACCTTCAGCTGAATACCGTAAACTGATTCTTCCCCCTCAAAAATATATCAGAAGGGCCACTGCGGGTTTGGAAGAGATCAACTGCACATCTGAAAGTACAGATTTTACAATCACTACCATCAGAGAAGAGCTATGGCAGGCTTTCATAAAGCTAGACACCTAGGTCCTGCAACTGGAACTGCAATGATTCAAGGTTTAACTGCTCTTAAACCAGATCCTGAATCATTTAGTGCGTACAAAAATTGTATAAGAACAGCGAGCACTCACCATCATCTTGTGTCCAAACTTTATTGTGGCATGTAAACAATAGCAGGTATGGTCAGGGAGAAATATGCTGGCCCAAGACGACAGCCGTTTCGTGCTCCTGCGCTTCCACGGGTCTTCATGCAAACTGAAGGAAGGTGAAACCCTTATAGCGTGTCATTGCAGGGTTACCTCCCCTTCAGCGTCATCACCACATGACCTACTTTTTCTTATTAAAACAATATTAAACATACAAAATTTAAAAACAACAAAATAAATTGGCAACGTCGAACATTATGTACAAGACCTCATAATAATATGACACATGAAATTACATCACAGAAAAACTGACATCTCTAATCGTTCATTAAGTTCCAAGGGTCCGGTGGCATTTACTCGCATTATCCATCTACCCTCCCTCCTCAACAGTATCTTATTATGGTCTCCCCCTTGCTCCGGTAAAGACACTTTTTCCAGACCTATAAAACGCAACAGAGACGCTTCTCCTTCATGTTGTGTCTGCATGTGGTTTATTAACCGGGGAACACCCTTCCGCGTACTGATCGATCTGACGTGCTCCCTGATTCTTATAAATAAGGGCCTGATTGTTTTCCCAATATAATAAAATCCGCAGGGACAAAGCAAAGCATAAACAACGTGTGTAGTTCTACAAGATATAAAGTCCCGAACCTTGTGGACACAAGCACTGATTTTGATCTCTTTTTGCGTCAAATGATATTTCCAAAAGTTACAATGTCCACACTTAAAATTACCATGTGGTGCCCCCGTTCGTAACCACTGACCTTGCCCTGTATTTATATGGTTGCGTACCAGCTCGTCTTTTAGATTCCTCCCTCGACGATACGCCAACAGAGGACCCCTGCTGGCCGTTTGTTGTAAATCAGGGTCTTTTTACAGTATATGCCAGCTCCTTCTGACAGCGGATCTAATTACCGAGTCCATAGGACCAAAAGTAAAACTAAAGGTAAACCTCTTCTGCACCCTGTTTCTGTCATTATTTACGGTCCTTTTTCCTTGTTCCCTGGAACTTTCAACTCTCGCCAGTAGGGTTGAGCGACTTTCATTTTTTAAAGATCGAGTCGGGTTTTGTGAAACCCGACTTTGTCCAGAGTCGAGTCGAGTGCAGTCGGCCGATTATCGCTTAAAGTCGGGGATCGACCGAAACACGAAACCCAATGCAAGTCAATGGGGAAGCATAGTCGGCAGTGAGTGGAGGCCAGGAAAACACCTACAGTGCCCATTTTAATGCCAAAAACATCCATTCTTGTTTCTGAAGCTTGTCAATCTTAATTAACTTTATAATAATAGTTGTTCAATGGAACTTGGGTCATTTGGCAAAAGTTGTGGGGGGTAGGGCTGGTTCAAGGTTTTAGTGGGCCCAGGAATCGTGGACTACGTCACGGCGGTGGAGCAGGGAGAGGTAAGTATTTAAACGTTGCAAGTGCTGTGATCCTGAGCAAGCAGGGGGGCACACTTGTTCGCATTGGCACTGGCACAGGGCCCCTCAAAGTACAGCGGTGTGTTTGCACGGCGGGGGCGCCTCCCACCAGCAGCGACACTTTTGCATACTCTGAGGGGCCCTGTGCCAGTGATGTCACCAACGAGTATGCCCCCCCACCTGATGAAGGAACCTGCACTTTCATCTGCACCTTCCTCTTTGTCCCTGTGTAAGGTGGTATAACATGCGGGAAGGGGAAACTTACTTTCAGCAGGGTCAGATTCTGGCTGTGTAGAGTGCAAGGGGAATGTAGTGGTCTAGGTCAATGTACCAGCAGACTCATCTAGTAGTGGCTGGGCAATGGGCAGGATGAGGAGGAAACAGATATAGGGCCAAAGAATAAAGTAGGCTAAATGCAGTTCAAAATTGGTAACAGGACTAAACAGGCGGCATTGCTTTGTTCAGTGGAGTAGCAAACCCAGAAGCAGCAGACACTGTTTTAAGGGCCCAAACACACTAATAGGCCAAATGCAGTTTAATATCTGATACTTTAGGCCAAAAGCCTAAGACTGAAGCTCAGCTTTATTCAGTTGAGGGCAAACACCAGGGAGGGGCAGACACCGTTAGTAGGCCCTAACCACCAATGTTTAAAAACACAGCACTTAATGAGAGCCAGAAGGTTGAAGCTCAGCTTTATTCAGTTGAGGACAAACACCAGGCAGGGGCAGACACCGTTAGTAGGCCATAACCAAAGTTGAAGGCCAAATGCAGTTTAATATCTGATACTATAGGCCGAAAGCCAGAAGGTGGAAGCTCAGCTTTATTCAGTTGAGAGCAAACACCAGGGAGGGGCAGACACCGTTAGTAGGCCCTAACCACCAATTTTTTAAAACACAGCACTTAATGAGAGCCAGAAGGTTGAAGCTCAGCTTTATTCAGTTGAGGACAAACACCAGGCAGGGGCAGAGACCGTTAGTAGGCCGTAACCAAAGTTGAAGGCCAAATGCAGTTTAATATCTGATACTATAGGCCGAAAGCCAGAAGGTGGAAGCTCAGCTTTATTCAGTTGAGGGCAAACACCAGGGAGGGGCAGACACCGTTAGTAGGCCCTAACCACCAATTTTTAAAAACACAGCACTTAATGAGAGCCAGAAGGTTGAAGCTCAGCTTTATTCAGTTGAGGACAAACACCAGGCAGGGGCAGACACCGTTAGTAGGCCGTAACCAAAGTTGAAGGCCAAATGCAGTTTAATTTCTGATACTATAGGCCGAAAGCCAGAAGGTGGAAGCTCCGATTTAGACAGTGGAGGACAATTTGAATTAGGGACTGCAGACAGACTTAGTAGGCTGTCCCCTGTGGACCATGCATCCACCACATTGACCCATTGCACCTTAATGGACACGTAATCTTCCATGGCCATGCCTACAGGTCCATGCGTCTGTTGTCAGGTGCACCTTTGTACTCACAGATTGCCAGAGTGCATGGACAATGCGGTCTTTTACATGCTGGTGGAGGGTTGGGATGGCTTTTCTCGCAAAAGAAGTGTCAACTGGTTAGCTTGTAGCGTGGTACAGCGTAGTCCATCATGGCCTTATTAATAGTAAATAAAATATATAACTAGGCTCTATGAACTTTTAAATAGGTTCCAGGGGTACACGGGCAGCATTGGTGTGGTCAGTGGGGGAGTATTGCAAGTAGGGGCCGCAGACAGGCTATCAAAGGCCTAAACTAACAAACAATAGGCAGGCATGGCAGTTTTAAATCGGTTACATGGATACACAGGCAGGCAGCATTGTGGTCAGTGGAGGAGTATTGCAGGTAGGGGCCGCAGACAGGCTATCAAAGGCCTAAAATAACAAACAATAGGCAGGCATGGCAGTTTTAAATCGGTTACATGGATACACAGGCAGGCACTCCAGGCAGCATTGTGGTCAGTGGAGGAGTATTGCAAGTAGGGGCCGCAGACAGGCTATCAAAAGCCTAAAATAACAAACAATAGGCAGGCATGGCAGTTTTAAATCGGTTACATGGATACACAGGCAGGCAGCATTGTGGTCAGTGGAGGAGTATTGCAAGTAGAGGCCGCAGACAGGCTATCAAAGGCCTAAAATAACAAACAATAGGCAGGCATGGCAGTTTTAAATCGGTTACATGGATACACAGGCAGGCAGCATTGTGGTCAGTGGAGGAGTATTGCAGGTAGGGGCTGCAGACAGGCTATCAAAGGCCTAAAATAACAAACAATAGGCAGGCATGGCAGTTTTACATCGGTTACATGGATACACAGGCAGGCAGCATTGTGGTCAGTGGAGGAGTATTGCAGGTAGGGGCCACAGAAAGGCTATCAAAGGCCTAAAATAACAAACAATAGGCAGGCATGGCAGTTTTAAATCGGTTACATGGATACACAGGCAGGCACTCCAGGCAGCATTGTGGTCAGTGGAGGAGTATTGCAAGTAGGGGCCACAGACAGGCTATCAAAGGCCTAAAATAACAAACAATAGGCAGGCATGGCAGTTTTAAATCGGTTACATGGATACACAGGCAGGCAGCATTGTGGTCAGTGGAGGAGTATTGCAAGTAGGGGCCGCAGACAGGCTATCAAAAGCCTAAAATAACAAACAATAGGCAGGCATGGCAGTTTTAAATCGGTTACATGGATACACAGGCAGGCAGCATTGTGGTCAGTGGAGGAGTATTGCAGGTAGGGGCCACAGACAGGCTATCAAAGGCCTAAAATAACAAACAATAGGCAGGCATGGCAGTTTTACATCGGTTACATGGATACACAGGCAGGCAGCATTGTGGTCAGTGGAGGAGTATTGCAAGTAGGGGCCGCAGACAGGCTATCAAAGGCCTAAACTAACAAACAATAGGCAGGCATGGCAGTTTTAAATCGGTTACATGGATACACAGGCAGGCACTCCAGGCAGCATTGTGGTCAGTGGAGGAGTATTGCAAGTAGGGGCCGCAGACAGGCTAACAAAGGCCTAAAATAACAAACAATAGGCAGGCATGGCAGTTTTAAATCGGTTACATGGATACACAGGCAGGCAGCATTGTGGTCAGTGGAGGAGTATTGCAAGAAGTGTCTGACACAGTTAGTACTCCCAAAAAAATAAATAGATGTTATTGTCTCGCAAAACAACTATAAATAAAAAAAAGGGTGGCATGCTTAGGTACAGGGGTGGGCTCATCTGCAGAGTTTTTGACAAAGTAATTTGGCAGTAAATTAGTATTTACTGGTGTCAATATAGGACACTGACCCAGACTACTGTAACTATCATCATAGATGTCAACAAATTGGTATTGATTGTCAGTGCCAGGCATTGAACGATGTCAGCGCATAGACTAAACATTGGTGGAGCTGTGCGAGATAATTTGGCACGTGGTAGAGCACAGTTTCAGCTGGGGGGGGACTCTCTTGTGACCGGCGGTACCGCCCCAGGGCCCCTCATGTTACAATGGTGTGTCTGACGTTGGGTGTGCACCACCACCGCCAGAGACACTACATTGTACTATGAGGGACCCAGTGGCAGTGCCGTCGACCAAAAGCGAGCACACCCACCTCTTCTGACAAACAGCACTGTAACTAACGGGTGCTTGCGCCAAGTGTCGAGAGTGAGACAACGGCCCCGTGGGGGGAGTTTTCCCATTGGGGGATGTGTAAACATGTCGTATGCTGGTCAAACAGCTGCTGCAAATTAAGAGATTTTAACACTCAGTAAGACCAGTCCACAAGCAAGACCTTTTTATAGGAAAGCTATGTGTCAGCCGGGAAAGGTGGGGCAAAATAATTTGAAATCCAGGAGTGGTTCATTTTAATGAAGGTGAGATCATCCACATTTTGGGTAGCCAGACGAGTCCTTTTTTCGGTTAATATTGAACCAGCAGCACTGAATACTCTTTCTGATAGCACACTAGCTGCTGGGCAAGCAAGCTCCTGCAACGCATATTCTGCCAATTCAGGCCAGGTGTCTAATTTGGATGCCCAGTAATCAAATGGGAATGACGGTTGAGGGAGAACATCAATAAGGGCTGAAAAATAGTTAGTAACCATACTGGACAAATGTTGTCTCCTGTCACTTTGAATAGATGCTGCAGTACCTGTGCTGTCTGCGGTCATTGCGAAATCACTCCACAACCTGGTCAGAAAACCCCTCTGTCCAACGCCACTTCTGATCTGTGCACCTCTAACACCTCTGCCCTGTAGCCCCCTGCAGCTCGTGTGAGAACCATCACCGGCACTGTGTGCTGGGAATGCCTGAATCAAACGGTCTACAAGAGTAGCTTGTTTGGTTGCTAATATTTGTTCGAGGTTCTCATGTGGCATAATATTTTGCAATTTGCCTTTATAGCGAGGGTCAAGGATGCAGGCCAACCAGTAATCATCATCGCTCATCATTTTAATAATGCGTGGGTCCTTTTTGAGGATACGTAAGGCATAATCCGCCATGTGGGCCAAAGTTCCAGTTGTCAAATCTGCGGTTGTGCTGGTTTGAGGGGCAGTTACAGGCAAATCTACGTCACTTGTCTCCCTTGCAAAAACAGAACCCGGCCTTGCAACGCCACTAATTTCTGTTGGCCTAGGAGAAGCTTCCTCAGTAAAAAAGTACTCATCCCCATCATCCTCCTCGTCCTCCTCCTCCTCTTCGCCCGCTACCGCGTCCTCTACACGGCCCTGACCAGACAATGGCTGACTGTCATCAAGGCTTTCCTCTTCCTCGGCTTCAGACGCCTGCTCCTTTATGTGCGTCAAACTTTGCATCAGCAGACGCATTAGGGGGATGCTCATGCTTATTATTGCGTTGTCTGCAATAACCAGCCGTGTGCATTCCTCAAAACACTGAAGGACTTGACACAGGTCTTGTAGCTTCGACCACTGCACACCTGACAACTCCATGTCTGCCATCCAACTGCCTGCCCGTGTATCCTCCCACAAATACATAACAGCACGCCTCTGTTCGCACACTCTCTGAAGCATGTGCAGTGTGGAGTTCCACCTTGTTGCAACGTCGATGATTAGGCGATGCTGAGGAAGGTTCAAAGAACCTGATAGTTCTGCATACGGCTGGAGTGTACAGGCGAACGGCGGATATGCGAGCAAAGTCTGCGCACTTTGAGGAGCAGGTCGGGTAACCCCGGGTAACTTTTCAGGAAGCACTGCACCACCAGGTTTAAGGTGTGAGCCAGGCAAGGAATGTGTTTCAGTTGGGAAAGGGCTATGGCAGCCATGAAATTCCTTCCGTTATCACTCACTACCTTGCCTGCCTCAAGATGTACAGTGCCCAGCCATGACTGAGTTTCTTTCTGCAAGAACTCGGACAGAACTTCCGCGGTGTGTCTGTTGTCGCCCAAACACTTCATTGCCAATACAGCCTGCTGACGCTTGCCACTAGCTGTCCCATAATGGCACACCTGGTGTGCAACAGTGGCAGCTGCGGATGGAGTGGATGTGCGACTGCGGTCTGTGGACGAGCTCTCGCTTCTGCAGGAGGAGGAGGAAGAGGAGGAGGGGGGGCGAACGCCTACAGCCAACTCTTTCCTTGACCGTGGGCTAGGCAGAACTGTCCCAATATTGCTGTCCCCTGTGGAGCCTGCATCCACCACATTCACCCAGTGTGCCATGATGGACACGTTGCGTCCCTGGCCATGCCTACTGGTCCATGCATCTGTTGTCAGGTGCACCTTTGTAGTCACAGACTGCCTGAGTGCATGGACGATGCGGTCTTTAACATGCTGTTGGAGGGCTGGGATGGCTTTTCTAGAAAAGAAGTGCCGACTGGGTAGCTCGTAGCGTGGTACAGCGTAGTCCATCAGCGCTTTGAAAGCTTTGCTTTCAACTAACCGGTAGGGCATCATCTCTAATGAGATTAGTCTAGCAATGTGGGCATTCAAACCCTGTGTACGCGGATGCGAGGATGAGTACTTCCTTTTCCTAACAAGAGTCTCATGTAGGGTGAGCTGGACTGGAGAGCTGGAGATCGTGGAACTAGCGGTGGTGCCGGTGGACATGGGTGAGTGAGAGAGGGTTGGAGATGGTATTCTTGCCGGTGCCCTACATGCAGTGTTTCCTACTACTAACCTGGTGATTCCCTGACTGCTTTGGCCTGGCGACGAAAGCTGCACAGATACTGCAGGTGGTGTGGGAAATGGTCGGCTTACAGGGAGGGAAGGGATGTAGCATTGCTGACTAGCTTCATTGGCCGAGGGTGCTGCAACCTTTAAGGACGTTTGGTAGTTAGTCCAGGCTTGCAAATGCATGGTGGATAAATGTCTATGCATGCAACTTGTATTTAGACTTTTAAGATTCTGCCCTCTGCTTAAGGTAGTTGAACATTTTTGACAGATGACTTTGCGCTGATCATTTGGATGTTGTTTAAAAAAATGCCAGACTGCACTCTTTCTACTATCGGATACCTTTTCAGGCATTGCAGACTGAGCTTCTTTAACCGGATGGCCACGCTGTCCTCCAACTGGTTTAGGTTTTGCCATGCGTTTTTGGTCAGATACGGGCCCAGTAGATGGAACCTGTTGTGATGCTGATGCCTGCTGCGGCTCCTCCTCCTACACTTCAGAACTACTGCTGCCTGCACCCTGTTCCCCCAATGGCTGCCAATCGGGGTCCACAACTGGGTCATCTATGACCTCCTCTTCTATGTTGTGTGCAACTTTGTCTGTGTCACCGTGTAAGCCGGTGGTATTGCGTTCGTGACGGAGCACCATAGTCTCCGCTGGTTTTGATTCTGCCTCAGTACACTGCGAGGGCAATGTTCTGGTCTGAGTCAAAGGAACAGCATAGTAATCTGGCTGTGGCTGTGCATCTGTGCACTCCATGTCCGATTCAACTTCTAATGGGCATAGCCTGTTAACTGTTTCACTGTGTAACCCAGGAACGGTATGTGTAAAGAGCTCCATGGAGTAACCTGTTGTGTCGACTGACGCATCCTTCACTGTTGTTTTTAGTGAAGGACACAAGGAAGCGACTTGTTCCTGACCGGGAGCACCCACTGACGATGCACTGCTCTGACATTTGGCACTTTCCGAGGAGGAGGCGAAAGAGTTAGAGGCAGAGTCAGCAATGAAAGCCAATACTTGTTCCTCCTGCTCCGGCTTCAAAAGTGGTTTTCCTACTCCCAGAAAAGAGAGCGTTCGAGGCCTTGTGTAGCCAGACAACGAACCTGGCTCAACAACTCGAGACTTAGGTTCTGTACTGCTTTTACCACGACCACCTGATGCTCCACCACCACTACCATCATTACCAGCTGACAATGACCGCCCACGGCCACGACCTCTTCCACTAGACTTCCTCATTGTTTGCAAAACGTAACCAAAGTAACGCTATTTGTTACTGTAAAACAACTTATCAGGTGAACTCAAACTTCTGTAGGATTTATATATACCTTTAACCCCTTCACCCCCAAGGGTGGTTTGCACGTTAATGACCGGGCCAATTTTTACAATTCTGACCACTGTCCCTTTATGAGGCTATAACTCTGGAACGCTTTGACGGATCTTGGCGATTCTGACATTGTTTTCTCGTGACATATTGTACTTCATGTTAGTGGTAAAATTTATTCGATATAACTTGCATTTATTTGTGAAAAAAACGAATATTTGGCGAAAATTTTGAAAATTTCGCAATTTTCCAACTTTGAATTTTTATGCCCTTAAATCACAGACATATGTCACGCAAAATACTTAATAAGTAACATTTCCCACATGTCTACTTTACATCAGTACAATTTTGGAACCAAAATTTTTTTTTGTGACGGAGTTATAAGGGTTAAAAGTTGACCAGCAATTTCTCATTTTTACAACACCATTTTTTTTTAGGGACCACATCTCATTTGAAGTCATTTTGAGGGGTCTATATGATAGAAAATACTCAAGTGTGACACCATTCTAAAAACTGCACCCCTCAAGGTGCTCAAAACCACATTCAAGAAGTTTATTAACCCTTCAGGTGTTTCACAGGAATTTTTTGAATGTTTAAATAAAAATGAGCATTTAACTTTTTTTCACACACAATTTATTTCAGCTCCAATTTGTTTTATTTTACCAAGGGTAACAGGAGAAAATGGACCCCCAAAGTTGTTGTACAATTTGTCCTGAGTACGCTGATACCCCATATGTGAGGGTAAACCACTGTTTGGGCGTATGGCAGAGCTCGGAAGGAAAGGAGCGCCATTTGACTTTTCAATGCAAAATTGACTGGAATTGAGATGGGACGCCATGTTGCGTTTGGAGAGCCCCTGATGTGCCTAAACATTGAAACTCCCTACAAGTGACACCATTTTGGAAAGTAGACCCCCTAAGGAACTTATCTAGATGTGTGGTGAGCACTTTGACCCACCAAGTGCTTCACAGAAGTTTATAATGCAGAGCCGTAAAAATAAAAAATCATATTTTTTCACAAAAATGATCTTTTTGCCCCCAATTTTTTATTTTCCCAAGGGTAAGAGAAGAAATTGGACCCCAAAAAATGTTGTGCAATTTGTCCTGAGTACGCTGATACCCCATATGTGGGTGTAAACCATTGTTTGGGCGCATGGCAGAGCTTGGAAGGGAAGGAGCGCCATTTGACTTTTCAATGCAAAATTGACTGGAATTGAGATGGGACGCCATGTTGCGTTTGGAGAGCCCCTGATGTGCCTAAACACTGAAACCCCCTACAAGTGACACCATTTTGGAAAGTAGACCCCCTAAGGAACTTATCTTGATGTGTGGTGAGCACTTTGACCCACCAAGTACTTCACAGAAGTTTATAATGCAGAGCCGTAAAAATAAAAAATCATATTTTTTCACAAAAATGATCTTTTCGCCCCCAATTTTTTATTTTCCCAAGGGTAAGAGAAGAAATTGGACCCCAAAAAATGTTGTGCAATTTGTCCTGAGTACGCTGATACCCCATATGTGGGTGTAAACCATTGTTTGGGCGCATGGCAGAGCTTGGAAGGGAAGGAGCGCCATTTGACTTTTCAATGCAAAATTGACTGGAATTGAGATGGGACGCCATGTTGCGTTTGGAGAGCCCCTGATGTGCCTAAACATTGAAACTCCCTACAAGTGACACCATTTTGGAAAGTAGACCCCCTAAGGAACTTATCTAGATGTGTGGTGAGCACTTTGACCCACCAAGTGCTTCACAGAAGTTTATAATGCAGAGCCGTAAAAATAAAAAATCATATTTTTTCACAAAAATGATCTTTTTGCCCCCAATTTTTTATTTTCCCAAGGGTAAGAGAAGAAATTGGACCCCAAAAAATGTTGTGCAATTTGTCCTGAGTACGCTGATACCCCATATGTGGGTGTAAACCATTGTTTGGGCGCATGGCAGAGCTTGGAAGGGAAGGAGCGCCATTTGACTTTTCAATGCAAAATTGACTGGAATTGAGATGGGACGCCATGTTGCGTTTGGAGAGCCCCTGATGTGCCTAAACACTGAAACCCCCTACAAGTGACACCATTTTGGAAAGTAGACCCCCTAAGGAACTTATCTTGATGTGTGGTGAGCACTTTGACCCACCAAGTGCTTCACAGAAGTTTATAATGCAGAGCCGTAAAAATAAAAAATCATATTTTTTCACAAAAATGATCTTTTCGCCCCCAATTTTTTATTTTCCCAAGGGTAAGAGAAGAAATTGGACCCCAAAAAATGTTGTGCAATTTGTCCTGAGTACGCTGATACCCCATATGTGGGTGTAAACCATTGTTTGGGCGCATGGCAGAGCTTGGAAGGGAAGGAGCGCCATTTGACTTTTCAATGCAAAATTGACTGGAATTGAGATGGGACGCCATGTTGCGTTTGGAGAGCCCCTGATGTGCCTAAACATTGAAACTCCCTACAAGTGACACCATTTTGGAAAGTAGACCCCCTAAGGAACTTATCTAGATGTGTTTTGAGAGCTTTGAACCCCCAAGTGTTTCACTACAGATTATAACGCAGAGCCGTGAAAATAATTTTTATTTTTTTTCTCAAAAATGATTTTTTAGCACCCAGCTTTGTATTTTTACAAGGGTAACAGAATAAATTGGACCCCAAAATTTGTTTTCCAATTTGTCCTGAGTACGCTGATACCCCATATGTGGGGGGGAACCACTGTTTGGGCGCATGACAGAGCTCGGAAGGGAAGGAGCGCCATTTGGAATGCAGACTTAAATGGATTGGTCAGCAGCCGTCACGTTGCATTTGCAGAGCCCCTGATGTACCCAAACAGTACAAACCCCCCACAAGTGACCCCATATTGGAAACTAGACCTCCCAAAGAACTTATCTAGATGTGTTTTGAGAACTTTGAACCCCCAAGTGTTTCACTAAAGTTTATAGCGCAAAGCCATGAAAATAAAAATTCTTTTTTTTTTTCACAAAAATGATTTTTTAGCCCCCAGTTTTGTATTTTCACAAGGGTAACAGGATAAATTAGACCCCAAAAGTTGTTGTCCAATTTGTCCTGAGTACGCTGATACCCCATATGTGGGGGGGAACCACTGTTTGGGTGCATGACAGAGCTCGGAAGGGAAGGAGCGCCATTTGGAATGCAGCCTTAAATGGATTGGTCTGCAGGCGTCACGTTGCATTTGCAGAGCCCCTGATGTACCCAAACAGTACAAACCCCCCACAAGTGACCCCATATTGGAAACTAGACCTCCCAAGGAACTTATCTAGATGTGTTGTGAGAACTTTGAACCCCCAAGTGTTTCACTACAGTTTATAACGCAGAGCCGTGAAAATAAAACATCTTTTTTTCCCACAAAAATGATTTTTAGCCCCCCAAATTTTTATTTTCCTAAGGATAACAAGAGAACTTGGACCCCAGAAGTTGTTGTTCAATTTGTCCCGAGTACGCTGATAACACATATGTTGGGGTAAACCCCTTTTTGGGCGCACGGGAGAGCTCGGAAGGGAAGGAGCACTGTTTTACTTTTTCAACGCAGAATTGGCTGGAATTGAGATTGGACGCCATGTCGCGCTTGTAGAGCCCCTGATGTGCCTGGACAGTGGAAACTCCCCAATTCTACCTGAAACCCTAACCCAAACACACCCCTAACCCTAATCCCAACGGTAACCCTAACCACACCCCTAGCCCTGACACACCCATAATTCTAATCCCAACCCTAATCCAAACGTAAATGTAATCCAAACCCTAACCCTAACTTTAGCCCCAACCCTAACTTTAGCCCCAACCCTAACTTTACCTCCAACCCTAGCCCTAACCCTAACCCTAACCCTACCCCTAACCCTAACCCTAAACGTGACTGAAATACGTGGCACTGAAATACGTGGCACTGAAATACGTGGCACTGAAATACGTGGCACTGAAATACGTGATACGTGGCACTTAAATACGTGGCACTGAAACACGTGGCACTGAAATACGTGATACGTGGCACTGAAATACGTGGCACTGAAATACGTGGCACTGAAATACGTGGCACTGAAATACGTGGCACTGAAATACGTGGCACTGAAATACGTGGCACTGAAATATGTGATACGTGGCACTGAAATACGTGGCACTGAAATACGTGGCACTGAAATACGTGGCACTGAAATACGTGGCACTGAAATACGTGGCACTGAAATACGTGGCACTGAAATACGTGATACGTGGCACTGAAATACGTGGCACTGAAATACGTGGCACTGAAATACGTGATACGTGGCACTTAAATATGTGGCACTGAAACACGTGGCACTGAAATACGTGATACGTGGCACTGAAATACGTGGCACTGAAATACGTGGCACTGAAATACGTGGCACTGAAATACGTGGCACTGAAATACGTGGCACTGAAATACGTGGCACTGAAATACGTGATACGTGGCACTGAAATACGTGGCACTGAAATACGTGGCACTGAAATACGTGGTACTAAAATATGTGGCACTGAAATACGTGATACGTGGCACTGAAATACGTGATACGTGGCACTGAAATATGTGATACGTGGCACTGAAATACGTGGCACTGAAACACGTGGCACTGAAATACGTGGCACTGAAATACGTGGCACTGAAATACGTGGCACTATGACTGTCAGAAAATGTTCATTAAACGGTTAGGGGTGAGGTTAGGGGTAGAGTTAGGGTTAGGGTTTGGATCCCTTTATCACCTTGATGGTGGTGGGTGGCTTTTCAGTGTGTTTAAATGCATGCGTTTTTAACGCAAACAAACGCATGTGCTTAAAAACGCAAGAAAATACTGCAGGTTGTATTTCTGAAAATGAACGCATGCAGAAAAAAAACGCATGCGTTTGAAAACGCGACCAAACGCGTACAAAAAAACCGCATGCGTTTTCAATGTTAAATATAGGGAAAAAACGCATGCGTTTTTTTGTGCAAAAAACGCTGCAGACAAAAACGCAAGTGTGAAACCAGCGACGCTTTTTATAGCAAAAAAGTTTTTGCGTCTCCACATTTTGAGACCTATAATTTTTCCACATTTTGCTCCACAGAGTCATGTGAGGTCTTGTTTTTTGCGGGACGAGTTGACGTTTTTATTGGTAACATTTTCGGACACGTGACCGTTTTTGATCGCTTTTTATTCCGATTTTTGTGAGGCAGAATGACCAAAAACCAGCTATTCATGAATTTCTTTTGGGGGAGGCGTTTATACCGTTCCGCGTTTGGTAAAATTGATAAAGCAGTTTTATTCTTCGGGTCAGTACGATTACAGCGATATCTCATTTATATCATTTTTTTATGTTTTGGCGCTTTTATACGATAAAAACTAAAATATAGAAAAAATAATTATTTTCGTATCGCTTTATTCTCAGGACTATAACTTTTTTATTTTTTTGCTGATAATGTTGTATGGCGGCTTGTTTTTTGCGGGACAAGATGACGTTTTCAGCGGTACCATGGATATTTATATCAGTCTTTTTGATCGCGTGTTATTCCACTTTTAGTTCGGCGGTATGGTAATAAAGCGTTGTTTTTTGCCTCGTTTTTTTTTTTTTTTTCTTACGGTGTTTACTGAAGGGGTTAACTAGTGGGGCAGTTTTATAGGTTGGGTCGTTACGGACGCGGCGATACTAAATATGTGTACTTTTATTGTTTTGTTTTTTTTATTTAGATAAAGAAATGTATTTATGGGAATAATATATTTTTTTTTTTTATTATTTATTTAGGATTTTTTTTTTTTTTTTTTTTTACACATGTGGAAAAAATTTTTTTTAACTTTTTTACTTTGTCCCAGGGAGGGACATCACAGATCATTGATCTGGCAGTGTGCACAGCACTCTGCCAGATCGACGATCTGCTGTGCAGGGCTGCAGGCTTACCAAGTGTCTGCTCTGAGCAGACACTCGGTAAGCCACCTCCTTCCCTGCAGGACCCGGATGCCGCGGCCATCTTGGATCCGGGACCTGCAGCCAGGAAGGAGGTAGGAGACCCTCGCAGCAACGCGATCACATCGCGTTGCTCCGGGGGTCTCAGGGAAGCCCGCAGGGAGCCCCCTCCCTGCGCGATGCTTCCCTATACCGCCGGTACACTGCGATCATGTTTGATCGCGGTGTGCCGGGGGTTAATGTGCTGGGGGCGGTCCGTGACCGCTCCTGGCACATAGTGCCGGATGTCAGCTGCGATATGCAGCTGACACCCGGCCGCGATCGGCCGCGCTCCCCCCGTGAGCGCCGCTGATCGGTGATGACGTACTATCCCGTCGGCGGTCATACGGGCCCACCCCACCTCGACGGGATAGTACGTCAAATGTCGGGAAGGGGTTAAAGGTGCCTGACACTGAAAGGAAAATCAGGCCCAATGTGGCACACTAGGTTTTCTGTGCCCCCAAAATTTGAGACAGATGGCACACACAGGACCAGCACTCAAGCAGAAATGCCAATCTTAATCTCCCACTATTTTTTTTTTTCTGGGAGAATTTACCCTAAAAAAAAAAATGGCCAAGTATTACACAGTGTTTTCGGTGGCACACAATGAGAGACAGATACCACACACAGCAATGGCACGGAGGCAGACTTGCCAATATTTATCTCCCACTAATTTTTTTTTTGGAAAAGGGAGAATTTAGCAAAAAAAAAAAAATGGCCAAGTATTACACAGTGTTTTTGGTGGCACACAATGACAGACAGATGCCACACACAGCAATGGCACGGAGGCAGACTTGCCAATATTTATCTCCCACTAATTTTTTTTTTGGAAAAGGGAGAATTTAGCAAAAAAAAAAATGGCCAAGTATTACACAGTGTTTTCGGTGGCACACAATGAGAGACAGATACCACACACAGCAATGGCACGGAGGCAGACTTGCCAATATTTATCTCCCACTAATTTTTTTTGGGGAAAAGGGAGAATGTACCCAAAAAAAGAAAAAAAATGGCCAAGTATTACACAGTGCTTTCGGTGCCACACAATGACAGACAGATGCCACACACAGCAATGGCACGGAGGCAGACTTGCCAATACTTATCTCCCACTAATTTTTTTTGGGGGGAAAAGGGAGAATTTAGCAAAAAAAAAAAAAATGGCCAAGTATTACACAGTGTTTTCGGTGGCACACAATGAGAGACAGATACCACACACAGCAATGGCACGGAGGCAGACTTGCCAATGTTTATCTCCCACTAATTTTTTTTGGGGAAAAGGGAGAATGTACCCCAAAAAAGAAAAAAAATGGCCAAGTATTACACAGTGTTTTCGGTGCCACACAATGACAGACAGATGCCACACACAGCAATGGCACGGAGGCAGACTTGCCAATATTTATCTCCCACTAATTTTTTTTTGGAAAAGGGAGAATGTACCCAAAAAAAAAAAAAAAATGGCCAAGTATTACACAGTGTTTTCGGTGCCACACAATGAGAGACAGATACCACACACAGCAATGGCACGGAGGCAGACTTGCCAATATTTATCTCCCTGCAGTTATCTCAGAAAAGTATGGCAGGCAGCTATAAAAAGGACTACTGCACACAAAAGTGTGGACAAACACACAAGATAGCTGTGCAGAAAGGAAGGAAAAACAGGATTTGTGCTTTGAAAAAAGCAGTTGGTTTGCACAGCGGCATACACACAGGCACAGCAACGCAGCTATCAGGGTCAGGGAGCCTTCTAGTGCAGCCCAATGAGCTACAGCGCTGAGGAAAAAAAAATGTATCTTCCACTGTCCCTGCAATCAAAAGGTGGTGTTGGACAGTGGAAATTGCTACAGCACAAGCGGTTTGTAGCTTTATGTACCCTGCCTATCACTATCCCTGCTTCCGAAGAAGCTGCAGCAACCTCTCCCTACGCTCAGATCAGCAGCAGTAAGATGGCGGTCGGCGGGAACGCCCCTTTATAGCCCCTGTGACGCCGCAGAAAGCAAGCCAATCACTGCAATGCCCTTCTCTAAGATGGTGGGGACTGAGATCTATGTCATCACACTGCCCACACTCTGCGTCCACCTTCATTGGCTGAGAAATGGCGCTTTTAGCGTCATTGAAACGCGACTTTGGCGCGAAAGTCGCGTACCGCATGGCAGACCCCACACAGGGATCGGCTCGGTTTCATGAGACGCCGACTTTGCCAAAAGTTGGCGACTTATGAAAATGAACGATCCGTTTCGCTCAACCCTACTCGCCAGTGCTTTATCTAGTGTGGCGCGCGGATAACCTCTATCTTGAAACCTATTGTATAAATCACGAGACTGTCTTTAAAAGCCTTCAAGGCTGCTATTCACTCGTTTAACCTTGAGAATTGGCTATATGGCAAGGATTCCTTTGTATAGTGTGGATAGGCACTCCTGTAGGGGAGTAAAGAATTAGTGGCTGATGCTTTCCGAAAAATCTCTGTGTTTAAAACACCATTACTGACACTTATTTTTACGTCCAAAAACTCCAAAATTAACCCTCCGTATTTCTTCCTGCCTGCCAGTAAGTGAGTGCTCGCTGTTCTTATACAATTTTTGTACGCACGATTGGAGTTTTTCAAGCTAGAGCACCTCACGTCAGAAAAGGGCTATATTGCGCAGACAGGAAAACAAGCGAGCGGGTGTGAGTGATTTACCAGCTGTTGGTGCTGCTTTTTTGTTTTTCTTTGGCTTCATAAATATTTGAGACTTGACAGCTAGCACACAGCGTCACGGATTATCACCAACACTCGAGACACCTGGTTTTGCTCAGCTTGTAACACAGATCCTAACTGGATATTGAAGCGCAGCCCTGGTCCACTGGCTTACTGGCAGGCAGGGAGAATGTGGAATCCTACTTTTCAGAAATTGAGCAACGGGATGACATCGTTTCTTTAAGTACAAAGACACTTGTATACAAATTATTTAATCTGGCAGAAAGAGAAGTCAATCTGTTTTGGACAAATAATTCCCTAAAGTCCTATGTGGATTGTGGCAGAGTTCCACGGGGACTAAGGGTTTATAAAGAGATGTCCCAGTTTAAAGAAAATACAGAGTTTGTAAAAGCTTGGGAATCGATATTGTTAAAATGTTCCCAGGATCTCTTGCAGCTGGTGTTACAACAGAACGTTATTAATTATGACACAGTTAAAACAGAACTAATCAAAATGAAAGAGGAAAATAAAACCCGTCTCACAGATTCTCAATGGTCTGCCTTGGACAAAAAGGTAGATAATAAAATGATTGCACTTCAAGCAGAGATAAAGCAACGTAAACGGGATAAATTTGTTCGAGACAAGACAGATTTCGATTCAGGCAATGTCTTTGCTTGGAATAAGAACAAAAATCCGCAAGGTTTCCAGAAATTCTCAAGAATGAGATTCAATAAAAACAAGAGACATTTCAAAAAAGATTACCTGACCACAGATTCAAATTCCAGTAATAATGATGACCCAATTGGTTTGACAAATAACCCTCTTTCAGATCTCCCTACATCAGCTGCGGCCCCTTTAGGCACAGGACACGCCGAGGAGGCAGGAGGGTCAGACTTCGGCAGTTCAAGGAAAAGAAAGCAAGTCTCGTGGAATCGACATGTCCGGCGGACACATCGTTAACTAAGATAATAAACCTGTCCTTGCATGAACTGGGTACAGCACATGTCTTTGTTGTCTAAAGGTCTTAATTTTTGCCTTCCAGAGGATTTTGATTTGGTTGGGTTTAGGATTGATTTATTCAAAGCGGTCAGAAAAATACATTTATTTAAATTTTTTTCTTCACATCCAGGGGGTAATTTATCGAATTACCCAGGGGAAATACCTTGCTCAGTTGGACCATTGGGATTCATGGTTAATGGGGATACGGAGGACAGCATCAAAGATGATGTGTATCTACTGTTGAGTCTTACTAATCCAGAGCCTGTTGAAATTAAAACTAAATCTCATCAGACAATTCCTTTCACAGGTGGTGTACCATCGACCTTTATGCCCCCAATTAACCCTGGGAGTTTGATAGAGATATTTGAAAGACCGGTATTACAGGATGTAGAAGTCTTGATATACCATAAATCAATTCCTAATTTAACCCCGGCAGAACATCAGGCATTACAGGAAATAAAAAGCTGGTCAGATGTAGTAATACGATCAGCGGATATAGGAGGGAACACAGTTATTTTATCCAAAGAGCAGTATTTGTTGGAGGCCAATAGACAATTATCCAAACCTGAGACATATTTACAACTAAAATCGGACCCCACTGTTAAATATAAAAACGAATTACGCACGTTATTAAGGACACAAGTGGAACTTGGCGTCTTATCAAGGAGACAGGCAGAAAAAATCCTTCCTGATTATCCAAAGAAACCATATTGGTATCATGTACCAAAAGTACATAAATCTTTAACAGATCCACCGGGTCGTCCCATCGTGTCGGGGGTGGGGTCATTGTCAGAACCCTTATCACGCTATCTTGACTGGCTGTTGCATCCACTCCTCCCCGATATTCCATCATATGTGAGAGATACAAAACACTTTTTGGAAATTGTAAGAGGCTTTGAATGGCAGGAAAGCTTTGTATTAACATCCATAGATGTGGAAAGCCTGTATACCTGTATACCAAAACAACAGGCAGTAGAAGCGGTAAAATAAATTTTGACATGCACAGAAACAGATGACAAGACCATTGGGTTCATAAGCAGTGGTTTACAGTTTGTTTTGACACATAATGCTTTTCGTTTTGATTCCAAATGGTTTCTTCAAGTAGAAGGTACCGCAATGGGTACGCCTGTTGCATGTACACTAGCACATTTATTTTTGGCGGTTTTTGAGACAAGATATATTTATGTCGACAATAATCCCTTTTTGAAACACATAAAAATGTACCTCAGATATGTGGATGATGTATTCATAATCTGGGATGGGGGTAAGGAGGCCTTCCAAGAATTTGTGGAATATTTGAATAGTATCAATAAAATGAATATGAAATTTACCTCCATATATGGACGGTTAATTTTGGAGTTTTTGGACGTAAAAATAAGTGTCAGTAATGGTGTTTTAAACTCAGAGATTTTTCGGAAAGCATCAGCCACTAATTCTTTACTCCACTACAGGAGTGCCCATCCACACTATACAAAAGGAATCCTTGCCATATAGCCAATTCCTCAGGGTTAAACGAGTGAATAGCAGCCTTGAAGGCTTTCAAAGACAGTCTCGTGAGTTATACAATAGGTTTCAAGATAGAGGTTATCCGCGCGCCACACTAGATAAAGCACTGGCGAGAGTTGAAAGTTCCAGGGAACAAGGAAAAAGGGCCGTAAATAATGACAGAAACAGGGTGCAGAAGAGATTTACCTTTAGTTTTACTTTTGGTCCCATGGACTCGGTAATTAGATCTGCTGTCAGAAGGAGCTGGCATATACTGGAAAAAGACCCTGATTTACAACAAATGGCCAGCAGGGGTCCTCTGTTCGCGTGTCGTCGAGGGAGGAATCTAAAAGACGAGCTGGTACGCAACCAAATAAATACAGGGCAAGGTTAGTGGTTACAAACGGGGGCACCACATGGTAATTTTAAGTGTGGACATTGTAACTTTTGCAAATATCATTTGACGCAAAAGAGATCAAAATCGGTGCTTGTGTCCACAAGGTTCGGGACTTTATATCTTGTAGAACTACACACGTTGTTTATGCTTTGCTTTGTCCCTGAGGATTTTATTATATTGGGAAAACAATCAGGCCCTTATTTATAAGAATCAGGGAGCACGTCAGATCGATCAGTACGCGGAAGGGTGTTCCCCGGTTAATAAACCACATGCAGACACAACATGGAGGAGATGCGTCTCTGTTGCATTTTATAGGTCTGGAAAAAGTGCCTTTACCGGAGCAAGGGGGAGACCATAATAAGATACTGTTGAGGAGGGAGCGTAGATGGATAATGCGAGTAAATGCCACCGGACCCTTGGGACTTAATGAACGATTAGAGATGTCAATTTTTCTGTGATGTAATTTCATGTGTCATATTTTTATGAGGTCTTGTACATAACGTTCGACGTTGCCAATTTCTTTTGTTGTTTCTAAATTTTGTATGTTTAATATTGTTTTAATAAGAAAAAGTAGGTCATGTGATGATGATGCTGAAGGGGAGGTAACCCTACAATGACACGCTATAAGGGTTTCACCTTCCTTCAGTTTGCATCAAGACCCGTGGAAGCGCAGGAGCGTGAAACGGCCATCGTCTTGGGCCAGCACATTTCTCCCTGACCATACCTGCTATTGTTTACATGCCACAATAAAGTTTGGACACAAGATGATTGTGAGTGCTCGCTGTTCTTATACAATTTTTGTACGCACGATTGGAGTTTTTCAAGCTAGAGCACCTCACGTCAGAAAAGGGCTATATTGCGCAGACAGGAAAATAAGTGAGCGGGTGTGAGTGATTTACCAGCTGTTGGTGCTGCTTTTTTGTTTCTTTGGCTTCCTGAATCATTTAGGTCAGATTTGCCACCTGGTCAGAGAGCATGTGAATATATAATCTGTACTGGTGAGAAAAAAAAATAAGGCCATTTGTAATGTGCTGCTGAGTAACTTCTAAGAGGCAAGCCGTGAGGCGGAGAAGTCAAGAAGTCTGAGGTCAAAAGCCAGGAAGGTATATCAAGGTCAAAGGGATAAGACAAAAGGATTGTCCGAGGTAAAGTCCAGGGTCAGGAAAATAAGTTCAGAGTGCATCAAAAGCAAAAGGTGGAATACAAATGAATAGTCAAAAGACAAATTCAAGTTCCAGCAACAAAGATCAGAAAATGAGCACACAGAGTGCAGACCAACACATCACTGAGCAAGGTTACAACTGGAGCTACTGTCTTCTCAAAAAGACAGTAGGTTCATGAAGAACTTGGCTAGTTCTTGCCACTAGGGTTGAGCGAAACGGATCGGTCATTTTCAGAAATCGCCGACTTTTAGGCAAAGTCGGGTTTCATGAAACCCGAACCGATCCTAGTGTGGGATCGGCCATGCGGTACACGATCAGAGCGCCAAAGTCGCGTTTCGTATGACGCTATTACCGCCGTTTTTAATCCAATGAAGGAGGACGCAGGGCAGCGTGATGACATAGGTCTCTGTCCCCACCATCTTAGACAAGGGCATGGCAGTGATTGGCTTGCTGTCTGCGGCGTCACAGGGGCTATAAAGGGGCGTGCACGCCGACCGCCATCTTACTTCTGCCGATCTGAGCATAGGGAGAGTTTGCTGCAGTTAGTGAGAAGCAGGGACAGAGTTAGGGAGGAAATATAAACCCCCAAACCACTTGTGCTGGAGCGATTTTCACTGTCCCACACCACCTTTTTGTGCAGGGACAGGGGAGGTCGTATTTTAGTGCAGCAGCTGCATAGCTGTGTGCACGGTGCTGTGCAAACCAACTGCTTTTTTCAAAGCAAAAATCCTGTTGCTCCTTTCTGCACAGTTACTTGTCTTGTTTATTTGTCTACCAATTTTTTTGTTCAGCAGTCCTTTTTATTGCTGCCATACTTGTCCTGTGAACATTGTAGGAAGCTTGTTATTGCAGTAATATATTTTTTTTTTTTATAATAATTACAGCCACTTTCTGCCACATTCATTTTGTTGTGTTATACCACTGGGCCAGAGTTGTGGTTCAGTGTCTCCCCCCAAAAGTGAGATAGTATTTCTCACACAGTTTATATTCTGCTGTACTGCTAGTGTGTCGTATATCAGACAGCCACTTTCTGCCACGTTCATAGTGTTGTGTTATACCACTGGGCCAGAGTTGTGGTTCAGTGTCTCCCCTCAAAAGTGAGATAGTAATTCTCACACAGTTTATATTCTGCTGTACTACTAGTGTGTCGTATATCAGGCAGCCACTTTCTGCCACGTTCATAGTGTTGTGTTATACCACTGGGCCAGAGTTGTGGTTCAGTGTCTCCCCCCAAAAGTGAGATAGTAATTCTCACACAGTTTATATTCTGCTGTACTGCTAGTGCGTCGTATATCAGGCAGCCACTTTCTGCCACGTTCATAGTGTTGTGTTATACCACAGGGCCAGAGTTGTAGTTCAGTGTCTCCCCCCAAAAGTGAGATAGTAATTCTCACACAGTATATATTCTGCTGTACTGCTAGTGCGTCGTATATCAGGCAGAAACTTTCTGCCACGTTCATAGTGTTGTGTTATACCACAGGGCCAGAGTTGTAGTTCAGTGTCTCCCCCCAAAAGTGAGATAGTAATTCTCACACAGTTTATATTCTGCTGTACTGCTAGTGTGTCGTATATCAGGCAGCCACTTTCTGCCACGTTCATAGTGTTGTGTTATACCACTGGGACAGAGTTGTGGTTCAGTGTCTCCCCCCAAAAAATGAGGAAGTCTGGTGGAAGAGGCCGTGGGTGGGGGTTGCCAGCTAGTACTGATGGTGGTGGTGGTGCGGCATCTGGTGGTAGTGGCAAAAGCACAGTAGCACCTAAGGCTGGAGGTGTTGAGCCTGCGTCATCGTCTGGCTACACAAGGCCTCGAAGGCTCCCTTACCTAGGAGTAGGAAAACAGCTTTTAAAGCCAGAGCAGCAGGAAAAAGTTTTGTCTTTCCTTGCTGACTCAGCCTCTAGCTTTCGCCTCCTCTTCCCAAAGTTCAAAATCTAAGAGCAGCCAGTCGTCAGTGGATGCTTCCGGTCCGGAAAAAGACATTTCCTTGTGTCCTTCTCCCAAACCAAAAGTGAAGGATGCGTCAGGTGACACTACAGGTTACTCCATGGAGCTCTTTACCCATACCGTGCCAGGGTTAGAAAGGGAAATTGTACACTGGCCATTACAAGAAGAATCGGACATGGAGTGCACTGATGCACAGCCACAGCTAGATTATGATGCTGTTCCATTGACTCAGATCACTACATTGACCTCGCAATTTCCTGAGCCAGAATCTGACCCTGATGAGACTATGGTGCCCTGTCCCGAACGCTATAGCACCGGCCTACACGGTGACACTGAGGAAGGTGCACATGACATTGTGGAGGAGGAGGTGATAGATGACCCAGTTCTTGACCCAGATTGGCAGCCATTGGGGAAAGAGGGTGCCGCTGGCACTAGCTCACAAGCGGAGGAGGGTTATCCGCAGCAACACCAATCTACATCACAACAGCTGTCATCAGCCAGGCCCGTATCAGGCCCAAAACATGTGACAAAAACAGTTTTAGGACAGTGTGGCCAACCGCAGAAAGTTGCACAGCGTGCAATGCCTGAAAAGGAATTCCATATTAGGAAGAGTGCAGTGTGGCATTTTTTTGACCAAGATCCCAATGATCAGTCTAAAGTGATCTGTAAGAAATGCTCAAAGACCTTTAGCAGAGGGAAGATTCTTCAAAATTTAAATACAATGTGCATGTGTAGACATTTAACCAGCATGCACTTGCAAGCCTGGACTAATTACCAAACGTCCTGTACCATTGGTGCACCTGGTCAGAATGGAGGTAATCAGCAACACTACATTGCTTCCCTCACTGTAAGCCCCCGGTTCAGACACCACCAGCAGCAAATGTGGAGGGATCGTCGCAAGGCCAAAGCAGGCAGGGAATCAGAAGGTTATTGGTAGGAAGCACTGTATGTAGGCCAACATCACCAACTGTCTCTCAATCCGCCATGTCCACCACCACCACCACCGCTAGTTCCACCATCTGCAGGTCTCCTGTCCAGCTCACCCTAGAAGAGACTCTCGTGAGGAAAAGAAAGTACTCATCCTCTCATCCGTGTACACAGGGTTTGAACGCCCACATTGCCAGATTAATCTCGTTAGAGATGATGCCCTACCGTTTGGTCGAAAGCAAAGCTTTCAAAGACCTGATGGCCTACGCAGTACCAAGCTATGACCTACCCAGTCGCCCCTTCTTTGCAAGAAAAGCCATCCCAGCCCTCCACCAGCATGTCAAAGACCACATTGTCCATTCACTGAGGCAGTCTGTCAATGGAAAGGTGCACCTCACCACAGATGCAAGAACCAGTAGGCATGGCCAGGGACGTTACGTATCCATCACGGCGCACTGGGTTAATATGGTGGATGCAGGGTCCACAGGGGACAGCCATAGTGGGACAGTTCTGCCTAGCCCACGGTCTAGGAAACAGTTGGCAGTAGGCGTTCAACACCCCTCCTCCTCCTCCTCCAGAAGCGACAGCTCGTCCACAGAGCACAGTCGCCTGCCAACTCCATCCACAGCTGCCAGTGTTGCACACGAGGTGTCTCATTATGGAACAGCTAGTGGTAAGCGTCAGCAGGCTGTGTTGGAAATGAAGTGTTTGGGCGACAACAGACACACCGCAGAAGTACTGGCCGAGTTCTTGCAGCAAGAAAGTGAGTCATGACTGGGCAGTGTACATCTTGAGGCAGGCAAGGTAGTCAGTGATAACGGAAGGAATTTTATGGCTGCCATAGCCCTTTCACAACTTAAACACACACCTTGCTTGGCTCACACTTTGAACCTGGTGGTGCAGTGCTTCCTGAAAAATTATCCGGAGTTACCAGCCCTGCTCCTGAAGGTGCGAAAACTTTGTTCGCACATCCGCCGGTTGCCCGTACACTCCAGCCGTATGCTGAACCATCAGCGATTGCTAAATCTTCCACAGCAATGCCTAATTATAGATGTTGCAACAAGGTGGAACTCCACACTGCACATGGTTCAGAGGCTGTGTGAACAGAGGCGTGCTGTTATTTATTTGTGGGAGGATACGCATACACGGGCAGGTAGTTGGATGGCAGACATGGAGTTGTCTGGTGTGCAGTGGTCGAAGCTACAAGACCTCTGTTAAGTCCTTCAGTGTTTTGAGGAATGCACACGGCTGGTAAGTGCAGATGACGCCATCATAAGCATGAGCATCCCACTTATGCGTCTGCTGATGCAAAGTTTGACGCACATTAAGGAGCAGGCGTCTGCAGCCGAGGAGGAGGGAAGCCTTGATGACAGTCAGCCATTGTCTGCTCAGGGAACTGTCCAGGATGAGGTGGCGGACGAAGAGGATGAGGAGGAGGATGATGGGGCTGAATATGTATGGGAGGAGGGAGCTTCTCAGGGGGCAATAGAAACTGGTGCCGTTGCAATGTCTGGTACATGTTTCTTGCGGGACACTTGTGATGTAGATTTGCAAGAAAGTGCTACTCAACCCAGCAGAAGCAGTGAATTGACACCTGGAACATTGGCCCACATGGCTGAGTATGCCTTGCGTATCCTAAAAAGGGACCCCCGCATTGTCAAAATGATGACCGATGATGATTACTGGTTGGCCTGCTGTTATGGTCTGGTGATTAAGGAGCGACATGCGACTAGCTCTGGGCAGGTGGTAACTATACCGACCGCAGTTCCTGATCTTAACACAGACACTAGCAGTAGCCGTGGGATGTTCCTGTCACTCCCTGGACACCTCGTCACAGCCGGAGATCTAGCTACCCCTAAAGGTAGAAGCAGGAAAGCTATCTTTTCTCAGAGAAAATCCCCAAAGGATAGGACAGCCCCCCACAAATAATGACTGTGAGAGGAGAAGGAAATGACATACGTAGTATGAACCAAGATTTAGCAAAGGAGGCCACTACTAGCTAGAAAGAATTAGTACAGGACAGAACACTGTGCGGTTAGTAATAAAAACTAGAAAAAGTCCACCGCAGAGAAATGCAAAAATCTCCACACCTGACTAAAGGTGTGGAGGGCAAACTCTGCTGCCCAGAGCTTCCAGCTTAGCTGACTAGATACATACTGATAAGCTGGACAAATGAGCAAAACATAGAAAGTGCTAAACAACAAAGTCCACAACAAGTGAACTGCAAAAAGACAAGCAAGGACTTAGCTTTGCTGAAATGGTCAGAGTGACAGGGAAATCCTCAGAGAGCCATGACTCCAAGCTCAACAATTGACAACTGGCATTGAATTAGGGAAAAGGCCAGACTAATATAGCAGAGCCAGAAAAACGATCAGTGAAAACAGCTGCTGATGCTAAATCCAAGAAGCAGCCATACCACTCAAAACCACAGGAGGGAGCCCAAGAGCAGAACTCACAAAAATGCTACTTATAACCACCGGAGGGAGCCCAAGAGTGGAATTCACAACAGTATCCCCCCTTGAGGAGGGGTCACCGAACCCTCACCAGAGCCCCCAGGCCGATCAGGACGAGCCAAATGAAAAGCACTGGATTGATAATCTCAGAAATCTTATAAGGACCAATAAACCGAGGCTTGAACTTAGGGGAAGAAACCTTCATAGGAACATGACGAGAGGATAACCAGACCAAATCCCCCACACGAAGCCGAGGACCAACACACCGACGGCGGTAAGCAAAACGCTGAGCCTTTTCCTGAGACAACGTCAAATTGTCTACCACATGAGTCCAAATCTGCTGCAACCTGTCCATCACAGAATCCACACCAGGACAATCAGAAGGCTCAACCTGCCCTGAAGAAAAACGAGGATGGAAACCAAAATTACAAAAGAAAGGCGAAACCAAAGTAGCCGAACTGGCCCGATTATTAAGGGCAAACTCGGCCAACGGCAAGAAAGCCACCCAATCATCCTGATCAGCAGACACAAAGCATCTCAAATAGGTTTCCAAGGTTTGGTTAGTTCGCTCAGTTTGGCCATTTGTCTGAGGATGGAACGCCGAAGAAAAAGACAAATTAATGCCCATCTTAGCACAAAAGGCCCGCCAAAACCTGGAAACAAACTGGGAACCTCTGTCAGACAGAATATTCTCTGGAATGCCATGCAAACGAACCACATGCTGAAAAAATAATGGAACCAAATCAGAGGAGGAAGGCAATTTAGGCAAAGGTACCAAATGGACCATTTTAGAGAACCGGTCACAAACCACCCAGATAACAGACATCCTCTGGGACACAGGTAGATCCAAAATAAAATCCATGGAAATATGTGTCCAAGGCCTCTCCGGGACAGACAAAGGCAAAAGCAACCCACTAGCGCGGGAACAGCAAGGCTTAGCCCGGGCACAAGTCCCACAGGACTGCACAAAAGAACGCACATCCCACGACAAGGAAGGCCACCAAAAGGACCTAGCAACCAAATCTCTGGTACCAAAAATCCCAGGATGACCGGCCAACCCAGAACAATGGACCTCAGAAATTACCTTACTTGTCCATCTATCAGGAACAAACAGCTTCCCCACAGGACAGCGGTCAGGTTTATCAGCCTGAAATTCCTGAAGCGCCCGCCGCAAATCAGGGGAGATGGCAGACAGAATCACCCCTTCCCTAAGAATGCCAACCGGCTCAAGGACTCCAGGAGAATCAGGCAAAAAACTCCTAGAGAGGGCATCCCCTTTAACATTCTTAGATCCTGGAAGATATGAGACCACAAAATCAAAACGGGAGAAAAACAGGGACCACCGAGCCTGTCTAGGGTTCAGCCGCTTGGCCGACTCGAGGTAAATCAGATTCTTATGATCGGTCAAGACCACAATGCGGTGCTTGGCTCCCTCAAGCCAATGTCGCCACTCCTCAAATGCCCACTTCATAGCCAACAACTCCCGATTGCCGACATCATAATTGCGTTCCGCAGGCGAAAACTTTCGGGAAAAGAAGGCACATGGCTTCATCAAGGAACCATCAGAATTCCTCTGTGACAAAACGGCCCCTGCCCCAATCTCAGAAGCGTCAACCTCAACCTGAAAAGGAAGAGAAACATCCGGCTGACGCAAGACAGGGGCAGAAGTAAATCGGCGTTTAAGCTCCTGAAAGGCCTCAACAGCCTCAGAGGACCAATTAGTCACATCAGCGCCTTTCTTTGTCAAATCGGTCAGGGGTTTAACCACACTAGAGAAGTTGGCAATGAAATGGCGATAAAAATTAGCAAAGCCCAAAAATTTCTGAAGGCTCTTCACAGATGTGGGTTGAATCCAGTCATGAATGGCTTGGAGCTTTAACAGGATCCATTTCTATAGACGAAGGAGAAAAAATAAACCCCAAAAAAGCATTAAGCTACTTACGGGTAGCGGCATTTTTCGGAGGCCCATGACAGCACTACGAGAGAGGGGATCCGCCCTTCAGGAACAGGAAACCTACAGAGATACAAAAGGGCGGCACCTCTCCCTATGCATCAGTTGTATATTAGAGCCTGAGAGGACTACCGCGGTTAGTAGCACACAAATATTATATACAGTTTATATACAAAACTAATCCAATACAAATACCACACGTGAGATCTATATATATATCTCATTATATACATTATAGGAAGTGCAACCCCCACGTGAATAGGGAGGGAACTAAGGGTGCTGTCATGGGCCTCCGAAAAATGCCGCTACCCGTAAGTAGCTTAATGCTTTATTCGGACTCCCATGACAGCACTACGAGAGAATTACAGAGATGTAAAACTACCTTAGGGAGGGACTATAGCTTGTAGCACCCTTAACCCGAAGGTGAGATCAGAGGAGCACCCCAAGTCCAACCGATAGTGCTTGAAAAAGGTGGAAGGGGACGACCACGTAGCTGCCTTACATATCTGGTCGATTGATACTCCAGATCTTTCCGCCCAGGATGTAGCCATGGCCCTGGTGGAATGCGCCCTCAGATTCTGCGGAGCCGGACCTCCACCTGCAGTATAAGCCAGAGAGATAGCCTCCCTAATCCACTTCGCTAGTGTGTACTTTGAAACTCTAAGCCCTTTCCTAGGACCTTGGAAGGATAAAAATAACGCATCCTCTCTCTTCCAAGCGTTAGAGACTGTAATATATTCTAACAGGCATCTCCTAACATCTAATGTATGGAGTAGTTCTTCCTTAGTATTAGAGGGGTTAGGGAGGAATGATGGTAACACTATCTCTTGTGATCTGTGAAAATGTGAGGCCACTTTTGGCAGATAGGCTGGGTCCGGTTTGAGGACTACTCTGTCCTGTAGAAACTCTGTATAAGGGGAGAGTCTAGAGAGCGCTTGTATGTCCCCTACTCTACGAGCAGATGTTATCGCTACCAAGAATGCTGTCTTGAGGGACAATAATTTAACTGAAGCTGAATGTAAGGGCTCAAACGGTTCTCTAGTCAAGGCTGACAGGACAAGGTTGAGATCCCAAGGTACCGACCTGTTCTTGTGTATAGGTCTAGCTCTACTAGAAGCTTTTATAAACCTTGATACCCAATAATTATTAGCAATGTTACAAGAAAACAGGGCCCCCAGGGCTGAGACTTGTACTTTTAGCGTACTTGTAGATAGGTTTAGCTCTAACCCCTTCTGCAGGAATTCTAAAATTTGGTTAATTGGTAACCCTTCTTCGATTCTAAAATCTGAAGAGGCCAAGAACTTCCTCCAGGTTCTAGAGTAGATCTTTGTTGTTATATTTTTTCTACTCTTCATAAGGGTATCAATTAAATTTGTGGAAAAACCTCTGTTTTTTAATAACGACCTCTCAAACTCCATGCCGTCAAATGGAGCCCCTTCACCTGCGGATGGGTGATCGGACCTTGATGGAGTAAATTTGGAATGTCCGGGAGTACCCAGGGGTCTTCCACCGACATGGTCCTGAGCCAAGCGAACCAAGCTCTCTTGGGCCAGAAAGGGGCGACCAGTATGACCCTTGCTCGGTCCTCCCTTATCTTCCTGACCACAAGAGGTAATAGGCCCAGCGGGGGAAACGCATAAGCCAATTTGAAGTCCCATTTGATCAGGAAGGCGTCCACTGCCAACGGATTCTCCCTGGGATTCAGGGAACAGAATTTTTTTGTTTTTCTGTTGTCCCTGGTGGCAAACAGGTCCACGTCTGGATGACCCCACATGTGGACAATCTGACCGAAGATGTCTCTGTTCAGGGACCATTCTCCTTGTTTTAAGGTGTTGCGGCTTAGAAAGTCCGCTTTTATGTTTTCTTTCCCCTTTAAATGTAGAGCAGTTAAAGATAGTAAATGGCTCTCTGCTGTCTGGAGAAGGCGGTCTGCTACTTCCATGAGAGATTCGGAATGTGTTCCACCCTGGTGGTTTACGTAGGCTACAGCCACCTGGTTGTCGGAGAGGATCTTGACATGGTGACCCTGTAGATACACGAGGAGTTTTTTAACTGCCAATTCGATAGCCATTAACTCTCTCTGATTGAAAGAGGCTGATGTTTGAGGGTCCCATAGCCCTTGAACTACGATGTCACCCATATGTGCCCCCCATCCCGTAGGGCTGGCGTCAGTTGTTATTACACGAGTCACATGTGTCACCCAGGGAACTCCTGCCGACAGATTGTCTTCTACTAGCCACCATCTGAGAGATGTAAGTACTACCGGATTTAACATCACCTGACCCTGCAAGGACCCCTGTAAGGCTCTATCATTGTCCAGAACCTCAAACTGTAAAGGTCTGGTATGGAATTGGGCCCAACGGACGGCAGGAATGCACGAAGTTAGGGATCTTAACAGTGACATAGCCTGTCTAAGGGTCATGGATGGTTTATTAATCACCTTTAACACCTGTTGTTGAATATGGAGCAATTTATCAGGCGGCAGACAGCATAGTTGGGTTTCTGAATTTAATAACAGTCCGAGGAATCTCTGAATTTTTAGGGGCTGTAACCGGGATTTGTCATAATTTATAATCCTGCCCAGACGTTCTAGTTTGAATATGGCTGTCTTTGCTTGTGAAAGGCAATGATCTGCTGAATTCCCCTCAATAAGAAAATCATCCAGATAAGGTATTATGAGGATATTGGATTCCCGCAAATACGCCATAACCTCAGCGATAACTTTAGTAAATACCCTAGGTGCTGCTGAAATGCCGAAGGGAAGGGCTCGATATTGAAAGTGACGAACAATTCCCTCTATTGACACCGCCACCCTCAGGAACCTCTGGAAGTTCTCATGGATAGGTATATGATAGTATGCGTCCTTAAGATCTACAACTACCATAAAGCAGTGTTTGAACAACATCTTTATTGTAGAACCGATAGACTCCATTTTGAAGGTTTTATTAACCAGGAACTCATTAAGGGATTTAAGATTAATGATAGTTCTAAATGACTTATCTGGTTTTTGAATCAGAAATAAAGGAGAGTAGAACCCTCTTCCTTATTCTGAATCTGGAATCTCAATCAGCACTTTTTTAAGACATAGATTCACGACTTCCGCTTCCAAAGCCGTTTGTTCCACAGTGGAGGAACGTAAGGGGGTTAGTTTAAATTTATCACGAGGCCAATGGTTAAACTCCAGTCTCAGACTGTCTGATATAATGCCTCGGACCCAGTCACTATTAGTGATGTCAGACCATGCGGAAGAGAAGGCTGCCAATCTCCCTCCCACAGGGATCGCTAGTCATTGGTCTGACTTTTTACGTTCTTTTGAGGAACGGCGGAACATATAGCCCGTACCTCTCTTGCGTCTATCCTCCCATCTGAAATTATCTCTAGAGGGTGAGGACGCGCGTTTCCTTCCGCGACCAAACCTCCTTCTGTTGAAAGGGCGACGGTAAGATGCTGATGCCAGATTAGGGAACTTCTTCTTATCATCTCCTGCTTTTTCAAGCAAGTCATCCAGAGTTGGTCCGAAGAGATATTCCCCTTTACATGGGATAGCGCAGAGCTTGGATCTTGATTGGATGTCACCAGACCAACATTTTAACCATAAGGCTCTACGAGCCGTGTTGGAAAGACCTGCTGCTCTGGCCGCCATTCTGACGGAATCCAATGAAGCGTCCGACAGGAAGGCCGCAGCATCTTGAATTACTGGGAGCGCATTCAGGATTGTATTCCTGGACGCACCTTCCTTAAGTTGTGACTCCAACTGATCCAGCCAGACCATTAAGGATCTGCCTGTACATGTTGCGGCCACCGCTGGTCTCAGAGATCCGGCCGCCATCTCCCAGGTACCTTTAAGGAAGGTGTCTGCCTTCCTATCAAGCGGATCTTTAAGGGTCCCCATATCCTCAAAGGGTAATGAGGCTTTTTTGGACGCTTTCGCCACCGCAGCATCTAGTTTAGGGGCCTTGTCCCAGGTATCAACGGCTGCATCCTCAAAGGGATACCTGCGTTTTAAAGCTGGTGGTAACGAGCCTTTTTTCTCCGGTTTCTTCCACTCTCAGAGAATTAAATCCTGAACTTTATCAATCACCGGAAAAGATCTACGTCTCTTCTGGTCTAATCCGCTGAACATTATTTCCTGCCTGGAAGGTTGTGTTTTAGGCTCTTCCAGGCCCATCGTACCCCTGACCGATTTAACTAGTTTATCAACTCGGTCCAGCGGTAGACAAAATCGGCCAGAGTCCTCTTCCGATGACGAGGAAGAGGGAATAGAGCCATAGGAACCTTCCTCTTTTTCATCCTCCGAAGACTCAGAGATTAAGGGAGTTTTAGGTTTTGAACTTCCTGCCTGGGATAGAGACCGCAGGGATTCCCTTACTTCCATATGGATCATCTCTTTTAGGTTAGCCGTACTTGCAGATTCTTCCGCTACCTAGGGGAGGACAATAAGGTGATACCATCTATCCGACCTGATGTTCCTTAACCCCTACCACACCTGTAGACCTCACCGTCTGCTGTATACAGGGGGCACATAATTTTTTGGGATAAGAATCTGGTAAAGGGATTCCACATAGGGCGCACTCCTTATGTTTCGTCTTTGCATTTTTCTTCCCCTAGAATGACAAAGTATAAGGGGGCCCGCGTCACTGAGTGAACATTCACGTAGATCACTTACCAGCGTACGCCAAATCAAGGTACCGGATCACGAGGGGGTTCTTTCCCAGTCGAAGCTCTCGATCCCTGCTTGGACGAGCTTTTGCGGCTGGACTGGTCACTCCTGACATGCTCCTTCTCCAAGGGCTTCTGTCGCACATCCAGTAGCTGATGCTGCTGCTCACCATCACTCTCCATGATGGAAATGTGACCAAAAGCAGGGTTCTAAATCCGACACCTGCTTAAATCCCCCTGAGTTCCGGTCAGCAGGCTGCCTGGCGTCATCCCATTGGTTTCTGCTGACCAGACCGCAGCTGGGAGGTCAGCGGTAGTTAGTGAGGAATCCGGTGTCCAGGATCGATGGGCGCCGCCATCTTGGATAGACTGCGCATGCGCAGCCATCCAGTAACCCGGAAGCTCCTGCCGACTCCGCCCCCGGCGTCACAGCACTCCGGAAACGCTCCTGAGAGCGGTGCAGGATGCCGGAGATGTACAGCAGCGCTCCGGTTGGCGCCGCTCTCCTGACACCGCTACCCCACTACATCGCTGCACCGCCGTACCGCCGCATGGACCAAGGGGGGCAGTTATACTTACCAACGCCGGCACAGAATGGAGATCAGGAATCCTCCGGACCCTGCTCCCTGCTGCAACACGCCACCGACGTGCAGTCCAGCCAGGACCACCGTGGCGTCTCCAGGGAGATCCGCACCGGCCGAGGTAGGAGACCCCCCCGCTACCAGATTCGGCTGGCCGGCCTGGGATCCATTACGAGGATTTTCATCTGTAGGATCCTGTCCCTCCAGGAACAGGAAACCAACTGATGCATAGGGAGAGGTGCCGCCCTTTTGTATCTCTGTAGGTTTCCTGTTCCTGAAGGGCGGATCCCCTCTCTCGTAGTGCTGTCATGGGAGTCCGAATAAAGAGACCTTCTGAACTCCAAATAGGCACTTAGACCCCTTCACAAATAGAGCATTATCATGAAGGATCTGGAATACCATCCTGACCTGCTTCACATGAGACTCCCAATCATTGGAAAAAATCGAAATATCATCCAAATACACAATCAAGAATTTGTCAAGATAATTGCGGAAAATATCATGCATAAAGGACTGAAATACAGAAGGAGCATTAGAAAGCCCGAAAGGCATCACTAGGTATTCAAAATGGCCTTCGGGTGTATTAAATGCAGTTTTCCATTCGTCACCCTGTTTAATACGAACAAGATTATATGCCCCTCGAAGGTCAATCTTGGTAAACCAACTAGCCCCCTTAATCCGAGCAAACAAATCAGAGAGCAAAGGTAAAGGGTATTGGAATTTGACCGTGATCTTATTAAGAAGGCGATAATCAATACAGGGTCTCAAGGAGCCATCCTTCTTGGCAACAAACAAGAATCCCGCTCCCAATGGTGACGAAGACGGCCGAATATGCCCCTTCTCTAAAGACTCCTTTACATAGCTCCGCATGGCGGTATGTTCAGGCACAGACAGGTTGAAAAGTCGGCCCTTAGGAAACTTACAGCCTGGAATCAAGTCAATAGCACAATCACAGTCCCTATGCGGTGGAAGGGAACTGGACTTGGGCTCATCTAATACATCCTGAAAATCAGACAAAAACTCAGGAATTTCAGAAGAGGAAGGAGAGGAGATTGACATCAAAGGAACGTCATTATGAACCCCCTGACAACCCCAACTAGTCACAGACATTGATTTCCAATCCAGCACTGGATTGTGTACTTGTAACCATGGAAAACCCAGTACAACAACATCATGTAAATTATGCAACACCAGAAAACGGCAATCTTCCTGATGTGCTGGAGCCATGCACATAGTCAGCTGAGTCCAATACTGAGGTTTATTCTTGGCCAACGGTGTAGCATCAATACCCCTTAAGGGTATGGGACTCTGCAAATGCTGCAAAGAAAAACCACAGCGCCTAGCGAATTCTAAGTCCATTAAGTTCAGAGCAGCGCCCGAATCCACAAATGCCATGACAGAAAAAGATGACAATGAGCAAATCAGGGTCACAGACAGGAGAACCTTAGGCTGCACAGTACTAATGGTAACAGATCTAGCGACCCTTTTAATACGCTTAGGGCAATCAGAAATAGCATGAGCAGAATCCCCACAGTAAAATCAAAGCCCATTCTGACGTCTGTATCCCCTCTGTTCCACTCTAGTCAAAATCCTATCACATTGCATGGGCTCAGGACTCTTCTCCGAGGACACTGCCATATGGTGCACCACTTTGCGTTCACGCAGGCGCCGATCAATCTGAATGGCCAGAGACATAGATTCGCTCAAACCAACAGGCGTGGGAAACCCCACCATAACATCTTTAAGGGCTTCAGAAAGACCCTTTCTGAAAATTGCTGCCAGAGCATCCTCATTCCATTTAGTGAGCACAGACCATTTTCTAAATTTCTGGCAGTATAATTCTGCCGCTTCCTGACCCTGACACAGGGCCAACAGTGTTTTCTCAGCATGCTCTACAGAGTTAGGTTCCTCATACAATAATCCAAGCGATTGAAAAAATGCATCTACATTAAGCAATGCCGGATACCCTGACTCAAGGGAGAATGCCCAGTCCTGAGGGTCACCACGCAGCAGAGAAATAACTATTTTTACTTGCTGAATGGGGTCACCAGAGGAACGGGGTTTCAGAGCAAAAAACAATTTGCAGTTATTTTTAAAGTTCAAAAACTTAGATCTATCCCCGTAAAACAAATCTGGAGTAGGAATTCTAGGCTCTAAGGCCGGAGTCTGAACAACATAATCTTGAATACTCTGTACTCTTGCAGCAAGCTGATCCACAGGAGAAAACAACCCCTGAACATCCATGCCCGCATCCAAATCCTGAATCACCCAGAGATTAAGAGGAAGGAAAAAGACAAAACAGACTAAAGAAAAAAAAAATGGCTCAGAACTCTTTTTCTTTTCCTTCTTTTGAGATGCATTCAGCTCATTTTTGGCCAGTTGTACTGTTATGGTCTGGTAATTAAGGAGCGACATGCGACTAGCTCTGGGCAGGTGGTAACTATACCGACCGCAGTTCCTGATCTTAACACAGACACTAGCAGTAGCCGTGGGATGTTCCTGTCACTCCCTGGACACCTCGTCACAGCCGGAGATCTAGCTACCCCTAAAGGTAGAAGCAGGAAAGCTATCTTGCCTCAGAGAAAATCCCCAAAGGATAGGACAGCCCCCCACAAATAATGACTGTGAGAGGAGAAGGAAATGACATACGTAGTATGAACCAAGATTTAGCAAAGGAGGCCACTACTAGCTAGAAAGAATTAGTACAGGACAGAATACTGTGCGGTCAGTAATAAAAACTAGAAAAAGTCCACCGCAGAGAAATGCAAAAATCTCCACGCCTGACTAAAGGTGTGGAGGGCAAACTCTGCTGCCCAGAGCTTCCAGCTTAGCTGACTAGAAACATACTGATAAGCTGGACAAATGAGCAAAACATAGAAAGTGCTAAACAACAAAGTCCACAACAAGTGAACTGCAAAAAGACAAGCAAGGACTTAGCTTTGCTGAAATGGTCAGAGTGACAGGGAAATCCTCAGAGAGCCATGACTCCAAGCTCAACAATTGACAACTGAAGAAAAAATTGGTGTGCACTAAGGTTGGAATAAAACGAGGTGCAGGTGTAGAGGACTGGGGTGTCCTAACACACTATGACTAGATATAATACACCGCACACTCTAAGTATGTCACTTGTGAAAATTAGCAATTTATTGAGGTGCTATAGACATATCATTCAACAATGCAAGGTGCGACCAGAAGTCAAACTGACAACGTTTCGACTCTTCCCGAGTCTTTATCAAATTGGTCGCTGGAAAGAACAAACCAGTGTAAGTAAACATACATCAAATATATACATATTTTACATGCAAAATAATAGCACATAACAACCCAAAAGAAAAAGAGGATAACAATATAAACAAATACACATATGAGACATAGCATAACACAGGTATTCGATCCTGTCTCAGGTGAAAAGATCCCTCTCCTAAAGGTGAAGGTGCCAATCCGCGTGGTTTGGAAGTGATTTCCTATAGTTCAGAGGACGGAGAGTTCGAGAAGAGACCGAAGTGACGTTTACCTTAGCAAGGTGAATAGTAGTATAGCAAAAATAGTATCCTCGTGGTATAAAGAATATCTATAAAGGATAAAAGATGTTAGTAAAGGTCGTACATAAAAAGCAGAAATGTTCTAAAGTATAGGGAGAATTTTGGAGAATTTTACCTTGAAAAGTAGTATAAATAGTATAAATAATGGGCAAGTGGCCTCTCTTGTAGGAACCGCAAGTATAGTCTGCCAGGGATAAATGAAATAGGAATGTATAGTGGAGCCAGACACATGGGATGGCATAACGGAACGATAGTAGCCCACGAGTCGTTTTTACCTACTAATTATGGTGAGAAGTACGTCTGTAGCTCAAAAATTGCAGTATTTCTGCTGTGCCATGAAGCAAGTCCTGTACAGGGTGCACATAATTTAGGATTTATTAGAGTGACAATAGTTTGTAGTGAGTAAAATAGACCATGTTCTGTAGTATTACCTGGTAGGCTCTATGGGAAACTTAGCCTCGTGTGGAGTATGGATCGCAGTTGGATCCAGCGTATCGTTGGTATTGCCTATTATATATGCGCCAGGTTAAAATGTATACGTATACTAAAGAAGTGTTGGACAGAAGACGGCCACATGGACAATTACCTAGAGTCACTGGTGGTATAAGGCTGTTAATAGGATTCCTCTGGCTGTACCAGTAGGTGGGTGACTGCAGCTATAAGAAAGTGGAAACCAGAGCCCTGTGCAGGCACAGAGGTATGGGTCAGGTGAGATATGCATAGGGACTGGTGCTTTAAACGGCGTTAAAAAATAATAATAATAATACCTGCATAAATGTGGCTCCACACTCGCTGTATGTGGTAGTGGCAAACGGCAAATGGACCATGGGTAGGAGACCTCTGGGGGAAATGTAATATGTGAGCCAGTAACATATGATGTAGAGTGCCCTGGTCATGTGTAACATGAAACCAAAGGCTGTCCTAGCACTGGTGGGTCAGGGCATTACCTGGAGGTGCTGTGTTGTGAGCGGCGCTCCTGCGCCTTGCTGTGACGGCCGGTGCCCTGTGGCGTCTCTGTCCCTGTATTTAAGAGCGGCGGGACCCGCGGTACCGGAAGTGCGTCATCCGGCACCGGAAGTCCCGCCGCCTGGTGATCGCGGTCATGTGCGCATGCGCGGGCGTTGTTAGAAGGATCTAACAGTGTGTGGAATAGCCGCTGCGTCTGCGCCTGCGCTGCTGGAAGGCCAGCAGAATAAAGTATCTGTGAAGTGCCCATACAGACTACAGGTGCGGTCCTGGATATGAGGGACTTGGTTTTAATTGGAACGTTTAGATAATGCAAGGGGAATAAAGGAGAGTCCAAAAATAAGGAGAATTACTACAGAAATATGGGAAAATAACAGTAAAAATGATAATAAAAATGGCAATAAAAATAAAAATAAAAATAAACAATAAAAATGAGCGTTCAAAAAATAGAAATAAAAGTGGAAATGTAACCCCATAAAGGGGAACGTGGGAAAAATAAGGGGAAAAAATAAAATAAAAAATTGAAATAAATAACATACCAAAATGAGTATGCAATAAAGTAAATGGAACACAAATGGAGGACCACGAAAGGAATAGAATATACACCCATAGGGCAAAAATAGAGCTGAAAAGTAAATAATAAAAAACGGAAAATAAGAAATAAATTTAGGAATAAAGTAAAAAGAAACAAAAAATAAAAAATAAAAAATAAAAAATAAAAGCAAGAAATTGGGAATGAGGAAAATTACTCCCTCAGGGGGAAAAGGGGGGAGTCATACCAATAGTGAATGGACAAACGACAACGGTCAGCGGGTCTATAGAAAGGAAAAAGAAGACATATCAGTATCATCATTATGGCAACCAGTCAATTTCCCTATTTAGGCCCTTAGGTGCTAGCGTGTCGAGCGTGTAAATCCAGTATGTCTCTCTAGATCGAAGTAGTTTGATATGGTCGCCCCCCCGTCGTGGTCTGGGTACCTGCTCTATAACTTGGAACTTTAATTGCTTAGCCACAAATCCACTATAAGGTGTGGTAAAACATGGCTCCCCCTACCGGCACACTTTGCAGCTGCTAGACACACGGTAGCGCAATTAAAGTTCCAAGTTATAGAGCAGGTACCCAGACCACGACGGGGGGGCGACCATATCAAACTACTTCGATCTAGAGAGACATACTGGATTTACACGCTCGACACGCTAGCACCTAAGGGCCTAAATAGGGAAATTGACTGGTTGCCATAATGATGATACTGATATGTCTTCTTTTTCCTTTCTATAGACCCGCTGACCGTTGTCGTTTGTCCATTCACTATTGGTATGACTCCCCCCTTTTCCCCCTGAGGGAGTAATTTTCCTCATTCCCAATTTCTTGCTTTTATTTTTTATTTTTTATTTTTTATTTTTTGTTTCTTTTTACTTTATTCCTAAATTTATTTCTTATTTTCCGTTTTTTATTATTTACTTTTCAGCTCTATTTTTGCCCTATGGGTGTATATTCTATTCCTTTCGTGGTCCTCCATTTGTGTTCCATTTACTTTATTGCATACTCATTTTGGTATGTTATTTATTTCAATTTTTTATTTTATTTTTTCCCCTTATTTTTCCCACGTTCCCCTTTATGGGGTTACATTTCCACTTTTATTTCTATTTTTTGAACGCTCATTTTTATTGTTTATTTTTATTTTTATTTTTATTGCCATTTTTATTATCATTTTTACTGTTATTTTCCCATATTTCTGTAGTAATTCTCCTTATTTTTGGACTCTCCTTTATTCCCCTTGCATTATCTAAACGTTCCAATTAAAACCAAGTCCCTCATATCCAGGACCGCACCTGTAGTCTGTATGGGCACTTCACAGATACTTTATTCTGCTGGCCTTCCAGCAGCGCAGGCGCAGACGCAGCGGCTATTCCACACACTGTTAGATCCTTCTAACAACGCCCGCGCATGCGCACATGACCGCGATCACCAGGCGGCGGGACTTCCGGTGCCGGATGACGCACTTCCGGTACCGCGGGTCCCGCCGCTCTTAAATACAGGGACAGAGACGCCACAGGGCACCGGCCGTCACAGCAAGGCGCAGGAGCGCCGCTCACAACACAGCACCTCCAGGTAATGCCCTGACCCACCAGTGCTAGGACAGCCTTTGGTTTCATGTTACACATGACCGGGGCACTCTACATCATATGTTACTGGCTCACATATTACATTTCCCCCAGAGGTCTCCTACCCATGGTCCATTTGCCGTTTGCCACTACCACATACAGCGAGTGTGGAGCCACATTTATGCAGGTATTATTATTATTATTTTTTAACGCCGTTTAAAGCACCAGTCCCTATGCATATCTCACCTGACCCATACCTCTGTGCCTGCACAGGGCTCTGGTTTCCACTTTCTTATAGCTGCAGTCACCCACCTACTGGTACAGCCAGAGGAATCCTATTAACAGCCTTATACCACCAGTGACTCTAGGTAATTGTCCATGTGGCCGTCTTCTGTCCAACACTTCTTTAGTATACGTATACATTTTAACCTGGCGCATATATAATAGGCAATACCAACGATACGCTGGATCCAACTGCGATCCATACTCCACACGAGGCTAAGTTTCCCATAGAGCCTACCAGGTAATACTACAGAACATGGTCTATTTTACTCACTACAAACTATTGTCACTCTAATAAATCCTAAATTATGTGCACCCTGTACAGGACTTGCTTCATGGCACAGCAGAAATACTGCAATTTTTGAGCTACAGACATACTTCTCACCATAATTAGTAGGTAAAAACGACTCGTGGGCTACTATCGTTCCGTTATGCCATCCCATGTGTCTGGCTCCACTATACATTCCTATTTCATTTATCCCTGGCAGACTATACTTGCGGTTCCTACAAGAGAGGCCACTTGCCCATTATTTATACTATTTATACTACTTTTCAAGGTAAAATTCTCCAAAATTCTCCCTATACTTTAGAACATTTCTGCTTTTTATGTACGACCTTTACTAACATCTTTTATCCTTTATAGATATTCTTTATACCACGAGGATACTATTTTTGCTATACTACTATTCACCTTGCTAAGGTAAACGTCACTTCGGTCTCTTCTCGAACTCTCCGTCCTCTGAACTATAGGAAATCACTTCCAAACCACGCGGATTGGCACCTTCACCTTTAGGAGAGGGATCTTTTCACCTGAGACAGGATCGAATACCTGTGTTATGCTATGTCTCATATGTGTATTTGTTTATATTGTTATCCTCTTTTTCTTTTGGGTTGTTATGTGCTATTATTTTGCATGTAAAATATGTATATATTTGATGTATGTTTACTTACACTGGTTTGTTCTTTCCAGCGACCAATTTGATAAAGACTCGGGAAGAGTCGAAACGTTGTCAGTTTGACTTCTGGTCGCACCTTGCATTGTTGAATGATATGTCTATAGCACCTCAATAAATTGCTAATTTTCACAAGTGACATACTTAGAGTGTGCGGTGTATTATATCTAGTCAACAATTGACAACTGGCATTGAATTAGGGAAAAGGCCAGACTAATATAGCAGAGCCAAAAAGACGATCAGTGAAAACAGCTGCTGATGCTAAATCCAAGAAGCAGCCATACCACTCAAAACCACAGGAGGGAGCCCAAGAGCAGAACTCACAAAAATGCTACTTATAACCACCGGAGGGAGCCCAAGAGATGCCACATGAGAACCTAGAGCAAATATTGGCTACTAAACAAGCAACTCTTGTCGACCGTTTGGTTCTGGCATTCCCAGCACACAGCGGCGCTGATGGTTCTCACACGAGCCATAGGGGGCAACATGGCAGAGGTGCTAGCGGTGCAGAAATCCGAAGTGGCATTGGACAGAGGGGTTTTATGACAAGGTTGTGGAGTGATTTTTCAATGACCGCTGACACGACAGGGACAGCTGCATCGATTCAAAGTGACAGGAGACAGCATTTGTCCAGTATGGTTACAAACTACTTTTCCTCCCTTATCGATGTTCTCCCTCACAGGTCATTCCCCTTTGATTACTGGAGCTCGCTTGCCCTGCTGCCAGTGTGCTATCAGAAAGAGTCTTCAGTGCTGCTGGTTCAATACTGACCGAAAAAAGGACACGTCTGGCTACCCAAAATGTTGATGATCTAACCTTCATTAAAATGAACCAATCATGGATTTCAAATTCTTTTGCCCCACTTTCCCCTGCTGACACGTAGCTTTCCTTTAAAAAGGTCTTGCTTTTGGACTCCTCTTACTGACTGCTCCAATTCCTCCATTTGCTGCTGCTGAATGTCCACCATAGGCCATTTTTAACACCTCCCTAAATGGGCTGACTCCCCCCACGGGCCCGTGGTCACCACTTGGCGCAAGCACCCGTGCAAGTGCCGTTTGCTTGGACAGGTGGGTGTCCCAACTTTTGGCCGACGGCACTGGCACAGGGTCCCTCATCATACAATTAAGTGTCTCTAGCGGTGGGGGTGCACACCCAACGTCAGACACACCGTCGTAATATGAGGGGCCCTGGGCCAGTACCGCCGCCAAGAGAGAGTGTTCCCCCCCAGCTCAAACAGTGCTCCACCGCTGTTTAGTCGGTGCTGTTAAATCCTTCAATGGCACTGCCAATACAAATTGAGAGATGATAGTAAATATATACAGGGACCATGCCCTCCATTTTAACCTGTGAATAATGTGCGCAATCTACCACTATCTGGTACTTAGCAGAGGAACCCACCCCTGTACGTTGCTTTGCCACCTGTTTATTTACGAACATTTTTTTTGCAGACATTTAGCCCGCTTTACTATTTAGGCCAACGTACTGTGTCAGCCACTTATTCCAGTTGTCCTCCACCGAACAAAGCAGTGCCACCAGTTTACTCCTGTTACCAGTTTAGAACTGCATTGAGCCAACTTTTTTATTTTAGGCCTAGTAAGTCTGTCTGCGCCACTCCTACTAATCGTCCTCCGCTGACCAAAACAATGCTGCCTGTGTACCCGTTACCCATTTTGAACTGCATTGAGCCAACTTTTTTATTTTAGGCCTAGTAAGTCTGCCTGCGCCACTCCTAGCAATCGTCCTCCGCTGACCAAACCAGTGCTGCCTGTGTACCCCTGTTACCCATTTTAAACTGCATTGAGCCAACTTTTTTATTTTAGGCCTAGTAAGTCTGTCTGCGCCACTCCTACTAATCGTCCTCCGCTGACCAAAACAATGCTGCCTGTGTACCTGTTACCCATTTTGAACTGCATTGAGCCTACTTTTTTACTTTAGGCCTAGTAAGTCTGCCTGCACCACTCCAAGCAACCGTCCTCCGCTGACCAAACCAGGGTTGCCTGTGTACCCCTGTTACCCATTTTAAACTGCATTGAGCCAACTTTTTTATTTTAGGCCTAGTAAGTCTGTCTGCGCCACTCCTAGCAATCGTCCTCCGCTGACCAAACCAGTGCTGCCTGTGTACCCCTGTTACCCATTTTTAACTGCATTGCACCTACTTTTTTATTTTAGGCCTACTAAGTCTGTCTGGGCCACTCCAGTCCTGACAATCGTCCTCCGCTTAACAACGCTCTGCCGCCTGTGTACCCCTGTAACCAATTTTAAACTGCATTGAGCCAACTTTTTAAATTTAGACCTACTACCTGTGTCTGTCTGCGCCACTCAATACAGCTGTCCTTCACTGCACAAAGCAGAGCCTCAATTTGCAGCCGATATCACATATTAAAGTGCATTTGGCCCACTAGTTTGGTGGGGCCTACTAACGGTGTCTGCCGCTCCTTCGTATTCTCCTGTGTTTTTCTCCTGAGCTTCAATCTTCAGGCTTTCGGCCTATAGGAATTTTAAAACTGCATTTGGCCTACTGGTTTGGTTGGGCCTACTAACGGTGTCTGCCACTACTTCCTGTTCTCCTCCACTGAACAAAGCAGTGCTGCCTGTTTACTCCTGTTACCAATTTTGAACTGCATTTAGCCTACTTTATTCTTTGGGCCTATATCTGTGTTTCCTCCTCATCCTGCCCATTGCCCAGCCACTGCTAGATGAGTCTGTCGGTACATTGACCCAGACCACTACATTCCCCTTGCACTCTACATAGCCAGTATCTGACCCTGCAGAAAGTCTGGTTCCCCTTCCCGCATACTATACCACCTTACATGGGGACAAAGAGGAAGGTGCAGATGAAAGTGCAGGTTCCTTCAACAGGTGGGGGGCATACTCGTTGGCGACGTCACTGGCACAGGGCCCCTCATAGTATGCAAAAGTGTCTCTGCCGGTGGGAGGTGCCCCCGCCGTCAATCACAATGCCGTACTTTGAGGGGCCCTGTGCCAGTGGCAATGCGAACGAGTGTGCCCCCCCGCTTGCTCAGGATCACAGCACTTGCAAAGTTGAAATACTTACCTCTACCTGCTCCACCGCCTTGACATAGTCCGCGTTTCCTGGGCCCAAGAAAAACTTGAGCCAGCCCTACTCTCCCCACAACTGTTGCCAAATGACCCCCAAATTTTCAATGGCTAACTATTATTATAAGGTAAATTAAGATTGACAAGCTTAAGTAACAAGAATTGATGTTTTTGGCATTAAATGGGCTCTGTTGGTGTTTTCCTGTCCTCCACTCACTGCCGACTTTGATTCTCCATTGACTTGCATTGGGTTTCGTATTTCGGTCGGATCCCCGACTTTTCGCAATAATCGGCCGATTTCACCCGAGCCGACTTTTGACAAAGTCGGGTTTCGCGAAACCCGACTCGATCCTGAAAAAGTAAAAGTCGTTCAACCCTACTTGCCACAGTTAAAATATGCTTACTACAAATTCATGGGGTCAGGACTCAGGGTATCTGTCAAAGAAAGGAAACAGTTCGGTATTACTGAACTTAGTTGTTATGAAGGTGCATCTCTGTTTGCTGATGTGCATCATGTCATATAAACTGTAATTGAGGCTGCTGCTTCAGCATTTTGTTGTGGTAACAATTGCATGGGGAGCTGGGGGAAGGGGCTCATGATCTGACATGTTTGCATGCTTCTGCTCGCCAAAAGCTTTTCTGAGAAGGAAACACTCTGTATTCTGGAAAAATGCCATTTTTGATCCCCCTTTGGAACCTGGAAAAAGTTCCCTATTATGCTTTGCTATGTTCAAAGAGTCTATCTAATATTTAGCCCTTTGATGCCAATAATACAACTGTCCAATCAAAAGCAAAAGAACATGCAGGATTCAATGTTCAATGTGAAGGCCAACTTGGTGAAGTGGATTCACTAAGCAGCAATTCAGGGAGAACATGTGAACCAGGACTTGCTTAAAGTAATATGGAACAGCGAGTAACAGGACAATGGGATAAACTGGACTGCAAGCAGGCAAGCAGAGCAGGACACAGCAGAAGAAACAACCAAGGGTATAGACAAAAACAGATATTGCCATAGTATAGCAAGTTCAGTAATTGCTGAAATGTAATGTCAACAAACCCAATAACAGTTCATTATGCTTACAGTAGGTGAAGGTTTAATCAGTAAATCTATACTAGGAAGCAGATGCAGTTTGTAGAAATCATAGGAATGTTCACAGATGATTGCAGCTGGCATTACTGAAAAGCAGCAATCTTCAAAATCAATGGTAATTGGACGCATAGCTTGCTCAATACTAAGACAACCATGTGTATCTAAGTTGGCCTTAAAAGGCCTTGGATGATAATGTCTTTGTAGTCCACTGGGAAACTAGTGAAAACCTGATGTGGGGCATGGTAAAGGGTGACAGCTATGGGGTAGGAAGCATAGCCCAATCTGGGAGTCGAAACAGGGGACCCGTTGGTTGACTGTATGCCCCATGTTGAAACAATTGTTTCTCATAGCCAGCATCACCTTCATCGATTCTACATTGACTGTCAATCTTGCCCTCTGCCTGTTTGTGGGATAACTCAATGTCCCCCTCCATTCTATCCAGCTGCTGCTCCACCTCCACATCCTGCTGCATGTGGCATTGTTCCCGATTGGCGGTAACAACATTGGGGTGGTAACGTTAAAGCTGTAATATAAATATGAGAGAGACAAAATTGTTGATGCCATAGTTGTCCTTACTAACAAATTTAGCAGCTTCTTTGAAAAGACTTAGTAGGTGGCCAGTGACCCTCATCAACTGCTAATTGTAATTTCATGTATCACATGCCATTTTAGGCGATTTATGCAAAGTGAACTGCAATTTTTGTAATTTGCTGGGCTCAGTGAATTCCTTAAATTTCAGTACAAATTTATTTTATATCAAATCAATACACTCATGTCTATTCTCTGGAGATGGAACAATCAATTTCATTTTAATCTTTTGTATTAAAATTACTGTAAAATGCACCCACAAATTCAAGGTGAATGAACACAAGGGCTTTATAGTTCAATTCCAAAAGGCATAACTGTTTTAGTTTTCCATTAATGTAACTACAGTATATGAGACCTTTTTTGTGGTAATAGTTATACATTTAATTTCCACTAATTCGGAATTCAAATTAATTGATTTACTTTAATAATTTGTTTTTCTGTCCTTGAATTAAAACAAGGAATGCAGCCATTTTTTTATGTTTTACATTTTTCTGCAGTTGAACATTTGACATAACTAATTTGTTACCTTTACTTTGCACACCAGTAAAATTATTTTTTACATTGTTACTATTCTGTTTTACTTCTTGAACACAAGAAAAACATTTATGAAATAAAAACAGAAAAACTGCATTAAATACAGTTTAGCCTGTGTTAAATTGCTATCCAGTGGCATAACTTGAAACTCATGGGCCCGATATGAAAGCTTCAACGGGGCCCCCAAATATTTTAAATCTTTAAAAGCAATAGTCTTTTTCTATAGGTCAAAGGGACTTTTAGGGCCCCCCTAGGCTCCAGGGCCCAGGTGCGATTGCAACCCCTGCACCTGTTGTAGTTACGCCCCTGTTGCTATCCCATACTACAGGGTGGGCCATTTATATGGATACACCAAAATAAAATGGGAATGGTTAGTGATATCAACTTCCTGTTTGTGGCATATTAGTATATGGGAGGGGGCAAACTTTTCAAGATGGGTGGTTACCATGGCGGCCATTTTGAAGTCAGCCATTTTGAATCCAACTTAATTTTTTTTAATGGGAAGAGAGTCATGTGACACATCAAACTTATTGAGAATTTCACAAGAAAAAGAATGGTGTGCTTGGTTTTAATGTAACTTTATTATTTCATGAGTTATTTACAAGTTTACGACCACTTATAAAATGTGTTCAAAGTGCTGTCCATTGTGTTGGATTGTGAATGCAACCCTCTTCTCCCACTCTTGACACACTGATAGCAACACCACAGAAGAAATGCTAGCACAGGCTCCCAGTATCCATTATTTCAGATGCTGCACATCTCGTATCTTCACTTGCTTCACATCTTCACTTGGTTTAATGGATTACAAATAATGGATTTTTGTTTTACTGGATGGTTTTGCCATACAAATCCTCTTTTTTTGCATTGTTTGGCGTGCTCCACCAGCAGGATTTGACACCCACTGTCTCAGGGTTCATCAGCCTTCAGTCTACGAGCAAGACTGAGCTCTAATCTCCTTGCTTCTACCTTTATAATAATGTCTGTTTATGTTATTCTTCTTCTAAAGGTGAATTTATGGGCTCTGCATACATTTAGTATAAATTGAAGACATTTCACAAAAGGAAAAAGACACATTTAGAAACATGATCTTGTCAGTATTTTCAGGTGAATTTTTTTTATAGTCAATTAAATGAGTTCCTGTCATTTCTTCCATGTGTAGTTACACTAATAGGCATGACATTTACAATATTGTCAGTCTTAATACTCCATTGACAAATGGAATGCTATGAGGGCACAAAGTACTGCAGGCCTTATAATATTCGCCCTCCTGCCCTTCATAAATTGACATGTGAGTTTTGATTTATTTACTTGCCCTTTCTATGGGCATAAGTGCTCAAGGGAAACTCATTTAATCTTCCACATGAGGGATTTGTCACCACTAAGGAATGCTCGCTGTCTCAACTTGTCAATCAAATCAAATTGAAGTTTGAACAGGATTTCTAAACTTGTACAATGTTCTGTTTGTCCTTTGAGTTTTAATCATTATATAATCCTACAAGTTATCTGAAAAATATTCAGTCTTTTTATTTTACAAAAAAATATACGCTTGAAAATACTTTACAATATGAAAATGTAATAAAACATACTATACATATACTATATATAATATATAATGTACATACACAAAAATGTATAATAATTACAACTGCACATTGTGAGTAAATATTAAAAGAAACATTTCTAACAATTTCCTATGTCATAGCTTTTATAATGAAGTAAAACATAAATCTTATTAACCCTGCTGTTGTCTTCAGTCAAAAACGACCGATTTTGAACTGTAATATTTTTTAAAAAATTCAAGATGCAGTTCTGAAACTTGTGGTTGATTGACTTTTCCTCATTTGAGGGGTTCTTACTATGCGTATTTTTATATATTTTTTTTATGTTTACTTTTTGCTCCACAATTTTTTATACACTTGTACTCTTCGGTCAAAAATGACCGATAGCCTTTTATAGTGATCTCCAGCCATTTTATGAGTAAAATAAAGGAGCTATAATCTCATTTTGGACTATATATTACTATATATATTTATCAATTTATTTAGGTCCTTTTGGTCCATGCAGATTTACACATACATTTATTGTTATTAGCTATAGTTTACAGTTGGATGAATCATTATTTTTGTATGTGCAATATGCATAAATATTCCAATAAAGCCATGTTAAATGTTTTGACAAAAAAAAATAAAAAGTAAATTTTTCATTCCATTTTTCATTTGTTTATAAACAACCAGGTTCACATACAATATAATACAGCAAAAATTATTCAATTAAAACACTTCAATTAGCTAAAAATCAAGACTTTATTAGGTAGGTATGGTCAAAAGGGACCGGAAGATAACAAGTGTATAGTGGTAACCAGAAGAATAGCAGGGTTAAAACTAATTGTACATGTGATTTTTTTTTTTATTTAAGAATTTTATGATCGGCAACACAAATGTGAATTCAAAGGTTGCAACTCTAAGGCTGCCATCACACATTGAGTATTTGGTCAGTATTTTACATCAATATTTGTAAGCCAAAACCAGGAGTGGGTGATAAATGCAGAAGTGGTGACATGTTTCTATTATACTTTTCCTCTAATTGTTCCACTCCTGGATATGGCTTAAAAATACTGATGTAAAATACTGACCAAATACTGCTAGTGTGACAGCAGCCTAAAGGTTACAGTATCCCCAATACAACATTATTGATGTCAATATAAATTGTTTTCACAAACATCAAGTTTGGGACTCTGTTGTGAATGTGGTGGCTGGGGAGCATGTTTCAAGGGCACAGTATTGTGGTGTATGAGCAACACATGATACCATATTAAACAATGGAAAATGAAACATTTTTAAAGATGAACAAATTGATCTATTTCATAGCAAATTCACTTCAAAATCCCCCAAGATTTGGATTCTAGAGAATCCTACATTTTTGATATTTGATTATTATGAGTCCAGAAAAATGGCTGCCAGCTGGATTATTTTGACTGCCAGGAAGAGTGTTAATATGACAAAATACATTATACTACAGTCTTCTGTTCTGTTATACTTACCTATTCACAATTGTCATACTCTGCCACTGAAGACACAGTTTCCCAATTTTTGTATAACAGTCTTCAGATTTTTAGGTGCTTCCTTATCAGTGAAAATAGCAGTGATGGGCCTCACATGGTCATGTGGGACGAGCGAGGGTGACACATGTTATGACAAGTTGACAGATGAGGACTAGGGAAAGTGGTTATAATATTGTCATGATGAACGTGGCTAAGCTTACTTAGATTACATACTCTGGACAACAGACATGGCTCCAGACAGAGAACAGCAGGACACCGACAGAACATCAGGGTAACTGGCAGAACATCGAGCAGTGGTCGTCAGACTTCAGGCACCAGGTACCAGGCAGAGGTAGTCAGGCTCCAGGCACCAGGCAGTTGTTGTCAGGCTCCAGGTACCAGGCAGAGGTAGTCAGGACACAATCTAGAAAGGAACTTAAGCGGTATAGTGCAAGCACCACAGAATCGGACCGGAGTTGGACGGAGCTAGAACCACATAGATAGTAGGCTGAGCTGACTTCATCTTCAGAAGACGAACACGGGTTTATTTTCAAGACACAGGTTACAAGACGAGTGTCACAGTCACTGGGTACATGGTTCAAGACACAGAAGGATTTCAGGAACATCACACAGCAGGAATTCCCATTCAAGGGCAATGACTTTGGTACCAACACATAAACAGAATGGGTACAGGGACAAAGACATCAGTTTTCCCAGAACTGGTAGCAGGCAGAACAGGAGCTGAAGACAAGGCAGACCAGGAGCAGCATGCTGGACCAAAGACACATGGCTGGGTTCTGCAACCTAATGTGAAGCTCTGGCAATGCCCAACAGGGAAAAGTAACTTTAAATAGGAGCTGCTCCACAGTAATAGGCTGGGGAAAGCAATTCAAGTGCACACTCTGCCCCTAATAAAAGCGGGGAAGGTATGGGTGCGCACACCCTAAGCACAGACAGAAACCAGTACAGCATAGCCAGCACAGGAACTGCAAGCCTGGACACATGTAGAAAGTCATGCATCAGCCGCATAGGACCTCACAACCCATGGATAGCTTCTACAGCGGCAGCCAGGGACCGCACATGTGGATGGTCGTGCAGCAGAGCAAAGACTCTACAACACATGTACGGCTACGCAGCAGAGCAGAATCCACACAGGTAACAGTCAACAGTATCCCAGCTGTTTAGGGGGAAAGGAGCAAAGAGTAAGAGAACAGGCATGCAGAGTAACGGTGGGGAAACAAGGTACAAACAGACCGGCGTTACAAATATATTATTTTTAATACTTTTTTCCTCACTGTTAATTATGCTCTGGGGCTTGGCGAAACCTAAAGCTAAAATAAAATAATTTTTCTAAAATCTGTGCGCTTCTAATTTTGACCAAATTTTTATTTATGCTTAATCAAATCTCTCTGCCAATTCAAGAGATTGTCAGCTGATTTTATCAATGCTAAGCATTTTGTGTTTTAAGTTTTTTACATACTGTACCATTGCTGTGGTTAGACACATCTAAAAAGCAAAAAATTAAAAGCTTGAAAGATGTAAATACAGGATCACTTACCTCGTGGTTTTTAAGAAATAAACCTAAATAAAAAAAATTATTAAAAATGAGATAAAACACTGAAATGTATAATTAGCTGGGTAACCAAAATATCTCTGCTCCTGTGAGCAATTAAATACCGTTTCCATTAGTATGCAGTTCTACCTTATTCTTTAGTATAGTATGTATTACATTTATTTTCTAAAAACAGTGTGCAATGTAAAAAAACTATGTGTAATATCACAAAAGCTGATGCCTTTTTGCAGGAATTCAGCACCATCTTGTGTCAGAAACAATATAGATAGAAGTAAACAACAGAGATTAAACAGTATTCCAACAATTCCCCCATTAGTGAAAGTTAGGCGCGGACATATAGATTCTAAACGGGCCCAAACCACAATTTGAAATAGGCACCAAGACTCCCTTGTCTCAAACTTACTTACAATTTCTGATCCACTTTATGAAAGGATTGACTAGATAGCCATAGTAGGGATCTCGTTAATGAGCCAATCAATTACATCCGCTATTAAACTGCAAGTGGTCCACATACTCTTCATCCACAGGGGCCCAATATCGTATGTACTAACTTTAAGTAATATTTATAAAAAATATATCAGTAATGTTTCCTTTTTTTAATTAGTTGCACAAAATTACCTTTTTTCCCCTGCTACTAATCCCATAAGGCTCCCCACCATGACAACCTCTGCAGTCTCAGATTTCAGGGATTCCTGCAATGTTTAGTTTTCCTTTTTACCACCTCTTGTTTTATTAACAATATAAGGTTAAAGAGTTTTTTTATTTATTTATTTCTCACAATCATACAATTCTTTGAAAATTATATAGTATATTGAATTACATTGCTAAAGTATTTACAAAAAACTCTTGAAAGCAATGTTGGAGATAGAAATCATTATTGCAAAATACATGCTCATAATATATCTATGCATATGCTATTTTGTAAAGGGATTGTTCACTACATTTAAATTGATGACATATTCTTAAAGGGGTAATCTGGGACTTTTGCATTTTTTTCTTATGGGGTTAAGGACTTACAGGCAGTTAATTGAACTATTTGCATGTCCTGCTCAGCGCCAATTTTAATTCTATCATTTATTGTTTGTATCCGAGGTGGCTAGCATACTAGGCAAGAAGCTCTTATTTGAAAGATATTTTCTTTTACAGCTTGCAAGAACTCCTATGAAAATGGCGGTATTACTTAATCTGGACAATTTCAGTGTCTCTGTGCTCCTCCAATGCTGCAGAGTCAAAGCTACCTCTGCTTGTAATATGAAAAGCGCACAGGCTGGGCCAGCAATACGACCATGCTGCAAGTCCAAACTGTCGAGCTTCAGGTGTGTATTGCCTCATGTCAAGCAGGAAGCCAGGAGACTAAGGAGCAGTGCGCTCCTTAAGATGGAGATCAAGCTCCTTTAAATTTATTATTAATGGGAGCTGTATAGTGTTGAGCGATACCTTCCGATACTTGAAAGTATCGGTATCGGATAGTATCGGCCGATACCCGAAAAATATCGGATATCGCCGATACCGATACCCGATACCAATACAAGTCAATGGGACTCAAGAATCGGAAGGTATCCTGGATGGTTCCCAGGGTCTGAAGGAGAGGAAACTCTCCTTCAGGCCCTGGGATCCATATTAATGTAAAAAATAAAGAATTAAAATAACAAATATGGATATATTCACCTCTCCGGCGGCCACTGGACCTTACTGCTGTTAACCGGCAGCCTCCGTTCCTAAGAATGAGCGCGTGAAGGGCCTTCGATGACGTCGCGGCTTCTGATCGGTCGCGTGACCGCTCATGTGACTGCTCGCACGACCAATCACAAGCCGCGACGTCATCGCAGGTCCTAAACTCCTCATTTTTAGGAACGGAGGCTGCCGGTTACAGCGGTAAGGTTCAGGGGCCGCCGGAGAGGTGAGTATATGGATATACTCACCTCTCCAGCAGCCCCTGGACCTTACCGATGTAACCGGCAGCCTCCGTTCCTAAGAATAAGCGCGTGAAGGACCTGCGCTGACGTCGCAGCTTGTGATTGGTCGCGTGAGCAGTCACATGAGCGGTCACGTGACCAATCAGAAGCCGCAACGTCATCGAAGGCCTTTCACGCGCTCATTCTTAGGAACGGAGGCTGCCGGTTACATCGGTAAGGTCCAGGGGCCGCCGAAGAGGTGAGTATATTCATATTTTTTATTTTAATTCTTTATTTTTTACATGAAGATGGATCCGATTCCGATTTCCGATATCACAAAAGTATCGGAATTCGGTATCGGAATTCCGATACTGCAAGTATCGGCCGATACCCGATACTTGCGGTATCGGAATGCTCAACACTAGAGCTGTATAAATGGGTATTTTGCTAGATCACCCTAGTAGCTGTTGCAGATATTCTAGATTTTATCAATGGAATCTATGACTGTGGAGCGCCCCCAGACGCAGGGCAGCAGGGTATTCGGTGCCGGGTCTGTCTGTCTCAGTTCTGGGGATGTCACGGTGGCTAGACCCAGTCTGTGGCCTTGCTAAGGGGCATCCAATTAAAGGTGATGGTGGGTGGTGCACGACGCGATGAATAACGAGGACACAGGGTTGCAGTCTCTTTACCTCTTTACTGAAGGCTTCGGCAACCGCAATCCAGAGCACTGTTAACAGGGCTGGCTGAGACCGGCCGGTCTGAAGGCACATCCAGAGTTCCCTTTGCAGGTGGAAATCAGTAGCCTACCTACTAGCGCCTGGGTGTTGTAGTACTTCCCTGCTGAGCACCACGGGATAGTCCTCGCAACTGTCGTGTCTGTTTCTGTTCTTTCTCTCCGTCCCCCAGATGATATGGATAGGACGCACCCGTATGACGGGGTAGGCCTGGAGTTATTTTATAGTGACCCTAGAGATGCCCCTCTCCCACAATTGCCTCCGTTGTCTTCATTAGGTGTAAAAGGTGAGACAGCCAACCTAGAGTTAACTGCCCTGCCGTTGGTTTGAAGTAATGCGTAGAGCCTGTTACTTCCTCGGCATTCCGGCCACCGGCTACGCGCCTCAGAAGGATGTTGCCATGATCTTAGGGGCACGACTCCTTCTGGTTCTATCTCCTTTGTGCTGTGATCTCGTTTCTCACTTCTCCACAATATACTTCGCTTCGTGTCCTTTCTTAGGATGCCGCTGCAATGTAGTGCAGGTGCGGCTCCGTAATGATCTGTACTTTTGCTAGGCCACTGTCAGGATCCCACCCCTGACAGGGACCCCCCTGAATCTTCCCAAGCAACGCTCTCCTCTCACTAGATGTTACCTGGACAAAACCCAGTCAGCTTCTCTCTCACTTCCTATCCAACCCCCAGTTTTACCAGAGTATGAGGAGTGGCCTAACACATAGAACCCTTTGCTCCCCCTGGTGGCCGGAGTGTGAAGTGTAATGTGTGACTGTGGTACCTGGTCAGGTGAACTCCTTTAGTGCAATCAGACGTAACATCACTCCCCTTAGTGGCAGAGCGACATTACTGCAACGTCCGGGACTCTGGGGCGCTGCACCCCCCCCGGTTAAATCCAGTACTCCCGGACTGGGAAAGAAGAACAACAATACATGTTAGCAAAAGACATACAAAATTTTGGAATGCTGTAAACAAGTAAATATAACAGTGCTTCCCTTTATGGGAGGTGAGGACACTTAAACGTTACAAGCAGAAACATATTTACATTGTGCTTAAGATTTTAAATAACACCTATGATTAACTACTATAAATAACTATCATTACCCAGCCGGGTATTCTATCTACTAAGTGCAAATTCTGAACAATAATTTAACTTTTCCTTTAAGGGCATAAGAGCAGGTACTCACTAAAGGCATACTATAAAACGCTATAGTACAAATTAACTTTTCGTTATCTCCCTAAGTGCAAAATCTATCAACCATCTTCCTATGGTTTTCCGGAGGACTCACTAACCCCTACGGGTTCACTTTATTGAAACTCAGTTTTCAACTTTTTTCCTGTCCTCAATCTTCAAAGAACATCATCAACATTTCCTATTACTATCCAACTAGCTACACACTATTACTATATAAACATTATTACTATTTAACTTTCCTTAAGGCAACATTATATTTCAGCTAAGTGTAACAATAAACATTCCCTTTAAGAGGGACATCTCAAGTCTCTTTGAAGTAGTGCAAACTCTCACTTTACAAGTCTGTAGTAAGCAATAACTTCTGCGCTGTAACCAGGAACAGTCTCTTCAAAAAGCTCTTCCTTTTGTAAAACCAGTAGGGGACACCTTTAAGAAGGTGCAAACTATGTACAGCAACAGTTTGTGAATCATTCACCATCCATGATTCGGCAGTCTTTTTAAAACAGTGATGAACTTGGTGCAAAAATATAAAACAATAGGGATCCCAGGTCAACAAAGGGATCCCTTTAAGAATAACCCTGGTCGGGTTTAAAGCAGCAAGACAGGGAAAACAAACAAACAACTATTTACATCCTCATGGCTCCGAGGTTTAGTCTTGCGACTGTAACGGCTTTACCTTGCATACCACCCCTCTCAGCCGAGGACGGGTGGGACCCAAGGTCACACGATGGGTCGGGGAAGCCTGGTGATCCGTAGGGGAGGTTGCAGTCATCTTGTCTGCGACAGGTCTGGTTTCTGGGGCCTCAGTTGCAGCCAGGAGAGCTGCGCACCGCTGGACGTCCTGAGCTCTCCAACCAATCCCCCTTTGCCACCGGGTGTAAACCACGACATCCCCGGGCTGCAAGTCGCGGTCTGCATCGATCTCCCCGTAGCAGGGCTCTACCTCGCTCCGGGTGACGTGTACCTTCAGCGGCTCCCCAATCTCTTGGATGACTCCCCTTCCTTCCTGAGAGGTGAAGATTATCACGACACCCCACTTCGGTGGAGGATCTTCCACATCGTCCTTCAGATCAATCATGACCGCAGGTCGGGTCTCTCTCTCTCTCTCCTTCGTCCACGCAGCTACCAGGCGCCGCCGGTGTTCCATCCATGGCAGGATTCTCAGGTCCCGCTCTCGTGGCTCACAACCCGGTGGTGGGGTCCGTGGGTCCTCCACAGTCAGAACGGGTGAAGAGGGGAACGCAGGGGACAGGTGGATCTCCGCAGAGTGGACAAGCCGGGAACCCACATGAGAGTGGGCTTCCTGGCAGCGTGCCAGCTGCCGGGCTTCGGCCGTGGCTGCCCAGTCATCTGGTGACTGGCGGCTGGGCCTCCCCAGGGGCAGCTCTGCGACTGTCAATCCCCGCAGCGACGGTGGATCTAGTCTCCCTTCTGGTGATGCGGCCCTGCGCTGGGCCGGGATGTCCCCACGTGGCAGCCTGGAAGTCGCCATATCCGTCCCCTCTTCTGGGTCTTCTTCCTGTGCTCTCTTTCGAGGGCGGCCCCGTCTCCATGGTCTCCACCCTCCAAAGAGGATTAGGAGGTGGACCTCGGCTGCTGACAGACACGTCCTCAGGATACAGAAATACTTAAACTGGGCGGCCATTGTCTTTTGTGCTCTTCAGTTTGTTCACGCCCACAACTCCACGCCCTTCTTCTTCTCCTGCGCCTCTCGTGGCGCTGTAATGGCTGCAGTTTTGGCGGGAACTTTTGGTGGCAAGTGGCAATACACAGTCTTTGCAATATGTCACAGTTCAAGCACAAGTCGGACACAGTTCCAAGGCACACATGACCTGATGTTCAGGCTTAAGTAGATTCTGTTCGTGACGCCAAGATTGGAGCACCCCCAGACACAGGGCAGCAAGGTACTCGGTACCGGGTGTGTCTGTCTCGGTTCTGGGGATGTCACGGTGGCTATACCTGGTCCGTGGCCCTGCTAAGGGGCGTCCAATTAAAGGTGATGGTGGGTGGTGCAAGACGTGATGAATAACGAGGACACAGGGTTGCAGTCTCTTTACCTCTTTACTGAAGGCTTCGGCAACCGCAATCCAGAGCACTGTTTACCGGGCTTGCTGAGACCGGCCGGTCCGAAGGCACATCCAGAGTTCCCTTTGCAGGTGGAAATCAGTAGTCTACCTACTAGCGCCTGGGTGTTGTAGTACTTCCCTGCTGAGCACTACGGGATAGTCCTCACAACTGTCGTGTCTGTTCCTGTTTTTTCTCTCCGTCCCCCAGATGATATGGATAGGATGCACCCGTATGACGGGGTAGGGCTGGAGTTATTTTATAGGGACCCTAGAGACACCCCTCTCCCACAATTGCCTCCATTGTCTTCATTAGGTGTAAAAGGTGAGACAGCCAACCTAGAGTTAACTGACCTGCCGTTGGCTTGAAGTAATGCGTAGAGCCTGTTACTTCCTCGGCGTTCCGGCCACCGGCTACGCGCCTCAGAAGGATGTTGCCACGATCTTTGGGGCATGACTCCTTCTGGTTCTATCTCCTTTGTGCTGTGATCTCGTTTCTCACTTCTCCACAATATACTTTGCTTCGTGTCCTTTCTTAGGATGCCGCTGCAATGTAGTGCAGGCACGGCTCCGTAACGATCTGTACTTTTGCTAGGCCACTGTCAGGATCCCACCCCTGACAGGGACCCCCCTGAATCTTCCCAAGCAACGCTCTCCTCTCACTAAATGTTACCTGGGCAAAACCCAGTCAGCTTCTCACTCACTTCCTATCCAACCCCCAGTTTTACCAGAGTGTGAGGAGTGGCCTAATACATAGAACCCTTTGCTCCCCCTGGTGGCCGGAGTGTGAAGTGTAATGTGTGACTGTGATACCTGGTCAGGTGAACTCCTTTAGTGCAATCAGACGTAACATCACTCCCCTTAGTGGCAGAGCGACATTACTGCAACAACCAGGACTCTGGGGCGCTGCAAATGCATAAAGGAAAATCAGAAAAAAATAAATCAGTCCCAACATTTCTAGAGACTTGAAATTAATTCGAATTTTGGATCTATTTCTATAGCATTTTTTTATAAATTTATTTTTCCTTTTCTATTTCTTCTTATTCTTCCATTTCCTTTAAAACTAATTTATATAACACCAGATATTTCAGCATTCTGCAATCAGAATTCAGCCTTCAGACTGATCTGTGCCTTTTTACGGCACGCATTTCAATTTCTCAACTAGTGAGAACTCCTTAGACAACTAAAGAAATGTTATTATTATTTAACATAATGAGTTAAGAAAGAAGATGTGAGAGCATGATCAGATCAAACGTTTTGTAGTGTGTCCTGATTATTGTCATAAAGCGGCAGCAATGTTAAGCTCAAAATCACATTGATTCTATTTTCATTTGTTTATTGGAAAATACATTTATTTCATTATAAGTAATGCTAATTAGTCAGCCATATCATTATAATTATTTTATTCTGTGCATTTTCCATTACTGATGCACTAGCTGCTAATAAAGGGATGTACCAGCAGAGGTCAGTAGATACATTTAAATGGGTTTTACACTAGATGGCAAAATAGTAAAAGAAGAATAGGTGAACATGTTATAACTCTGTTCCTTTGGGCACTTTTTTCCATCAGAGAACAAGATGTTATTATTTTGATTAGGCCATCACAGTTATTTCTTCCATTAAGATCAGATATTTCATTTCTTTTCTAAGTATATTCCATGCTAAATACAATTACCCTTAGAAATCTGACCTTCTTGATTAGTGCTATTTAGTAATAAAATGATAATGATCAAACTAGTAGCTTCTAATGTGGTGTACTATATTCACAGCAGAACGTAACCTTCCAAATGAGAATGAGAGAAAGAATCTAAAATACTCATCTGAGAATGATATGAGTATGTCCACATGGAGGATTTACACTAACATGTTTCTCAATAAATAACCTAAGGCCAATTTAAACTTGCACCCTTAGGCCGGCCACACACTAAACATATGGAAAATTGGTCCGAGTCTCCCTGCCGAGAGTCACACAAGTGTTCTCCATATGGTCATCCGTGTGTAGAGCGTTTGCAATGCGATGATGCGATTTTCTCACACCAATGTATCCATATGGCATCCGTATGACATGCGTATGGCTTTACATTTCTCACTGCTTTTCTCCATTGAAGTTAATGGCTCAATGGGCTGAAATGAGGAAAATGTGTGCGTATTTCTCGCAAGCTAGACAGATGGTCCATGTGGCGTCCGATTTTTTCTCACACCCATAGGCTTGCATTAGTGAGTCCTGGATGGTATACGCATGCAATTGCAGCCTGCTGCGATTTTACATGCACATCGAATACGCCGGAGAAAAAATACAGTGATATGAGCTGCCCCATAGAATAACCCTGGCCCAAGTGCTATGCGATATTTTCTTGCATAGCACTTGCCTGTATTCTACAGTAGTGTGACCCCGGCCTTACTAGAAGATAGGAAGTGATACATGTGTCTGCACCAGTTCTGCATCTCTTGGCAGGAAAAACTCAAATTTTGCTGCATTTTAGTACATTTTTTACTTGCGTTTTGGTGCGGATTTTCCCCACTTACTAGCACAGGTGAAATCTGCAGCAAAAACATGAAAAAATTGACAGGCTGCAAATTTAAATGTGCACCAAATCTAAAAATCAGAAATACCATAAGCAACGTGTCCATGAGACTTTAGGATTCTCATTCACTTTAATGGCATCAGGAAACCCTTAAAGGGAAGGTGCCATAAAAAAAAAATTTTTTACAGCAATTGTAAAAATGTAAAGAATTAATGTTTAAATTTTCTTAAAAAATATTTTCATTTGTTTATAATTTAGTAAAATATGAAAAATAATTTGAAAAGTTTTGGAATTTCCACTTTTAACCCCTTCCCGACATTTGATGTACTATCCCGTCGAGGTGGAGTGGGCCCGTATGACCGCCGACGGGATAGTACGTCATCACCGATCAGCGGCGCTCACGGGGGGAGCGCGGCCGATCGCGGCCGGGTGTCAGCTGCATATCGCAGCTGACATCCGGCACTATGTGCCAGGAGCGGTCACGGACCGCCCCCGGCACATTAACCCCCGGCACACCGCGATCAAACATGATCGTGGTGTACCGGCGGTATAGGGAAGCATCGCGCAGGGAGGGGGCTCCCTGTGGGCTTCCCTGAGACCCCCGGAGCAACGCGATGTGATCGCGTTGCTCTGAGGGTCTCCTACCTCCCTCCTCGCCGCAGGTCCCAGATCCAAGATGGCCGCGGCATCCGGGTCCTGCAGGGAGGGAGGTGGCTTACCGAGTGTCTGCTCAGAGCAGACACTTGGTAAGCCTGCAGACCTGCACAGCAGATCGCAGATCTGGCAGAGTGCTGTGCACACTGCCAGATCAATGATCTGTGATGTCCCCCCCTGGGACAAAGTAAAAAAGTAAAAAAAAATTCCCCACATGTGTGTAAAAAAAAAATAAAAAAAATATCCTAAATAAAGAAAAAAAAAATATATTATTCCCATAAATACATTTCTTTAGCTAAATAAAATAAAAAAAACAATAAAAGTACACATATATAGCATAGCCGCGTCCGTAACGACCCAACCTATAAAACTGCCCCACTAGTTAACCCCTTCAGTAAACACCGTAAGAAAAAAAAAAAATAACGAGGCAAAAAACAACGCTTTATTATCATACTGCCAAACAAAAAGTGGAATAACACGCGATCAAAAAGACTGATATAAATAACCATGGTACCGCTGAAAACGTCATCTTGTCCCGCAAAAAACGAGCCGCCATACAGCATCATCAGCAAAAAAATAAAAAAGTTATAGTCCTGAGACTAAAGCAATACCAAAATAATTATTTTTTCTATAAAATAGTTTTTATCGTATAAAAGCGCCAAAACATAAAAAAAATGATATAAATGAGATATCGCTGTAATCGTACTAACCCGACGAATAAAACTGCTTTATCAATTTTACCAAACGCGGAACGGTATAAACGCCTCCCCCAAAAGAAATTCATGAATAGCTGGTTTTTGATCACTCTGCCTCACAAAAATCGGAATAAAAAGCGATCAAAAAATGTCACATGTCCGAAAATGTTACCAATAAAAACGTCAACGCATCCCGCAAAAAACAAGATCTCACATGACTCTGTGGACTCAAATGTGGAAAAATTACAGCTCTCAAAATGTGGTAACGCAAAAAATATTTTTTGCAATGAAAAGCGTCTTTCAGTGTGTGACGGCTGCCAATCATAAAAATCCGCTAAAAAACCCGCTATAAAAGTAAATCAAACCCCCCTTTATCACCCCCTTAGTTAGGGAAAAATAAAAAAATTAAAAAATGTATTTATTTCCATTTTCCCATTAGGGTTAGGGTTAGGGCTAGAGTTAGGACTAGAGTTAGGGCTAGGGTTATTGCTAGGGTTAGGGCTAGGGTTGGGGCTACAGTTAGGGTTGGGGCTAAAGATAGGGTTAGGGTTTGGATTACATTTACGGTTGGGAATAGGGTTGGGTGTGTCTGGGTTAGAGGTGTGGTTAGGGTTACTGTTGGGATTAGGGTAAGGGGTGTGTTTGGATTAGGATTTCAGTTATAATTGGGGGGTTTCCACTGTTTAGGCACATCAGGGGCTCTCCAAACAGGACATGGCATCCGATCTGAATTCCAGCCAATTCTGCGTTGAAAAAGGAAAACAGTGCTCCTTCCCTTCATAGCTCTCCCGTGTGCCCAAACAGGGGTTTACCCCAACATATGGGGTATCAGCGTACTCAGAACAAATTGGACATCATCTTTTGGGGTCCAATTTATCCTGCTACCCTTGGGAAAATACAAAACTGGGGGCCAAAAAATAAGTTTTGTGGGAAAAAAAAGATTTTTTATTTTCACGGCTCTGCGTTGTAAACTGTAGTGAAACACTTGGGGGTTCAAAGTTCTCACAACACATCTAGATAAGTTCCTTGGGGGGTCTAGTTTCCAATATGGGGTCACTTGTGGGGGGTTTGTACTGTTTGGGTACATCAGGGGCTCTGCAAATGCAACGTGACGCCTGCAGACCAATCCATTTAAGTCTGCATTCCAAATAGCGCTCCTTCCCTTCCGAGCTCTGTCATGCGCCCAAACAGTGATTCCCCCCCACATATGGGGTATCAGCGTACTCAGGACAAATTGAACAACAACTTTTGGGGTCCAATTTATCCTGATACCCTTGTGAAAATACAAAACTGGGGGCTAAAAAATCATTTTTGTGAAAAAAAAAAGAAATTTTATTTTCACGGCTCTGCGTTATAAACTGTAGTGAAACACTTGGGGGTTCAAAGTTCTCACAACACATCTAGATAAGTTCCTTGGGGGGTCTAGTTTCCAATATGGGGTCACTTGTGGGGGGTTTGTACTGTTTGGGTACATCAGGGGCTCTGCAAATGCAACGTGACGCCTGCAGACCAATCCATTTAAGTCTGCATTCCAAATGGCGCTCCTTCCCTTCTGAGCTCTGTCATGCGCCCAAACAGTGGTTCCCCCCCACATATGGGGTATCAGCGTACTCAGGACAAATTGGACAACAACGTTTGGGGTCCAATTTATCCTGATACCCTTGTGAAAATACAAAACTGGGGGCTAAAAATCATTTTTGTGAAAAAAAAAAGAATTTTTATTTTCACGGCTCTGCGTTATAAACTGTAGTGAAACACTTGGGGGTTCAAAGCTCTCAAAACACATCTAGATAAGTTCCTTAGGGGGTCTACTTTCCAAAATGGTGTCACTTGTGGGGGTTTTTAATGTTTAGGCACATCAGGGGCTCTCCAAACGCAACATGGCATCCCATCTTAATTCCAGTCAATTTTGCATTGAAAAGTAAAATAGCGCTCCTTCCCTTCCGAGCTCTGCTATGCACCCAAACAGTGGTTTACCCCCACATATGGGGTATCGTCGTACTCAGGACAAATTGCACAACAACTTTTGTGGTCTAATTTCTTCTCTTACCCTTGGGGAAATAAAACAAATTGGAGCTGAAATAAATTTTGTGTGAAAAAAAGTTAAATGTTTATTTTTATTTAAACATTCCAAAAATTCCTGTGAAACACCTGAAGGGTTAATGAACTTCTTGAAAGTGGTTTTGAGTACCTTGAGGGGTGCAGTTTTTAGAATTGTGTCACACTTGGGTATTTTCTATCATATAGACCCCTCAAAATGACTTCAAATGAGATGTGGTCCCTAAAAAAAAATGGTGTTGTAAAAATGAGAAATTGCTGGTCAACTTTTAACCCTTATAACTCCGTCAAAAAAAAAAATTTTGGTTCCAAAATTGTGCTGATGTAAAGTAGACATGTGGGAAATGTTACTTATTAAGTATTTTGCGTGACATATGTCTGTGATTTAAGGGCATAAAAATTCAAAGTTGGAAAATTGCGAAATTTTCAAAATTTTCGCCAAATATTCGGTTTTTTCACAAATAAATGCAAGTTATATCGAAGAAATTTTACCACTATCATGAAGTACAATATGTCTCGAGAAAACAATGTCAGAATCGCCAAGATCTGTTGAAGCGTTCCAGAGTTATAACCTCATAAAGGGACAGTGGTCAGAATTGTAAAAATTGGCCCGGTCATTAACGTGCAAACCACCCTTGGGGGTGAAGGGGTTAAACACTAGGGGGAGCAGCTGCTGAAATTTCAGAAAAACCTAGTGTACAACTAGCTCACATTACTGCACTGCAGTAATTATGGGCGGAGTCTGCTGACCTGTGTGATGTCTCCTCTCCTTCCCTTCTGGGTGTCTGCTAAGGGATAAGAGAGGATGATATTCAGGAACCCAGTGAGCAGCCATTTTGTTGGTGACTGCAGAGTAAGGCTGCCGTCACACTAGCAGTATTTGGTCAGTATTTTACCTCAGTATTTGTAAGCCAAAACCAGGAGTGGAACAATTAGAGGAGAAGTATAATAGAAACATATGCACCACTTCTGTATTTATCACCCACTCCTGGTTTTGGCTTACAAATACTGAGGTAAAATACTGACCAAATAATGAATGTGTGACGGCAGCCTTATACTGACAAGTAGACAGTCACCGAGGAAGGCAGACAGCAAGGATTCTGGGAGATATGTGGTGGAGGGAGCAGGGTGACAGCAGCACAGAGTATTTCAGGAGAGCAGTGTGTTGGTCTATGGAGGGGCACCATGTTCAGTGCGCGGAGCAGCCAGGGATTGTATGCACATAGAGCGCTGTCTTTTATACACATGGATGGACCGTCTGCTCCACAGAAATCCAGGAAACATTTCTGCAGATTGATGGCCTGTTCTGATCCAGACTTTGCATGCAGACCCCATTCCCCTCCTCAGATCCTGTCTTCTCCATCCTGTCCTGGCGATGTGTGAAAGCGAGACGACAGGTGCAGTCCGGGGTGATGCTGGGAAGGAAATGTAGCCTTATAGTAACGATAAAAATGAGACCCCTCTCTTCAGCTGCATCACCAGCCCTGACTGCACCTAACTGGAGGTCATGCTGCCCCCTCTATTACCCCAGACCCACGTGCAGGTGCTCAGCCAGAACCACCATAGAATGGGTCCCCTTTCTGAAGATAATACTGCCATAGAGTTCTCACATAATACCGCCATAGTGTTCTCACATAATGCCACCATATAGATCACACATAATACCGCCATATACATCACGCACAATACTATCAAATAGATCACACAATACTGTCATACAGTTCTCACATACCACCATATAGATCACAAATACCGCCATATAATTCTCACCTAGTACTTCCACATAGATCACACATAATCCCACAATATAGTTCTCATATACCACCGTCATTTAGTTTTTACATCATTCCACAACACTGATCAAACATAATATTGCCATATACACTCACCGGCCACTTTATTAGGTACACCATGCTAGTAACGGGTTGGACCCCTTTTGCCTTCAGAACTGCCTCAATTCTTCGTGGCATAGATTCAACAAGGTGCTGGAAGCATTCCTCAGAGATTTTGGTCCATATTGACATGATGGCATCACACAGTTGCCGCAGATTTGTCGGCTGCACATCCCAAAGATGCTCCATACAAGGCAGGATGGATCCATGCTTTCATGTTGTTTACGCCAAATTCTGACCCTACCATCCGAATGTCGCAGCAGAAATCGAGACTCATCAGACCAAGCAACGTTTTTCCAATCTTCTACTGTCCAATTTCGATGAGCTTGTACAAATTGTAGCCTCAGTTTCCTGTTCTTAGCTGAAAGGAGTGGTACCCGGTGTGGTCTTCTGCTGCTGTAGCCCATCTGCCTCAAAGTTCGACGCACTGTGCGTTCAGAGATGCTCTTAGGCCTACCTTGGTTGTAACGGGTGGCGATTTGAGTCACTGTTGCCTTTCTATCAGCTCGAACCAGTCTGCCCATTCTCCTCTGACCTCTGGCATCAACAAGGCATTTCCGCCCACAGAACTGCCGCTCACTGGATTTTTTTTCTTTTTCGGACCATTCTCTGTAAACCCTAGAGATGGTTGTGCGTGAAAATCCCAGTAGATCAGCAGTTTCTGAAATACTCAGACCAGCCCTTCTGGCACCAACAACCATGCCACGTTCAAAGGCACTCAAATCACCTTTCTTCCCCATACTGATGCTCGGTTTGAACTGCAGGAGATTGTCTTGACCATGTCTACATGCCTAAATGCACTGAGTTGCCGCCATGTGATTGGCTGATTCGAAATTAAGTGTTAACAAGAAGTTGGACAGGTGTACCTAATAAAGTGGCCAGTGAGTGTAGATCTCATATAATACCGTCACATAGATCACACAATACTTGGCGGCATAATGTGTGATATTATATATATATATTATAATATCCTGGCATAATGTGTGGTCTTTATGGGAGTATTATGTGAGATATATATATATATATATATATATATATATATATATATATATATAGCGGCATTATACGTGATCCATATGGTATTGTGCTGCTCTAGGGAGGTGAGAGACGTATGGTGGAAGGAGCAGGGTGACAGGGGCACAGTATTTCAGGAGAGCAGTGTACTGGTCTGTGGGTGGGAGGGTGTGCTCACACTCACACGCTCCCAACTGTACTTGCAGCCTTTACTGGCTATTAAAATGGGGGACACCCCCCAAAAAAAGACGTGGGGCCCCCTATAATTAATAACCATCAAATATTATGCAGACAGCTGCGGGCTGACATTAATAGCCTAGGAAGGGGCCATGGATACTGTCCCCCCCCAGGCTAAAAACATCAGCTCTCAGCCGCCTTTTACATGCGCCTTTTCTGGCGCTTTGCCTGGCAATTTCCACTTGCCCTGTAGCGGTAGCAAGTGGGGTTCATATTTGTGGGGTTAATGTCACCTTCATATTGTCCGGTGACATCAAGCCCACGGCTTAGTAATGGAGAGGCGTCTATAAGGCACCCATTCATTACTAATCCTATAGTTGTATTGTAAATAAAGACTCGGCCAGAATAAAGTCCTTTATTAATCTTTTTTAAACCATACCGAATGCATAATCCTCGACTCCCTCATCTCCCACAACAAAAATAATAAACCACATTGAGGAAAGACACGCGGGGGGGAGAGGAGTGCATAGGAGAGGATTAGATACTGACTGCTGAGCCGTGTATCTAATCCTGTCCTGTGTGATACCGACGGCTGAGCCGTGTATCTAATCCTGTCCTGTGTGATACCGACTGCTGAGCCGTGTATCTAATCCTGTCCTGTGTGATACTGACTGCTGAGGACACAGTACACGGGACAGGATTAGCTACCCAGGACAGAGGTAGCAGTGGTAGGTGTATATAGAGGCAGACAGTGGTATACAGAGGCAGGCAGACAGTGGTATACAGAGGCAGGCAGACAGTGGTATACAGAGGCAGGCAGACAGTGGTATACAGAGGCAGGCAGACAGTGGTATACAGAGGCAGGCAGACAGTGGTATACAGAGGCAGGCAGACAGTGGTATACAGAGGCAGGCAGACTGTGGTATACAGAGGCAGGCAGTGGTATACAGAGGCAGGCAGTGGTATACAGAGGCAGGCAGTGGTATACAGAGGCAGGCAGGCAGTGGTATACAGAGGCAGGCAGTGGTATACAGAGGCAGGCAGTGGTATACAGAGGCAGGCAGTGGTATACAGAGGCAGGCAGGCAGTGGTATACAGAGGCAGGCAGGCAGTGGTATACAGAGGCAGGCAGTGGTATACAGAGGCAGGCAGTGGTATACAGAGGCAGGCAGTGGTATACAGAGGCAGGCAGTGGTATACAGAGGCAGGCAGACAGTGGTATACAGAGGCAGGCAGGCAGGTAGCAGTGGTATACAGAGGCAGGCAGGCAGTGGTATACAGAGGCAGGCAGTGGTATACAGAGGCAGGCAGGCAGTGCTAGGTGGTATATAGGGGCTGGTAGCAGTGGTAGATGCATAAGAAAATAAAAACGCTGTACTTACCTTCTTTCCTCTACCAGGAAGTGCTGAGTCATGTTCAGGGCAGAGCAGTGGGACGATCTCCCTGCTGTGCTCTGAACAGGTCGGCAGTGATTGCAGCCTGTAATGTAATACTAAGTACAGGCTGCAATCACAGCTCCTCGCTGCAGATACTTACCCTGGATCCTCGGCAGCAGCTTCTCCCAGCAGCAGCTTCTGCCATCGCACGCACTGAGCTGTGTGTGCGATGGCAGAGGGAAATAAACAAAATGGCCGCGATCTCCTCTCACAGCTGTGACGTGGCAGCTCAGTGGGCGTGGCCAAGTCACAGCTGAGAGGCAGGAGGAGCGGCCTCAATGAAAGAGATGCGGTCGGGGCCAGACTGCAGTCTCCTATGTACATGGCTGCCGTAAGTGAGGTGTGCAAGTGTCGTGCCCAGACACTTACACCCACACTAATGAAAATGGCGGCCTCCAGTGGTGAATGTAAAAGTGAATAAATAAAAAATTATGAAAGAGGTACATTTACTTTTGTATTAAAAATAATTGATTGTATAATCAATAATTATTAATACAAAAACTAAAATCACGGCACCCTCCCTTTAAGGTTTTGTGACAAATCTGCCCTGAAAAACACAGCAAAAATACAATGTGTGCACACTGCCTTACAGTTAACTGCTAATACTTATCTACCACACCATTAGCACAGTATTTTTTTTGCCATTGATTTACATTGTACTGTAAATCACTTGCGGATCTACGTGGAAAAAAAACGCTGCCGATCTGCAGGAAATGTGCAATGTGTGCACATACCCTTATAGTAATTGGCTGCTCTATTGAATCAAAAAGTTTTTAAGACTAAAAGAAGTCAAGTAACTACACATGACTTATTCTTAATAATGTAAAAGGAATCATAATAGACATTCATGGCACATCTAGAGTGTAATGTAAAGTATAAGAAGATTGTATGTTCTCCGGATTCTGTCCACACTTCAAAAGACGTACTGATAGGGAATCTAGATTGTGAGCCCCGATGAGGACAGTGTTAATAATGTCAGTAAAGCGCTGTGGAAATAAATAAAAATGCTACCTGGTTACAGCATTGCGGTCTTGGCAAAAAATTTTAAACTGACACAAATTTTGGGTTCCGCAAAGTTTGCTTTTTCAGAGTTTTCTATGATTACTGAAGTTTAGTTTAAGCATTTCATACGTTTTTAACTATTATTAATAAATACATTAAAGTTTTGCAAAGACTTAATGTTTATACTGTTGACCCTTATATCTCAAGAGCTCTTCAATTCACCCTTGCATGCTGATTATCAGCTACTGGGGCAAAGCTTGACCAATGACAACCTAGTTATGCCTAATCTGGATAGTGATGAGTAAGCACTAAAATACTCGGGTGCTCTGCCCGAGTAACGAGTATCATGGAAGTCAATAAAAAACTTGAACATTTCTCCACTCCCTCCACCCCGGTGATCTATAAACAGCACTGAACAATGGAGAGACCACTGAAAGCATCTCTGATTCCCAGGTCAGTGATTCTAATGACTGACTCTTGCCCTGGGTGCCTTGAAATGTGAAGATTCCCAAATGATTTTGGGTCGCAATGAAGTGCCTGTGGTCAGAAAGCTGGGTTTTCATCTTAGTACGTCATGTGTCTTCTAGTAAGACAGCAACCCCAAACATACTTCAAGAAGCACCCAGAAGTAGATGGAAACAAAACACTGGAGAGTTCAGAAGTGGTAATTCCAGCTCCAGCAGTGTAAAGTCTCCCAGCACTACCTCTTACATACAGATGCTCGAGAAAAACTGTGAATGGATACATTAATTCAGTTAATTTTTTTCATGCTTTAATGAATTTCTGAGTGCAGAACACTATAAGAAAGCATGAATCGGTCAATGAGTCCATGGAAAAAAAACAGCAGCAAGACTTAAAATTTATAAGGCAATACTCCCAAACTAGATGCCTGTCATGCACTATCCCTACTGCAACACCTCACCGTAGACAAATTGCAGATAAGAGCAGCAATATTGTAGAATATGGAAGTGATTTTAACTGTCCCCGAAAATATTTTTTTCTTGTACGTGGCAGTAATAGAGTCTGGAGAAACGCAAATAACACTGGCAGGTTTGATGAATTTCTGAGTACAGATATCCTTGAAAAATATTAATCGGTCATTGAGTCCATGGAATACAACAGCAGCAAGGCTTAGAATTTATAAGACAATAATCCCTCACTAGATGCTTGTCATATCACTACTAGAGATGAGCGAACCTTTTTTTTTTTAGATTCATTGTAAGTTTAGACATTCGCAGAACATGTTCTCCGAACGGCTCAACAAATTTACCCGAACACCATTAGATTAAATGGGAAGCCAAAAGAAACGTATACACAAAACCTTAAGGGGTGATAAAAAGCTTCCCAAATAGTTAAAATTAGTAGCAGACACCATGAAAAGTGGCATCAATTCACCAACAGTAGAAATTTGCAAATGGCACCACAGCAGTAAGCCATGGGCCATGCATGTGGTATCAGAGTCTAGCCCAGCATTTACAGCTTGGAATTGAAGTTTTGCTGAGCATCTAGTGGTTAAAGGAGTGGTGCAAGCCTTCTTAGATAGGAGACCTGATACCTCATGCAACACCTCTAACTTTTTTTGTTATTCCAGCAACACTCAGTTGGCACAAACATCAGTTTCATACAGTACTATTGGTAGAAATATGTAAGAAAAGTAATACAGGTAGTTGATTGAAAGTATATGCAGGCCTGCCTGTCTGGGAGCATTACTTATACAGGCAACCCACCGGATGGAGACTCATCTTGGAGTCTCCACATTTCAAAAAATTATTGTTAAACACCACTAAAGTGTCATGAATTTCCACAAAGTAGAAAAAATATAATAAGCCTCTGACACACATTCTACTACAGGCAACCCACCATATGGATATCGATCTTGGAGTCTCTACATTTTAAAAAATTGTTTGCAATGTCCGCAGCAGTAGCAACAGCAGGCATAGAAGACACCTCAAAGATGGCACAGACTGCAATAGTATGAGAACCATGCATGATGCTAAAAACTACACCATTTCCTAGTCTGCCCAGTGTGCGACTGGGATGCAAACATCATTGGACATCCATGACTTAATCATTTTGTTGAAAGTTAGGCAGTCTACTTTCAGGGGATAGACAGATGTGCCTATTTGTCAAGACACCACCAGCAGTGCTTAAGATACGTTTTGAGAGAGCGCTGTCTGCCGGGCATGACGAAACCTCCAAGGTGTCACAGGTGAACTCAGGCCACTCTTCCATTTTTGAATACCAAAATGCAAAAAGGTCCAACCCCACCCCTGATTGCATTGATATTGAGCTCCAGATAATCCTGCAACATGCAGTCTAGTCATTCACAAGGTGTCAGACTTGTACTTAGGCTAACCACAAACAGAAAGTGAATCACTATCCTCTTCATCTACTGAGTATTGCGTGTCCATGACCTCATCCTCCTCCATTTGGTCCTCAGCTCCTGCAACTTCACTAACAGTTTGTCTGGTACCATAAGCCCCCCTGTCATGGCACCCGCCTATGCGATGACAGTCTGGAAATTTGAGATATTGTTATTCCTTATGCATCTTCCTCTGCTTCTACATCTTACTCTGGGAACAACACCTCCTCACGCAGACTATTCAAAGTGTGCTCCAGCATGTAGATGTCCGGAATAGTGATGCTGATGACGTCATCGTCAGAGCTAGCCATCTTAGTAGACATTTCAAAACTTTGCAGAAGGGTACAGAGGTGATTTTCACCATGTCTGTACTGCGTTGGCCCAGGCTATGCAAAAAGACATACTGCACCAGGGATCATAACTGCTGCCACAGTCACTGAAGCATGTGCAGAATGGAATTTGGAACATCACAAATCAAACGATTAACTATTAGGGAGAAAGATCTCTGAAGCTATGCAAGTCGATGACCTGCAGGGTGCGATTGGTGAAAGTGAGCACACAGCGACCGTGATTTCTACAGTAGCACATCCAGGCTGGGATAGTGATGTAGAAATTGCTGTACCACCAGGTTGAGAACATGAGCCATGCAAGGCACATGTGTGATGTTGCCCTGGCATAGGGTCACTACCAGATTTGCACTTTTATCACACACTGCCTTCCCTGGCTCCAGGTTCAGTGGAGACAGCCATTGCTCTAACTCAGCCTAGATAGCTGTCCACAACTCTTGAGCTGTGTGACTGTGATCTCCAAGGCATATTAATTTGAACACTGCCTGATTGCGGTGAGCCATGGCTGTGCAATATGGAGGTGAGGGTGATGGAAAGCACTGTTGGAAAGCATGTCTGATTAAGAGAGAGGTTGACAGAACAGGTGGAGGTCCTACAGGAGATGGAGGAGCCAGAAGCAGTGGAGGAACTGTTAGATTCTGAGGTTTGTCCCGCAAGCCTTGGGGATTCAAAGACTTGTGGAGCAGCCCCTTGACCACCTACCAACACAGCCACCAAAGTTACCCAGTGCCCAGTCAGTGAAATGTAACGCCCTTGCCCATGTTTCCTTGACCAGGTGTCAGTGGTGAAATGCATCCTGGCAGGCATAGATTTTTTTTCAAGAAACCATCTGTATACCCCAGACGGAAATGCAGGATTTCTATGGCCAACAGATTGGAGATGGTGGAGTTCAAGCTCTTAACTTTGGCATACCGTGAGGAAAAAAAGTATTTAGTCAGCCACCAATTGTGCAAGTTCTCCAACTTAAAAAGATGACAGAGACCTGTAATTGACATCATATGTAGACCACAACTGTGAGAGTCAAAATGAGAAAACATCCAAAAACTCGCCTTGTCTGATTTGGCAAGATTTATTTAGCAAAATATGGTGGAAAATAAGTATTTGGTCACCTAAAAGCATGCAAGATTTCTGGCTCTCACAGACCTGTAACTTCTCCTTTAAGAGATGCCTCTGTCCTCCACTCATTACCTGTAGTAATAGCACCTGTTTGAACTTGTTATCAGTATAAAAGTCACCTGTCCACAACCTCAGTCACACAGTCACGCTCCAAACTCCACTATGGTGAATACCAAAGAGCTGTCGAAGGACACCAGAAACAAAATTGTAGCCCTGCACCAGGCTGAGAAGACTGAATCTGCCCTAGGCAAGCAGCTTGGTGTGATGCATTCAACTGTGGGAGCAATAATAAGAAAATGGAAGACATACAAGACCACTGATAATCTCCCTTGATCTGGGGTTCCACGCAAGATCTCACCCCGTGGGGTCAAAATTATCACAAGATCAGTGCGCAAATATCCCAGGACCACACAGGGGGGCCTAGTGAATGACTTGCATAGAGCTGGGACCACTGTAACAAAGGCTACCATCAGTAACACACTACACCGCCAGGGCATCAGATTCTGCAGTGCCAGACTTGTCCCCCTGCTTAAGCCAGTAAATGTCTGGGCCCATCTGAAGTTTGTTAGAGAGCATTTGGATTATCCTGAAGAATATTGGGAGAATGCATATGGTCTGATAAAACCAAAGTAAAACTGTTTGGTAGAAACAAAACTCGTGTTTGCTGAATTGCATCCAAAGAACACCATACATACTGTGAAGAATGGGGGTGGCAACATCATGCTTTGGGGCTGTTTCTCTGCAAAGGGACCAGGACGACTGATCTGTGTACATGAAAGAATGAATGGGGCCTTGTATTGTGAGAGTTTGAGTGAAAAACTCCTTCCATCAGCAAGGGCATTGAAGATAAAACATGGATGGGTCTTTCAGCATGATAATGATCCCAAGCCGACCTCCAGGGCAACGAAGGAGTGGCTTCATAAGAAGAATATAAAGGTCCTGGAGTGGCCTAGCCAGTCTCCAGATCTCAACCCCATGGAAAACCTTTGGAAGGAGTTGAAAGTTCATGTTGCCCTGCAAAAGGCCCAAAACATCACTGTTCTAGAGGAGATCTGCATGGAGAAATGGGCCAACATAACACCAACAGTGTGTGCCAACCCTGTGAAGACTTACAGAAAATGTATGAACACTGTCATTGCCAAAAAAGGGTAGATAACAAAATATTGAGATTAACTTTTTTTAATGACCAAATACTTAGTTCCACCATAATTTCCAAATTAAATTTTGCCAAATCAGACAACGTGATTTTCTGGATTTGTTTTCTCATTTTGACTCTCATAGTTGTGGTCTATCTATGACGTCAATTACAGGCCTCTCTGATCTTTTTAAGTGGGAGAATTGCACAATTGGTGGCTGACTAAATACTTTTTTTCCCCACTGTATGGGATATTGCCACATTCAGTAGAAATTGTGAGACAAATTTTGGTGCCATTTTTACCCACTTCATGTGTGAATATGTTGTAAAATTTGGGGCTGCACTCCTAGATGAATTCATAGAGAGGTGTAGGTTGTAAAATGGTGTCACTTATGGGGTTCTGCTGTTCTGGCACCTCATGGGTCATAGTACCTGCAAACAATGAATGTAAAATCTGGCGCTCCTTGCCTTCTGAGATTTGCACTGTGCCTGAAAATTATTTACCAATTACATGTAGGGTATTGGTGCACTCAGGAAAAAATGGACCTCAGTTTATAGTGAAAAAAAAAATCCTATTAACCCTTAGAAACATTAAAAACTTGGGGCTAAGACAACATTTTTGTGAGGAGAATGTGATTTTATTATTTTCACGGCTCAACGCTATAAACTTCTGTGAAGCACCTAGGGATTCAAGGTGCTTACTACGCATCTAAAAACATTCAATGAGTGTTTTTTTTTCCAAAATTGGGTCACTTGTGGGGGTTTCCACTGTTTAGGCACATCAAGGGCTCTCCAAATGGGACAATATGGCCACTAATGATTCCAGGAAATTTTACATTCAAAAGTCAAATCACACTTCTTCCCTCCTGGCATAAACAGGAGAAATTGCACACCAAACTGTATGGTGCAATTTCTCCTGTTACCCTTATGAAAATGCAATATTTTGTGCTGAAAACATATCTGTGGGGAAAATTAGATTTTTTTTAATTTTTACGGCTCAACGTTATAAACTTCTGTGAAGAACCTGAGGGTTCAATGTGCTCAACACCCATCTAGATCAGTTCCCTGAGGGGTCTAGTTTCGAAACTAATGTCATTTGTGGGGGATTTTCACTGTTTAGGCACAACAGAGCTCAGAGGCTCTCCAAACGTGACATGGCATAGCTGCGCCTTGCACCCAAAACAGTGGTTTTCTGCCTCATATGGGTTATCAGCATGCTCAGGAGAAATTTTAGGGTCCATTTTTTTCCTGTTACCTTTGTCCAAATAAAAAAAACGGACGTGAAATCAATTTTTTGTGAAAAAAAAGTTAAATGTTAATTTTTTTTTCAAAAAATTCATATGAAGCACCTGAAGGGCTAATAAACTTTTTGAAAATGGTTTTGAGCATCTTGAGGGGTGACGTTTTTAGAATGGTGTCACTTTTGGGTATCTTCTTTCATATAGACTTCTCAAAGTGACTTCAATTGTGATGTGGTCCCTAAAAAAATGATTTTGTAAATTTTGGTGGAAAAATGAAAAATCGCTGGTCAACTTTTAACCATTATAGCTTTCTAACAAAAATACATTTTGGTTCCAAAATTGTACAGATGTAAAGTAGACATGTGTGAAACTATATTTATTAACTTTTTTGTTTGACATATTTCTGTGATTTAAGGGCATGAAAGTTAAAAGTTTGAAATTGCAAAATCTTCCAAATTTTTCTCAAATTTTCATTTTTTTCACAAATAAACACTAGTCACACCAAAGAATGATGAATTTTTACCAATATCATGAACTACAATATGTCACTTGAAAAAGATCTCAGAATCACCGGGATCCCTTGAAGCGTTTCAGAGTTATAACCTCATAAAATAACAGTGGTCAGAATTGGAAAAATTGGCCATGTCATTAATGTCCAAACCGCCCTCGGGATAAAGGGATTAATGAGGCTTTGTATAAGTAGTTAATTTCAAATGATTACCATCTACATTAAGGTATCCTATATATATTCTACCACAATAACACATCATTTAAGTATAAAGTAGCATCAACAAAAGTTAAAGAGTTTGCTCTACTTATCAAAACTATAATTAGTATGAGGATATAATTAAGCATGAAGCTGATGCTACATGTATAATTTTTTTACTTTCAGCATTTTCTACATTTTTGACAGTTTTGTTGTTCATGTTTGTCTTTAATGATAATAGATGCCTGAAGGTGCAATTATGAGAAGACATAAGGTACTTTATAATGGTAATTACAGTTTTGAAGATAAGTATTTGATACACTGCCGGTGCTACATATTTTATAAGTGCTATGATATTTTGCAGGTTTTCCCACCTACAAAGAATGCAGACCTCTGTAATTTTTATCATATGTACACTTCAACTGTGAGACAGAATCTAAAAACAGAAAATTACATTATATGATTTTTAAATAATTAAATTGCCTTGTATTGCATGAAATAAGTATTTGCTCTTCTAACAACCAGCAAGAATTCCGGCTTTCACAGTTCTAGAAGTTTTTCTTTAAGAAACCCTCCTACTCTGCACTTATTACCTATATTAATTGCTTCGGTTTCAACTTGTTACCTGTATAAAAGAAACCTGTACATGCACTCAATCAATCACAGTCCAGCCTCTCCATCATGGCCAAGACTAAACATCTGCCTAAGGACACCAAGAGCAAAATTGTAGACTTGCACAAGGCTGCACAGGGCTACAGTAATATAGGAAAGCCGATTGGTCAGAAGGCAACAACTGCTCGCACAAGTATTAAAAAATGTTAGAAACAGAAGATGACTGTCAACCTTCCTCAGTCTCGCTCGTGGGGTAAGGATCATTCTGAGAAAGGTCAGGAATCAGCCCAGAACTACATGGGAGGACCTGGTCAATGACTTGAAGAGAGCTGGGACCACATTCTTGAACATAACGGTGCCACACAAAAGGTTGATACATAAAATGAGAATATTGGGGATAGGGGAAAATATGTGCAAGTGGGTTGAGAGTTGGCTCAGGGATAGGAAACAAAGGGTGGTTATTAATGGAGCACACTCGGACTGGGTCACAGTTAGTAGTGGGGTACCACAGGGGTCAGTATTGGGCCCTCTTCTTTTTAACATATTTATTAATGACCTTGTAGGGGGCATTTAGAGTAGAATTTCAATATTTGCAGATGACACTAAACTCTGCAGGGTAATCAATACAGGGGAGGACAATTTTATATTACAGGCTGATTTATGTAAACTAGAAGCTTGGGCTGATAAATGGCAAATGAGCTTTAATGGGGATAAATGTAAGGTCATGCACTTGGGTAGAAGTAATAAGATGTATAACTATGTACTTAATTCTAAAACTCTGGGCAAAACCATCAATGAAAAAGACCTGGGTGTATGGGTGGATGACAAACTAATATTCAGTGGCCAGTGTCAGGCAGCTGCTACAAAGGCAAATAAAATAATGAGATGCATTAAAAGAGGCATAGATGCTCATGAGGAGAACATAATTTTACCTCTATACAAGTCACTAGTGCGACCACACTTAGAATACTGTGCACAGTTCTGATCTCCGGTGTATAAGAAAGACATAGCTGAACTGGAGCGGGTGCAGAGAAGAGCAACCAAGGTCATTAGAGGACTGGGGGGTCTGCCATACCAAGATAGGTTATTACACTTGGGGCTATTTAGTTTGGAAAAAAGAAGATCAAGGGGTGATCTTATGTTAATGTATAAATATATGAGGGGACAGTACAAAGACCTTTCTGCTGGTCTTTTTAATCATAGACCGGTGACAGGGACAAGGGGGCATCCTCTACGTCTGGAGGAAAAAAGGTTTAAGCATAATAACAGACGCGAATTATTTACTGTAAGAGCAGTGAGACTATGGAACTCTCTGCCATATGATGTTGTAATGAGTGACTCATTGCTTCAATTTAAGAGGGGACTGGATACCTTTCTGGAAAAGTATAATATTACAGGGTATATATATTAGATTCCTTGATAAGGCGTTGATCCAGGGAACTAGTCTGATTGCCGTATGTGGGGTCGGGAAGGAATTTTTTTCCCCATGATGGAGCTTACTCTTACCACATGGTTTTTTTTTGCCTTCCCCTGGATCAACATGTTAGGGCATGTTAGGTTAGGCTATGGGTTGAACTAGATGGACTTAAAGTCTTCCTTCAACCTTAATAACTATGTAACTATGTAACTAATAACCATTAGTAACACAATACTCTGTCATGGATTAAAATCCTGCAGAACACACAAGGTCACCCTGGTGATGCCAGCACAAGTTCAGGCCAATTTGAAGTTCACTAATGACCATCTGGATGATTCAAAGGAGTCATGGGAGAAGGTCATGTGTTCAGATGAGACCAAAATAGATCTTTTTGGCATCGATTCCACTCGCCGCATTTGGAGGAAGAAGAATGAGTACAACCCCAAGAACATTGTGCCAACTGTGAAGCATGGTGGGGGAAACATCATACTTTGGAGGTGCTTTTCTGCAAAGTGGACAGGATGACTGCACCGTACTGAAGGGAGGGTGGATGGGGTCATGTATTGAAAGATTTTGGCCAACAATCTCCTTCCCTCAGTATTAGCATTGAAGATGGGTCGTGGCCGGGTCTTCCAGCATGACAATGATCCAAAACACACAGCCAGGGCAACTAAGAAGTGGCTTCATAAGAAACAATTCAAGGTCTTGGAGTGGTCTAGCCAGTCTCCAGAGCTGAACCCAATTTAAAATCTGTGGAGTGAGATGAAACTTAATGTTTCCAAGCAACAGCCCCGAAACCTGAAATATCTGGAGAAGATCTTTATGGAGGAATGGGTCAAAATTCCTGCTGCAGTGTGTACAAATTTAGTCAAGTGCTGCAGAAAACGTCTGACCTTTGTAATTGTAAACAAAGGTTTCTGTACCAAATAAAAAGTTCTGTTTTTCTATTGCATCAAATACTTACTTCATGCAATAAAACACAAATTAATTACCATATATACTCAAGTATAAGCCGAGATTTTCAGACCATTTTTTGGGGCTCAAAGTCCCCCTCTCGGCTTATACTCGAGTCATGCCCAGGGGTTGGCAGGGGAGGGGGAGCAGGGGCTGTCTACTATAGTGAGCGGTACCATGTGACCACTCAATAAAGGAAGAAGCTGCGGCACTGGGGAACCAGGGCTGCGCGAGATTCACCTCTCCTCGTTTGTGCAGCACTATATGGGGCAACTATCTTTATGGAGCATCTTATGGGGCCATAATGTGTGTGCAGCATTATATGGGTAAATATATCTATGGAGCATCTTATGGGGCCAAAATCAACATTTGTGCAGCATTATATTGGGCAAATGTGTCTATGAAGCATCTTATGGGGCCATTATTAACCTTTATGCAGGATTATATGGGGCATATTTTAATATGGAGCATCTTATGGGGCCCATCATGAACTGTATGGAGCATTATATGGGGCTCCTGATTCAATATGGATATTCAAAAACACTTAACCTAATGATGTCTCAATTAATTTTACTTTTATTGGTATCTATTTTTACTTTTGAAATTTACCTGTAGCTGCTGCATTTCCCACCCTAGGCTTATACTCGAGTTATTAAGTTTTCCCAGTTTTTTGTGGCAAAATTAGGGGGGTCGGCTTATACTCGGGTCAGCTTATACTCAAGTATATGCGGTATGTAAAAATCATGCAATGTAATTTCTAGGATTTTTTTAAGATTCTGTCTCTCACAAAGGAAGTGTACATACAAAAAATTACAGGCCTCACCATTCTTTGCTGGTGGGAAAACTTGCAAAATCTGCTGTGTATAACATACTTATTTTCCTCACTGTATACTACCATTCTTATTAAACAAAAAAAAACTTAGCCAAAAGTTTCAGAATTAAATTTAATCTTAAAAAATAGTAAATTGCGTGTAGGAAAAAGTTTAGAAAAATAGCAATCTAAATATTTAAATCTAAAGAGAAAATATTAATAGTTTACCCATTCTGATGATTTTTAAGATCTTATTATAATGATCTGGAAGATGCTATCTAGGACTGCTACCATCCTCTAGATCCAGGTGTAAGTTGCAGCAACAATTTTACTCATTTCCACAACATATTTTTTGTATGTTCAATAAATTTGTAAGAACAGCTTACCTTAATCTCTCCCTATGAATTATAAAGTGCTGCAGAATATGTTGGCGCTATAGAAATGAAAATTATTATTATTATTGTTATTATATCTCATTTCTGTAATGTCCTCCATGGGTTAAGTTCACTACCAATCTTCACGCATGTCAAATTGTATGTAGTATACACATAAAGGGAAACTCATCATTTATATTATGCCACAAAATAACATCATTCAGAAATACAGGTTGTGCAGCACTGTGAGCAGCTTCTTACCTCAGAAAATCTGATAACTCTAGTAGGCCAGAAAGGCATAGTGGAAAAGCAGTGTAAGTAGCCTCTTTGTACCAGCACACCTTGCATCTCCAATATTAGGTCAGAAAGACACAGGGAAAGAAGTGTTGGTGACTTCTTAGCTCTGCATTCCTGGTATTTCTAATATTAAATAGAAAAGACAAGTGTGGGAAGCAATGTGAATATTCTTTTCTTAGGTCAGCACCCCCCCGGTATCTCCAGATCCGCAACATTTTAAAAAAGCACAATTCTATGGATCAAGTTAGCATAATCTGCTATTCTTAAGGTACCGTCACATTAAGCGACGCTGCAGCGATATCGACAACGATGCCGATCGCTGCAGCGTCGCTGTGTGGTCGCTGGAGAGCTGTCACACAGACAGCTCTCCAGCGACCAACGATGCCGAAGTCCCCGGGTAACCAGGGTAAACATCGGGTTACTAAGCACAGAGCCACGCTTAGTAACCCGATGTTTACCCTGGTTACCAGTGTAAATGTAAAAAAAACCAAACACTACATACTTACATTGCCGTGTCTGTCGCGTCCCTCGCCTTCAGCTTCCCTGCACTGTGTAAGCGCTGGCCCTAAAGCACAGCGGTGACATCACCGCTGTGCTTTGCTTTACGGCCGGCACTGACACATTCAGTGCAGGAAGCTCTGAGCAGCAGCGCGGACGCCGGGGGACGTGACAGACATCAGAAGGTGAGTATGTAGTGTTTTTTTTTTTTTACTTTTACAATGGTAACCAGGGTAAATATCGGGTTACTAAGCGCGGCCCTGCGCTTAGTAACCCGATATTTACCCTGGTTACCATTGTAAAACATTGCTGGCATCGTTGCTTTTGCTGTCAAACACGACGATACACGCCGATCTGACGACCAAACAAAGTTCTGGACTTTCAGCAACGACCAGCGATATCACAGCGGGATCCAGATCGCTGCTGCGTGTCAAACACAACGATATCGCTATCCAGGATGCTGCAACTTCACGGATCGTTGTCGTTCTCGTTGCAAAGTCGTTTAGTGTGAAGGTACCTTTAATTCTGAATGTTTTTCGGATAAGACCTTGTTGCACTATTTTTTCACCAGCTTATCTACTACCATCACCCCTGGCATCTCCAGTATTAGGTCACAGACAAGGAGAAAGAGGAATTAGTATCTTCTTACTTCAGCACTCCTGGTATCTCTAATATTAGATCACAAAGGCAAGGTGGACATCAAAGTTACTGGTCTCTTTTTAGCTCAGCACCCTTGGTATCTCCTGCATTAGATTAGAATGACATAGTGGACATCATTGTGAATGGTCTACAGCAATTTAAGCATCATCTTACCTCAGCACCCCTGATATCTCTAGTAATAGATAAAAAAGACAGGATGGACAGCAGTATGAGCTCTTTTTACCTCAGCACTAGGGTTGAGCGACCTTTACTTTTATAGGATCGGGTCGGGTTTCACGAAACCCGACTTTTTCAAAAGTCGGGTCGAGTGAAATCGGCCGATCCTACAAAAAAGTCGGGGTCGGCCGAAACTCGAAACCCAATGCAGTGCATTGGGTTTCCAATGGTTCCCAGGGTCTGAAGGAGCGGAAACTCTCCTTCAGGCCCTGGGATCCATATTTAAGTGTAAAATAAAGAATTAAAATAAAAAATATCGCTATACTTACCCTCTGATGGGCCCTGGTACTAACCGGGAACCTTCCTTCCTTAGAATCAGCCTTCCAGGACCTTGCGGTGACGTTGCGGTGACGTCGCGGCTTGTGATTGGTCGCGCGGCCGCCCATATGACCGCTCGCGCGACCAATCACAAGCCGCGACGTCACCGTGACGTCACCGAAGGTCCTGGAAGGGCTGATTCTTAGGAAGGAAGGCTGCCAGAAAGAAGCAGGGCATGTCCGAGGGTGAGTATATACCTAATAGGAATATACTCACCCTCGGCTTCGTTCCGGCAGCCTTCCTTCCTAAGAATCAGCCCTTCCAGGACCTTCAGTGACGTCACGGTGACGTCGCGGCTTGTGATTGGTTGCGTGAGCGGTCACATGGGCGGCCGCGCGACCAATCACAAGCCGCGACGTCACCGCGACATCACCGCAAGGTCCTGGATGGCTGATTCTAAGGAAGGAAGGTTCCCGCTTAGTACCAGGGCGCATCAGATGGTAAGTATAGCGATATTTTTTATTTTAATTCTTTATTTTACACTTAAATCTGAATTCCGATACCGATTCCCGATATCTTAAACATGTCGGGAATCGGTATCGGAATTCCGATTCCAGATTCAGAAGATCGCCGACTTCATGGCCGACCCCACACAGGGGTCGGGTCGGGTTTCATGAAACCCGACTTTGCCAAAAGTCGGTGACTTCTGAAAATTGCCGACCCGTTTCGCTCAACCCTACTCAGCACTCCTGGTATCTCCAGTATTGGATAATGAAGGAACTGGGATGGTAAAACCCGCAAATAGGGTCTTATCCAAATTACTTATTTGATATTGAAACAGGATATGCAAACCTAATGTAGTTGAGGCTTGCATGTTGCAAGGTTAATCAGATTGCTGCGAATCCATGGGTCACCGACCGTACTGCAAAGTTAGGAGAAAGATGATTGTGGAGTTAAGTCCGCATTGCTGAAGATTGAAGAGATCGAGTATCAGGAAATATTGACAATGTGGTTTTTATAAGATGTGTTTCGAAGTATATCTCACATCTTCTTCAGGAATCACCACATTATTATATTAGAAAGACAGGGTAAACAGCAGTCTGAGCAGTCTCTTGACAGGACAGACAGCAGTGTGAGCAGCCTTCTCTTACATTAGCACCCATGGTATCTGCAGTATTACACACATGGTTAAAATTATTGGTACCCCTCATTTAATAACAGAAAAACCCACAATAGTCACAGAAATAACTTGAATCTGACAAAAGTAGTAACAAATAAATAATCTATAAAAATTAACAAATGAAAGTTAGACATTGCTTTTCAACCATGCTTCCACATAATATTTTAAAAAATAAAACTCATGGAATAAGGCTAGACAGAAATGATTGTACCCTTAACTTAATATTTTGTTGCAGAACCTTTTGAGGTACTCACTGCAATCAAACGATTCCCGTAACTGTGAATGGGACTTCTGCACCTCTTGACAGGTATTTTGGCCCACTCCTCAAGAGCAAACTGCTCCAGTTGTCTCGTGTTTAAAGGTTGCCTTTTCCAGATGGCATGTTTCAGCTCTTTCCAGGGATGCTCAATAGGATTTAGGTCAGGGCTCATAGAAAGCCACTTCAGAATAGTTCATTGTTTTCCTCTTAGCCATTCTTGGGTGTTAGCTGTGTGTTTTGGGTCATTATCCAGTTGCAAGACCCATGACTAGGGTTGAGCGAAACGGGTCGGCCATTTTCAGAAGTCGCCGATTTTTGGCAAAGTCGGGTTTCATGAAACCCGACCCCTGTGTGGGGTCGGCCATGAGGTCAGCGATCTTCTGAATCTGGTATCAGAATTTCGATACCGAGTTCCGATATGTTTGCGATATCGGGAATCGGTATCGGAATCCATATTTAAGTGTAAAATAAAGAATCAAAATAAAAAATATTGATATACTCACCCTCGGACACGCCCTGGTACTAACCGGCAGCCTTCCTTCCTAAGAATGAGCGCGTGAATAACCTGCGGTGATGTCGCGGCTTGTGATTGGTCGCGTGAGCAGTCACATGGGCGGTCACACGACCAATCACAAGCCGCGACGTCATCTAAGGTCCTTCACGCGCTCATTCTTAGGAAGGAAGGCTGCCAGAAAGAAGCAGGGCACGTCCGAGGGTGAGTATATACCTAATAGGAATATACTCACCCTCGGACGCGCCCTGCTTCTTTCCGGCAGCCTTCCTTCCCAAGAATGAGCGCAAAATGTGACAAAATGAACATGTTAAATCAAGATGTGTCCACTAACTAGCATCACAGGTGTCTACAATCTTGGAATCAGTGAGTCGGCCTGTATATAGGGCTACAGATACTCACTGTGCTGTTTGGTGACATGGTGTGTATCACACTCAACATGGACCAGAGGAAGCGAAGGAAAGAGTTGTCTCAGGAGATTAGGAAGAAAATTATAGACAAACATGCTAAAGGTAAAAGTTATAAGACAATCACCAACCAGCTTGATGTTCGTGTGACTAAAGTTGCACATATTATTCAGGAATTTAAGATCAATGGGACTGTAGCCAACCTTCCTGGATGTGGCTGCAGGAGGAAAATTGATGACAAATCAAAGAGACGGATAATACGAATGGTAACAAAAGAGCCCCGATAAACTTCTAAACATATTAAAGATGAACTTCAAGCTCAAGGAACACGAGTGTCAGATCGCACCGTCCGTTGTTGTATGAGCCAAAGTGGACTTCATGGGAGATGACCAAGGAGGACACCATTGTTGAAAAACATCATAAAAAAGCCTGACTGGAATTTACCAAACTACATGTTGACAAGCCACAAAGCTTCTGGGAGAATGTCATATGGACAGATGATACAAAAATGGAACTTTTTGGCAAGGCACATCAGCTCTATGCTCACAGATGGAAAAATTAAGCATATCAAGAAAAGAAAACTGTCCCTACTGTGAAACATGGAAGAGGCTCTGTTATGTTTTGGGTCTGTTTGCTGCATCTGGCACAGAGTGTCTAGAATCTGTGCACGGTACAATGAAATATCAAGACTACCAAGGGATTGTAGAGAGAAATGTGTTTCCCAGTGTCAGAAAGCTTGGTCTCAGTCGCAGGTCATGGGTAGGGTTGAGCGACTTTTATTTTTATAGGACCTCCGGAGGCTTGGCTACTTACGTGGCAGTGGATTTGTGTGTGGGACTGCATACCAGGTAATATGAGGAGGATCTGACTTTATGCTCTTTACTTTTGTTCTGAGGTGGAAAGTCACACAGAAAAACTTAGATAATAGTTTAACGAGGGGTGTTGGGTTGATCTGGGTTAATTATAACCTTAGCACCGTTTTCAAATTTGTGGTTAATTCCCCGGTCTGTGTGTGTTCCTTCCTACAAGATTGCAATATATTATGTGGCAGATTCTTAATGTGCATGCCCCCATAAGTTATACAATTTCTGTTAAACAAGCTATATCATAATCCATTTTGCCCACCAGCCTCTGGTGTGTTGGTTGAGGCACCAATTTTATTATATTTGTTTCTGTGTTATATTTAAATAAATAAATTTTTATATTGTACTCAAATTGTATTTTATGGCACTTCTTGATCCTGCAAAAGGATTGTTATGCTATACTAGTTTGATGGAGTGCGGCCCATTCCCCTTCAGGGTTTAGGGTCGGGGGAGTATGATTACTGTAATTGTAGAAAGCTTGAGATTTCTTCATTCTTCACCAGTAATAAAATTCTATAAATATTTGTATAGGAAAAAAAAACCTATCAGTAACCAATCTACCTTACTTATTGTACAACATGTAACGTTATGTATCATTAAACATTGCTTTCTCATTATGCATATGTAAATTGCAAATCAAGGTGCATGGCTAATTTTTCAAACACTTGATAAAAAATAAGTGTGTGGCATACTCTGTGCATTCACACTTCCATAAGTGCTGGTAAAAGTTACAGTACTGTACAGCACAATAATCCACACATTAACATCTACTTGTTAATGATATGCCTTTTAACTACACATTTCTTCAGGCACTTTACACCATTTCTGTTTACCTCACTGTCTCCTTTCCTATTCACTTTGTTATTTTTCTTCTAACCCCAAGAGTCTCAACTTCTAAAACTGCTTTTATCTTTTGCTCCTTGTAAAATGCCCTTTAAAAAGCTGAACATAATAATGTCAAGTACATCTGATTGCCATCTTTCGTTATATTATTCTCTGGAAAGTCACATATATTAGTTAGACCATAGCTGCCCTTTCAGATAGCTTTCATAGCTAACTCTTTTCCCTTTACAACCCAGTGTACCCAGACCATTGATTCCTTCAGAAATAAGATCTCTGTGTAAACTAGAAAGAATCTTGGTAAATATCAAGCAATATAATAGTCAAAACTGTGAAATTGTGAGCCTCATTCATTCTTCTATTACGTATGCAGAGTTATTTTACGTCATAATTGTTTATATTTACATGTAATTATTTCTGCTCATAATTGCTTTACAATCTTTCATGTGGTTTTATTCATTGTGCAGATTCTAAGTTTTATGTTTTACCATATTCCTCTAGAAGTTCTACTAATATAACACATTTAAGCTGCTTCTAACCCTTTTATATTGTAGACATTCGTAGAGAGAACTAGGCTTATAAAGTAACATGACACTTTTTCATGTACAGAGTTAGCTGTAATATGCCAATTAACACAACGTTTCTCAGCTATTGACGTTATGCTTGTGTTCTTGTATTCTAAGCTCCTTTTTCTAAAGATAACTTTTGTTTAATTTTCTCTTGTGGACAGGAATGAATGTGCATTCATCCATAGCTGCTATCGGTGGCAGGTTTTACTGCAGGGTATTTTTCAAATCATGTAGGTGCACGCTACGCTCATTCCTTGCTATTTACAGATGGGTGAATTTGTGAAAGCAAGGGAACACATTTTCTTGTTGAGGCTTATGGTGCATATAAACACTTGTAATATGTGCTCCCTTATTTAATGAAGTAATTCTGAATCATTCCAAATACTCGATAATTATACAGATGCAGCAGTGTTTAGTGTAGTGAATGGTGTGTGTAATAGCAGATCACAGCTTGTAATTAAATCCTATATTAAGGTCTATTAACTGGTAAATTAACGTGTTATAACATACCAGTGACGCTCTACTTTATCATCTTATATTGGGCACCATGACCAGCAGTGTTACCTAGCCAACCATAACGTTTGATGAAATAATGGTGTGACTCTAATCATATGTCAAGTGCCTCTAAGAAATACATGATAATCAGGCAGTAGTTTTGGATCAGGGTGTAGAAATGTGGGTCAAAATAACACTAAATGCTACTCAAGATTGGACAGGCCCAGCTGATAATCGAGAAATCCTTTGGTGGGCCGCTAAGCCAAGTGGTGAGCATCCCAGCTCAGAAGCTCCTTCAGTACTGCTTTCACTGGCAGTCAGTGCAGGCAGGAGTATGTCACTGCAATGCATCAATAAACTTTATTCCAGTGTCAGTCAATGAGAAATGGTAAGCAGGTAGAACATGTAAAAGAATAAAGCAGCGAAATCGATATCTAATAGGAACCAAAGGAGCGGAGGTAAAGAGGAATGGGGAAAGGGAATATGCTGAGCAGCACTTTGGTGTGGTTTATTGGCTGGTTTATAGGGAAAAACTAGCATGATATTATTAATAAAATATAATGATCACAAATATTCACTGCATCTGTTCATTCTGACTGCCCTGCTTTCCAGTGGTATATAGGAGTAGCTTGTATCCCTCTGTGGACTCTCTGTATCCTGCCCACTTATACTACACTAATAAGGTGTGGACAGTCTGTGCAGGAGCTGCCTGTCTGTCAGGAGGCTGGTCCTAAGCACCAAAGTATAGAATTGATGCTGGGTCATACTGAAGTGGGGGGATTCTTATTTGTGGGAATATAGTGTATGTATATAGTTACACTATGGGTGTGTGTATAAATGTATATTATACATTTAATGTTTTGCATAAGGGGTAGGGTGTATCTGTGAGATTTGAATGTGTATGTATGGTATATCCGCTTAGTGACAGACCCAATTTGGTACTTAATGACCAAGCCAATTTGTACAATTCTGACCACTGTCAGGTGTGTCAAGTGTGAGGTGGTCCCTAAAGAAATGGTTTTGCAAATTTTGTTGTAAAAATGAGAAATCACTGGTCAATTTTTAACCCTTATAACTACCTAACAAAAAAAATTATGTTTCCAAAATTGTGGTAATGTAAAGCAGACATGTGGGTAATGTTATTTATTATCTACTTTGTATGATATGACTCTCTAACTGACTCTCTTAAGGGCATAAAAACTAAAAGTTTAAAAATTTCAAAATTTTCGCCAAATTTCCATTTTTTTCACAAATAAACGCAAGTCAAATTGAAGAAATTTTATGACTATCATAAAGTACAATATGTCACGAGAAAACAATCTCTGAATCACCAGGATCCGTTGAAGCATTTCAGAGTTATGACCTCATAAAGTGACAGTGGTCAGAATTGAAAAAATGGCCTGGTCAGGAAGTTGAAAACAGGCTTTGGGGTGAAGAGGTTAAAACCAAGTTTATGTTTAAGAGAAGAAAAATATTGGTCAACATGCAGCAATCAAAGTGTTTTTTGTGCGTTTACTCCACCATAATGTCACAGAAAGAGCACAAATGTGTATGGATGACAATCAAATCAATCCAGAAAAATGTTTCAATTCTTTTTCTCACTTTTAGAGATGACATAAATGTTCACAGACCACAAAACACTGTATGGTTGAGAAATGTAAGTCTAAAAGTTTTTAACGCTTTTGTTCACGTTTAAGGATTATTATTTTTTTTTATTATTATTATACATTTTTATAGCGCCATTTATTCCATGGCGCTTTACATGTGAATACGGGGCAAATATAGACAAATACATTGAACATGAGCAAAAAACAAGGCACGCGGGTACATAAGGAGGGAGGACCCTGCCCGCGAGGGCTCACAGTCTGCAGGATCACAGAATTGTCCACAGACCACGTAATGCCACAAATAAAATGACTATGGCATTACAGTGACTCACATGCAATCCTCGCATGATTATTGGCTGCACACTGGGCACCAAAGAAGCAGGGCAGGTAATCGAGTTTTACATTGAGTACCGACCATTACTCCCCAAGTAACGAGTACATCCGAGCAACGTGATACTCGAGTGATAAATGAGTATCACTGAGTGCGTTCGCAAACTATGTATAATCATCATATATATAGTATTTTGTCTAATGTGCCCTTAAGGCAATCTATACAGCACAGACCCAAAGTTTGGACACACCTTCTCATTTAAAGATTTTTCTGTATTTTTATGACTATGAAAATTGTACAGTCACACTGAAGGCATCAAAACTATGAATTAACACATGTGGAATTATATACTTAACAAAAAAGTGTGAAAAACTGAAAATATGTCTTATATTCTAGGTTCTTCAAAGTAGCCACCTTTTGCTTTGATGACTGCTTTGGCACACTCTTGGCATTCTTTTGAAGAGCTTCAATAGGTAGTCACCGGAAATGGTCTTCCAACAATCTTGAACGAGTTCCCAGAGATGTTTAGCACTTGTTTGCCCTTTTGCCTTCACTCTGCAGTCCAGCTCACCCCAAACCATCTCGATTGGGTTCAGGTCTGGTGACTGCGGAGGCCAGGTCATCTGGCGTAGCACCCCATCACTCTCCTTCTTCGTCAAATAGCCCTTACACAGCCTGGAGGTGTGTTTGGGGTCATTGCCCTGTTGAAAAATAAATGATGGGCCAACTAAAAGCAAACCGGATGGAATAGCATGCCGCTGCAAGATGCTGTAGTAAACACGCTGGTTCAGTATGCCTTCGATTTTGAATAAATCCCCAACAGTGTCACCAGCAAAGCACCCCCACACCATCACACCTCCTCCTCCATGCTTCACGGTGGGAACCAGGCATGTAGAGTCCATCCGTTCACCTTTTCTGCTTCGCACAAAGACGCAGTGGTTGGAATCAAAGATCTCAAATTTGGACTCATCAGACCAAAGCACAGATTTCCACTGGTCTAATGTCCATTCCTTGTGTTCTTTAGCCCAAACAAGTCTCTTCTGCTTGTTGCCTGTCCTTAGCAGTGGTTTCCTAGCAGCTATTTTACCATGAAGGCCTGTTGCACAAAGTCTCCTCTTAACAGTTGTTGTAGAGATGTGTCTGCTGCTAGAACTCTGGAATTGACCTGGTCTCTAATCTGAGCTGCTGTTAGCCTGCGATTTCTGAGGCTGGTGACTCGGATAAACTTATCTCCTCAGAAGCAGAGGTGACTCTTAGTCTTCCTTTCCTGGTGCAGTCCTCATGTGAGCCAGTTTGTTTGTAGCGCTTGATGGTTTTTGCAACTGCACTTGGGGACACTTTCAAAGTTTTCCCAATTTTTCAGACTGACTGACCGACCTTCATTTCTTAAAGTAATGATGGCCACTTGTTTTTCTTTACTTAGCTGCTTTTTACTTGCCATAATACAAATTCTAACAGTCTATTTAGTAGGACTATCAGCTCTGTATCCACCAGACTTCTGCTCAACACAACTGATGGTCCCAACCCCATTTATAAGGCAAGAAATCCCACTTATGAAACCTGACAGGGGACACCTGTGAAGTGAAAACCATTTCCTGTGACTACCTCTTGGAGCTCATCAAGAGAATGCCAAGAGTTTGCAAATCAGTCATCAAAGCAAAAGGTGGCTACTTTGTAGAACCTAGAATACAAGACATATTTTCAGTTGTTACACACTTTTTTGTTAAGCATATAATTCCACATGTGTTAATTCATAGTTTTGATGCCTTCAGTGTGAGTGTACAATTTTCATAGTCATGAAAATACAGAAAAATCTTTAAATGAGAAGGTGTGTCCAAACTTTTGGTCTGTACTGTATGTATGTATATATATATACATATATATATACATATATATATATATATATATATATATATGTATATGAGTGTATAGTATATATATATATATATATATATATATATATATATATATATATATATATATATATATATATATATATATATACACTCACTGGCCACTTTATTAGGTACACCTGTCCAACTTCTTGTTAACACTTAATTTCTAATCAGCCAATCACATGGCGGCAACTCAGTGCATTTAGGCATGTAGACATGGTCAAGACAATCTCCTGCAGTTCAAACCGAGCACCAGTATGGGGAAGAAAGGTGATTTGAGTGCCTTTGAACGTGGCATGGTTGTTGGTGCCAGAAGGGCTGGTCTGAGTATTTCAGAAACTGCTGATCTACTGGGATTTTCACGCACAACCATCTCTAGGGTTTACAGAGAATGGTCCGAAAAAGAAAAAAAATCCAGTGAGCGGCAGTTCTGTGGGCGGAAATGCCTTGTTGATGCCAGAGGTCAGAGGAGAATGGGCAGACTGGTTCGAGCTGATAGAAAGGCAACAGTGACTCAAATCGCCACCCGTTACAACCAAGGTAGGCCTAAGAGCATCTCTGAACGCACAGTGCGTCGAACTTTGAGGCAGATGGGCTACAGCAGCAGAAGACCACACCGGGTACCACTCCTTTCAGCTAAGAACAGGAAACTGAGGCTACAATTTGTACAAGCTCATCGAAATTGGACAGTAGAAGATTGGAAAAACGTTGCTTGGTCTGATGAGTCTCGATTTCTGCTGCGACATTCGGATGGTAGGGTCAGAATTTGGCGTAAACAACATGAAAGCATGGATCCATCCTGCCTTGTATGGAGCATCTTTGGGATGTGCAGCCGACAAATCTGCGGCAACTGTGTGATGCCATCATGTCAATATGGACCAAAATCTCTGAGGAATGCTTCCAGCACCTTGTTGAATCTATGCCACGAAGAATTGAGGCAGTTCTGAAGGCAAAAGGGGGTCCAACCCGTTACTAGCATGGTGTACCTAATAAAGTGGCCGGTGAGTGTATATATATATATATATATATATATATATATAAATATATATATATATATGTGTGTACGTATCGGCAACCAATCACTAAGCATCTTTCAAGAAGCTGAGCTGTGATTGGTTGCTATGAGCAAAAGTTTTCCTTGTAGATAGTTGTGGTAACTGAGGCCTATTATTCTTATCATTTCTATGGTGTTATCGTCCTTCTGTAAAGCTGGAAATAACAATTTATTACCGTGCTGACACATACCACCATCTGACACAGACTGCTGGGGGAACTCAGTAACACACAAGATAGGATTAGATACACTGCTCAGCAGAGAGTGTCACACAGGATAGGATTAGATACACGGCTCAGCAGACTGTATCACACAGGATAGGATTAGATACATGGCTCAGCAGACAGTAACACATAGGATAGGACTAGACACATGGTTCAGCAGACTGTATCGCACAGGATAGGATTAGATACACAGCTCAGCAGACAATATCACACAGGATAGAATTAGATACATAGCTCAGCAGACAGTATAACACAGGATAGGATTAGATACACGGCTCAGCAAACTGAATCACTCATGATAGGATTAGATACACGGCTCAGCAGACTGTATCACACAGGATAGGAATAGATACACAGCTCAGCAGACAGTATCACACAGGATAGGATTAGAGGCACAGCTCAGCAGACAGTGTCACACAGGATAGAATCAGATACACGGCTCAGCACACAGTATCACACAGGATAGGATTACAGGCACAGCTCAGCAGACTGTCACATATGATAGGATTAGATACACAGCTCAGCAGACAGTATCACACAGGACAGGATCAAGTACACAGCTCAGCACACAGTATCACACAGGATAGGATTAGATACTGTGGTGCAGTGCCTCATTTTACAACCAGGGTGCTCTGTATGTGCTCCTCGGGATACGCATGGAGGCGTATCTGTAAATGGTGATAATGAAACTATGTCCGGCATGATTGTAAATGACCGGTATGTGTCGCATAGGGAGTCTGCGCTGTAAGCCTGAAGTAATGTTGTTGTTCTGGGACCTGTAGTCCCACAAGTGTTTGTATAGTTGTAAAGGGAGGCTTGCAGGGTTGGTCGGAGAGTTGTGCGGGTCTGGCCAACCACACACACCTCCCATCCAGGGGAGGAGTTACAGGTACATAATGTGACCATGGTGTGGTCACATGGTTCAGAGTGTTTAGACCTGAATGGTCAAAGTGTGAGGTCCTGTGAATGGCCTGTGTGTTGGAATGTCCTGGAGTGGACTGGATTCCTGGAAGCACATGGTGAGGTGATGGACTAATAGCCTGTGGTTTGGAATGTCCAGGAGTGGACTGGATTCCTGGATGCACCTGGTGAAGCTATGGACTGCAGACCTGTGTGTTGGGCCTGGGACTGGACTTCCTGAAAAGCGCACAGAGAGGCCGTATCTGCAGAGCCTGTGATGGCTACTGTGTTGGGGAAGCTACAGTTCCGCCTGCAGGTCTGGACTATCTGAAGTGCTCTGGTCACAAGGACGGTGACCCCAGTTTGGCAGCTTCCCTGGGAACCAAGAATGACAGGAATCAGTGTGTGGAGCCGGAGCTCCTGTAAGGTAACTCCAGATAAAGGGGGTTATGGGCAGAGATGTATCTGCCATTGGAACAGACTGTCGGTTGTTAATGTGTTCCATTAATCTAAATAATGAACTGTTCGTGGTGTGGTTTATGATGTTTAATAAACCGGATAGACTGTTTTTATGAGAAAACGTGCCTGAGTGCTTTAATCCCATTGTCAAGCAATTGTCCCCAACCCACTCAGGTAGTGCTATCTCACAATACACATCTCAGGAGACAGTATCACACAGGATAGGTTTAGGTACACAGCTCAGCAGACAGTATCACACAGGACAGAATTAGATACACAGCTCAGCAGATGGTTTCACACAGGATAGGATTAGATACACAGCTCAGCAACAGGATGTGCCAAAGGACAGGACCTTTCTCATTCCAAGAATTACTCTCATTCCATCTGATTTGCCTTTTGATTTTAAATGCCTCCAGTTCGACTGGCATTTGCAATATCCATTAACACGGCTCAGGGACAGTCCTTGAAAGTAGTAGGGATCGATTTGCAATCTCCATGCTTTTCTCATGGTCAACTTTATGTGGCCTGTTCAAGGGTTGGAACTGCCAAAAATCTGTTTATCTTTGCACCAGAAGGAAAAATAAAAAATGCTGTTCATCCAAAAGGCTCTTGAATGAGTTGAAAATAAAATACTATCAATACTTAGGTAATCGTTTAGTTAATTTGTGTTGCAAATCTGTAGTGTTGAATATATAATGTGAAATGTTTTTATGTGCAATATAATCATTATAATTTGTGATAACCAACCACAGTTAGTTACTTTGCCTGGGCAGCGCCGGGCTCTTCAGCTAGTTACATTAACCTTAGGCTGCTCTTTTATCTCGATCCACGAATCCTCATGTCTGCTCATTGGTTTAACTTTCCATGCTACAAGGGGTGGTTTCTGGCCTGATATAATCCCATTCATTAATGGACTGTTTAATGAGGAACTGGAGGCAGTCCTACCGGGCTGGTACTAGTGAAAGAGGCCTCTCAACCTGTCAGGGTTGTCAGCTAGTGTCGTACCACGTCATTGACTGGGTGGGCCACATCCTCTCACTCCCCATGCTTTCCTGGGCCTATGTGGACAGTGGGCATCTGTGTAAAACTGTACCAAGTGGACAGGAGATGTAACTACTAACATTAAATGGATAATGGAAAAGGTGAAAGAATACAAGGAGTTATGTTTTTGCTTTACCGACTACAGCAAATTCTTCAACTACGATGAACATCATAAACTTTGGAATACTAAGAAGGATATGGGTGTGCCAAATAAACTGAACCTTTACATCAACCAAGAAGCAACAGTCCAAATGGGTCACAGCAACATGGCATGGTTTAAAGTAGAGGGAGGTGTCAGACAAGGCTGAATCCTGTCACTATTTGTAGCATCGGCATCCCTGCACACTTCCCATCCATCCCTCCCTTGGCAGTGACGCCAACTCACTTACCGCCCCTGCCTTTGTGCCACATGTCCTCCTCCTCCTGCTGCTTCCAGGGGTTTGCTCATGCCTGCCACATCCCTGGGCACTGGTCTTAGGGTGTGCATGTGTAAGGAGGTTGCTTTCCCTGCTCCTTGCCTGGAACCACATAGTCAGACAGCTGGGTTGTTGGGGGGAAGACGTTCTGCCCTGGACAGAGGGGACCAGGGGACTGCTGGGAAGAGAGAGGGGAGTGGTCAGAAAAGAGCGGGAGAGCAGAGAGAAGGCAGCGCGCCAGAGAGAGGGCAGCGCGCCAAAGAGAGGGCAGGCTGCAGCGCTTGTGCTCCCCTAAAAGTAGTGCTCCCCGTGAGGGCACTGAGGCTGAGGTACCCACCAGAGTGAAGGCTGGATGTGGGGGTGTAGATTTGGAAGCCTCCTGAATCAGAGACTGTGACCGTGCTGCCCTGATGACCGCAGTGACAAGCAAAGATCCCTGAGTGTGATAAGTAACTGCCCAGTGTGTGTGTGACAGCGTTATTACAGAGAGACTGTCAGCCTGGTACACAGAGGCTCCTGCAGCAGCGACGGAGGCTGTGCTATTTCCTGGTTCCAGTTTCACTTTGCAAAGAACAGGCTGCAGAGGCTGAACCCCGGACTTTCCAGGAGACACAGAAGAGACTTCAGGATCTCAAGCCCTGCTGGTGACTGTATCCATATTGGGAAATAAGGACCCTCCAGTCAGGACCTCCCTGGGCTGATAAGTTACCAGAACACTTGTTAACCCTTTTGATTCCGCTTAATTGTTGACTGTTTACTGTTTGACTCCATTAACCCCCTGTTTACTCCCTGCGAGGAGAATTTTACCCCTGTTAATAAATCCCCTTCAACAGTTGGTCTGTCTGTTCCGTGGTGACATACACAACCCTGCACTCTATTACACATACTCTTAGGCTCTTGAAGAGACAATGTGCAAAGTTCAAAAATATCCCCTGTCAATGACTGGGAGACAATTATTATGTAAAGCACCTCTACCGGTTGGAAGGTGCCTGAGCAATGTGTTTTGTCAGTTTCCTGCATACTTACTAGTTCTCAGGTCCCCACTGCTTGTATCTCAGTATACAGTACCTGTCCTATATACCCACACTTGCTGTGCCTGCCAGTATTTCAGTTGTATCTTCCATACCTATCCTGTTTACCTGTACCTGCCATGCCAGTCTGTAAATCATTTGTACCTGCCTGCACCTGCTGTGCCAGTCCCCATGGCCCCCGAGGAAGCCCACGTTCGCATAGGGCTGACAGTCTGGTGTCACACTATGACAGATATGGGAAAGAATCAATCCTAAGGTAGCCAGTATACTTACTGCCTCTTAAAGGTGTAGGAACATATTTTACTTTGGTCTCCTTCTCATGAACATGGTTCTCCCGGTCTTGTGCTTAACCATTAAGTGTTGACTTCCAGGCTCATTATACCTATACCTGCCTTTTTTAAATCTACCTGTCAACCTTAGACTAGCATAATCTCTATTGGTGAAAGACAGTTTATTCAATGTTTACATTGTTGTTTAATGTAGAAATAAAAATGATTTTGTATTTACTTCAAAAACAGACTTGTTGACTACATTTGTTCAAATTTGTTCTATGTATATCTATTGGAGTTTTCTGTCATTTTCTGGAAATTTTGAGGTGGCCATTTGGCCTTGTGATATGGTGTATATTTTGAATATTGCTCTGATTTATCTGTTTAGATTGGTCAGCTGATGTTGGTTTGTAACCATTCCCCCCATCCTTTAAATAGTCACATGACCCATCAGCTGATCATCAGTAATTAAGTTATTCTATGCAGACCAGCCTGGAGTGAGGAGCTCTCTTGTGTTGGTGGTGGTGCTGCTGCTTTGGGAGTTCAGATTCCTGTTGCTGTTTCTATGCTGCTGTGGAGCTTGGTGTAGCAGAGCTTTAAGCTTATTTTGTATCAGTATTATAGTGCTCACCTATAGCCTATTCTGTGGTCTACAGTGCATTTAGTTGCAATTTAAGCCTCCAAAAACTTGTTCCAAATATATCAGTGTCATATTGCTTAACCATAGGGTATTTAATCCTCTAGGTTACATTTCATTGCTATAAAAGCATCAAATAACTGGTTTAAAATGTATCAATACGGTATTATATTGCATGCCCATAGGGTATTACATCTTCATGGGTAAATTTCATTGCTATAAAAGTTTCTAAAAAATTGTTCAAACTTTTTTGGTAATACAATGCTCTCTTATAGACTATTCTGTGGTCTGGAGTACATTTCACTGTTATATAACCCTCAAAAAACTTGTTCAAAATTTGTCAGTATCATATTGCTCATCCATAGGATATTGCATATTCTTGGGTACATTTTGTTGTTATGAAAGCCTCAAAAAACATGTTAAAAATTTATTGGTATTATATTTCTCATCCATAAAGTATTATATATTTTTGGGTACATTTTGTAGGTATGTAACCCTCAAAGAGCTTGTTCACAAGTGCACAAATTGCAGATTTGGTACGTTTTTGTTATGTTTTGTTCTGCCGGGATTTGTGATAAAACCTGAAGCAAAACCTGATGCCAGCAAAGTGAATGAGAAACCTGAAATGTCATTTACACATTGAGTATTTTTTACTTGCAGATTTGGTGCAGAAAATATTCTGCAGCATGTTAATTCTCTGTGCATTTTCTCCCAGTATTTTTCACCATTCACTTTACTCAAATCATTAAAAAACACAGGAAAAAATGCATAAAAAAATGCAGCAAAAACGCTCATTTTTGCAGCTGCATTTTTCCTGCCAAGAGATGCAGAGATGGTGCAGAAATTTTAATCAACATGTGCACATAGCGTTATCGGTTTTATATTGCTCACCTATAGACTATTTCATGGTCTGGAGTACATTTCCTTTTTATATAACCCTTAAGAGTACATAGCTTTTATGAGTCTAGAAGTACCAATACATGACAAGTTCATCAGAATGTGTATGAGACCCTCCTTTATGCCTTACAGGGTTAAACGGAGTCCCTTATTTTTGGCATTTCTTGTTTCCTTTCTTAATTTAAACGGAAATTTCCACTCTTATTACAAAAAAATTCAATTTTGGTTCACTTAAGTTATATTTGTTTTTAAATACTTTCAAAATTGTAGTTTATGTGCAAAAGTGCTCCCTTTTCTTTAAGTTTAAAAGTGCTGCAGTGCTGCATACAGAGGCACTCTTCGCCACCATGCGTTAAAAAAACTGTGAAGCAATTGTAGTAAAAGTGAATGTGCTACTATCAAATTTCTAATACTAGAAGCCTACCTCATCTCTCTCTCCACCAAGATCTAAAGGTCCCCAGAGACACAGGACAGCAGCTCACGCATGACAGTGAGAAGACAGACGTGATCGGCCAGCACGCTCTCTTCACCATTGGTGGAGGTGTCATTCAGCACAAATTCCTAGCAGATGATCCATTACCTGGGGTGGATCCAGGTTAAGCCTCACCACTACATCTAGTTATCCGCATTGAGTCTTTTTAAATTTTGCTTTTTTAATTTTGTCATTATATAGGAAAAAAGTCTTAATATTTTTTCCTGTAAAATGCAATTTATTTTCGCTTTAGGTTGCTTTATTGTCACGCCTTAAAGTAGAGTGAAAAGTGTGACACCATTGCCCTCAGCAGCAATCTGGGAGCCATAGAAGCTTCCAGGGGTCTTCCCCATGTTGCTATTCTTCCATTCAGCACTTTTTCCATCCATTTGAACATTTTCACTGCCACCCAGACCTCTTTGTAGGGTCTGCAGGAAAAAAGCTCGGCTTTCCCGTTGACTGCCATTTTACTGGTTACACGAAATGAGCATGCGAGTATTAGGAACTGCTCTGATCGAGCAACGAGCACCCAACCATTTTAGTGCTTGCTTATCTCTACTAACAACCAATCCAATCCACACCGCGGTCACATGGGCGGCACGCGACCAATCAGAAGCCGTGATGTCACGGAAGGCAGTAAACGCGCGCATTTTAAGCAAAGAAGGCTGCCGGTTCCCTCGGTAAGGTGCAGGCTGCGTCGGAGAGGTGAGTATATCAATATTTTTTATTTTAATTCTTTATTTTACACATTAATATGGATTCCAGGGCCTGAAGGAGAGTTTCCTCTCCTTCAGACCCTGGGAACCATCAGGGATACCGTCCGATACTTGAGTCCCATTGACTTGTATTGGTATCGGGTATCGGTATCGGATTAGCTCCGATACTTTGCCGGTATCGGCCGATACTTTCCGATACCGATACTTTCAAGTATCGGACGGTATCGCTCAACACTAGTCATGACTTTACATGGCATTTTGCACCTCTCTTTCTTCATGTGTTCAACACTTTTCCCTGTGTCATTTCTTATTATTACACATAACTTAAATTTCTTTGTCTGTGTGGATTGGATGGTTTTTTACAGACATATGAAGAGAATTTCAAGTCAATAGCACCTTTAGAAATATATTTACATAGAAAATTGGTGACATGTTCTATCCTTATTTCACCCTCTGTATATAGTGTCAATGGGACTATTTAGGTAGCCAAGCCAACAGGCACAAACTGGCAGAAAAAGTTTTTATCATCCAGGATTTATTGCATATATCGTACCAGTATTTCTTTTTTTTTATAAATTGCATAAGAAACAGCAAAAACCTAAAGTACTAAGTGTGCCACAATTGTAATTATCTGTAACATCCCAGCCGGCATCACCGCATGGCTTCCCATCCCCCACCATGCAGGTCCGGAGACTAATTAAACACTCCTAGCCATGTGGTGAGTTCTGTCCTATGCTTGTTGTAAGCCCCTTTCCCTTGTCTGTCCAGGCTGTACTGGGTTCTACCCATCCCTGTACTCCACTCGTACTTGCCTGTGTCTCAGTCCTTCCTGAAACTGTTCCTGTCCCTCCAGTCTGAAATGTGCCCACCTGCCTGCCTGCTAGTTTCAGCCATGCCCACCTGCCTGCCAGAGCATCAACCATGCCCACCTGTACATCACCTGTGCCCACCAGTACTTGCCTGTCTATACATCAGCTGAGCCAGACAGTATATCTAAAGTACTTGCCTGCACTTGTCGTTAGTGTCCTGTCCCCTTAGGGTTCAGCTACTACTGCCAGACACTGCCCTGGAGTGGTACCTGGCAGCTACCTGCCACACAAGCCTGACCTCTCCACTAGAGGCTCCAGCGATCACTAAGGTAGCTGCTTAGTCATGCCCCTCCAGGGCGAGTCTGGTTTGTGGCACAGTGGGGCCACAATATTTGCTCGCTCCATCCAGTATGGGCCTTGAGCGTTGCAGTATCATAATACAATATCCATAAAAAATAGACTTCAGAGATGTGATGTAACATCTTGACATTAAAATCAATAGTCATACTAAATTCTTTAACAACAATTTTTCAATAAAGTGTTATAATGTAAAGTTTCTTTATAACAACAACCCAATATAAGATCCATCAGCATAACTTCATTTATTTTAGAGAACCAAAGGGCAATTGTCGGAGCAGTATCTTTTATCGAGAGAATGGGGAAACATGCCTGAGCTATACCAATTAAGTGCCTCAGTATATAGTAACTATATATTTATAGAGGTATGTTGAGGTGAAGGAGAAGGACAAAACCAGGTGTCAGGTAGGTCAAGCACGAGATCTGTGAACCTTCATATCACTGATTGTACTTTATCCCAAAAAGGAGAACTTAACTTCATTGATCTTTTGATAGAGAAAAGCTCTTTCCACTGCATCTGAAACCTGGTGACAGGAAAGTCTGGAGGGTCAATCAACAAAGAGTATGAGAAAGTCAAAGTGTGCTCAGTGGTCTTGAATTTAAGCAAGCTTTCTTGAAAGCTTTTTATCATTATTTTAGAAGAATCTGGGAGTGAGTGACTTGAAAAATGTGACAGCTGACCTATTCTCTAGATGTCCAGGGTGGATGGTGAAAAAATCCCAAGGAGATGGTCCATTGAAGACCAGAGGTGTCTTGCTTCAAAATAACAAATTCTGAATGAGCCAACTTACTTAAAACTAAAAGCAGTTTTCTAGAGCAATACAATAGACAAAGGGATATTAACATTCAGGATTTCCGACTTGGAAAAACTAATTTTAAAGTTGGAAAGTCCGTTACAAAGCAGTAATTTAATCAGGCTTACTTCGGAAGCAAAGAAAGAAATTATCATTCTTGATGTCAGTCTTTGTCAGTTGCATATACATCAGTGACTCTCACCAAACTTGACAGGTTCAGTTTTAAAATAGTCTTTCACTTTCTACAGTAATAACTTCAGGACATTTGCTCCCAAGCTGAACTTCCACTCAGTCCTGCAGACACACACTGTTTTCTGCTAGCTTGCTTTCAATCACACTTAGTCCCACTTGAGATTTCTGATGAGGTATATAAGATATGGAATGGAGTATGGAAGTAATCATCCCAGGCTGACTCTTCTGTCACTACCAAAAACCCTGACCCAACTCCAGTGAAATAAATAATTCAGTAACACATCATCACTGGTCTTAACATTTCCAGGACTTTCATCACAGAGGCAAGAAGCCTTAGTGACGCACTACCTGCCATTAAACATTTTTCCTCCTGATTAATTACATATCCCTTCTGTTCAAAGCTTTTGGACTTGGTCCCTTCATTCACCAAACAGTGGATCCTTAACAGTACAGATGCATTAACATGTAATTTACCTGATGTGTGTTCTACTACAAGATGTCTTCAATTCACAGTGTTTTTATTCAATGCGTTTCAGGGGTCTCGTGCCCCCTTCATCAGGAAATACCACACAGAATATACAGGCATCACAGGTATAAATAGTTTTGCTAGGTTACAAAAAAAATGAGCGCCACCAGGTCAGATGACTCAATGATAACACACAATTAACAATTCAAACGATTAGAGAGGTATATATAATGAAAAAAATACAATGAATTATTTTATATTTCTAGACAATAGTTCCAAATTTGCAGCATTTAGGAGGAAAAAGAAAAAACAAAAACAAACAAAAAAAGATCTCTACTTAAATGGACAAGAACCTGTAAGAAAAGTAATTACTCCAGTTCAGAAGCAAATGCCTTACAGATGAACTACCGTGTGGAATCAACAAGCTGCTTTTTCTTATCAAAAATCCATTGGAATCTTTACATTGAATGTGGAATAAAAGCATATTTTATTATTTTGCATTAAAAAATATAAATATATATATGAAGATTAATTTGTGGTAGTTTGTGGTGATCTAAAATTACGAAAATTATAATTAGTGAGTTTAAAATTGCGTCACGTACATAAGAGTAACAATTTAAGCAGTGAACCAGCGCTTAAGGTGAGTGCAGAAACAAAGTGAAAGTGACACTTCACCTGTCCAAGGACCAATGATAGATATCATATTTAACAAGAGACAATATAACATTGCCAAGGGAGAGGAATGAATGAATACACAGCACTCAGTGATCACAAAGAACAGCAGCATGAGAAGGGACGCCCGGCCGCAGAGTGAAGGAGAAACGAGTTAAGTGCTCCTGTCAGGAGGGGTCATTACACCCTGTGAAGCTGCCATAATCAGCATTATCTCCCAGGATTTAAAGAAGTTGTCCACTACAATAATTTTTTTTTTCATAAATCTTGCTATTATGTGCCACTGAAAACATCCACTGTGTTTATTTTAGCAATATTACCTTTTATCATGTTGTAGCAGCACATCTTCAATGCTGGATCCAGCTCTTATGGGGTTATTCGACAACTTCCTTTCTCCTCAGTTATTGTGCTCTAATACTTCAAGTTCCATGATGCATTGCACTGGCCACTAAGCCCAATAGATAGATAGATAGATAGATAGATAGATAGATAGATAGATAGATAGATAGATAGATAGATAGATAGATAGATATGGGATGGATAGATAGATACAGAGATATATCTATATATCTATGTCTATTTCCATAGATATGTCCATATGCATGTTTCTAAACCCCTTCACCCCTGGAGCTTTTTTCGTTTATCGCTCCCTTCCTTTCCAGAGCCATAATTTTTCCGTCAATATGGCCATGTGAGGGCTTATCATTTGTGGGACAAGTTCTACTTTTGAACGACACCATTGGTTTTAGCATGTCGTGTAACAGAAAATGTGAAAAAAATTCAAAGTGCGATGAAATTGCAAAAAAAGTGCAATCCCACACTTGTTTTTTGCTTGGCTTTTTGCTAGGTTCACTAAATGCTAAGGCTGTGTGCACATGTTGCGGATGATTTGATTGCAGATCTGCAGGGTTTTTTGCTGCACAGAATTGCATCAAATCCGCAGTGTAGTGCACAACCAATGTAAGTCTATGGGAGCCGCAGACTTGTTGTGCACATGCTGCGGAAAAAGCCGCACCGAAATGCAGCTTTTTTTTTTCCACAGCATGTCATTTCTTTTGTGCCGAACTGCAGCGTTTCTGCACCCCTAGGCCGGAATCACACACAGCGAGATACGACCGAGTCTCGCAGGTCAAAACCAAGCTCTGGCACCAGCATTCCAGAGCAGAGCATGCGGCCGCATAGCAATATATGGCGCTGCACGTTCCGCTCCGGAGTGCCGGTGCCAGAGCTTGTTTTTAACCTGCGAGACTCGGCCGTATCTCGCTGTAGTGTGACTCCGGCCTTAGAATTTCATTGAGTCGGGCACATCCGCAGCAAAACCGCAGATGTAAAAAAGATCTGCAGTTTTGCTGCGGATGTAAGTCCGAGAAACGCTGCAGTTCGGGAGGAGGGAAGTGTGTGGGCGGTGACTGTGTGCGTGTATGTGTGTACGGGTGGGGTCTGCGGGCTGCTCGGGTGTGTGCGGGACTGTTCGGGTGTGTGCGGGGCTGTGCGGGGGTCTTTTGGGGTGTGTGTGCAGGCATCATCCGATGGGACTACAAGTACGCAGCATCCAATCTGCAGCTAATTCGGATGTAAAGCTACTTTCACACTTCTGTCGGAATGGGGCCATCACAAACCATCGGCCTGACGTACCGACGGACGTTGTGCTTAATTTAGCACAACGTGGGCAGCAGATGCAGTTTTACAATGCATCCACTGCCCATTGTGATGAGTGGGGAGGAGGGGCAGAGTTCCGGCCGCGCATGCGCTGTCGGAAATGGCGTACACGTCGCACAAAAAAAGTTACATTGAACTTTTTTTGTGCAACGCGTCCACCAAAACACGACAGATCCGTCGCATGACGGATGCGACGTGTGCCGATCCGTCGCTAATACAAGTCTATGGGCAAAAAACGCATCCTGCAAGCACATTTGCAGGATCCGTTTTTTGCCCATAATGATGGATTGCGACAGAGCCCAGAAGACGGAAGTGTGAACGTAGCCTAATCCGGACAGTGGACACGCACCCTACACTATCCATACATCTATCAATAGATATATCTATCCAGATATATCTATAGATAGATATATGAATAGATAGATGTTTGCATCTATAGATCTATCTATATGTAGATCTGTCTATCCAGTTCATCTATCATCTATCTGCCTATCTGTGTGTAATTGAGTGTGGGTTGGATAAATGTAAAAGAGGAGGTTGGACAATAATGACATCACAAATCTTTTTTTTTTTGTTCAATAATATATCTTTATTTAGCTTTCAAAAACGCATACAAAAACCGCATAAAAAAATAAAAAAATGCATCAAAACTGTGCAAAAAAATGCACCAAAAGCTCATCAAAAACGCATCAAAACTGCACCAAAAACTGCATCAAAACCGCACCAAAAACTGCATCAAAACTGCACCAAAAACTGCATAAAAAAGCATAAAAAACCTGAATCAAAACCATGCAAAAAACCGCACCAAAAACCGCACCAAGAACTGCATCAAAACCGCTCAAAAAAACGGCATCAAAACTGCGCAAAAAACGTGAAAAAAACGTGAAAAAAATGCATCAAAAATGCAGCTGCGTTTTCTTCAAGGAGATGCAGATTTTGTGCAGAAAATTCCGCACCCAAATCTGCAACGTGTGCACACAGCATAAAACTGTCCTGCCATTAGGGTTCTCCTGGTCATTATGAGTTCATAGACACCAAACACATCTAGGTTATTTTTTATCTAAGTGGTGAAAAAAAATTCCAAACTTTGCTAAAAAGAAATAAAATAATTGTGCCATTTTCTGATACCCGTAGCGTCTATATTTTCTGAGATATCGGGTCGGGTGAGGGCTAATTTTTTGCATGCTGAGCTGACGTTTTTATTGATACAACGTTTGTGCAGATATGTTCTTTTGATCGCCCGTAACTGCATTTTAATGCAATGTCACGGCGACCAAAAAAACATAATTTTGGCTTTAGATTTTTATTTTCTCGCTACACCGTTTAGCGATCATGTAAACTTTGTTGTATTGAAAACAGCTGACATGTTGTGGCTTTGAAGTGGGCTCACCGCCGAAGCCCACCTCAAAGCGGGGAATACTGCCAGCTGACGTTCTATTCCATCAGCTGGCAGAAAGGGGTTAATGAACAATATGTTTCAGTTAAAAAAATGAAAAAAAACACGGCGTGGGCTCCCACGCAATTTTCTGCGCCAGAGGGGGAAAGCTAACGGCCGGGGGCCAATATTTGTAGCCTGCTATGAATATCTGCCCGCAGCTGTTTACGTAGCTTTTACTGGCTATTAAAATAGGGGGACCCCCCTAAAAAATTACATGGGATCCTCCTATATTTTATAGCCAGAAAGGATATGCAGTGTAATAATTATAGGGGATAACTCAGGAGACTCTTTGCGTGGAACAAGACAACTACAGGACACAGATTTATAAGTGGTAAAGTCTATATTATCACACGGTGATTCAAACAGGTGCAGAGAGAAACTCAAGTCCACAACAGTTGGTGTAAATATTAAATGCAGCTTAGCAGTCTATAGGAAACTTCAGAGGAAAATTCAATCAAGCAGAAAGTCTATGAAGCACAGTTATTCTTGAGGATACTTGACACGAATGAATCCTTGTCTTAGGGTACTGTCACACAGAGGCACTTTTGTCGCTACGACGGTACGATCCGTGACGTTCCAGCGATATCCATACGATATCGCTGTGTCTGACACGCAGCAGTGATCAGGGACCCTGCTGAGAATCGTACGTCGTAGCAGATCGATTGGAACTTTCTTTTGTCGCTGGATCTCCCGCTGTCATCATTGGATCGGTGTGTGTGACACCGATCCAACGATGCATTCGCTTGTAACCAGGGTAAACATCGGGTTACTAAGCGCAGAGCCGCGCTTAGTAACCCGATGTTTACCCTGGTTACCATCGTAAAAGTAAAAAAAAAAAAACAGTACATACTCACATTCCGGTGTCCGTCAGGTCCCTTGCAGTCTGCTTCCCGCTCTGACTGACTGCCATTCGGAATGTAAGAGCAGAGCACAGCGGTGACGTCAACGCTGTGATCTGCTTTCACTTTACGGCGGCACTCAGTCAGAGCGGGAAGCAGACTGCAAGGGACCTGACAGACACCAGAATGTGAGTATGTAGTGTTTTTTTTTTTTTACTTTTACGATGGTAACCAGGGTAAACATCGGGTTACTAAGCGCGGCCCTGCGCTTAGTAACCCGATGTTTACCCTGGTTACCTGGGGCCTTCGGCATCGTTGGTCGCTGGAGAGCGGTCTGTGTGACAGCTCTCCAGCGACCACACAACGACTTTCCAACGATCACGGCCAGGTCGTATCGCTGGTTGTGATCGTTGGAAAGTTGCAGAGTGTGACAGTACCCTTAGTCCAAACACAGATAGATAAGCTTATAAGGCAGTTCAAATCATATCTTAGCTCAACCAGGGAGGCCTGGTTAATGGTCTCAGTTTTTTGCAGAGCAGAAACAGCTTACATGTCCAGCAAATGAAGATGGAAGTAAACACGAGCAGCCGATGAAGGAGGATTACTGGAAACTGGTGTATGCAGCATGAACTCAGAGCAGAGTAGCAGGATCACCACACAGTTTCACAGGAGCAGGTATATAGCCAGGGAGTAATCAGAGGTCAGGAGCTGGATGCAAGGCAGAATACTCTAGCACAGACTGAAGGCTGGGGTGGAGTTTTATAGCAGGAAGACACAGTGCACATGAGACCAAAGACGCTATCTTAGAAAAGGGCAGTAATGCACAAAAGGTAAAAAATGTTCAGAGTCCTGACATTACTCCCTCCTGACATTACTCCCTCCTTAGAAGCGGCCTCAGGACGATCCTGGACCTGGTTTCTCAGGGAATCTCTGATGAAAACAAGAAATCTTCTGTTGGGTGTTGATGTTTTCCACAGGTTCCCAAGAGTCTTCTTCAGGGGGATATCCCTGCCATCTTATCAGATATTGGAGCCGATTCCTGCGAATCCTGGAATCAATAATTTCCTCCACCACAAATTGTTCTTGCCCAACAATTACCACAGGCTGCGGAGGTGGCACAACATGTCCCTGGAAGGTATTAGGAGATACAGGCTTTAGTAAAGATACATGAAAAACTGGGTGTACCTTCATAGGCCACAGAGCTCACAATACCGTTGATCTTGAAAGGGCCAATGAATTTCTGTCCAAGTTTTTGTGAAGGAACGTTTAACTTCAGATTCTTAGTTGCTAACCACATGGAATCTCCTACCTTGAACATGGGTGCAGGTTTACGGAATCTATCAGCCGATCTCTTATAACATTCTTGAGCTGTGGTCAGGGATTCCTTCAGAACCTCCAGATTTTGTCTCATCGCAGTCAGCCTTTCCTCCACTGCCAGAACTGGAGAATTAATTGGAGACCTAGGTAAAATACACGGATGATAACCCAGATTGGCAAAGAAAGGTGTAAATTTAGTGTAGGTGCTCTGAGAATTATTATATGAACGGCAGCAACTCCAACCAATCATCCTGGAGATGGCTGACGTAGCATCTTAGATATTGTTTCAGCGTCTGGTTGGTACGCTCAGTCTGACCATTTGTCTGGGTATGGTAAGCGGAAGAGAGACAGACATTAATATTGAGTGCAGAGCAAAACCCCTTCCAGAATTTTGAAGTGAACTGTACTCCACAGTCAGAGATGATCTCATCCAGAACCCCATGCAACCGAAAGACATTCTGTTTAACCAAGTTCACTGTATCTTTAGCTGAGGGGAGGCCGGTGCATGGAACATAATGAGCAGCTTTAGTCAGGCGATCGACTACCACCATGATTGTATTCATGCCCCCCAATGTAGGCAGCTCCACAATAAAGTCCATTGATATAGACCCCCAAGGGCAGGACGGAACAGGTAATGGTTGTAGAAGACCCGTAGGTGCCACATAAGAAGTCTTGTAATGAGCACACACCTCGCAAGAGAGAACATAGTACTTGTATCCTTACGGCTAGTTGGCCACCAGAAGAATCGGCTCAGGAACTCTTGTGTCTTCTCTACCCCCTTTGACTAGCCAACTTGGAGTCATGTACCAACTTGAGGATCTGCAGACGGACGACCTCAGGGACGTAGATATGTCGATCTCTGAACCACATGCCACCCTTAAAGACAAGATTAATATCCACAGGTGGGTTGGCCAGAAATACATCACCGTCATAGGCCTCCCTGCACTCCTTCCACAAGTCCTGATCATGGATAACTCCGATGAAATTGGCATCAGATAGAATGGTCTTGGATGGGGCTCCAGGTACGAAATCCGCAGCATGGATTCGGGATAAAGCATCAGCCTTCCCATTACGAGAACCTGGACGGTACGAGATAACAAAGTTAAATTGATTTAAAAATAAGTTCCAACGAGCCTGATGAGGAGAAAGACATCTAGCGGATCTAAGGAACTCTAAATTGCGATGGTCAGTTAGCACTATGATCTGTTGTGCAGCTCCTTGCAGATGATGCCTCCATTCTTTGAAAGCCGCAATAATAGCCAGCAATTCCTTGTCTCCCACGTCATAATTCTTCTCTGCTGAGGTTAGTCTATGGGAAAAGAAAGCACAAGGATGTAGCAGACCCTTCTTTCCAGTTCTTTGGGGAGAATAGCCCCCAAAGCATTATCAGAATCGTCCACCTCCACAATGAATGAAAGTGTTGGATCTGGGTGTATCAACAGCAGTGCTGATGTGAAACAGATCTTAAGCCGATCAAAAGCTTCTTGAGCCTGTGATGACCACTTAAAGGGCTTTTTCTTCTTTGTCAAGGAAGTAATGGGACGGACAATATCAGAAAAATTTCGAATGAAGCGTCTGTAGAAATTTGCAAAACCAATAAAACGTTGGACCTCCTTAACGTTCTTGGGCCAGTCAAGGATAGCCTGAATCTTACCAGATTCCATGTTCAGCCCCTGGGGAGAGATGATATAACCTAAGAACTGTATCTCAGAACGATGGAACTCGCATTTCTCTGGCTTGATATACAGATGGTTCTCTTTCAGATGTCTTAAAACAGCTTTGGCATGTTCTTTATGTTCCTGTAGAGAGTCAGAAAAGATTAGAATATCGTGCTAATAGATCACCACAAACTGGTCCAACAAATCTCTGAAAATGTCATTAGCAAGGTGTTGAAATGTTGCAGGGGCATTACATAGCCCGAAGGGCATCACGAGATATTCAAAGTGTCCATACCGGCATCGGAATGCTGTCTTCCATGCATCCCCTGGTCCAATATGCACCAAATTATAAGCCTCAGGAAGATCCAGTTTAGAGAACACCTTAGCATGGCGGACTCTTTCCAGTAATTCGGGAATCAGAAGCAAAGGGTAACGGTTTCGTACGGTTACCTTATTGAGTTCCCGATAGTCAACACAGGGTCTCAGGCTCCCATCCTTCTTTTTTACAAAAAATATAGGTGCCCCTGCTTGTGAGGAAGAAGGACGTATGAAGCCTTTGGCCAGATTTTCATCAATATACTCCTTTAAGGCTTGAAGCTCAGGTGCCGCCAAAGGGTATATGTTACCAAAAGGAATAGCTGCCCCAGGAAGCAGCTCAATGGGACAGTCATAATGCCTGTGTGGAGGAAGCTGATCTACATTCTTCTTGTCACAGATGTCAGAGAACTCTTTATATGCTGGAGGTAAAGAAAATACCTGTACATGTGGTTCCGTAGCCGTGGACTCAGGGACAGCTTCTGTTAATGCTGAGTTGCTCTGTGTTGGAAAGATAATCTCCTTGGTCTCCCAGTTGATAATTGGGTTCTGAGAATGCAGCCAAGGAATGCCTAAAGTAACAGGAAAATGAGGAGAAGAAATTAGCAAGAAAGAAAGTTGCTCCTGATCATTAGGCTCCAACAAAATTTCGAAGTGTATGGTCTTCTGATCCACAGGCCCAGAGATTAAAGGTAACCCATCCACTGTTTCCATGGTAATTGGAGAGGCTCTTTGCTGAATTTCAATACCATGTTCCTTGGCAAATGCGATATCCATGAATTTGCCACCTGCACCTGAATCAATCATAGCTGCACTGGAAATCCACTGACCTGAACACAGGATCTTAATAGGGAGAGAACAGTGAGAGTTCTTCTCCTTCAGCTCCTTGGGGGGTGAAGTCATAGAAAGTGAATGGAATACAGCGTTTAAAGGCAGGCTACATTCAGAGATGTCAGATTCATCATCACAGTTGTCATACTCCCCTACTGCTGCTAGCACCTTGTTAGGCCGTCTAAGACACTTAGGACAATTGATCAAGAAGTGGTCAGACTGGCCACAGTAGAAACATAGACTTTCATGAAGGCGATGCTCCCAGCGCTCATTGATCTCGTGCCTCTGAACGGAATCAATTTGCATGGGCACCTCCTCCACCTCCTGAGAGGTTTTACCTGCAGGCTCTTTGGAAGGAAGGGAAAAGTTAGAAATACGGTTATATACAGCAAATTTCTCCAGCCTACGCTCAGTAACGCGAATGTCTATGCGCACACAATGATGTATAAATGTCTCTAGTTCTTGTGGTGATCCTGAGCGAGCTAGTTCATCTTTTATAATACTAGACAGACCCCTTTTAAAAATAGGCAATTGTGCATAACTGTCCAATTGGTATCTACTAGGGTTGAGCGAAACGGGTCGATCATTTTCAAAAGTCGCCGACTTTTGGCTAAGTCGGCGTCTCATGAAACCCGATCCGACCCCTGTGCTTGTCGGCCATGCGGTACGCGACTTTCGCGCCAAAGTCGCGTTTCAATGACGCGAAAAGCGCCATTTCTCAGCCAATGAAGGTGAACGCAGAGTGTGGGCAGCGTGATGACATAGATCCTGGTCCCCACCATCTTAGAGAAGGGCATTGCAGTGATTGGCTTGCTGTCTGCGGCGTCACAGGGGCTATAAAGGGGCGTTCCCGCCGACCGCCATCTTACTGCTGCTGATCTGAGCTTAGGGAGAGGTTGCTGCCGCTTCGTCAGAAGCAGGGAGAGCGTTAGGCAGGGTCCACTAACCACCAAACCGCTTGTGCTGCAGCGATTTCCACTGTCCAACACCACCTTCGGTGTGCAGGGACTGTGGAAGCTATTTTTTTTTTTTTTTCCCCTCAGCGCTGTAGCTCATTGGGCTGCCCTAGAAGGCTCCGTGATAGCTGTATTGCTGTGTGTACGCCACTGTGGAAACCAACTGCTTTTTTCAAAGCACATATCCTCTTGTTCCTTCCTTTCTGCACAGCTATCTTTTTTGTTTGTCCACACTTTTTATTTAATTTGTGCATCAGTCCACTCCTATTGCTGCCTGCCATACCTGGCTTACATTACTGCAGGGAGATAGTAATTGTAGGACAGTTTTTTTTTTTTTTTTTTTTTTTTTTTGTGGGAGATTAAGATTGGCATTTCTGCTACAGTGCCATCCCTGTGTGTGCCATCTCTCACTGAGTGGGCCATAGAAAGCCTATTTATTTTTTCCGTGATTTGTGTTCTAAAATCTACCTCAACACAAAAACACTACATCAATCAGTGGGAGAAAAATATTGGCCTCAGTCAGGGCTTGTGTGCCACTGCTGTGTGTGCTATCTCTCATTCAGTGGGCTATAGCAAGCCTATTTTTTTTTTTTTTTTTTAATATTATTTGGTTTCTAAAGTCTCCCTGAAAAAAAAAAAAAACCTAAAAAAACAGTGGGAGAGTAATATTGCCCTTTCAGCTTGTGTGCCAGTCTTGACTCCTGGGTGTGCCACCTCTCTCCCTCTCATTCAGTGGGCCATAGAAAGCCTATTTATTTTTTTTAAAAAATATTATTGGGTTTCTAAAGTCTCCCTGAAAAAACAAAAAATACATAAAAAAACAGTGGGAGAGTAATATTGCCCTTTCAGCTTGTGTGCCAGTCTTGACTCCTGGGTGTGCCACCTCTCTCCCTTTCATTCAGTGGGCCATAGAAAGCCTATTTATTTTTTCCGTGATTTGTGTTCTAAATTCTACCTCAACACAAAAACACTACATCAATCAGTGGGAGAAAAATATTGGCCTCAGTCAGGGCTTGTGTGCCACTGCTGTGTGTGCTATCTCTCATTCAGTGGGCTATAGCAAGCCTATTTTTTTTTTTTTTTTTTTTTTTTTTAATATTATTTGGTTTCTAAAGTCTCCCTGAAAAAAAAAAAAAAACCTAAAAAAACAGTGGGAGAGTAATATTGCCCTTTCAGCTTGTGTGCCAGTCTTGACTCCTGGGTGTGCCACCTCTCTCCCTCTCATTCAGTGGGCCATAGAAAGCCTATTTATTTTTTTTTTTTAATATTATTTGGTTTCTAATTCTCCCTGAAAAAAAAAAAAAAACCTAAAAAAACAGTGGGAGAATAATATTGCCCTTTCAGCTTGTGTGCCAGTCTTGACTCCTGGGTGTGCCACCTCTCTCCCTCTCATTCAGCGGGCCATAGAAAGCCTATTTATTTTTTTTTAAAAATATTATTGGGTTTCTAAAGTCTCCCTGAAAAAACAAAAAATACATAAAAAAACAGTGGGAGAGTAATATTGCCCTTTCAGCTTGTGTGCCAGTCTTGACTCCTGGGTGTGCCACCTCTCTCCCTTTCATTCAGTGGGCCATAGAAAGCCTATTTATTTTTTTTTTTAAATATTATTGGGTTTCTAAAGTCTCCCTGAAAAAAAAAAAAAAACCTAAAAAAACAGTGGGAGAGTAATATTGCCCTTTCAGCTTGTGTGCCAGTCTTGACTCCTGGGTGTGCCACCTCTCTCCCTCTCATTCAGTGGGCCATAGAAAGCCTATTTATTTTTTTTTTTAAATATTATTGGGTTTCTAAAGTCTCCCTGAAAAAAAAAAAAAAAACCTAAAAAAACAGTGGGAGAGTAATATTGCCCTTTCAGCTTGTGTGCCAGTCTTGACTCCTGGGTGTGCCACCTCTCTCCCTCTCATTCAGTGGGCCATAGAAAGCCTATTTATTTATTTTTTTAAATATTATTGGGTTTCTAAAGTCTCCCTGAAAAAACAAAAAATACATAAAAAAACAGTGGGAGAGTAATATTGCCCTTTCAGCTTGTGTGCCAGTCTTGACTCCTGGGTGTGCCACCTCTCTCCCTTTCATTCAGTGGGCCATAGAAAGCCTATTTATTTTTTCCGTGATTTGTGTTCTAAATTCTACCTCAACACAAAAACACTACATCAATCAGTGGGAGAAAAATATTGGCCTCAGTCAGGGCTTGTGTGCCACTGCTGTGTGTGCTATCTCTCATTCAGTGGGCTATAGCAAGCCTATTTTTTTTTTTTTTTTTATATTATTTGGTTTCTAAAGTCTCCCTGAAAAAAAAAAAAAAACCTAAAAAAACAGTGGGAGAGTAATATTGCCCTTTCAGCTTGTGTGCCAGTCTTGACTCCTGGGTGTGCCACCTCTCTCCCTCTCATTCAGTGGGCCATAGAAAGCCTATTTATTTTTTTTTTTAAATATTATTGGGTTTCTAAAGTCTCCCTGAAAAAACAAAAAATACATAAAAAAACAGTGGGAGAGTAATATTGCCCTTTCAGCTTGTGTGCCAGTCTTGACTCCTGGGTGTGCCACCTCTCTCCCTTTCATTCAGTGGGCCATAGAAAGCCTATTTATTTTTTCCGTGATTTGTGTTCTAAATTCTACCTCAACACAAAAACACTACATCAATCAGTGGGAGAAAAATATTGGCCTCAGTCAGGGCTTGTGTGCCACTGCTGTGTGTGCTATCTCTCATTCAGTGGGCTATAGCAAGCCTATTTTTTTTTTTTTTTTTTATATTATTTGGTTTCTAAAGTCTCCCTGAAAAAAAAAAAAAAACCTAAAAAAACAGTGGGAGAGTAATATTGCCCTTTCAGCTTGTGTGCCAGTCTTGACTCCTGGGTGTGCCACCTCTCTCCCTCTCATTCAGTGGGCCATAGAAAGCCTATTTATTTTTTTTTTTAAATATTATTGGGTTTCTAAAGTCTCCCTGAAAAAACAAAAAATACATAAAAAAACAGTGGGAGAGTAATATTGCCCTTTCAGCTTGTGTGCCAGTCTTGACTCCTGGGTGTGCCACCTCTCTCCCTCTCATTCAGTGGGCCATAGAAAGCCTATTTATTTTTTTTTTTTAATATTATTTGGTTTCTAATTCTCCCTGAAAAAAAAAAAAAAAACCTAAAAAAACAGTGGGAGAATAATATTGCCCTTTCAGCTTGTGTGCCAGTCTTGACTCCTGGGTGTGCCACCTCTCTCCCTCTCATTCAGCGGGCCATAGAAAGCCTATTTATTTTTTTTTAAAAATATTATTGGGTTTCTAAAGTCTCCCTGAAAAAACAAAAAATACATAAAAAAACAGTGGGAGAGTAATATTGCCCTTTCAGCTTGTGTGCCAGTCTTGACTCCTGGGTGTGCCACCTCTCTCCCTCTCATTCAGTGGGCCATAGAAAGCCTATTTATTTTTTTTTTAAAATATTATTGGGTTTCTAAAGTCTCCCTGAAAAAACAAAAAATACATAAAAAAACAGTGGGAGAGTAATATTGCCCTCTCAGCTTGTGTGCCAGTCTTGACTCCTGGGTGTGCCACCTCTCTCTCTCTAATTGTGGGCCATAGAAAGCCTTTTTTTTTTTTTTTTTTTAATATTATTTGGTTTCTAAAGTCTCCCTGAGAAAAAAAAAAAAATAAATTAGGTGGGAGATTAATATTGACATTAGTGCTTGAGTGACAGTCCTGCGTGTGTGTCATCTCTGTGATTTTGTGCCACAGAAAACAGAGTGTGTAACATTGTGCCTGATTTTCCTTGTGGTCTCACCAACCTGTTAAGGGATATTGAAATCATACTGAAGTTATAGCTCACCGTGTAAGTTGTTTGACAGCAACAAATAAAGTTACTTTGGTTAAGATTTTAAAACAATGAGGAAGTCTGGTGCAAGAGGTCGTCGTGGGCGTTCATTGTCAGCTGGTAATGATGGTAGTGGTAGAGGAGCATCAGGTGGTCGTGGGGATAAAAATATTCCACCTAAGTCTGGAGCTGTGGAGCCAGTTTCGTCGTCAGGCTACACAAGGCCTCGAACGCTCTCTTTTCTGGGAGTAGGAAAACCGCTTTTAAAGGCGGAGCAGCAACAGCAAGTTTTGGCTTACATTGCAGACTCAGCCTCTAGCTCTTTTGCCTCCTCTTCCGAAACTGGTAAATGTAAAAGCAGCGCGTCGCTTGTGGATGTTCACGGTCAGGGACAAGTCGCTTCCTTGTCCTCCTCAGCAAAAACTACAACAAGAGAGAAGGATGCAGCAGGCGACACAACGGGTCACTCCATGGAGCTCTTTACACATACCGTCCCTGGCTTAGAAAGTGAAACATTTAACAGGCCATGCCCATTACAAGTATATTCTGACATGGAGTGCACTGATGCACAGCCACAGCCAGAGTACTATGCTGCTCCTTTGACTCAGACCACCACATTGCCCTCTCAGGGTACAGATCCACAATCAGACCCTGATGAGACTATGTTGCCCCGCCACGAACGCTATACCACCGACCGACACAGTGACACAGACGAAGTTGCACACGAGCTCGAAGAGGAGGTAATAGATGACCCAGTTATTGACCCCGATTGGCAGCCATTGGGGGAACAGGGTGCAGGCGGCAGTAGTTCAGAAGCGGAGGTGGAGGAGGGGCCGCAGCAGGCATCAACATCGCAACAGGTTACATCTGCCGGGCCCGTATCTGGCCCAAAACGCGTGTCAAAGCCAAAACCTGTTGGAGCACAGCGTTGCCATCCGGTTAAAGCTCAGTCTGCAATCCCTGAAAAGGGATCCGAGTCTAGGAAGAGTGCAGTCTGGCATTTTTTTAAACAACATCCAACTGATCAGCGCAAAGTCATCTGTCAAAAATGTTCAACTAGCTTAAGCAGAGGTCAGAATCTGAAAAGTCTAAATACTAGTTGCATGCATAGACACTTAACCACCATGCATTTTCAAGCCTGGACTAACTACCAAACGTCCCTCAAGGTTGTAGCACCCTCGGCCAATGAAGCTAGTCAGCAACGCAACATCCCTTCCGTCACTGTAAGGCCACCATTTTCCGCACCACAGGCAGTATCTGTGCAGGTTTCTTTGCCAGCCAAAAGCAGTCAGGGTCAGGGAATCACCAGTTTTGTAGGAGGAAATATTGCATCTAGGGCACCGGCGGAAACAATACCGTCTCCAACCGTCTCTCAGTCTGCCATGTACACCGGCACACCCGAAAGTTCCACGATCTCCAGCTCTCCAGTCCAGCTCACCCTACATGAGACTCTGGTTAGAAAAAGGAAGTACTTATCCTCGCATCCGCGTACACAGGGTTTTAACGCCCACATAGCTAGACTAATCTCGTTAGAGATGATGCCCTACCGGTTAGTTGAAAGCGAAGCTTTCAAAGCCCTGATGGAGTACGCTGAACCACGATACGAGCTACCCAGTCGACACTTTTTTTCCAGAAAAGCCATCCCAGCCCTGCACCAGCATGTTAAACAGCGCATCGTCCATGCACTCAGGCAATCTGTGAGTACAAAGGTGCACCTGACTACAGATGCATGGACCAGTAGGCATGGCCAGGGACGTTATGTGTCCATCACGGCACACTGGGTGAATGTGGTGGATGCAGGGTCCACAGGCGACATCAATTTAGGGACAGTTGTGCCTAGCCCACGGTCTAGGAAACAGTTGGCTGTAGGCGTTCGCACCCCCTCCTCCTCCTCCTCCTCGTCCTCCTGCAGAAGCTACAGCTCTTCCACAGAACGCAGTCTGCCAACCACTCCATCGGCAGATGACACTGTTGCACACCAGTTGTCCCATTATGGGCCAGCTACTGCCAAGCGTCAGCAGGCTGTATTGGCTATGAAGTGCTTGGGCGACAATAGACACACCGCGGAAGTTCTGTCCGAGTTCTTGCAACAAGAAACGCAGTCGTGGCTGGGCACAGTAGATCTTGAGGCAGGCAAGGTAGTGAGTGATAACGGAAGGAATTTCATGGCTGCCATCTCCCTTTCCCAACTGAAACACATTCCTTGCCTGGCTCACACCTTAAACCTGGTGGTGCAGTGCTTATTGAAAACTTATCCTGGGTTCTCCGACCTGCTCCTCAAAGTGCGTGCACTTTGCTCACATATCCGACGTTCGCCTGTACACGCCAGCCGTATGCAGACCTATCAGCGGTCTTTGAACCTTCCCCAGCATCGCCTAATCATAGACGTTGCAACAAGGTGGAACTCAACACTGCACATGCTTCAGAGACTGTGCGAACAGAGGCGTGCTGTTATTTATTTGTGGGAGGATACACGGGCAGGCAGTAGGATGGCAGACATGGAGTTGTCAGGTGTGCAGTGGTCTAAGATACAAGACATGTGTCAAGTCCTTCAGTGCTTTGAGGAATGCACACGGCTGGTTAGTGCAGACAACGCCGTAATAAGCATGAGCATCCCCCTAATGCGTCTGCTGATGCAAAGTTTGACGCACATAAAGGAGCAGGCGTCTGCACCAGAGGAAGAGGAAAGCCTTGATGACAGTCAGCCATTGTCTGGTCAGGGCAGTGTACAGGACGAGGTAGCGGGCGAAGAGGAGGTGGAGGACGAGGAGGATGATGGGGATGAGTATATTTTTAATGCCGAACCTTTCCCGGGGGCACAGGAATTTGGTTGCGTGTCACGGCCGGGTTCTGGTTTTTTGAGGGACACAAGTGACGTAGATTTGCCTGCAACTGCCCCTCAACCAATCACAACCGGAGATTTGACAACTGGAACTTTGGCCCACATGGCGGATTATGCCTTACGTATCCTAAAAAGGGACACACGCATTACGAAAATGATGAACGATGACGATTACTGGTTGGCCTGCCTCCTTGATCCACGCTATAAAGGCAAATTGCAAAATATTATGCCACATGAGAACTTGGAACTAATATTAGCAACCAAACAATCAACTCTTGTTGACCGTTTGCTTCAGGCATTCCCAGCACACAGCGCACGTGATCGTTCTCACACGAGCTCCAGGGGGCAGCAGACTAGGAGTGTTAGGGGTGCACACATCAGAAGTGGCATTGGACAGAGGGGTTTTCTGACCAGGTTGTGGAGTGATTTTGCTATGACCGCAGACAGGACAGGTACTGCTGCATCAATTGAAAGTGACAGGAGACAACATTTGTCCAGTATGGTTACTAACTATTTTTCATCCCTTATCGATGTTCTCCCTCAACCGTCATTCCCATTTGATTACTGGGCCTCCAAATTAGACACCTGGCCAGAATTGGCAGAATATGCATTGCAGGAGCTTGCTTGCCCGGCAGCAAGTGTCCTATCAGAAAGAGTATTCAGTGCTGCAGGTTCAATATTAACCGAAAAAAGGACTCGTCTGGCTACCCAAAATGTTGACGATCTAACATTCATTAAAATGAACCACAACTGGATTTCGAAATCTTTTGCCCCACCTTGCCCGGCCGACACCTAGCTTTCCTATGAAAAGCTCTTGCCTGTGAATTACTTTTCTAATGTCTAATTTGCTGCAGCTGATTGTACAGCATACGACATGTTTACACCTCCCTAAATGGCAAAACTCCCCACACGGGGCCGTGGTATCGCGACTTGGCGCAAGCACCCGTGAGACTGCTGTTTGTCTGAAGAGGTGGGTGTGCTCGCTTTTGGTTGACGGCATTGCTACTGGGTCCCTCATAGTACAATGTAGTGTCTCTGGCGGTGGTGGTGCGCACCCAACGTCAGACACACCGTTGTAACATGAGGGGCCCTGGGGCGGTCCCGCCGGCCTCAAGAGAGTTCCCCCCTACCCCAGCTCAAAATGTGCTCTACCACGTGCAAAATTATGTCGCACAGCTCCACCAATCTTTAGTCTATTCGCTGACATCATTCAATGTCTGGCACTGACAATACAAATTTGTAGACATCTATGATGCAACTTAAAGTAGTCTGTGTCTGTGTCCTATATTGGCACCATTAAATAGTTACTGCCAAATTACTATGTCAGAAACTCAGTAGATGAGCCCACCCCTGTACCTAAGTATGCCACCTTTTTTTTTTGTTTTGGTTGTTTTGCGAGACATTAACATCTATTTATATTTTGGGAGTACTGGGACAGACACTCCTTGCACTACTCCTCCACTCACCACCAAGCTGCCTGTGTATCCATGTAACCGCTGTAAAACTGCCATGAGCCTATTGTTTGTTATTTTAGGCCTTTGATAGCCTGTCTGCGGCCCCTACTTGCAATACTCCTCCACTGACCACCAAGCTGCCTGCCCGTGTATCCATGTAACCGCTGTGAAACTGCCATGAGCCTATTGTTTGTTATGTTAGGCCTTTGATAGCCTGTCTGCGGTCCCTACTTTAAATACTCCTCCACTGACCAGACCACTGCTGCCCGTGTACCCCTGGAACCAATTATAAAGTGCCTACAGCCAGCCCATTTTCTTATGTTAGGCCTTTGAAGCCTGTCTGCGGTCCCTACTTTAAATACTCCTCCACTGACCACCAAGCTGCCTGCCCGTGTATCCATGTAACCGCTGTAAAACTGCCATGAGCCTATTGTTTGTTATTTTAGGCCTTTGATAGCCTGTCTGCGGCCCCTACTTGCAATACTCCTCCACTGACCACAATGCTGCCTGGAGTGCCTGCCTGTGTATCCATGTAACCGATGTAAAACTGCCATGACTGCCTACTGTTTGTTATTTTAGGCCTTTGATAGCCTGTCTGCAGCCCCTACTTGCAATACTCCTCCACTGACCACCAAGCTGCCTGCCCGTGTATCCATGTAACCGCTGTGAAACTGCCATGAGCCTATTGTTTGTTATGTTAGGCCTTTGATAGCCTGTCTGCGGTCCCTACTTTAAATACTCCTCCACTGACCAGACCACTGCTGCCCGTGTACCCCTGGAACCAATTATAAAGTGCCTACAGCCAGCCCATTTTCTTATGTTAGGCCTTTGAAGCCTGTCTGCGGTCCCTACTTTAAATACTCCTCCACTGACCACCAAGCTGCCTGCCCGTGTATCCATGTAACCGCTGTAAAACTGCCATGAGCCTATTGTTTGTTATTTTAGGCCTTTGATAGCCTGTCTGCGGCCCCTACTTGCAATACTCCTCCACTGACCACAATGCTGCCTGGAGTGCCTGCCTGTGTATCCATGTAACCGATGTAAAACTGCCATGACTGCCTACTGTTTGTTATTTTAGGCCTTTGATAGCCTGTCTGCAGCCCCTACTTGCAATACTCCTCCACTGACCACACCAATGCTGCCCGTGTACCCCTGGAACCTATTTAAAAGTTCATAGAGCCTAGTTATATATTTTATTTACTATTAATAAGGCCATGATGGACTACGCTGTACCACGCTACAAGCTAACCAGTCGACACTTCTTTTGCGAGAAAAGCCATCCCAACCCTCCACCAGCATGTAGAAGACCGCATTGTCCATGCACTCTGGCAATCTGTGAGTACAAAGGTGCACCTGACAACAGACGCATGGACCTGTAGGCATGGCCACGGAAGATTACGTGTCCATTACGGCGCAATGGGTTAATGTGGTGGATGCATGGTCCACAGGGGACAGCCTACTAAGTCTGTCTGCAGTCCCTAATTCAAATTGTCCTCCACTGTCTAAATCGGAACTTCCACCTTCTGGCTTTCGGCCTATAGTATCAGAAATTAAACTGCATTTGGCCTTCAACTTTGGTTAGGGCCTACTAACGGCTTCTGCCCCTCCCTGGTGTTGTCCTCAACTAAATAAAGCTGAGCTTCAACCTTCCGGCTCTCATTATGTGGTTTTAAAAAAAAAATGGTGGTTAGGGCCTACTAACGGCTTCTGCCCCTCCCTGGTGTTGCCCTCAACTAAATAAAGCTGAGCTTCAACCTTCTGCTCCAAATTACCATTTTGAAAAATGCAATAGGCTTTTCAGGCCTACTAAAGGTGTCTGTCTGTGTGCCCCTCCCTGGTGTTGTCCTCAACTAAATAAAGCTGAGCTTCAACCTTCCGGCTCTCATTATGTGGTTTTAAAAAAAAAAATGGTGGTTAGGGCCTACTAACGGCTTCTGCCCCTCCCTGGTGTTGTCCTCAACTAAATAAAGCTGAGCTTCAACCTTCCGGCTCTCATTATGTGGTTTTAAAAAAAAAAATGGTGGTTAGGGCCTACTAACGGCTTCTGCCCCTCCCTGGTGTTGTCCTCAACTAAATAAAGCTGAGCTTCAACCTTCCGGCTCTCATTATGTGGTTTTAAAAAAAAAATGGTGGTTAGGGCCTACTAACGGCTTCTGCCCCTCCCTGGTGTTGCCCTCAACTAAATAAAGCTGAGCTTCAACCTTCTGCTCCAAATTACCATTTTGAAAAATGCAATAGGCTTTTCAGGCCTACAAAAGGTGTCTGTCTGTGTGCCCCTCCCTGGTGTTGTCCTCAACTAAATAAAGCTGAGCTTCAACCTTCCGGCTCTCATTATGTGGTTTTAAAAAAAAAAATGGTGGTTAGGGCCTACTAACGGCTTCTGCCCCTCCCTGGTGTTGCCCTCAACTAAATAAAGCTGAGCTTCAACCTTCTGCTCCAAATTACCATTTTAAAAAATGCAATAGGCTTTTCCGGCCTACTAAAGGTGTCTGCCCCTCCCTGGTGTTGTCCTCAACTGAACAAAGCTGAGCTTCAACCTTCCGGCTCTCATTATGTGGTTTTAAAAAAAAAATGGTGGTTAGGGCCTACTAACGGCTTCTGCCCCTCCCTGGTGTTGCCCTCAACTAAATAAAGCTGAGCTTCAACCTTCTGCTCCAAATTACCATTTTAAAAAATGCAATAGGCTTTTCCGGCCTACTAAAGGTGTCTGCCCCTCCCTGGTGTTGTCCTCAACTGAACAAAGCTGAGCTTCAACCTTCCGGCTCTCATTATGTGGTTTTAAAAAAAAAATGGTGGTTAGGGCCTACTAACGGCTTCTGCCCCTCCCTGGTGTTGCCCTCAACTAAATAAAGCTGAGCTTCAACCTTCTGCTCCAAATTACCATTTTGAAAAATGCAATAGGCTTTTCAGGCCTACAAAAGGTGTCTGTCTGTGTGCCCCTCCCTGGTGTTGTCCTCAACTAAATAAAGCTGAGCTTCAACCTTCCGGCTCTCATTATGTGGTTTTAAAAAAAAAAATGGTGGTTAGGGCCTACTAACGGCTTCTGCCCCTCCCTGGTGTTGCCCTCAACTAAATAAAGCTGAGCTTCAACCTTCTGCTCCAAATTACCATTTTAAAAAATGCAATAGGCTTTTCCGGCCTACTAAAGGTGTCTGCCCCTCCCTGGTGTTGTCCTCAACTGAACAAAGCTGAGCTTCAACCTTCCGGCTCTCATTATGTGGTTTTAAAAAAAAAATGGTGGTTAGGGCCTACTAACGGCTTCTGCCCCTCCCTGGTGTTGCCCTCAACTAAATAAAGCTGAGCTTCAACCTTCTGCTCCAAATTACCATTTTAAAAAATGCAATAGGCTTTTCCGGCCTACTAAAGGTGTCTGCCCCTCCCTGGTGTTGTCCTCAACTGAACAAAGCTGAGCTTCCACATTCTGGCTTTCGCCCTATACTATCAGATATTAAACTGCATTTGGCCTACTAGTGTGGTTAGGCCCTTGAAACAGTGTCTGCTGCTCTTGGGTTTGCTACTCCACTGAACAAAGCAATGCCGCCTGTTTAGTCCTGTTACCAATTTTGAACTGCATGTAGCCTACTTTATTCTTTGGCCCTATATCTGTTTCCTCCTCATCCTGCCCATTGCCCAGCCACTGCTAAATGAGTCTGCTGGTACATTGACCTAGACCACTACATTCCCCTTGTACTCTACACAGCCAGAATCTGTCCCTGCTGAAAGTAAGGTTCCCCTTCCCGCATGTTATACCACCTTACACAGGGACAAAGAGGAAGGTGCAGATGAAAGTGCAGGTTCCTTCATCAGGTGGGGGGGCATACTCGTTGGCGACGTCACTGGCACAGGGCCCCTCAGAGTACGCAAAAGTGTCGCTGCTGGTGGGAGGCGCCCCCGCCATGCAAACACACCGCCGTACTTTGAGGGGCCCTGTGCCAGTGGCAATGCGAACGAGTGGGCCCCCCCTGCTTGCTCAGGATCACAGCACTTGCAACTTTTAAATACTTACCTTTCCCTGCAACACCGCCGTGACGTAGTCCGCATTTCCTGGGCCCACGAAAAACTTGAGCCAGCCCTACTCCCCCCACAACTTTCCCCCAATTCCCTATGCCCAACTATTATTATACAGTTAATTAAGATTGGCAAGCTTCAGAAACAAGAATGGATGTTTTTGGCATTAAAATGGGCACTGTAGGTGTTTTCCTGGCCTCCACTCACTGCCGACTATGCTTCCCCATTGACTTGCATTGGGTTTCGTGTTTCGGTCGATCCCCGACTTTTAGCGATAATCGGCCGACTGCACTCGACTCGACTCTGGACAAAATCGGGTTTCCCAAAACCCTACTCGATCTTAAAAAAATGAAAGTCGCTCAACCCTAGTATCTACCGCTAATCTCCTGAATTCAGTGGCATACTCAATAACAGAACGTTTAGCCTGGCGTAAAGACAACAAAGCGGATACAGCGGTTGCATGGCGATTAGAGTCATCAAACATTAATGCCATAGCAGCCAAGAAATCATCCAAGTTATTTAACCGTGGGTCACGAGACTCAATCATCAGATTCGCTCAGGCGAGCGCTCGTGAGGTCAGTAGCATTATTACACACAATACTTTGGATCTATCAGTAGGAAAACGGTCAGCATGCACATCAAAATATAGCATACATTGATTTACAAAGCCACAAAATTTGTCGCGATCACTATTAAATCTGAATGGGGGCAACTTAGGTGGGCTAGCTGGTGGCGGTTGCCCAGAGGGTAAAGTCACTTGTGCAGCTATTTGCGTGCTTATGTCCTGAAAAGCCCGTCCATACTGGGACTTTATTCCAGCAAGTTTGTTTTCCTGAACTGCCATGCGGTTGCTTAAGTCCTGCAAAGTTTGTCCAAACACTTGTTGATTGTGTTCAAAGCTTCCAAACTTCTTTTGCAGACCTTCCACATCTTTCTGCAGTGATCTAATTATGGAAAACACCTGCTCTAATCTGCTTTCTGCAGTCATTGTTCCAGCAGTCTTCTTATTTTTATGGCTAGAGTATCCTGTAATAATTATAGGGGATAACTCAGGAGACTCTTTGCGTGGAACAAGACAACTACAGGACACAGTTTTATAAGTGGTAAAGTCTATATTATGACACGGTGATTCAAACAGGTGCAGAGATAAACTCAAGTCCACAACACTTGGTGTAAATATTAAACGCAGCTTAGCAGTCTATAGGAAACTTCAGAGGAAAATGCAATCAAGCAGAAAGTCTATGCAGCACAGTTATTCTTGTGGATACTTGACACAAATAAATCCTTGTCTTAGTCCAAACACAGATAGATAAGCTTATAAGGCAGTTCAAATCATATCTTAGCTCAACCAGGGAGGCCTGGTTAATAGCCTTAGCTTACATGTCCAGCAAATGCAGATGGAAGTATACACGAGCAGCAGATGAAGGAGGATTACTGGAAACTGGTGTATGCAGCAGGAACTCAGAGCAGAGTAGCAGGATCACCACACAGGTTCACAGGAGCAGGTATATAGCCAGGGAGTAATCAGAGGTCAGGAGCTGGATTAAAGGCAGAATACTCTAGCACAGACTGAAGGCTGGGGTGGAGTTTTATAGCAGGAAGACACAGTGCACATGAGACCAAAGACGCCATCTTGGAAAAATGCAGTAATGCACAAAAGGTAAAAAATGTTCAGAGTCATGAAACGCAAACAGCTGTGGGCTGATATTCATAGCCTAGAGAGGGGCCATGGATATTGCCCCCCCTGGCTACAAATACCAGTCTGCAGCCACCCCAGAAATGGCGCATCTGTAAGATGCACCAATTCTGGCACTTAGCCCCTCTCTTCCCACTCCCATGTAGCGGTGGGATATTGGGCATTAAGGGGTTAATGTCACCTTGCTATTGTAAGGTGACATTAAGCCGGGTTAATAACAGAGCGGCATCAATAAGACACCTATCCATTTTTAATCCTATAGTAGTGAAAGAGTTTAAAAAAAAGACACAGCCAGAAAAAAGTATTTTATTATTCTTAATTTCACCATACTTACCATACTTCAGCGCCGGTAAAAAATGTAAAATAATAAACCGTATACTACCTGTCCGCCGTAGTCCAATTAATAATGAGGGTCCCACGACGATCTCCCCTATAGAACAGTGACATTGGGTGATGTCACTGCTCTATAGGACCTTCAGCGACACACTGACAGGTGACAATGGCTCCTGCAGTGCATCACTGAACTTTAGTAACCTCTCAGAGTCTCACTTTATGGCAATTGCTGTGTGGGAAAATTTCTCACACAGCAATGCCAAAAGTGAAATTAGGGACTATTTTCTCACAGGGGCGTAGGAATACTTTGTGAGGAATACATTGTAGAAGGATACCTTCCATCATTGTATTCCTGGAGCCCCTGGAGAGCAGTCGCATCAGCTGATGCTGATGCTCTCCACGGGAGATCATCGTCGGACACTCGTTTTAATTGGATATCTGCGGATCAGGGAGTATAGTGTTTGTTTATTATTTTAATATTTTTTACAGGTGACACTGGCTTCGGGGATCAAGGTGACAAGTCATAGTGAGTATGTACTCTATGTTGTATGTACTGTATGTCTATATGTATGTTGTATGTATGTACTGTATGTGGCATGTTGCATGTTGCATGTTGCATGTCGTTGCATGTTGCGTGTCACATGTTGCATGTCGCATGGTGCATGTCGCAAGTAATCGCATGTCATCACATGTCGCATGTCATCACATGTCACATGCTGCATGTCACATGTCATCGCATGTTGCATGTAGCGTGTTGCATGTCGTCGAATGTTGCATGTCATCGCATGTTGCATGTCGTCGAATGTTGCATGTTGCATGTCACATGTTGCATGTGGTCGCATGTTGCATGTCGTCGCATGCTGCATGTCACATGTAATCACATGTTGCATGTCGCATGTTGCATGCCGTTGCATGTTGCTTGTAGCATGTTGCATGTTGCATGTCATCGCATGTCGCATGCTGCATGTCGCATGTCATCGCATGTTGCATGTCACATGTCATCCCATGTCGCATGCTGCATGTTGCATGTCGTTGCATGTTGCATGTCATCGCATGTCACATGTTGCATGTAACCTGTTGCATGTCGTCGCATATCATCGCATGTTGCACGCTGCATGTTGCATGTCATCACATGTCACATGGTGCATGTTGCATATCGTCGCATGCTGTCGCATGTTGCATGCCATCGCATGTTGCATGTCGTCACATGTCGCATGTTGCCACATGTTGCATGTCATCACATGTTGCATGTCACATGGTGTATGTTGTATGTTGTATGTACTGTATGTGTGTATGTGTTTTTTTACATTCAACACATTAGCCGGATGATGGGACTACTACTGTCCCATCATTGGCTAATGTGTCACTCACTGTCACTGTTGCAGGCAGAGCCAGATGGGACTTGTAGTCCCATCGGATGATGCCTGCACACAGAGACACACACACACCAATGACCACCACCCGCAGCAGACCCCAGCATGGCCAGCAGACCCACCACAGGCCCCTGAACATCCCGGCACTGGCACCCAGACCCCCGGCACCGGCACGCAGACCTCCGGCGCCCACACATCCTGGTGCCGGCACACAGACCCCTGGCTCCGGCACGCAGACCCCCGTCGCCCGCACATCCCGGCGCTGGCATGCAGACCCCCACACATACTGGTGCCGGCATGCAGACCCCTGGTGCCCGCACATCCCTGCCTAGCCCCGCCTGCCCCCAGCACAGCCCCGCCCACCTCCAGCACAGCCCTGCAGCCCCCAGCACCACCCACAGCCCAGTCACTCTTGATGAGTGAATGCTGACTGTGAGGCTGGGTCATGCCTGCTCATGATGTCACATCAATTTCCAGAGTCTGGAAATTGACGTGACGTCAGTGGAAATAAGCGGTGGTTGCAGCCTGGGGGTCACGTGACCCGGACTCAGCCGCCAGCATAGCGCCACTCACAGGCGAAAACGGCAACAGAAGGTATTTACACAATTCATTAGGGGCCCCGGGGGGATACATTGGGGGGTTAATTGAAAGTAGTGTACAACCCCTTTAATCCGAAGAGTAAATAAATCATTGTTCAGGACACAGTTGTAATGGAGGCAATTTGTATGGATTAACCCCTTCCCGACATGTGACGGAATAGTACGTCACATGTCGGGACCCCCGCTTTGATGTGCGCTCCGGCGGTGAGCGCACATCAAAGTCGCGACATGTCAGCTGTTTTTTACAGCTGACATGTGCGCGCAATAGCGGCGGGTGAAATCGCGATCACCCGCCGCTATTAACTAGTTAAATGCCGCTGTCAAACTCAGACAGCGGCATTTAACTACCGCATCCGGCCGTGCGGCCGGATATGAGCGCATCGCCGACCCCCGTCACATGATCGGGGGTCGGCGATGCTTGTGCATTGTAACCATAGAGGTCCTGGAGACCTCTATGGTTACTGATCGCCGGTGGCTGTGAGCGCCTCCCTGTGGTCGGCGCTCACAGCACACCTGCATTTTAGCTACATAACAGCGATCTGATGATCGCTGTTATGTAGCAGAGCCGATCGGGCTGTGCCTGCTTCTAGCCTCCCATGGAGGCTATAGAAGCATGGTAAAAGTTAAAAAAAAAAGTAAAAAAAAATGTGAAAAAAATAAAAAAAATATAAAAGTTTAAATCACCCCCCTTTCGCCCCAATCAAAATAAATCAATAAAAAAAACCCCCAACCTACACATATTTGGTATCGCCGCGTTCAGAATCGCCCGATCTATCAATAAAAAAAAAGCATTAACCTGATCGCTAAACGGCGTAATGAAAAAAAAAATCGAAACGCCAGTTTTACGTTTTTTTGGTCGCCACGACATTGCATTAAAATGCAATAACGGGCGATCAAAAGAATGTATCTGCACCAAAATGCTATCATTAAAAATGCCAGCTCAGCACGCAAAAAATAAGCCCTCACCCGACCCCAGATCACGAAAAATGGAGACGCTACGGGTATCGGAAAATGGCGCAATTTTATTTATTTATTTTTTTGCAAAGTTTGGAATTTTTTTTCACCACTTAGGTAAAAAAGAACCTAGTCATGTTAGGTGTCTATCAACTCGTACTGACCTGGAGAATCATAATGGCAGGTCAGTTTTAGCATTTAGTGAACCTAGCAAAATAGGCAAGCAAAAAACAAGTGTGGGATTGCACTTTTTTTGCAATTTCACTGCACTTGGAATTTTTTTCCCGTTTTCTAGTACACGACATGGTAAAACCAATGATGTCGTTCAAAAGTACACCTCGTCCCGCAAAAAATAAGCCCTCACATGGCCAAATTGACAGAAAAATAAAAAAGTTATGGCTCTGGGAAGGAGGGGAGCGAAAAACGAAAACGGAAAAACGGAAAAAGCTCCGGGGGTGAAGGGGTTAAAAGGAGTGAAAACACTCCTATCCCAGGCAGACTCAGACTATGCAGACATGAGGAATTTGATCAATACAGGGCAGAGGAAGAAGAATTTTGTTATAAAAAAAATATAAAAAAGTAATTACATGGATTAAAGGCAGAAATTACAACTAAACATATCAATGAATGACTCCAAGATAATCCTAAATGTAAATATATATTTAAATCTTAAATGGCTCAAAGCACAAAGGATTAAAAAATCAATCATAACTATACAAATAAAAATATAAATACAGAGATATCAAATTCAAAAAATTCTTCTTCCTCTGCCCTGTATTGATCAAATTCCTCATGTCTGCATAGTCTAATTTCTCTGGTCGGTGAAGACCTGTGGATCTGCAGCAGCTGCTATCTATATGCTCTAATCTCATCCTAACCAGGTGAGCAAATTTGGTGTATATTCTCTGTGTAACGTGGATAAGACCCTATTGCGCTCTTTGTCTCCCCATTGTTTTGCAATAGTTCTACTACAAGATGAAAGTCATGTAATGCCAGGAACTAGCATATTTTTTAAGCATTATTTCCCTTGTACTGACACGTCCACTTCAATCGAGCATAGTCTGAGACAATTTGATCTTTTTAGCAAGCATGAAGTACCTTAAGGACTATTTGTCCAATTTATTGCTAGATATTCTTGTTTCACAGTACAGTATTTTTTCACATGAGTTAAGTTTTTTCTTTAGATACAAGACTGGATGTTCTTCATTAATTTTTTTTTAGAAAACACAACCTCTAGATCCAGTGATGCATCTGTTTGTATGAAAGATAAATTTGGTGCTACCAAAATTGGCTGTCTATGCAACCACATTTTCAGCTCTTTAAAACCTCAGGGAACAATTAATGATTTATTGCCTTTGGGAAGGTCCAACAAAGGAGCTGCAATACTGGCAAAGTTAGGTACTAATTGTCGATAAAAATCAGAAATGCCCAAGAAAGCCCTTATTTGTTTTGTACTGAGCAGTAGTAGCCTTCCCTTTATTGCCTCTACCTTATAGATTTGGGGATTAATCATACCTCTTCCCACAATGTAGCTCAAGTATTATTGCTAGTGCTTTGTCCACCAACAGGCACACACACTTCAGCATTATCACAGCATTTTTAAGTGCAGCCATATTCTATGGTAAGAGGTGGTTAATCTCATACCATTTCAGATTGGCATGCACCATGTGTTTAAGAAATTATTCCATTACAACAGTCTCTTGCATCAAGTCCTGCCTGTCTGTCCTGTTATCAAGTCCTGTTATCTGAGCATGCTCAGGTGCTAACCAAGTGACTTTGGCATGCTCAAAGAATATGTTTGAGTCCCCACGCATGCATGTCTTCTGGCTATTTGACTGCCGCAACACATGAAGGGATTTTCTAACAAACAGGCATTGGGGGCCCTCACATCCTTGCCCTTCTCTTCAAGCGACCCAGTGCATTGATTTTGTACTTTGGTTGACAAGGCAGGGAGGCTATGGTGTCCTTTGAAAGCTGTTCACCTCACCCTCACTGTACAAGTGGTGTTTTCTTTCTGCTGCCACTTTTGGAACTGACCGCACAGCGAGCCGCTCTCCTTTTCGACCCTCCCTCCCATGCTGTATGGGCTCCTTTACATGCTGGTGTCCTTGGAGTACAGTGAATTAGGGCTTGAATCTGGAGAGACAGCCTGATAAACAGGTGCCACATCCAAGGAAGGCAGCAGTCAAGCAAAGTAACCACTCCTCAACTAAGTCAGCAGTTTATGTTGCAAGACATAATAGCTATCCATGACTATTTAGAGGCTCTGCAATTGGAATGAGTAGTTAAATCTTTTAATGAGCATCTATTTGAGAGCAAATTTGGTGTCAGTATGCATGGTAATTACAATGGAAAGAAAAAAGTTGGTGGCATTACGTTTATCGCAGTGGTGCTCGTGGAGAAATAGCAGTAGATAAAATAAAATCCCGGCTCTTACATGCATTGTAGTTAATTTATTGCACATATGGAAACACAAATCACAGACATTTCAGCCTATCCCATGCTTTCAGCAATAATAGAGCAGTGTTAGGCTGGAGTCACATGTAACGTATAAAAATACGGTCCATTTTTTACAGCCGAGATATGCAGAAATGTTCATGAACAGTGATCTGTATGTCATCTGTGGCACCCCAGGAGTTCAGGAACCACAGTGGTGCTGCCTTCCTCTTGGGGAGAGTAATGCCATGCCTGGAGACAGGAGGGATCCCTTTGGCAGGTAATCTTACATTCAATATATTCTGACTCCAGGCCAGAAGGGGGAGCTCTAAACCTGGTTTAAGGGGAACTTCCCTCAATATACATCCTGGTCTGGAAGAGGAGTTAGACAGTCTGGTGAAGACAAGAGACAGGGAAGGAGCAGAGGAGTGATCAGGAGCTAGAGGAGGGCTACGATTGTGCCTCCTTAAACCTAGACCACAGAAACTGGGCACTGGGAGCCCGAGGTCGCGGGGAACTACATGTCTCACAGCAGAACCGGAGGGCAAGAAGCTAACAGTGACTTGCCCACAGAACACCTGAGGTACAGGAGCACTTGTTTTCAGGCTGTCTGGACTTCATCGACACCTGTTGCCGGTACTCTGGACTGAGGCTGACTACAACTTCAGTAAACCAGGTAAAGACTGCAACCCTGTGTCCTCCATTTATTTGCCAGCATTCACCATCCCTGCCAAACATACCGGGAGCACTGGGACCCCGCTTCACCTGTGGGAAGCGTCACCATCTTTGCTGCAGTAATATCACCCCAGAGGACCCCTTTAAGCAGTGTCAGTCCCCTCTGACTGAGAACCACAGGTGGCATCACAAACACAAACTTTATTCCTATAATCCCTTTTAAGACTTTACCCTTAACTTGGGCGACCAGGGCCACGGACCGGGTCGCTGCCACCGTGACCACCCCTTTAATTGTGACCGGACCCGGTACCGAGTACCCCGTCCCCTGGCGGGTGACTCACATCCTTATTTAATGCGAGGATGCAATGTTTTCTCAAAAAAGTATCCGTGTGTCATCCTTATGGCATCCAAATGGCGAGATTTTGCAAAATGGACATATAATGGATTCATGGGCTCAAATATTTGTGAAAACATATATATGATATATATATATATATATATATATATATGTCAGTGAGACACACATATATACTGTGTATATATATATATATATATATATATATATATTTATATTTCATACAGAGATAGATAGCAGAATAGCCGGTAATTCAGTTGTCGGCTTTTGCTAATTTATTACCGAACCCGACAGGATATGAGACATGGTTTACATACGGTAAACCATTGCATATCCCTTATATTTTTAAATATCCCTCCCTGATAATGATAGTAGTGTGTGTGTGAGTAAAATTTGAGAGCTGTAGGTGTTAAATTAAAGGATTAAACAACAGAAAAAACTGGCCTGAGCTCCTGCGCAATTTTCTCCATCAGAGAGGGAATGCCAGTGACTGAGGGCAGATATTAATAGCCTAGAGAGGGACCATGGTTATTGCCTCCCCTGTCTAAAAACATCTGCCCCCAGCCACCCCAGAAAAGACGCATCTGTAAGATGCACCTATTCCGACACTTAGCCTCTCTCTACCCACTGCCCTGTAGCACTGGCATATGGTGTAATAAGGGGTTAATGTCACCTTGCTATTGTAAGGTGGCATTAAGCCTGGTTAAAATGTGTAAAATTTGGGAGCTGTAGGTGTTAAATGATTAATTCACGGGAAAAACTGGTGTGGGCTCCCATGCAAAATGCCAGCTAATTTTCCCTATCCTGGTATGCATGGCCCCATCCTTATCCTTAAATGCATGGCTCCATAACTATCCTTGAATGCATGGCTCCATCCACATCCTTGCATGCATGGCTCCATCCCTATCCGTGTATGAATTGCTCCATCCCTATCATTGTATGCATGGCCGCATCCATATCCTTCTATGCATGGCTCCATCCCTATCCTTGTATGCATGGCCCCATCCCTCTCAATGTATGCATGGCTCCATCCCTATCCTTGAATGCATGGCACCAGCCCTTTCTTTGTATGCATGGCTCCATCCTTATCCTGGTGTGATTGGCTCCCATCAAAAATATTAAAATATAAACCATTACATGATGTCATGCGCTGCTCACAAGCAGAGCACAGCTGCCAGAATACTCACCGCTCCCCAAGCTAGAAATGCAGTGAGTATTAAGTAGTACGCACAGTGTCAGCCACCGGGTTGCCACATGTGCCGTTATTTAAAGGGAACCTGTCACCCCCAAAATCGAAGGTGAGCTAAGCCCACCAGCATCAGGGGCTTATCTACAGCATTCTGGAAAGCTGCAGATAAGCCCTCTATGTATCCTGAAAGATGAGAAAAAGAAGTTAGATTATACTCACCCAGGGGCGGTCCCAGTTCGGGTCCGATGGGCGTTGCCATCCAGTCCGGGACCTCCTATCTTCATAGGATGACGCCCTCTTCTTGTCTTCATGCTGCGGCTCCGGCGCAGGCGTACTTTGTCTGCCCTGTCGAGGGCAGAGCAAAGTACTGCAGTGCGCAGGCATCGGGAGAGGTCAGAGAGGCCCGACACCTGCGCACTGCAGTACTTTGCTCTGCCCTCAACAGGACAGACAAAGTACGCCTGCGCCGGAGCTGCAGCATGAAGACAAGAAGAGGACGTCATATTATGAAGATAGGAGGCCCCGGACCAGACTGCAATGCCCATCAGACCGGACCGCCCCCCCAGGTGAGTATAATCTAACCTCTTTTTCTCATCTTTTAGGATACATCAGGGGCTTATCTACAGCTTTACAGAATGCTGTAGATAAGCCCCTGATGCTGGTGGGCTTAGCTCACCTTTGATTTTGGGGATGACAGGCTCCCTTTAAGAGTAATGAATATTGACCTCTCTCCATGCCCATGGGAGTAAAGAAAGGTGAATATTCATTTATCTTAAGTAGCGGCACATGTGACCGCCCAGCAGCTGCAGGAGCCAGCTGCTGTGACTGAAACTGCGCGCTATTACAGAGAAATGAATATTTATTGCCAGTGCAGTGAATATTAATTTATCTTTAGCAGCAGGTACATGAGTTAGCAGCAGTAGCCGACTCCTGCCTCCTGTGACCTGCTGCTCTGCCACTGCCCCTCCACCTCCATGTTCTGGAGACCTCACTCAAGTACAGTATAAGCTGAGGAGGGCATTTTTTAGCACAAAAAAAGTGCTGAAAAACTCGGCTTATACTTCAGTACTAGCTGTTTCCAACTAGCTAATGCTCGGCACGCTCATTGCTATCTAATTAACGCTGCTGGTGATTAAACTAAAGTAAATAATGACAACATTCAATAGCGCTTACACAGGTTAACTTAAAATGAAGTTAATAACAATAATTGTGGTAATGTGGTGGGGGGCGGGATTATGTGTGGTAATGTGGTGGGGGGTGGGATTATCTGTGGTGATGTGGTGGGGGGCGGGATTATCTGTGGTAATGTGGTGGGGGCGGGATTGTGTGTGGTGATGTGGTGGGGGTGGGATTGTGTGTGGCAATGTGGTGGGGGGGCGGGATTGTGTGGTAAATTGGGGGGTGGGATTGTGTGTGGTAATGTGGTGGGGGACAGGATTGTGTGTGGTAATGTGGTGGGGGCCGGGATTGTGTGTGGTAATGAGGTGGGGGCGGGATTGTGTGTGGCAATGTGGTGAGGGGGTGGGATTATGTGTGGTAATGTGGTGGGGGGCAGGATTGTGTGTGGTAATGTGGTGGGGGCGGGATTGTGTGTGGCAATGTGGTGAGGAAGTGGGATTATGTGTGGTAATGTGGGGGGTGGGATTGTGTGTGGTAATGTGGTGGGTGGGCGAAATTGTGTGTGGTAATGTGGTGGCGGGCGGGATAGTGTGTGGTAATGTGGTGGGGGTGGGATTGTGTGTGGTAACGTGGTGGTTGGGGCGGTATTGTGTGTGGTAATGTGGTGGGGGGCGGAATTGTGTGTGGTAATGTGGGGGGTTGGGATTGTGTGTGGTAATGTGGTGGGGGGCAGGATTGTGTATGGTAATGTGGTGGGGGGGCAGGATTGTGTGTGGTAATATGGTCAGGCGGGATTGTGTGTGGCAATGAGGTGGGGGGGCAGGATTGTGTGGCAATGTGGTGGGGGGGCGGGATTCTGTGTGGTAATGTGGTGGGGGCGGGATTCTGTGTGGTAATGTGGTGGGGGTGGGATTGTGTGTGGTAATGTGGTGGGGGCGTGATTGTAAGTGGTAATGTGGGGGGTCGGGATTGTGTGTGGTAATGTGGTGGGGGGATTGTGTGTGGTAATGTGGTGGGGGTGGGATTGTGTGTGGTAATGTGGTGGGGGGCGGGATTGTAAGTGGTAATGTGGGGGGTCGGGATTGTGTGTGGTAATGTGGTGGGGGATTGTGTGTGGTAATGTAGTGGGGGGCGGGATTGTGTGTGGTAATGTGGTAGGGGCTGGATTGTGTGTGGCAATGTGGTGGGGGGGCAGGATTGTGTGTGGCAATGTGGTGGGGGGCGGGATTGTGTGTGGCAATGTGGTGGGGGGACGGGATTCTGTGTGGTAATGTGGTGGGGGGCAGGATTCTGTGTGGTAATGTGGTGGGGGGTGGGATTGTGTGTGGTAATGTGGTGGGGGTGGGATTGCAAGTGGTAATGTGGGGGGTCGGGATTGTGTGTGGTAATGTGGTGGGGGGATTGTGTGTGGTAATGTGGTGGGGGGCGGGATTGTGTGTGGTAATGTGGTGGAGGGTTTGATTGTGGTAATGTGGTGGGGGATTGTGTGTGGTAATGTGGTGGGGGGCGGGATTGTGTGTGGTAATATGGTAGGGGCTGGATTGTGTGTGGCAATGTGGTGGGGGGGCGGGATTGTGTGTGGCAATGTGGTGGGGGGCAGGATTGTGTGTGGCAATGTGGTGGGGGGATGGGATTGTGTGTGGTAATGTGGTGGGGGGCAGGATTGTGTGTGGTAATGTGGTGGGGGGCGCGATTGTGTGTGGTAATGTGGTGAGGGGCGGGATTGTGTGTGGTAATGTGGTGGGGGCGGGATTGTGTGTGGTAATGTGGTGGGGGGCGCGATTGTGTGTGGTAATATGGAGGGTGAGATTGTGTGTGGTAATGTGGGGCAGGAGTGTGTGTGGTAATGTGGTGGGGGGCGGGATTGTGTGTGGTAATGTGGTGGGGGCGGGATTGTGTGGGTTAATGTGGTGGGGGGGTGGGATTGTGTGTGGCAATGAGGTGGGGGGCGGGATTGTGTGTGGTAATGTGTTGGGAGGCAGAATTGTGTGTGGTAATGTGGTGGGGGGCGGGATTGTGTGTGGCAATGTGAAGGTTGGGATTTTGTGTGGTAATGTGGTGGGGGGTGGGATTGTGTGTAACAATGTGGTGGAGGCATGATTGTGTGTGGTAATGTGGAGGGTGGGATTGTGTGTGGTAATGTGGGGGGCGGGAGTTTGTGTGGTAATGTGGTGGGGGGGCGGGATTCTGTGTGGTAATGTGGTGGGGGTGGGATTCTGTGTGGTAATGTGGTGGGGGGTGGAATTGTGTGTGGTAATGTGGTGGGGGGCGGGATTGTAAGTGGTAATGTGGGGGGTCGGGATTGTGTGTGGTAATGTGGTGGGGGGATTGTGTGTGTTAATGTGGTGGGGGGCGGGATTGTGTGTGGTAATGTGGTGGGGGGCGGGGTTGTGTGTGGTATTGTGGTGGAGGGTTTGTTTGTGGTAATGTGGTGGGGGATTGTGTGTGGTAATGTGGTTGGGGGCAGGATTGTGTGTGGTAATGTGGTAGGGGCTGGATTGTGTGTGGCAATGTGGTTGGGGGGCGGGATTGTGTGTGGCAATGTGGTGGGGGGGCGGGATTGTGTGTGGCAATGTGGTGGGGGGACGGGATTCTGTGTGGTAATGTGGTGGGGGGCGGGATTGTGTGTGGTAATGTGGTGGGGGGCGCGATTGTGTGTGGTAATGTGGTGAGGGGCGGGATTGTGTGTGGCAATGTGTTGGGGGGCGGGATTGTGTGTGGTAATGTGGTGGGGGGGCGCGATTGTGTGTGGTAATATGGAGGGTGGGATTGTGTGTGGTAATGTGGGGGCAGGAGTGTGTGTGGTAATGTGGTGGGGGGCGGGATTGTGTGTGGTAATGTGGTGGGGGCGGGATTGTGTGTGGTAATGTGGTGGGGGGTGGGATTGTGTGTGGCAATGAGGTGGGGGGCGGGATTGTGTGTGGTAATGTGGTGGGAGGCAGGGTTGTGTGTGGTAATGTGGTGGGGGGTGGGATTGTGTGTGGCAATGTGGAGGGTGGGATTTTGTGTGGTAATGTGGTGGGGGGTGGGATTGTGTGTAACAATGTGGTGGGGGCACGATTGTGTGTGGTAATGTGGAGGGTGGGATTGTGTGTGGTAATGTGGGGGGCGGGAGTTTGTGTGGTAATGTGGTGAGGGGCGGGATTGTGTGTGGTAATGTGGTGGGGGCGGGATTGTGTGTGGTAATGTGGTGGGGGGGCGGAATTGTGTGTGGTAATGTGGTGGGAGGCAGGATTGTGCGTGGTAATGTGGTGGGGGGCGGGATTGTGTGTGGCAATGTGGAGGGTGGGATTTTGTGTGGTAATGTGGTGGGGGGTGGGATTGTGTGTAACAATGTGGTGGGGGGCACGATTGTGTGTGGTAATGTGGAGGGTGGGATTGTGTGTGGTAATGTGGGGGGCGGGAGTTTGTGTGGTAATGTGGTGAGGGGCGGGATTGTGTGTGGTAATGTGGTGGGGGCGGGATTGTGTGTGGCAATGTGGTGGGAGGGTGGGATTGTGTGTGGCAATGTGGTGGGGGCGGGATTCTGTGTGGTAATGTGATGGGGGGGCAGGATTCTGTGTGGTAATGTGGTGGGGGGCGGGATTGTGTGTGGTAATGTGGTGGGGGGGCAGAATTGTGTGTGTTAATGTGGTGGGGGGTAGGATTGTGTGTGGTAATGTGGTGGGGGCGGGATTGTGTGTGATAATGTGGGGGGCCGGGATTGTGTGTGGTAATGAGGTGGGGGCGGGATTGTGTGTGGCAATGTGGTGAGGGAGTGGGATTATGTGTGGTAATGTGGTGGGGGGCAGGATTGTGTGTGGTAATGTGGGGGTGGGATTGTGTGTGGTAATGTGGGGGGCCGGGATTGTGTGTGGTAATGAGGTGGGGGGCGGGATTCTGTGTGGTAATGTGATGGGGGGGCAGGATTCTGTGTGGTAATGTGGTGGGGGGCAGGATTGTGTGTGGTAATGTGGTGGGGGGGCGGAATTGTGTGTGTTAATGTGGTGGGGGGTAGGATTGTGTGTGGTAATGTGGTGGGGGCGGGATTGTGTGTGGTAATGTGGGGGGCCGGGATTGTGTGTGGTAATGAGGTGGGGGCGGGATTGTGTGTGGCAATGTGGTGAGGGAGTGGGATTATGTGTGGTAATGTGGTGGGGGGCAGGATTGTGTGTGGCAATGTGGTGAGGGGGTGGGATTATGTGTGGTAATGTGGGGGGCGGGATTGTGTGTGGTAATGTGGTGGGTGGGCGAAATTGTGTGTGGTAATGTGGTGGGGGGCGGGATTGTGTGTGATAATGTGGTGGGGGTGGGATTGTGTGTGGTAACGTGGTGGTTGGGGCGGGATTGTGTGTGGTAATGTGGGGGGTCGGGATTGTGTGTGGTAATGTGGTGGGGGATTGTGTGTAGTAATGTGGTGGGGGGCGAGATTGTGTGTGGTAATGTGGTGGGGGGCACAATTGTGTGTGGTAATGTGGTGGAGGGTGGGATTGTGTGTGGTAATGTGGGGGGTCGGGATTGTGTGTGGCAATGAGGTGGGGGGGCAGGATTGTGTGGCAATGTGGTGGGGGGGCGGGATTCTGTTTGGTAATGTGGTGGGGCGGGATTCTGTGTGGTAATGTGGTGGGGTTGGGATTGTGTGTGGTAATGTGGTGGGGGCGGGATTGTGTGTGGTAATGTGGTGGGGGCGGGATTGTGTGTGGTAATGTGGGGGGTCGGGATTGTGTGTGGTAATGTGGTGGGGGGATTGTGTGTGGTAATGTGGTGGGGGGCGGGATTGTGTGTGGTAATGTGGTGGGGGGCGGGATTGTGTGTGGTAATGTGTAGGGTTTGATTGTTTGTGGTAATGTGGTGGGGGATTGTGTGTGGTAATGTGGTGGGGGGCGGGATTGTGTGTGGTTATATGGTAGGGGCTGGATTGTGTGTGGCAATGTGGTGGGGGGGCGGGATTGTGTGTGGCAATGTGGTGGGGGGGCGGGATTGTGTGTGGCAATGTGGTGGGGGGACGGGATTCTGTGTGGTAATGTGGTGGGGGGATTCTGTGTGGTAATGTGGTGGGGGGCGGGATTGTGTGTGGTAATGTGGTGGGGGGCGGGATTGTGTGTGGTAATGTGATGGGGGGTGGGATTGTGTGTGGTAATGTGGTGGGGGGCAGGATTGTGTGTGGTAATGTGGTGGGGGGTGGGATTGTGTGTGGTAATGTGGTGGGTGGGCGGGATTGTGTGTGGTAATGTGGTGGGGGGCGGCTTTGTGTGTGGTAATGTGGTGGGGGGTGGGATTGTGTGAGGTAATGTGGTCGGGCGGGATTGTGTGTGGTAATGGGGTGGAGGGCGGGATTATGTGTGGTGATGTGGTGGGGGTGCGGAGCTACTGTGCAGGGTGCGAGATTAGCGAGTAATCACAATACCTCTTATATATATAGATATGTGGTAAATAGAGATTGTTCATTTAGTGACAGGTGACTGACAACTGTGCGCCTAAGGTTGTGAAACAGCAGGTTACAAGAGGGGATGGCTACATACAACATGAGTGGGAAATAGTGTTGAGCATTCCGATACCGCAAGTATCGGGTATCGGCCGATACTTGCGGTATCGGAATTCCGATACCGAGATCCGATACTTACTGCATATCGGATACCGGAATCGGAAGTTCCCATAATTCAAACAGCACAAGTTCAGCCAATGAGGAATGATTACAAGTGTGGGCACATCCTGTTCAGCATGGTGGGCATGTAACTACTGGCAAGGCTGTGATTGGCTGCTGAAATGATGTCATGATGCACTATAAAAAACGCTGCCGCCATTTCTGGCTCACTCTGCTGTGAATTCAGTTAGGCATAGGACGCTGTGTTCTGACTGAGGGCCAGTTGAGATAGCGATTTGCTTCTTTGTGCTTTTCCCTGGCTAATTTAGCAACCACTGTGTGTACACCTTGCTTTTGCCTTGCAGCGCTGTTTTCACAGCGATCTGCAAAGTCTCTGTGTGTGTGTGTGTGTGTGTGAGTGCAGCCCACTCTCTAGTCTGTGTGCAGCCATAGCCGGTTGTATTCAGCTCAGGGTGGTTCACTGTCTCAAACTGTTCTATCCATTCCATTGTCCTTTTTTGCAAATAGTGCAGCCCGCTGCACATTTTTTCAAATAATTCCTATTAGTGGCTTTCCAACCGTATCCAGCTAAATTGTGGAAAAACACTACATAGGATAACGTAGAGGAGGTTTTTTGGGCCTTGTAGCTCCGTTTCCGGCTGTCTGCACGGTCTGCGTGTGAGTGCAGCTCGCCCTGTAGTCTGTGTGCAGCCACAGCCGGTTGTATCCAGCTCAGGGTGCGTCACTTCCTCATAGCGTAAAATACATTGTCCTTTTTTTCAAATAGTGCAGCCCGCTGCACATTTTTTCAAATAATTCCTATTAGTGGCTTTCCAACCGTATCCAGCTAAATTGTGGAAAAACACTACATAGGATAACGTAGAGGAGGCTTTTTGGGCCTTGCAGTGCCGTTTACGGCTGTCTGCACGGTCTCCGTGTGAGTGCAGCTCGCCCTGTAGTCTGTGTGCAGCCAAAGCCGGTTGTATCCAGCTCAGGGTGCGTCACTGCCTCATAGCGTAAAATACATTGTCCTTTTTTGCAAATAGTGCAGCCCGCTGCACATTTTTTCAAATAGTTCCTATTAGTGGCTTTCCACCCGTATCCAGCTAAATTGTTGGAAAACACTACATAGGATAACGTAGAGGAGGTTTTTTGGGCCTTGCAGCCCCATTTATGGCTGTCTGCATGGTCTCCGTGTGAGTGCAGCTCGCCCTGTAGTCTGTGTGCAGCCACAGCCGGTTGTATCCAGCTCAGGGTGTGTCACTGCCTCATAGCATAAAATACATTGTCCTTTTTTGCAAATAGTGCAGCCCGCTGCACATTTTTTCAAATAATTCCTATTAGTGGCTTTCCAACCGTATCCAGCTAAATTGTGGAAAAACACTACATAGGATAACGTAGAGGAGGTTTTTTGGGCCTTGCAGCTCCGTTTACGACTGTCTGCACGGTCTGCGTGTGAGTGCAGCTCGCCCTGTAGTCTGTGTGCAGCCACAGCCGGTTGTATCCAGCTCAGGGTGCGTCACTGCCTCATAGCGTAAAATACATTGTCCTTTTTTGCAAATAGTGCAGCCCGCTGCACATTTTTTCAAATAGTTCCTATTAGTGGCTTTCCACCCGTATCCAGCTAAATTGTTGGAAAACACTACATAGGATAACGTAGAGGAGGTTTTTGGGCCTTGCAGCACCATTTATGGCTGTCTGCACGGTCTCCGTGTGAGTGCAGCTCGCCCTGTAGTCAGTTCAACCCCCAAAAAAGAAATAACTAATAAAGTTCACCAAACACCACTTTACAGTTGTGTAGGCCACATTAGCTCATATTACAGTCTAGTCCACACTTTAGAAAATTAGTGTTTCTTATACCTGTTAGGAGCTGTTCAGGAATAAGCACACTAAGCCGTTAGTACTTTTCTGCTTATGTTTATCAGTCAACCAAGATGAAGAAGGCAGGGAGTAAGGCACGTGGGCGTGGGCACTAAGCAGGGAGAGGACGTGGGGATTCTGTGCCTGCTGCGGGCACCGGTGACTCATCATCACCCAGTTTCAGCAGGGAACAGTCCTTCATGCGCAGCTTTGTTGGAGATCGCCGTACACCGCTGCTGCGTGAAGACCAAATTGAAGCTGTTGTCAGATGGATGGCAGCTAACGCATCGACTTCAATTAGTGCCACATCCTCTCAGGCACAGAACACTGGAAAGCACCCATCTGTCTCTTCACCACCTGCCAAATTGCCCAGGCAGTCAGAGAGCCCAGGACAGGCGCCGTCTCTACTTCTGTTCTCTGAATCTCTTGGCTTGGAAACAGGGGGCCAGCCAAGAAGCTTTGGAGAAATGGAAGAAGAGGCAGTGTGGAGTGATGCCCAACAGCTTTTTCTCTCTGAGTCTGAAGAGGCGGGTGGGCCAGTGCCTCCGGTCACCACACCGCAGTACGCATCCGCTGATGACACTCAGGTGCCACTTTCTGGTGCGTGCTGTGTTGCTGAGACTACCCAGGAGGAGCAGTTGGTGGCAGAGGGTAGTGTAGATGATGAGGTCTTTGACCCATCGTGGCATGAGGGACAGGAAGGTCGTGGGAGCAGCTCTGAGGAAGAGATTCCCCAAACGGGCCAAAGAGGGAGAGGGAGGGGGAAGACTGCGGAGCCTGTAGCCTCCACTTCGGCACCCGTTAGGAGCATGCCTCTTCCAACAGCCAAAAAGGGCGCTCCCAAGACTTGCAGTGCCTGGGCCTTTTTTGACACAGTTGCAGATGACATTTGCTTTGTCAAATGCAAGGGTTGTCATCAGAAAATCAAAAGAGGGAGAAATGTCAGCAGCCTCAATACCTTAAATATGTGGAAACATGTGCGGACCAGGCACGCGGCGGAGTTACAAAAACACACTGAAGAGCTAGACCAACCAACAGTGGCAGCTACCACCACTTCAGCTCGTGTTGCCTCTTCCTCCAGCTCACACACAGCTGGTTCGGCTTCCTCCCAGGATCGCCATGGAAGAACCTCTAACACTGTTGTCCAGAGACCCACTGTAATTCCAGACGTAGCACCACGTTCCCAGTCATCCTCACACTCTCAGCCCAGTCTACAGCCATCAGTAGTACAGGCATGGGAGAAAAGGCAGCCATTCTCATCAAACCACCCACGAGCACAGGCTCTGAATGCAGGCATTGCCAAACTTCTGTCACTGGAAATGCTGTCATTTAGGCTGGTGGAGACTGACAGCTTCCGTGACTTGATGACATTGGCAGTCCCACAGTACAATGTGCCCAGCCGCTTTTATTTCAGCAGGCAAGCCGTCCCTGCCCTGCACAAGCATGTGGAGGGACACATAAAACACGCGCTACTGAACGCCATCAGTAGCAAGGTCCACCTCTCCACAGATGCGTGGACCAGTCACCATGGACAGGGGCAATACCTTTCCCTCACTGCCCATTGGGTTAATGTTGTTGAGCCGGGTACAGATCGTGCGAGTGGCGCAGGATGTGTCCTGCCCACTCCAAGGATTGCAGGAATCCAGTCTGTACGCATTGACTCCTCCTCATACACAAGTTCCTCAGAGACATCGCTGCAGGAGCCATCACAGTCCACCTCCACATGGACCCGTGAACGTTTACCTGTTACGACCAACATGAGCACAGCCGTGGCCAAACGTTAACAGGCCATCTTGAAATTAATTTCTTTGGGGAATCAAAGCAACACAGCGCAGGAGCTCTGGAATGCCATCAAGCAGGAGAGCGATGTGTGGTTTGTGGCAGCGAATCTCCAGCCAGGCATGGTTGTGTGTGACAATGGCCGAAATCTGATGGCAGCTCTGGGCCTCGGCAACTTCACTCACATCCCATGTCTGGCACATGTGCTCAACTTGGTCGTGCAGAGTTTTTTGAGGGACTATCCAAATCTTGATGCACTGCTGCACAAGGTCCCCCTAGAGTGTGCTCACTTGCGGCTTTCCAGCACGGCAAGATCGCGCATTGCAGCTCTGCAGCGCCGATTCCGCCTTCCAGAACATCGCATCATATGTGACCTACCTACCAGGTGGAATTCCATGTTACATATGTTGGAGCGGTTGTGTGAGCAGCAGCAAGCAGTAATGGAGTACCAGCTGCATCAGGCGCAAAAAAATCGCACTCCACGCCGTTTAGACTTCACAACCACAGAGTGGGCCACTATGAAGGACGTCTGCCAGGTTTTGCATCCCTTCGATTATTCCACGCGGATGGCGAGTGCAGATGATGCACTAGTCAGCATGACTGTCCCCCTTATCAGGTTGCTTCAACAAACACTGCAAGCGCTAAGGGATGATGTTGTGGAAGAGGTGGAGGATGAGGACTCACCATTTCCATCAGCTTCTGGACAGTCAGTGCCATGTGGTTCCTCACAAACGCGTAGGCAGAGGACACTTTGTGAGGAGGATGAGGAGGAGTCAATGAAGGAGGAAGACATCCGTCCAGAGGAGGGAGTAACACAATTGTCCAGTAGTCAGTGTGTACAGTGAGGGTGGGGTGATGAAGAGCCGGCAGAGCTCACGCCTCAAGCAGGGGACAGCGTTTCTTGGCCAGTTGGCAGTCTGCAGCACATGGTTGATTACATGCTGCAGTGCCTGAGAAACGACCGGCGCATCGCCCACATTCTCAACATGGCTGATTATTGGGTGTACACCCTCCTCGATCCTCGCTACCGGGACAAAGTACAAAGCCTCATCACACCGTTGAACCGGGAGTGTAAAATGCGGGAGTACCAAGACACACTGGTGAATTCCATCATCTTCTCCAGTCCAACTGAGAGAAGTGCTGCTAGTGCTTTACAAAGCAGCTCAGTGCGTCCAGGCAGTGGAGGAGGCTCTGCACAAAGAGGGAGCAGAAGCAGTGCCTCTGCCCAAGGCAAGACCAGTATGGCCCAACTGTGGCACAGTTTGGTGTGCCCGCCCCAAGTGTCTACACCATCACAGGTGGCTCCAGTCAGCAGGAGGCAACGGTTCCGTCAGATGGTGACAGACTACATGTCTTGCCCTCTTACTGTACTCCCAGACGGCTCTTCCTCTTTCAAGTTTTGGGTCTCTAAGCTGGATACATGGCCAGAGCTAAGCCAGTATGCATTGGAGGTGCTGGCTTGCCCTGCGGCTAGTGTATTATCGGAATGCGTCTTTAGTGCTGCAGGTGGTGTACTAACAGACCGTCGCATGCGACTATCCTCCGATAACGTTGACCGGCTTACTTTCCTGAAAATGAACCAGGCCTGGATCTCGCAGGAATTTGCCACTCCTCTTCCTGATTAAATAATTGGGTGACTGTCTACAGTATCCAGGTCTCCTGTTGTGTTCATCTTTCTACCACCTGAACTGTAATTCCTGGGCTCCAACAACGCCAGTTGAGGCTCAGAAGTGCCGTCTGCACTGTCAAAACATATGATCCAGTGTTATTGGGTGTCTGTAACGTCAGCTGATCCCCAGCTGTGTAGTCGGCGATGTGTCCTGCGACCGCCACGCTGACACAACAACTGAAATTTAAGGGAACTTGTCCCCCCCCAGGCGTTTGTTACTGAAAGAGCCACCTTGTGCAGCAGTAATGCTGCACAAGGAAAAGGTAGCTATTTTTGTTTAGCTCCTTGCACTCGCAGAACTTAACACTTATAAAATGTGTCCACTGATACCGTAAAACCATAACGGAGGTGGGACTTTCCTTCATAATGTGACGCAGCACAGCCGTCATTTCTATCCCCTTGGTGCCGTGCGCCGCCTCCTCAGCATTGTTTGATTCTGTCCCGGAGCCTGCGCTGCTATGTTATCCCTTTGCCAGGCACACTTAGCGCTGCCCGTCTTCTGACATCATTTGGTGTCAGGCTGACTGCGCCTGTGTGGCCGCACTGGCCAAGATCCCGCCTCGCAGTGTCTTCTGATTTAATCACACTGCGTGCCGGGGATCCATGGGCATGCGCAGTGCATATCTTCACCTCAGGCTGTCACTCATCTCCCTCCGCCTTCTTCAGACTGTGCACCGTCAGCTGATCCCTAATAGCATGCCACGGCCCTGACGGCGCACAGTCTGAAGAAGCCGGAGGGAGGGGAGTGAGAGGCGAGGATAAGCACTGCGCATGGCCATGGATCCCAGGCCCGCAGTGGGATTACATTAGATGACACTGCGAGGCGGGATCTCGGCCAGTGCGGCCGCACAGGCGCAGCCAGCCTGACACCAAATGATGTCAGAAGACGGGCAGCGCTAAATGCGCCTGGCCAAGGGATAACATAACAGCGCAGGCTCCGGGACAGAATCAAACAACGCTGAGGCGGCGGCACACGCCACCAAGGGGGTAGGAATGACGGCTGTGCTGCGTCCCATTACGAAGGAAAGTCCCACCTCCGGGTCGGTCTCACGGTATCAGGGGACACATTTTATAAGTGTTTAGTTCTGTGTTTTCAAGGAGCATAATGAAAAGAGCCACCTTTTCCTTTTGCATCCTTTGTGCTGCACAAGCTTGCTCTTTCAGCTACAAACGCCTTGGGGGGGTTAAAGGTTTACTTTCGACTTGCTCCAATCAGGCTTCGGCCTACACGGTGTTCCTCTGCTCCTCCTGCTGTCCCTGGGCTCTAACACCGCTAGTTGGTGCCTGGAAGTGCTGTCCGCACAGTCAACAGTCGCTCCTCTGTTATTGGGGTTCAGTAACGTCAGCTGTTCCCCAGCTGTGTGTGCGGCAATACCTCCAATCTGCTCCTCCTGCTGTCCCTGGGCTCAAACACCGCTAGTTGGTGCCTTGAAGTGCTGTCCGCACAGTCAACAGTCGCTCCTCTGTTATTGGGGTTCAGTAACGTCAGCTGTTCCCCAGCTGTTTGTGCAGCAATACCTCCAATCTGCTCCTCCTGCTGTCCCTGGGCTCTAACACCGCTAGTTGGTGCCTGGAAGTGCTGTTCGCACAGTCAACAGTCGCTCCTCCGTTATTGGGGTTCAGTAACGTCAGCTGTTCCCCAGCTGTGTGTGCGGCAATGCCTCCAATCTGCTCCTCCTGCTGTCCCTGGGCTCTAACACCGCTAGTTGGTGCCTGGAAGTGCTGTCCGCACAGTCAACAGTCGCTCCTCTGTTATTGGGGTTCAGTAACGTCAGCTGTTCCCCAGCTGTGTGTGCGGCAATACTTCCAATCTGCTCCTCCTGCTGTCCCTGGGCTCTAACACCGCAAGTTGGTGCCTGGAATTGCTGTCCGCACAGTCAACAGTCGCTCCTCTGTTATTGGGGTTCAGTAACGTCAGCTGTTCCCCAGCTGTGTGTGCGGCAATACCTCCAATCTGCTCCTCCTGCTTTCCCTGGGCTCTAACACCGCTAGTTGGTGCCTGGAAGTGCTGTCCGCTCAGTCAACAGTCGCTCCTCTGTTATTGGGGTTCAGTAACGTCAGCTGCTCCCCTGCTGTGTATCCAGCAACGTGTCATGCGACCGCCACGCTAGCACACTAACAGACATTTACATGCCTCTAGTGCAGGCTTCGGCCTACACTCTGCTCCTCCTGCTGTCCCTGGGCTCCAACACTGCTGGTTGCTGCCCGGAACTGCTGTTTGCACAGAGCCAAACACCTTGCCAATGTGTTAATGGGGTTTAGTAACGTCAGCTGCTCCCCTGCTGTGTATCCGGCAACGTGTCATGTGACCGCCACGCTGGCACACTAACAGACATTTATGTGCCTCCAGTGCAGGCTTCGACCTACACTCTGATCCTCCTGCTGTCCCTGGGCTCCAACACTGCTGGTTGTTGCCCGGAAGTGCTGTTTGCACAGAGCCAAACACCTCGCCAATGTGTTAATGGGGTTTAGTAACGTCAGCTGCTCCCCTGCTGTGTATCCGGCAACGTGTCATGTGACCACCACGCTGGCACACTAACAGACATTTACATGCCTCCAGTGCAGGCTTTGGCCTACACTCTGATCCTCCTGCTGTCCCTGGGCTTCAACACCACCAGTTGCTGCCCAGAAGTGCTGTCTGCACAGTCAACAGTCGCTCCTCTGTTATTGGGGTTCAGTAACGCCAGCTGCTCCCCTGCTGTGTTGCAGCAGTACCTCCAGCCTGCTCCTCCTGCTGTCCCTGTGCTTCAACACCGCCAGTTGGTGCCCGGAAGTGCTGGCTGCACAGAGAAAAACACCCGCCAATGTGTCAGTGGGGTTCAGCAACTCCAGCTGTTCACCTGCTGTGTAGCCGGCAACGTGTCCTGCAAACGCCACGCAGACACAAAGCTGCCGCCAGTGCAGGCTTCGGCCTACACTCTGCTCCCTCTCCTCCTCCTGCTGTCCCTGGGCTCTAACACCGCCAGTTGGTGCCCAGAAGTGCTGACTGCACAGAGAAAAACACCCGCCAATGTGTCAGTGGGGTTCAGCAATGCCAGCTGTGCCCCTGCTGTGTAGCCGGCAATGTGTCCTGCAAATGCCACGCAGACACAAAACTGCCGCCAGTGCAGGCTTCGGCCTACACTCTGCTCCCTCTCCTCCTGCTGTCCCTGGGCTCTAACACCGCCAGTTGGCACCCGGAAGTGCTGGCTGCACAGAGAAAAACACCTGCCAATGTGTCAGTGGGGTTCAGCAATGCCAGCTGTTCCCCTGCTGTGTAGCCGGCATCGTGTCCTGCAAACGCCACGCAGACACAACAGACCTCCAAATGCCTCCAGTGCAGGCTTCGGCCTACACTCTGCTCCCCCTGCTGACCCTTTGCTCCAACACCACTAGTTGGGACTCTAGGAAGACAAGCTTGAATAGGTCCCCATCCTGGTTCCAGTACCGTCAGCTGGTTCCGGGTAGAGCCTTTGGCTTAGGTGCCTTCTTCTGGGTATCCGAGTTCCACCAACGCCAGGTGGTCCTTGGTAGTGCTTTCAGGCACGGGTACCTCCTGCTTAGTAACCGGGTTCCAGTAACGTCAGCTGGTCCTCGGTAGTTCCATTGGCTCTTGGACCTTCGGCTATCCATCCGGGTTCCAGTACCGTCAGCTGTTTCTCGGTAGTGTCTTTTGCTCTTGTACCTTCTGCTCCCCATCCTGGTTCCAGTACCATCAGCTGGTTCCAGGCAGAGCCTTTGGCTTAGGTGCCTCCTTCTGGGTATCCGAGTTCCACCACGTCAGGTGGTCCTTGGTAGTGCTTTCAGGCACGGGTACCTCCTGCTTAGTAACCGGGTTCCAGTAACGTCAGCTTGTCCTCGGTAGTTCCATTGGCTCTTGGACCTTCGGCTACCTATCAGGGTTCCAGTACCATCAGCTGGTTCTCGGCATTGTCTTTTGCTCTTGTACCTTCTGCTCCCCTTCCGGGTTCCAGTACCGTCAGCTGGTTCCGGGCAGAGCATTTGGCTTAGGTGCCTTCTTCTGGGTATCCGAGTTCCACCAACGTCAGGTGGTCCTTGTTAGTGCTTTCAGGCACGGGTACCTCCTGCTTAGTAACCGGGTTCCAGTAACGTCAGCTGGTCCTCGGTAGTTCCATTGGCTCTTGGACCTTCGGGTAGCCATCTGAGTTCCAGTTCCATCAGCTGTTTATCGGCATTTTCTCAGCCTTCTTGTACCTTCTGCTACATTTCCAAGTTCAAGACCCTAAAGACGATGACCCGGAAGACCACCCCTAAGATGACGACGACACCAGAGACGACAGCCACTGAGATGACGACAACCCTGGAGACGATGACCCTGGAGACGACAACGACATGGGCGACCGAGAAGCAGAAGAACAAGAGGCTGCAGAACAAAGAGCAGAAGAACATTAAGCATAACACTAAATATCAGAGCAAAATATATTATCTAAATTTTAAGCAGAAGAAGACTAAGCAGTGTATGGGGATGAGTCCGTTCCTCCTCGTGGTGCCCCTGGATAAAGCCTGATGCTGCAGGCCAAACTGAACGCGGACAAATGTAACTCTTTTGTGACAGGCAGAACGGAAGGTGTAATCTTCAAACTTTTAGAGATAACAACTACGGGAATGCCTGTCACAAATAAGAATATGATGAAGAAGTTGAATATGAAGAATAATAATAGTTAAATAAAAAGAATATGAACAATGTAACAAAAAAAAATAATAGGTAGAAGATGAAGAAGAAGATGAATAAGGTGAAGAAGAAGTTGATGTCAAAGATGCTGATGATGATGATGAAGAAAGTGTGGGAGAAGTAAAAAAGAGGATAAAGGGTGTGGAAGTAGTGAAACATCAATATCTGACAAAATAAAAAAAATCTTAACATAGTCAATATCTTTGTAACTCCGAACGTATTAAAAAAAAAATTAAATTCCTGCTATTCTATTTGATTGGGCTAAACCTCTATGCCTTTAATGTCTCCGCCACCTCCCCCAATACATCCTACATTATTCTTATTTGTTTTCCTTCATATAGAATAAACCTACAAGGAAAGAAAGGGTTTATTTTAATTCCGATATTTTCGTCCCATTGACTTGCATTGGTATCGGATATCGGTATCGGCAAGATCCGATATTTTGCTGGTATCGGCCGATCCAATCCGATACCGATACTTTCCGTTATCGGAAGGTATCGCTCAACACTAGTGGGAAAAGGCAATGTCATGGTGGAAGGGGGAATAGGCTTGGTGATAGACGTGTAGATGGGTTAGGTGTTAATGTTAGTGAAAACTCAACTGTACAAACACAGTCTCGTCCTATCCAAAGACTTCTGGACACATTTGTTACTGGACCGGCTGAGCTAATCCACTCCTTTTCTTTGTCGGCCGCTGGGTACACCTTGCAGATGCTCCACTGCTGCTGTTACAGAAGTGGCCATGACTGCTGTTTTTATGGAATCTAACACAACAAATCTTTCTCAATTCACCATAACTTCTCCACCTGCACCTCACTCACAGTCAAGCAGTTTGTCCTCTCTCAGCACAGCCATCAGCCCTCAGTCCCGCAGATGTAGTCACAAAAATGTATGTTTCCTCCTACACATGCCAAAGCTAAGAGCTTGAACTCCACCATCTCCAATCTGTGGGCCACGGAAATGCTGCCGTTCTGTCTGGTGGATACAGACGGTTTTAGAAAGTTGATGGCCATTACAGCCCCCCACAACCAGTTGCCCATTCTCCATTGCTTCTCTAAGAAAGCTGTACCTGCACTACACCAGCATGGCACAGACAACATAACCCATTCCTTGAAAAATCTATGACAGGGTAAATTTCACCACTGTCACCTGGATGAGAAAACATGGTCAGGTGGCATTACATCTCACTGACTGGGCACTGGGTGACTGTGGTGGCTGTGGGGGCAAGGGGTCAAGGGGCTGCTCCGCAAGTCTTTGGCTTGCAGGACAAATCTTAGTATCTAACAGTTCCTTCACTGCTTCTGGCTCCTCCACCTCCTCTAGTGCATCTACATGTTCCCTCAACCTCTCCTTTAATCAGACATGTGTTCCAACAGTGCAGACAGAATCACTCACACCCCCGAACTGCCCAACCACTTCTCACAGCAATCAAGCAGTGTTCAAATAAATATGCCTTGGAGATCACAGTCAACAGTTCAAGAATTGTGGACAGCTTTCCCGGCCAAGTGAGAGCAATGGCTGTCTCCACTGAACCTGGAGCCAGGGAAGGCCAAGTGCGATAACGGTGCAATGTTCCAAAATGGTGGAATTCCACTCTGCACATGTGGCAGTGAATGTGGTAGCAGGGATGAGCCCTGGTGCAATATGTCCTTTTGCATAGCCTGGGCCAACACAGTATGGACGTGGTGCAAATAACGCTTGTGGAGTGGGCACAGATGGAAGACCTTTGCACCCTTCTGCACACTTTCAAAATGTCTACTAAGATGATTAGCACTGACGATGTCGTCATCAGCATCACTTTTTTGGTAATATACTGTCACACACAGTGTGGGAAGACTAAGTGCAACATGAAGGGATGAGGGGAAAGATGCCCAAATGCTATGGAAAGGGGGAGTGGAGACCCCTGGGCAGAGCTATTAGCACCCTGCTTACCCTACCATCCCTATATTGGTTCCACACCAGTCGCCGAGCAGGAAACCTAAGCCCTGTATATCCGCAGAGCTAGGCCCTGAATAGGGAAGAGGGGGATGGGCACTGGTCAGTCCCCACTATACACTAAAGACAAGAAGGGAGACAAACAAGGGGGAAGAAATTTAGCTTGAGCAGGCTCAAGATAAGTAACACCAAACGTCCTTCAAGAACACCAGAGAGGAAGTAAGCCTACTGCTATAGTTCCAAGCCTTCACAAGTGAAAATGTGAATATCACTGGCAGCTCCCTGAAGCAGACTGAGAGACTGTAAGCACCCAGGTCCAGGTGTTTCAATCAGAGCTGGAGGGAGGTTGCCACTGGGTCGAAAAGTCAGAAGGAATAAGAAGGCATCTGCAATGCCAGACGCAGAGACCTTCTGCAGCCAGATGCAGAGCGACTGTCTGTTACCTCTGACACACCCCTGACATTTAAATCCTGGTGGACACTTTGAATAGTCTGTGTGAGGAGGTGGTAGTCACAGAAGAAGAGGTGAAAGCAGAGGAGGATATGGAAGGGATAACAATATCTCAAACGTGCAGACTGTCATCTCACAGGCGGGTGCCATGAGAGGGTGGCTTTCAGTGATCAAGGGGGGCTCAAGGTACCAGATAAACTGTTAGTAAAGGTGCAGGAGCAGAGGAATAAATGGAGGAGGATGAAGTGATTGGTGTGCAACAGTCAGGGGATGAAAAGGATCCCCTCTGTTTTGTCCGTGGTTGGAGGGAGGGGTCGGTGGAAGCAACTTTGAGTGTTACCCCACCATCAACACACTATTGACTTGGACCTCATGGAAGCACCCGACACATAAGCCCCTTCTTGCTGCACTATCTTCAACATGATGCCAGTATTCTTAGGGTTAGAAATAGTGCTGACAACTGGGTTGCCACTCTGTTGGATCCACGGTACAAGAGTAAATTTATCCAGATGCTTCCTCCCCTGGAAATGGACGTGTGCATTATGGAGTATCGAAACACGATTTTGGACAATCTTAAGAGTGGTTTCCCAAAGACACCAGTGAGGTACACAGTGTGCATCTCAGTTCTAAATATCCAAAACATCCAAACAGTGTAAGTGGCTTGAGCAATTTCTGCAAGTCTCACACGTTGTGAATAACTGGAGAGGATGGTGCAGGAGTATCTGGAGCTCAATATCAATGCCATCATGGGAGATTTGGACCCTTTTGCATTTTGGTCTTCAAAAATGGAAGAGTGACCTGAGCTCGCATGTCACGCCTTGGAGGTTTTGTCATTCATGCCAGCCAGCGTACTCTTAGAACATGTCTTCAGCGCTGCTGGTGATGTCCTGATGGATAAGCGCATCCAGCTGTTCCCTGATAGTGTAGACCGCTTAACTTTCATCAAAATGGATGTCTTGGATCTCCAATAACTTTTGCACCCCAGTTGTAGTCTGAGCAGATTAGGTGTAGTTTTTACTGTCAAAAATTGAACTCGCATTATTGCAGTCTGTGACACCTTTGTGTTGTCTTTTGTGCCTGCTGTTGCTACTGCTGCTGATGTTACAAACAATTTTTTCAAATGTGTAGACTCCGATTTGGGTCTCCATCTTGTGGGTTGCTTGAAGTTGAAGGTGTGTCGCAGGCCTATTATACTGTTTATACACTGTGGAAATCTATGCCACTTTAGTGATGTGACAATTATTTTTTTAATTGTGGAGACTCCAAACTCGGTCTACAACTTGTGGGTTGCTTGTAGTAGAAAGTGTGTCAGAGGCATATTATACTGTTTCTACTCTGTGGAAATTGATGTCACTAAAGTGGTGTGTGACAATAATTATTTGAAATGTGGTGACTCCAACTTGGGAGGCACTTACTTTCAGTCAACTACCTGTGTTACTTTCTTTCTGTAGTAAATAAAATGTTTCAGGATTTGAATGTGAATTTAGATAGCGAGATAAAATGTGCAGTATTGAGTAAACTTGAGTAAGCTTATGATACATTTATCCTTTTTTGGCAGGAAAAAACTTGCCAAAGCTAAATTAATTATACAAATTTCAAAATTAGCTTAAATAAACTAATAGCAAAAAATGAGATTAGTTTAATCATGCTAATTAAATTAATTGTAAAAAAAACCCTTCTAATTATCAGATAGCTAAATGCAGACTAATTAATTTAGCTATGTTTAACATAAGCACAATGCACAATGCAATAAAACCCCAAAAGACAAAACACAATTATCACAGCTATGAGTTAAATTGTCATTTATTTTACAGCTATCCCTGACTCCCAATTATCTAGCCTATTCATGTCAACCAGACACTTCACCTATGATCTCTGATAGCACATAGAGAAAAAATATCTAATTGGTTATGCCAACCTTTGTATACTAGTTTGCCTCCACTGACAGATACAATATCAAGACTATTGCAATCAGACTTAACCCATAAATCAGCAACCCATTTTCTGTACTTGAGTAACCATAACTTTTATTATTGTTGTACTCAGGAAAGAACCCATTTGAACTCATTAAGTTAATGTATTTTGTTAATTTTATCTGTCAAAGAGTTGCATAGTCTTTCATTAAAGTATTCTATTCCCTAGCTTTCAAACATTCAGCAAAGCCCTTGTTACTGTTACTCAAATTTCACCAATTTTTCTCAAATTGTAGTCTAACTCAATATTTTGTCAGTCTTTGAACCTTGTGAAGCATTCTTGACCAATATTATATGGTGTGGTGACAGTTATCACATGTACCTGAGACACTTACACGCATAGACCCTTTCAAGTGAATGGGTGTGTGCATGCCAGTGTGTTTTTAACAGCAGCATGGGCAGCAAAATGTCCCGCACATGTGCACATCCATGTGTCATAAGTGTGACACGTACAGGTGCCTGGGAAGCAGCGGTACAGTTAGCGCTATTCCATGACGCTGGGTGCTGAAGACGGCTCTCATCATTCTCCCCTGCAATGTTGGCTATCAACACAAGCAGGGGAGAATGTTGAGAGTTATACTCTACTGATAACAGCAAGTGCAGGCGGCGACTGATGGGAATACTACTCTCATCAGCTTACACCTGCTGCCGCTAATAACAATGAGAACTGTGGTAAACTCAGCTCTGCATCATAAGACTTTTTCTCATTGTGCTAGTGATGATCTCACCAAAGGTCTCTGTAGTTCAGGGGCCCATCTGAGAACACAGCCTCAGTGACTGGCGGTAACCTCAATGACATCACTGCTTGCCACTGATGCTGCACCCGCAGCAGCTCATTCCCCAGTTTTTCTCAGTCTAAATTGTCACATCTTGGCTCCATCCAAGTTGAAAACTGTTTATCCCCAGACATAGGAATTATATTTATCTTGGTACCGTGTTAGCCAGTAGATAGAAAAATATTTAGAATTGAGAGTCTTCAGTGGTTGATACATTTTAATGGCTCTGAAAAGATGTTAACGAATTGCAAGCTTTCTAGACTACTCAGGTCCCTTCATCAGGCATAGACTAATGCAAATTCTGAAGAATCACATATTTATGCACAATACAGCCCAGAAATAATGCCATAGTTAAGACAGGTGACGTGAAGCAGAACTACCATTATTTGATAAACAGTTGTGTCCATAAATATGGGAACAGTTCATAAATAAGAAATGTGAATGTTTTATTGTCCTCTGATTAGGGTCTGGTTCTGTGTTGTGATGCCCCCATTCCTCAGACCTTGTGGGGGCATCACAACACAGAACCAGACCCCAATCAGAGGACAATAAAACATTCACATACTGTAATCAGTACCATCAGTGTATTTTGCAGCAATAAGGTTGTAAAGCTCTTGAGACAGCTCACTTGCTTTACCCTTCATAAGATGTTTTAGTTGAACCAGTTGATATTATTGTTTATTAAGTTCACTAAGAACAAATTTCTAATTACTGATATATCTCAGCTGGTGTCAAAACTTTCCATGGTTTTTGCACCTTTCTTTCTTCATGTATTCAATACTTTTTCACTGTCATTTCTCATTATTACCCATAACTTAATTTATGAACATTTGTGGTTTTACTTACTTGGCTGTGTAGAGTGGATTCGATGTTAATGACACCTGGTGAGAATATCATGTCAATAACACCTTTAGGCTATGCGCACACGCTGCGGATTTTGCTGCGGATCCGTAGCGTTTCCGCAGCTGCGGGTCTGCAGCAGTTTCCCATGAGTTTACAGTACAATGTAAACCATATGGGAAACAAAAAACGCTGTGCACATGCTGCGGAAAAAAATGCGCGAAAACGCAGCGGTTTACATTCCGCAGCATGTCAATTCTTTCTGTGGATTCCGCAGCGGTTTTATAGCTGCTCCTATAGAAAACCGCACTTGTAAAACCGCAGTGAAATCCACAGAAAAACCGCGGTAAATCTGCGATAAATCTGCAGCAAAAACGCAGCGTTTTTGCCATGCAGATTTATCAAATCCGCTGCGGAAAAATCCGCAGTGGACCATTCTACGTGTGCACATAGCCTTAGAAATATATTTGCTTTTGAAAATTTATGATGTTACATATATATATATATATATATACAGTACATACACATATATATGTATATGTATATATATACACTATATATATATATATATATATATATATATATATATACACTATATATATATATATATATATATATATATATATATATATATATATACTACTCAAAAAAACAAAGGGAACACTAAAATACCATATCCTAGATATCACTGAATGAAATATTTCAGTTGCAAATCTTTATTCATTACATAGTGGAATGTGTTGAGATCAATAAAACATAAACATAATCAATGTAAATCAAAATTAATATCCCATGGAGGTCTGGATTTGGAATGATGCTCAAAATCAAAGTGGAAAATCAAATTACAGGCTGATCCAACTTCAGTGGAAATGCCTCAAGAAAAGGAAATGATGTTCAGTTGTGTGTGGATGCCTCCATGTGCCTGTATGACCTCCCTACAACACCTGGGCATGTTTCTGATAAGGCGGTGAATGGTCTCCTGAGGGATCTCCTCCCAAACCTGGACTAAAGCATCTGCCAACTCCAGGACAGTCTGTGGTGCAACATGACGTTGGTGGATGGTGTGAGACATGATGTCCCAGATGTGTTCAATCGGATTCAGGTCTGGGGAACAGGCGGGCCAGTCCAATGCTTCAATGCCTTCATCTTGCAGGAACTACTGACACACTCCAGCCACATGAGGTCTGGCACTGTCCTTCATTAGGAGGAACCCAGGGCCAACCGCACCAGCATATGGTCTCACAAGGGGTTTGAGGATCTCATCTCGGTACTTAATGGCAGTCAGGCTACCTCTGGCGAGCACATGGAGGGCTGTGCGGCCCTCCAAAGAAATGCCACTCCACACCCTTACTGACCCACTGCCAAACCGGTCATGCTGAAGATGTTGCAGGCAGCAGATTGCTCTCCATGGCATCTCCAGACTCTGTAACATCTGTCACATGTGTTCATTGTGAACCTGCAATCATCTGTGAAGAGCACAGAGCGCCAGTGGCAAATTTGCCCATCCTGGTGTTCTGTGGCAAATGCAAAGCATCCTGCACGGTGTTGGGCTGTGAGCCCAACCCCCATCTGTGGATGTCAGGCACTCACATCATCCAGCATTTTTGGCCTGCTGAGGTAGCGGTCTTGCTGCTGGGTTGTTGCCCTTATATGGCCCCCTCCACAACTCCTGGTGTACTGGCCTGTCTCCTGGTAGCACCTCCAGCCACTGGACACTATGCTGACATACACAGCAAACCTTCTTGCTACAGCTTGCATTGATGTGACATCCTGGATGAGCTGCACTACCTGAGCCACTTGTGTGCATTGTAGAGTCTGTCTCATGCTAGCACGAGTGTGAAAGCACAGCCAACATTCAAAAGTGACCAAAACAACAGCCAGAAAGCATTGGTACTGAGATGTGGTCCATGGTCCCCACCTGCAGAACCACTCCTTTATTGAGTGTGTCTTGATAATTGTCATTAATTTCCATTTGTTGTCTATTTCATTTGCACAACAGCATTAGAAATTGATTGTCAGTGTTGCTTCCTAAGTGGACATTTTGAGTTCACAGAAGTTTGATTTACTTGGAGTTATATTCTGTTGTTTAAGTATTCCCTTTATTTTTTTGAGCAGTGTATATATATTTATATATACATGTGTGTATAAATATATATATATATATATATATATATATGTATGTGTTTATGTGTGTATATCTTAATATATACTTACCTTGTAATGTCTTCACATCCTGTTCTGTTCAGATGTGTACGGATCCCAGAATTCCAAGCGGCGGAAGTTCACTGACCGCCATATTGGGACACCCAAGTGATGGGTGTTTCAATATGAAAACTGCTGGTGGTACCAGCCTCTTGCGTGGTACCACCAGCGCAACAGCATCGTACCACACACACACACTGTATATGACGTGCGCACCACACATACACTGTATATGCCGTATGCACCACACACACACACACACTCTATATGCTGTATGCAGCCTCTTGCGCAATACCTCTTGCGCCGACGCTGGGATCAGCCAAATGATTAACTGACTGCCACCATCTTTGTACAGGAGGAGTGCATGCACAGTTTTAATGTGACCGCCGCTATCTGTCTGCACAAAGATGGCGGCGGTCTGATTTACTGAAGTGAATCATTTGGCTGATCCCGGTGGCAGATGGGCGACGTGTCTACAGGCAGGCCACATTAAAGGGGTTTTCCCAGAAACGAAAGTTCATTTTAAAAATTGTCTGTGTTTGATCATGTACGGAGCATACCACATCTCCTTGGCAGGGGAGGAAGCTAAAGACAATACTAACATTACAGCAGGGGATCACAGAGGATTCATTTTCTCAGGTAAAATAGTTCACTGACTGTTTTAAAAACAATATTTTACCTCACAAAATGTATCCTCTGCGATCTCCTGCTGTAATGTCACTATTACACAGGTCAAAGAAGAGATGACGTGGGAGGAGAAGAGAGCAAATGGGGGAGAGAGAAATCGCACAGGGGTGAGAGAGACAGAGCACAGGGGGGAGACAGCTCAAACGGGACAGCACATGAAGGGAGAACACAGCACAGGAAGGAGAAACACAGCAGACAAGGGGGATAGCACATGGGGTAGACAGGTCAAAGAAGAGAGCACAGCCAGGAGAAGTCAGCACTTGGGGAAAGAGAGAGTGGATAGGTGGGTGAGCACATGGGGGGAGAGAATCTCAATGCTGCAAAGTCTGCCCCCATCGTGAGATTACCGCCCTCCCAATGCGATAGCATCGGGCCTCTATCTAGTATATGTATATACATATATATGTGTATGTGTGTATGTATGTGTGTACATCCATATATGTGTATATATTTATTGTTATATATAGTTGAAAACAAAAGTTTACATACACTATATAAAAAGACACATATGCATGTTTTTCTCAATATATGACATGAAGTCAGAATAAACCTTTCCTGTTTTAAGTCAATTAGTCAAATGCCTGAATAATGAGAGAGAGAATGTATAAAGGCATTTTAATTCCTGCAAAGTGAAAAGTTTACATACACTATGATTACTGTGCCTTTAAACAATTCCGGACAGCCCATATGATAATGTCATATGTTTGGAAGCTTTTTTTTTTTTGCAACATCTGAGTTAATTAGAGAAACACTTGTGGATGTATTGTAATGCACATGTGAAACACACTGCTTCTTTGCGTAGCATCATGGGAAAGTCTCAAGCAATCAGCCAAGATATCGGGAAGAGAATTGTGGACTTGCACAAGTCTGGCTCATCCTTGGGTACAATTTAAAGATTCCTGAAGGTGCCTCATTTTTCTGTAGAAACAATTCTACACAAGTACAAACAAGATGAGAATGTCCTGCCATCATACCACTCAGGAAGGACACTGGTGCATTTGTCCAACATGTGCATATTAACTCTATTGGGAATCTGAGTATCTTCAAGCAAAAGATCTATGAGGGTCCATTCACAACATAATAGCAGCTTTGGTAGGCTATTCTGACATACTGCAAAAGGAATTCAAGCAGAAACTATCCAAAAGCACACAAGTAGTGATGATGGAGTGTATTTGTTACTATTCGCATGGATAGTACGGTATTCGAGTTACTGAATAATTATAGGGAATAATTCAGGAGACTCTTTGCGTGGAACAACACAACAGGACACAGTTTTATAAGTGGTAAAGTTTATATTATCACACGGTGATTCAAACAGGTGCAGAGAGAAACTCAAGTCCACAACATTTGGTGCAAATAATAAATGCAGCTCAGCAGTCAATAGGAAACTTCAGAGGTAGATGCAAACAAACAGAAAGTCTATGAAGCACAGTTATTCTTGAGGAAACTTGACGCGAATAGATCCTTGACTTAGTCCAGACACAGATAGATAAGCTTATAAGGCAGTTCAAATCATATCTTAGCTCAACCAGGGAGGCCTGGTTAATAGTCTCAGGTTATTGCAGAGCAGCACAGCTTACATGTCCAGCAAATGCAGATGGAAGTAACACGAGCAGCAGATGAAGGAGGATTACTGAACACTGGTGTATGCAGCAAGAAATCAGAGCAGAGTGGCAGGATCTCCAACACAGGTTCACAGGAGCAGGTGCAGGTGCAAGGCCAGGGAGTAATCAGGAGCTGGATGCAAAGCAGAATAATCTAGCACAGACTGAAGGCTGGGGTGGAGTTTTATAGCAGGAAGACAAATGCACATGAGACCAAAGACGCCATGTTGGAAAAGGGCAGTAATGCACAAAAGGTAAAAAATGTTCAGAGTCCTGACATTACTCCCTCCTTAGAAGCGGCCTCAGGACGATCCTGGACCTGATTTCTCAGGGAATCTCTGATGAAAACGAGAAATCTTCTGTTGGGCATTGATGTTTTCCACAGGTTCCCAAGAGTCTTCCTCAGGGGGATATCCCTGCCATCTTATCAGATATTGGAGCCGATTCCTGCGAATCCTGGAATCAACAATTTCCTCCACCACAAATTGTTCTTGCCCATCAATCACCACAGGCTGCGGAGGTGGCACAACACGTCCCTGGAAGGTATTAGGAGATACAGGCTTTAGTAAAGATACATGAAAAACTGGGTGTGCCTTCATAGTCCTAGGCAGCTTCAGCCGGCAGGCCACAGAGCTCACAATACCGTTGATCTTGAAAGGGCCAATGAATTTCTGTCCAAGTTTTTGTGAAGGAACGTTTAACTTCAGATTCTTAGTTGCTAACCACATGGAATCTCCTACCTTGAACATGGGTGCAGGTTTACGGAATCTATCAGCCGATCTCTTATAACGTTCTTGAGCTGTGGTCAGGGATTCCTTCAGAACCTCCAGATTTTGCCTCATTGCAGTCAGCCTTTCCTCCACTGCCGGAACCAGAGAATTAATTGGAGACCTACCTAAGATACATGGATGATAACCCAGATTGGCAAAGAAAGGTGTAAATTTAGTGGAGGCGCTCTGAGAATTATTGTATGAACATTCGGCTAACGGCAGCAACTCCAACCAATCATCCTGGAGATGGCTGACATAGCATCTTAGATATTGTTCCAGCATCTGGTTGGTACGCTCAGTCTGACCATTTGTCTGGGGATGGTAAGTGGAAGAGAAACAGACATTAATATTGAGTGCAGAGCAAAACCCCTTCCAGAATCTTGAAGTGAACTGAACTCCACGGTCAGAGATGATCTCATCCGGAACCCCATGCAACCGAAAGACATTCTGTATAACCAAGTTCACTGTATCTTTAGCTGAGGGGAGGCCGGTGCATGGAACAAAATGAGCAGCTTTAGTCAGGCGATCAACTACCACCATGATTGTAGTCACGCCCCCCGATGTAGGCAGCTCCACAATAAAGTCCATTGATATAGACCCCCAAGGATGGGACGGAACAGGTAATGGTTGTAGAAGACCCGTAGGTGCCACATGAGAAATCTTGTAATGAGCACATACCTCTCAAGAGAGAACATAGTCCTTGGTATCCTTCAGGCAAGTTGGCCACCAGAAGAATCGGCTCAGGAACTCTTGTGTCTTCTGTACCCCCTGTGACCAGCCAACTTGGAGTCATGTACCAAGTTGAGGATCTGCAGACGGACGACCTCACGGATGTAGATACGTCGATCTCTGAACCACATGCCACCCTTAAAAGCAAGATTAATATCCACAGGTGGGTTGGCCAGAAATACATCACCGTCATAGGCCTCCCTGCACTCCTTCCACAAGTCCTGATCGCGGATAACTCCGATGAAATTGGCATCAGATAGAATGTTCTTGGATGGGGCTCCAGGTACGGCATCCGCAGCATGGATTCGGGATAAAGCATCAGCCTTCCCATTACGAGAACATGGACGGTACGAGATAACAAAGTTAAATTGATTTAAAAATAAGTTCCAATGAGCCTGACAAGGAGAAAGACATCTAGCGGACGTAAGGAACTCTAAATTGCGATGGTCAGTTAGCACTATGATCTGTTGTGCAGCTACTTGCAGATGATGCCTCCATTCTTTGAAAGCCGCAATAATAGCCAGCAATTCCTTGTCTCCCACGTCGTAAGTCTTCTTTGCTGAGGTTAGTCTACGGGAAAAGAAAGCACAAGGATGTAGCAGACCCTTCTCTCCAGTTCCTTGGGAGAGAACAGCCCCCAAAGCATTATCAGAAGCGTCCACCTCCACAATGAAAGAAAGTGTTGGATCTGGGTGTATCAACAGCGGTGCTGATGTGAAACAGATCTTAAGCCGATCAAAAGCTTCTTGAACCTGTGATGACCACTTAAAGGGCTTTTCCTTCTTTGTCAAGGAAGTAATGGGACGGACAATATCAGAAACATTTAGAATAAAGCATCTAGAAATTTGCAAAACCAATAAAATGTTGGACCTCCTTAACATTCTTGGGTACCGGCCAGTCAAGGATGGCCTGAATCTTACCAGATTCCATGTTCAGCCCCTGGGGAGAGATGATATAACCTAAGAACTGTATCTCAGAACAATGGAACTCGCATTTCTCCAGCTTAATATACAGATGGTTCTCTTTCAGACGTCTTAAAACAGTTTTGACATGTTCTTCATGTTCCTGTAGAGAGTCAGAAAAGGTTAGTATATCATCCAAATAGATCACAACAAAATGGTCCAACAAATCTCTGAAAATGCCATTAGCAAGGTGTTGAAACGTTGCAGGGGCGTTACAAAGCCCGAAGGGCATCACAAGAGAGTCAAAGTGTCCTGTTGTGAATTCTGCTCTTGGGCTCCCTCCGGTGATTATAAGTGGTAGTGCAGCTGTCTTTGGATCGCAGCATTCATCAGGTGTGTCCACTTATTGCAAGTCTTATTGTCTTTTTCTTCCACATTTCATCCTCAGACAAATGGCCAAACCGAGCGAACTAACCAGACTTTGGAAACTTATTTGAGATGCTTTGTGTCTGCTGATCAGGATGATTGGGTGGCTTTCTTGCCATTGGCCGAGTTTGCCCTTAATAATCGGGCTAGTTCTGCTACCTTGGTTTCACCCTTCTTTTGTAATTTTGGTTTTCATCCTCGTTTTTCTTCAGGGCAGGTTGAGCCTTCTGATTGTCCTGGGGTGGACTCTGTGGTTGACAGGTTGCAGCAAATTTGGGCTCATGTTGTGGACAATTTGGTGTTGTCTCAGGATGAGGCTCAGCGTTTTGCTAACCGTCATCGGTGTGTGGGTTCCCGGCTTCGGGTTGGGGATTTGGTCTGGTTGTCTTCCCATCGTGTTCCTATGAAGGTTTCTTCCCCTAAGTTCAAGCCTCGGTTTATTGGTCCTTTCTGAGGATTTCTGAGATTATCAATCCAGTGTCTTTTCGTTTAGCCCTTCCAGCCTCTTTTTCCATCCATAATGTTTTTCATAGATCTTTGTTGCGGAAATATGTGGTGCCCGTTGTTCCCTCTGTTGATCCTCCTGCCCCGGTGTTGATTGATGGGGAGTAGGAGTATGTGGTGGAGAAGATTTTGGATTCTCGTTTTTTGAGGCGGAAGCTTCAGTATCTTGTCAAATGGAAGGGTTATGGCCAGGAGGATAATTCTTGGGTTGTTGCCTCCAATGTTCATGCTGACGATTTGGTTCGTGCCTTTCACTTGGCTCTTCCTGATCGGCCTGGGGGCTCTGGTGAGGGTTCGGTGACCCCTCCTCAAGGGGGGGTTACTGTTGTGAATTCTGCTCTTGGGCTCCCTCCGGTGGTTATAAGTGGTAGTGCTGCTGTCTTTGGATCGCAGCATTCATCAGGTGTGTCCACTTATTGCAAGTCTGACCAGGCTATTTACTCTTGCTTGACCCTTTAGTCAGTGCCAGTTGTCCATTGTTCCTGGAGGATTCACATTCCTGCTTTGTCTCTCCTTCTTTGCTTTTCATTTCAACAAAGATAAGTTCTGGCCTTGTTTTTTGCAGTCCACATGCTGTGGGCCTTATTGTTCAGTTCTTTTTCATGTTTTGTCTTGTCCAGCTTGGTCTGTATAAGGATTTGTTCAGCCAAACTGGTATCTCTGGAGATGCAGATATACCCTCCATATCTTTAGTTAGATGTGGAGATTTTGTATTTTCTGTGGTGGATATTTTTTAGTGTTTTAATACTGACCGCATAGTACTCTGTCCTATCCTTTCTATTTAGCTAGAAGCGGCCTCCTTTGCTAAATCCTGATTTCAGTCTGCGTATGTTATTTCCCTCTCCTCTCACAGTCAATATTTGTGGGGGGCTGTCTATCCTTTGGGGATTTTCTCTGAGGCAAGATAGTTTTCCCTTTTCTATCTCTAGGGGTATTTAGTCCTCTGGCTGTGTCGAGATGTCTAGGGAGTGTTAGGTACATTCCACGGCTACTTCTAGTTGCGGTGTTAAGTTCAGGGTCTGCGGTCAGTACAGGCACCACCTTCTCCAGAGTGCGTGTCATGCTGCTCCTAGGCCACCAGATCATAACAGTGTCCATACCGGCATCTGAATGCTGTCTTCCACTCATCCCCTGGACGAATACGCACCAAATTATAAGCCCCATGAAGATCCAGTTTAGAGAACACCTTAGCATGGCGGACTCTTTCCAGTAATTCGGGAATCAGAGGCAAAGTGTAACGGTTTCGTACGGTTACCTTATTGAGTTCCCGATAGTCAATACAGGGTCTCGGGGTCCCATCCTTCTTTTTTACAAAAAATATAGGTGCCCCTGCTGGTGAGGAAGAAGGATGTATGAAGCCTTTGGCCAGATTTTCATCAATATACTCCTTTAAGGCTTGAAGCTCAGGTGCCGCCAAAGGGTATACGTTACCAAAAGGAATCGCTGCCCCAGGAAGCAACTCAATGGGACAGTCATAATGCCTGTGTGGAGGAAGCTGATCTGCATTCTTCTTGTCACAGATGTCAGAGAACTCTTTATATGCTGGAGGTAAAGAAAATACCTGTACATGCGGTTCCGTAGCCGTGAACTCAGGGACAGCTTCTGTTAACGCTGAGTTGCTCCTTGTTGGAAAGATAATCTCTTTGGTCTCCCAGTTGATAATTGGGTTTGAGAACGCAACCAAGGAATGCCTAAAATCACAGGAAAATGAGAAGAAGAGATTAGCAAGAAAAAAAGTTGCTCCTGATGATTAGTGTTGTGAACTCCGTTTTCAGGCTCCCTCTTGTGGTCACAGATGGTATTGTGTGACTTTGGTTTTTTGGCTCCCCCTGGTGGTTTGGTTTATTATCCTGCGGGTCTGCTGGATCAGCTGCCTCGTTATTCACCAGGGAGGCTCCTATTTAGCTCTGCTTCACTTCCACTTGTTGCCGGCTGTCAATGTATTCAGTGCTATTCTGATTACTCCTGATTATCTCGTTTTCTGCCTCTTCAGGATAAGCTAAGTTCTGTTTGAATATTTTTTGCTCATCTGCCTGCAATATGATTTCTGTGTATGATGAGTCTAGTCCAGCTTGCTAACATTTGATTTCTTTTTGCTGGTAAGCTCTGGGGTACGGAGTTGCTTCCCCCACACCGTTAGTTGGTGCGGGGGCTCGAGCAATCTCTGCGTGGATATTTTGAATAGGGTTTTTTATTGACCGCACAGTTTCCTTCCTATTTTCTGCTATCTAGTATTAGCGGGCCTCATTTGCTAAATCTGATTTCATCTCTGCGTTTGTGCTTTCCCCTTAACTCACCGTTAATATTTGTAGGGGGCTATTCTATATCTTTGGGGTCATTCCACTGAGGCAAGTGAGGACTTACTTTCCCTCCAGGAATAGTCAGTTTCTCAGGCCGTGACGAGACGTCTAGGATTTTTAGGTAATGTTCCACGGCTGCCTATAGTTGTTTGCGGATAGGATCAGGTTGCGGTCAATCTAGTTACCACTTCCCCAGAGCTAGTAGTCTGTTCAGTTACTTAATTAGTCTGACCTGCGATCCTTGCCACTAGGATCATAACAGTACAGCTGGCCTATAAAGTGTTAATTGCATGGCAGAAGCAGGAGAAAAGAAGCTTGGAGTTATTTTTTTTTTTTTTTTGCTGCCGTGTGTATAGCTGCTGTGTGTCTGGCTTCTCTCCTCCTCTTAATCTTGGTGTGGCTCTGAGTTCAGCTGCTGATATGGATATCCAGAGTTTAGCCTCCAGTGTAGATCATCTTGCTGCAAGGGTACAAAGTATTCAGGATTTTGTTGTGCACAGTCCTATGTCAGAGCCTGAAATACCTATTCCGGAGTTGTTTTCTGGAGATAGATCTAGGTTCCTGAATTTTAAGAACAATTGCAAGTTGTTTCTTTCTTTGAAACCTCGTTCCTCTGGGGATTCTGTTCAGCAAGTTAAGATTATTATTTCTTTCTTGCGTGGCGATCCTCAAGATTGGGCTTTCGCGTTGGCTCCAGGGGATCCTGCATTGCTCAGTGTGGATGCGTTTTTTCTGGCCCTTGGATTGCTATGAGGAACCTAATCTTGAGAACCAGGCTGAAAAAGCGTTGTTGGCCCTCTCTCAGGGGCAAGATGATGCAGAGGTGTACTGCCAGAAATTTCGGAAATGGTCGGTGCTTACTCAATGGAATGAGTGTGCCCTGGCTGCAAATTTGAGAAAAGGTCTTTCTGAAGCCATTAAGAATGTCATGGTGGGGTTCCCTACGCCTGCAGGTCTGAATGAGTCAATGACTCTGGCCATTCAGATTGATCGGCGCTTGCGGGAGCACAAACCTGCGCACCATTTGGCAGTGTCTTCTGAACAGACACCTGAGTCTATGCAATGTGATAGAATTCTGACCAGAAGTGAAGGGCAAAATTATAGACGGCAAAATGGGTTGTGCTTTTACTGTGGTGACTCAGCTCATGTTATCTCAGCATGCTCTAAGCGCACAAAAAAGATTGATAAATCTGTCACCATCGGTACTTTACAGCCTAAGTTTATTTTGTCTGTTACCCTGATTTGTTCCCTGTCATCTTACCCGGTTATGGCTTTTGTGGATTCAGGTGCTGCCCTGAGTCTGATGGATTTGTCATTTGCCAGGCGCTGTGGTTTTGTTTTGGAGCCTTTAAAATTCCCTATTCCACTAAGGGGAATTGATGCTACACCATTGGCTATAAATAAACCTCAGTACTGGACACAAGTGACCATGTGCATGACTCCTGTTCATCAGGAGGTGATTCGCTTTCTTGTATTGCATAATTTGCATGATGTTGTCGTGTTGGGCCTGCCATGGTTGCAGACTCATAATCCAGTCCTGGATTGGAAAGCAATGTCTGTGTCAAGTTGGGGTTGTCAGGGAATTCATGGCGACGCTCCTGTGGTGTCAATTGCTTCATCCACTCCTTCTGAGGTCCCTGCGTTTTTGTCAGATTACCAGGATGTATTTGATGAGCCCAGACTCAGTTCTCTACCTCCTCATAGGGATTGTAATTGTGCTATAAATTTGATTCCTGGTAGTAAGTTTCCTAAGGGACGACTTTTCAATTTGTCAGTGCCGGAGCATGCTGCTATGCGGAGTTATATAAAGGAGTCTTTGGAGAAAGGACTTATTCGCCCCTCCTCCTCCCCTCTTGGTGCGGGGTTCTTTTTTGTGGCTAAGAAGGATGGTTCCTTGAGACCTTGTATTGATTATCGCTTTCTAAACAAAATCACGGTCAAATTTCAGTATCCTTTGCCATTGTTATCTGATCTGTTTGCTCGCATTAGGGGGTCTAGTTGGTTCACCAAGATAGATCTTCGTGGTGCGTATAACTGTTATGACCCCAATGGCAGAGGGTCTCAGGAATAAATACCAAGTCTGCAAACACAAAAAACCAGCTCATAGGGCAGTGGTAACTGGGCTGACCGTATATCTAATCCTAGCACCACAAATAGCAGCAGCCGGGGAACGTGCCTACGTTGGTTCTAGACGTCTCGCGCCAGCCGGAGAACTAACTAACCCTAGAAGGGAAAAGATAGACCTTTCTTGCCTCCAGAGAAAAGACCCCAAAAGTTGGATACAAGCCCCCAACAAATAATAACGGTGAGGTAAGAAGAAAAGACAAATGTAAGAATGAACTAGGTATTTAGCAAAGAGAGGCCCACTGACTAATAGCAGAATATAGTAAGATGACTTATACGGTCAGCAAAAACCCTATCAAAATTTCCACGCTGGATATTCAAGAACCCCCGAACCGTCTAACGGCCCGGGGGGAGAATACCAGCCCCCTAGAGCTTCCAGCAAAATCAGGAATCACATTTAGCCAAAAAAGTCTAATTCACAACATATAACCTTGTGTGTATTAAGCAGGGTGATGAATGGAAAACTGCATTTAATACACCCGAAGGCCATTTTGAGTACTTGGTGATGCCTTTTGGACTTTCTAACGCTCCTTCTGTCTTTCAGTCCTTTATGCACGACATCTTCCGCGAATATCTGGATAAATTTATGATTGTGTATCTGGATGATATTCTGGTTTTTTCGGATCATTGGGAGTCCCATGTTAAGCAGGTCAGGATGGTGTTTCAGGTCCTGCGTGCCAATGCTTTATTTGTGAAGGGCTCAAAATGTCTTTTTGGAGTCCAGAAGGTCTCTTTTTTGGGTTTCATTTTTTCTCCTTCTGCTATTGAGTTAGACCCAGTCAAGGTTCAGGCTATTCATGACTGGACTCAGCCTACATCTGTTAAGAGTCTTCAGAAGTTCTTGGGTTTTGCTAATTTTTACCGTCGCTTCATCGCTAATTTTTCTGGTGTTGTTAAGCCATTGACGGATTTGACCAAGAAGGGTTCTGATGTTACTAATTGGTCTCCTGCAGCTGTGGAGGCCTTTCGGGAGCTGAAGCGCTGGTTTGCTCCGGCTCCGGTCTTATGTCAGCCAGACGTCTCCCTTCCTTTCCAGGTCGAGGTTGATGCTTCTGAGATTGGAGCAGGGGCTGTTTTGTCACAGAGAAGCTCTGATGGCTCTGTGATGAAGCCATGTGCTTTCTTTTCAAGAAAGTTTTCGCCTGCCGAGCGGAATTATGATGTTGGTAATCGGGAGTTGTTGGCTATGAAGTGGGCATTTGAGGAGTGGCGACATTGGCTCGAGGGAGCTAAGCATCGTGTGGTGGTCTTGACTGATCACAATAATTTGATTTATCTCGAGTCGGCCAAGCAGCTGAATCCTAGACAGGCTTGTTGGTCATTGTTTTTCTCTCGTTTTGATTTCGTGGTCTCATACCTGCCTGGTTCGAAGAATGTGAAGGCTGATGCTCTTTCTAGGAGTTTTGTGCCTGACTCTCCTGGTGATTCAGAGCCAGCTGGTATCCTCAGAGAAGGGGTGATTTTGTCTGCCATCTCCCCAGATTTGCGACGAGTGCTGCAGGAGTTTCAGGCGGTTAGACCTGACCGTTGTCCACCGGAGAGACTGTTTGTCCCGGATAGATGGACCAGCAGAGTTATTTCCGAGGTTCATTCTTCGGTGTTGGCAGGCCATCCTGGGATTTTTGGTACCAGAGATTTGGTGGCTAGGTCCTTCTGGTGGCCTTCCTTGTCGCGGGATGTGCGTTCCTTTGTGCAGTCTTGTGGAATTTGTGCTCGGGCTAAGCCTTGCTGTTCTCGTGCCAGTGGCTTGTTGTTGCCTTTGCCTGTACCGAAGAGGCCTTGGACGCACATTTCCATGGATTTTATTTCAGATCTCCCTGTCTCTCAGAGAATGTCGGTCATTTGGGTGGTGTGTGATCGTTTTTCTAAAATGGTCCATTTGGTGCCCTTGCCTAAGTTGCCTTCCTCCTCTGAGTTGGTTCCTCTGTTTTTTCAAAATGTGGTTCGTTTGCACGGGATCCCTGAAAATATTGTTTCCGACAGAGGATCCCAGTTTGTGTCTAGATTTTGGCGGACCTTTTGTGCTAAGATGGGCATTAATTTGTCTTTTTCGTCGGCCTTCCATCCTCAGACGAATGGCCAAACCGAGCGCACTAATCAGACTTTGGAAACCTATTTAAGATGTTTTGTTTCTGCTGATCAGGACGACTGGGTGACTTTTTTGCCATTGGCCGAGTTTGCCCTTAATAATCGGGCTAGTTCTGCTACTTTGGTTTCGCCTTTTTTTTGTAATTCAGGGTTTCATCCTCGTTTTTCCTCGGGTCAGGTGGAGTCTTCTGACTGTCCTGGAGTGGATGTTGTGGTGGATAGGTTGCATCAGATTTGGAATCATGTGGTGGACAATTTGAAGCTGTCACAAGAGAAGGCTCAGCGCTTTGCCAACCGCCGTCGCTGTGTGGGTCCCCGACTTCGCGTTGGGGATTTGGTGTGGTTGTCTTCTCGCTTTGTTCCTATGAAGGTCTCCTCTCCTAAGTTTAAGCCTCGGTTTATCGGTCCTTATAAGATTTTGGAAGTCCTTAACCCTGTGTCATTTCGTTTGGACCTCCCGGCATCGTTTGCTATTCATAATGTGTTCCATCGGTCGTTGTTGCGGAGGTATGTGGTGCCTGAGGTTCCTTCGGTTGAGCCTCCTGCCCCTGTGCTTGTTGAGGGAGAATTGGAATACGTGGTGGAGAAGATCTTGGATTCTCGTATTTCTAGACGGAGGCTTCAGTATTTGGTTAAGTGGAAAGGCTATGGTCAGGAGGATAATTCCTGGGTTGTCGCCTCTGATGTTCATGCGGCCGATTTGGTTCGTGCCTTCCATGTGGCTCACCCTGATTGCCCTGGGGGTTTTGATGAGGGTTCGGTGACCCCTCCTCAAGGGGGGGTACTGTTGTGAACTCCGTTTTCAGGCTCCCTCTTGTGGTCACAGATGGTATTGTGTAACTTTGGTTTTTTGGCTCCCCCTGGTGGTTTGGTTTATTATCCTGCGGGTCTGCTGGATCAGCTGCCTCGTTATTCACCAGGGAGGCTCCTATTTAGCTCTGCTTCACTTCCACTTGTTGCCGGCTGTCAATGTATTCAGTGCTATTCTGATTACTCCTGATTATCTAGTTTTCTGCCTCTTCAGGATAAACTAAGTTCTGTTTGAATATTTTTTGCTCATCTGCCTGCAATATGATTTCTGTGTATGATGAGTCTAGTCCAGCTTGCTAACATTTGATTTCTTTTTGCTGGTAAGCTCTGGGGTACGGAGTTGCTTCCCCCGCACCGTTAGTTGGTGTGGGGGCTCGAGCAATCTCTGCGTGGATATTTTGAATAGGGTTTTTTATTGACCGCACAGTTTCCTTCCTATTTTCTGCTATCTAGTATTAGCGGGCCTCATTTGCTAAAGCTGATTTCATCTCTGCGTTTGTGCTTTCCCCTTAACTCACCGTTAATATTTGTGTGGGGCTATTCTATATCTTTGGGGTCATTCCACTGAGGCAAGTGAGGACTTACTTTCCCTCCAGGAATAGTCAGTTTCTCAGGCCGTGACGAGACATCTAGGATTTTTAGGTAATGTTCCACGGCTGCCTATAGTTGTTTGCGGATAGGATCAGGTTGCGGTCAATCTAGTTACCACTTCCCCAGAGCTAGTAGTCTGTTCAGTTACTTAGCTAGTCTGACCTGCGATCCTTGCCACTAGGATCATAACAGATTAGGCTCCAACAAAATTTCAAGGGGTACAGTCTCCTGATCCACAGGCCCAGAGATTAAAGGTGACCCATCCACTGTTTCCATGGTAATTGGAGAGGCTCTTTGCTGAATTTCAATACCATGTTCTTTGGCAAATGCAATATCCATGAAATTGCCACCTGCACCAGAGTCAATCATAGCTGAACTGGAAATCCACTGTCCTGAACACAGGATCTTAATAGGGAGAGTACAGTGAGAGTTCTTTTCCTTAAGCTCCTTGGGGGGTGAAGTCATAGATAATGAATGGAATACAGTGTTTAAAGGCAGACTACATTCAGAGATGTCAGATTCATCATCACAGTTGTCATACTCCCCTACTGCTGCTAGCACCTTGTTAGGCCATCTAGGACACTTAGGACAATTGATCAAGAAGTGGTCAGACTGTCCGCAGTAGAAACATAGACTTTCACGAAGGCGATGCTCCCGGCGCTCATTGATCTTGTGCCTCTGAAGGGAATCAATTTGCATGGGCACCTCCTCCACCTCCTGAGAGGTTTTACCTGCAGGCTCTTTGGAAGGAAGGGAAAAGTTAGAAATACGGTTTTATGCAGCAAACTTCTCCTGCCTACGTTCAGTAAGGCGAATGTCAATGCGCACACAATGCTGTATAAATGTCTCTAGCTCTTGTGGTGACTCAGAGCAAGCTAGTTCATCTTTTACAATACTAGACAGACCCCTTTTAAAAATAGGCAATTGTGTATAACAGTCCCAATTGGTATCTACCGCTAATCTCCTGAATTCAGTGGCATACTCAATAACAGAACGTTTAGCCTGGCGTAAAGACAATAAAGCAGATTCAGCGGTTGCACGGCGATTAGGATCATCAAACATTAATGCCATAGTGGCCAAGAAATCATCCAAGTTTTTTAACCGTGGGTCACGAGACTCAATCATCGGATTCGCCCAGGCGAGCGCTCATGCGGTCAGCAGCATTATTACACACAATACTTTGGATCTATCATTAGGAAAATGGTCAGCATGCACATCAAAATATAGCATACATTGATTCACAAAGCCATGAAATTTGTCGCCATCACCATTAAATCTGAATGGGGGCAACTTAGGTGGGCTAGCTGGTGGCGGTTGCCCAGAGGGAAAAGTCGCTTGTGCAGCCATTTGCGTGCTTATGTCCTGAAAAGCCCGTCCATACTGGGACTCTATGCCAGTAAGTTTGCTTTCCTGGGCTGCCATGCGGGTGCTTAAGTCCTGCAAAGTCTGTCCAAACACTTGTTGATTGAGTTCAAAGCTTCCAAACTTCTTTTGCAGACCTTCCACATCTTTCTGCAGTGATCTAATTATGGAAAACACCTGCTCTCGTCTGCTTTCTGCCGTCATTGTTCCAGCAGTCTCCTTTTTTTTTTTAGGCTAAAGTATCCTGTAATAATTATAGGGGATAACTCAGGAGACTCTTTTCGTGGAACAAGACAACTACAGGACAAAGTTTTATAAGTGGTAAAGTCTATATTATCACACGGTGATTCAAACAGGTGCAGAGAGAAACTCAAGTCCACAACACTTGGTGTAAATATTAAACGCAGCTTAGCAGTCTATAGGAAACTTCAGAGGAAAATGCAATCACGCAGAAAGTCTAATAAGTCAAAGATAATAAAGCGTTGTTTTTTGCCTCTTTTTTTTTTTTACGGTGATCACTGAAGGGGTTAACTAGTGGGACAGTTTTATAGGTCGGGTCGTTACGGAAGCGGCAATACTAAATATGTGTACTTTTATTGTTTTTTTAATTTAGATAAAGAAATGTATTTATTGGAACAATATTTTTTTTTTCATTATTTAGGATTTTTTTTTTTTTACACATGCAAATTTTTTTTTTTACTTTTTTACTTTGTCCCAGGGTGGGACACCATGCTATAGTGTCAGATCACTGATCTGACACTTTGCAAAGCACTGTGTCAGATCAGTGATCAGACAGGCAGTGCTCCAGGCTTGCCGATGCCTGCTCTGAGCAGGCACTTGCAAGCCACCTCCCTGCAGGACCCAGAAGGAGCCCAGCCACCATTTTGGATCCAGGGCCTGCAGGGAGGAGGACGTAGGAGACCCTCTGAACAACTCGATCACATCGCGTTGTTCCGAGGGTCTCAGGGAAGCAAGCAGGGAGCCCCCTCCCTGCGCGATGCTTCCCTATGCCGCCGGAACGCTGCGATCATGTTTGATCGCAGTGTTCCAGGGGTTAATGTGCCGGGAGTGGTCCGTTACTGCTCCTGGCACATAGTGCCGGATGTCAGCTGTAATAATCAGCTGACACCAGGCGGCGATTGGCCGATGACATACTATTCCGTCCATGGGAAGTAGGGCCCGAGTCACATGGACAGAATAGTATGTCTAATGGAAGAAAGGGGTTAATTAAGATTATTAAAGGAGTCTGTGTCATTTTTTCAATTAAAGGACTTTATTCTTGGTGTGTGTTTATATACAATGTGACTATGGGGTTAGTAATGGGGGTTTCTTATGGACACCTCTTCATTACTAACCTGGGGGTTGATGTCACCTGATAATACAAAGGTGACATCAACCCCACAAATATGAACCCCACTTGCCACCGCTACAGGGCAAGTGAGAAGAGGCGGGCAAAACACCAGAATTGGCTCATCTAATAGATGTGCATTTTCTGGACAGCTGCAGGCTGCTATTTTTAGTCTGGGGGGGAGTCAATATTTATGGCCCTTTACCAGCCTGAGAATACCAGCCCCCAGCTGTCACCTTTAGCAGGCTAGTTGTCAAAAATAGAGGGGGATTCCACGCCATTTTTAAAAATGATTTATTTAAATAAATAATAAAACAGCGTGGGGACCCCTCCACTCTTGATAACCAACCTAGCTAACCTAGCTGACAGCTGAGGGTTGAAGCCCCAGATGTGAGTTTTGCCTGGCTGTTTATCAAAAATAAAGGATAACCCATGCAGCTTTTAAATTATTTATTTACAGCGCAGTAGCGGCTGATGAATACCCCCATCATTCACTCCTTATCTCACTGTTATTAGCGGCAGCAGGTGTTGTATGATGGGAGCGGTTGTCCCATCAGCTGACACCAGTGACAGGAGATAAACTGTATACTTCTGATCACAGCTTAGCACTCAAGCTGTCTTTTGACAGCATGGGAACTGCGGCTATCTGCTCGGCAGGGATGGTTTCACCGCCGATCAGAAGAGGTGTTTGCCGCGCTGTCATGCATATGACAGCATGTCAAACATTGTATTGTCAGGCCCTCCATTCAAGTGAATGTGGTTCAGGTCAGCTCTGCTGGATGACAGGCTGTATGGACGCATCATGCAGCCTGCCATCTAGATGTAGAAGAGCTGACTTTGAGGTCACATCCTGCTTTCCTTGACATTTCTGCAGCACATACACTGCAAGAGAAGTCAAGGTGCATATTAGCAGCATTTTTTCACCATCCATTCAAGTCAAAGGGTGAAAAACGATTCAAAAATACTGAAAGAAGTTACATGCTGTATGTCAAAAAAACGCTGCAAAACACAAAATCCTGATGACAAAATAAGCTGTGTGTGTGTGAATGAGATTTCGGAAATCTCATAGGATTTGCAGGTACTGTAAAAAGCATCTGAAAATTAGCATAAAAAAATCAGCAAAAAAAGCAAAAATGTCCAGTATGAACTTACCCTAACACTGGGCTGAGTGCTATGCAATATTTTTTGATAGTGTGACGCCACACTTCATCAGTGGCTCCTGCTCTGTAAATAAATAATTAAAAAAAAACTTGGGTGGGTTCCCCTGTATTTTTGATAACCAGCCAGGCAAAACTCACATGTGGGGGCTGCAACCCTCATCTGTCAGCTTCAGCAAGGCTGGTTAACAAGAATAGAGAGGTCCCCATGCCGTATTTTTTAATTATTTAAATAAATAATTTTAATAAATGGCATGAGGTCCCCCCTATTTTTGACAACCAGCCTTGCTAAAGCATACAACTGTGGGCTGGTATTATAAGGCTGGTAAAGGGCCATGGATATTGCTCACCTAGCCTAAAAATAGTAGCCCACAGCCGCCCAGATATGGCACATCGATTAGCACTTTTCCTGGCTCTTCTCACTTGCCCTGTAGCGATGGCAAGTGGGGTTCATATTTGTGGGGTTTATGCCACCTTTGTATTATCAGGTGACATCAAGCCCACCAATTGCTAATGGAGAGGTGTCTATAAGACACCTATCCATTACTAATCATATAGTTACATAGTTAATAAAGACACAGCCAGAATAAAGTCTTTTATTAGAAATAAGACTAAACACAGTTTTCCATTTTATTTAAAAATAAGAAACACAGTTATACTCACCTGATGCCTAATTCCACTAAGGCCCTCATTCTCCTGTAATAAAAGTAAAATAAAAAACAAAAATATACCATACCTGTTTGTCGTCCTGTCCCATGCCATAATCCATGTCTGGGTGATTAATAGTTTTCAATCAGGACGGTCCCAAGATGTGACCGCCCAGGCAGAGAACCACTGGTGAAAGAGCTGATGTGAGCTCAGCCTCAATGACTGGCCGTGATGTCATCGAGGTTACCTATGGTCACAGAGGCTGTGTTCCCGGCAGGGCTGAACTGCTGTGACCTCAGCACCGTGGGAAAAAGTCAGTGATGAGGTCACCACAGCTCAATGACTTCACCACAAATCATGATGAGAAATTCTCACGGTAATATGCTATGAAGCCACTGTGCTTGAACTGCGATGAATTCAGTGACTTTTTCCCATGGTGCTAACAGGGATCTCACCAAGGTAACAACTGTTCAGTCCATCTGGGAACACAGTCTCAGTGACCATACATAACCTCGATGACGTTACTGCCGGTGACTGAGGCTCCGCTGTTGTGAATTCCGTTCTTGAACTCCCTCCTGTGGTCATGAATGATACTTCGGTGAGTTCTGTCCGTGAACTCCCTCTGGTGGCTGTGAGTGGAACTGCTGGTTCTGAGGTTGCTTCCTCAGCTGCCCTTGTTTGCGGCTGGGTTGGCTTCTCTATTTAACCCCACTCAGATCGTTACTCCATGCCAGCTGTCAATGTATTAGCACTGGTTCAGATCTCTCTCGGATCTTTCTGATGACCTGTCTACTCCAGCAGAAGCTAAGTCCCTGCTAGTTCATTTGTTGTTCATTGTGTACTGAATATGTTTCTTCATACTTGCTAAGTTCTAGTCCAGCTTGCTAACATGATATTGCCTTGCTAGCTGGAAGTTCTGGGTTGCAGAGTGGCACCTCCGCACCGTGAGTCGGTGCGGGGGTCTTTTTGCACACTCTGCGTGGCTTTTTGTAGTTTTTTGTGCTGATCACATAGATCCCTTTCCTATCCTCAGTCTATCTAGTAAGTCTGGCCTCCTTTGCTGAAACCTGTTTCATCCCTATGTTTGTTACTTTCCTCTTAACTCACAGTTAATATATGTGGGGGGCTGCCTTTACCTTTGGGGAATTTTCTCTGAGGCAAGGTAAGGCTTATTTTCCTATCTTTAGGGGTAGTTAGCTCTTAGGCTGTGAAGAGGCGTCTAGGGAGAGTTAGGTACGCTCCACAGCTATTTCTAGTGTGTGTGTTATAGGATTAGGATTTGCGGATTTGCAGCAGAGTTCCCACTTCCCAGAGCTCGTCCTGTCTTCTAGTTTAACCATCAGGTCATTCCAGGTGCACCTAACCACCAGGTCCATAACAGTACAGCTGGCCTACAAAGTGTTAATGCATCTCAATAGAGGGATAACAGAAGTTCTGAGACCATTTTTTTTTCTCTGCAGTGTGTTTTGTCTTTCTTTTCCCCTTAACCTCTGGGTGGTTCAGGACTCAGGTGTAGATATGGACATTCAAGGTCTGTCCTCTTGTGTTGATCACCTCACTGCGAGGGTACAAAGCATTCAAGATTATGTAATTCAGAATCCTATGTTAGAGCCTAGAATTCCAATTCCTGATTTGTTTTTTGGAGATAGATCAAAATTTCTAAATTTCAAAAATAATTGTAAACTGTTTCTTGCTTTGAAACCCCGCTCCTCTGGTGACCCCATTCAGCAAGTAAAAATCATTATTTCTTTGTTACATGGTGACCCACAAGACTGGGCATTCTCCCTTGCGCCAGGAGATCCTGCATTGCTTAATGTAGATGCGTTTTTTCTGGCGCTTGGATTGCTTTATGACGAACCTAACTCTGTGGATCAGGCAGAGAAAATCTTGCTAGCTTTGTGTCAAGGTCAGGATAAAGCGGAGGTATATTGCCAGAAGTTTAGAAAGTGGTCTGTGCTTACCCAATGGAATGAGTGTGCCCTTGCAGCAATTTTCAGAAAAGGTCTTTCTGAAGCCCTTAAGGATGTTATGGTGGGGTTTCCCACGCCTGCTGGTCTGAATGAATCAATGTCCTTGGCCATTCAGATCGATCGGCACTTGCGTGAACGCAAGGTTGTGCGCCATTTGGCGGTGTCCTCTGAGCAGAGGCCTGAGCCTATGCAATGTGATAGGACTTTGACCAGAGCTGAACGGCAAGAACACAGACGTCAGAATGGGCTGTGTTTTTACTGTGGTGACCCCACTCATGCTATCTCTGATTGTCCTAAGCGCACTAAGTGGTTCGCTAGGTCCGTCACCATTGGTACTGTACAGCCTAAATTTCTTTTGTCCATTACTCTGATTTGCTCTTTGTTGTTCTACTCTGTTATGGCATTTGTGGACTCAGGTGCTGCCCTGAATTTGATGGACTTAGAGTTTGCCAGGCGCTGTGGTTTTTTCTTGGAGCCCTTGCAGTATCCTATTCCATTAAGGGGAATTGATGCTACGCCTTTGGCCAAGAATAAGTCTCAGTACTGGACTCAATTGACCATGTGCATGGCTCCTGCACATCAGGAAGATGTTCGCTTTTTGGTGTTGCATAATTTGCATGATGTGGTCGTGTTGGGTTTGCCATGGCTACAGGTCCATAATCCAGTATTGGATTGGAAATCAATGTCTGTGTCCAGTTGGGGTTGTCAAGGGGTACATGGTGACGTTCCGTTGTTGTCAATTTCTCCTTCTACTCCTTCTGAAGTCCCTGAGTTTTTGTCGGATTACCGAGATGTATTCGAAGAGCCCAAATCCAGTGCCCTATCTCCTCATAGGGATTGTGATTGTGCTATTAATTTGATTCCTGGTAGTAAATTTCCTAAGGGACAACTTTTCAATTTATCTGTGCCGGAACACGCCGCTATGCGGAGTTATATAAAGGAGTCCTTGGAGAAAGGGCATATTCGCATGTCGTCGTCACCGTTGGGAGCAGGGTTCTATTTTGTGGCCAAGAAGGATGGTTCTCTGAGACCTTTTATAGATTACCGCCTTCTCAATAAAATCACGGTCAAATTTCAGTACCCTTTGCCTCTACTGTCTGATTTGTTTGCTCGGATTAAGGGGGCTAGTTGGTTCACCAAGATAGATCTTCGAGGGGCGTATAATCTGGTGCTTATTAAACAGGGCGATGAATGGAAAACAGCATTTAATACGCCCGAGGGCCATTTTGAGTACCTGGTGATGCCATTCGGGCTTTCTAATGCTCCATCTGTGTTTCAGTCCTTTATGCATGACATCTTCCGAAAGTATTTGGATAGATTCATTATTGCATATTTGGATGATATTTTGGTCTTTTCGGATGATTGGGAGTCTCATGTGAAGCAGGTCAGAATGGTGTTCCAGGTTCTTCGTGCTAATTCTTTGTTTGTGAAGGGGTCTAAATGTCTCTTCGGAGTTCAGAAGGTTTCCTTTTTGGGTTTCATTTTTTCCCCTTCTACTATCGAGATGGATCCTGTTAAAGTTCAGGCCATATATGATTGGACTCAGCCTACATCTGTGAAGAGCCTTCAGAAATTCTTGGGCTTTGCTAATTTTTACCATCGCTTCATCGCTAATTTTTCTAGTGTTGTTAAACCGTTGACTGATTTGACCAAGAAAGGTGCTGATGTGGTGAATTGGTCCTCTGCGGCCGTTGAGGCTTTTCGGGATTTGAAACGTCGTTTCTCTTCGGCCCCTGTGTTGTGTCAGCCAGATGTTTCGCTCCCTTTTCAGGTCGAGGTTGATGCTTCTGAGATTGGAGCAGGGGCTGTTTTGTCTCAAAGATCTTCTGATGGCTCTGTGATGAAGCCATGTGCTTTCTTTTCTAGAAAGTTTTCGCCTGCTGAGCATAATTATGATGTTGGCAATCGGGAGTTGTTGGCTATGAAGTGGGTGTTCGAGGAGTGGCGACATTGGCTTGAGGGAGCCAAGCATCGCGTAGTGGTCTTAACGGATCACAAAAATCTGACTTATCTCGAGTCTGCTAAGCGGTTGAATCCTAGACAGGCTCGATGGTCGCTGTTTTTCTCCCGTTTCAATTTTGTGGTTTCATACCTTCCGGGTTCTAAGACTGTGAAGGCCGATGCCCTTTCAAGGAGTTTTGTGCCTGATTCCCTGGGAGTTCCTGAGCCGGCTGGTATTCTCCAAGAGGGGGTAATTCTGTCTGCCATCTCACCTGATTTGCGGCGTGCGCTGCAGGAGTTTCAGGCTGATAGACCTGACCGTTGTCCAGCAGAGAAACTGTTTGTCCCTGATAGATGGACTAGTAGAGTTATCTCTGAGGTTCATTGTTCGGTGTTGGCTGGTCATCCTGGGATTTTTGGTACCAGAGATTTGGTGGCTAGGTCCTTTTGGTGGCCTTCCTTGTCACGGGATGTGCGTTCTTTTTTGCAGTCTTGTGGGACTTGTGCTCGGGCCAAGCCCTGCTGTTCTCGTGCCAGTGGGTTACTTTTGCCCTTGCCAGTCCTGAAAAGGCCTTGGACGCATGATTCCATGGATTTTATTTCAGATCTCCCTGTCTCTCAAAGGATGTCGGTCATCTGGGTGGTTTGTGATCGCTTCTCTAAGATGGTCCATTTGGTACCCTTGCCTAAATTACCTTCCTCCTCTGATTTGTTTCCACTATTTTTCCAGCATGTGGTTCGTTTGCATGGCATTCCAGAGAACATCGTGTCGGACAGAGGTTCCCAGTTTGTTTCAAGGTTTTGGCGGTCCTTTTGTGCTAAGATGGGCATTGATTTGTCTTTCTCTTCGGCTTTCCATCCTCAGACAAATGGCCAAACCGAACGAACTAATCAGACTTTGGAGACCTATCTGAGATGCTTTGTTTCTGCTGATCAGGATGATTGGGTGACCTTCTTGCCATTGGCTGAGTTCGCCCTTAATAATCGGGCCAGTTCGGCTACCTTGGTTTCGCCTTTTTTTTGTAATTCTGGTTTTCATCCTCGTTTTTCTTCAGGGAAGGTTGAGCCTTCGGACTGTCCTGGTGTGGATTCTGTGGTGGACAGGTTGCAGCAAATTTGGACTCATGTAGTGGACAATTTGACATTGTCCCAGGAGAAGGCTCAACGTTTCGCCAACCGCCATCGCTGTGTTGGTCCCCGACTTCGTGTTGGAGATTTGGTTTGGTTGTCGTCTCGTCATGTTCCTATGAAGGTTTCTTCTCCTAAGTTTAAGCCTCGTTTCATTGGTCCTTATAAGATTTCTGAAATTCTCAATCCTGTGTCGTTTCGTTTGGCCCTTCCAGCTTCTTTTGCCATCCATAATGTGTTCCATAGGTCGTTGTTGCGGAGATATGTGGCGCCTATGGTTCCCTCCGTTGACCCTCCTGCTCCGGTGTTGGTCGAGGGGGAGTTGGAGTATGTGGTGGAGAAGATTTTGGATTCTCGTATTTCGAGACAGAAACTTCAGTACCTGGTCAAATGGAAGGGCTATGGTCAGGAGGATAATTCCTGGGTTTTTGCCTCCGATGTCCATGCGGCTGAGTTGGTTCGTGCCTTTCATTTTCTCGTCCTGATCGGCCTGGGGGCTCTGGTGAGGGTTCGGTGACCCCTCCTCAAGGGGGGGTACTGTTGTGAATTCCGTTCTTGAACTCCCTCCTGTGGTCATGAATGATACTTCGGCGAGTTCTGTCCGTGGACTCCCTCTGGTGGCTGTGAGTGGAACTGCTGGTTCTGAGGTTGCTTCCTCAGCTGCCCTCGTTTGCGGCTGGGTTGGCTTCTCTATTTAACTCCACTCAGATCGTTACTCCATGCCAGCTGTCAATGTATTAGCACTGGTTCAGATCTCTCTCGGATCTTTCTGATGACCTGTCTACTCCAGCAGAAGCTAAGTCCCTGCTAGTTCATTTGATGTTCATTGTGTACTGAATATATTTCTTAGTACTTGCTAAGTTCTTGTCCAGCTTGCTAACATGATATTGCCTTGCTAGCTGGAGGCTCTGGGTTGCAGAGTGGCACCTCCGCACCGTGAGTCGGTGCGGGGGTCTTTTTGCACACTCTGCGTGGCTTTTTGTAGTTTTTTGTGCTGACCACATAGATCCCTTTCCTATCCTCAGTCTATCTAGTAAGTCTGGCCTCCTTTGCTGAAACCTGTTTCATCCCTGTGTTTGTGACTTTCCTCTTAACTCACAGTTAATATATGTGGGCGGCTGCCTTTACCTTTGGGGAATTTTCTCTGAGGCAAGGTAAGGCTTATTTTCCTATCTTTATGGGTAGTTAGCTCTTAGGCTGTGAAGAGGCGTCTAGGGAGAGTTAGGTACGCTCCACAGCTATTTTTAGTGTGTGTGTTATAGGATTAGGATTTGCGGTCAGCAGAGTTCCCACTTCCCAGAGCTCGTCCTGTCTTCTAGTTTAACCATCAGGTCATTCCAGGTGCACCTAACCACCAGGTCCATAACACTCCGCTCGCAGTAGTTCATTCCCCAGTGGTTCTTAGCCTGGACGGTCGCATCTTGGCACTGTCCAGGTTAAAAACTATTTCTCCCCCCGACATGGATTATGGCATGGGACAGAATGACAGACAGGTACAGTATGTTATATTGTTGTTTTTTCATTTTAATTTTATTACAGGAGAACGAGGGATTCGGTGAAAATAGGCGTTAGGTGAGTATTACTGTGTTTGTTATTTTTAAATAAAATGGAAAACTGTGTTTAGTCTTTTTTCTAATAAAATACTTTATTATGGCTGTGTTTTTATTTACCTGACAAGTTCTTGTGGCCAGGGATGCTACATTTCACTGATGGCACACTGGTTGAACATTCTGGAGGCCACCCTTGAACGGTCGATGTGCTACTGACACCGCAGATAGATGGCCCTACTTTTATCAGGGTTTCCTCCACCTCCTACACTAGTTCCTGAATCCCCTCCTACTCCTCTTCTGTTATGACCCCAGTGGACAGGGTCTCAGAGGAACGTGTAAGTCTGCAAGATACAAAAATCCAGCTCATAGGGCTGTGGTAACTGGGTTGACCAAATAGCTACTCCTAACGCCAACACTAGAAGTAGCCGGGGATCATGCCTACGGTGATCGCTAGATGACTCGCGCCAGCCGGAGAATCTAACTACCCCTAGGAGAAGAAAACAAAGACCTCTCTTGCCTCCAGAGAAAGGGACCCCAAAGCAAGATACAAGCCCCCCACAAATAATAACGGTGAGGTAAGAGGAAATGACAAACACAGAAATGAACCAGGTTCAGCAAAGAGAGGCCAGCTTACTAATAGCAGAATATAGCAAGATAACTTATCTGGTCAACAAAAACCCTATAAAAATCCACGCTGGAGATTCAAGAACCCCCGAACCGTCTAACGGTCCGGGGGGAGAACACCAGCCCCCTAGAGCTTCCAGCAAAGGTCAGGATACAGATAGGAACAAGCTGGACAAAAATACCAAACGAAACAAAAGCAAAAAGCAAAGAAGCAGACTTAGCTTGAAAAACAGGAACCAGGATCAGAGGACAAGAGCACAACAGATTAGCTCTGATTTCAACGATGCCAGGCATTGAACTGAAGGTCCAGGGAGCTTATATAGCAACGCCCCTGAACTAACGGCCCAGGTGAGGATATAGGAAAAGACAGACGCTCCAGAGTCAAATCACTAATGACCACTAGAGGGAGCAAAAAGCAAAATCACAACAGTACCCCCCCCTTAGTGAGGGGTCACCGAACCCTCACCACGACCACCAGGGCGATCAGGATGAGCGGCGTGAAAGGCACGAACTAAATCGGCCGCATGAACATCAGAGGCGACCACCCAGGAATTATCTTCCTGACCATAGCCCTTCCACTTGACCAAGTACTGAAGCCTCCGCCTGGAGAGACGAGAATCCAAGATCTTCTCCACCACGTACTCCAACTCGCCCTCAACCAACACCGGAGCAGGAGGCTCAGCAGAAGGAAACACAGGCACAACGTACCGCCGCAACAAGGACCTATGAAACACGTTGTGGATAGCAAACGACACAGGTAGATCCAGGCGAAAGGATACAGGATTAAGAATTTCCAATATCTTGTAAGGACCAATAAAACGAGGTTTAAATTTGGGAGAGGAAACCTTCATAGGAACAAAGCGGGAAGAAAGCCACACCAAATCCCCAACACGTAGTCGGGGACCCACACCGCGGCGGCGGTTGGCAAAGCGCTGAGCCCTCTCCTGTGACAACTTCAAGTTGTCCACCACAAGATTCCAGATCCGCTGCAACCTATCCACCACAGAATCCACCCCAGGGCAGTCAGAAGGTTCCACATGACCCGAAGAAAAACGAGGGTGGAAACCAGAGTTGCAGAAAAACGGCGAAACCAAGGTGGCGGAACTAGCCCGATTATTAAGGGCAAACTCAGCTAACGGCAAGAAGGTCACCCAATCGTCCTGATCAGCAGAGACAAAACACCTCAAATAAGCCTCCAAAGTCTGATTAGTTCGCTCCGTCTGTCCATTAGTCTGAGGATGGAAAGCAGACGAAAACGACAAGTCAATGCTTATCCTACTACAAAAGGATCGCCAGAATCTGGAAACGAACTGGGATCCTCTGTCTGACACAATATTCTCAGGGATGCCATGCAAACGAACCACGTTCTGGAAAAACACAGGAACCAGATTGGAAGAGGAAGGCAGTTTAGGCAAAGGAACCAAATGGACCATCTTGGAGAAGCGATCACATATCACCCAGATAACAGACATGCCCTGAGACACCGGAAGATCAGAAATGAAATCCATGGAGATATGTGTCCAAGGTCTCTTAGGGACAGGCAAGGGCAAGAGCAACCCGCTGGCACGAGAACAGCAAGGCTTAGCTCGAGCACAAGTCCCACAGGACTGTACAAATGACCGCACATCCCTAGACAAGGAAGGCCACCAAAAGGATCTGGCCACCAGATCTCTGGTGCCAAAAATTCCTGGGTGACCTGCCAACACCGAGGAATGAACCTCGGAAATGACTCTGCTGGTCCACTTATCAGGCACAAACAGTCTGTCAGGTGGACAAGAATCAGGCCTATCAGCCTGAAATCTCTGCAACACACGTCGCAGATCAGGAGAAATAGCTGACAAGATAATACCATCCTTAAGAATACCAACAGGTTCAGCGACTCCAGGAGCATCAGGCACAAAGCTCCTGGAAAGAGCATCGGCCTTCACATTCTTTGAACCTGGTAAATACGAGACAACAAAGTCAAATCGGGAGAAAAACAATGACCAGCGGGCCTGTCTAGGATTCAGGCGTTTAGCAGACTCGAGATACATCAGATTTTTGTGATCAGTCAAGACCACCACACGATGCTTAGCACCCTCGAGCCAATGACGCCACTCCTCAAATGCCCATTTCATGGCCAACAACTCCCGATTGCCCACATCATAATTTCGCTCCGCAGGCGAAAACTTCCTAGAGAAAAAGGCGCAAGGTCTCATAACAGAGCAACCAGGGCCTCTCTGCGACAAAACGGCCCCTGCTCCAATCTCTGAAGCATCCACCTCAACTTGAAAGGGAAGCGAGACATCAGGCTGGCACAAAACAGGCGCCGAAGTAAACCGACGTTTCAACTCCTGGAAAGCCTCCACGGCAGCAGGAGCCCAATTAACCACATCAGAGCCCTTCTTGGTCATATCCGTCAAAGGTTTCACAATGCTAGAAAAGTTAGCGATAAAACGACGGTAGAAGTTAGCGAAACCCAAGAACTTCTGAAGACTCTTAACTGACGAGGGCTGAGTCCAATCAAGAATAGCTCGGACCTTGACTGGGTCCATCTCCACAGCAGAAGGGGAAAAAATGAACCCCAAAAAGGGAACCTTCTGTACACCAAAAAGACACTTTGAGCCCTTGACAAACAAAGAATTTTCACGCAAAATTTTAAAGACCATCCTGACCTGCTCCACATGCGAGTCCCAATTATCAGAAAAAACCAGAATATCATCCAGATAAACGATCAGAAATTTATCCAGATAGTTCCGGAAAATGTCATGCATAAAGGACTGAAAAACTGAAGGGGCATTAGAGAGCCCAAAAGGCATCACCAAGTACTCAAAATGACCTTCGGGCGTATTGAATGCGGTTTTCCATTCATCCCCTTGCTTAATGCGCACAAGGTTGTACGCACCACGAAGGTCTATCTTGGTAAACCACTTGGCACCTTTAATCCGGGCAAACAAGTCAGACAACAGCGGCAAAGGATACTGAAATTTGACAGTGATCTTATTTAAAAGCCGATAGTCAATACAAGGCCTCAAAGATCCGTCCTTTTTAGCCACAAAAAAGAATCCCGCACCAAGAGGGGAAGAAGACGGACGGATGTGTCCTTTCTCCAGAGACTCCTTGATATATGAACGCATAGCGGTATGTTCAGGTATCGACAGATTAAACAGTCTTCCCTTAGGAAATTTACTGCCTGGAATCAAATCTATTGCACAGTCACATTCCCTATGAGGAGGCAATGCACTGGACCTGGACTCGCTAAAGACATCCTGATAATCAGACAAATACTCCGGAACTTCCGAAGGCGTAGAAGAAGCAATAGACACAGGCAGGGAATCCTCATGAATACCACGACAGCCCCAACTAGACACTGACATAGCCTTCCAGTCAAGGACTGGATTATGGGTCTGTAACCATGGCAGCCCCAAAACAACCAAATCATGCATTTTATGTAGAACGAGAAAACGTATCACCTCGCGGTGTTCAGGAGTCATGCACATGGTAACCTGTGTCCAATACTGCGGCTTATTTTCTGCCAATGGCGTAGCATCAATACCCCTAAGAGGGATAGGATTTTCTAATGGTTCAAGAATAAAACCACAGCGCTTAGCAAATGAGAGATCCATAAGACTCAGGGCAGCACCTGAATCTACAAACGCCATGACAGGATAAGATGACAGTGAGCAAATCAAAGTTACAGACAGAATAAACTTAGGATGCAAATTACCAACGGTGACAGGACTAACAACCTTAGATATACGTTTAGAGCATGCTGAGATAACATGTGTAGAATCACCACAGTAGTAGCACAAGCCATTCCGGCGTCTATGAATTTTCCTCTCATTTCTAGTCAGGATTCTATCACATTGCATCAAATCAGGTGTCCGTTCAGACAACACCATGAGGGAATTTGCGGTTTTTCTATCACATTGCATCACATCAGGTGTCTGTTCAGACAACAACATGAGGGAATTTGCGGTTTTGCGCTCCCGCAACCGCCGGTCAATTTGAATAGCCAGGGACATGGTATCATTCAGACCTGTGGGAATGGGAAAACCCACCATAACATTCTTAATGGCCTCAGAAAGGCCATTTCTAAAATTAGCGGCCAGTGCACACTCGTTCCAATGTGTCAGCACGGACCATTTCCGAAATTTTTGGCAATACACCTCAGCCTCGTCCTGGCCCTGAGACATAGCCAGCAAGGCTTTCTCTGCCTGAATCTCAAGATTGGGTTCCTCATAAAGTAAACCGAGCGCCAGAAAAAACGCATCAATATCAGCCAATGCCGGATCTCCTGGCGCCAACGAAAAAGCCCAATCCTGAGGGTCACCCCGTAAGAATGAAATAACAATTTTTACTTGTTGAGCAGAGTCTCCAGACGAACAAGGTTTCAGGGACAAAAATAATTTACAATTATTCCTGAAATTCCTAAACTTAAATCGGTCTCCTGAAAACAGTTCAGGAATCAGAATCTTGGGTTCAGACCTAGGATTTCTGGTAACATAATCTTGTATACCCTGCACACGAGCGGCAAGCTGGTCCACACTTGTAATCAAGGTCTGGACATTCATGTCTGCAGCAAGCTTAAGCCACTCTGAGGTAAAGGGGAAAAGAAAAAAAAAATGAGAGAGGGAAAAAAAAAACTCAAAATTTTCTTTCTTATAATCCCACTTCTGCAATGCATTAAACATTTAATACTGGCCTGGCATACTGTTATGACCCCAGTGGACAGGGTCTCAGAGGAACGTGTAAGTCTGCAAGATACAAAAATCCAGCTCATAGGGCTGTGGTAACTGGGTTGACCAAATAGCTACTCCTAACGCCAACACTAGAAGTAGCCGGGGATCATGCCTACGGTGATCGCTAGATGACTCGCGCCAGCCGGAGAATCTAACTACCCCTAGGAGAAGAAAACAAAGACCTCTCTTGCCTCCAGAGAAAGGGACCCCAAAGCAAGATACAAGCCCCCCACAAATAATAACGGTGAGGTAAGAGGAAATGACAAACACAGAAATGAACCAGGTTCAGCAAAGAGAGGCCAGCTTACTAATAGCAGAATATAGCAAGATAACTTATCTGGTCAACAAAAACCCTATAAAAATCCACGCTGGAGATTCAAGAACCCCCGAACCGTCTAACGGTCCGGGGGGAGAACACCTGCCCCCTAGAGCTTCCAGCAAAGGTCAGGATACAGATAGGAACAAGCTGGACAAAAATACCAAACGAAACAAAAGCAAAAAGCAAAGAAGCAGACTTAGCTTGAAAAACAGGAACCAGGATCAGAGGACAAGAGCACAACAGATTAGCTCTGATTTCAACGATGCCAGGCATTGAACTGAAGGTCCAGGGAGCTTATATAGCAATGCCCCTGAACTAACGGCCCAGGTGAGGATATAGGAAAAGACAGACGCTCCAGAGTCAAATCACTAATGACCACTAGAGGGAGCAAAAAGCAAAATCACAACACTCTTCCTCCTCTATCTCCAATTTGGTATTTCAGAGCACATATCAACTGGAAGCTCTGCAACACTGCCTCAGTGATGTGGCAACAGGCTATGCAGAAGCTAATTTTTCTAGGATACAAACCGCACACTATGGCACAGTAATTGAAAGAAGTAACAAACAGGACAGATTTGAGCCTACAACCAGGTTTCTAGGAAAACATACCAAAATTTGCCAGAGCTTCTGGTTAAGGTACCCCATGTCAGTGCTAATTTCCACAAATCGGCTACAGTCACTCTTGCAGTGCTGCAGCAATGCATGCTAGTGCCAGCTCACTGACTGGGGTGTGATTTGACCATGTGCTGGAACTTCACACTGCACATGCTGGCAAGGCTTTGTGAGAAGCAGAGGCCAATTGTGGAATACCAGCTCCAACATGCCAGTCAGTATTCTGGTCAGCCTTCACACAAAACAACTGAAGAGTGGGCATGGATGTCTGATCTAACACTTGTGAAGTTCTCCCAGACTTTGCAGACAGCACAAAGATGGGGAGCTGTGATGACGCCATCATCAAGACAACAATCCCGCTTCTGTGCCTACTTAAACGGTTGCTGCTGACAATTAAACATGAAGACATGTAGACCAGGAAGAGATGAAAGAAGATATAAAACAGGGAGATACTATGCAACCCAGCCTAATTTCTTCTGCTAAGCAAGGACTGGGTAACGATTAGGATGTGGAAGTTGAGGACGAGGAACAGGAGCTGACTGACAGAGATTAGTACCAACACATGCTTCATCCTATCTCTCCTACATGAATTGGCTGAGGAGGAAGAGATGGAGGAGGAGAAGGGAATGGAGAGCAGTCATCATGGTGAAGACATGGAATTATTGGCCATAGGGATCTTGGCACATGTGGCAGACTTTATGTGCCTCTGAGAAAAAAAGTCTTTGCTCCAGCTCCTAAGATAAAATCTTAAAAATGTATTTAATCAATTAAAAATGACAAAAGGCATGCTCCAAGACCGCACCACGTGCACATAGAAACAGCAGGCGACGCGTTTCGATCGCAAAAGCAATCTTTATCAAAGCTGGAAGGTGTTGAGCTGGCTTTATTTTCTTTTTGACTTTATGTGCCTCTGCCTTTCCCGTGACCCTTGCGTTACATTCATCTTGGCCAAAATGGCAGGCGCATACGCAGTGCGCCCTCCGAATCTGCCGGCCGGCAGATTCATTCCAGATACATTTTGATCACTGTGACATGATCTATCACAGTGATCAAAATAAAAAAAATAGTAAATAAACGCCCCTCTTTATCACCCCCAAAGGTAGGGAAAATAATGAAATAAAGAAAATATATTTACTTTTATTTTTCCACTAGGGTTAGGGTTAGAACTAGGGTTAGGTGTTGTGAATTTGGATTTTGGGCTCCCCCGGTGGCCACTGGTGGAATTGAACTTGTGTCATCATCTTTCCTGTTCACCTGTTCTCATCAGATCTGGGTGTCGCTATATAATCTGGCTTCTCTGTTAGTTGCTTGCCGGTCAACAATGTTATCAGAAGCCTCTCTGTGCTTGTTCCTGCTCCCAGACATCTACTAGATAAGTTGGACTTTCGTCCATGTTTGTTTTTGCTTTTTGGTTCCAGTTCACAGCTGCAGTTTCGTTACTGTGTCTGGAAAGCTCTTGTTGATCAGGAATTGCCACTCTGGTATTATGAGTTAATGCCAGAGTCCTAAAGTAATTTCTGGATGGTGTTTGTTAGGGTTTTCTGCTGACCATGAAAGTGTTCTTTCTGTCTTCTGCTATCTAGAAAGCGGACCTCAAATTTGCTAAAACTATTTTCCTGCTGTGTTTGTTATTTCATCTAAAATCACCGCCAATATATGTGGGGGGCCTCTGTCTCCTTTTTGGGCATTTCTCTAGAGGTGAGCCAGGTCTTATATTTCCCTCTGCTAGCATTATTTAGTTCTCCGGCCGGCGCTGGGCATATAGGGATAAAAAGTAGGACATGCTACCTGGCTACTTCTAGTTGTGCGGTAGGTTTAGTTCATGGTCAGTACAGTTCCCATCTTCCAAGAGCTTGTTCCTATATAGGCTTATGCTATGTTCTCTAGCCATGGAGATCATGACAGTTTGACCGGCCCACTAAAGGGTTAATTCCTTGGCTGAGAAAGGAGTGAAATAGAAGTCTGCTGAGAGTTTTTTTTTTTTTTTGTGCTCTTAATTGGATCATTTGCCAGTCTGTCTATGCTGCAGTCTTTCTTTTTTTTCTCTCTCCTTCTAATCTTTGAATGGCTCTGTGTTCACCTGTTTATTATGGATCTTCAGAGTGTAACTGCAGGTTTGAATAATCTCACCACGAAAGTACAAAATTTGCAAGATTTTGTTGTTCATGCTCCGGTATCTGAACCGAGAATTCCTTTGCCGGAATTTATCTCAGGGGCAAGATGAAGCTGAAATTTACTGCCAGAGATTCCGTAAATGGTCTGTGCTTACTCAGTGGAATGAGTGTGCCTTGACGGCTACTTTCAGAGAGGGTCTCTCTGATGCCATTAAGGATGTTATGGTGGGGTTCCCTGTGCCTGCGGGTCTGAATGAGTCCATGACAATAGCTATTCAGATCGATAGGCGTCTGCGGGAGCGCAAACCAGTGCACCATCTGGCGGTGTCCACTGAGAAGACGCCAGAAAGTATGCAGTGTGATAGAATTCTGTCCAGAAGCGAGCGGCAGAATTTTAGACGGAAAAATGGGTTGTGTTTCTATTGTGGGGATTCTACTCATGTTATATCAGCATGCTCTAAGCGTACTAAAAAGCTTGATAAGTCTGTTTCCATTGGCACTTTACAGTCTAAGTTTATTTTGTCTGTGACCCTGATTTGCTCTTTGTCATCTATTACCACGGACGCCTATATCGACTCTGGCGCCGCTTTGAGTCTTATGGATTGGTCCTTTGCTAATCGTTGTGGGTATGATTTAGAGCCTTTGGAGACTCTTATTCCTCTGAAGGGGATTGACTCCACCCCATTGGCTAATAATAAACCACAATACTGGACACAAGTAACTATGCGTATTAATCCGGATCACCAGGAGATTATTCGTTTTCTGGTGCTGTATAATCTACATGATGATTTGGTGCTAGGATTGCCATGGCTGCAGTCTCACAACCCAGTCCTTGACTGGAGAGCTATGTCTGTGTTGAGCTGGGGATGTAAGGGGACTCATGGGGACGTACCTTTGGTTTCCATTTCATCATCTATCCCCTCTGAAATCCCTGAGTTCCTGTCTGATTATCGTGACGTCTTTGAAGAACCCAAGCTGGGTTCACTACCTCCGCACCGTGAGTGCGATTGTGCTATAGATTTAATTCCGGGTAGTAAATACCCAAAGGGTCGTTTATTTAATCTGTCTGTGCCTGAACATGCTGCTATGCGAGAATATATAAAGGAGTCCTTGGAAAAGGGACATATTCGTCCATCGTCATCTCCCTTAGGAGCCGGCTTTTTCTTTGTGTCAAAAAAAGACGGCTCTTTGAGACCATGTATTGATTATCGGCTTTTGAATAAAATCACGGTTAAATATCAATACCCATTGCCGTTGCTGACTGATTTGTTTGCTCGCATAAAGGGGGCCAAGTGGTTCTCTAAGATTGATCTCCGTGGGGCGTATAATTTGGTGCGGATCAGGCAGGGGGATGAGTGGAAAACCGCATTTAATACGCCCGAGGGCCACTTTGAGTATTTGGTGATGCCTTTTGGTCTTTCTAATGCCCCTTCAGTCTTCCAGTCCTTTATGCATGATATTTTCCGCGATTTTTTGGATAAATTTATGATAGTGTATCTGGATGATATTCTGATTTTTTCGGATGACTGGGACTCTCATGTCCAGCAAGTCAAGAGGGTTTTTCAGGTTTTGCGGTCTAATTCTCTGTGTGTCAAGGGTTCTAAGTGCGTTTTTGGGGTTCAGAGAATTTCCTTTTTGGGATATATTTTTTCTCCCTCTTCCATTGAGATGGATCCTGTCAAGGTTCAAGCTATTTGTGATTGGACGCAGCCCTCTTCTCTTAAAAGTCTTCAGAAATTTTTGGGCTTTGCCAACTTTTATCGTCGATTTATTGCTGGTTTTTCGGATGTCGTTAAGCCATTGACCGATTTGACTAGACAGGGTGCTGATGTTGCTAATTGGTCCCCTGATGCTGTGGAGGCTTTTCAGGAGCTTAAGCGCCGTTTTTCTTCTGCCCCTGTGTTGCGTCAGCCTGATGTGGCTCTTCCTTTTCAGGTTGAGGTCGACGCTTCTGAGATCGGAGCTGGGGCAGTGTTGTCGCAGAAAAGTTCTGACTGCTCCGTGATGAGGCCTTGTGCCTTCTTTTCCCGTAAATTTTCGCCCGCTGAGCGGAATTATGATGTTGGGAATCGGGAGCTTTTGGCCATGAAGTGGGCGTTTGAGGAGTGGCGCCATTGGCTTGAGGGGTCCAGACATCAGGTGGTGGTATTGACTGACCACAAAAATTTGATTTATCTTGAGACCGCCAGGCGCCTGAATCCTAGACAGGCGCGCTGGTCATTATTTTTTTCTCGGTTTAATTTTGTGGTGTCATACCTACCGGGTTCTAAGAATTTTAAGGCAGATGCCCTTTCTAGGAGTTTTGAGCCTGATTCACCCGGCAACTCTGAGCCCACAGGTATCCTTAAGGATGGAGTTATTTTGTCAGCCGTTTCTCCAGACCTGCGGCGGGCCTTGCAGGAGTTTCAGGCGGATAGACCGGATCGTTGTCCGCCTGATAGGCTGTCTGTTCCTGATGATTGGACCAGTAGAGTCATCTCTGAGGTGCATTCTTCTGCATTGGCAGGTCATCCTGGAATTTTTGGTACCAGGGATTTGGTGGCAAGATCCTTCTGGTGGCCTTCCCTGTCACGAGATGTGCGAGGCTTTGTGCAGTCTTGTGACGTTTGTGCTCGGGCCAAGCCTTGTTGTTCTCGGGCTAGTGGATTATTGTTGCCCTTGCCTATTCCTAAGAGGCCTTGGACGCACATCTCGATGGATTTTATTTCAGATCTGCCTGTTTCCCAGAAAATGTCTGTCATCTGGGTGGTGTGTGACCGTTTTTCTAAGATGGTCCATTTGGTTCCCCTGCCCAAATTGCCTTCTTCTTCCGAGTTGGTTCCCCTGTTTTTTCAAAATGTTGTTCGTTTGCATGGTATTCCTGAGAATATCGTTTCTGACAGAGGAACCCAATTTGTGTCTAGATTTTGGCGGGCATTCTGTGCTAGGATGGGCATAGATTTGTCTTTTTCGTCTGCTTTTCACCCTCAGACTAATGGCCAGACCGAGCGGACTAATCAGACCCTGGAGACATATCTGAGGTGTTTTGTGTCTGCTGACCAGGATGATTGGGTTGCTTTTTTGCCATTGGCGGAGTTCGCCCTCAATAATCGGGCCAGCTCTGCCACCTTGGTGTCCCCGTTTTTCTGTAATTCGGGGTTCCATCCTCGATTTTCCTCCGGTCAGGTGGAGTCCTCGGATTGTCCTGGAGTGGATGCGGTGGTGGAGAGATTGCATCATATTTGGGGGCAGGTGATGGACAATTTGAAGTTGTCCCAGGAGAAGACTCAGCTTTTTGCCAACCGTTACCGTCGTGTTGGTCCTCGGCTTTGTGTTGGAGATTTGGTGTGGTTGTCTTCTCGTTTTGTCCCTATGAGGGTCTCTTCTCCTAAGTTTAAGCCTCGGTTCATCGGTCCGTATAAAATATTGGAGATTCTTAACCCTGTTTCCTTCCGTTTAGACCTCCCTGCATCCTTTTCCATTCATAACGTTTTTCATCGGTCGTTATTGCGCAGGTATGAGGTACCTGTTGTGCCTTCCGTTGAGCCTCCTGCTCCGGTGTTGGTTGAGGGTGAGTTGGAGTACGTTGTGGAGAAAATCCTAGACTCCCGTGTTTCCAGACGGAGACTCCAGTATCTGGTCAAGTGGAAGGGATACGGCCAGGAGGATAATTCTTGGGTCACTGCATCTGATGTTCATGCCTCCGATCTGGTTCGTGCCTTTCATAGGGCCCATCCTGATCGCCCTGGTGGTTCTGGTGAGGGTTCGGTGCCCCCTCCTTGAGGGGGGGGTACTGTTGTGAATTTGGATTTTGGGCTCCCCCGGTGGCCACTGGTGGAATTGAACTTGTGTCATCATCTTTCCTGTTCACCTGTTCTCATCAGATCTGGGTGTCGCTATATAATCTGGCTTCTCTGTTAGTTGCTTGCCGGTCAACAATGTTATCAGAAGCCTCTCTGTGCTTGTTCCTGCTCCCAGACATCTACTAGATAAGTTGGACTTTCGTCCATGTTTGTTTTTGCTTTTTGGTTCCAGTTCACAGCTGCAGTTTCGTTACTGTGTCTGGAAAGCTCTTGTTGATCAGGAATTGCCACTCTGGTATTATGAGTTAATGCCAGAGTCCTAAAGTAATTTCTGGATGGTGTTTGTTAGGGTTTTCTGCTGACCATGAAAGTGTTCTTTCTGTCTTCTGCTATCTAGAAAGCGGACCTCAAATTTGCTAAAACTATTTTCCTGCTGTGTTTGTTATTTCATCTAAAATCACCGCCAATATATGTGGGGGCCTCTGTCTCCTTTTTGGGCATTTCTCTAGAGGTGAGCCAGGTCTTATATTTCCCTCTGCTAGCATTATTTAGTTCTCCGGCCGGCGCTGGGCATATAGGGATAAAAAGTAGGACATGCTACCTGGCTACTTCTAGTTGTGCGGTAGGTTTAGTTCATGGTCAGTACAGTTCCCATCTTCCAAGAGCTTGTTCCTATATAGGCTTATGCTATGTTCTCTAGCCATGGAGATCATGACAGTTAGGGTTGCAATTAGGGTTAGGGTTGCAATTAGGGTTAGGGTTAGAATTAGAGTTAGGGTTGCAATTAGAACTAGGCTTAGGTTGCAATTAGGGTTAGGGTTAGAATTAGGGTTAGGGTTGCAATTAGGGTTAGGGTTGCAATTAGGGTTAGGGTTGCAATTAGGGTTAGAATTAGGGTTAGGGTTGCAATTAGGGTTAGGGTTAGAATTAGGGTTAGGGTTAGAATTAGGCTATGTGCACACGGTGCAGATTTGGTTGCGGATCCGCAGCGGATTGGCCGCTGCGGATTCGTAGCAGTTTTCCATCACTTTTACAGTAACATGTAGACCTATGGAAAACCAAATCCGCTGTGCCCATGGTGCGGAAAATACCACGCAGAAACGCTGCATTTTATATTCCGCAGCATGACAATTATTTATGCGAATTCCGCAGCGTTTTAACCTGTTCCTCAATAGGAATCCGCAGGTGAAATCCGCACAAAAAATCTGTGGTAAATTGAAATCTGTGGTAAATCTGCATGTAAAACGCAGTGTTTAGGCACATCAGGGGCTCTGCAAATGCAACTTGACGCCAGCAGACCATTCCATCAAAGTCTGCATTTCAAAACGTCACTACTTCCCTTCCGAGCCCCGACGTGTGCCCAAACAGTGGTTTACCCCCACATATGGGGTATCAGCGTACTCAGGACAAACTGGACAACAAATTTTGTGGTCCAATTTCTCCTGTTACCCTTGTGAAAATAAAACATTGCGGGCTAAAAAATAATTTTTGAGGAAAGAAAAATTATTTTTTTATTTTCACGGCTCTGCGTTATAAACGTCTGTGAAGCACTTGGGGGTTCAAAGTTCTCACCGCACATCTAGATTAGTTCCTTGGGAGGTCTAGTTTCCAAAATGCGGTCACTTGTGGGGGAGCTCCAATGTTTAGGGACACAGGGGCTCTCCAAACGCGACATGGGTGTATGGGTGGATGACAAACTCATATTCAGTGGCCAGTGTCAGGCAGCTGCTACAAAGGCAAATAAAATAATGGGATGCATTAAAAGAGGCATAGATGCTCATGAGGAGAACATAATTTTACCTCTATACAAGTCACTAGTTCGACCACACTTAGAATACTGTGTACAGTTCTGGTCTCCGGTGTATAAGAAAGACGTAGCTGAACTAGAGCAGGTGCAGAGAAGAGCGACCAAAGTTATTAGAGGACTGGGGGGTCTGCAATACCAAGATAGGTTAGTACACTTGGGGCTATTTAGTTTGGAAAAACGAAGGCTAAGGGGTGATCTTATGTTAATGTATAAATATATGAGGGGACAGTACAAAGACCTTTCTGATGATCTTTTTAATCATAGACCGGTGACAGGGACAAGGGGGCATCCTCTACGTCTGGAGGAAAGAAGGTTTAAGCATAATAACAGACGCGGATTCTTTACTGTAAGAGCAGTGAGACTATGGAACTCTCTGCCGTATGATGTTGTAATGAGTGATTCATTACTTAAATTTAAGAGGGGACTGGATGCCTTTCTTGAAAAGTATAATGTTACAGGGTATATATATTAGATTCCGTGATAGGGCGTTGATCCAGGGAACTAGTCTGATTGCCGTATGTGGAGTCGGGAAGGAATTTTTTTCCCCAATGTGGAGCTTACTCTTTGCCACATGGTTTTTTTTTTTGCCTTCCTCTAGATCAACATGTTGGGGCATGTTAGGTTAGGCTATGGGTTGAACTAGATGGACTTAAAGTCTTCCTTCAACCTTAATAACTATGTAACTATGGTGTCCGCTAACGATTGGAGCTTATTTTTCATTCAAAAAGCCAAATGGCGCTCCTTCCCTTCTGAGCTCTGCCGTGTGCCCAAACAGTGGTTTACCCCCAAATGTGAGGTATCAGTCTACTCAGGAGAAATTGCCCAACAAATTTTAGGATCCATTTTATCCTGTTGCCCATGTGAAAATGAAAAAATTGAGGCTAAGAGAAATGTTTTGTGAAAAAAAGTGCTTTTTCTTTTTTACAGATCAATTTGTGAAGCACCTGGAGGTTCAAAGTGCTCAGTATGCATCTAGATAAGTTCCTTGGGGGGTCTAGTTTCCAAAATAGGGTCACTTGTAGGGGAGCTCCGATGTTTAGGCACAAAGGAGCTCTCCAAACGCGACATGGTGTTCGCTAATGATTGGAGCTAATTTTTCATTCAAAAGTCAAATGGCGCTTCTTCCCTTCCGAGCCTTGCCGTATGCCCAAACAGTGGTTTACCCCCACATGTAAGGTTTTGGTGTACTCAGGAGAAATTGCCCAACAAAATTTAGGATCCATTTTATCCTGTTGCCCATGAGAAAATGAAAAAGATTGAGGCTAAAAGAAATTTTTTGTGAAAAAAAAGTACTTTTTCATTTTTACGGATCAATTTGTGAAGCACCTGGGGGATTAAAGTGCTCACTATGCATCTAAGTAAGTACATTGGGGGGTCTAGCTTCCAAAATGGGGTCACTTGTGGTGGAGCTTCAATGTTTAGGCACACAGGGGCTCTCCAAACGCGACATGGTGTCCGCTAACGATTGGAGTTAATTTTTCATTCAAAAGTCAAATTGCACTCCTTCCATTCCGAGCCTTGCAGTGTGCCCAAACAGTGGTTTACCCCACATGTGAGGTATCACTGTACTCAGGAGAAATTGCCCAACAAATTTTAGGATCCATTTTATCCTGTTGCCCATGTGAAAATGAAAAAATTGAGGCTAAGAGAAATGTTTTGTGAAAAAAAGTGCTTTTTCTTTTTTACAGATCAATTTGTGAAGCACCTGGGGGTTCACAGTGCTCACTATGCATCTAAAAAAGTTCCTTGTGGAGTCTAGTTTTCAAAATGGGGTCACTTGTGGAGGAGCTCCAATCTTTAGGCACACAGGGGCTCTCCAAACGCGACATGGGGTCCGCTAAAGATTAGAGCCAATTTTTCATTCAAAAAGTCAAATGGCGCTTTTTCCCTTCCAAGCCCGATCTTGCGCCCAAACAGTGGTTCCCCCCACATATGGGATATCAGCGTACTCAGGACAAATTGTGCAATAACATTTGTGGTCCAGTTTCTCCTTTTACCCTTGGGAAAATAAAAAAAAAATGTTGCTAAAATATCATTTTTGTGACTAAAAAGTTAAATGTTGATTTTTTCCTTCCATGTTGCTTCTGCTGCTGTGAAGCACGTGAAGGGTTAATAAACTTCTTGAATGTGGTTTTGAGCACCTTGAGGGGAGCAGTTTTTAGAATGGTGTCAATGTTTTGGGTATTTTCAGCCAAATAGACCCCTCAAACTGACTTCAAATGTGAGATGGTCCCTAAAAAAATGGTTTTGTAAATTTTGTTGTAAAAATGAGAAATCGCTGGTCAAATTTTAACCCTTATAACTTCCTAACAAAAAAAATTGTTTCCAAAATTGTGCTTATGTAAAGTAGACATGTGGGTAATGTTATTTATTAACTATTTTGTGTCACATAGCTCTCTCATTTAACAGAATAAAAATTCACATTTTGAAAATTGCCAAGTTTTCACAATTTTTGCCACATTTCCATTTTTTTCACAAATAAACACAAAAATTATCGACCTAAATTTTCCACTAACATCAAGCCCAATATGTCATGAAAAAACAGTCTCAGAACCGCTAGGTTCCGTTGAAGTCACAAGTACATATAGCCTCCGAATAGTGTGCGCCTATTGGGCTGCTTCTGTGAAGGAGCATACCACATAGATCGCTGTTTGCCCATGGGGTGCTCCATATCCTGCTCACTATTTGAGGCATTTTTATTTGCTTCCTCGAATGGGTTGTCATGAACGTTTCTAAGGGGGCACATATTATCCATTACCTCAATGACTTCTGATGCCTAGGCCCAGAAGATTCGCCACAGTGTGAATACACGCAGTAGTCCACCTGTGAGAAGGAGAGAGCTGGAGGGAGAGCGGACACCCCAGAGCCGAGAGGTTAGATTGAGAAAGGAAGAAGGCGGTGTAGCCTGCTTCATGGGTGGGGTACTCTGATGAGTAGCAGAAACTGCTACTAGGCCCAAAAGGATTTCCTGGGCTAGATGTAGTTAAAAATTAGTAATTAGATAAACAGGTGGTGTAGCTTGCTTCATGGGTGGGTACTCTGCTGAATAGCACAAAATGCTACTAGGCCCAAAATGATTTCCTGGGCTAAATGCAGTTAAAAATTATTAATTAGATAAACAGGCGGTGTAGCTTGCTTCATGGGTGGGCTACTCTTCTGACTAGCAGACACTGAAGCTTTGGAGCAGACCTCTGAATCCCAGGCCATAGTATGAGTAAACAGCTCTACAGACTCAACCATCTGTGTTACCCCAAGCCATAGTGTATATAATTTCTAAAGGTTAAAAGGGGGGGCGACCCACACCACTTAAGTGGCATCAATTTCGCCAGAGTTTCTTTAAATGGTTGGTGAGGTGATTTTCAAAAATCATCAAGCTTTTGGTCCTTGTGGATCCAGGATTTGTTCATCTTGATGAACTTTAGTCTGGCTACATTGTCACTGGACAGTCGCGTGCGCTTATCTGTCAGCACACCACCAGCAGCGCTGAACACACGTTCAGAGAGAATGCTGGCTGCGGGGCACGACAAGATCTCCAAGGCCTGAGTGGCAAGCTCAGGCCGTTTTTTCTGATTGGAAGCCCAAAATGAGCAAGGGTCCAGTATCACAGTCATGGCATCGATGTTAACTTGGAGATATTCCTGTACCATCTTCTCTAGGCGTTGGCTATGCGTCAGACTTCTTGTCTCCTGTGGCCTTGCAAAGGATGGTCTAAAAAATTCTTGAAATGATTGGAAAAAATTGCTGTTACCACCAGATACGATGTTACTGTTACGGTTTGAGTGATGACTCGACAGTCACACAGTTGGCAAGTTAGAACTCAGAGATTTACTACGTGCACCACTGGTGTTTTGTGGAAAAGCAGATGTAAGATTCTGTAACAGTCTCTGCTGATACTCCTGCATGCGTGAATCCCTTTCCATGGCAGGAATTATTTTACCAAATGTACTTTTGTACCAGGGATCTAAGAGTGTGGCAACCCTGTAGTCGGCATTACTTCGGATTCTAACAATCCGAGGGTCATGTTGCAGGTAGTGCAGCAAGAAGACACTCATGTGTCTTGCGCATCCAGGAGAACCAAGTCCTTGTTGTCTTGGTGGCGGTGAGGTGAGAATCATGCTTCCTTCCTCTGCCCTCTCCCCCCAACGTCGCACAACAGAAATTTGATCAAAGTCTCACTCATCTGATGAATCTTCCATGCCCAGCACCAGTTCGTCCTCCACTTCTTCCTCGGCTCCTGCACCTTCCTCAACAGTTTGGCTGCTACCATGCGCCCTTGGTAATCCCTCTCCCCCACCCTCCAATGCCAGCAGCCTTGGTACTGCTGACCGTCTGGACCTTGGAGATATTATCCCTAGTGTTGAGCATTCCGATACCACAAGTATCGGGTATCGGCCGATATTTGCGGTATCGGAATTCCGATACCGAGTTCCGATATTTTTGCTATATCGGGAATTGGGATCGGAATGCATATTCATGTGTAAAATAAAGAATAAAAATAAAAAATAGGGATATACTCACCCTCTGACGCGCCCTTGTTGTAACCGCTGCAACCGGCAGCCTCCGTTCCTAAGAATGAGCGAGTGAAGGACCTGCGATGACGTCGCGGTCTTGTGATTGGTCGCGTGAGTGGTCACATGAGCGGTCACGCGACCAATCACAAGCCGCCACATCATCGAAGGTCCTTCACTCGCTCATTCTTAGGAACGGAGGCTGCCGGTTAACACCGCTAGGTCCAGGGTCCGCCGGAGGGGTGAGTATATCCATATTTTTATTTTTATTCTTTATTTTTTACATGAATATGGATTCCAGGGCTTGAAGGAGAGTTTCCTCTCCTTCAGACCCTGGGAACCATCCAGGATAGCTTCCGATACTTGTGTCCCATTGACTTGTATTGGTATCGGGTATCGGTATCGGTGATATCTGATATTTTTTGGATGTCGGCCAATACTATCCGATACCGATACTTTCAAGTATCGGAAGGTATCGCTCAACACTAATTATCCCTTCCACATACAACTCCTCCTGTTCCTCCTCCTCATCTTGTCCCACCACCTGACTCCGAATACTGTTTAAGGTGTGCTCCAGCATGTAAATGACCAGAATAGTCATGCTGATAATGGCATCGTCAGCACTAAACATCTTAGTTGCTATTTCAAAACTGTGCACAAGGGTGCATAGGTCCCTGATCTGAGACCACTCCTGCAGCGTGATTTGCCCCACCTCTGGATCTCGTTGGCCCAGGCTATACGTCATAATGTATTGCACCAGGGCTCGTCGGTGCTGCCAAAGTCGCTGCAACATGTGCAGAGTTGAATTCCACCGTGTGGGCACATCGCATTTCAGCCAGTGAACTGGCAGGCCCAACGACTTCTGTAGAGATGTAAGTCGTTGAGCTGCGAGATGCAAACAGGGGAAGTAAGCACACAGTGACCGTGCCCTCTGCAGAAGCCCATCTAGTCTGGGATAGTGGGATAAAAATTGCTGGACAACCAGCTTCAAACCGTGAGCCATACAAGGCACATGTGTGACATTGCCCCGGCGAAGGGCCGCACCCAGGTTTGCAGCATTGTTGCACACGGCCTTCCCTGGCTGCAGGTTCAGTGGAGACAACCATTGATGGAACTCGGTCTCCAGAGCTGACCACAACTCCTCCACTGTGTGACTCACATTTCCCAGACATTTCAAGGTAAACACCACCTGATGCCATTGAGCCCTGGTGACAGCATAGTAAGGAGGTATGCAGGATTCCTTCTACGCAGTTAGAACGCGGGTAGCATTACCAGACAGGGTTTGGGTGCAGGTGGAGGACCGAGAGGAGGTTGAGGAGGCAGAAGCAGTGGAGGAACTTAGAGATACAGAGGATCGACGCGCAACTCATGGGGACAGCAAGACTTGGACAGCAGCCCCTTCTCCTGATGACTCCATAGTTACACAGTGGCCAGTCACCGACATGTAACGCCCCTGTCCATGTCTACCCGTCCAAGTGTCTGCGGTGAAATGCACCCTGTCACACACAGAGTTTCTCAAGGAAGCGGTGATGTTGTGTGCGACATGCTGGTGTAGCGCAGGCACAGCTTTCTTTGAGAGGTAGTGGTAACTGGGCATCTGGTACTTGGGCACTGCGATGGACATAAGGTCTCAAAAATCCTCTGTGTCCACCAGGCGGAAAGGCAGCATTTCTGTAGCCAACAGCTTGCAGATGGTGAAATTCAACCTCTTAGCTTTGTCATGGCTAGGAGGAAATGGTCTTTTACTTGTCCACATCTGAGGGACCGAGGGCTGGCTGCCGTGCTTAGACAGGGTTGAGTAGGGTGTCCCCAGCAAACTGCTGGTCTGTGAGGAAGGTGCAGGCAGAGATATTATGTTGCTTTGATCAAAATGTGGTGGTCTCGATGTTGGAGAGCGCTCAACACTAGCAGGTGTTTCCACTTGCAAATTTACTGACGACCTGCCAATCACACTAGCTGTTGCGGGTAAAGAGGTGGAAGGTCTGCGTCCAAAATCATGTGCGACTGCTGTCCCCACAGTCACAGAGGATGAAGAGGCCGTGGATGCACTTGATGGGACAGACGGTGGTTGGCCCAGCCCACTAGGCTGCATTGTAGCACAGTGAGCTTCCCACTGCAACTTATGCCTTATATCCATGTGACAGTTCATGCATGAAGTACTCAAACTATTCATTTTTTGGCCTCTACTGAGATTTTGGTGACAAATCTTACAGACAACATGAGTTGGGTCATCCTTTGCAATCTCAAAAAATGCCCAGGCTGTGCAAGGCTGAGAGCCCATGCGACCTGAAGAGCCACCACGACTTGTGCTCAGAGGCACAGTTGTGGTTGAGGATGCAGTTGTTGACATGCTTCCAGCACTCTGTCTCTGTCCAGGAAGGCGCAACCTAACCTCGTCGTCAGACTCGTCACTAGCATCCTCCTCCACCTCCTCTGCTGATCTCATGGACTAGCGGACTCTGGGTTGACAGTAAGTGGGGTCTCCAACCTCATCATCATTACCCTGTGTGTTCTCACACCAGTCGTCCTCAGAGCCAACCTCTTCCTGCCCTGACCGAAAAGTCAAGTTTTCGTTCTAATCAGGTATCTCAGTCTCATCATCATCTTCCTCATTGTCTCCACCAACAGGAGTTACAGTTTGGGAACGAGGGTCTACATTATGCTCAGAACCTTCTTCATCTGGGCCTGGATCTGACTCACAAAGATTCTGGGCATCAGTGCAGATCATTTCCTCGTCTGGATTCACAGAAGCTCTGGAGCAGACCTCTGATTCCCAGGCTATAGTATGAGTAAACAGCTCTGCAGACTCAACCATCTGTGTTACACTATACTCAGACGGGCAGCTGGAGACTTGGGAGCTGTGAGGAAGCAAGTGCGATTGGGGTGACACCTCTGAGGACTGGAGTATTTGTGATGTTAAAGTTGAGGTGGAGGAGAGCCCACTTGAATGAGCACTTGATATCCGTTCAAGCACCTGCTGTTTTTGTGCCTCATCTGGAATTTGTAGTGATGCTCGTAGCGATGGTCATAAGAAAGGGATCATATCAGATTGTCCACGAAAAGAAGTAGACATCTTACTTTGGCTGGAAGATGGTCTTTCTTCTGCAGATGTTACTGTTGCTTTACCACCTACCCCACAGACACAACCTTTTTTCCCTTTCTAACATGCCTATTCCCCTTTCCACCAGCAGCAGGCCTTTTGCCACTCGTTTTGGTGCTTTACTAATTGGCAACTCTGTAGTTGTTGGCACAAAAAACGATGGATGGAAACTGAGCAGATCTCAGTGGCCAAACTGTGGTACTAGGCTCAAAACAATTTACTGGGATAGATCTAGTAAAAATTTGGATTCACAGGCGGTGTAGTTAGCCTCACAGGCAGGCTACTCCACTGACGTGCAGACACTGCTACTAAGCCTAACACGATTTACTGGGTTAGATGCAGTAAAAATTTAGATACACAGGCAGTGTAGTTAGTTTCACAGGCGGGCTACTCTGCTGACGTGCAGACACTGCTCCTAGGCCCAAAACAATTTACTTGGCTAGATGCAGTAAAAATTTAGATACACAGGCGGTGTAGTTAGCTTCACAGGCGGGCTACTCCGCTGTTGTGCAGACACTGCTCCTAGGCCCAAAACAATTTACCTGGTTAGATGCAGTAGAAACTTAGATACACAGGCGGTGTAGCTTCACAGGCGGGCTACTCCGCTGATGTGCAGACACTGCTACTAAGCCCAAAACAATTTACTGGGTTAGATGCAGTAAAAATTTAGATACACAGGCGGTGTAGCTAGCTTCACAGGCGGGCTACTCCGCTGACGTACAGACACTGCTCCTAGGCCCAAAATGATTTACTGGGTTAGATGCAGTAAAAATGTAGATACACAGGCGGTGTAACTTCACAGGCGGGCTACTCGGCTGACGTGCAGACACTGCTACTAAGCCCAAAACGATTTACTGGGTTAGATGCAGTAAAAATTTAGATACACAGGCGGTGTAGCTAGCTTCACAGGTGGGCTACTCCGCTGATGTGCAGACACTGCTCCTAGGCCCAAAACGTTTTACTGGGTTAGATGCAGTAAAAATGTAGATATACAGGTGGTGTAGTTAGCCTCACAGGTAGGCTACTCCACTGACGTGCAGACACTACTACTAAGCCTAAAACGATTTACTGTGTAAGATGCAGTAAAAATTTAGATACATAGGCGGTGTAGCTAGCTTCACAGGTGGGCTACTCCGATGATGTGCAGAGACTGCTCCTAGGACCAAAATGATTTACTCGGTTAGATGCAGTAAAAATTTAGATACACAGGCGGTGTAGTTAGTTTCACAGGCGGGCTACTCTGCTGACGTGCAGACACTGCTCCTAGGCCCAAAACAATTTACTTGGCTAGATGCAGTAAAAATGTAGATATACAGGTGGTGTAGTTAGCCTCACAGGCAGGCTACTCCACTGACGTGCAGACACTACTACTAAGCCTAAAACGATTTACTGTGTAAGATGCAGTAAAAATTTAGATACATAGGCGGTGTAGCTAGCTTCACAGGTGGGCTACTCCGATGACGTGCAGAGACTGCTCCTAGGACCAAAATGATTTACTCAGTTAGATGCAGTAAAAATTTAGATACACAGGCGGTGTAGTTAGTTTCACAGGCGGGCTACTCTGCTGACGTGCAGACACTGCTCCTAGGCCCAAAACAATTTACTTGGCTAGATGCAGTAAAAATTTAGATACACAGGTGGTGTAGCTTCACAGGCGGGCTACTCCGCTGATGTGCAGACACTGCTACTAAGCCCAAAACAATTTACTGGGTTAGATGCAGTAAAAATTTAGATACACAGGCGGTGTAGCTAGCTTCACAGGCGGGCTACTCCGCTGACGTGCAGACACTGCTCCTAGGCCCAAAATGATTTACTGGGTTAGATGCAGTAAAAATGTAGATACACAGGCGGTGTAACTTCACAGGCGGGCTACTCGGCTGACGTGCAGACACTGCTACTAAGCCCAAAACGATTTACTGGGTTAGATGCAGTAAAAATTTAGATACACAGGCGGTGTAGCTAGCTTCACAGGCGGGCTACTCCGCTGATGTGCAGACACTGCTCCTAGGCCCAAAACGTTTTACTGGGTTAGATGCAGTAAAAATGTAGATATACAGGTGGTGTAGTTAGCCTCACAGGTAGGCTACTCCACTGACGTGCAGACACTACTACTAAGCCTAAAACGATTTACTGTGTAAGATGCAGTAAAAATTTAGATACATAGGCGGTGTAGCTAGCTTCACAGGTGGGCTACTCCGATGACGTGCAGAGACTGCTCCTAGGACCAAAATGATTTACTCGGTTAGATGCAGTAAAAATTTAGATACACAGGCGGTGTAGTTAGTTTCACAGGCGGGCTACTCTGCTGACGTGCAGACACTGCTCCTAGGCCCAAAACAATTTACTTGGCTAGATGCAGTAAAAATTTAGATACACAGGTGGTGTAGCTTTACAGGCGGGCTACTCCGCTGACGTGCAGACACTGCTACTAAGCGCAACATGATTTACTGGGTTAGATGCAGTAAAAATGTAGATACACAGGTGGTGTAGCTAGCTTCACAGTTGGGCTACTCCACTGATGTGCAGACACTGCTACTAAGCCCAAAACGATTTACTGGGTTAGATGCAGTTAAAATTTAGATACACAGGCAGTGTAGCTAGTTTCACAGACGGGCTACTCAGATGACTACCAGACAATGCTATTAGCCCAAAAGGATTGGCTGAGCTAGATTACACCAAATGCTGTGACAAACACTTGCACAGCAGTGGCACAGACCTGCCTGGCAAAAAGTGCTATGAACTGCTGTAACCTACCCTGAAAAGGGCTGATATTACAACTAGTCCGGTCTCCCAACTCCCTAAACCTATCTCTCAGAAAATTCGCTCACAAAAAAGATTCTTAGGCCGGCGTCACACTGGCGTGTTTTACAGACATATGAGAGGTGCAGAAAATACGGATTGCATACGGTACAATGATTCTCTATGGCCCAGCTCCTATCTGCCGTATTATTCGTATTATACGGTCTTGTACGGCTGTAGAAAATCGCAGCATGCTGCATTTGTCGGCGTATTGCGCAAAAAATCCACCAATGAAAGTCTATGGGGGTGAGAAAATTATGGATTACACACGGACCATGCGTGTGACTTGCGAGAAATACGCAGCGGTGTTCTCTAGAAAAGCCAGCAATTCAGTGCGGTGTACAGTAAAATCACACTGACAGAATAGAATAGAATGGGTAGAATAAATGTGTACACATAGAATAGGTATATATATATATATATATATATATATATATATATATATATATATATATATATATATACACTCACCGGCCACTTTATTAGGTACACCATGCTAGTAACGGGTTGGACCCCCTTTTGCCTTCAGAACTGCCTCAATTCTTCGTGGCATAGATTCAACAAGGTGCTGGAAGCATTCCTCAGAGATTTTGGTCCATATTGACATGATGGCATCACACAGTTGCCGCAGATTTGTCGGCTGCACATCCCAAAGATGCTCCATACAAGGCAGGATGGATCCATGCTTTCATGTTGTTTACGCCAAATTCTGACCCTACCATCCGAATGTCGCAGCAGAAATCGAGACTCATCAGACCAAGCAACGTTTTTCCAATCTTCTACTGTCCAATTTCGATGAGCTTGTACAAATTGTAGCCTCAGTTTCCTGTTCTTAGCTGAAAGGAGTGGTACCCGGTGTGGTCTTCTGCTGCTGTAGCCCATCTGCCTCAAAGTTCGACGCACTGTGCGTTCAGAGATGCTCTTAGGCCTACCTTGGTTGTAACGGGTGGCGATTTGAGTCACTGTTGCCTTTCTATCAGCTCGAACCAGTCTGCCCATTCTCCTCTGACCTCTGGCATCAACAAGGCATTTCCGCCCACAGAACTGCCGCTCACTGGATTTTTTTTCTTTTTCGGACCATTCTCTGTAAACCCTAGAGATGGTTGTGCGCGAAAATCCCAGTAGATCAGCAGTTTCTGAAATACTCAGACCAGCCCTTCTGGCACCAACAACCATGCCACGTTCAAAGGCACTCAAATCACCTTTCTTCCCCATACTGATGCTCGGTTTGAACTGCAGGAGATTGTCTTGACCATGTCTACATGCCTAAATGCACTGAGTTGCCGCCATGTGATTGGCTGATTAGAAATTAAGTGTTAACAAGAAGTTGGACAGGTGTACCTAATAAAGTGGCCAGTGAGTGTATATATATATATATATATATATATATATATATATATATATATATATATATATATATACGTATATATATATATATATACTGTACATATATATGTCAGTGAGACACACACACATATATATATATATATATATATATATATATATATATATATATATTTATATTTCATATAGTTCTAGATAGCATAAAAGCCGGTAATTCAATTGCCGGCTTTTGCTATCTCCTTCACAAACCCAAAAGGATATGAGACATGGTTTACATACAGTAAACCATGTCATATCCCTTCTTTTATTACATATTCCTCTTTACTAATGTAACAAGTGTCTCTGTGTAAAATTTGGGGTCTCTAGCTATTAAATTAACCCCTTAAGCTCCGAGGGTGGTTTGCACATTAATGACCGGGCCAATTTTTACAATTCTGACCACTGTCCCTTTATGAGGTTATAACTCTGGAACGCTTCAACTGATCTTAGCCATTCTGACATTGTTTTCTTGAGACATATTGTTCTTCATGATAGTGGTAACATTTTTTCGATATAACTTGCATTTATTTGTGAAAAAAATGGAAATTTGGTGAAAATTTTGAAAATTTTGCAATTTTCCAACTTTGAATTTTTATGCTCTTAAATCACAGAGATATGTCACACAAAATACTTAATAAGTAACATTTCCCAAATGTCTACTTTACATCAGCACAATTTTGGAACCAAAATTTTTTGTTAGGGAGTTATAAGGGTTAAAAGTTGATCAGAAATTTCTAATTTTTACAACACCGTTTTTTTTAGGGACCACATCTCATTTGAAGTCATTTTGAGGGGTCTATATGATAAAAAATACCCAAGTGTGACACCATTCTAAAACCTGCACCCCTGAAGGTGCTCAAAACCACATTCGAGAAGTTTATTAACCCTTCAGGTGTTTCACAGGAATTTTTGGAATGTTTAAATAAACATGAACATTTAACTTTTTTTCACACAAAATTTATTTCAGCTCCAATTAGTTTTTTTTTACCAAGGGTAACAGGAGAAAGTGGACCACAAAAGTTGTTGTAGAATTTGTCCTAAGTATGCTGATACCCCCCATGTGGGTGTGAACCACTGTTTGGGTGCATGGTAGAGCTCGGAATGGAAGGAGCGCCATTTGACTTTTCAATGCAAAATTGACTGGAATTGAGATGGGACGCCATGTTGGGTTTGGAGAGCCCCTAATGTGCCTAAACATTGAAACCCTCCACAAGTGCCACCATTTTGGAAAGTAGACCCCTTAAGGAACTTATCTAGATGTGTGGTGAGCACTTTGACGCAACAAGTGCTTCACAGAAGTTTATAATGCAAAGCCGTAAAAATAAAAAATCATATTTTTTCACAAAAATGATATTTTCGCCCCCAATTTTTTATTTTCCCAAGGGTAAGAGAAGAAATTGGACCCCAAAAGTTGTTGTGCAATTTGTCCTGAGTACGCTGATACTCGATATGTGGGGGTAAACTACTGTTTAGGCGCATGGCAGAGCTCGGAAGGGAAGGAGTGGCGTTTGACTTTTCAATGCAAAATTGACTTGAATTGAGATGGGACACCATGTCGCGTTTGGAGAGCCCCTGATGTGCCTAAATATTAAAACCCCCGACAAGTGACACCATTTTGGAAAGTAGACCCCCTATGGAACTTATCTAGTTGTGTTTTGAGAGCTTTAAACCCCCAAGTGTTTCACTAGTTTATAAAGCAGAGCCGTGAAAATATATATATTTTTTTCACAAAAATGATTTTTTAGCCCCCAGTTTTGTATTTTATCAAGGGTAACAGCAGAAATTGGACCCCAAAAGTTGTTTTCCAATTTGTCCTGAGTACGCTGATACCCCAAATGTGAGGGGGAACCACTGTTTGGGTGCATGGCAGAGCTCGGAAGGGAAGGAGCGTCATTTGGAATGCAGACTTAGATGGATTGGTCTGCAGGCGTCACGTTGCATTTGCAGAGCCCCTGATGTACCCAAACAGTAGAAACCCCCCACAAGTGACCCCATATTGGAAACTAGACCTCCCAAGGAACTTATCTAGATGTGTTGTGAGTACTTTGAACCCCAGGTGTTTCACTACAGTTTATAACGCAGAGCCGTGAAAATAATTTTTTTTTTTTGCAAAAATGATTTTTTAGCCCCAGTTTTGTATTTTCACAAGGGTAACAAAATAAATTGGACCCCAAAAGTTGTTGTCCAATTTGTCCTGAGTACGCTGATACCCCATATGTGGGGGTAAACCACTGTTTGGGCACATGGCAGAGCTCGGAAATGAAGGAGCGCCATTTGGAATGCAGACTTAGATGGATTGGTCTGCCTAAACATTAAAACCCCCGACAAGTGACACCATTTTGGAAAGTAGACCCCCTATGGAACTTATCTAGTTGTGTTTTGAGAGCTTTAAACCCCCAAGTGTTTCACTAGTTTATAAAGCAGAGCCGTGAAAATATATATATTTTTTTCACAAAAATGATTTTTTAGCCCCCAGTTTTGTATTTTATCAAGGGTAACAGCAGAAATTGGACCCCAAAAGTTGTTTTCCAATTTGTCCTGAGTACGCTGATACCCCATATGTGAGGGGGAACCACTGTTTGGGTGCATGGCAGAGCTCGGAAGGGAAGGAGCGTCATTTGGAATGCAGACTTAGATGGATTGGTCTGCAGGCGTCACGTTGCATTTTCAGAGCCCCTGATGAACCCAAACAGTAGAAACCCCCCACAAGTGACCCCATATTGGAAACTAGACCTCCCAAGGAACTTATTTAGATGTGTTGTGAGAACTTTGAACCCCAAGTGTTTCACTACAGTTTACAACGCAGAGCCCTGAAAATAAAAAAAAAAATGTTCCCACAAAAATAATTTTTAGCCCCCTAAATTTTAATTTTCCCAAGGATAACAAGAGAACTTGGACCCCAAAAGTTGTTGTCCAATTTGTCCCGAGTACGCTGATACCCATGTTGGGGTAAACCCCTGTTTGGGCGCACGGGAGAGCTCGGAAGGGAAGGAGCACTGTTTTACTTTTTCAACGCAGAATTGGCTGGAATAGAGATCGGACGCCATGTCGAGTTTGGAAAGCCCCTGATGTGCCTGAACAGTGGAAACTCCCCAATTCTACCTGAAACCCTAATCCAAGCGCACCCCTAACCCTAAACCCAATGGTAACCCTAACCACACCCCTAACCCTGACACACCCCTAACTCTAATCCCAACCCTAGTCCCAACCGTAAATGTAATCCAAACCCTAACTTTAGCCCCAACCCTAACTTTAGCCCCAACCCTAACCCTAACTTTAGCCCTAACCCGAACTTTAGCTCCAACCCTAGCCCCAACCCTAACCCTAGCCCTAACTCTAACCCTAGCCCTAGCCCTAACCCTAGCCCTAACCCTAGCCCTAACACTAACCCTAAACCTAACCCTAGCCCTAACCCTAACCCTAGCCCTAACCCTAATGGGAAAATGGAAATAAATACATTTTTTAAATTTTATTATTTTTCCCTAACTAAGGGGGTGATGAAGTGGGGTTTGATTTACTTTTATAGCGTTTTTTATAGCGGATTTTTATGATTGGCAGCTGTCACACACTAAAAGACGCTTTTTATAGGAAAAACGTTTTTGCGTCTCCACATTTTGAGACCTATAATTTTTCCATATTTTGGTCCACAGAGTCATGTGTGTCATGGTTCCCAATGGCAGGGGAACGTCAGGACACATAAATAACGAACGAGCTCTTGGGTGATGGAATCTCGAGCTGACCGTGAGCTAAACCTACCACACAACTAGTAGTGGCCGGGGGGCGTGCCTACGTTTTATCCCTAGACGTCTCTCGCCAGCCGGAGAACTAACTTACCCTAGTAGAGGAAAAAACAGACCTGGCTTACCTCTAGGGAAATTCCCCCAAAAAGGAGACAGAAGCCCCCCACATATATTGACGGTGAGTTCAGAGGAAAAGACATACGCAGTATGAAGGTAGGTTCAGCAAAGCGAGGTCCGCTTACTAGATAGTAGAAAGATACAAAAGGGAACTGCACGGTCAGCTGAAAACCCTTTTAAAATACCATCCTGAAATTACTTTAAAACTCATGTGTCAACTCATGACACCGGAGTGGTAATTTCAGCCCACAAGAGCTTCCAGCTACAGAGAAAGACTTAACTGTAAACTGGAACAAAAATGCAAACAAACTTAGGACTAAGAGTCCAACTTAGCTGATCAGTAGTCTAGGAGCAGGAACATGCAACAGAAAGGCTCTGGTTACATTGATGGCCGGCAAGGCAATGACTGAAGAGCAGGAATAAATAGGAACTCCCCACTACTGATGAAAACAGGTGAACTGAGAAAGAAAACACACCCGAGTCACCAGTACCACTAGCCACCACCAGAAGGAGCCCAAAAGCAGATTCACAACAGTACCCCCCCCCTCAAGGAGGGGGCACCGAACCCTCACAAGAACCACCAGGGCGATCCGGATGAGCCCTATGAAAGGCACAAACCAAATCAGAGGCGTGAACATCAGAAGCAGTTACCCAAGAATTATCTTCTTGACCATAACCCTTCCACTTAACCAGATATTGTAGTCTCCGTCTGGAAATACGGGAGTCCAAAATTTTCTCCACAACATACTCCAATTCACCCTCAACCAGCACAGGAGCAGGAGGCTCGGTAGAAGGAACAACCGGCACCTCATACCTCCGCAACAACGACCGATGGAAGACATTATGGATAGCGAAAGAGGCCGGAAGGTCTAAACGAAAGGATACAGGGTTAAGAATCTCCAAAATCCTATAAGGACCGATGAACCGAGGCTTAAACTTGGGAGAAGAAACCCTCATAGGGACAAAACGGGAAGACAACCACACCAAGTCCCCAACACGAAGACGAGGACCAACACGATGACGGCGGTTGGCAAAATGCTGAGTCTTCTCCTGGGACAACTTCAAATTGTCCACCACCTGTCCCCAAATCCGATGCAACCTATCCACCATAGTATCCACTCCAGGACAATCCGAAGACTCCACCTGACCGGAAGAACAACGAGGGTGAAACCCCGAATTGCAAAAGAAAGGAGAAACCAAAGTGGCAGAACTAGCCCGATTATTGAGGGCAAACTCTGCCAACGGCAAAAAGGCAACCCAGTCATCCTGATCCGCAGACACAAAACACCTCAAATAAGTCTCCAAGGTCTGATTAGTTCGCTCCGTCTGGCCATTAGTCTGAGGATGGAACGCAGACGAAAAAGACAAATCAATGCCCATCCTAGCACAGAATGCCCGCCAAAATCTAGACACGAACTGGGTCCCCCTGTCAGAAACGATATTTTCCGGAATACCATGCAAGCGAACCACATTTTGAAAAAACAGAGGAACCAATTCGGATGAGGAAGGCAACTTAGGCAAAGGCACCAAATGAACCATCTTTGAAAAACGGTCACACACCACCCAGATGACAGACATTTTCTGAGAAACAGAGAGATCAGAAATAAAATCCATAGAGATGTGAGTCCAAGGCCTCTTCGGAATAGGCAAGGATAACAACAATCCGCTAGCCCGAGAACAACAAGGCTTGGCCCGAGCACAAACATCACAAGACTGCACAAAAACTCGTACGTCTCGAGACAGGGAAGGCCACCAGAAGGACCTAGCCACCAAATCCCTAGTACCAAAGATTCCAGGATGACCTGCCAACGCAGAAGAATGAACTTTTGGAACTTGGAACTTTTGGAAGTGCATCTGAACAGCAAGGTGGATTGCTGTTGAGGGGTGATAGAGAAAAAAAAAAAAAAAAATCTATAAATCTTCAGCACAGCGAGTGTGAGCGAGCTGAGTGTGACCTGAGCGTAAGTGTGAACGGCGGTAAGTGTGTGACTTGTGATTCAGTGACTTTGGAATCAGGGAGTTTCCAAGGGAGGAATTGCTTCTGTTTTTTTTTTTTTTTTGGTTTAATTAATACTTTGTATTTATTTTTAATTAACGTTTCTGTGTGGTGCAATCCCCATTAGGAAATGTGCTCCACAATTGTTAATGCCATCCAGTGTACATCTTGCCACATGTATGCAGTCCTTGACCAGCCGGTCGAGGGTGCATACTGCTGTGCGAGATGTGAGCACATTGTGCATTTGGAAACCCAGATACTGGATCTAAATGTGCAGCTGGCAACACTGAGATCCATAGACAATATGGAGAGGAGTCTTCTGCTCACAGAGCAGACGCTCAATGGGATAGATGAGGAGGGGGATGGTAGGATGGAGCTGCAGGACAGTGTGGCAGTTAGCTGGGTGACAGATAGAAGGCGGGGTAGAGGGAAGAGTGCCAGGGAGGCTAGTCCTGATCTGGCACACCCCAATAAGTTTGCTAAGTTGGCAGATGAGGGGGGTGCCAGTACAGGGGTAGCACTGCTGCAGCCAGGCATGTCCTCTGAAAGCCGGAGGAGTGACTGCTCCAGTAAGGAGGGAAAAAGGAGAGCAGGGCAGGCCAGACAGGTGCTGGTAGTGGGGGACTCAATTATTAGGGGAACAGATAGGGCAATCTGTCACAAAGACAGGGATCGTCGGACGGTGTGCTGCCTACCTGGCGCTCGAGTCCGACACATCGCTGATCAGGTGGACAGATTACTGGGAGGGGCTGGTGAGGACCCAGCGGTCATGGTGCACATTGGCACAAATGACAAAGTTAGAGGTAGGTGGAAGGTCCTTAAAGATGATTTCAGGGAATTAGGCTGCAAGCAGAAAGCAAGGACCTCCAACGTGGTATTTTCCGAAATACTGCCTGTACCACGTGCCACGCCAGAGAGACAACGGGAGATTAGGGAGGTTAATAAGTGGCTCAAGAATTGGTGTAGGAAGGAGGGGTTTGGGTTCCTGCAGAACTGGGCCGACTTCTCAGTTGGCTACAGGCTCTACGCTAGGGACGGGCTGCACCTCAATGGGGAAGGTGCAGCTGTGCTGGGGGAGAAAATGGTTAGAAGGTTGGAGGAGTGTTTAAACTAGGGATTGGGGGGGAGGGTATTCATTTTATAGGAGGGGAAGATAGTGCAGATAGAGACCTGGGCACAAATAAGGAAACTGGGGGTGGCGGTGGCATGGGGGGTGGGGTTAGAACAGTTAGTAATTTAAGAAAGAATAGAGGTACAGAGAGTAACATCAAGTGCATGTATACTAATGCCAGAAGCCTCGCCAACAAAATGGATGAATTAGAACTAATGTTGTTGGAGCATAATTATGACATGGTGGGGATATCTGAGACGTGGCTGGATGCGAGCCATGACTGGGCTGTTAACTTGCAGGGCTATAGCCTGTTCAGAAATGACCGTACAGATAAGCGAGGGGGTGGGGTGTGTCTGTATGTAAAATCGACCTTAAAACCCATCCTGCGTGATAATATAGGTGAATCTAATGAAAATGTAGAGTCTCTGTGGGTGGAGATAAGGGGAGGGGGAAAAAATAATAAATTACTGATAGGGGTTTGTTATAAATCTCCAAAACTAATGGAAGCAATGGAGAATATCCTCGTAAAGCAAATAGATGAAGCTGCGACTCAAGGAGAAGTCATTATTATGGGGGACTTCAACTACCCTGAAATAGATTGGGGAACAGAAACCTGCAGTTCCAGCAAAGGTAATCGGTTTTTGACAACTATGAGAGACAATTACCTTTCACAACTGGTTCAGGACCCAACAAGGAGGGGGGCACTGCTAGACCTAATATTAACCAACAGGCCAGACCGCATATCAAATATAAGGGTTGGGGGTCACTTGGGGAATAGTGATCACAAAATAATAAGTTTTCATGTAACCTTTAATAAGATGGGTAGTAGGGGGGTGACAAGGACACTAAACTTCAGGAGGGCAAATTTCCAACGGATGAGAGAGGATCTTGGTGCAATTAACTGGGATGATATCCTGAGACACAAAAATACACAAAGAAAATGGGAGACATTTATTAGCATCCTGGATAGGACCTGTGCACAGTATATACCGTATGGGAATAAACATACTAGAAATAGGAGGAAACCAATATGGCTAAATAGAGCTGTAAGGGGCGCAATAAGGGACAAAAAGAAAGCATTTAGAGAATTAAAGGAAGTAGGTAGTGAGGAGGCATTAAATAAATACAGAAAATTAAATACATTCTGTAAAAAGCAAATCAAGGCAGCAAAGATTGAGACAGAGAGACTCATTGCCAGAGAGAGTAAAAATAATCCCAAAATATTCTTTAACTATATAAATAGTAAGAAACTAAAAAATGACAGTGTTGGCCCCCTTAAAAATAGTCTGGGTGAAATGGTGGATGAGGATGAGGAAAAAGCCAATATGCTAAATGACTTTTTTTCATCAGTATTTACAAAAGAAAATCCCATGGCAGACAAAATGACTAGTGATAAAAATTCCCCATTAAATGTCACCTGCTTAACCCAGCAGGAAGTACAGCGGCGTCTAAAAATAACTAAAATTGACAAATCTCCGGGCCCGGATGGGATACACCCCCGAGTACTGCAGGAACTAAGTACAGTCATTGATAGACCATTATTTTTAATCTTTAAAGACTCCATAATAACAGGGTCTGTACCACAGGACTGGCGTATAGCAAATGTGGTGCCAATATTCAAAAAAGGGGCAAAAACTGAACTCGGTAATTATAGGCCAGTAAGTTTAACCTCTACTGTGGGTAAAATCCTGGAGGGCATTCTAAGGGATGCTATGCTGGAGTATCTGAAGAGGAATAACCTCATGACCCAGTATCAGCACGGGTTTACTAGGGACCGTTCATGTCAGACTAATTTGATCAGCTTCTATGAAGAGGTAAGTTCAGGACTGGACCAAGGGAACTCAGTGGACGTAGTATATATGGACTTTTCCAAAGCTTTTGATACGGTGCCACACAAAAGGTTGTTACATAAAATGAGAGTAATGGGGATAGGGGAAAATATGTGTAAGTGGGTTGAGAGCTGGCTCAGGGATAGAAAACAAAGGGTGGTTATTAATGGAGCACACTCGGACTGGGTCACGGTTAGCAGTGGGGTACCACAGGGGTCAGTATTGGGCCCTCTTCTTTTTAACATATTTATTAATGACCTTGTAGGGGGCATTCAGAGTAGAATTTCAATATTTGCAGATGACACTAAACTCTGCAGGGTAATCAATACAGGGGAGGACAATTTTATATTACAGGATGATTTATGTAAACTAGAAGCTTGGGCTGATAAATGGCAAATGAGCTTTAATGGGGATAAATGTAAGGTCATGCACTTGGGTAGAAGTAATAAGATGTATAACTATGTGCTTAATTCTAAAACTCTGGGCAAAACCGTCAATGAAAAAGACCTGGGTGTATGGGTGGATGACAAACTCATATTCAGTGGCCAGTGTCAGGCAGCTGCTACAAAGGCAAATAAAATAATGGGATGTATTAAAAGAGGCATAGATGCTCATGAGGAGAACATAATTTTACCTCTATACAAGTCACTAGTTCGACCACACTTAGAATACTGTGCACAGTTCTGGTCTCCGGTGTATAAGAAAGACATAGCTGAACTGGAGCGGGTGCAGAGAAGAGCGACCAAGGTTATTAGAGGACTGGGGGGTCTGCAATACCAAGATAGGTTATTACACTTGGGGCTATTTAGTTTGGAAAAACGAAGACTAAGGGGTGATCTTATGTTAATGTATAAATATATGAGGGGACAGTACAAAGACCTTTCTGATGATCTTTTTAATCATAGACCTGAGACAGGGACAAGGGGGCATCCTCTACGTCTGGAGGAAAGAAGGTTTAAGCATAATAACAGACGCGGATTCTTTACTGTAAGAGCAGTGAGACTATGGAACTCTCTGCCGTATGATGTTGTAATGAGTGATTCATTAATTAAATTTAAGAGGGGACTGGATACATTTCTGGAAAAGTATAATGTTACAGGGTATATACACTAGATTCCTTGATAAGGCGTTGATCCAGGGAACTAGTCTGATTGCCGTATGTGGAGTCGGGAAGGAATTTTTTTCCCCATGGTGGAGTTACTCTTTGCCACATGGGGTTTTTTTGCCTTCCCCTGGATCAACATGTTAGGGCATGTTAGGTTAGGCTATGGGTTGAACTAGATGGACTTACAGTCTTCCTTCAACCTTAATAACTATGTAACTATGTAACCTCCGAGATGACTCTACTGGTCCAATCATCAGGAACAAACAGTCTACCAGGCGGGCAACGATCAGGTCTATCCGCCTGAAACTCCTGCAAAGCCCGTCGCAGGTCTGGGGAAACAGCAGATAATATCACCCCATCCTTAAGGATACCTGTAGGTTCAGAATCACCAGGGGAATCAGGCTCAAAACTCCTAGAAAGGGCATCTGCCTTCACATTTTTAGAACCTGGTAGGTATGAGACCACAAAATTAAACCGAGAGAAAAACAACGACCAGCGCGCCTGTCTAGGATTCAGGCGCTTGGCAGACTCAAGATAAATCAGATTCTTGTGATCAGTCAATACCACCACCTGATGTCTAGCCCCCTCAAGCCAATGACGCCACTCCTCAAAAGCCCACTTCATAGCCAAAAGCTCCCGATTACCAATATCATAGTTTCGCTCGGCGGGCGAAAATTTTCGAGAAAAGAACGCACAAGGTCTCATCACGGAGCAGTCGGAACTTTTCTGCGACAAAACCGCCCCAGCTCTGATCTCGGAAGCGTCGACCTCAACCTGAAAAGGAAGAGCAACATCAGGCTGACGCAACACAGGAGCAAAAGAAAAGCGGCGCTTAAGCTCCCTAAAGGCCTCCACAGCAGCAGGGGACCAATCAGCAACATCAGCACCCTTTTTTGTCAAATCAGTCAAAGGTTTAGCAACATCCGAAAAACCAGTTATAAATCGACGATAAAAATTAGCAAAGCCCAAGAATTTCTGAAGGCTCTTAAGAGAAGTAGGTTGCGTCCAATCACAAATAGCCCGAACCTTGACAGGATCCATCTCAATGGAAGAAGGGGAAAAAATGTACCCCAAAAAAGAAATCTTTTGAACCCCAAAAATACACTTAGAACCCTTCACACACAAGGAATTAGCCCGCAAAACCTGAAAAACCTTCCTGACTTGTTGGACATGAGAGTCCCAGTCATCCGAAAAAATCAAAATATCATCCAGATACACAATCATAAATTTATCCAAATATTCACGGAAAATGTTATGCATAAAGGACTGAAAGACTGAAGGGGCATTTGAAAGACCAAAAGGCATTACTAAATACTCAAAATGGCCCTCGGGCGTATTAAATGCGGTTTTCCACTCATCCCCCTGCTTAATTCGCACCAAATTATACGCCCCACGAAGATCAATCTTAGAGAACCACTTAGCCCCCTCTATTCGAGCAAACAAATCAGTCAGCAGTGGCAAAGGATACTGATATTTGACTGTAATTTTATTCAAGAGTCGATAATCAATACACGGCCTCAAAGAGCCATCTTTTTTAGACACAAAGAAAAAACCGGCTCCTAAGGGAGATGAAGAAGGACGAATATGTCCCTTTTCCAGGGACTCCTTAATATACTCTCGCATAGCAACATGTTCAGGTACGGATAAACTAAACAAACGACCCTTTGGAAATTTACTGCCTGGAATCAGATCTATTGTACAATCGCAATCTCTGTGAGGAGGGAGTGAACCAAGCTTAGGCTCCTCAAAAACATCACGATAATCAGACAAAAATGCCGGAATCTCAGAGGGAATAGATGATGAAATGGAAACCAAAGGTACGTCCCCATGAGCCCCCTGACATCCCCAGCTTAACACAGACATTGCTTTCCAGTCAAGGACTGGATTATGAGATTGTAACCATGGCAATCCGAGCACCAAAACATCATGTAGATTGTACAACACAAAGAAGCGAATCACCTCCTGATGATCTGGAGTCATACGCATAGTCACTTGTGTCCAGTATTGTGGTTTATTACTAGCCAATGGCGTAGAATCAATACCCTTCAGAGGTATAGGGACTTCCAGAGGCTCTAGATTAAACCCACAGCGCCTGGCAAAGGACCAATCCATAAGACTCAAAGCGGCTCCAGAGTCGACATAAGCATCCGCGGTAATTGACGATAATGAACAAATCAAGGTCACAGATAGAATAAACTTAGACTGTAAAGTGCCAATTGAAACAGACTTATCAACCTTCTTTGTGCGTCTAGAGCATGCTGATATAACATGAGTTGAATCACCACAATAGAAGCACAACCCATTTTTTCGCCTAAAATTCTGCCGTTCGCTTCTGGACAGAATTCTATCACATTGCATATTCTCTGGCGCCTTCTCAGAAGACACCGCCAAATGGTGCACAGGTTTACGCTCCCGCAAACGCCGATCAATCTGAATAGCCATTGTCATGGACTCATTCAGACCTGTAGGCGCAGGGAACCCCACCATAACATCCTTAATGGCATCAGAGAGACCCTCTCTGAAATTCGCCGCCAAAGCGCACTCATTCCACTGAGTAAGCACAGACCATTTACGAAATTTTTGGCAGTATATTTCAGCTTCATCTTGCCCTTGAGACAGGGCCATCAAGGCTTTTTCAGCCTGAATCTCTAAATTAGGTTCCTCATAAAGTAACCCCAAAGCCAGAAAAAACGCATCCACATTGAGCAACGCAGGATCCCCTGGTGCCAATGCAAATGCCCAATCTTGAGGGTCACCTCACAGCAAGGAAATTACAATCTTAACCTGCTGTGCGGGATCTCCAGCGGAGCGAGGTCTCAGAGAAAGAAATAATTTACAATTATATTTGAAATTCAAAAAACGAGATCTATCTCCGGAGAAAAATTCTGGTATAGGAATTCTAGGTTCAGATATAGGAGCATGTATAACAAAATCCTGTAAATCTTGAGCTTTTGTGGCAAGATTATTCAAACCTGTAGCCAAACTCTGAGGATCCATTTTAAGCAGGTGAGATCAGAGCCATTCAAGGGTTAGAAGGAGAGGGAAACAAAGACTGCAATTAGAGCTGAAATGCAACTGATTCAACTATAGAGCAAGCACCAAGGGAAAAAAAAAAAAAAAAAATTTGCAGACTTCTTTTTCTCTCCTTTCTTCTGCCAACAGTTTTAACACTTGGCCGGCCATACTGTCATGGTTCCCAATAGCAGGGGAACGTCAGGACACATAAATAACGAATGAGCTCTTGGGTGATGGAATCTCGAGCTGACCGTGAGCTAAACCTACCACACAACTAGTAGTGGCCGGGGGGCGTGCCTACGTTTTATCCCTAGACGTCTCTCGCCAGCCGGAGAACTAACTTACCCTAGTAGAGGAAAAAACAGACCTGGCTTACCTCTAGGGAAATTCCCCCAAAAAGGAGACAGAAGCCCCCCACATATATTGACGGTGAGTTCAGAGGAAAAGACATACGCAGTATGAAGGTAGGTTCAGCAAAGCGAGGTCCGCTTACTAGATAGTAGAAAGATACAAAAGGGAACTGCACGGTCAGCTGAAAACCCTTTTAAAATACCATCCTGAAATTACTTTAAAACTCATGTGTCAACTCATGACACCGGAGTGGTAATTTCAGCCCACAAGAGCTTCCAGCTACAGAGAAAGACTTAACTGTAAACTGGAACAAAAATGCAAACAAACTTAGGACTAAGAGTCCAACTTAGCTGATCAGTAGTCTAGGAGCAGGAACATGCAACAGAAAGGCTCTGGTTACATTGATGGCCGGCAAGGCAATGACTGAAGAGCAGGAATAAATAGGAACTCCCCACTACTGATGAAAACAGGTGAACTGAGAAAGAAAACACACCCGAGTCACCAGTACCACTAGCCACCACCAGAAGGAGCCCAAAAGCAGATTCACAACACATGTGGGTCTTGTTTTTCGCGGGACGAGTTTTTATTGGTAACATTTTCGGACACGTGACAGTTTTCGATCGCTTTTTATTCCGATTTTTGTGAGGCAGAATGACCAAAAACCAGCTGTTCATGAATTTCTTTTGGGGGAGGCATTTATACCGTTCCACGTTTGGTAAAATTGATAAAGCAGTTTTATTCTTCCGGTCAGTACGATTACAGCGATATCTCATTTAAACAATTTTTTTATGTTTTGGCGCTTTTATGCGATAAAAGCTATTTTATAGAAAAAATAATTATTTTGGCATGGCTTTATTCTGAGGACTATAATTTTTTTATTTTTTTTCTGATGATGCTGTATGGCAGCTCGTTTTTTGCAGGACAAGATGACGTTTTCAGCGGTACCATGGTAATTTATATCTGTCTTTTTGATCGCGTGTTATTCCAGTTTTTGTTCGGCGGTATGATAATAAAGCGTTTTTTGCCTCATTTTTTTTTTTTTACGGTGTTCACTGAAGGGGTTAACTAGTGGGACAGTTTTATAGGTTGGGTCGTTACGGACACGGCGATAGTAAATATGTGTACTTTTATTGTTTTTTTTAATTTAAAGAAATTTATTTATGGGAATAATATATATATTTTTTTCTTTATTTAGGATTTTTTTTTTTAAAGTTCCCAGGCTCGAGTTCATATGAGTTCATCCAGCAGAGGGCGCATCACCACGACTCGAGGTAACTGCAGGACATTCCCCTGCATTCCATTCATTCACAAAGTTTTACAGACAGGAGCACAGCTGCATTAGCAGAGCTCCTGGGTGTAAAATGATTTAACCCCTTCAGATGGATTTACAGCGTGGGACAAGACTGAACGACGGAAGGTATGGAATATTGTTGTTTGTTTTGTTTAACATTATTTCAGGTGGCAAGGGTCTTCAGGTGGATTAAGAGTATAATAAAATATTAAAACACCATGTGTCTTTATTTCATTAAAATACTTTTTAATAATGTGTGTGTGTTTTATTAACCATTTCATTCTATTGGATTAATAATGGATAGGTGTCATAATTGACACCTCTCCATTATTAACCTGGCTTAATGTCACCTTACAATAGCAAGGTGACATTAACCCTTCATTACCCCATATCCCACCGCTACACATGAGTGGGAAGAGAGAGGCTAAGTGCCAGAATAGGCGCATCTTCCTGCCTTTTCTGGGGTGGCTGGGGGCAGATGTTTTTAGCCAGGGGGGTCCTATAACCATGATCTCTCTCTAGGCTATTAATATTTGCCTTCAGTCACTGGCTTTCCCACTCTGGAGGAGAAAATTGTGCGGGAGCCCATGCCAATTTTTTCCGGGATTTAATCCTTTAATTTAATAGCTAGAGACCCCAAATTTTACACAGAGACATTTGTTACATTAGTAAAGAGGAATATGTAATACTAGATGGCAGCCCGATTCTAAAGAATCGGGAGTCTAGAATCCATATATACTTTATTTATTCAAATGTAAGAATAATACAATTAATAAATAATAGCAAGAAAGAACAAAAAATGGCTGCACTCACCAGCTCTTGACAATTCTTGACAGTACAGCACATTTCTGATTGGTCGCTCGCGGCAGGCGGCAACCAATCAGAAAAGTGCCGCACACCACGAAGGCATATATCTTTGTCCACCCTGAGCGGGTGTAGGACGCTGGTGACGTCACTTATCTCCGGACATTATCTCCGGACAAAGCCACGGAAGTTGGCACAAATTGTCGGAAGTAGTATTCTAGGCAATTATATATTAGATTTTAATGTTATCAGTGTTTACCTTTGAACGTTTATATTGTATTGTCCTGTCACCAGCCATGTGTACGATTATCGGCCGAAAGCCTCTCTGGAACCAATAATCACCCCATGTAAAGGTATCTTTACAAGTTAAAGATTCAGAATACTATGACTTTTATCATATCCTGAACAGTCAAGTTTTTTATGAACCGTTAAGGTTTTCTGGTTGAAGTAAAAAAAACTGAGTGTTTACAGTTTGAAACCATAAAATGTTGAAAAATTATGTCATTCTTGAGTATATCACTCAATGGTGCTCATAAACGTGTCAAATTTGATCTATAATATACTTTAATATATGTTACTTTAATCTTTAATATACTTAAGAAGAGGGCCCCAGACATCACACAGGGGGTCTGAAACACCGCACAGTGGTCCAAAATATCGCTGTGCTCTGCCTGGGGCCCCATATGCTGCCTGGGGCCCCTGTGCTCTGCCTGGGGCCCCATATGCTGCCTGGGGCCCCTGTGCTCTGCCTGGGGCCCCTGTGCTCTGCCTGGGGCCCCATGTTCTGCCTGGGGCCCCTGTGCTCTGCCTGGGGCCACTGTGCTCTGCCTGGGGCCCCATATGCTGCCTGGGGCCCCTGTGCTCTGCCTGGGGCCCCATATGCTGCCTGGGGCCCCTGTGCTCTGCCTGGGGCCCCATAGGCTGCCTGGGGCCCCTGTGCTCTGCCTGGGGCCCCATAGGCTGCCTGGGGCCCCTGTGCTCTGCCTGGGACCACTGTGCTCTGCCTGGGGCCCCATATGCTGCCTGGGGCCCCTGTGCTCTGCCTGGGGCCACTGTGCTCTGCCTGGGGCCCCATATGCTGCCTGGGGCCCCTGTGCTCTGCCTGGGGCCCCATATGCTGCCTGGGGCCCCTGTGCTCTGCCTGGGGCCCCTGTGCTCTGGCTGGGGCCCCATGTTCTGCCTGGGGCCCCTGTGCTCTGCCTGGGGCCACTGTGCACTGCCTGGGGCCCCATGTTCTGCCTGGGGCCACTGTGCTCTGCCTGGGGCCCCATAAGCTGCCTGGGGCCCCTGTGCTCTGCCTGGGACCACTGTGCTCTGCCTGGGGCCCCATATGCTGCCTGGGGCCCCTGTGCTCTGCCTGGGGCCACTGTGCTCTGCCTGGGGCCCCATATGCTGCCTGGGGCCACTGTGCTCTGCCTGGGGCCCCATATGCTGCCTGGGGCCCCTGTGCTCTGCCTGGGACCCCATATGCTGCCTGGGGCCCCTGTGCTCTGCCTGGGGCCCCTGTGCTCTGCCTGGGGCCCATGTTCTGCCTGGGGCCCCTGTGCTCTGCCTGGGGCCCCATATGCTGCCTGGGGCCCCTGTGATCTGCCTCGGGCATCATATGCTGCCTGGGGCCCCTGTGCTCTGCCTGGGGCCCCTGTGCTCTGCCTGGGGCCCCATATGCTGCCTGGGGCCCCATATGCTGCCTGGGGCCCCTGTGGTCTGCCTGGGGCCCCATGTTCTGCCTGGGGCCCCTGTGCTCTGCCTGGGGCCACTGTGCTCTGCCTGGGGCCCCATATGCTGCCTGGGGCCCCTGTGCTCTGCCTGGGGCCCCATATGCTGCCTGGGGCCCCTGTGCTCTGCCTGGGGCCACTGTGCTCTGCCTGGGGCCCCATAGGCTGCCTGGGGCCCCTGTGCTCTGCCTGGGACCACTGTGCTCTGCCTGGGGCCCCATATGCTGCCTGGGGCCCCTGTGCTCTGCCTGGGGCCACTGTGCTCTGCCTGGGGCCCCATATGCTGCCTGGGGCCCCTGTGCTCTGCCTGGGTGTAGGACACTGGTGACGTCACTTATCTCCGGACATTAGCTCCGGACATTAGCTCCGGACATTATCTCCGGACATGAGCTCCGGACATTATCTCCGGACATTAGCTCCGGACAAAGCCACGGAAGTTGGCACAAATTGCAGGAAGTAGTATTCTAGGCAATTATATATTAGATGGGCATTTCCTGAAGGAAATACATGGTGCTTGAACAGCGCTACCAGATTTACAGCAGCACTTTTCACACACGGGACTGGGGGGCGCGCTTACTTTTGCACCCGGGGCCGGGGGCGCGCTTACTTTTGCACCCGGGGGCGCACTTACTTTTGCACCCGGAGGCGCACTTACTTTTGCACACGGGGGCGCACTTACTTTTGCACCCGGAGGCGCACTTACTTTTGCACCCGGGGGCGCACTTACTTTTGCACCCGGGGGCGCACTTACTTTTGCACCCGGGGGTGCACTTACTTTTGGGGCCGCACTTACTTTTGGTGGGCGGGGCTCCTCGGCCTCCGATTTGGTTGGTGGGGCCCCTCGTCCTCCGATTTGGTGGGTGGGGACCCTCGGCCTCCGATTTGGTGGGCGGGGACCCTCGGCCTCCGATTTGGTGGGCGGGGACCCTCGACCTCTGATTTGGTGGGCGGGGACCCTCGGCCTCCGCTTTGGTGGGCGGGGACCCTCGGCCTCCGCTTTGGTTGGCGGGGCCCCACGGCCTCTGATTTGGTGGGCGGGGTCCCTCTGCCTCCGCTTTGGTGGGCAGGGCCGCTCGACCTTCGATTTGGTGGGCGGGGCTCCTCGGCCTCCGATTTGGTTGGTGGGGCCCCTCGGCCTCCGATGTGGTAGGCGGGGCCCCTCGGCCTCCGCTTTGGTGGGCGGGGCCGGGCCTCTCAGCCTCCGCTTTGGTGGGCGGGGCCGCTCGGCCTTCGATTTGGAGGGCGGGGCTCCTCGGCTTCCGATTTGGTTGGCGGGGCCCCTCGGCCTCCGATTTGGTTGGCGGGGCCCCTCGGCCTCCGATTTGGTGGGCGGGGACTCTTGGCCTCCGATTTGGTGGGCGGGGACCCTCGGCCTCCGATTTGGTGGGCGGGGACTCGGCCTCCGATTTGGTGGGCGGGGACCCTCGGCCTCCGATTTGGTGGGCGGGGCCCCTCGGCCTCCGATTTGGTGGGCGGGGCCCCTCGGCCTCCGATGTGGTGGTCGTGGGCCCCTTGGCATCCGCTTTGGTGGGCGGGGCCGGGCCCCTCGGCCTCCGCTTTGGTGGGTGGGGCCGCTCGGCCTTCCATTTGGTGGGCGGGGCTCCTCGGCCTCCGATTTGGTTGGCGGGGCCCCTCGGCCTCCGATTTGGTTGGCGGGGCCCCTCGGCCTCCGATTTGGTGGGCGGGGACTCTCGGCCTCCGATTTGGTGGGCGGGGACCCTCGGCCTCCGATTTGGTGGGCGGGGACCCTCGGCCTCTGATTTGGTGGGCAGGGACCCTCGGCCTCCGATTTGGTGGTCGGGGATCCTCGGCCTCCGCTTTGGTGGGCGGGGCCCCTCGGCCCCCGATTTGGTGGGCGGGGTCCCTCTGCCTCCGATTTGGTGTGCGGGGACCCTCGGCCTCCGATTTGGTTGGCGGGGCCCCTCGGCCTCCGATTTGGTGGGCGGGGACTCTCGGCCTCCGATTTGGTGGGCGGGGACCCTCGGCCTTCGATTTGGTGGGCGGGGCTCCTCGGCCTCCGATTTGGTTGGCGGGGCCCCTCGGCCTCCGATTTGGTTGGCGGGGCCCCTCGGCCTCCGATTTGGTGGGCGGGGACTCTCGGCCTCCGATTTGGTGGGCGGGGACCCTCGGCCTCCGATTTGGTGGGCGGGGACCCTCGGCCTCCGATTTGGTGGGCAGGGACCCTCGGCCTCCGATTTGGTGGTCGGGGATCCTCGGCCTCCGCTTTGGTGGGCGGGGCCCCTCGGCCCCCGATTTGGTGGGCGGGGTCCCTCTGCCTCCGATTTGGTGTGCGGGGACCCTCGGCCTCCGATTTGGTGTGCGGGGACCCTCGGCCTCCGCTTTGGTGGGCGGGGCCCCTCGGCCTCCGATTTGGTGGGCAGGGACCCTCGGCCTCCGCTTTGGTGGGCGGGGCCCCTCGGCCCCCGATTTGGTGGGCGGGGTCCCTCTGCCTCCGATTTGGTGTGCGGGGACCCTCGGCCTCCGCTTTGGTGGGCGGGGCCCCTCGGCCTCCGATTTGGTTGGTGTGGACCCTCGGCCTCCGATTTGGTGGGCGGGGACCCTCGGCCTCCGATTTGGTGGGCGGGGACCCTTGGCCTCCGATTTGGTGGGCGGGGACCCTCGGCCTCCGATTTGGTGGGCGGGGCCCATCGGCCTCCGATGTGGTGGGAGGGGCCCCTCGGCCTCCGATTTGGTGGGCGGGGACCCCCGGCCTCCGATTTGGTGGGCGAGGCCCCTCGGCCTCCGATTTGATGGGCGGGGACCCTCGGCCTCCGATTTGGTGGTCGGGGATCCTCGGCCTCCGCTTTGGTGGGCGGGGCCCCTCGGCCCCCGATTTGGTGGGCGGGGTCCCTCTGCCTCCGATTTGGTGTGCGGGGACCCTCGGCCTCCGCTTTGGTGGGCGGCGACCCTCGGCCTTCGATTTGGTGGGCGGGGCCCCTCGGCCTCCGATTTGGTTGGTGTGGACCCTCGGCCTCCGATTTGGTGGGCGGGGATCCTCGGCCTCCGATTTGGTGGGCGGGGACCCTTGGCCTCCGATTTGTTGGGCGGGGACCCTCGGCCTCCGATTTGGTGGGCGGGGCCCATCGGCCTCCGATGTGGTGGGAGGGGCCCCTCGGCCTCCGATTTGGTGGGCGAGGCCCCTCGGCCTCCGATTTGATGGGCGGGGACCCTCGGCCTTCGATTTGGTGGGCGGGGACCCTCGGCCTCCGATTTGGTAGGCGGGGCCCCTCGGCCTCCAATTTGGTGGGCGGGGACCCTCGGCCTCCGATTTGGTGGGCGGGGACCCTCGGCCTCCGATGTGGTGGGCGGGGACCCTCGGCCTCCGATGTGGTGGGCGGGGACCCTCGGCCTCCGCTTTGGTGGGCAGGGCCGGGCCCCTCGGCCTCCGCTTTGGTGGGCGGGGCCGCTCGGCCTTCGATTTGTTGGGCGGGGCTCCTCGGCCTCCGATTTGGTTGGCGGGGCCCCTCGGCCTCCGATTTGGTTGGCGAAGCCCCTCGGCCTCCGATTTGGTTGTTGGGGCCCCTCGGCCTCCAATTTGGTGGGCGGGGACTCTCGGCCTCCGATTTGGTGGGCGGGGACCCTCGGCCTCCGATTTGGTGGGCGGGGACCCTCGGCCTCCTATTTGGTGGGCAGGGACCCTCGGCCTCCGATTTGGTGGGCAGGGACCCTCGGCCTCCGCTTTGGTGGGCGGGGCCCCTTGGCCTCCGATTTGGTGGGTGGTGTCCCTCTGCCTCCGATTTGGTGTGCGGGGACCCTCGGCCTCCGCTTTCGTGGGTGGGGCCCCTCGACCTTCGATTTGGTGGGTGGGGCTCCTCGGCCTCCGATTTGGTTGGTGGGGCCCCTCGGCCTCCAATTTGGTGGGCGGGGACCCTCGGCCTCCAATTTGGTGGGCGGGGACCCTCGGCCTCCGATTTGGTGGGCGGGGACCCTCGGCCTCCGCTTTGGTGGGTGGGGCCCGTCGGCCTCCGATTTGGTGGGCGGGGCCCCTCGGCCTCCGATTTGGATGGTGTGGACCCTCGGCCTCCGATTTGGTGGGTGGGGACCCTCGGCCTCCGATTTGATGGGCGGGGACCCTCGGCCTCCGATTTGGTGGGCGGGGCCCCTCGGCCTCCGATGTGGTGGGCGGGGCCCCTCGGCCTCCGATTTGGAGGGCGGGGACCCCCGGCCTCCGATTTGGTGGGCGGGGACCCTCAGCCTCCGATTTGGTGGGCGGGGACCCTCGGCCTCCGATTTGGTGGGCGGGGACCCTCGGCCTCCGATTTGGTGGGCGGGGACCCTCGGCCTCCGATTTGGTGGGCGGGGACCCTCGGCCTCCGATTTGGTGGGCGGGGACCCTCGGCCTCCGATTTGGTGGGCGGGGACCCTCGGCCTCCGATGTGGTGGTCGGGGCCCCTCGGCCTCCGCTTTGGTGGGCGGGGCCGGGCCCCTCGGCCTCCGCTTTGGTGGGCGGGGCCACTCGGCCTTCGATTTGGTGGGCGGGGCTCCTCGGCCTCCGATTTGGTTGGCTGGGCCCCTCGGCCTCCGATTTGGTGTGTGCTCTGCCTGGGGCCACTGTGCTCTGCCTGGGGCCCCATATGCTGCCTGGGGCCCCTGTGCTCTGCCTGGGGCCCCATATGCTGCCTGGGGCCCCTGTGCTCTGCCTGGGGCCCCTGTGCTCTGCCTGGGGCCTCATGTTCTGCCTGGGGCCCCTGTGCTCTGCCTGGGGCCACTGTGCTCTGCCTGGGTGTAGGACACTGGTGACGTCACTTATCTCCGGACATTAGCTCCGGACATTAGCTCCGGACATTATCTCCGGACATTAGCTCCGGACATTATCTCCGGACATTAGCTCCGGACAAAGCCACGGAAGTTGGCACAAATTGCAGGAAGTAGTATTCTAGGCAATTATATATTAGAAAAGAAGGGATATGACATGGTTTTCTGTATGTAAACCATGTCTCATATCCTGTCGGGTTTGTGAAGGAGATAGCCGGCAATTGAATTACCGCCCTTTATGCTATCTAGCGCTATATGAAATATAAATATATATATATATATATATATATATATATGTGTCTCACCGACATATTTATATATATATATATATATATATATATATATATATATATATATATATAGACTGTATATATGTTTTTAAGAATATTTGATCCATGATATGTCCATTTTGCAAGCCTGTGCAAAAAAATCGCCGTACGGAAGCCTTACGGATGCCATACGGATGACACACAGATAAATTTGTGCATAAAAATCACATCCTCGCATTGAATACGGAACAGTGTTTTGGGACAATTACTGCGTATTACGGCCGTAAAAAAACGGACCGTATTTTAATACGCTGAGTGTGACGCCGGCATTAGACTGTATAGCGCCCACAGCAGCAGCTTTGCTGTCTAACACTAAGCTGCAGCAGTGAGGAAATGGTGGCGATGGGGAAAATGGCTGGTTCTTATAGGGCAAGGACATTATTTCAGCACAGCTCTATCCCCCGCCCACTATACACTGAAACAGTCTATTAACATTGATAAGCAGTTTTAGTCTGAAAATCAAGTTAGGCTTTTGGTGAACGAACAGTTATCGAACAGAAACTCGAACAGCCGAATTTTAAGCAAACCTTTCGAGTTCGTCGAACGACTCGAACACCGCCCAAAACAGCTGGAATTAAAAAATGGCGAACAGTTCGACTCGAACACTGCTCATCTTTAGGAAGGAGCACCGTTTTACTTTTCAATGCAAAATTGGCTGGAATTGAGATTGGACGCCATGTCACATTTGGAGAGCCCCTGATGTGCCTAAGCAGTGGAAACTACCCACAAGTGACCCCCTAAAGAACTTATCTAGATGTGTCATGAGCACTTTGAACAAACAAGTGCTTCACAGAAGTTTTCACCCTCAATTTTTTATTTTCTCAAGGGTAACAAAAGAAATTTGACCCCAAAAGTTGTTGTGCAGTTTATCCTTAGTATACTGATACCCCATATGTGGGAGTAAACCACTGTTTGGGCGCATGGCAGAACTCGGAAGGGAAGGAGCACCGTTTGACTTTTTCAACACAGAATTGTCTGGAATTGAGATCAGACGCCATATTGCGTTTGGAGAGCCCCTGATGTGCCTAAACAGTGGAAAAACCCCACATATGACCCCATTTTGAAAACTATACTACCTAAGGAACTTATCTAGATGTGTGGTGTGCAGTTTGAACCCCAAACTGTTTCACTAAAGTTTATAATGTAGAGCCATGAAAATTAAAAAATCATTTTTTTTCTACAAAAATGATCTTTTAGCCCACACTTTTAAATTTTCCCAAGGGTATCCGGAGAAATTGGACCCCAAAAGTTGTTTTTCAATTTGTCCTGAGTACGCTGATGCCCCAAATGTGGGGGGACCACCGTTTGAGCGCATGGCAGAGCTCGGAAAGGAAGGAGCGCCGTTTTGGAATGCAGACTTTGATGGAATAGTCTGCGGGCGTCATGTTGCGTTTGCAGAGCCCTTGATGTGCCTAAACAGTAGAAACCCCCCACAAGTGACCCCATATTGGAAACTAGACCCCCCCCAAGAACTTATCTAGATGTGTTGTGAGAACTTTGAACCTCCAAGTGTTTCACTAAAGATTATAATGCAGAGCCGCAATACTAAATATGTGTACTCTTATTGCTTTGTTTTTTATTTACATAAAGAAATGTATTTATTGGAACAACATTTTTTTTCTTTATTTAGGAATTTAAAAAAAATATATTTTTAGACAGTAAAAAATGTATTTTTTTAACTTTTTTACATTGTCACAGGGTGGGCATCACTGTATAAAGTCAGATCGCTGATCTGACACTTTGCACAGCGCTATGTCAGATCACCGATCTGACAGGCAGAGGAGGCTTGCCGCTGTCTGCTCTCAGCAGGCACTGAGAAGCCACCTCCCTGCAGGACCTGGAATCACCCCGAGGCCACATTGGATCTGGAGGCCTGCAGGGAGTAGACCCTCGGAACAACACGATCACATCACGTTGTTCTGAGGGTCTCAGGGAAGAATGCAGGGAGCCCCCTCCCTGCGCAATGCTTCTCTATGCCACCAGAACGCTGCAATCTTGTTTGATCGCAGTGTATCGGGGGTTAAAAGTGCCTGGTGTCAGCTGTGATAATCAGCTGACACCCGGCCGCGATCATCCGCGCTTCCCACGGGAGCGCGGCTGATCGCGTGTGACATACTATTCCATTCATGGGAATTAGGACCCTGGTCACATGGACAGAATAGTACGTCCAATGGCAGAAAGGGGTTAAAAATGGAATTGTCAAATGCATGTTATATATGCAAATATTATCCACTTCATATACAATTCTTAACTGTATATCACTCATGCATTATACATAGCAAACAACAATCAGATTCAATCTGCTTGTACTAATAGAATCAAGGACGGATATACTATGAAAAATACATCAGGCACTTCTTTCATTAGGGAAGTAGTCACAACATGAGGATGTATAGAAATATACAAGTAAGTGTGTGTGTGTAAGAAAGAGTAAAAGCTCTCCCCGTGCAATGCATCATAATAATGTCCTCTACGAGCTGGAACCTCCCATTCAAGTCACAATTATTCAACACAGTTGTACCTTGCAATGCCTTTGTTTGCAAGGGAAAATAAAATTATGATTTGTATGCTGAGAACCTTTCTGTGAATACATCTCCAAGACCAGAGCTCATTGAGTACAATTTAAATAAAATATCTAGATGCACTGATGCACAAATACACCAAGGAATACGCCTTATTTGGTTCGAGTTTTCCTTGCAAAATCGCCTTGCTACATCTACTTCAAGATGTTTTCTTTAGAAACCATTAATCCATGCAAATTGATGCCGAGTTAGACATTATCCATCCATGAAACATGTCTGCGTGATCACATCAAAAATCCCCCAGGGAATCCTATAGGACGTTTCCATGAAAACCAATTGTCAGGAGGCCAGTGAAATATCATCACACAGGTACATACTGTAATAAAACCAAGTTGACATCTCATCCAGCTATGCATGGCTTTATCGGATTTATTGTAAATGTTTTCAATGTGTCTTTTTCAAAGTGTCCCATATGAGGTAAGAATGTCATGAAGAATCTACCCATTAAATGTCACTGTATGTTGCATCAGAAAAGTGACTGAAAGCTTTCATTTCTTATTTAGCATCTTCAAATGAGATGTGCTGCACTGTATACACAATACCAAAGAAACCTAATGTATCTTGTGTACTTTTTATTCACAATACCGGCACTGAAGACCTCAGGGAATTAAAGAAACTCATATTGCAGGATTTTGAGGTGCCCATAAATTCTGTTATAGTCTGTGAAAACAGGACACTTTTTCTAGTATTCCAAGAATTTGATGTGTCCCTGATATTTTGAAGCTTGAGTAGTACAACTTATTGTGATTCTTGTTATCATCATTTAAAATTTGATTGTAAATATCTCAAGCTATAGATAAACATAACTCAAAATCTTTATGATTGGCTATGGATCACCAATGTGTTTGCAAGAAAGTTTTGGTCTATTCCTGATTTGTTAGTGAGTTGTCTAAAAACAAGGTGATTTCAGGTTACCTACTCTATCATACTGTTGGAACAAAGTGAATACAATGCAAAATATAATCTTACACATTCTATAGGTAGAAATATTTTAAAAGGTTTTCCGGAATTTTTTTATTTTTTTACTGTAGGACTAAGAACTATCAGGCAGATAGCCTGACAGCCTAATTCCCTGAATGTCCTAGCCATCACTAGCTCAGAGTGGTCACAGACCACTCCTGCTGGCAATTCTGCAGCTTCACGTCAACAGAGCTGCTCTTTGGGGCTACACTGTAGATGGGGCATGACTGCCGATGTCATGCTGATTGATAGCCAGCTGAGGCAGGATACAATCAGTTGTCAATCAGCATGACGTCAGCAGTCACATCCCTTCAACAGAGCTGCTGTTCGGGGCTGCACTGTAGATGGGGCATGACTGCTGATGTCACGCTGATTGACAGCCAGCTTAGGCAGGAGACAATCAGTTGTCAATCAGCATGACGTCAGCAGTCACACCACGTCAACAGAGATGCTGTTTGGGGCTGCGCTGTAGACGGGGCATGACTGCTGATGTCATGCTGATTGATAGCCAGCTGAGGCAGGAGGCAATCAGTTGTCAATCAGCATGATGTCAGCAGTCACATCCTGTCAACAGAGCTGCTGTTTGGGGCTGCGCTGTAGATGGGGCATGACTGCCGATGTCATGCTGATTGATAGCCAGCTTAGGCAGGAGACAATCAGTTGTCAATCAGCATGACATCAGCAGTCACACCCCATCAACAGAGCAGAGCGGTGGAGTAGCTGATGCTCCTTCGCCATGAAATCACTGTAAACCGCAGAATCACTGTAAGGAGTGGTCTATGACCGCTCTAACCCGGCAGAGATTGGCTGTGGGCAGAATAGGTAAGTAGTTGGCAACTACCTGCCCCTAAGTTCTTAGGCCCATAGTACAAAAACAAAATATTCCTGGGTAACTCCTTTAATATTAAAGAGACTGTAAAGGGCACAATACAAATTAGACTAATCTTGGCAGACACCTCCTATATCGACGGGTCTAATGTGTTTGAGGACCCCCTCGCCTCTCCTGATAGATGATTTCATACTGACAATCCTCTTTCTTCTATGACTGATAATGCAGAAGCGAGAGAACAGAAGAGACAACATAGGAGTGAGAGAACAGAATAGAGGACACAAGATGACCCAGTGCTCCTGTGAATGGGAGAGTTGGGATGGTATCTGCTGACATTCATCTGAAGTGTGTGGGTGACTCTTCTGATCTCACTAATTAGGATTGGTTCATGCAGTGTTCCCCAATAGGGTTGAGCGACTTTCATTTTTTTAAGATCGAGTCGGGTTTTGCGAAACCCGACTTTGTCCAGAGTTGAGTCGAGTGCAGTCGGCCGATTATCGCTAAAAGTCGGGGATGGACCGAAACACGAAACCCAATGCAAGTCAATGGGGAAGCATAGTCGACAGTGAGTGGAGGCCAGGAAAACACCTACAGTGCCCATTTTAATGCCCAAAACATCCATTCTTGTTTCTGAAGCTAGTCAATCTTAATTAACTTTATAATAATAGTTGGGCATTGGAAATTGGGGGTCATTTGGCAAAAGTTGTGGGGGGTAGGGCTGGTTCAAGGTTTTAGTGGGCCCAGGAAACGTGGACTACGTCACGGCGGTGGAGCAGTGAGAGGTAAGTTTGCAAGTGCTGTGATCCTAAGCAAGCAGGGGGGGCCCACTCGTTGGTATTGGCACTGGCACAGGGCCCCTCAAAGTACAGCGGTGTGTTTGCACGGCGGGGGCGCCTCCCACCAGCAGCAACACTTTTGCGTACCCTGAGGGGCCCTGTGCCAGTGACGTCGCCAACGAGTATGCCCCCCCACCTGATGAAGGAACCTGCACTTTCATCTGCACCTTCCTCTTTGTCCCTGTGTAAGGTGGTATAACATGCGGGAAGGGGAACCTTTCAGCAGGGTCAGATTCTGGATGTGTAGAGTGCAAGGGGAATGTAGTGGTCTAGGTCAATGTACCAGCAGACTCATCTAGCAGTGGCTGGGCAATGGGCAGGATGAGGAGGAAACACAGATATAGGGCCAAAGAATAAAGCAGGCTAAAGGCAGTTCAAAATTGGTAACAGGACTAAACAGGCGGCATTGCTTTGTTCAGTGGAGTAGCAAACCCAGGAGCAGCAGACACTGTTTTAAGGGCCCAACCACACTAGTAGGCCAAATGCAGTTTAATATCTGCTACTATAGGCCAAAAGCCTAAAGACTGAAGCTCAGCTTTATACAGTGGAGGACAACACCAGGGAGCGGCAGACCCCGTTAGTAGGCCGTAACCACCAAGCTTTTTAAAAACAGCACTTAATGAGAGCCAGAAGGTTGAAGCTCAGCTTTATACAGTTGAGGACAAACACCAGGGAGCGGCAGACACCGTTAGTAGGCCCTAACCACCAATTTTTTTAAAAACAGCACTTAATGAGAGCCAGAAGGTTGAAGCTCAGCTTTATACAGTTAAGGACAAACACCAGGGAGCGGCAGACACCGTTAGTAGGCCCTAACCACCAATTTAAAAAAAAAACAGCACTTAATGAGAGCCAGAAGGTTGAAGCTCAGGTTTATACAGTTGAGGACAAACACCAGGGAGGGGCAGACACCGTTAGTAGGCCCTAACCAAAGTTGAAGGCCAAATGCAGTTTAATATCTGATACTATAGGCCGAAAGCCAGAAGGTTGAAGCTCAGCTTTATTCAGTTGAGGACAAACACCAGGGAGGGGCAGACACCGTTAGTAGGCCCTAACCACCAAATTTTTTAAAAAACAGCACTTAATGAGAGCCAGAAGGTTGAAGCTCAGATTTATTCAGTTGAGGACAAACACCAGGGAGGGGCAGACACCGTTAATAGGCCCTAACCAAAGGCCTAAAATAACAAAAGATAGGCTCATGGCAGTTTTAAATCGGTTACATGGATACACAGGCAGCATTGTGGTCAGTGGAGGAGTATTGCAAGGAGGGACCGCAGACAGGCTAACGAAGGCCTAAAATAACAAAAGATAGGCTCATGGCAGTTTTAAATCGGTTACATGGATACACAGGCAGCATTGTGGTCAGTGGAGGAGTATTGCAAGGAGGGACCGCAGACAGGCTAACGAAGGCCTAAAATAACAAAAGATAGGCTCATGGCAGTTTTAAATCGGTTACATGGATACACAGGCAGCATTGTGGTCAGTGGAGGAGTATTGCAAGGAGGGACCGCAGACAGGCTAATGTAGGCCCGCAGACAGGCTAACGAAGGCCTAAAATAACAAAAGATAGGCTCATGGCAGTTTTAAATCGGTTACATGGATACACAGGCAGCATTGTGGTCAGTGGAGGAGTATTGCAAGGAGGGACCGCAGACAGGCTAACGAAGGCCTAAAATAACAAAAGATAGGCTCATGGCAGTTTTAAATCGGTTACATGGATACACAGGCAGCATTGTGGTCAGTGGAGGAGTATTGCAAGGAGGGACCGCAGACAGGCTAACGAAGGCCTAAAATAACAAAAGATAGGCTCATGGCAGTTTTAAATCGGTTACATGGATACACAGGCAGCATTGTGGTCAGTGGAGGAGTATTGCAAGGAGGGACCGCAGACAGGCTAACGAAGGCCTAAAATAACAAAAGATAGGCTCATGGCAGTTTTAAATCGGTTACATGGATACACAGGCAGCATTGTGGTCAGTGGAGGAGTATTGCAAGGAGGGACCGCAGACAGGCTAATGTAGGCCCGCAGACAGGCTAACGAAGGCCTAAAATAACAAAAGATAGGCTCATGGCAGTTTTAAATCGGTTACATGGATACACAGGCAGCATTGTGGTCAGTGGAGGAGTATTGCAAGGAGGGACCGCAGACAGGCTAACGAAGGCCTAAAATAACAAAAGATAGGCTCATGGCAGTTTTAAATCGGTTACATGGATACACAGGCAGCATTGTGGTCAGTGGAGGAGTATTGCAAGGAGGGACCGCAGACAGGCTAACGAAGGCCTAAAATAACAAAAGATAGGCTCATGGCAGTTTTAAATCGGTTACATGGATACACAGGCAGCATTGTGGTCAGTGGAGGAGTATTGCAAGGAGGGACCGCAGACAGGCTAATGTAGGCCCGCAGACAGGCTAACGAAGGCCTAAAATAACAAAAGATAGGCTCATGGCAGTTTTAAATCGGTTACATGGATACACAGGCAGCATTGTGGTCAGTGGAGGAGTATTGCAAGGAGGGACCGCAGACAGGCTAACGAAGGCCTAAAATAACAAAAGATAGGCTCATGGCAGTTTTAAATCGGTTACATGGATACACAGGCAGCATTGTGGTCAGTGGAGGAGTATTGCAAGGAGGGACCGCAGACAGGCTAACGAAGGCCTAAAATAACAAAAGATAGGCTCATGGCAGTTTTAAATCGGTTACATGGATACACAGGCAGCATTGTGGTCAGTGGAGGAGTATTGCAAGGAGGGACCGCAGACAGGCTAACGAAGGCCTAAAATAACAAAAGATAGGCTCATGGCAGTTTTAAATCGGTTACATGGATACACAGGCAGCATTGTGGTCAGTGGAGGAGTATTGCAAGGAGGGACCGCAGACAGGCTAATGTAGGCCCGCAGACAGGCTAACGAAGGCCTAAAATAACAAAAGATAGGCTCATGGCAGTTTTAAATCGGTTACATGGATACACAGGCAGCATTGTGGTCAGTGGAGGAGTATTGCAAGGAGGGACCGCAGACAGGCTAACGAAGGCCTAAAATAACAAAAGATAGGCTCATGGCAGTTTTAAATCGGTTACATGGATACACAGACAGCATTGTGGTCAGTGGAGGAGTATTGCAAGGAGTGACCGCAGACAGGCTAACGAAGGCCTAAAATAACAAAAGATAGGCTCATGGCAGTTTTAAATCGGTTACATGGATACACAGGCAGCATTGTGGTCAGTGGAGGAGTATTGCAAGGAGGGACAGCAGACAGGCTAATGAAGGCCCGCAGACATGCTAACGAAGGCCTAAAATAACAAAAGATAGGCTCATGGCAGTTTTAAATCAGTTACATGGATACACAGGCAGCATTGTGGTCAGTGGAGGAGTATTGCAAGGAGGGCCCGCAGACAGGCTAACGAAGGCCTAAAATAACAAAAGATAGGCTCATGGCAGTTTTAAATCGGTTACATGGATACACAGGCAGCATTGCGGTCAGCGGAGGAGGATTGCAAGGAGTGTCTGACACAGTTAGTACTCACTCACAAAAAATAAATAGATGTTAATGTCTCGCAAAACAACAACAAAAAAAGTGTGGCATACTTAGGTACAGGAGTGGGCTCATCTGCTGAGTTTCTGACAAAGTAATTTGGCAGTAAGTATTTACTGGTGTCAATATAGGACACTGACCCAGACTACTTTAACTAGCATCATAGATGTCAACAAATTGGTATTGTCAGTGCCAGGCATTGAATGATATCAGCGCATAGACTAAACATTGGTGGAGCTGTGCGAGATAATTTTGCATGCGTTAGAGCACAGTTTGAGCTGGGGGGGTGAACTCTCTTGTGGCCGGCGGTACCGTCCCAGGGCCCCTCATGTTACAACGGTGTGTCTGACGTTGGGTGCCCACCGCCAGAGACACTTCATTGTACTATGAGGGACCCAGTGCCAGTGCCGTCGACCAAAAGCGGGCACACCCACCTCTTCAGACAAACAGCACTGTAACGGGTGCTTGCGCCAAGTGGCGAGACCACGGCCCCGTGGGGGGAATTTTCCCATTGAGGGAGGTGTAAACATGTCATATGCTGGATAAACAGCTGCTGCAAATTAAGAGATTGGAATACTCAGTAAGACCAGTCCACAAGCAAGACCTTTTTATAGGAAAGCTAGGTGTCAGCCGGGAAAGGTGGGGCAAAATAATTTGAAATCCAGGAGTGGTTCATTTTAATGAAGGTGAGATCATATACATTTTGGGTAGCCAGACGATTCCTTTTTTCGGTTAATATTGAACCAGCAGCACTGAATATTCTTTCTGATAGCAGACTAGCTGCTGGGCAAGCAAGCTCCTGCAATGCATATTCTGCCAATTCAGGCCAGGTGTCTAATTTGGATGCCCAGTAATCAAATGGGAATGACGCTTGAGGGAGAACATCGATAAGGGATGAAAAATAGTTAGTAACCATACTGGACAAATGTTGTCTCCTGTCACTTTGAATAGATGCTGCAGTACCTGTCCTGTCTGCGGTCATTGCGAAATCACTCCACAACCTGGTCAGAAAACCCCTCTGTCCAACGCCACTTCTGATCTGTGCACCTCTAACACCTCTGCCCTGTAGCCCCCTGCAGCTCGTGTGAGAACCATCACCGGCGCTGTGTGCTGGGAATGCCTGAATCAAACGGTCTACAAGAGTTGCTTGTTTGGTTGCTAATATTTGTTCGAGGTTCTCATGTGGCATAATATTTTGCAATTTGCCTTTAGAGCGAGGGTCAAGGATGCAGGCCAACCAGTAATCGTCATCGGTCATCATTTTAATAATGCGTGGGTCCCTTTTGAGGATACGTAAGGCATAATCCGCCATGTGGGCCAAAGTTCCAGTTGTCAAATCTGCGGTTGTGCTGGTTTGAGGGGCAGTTACAGGCAAATCTACGTCACTTGTCTCCCTTAAAAAAACAGAACCCGGCCTTGCAATGCCACTAATTTCTGTTGGCCCAGGAGAAGCTTCCTCATTAAAAAAGTACTCATCCCCATCATCCTCCTCGTCCTCCTCATCCTCTTCGCCCGCTACCGCGTCCTCTACACGGCCCTGACCAGACAATGGCTGACTGTCATCAAGGCTTTCCTCTTCCTCGGCTGCAGACGCCTGCTCCTTTATGTGCGTCAAACTTTGCATCAGCAGACGCATTAGGGGGATGCTCATGCTTATTATGGCGTTGTCTGCACTAACCAGCCGTGTGCATTCCTCAAAACACCGAAGGACTTGACACAGGTCTTGTAGCTTCGACCACTGCACACCTGACAACTCCATGTCTGCCATCCAACTGCCTGCCCGTGTATCCTCCCACAAATACATAACAGCACGCCTCTGTTCGCACACTCTCTGAAGCATGTGCAGTGTGGAGTTCCACCTTGTTGCAACATCGATGATTAGGCGATGCTGAGGAAGATTCAAAGAACGCTGATAGTTCTGCAAACGGCTGGAGTGTACGGGCGAACGGCGGATATGCGAGCAAAGTCTGCGCACTTTGAGGAGCAGGTCGGGTAACCCCGGATAACTTTTCAGGAAGCACTGCACCACCAGGTTTAAGGTGTGAGCCAGGCAAGGAATGTGTTTCAGTTGGGAAAGGGCTATGGCAGCCATGAAATTCCTTCCGTTATCACTCACTACCTTGCCTGCCTCAAGATGTGCAGTGCCCAGCCATGACTGAGTTTCTTTCTGCAAGAACTCGGACAGAACTTCCGTGGTGTGTCTGTTGTCGCCCAAACACTTCATTGCCAATACAGCCTGCTGACGCTTGCCACTAGCTGTCCCATAATGGCACACCTGGTGTGCAACAGTGGCAGCTGCAGATGGAGTGGATGTGCGACTGCGGTCCGTGGACGAGCTCTCGCTTCTGCAGGAGGAGGAGGAAGAGGAGGAGGGGGGGCGAACGCCTACAGCCAACTCTTTCCTTGACCATGGGCTAGGCAGAACGGTCCCAATATTGCTGTCCCCTGTGGACCCTGTATCCACCACATTCACCCAGTGTGCCGTGATGGACACGTAACGTGCCTGGCCATGCCTACTGGTCCATGCATCTGTTGTCAGGTGCACCTTTGTAGTCACAGACTGCCTGAGTGCATGGACGATGCGATCTTTAACATGCTGTTGGAGGGCTGGGATAGCTTTTCTAGAAAAGAAGTGTCGACTGGGTAGCTCGTAGCGTGGTACAGCGTAGTCCATCAGCGCTTTGAAAGCTTCGCTTTCAACTAACCGGTAGGGCATCATCTCTAATGAGATTAGTCTAGCAATGTGGGCATTCAAACCCTGTGTACGCGGATGCGAGGATGAGTACTTCCTTTTCCTAACAAGAGTCTCATGTAGGGTGAGCTGGACTGGAGAGCTGGAGATCGTGGAACTAGCGGCGGTGCCGGTGAACATGGGTGACTGAGAGAGGGTTGGAGATGGAATTCTTGCCGGTGCCCTACATGCAGTGTTTCCTACTGCAAACCTGGTGATTCCCTGACTGCTTTGGCCTGGCGACGAAAGCTGCACAGATACTGCAGGTGGTGCGGGAAATGGTGGGTTTACAGTGAGGGAAGGGATGTAGCGTTGCTGACTAGCTTCATTGGCCGAGGGTGCTGCAACCTTTAGGGACGTTTGGTAGTTAGTCCAGGCTTGCAAATGCATGGTGGATAAGTGTCTATGCATGCAACTTGTATTTAGACTTTTAAGATTCTGACCTCTGCTTAAGGTAGTTGAACATTTTTGACAGATGACTTTGCGCTGATCATTTGGATGTTGTTTAAAAAAATGCCAGACTGCACTCTTTCTACTATCGGATACCTTTTCAGGCATTGCAGACTGAGCTTCTTTAACCGGATGGCCACACTGTCCTCCAACTGGTTTTGGTTTTGCCACGCGTTTTTGGCCAGATACGGGCCCGGCAGATGGAACCTGTTGTGATGTTGATGCCTGCTGTGGCTCCTCCTCCTCCGCTTCAGAACTACTGCCGCCTGCACCCTGTTCCCCCAATGGCTGCCAATCGGGGTCAACAACTGGGTCATCTATGACCTCCTCTTCTATGTCGTGTGCAACTTCGTCTGTGTCACCGTGTAAGCCGGTGGTATAGCGTTCGTGACGGGGCACCATAGTCTCCGCTGGGTTTGATTCTGCCTCAGTACACTGCGAGGGCAATGTTCTAGTCTGAGTCAAAGGAACAGCATAGTAATCTGGCTGTGGCTGTGCATCTGTGCACTCCATGTCCGATTCAACTTCTAATGGGCATGGCCTGTTAACTGTTTCACTGTCTAACCCAGGAATGGTATGTGTAAAGAGCTCCATGGAGTAACCTGTTCTGTCGACTGACGCATCCTTCACTGTTGTTCTGGGTGAAGGACACAAGGAAGCGACTTGCTCCTGACCGGGAGCATCCACTGACGATGCACTGCTCTGACATTTGGCACTTTCCGAGGAGGAGGCGAAAGAGCTAGAGGCAGAGTCAGCAATGAAAGCCAATACTTGTTCCTCCTGCTCCGGCTTCAAAAGTGGTTTTCCTACTCCCAGAAAAGAGAGCGTTCGAGGCCTTGTGTAGCCAGACAACGAACCTGGCTCAACAACTCGAGACTTAGGTGCTGTACTGCTTTTACCACGACCACCTGATGCTCCACCACCACTACCATCATTACCAGCTGACAATGACCGCCCACGGCCACGACCTCTTCCACTAGACTTCCTCATTGTTTGCAAAATGTAACCAAAGTAACGGTATTTGTTACTGTAAAACAACTTATAAGGTGAACTCAAACTTCTGTTGGATTTATATATACCTTTATAGGTGCCTGACACTGAAAGGAAAATCAGGCCCAATGTTACACACTAGGTTTTCTGTGCCCCAATAATTTGAGACAGATGGCACACACAGGACCAGCACTCAAGCAGAAATGCCAATCTTAATCTCCCACTATTTTTTTTTTTATGGGAGAATTTAAAAAAAAAAAAAAAAAACAATATTACACACTAGGTTTTCGGTGGCACACAATGAGAGACAGATGCCACACACAGGACTGGCACAGAGGCAGACTTGCCAATCTTTATCTCCCAGACTCCCACTACTATTTTTTTTTTTACAGGGAGAATTTACCCCCCCCAAAAAAAAGGCCCAGTATTACACAGTGGTTTTCGGTGGCACACAATGAGAGACAGATGCCACACACAGCAATGGCACAGAGGCAGACTTGCCAATCTTTATCTCCCACTAATTTTTTTTTTTTCAGGGAGAATTTACCCCCCCCCAAAAAATGGCCCAGTATTACACAGTGGTTTTCGGTGGCACACAATGAGAGACAGATGCCACACACGGGACTGGCACAGAGGCAGACTTGCCAATCTTTATCTCCCACTAATTATTTTTTTTTTTTACAGGGAGAATTTACCCCCAAAAAATAAATGGCCAAGTATTACACAGTGGTTTTTGGTGGCACACAATGAGAGACAGATGCCACACACAGCAATGGCACAGAGGCAGACTTGCCAATCTTTATCTCCCACTAATTATTTTTTTTTCCTGGGAGAATTTTAAAAAAATATATATATATATATATTACACACTAGGTTTTCTGTGGCACACAATGAGAGACAGATGCCACACACAGGACTGGCACAGAGGCAGACTTGCCAATCTTTATCTCCCACTAACAATTTTTTTTTTTACAGGGAGAATTTACCCCCCCCCAAAAAAAATGGCCAAGTATTACACAGTGGTTTTCAGTGGCACACAATGAGAGACAGATGCCACACACAGGACTGGCACAGAGGCAGACTTGCCAATCTTTATCTCCCACTAATTATTTTTTTTAAAAGGTAGAATTTACCCCCCCCAAAAAATGGCCCACTATTACACAGTGGTTTTCGGTGGCACACAATGAGAGACAGATGCCACACACAGGACTGGCACAGCGGCAGACTTGCCAATCTTTATCTCCCACTAATTATTTTTTTTACAGGGAGAATTTACCCCCCCCCAAAAAAAGGCCCAGTATTACACAGTGGTTTTCAGTGGCACACAATGAGAGACAGATGCCACACACAGCTATGGCACAGAGGCAGACTTGCCAATCTTTATCTCCCACTAATTTTTATTTTTTTTTACAGGGAGAATTTACCCCCAAAAAATAAATGGCCAAGTATTACACAGTGGTTTTCGGTGGCACACAATGAGAGACATATGCCACACACAGCAATGGCACAGAGGCCAACTTGCCAATCTTTATCTCCCACTAATTTTTTTTTTTACAGGGAGAATTTACCCCCCCCCCAAAAAAAATAGCCCAGTATTACACAGTGGTTTTCGGTGGCACACAATGAGAGACAGATGCCACACACAGGACTGGCACAGAGGCAGACTTGCCAATCTTTATCTCCCACTAATTATTTTTTTTTTTACAGGGAGAATTTACCCCCAAAAAATAAATGGCCAAGTATTACACAGTGGTTTTCGGTGGCACACAATGAGAGACAGATGCCACACACAGCAATGGCACAGAGGCAGACTTGTCAATCTTTATCTCCCACTAATTATTTTTTTTTTACAGGGAGAATTTACCCAAAAAAATAAATGGCCAAGTATTACACAGTGGTTTTCGGTGGCACACAATAAGAGACAGATGCCACACACAGGACTGGCACAGAGGCAGACTTGCCAATATTTATCTCCCACTAATTATTTTTTTTTTACAGGGAGAATTTACCCCAAAAAAATAAATGGCCAAGTATTACACAGTGGTTTTCGGTGGCACACAATGAGAGACAGATGCCACAAACAGCAATGGCACAGAGGCAGACTTGCCAATCTTTATCTCCCACTAATAATTTTTTTTTTTACAGGGAGGATTTACCCCCCCAAAAAAATGGCCAAGTATTACACAGTGGTTTTCGGTGGCACACAATGAGAGACAGATGCCACACACAGGACTGGCACAGCGGCAGACTTGCCAATCTTTATCTCCCACTAATTATTTTTTTTTTAAAAGGGAGAATTTAGAAAAAAAAAAAAAAGGCCCAGTATTACACAGTGGTTTTCGGTGGCACACAATGAGAGACAGATGCCACACACAGGACTGGCACAGAGGCAGACTTGCCAATCTTTATCTCCCTGCAGTAATCTCAGGAAAGTATGGCAGGCAGCTATAAAAAGGACAGCTGCACACAAAAGTGTGGACAAACACACAAGATAGCTGTGCAGAAAGGAAGGAACAACAGGATTTGTGCTTTGAAAAAAGCAGTTGGTTTGCACAGCGGCGTACACAGAAAGCAACGCAGCTATCAGGGAACCTTCTAGGGCAGCCCAATGAGCTACAGCGCTGAGGAAAAAAAAATGTAGCTTCCAATGTCCCTGCAAACAAAAGGTGGTGTTGGATAGTGGAAATCGCTACAGCACAAGCGGTTTGTGGCTTTATGTACCCTGCCTAACGCTCTCCCTGCTTCTGAAGAAGCGGCAGCAACCTCTCCCTATGCTCAGATCAGCAGCAGTAAGATGGCGGTCGGCGGGAACGCCCCTGTATAGCCCCTGTGACGCCGCAGAAAGCAAGCCAATCACTGCAATGCCCTTCTCTAAGATGGTGGGGACTAAGATCTATGTCATCATGCTGCCCACACTCTGCGTCCACCTTCATTGGCTGAGAAATGGCGCTTTTAGCATCATTGAAACGCGACTTTGGCGTGAAAGTCGCGTACCGCATGGCAGACCCCACACAGGGATCGGGTCGGTTTCATGAGACGCCGACTTTGCCAAAAGTCGGCGACTTATGAAAATGAACGATCCGTTTCGCTCAACCCTATTCCCCAACTCTGGTCCTCAAGAGCCACCAACAGGTCATGTTTTGAGGATATCCTTAGTATTACACAGGTGATTGAATGCTTGCCTGTCCATGTGATGCAATTATCACCAGTGCAATACTAAGGAAATCCTGAAAACATGACCTGTTGGTGGCTCTTGAGGACCGGAGTTGGGGAACACTGGGTTAGAGAGATAAAAGGTGATTATTGATAAGATATGGGCTCTCAATACATCGTTTTAAGGGGAATATTTTTTATGTAATGTTTCCACTGAAGTCCAATGTTTAGCATTTATCTGAATGTTGGGGCAGTGCAACAGTTAATTCAGAATGGAGAATGGCTTTTACATGAAGTGGTATGATAATTGAAAACATGATTTAAAGATGAATGCTTTGATGAAAATGTTCTTCAGATCATGGCCAAATCTTTGTGTCTATGTCACCTTTAGGCTCTGCCTGTATTCTCCTATTTCCTCTTGTTTGACGATGTCTGCAGTAGGTAATAAATGTGCTGAGGATTCTGTGAATAGAACTGCTGGCGTATTTATTCAAGGACTCTCTCCTACGTTTGTTTTTCCAGCTCTTAAATACTTAAGGACATTATAGGCTCCAACTCATTTAGCACAGGGCAATGATACATCCCGCTGTGGTGGGTGAAACTTGCAGACATTTATAACTGATGATAGGGCTGACTGCAGCATACATCATCATGGCAGCGATGAAGCTATAGGCTCTGTTCGCATTGGGGAAAAGACTTAATTAAGGATTAGAACTTCCCCACTCAAAACACCAAGAGGCATATTTAACTCTAACTGCCAATTCCTAACACTAGATGTCGCCACTAAACCATCAATGAGTGAGCCTTACACAGCTTTTCCATTTAATTGGGAAGTAACAGAAGGTTCAATAGTCTTGATAAATAAGTCATTTGCCAAAACGAACAATGAAGCATTGTGCTCGAACGATAACAGTTCCATATTCAGCATTCTTCATACATTGCCAAAAATAGAAAACAGAAGACATTTCCACTGCACTGATTATCAATGCCTATAATTGCCCTGACCTATTACTTGATAACTGCTAGGGTCAGCAGTGCGGCCATAACATATTATTTGTGTCTTGTGGAAGATTATTATTGTTTGTATGCTGTGCCTACCATAGACATTGCTTCTGAAACCGACAGGATTTCCCCTAGTGATCTCTTTATAGATAATAATAAGTGACCATGTGAATATCAGGAGGATAATATGTGCAAAGCTGCAAAAAAAAAGGCATGAACTCCATAAGGGGGAAAGAGTGGGAGAGGAAATGACAGCTATGTAAAGTAAGTGAAGGGAGGGAGAGGGAGATCTGGAGGCAGAGGAGGGAGATGGAGACTATTAGCAATGGGCGGGCGAGAATGAGGAGACTCCTGTTTTGCTGTGTGTTTGCCAGCACAGCCCCAGCTCGTTGTCGCTAAGCCATACAAGTTCATAGGCAAGCTAGCAGCCAGCCTGATTGCCACTGGCACACAATGGACCTTCCAGGTAACACTTTTCTTCATTGTATCACTGGCCAGTGTGAATGCTGTCATTTGGGCTTGTATGGGTAGCCTTAAAGTTCAGGATGTGACTTGTTAAGGGTGTCATACAGCTAGCCAGCTTTCTTTCAGCTTCACAGATAGATTCCATTAGAGGAAAATTGATTTGTTTTAGTTTTTGACAGTGATTATTTCGAGTTTATTGATTTTCTTCCTGGGCATATACAGCAAAAGGAGAACTGGCCTTTAAATCAGGTCATAAGAGGAAGGTGATGAAAAGTTTATCAGCCAGGGGAAGGTCTGGGTCATCCATGGAGACATTTACCATGAGTGTACAGATCCTCTAAGCCCATGGAAGCTGTAGTGTGCTGGCATTGACCAGGCAGCCAGAGAGTGATGGTGTTACCTGCACATGACAAGCAATAGTATAGAGACAGTCTCCTCTTAGATCCAGATACGAAGCAGCTGAAAAGCTAACAGGCTTCCAGTAATTCAATTGTACTTTTATTCAAAGGTTCAGCACAACGAGCAAACTGAGCAAGAGAAGCCAAGCAAGGGGCTACAGGCGACCGAAGACTACCAAGAGCATCTTGTGGAGTGCCAGGCTGCCAGCTCAGTGCTGTGGCAGGATGGATCTATGGGGCAATGCTGCAGGTGACAGGAGAGCTGCCGTGAAGCCTTTGAAGTGGGAGCAGAGCTTCCCGAGAGTTGCTAAAGTGCTGCTGTCCATGGTGCTAATGCTGCAGGCGCCACCTACAGTCAGTGCTCAGAATGACACAGAGCCCATCGTGCTGGAAGGAAAGTGCCTGGTGGTCTGTGATTCCAACCCGTCGTCAGATGGAGCAATTACATCGTCTTTGGGTATATCAGTGCGTTCCGGGAGTGCCAAAGTGGCTTTCTCTGCTATCAGGAACACCAACCATGAGCCCTCTGAGATGAGTAACCGCACCATGACTATTTATTTCGATCAGGTACATTGAACTATTATAGCATATTGCAATGTTGCATACTATACGGTCATATTCACACTTATCTTGAGCTTGTTACGCTCTCAGCCTATTAGCAAAGCTCATTAAATGCCTGTGTCTCAATATGGAGGTTAAAAAAAGAATGAATGTAACAATGATTATGCATAGAAGAAGTCTTTTCACAATGAAATGTAACGCTGCTTGGCACATACAAGAGGCTGCAGGTCAGATCTGTAGAACGGATCTGTAGAATAGATCTGTATAATAGCTCTGTAGAATAGATCTGTAGAATAGATCTGAAGAATAGATCTGTAGAATAGATCTGTAGGATAGATCTGTAGAACAGATCTGTAGAATAAACCTGTAGAATAGATCTGTAGAATAGATCTGTAGAATAGATCTGTAGAATAAACCTGTAGAATAGATCTGTAGAATAGATCTGTAGGATAGATCTGTAGAACAGATCTGTAGAATAGATCTGTAGAATATATCTGTAGAGCAGATCTGTAGAATAGATCTGTAACATAGATCTCTAGAATAGATCTGTAGAATACATCTCTAGAACAGATCTGTAGAACAGATCTGTAGAACAGATCTGTAGAATAGCTCTGTAGAATAGATCTGTAGAATAGATCCGCAGAATAGATCTCTAGAATACTGTAGATCTGCAGAATAGCCCTGTGCCAGCGCAGACTTCCCCTGACACACATTGTGCAGAGCTTTAGCAGGATAATGGAGAAAGCGAGGACATGACACCTAGCCCACAATTTTCATCGTGACAGCTTGATAGTTCACCTTTGACTTTCCTAAAGTTTTCTTGTCTTCCATCAATGTTCCTTCCCCTCAATGATCTGTTGATGGAGAAGGCAGGGAAGAGCTGAGCTGATCTGAGAGTCTTTCCCGACCTCTGTTCTTGATATATGATGCGTGGAGACACCGATGCAGTGAATGACAGAATTATGGAAATTGTTCTTTTCTCAGTAAATGGCAACAAATGTCCTTTTTTTTTTTGCAGCATTTGCTTAATAACTTAGGCATCTTTAATCTTCACCTGTAATGACAATGCTTTCCATATTAATACCGTAAATCAGTAAATCTTGTATTCAGCATTAGTTTCAACATACTATTAACCCCTTCTTGTTAAAGTGTGTTTGTATCCACCCAATGTAACATGCTGCACCATCCATTCTTTATTGCCGGGGATTAGGGCATCTTATAAAGCACCTTCCTCATTTTGTTCTGAATAGCTTTTAATAATCTGATCCACAAGTACAATGGAACCAGGGTATGAGAAATGTTCTATGTGATGCATTTACTATGAGTTCACCTTAAATTCTTCTGGTTAATCAGTAAAGACATTAGTAATTATTGTCGGAAAGTTTTCCTTTTCTAGTAATAATTCTCTAACAGCTTCTTGTGATTGGACAAATAAGGATTTCTTTTAAATATTATTATTTTTTTAACCCCAGCATATACTCTGTGCATGAGGGTCACAAATAAATGCAGAGTTTGTGCCTCTGTAGAATAGTGGATGCCTCCTTCACACTTTACCGGCCGACAAATGGAGATGCAGAAAAATCACCTCTGCTTTTGGGCTTGTGATGTATTTTAGGATGATCCCCCTTTGCCCTTACATTGGCAGTTTCCTGGCTTATATTTATCAGTATGTTTAAACATCAGCTAAAGTAATGAATGGCCAGTCTCTTCCAGCACCTTGGTTTTTCACTTTAATATAGACGAAGAGATTGATTGGCTTTTAGAGTTACAAAAAAACTCCTATGAAACGCTCCATGAGTAGCCTTCACAGAGCAAGTGTGATTTATACAGACGATAGTGGCTGTCACCGTGTTGCTCCTTCACACCATGATTTACAACCTACATCTTCACCTTTTTCTAGGTGCTAGTAAATATTGGGAACCATTTTGACCTTGCATCCAGTGCATTTGTAGCGCCAAGGAAAGGAATCTATAGCTTCAGTTTTCACGTGGTCAAAGTGTACAACAGACAGACTATCCAGGTGAGTGATCTCATATTCTACTCATTAGATCAGGATAATATTTTATGTTGTGTTTTAATGATACATATGGAGGAAGACAAAGCACTATAACCTTAATATCCATATATATAAATATACCAGCATTAATGGGAATAATGGGAGTTTAGATGTTCTGTACATTAACAGATGCACTGAGAAATGGAGGTGGGTAATAGAAAAGCCCATATTGCAAATGTCCTCTAATAACCCTACAGCCAAATAGATGATCATGTGAAATTAATAATTTAGCTGTTATATAGGATAGGCAAATTTCAGAACAGCTTTTCAATAAATGACCCTGTGTATTGTTTCTTTTCCTTTCCAGGTAAGTCTGATGCAAAATAACTACCCGGTAATTTCAGCCTTTGCTGGGGATCAGGATGTTACCAGAGAAGCTGCCAGTAATGGGGTCCTACTGCATATGGAGAGAGCTGATAAAGTGCACCTAAGACTGGATAGAGGCAACCTCATGGGAGGCTGGAAATATTCGACCTTCTCTGGCTTTTTAGTATTTCCATTATAATGAGAGAACAGCAAAGATCGGACAGTCCATACAGCCATTAATGTGGTGGAACAAGATCTTATCTCCAACATCCCTCCCAGATTGTCTCTGTAGAAGAACGAATTCTCTTCTAGGTAAAATATTTACTATGATATTGACATTTCCTTGGGAAACTGCTCCTCTAATTAGGTTTAGACGACAGTGATCTTTAGGATAAATGAAATTATCGACCTGAGCAATTTGTACCTGTGATTGTAAAGTCAATATCGGAATTTATTGTGGGGATCATTGACTTTTTTGTTGTTGTTCTGAGACGAGTAATCGGACCCACACACAGTTGATAGGAGGCATCACAAAAGAGAAGATTCCAAATCTGTGTCCTTGCAATGCTTCTTTTAGTGTTTGTATAGCCTTAAGAAAACGAATGGCTTCAAGTCTCAGTAATGTATATTTTTGGGGGATTTCTGGACATGACTGTGTCAAGAAGTGCTTTATACAAACAAGCGACATTTGCACGATTGGAATTACCTATTTCGTTTTGTGTTGTTTGTGTATTTCTTGATATCCTTTTGTTTTATTTTTTTTTTCCTTTTCAGGGTGCTGAGATGTAAATTAGGTTGACCAATACGATAACGTATATAGCTGTAAAGCAGAGTAAAGCTTATCGATTAAAGCTGTCTTCTTTTCAAGTCTTTGCTTCAGTGCACACTCTTTTGACTTGAGACTGGAGCAAGTGGAAGCGCATATGTTCTCCATTGTCAGGTGTCTCCTTCCATAGAAAGCTGTCAATTGTGGACATCACACCATTGCAGCAGAACCCTCTGTCCTCCACCAGAGGCTGACATCTTCATCATTTCACTCTACTTGCTTCTTTCTCAAGAATCCACCTTTACAAGTGTCTGAGAATTCCAGCACCATCACAGTGGACAGCTCCCTGGGGCAGCTCCTTCCTTACCATAATCCATATTCCTTGGGGAGCAGTTTACTACTTTTTAGTGTCACATATACAAGTCCACTAACATTGGTGAATGGGTTGACATTACTGTCCAAAGTGCTAAGTGCAGTGATTTGCCACCTTGCAAATGGTAGCAAGGGTTCATGAGAAAAATGTCAGTCTCATGGTGACCATGAACAGTTGGTATGACTAAGCAGTCCTTCTAATAGTAGACTTTTAGACTCCCAGAAGTCTTTGATCTTACAAGAAGATGACAAGGCTTTGCTGCAAGACAAAATGTATTATTCATCCTTACAGGAAAGGAGAGTATGCCCTAGATACAGAGCATCTGTTGAACCATTTTTAGGAAATGGTCACAAAAGTATCAATTGAATCCTTATGTAGTGATAACAATTGTACCGTAAATTGGTAGGGCCAATATGTGATGTGAAAAACCCATAATCCTTAGCAGGGGAGCAAATTCCTAATATAGAAAAGCCGTATTAATGGACTTAATTTATAGTTATTATCTATGCCTCATGCCTGCCCAGAACAGCTACCGCTGTATTTCTTCCGTCTACATGACAGGTAATATTTAAATGATATGAACCACAAAGCTGAAAGCCTCTTGCATATTTCATTGTATAGATTTGTAGATCAATAAAAATGTTGTATCTATGACATTTGTTTTATTCAGGATATTACTCTAAAAGCCTTTTTTCTTTATTGAAGTCAAGCATCCAAGGCCTCTATCTATAGGCAGTGAAGGCAATTGCTATGTTTTTATTACTAATTATGCCTATCATTTATTATATAGATATGCAAATGTTTCTCATTTGTAATATATAGAAGTTATTTTCACAAGCTAATGAATTTATTGTAGAGTAACCATGAAATCATACATGCAGGTCAACCAAAATTCTAAGTATGCATCATAGTTCTGAGTAGCATACTCAATCTACTATAATCTATATTTACTAGTGATAGCCTCCTTATTATAAAGAAATGGATTGTTTATGAATGGACCAATATACTTTATCTATTTTAATATTTGATTTTACTAATTAAGAAGTAGCACACTGTACAATGAGGAATATAAAGCATCTTGTAATGCTGTGTAAATAATATAATTACCATGGGTATACTGTATGTATTTACAGTTGAGTGATAAAACATTTTATTTTCTATGTGTAGAAAAAACTGAAAAAAAGGGAGTAACGCAATTTGTAATGAGGCAATTTTGGGCAATAATTTGACATCTGTTTAACACTTCCCTCTGGCTCATTAGATTTGTAATATTTTTATATAATATATTACTTAATGTAGAGTATCGCATAACAGATAGGTCGACCCTGCAATCCTTATTACTGATGTTTTGTAACTGTATCCATGTTGTTTTGCATCTGTTTGTCTCTGTCTGTCTACCTATCTATATATCATCATTACTTTGCGTATATATATATATATGTATATATATATATACATATATATGCACATATATTTATATGTTTATAAATATATATTCATGAACATATATTTATATATGTATATATATATAAACACAACAAAATATAAATAATTATATATATATATATATATATTATGTACAGTTCCAAATTGCAGCATAATATTTGCAAGATCTTTGCATTATAAAGCAGTAATGTTTGGTTAGAGAAATTCCATGACTGTTATTGAAAGTGGTGAAGTGATCAATTCTACCTTACCATGTTAATCCAAATGGAAGAATGTTCTGTTTCCTTGCGTTCAGTACATCTCATTTGATTATTAGTTATAATTTTTGTTGCTGTTGGTTTTTTATATTAGGGGTTGGGAGTGATAATTGCATTTCATACACTTTACTACCAATATGAAAACTGTTGGTAATTTTGAAATGGGCCTATACTTTTTTTTTAACCATCTTTACTTTTTTCAATACAGCTCTTTAGATAATTCATTATTGCAGTAAAAAGGTTGTTCAGACTACATAGGGTCTGCAAGAGCATTTGATCAATTTCTGGTTGCCTGAGTTGGGAACACCCAAGAACTGTTTGTGTCTTGGCCAAGGTTTTTAGATATAAGGGTAGTCTTTGCTCGAAATCTTTGCCGTAAGTGTGAGAAAGCCTAGTTATAACTATAATACTGTTTATGGAATGTGACAATGGAAAAACCATCAATGTCTCTGCATTTCCAAATAATGATATAGATTATAAATTGCTTATTATTGGTGTTAATGTAAAATATTGGCCTAAAGACTCATCTTGAAGGAGTAGGTGGTACTTCTTTATAAGTGTACTGTATCATACTGTATAGTAGCTTTATATTTTTATTACTCAACCTAAAGAGTTTTCATAGTTTCATGGCACATTGAGCAGTTGACGTGTCCTAGAAGCAATGCCTACATTCAGGCCCATACCATGTATTAACGTATATATATATTTTTATCACATTTAGGTCAGTTGATTTTTTTTTTTATTGAACCTTGGCATGTCATATCAGACCCATATAAACCTAACCTATTTTTTCACAGTAATATTATAATTCCTAATAACCTAAAAATGTCAGAGATTTTCCTTAGCTTTCCTTAATACTGCTATCTAAACTAACCACATTTCTATACTGGAAGAGAATCCTGTTATGTTTTCAAAGAATAAGCTGTCAAAATAGCATATCAACAATTTCACGTAATTCAACATTATTGTATTCTTGAATTGACACTGCTCCATGAACAACGATACTTTTACGGCAGTAAATTCACACTTATGTCCTTACATTGTAATCAGTTCTAGCCAACATCTATTGTCTAGGTTTACTTATTCTCAGAAAATCTACCCTATCCTTTTGCCATATTTACTACCATGTGCGTACCTTCGCACGTCAAGCACTTAGTATTCTCTATAAATATATTTAGAATTAATTTTCCAATTATTCAGAATAATGTCTTAATATTTACTTACATTGTAGAATACTATTCAGCAATTAATGACTCCTCATATCGTTCTACATAATATTACGATCTTCTACATTTCTTGAATCGCAGGTTTATTTTGATAGCACATTTACACAGTTTTTATATCAGTAAATCTAATCTTATCATATGGATTGGTAGACAGGGTAACTTATTTTTTTAAGATGTTATATGTATGCTAGAAATGAATCACAACAGCTGAGAGTTACTTTTAATGTGAATTGTAAATAGATAGATCAAATAGACCTAAATTTGCCATCAAAATTATTCAGCCCTCACCGCTAATTTAGTTTAATAGTAACATTTAAAAACTTTCTGTTGTTTGCTATAAACTAATAAAACAAGAACAAGTTTAAAAGCTCCACACAACTAATATAACAGGTAAAATATCAAGTAATTTCCCAAAATGTATTATGAAACGTCACTGCTAATGACTACTGCAGTCTCAGAATTATTCAACCACTTAATGAAATGCGCACATAAGTATTTAAGCAAGGCAACCTTTGGCTGTTAAGACTTGCTGCAAATATAATGTATAGTCAGACACCATCTTATTTCAATGATCCTGATGAATTTTAGCCCGTTCCTCATGGCCAATGGCCTCCAGTTGTCTAATGTTCTTGGATGGTCAACAAAGTGGGTGGGAATAAAAAGCAATGAAAAGAATATAAAATCATAGCAAAGGATTGTAAACCAGAGTAGAAGCATAGTTTGCATGTTTAAAGAGTAGCTGTTTTTACTCTTAGTACTTGTGAAAATAAGTAATTTTGTAATATATCTTATCCAAGAAATCTGTTTTTTTCTCCCTCAGGACTGATAATTCATTCTCAATATTCATAATTCACAGAAACATCTTTATTCAGTGAAGACAGAATGTTACATTACTGAGATAGGAGATGACAATTACTACTGATAAGATTATTTGTAGACAGAATGGAGAGGAGCTCTGCATGTAGCTCCTCCCTCCTCCTCTTTCATCTCTACATAGAATCTTAGCAGTGTTAACCTACATCTCCTCAGAAGTGGGAAAGTCTGTCTTCACTGAATTAAGATTTTTCCCTTAAATTGAGAATTTTGAGAATGAATTATTAGTTTTGTCAGAGAAAAAAGTGGATTTCTCTGATTAGATATGTTACAAGGTTGCCTATTTTCACTTGTATTATTTATTTATGAAATAAAAAATAAAATAAAGGTTACTTTTGAAAGTTGAAAGAACACTGGCTATGTTGTCCGGGCATGGCAGAGAGAGGAAGCTGTGACTAGCTGCCACCAAGTCCAAGTGGTCAAAAACCTTGCAGTGACAGCAAAAGACGTACCACAAAATCCGGTAGCAGTAGACACTCAAGTTTTAGTTTTGCACATTAAAGCTAAATGATGGTCTCCAAACCAGTATCCAAAAGATAAATGTCAGGCCGCACGCTAAATCAACATTGTCTCTGTGGACATAAGGGCGCACGTCCTCACCAGGGGGTCCATCCCAGACGAAAGATCCAAATTAAAATGAAGAAATGGACAGCGCCACACCAGGAAGTGAAGAAAAGCAGCTCACATTTTATTCAGGAGGCAGAATAAAATGTGAGCTGTTTTCTTCACTTCCTGGTGTGGCGTTGTCCATTTCTTCATTTGAATTTGGGTCTCCAAACCAGAACTCCATGATGTACAGCTCTACTGACCCAAAACCAAAAGCATAATTGGCTACAATTTGACCATAACTATATAAATACGCCACAAAGGTTTTCTGTATTCTGTTCTGTGAAGTGATTCAAAACTGAATCTTTTTTGGGCCTATGAAACAAACGTATTTTAGAAGGAGGAAGGGTGAAACATTTATTGAAAAGAACACCCTGCCTACAGAATCATGGTGATGGCTGGATGATGCTCTGCGGTTGCTTTGCTTCTGCTGGCACTGGAAAGCTCCTTCATGTGGAGAGCAAAATGGATTTAATCAAGGATCAAGAACTCTTAGATGAAAACATCTTATTTTAGACCTTGCAGAAGGACAATAATACCAAGTATTATGTACTTCAAAGTCCATCAGGGCTTAGATTCAGAAGACGTCCTTAAAGATTTTGCACTGGTCATTACAGTTGCCTGACTTTGAACCCCATAGAAATCTTTAATGGAAAATGAAAAAGGCAGTTGCACTTGAACCCAAAAATATTAGTAAATTAAACACCACTGCTCATGAGGAATGGGTGGAGGCATCTCAGGAACACAGACAGAAGCTGGTGTCTGGTTTTGCGTTATTTGCAGTAGGCAGTAGCAGCTAAATGGTGATCTTCTAAATACTTAAAAAATGTATCTTGCTGCCCTACTCCACAGGTCAGACATTTGAAGAATACAGGAGTTTGTTGTCATATGCAGTGCAGAAACAGTACTTGTCTGAAATACCTGCAGATTACTTAATGTTACTGAATTATTGGTAGCCTCCTGGACCACCTTTCTAGATAATACCACTGTTGTGCCAAATGTAAGACACTTCTTGATGATCATCTTCACAGTATTCCATTATATACTGTGTCTAATGCCTTGGAAATTTATTTGTACCCTGCTCCTGGTGTATAACGTTCAACAAAGAGATATTTTGCTGCATTGTAAGCTGTTTACAGACTTTGGCTTTTGCTGAGATTAAATTATTCTTCATGGTATTATTTTTTTTGCATGTCAAAATCCTGGTATTTTGTGTGTAGACTTTCTATATCCACTACATATATACATTACATAAAGGTAGTACACTGTCGTGGAGAAAAATACATTACATTCGCCTGCATATACACATGCAGTGTGGCAATAAGTATCTTTGATGCACTGCTGATTTTGCAAGTTTTCCCACCTACAAAGAATGGAAAGGTCTATATGTTTTTCTTAGGTACACTTAAATGTGAGAGACAGAATATAAAAAAATCCAGAAAATTAATTTGTATGACTTTTACATAATTATTTAGCACTTTATTGCATAAATATGCATTTTAATAAGTTTCTGATACAATAGAAAAACACAGTACTTAACATTTGGTACAAAAACCCTTATTTGCAAATACAGAGGTCAGACGTTTCCTGTAGTTCTTTACCATTTTTGCACACACTGCAGTAGGGATTTTGGCTCACTACTCCATACAGATCTTCTTTCAGGTTTCAGTTCTGTCATCTGGCAATATTGAGTTTCAGCTCTCTCTAAAGATTTTCTATTGGGATAGGCCACTCCAGGACCTTGAAATTCTTCATTCTTCATGTTGAAAGACCCAGCCATGACTCATCTTCAATGCTCTTAATGAGGGAAGGAGGCTATTGGCCAAAATCTCGCAATATATGACCTCATCCATCCTCCCTTCAATGTGGTGGAGTCGTTCTGTCCCCTTTGCAGAAAAGCACCCCAAAGTATGATGTTTCCCCCACAATGCTTCACTGTTGGGATGGTATTCTTGGGGTTGAACTCATTGTTCTTCCTCTAAACACTGCAAGTGGAGTGGATACCAAAAAGTTCTATTTTGGTGTAATCTGATCACATGACCTTCTCCTATGCCTCATTTGGATCATCCAAATGGTTATTGGCAAACTTCAAGCGGGCATGGGCATGTTCTGTCATGAGCAGGGGAACTTTTATGCCCTGCGGGACTTTAATGAATGAAGGCTTAGTGTGTTACTAACAGTCATGTTTGAGACTGTTCCCAGCTCTCTTCAGGTCCTTGACCAGTTTCTCCTTTGTAGTTCTGGACTGATTCTTGACGTTTCTCAAAATAATCCTTGTCCCACAAAGTGAGATCTTGCATAGAGCCCCAGAATGAGCAAGATTGACAGTCATCTTGTGTTTCTTCCACTTTCTAATAATTGTGCCAGCAGTTATTGCATTCTTACCAAGCTGCTTGCGTATTGTCCTGTAGCCCATCCCAGGCTTTTGCAGGCCAAATGTTGTCCCTGATGTCTTTAGACAGTTCTTTGGTCTTAGCCACGGTGGAGAGGTTGGAATGTGATTGATTGTGTGGACAGGAGTCTCTTATACAGCTAACACATTCAAAATGGGTGAAAGTAATATAGGCAATGAGTGCAGAGTAGGAGGGCTTCCTAAATAAAAGCTAACAGATTTGCGAGAGTCAGAATTCTTACTGGTTGGTAGGTGACCAAATACTTATTTCATGCAACAAAATTAAATGTATTTAAAATCATGTAATGAGATTTTCTGGTTTTTATTTTTAGATTCTTTCTCTCACAGATGAAGTGTACTTACCATAAAATTTACAGACCTCTCCGTTCTTTGTAGGTGGGAAAACTTGCAAAATAGGCACTGATTCAAATTCTAATTCCCCACAGTATATAAGTATATAGGTACAAATGTATATACTGTATATATATATATATATATATATATATATATATATATATATATATATATATATATATATATATATACAGATATATGCTCCATGTAGCACACAAGAAAGGGAGAAAAATGCTACAGAGTAAAAATGGTTTCAAGAATGCAAAATGTTCAAAATGTGTTAAGTCTGCTGTTAAGAATTCACAAAATGCAAAGGGAACAAACAAAAATAAAATCTAAACCAAATCAATATTTGGTTATCAATTATTATAGCTTAATGTCATATATATTATTATTATTTATTATTATAGCGCCATTTATTCCACGGCGTTTTACATGTGAGGAGGGGTATACATAATAAAAACAAGTACAATAATCTTAACCAATACAAGTCACAGCTGGTACAGGAGGAGAGAGGACCCTGCCCGCGAGGGCTCACAATCTACAAGGGATGGGTGAGAATCAGTAGGTGAGGATAGAGCTGGTCGTGCAGTGGTTTGGTTGATCGGTGGTTATTGCAGGTTGTAGGCTTGCCAGAAGAGGTAGGTCTCCAGGTTCTTTTTGAAGGTTTCAATGGTAGGTGAAAGTCTGATATGTTGTGGTAGAGAGTTCCATAGTAGGGGTGATGCGCAAGAGAAATCTTGTATGCGATTGTGGGAAGAGGAGATAAGAGGGGAGTAGAGAAGGAGATCTTGTGAGGATCGGAGGTTGCGTGCAGGTAAGTACCGGGAGACGAGGTCACAGATGTATGGAGGACAGAGGTTGTGGATGGTCTTGTATGTCATGGTTAGGCTTTTGTAATGGAGTCTCTGGGAAATGGGGAGCCAGTAAAGGGATTGACAGAGGGGAGAGGCCGGGGAATAGTGGGGGAACAGGTGAATTAGTGAGGCAGCTGAGTTTAGAATAGATTGGAGGGGTGTGAGAGTGTAAGAGGGGAGGCCACAGAGCAGGAGGTTAGAGTAGTCGAGGCAGGAGATGATGAGGGCATGGACTAGGGTTTTTGCAGATTCTTGGTTTAGGAATGTACAAATCCGTGAAATATTTTTGAGTTGAAGGCGGCAGGAAATGGAAAGGGCTTGGATATGCGGTTTGAAGGAAAGATCAGTGTCAAGAATTAACCCGAGGCAGCAAGCTTGTGGGACTGGGGAGAGTAGGCAACCATTTACTGTAATGGATAGGTTTGTTGGGGGGTCGCGTGAGATGGGGGAAAGACAATGAATTCTGTTTTGTCCATGTTAAGTTTTAGAAATCTAGCAGAGAAGAAGGATGAAATATCAGACAGACATTGAGGGATTCTGGTTAGTAGGGTGGTGATATCTGGTCCAGAGATGTAGATCTGTATGTCATCAGCATAGAGATGATACTGAAAACCATGAGATTCTATGAGCTGTCCCAGGTCAAAAGTGTAAATGGAGAAGAGCAGGGGCCCTAGAACTGAACCTTGCGGGACTCTGACAGATAGGGGGCGAGGTGAGGAGGTGGTGTGTGAATGGGAGACGCTGAATGTTCGGTCAGTTAGGTATGACAAGATCCAGGATAGGGCCAAGTCTGTGATGCCAAGCTATGAGAGGGTCTGTAGTAATAGGGAATGGTCCACTGTGTCAAAGGCAGAGGACAGGTCCAGGAGGAGGAGGATAGAGTAGTGTCGCTTGCTCTTGGCGGTTACTAAGTGACCTTAGTTAGGGCAGTTTCAGTGGAGTGGTGTGACTGGAAGCCTGATTGTAAGTGGTCGAAGAGGAAGCAGGAAGAGAGATGGGAGGACAGTCCAAGATGGACGTGTTGTTCCAGTAGCTTTGAGGCATAGGGGAGAAGTGATATAGGGCGATAGCTAGATACAGAGGATGGGTCAAGAGAGGGCTTTTTGAGGATAGGTGTGATTGAGGCATGTTTAAAGCTTGAGTTGTTAGTGATAGGTTGAAGAGATGGGTTAGAGTTGGGATGAAGACTGTGGCAAGGTTTGGGATGAAGTGGGAAGGGATCAGGTCAAGTGCACAGGTGGTGAGATGCGATCTTGAGAGTAGAGTGGAGAGTAGATCTTCTGTAATGGTGGAGAAGTTGGTTTTGGAGGTGGAGGGCTGGGTAGTTGGGAGGAAGGGCTCTGGGGGTTGTCGACTAAAACTGTCTCTGATGTTCTCAATCTTCTGCTTGAAAAATGAGGCAAAGTCTTCAGCTGAGATGAGTGGGGAGGGAGGAGGTGCTGGGGGACGGAGGAGAGAGTTGAAGGTGTTGAATAACTGTTTAGGGCTGTGAGACAGGGAGGATATGAGAGATGAGAAGTAGGTTTGTTTTGCTGTGGCGAGTGTGGTCTTGAAAGTAGTGAGGGACTGTTTGAATGCGATGAAGTGCTTGTTGGAGTGGGATCTTTTCCATCTCCGCTCAGCAGCCCTGGAAGTTCGCCTCAGTTCTTTGGTCAGGCTGGTGTTCCAGGGCTGTCTTTGCGAGCTTTGGTATGTGTAAGTGGGGCAAGAGATTCCAAAGCTGTAGCTATTGTGGTGTTATATAGAGCGGAAGCGTCATCCGCATTGTGTAGGGAACAGTATACAGTATATATGCTTTGATAGATAAAAATAGAAAAAAGTGGCAGAATTCCAATATTTATGGACTGTATTTAGCCCATAAGTCATAGCAGTGTTTCGGTTTAAGTGAACCTGCTTGCTTTTGGTAAATAATGGGGCACTGCCTACTTTTTCTATTTTTCTATACATTTTTACAAAAGATGAATGTTTTGTATGGCAGGTTTTGCACCCACATTGCATTTTTGTTGTGTGCTGTTCCAATATCTATTTTAGATGCAAAGATCGATAGATATGTGAATTCGTTCATGTAAAAAATTTTGAATTCACTAATCTCTTAAAATTAAATTAATTTGATTTGTGCTAATCATCTAAAATGGCCACTTCTACACAAAGCAGAGGTTTGCATTAATCACAGAATGCTCACATGACCTCAGGTACAGATGGGTTGTTAATAGTGTTGAGCGATACCTTCCGATATTCAAAAGTATCGGTGTCGGATTGGATCGGCCGATATCCAAAAAATATCGGATATCGCCGATACCGATACCCGATACCAATACAAGTCAATGGGACACAAATATCGGAAGGTATCCTGGATGGTTCCCAGGGTCTAAAGGAGAGGAAACTCTCCTTCAGGCCCTGGGATCCATATTCATGTAAAAAATAAAGAATAAAAATAAAAAATATGGATATACTCACCTTCGGACGGGCACTGGACCTTAGCGGTGCAACCGGCAGCCTCCGTTCCTAAGAATGCAGTGAGTGAAGGACCTTCGATGACGTCACGGTCATGTGAGCGGTCACATGAGCGGTCACGCGACCAATCACAAGACCGCTACGTCATCGCAGGTCCTGTACACTCACTGCATTCTTAGGAACGGAGGCTGCCGGTTTATTTTTTACATGAATATGGATCCCAGGGCCTGAAGGAGAGTCTCCTCTCCTCCAGACCCTGGGAACCATACACTGGGAACTTCCGATTCCGATTCCGATTTCCGATATCACAAAAATATCGGAACTCGGTATCGGAATTCCGATACAGCGAATATCGGCCGATACCCGATATTTGCAGTATCGGAATGCTCAACACTCATCTCACAAGATATAGCAGAGCCAATCAGGAAAGATCATAGCCTTTATAAAAGCAGATGCAAGGAATGCAGAAGCCATTAGGAGCAATTTTGTATTGAATCTGTATAGTAAGAGGATATCACAGCTCCCAGCTTAGCAGTGGAGATATGGAGAAAATATCATAAAACAGTGAATTAATGGTAATTACCAGATCGTTTATCACAGCACAACAGTGCAGAAAGGTTTTTGCAATAGAACAATGAATAATAGTTACAATTCATTTCCCCTAGCCACATATTCTGCTAAGGTCACTTTAACTTTACTAAGGCTAGGTTCAGATTGCGTTAGGGCAATCCGTTTAGCGCTAAGCGCTAGCGGAGTGCGGTAACACAATGTCTTTTCGGGGTCGCGTTAAACGTCCCCGCTAGCGCAGATCCCCGATCTGCGAGAGCGGGGAACGGACCTCGGGCGCGCCGCGGACGCTGCAAGCAGCGTCCGAGGCGCGCTACAAAAGACCGGCACATCGCTAGCGCGTGCCGAAAATGACACGCGCTAGCAATGCGCTTTAACATTGCCGGCAATGGGAGCGCTAACGGACGCGTTGCACGGCGTTAATTTCCCCGTGCAACGCTGTCCGTTAGCGCTCAGCCATAAACGCAATGTGACCCTAGCCTAAGGCTGACTTTTTGTATTAAAGTGTTTGAATGGGGAAACTTCATACATGCCTTTTCAGGGAAATTGGAGATGTTGCAGTAGTTTTGATTGGCTGCTACTTAATTTGTAGATAATTGACTTGTTAGGGAAATATTGGCAAAGCTATAGAATTTGAATTTCAAAAGGTTGATCTCTCTCTCATATTTATATACTGTATATACCTATGAGAGAGATCTATCTTTTGAAATTCAAACATAAATTCAAATACATGTATATATATATATATATATATATATATATATATATATATATACAGTACTGACCAAAAGTTTGGACAAATCTTCTCATTTCAAGGTTTTTCTGTATTTTCATGGCTATGAAAATTGTACATTCACACTGAAGGCATCAAAACTATGAATTAACACATGTGGAATTATATACTGTACTTAACAAAAAAGTGTGAAACAACTGAAAATATGTCTTATATTCTAGGTTCTTCAAAGTGGCCACTTTTTGCTTTGATGACTTCTTTGAACACTCTTGGCATTCTCTTAATGAGCTTCAAAAGGTAGTCACCGGGAATGGTCTTCCAACAATCTTGAAGGAGTTCCCAGAGATGCTTAGCACTTGTTGGCCCTTTTGCCTTCACTCTGCGGTCCAGCTCACCCCAAACCATCTCGATTTGGTTCAGGTCTGGTGACTGTGGAGGCCAGGTCATCTGGCGTAGCACCCCATCACTTTCCTACTTGGTCAAATAGCCCTTACACAGCCTGGAGCTGTGTTTGGGGTCATTGTCCTGTTGAAAAATAAATGATGGTCCAACTAAACGCAAACCGGATGGAATAGCATGCCACTGCAAGATGCTGTGGTGGCCATGATGGTTCAGTATGCCTTCAATTTTGAATAAATCCCCAACAGTGTCACCAGCAAAGCTCCCCGACACCATCACACCTCCTCCTCCATGCTTCACAGTAGGAACCAGGCATGTAGAGTCCATCCGTTCACCTTTTCTGCATCGCACAAAGATACGGTGGTTGGAACCAAAGATCTCAAATTTGGACTCATCAGACCAAAGCACAGATTTCCACTGATCTAATGTCCATTCCTTGTGTTCTTTAGCCCAAACAAGTCTCTTCTGCTTGTTGCCTGTCCTTAGCAGTGGTTTCCTAGCAGCTATTTTACCATGAAGGCCTGCTGCACAAGGTCTGCTCTTAACAGTTGTTGTAGAGATGTGTCTGCTGCTAGAACTCTGTGTGGCATTGACCTGGACTCTAATCTGAGCTTCTGTTAACCTGCCATTTCTGAGGCTGGTAACTCGGATAAACTTATCCTCAGAAGCAGAGGTGACTCTTGGTCTTCCTTTCCTGGGGCGGTCCTCATGTGAGCCAGTTTCTTTGTAGCGCTTGATGGTTTTTGCCACTGCACTTGGGACACTTTCAAAGTTTACCCAATTTTTCGGACTGACTGACCTTCATTTCATAAAGTAATGATGGCCACTGATTTTTCTTTACTTAGCTGCTTTTTTCTTGCCATAATACAAATTCTAACAGTCTATTCAGTAGGACTATCAGCTGTGTATCCACCAGACGTCTGCATGGTCCCAACCCCATTTATAAGGCAAGAAATCCACTTATTAAACCTGACAGGGCACACCTATGAAGTGAAAACCATTCCCGGTGACTACCTCTTGAAGCTCATCAAGAGAATGCCAAGAGTGTGCAAAGCAGTCATCAAAGCAAAAGGTGGCTACTTTGAACAACCTAGAATATAAGACATATTTTCAGTTGATTCACACTTTTTTGTTAAGTATATAATTCCACATGTGTTAATTCATAGTTTTGATGCTTTCAGTGTGAATGTACAATTTTCATAGTCATGAAAATACAGAAAAATCTTTAAATGAGAAGGTGTGCCCAAACTTTTAGTCTGTACTGTATATATATATATATATATATATATATATATATATATATATATATATATATATGTATATATATAACTACCTACCTTATTGCTGGAGAAGCAATCAGTTCCTAACAATCTTCTCTATACATTATTCAATGTGTCCTGTCAATACTCACATACATTATTTATAAGCTCTCTTTACATTAACCTGTTTATACATTGCACCCATTGTGTGTAATCTATGTTTCTTCAGCTATTCAAAAACTAGAAGTCTAAACATGCCATTTCATCTCTCATAGACCACCCCAACAGCTCAAAGGTCATATATTTTAGATTTTTAGATTAGTAATGCATTGTAAACATATGAAGCATAGACAATTACTGTACATAAATTGTATATTGCATTGTCATGTTTTTTTGGTTTGTTCACAATATTGAAGAAAAGATTTTTGCAAGATTTCAATTCTATTGTGATTACTAGGTTCTGTAACCACTATGGCACTGAGCTACCAGCATAAACTTAATTATGGCTCTACTCATGAAAGAGTTGAAAGAAGTGCTGTACTCTGTATGGTCTTGAGTGAATACCTCCCGAGTAAACCCAATCAACAACCCAATCATAAAGTTTATAGCTATGCTAAAAATCTCCAGATTATTCATAGGCTATGTTCATACATTGCTTTCCTAATACATTTTTTCCGTGGTTTTTTTTTGTTTGTTTTTTGTTTTTTGCTTGGTAGCAACACAGAATTTTACAATAACAGTAAAATGTATTAACCCCTTCCCGACCTTTGACGCCACGTAGGCGTCATGAAAGTCGGTGCCAATCCGACCTGTGACGCCTATGTGGCGTCATGGAATGATCGCGTCCCTGCAGATCGGGTGAAAGGGTTAACTCCTATTTCACCCGATCTGCAGGGAGAGGGTGAGTTGTACTTCAGCCCAGGGGGGGTGGCTTTGCCCCCACGTGGCTACGATCGCTCTGATTGGCTGTTGAAAGTGCAACAGCCAGTCAGAGCAATTTGCAATATTTCACCTATGAAAATGGTGAAATATTGCAATCCAGCCATGGCCGATGCTGCAATAGCATCTGCCATGGCTGGAAATCATGTTCTGCCCCCCCCACCGCCCCCGATCTCCTCCCAGTCCTCCGTTCTGTCCGATACGCCCCTCCGTCCCCCTGTCCGCTCCCCCGTGCTCCTGTCCGCTCCCCCATCCTACGATCCCCCCCCTGTGCTCCAATCCACCCCCCCACCCCCCCTCATACTTACCGAGCCTCCCGAAGTCGGTCTGTCTTCTCCCTGGGCGCCGCCATCTTCCAAAATGGCGGGCGCATGCGCAGTACGCCCGCCGAATCTGCCGGCCGGCAGATACGTTCAATGTACATTTTGATCACTGTGGTAAACTTATCACAGTGATCAAAATAAAAAAATAGTAAATGACCCCCCCCTTTATCACTCCCATAGGTAGGGACAATAATAAAATAAAGAAAATATTTTTTTTTCCACTAGGGTTAGAACTAGGGTTAGGGTTAGAACTAGGGTTAGGGTTAGAACTAGGGTTAGGGTTAGAACTAGGGTTAGGGTTAGGGGTAGGGTTAGGGGTAGGGTTAGGGTTAGGGTTAGGGGTAGGGTTAGGGTTAGAACTAGGGTTAGCGTTAGAATTAGGCTATGTGCACACGGTGCGGATTTGGCTGCGGATCCGCAGCGGATTGGCCACTGCGGATTCATAGCAGTGTTCCATCAGGTTTACAGTACCATGTAAACCTATGGAAAACCAAATCCGCTGTGCCCATGGTGCGGAAAATACCGCGCGGAAATGCTGCGCTGCATGTCAATTCTTTGTGCGGATTTCGCAGCGTTTTACAGCTGTTCCTCAATAGGAATCCGCAGGTGAAATCCGCATAAAAAACACTGGAAATCTGCGGTAAATCCGCAGGTAAAACGCAGTGCCTTTTACCTGCGGATTTTTCAAAAATGGTGCGGAAAAATCTCACACGAATCCGCAACGTGGGCACATAGCCTTAGGGTTAGGGTTGGAATTAGAGTTAGGGTTGGAATTAGGGCTAGGGTAGGAAATAGGATTAAGAATAGGCTTGTGGTTAGGGTTATGGGTAGGGTTAGGGGTGTGTTGGGGTTAAAGTTGTGGTTAGGGTTGGGGTTAGGGTTGGGATTAGGGTTAGGGTTGTGGTTAGGGGTGTGTTGGGGTTGGGTTGTGATTAGGGTTATGGCTAGAGTTGGGATTAGGGTTAGGGGTGTGTTGGGGTTAGGGTTGGGATTGGGGTTAGGGGTGTGTTGGGGTTAGTGTTGGAGTATTAGGGGTTAGTATTATAGTGTTGGAGAATTGAGGGGTTTCCACTGTTTAGGCACATCAGGGGTCTCCAAACGCAACGTGGCACCACCATTGATTCCAGCCAATCTTGCGTTCAAAAAGTCAAATGGTGCTCCCTCCCTTCCGAGCCCCGACGTGTGCCCAAACAGTGGTTTACCCCCACATATGGGGTACCAGCATACTCAGGACAAACTGGGCAACAATTATTGGGGTCCAATTTCTCCTGTTACCCTTGTGAAAATAAAACATTGCTTGCTAAAACATAATTTTAGAGGAATGAAAAATGATTTTTTATTTTCACGGCTCTGCGTTATAAACTTCTGTGAAGCACTTGGGGGTTCAAAGTGCTCACTATACATCTAGATAAGTTCCTTGGGGGGTCTAGTTTCCAAAATGGGGTCACTTGTGGAGGTTTCTACTGTTTAGGCACATCAGGGGCTCTGCAAATGGAATGTGACGCACGCAGACCACTCCATCAAAGCCTGCATTTCAAAACGTCACTACCTCCCTTCCGAGCCCCGACTTGTGCCCAAACAGTGGTTTACCCCCACATATGGGGTATCAGTGCACTCAGGACAAACTGGGCAACAATTATTGGGGTCCAAATTCTCCTGTTACCCTTGTGAAAATAAAGAATTGCTTGCTAAAACATCATTTTTAAGGCAAGTAAAATGATTTTTTATTTACACGGCTCTGCGTTGTAAACTTCTGTGAAGCACTTGGGGGTTCAAAGTGCTCACCACATATCTAGATAAGTTTCTTGGGGGGTCTAGTTTCCAAAATGGGGTCATTTGTGGGGGGTTTCTACTGTTTAGGCTCATCAGGGGCTCTGCAAATGGAATGTGACACACGCAGAACACTCCATCAAAGCCTGCATTTCAAAATGTCACTACCTCCCTTCCGAGCCCTGACTTGTGCCCAAACAGTGGTTTACCCCCACATATGGGGTATCAGTGTACTCAGGACAAACTGGGCAACAAGTTTTGGGGTTCAATTTCTCCTGTTACCCTTGTGAAAATAAAAAATTGCTTGCTAAAACATCATTTTTAAGGAAAGAAAAATGATTTTTTATTTTCACGGGTCTGCGTTGTAAACTTCTGTGAAGCACTTGGGGGTTCAAAGTGCTCACCACATATCTAGATAAGTTTCTTGGGGGGTCTAGTTTCCAAAGTGGGGTCACTTGTGGGGGGTTTCTACTGTTTAGGCACATCAGGGGCTCTGCAAATGGAATGTGACGCACGCAGAACACTCCATCAAAGCCTGCATTTCAAAACGTCACTACCTCCCTTCCGAGCCCCGACTTGTGCCTAAACAGTGATTTACCCCCACATATGGGGTATCAGCGTACTCAGGAGAAACTGGACAACAACTTTTGGGGTCCAATTTCTCCTGTTACCCTTGGGAAAATAAAAAATTGTGGGCTAAAAAATCATTTTTGAGAAAAGAAAAATTATTTTTTATTTTCATGGCTCTGCATTATAAACTTCTGTGAAGCACTTGGGGGTTCAAAGTGCTCACCACACATCTAGATTAGTTCCTTGGGAGGTCTAGTTTCCAAAATGGAGTCACTTGTGGGGGAGCTCTAATGTTTAGGCACACAGGGGCTCTCCAAACGCGACATGGTGTCCGCTAACGATTGGAGCTAATTTTCCATTCAAAAAGTCAAATGGCGCTCCTTCCCTTCCGAGCCTTGCCGTGCACCCAAACAGTGGTTTACCCCCACATATGAGGCATCGGCGTACTCAGGAGAAATTGCCCAACAAATTTTAGGATCCATTTTATCCTGTTGCCCATGTGAAAATGAAAGAATTGAGGCTAAAAGAAATTTTGTGTGAAAAAAAAGTACTTTTTCATTTTTGCGGATCAATTTGTGAAGCACCTGAGGGTTTAAAGTGCTCACTATGCCACTAGATAAGTTCCTTGGGGGGTCTAGTTTCCAAAATGGGGTCACTTGTGGAGGAGCTCCAATGTTTAGGCACACAGGGGTTTTCCAAACGCGACATGGTGTCCGCTAACGATGGAGATAATTTTTCATTCAAAAAGTCAAATGGCGCTCCTTCCCTTCCGAGCCTTACCATGTGCCCAAACAGTGGTTTACCCCCACATGTGAGGTATCGGTGTACTCAGGAGAAATTGCCCAACAAAATATAGGATCCATTTTATCCTGTTGCCCATGTGAAAATGAAAAAATTGAGGCTAAAATAATTTTTTTGTGAAAAAAAGTACTTTTTCATTTTTACGGTTCAATTTGTGAAGCACCTGGGGGTTTAAAGTGCTCACTATGCTTCTAGATAAGTTCCTTGGGGGGTCTAGTTTCCAAAATGGGGTCACTTGTGGGGGAGCTCCAATTTTTAGGCACACGGGGGCTCTCCAAACGCGACATGGTGTCCGCTAAAGATTGGAGCCAATTTTTCATTCAAAAAGTCAAATGGCGCTCCTTCCCTTCCGAGCCCCGCCGTGCGCCCAAACAGTGGTTTACCCCAACATATGAGGTATCAGCGTACTAAGGACAAATTGGACAACAACGTCCATGGTCCAGTTTCTCTTTTTACCCTTGGGAAAATAAAAAAATTGTTGCTAAATGATCATTTTTGTGACTAAAAAGTTAAATGTTAATTTTTTACTTCCATGTTGCTTCTGCTGCTGTGAAACATCTGAAGGGTTAATAAACTTCTTTAATGCGGTTTTGAGCACCTTGAGGGGTGCAGTTTTTAGAATGGTGTCACTTTTGGGTATTTTCAGCCATATAGAACCCTCAAAATGACTTAAAATGTGAGGTGGTCCCTAAAAAAAATGGTTTTGTAAATTTTGTTGTAAAAATGAGAAATCACTGGTCAAATTTTAACCCTTATAACTTCCTAGCAAAAAAAAAATTTGTTTCCAAAGTTGTGCTGATGTAAAGTAGACATGTGGGAAACGTTATTTATTAACTATTTTGTGTCACATAACTCTCTGGTTTAACAGAATAAAAATTCAAAATGTGAAAATTGCGAACTTTTCAAAATTTTCGCCAAATTTCCGTTTTTTTCACAAATAAACTCAGAAATTATCGACCTAAATTTACCACTACCATGAAGCCCAATATGTCACGAAAAAACAATCTCAGAATCGCTAGGATCCGTTGAAGCGTTCCTGAGTTATTACCTCATAAAGGGACACTGGTCAGAATTGCAAAAAACGGCAAGGTCATTAAGGCCAAAATAGGCTGGGTCATGAAGGGGTTAAAAAACTCACTAATGATATGTGCTCATGGCGTCTATATCAGGAAGCTTCACCAGTGACTTTGCTGTTTTTCCACCTCTGCCATTGGCAGATTTTGATCTATCCTCTCAGTATGTGAACATGAAGAATGCGCATGTCCCTACATTTAAGTGCTCCAGTGTTTCTGTACTCTGAAGCAGTTAAAACATGTGACATAAAGATGAAACATGTGCCCAGCAAAGTCGCTTTGCTGTTCACTGTTTATTTATTTTATGGAACACTTTTGCAGACTTTTGTTTTTTTTCTTGTGTATTTTTACCTGTTTTTAAAAAACGCAGCATGTTAATTATTTCAGCATTTTTGCTGCAGTTTACCTCCATTGAGATCAATATGGTTGAGCAGTAAAAACCCATCAAGAATGCATAAAAATGCACCTAATTTTCTCTGTGGAAACAAAAGGAGAAATGATCCAGCTGAAGGCGAAGGCGGTTCAAACTTTGTGTAACTTTATTGGACAACTGAAACTGTATAACATTCTTCAAAAAAATCTTTGTATAGCAAACACCTGGCACACTTGTGAGGACGATCAATGCGTTTCAACTATGGAGTCTGACTCATGATTTTTTTGAAGAACGTTATACTGCTTCAGTTGTCCAATAAAGTTTCACAAAGTTTGAACCGCCTCCGCCTTCAGCTGGATCATTTCTCCTTTTGTTTCCATTTGGTGTGGGCGCTCACCCCGATCCGTGCTGGGCGTTGGCAGGTCTGGGGATTTCTCTGAAGATCGGTAAGCTAACTATATTTTTCTTTTCATTTTCTCTGTGGTTTTTCTTGAGGGAAAAAAAAATCAGGAGTGTATATAAACAGTTTAGACCTAAAGAGATTGTCCAACACTTAGATCCAGCAGAGGCGGTGCCAGAGGACAAAGCTGGCTGCAGTAGTGGTGTTTGGAAGTTACTAGAATGGATCTAGCCTGGCTCTGGTGGGAATGGTCAAATGACTAGAGTGTGTCATAGACACATGCAATAACATTCTCCTGTAGTTACTTGACTTTTGCAACCTTTCATAGGATGCAGCAGTCCTGGAAACTTCAAAACAGAGTAGAGATTTCTTTTGGTGCCAGCCCAGGCATTTGGAGTAGTTTGCACTGGATCCACGGATGTGTTGAAGGATGTTTATGCCTCTATTTTTTATTTTAAAACCATTCATGCCTAGAAAATTAAAGAAGCACTGAGAAAACCCTTTACAGGATCTATTGTTAACTGGGTCTTTTCAGGAGGTATTTACTCATAACAACTAATATGGCTGACAGGAAACAGCCCACAAAGTGTTGGCGATCAAAATGGTTCAGGAAAATGATACGGCTTTAATTGCTAAGTGGGAATTCTATTTTTTGTTAAAAAGGTCCTTTAACTGTACTTAAAAATTTTAAGATATTTATTTTTTAAAATGTTACTACATACTAAGAAATAAACAATTGAAAGTATACATCCAAAGCCTGACAACTCTAATTTAGATAATCATGTATAGCGCAGAAATAACATGGTTAAAATAATTATGGAAAATGTTATTAGAAAATCTTTTTTTTCCAGTTTTTATGTACATTTTATTAAAATTATTTTTCTTGTTTGCCTCCTTTAACAACTTGTGGGTTGCCCATGTACGGGCAGTATTACTGAGCAGTGATGTTCTAAAATGTTATTGCAGAGTTAGCAGCTGCACAAGATTTTGGAAACGTGTGGAAACGTGGAACCATCTATCACACATAACTAGACACTTGATTGAAAAGGCAGAGAATTTTTTTTTACCATCTCCGTCTTCTTGATTGCTGAACGCAGAGCACTGAACAAGCATTATGTATACTGAATAGGAACCACTATCTTGTGATCACAAGGGGCATGGATGGAGCAGGAGCTGTTGTGTATCTGTACGATAAATAAAAATAATTGTTACAGATAGAAGAGCAAAATGTAAATACAATTTAGTGGTCCTATTTGGTCATTAAAAAAATTATAAAAATGGTAAGAAGCCGACACATATTTCCTTCTTTTCCGCTGATATTGCCAGATATTAACAAAAGATGTAAATAACATAAAAATGATGCCCAACAAATCATGACAAAAATTGAAAAATTATTTTAATATTTCATTAGAATTTTTTTTAGAGCTCTTAAAACCATATCTATGATAAAAAAAGTGAAAATGTCAGGAATGGGGGAAAATGACCTTGTTTTAAACTCGTGAAAGACAATTTGATAAAATATTACTGTAAAGCGCTGCGGAATATGTTAGCACTATGTAAAAATAAAGATTATTATTATTTATTATTATATTACAATGAGTTTTGCCATTAAACTCTAAATCTGATATTGTAAGCTGAATGTGATAATGATGTTAAAAGTAACAAAAAGGGAAAAAAAAAACTGTAAACTTCAACAATGAGTAGAAATATAAGCATATTTAAGCAGAATGCATACTTTTACAGTGTCATATTTATAGTGCTATGGATGTATACTTCACTACGTGTTTTATGGGATATCCACATTTAATCAGGCTGCATTTCCATAGTAACAACCTCAACAAGATAAACCATTCTTTCAAAATTTCTCTTGACCTAATATTCATTTCCAAAGTTTTTTGCATTTATATTTTTTAGGCAATTGTTCTATATTTCAAAGAGCTTGTTGAATTAATCAGGTTGTACTTCCCAGAATTTAGATGCAAGCAACGATGGTATGTTCTTTAAAAAAGAAATCTTACAGTCTCATTTACTGTACTTTATTGTGTTGAAATACCATTGCTACCTGAAGGTAAACAAACATAGAAGCACCCATCTACTTTCAATCATGATTTTGTCTAAATATGTAATAAAATTCTATACTGATTAATTTTATAATATACCTTTCTGGGATTCAAAGCAACTACGAGTTGACACTTACAGAATATGTGCCATATTAGATGAAATATATGTAACTTAGATATTATTTTAAATACCCCTAGTAGTGTCTGCATTAAATAAGAAAATAAGAAGCCAGCGCCCTAAATAATCGCAAATCAAAGGTTTGCATTTCAGTTCACAGAATATCCTGTGAACTTCAATACACTAATTTAATTTGCAATTATTTGTAGTGCTACCGTCTTAACTTTATGGACTGTTTTATAGGTGATTTTTGCACACAGTCAACTATATATACTATAACCATGCTGAGCTTCGACTTCAGGAAAAAATAATTGTGAAATTAGGGTTCTGAACATTAATCTAGGCATTTTTTGCATCTGTATGCAGTTTTTAACCTACACTGTCTTTGAGACTTATCTCAAGTAGACAAACCCATTCCAGTAAGGCCCCTTTCACACATCAGTTTTTTTCCGTCAATCCATCAGTCACAATCCGTTGACTCGACAGATAGACGGATCAGTCGCAGATTGTGAAAAAGTGATGCGGCGGATTCGTTTTTGCGACGGATCCAACTATCGGATCTGGCTAAATAAATTGGAGCATGCTCAGTAAAAAAAAAAACAGAATCCATCGCTGAATTCCCTCATTTGACGGATCCGTCGCCCATAGGCTTCCATTCAAGCTGGCCGTCGCTGCCCGTTTTTTCGACGTACACAAAAAATGTTACTTTGTCCATTGTCTCCAGCCGTTGGACAAACAATTTTCGACGGATCCGGTGAACGACGAATGAAATGGGAGGCCATCGTCGCAATCTGTCGTTAATACAAGTCTAGAAGAAAAAAACAGATTCGGCAGCATCAGTCGCCAGTTTTTTTTTTTTTTTTTAATTCAATGGATTGCGACTGATAGCAAAATACTGATGTGTGAAAGGAGCCTAATACATGCTGGATGTAATTTTTGTGCATTGATGATGCTTCTTTCTTCACTAGTTCTCAAGTACTAGCAAAGCTTCATTTATTTACATCTTTCTTCTACAGGTTATTTTCTTCCTTCACTTCACTTCTCTGGTGTCTTCCATGCATACCTCTGAGTGGTCAGTCTTATCCCTCCTCCCCCTTTGATGATCTTTGTTTTACTCTGAACATGTGTTCTGGCCAAACATGCTCTCACAGCTGAACCCACTTACCAACACATATATTCACATGCAGCTGTCTACTCCAGACGTAGTCTGCTCCATTCATCTTTTAACTTCCATCTTTTAAATTACATCTTTTTAACCCCTTCCTGACATCCGACGTACTATCCCGTCGAGGTGGGGTGGGCCCGTATGACCGCCGACGGGATAGTACGTCATACGCGATCAGCGGCGCTCACGGGGGGAGCGCCGCCGATCGCGGCCGGGTGTCAGCTGATTATCACAGCTGACATCCGGCACTATGTGCCAGGAGCGGTCACGGACCGCCCCCGGCACATTAACCCCCGGCACACCGCGATCAAACATGATCGCGATGTGCCGGCGGTGCAGGGAAGCATCGCGCAGGGAGGGGGCTCCCTGCGGGCTTCCCTGAGCCCCCCGCAGCAACGCGATGTGATCGCGTTGCTGCGAGGGTCTTACCTCCCTCCCTGCAGCTCCCAGACCCGGATCCAAGATGGCCGCGGATCCGGGTCCTGCAGGGAGGGAGGTGGCTTCACAGACGCCTGCTCAGAGCAGGCACTGTGAAGCAGCCTGCACTTTCCTCAGATCGGTGATCTGTCAGAGTGCTGTGCAAACTGGCAGATCACCGATCTGTATTGTCCCCCCCTGGGGCAAAGTAAAAAAGTTAAAAAAAATTTTTTCCAAATGTGTAAAAAAAAAAAAAAAAAAAATATTCCAAAATAATGAAAAAAAAAATAAAATATTATTCCCATAAATACATTTCTTTATCTAAATAAAATAAAAAAAACAATAAAAGTACACATATTTAGTATCGCCGCGTCCGTAACGACCCAACCTATAAAACTGCCCCACTAGTTAACCCCTTCAGTAAACACCGTAAGAAAAAAAAAAAAAAAAACGAGGCAAAAAACAACGCTTTATTACCATACCGCCGAACAAAAAGTGGAATAACACGCGATCAAAAAGACGGATATAAATAACCATGGTACCGCTGAAAACGTCATCTTGTCCCGCAAAAAACGAGCCGCCATACAGCATCATCAGCAAAAAAATAAAAAAGTTATAGTCCTGAGAATAAAGCGATACCAAAATAATTATTTTTTCTATAAAATAGTTTTTATCGTATAAAAGCGCCAAAACATAAAAAAATTATATAAATGAGATATCGCTGTAATCGTACTGACCCGACGAATAAAACTGCTTTATCAATTTTACCAAACGCGGAACGGTATAAACGCCTCTCCCAAAAGAAATTCATGAATAGCTGGTTTTTGGTCATTCTGCCTCACAAAAATCGGAATAAAAAGTGATCAAAAATGGTCACGTGTCCGAAAATGTTACCAATAAAAACGTCAACTCGTCCCACAAAAAACAAGACCTCACATGACTCTGTGGACCAAAATGTGGAAAAATTATAGGTCTCAAAATGTGGAGACGCAAAAACTTTTTTGCTATAAAAAGCGTCTTTTAGGCTGGTTTCACACTTGCGTTTTTATCTGCATGCGTTTTTTAAAAAAACGCATGTGTGAAAAAACGCATGTAAACGTGGTAAAACGCATGCGTTTTTAGACGCATGCGTTTTTATAGAAAAACACAAGAAAACAAACAAAAAAAAAAAACCCTACCCCTAACCTGAAATACGTGGCACTAAAATATACGTTTATATACGTATATAAGTGCCACGATATTTCAGTGGCCACGTATATAAGTGCCACGTATATAAGTGCCACGTATATAAGTGCCACGTACTTAAGTGCCACGTACTTAAGTGCCACGTACTTAAGTGCCACGTACTTAAGTGCCACGTATTTACGTGCCACGTATTTACGTGCCACGTATTTAAGTGCCACGTACTTAAGTGCCACGTACTTAAGTGCCACGTATTTACGTGCCACGATATTTCAGTGCCACGTATAACCACATAGTTATAGTATTTATAGTACGTGGCACTGAAATACGTGGCACTGAAATATCGTGGCACTGAAACACGTGGTACTGAAACACGTGGCACTGAAACACGTGGCACTTAAATACGTGGCACTTAAATATGTGGCACTTAAATACGTGGCACTTAAATACGTGGCACTTATGACTGTCAGAAAATGTTCATTAAACTGTTAGAGGTGAGGTTAGGGGTAGGGTTAGGGTTACCGTTGGGATTAGGGTTAGGGGTGTGTTTGGGTTAGGGTTTCAGGTAGAATTGGGGAGTTTCCACTGTTCAGGCACATCAGGGGCTCTCCAAACGCGACATGGCGTCCGATCTCAATTCCAGCCAATTCTGCGTTGAAAAAGTAAAACAGTGCTCCTTCCCTTCCGAGCTCTCCCGTGCGTCCAAAAAGGGGTTTACCCCAACATATGGGTTATCAGCGTACTCGGGACAAATTGAACAACAACTTCTGCGGTCCAAGTTCTCTTGTTATCCTTGGGAAAATAAAAATTTGGGGGGCTAAAAATCATTTTTGTGGGAAAAAAATATGTTTTATTTTCACGGCTCTGCGTTGTAAACTGTAGTGAAACACTTGGGGGTTCAAAGTTCTCACAACACATCTAGATAAGTTCCTTGGGAGGTCTAGTTTCCAATATGGGGTCACTTGTGGGGGGGTTGTACTGTTTGGGTACATCAGGGGCTCTGCAAATGCAACGTGACGCCTGCAGACCAATCCATTTAAGTCTGCATTCCAAATGGCGCTCCTTCCCTTCCGAGCTCTGTCATGTGCCCAAACAGTGGTTACCCCCCACATAGGGGGTATCAGCGTACTCAGGACAAATTGGACAACAACTTGTAGGGTCCAATTTATTCTGTTACCCTTGTAAAAATACAAAGCTGGGGGCTAAAAAATCATTTTTGTGAAAAAAAAAAAGAATTTTTATTTTCACGGCTTTGCGTTACAAACTGTAGTGAAACACTTGGGGGTTCAAAGTTCTCACAACACATCTAGATAAGTTCCTTGGGAGGTCTAGTTTCCAATATGGGGTCACTTGTGGGGGGTTTGTACTGTTTGGGTACATCAGGGGCTCTGCAAATGCAACGTGACGCCTGCAGACCAATCCATTTAAGTCTGCATTCCAAATGGCGCTCCTTCCCTTCCGAGCTCTGTCATGCGCCCAAACAGTGGTTACCCTCCATATATGGGGTATCAGCGTACTCAGGACAAATTGGACAACAACTTTTGGGGTCCAGTTTATTCTGTTACTCTTGTAAAAATACAAAAGCTGGGGGCTAAAAAATCATTTTTGTGAAAAAAAAAAAGAATTTTTATTTTCACGGCTCTGCGTTATAATCTGTAGTGAAACACTTGGGGGTGCAAAGCTCTCAAAACACATCTAGATAAGTTCCTTAGGGGGTCTAATTTCCAAAATGGTGTCATTTGTGGGGGGTTTCAATGTTTAGGCACATCAGGGGCTCTCCAAACGCAACATGGCGTCCCATCTCAATTCCAGTCAATTTTGCATTGAAAAGTCAAATGGCGCTCCTTCCCTTCCAAGCTCTGCCATGCACCCAAACAGTGGTTTACCCCAACATATGGGGTATCTGCGTACTCAGGACAAATTGCACAACATTTTTTGGGGACCAATTTCTTCTCTTACCCTTGGGAAAATAAAAAATTGGGGGCGAAAAGATCATTTTTGTGAAAAAATATGATTTTTTATTTTTACGGCTCTGCATTATAAACTTCTGTGAAGCACTTGGTGGGTCAAAGTGCTCACCACACATCTAGATAAGTTCCTTAGGGGGTCTACTTTCCAAAATGGTGTCACTTGTAGGAGGTTTCAATGTTTAGGCACATCAGGGGCTCTCCAAACGCAACATGGCGTCCCATCTCAATTCCAGTCAATTTTGCATTGAAAAGTCAAATGGCGCTCCTTCACTTCCGAGCTCTGCCATGCGCCCAAACAGTGGTTTACCCCAACATATGGGGTATCTGCGTACTCAGGACAAATTGCACAACATTTTTGGGGACCAATTTCTTCTCTTACCCTTGGGAAAATAAAAAATTGGGGGCGAAAAGATCATTTTTGTGAAAAAATATGATTTTTTATTTTTACGGCTCTGCATTATAAACTTCTGTGAAGCACTTGGTGGGTCAAAGTGCTCACCACACATCTAGATAAGTTCCTTAGGGGGTCTACTTTCCAAAATGGTGTCACTTGTAGGGGGTTTCAATGTTTAGGCACATCAGGGGCTCTCCAAACGCAACATGGCGTCCCATCTCAATTCCAGTCAATTTTGCATTGAAAAGTCAAATGGCGCTCCTTCCCTTCCAAGCTCTGCCATGCGCCCAAACAGTGGTTTACCCCAACATATGGGGTATCTGCGTACTCAGGACAAATTGCACAACATTTTTTGGGGACCAATTTCTTCTCTTACCCTTGGGAAAATAAAAAATTGGGGGCGAAAAGATCATTTTTGTGAAAAAATATGATTTTTTATTTTTACGGCTCTGCATTATAAACTTCTGTGAAGCACTTGGTGGGTCAAAGTGCTCACCACACATCTAGATAAGTTCCTTAGGGGGTCTCCTTTCCAAAATGGTGTCACTTGTAGGGGGTTTCAATGTTTAGGCACATCAGGGGCTCTCCAAACGCAACATGGCGTCCCATCTCAATTCCAGTCAATTTTGCATTGAAAAGTCAAATGGCGCTCCTTCCCTTCCAAGCTCTGCCATGCGCCCAAACAATGGTTTACACCCACATATGGGGTATCAGCGTACTCAGGACAAATTTTACAACAACTTTTGCAGTCTATTTTCTCCTGTTACCCTTGGTAAAATAAAACAAATTGGAGCTGAAATAAATTTTGTGTGAAAAAAAATTAAATGTTCATTTTTATTTAAACATTCCAAAAATTCCTGTGAAACACCTGAAGGGTTAATAAACTTCTTGAGTGTGGTTTTGAGCACCTTGAGGGGTGCAGTTTTTAGAATGGTGTCACACTTGGGTATTTTCTATCATACAGACCCCTCAAAATGACTTCAAATGAGATGTGGTCCCTAAAAAAAATGGTGTTGTAAAAATGAGAAATTTCTGGTCAACTTTTAACCCTTATAACTCCCTAACAAAAAAAAATTTTGGTTCCAAAATTGTGCTGATGTAAAGTAGACATGTGGGAAATGTTACTAATTAAGTATTTTGCGTGACATATGTCTGTGATTTAAGGGCATAAAAATTCAAAGTTGGAAAATTGCAAAATTTTCAAAATTTTCGCCAAATTTCCGTTTTTTTCACAAATAAACGCAAGTTATATCGAAGAAATTTTACCACTATCATGAAGTACAATATGTCACAAGAAAACAATGTCAGAATCGCCAAGATCCGTTGAAGCGTTCCAGAGTTATAACCTCCTAAAGGGACAGTGGTCAGAATTGTAAAAATTGGCCCGGTCATTAACGTGCAAACCACCCTTGGGGGTGAAGGGGTTAATTACTTTGAATTAAAGAGAATTGGACTGGAATTGACTGGAAGGTAACGGAATAGCAAACCTCCACAATGTTTCTTTTTTTCTCTTTCACTCAAATACTACTTTCCTTCTTACAATCTCCTGCAATTCCTCCACCTAGTAAAGAACTAGTCAGTTCTCCCTCCATCCTCCCCAGCCATCTGCTACTCCTCATCTCTGGTGATGTATCCCCAAATCCCGGCCCTCCTCAACACATCCCCACACTCATTTCTAATCCCCTGCCACGATCCTCTGCACGTTTTCCCAACCATAATAACCTCATATCCATTCATCCAGCCCCCACTCCCCCGGTCCCTCTTCCTGGAGCACTATGGAACACACGCTCTGTGTGCAACAAGCTGCCATTTATCCATGACCTCTTCACTTCATTACCAACAAACTCTCCTTCCTTGGCATCACTGAAACCTGGCTCAACACCTCTGACTCAGCCTCTCCGGCTGCGCTTTCATATGGCGGATTCCACCTCTCTCACACCCCTCGCCCCAGCAACAAACATGGTGGAGGGGTTGGTTTGCTCCTGTCTGACTACTGCTCCTTTACTCCAATCCCGTTACCACCCTCAGCTGCTCTTCCCTCATTTGAGGTGCACACCATCCTCATCTTTCCCCCCTCCAACCTCCAGCTGGCTGTCATCTACCACCGCCCAGAACTAGCCATCTCCACCTTTCTCGACCACTTCACCACCTGGCTACTTCATTTCCTCTCTGCTGACATCCCTACAATCATCATGGGTGATTTCAACATCCCCATTGACACTTCCACCTCAGCTGCCTCTAAACTTTTATCACTGACTGCCTCCTTTGGCCTCACTCAATGGTCCTCTGAGGCCACTCACAAAGATGGCCACACGCTGGACCTCATCTTCACCCACCTCTGCTCTCTTATCTCACTAACTCTCCCCTCCCCCTGTCTGACCACAACCTACTGACGTTCTCTTCCCTCTCCTCTCCCAGTGTGCAACCCCCACTCCACAAACTCACTCACCTTCGTAGAAATCTCAAACACCTCAATTTACAATCCTTCTCGGAGTCCCTTCTCCCTCTTACAGACATAGCCTCCCTACATAACACAGATGCTGCTGCCACATTTTATAACATCACAATAACAGCAACACTCTATTCGGCCCCCCCACTCATGCATAGCAAAACACATACACTCAACAGGCAGCCCTGGCTGACCAGCCTGACCAAAGAACTGAGACGGACCTCCAGGATCGCTGAGTGGAGATGGAAGTGATCTCGCTCTACTAACCACTTCACTGCATACAAGCAGTCCCTCGCCAGCTTCAAGTCCATGCTCACTGCCGCAAAGTAAACTTCTCATCTCTCATATCCTCCCTGTCTCACAACCCTAAACAGCTTTTCAACACTTTCAATTCTCTACCACGTCCCCCCGCACCTCCTCCCTCCCCTCTCATTTCTGCTGAAGACTTTGCCTCTTTCTTTAAACAGAAGATCAATACGATTAGAGGAAGCTTCGGCCCAAAGCACCCAATGCCCCTCTTAGCTGCTCAACCCTGTTCCCCCAAAACCAGCTTCTCCATCATGACAGAAGATCAGCTCTCCGCCCTCCTGTCAAGATCACACCTCACCATTTGCACGCTTGACCCGCAACGTCCCACCTCATCCCTAACCTAGCCACGGTCTTCATCCCAACCCTAACGCACCTCTTCAACCTCTCACAACAGGTGTCTTCCCCTCATCCTTCAAGCATGCCAAGATCACACCCATCCTCAAAAAGCCCTCCCTCAACCCATCCTCTGTGCCTAGCTATCGCCCGATTTCTCTTCTCCCTTATGCCTCCAAATTACTGGAACAACACATCCATCTTGAACTGTCCTCCCTCCTCTCCTCCTGCTCCCTCTTTGACCAGTTACAATATGGCTTCCATCCCCATCACTCAACTGAAACTGCCCTAACTAAAGTCACCAATGACCTACTAACTGTCAAGAGCAAGCGACATTACTCTGTCCTCCTTCTCCTAGACCTGTTTTCTGCCTTTAACACTGTGGACCACTCCCTTCTGCTACAGATCCTCTTATCTCTTGGCATCACAGACTTGGCCCTATCTTGGATCTCGTCATATCTGACAGACCAAACATTCAGTTTTTCCTTCCCCCACACCACCTCCTCACATCACCCCTTGTCTGTCGGTGTTCCTCAAGGCTCTGTTCTAGGACCCTACTCTTCTCCATCTACAACTTCAGCCTGGGACAGCTCATAGAATCCCACGGTTTGCAGTACTATCTCTATGCCGATGAAATGCAGATCTACCTATCCGGACCTGACCTCACCTTACAAAAATCCCACACTGTCTGTCTGCTATCTTGGCCTTCTTTTCTGTTTGCTTTCTAAAACTGAACATGGACAAAACAGAATTCATCATCTTGCCCCATCTCACTCTACCCCTCCACCAGTCCTATCCATCAATGTTAACGGCTGCTCACTTTCCCCAGTTCCACACGCCCGGTGCCTCGGGGTGATCCTCGACCCTGCACTCTCTTTCAAGCCACATATTCAAGCCCTTGCCTCCTTCTGCCGTCACAAACTCAAAAATATTTCCCAAATCGGCACATTCCTTGACCACGAAACCACAAAAATACTAGTGCATGCCCTTATCATCTCCCACCTTGACTACTGCAACCTCCTACTCTCTGGCCTCCTCTTTATCACTCTGGCACCACTCCAATCCATCCTACACTCTGCTACCCGGCTAATCTACCTGTCTCCCCGCTAATCCCCAGCCTCTCTCCTATGCCAAGCCCTTCACTGGCTTCCTATTGCCCAGAGACTCCAGTTCCCAACCCTTACAATGACATACAAAGCCATCCACAACCTGTCTCCTCCATACATCTGTGACATGGTTTCCTGGTACTTACCTACACGCAACCTCCGATCCTCTCAAGATCTCCTTCTCTACTCCCCTCTCATCTCTTCTTCCCATGACAGCATCGAAGACTTCTCCCGTGCTTCCCCCATACTCTGGAACTCTCTACCCCAACACATCAGACTCTCGCCTACCATAGAAACCTTCAAAAAGAACCTGAAGACTCACCTCTTCCTACAAGCCTACAGCCTGCAGTGATCCTCAACCTACTGAACCACCGCACAAACAGCTCTACCCTCTCCTAGTGTGTCCTCACCCATCCCCTGCAGACTGTGAGCCATCGTGGGCAGGGTCCTCCCTCCTTATGTACCTATGTGCCTTGTTTCTAACTCATGTTTAATGTATTTGTCTATATTTGCCCCCTTTTCACATGTAAATCACCATGGAATAAATGGTGCTATAAAAATGTATAATAATAGTAATAACAATTTTGCTGTAATTCCCAACATTCTCACTATGCAATTTTTGCGATGGGTGCTCTACTATCTTTACGCTCATACAAAGCCAACGTGTTTTTTCTTTCTTCAAGAAAACTGTCCAGTGTGTACTTTCCTCTCTATTTTCAACCAGTGTGAACAACCTTCCCAATAAAATAATTGAATACAACCTTCTCAACTTTATGATTTACAGGGTGGGCCATTTATATGGATACACCTAAATAAAATGGGAATGGTTGGTGATATCGACTTCCTGTTTGTGGCACATTAGTATATGGGAGAGGGAAAACTTTTCAAGATGGGTGGTGACCATGGCTGCCATTTTGAAGTTGGCCATTTTAGATCCAACTTTATTTTTTTCTATGGGAAGAGGGTCATGTGACACATCAAACTTATTGAGAATTTCACAAGAAAAACAGTGGTGTGCTTGGTTTTAACGTACCTTTTTTCTTTCATGAGTTATTTACAAGTTTATGACTGCTCATGAAATGTGTTCAAAGTGCTACCCATTGTGTTGGATTGTTAATGCAACCCTCTTCTCCAACTCTTGACACACTGATAGCAACACTGCAGAAGAAATGCTAGCACAGGCTTTCAGTATCCATTGTTTCAGATGCTGCACATCTCATATCTTCACAGCATAGACAATTGCCTTCAGATGACCACAAGGATAAAAGTCTAAGGGGGTCAGATCGGGAGACCATGGTGGCCATTCAACTGGTCCACGACAACCAATCCACTTTCCAGGAAACTGTTCATGTACCAATGCTCGGACCTGACACCCATAATGTGGTGGTGCACCCATGATAACATGCTCAGAAGTTGACACAAATGGGTTTGAATGGCTACTATAGATAACATCCTCACATGTGACCTGTTTTCTTGTAATCAGTGTGTGCATAAAAGCTGAGAGAGTTTCTGGGATCCAGACAGACTTTTGCATCTTTCATCCAGCCACTGACGTTTCTGGATTGTGAGTCATGGGGAAAGCAAAATAATTGTAAATGGATCTACGGGAAAATGTAGTTGAACTGTGTAAAACAGGAAAGGGATATAAAAATATATCCAAGGAATTGATAATGCCAGTAAGCAGCATTAAAATGTTCATTAACATATGGAAAATCAGGGGCTCTGTAAAAACAAAAACACAGTCAGGCAGACCAACAAAAATGTCATCCACAACTGCCAGGAAAATTGTTCGGAATGCAAAGAAAAACTCACAAATAACATCAGCTGCAATACAGAACTCTCTGAAAATTAGCAGTGTGGCTGTTTCAAGATGCACAATAAGGAGGCACTTGAAGAAAAATGGGCTGCATGGTCGAGTCTCCAGAAGAAAGCCATTACTGCACAAATGACAAAAAGTATCTCTCCTACAATACGCAAAACAGCACAGAGACAAGCTTCAAAAATTCTGGAACAAGGTACAGTAATTTGGAGTGATGAGACCAAAATTGAACTTTTGGCCACAACCATTAACGATACATTTGGAGAGAGGTCAACAAGGCCTATGATGAAAGAAACACCATTCTTACTGTAAAGCACAGAGGTGGATCCCTGATTATTTGGGGATGTGTGAGCTGCAAAAGTACAGGAAACTTGGTCAAACTTGAAGGAAAAATGAATGAAGCACGTTATCAGAAAATACTTGAGGCAAATTTGCACTCATCAGCCTGGAAGCTGTGCATGGGACATACTTAGACGTTCCAACATGACTATGATCCAAAACACAAGGCCAAGTTGACCTGTCACTGGCTATAGCAGAGCAAAGTGTAGGCTCTGGAGTGGCCATTTCAGTCTCCTGACCTCAATATCATTGAGCCACGCTGGGGAGATTTCAAGCACGCAGTTTGTGCTATACAGCCCAGCAATTTAAAGGAACTGGATGCTTTTTGCTAAAGAAGAGTGGGCAGCTTTAGCATCGGGGAAAATAGAGAACCTCATCCACAACTACCACAAAAGATTTCAAGCTGTCATTGATGTTAAAGGGGGCAATGCACGGTATTAAGAAATAGGGTATGTGAACTTTTGACCAGGGTCATTTGGATTTTTTGGGTTGTCATTATGATTTAAAAAGAGAAAATACAGTAGTTTGACAATAAATGGCTTCACCCAACCACTAACCATGAATGGAGAAAAAGTTTTGGTGTTAACATTTATATTCTCTGAAAAAAGGCCAAGAAAGTAAAAATTCTGCCGGGGTATGTAAACTTTTGAGCACAACTGTGCATTTATATAAATCATACACACAGCATAGCAAAAAACAGGAAATTAATCATGTACATTTATATATTCACATTATTGCTTTTCTGCTTTGTGTTGTGCAGTGTATATGATTTTGGAGCAGTTGTACAGGAAAGGGGCAAGTGACATATCATGCATTTAGGTAGCCTAGCTGGTGGCTCTGATTAGTATCCCTGAGTGAGGGAGATGGTGGTCCTTGACAACTGATGGTTCTCATGTAATGAAAAGTGCATGATGCCTTGAGGGGTGGGAAGTGCTTCATATTTGAGCAGCAAATGTGAGACTAGCAGTCATACTGAATCAGGCTTTTCCCCCATTCCGTATCAGTAATTAAGAAGCAGGTGGAAACTAAGCGGTGCTTTACAGTTAGTAATTATTAGTTTGGGCATGTGCAAACTTTTCAGCAAAAGGTGTCGCCATGACTAAGTTTAAGGACTAGTGGGAGTCTTTTTTGGATAAAAATACAAGCTGGTCATAAGGAGGAACAGCTACTGTGTAAGACTAGAACAAGAAGTATGGCAAACTTTGGCTGCAATAGTACAACTACCTGCCAGTCTGAGACCACGTGGGGCAAAACTGCATGAGACTGCAGTGTTTGAGGGTCACTTATGTGAGGTAAAAGTAGAGAATCTCTAAAGCCCATGAAAAGACTCAAGGAGACAAACAGGGGAGAAGATCTTTTTGCCCATCAAGAAACAGACATGAGGTTACAACTCCTGTGGGAAATTACATCCTCTCAGCAGCTGGGAGTTAATGAGCAGTCATCTATGTGACTTGGTAGGCCTGAGTGTGAAACTAAGGAACCATGTTAGAGTAGTGTCTGGAGTGTTTTGAGTGTAGAATCATACAGTACATAAATACAGAGTATATAATTCTATTTAAGTAATGTTAAAGCTGAAAATCTCAAACTAGAAGAGAATGTAAGTAAAAGATCTTGTTGATTTTACATCTGCTTTGTTACTTTTCTGTCAGGAAACCTGTAGGAAGCCTGGTCATATCTACAGAGGACATGCAGATGTCTGATGACCTTCTTACAAGTTGCTTAATTTCGCATTTACATTTTTAGTGCAAAACATGTTTCTAACATTCAACCAATTTCACTATAAAATGGACAAAAATGATAGGAGAAAATGTAAAGATCATATTCACCCAAAATTATAATATTGCTGTATTTTGTCTTAAATTTTGAAAATGAAAGTGTTAACAGAATATGAAGACGAACAAAGACGATTAAAAAACTCACTCAGTGATTGAACAACATGTTATCAGAGAAACATCTGTAAACATGCTGTTCTAACTACTCTGCCGATGCAGTCAACCACAAAACTCATTGGACAGTTGACAGAAGAAGATGCTGTGCTAGATCCAATGAGAGAAAGCAGGTTTGTATGACTTTGTTTGCATTTTTCACTACTCCATGCCCGGAATAAAGTTTTTATTTAGCATGAACAACATTAAAGGTTTTGAATTTGTGGAGCAAATCCAATAATTAATGTTATTATGACCACTGTGTGCTTTTTTAAATATTAACACTCATAGATTTAATGCATTCTGTAAACTAGTGTGACCAATTGAAACAGGTCTGATTAATTAACCCTTCTAGTTTGTCCTTGCTGCAAGATAAATTAATTTCTTCTGTCCCACTCTTAGCACTAGAGTTTGTTTCAATGAACCTCACCACATCAAAACAAAAATGTTGAACACCTAGCCATATTATTAATTGTTTTCCTTTTTTTTGCATTGTTCCAGGTCTCATATGTGTTATTATGTTTATTTTTCTTCCTCTACCTATAAAATAAATTGTGGTGCTAAATGTTGAGGGCGTTCTAGGACTGTACAGTTAACTCCATGCATGTGACTTACGAAAAAAAATGGTAATCTGCAATGAAATGTATTTTCCTAGCTAATAAATTTGTCATTCTGGAGGGTAATTTTTCAAGGAGACTTTTAACAGGTGATATTCCAGTTTAAACTCTTTTGAAATAAAGATGAATATATACATAAAGTTTCCAGTCCTTAACGACCAGAGGTATTTTCGGTTTTGTGTTTTCGTTTTTTTCTTCCCCTCTTCCAAGAGCCATGACTTTTTTATTTTTCTGTCAATATGGCCATGTGAGGGCTTTTTTTGCAGGACAAGTTGTATTTTTGAACAACACCATTGGTTTCAACATATCGTGTACTGGAAACCGGGAAAACAATTCCAAGTGCGGCAAAATTGCAAAAAAAAGTGCAATTTCAGAGTTTTTGTTTTTTTAACCATGTTCACTAAATTCTAAAACTGACCTGCCATTATGATTCTCCAGGTCATTACAAGTTCATTGACACCAAACATGTCTAGGTTCTAATTTATTTACAAGGTGTAAAAAAAATCCAAAGTTTGGTAAAAAAAATTTGGGTCTGGGTGCAAGCCGAGCTGACATTTTTATTGATACCATTTTGGTGTAGATACAATCTTTTGATTGCCCGTTATTGCATTTTATTGCAATGTAGTGGCGACTGAAAAAACATAATTCTGACGATTTTCATTTTTTTCTCATTACACCGTTTAGCAATCGATTTAATTTTTTTTTATATTGATAGATCGGGTGATTCATGTCAACTGTATAGATCAGCTGTCATTTGCCTAGAAAGATGCGGAGTCAGCGCTGGAGCCCGCACCAAACATGGAGAGTCCAACATCGGTGTACTATTACGCCTGATGTCGGAAAGGGGTTAATTAAGGCCACATTCACACTTACAGTACTTGATAAGTATTTTACATTCGTATTTGTAAGTCAAAACCAGGAATGGAACAATCAGAGGAAAATTATAATAGAAAAACTTCACCACTTCTGCATTTTTCACCCTCTCCTTGTCTTTGCTTACAATTACTGATGTAAAATACTGACCATATACTGAATGTGTGAACATAGCCTAATGGAAACATCTGCCCTTTCATGAAATGGAAGTTCACTGTTTGGAAACTAGGCCTGACGCTGGATGGAATGCAGCACTAAGTCAGATGACAAAGTTTGCAATGGATCAGTATAAATCCACATTACGTCTCATTCACATGCCTGTATTTAAACAAGAATGTGAAAAATGGTGCCAATATCATCTGTGTTTTGGATCTGCAGCTCATCAGTGTACAGCCCATGTGTATGTTTTTATCATCAATGTGCATCAGTGTTTTTCACAGATGAATAAATAAATAAATAAATTACAAAGCTTCTATCCTTTACAATACTGACAGCACACGGATAAAACAATGATGCCATCCATGTGCTGTATATGTTTTTCATGGACCTATTGACTTGTATTGGCACATGTTATCCATACTGCTGGAAAAACTGACATGTCTCCATGTGAAAAACATGGACATGTGAACAGCAGCATAGATTATAATGGTTACATCTAAAAAAAAATGGATACAATATGCATGTGCAACACAATCGTCTGAATGAGGCCACAGAATGAAAACAAAATCATGGTAAGTGGAGGAAGACAAACTAGGAGTAGGTTTTCAAAAACTGCCAAGCTCATGTTTACTCATATAATAGTGTTGAAAAACAGTGAATGGTGATTGAGAGAAAACATCCAGAAGAAAGGGATCCTATGGACACAAATACATGAACATACTGTATCATTGATGAAAAGAGTCAGAGGAGGACGTGAAGAATAGTTCTGATGAACATGCAGTGCACATTCAAGCAAATTATACCTGTATACAATTCTAGTGCTACAACTATCATGTATTATTATTATTATTATTATTATAGCGCCATTTATTCCAAGGCGCTTTACATGTGAGGAGGGGTATACATAATAAAAACAGGTACAATAATCTTGAACAATACAAGTCACAACTGGTACAGGAGAAGAGAGGACCCTACCTGCGAGAGACCACAATCTACAAGGGATGGGTGAGGATACAGTACGTGAGGATAGAGCTGGTCGTGAAGTGGTTTGGTCAATTGGTGGTTACTGCAGGTTGTAGGCTTGCCGGAAGAGGTAGGTCTTCAGGTTCTTTTTGAAGGTTTCGATGGTAGGTGACAGTCTGATATGTTGTGGTAGAGAGTTTCAGAATATGGGTGATGCACGAGATAAATCTTGTATGCGATTGTGGGAAGAGGAGATAAGAGGGGAGTAGAGAAGGAGATCTTGTGAGGATCGGAGGTTGCGTGCAGGAAAGTATCGGGAGACGAGGTCACAGATGTATGGAGGAAAGAGGTTGTGGATGGCTTTGTATGTCATGGTAAGGCTTTTGTACTGGAGTGTCTGGGTAACGGGGAGCCAGTGAAGGGATTGACAGAGGGTAGAGGCCGGAGAATAGCAGGGGGACAGGTGAATTAGTCGGGCAGCAGAGTTTAGAATAGATTGGGAGGGGTGCAAGAGTGTTAGAGGGGAGGCCACAGAGTAGGAGGTTACAGTAGTTGAGGCGGGAGATGATGAGGGCATGGACTAGGGTTTTTGCAGATTCTTGGTTTAGGAATGTACGGATCCGTGAAATATTTTTGAGTTGAAGGCGGCAAGAAGTGGAAAGGACTTGGATATGCGGTTTGAAAGAGAGATCAGTGTCAAGGATTACCCCGAGACAGCGAGCTTGTGGGACTGGGGAGAGTGGGCAGCCATTTACTGTAATGGATAGGTTCGTTGGGGGGTAGTGTGAGATGGGGAAAGACCATGAATTCTGTTTTGTCTATGTTAAGTTTTAGAAATCTAGTGGAGAAGAAGGATGAAATAGTGGATAGACATTGAGGGATTCTGGTTAGTAGGGTGGTGATATCTGGTCCAGAGATGTAGATCTGTGTGTCATCAGCATAGCGATGATACTGAAAACTGTAAGATTCTATGAGCTGTCCCAGGCCAAAAGTGTAAATGGAGAAGAGTAGGGGCCCTAGAAGTGAACCTTGTGGGACTCCGACAGATAGGGGGCGAGGTGAGGAGGTGGTGTGTGAATGGGAGACGGTAAATGTTCGGTCAGTTAGGTATGACGTGATCCAGGATAGGGCCAAGTCTGTGATGCCAAGGGATGAGAGGGTCTGTAGTAAAAGGGAATAGTCCACTTTGTCAAAGGCAGAGGACAGGTCCAGGAGGAGGAGGATAGAGTAGTGTCGCTTGCTCTTGGTGGTTAATAGGTCATTGGTGACCTTAGTTAGGGCAGTTTCAGTAGAGTGGTGTGACCGGAAGCCTGATTGTAAGCGGTCAAAAAGGGAGCAGGAAGATAGATGGGAGGACAGTTCAAGATGGACGTGTTGTTCCAGTGTTTTGAGGCATAGGGGAGAAGTGATATAGGGCGATAGCTAGATACAGAGGATGGGTTAAGAGAGGGCTTTTTGAGGATAGGTGTGATTGAGGCATGTTTAAAGCTTGAGGGGAAAACATCAGTTGTTAGTTATAGGTTAGTTATAGGTTGAAGAGATGGGTTAGGGTTGGGATGAAGACTGTGGCAAGGTTTGGGATGAAGTGGAAAGGGATCGGGTCAAGTGCACAGGTGGTGAGATGCGATCTTGAGAGTAGAGTGGAGAGTTGATCTTCTGTAATGGTGGAGAATTTGGTTTTCGAGGTGGAGGGCTGGGTAGTTGGAAGGAAGAGCTCTGGGGGTTGTCGACTAAAACTTTCTCTGATGTTCTCAATCTTCTGCTTGAAAAATGAGGCAAAGTCTTCAGCTGAGATGAGTGGGGAGGGAGGAGGTTCTGGGGGATGGAGGAGAAAGTTGAAGGTGTTGAATAACTGTTTAGGGATGTGAGACAGGGAGGATATGAGAGACGAGAAGTAGGTTTGTTTAGCTGTGGCGAGTGTGGTCTTGAAAGTAGTGAGGGACTATTTGAATGCGATAAAGTGCTTGTTGGAGTGGGATCTTTTCAATCTCAGCTCTGCAACCCTGGAAGCTTGCCTGAGTTCTTTGGCAGGCTGGTGTGCCAGGGCTGTCTGTTGATTTTGTGGTATGTGTGAGAGGGGCAAGAGATTCCAAAGCTGCAGCTATTGTGGTGTTATATAGAGCGGCAGCGTCATCTGCATTGTGTAGGGAACTTATGTCTGTGAGAGGGAGGAGGGATTCAGAGAGTGAATGTAGATCAAGTTGTTTAAGATTTCTGCGAGGGTGTGCAAGTTTGTGGGGTGGGGATTGTAGACAAGGAGTGGAGAGGGAAGAGAATGTGAGTAGATTGTGATCAGAAAGAGGAAGAGGTGAGTTAGAGAGGTTAGATAGGGAGCATAGGCAGGTGAAGATGAGGTCCAATGTGTGACCATCTTTGTGAGTGGCTGCAGAAGACCAATGAGTGAGGCCGAAGGAGGAAGTGAGAGATAGAAGTTTAGTGGCATCTGAGAGGGAAGTGTCAATGGGTATGTTGAAGTCACCCATGATGATAGTGGGGATGTCCGCAGAAAGGAAATGAAGTACCAGGTGGTGAAGTGGTCAAAGAAGGTGGTGGCTGGCCCTGGGAGGCAATAAATGACAGCCAGTTGGAGGTTGGTGGGGCATTGAAGTGCACAGAGTGCACCTCAAAGGAAGGGAGGGTAACAGAGGGTGGCAGTGGGATTGGAGTGAAGGAGCAGTTATCTGACAGGAGAAAACCAACTCCTCCGCCATGTATAAATATTCATCTCATCATTTGCAGCACAAATGGGCTATAACAGTAGATGATCACTTAAAATGGCATTATTGTCTAATAAAAACAAAAAAACTAGACTCTAATAGGCAAAAAAAATGTCAAAATTAAATTACTGAGCAGTGGATAGTAATAGTCTGGTTAGATACATCAAGATTTCTGTTGCATCATAATGACGGGAGTATCAGAATTTGGCACAAGCAACATGAACAAATAAACTCTCAATTCTTGCTCTTTGCCCTGGAAATGTGTTTTTATTCTGGTGAACCTTTAATATCTAATTCTGAATGAATATGTGTCTAATAACATTTTAGGTACCTTAAGGCTGCCGTCACACTAGCAGTATTTGGTCAGTATTTTACATCAGTATTTGTAAGCCAAAACCAGGAGTGGAACAAATAGAGGAAAAGTATAATAGAAACATATGCACCACTTCTGCATTTATCACCCACTCCTGGTTTTGGCTTACAAATACTGATGTAAAATACTGACCAAATACTGCTAGTGTGATGGCAGCCTAAAATTAAGCCTTTTGCCTTATGTTTACTTTTTTAGTAATAGTTATGCATTGAAAATTGGGGGCTATTTGGCAGGAGTTGTGAAATGTGTGTACTTTTAGAGTTATTATTTTTGTGGTTACTAAATGTTTTTTTTTTGCACCTGGTTATGTGTACTCTCTTTTACTACATCCCTATGAAGGTCACAGATCACATTTAGAGCACTGAAATGGAGAAAATTAGATATTATAAGCATTTTTATAGCCTACGCCTGACAGGCCCATTGTACCTGAACTCATTAGTGAAGACATTGTGCCTGACAGAGGGTTAAGTAAAAAGATAGGCTACATGCCTCTGTACAGAGACACAGAGAGACAGAGGGAGCGAGACAGCCAGAGATTCTGCTAAGACATCCAAACATCCAGGGGATCCTACAGGTTAGCTGCCAATTCATCAGGGCTCAATCATACGGGACACAGATCTATCATTCTACAGGAAACAACCTAGGGGACCTCATCTCTGGTTGGAAAAATACAGATCTGCTCCATTGACCATCGCTGAACCATGGATACATTTGGAGAAAGCCAGGATTGGGACTCCGCAGTTGCCTGGCTCCATTAAAATGTTCAGAGAAGCCAGGTTGTGACCCTCCAGTTAAATGGCCTTGTACCTGAATGGACTGTAATATTATGCTTGTCATTACCTCCTCTCTGTGTACGTGCCATAGATGGGGAAGTCAACTCTGGGAGCTCTGAAGTAACAGCTGTCATTATCTCAGCAAGTCAGTGGAATGGTGAGACTTTGCAATGTGCACTATCTTGGTGGTATTCAGCTTGGACTGTTCTACATCTTATCTTCCTGTTATGATTTTCAATAAAGCATTGTCACACTGTTTTACCCTAACCCTGTGTTGTCTGAGTAGCATTGTACCCATGCTAAAAGAGAACGAGCTTTCGGTGGGATGATCCCTGGTTCATGCGGGTGTGGCTAGCAGACCTGGGCACCCGCAAGCCCTTCATGTCTCCACATTATGGTTGCAGCAGTGGGATACTACACAGCTGCTTCCAATTCATTATCATTATGGCTCTATCATGAGGGACATGGGTCAACATGTCACGCACAGTGTAGGAAAGACTAAGTGCAACACGAAGGGAAGAACGGAAGGGAGCCCAACACTAGGGACAGTGGAAGTGGGGACCCCTAGGCAGATCTAACGTCTCCCTATCTGCCCTAAATCTCCCTATATAGGTCCTGCACCTATCGCTGAGCAGGATTCTAATTCCTGCCTGACCCTGGCGATAAGCCTTGCTTAGGGAAAACAGGATGAGCGCTAGTCAATCCACACTACCACTAAAGACAGCTGGGATAGACAAACAAGGGGAACACTTATCTTGAGAAGACTCAGAGATGTAAGACAGATGTCCTCCAGCAATACCAAAGAGAAAGAAAGCCGACTGCTATAGCTCCAAGCCTAAACAGGGGGAAATAGAAATATCACTGGTGATTCCCAACATTCGGCTGGAAGTCTATAAACAATACCGGTCCAGGTGTGTCAATTAGAGCTGGAGAAAGCTTGCCACTGGGTTAGAGTCAGAAGGGTTAAGAAAGCATCTGCTAGACCAAACGCGGCGGAGACCTTCTGCAGCTAGAGGTAGTGCGACTGTGCAGCTTCTGACACACTTTGAACAGTACCCCCCTTCGCCGAGTGGCCTCTGGACACTTATGATTAGGTTATCTGGATAAGTAATAATAACAATCTTTATTTTTATATAGCGCTAACATATTCCGCAGCACTTTACAGTTTTTGCACACATTATCAACACTGTCCCCGATGGGGCTCACAATCTAAATTCCCTATCAGTATGTCTTTTTTTTTAATGTGGGAGGAAGCCGTAGTGCCCAGAGGAAACCCACGCAAACACAGAAAGAACATACAAACTCTTTGCAGATGTTGTCCTTGGTGGGGTTTGAACCCAGGACTCCAGCTCTGCAAGGCTGCTGTGCTATCCACTGCGCCACCGTGCTGCCCACAGTGGTGGTGGTGTGATATCAATGAATCAGCCTGAGGGCATTCACCTCTGATGCCAAGACCCACATACTGGACCATAACCCTTCCAGTGCACCTAGTATAGCATGGAACGATGTTGGAAGCTAAAATCTACAATCCTCTAAATCTGAAACTTGAGATTTCCATCAACCATTATTGGGGGTGGCAGAAGGGGTGAGGGCTGAAGAGGTTCCACATACTTCTTGTTCAAAGACCTGTGGAAGACATTGTGGATCTTAAGAGCCTGAGGTAACTCAAGACGAAATGCTGCTGGATTAATGATGGCAGCTATTTTATATGGACCAATAAATCTAGGTCCCAACTTCCAGCAAAGAATCTTCAACCTGATATTCCTGGTAGACAACCAAAGTTATTCACATTCAGGTCCAGACCTGGCAAGCGTTTTATGCCAGCCATACATTTGTACTTGTCTCCCATAATCTTCAAAATTACTCAGAACCCCCACCACACAGAGGAGCGCTTCAAAGCAAAATGTTCCTCTTCCGGAACTCCCAAAACCCCTCCCCAACTAAAAGTACCAAACTGCGGATGGTAACCGTATGCACCAAAGAACGGTGACCTGCTGGTATTTTCTTGACAATGATTACACTGGTCAACAGCATTTTTGGTGCCAAAGATATTTCATCGAATTTAGGGTATTTTTGGGGTGCAGATTCTGAATATGTCATCAGTTTTGCCAGATTGGCTCAAGTTTTTGAGATTTTTGGTATCTTATTTATAGCACTTGTTGGTAAATGCGACGCATCATCTCATTAATTTCTTTGGATTAGTACTTGAACTGAGCAGTTCTCAATATAGTTTTGTGTTAATTAGTGTTCTAAAAGTTTGTTCATAGCTTGATTTTTGCACTAACTTTATGTTGTTGTCTGTTTTCCAGTGAAAAGCATGAACTCATCAAGAAGAAGTTGTCTTAACGATCCAGACTCATTCTGTTACATTTGTGGTGAATACACACTGCCAAAACATAGAAGAAACATAACAGACTTCGTAAAAAAAGTGTATTTTGCCTATTTTGGGGTTATGCTTGGGGACCAAGACAAGTTTTGGGCACCACACATAGTGTGCAAAGCATGTATCGAATTTTTACGAAAATGGAGCAAAGGACAAAGAAAAAGCTTCAAATTTGGTGTTCCAATGGTGTGGAGAGAGCCAAAAAATCATCATGATGACTGTTATTTATGGTAAACACAGGTACAGGCACATCTTCAAAATGAGGGACAGGCCTTCTTGCAGATTCCATGTTACTCCCATTTTCGTTTCTTATGCTTATTGAATCCTTGCACTTGCACTGCACAGAAATAACAGTCATCATGATGATTTTTTGGCTCTCTCCACACCATTGGAACACCAAATTTGAAGCTTTTTCTTTGTCCTTTGCTCCATTTTCGTAATAATTCGATACATGCTTTGCACACTATGTGTGGTGCCCAAAACTTGTCTTGGTCCCCAAGCATAACCCCAAAATAGGCAAAATACACTTTTTTTACGAAGTCTGTTATGTTTCTTCTATGTTTTGGCAGTGTGTATTCACAAATGTAACAGAATGAGTCTGGATCGTTAAGACAACTTCTTCTTGATGAGTTCATGCTTTTCACTGGAAAACAGACAACAACATAAAGTTAGTGCAAAAATCAAGCTATGAACAAACTTTTAGAACACTAATTAACACAAAACTATATTGAGAACTGCTCAGTTCAAGTACTAATCCAAAGAAATTAATGAGATGATGCGTCGCATTTACCAACAAGTGCTATAAATAAGATACCAAAAATCTCAAAAACTTGAGCCAATCTGGCAAAACTGATAGCATATTCAGAATCAGCACCCCAAAAATACCCCAAATTCATTAAAATATTTTGGACACCAGAAAAAATTTTTTTTTTTGTTGACCTGTGTTATTGATAATGAATTCTGCCAGTGGTAAGTAGGATGCCCAATCCTCCTGATTTTCGGGGACAAAACACCTGAAGGTGTCCAAATTCTGGTTAATGCACTCGGTCTGTCCATTCAACTGTGGATAGAAGACAGAGGAAAAGGACAGGTGCAGGGGCTGGCTGGCAAATTTTAGCCTGGGGGGCAAGCACACAGCAGTGGCCCATGAGTCGCGGCCCATCCTTAAAGGGGTTGTCGGATCTTAAGCAACATGTCTACAGTCACTATGTGTGAATCCTCATATCGTGCGCACTGAGGATTCTCTGGTGCCGGCACCGGGAACAGGCGGTCTTGTTACTGCAAGCATGCAAATATATATTTATTTATTGACACACACAGTCCTACTCTATAGTGACAGTCACACACACAACCCCACTGTATAATGACAGGCACAACCCCACTGTATAATGACAGGCACAACCCCACTGTATAATGACACACACGCACAACCCTACTGTATAATTAATGACACACACACTGCCCCACTGTATAGTGACACGCACACACACTGTATAGTGACACGCACAGCCCCACTGTATAATGACACGCACAGCCCCACTGTATAATCTCACGCACAGCCTCACTGTATAATGACACACAGACAGGGCCGGACTGGGACAAAAAAACAGCCCTGCCACACAAATCCCACCAGCCCACATACTATAACACTCCCCATCCCGATCAGTGAATTTTGCTATGCTTTGTCCTGCCCCTCAACACTCCTCTTAAAGGCGTTATTTGAAGAGCCACATGTGAATGGCGCCGCAGTGCGCATGATCGACCACAGGTCCATGTACATGGTGCTCTTTACACTGCAGGCAGGTGCCGGGGACACCCTGGGGACGAGGAGAGCCCAGAGGATGGCAGAGGACTGAGGAGCACAGCGCCCAGTGACCACTCTGCAGAGGAGTCACAGCAGAGGTGGCATCTCCCTCACAGGGGACCAGCGCTCCTCCTGCCGCCCAGCAGTCTCTGCTCCGGAGCCGGGCGCCACCTCCTCTTCCTTCATTAGCATCCCCGGCGCCTGCGCTGTATGTTTGAAGGGCAGCACAAACTGCACATGCCCGAAAAAAAACTTACAGCGCAGGCGCCAGGGACGCTAATGGAGGAAGAGGAGGTGGCGCCCGGCACGCAGAGTACTGAGTGATGGCTGGAAGGCGTTTGTGTCAGGGGGGAAAGGACATGCCCCCCTGACAAACTACAGGTATGACAGGCAAATTCGAAAAACGATTACGGTATTTCACCCGAACTAAAAGAGCCACCTTCACAGAATGCAGCAGTAGTGCTGCACAAGTGGCTCTTTTAATTAAAAACACCTGGGGGGGTTACAGGTTCCCTTTAATACAGGTGCTCATTAGGGTGGAATCACAGCAGCATATGGCATTGGATGTGATCTGCCAATGATACTTGGCTCTTGCTCTGCTGTGAGTGTGAGCCAAGTGTCCGTGCTCTAATGCTCTCGCAGCACAGGTGTGGAGGAGACGGAGAAATGAATTTCTCCATCTCCTCAATGGTCTGACTCGCCGTGTATCAGACTGCAACATCTGCTGAGAAAAAAAAAAACTACTGCACACAGACAGCAAGTGAGAAGAGAATCGTACTACTTTTGTGGAAGAAAATGGAACAGTTTTTTTTTTTTATACTCTTTATTAGTCCATGTGGCAACATTTCACTTCCATATCAGAGAAATGTGCAGTTATGGATCCGAAATGTTGCCACATGGGCCAATAAAGAGTACGCTACTTTTCTCACAATTAATCAGAGTGATAGATAGACAGATACACACACATACATAATAAGAATAGATACTGAGAATTACACCATTTATGCAGGACAGTAGAAGTATACACAGCTCCCAATATACCGTATATACTTGAGTATAAGTCGACCCAAGTATATGCCGAGGCACCTAATTTTGCCTTAAAAAACTGGGAAAGCTTATTGAGTCGAGTATAAGCCAGGTATGCATTGTCCCCACATCCCCGTCCTTGTATGCATGGCTCCCCCGTCCCTGTCCTTGTATGCATGGCTCCTTATCCCCGTCCTTGTATGCATAGCTCCTCATCCCCATCCTTGACTGCATGGCTTCCCCGTCCTTATATGTATGGCTCCTTATCCCCGTCCTTGTATGCATAGCTCCTCATCCCCATCCTTGTCTGCATGGCTCCCTCGCCTCTTATTCCCATTTTTGTATGCATGGCTCCTTATCCCCGTCCTTGTATGCATGGCTCCTTATCCCCGTCCTTGTATGCATGGCTCCTTCATTGTTCATGTATGCATGGTTCCGATAAAAAAAAACAAAAAAAAAAAAAAACACCCTACTTACATTCCCTGCATGCCCTCGCGCAGCATCTCGTTCTGGTGCCAGCAGCTCCTGTAGCCGGGTGATCACGTGTCCCCCACTCATTAAGGTAATAAATATTTACCCACGCCTATGGGAGTGGAGAGGGGTGAATACTCATTACCTTAATGAGCGGAAGACACGTGATCGCTCGGCCTGAAGAACTGCTGGCGCCGGAACGAGATGCAGCGAGGGTGCGCAGGGAAGGTAAGTGGGATGTGTGCTAGAAGGCTGTGGCTGTGAACGCTATAAGAGAAATGAATATTCACTGCCAGCGCAGTGAATATTCATTCCTCCTTAGCAGCAGCCCAGGCTTTAGCCACAGCCCCCACCGTTTTTTTGGGACAATGACTCGTATATAAGCCGAGGGGGGTGTTTTCACACAAAAAAAAAATATGCTGAAAAACTCGGCTTATACACGAGTTTATATGGTATACTACAATCTATTAAATACACAGCGGCATATTATATACCGTGTTAAGGAATATAGAGCAGTGTATATATTATATAGTGTATAGATGTGGCAGCAGTGTATATATAGTGTGAATTCCACACTATATACATAGCGCCATACTATATAAACATCTCTCTCTCTCTATATATATATATATATATATATATATATATATATATATATATATATACACACATATACAAACACACACACATCTCTACAATATACGGTAATTAGGACAGCATTATACTATACTAGATGGTGGCCCGATTCTAACATATCTGGTATTCTAGAATATGTAGGTAGTATATAGCACAGCCCACGTACTATTTTGCACAGTCACGTAGTATATAACACAACCGGCGAAGTATATAACACAGCACAGCGCACGCAGTATATAGCACAGCCACGTAGTATATTGCACAGCCACGTAGTATATTGCACAGCCACGTAGTATATTGCACAGCCACGTAGTATATTGCACAGCCACGTAGTATATTGCACAGCCACGTAGTATATTGCACAGCCACGTAGTATATTGCACAGAGCACGTAGTATATTGCACAGAGCACGTAGTATATTGCACAGAGCACGTAGTATATTGCACAGAGCACGTAGTATATTGCACAGAGCACGTAGTATATTGCACAGAGCACGTAGTATATTGCACAGCCATGTAGTATATTGTACAGCCATGTAGTATATTGCACAGCCATGTAGTATATTGCACAGTCACGTAGTATATAACACATAGAAGTAGTATATAACACAGGTTACGTAGTATAAAGCATAGCGATTTAGTGTATTGCCCGGCTACATAGTGTATAGCACAGAGATGTAGTATATAACAGAGCCCACGCAGTATATAGCAATGTGGGCACTATATGCGTGGTAAAAAAAAAAAGAATTAAAATAAAAAATAAACATATGCTCGTGTTCCGAAGGCCCCTTTAAGTCCTGGCGACTCTGCGGTGCACGCGGCGGCTTCCGGTCCCAGGGTTGCTATGCCCTTAGGACCTGGGATGACGTCACGGTCACATGACGTCATTCCAGGTCCTGCGTGCATAGCATGCACTGCCATGGACAGCGGGCGACGTCGGAAGGTGAGAATAACCATTTTTTTTTAATATTATTATTATTATTTTTAACATTAGATCTTTTTACTATTGATGCTGCATGGGCAGCATCAATAGTAAAAAGTTGTTCAGACATGGTTAATAGCTGCGTTAACGGAGTGCGTTACACCGTGGCATAACGCGGTCCGTTAACGCTGCCATTAACCCTGTGTGAGGGCTGACTGGAGGGGAGTATGGACGGGACACTGAGTGCAGGGTAGTAAGCAGCGGCCATTTCGCTGCTGGACTGTGCCCGTCGCTGATTGATCGTGGGCGTTTTGCCAGGACCAATCAGCGACTTGGATTTCCGTGACAGACAGAGGCCGCGACCAATGAATATCCATGACAGACAGACAGACAGACAGAAAGACGGAAGTAACCCTTAGACAATTATATATATATATATAGATTATGATGCACACATCACATAGGAGACACCGCGACTGCTGAATATATATTACATTGAAACTACTGTATATACAATATATAGCTGATACTGCGACCGATGTGTATAGTTGTAGTATCACCTATATATTGTGTGTGATACTGTGACTGGTGTACACACATTATATAGATGAAACTGAAAAAAAAAAAAAAATATATATATATATATTAGACACAGATAGATAGTGCGACTATACACAGCAGTATCACCTATACAAAGTATATGCAGTAGTCTATACATTATACAGGTGATACTGCAAATGTTGGATACACGATATATAGGCGATACTGCTACTGCTGTATAATGATAGTATCACCTATATATCATGTATACAGCAGTCTATACTGTATATATATACACACATTATATAGGCAATACTGCTACCAATGTGTATATACGTTACATATAGGTGATACTGTTGTGTATATATGTACGTGTTTGTGTATATACACACCAGTATCGCCTATATAACGACATATATACACAGCAGTATCACCTATATACACATCAGTGTACACATCAGTAGCGGTATTGCCTATATCATGTGTATAGACTGCTATATATACATTATATAGGTGATACTGATGTATATAATCACTATACCACCTATGTAATGTATGTATAGCAGTCTACATCTTATATAGGTGACACTGCTACTGATGTGTACATACGTTATATAGGTGATACTGCTGTGCATACATGTACATATATGTGTATACATACGTGTGTGTGTGTATATACACACACACACTGCAGTATCACCTATATAACGTATATACGCATCAGTAGCAGTGTCATCTATATAAGATATAGGCTGCTATACATACATAATATAGGTGGTATAGTGATTATATACAGCAGCATCACCTATATAATGTATATATATATAGCAGTCTATACACATTATATAAGTGCAACTGCTGTACATACATTAAAAAAATCATCTTGGGACTCACCCAGGTCCCTGAGATGGGGGGGGAGGTGGGGAGGATGAAGAGCTGAGGTGGGTCGGGTCCTGTCCAGCGTCGGCGGTGAAGACGATCCCAGGCATTGGTGAGCAGCAGTCTTCTCCGACGCTGGTGCAGGCCAGCCAGCGTCAGACAGTCAGGTGGAGGCGCCCTATGCGCGCCGGACTTTTCAAATATCTCCATGTGCGCGCGTGGTCTCCTGCTTGCCCGCGCTGACACTGGCAGCAGACGAGCACGCGCAGGACTCAGGACCGCGGCCGTGCTCGCGCACTAGCGTGGGCCGCCGCGGCACTTATCGGCTCGGGCAATGCGCGCACACAGGACCTGGCTGAGTTTTAAAGGGCCGGCTGGAGGGATTCGGAGCACTATGTATTTAAATCGCTGCCGGTCCTCCAGCGGCCCTGTGCACCTGCTCAGGCACCAGCCCGGGGGGCATATGCATTCATGCAACCCGGGCCAGTCCGCCCCTGGACAGGTGTACCCCCAGTTGAGAACAGAACGCCCTCCAGTACTTGGAAACAAGCTGGGTCCCCAAGTTCTGACACCAAATATGAGGGAACCCTGTGAAGCTTCACGATCTCATTTATAAACACCCGATTCAGGCTCTTGGCATTCAGAAGTGCTGGTAATGCGACAAAATAAACCATTTTACTGAACCGAACTGCAACTACTAAAACCACAAAAGGAGGAAAAAGAGGAAGAAAACTCCACTATTATAGAAGAAACAACAGAGAAACAGGCAAAGGTGCTTACCTGTCTAGGCCCTGAATCAAATGCACTACCATGGTGCAGCAGGCCCAAGTAAAGATGGCAACTACACAGGTGCGGTAATACCAAATGAGACAGCCAGCCTACTATCAGGGATTGGCCGTTTGGCACACCAGGGGAAACAAATAATCTGCATTAGTGTTCACAGAGAGATTGCAAAGCATCTGGATCATAGCCTATGGCTGCCCAGTGCTAATTGTAATGTGTCCTGTGTGAACAGAGGCCACAGTCTGCAAAGCCATCGGAAAGAACAGAAAGACAGGCAAAGGTGCTTACTAGTGATGAGCGAATAGCATTGTTGCTTGGGTCTCCCAGAGCATGCTAGGGTGATCTCCGAGTATTTGTTAGTGCTCGGAGATTTCGCTTTTGTCGCTTCAGCTGCATGATTTACGGCTGCTAGACAGACTGAATACATGTGAGGAATGCCTGATTGTTAGGGAATTTCCACATGTATTCAGGCTGTCCAGCAGCCAAATGGCCAATCCCTGATTGTAGGCTGCCTGACTCATTTGGTATTATCGCATCTGTGTAGTTGCCATCTTTACTTGGACCCGCTGCACCATGATAGTGCATTTGATTCAAGGCCTAGACAGTTAAGTAGCACCTTTGCCTGTTTTTCTGTTTTATCCTCTTTTTCCTCCTTTTGTGGTTTTTGCTGTTAGAGTAGGACTGGAAAGTGTGGGGACCCTTGACGTGGGTTGCCAGCTTATGTATTGTGGCCATAATATTAACTAATACCTTACATATTTTGATATTTTTTTGTGCAATTTATTTTTATTTTTATGGGTGCAGTTGGGCCCAGATGGTTTTGTAAACTGTGGCCTCTGTTCACACCGGACACATTACAGTTAGTACTGGGCAGCCCACCACATGACGTTACTAATAGGCTATGATGCAGTGTGAACACTGCGGCAGATTATTTGTTTGCATTGGTGTGCCAAACGGCCTATCCCTGATTGAAGGCTGGCTGTCTCATTTGGTATTACCGCACCTGTGTAGTTGCCATCTTTACTTGGGCCCACTGCACCAGTGCATTTGATTCAAGCACCTTTGCCTGTTTTTCTGTTGCTTCTACTAAAACCACAGTCTTGCCTGCAGATACCAGTAGGTCAGAAATAAAATCCATAGACAAGTGTGTCCATGGTCTACTAGAGATAGGTATTTGAAGAAGGGTACCAGACGGACGGGTAGGCAATACTTTAGAATGTGCGCAGATACTACAAGCAGCTAATTGTTCAACCATATCCTTATGCAACCCTGGCCATCAAAAACAATGAGAAAGGGGGTCCGCATTTGCATTACCACCTGGATGACCAGCAAGCACAGATTTGTGATGTTCCCCAATTACTTTGTGGCTCAGATTTGGTGGCACAAATAACCTTCCTGGAGAGCAGGAGGCCGGGGCATTCCCCTGAGCTTCCAACACCTCACCCTCCAGCTCAGGGTACAATGCTGAAATGACTACCCCCTTCTGCAAAATCGGGACAGAGTCATCATGGTCACCACCACCAGGGAAGCTCCTAGTAAACCTAGTAAAAAACAGGGACCATATACCTTGCCTAGGGTTGAGACGTTTAGCCGATTGATATTGATATGACAAGTTCTTATAGTCAGGGATAACAGTAATGTTGCCATTCCTCAAATGCCAATTTAATTACCAAAAGCTCCCTATTATCCACATCATAATTTTTCGCCGCCAAAGATAATTTTTTTAGAACAGAAGGCTCATGGACACCATTTACCAGGGGATGGACCCTGAAACAGCGCCACCCCAACCCCCACCTCCGACGCATCAACCTCCAAAACAAAAGGCTGGGAAGCATCAGGTTCACTAAGTATAGGAGCCATGGCAAAACAGCTCTTAAGAGAGGAAAAATCCCGCAGGGCATCGTCCGACCATTTGGAAAAGTCCGACTCCTTCCTTGTCATGTCAGTAAGGGGTTTCACAATTACTGAATAATTCCGGATGAATTTCTGATAAAAATTAGTAAAGCTCAAAAAATGTTGAAGGGCCTTCAAGTTATCGGAACGGTCCCAGTCAATGAGAGCACGGATCTTCTCCGGATCCATCAAAAAACCTAAAGATGATAGCAGGTACCCAAAAACTGCACTTTCTGGAGGGCGAAAACACATTTTTCTAATTTGGCATGTAATTAATCTCTTAATATTTGCAACACCTGTTTAAGATGCCCCTGATGTGTCTCAAAATCAGGAGAGTAAATCAAACTATCCTCTTCATAGACCACCACAAACTTATCCACCAAATGATGGAAAATGTCATTGCTGAAATGCTGAAATACTGCAAGTGCATTGGTCAGACCGAAAGGCATGACCAGACTATCACAATGGCTCTCAGGGGTATTGAACACTGTTTTCCATTCATCCCCTTCTCTGATTCTTACTAGGTTGTAGCCCAGGCCCCCCTTAAATCCAACTTGGAGAACACCTTAGCTCGCACAACCTGGCTGAAGAGGTCAGGAATCAGAGGAAGAGGGTGTGGATCTTGCACTGTAATTTGATTTACTTCCTGTAAATCTAAACAGGGGTGTTGACAGCCATCTTTTTTCTTCATGAAGTGAAAACCTGTCTGCAACCTGGCAAAGATGAGGGTCTGATTTGTCCATTCTCCAGACTTTCCGCAATGAAATCCTTAAACAGTTCTCATGGCAGTATTCTCCCCACTCAATGATCTCCCTGGCTTGCTAATCCACCAACGGATTATGTTTCACCAACCAGGGAAGACCCAATACAATTGGGGTGGAAAGACCATTCAGGACACAGCGAGGAATGATTTCAGAATGAACCGACCCCACCCTCAGTCTTATATTTTGCACAATTTGAGTGAGAACTTTCTGTGTAAGTGGCGCTGAGTTGATAGCGAAGATGGGAATGGGTTAGTTAAAGTACATCAAACAAGCCTGTGAGTTCTGGCAAACTCAGCATCAACCATGCTGACTCCAGCTCCACTCTCAACAAACACAGAAATCTCCTCAGTCTTGCTTTCCAGCACCACCTCTACTGTCAGGACAAAATGGAGACTGAAGGTTAACGATAGATGCACCTCTTGCTTATTCCACTTCAGACTATCAAGGGTTAAACAAGTCTCCTTTTGTTTAGGCATCAAAGGACAGACCTCAATAAAATGTCCCTTTTTTCCCACAAAAAAATCACTCCCTTTTTTGTGACAATACCAGGAAATGAACAATGCAGAGACACCGCCTAACTGAATGGGTTCCTCCACTCTCTCCCGTACTGGTTCACCACTAGACTGCTCCCCTGGCTAAGGGGCAGTATCCTGAAAAAGAGGCTCCGGAGAAGGTGGTCGTATTCACCTATCTGGAAGGCATTTGTCAACATGCATAGTTAATGACATAGTGGCCTACAGGGACTCAGGGGTTTCATAGACCACCAAGGCATCTTTCAACCTTTCAGTGAGACCCTGAAGAAATTGGCTTCTGAGAGTCAGGTCATTCCACATAGTTTCAGTTGCCCACCTGTGGAATTCTGAGCTATACAATACAACTGACTGATATTCCTGCTGAAGGCGACGTAACCTGGACTCAGCCATGACGACTCAGTCAGGGTCATCATGGATAAGGGCTAGAGCCCAAAAAAATCCCTCCACAGACAGGAGGAAAACTGAATCATGCAGCAAAAAGAAGGCCCAGTACTCCGGATCTCCATGTAGTAGAGCGATCACAATACCAACTCGTTGCTCTTCATTTCCTGAGTAGTGAGGAAATAGTTTAAAATAAAATTCTTTAAACACAAAAAATTTGTCTCTTCCTCCAGAAAACCTGTCTAGGAGGGCAACCTTGGGTTCAGGTTGGAACGGCCTACCTGCAGAGACCCCAACATCAGCGACCTGCAGCCACTGTCGCTGCTGCTGAACCTCATATCGAAGGTCATTCACCTCCAGAGACAGATAGCATAGCTTCTCTGTCATCCCTGTGACCGGAACCATACCAAGAGAGAAAAGGAAAATAAAAGCACACCCGAAAAAACACACACAAATAAAACCATGTGTCAGTTTTTTTTTCCCTTAAATATGCACTGTTAGTGATAATGTTACTCACAGTGTAGGAAAGACTAAGTGTAACACAAAGCGAACAACGGAACACTAGCCCAACACTAGGGAAGGGGGAGTGGGGACCCCTAGGCAGATCTAAAGTCAACCTGTCTGCCTTAAACGTCCCTATATAGGTTCTGCACCTATCGCAAAGCAGGAACCTAATCCCTGCCTCATGCTGGCGATAAGCCCTGCTTAGGGAAGGATGGGATTTCACTACACAATCCCCACTACCACTAAAAACTGCTGGGATAGACAAACAAGGGGAACACTTATATTGAGAAGACTCAGAGATGTAACACAGACGTTCTCCAGCAACACCAAAGAGGAAGGTAGCTGACTGCTAAAGCTCCGATTAATACCATAATCTGAAAAGGAGAGGGTTTAATATAGGCAGAACATAAGCACTTCGATTATAGATGCTGAATTGAATTTACCTATTGAGGTATGAAGTGACACGTTAATGGGTGACGATAAAAGAGATCTTTATTAACAAAATAGTTTAAAATTACAATACTTAAAAAGACAGGATGATGTAAAACAATTGGACCTCCAAAAAAATTTACCTCAATAGGTAAATTCAATTCAGCGTGCTAAAGCTCCGAGCCTCAACAGGGGGAGATGGAAGTATCACCAGTGATTCCCAGCAGCAGGCTGGAAGTCTATAAACAACCCTGATCCAGGTGTGTCAATTAGAGCCAGAGAAAGGTTGCCACTATGTCAAAGAGTAAGAATGGTTAAGAAGGTGTCTGCAAGGCCAAACGCAGAGACCATCTGCAGCTAGATGCAGTGCGATTGTCTGCAGCTTCTGACTCACTAGTGACACTATCATTCTACAGGAAACAACCTAGGGGACCTCAGTTGTGGTTAGAAGAATACAGATCTGCTCCATTGACCATCGCTGGACCATGGATATGCTTGGAGAATGCCAGGTTTGGGACTAGCTGGTCGCCTGGCTCCATGGAGATGCTAGGATAAGCCAGGTTGTGACCCTCTCCCTCTAGTCAACTGAACCTGTGTACCTAAATGGACTGTCATTTTCCTAAGCTTGTCGTTACCTCCTCTCTGTGTGTGTGCCACAGGTGGAGTAGTCGACCATGAAAGATGAAGACAAGTTGTGACCCTCCATTCAACTGGCCTTGTACCTGAATGGACTGTCATCTTCCTATGCTTGTCATTACCTGCTCTCTGTGTACATGCCACAGGTCAACTCAGGGAGCTCTGAAGCAACAACTGCCATAATCCTGGTGAGTCAGGGAAGGGTGAGACTCTGTAATGTGAACCATCTTGGGGTATTTTGCTGGGACTGTTCTTTGCGTTATCTGCCAGTTTTATGATTTAATAAAGCATTGCCACACTGTTTTACTCTCACCCTGTGTTGTCTGAGTAGTGCTATGCCCACGTTGAAAGGAGAGCGAGCGTTTAGCGTTATGATCCTTGGTCCTTGCAGTTCCGGCTAGCAGATCTGGGTGCCAGCTGACCCCCTGTGTCTTCATAATTTGTGATAAAACTGTGTTTTAGTGACAAATCAGAAAATCAGATTGGACTGGGGGTCCCCAACTAAACTCTGACACTTCAATCAATGAACTTTATTCTGACAACTCGTCAGGATTATTCTTATTACAGGAAAACAAAAAATCACCAAAGAAAAGCAAAAAATACGAAAGTAGGAAACACCAGGAATGATCACTTGTCACAGGACAGCATTTTAGTTGTGAACTTCCAGTCCAATATCCTCAATCTATCCAAATTTTCTATTACAGCTGAACAGGTCCATGTTCTTTCATATGGACTTAATTTTGTGCTGGAAAACAATTTCAATCTATTTGGAACATTATTAGACATCAATAGATTCATTAGGAACTTAACTGTTACAAGACATTTTTGCACGGAAGGCTGTCAGCCAATTAGAGGAGGATAGGTCACAGTGTGGCAATTAGTGTCATTTATTCAACTTTCCCAAACAATATGCACTCCTTAATTTAGAGGAACATTCAAACAAAGGAAGACTCTGTTGTCACTGAGTACACTAACCAGGCCCAGGCTTTTAAAACAATCAATACATACTTTTACCAGGTTCAATCAAGAACAGAATCAATGTACTGTTTCCAAGAGGTGATGCAGACAGAACTGAAGAACGTACATGCATCTGTTAGTTCCAAGATGTCTGATAAAGGTGGTTTAGTGGTCATGATGGACTTCAATATTTACAAGTCCCAAATGATTGAAATGCTGGCAGTTGTACACACCTACCAGAAATTACTTGTAATCTTCTACCTTCTTTGACCAAAGAAACCCAACAACTTATACAGGAAGGCTTAGCTTTGGGGGGTAATTACAACCAAGCAGAAGGACTACTTAATTGTTGAACATTCTTTATTGCACTCCATGCATGGTCTCCCTAAAGTGTACAAAGTCATGAACCCACCCCCACAAGACCCATTGTCTCTGGCATTGGGTCAGTTACAGAACATCTGGGGGAGTGGCTTGATTCCCTTTTACAACCCTTGGTACAGAGAACACGGTGGTTTCTAGAAGATTTAAGTTATGTATTGGATTAACTATCACATTTTGAATGGTTTTCTAACTACACATGGCTAAGTTGTGATGTTGTATCCTTGTATACATTCATCCCATATGTTGTATTTGAAGCACTAGAATTACATATGATTCATTTCAATGACTACATCTGACCTGAGTTTATTTATCATACATGTTACACGTTTTTAATGAATAACACCTTTTTCATGTACAACAAGGATTTTTTCCTCCAACGCAAAAGTGTATCAATGGGGGCTAAGTATTCTCCCTTGAGTGCCAACTCGGTCTTGTCATTTTGGTAGACAAGGTGGTTGTATATCTCATAGTAACATAGTAAGATAGTTAGCAAGGCCGAAAAAAGACATTTGTCCATCCAGTTCAGCCTATATTCCGTCAGAATAAATCCCCAGATCTAGGTCCTTCTAAGGAACCTAATGACTGTAAGATACAATATTGTTACGCTCCAGGAAGACATCCAGGCCTCCCTTGAACCCCTCGACTGAGTTCGCCATCACCATCTCCTCAGGCAAGGAATTCCAGATTCTCACTACCCTAACAGTAAAATATATCTTCTATGTTGGTGTTAAAACCTTCTCTCCTCCAGACTCAAAGAATGCCCCCTTGTGACCGTCACCTTCCTTGGTATAAACAGGTCCTCGGAGAGATATTTGTATTGTCCCCTTTAGGGTTGAGCGAAACGGGTCGGCCATTTTCAGAAGTCGCCTGTGTGGGGTCGGCCATGAGGTCGGCGATCTTCTGAATCTGGTATCGGAATTCCGATACCGAGCTCCGATATGTTTGCGATATCGGGAATTGGTATCAGAATCCATATTTAAGTGTAAAATAAAGAATCAAAATAAAAAATATTGATATGCTCACCCTCGGACACGCCCTGGTACTAATCGGCAGGCTTCCTTCCTAAGAATGAGCGCGTGAATGACCTGCGGTGACGTCACGGCTTGTGATTGGTCGCGAGCGGTCACATGGACAAGCCGCGATGTCATCTAAGGTCCTTCACGCGCTCATTCTTAGGAAGGAAGGCTGCCAGAAAGAAGCCGGGCGCGTCCGAGGGTGAGTATATACCTAATAGGAATATACTCACCCTCGGACGTGCCCTACTTCTTTCCGGCAGCCTTCCTTCCTAAGAATGAGCGCGTGAAGGACCTTAGATGATGTCGCGGTTTGTCCATGTGACCGCTCGCGACCAATCACAAGCCGCGACGTCACCGCAGGTCATTCTTAGGAAGGAAGCCTGCCGGTTAGTACCAGGGCGCGTCCGAGGGTGAGTATATCAATATTTTTTATTTTGATTCTTTATTTTACACATTAATATGGATCCCAGAGCCTGAAGGAGAGTTTCCTCTCCTTCAGACCCTGGGAACCATAGTATCCCATTGCACTGCATTGGGTTTCGTGTTTCGGCCGACCCCGACTTTTTTATAGGATCGGCCGATTTCACTCGACCCGACTTTTGAGAAAGTTGGGTTTCGTGAAACCCGACCCGATCCTATAAAAATAAAAGTTGCTCAACCCTAGTCCCCTTATATACATACACATGGTTATTAAATGGCCCCTCAGTCATCTTTTTTCTAGACTAAATAATCCTAATTTTGTTAATTTCTCTGGGTATTGTAGTTTCCCCATCCCCTTTATTAATTTTGTTGCCCTCCTTTGTACTCGCTCTAGTTCCATTATATCCTTCCTGAGCACTGGTGCCCAAAACTGTACACAGTACTCAATGTGCGATCTAACCAGGGATTTTTACAGAGGCAGCACAATGCCCTCATCATGTGTATCCAGACCTCTATTAATGCATCCCATGATTCTGTTTGCCTTGGCAGCCGCTGCCTGGCACTAGCTGCTCCAGGTAAGTTTATCATTAACTAAGATCCCCAAGTTCTTCTCCATGTCAGATTTACCCAGTGGTACCCATTCAGTATGTAATGGTGATAATGATTCCTTCTTCCCGTGTGAATAGTTCACAGAAAAAAACCCAATTGCTCTATAAAACCTATTACTTTATTAATACAAAATACCGGTGCACTACACAATACCATAACCAAGAAAATACAACAATATTAAAAATAGAAAAAGGCCTAAAAACAACCCTGCCTAGCAGCGGAGGTTGGCACCCTATGTCCTGCGCAATGGTGCCCCCGCTCAACGTCGGCTCACCCTTCTAATCCCTGTACACCCTATAGGAAACAGGGAGAAAGCACCTTATTAAAGTGTGATACCCTACATGGACTCTTGCTCTTGACAGAGAACATTTTTCAGATTAAGAAGCGCTCTGATTTGATTTCCAGCTTACCTAAAAATATGCCAGTTATTTTCAAACCAGTTTTATCTCTTTGTTACAGCTCTCAATTGAATGCGATTAAAAATATTGTACTAAAATATCTTCCTTTATTGCAGAAAGATGTTATATTGTCAAAAATCTTAGATTCAGGTTGTGCAGTGGTAGCCATAAAAGCAAATGCATTAGGGAACACTCTTTCTTCTAACATCTTCAAACTTACTAACCAATGCTATATGTAGCTTAATTTTAAAGGCTTTTTATAAATGTTGGTTGAATAATTGCAGAATGTGTCGATATACCATGGTCGCTAAACATTTTTTTAATAGTGACTATTCCGAAATTCATGCTATCAAACTATACATTTATTGTAGTAGTGACAATGTGGTATATGTCATTAAGTGCACATTATGGGACAAAATGTGTAATACTCTAAAAACTCTCTAAATGAACATTGTGTTAAATATACTGTACATCTGTATATAAATTATGCCCAAAAAGGTTATAGTAACAACTCTCTGAGATACACATATAAAGAGAAACCAGAGTCAATGCTACTTGATAAAAACATATAGTTTATTGAAAAAACAATAACAAACACAAATATACATACATAATGGGCAAAAATGATCAAGGTGATACAGTGACAGTGATCCAGAGAAGATGGACCCAGGGGCACTACTAATGTAGAAACCCAAATGGTTTAGCAGTAAGTCCTAATGATTACAAGGACTAGAGACTATCCTGGGAGCCAGTCTTCAAAGTAAAAGGAACCGCATCCAGTCCAGGTGATAAAAAAATCCAATATCTTTATTCTGCCATAATGTGACGTTTCAACCTAAAAAGGTCTTTATCAATAACTTTTTAGGTTGAAACGTTGCATTATGGCAGAATAAAGATATTGGATTTTTTTATCACCTGGACTGGATGCTGTTCCTTTTAGATTGAAGACTGTTTATTTCCAGTTGGGTCATTGGACTGGAGCGTGCATCCTACTATTGATGTGCTGTGGGCTGCCTTTTTTATCATTATCCTGGGAGCCAGGTCAAGATAATTATCTGTTAATACAGTGGCTCCCATTCCCTCAGCGTACCAGTTCAAATTACTAATACTGACCTACAAAGCCAACCATAAACTGTCTCCTCCATATATCTCTGAACTAATCTCCCAATATCTTCCCTCACGTAACCTCTGATCCTCCCAAGACCTTCTTTTCTCCTCCACACTTATTCACTCCTCATCTAATCACTTCCAAATCTTCTCACGAATATCCTCCATCCTCTGAAATTCTGTGCCCTATCATGTCTGACTATCAACCAAATTCAGATCCTTCAGACGGAACCTGAAAATCCACCTCTTCCAGAAACAGCCTGCGATGACCACGCTGTCTCTTCACCTCTACCGGAGCTACCACTTCACCAACACCGGTGCTAATGCAACCACCCAACCTACTGACTCCTTCCCCACCATCCTGTAGAATGTAAGCCCGCAAGGGCAGGGTCCTCTCCCCTCTGTATCAGTCTGTCATTGTTAATTTGCTTACAATAAGTGATATCTGTAATTTGTATGTAACCCCTTCTCATGTACAGCACCATGGAATTAAAGGTGCTATATAAATTAAAATAATAATAATAATAATAATACAGACAAAAATCCACACAACATAGGTCAGAGCAACAGTATACATGTCTACCTAGGACCAGGTCTGCCATTGTGTGTGTGTCCTCTTAGAAAGATCTGGTGATATTTTATGCCAATAAGTGCCAGCAAATTATATCTCAGAGTGATCCTGAGTGGATATTTGGATGACAAATACAAAATGAGACATTTTTAACCCCTTCATGACCCAGCCTATTTTGACCTTAATGACCTGGCCATTTTAAGAAATTCTGACCAGTGTCCATTTATGAGACAATAACTCAAGAACGCTTCAATGGATCCTAGCAATTCTGAGAATGTTTTTTGTGACATATTGAGCTTTATTTTAGTGGTAAATTTAGGTCAATAATTTTTGCGTTTATTTGTGAAAAAAAAAGAAATTTGGCAAAAATTTTGAAAATTTCGCAATTTTCAAATATTTTTATTTTTATTCTGTTAAACCAGAGAGTTATGTGACCCAAAACAATTAATAAATAACATTTCCCACATGTCTACTTTACATCAGCACAATTTTGGAAACACAATTTTTTTCTTGCTAGGAAGTTATAAGGGTTAAAATTTGACCAGCGATTTACAATATTTACAAAACCATTTTTTTTAGGGCCACTCCACATTTGAAGTCAGTTTGAGGGGTCTATATGGATGAAAATACCCAAAAGTGACACCAATATAAAAACTGCACCCCCTCAAGGTGCTCAAAACCACCATTCACCATGCACCATTAACCATTCAGGTGCTTCACAGCAGCAGATACAACATGGAAGGAAAAAAAATCAACATTTAACGTTTTAGTTACAAAAATGAAATTTAGCAACAATTTTTTTTATTTTCCCAAAGGTAAAAGGAGAAACTGGACCCAAAAAGTTATTTTAAAAGTTGTCCTGAGTACTCCGACACCCCACATGTGGGGGGAACCACTGTTTGGGCGCACAACAGGGCTCGGAAGGGAAGGAGCGCCATTTGACTTTTTCAATGAAAAATTGGCTCCAATCTTTAGCGGACACCATGTCGCAATTGGAGAGCCCCTGTGTGCCTAAACATTGGAGTTCTCCCACAAGTGAGCACATTTTGGAAACTAGACCCCCCAAGAAACTTATCTAGATGTGAGCACTTTCAACCCCCAGGTGCTTCACAAATTGATCTGTAAGCATGAAAAAGTACTTTTTTTCACAACAAAAATTTTAGCCTCAATTTTTTCATTTTCTCATGGGCTACAGGATAATATGGATCTTAAATTTTGTTGGGCAATTTCTCCTGAGTACACTGATACCTTACATGTGGGGGTAGACCACTGTTTGGGCACATGGGAAGGCTTGGAAGGGAAGGAGCGCCATTTGACTTTTTGAATGAAAAATTAGCTCCAATCGCTAGCGGACACCATGTCGCGTTTGGAGACCCCTGTGTGCCTAAACATTGAAGTCCCCCCACAAGTGACACCATTTTGGAAACTAGATTTCCCAAGGAACTTATCTAGATGTGTGATGAGCACTTTGAACCCCCAACTGCTTCACAGAAGTCTATAACGCAGAGCCATGAAAATAAAAAATCATTTTTCTTTCCTCAAAAATTATTTTTTAGCCCTCAATTTTTTATTTTCACAAGGGTAACAGGAGAAATTGGACCCCGAAGTTTGTTGAACCGTTTGTCCTGAGTACACTGATACCTCATATGTGAGGGTAAACCACTGTTTGGGCGCATAGCAGAGCTTGGAAGGGAAGTAGTGATGTTTTGAAATGCAGACTTTGATGGAATGGTCTGCGGGTTTCATGTTAGGTATGCAGAGCCTCTGATGTGCCTAAACAGTAGAAACCCCCCACTATTGACCCCATTTTGGAAACTATACCCCCTAAGAAACTTATCTAGATTTGTTTTGAGCACTTTGAACCCCCAAGTGCTTCACAGAAGTTTATAACGCAGAGTCAAGAAAATAAAAAATCATTTTTTTTCCTCAAAAAATTGCGGGCTAAAAAATCATTTTTATTTTCACAATGGTAACAGGAGAAACTGAACCCCAATCGTTGTTGTCCAATTTGTCCTGAGTACGTTGATAGCCCATATGTGGGGGTAAACTACTGTTTGGGCACACGTCGGGACTCATAAGGGAAGTAGTGACATTTTGAAATGCAGACTTTGATGGAATGGCCTGCGGGCATCATGTTGCATTTGCAGAGCTCCTGATGTGCCTAAACAGTAGAAACCCCCCACAAGTGACCCCATTTTAGAAACTAGTATCTCCAAGGAACTTATCTAGATGTGTGGTGAGCACTTTGAACCCCCAAGTGCTTCACAAAATTTTATAACGCAGAGCCGTGAAAATAAAAAATAATTTTTTTCCCATAAAAATAATTTTTAGCCACCATGTTTTTACTTTTCCAATGGTAACAGGAGAAATTAGACCCCCAAACTTGTTGTGCAATTTTTCCTGAGTACGCTTATGCCCCATATGTTTGGGTAAACCACTGTTTGGGCGCACGTCGGGGCTCGGAAGGGAGGGAGCATCATTTGACTTTTTGAATGCAAGATTGGCTGGAATCAATGGTGGTGCCATGTCATGTTTGGAGACCCCTGATGTGCCTAAACAGTGGAAACCCCTCAATTCTAACTCCAAAACTAACCCAAACACACCCCTAACCCTAATCCCAACTCTAACCATAACCGTAATCACAGCCCTAACCCCAACACACCCCTAACCCTAATCCCAACCCTAACCCTAACCACAACCCTGACCCCAACACACCCCCAACCCAAGTCCCATCCCTAACCATAACCCTAACCACAAGCCTAACACCAACACATTCCTAACCCTAATCTTAACCCTAATTCCAACCTTAACTCTAGTTCCAACCCTGACCCTAAGGCTATGTGCCCACGTTGCGGATTTAAGTGCGGATTTTTCCACACCATCTTTGTAAAATCCGCAGGTAGAACGCACTGCATTTTACTTGCAGATTTACAGCAGATTTCCAGTGTTTTTGTGCATGTAAAATGCTGCAGAAACCGCATAAAGAACTGACATGCTGTGGAAAATACAACACAGCATTTCCGCGTGGTATGTTCCGCACCATGGGCACAGCGGATTTGGTTTTCCATATTTTTACATGGTACTGTAAAAGTGATGGAAAACTGCACGAATCCACAGAGGCCAATCCGCACCCTGTGCACATAGCCTAATTCTAACACTAACCCTAATTCTAACCCTAATTGCAACCCTAACCCTAATTCTAACCCAAACCCTAATTGCAACCCTAAAACTAATTCTCACACTAAACCTAATTGCAATCCTAACCCTAACCCTGATTCTAACCCTAACCCTAATTGCAACCCTAAACCTTATTCATTCTAACCCTAACCCTAGTGGAAAAATAAAAATAAATATATTTTCTTTATTTCATTATTTTCCCTACATATGAGGGTGACAAAGGGGGGCTTTATTTACTATTTTTTTTATTTTGATCACTGTGATAGGTTCTATCGCAATGATCAAAATGTGCCTGGAATGAATCTGCTTGTGAATGAAACAACACCGTGAGCACAGCTACGAAGTGGTGCTATAGTTAGGCTCCCACACCATATACTTAATCAACATAAAACTTAGCACTCAACTTAGGATGCTTGGAACAGAAGAATTTATTTTGCAGTATACTCAAAACGTTTCGGTTCAACATGAACCTTCTTCAGTTACTACAAAATGTAAAAAGTGCAAATAAATATAAAAAAACAAAATAACCAAAGTATGTACAAAAAGGAGAAACAATCGGTCAAATACAGTGTAATCATACAAGATACTCAGCGGAAGTGAATCTGGCAGAGAATATAAGCCAAAATCCGAGCACAATCAAATATAGGTGTAAGGAAGAGAGGAAGTGCAGGACAAACGTTAGATACGTGTCCGCGTGGTATAAGGTAACTAGAGAACATACCGTATACGGAATACATGTGATGAATGGGGCCGGAAGTCAGTGGGCCACACAAATTCTATTCTGGGGGCTGTGGAAAGTAACGGGGTAACCAGAGGGTTAAACAAAGGACAACTGAGGGAGAAATATAGATGGATATGCTACTTACACCACAGCCGAGGTATGTAGAGAGAAGTGCTGTAGGAATTAAAAATAATAGTAGTAAGTGGGTGAAATGGAGGTAAAAGCATTAACCGTGCGAGGAGGGGTTAAATTACCTTTAGGAGAGCGAGGTGTAGGTGTGCATGCCGCCAGACGCGGAGTCCACCGCTAGTCTGGGGATGTAGACTCCAAATGGAGCTTAAGAAGGGAAGGGGCGGGACACCTTAGCCAGCAAACCAATGAGTGAGGAGCCCTGGCCGGGAGTGACATATCGCTTTAAAAAAAAAAAAAGCAATGTTGTAGGTGGGGAGCGAACTAAAATAAAACCTGGCTGGAGGCTGGCAACCGCAAATGGATGGGGATATGAAAGTAGCTAGGGGAACAGGTGACATGAGATGTATGGTGGGGACAAAGTGAGAGGGGTGTAGCAGGGAGCAGATGTGGGCAAGAGGGTGGGCGGAGCATACACTTCTATGGAGAAATGTGAACCATGTATAGCAAAAGAAGTGCCCATAGTCTGCTAAGGTGAAACTAGGTGCAAACTACTATCCAGATGTTGAGAGGAGTAGCTGTGCCCAATGCTGTAGACGTGCAGGAGGAAATTTGTGCTGGTGACTTCCAATCATATTAATATAAGCGGCTCTAGTAGAGAACAGAAGAACATATTAGTATGCAAACACAACAAGCATTAAGCATGTAAAGAGAGCACCTAATAAATATGACAAATAACCAAAATGACAACAGAGGAGAGAGCACGTTAAATAAATGCTGATATTTCATATTCCCTATTCAGGCCCCTTGGACTCATGGTGTCAAGAGTGTGAATCCAGAAGGCCTCACGTTTTCTCAAAGTAAGAATCCTGTTACCACCCCTGCGTGGGGGTGGCATGTGTTCAATAATTTGGTATCTCAGCTGGGAGATATTATGTCCCTTGGTGATAAAATGATGCAAGATAGGGAGAAGAAGATTCTTACATCTGATGGTACTTTAATGTTTGGAAATTCTGTCTCTAATGGGTTGAGACGTCTCCCCCACGTACAGCAGGCCACATGGGCACTTGATAAGATAGACGACAAAAGACGAGTCGCAAGTAAAGAAACCTTGTACTTTGAACTCTTTGCCCGATAGGGGATGTATAAATTTCTCCCCTTTGAGGACATTGTTACACTGGGCACAGTGTAAGCACGGGAAGGTCCCTACTTTGGGTCTGTGTATAAAACTCTGCTTCTCACGGGGAAGTTTAGGGCCAATGTCGGCCTTTACAATGTTGTTTTTAATATTGCGTGGTCGCTTGAAGCATGGGAGGAAGGGTTGTCCGAACTCCGGGACGTCCGGATGAGCAGTAGACAAAAGAGACCAATTTTTACGGATAGCCTTGTGGATGATGTACGGGAAAGGATGGAATGTATGTACAAACGGTATACGCTTGGAATTATTGCGTTGGGCTCTATTAGAGGGCACCTTAGCCTCATTCAACATGGTGGAAGGATAACCCCTTGTAAGAAATTTGTCTGTCATTTCCACTAGGCGTAGGTCCCGAGTGGCAGGGTCAGATACAATGCGCTGTACTCGATGAAATTGTGACTTGGGGATAGATTTTTTTGTGGCAGGAGGATGTAAACTCTGGAAGTTAAGAAGACTATTACGGTCAGTCTGTTTGATATAGAGATCCGTGGTAAGGGTGCCATTGGAATCTTTAATAACCAAGGTGTCTAGGAAGCTGACCCGTTGTTGGTCATGTCCCATGGTGAAGGAAATGCCTGGCCAGGAGAGATTAAGGAAGTCCAGAAAAAGCAAGAGGGACTCTAATGTGCCCCCCCAGATGCAAAAGACATCATCTATATAGCGTTTCCACACAATTATGTGGTTACGAAATAGGTCATTGTCATATATGATAGTTGCTTCGAAGTCTGCCATATAGGCGTTAGCATAGGGGGGCGCCACATTAGAGCCCATTGCGGTCCCGCATATCTGTAGGAAAAAATCATCTTGGAAACGGAAGTAGTTAGAGGTAAGTACCAGTGTGAGGAGGTCAACGCACATCTGGATCTGGTCCGGATCCATGTTTGTAGTAGACAGGAGTCTCTGTGTGGAAGCTATACCCTCTAGATGGGGGATGGAGGTATAGAGATCTTTTACATCCAGAGTGACAAGTAGGGCATCAGTAGGGATGGAGCCGATTTGGCGTATGGTGTCCAGAAAAGCGTTGGTATCGAGTAAAAAAGATGGTGTCTGTTTGATCAGAGGGGTAAGAATTTTTTCTAAGTATATTGCTAATGGTGACAGGATGGAGTCGGTCGATGCCACGATCGGTCTCCCCGGGGGATTTTGTAGATTTTTGTGAATTTTGGGGAGGGTGTAAAACACTGGAGTGATGGGGTTATGGTTGGTAAGGAAATCGCAGATTTTTTGGTCTAGGACACCAAGGGAGGAATATCTATGAAGGATCACCTCGATTTCGTGTCTAATGATATAAGAGGGGTCCTTATTTAGGGGACAGTAGACTGACCGGTCACTTAATTGTCACGTGATTTCTGCCAGATAGAGAGATTTGTCCATCACCACCAAAGCACCCCCTTTATCCGCCGGTTTTATAATTATGGAGTTATAATTTTGCAGGGCCGGTAGAGCATGCCGTTCCTCCAATGTAAGATTGGATGGATAAAACAGGGCCCCTCTTTCAATGTCATGTCGCAATGTTTGAAAGGAATTATGTACAAATGTCACAAAGGTTTCAACCGCATGTGAGGTATGGGGTGGACGAAATGAACTCTTACTGCGTAGACCCAAACTAATAGCTGAAAGGCATTTGGGGTTAGTGGTAACTGGGGGACTAGGTCCAGAAGAAGGGATGGAGGAAAAATGTGCCTTAAGTCTAATCAACCTGAAAAAACGTTGTAAATCCATCTCAAGATCAAACGTCCGACAACGGTAAGAGGGGCAGAATGACAGCCCCTTCTGTAGTAAACAATGTTCTGAAGGGCTCAATGTTCTTGATGAAATGTTAACTACCAAATTGTCCATACCTTGGAACGGGTGATGCGCCCCGAGTCCTGGTCCCTTCTTATGTTTCTGTCCCCGTCGCGTTTTCGTCTGAAGTTGGGACGGCTGCGTTGACCTAAAAAAGGAACTGCGGTAGCAGAGATTAGTCCTTGCTCCTGGTCGGAGCCGGAGGTGGAGAAGTCGGAAGAAGTATGTGGAGGATGACGTGTAGTAATGCGCCTTGAACTGTCCTGCCATCTGTATACGCGGTTCAGTCTATAGTCCTCGGCGTCCCGGGCAAACTTGTTCCATTTTCTTATTTCGATATCTCGTTTGTGGCGGTTGATGCGATCTTCAATCTCAGATTTTAGAGTAGCAAGTTCCTCCGGAGTGCCTGTTGTTGACAGCTGGGCCTCAATGACCTTAATTTTATCAGAGCTAGAAGTGATTGCTTTCTGGAGAAATTCAACAGTTAGGGTTATGAGGTCAAGAGAGCACTTGTTCAATATCTGTTCGAATTTGGCACAAAACTCAGGTGATTCATGGAACAATGTGGGACGCAGAGGAACCCGTAAGCCTCGTGGAATGCGTTGTACCCTCAGGTATTCCGAGAGGGTGGCACAATGTAGTTTGATGTTGGTGGCGAATCTTAGTTCGCGCTCAAGATCCCTGCCCCGGGTCTCACTCGGGGGAATTAATAGAAATTCACTGGAGATTTTAGACTGTGCGAGGATGTTGGCTGTTTCCTCTGCGTTGTAGGAAAATGTGGTAGTGGTGGACATGACCGAGTAGCGTGCTAAACACGTAAGGGAACTTGTGTGTGAAACAACACTGTGAGCACAGCTGCGAAGTAGTGCTATAGTTAGGCTCCCACGCCATATACTTAATCAACATAAAACTTAGCACTCAACTTAGGATGCTTGGAACAGAAGAATTTATTTTGCAGTATACTCAAAACGTTTCGGTTCAACATGAACCTTCTTCAGTTACTACAAAATGTAAAAAGTGCAAATAAATATAAAAAAACAAAATAACCAAAGTATGTACAAAAAGGAGAAACAATCGGTCAAATACAGTGTAATCATACATGATACTCAGCGGAAGTGAATCTGGCAGAGAATATAAGCCAAAATCCGAGCACAATCAAATATAGGTGTAAGGAAGAGAGGAAGTGCAGGACAAACGTTAGATACATGTCCGCGTGGTATAAGGTAACTAGAGAACATACCGTATACGGAATACATGTGATGAATGGGGCCGGAAGTCAGTGGGCCACACAAATTCTATGCTGGGGGCTGTGGAAAGTAACGGGGTAACCAGAGGGTTAAACAAAGGACAACTGAGGGAGAAATATAGATGGATATGCTACTTACACCACAGCCGAGGTATGTAGAGAGAAGTGCTGTAGGAATTTAAAATAATAGTAGTAAGTGGGTGAAATGGAGGTAAAATCATTAACCGTGCGAGGAGGGGTTAAATTACCTTTAGGAGAGCGAGGTGTAGGCGTGTATGCCGCCAGACGCGGAGTCCACTGCTAGTCTGGGGATGTAGACTCCAAATGAAGCTTAAGAAGGGAAGGGGCGGGACACCTTAGCCAGCAAACCAATGAGTGAGGAGCCCTGGCCGGGAGTGACATATCGCTTTAAAAAAAAAAAAAAAAAAAAAGCAATGTTGTAGGTGGGGAGCGAACTAAAATAAAACCTGGCTGGAGGCTGGCAACCGCAAATGGATGGGAATATGAAAGTAGCTAGGGGAACAGGTGACATGAGATGTATGGTGGGGACAAAGTGAGAGGGGTGTAGCAGGGAGCAGATGTGGACAAGAGGGTGGGCGGAGCATACACTTCTATGGAGAAATGTGAACCATGTATAGCAAAAGAAGTGCTCATAGTCTGCTAAGGTGAAACTAGGTGCAAACTACTATCCAGATGTTGAGAGGAGTAGCTGTGCCCAATGCTGTAGACGTGCAGGAGGAAATTCGTGCTGGTGACTTCCAATCATATTAATATAAGCGGCTCTAGTAGAGCTCTAGTAGAGCCGCTTATATTAATATGATTGGAAGTCACCAGCACGAATTTCCTCCTGCACGTCTACAGCATTGGGCACAGCTACTCCTCTCAACATCTGGATAGTAGTTTGCACCTAGTTTCACCTTAGCAGACTATGGGCACTTCTTTTGCTATACATGGTTCACATTTCTCCATAGAAGTGTATGCTCCGCCCACCCTCTTGCCCACATCTGCTCCCTGCTACACCCCTCTCACTTTGTCCCCACCATACATCTCATGTCACCTGTTCCCCTAGCTACTTTCATATCCCCATCCATTTGCGGTTGCCAGCTTCCAGCCAGGTTTTATTTTAGTTCGCTCCCCACCTACAACATTGCTTTTTTTTTTTTTTTTTTTTTTTAAAGCGATATGTCATTCCCGGCCAGGGCTCCTCACTCATCGGTTTGCTGGCTAAGGTTTCCCGCCCCTTCCCTTCTTAAGCTCCATTTGGAGTCTACATCCCCAGACTAGCGGTGGACTCCGCGTCTGGCAGCATGCACGCCTACACCTCGCTCTCCTAAAGGTAATTTAACCCCTCCTCGCACGGTTAATGCTTTTACCTCCATTTCACCCACTTACTACTATTATTTTAAATTCCTACAGCATTTCTCTCTACATACCTCGGCTGTGGTGTAAGTAGCATATCCATCTATATTTCTCCCTCAGTTGTCCTTTGTTTAACCCTCTGGTTACCCCGTTACTTTCCACAGCCCCCAGCATAGAATTTGTGTGGCCCACTGACTTCCGGCCCCATTCATCACATGTATTCCGTATACGGTATGTTCTCTAGTTACCTTATACCACGCGGACACGTATCTAACGTTTGTCCTGCACTTCCTCTCTTCCTTACACCTATATTTGATTGTGCTCAGATTTTGGCTTATATTCTCTGCCAGATTCACTTCCGCTGAGTATCATGTATGATTACACTGTATTTGACCGATTGTTTCTCCTTTTTGTACATACTTTGGTTATTTTGTTTTTTTATATTTATTTGCACTTTTTACATTTTGTAGTAACTGAAGAAGGTTCATGTTGAACCGAAACGTTTTGAGTATACTGCAAAATAAATTCTTCTGTTCCAAGCATCCTAAGTTGAGTGCTAAGTTTTATGTTGATTTGGAATGAATCTGCTGGCCAGCAGATTCGGCAGGAGCACTGCGCATGCACCAACCATTTGGAAGATGGTGGCGCCCATCACTGAAGAAGGATGGACGCCGGGAGGGACACTGGGACTCAGTAAGTATGGGGTGGTGGGGTCAGACAGCGGGGGGGGCAGAGGGGAGGATGAGGGGAGAGGAGGGCAGCAAAGGACAGGATGGAGGGGAGGAAAGACTGATGGTGGCAGCAGATCACCGCTGTCAGTCGGTGGCAGGGGCAGATCGTGGTCTCCAGCCATGGCCGATGATATTGCAGCATCGGCCATAGCTGGATTGTAATATTTCACCAAGCTTCATAGATTAAATATTACAAATTGCTCTGATTGGCTGTTTCACTTTCAACAGCCAATCAGAATGATCATAGCCTTGTGGGGGCAAAGCCACTCCCCCTGGGCTGAAGTACCACTCCCCCGTCCCTGCAGGTTGGGTGAAATTTTAATTAACCCTTTCACCTGATCTGCAGAAACGCGATCCTGCCATGAAGCCACATAGGCGTCACAGGTCGGATTGGCACCAACTTTCATGATGCCTACTTGGCGTCACAGGTCTGGAAGGGGTTATTTAAAAAAACTGCAAAAAGGATAGTGATTAGAGATGAGCGAATATTTCAATATTCAGTTCGGATCACGATCGCCGAATTTGCAATATTCGTTGATTTAATTGCCAAATATAGCTGAACGGCATTGGAGTCGATGGGAGGCAAAAAAATATGCATACCCAGAATAAACGCCAGTGTTTCCCATGCTGTGTGACAGCATAGAAAACACTGGCGTGGCATGTCTGATCGGCGATAGCATTACCGCTGGTAGATTGTTACTGCCATGAGAATGCTGCTGGATCATACTGTCAGATGTTGGTATGACTGTTGTGAATTCTGCTCTTGGGCTCCCTCCGGTGGTTATAAGTGGTAGCGCTGCTGTCTCTGGATCACAGAATTCATCAGGTGTGTCCACTTTTTGCAATTCTGACTGGGCTATTTAGTCTTGCTTGACCCTTTAGTCAGTGCCAGTTGTCCATTGTTCCTGGAGGATTCACATCCCTGCCTGGTCTCTCCTGCTTTGCTGTTCATTTCAACAAAGATAAGTTCTGGCCTTGATTTTTGCAGTCCACATGCTGTGGGCCTTATTGTTCAGTTCTTTTCTATGTTTTTGTCTTGTCCAGCTTGGTCTGTATAAGGATTTGTTTAGCCAAGCTGGTATCTCTGGAAATGCAGATATACCCTCCATATCTTTAGTTAGATGTGGAGATTTTGTATTTTCTGTGGTGGATATTTTCTAGTATTTTAATCCTGACCGCATAGTACTCTGTCCTATCCTTTCTATTTAGCTAGAAGTGGCCTCCTTTGCTAAATTCTGATTTCAGTCTGTGTATGTTTTTTCCCTCTCCTCTCACAGTCAATATTTGTGGGGGGCTGTCTATCCTTTGGGGATTTTCTCTGAGGCAAGATAGTTTTCCCTTTTCTATTTCTAGGGGTAATTAGTTCTCCAGCTGTGTCGAGATGTCTAGGGAGTGATGGGTACATTCCACGGCTACTTCTAGTTGCGGTGTTAAGTTCAGGGTCTGCAGTCAGTACAGGTACCACCTTCTCTAGAGTACGTCTCATGCTGCTCCTAGGCCACCAGATCATAACAGTACAACTGGCCCACAATGAGTTAACCGCATCTCAGAAGAAGGGAAGGAAAGTGCTGAGCCATTTTTTTCTCTGTAGTCTGTTGTGTTTTTTTTCCATCTTTACCTCTGAGTGGCTCAGGAGTTTGGCGCTGGCATGGATGTTCAGGGATTGGCTTCTCGTGTGGATCAACTTGCTGCTAGAGTACAGGGTATTTTCGATTATATCGTTCAGACTCCGGTTTTAGAGCCTAGAATTCCAACTCCTGATTTGTTTTTTGGGGACATGTCCAAATTTTTGAGCTTTAAAAATAACTGTAAACTGTTTTTTGCTCTGAAACCCCGTTCCTCTGGTGATCCCATCCAGCAGGTTAAAATTGTTATATCTCTGCTGCGTGGTGACCCCCAGGATTGGGCATTTGCCCTGGAACCTGAGAATCCAGCTTTGCTTAATGTAGACACCTTTTTCCAGGTGCTTGGGTTATTGTATGATGAACCTAATTCAGTGGATCATGCTGTGAAGACCTTTTTGGCCCTGTGTCAGGGTCAAGAAGCGGCAGAATCATATTGCCAGAAATTTAGAAAATGGTCTGTGCTGACTAAATGGAATGAGGATGCCTTGGCAGCAATTTTCAGAAAGGGTCTTTCTGAATCCGTTACAGATGTTATGGTGGGGTTCCCCACGCTTGCTGGTCTGAGTGATTCTATGTCTCTGGCCATTCAGATTGATCGGCACTTGCGCGAGCGCAGAGTTGCGCACACTATTGCATTGTCTTCCGAGCGGAGTCCTGAGCCTATGCAGTGTGATAGGATTGTGTCTAGAGCTGAACGACAAGGATTCAGACGTCAGAATAGGTTGTGTTTTTACTGCGGCGATTCTGCTCATGCTATTTCTGATTGCCCTAAGCGTACCAAGAGAATCGCTAGTTCTGTTACCATCAGTACTGTACAACCTAAATTTCTGTTATCTGTGACCCTGATCTGCTCATTATCGTCATTTTCTGTCATGGCATTTGTGTATTCAGGCGCCGCTCTAAACTTAATGGACTCAGAATTAGCCAGACGTTGTGGTTTCCCCTTGCAGCCTTTGCAGAGTCCTATTCCTTTGAGGGGCATTGATGCTACACCGTTGGCTAAAAATAAACCTCAGTTTTGGACACAGCTGACCATGTGCATGGTGCCAGCCCATCAGGAAGAGTGTCGTTTTCTGGTGTTGCATAGTTTGCATGATGCTATTGTGCTGGGTTTCCCATGGTTACAGGTGCATAATCCGGTATTAGATTGGAAATCTATGTCTGTGACTAGTTGGAGTTGTCAGGTGGTTCATGGTGACGTTCCTTTGATGTCAATTGCCTCCTCCCCCTCTTCTGAAATTCCTGAGTTTTTGTCAGATTTCCAGGATGTATTCAATGAGCCCAAGTCCAGTTCCCTTCCACCGCATAGGGACTGTGATTGTGCTATTGACTTGATTCCAGGCTGTAAGTTCCCTAAGGGCCGACTTTTCAACCTGTCTGTGCCAGAACATACCGCCATGTGGAGCTATGTTAAGGAATCTTTGGAGAAAGGGCATATTCGGCCATCTTCTTCACCATTGGGAGCAGGTTTTTTTTTTGTTGCCAAGAAAGATGGCTCCTTGAGACCCTGTATTGATTATCGCCTCTTGAATAAGATCACGGTCAAATTCCAATTCCCTTTGCCTTTGCTTTCTGATCTGTTTGCTAGGATTAAGGGGGCTAGTTGGTTTGCTAAGATTGACCTTCGAGGGGCATATAATCTTCTTCGTATTAAGCAGGGTGACGAATGGAAAACTGCGTTTAATACGCCCGAAGGCCATTTTGAATACCTTGTGATGCCATTCGGACGCTCTAATGCTCCATCTGTGTTTCAGTCCTTCATGCATGATATATTTCGGAATTATCTTGATAAATTCATGATTGTATATTTGGATGATATTTAGATTTTTTCAGATGATTGGGAGTCTCGTGTGAAACAAGTCAGGATGGTATTTCAGATCCTTCGTGATAATGCCTTGTTTGTGAAGGGGTCTAAGTGTGTCTTTGGGGTGCAGAAGGTTTCTTTTTTGGGTTTTATTTTTTCTCCCTCATCTATAGAAATAGATCCGGTTAAGGTTCAGGCCATTCATGATTGGATCCAGCCCACATCCATGAAGAGCCTTCAGAAATTTTTGGGCTTTGCTAATTTTTATCGCCGTTTCATTGCCAACTTCTCCAGTGTGGTTAAACCCCTGACCGATTTGACGAAGAAAGGCGCTTATGTGACGAATTGGTCCTCTGTGGCTGTTTCTGCCTTTTAGGAGCTTAAACGCTGATTTACTTCTGCCCCTGTGTTGCGTCAGCCGGATGTTTCTCTTCCTTTTCAGGTTGAGGTTGACGCTTCTGAGATTGGGGCAGGGGCCGTTTTGTCTCAGAGGAATTCTGATGGTTCCTTGATGAAACCGTGTGCCTTCTTTTCTCGAAAGTTTTCGCCTGCGGAACGCAATTATGATGTCAGCAATTGTGAGTTGTTGGCTATGAAGTGGGCATTTGAGGAGTGGCGACATTGGCTTGAGGGGGCCAAGCACCGCATTGTGGTCTTGACCGATCATAAGAATCTGATTTACCTCGAGTCTGCCAAACGGCTGAATCCTAGACAGGCCCGATGGTCCCTGTTTTTCTCCCGTTTTGATTTTGTAGTCTCGTATCTTCCGGGTTCTAAGAATGTTAAGGCTGCTGCCCTCTCTAGGAGCTTTTTGCCTGATTCTCCTGGGGTCCTTGGGCCGGTCGGCATTCTGAAGGAAGGGGTGATTCTTTCTGCCATCTCCCCTGATTTACGACGGGTTCTTCAGGAATTTCAGGCTGATAAACCTGACCGCTGTCCAGTGGGGAAACTGTTTGTTCCTGACAGATGGACTAGTAAAGTGATTTCTGAGGTTCATTGTTCTGTGTTGGCTGGTCATCATGGGATTTTTGGTACCAGAGATTTGGTTGGTAGGTCCTTTTGGTGGCCTTCTTTGTCACGGGATGTGCGTTCTTTTGTGCAGTCCTGTGGGACTTGTGCGCGGGCCAGACCTTGCTGTTCCCACGGTAGTGGGTTGCTTTTGCCTTTGCCGGTCCCTGAGAGGCCTTGGACGCATATTTCTATGGATTTTATTTCGGATCTTCCGGTTTCCCAGAGGATGTCGGTTATCTGGGTGGTTTGTGACCGGTTTTCTAAGATGGTTCATTTGGTACCTTTGCCTAAATTGCCTTCCTCTTCTGATTTGGTTCCGTTGTTTTTTCAGCATGTGGTTCGTTTGCATGGCATTCCGGAGAATATTGTGTCCGATAGAGGTTCCCAGTTTGTTTCTAGGTTTTGGCGGGCCTTTTGTGCTAGGCTGGGCATTGATTTGTCTTTTTCTTCCGCATTTCATCCTCAGACAAATGGCCAAACCGAGCGAACTAATCAGACTTTGGAAAATTATTTGAGATGCTTTGTGTCTGCTGATCAGGATGATTGGTTGGCTTTCTTGCCATTGGCCGAGTTTGCCCTTAATAATCGGGCTAGTTCTGCTACCTTGGTTTCACCCTTCTTTTGTAACTCTGGTTTTCATCCTCGTTTTTCTTCAGGGCAGGTTGAGCCTTCTGATTGTCCTGGGGTGGACTCTGTGGTTGACAGGTTGCAGCAAATTTGGGCTCATGTTGTTGACAATTTGGTGTTGTCTCAGGAGGGGGCTCAGCATTTTGCTAACCGTCGTCGGTGTGTTGGTTCCCGACTTCGGGTTGGGGATTTGGTCTGGTTGTCTTCCCATCATGTTCCTATGAAGGTTTCTTCCCCTAAGTTCAAGCCTCGGTTTATTGGCCCTTATAGGATTTCTGAGATTATCAATCCAGTGTCTTTTCGTTTGGCCCTTCCAGCCTCTTTTTCCATCCATAATGTTTTTCATAGATCTTTGTTGCTGAAATATGTGGTGCCCGTTGTTCCCTCTGTTGATCCTCCTGCCCCGGTGTTGATTGATGGGGAGTTGGAGTATGTGGTTGAGAAGATTTTGGATTCTCATTTTTCGAGGCGGAAGCTTCAGTATCTTGTCAAATGGAAGGGTTATGGCCAGGAGAATAATTCTTGGGTTGTTGCCTCCGATGTTCATGCTGAGGATTTGGTTTGTGCCTTTCATTTGGCTCGTCCGGATCGGCCTGGGGGCTCTGGTGAGGGTTCGGTGACCCCTCCTCAAGGGGGGGTACTGTTGTGAATTCTGCTCTTGGGCTCCCTCCGGTGGTTATAAGTGGTAGCGCTGCTGTTTCTGGATCACAGCATTCATCAGGTGTGTCCACTTTTTGCAATTCTGACTGGGCTATTTAGTCTTGATTGACCCTTTAGTCAGTGCCAGCTGTCTATTGTTCCTGGAGGATTCACATCCCTGCCTGGTCTCTCCTGCTTTGCTGTTCATTTCAACAAAGATACGTTCTGGCCTTGATTTTTGCAGTCCACATGCTGTGGGCCTTATTGTTCAGTTCTTTTCTATGTTTTTGTCTTGTCCAGCTTGGTCTGTATAAGGATTTGTTTACCCAAGCTGGTATCTCTGGAGATGTAGATATACCCTCCATATCTTTAGTTAGATGTGGAGATTTTGTATTTTCTGTGGTGGATATTTTCTAGTATTTTAATACTGACCGCATAGTACTCTGTCCTATCCTTTCTATTTAGCTAGAAGTGGCCTCCTTTGCTAAATTCTGATTTCAGTATGTGTATGTTTTTTCCCTCTCCTCTCACAGTCAATATTTGTGGGGGGCTGTCTATCCTTTGGGGATTTTCTCTGAGGCAAGATAGTTTTCCCTTTTCTATTTCTAGGGGTAATTAGTTCTCCAGCTGTGTCGAGATGTCTAGGGAGTGATGGGTACATTCCACGGCTACTTCTAGTTGCGGTGTTAAGTTCAGGGTCTGCGGTCAGTACAGGTACCACCTTTTCTAGAGTACGTCTCATGCTGCTCCTAGGCCACCAGATCATAACAGTACAACTGGCCCACAATGAGTTAACCGCATCTCAGAAGAAGGGAAGGAAAGTGCTGAGCCATTTTTTTTCTGTAGTCTGTTGTGGATTTTTTTCCCTGTTTACTACGGTTGAGCTACTTTCATTTTTTTAAGATCGAGTCGGGTTTTGCGAAACCTGACTTTGTCCAAAGTCGAGTCGAGTGAAGTCGGCCGATTATCGCGAAAAGTCGGGGATCGACCGAAACATGAAACCCAATGCAAATCAATGGGGAAGCATAGTCGGCAGTGAGTGGAGGCCAGGAAAACACCTACAGTGCCCATTTTAATGCCAAAAACATCCATTCTTGTTTCTGAAGCTTGTCAATCTTAACTAACTTTATAAAAATAGTTGGGCATTGGAAATTGGGGGTCATTTGGCAAAAGTTGTGGGGGGTAGGGCTGGTTCAAGGTTTTAGTGGGCCCAGGAAACGTGGACTACGTCACGGCGGTGGAGCAGTGAGAGGTAAGTATTTCAACTTTGCAAATGCTGTGATCCTGAGCAAGCAGGGAGGCCCACTCGTTCGCATTGGCACTGGCACAGGGCCCCTCAAAGTACGGTAGTGTGTTTGCACGGCGGGGGAGCCTCCCACCGGCAGCGACACTTTTGCGTACTCTGAGGGGCCCTGTGCCTGTGACGTCACCAACGAGTATGCCCCCCTACCTGTTGAAGAAACCTGCACTTTCATCTGCACCTTCCTCTTTGTCCCTGTGTAAGGTGGTATAGTATGTGGGAAGGGGTACCTGACTTTCAGCAGGGTCAGATTGTGGCTGTGTAGCGTGCAAAGGGAATGTAGTGGTCTGGGTCAAAGTACCACAAGACTCATCTAGCACCGGCTGGGCAATGGGCAGGATGAAGCGGAAACACTGATATAGGCCCAAATAATAAAGTGGGTAAAATGCAGGTCAAAATTGGTAACAGGACTAACCAGGTGGCTGTCATGATCTCAATGGCAAGAGATCATAGCATCAGCATATAAAGGAACTAGCTCTTGGAAGATGGGAACTGAGCTGACCATGAACTAAACCTAACGCACAACTAGCAGTGGCCGGGTAGCATGCCTACGTTGATTCTAGATGCCCAGCACCAGCCGGAGGACTAAATAATGCTAGCAGAGGAAAATATTAGTCCTAGCTCACCTCTAGAGAAATACCCCGAAAGGAGACAGAGGCCCCCCACATGTATTGGCGGTGAATTAAGATGAAATAACAAACGTAGTATGAAAATAGGTTTAGCAAATTTGAGGTCCACTTACTACATAGCAGAAGACAGAAAGGACACTTTCATGGTCAGCTGAAAACCCTATCAAAACACCATCCAGAAATTACTTTAAAACTCTGGCATTAACTCATAACACCAGAGTGGCAATTCCTGTTCACAAGAGCTTTCCAGACACAGTAACGAAACTACAGCTGTGAACTGGAACAAAAATGCAAAAACAAACATGGACAAGAGTCCAACTTATCTAGTAGTTGTCTAGGAGCAGGAACAAGCACAGAGAGGCTTCTGATAACATTGTTGACCGGCAAGCAACTAACAGAGCAGCAAGGTTATATAGCGACTCCCACATCTTGATGGGAACAGGTGAACAGAGAAGATGAAGACACCAGTTCAATTCCACCAGTAGCCACCGGGGGAGCCCAGAATCCAAATTCACAACAGGTGGCATTGCTTAGTTCAGTGGAGTAGAAAAACCAGGAGTGGCAGACAGACACCATTAGTAGGGCCGAACCACACTGGTAGGCCCTATGCAGTTTAATATTACAAATGAAGGCCGAAAGCCTGAAGATTAAAGGTCAGGAAAATAACACAGGACAACACCAAGGTGCGGCACACACCGTTACTAGGCCCAACCAAAGTAGTAGGCCAACTGCAGTTTAATTATTTAAAATGTAAGCCGAAAGCCTGAACATTGAAGGTCGGGACAACAAAACAGGAGAAAACCCAGTAGCATTAGACACCGTTTTAAGGGCCCAACCACACATTTTAAAAACAACTACTTAACGAGAGCTTTAAGATTGAAACTCAGCTTTATACAGTGGAGGACAACACCATAGAGCGGCACACACCGTTAGTAGGCACCAACCACCAATTTTTAAAAACAACTACTTAATGAGAGCCTGAAGGTTGAAGCTCAGATTTATACAGTGGAGGACAACACCAGGGAGCGGCACACACTGTTAGTAGGCCCCAACCACCAATTTTTACCAACAAATACTTAATGAGAGCCAGAAGGTTGAAGCTCAGACAAGGAAACCTGGAGGAGAACACCAAGGAGGAGGAGAACACTCAGGAAGAGGAGAACACCCAGGAGCGGCAGACACCGTTAGTAGGCCCCAACCACCAATTTTTACCAACAAATACTTAATGAGAGCCAGAAGGTTGAAGCTCAGATTTATACAGTGGAGGACAACACCAGGGAGTGGCACACGCCGTTAGTAGGCCCCAACCACCAATTTTTACCAACAAATACTTAATGAGAGCCAGAAGGTTGAAGCTCAGATTTATACAGTGGAGGACAACACCAGGGAGCGGCACACACCGTTAGTAGGCCCCAACCACCAATTTTTACCAACAAATACTTAATGAGAGCCAGAAGGTTGAAGCTCAGACAAGGAAACCTGGAGGAGAACACCAAGGAGGAGGAGAACACCCAGGAGCGGCAGACATCACTAGTAGGCCCCAACCAAACTAGTAGCCCAAATGCAGTTTCCTATTTTTTTAAAAAGCCCGAAAACCTGAATTGAGGACAATTTTAATTAGGGACTGCAGAAAGACTTAGTAGGCTGTCCCCTGTGGACCATGCATCCACCACATTAACCCATTGCGCCGTAATGGACACGTAACCTTCCGTGGCCATGCCTACAGGTCCATGCGTCTGTTGTCAGGTGCACCTTTGTACTCACAGATTGCCAGAGTGCATGGACAATGCGGTCTTTTACATACTGGTGGAGGGTTGGGATGGCTTTTCTCGCAAAAGAAGTGTCGACTGGTTAGCTTGTAGTCCATCATGGCTTTATTAATATTAAATAAAATATATAAATAGGCTCTATGAACTTTTAAATAGGTTCCAGGGGTACACGGGCAGCATTGGTGTGGTCAGCGGAGGACGATTTCGAGGAGGTACCGCAGACAGGCTTACTGGGCCTAAAATAAATAAAAATAGGCTCTATGCAGTTTTAAATAGGTTACATGGGTACACAGGCAGCATTGGTGTGGTCAGCGGAGGACGATTGCGAGGAGTGTCTGACACAGTTAGTACTCCCAAAAAATAAATAGATGTTAATGTCTCGCAAAACAACAAAACAAAAAAACAAAAGTGTGGCATACTTAGGTACAGGGGTGGGCTCATCTGCTGAGTTTCTGACATAGTAATTTGGCAGTAAGTATTTACTGAATAGAAAGAAAGCTATCTGCACTGGATTAGAGTTTAACCCTTATATATGAAGAGACCCAAAGGACTAATTCCTAAAAAATAAATACTAGGACCAGAAAATAAAAAATACAAAATATATATACCTGATAGGGTTTCTTCTATGGAATGTGATATCCCATAATTGGAGCCACTCCAATGAAGACCAAATAGAATCAAAGCTGTGTAGAGTCTTTCTGAGCTGGTAAATCCGGCCGCCGTTTAAGATGCACAGTCCTCTCAGGGGCCTCGCACTTACGTCTCCCAGGGGGAAAAAAGGAAGTCCAGAAAATGCCGGGTGTTGCCTTTTAGAGTAGCGAGTTGCAGGAACTGCCCCGGCCGGTGGCAGTGAGAAATCCTGCACTCGCCGTGCTCTGAAGTCGGTCAGTATTGCTAGGCTTAGCCGCTCAATACTCTGCCGCAGCAGGACCTTGTGTGACGTCAAAGTCACGTGATGCCTCACATGACGGGCTATGGAAAGAAACTAGGGCCAAAATCCTACGCGTTTCGGAGCCAAAACGAGCTCCTTCATCAGTAAGTATTTACTGGTGGCAATATAGGACACTGACCCAGACAGTATTTTAACTAGCATCATAGATGTCAACAAATTGGTATTGTCAATGCCAGGCATTGAATGATGTCAGTGCATAGACTAAACATTGGTGGAGCTGTGAGAGATAATTTTGCACGTGGTAGAGCACAGTTTGAGCTGGAGGGGGTGAACTCTCTTGTGGCCGGCGGTACCGTCCCAGGGCCCCTCATGTTACAACGGTGTGTCTGACGTTGGGTGCGTGCCACCACCGCCAGAGACACTTTATTGTACTATGAGGGACCCAGTGGCAGTGCCGTCGACCAAAAGCGGGCACACCCACCTCTTCAGACAAACGCCACTCTAACGGGTGCTTGCGCCAAGTGGCGAGACCACGGCCCTGTGGGGGGAGTTTTCCCATTGAGGGAGGTGTAAACATGTCGTATGCTGGACAAACAGCTGCTGCAAATTAAGAGATTGGAACACTCAGTAAGACCAGTCCACAAGCAAGACCTTTTTATAGGAAAGCTAGGTGTCAGCCGGGAAAGGTGGGGCAAAATAATTTGAAATCCAGGAGTGGTTCATTTTAATGAAGGTTAGATCATCCACATTTTGGGTAGCCAGACGAGTCCTTTTTTCGGTTAATATTGAACCAGCAGCACTGAATACTCTTTCTGATTGCACACTAGCTGCTGGGCAAGCAAGCTCCTGCAATGCATATTCTGCCAATTCAGGCCAGGTGTCTTATTTGGATGCCCAGTAATTAAATGGGAATGACGGTTGAGGGAGAACATCGATAAGGGATGAAAAATAGTTAGTAACCATACTGGACAAATGTTGTCTCCTGTCACTTTGAATAGATGCTGCAGTACCTGTCCTGTTTGCAGTCATTGCGAAATCACTCCACAACCTGGTCAGAAAACTCCTCTGTCCAACGCCACTTCTGATTTGTGCACCTCTAACACCTCTGCCCTGTAGCCCCCTGCAGCTCGTGTGAGAACCATCACCGGCGCTGTGTGCTGGGAATGCCTGAATCAAACGGTCTACAAGAGTTGCTTGTTTGGTTGCTAATATTTGTTCGAGGTTCTCATGTGGCATAATATTTTGCAATTTGCCTTTATAGTGAGGGTCAAGGATGCAGGCCAATCAGTAATCGTCATCGCTCATCATTTTAATAATGTGTGGGTCCCTTTTGAGGATACGTAAGGCATAATCCGCCATGTGGGCCAAAGTTCCTGTTGGCAACTCTGCAGTTGTGCTGGTTTGAGGGGCAGTTACAGGCAAATCTACGTCACTTGTCTCCCTTAAAAAACCAGAACCCGGCCTTGCAACGCCACTAATTTCTGTTGGCCCAGGAGAAGCTTCCTCATTAAAAAAGTACTCATCCCCATCATCCTCCTCGTCCTCCTCCTCCTCTTCACCCGCTACCGCGTCCTCTACACGGCCCTGACCAGACAATGGCTCTGTCATCAAGGCTATTCTCTTCCTCGGCTGCAGACGCCTGCTCCTTTATGTGCGTCAAACTTTGCATCAGCAGACGCATTAGGGGGATGCTCATGCTTATTATGGCATTGTCTGCACTAACCAGCCGTGTGCATTCCTCAAAACACTGAAGGACTTGACACAGGTCTTGTAGCTTCGACCACTGCACACCTGACAACTCCATATCTGCCATCCAACTGGCTGCCCGTGTATCCTCCCACAAATACATAACAGCACGCCTCTGTTCGCACAGTCTCTGAAGCATGTGCAGTGTGGAGTTCCACCTTGTTGCAACGTCGATGATTGGGTGATGCTGGGTAAGGTTCAAAGACCACTGATAGTTCTGCATAGGGCTGGAGTGTACGGGCGAATGGCGGATATGCGCGCAAAGTCTGCGCACTTTGAGGAGCAGGTCGGGTAATCTCGGATAACTTTTCAGGAAGCACTGCACCATCAGGTTTAAGGTGTGAGCCAGGCAAGGAATGTGTTTCAGTTGGGAAAGGGCTATGGCAGCCATGAAATTCCTTCCGTTATCACTCACTACCTTGCCTGCCTCAAGATGTACAGTGCCCAGCCATGACTGAGTTTCTTTCTGCAAGAACTCGGACAGAACTTCCGCGGTGTGTCTGTTGTCGCCCAAACACTTCATTGCCAATACAGCCTGCTGACGCTTGCCACTAGCTGTCCCATAATGGCACACCTGGTGTGCAACAGTGGCAGCTGCGGATGGAGTGGATGTGCGACTGCGGTCTGTGGATGAGCTCTCGCTTCTGCAGGAGGAAGAGGAGGAGGGGGGGCGAACGCCTACAGCCAAGTGTTTCCTTGACCGTGGGCTAGGCAGAACTGTCCCAATATTGGTGTCCCCTGTGGACCCTGTTATGTCTGGACCTGGTGGTTAGGAGCACCTGGAATGACCTGATAGTCAAAACTGCAAAATAGAGCGAGCTCTGGGAAGTGGGAGCTCTGCTGACCGCAGCCCTAATCTATTATCACACACTAGAATTAGCCGTGGATCGTAACTGACTCTGCCTAGACGACTCTTCACAGCCTGAGAGGTAACTACCCCTAAAGAGAAATATAGCCTCACCTTGCCTCAGAGAAATTCCCCAAAGGAAAAGAGCAGCCCCCCACATATATTGACCGTGAGTTAAGAGGAAGGCACAAACATAGGAATGAGACAGGTTTCAGCAAAGGAGGCCAGACTTACTAAATAGACAGATGATAGATAAAGGGATCTTTGCGGTCAGCACAAAAAACTACAAAAAGCCACGCAGAGTGAGCAAGAAACCCCCCGCGCCGACTCACGGCGCGGTAGGTGCCACTCTGCAACCCAGAGCTTCCAGCTAGCGAGACAATATCACGATAGCCAGCTGGACAAAACTTAGCAGGTACTCAGAAATATATTCAGCACACAAATGAACAACAAATGAGCTTAACAGGGACTTAGCTTCTGCTGAAGTACACAGGTCATCAGGAGATCCAAGTGAGATCTGAACCAGTACAGATACATTGACAACTGGCATCAGGTAACGATCTGAGCAGAGTTAAATAGAGGAACCAGCCCAGTCCTAAACGATGCAGCTGAGGAAGCCACCTCCAGACCAGCAGCTCCACTTTCAGCCACCAGAGGGAACCCACGGACAGAACTCACAGAAATACCATTCCTGACCACAGGAGGGAGTTCGAGAACAGAGTTCACAACAGGACCCTGCATCCACCACATTCACCCAGAGTGCCGTGATGGACACGTAACGTCCCTGGCCATGACTACTGGTCCATGCATCTGTTGTCAGGTGCACCTTTGTAGTCTCAGACTGCCTGAGTGCATGGACGATGCGGTCTTTAACATGCTGTTGGAGGGCTGGGATGGCTTTTCTAGAAAAGAAGTGTCGACTGGGTAGCTCGTAGCGTGGTACAGCGTAGTCCATTATCGCTTTGAAAGCTTCGCTTTCAACTAACCGGTAGGGCATCATCTCTAATGAGATTAGTCTAGCAATGTGGGCGTTCAAACCCTGTGTACGTGGATGCGAGGATGAGTACTTCCTTTTCCTAACAAGAGTCTCATGTAGGGTGAGCTGGACTGGAGAGCTGGAGATCGTGGAACTAGCGGTGGTGCCGGTGGACATGGCAGACTGAGAGAGGGTTGGAGGTGGTATTCTTGCCGGTGCCCTACATGCAGTGTTTCCTACTACGAACCTGGTGATTCCCTGACTGCTTTGGCCTGGAGACAAAAGCTGCACAGATACTGCAGGTTTTGCGGGAAATGGTGGGCTTACAGTGAGGGAAGGGATGTAGCGTTGCTGACTAGCTTCATTGGCCGAGGGTGCTGCAACCTTTAGGCACGTTTGGTAGTTAAATCAAAAATTCCGAACCAACACTACACCCACACCAACAAGTTTTATTGGGGTGCCAGGATATGTAACGGTTCAGTGCCTATATTATAGGAAAACCAAAAGAGGAATAAAGCACCAAAAGAACCAAATAATCATAGAAAGTATTTATTAATTAAAAAGGGTAACAGATAACCATAAAAACACAGGAGATGACAGGGAACACACCACAAAAGGGTGGCAGGGTGGTCACTAGCAGGCAAACAGGTACCACTAAAAAGGTGAGCGCTAAAGTCATTGGCAAACATGCAAGTGGAAAAACTGGACCCAAAAGGTGTATCTATGGATCACTACACCGTGTAACAAGTTCCATATACACAAAGGTCACAGGCAGCTTGCCACTAAATATAAAGAGAAGTGCGCAACCATATAACAAGTATAAATAGCAAAGTTTACCTGCAGGACCACGATGCCACCCACCGTGGTCCTGCAGGTAAACTTTGCTATTTATACTTGTTATATGGTTGCGCACTTCTCTTTATATTTAGTGGCAAGCTGCCTGTGACCTTTGTGTATATGGAACTTGTTACACGGTGTAGTGATCCATAGATATACCTTTTGGGTCCAGTTTTTCCACTTGCATGTTTGCCAATGACTTTAGCGCTCACCTTTTTAGTGGTACCTGTTTGCCTGCTAGTGACCACCCTGCCACCCTTTTGTGGTGTGTTCCCTGTCATCTCCTGTGTTTTTATGGTTATCTGTTACCCTTTTTAATAAAGACTTTCTATGATTATTTGGTTCTTTTGGTGCTTTATTCCTCTTTTGGTTTTCACGTTTGGTAGTTAGTCCAGGCTTGCAAATGCATGGTGGTTAAATGTCTATGCATGCAACTTGTATTTAGACTTTTAAGATTCTGACCTCTGCTTAAGGTAGTTGAACATTTTTGACAGATGACTTTGCGCTGATCACTTGGATGTTGTTTAAAAAAATGCCAGACTGCACTCTTTCTACTATCGGATACTTTTTCAGGCATTGCAGACTGAGCTTCTTTAACCGGATGGCCACGCTGTCCTCCAACTGGTTTTGGTTTTGCCACACGTTTTTGGCCAGATACGGGCCCGGCAGATGGAACCTGTTGTGATGTTGATGCCTGCTGCGGCTCCTCCTCCTCCTCCACTTCAGAACTACTGCCGCCTGCACCCTGTTCCCCCAATGGCTGCCAATCGGGGTCAACAACTGGGTCTTCTATGACCTCCTCTTCTATCTCATGTGCAACTTCGTCTGTGTCACCGTGTAAGCCGGTGGTATAGCGTTCGTGACGGGGCACCATAGTCTCAGCTGGGTTTGATTCTGGCTCAGTACACTGCGAGGGCAATGTTCTGGTCTGAGTCAAAGGAACAGCATAGTAATGTGGCTGTGCATCAGTGCACTCCATGTCCGATTCAACTTCTAATGGGCATGGCCTGTTAACTGTTTCACTGTCTAACCCAGGAATGGTATGTGTAAAGAGCTCCATGGAGTAACCCGTTGTGTCTCCTGACGCATCCTTCTTTCTTGTTCTGGGTGAAGAAGACAAGGAAGCGACTTGTCCCTGACCGTGAACATCCACTAATGACGCGCTGCTTTTACATTTAGCACTTTCAGAAGAAGAGGCAAAAGAGCTAGAGGCTGAGTCAGCAAGGAAAGCCAAAACTTGTTCTTGCTGCTCCGGATTTAAAAGCGGGTTTCCTACTCCCAGAAAAGGGAGCGTTCGAGGCCTTGTGTAGCCAGACGACGAACCTGGCTCAACTCGAGACTTAGGTGCTGTACTGCTTTTACCACGACCACCTGATGCTCCACCACCACTACCATCATTACCAGCTGACAATGACCGCCCACGGCCACGACTTCTTCCACCAGACTTCCTCATTGTTTGCAAAACGTAACCAAAGTAACGGTATTTGTTACTGTAAAACAACTTATAAGTTGAACTCAAACTTCTGCAGGATTTATATATACCTTTATAGGTGTCTGACACTGAAAGGAAAATCAGGCCCAATGTTACACACTAGGTTTTCTGTGCCCCAATAATTTGAGACAGATGGCACACACAGGACCGGCACTCAAGCAGAAATGCCAATCTTAATCTCCCACTATTTTTTATTTTTTTTCAGGGAGAATTAAAAAAAAAAAAAAATGGCCCAGTATTACACACTAGGTTTTCTGTGGCACACAATGAGAGACAGATGCCACACACAGCACTGGCACAGAGGCAGACTTGCCAATCTTTATCTCCCACTATTTATTTTTTTTTTTCAGGGAGAATTAAAAAAAAAAAATGGCCCAGTATTACACACTAGGTTTTCTGTGGCACACAATGAGAGACAGATGCCACACACAGCACTGGCACAGAGGCAGACTTGCCAATCTTTATCTCCCTGCAGTAATCTCAGAAAAGTATGGCAGGCAGCTATAAAAAGGACTGCTGCACACAAAAGTGTGGACAAACAAACAAGATAGCTGTGCAGAAAGGAAGGAACAACAGGATTTGTGCTTTGAAAAAAGCAGTTGGTTTGCACAGCGGCATACACACACAGCAACGCAGCTATCAGGGAGCCTTCTAGGGCAGCCCAATGAGCTACAGCGCTGAGGAAAAAAAAATGTAGCTTTCACTGTCCCTACAAACAAAAGTTGATGTTGGACAGTGGAAATCGCTACAGCACAAGCGGTTTGGGGGTGAATGTACCCTGCTTCTGACGAAGCGGCAGCAACCTCTCCCTACGCTCAGATCAGCAGCAGTAAGATGGCGGTCGGCGGGAACGCCCCTTTATAGCCCCTGTGACGCGGCAGAAAGCAAGCCAATCACTGCAATGCCCTTCTCTAAGAAGGTGGGGACTGAGATCTATGTCATCACGCTGCCCACACTCTGCGTCCACCTTCATTGGCTGAGAAATGGCGCTTTTAGCGTCATTGAAACGCGACTTTGGCGTGAAAGTCGCGTACCGCATGGCCGACCCCACACAGGGATCGGGTCGGGTTTCATGAGACGCCGACTTTGCCAAAAGTCGGCGACTTATGAAAATGAACGATCCGTTTCGCTCAACCCTACTCTTTACCTCTGGGTGGCTCAGGAGTTTGGCGCTGGAATGGATGTTCAGGGATTGGCTTCTCGTGTGGATCAACTTGCTGCTAGAGTACAGGGTATTTTCAATTATATCGTTCAGACTCCGGTTTTAGAGCCTATAATACCAACTCCTGATTTGTTTTTTGGGGACAGGTCCAAATTTTTGAGCTTTAAAAATAACTGTAAACTGTTTTTTGCTCTGAAACCCCGTTCCTCTGGTGATCCCATCCAGCAGGTTAAAATTGTTATATCTCTGCTGCGTGGTGACCCCCAGGATTGGGCATTTGCCCTGGAACCTGGGAATCCGGCTTTGCTTAATGTAGACACCTTTTTCCAGGCGCTTGGGTTATTGTATGATGAACCTAATTCAGTGGATCATGCTGAGAAGACCTTGTTGGCCCTGTGTCAGGGTCAAGAAGCGGCAGAATCATATTGCCAGAAATTTAGAAAATGGTCTGTGCTGACTAAATGGAATGAGGATGCCTTGGAGGCAATTTTCAGAAAGGGTCTTTCTGAATCCGTTAAAGATGTTATGGTTCCCCACGCCTGCTGGTCTGAGTGATTCTATGTCTGGCCATTCAGATTGATCGGCGCTTGTGCGAGCGCAGAGTTGTGCACACTATGGCATTGTCTTCCGAGCGGAGTCCTGAGCCTATGCAGTGTGATAGGATTGTGTCTAGAGCTGAACGACAAGGATTCAGACGTCAGAATAGGTTGTGTTTTTACTGCGGCAATTCTGCTCATGCTATTTCTGATTGCCCTAAGCGTACCAAGAGAATCGCTAGTTCTGTTACCATCAGTACTGTACAAACAAAATTTCTGTTATCTGTGACCCTGATCTGCTCATTATCGTCATTTTCTGTCATGGCATTTGTGGATTCAGGCGCCGCTCTAAACTTAATGGACTCAGAATTAGCCAGACGTTTTGGTTTCCCCTTGCAGCCTTTGCAGAGTCCTATTCCTTTGAGGGGCATTGATGCTACACCGTTGGCTAAAAATAAACCTCAGTTTTGGACACCGCTGACCATGTGCATGGTGCCAGCCCATCAGGAAGAGTGTCGTTTTCTGGTGTTGCATAATTTGCATGATGCTATTGTGCTGGGTTTCCCATGGTTACAGGTGCATAATCCGGTAGATTGGAAATCTATGTCTGTGACTAGTTGGGGTTGTCAGGTGGTTCATGGTGACGTTCCTTTGATGTCAATTGCCTCCTCCCCCTCTTCTGAAATTCCTGAGTTTTTGTCAGATTTCCAGGATGTATTCAATGAGCCCAAGTCCAGTTCCCTTCCACCGCATAGGGACTGTGATTGTGCTATTGACTTGATTCCAGGCTGTAAGTTCCCTAAGGGCCGACTTTTCAACCTGTCTGTGCCAGAACATACCGCCATGTGGAGCTATGTTAAGGAATCTTTGGAGAAAGGGCATATTCGGCCATCTTCTTCACCATTGGGAGCAGGTTTTTTTTTTTTGTTGCCAAGAAGGATGGCTCCTTGAGACCCTGTATTGATTATCGCCTCTTGAATAAGATCACGGTTTAATTCCAATTCCCTTTGCCTTTGCTTTCTGATCTGTTTGCTAGGATTAAGGGGGCTAGTTGGTTTGCTAAGATTGACCTTCGAGGGGCATATAATCTTCTTCGTATTAAGCAGGGTGACGAATGGAAAACTGTGTTTAATACGCCCGAAGGCCATTTTGAATACCTTGTGATGCCATTCGGACTCTCTAATGCTCCATCTGTGTTTCAGTCCTTCATGCATGATATATTTCGGAATTATCTTGATAAATTCATGATTGTATATTTGGATGATATTTTGATTTTTTCAGATGATTGGGAGTCTCGTGTGAAACAAGTCAGGATGGTATTTCATATCCTTCGTGATAATGCCTTGTTTGTGAAGGGGTCTAAGTGTCTCTTTGGGGTGCAGAAGGTTTCTTTTTTGGGTTTTATTTTTTCTCCCTCATCTATAGAAATGGATCCGTTAAGGTTCAGGCCATTCATGATTGGATCCAGCCCACATCTATGAAGAGCCTTCAGAAATTTTTGGGCTTTGCTAATTTTTATCGCCGTTTCATTGCCAACTTCTCCAGTGTGGTTAAACCCCTGACCGATTTGACAAAGAAAGGCGCTGATGTGACGAATTGGTCCTCTGTGGCTGTTTCTGCCTTTCAGGAGCTTAAACGCCGATTTACTTCTGCCCCTGTGTTGCGTCAGCCGGATGTTTCTCTTCCTTTTCAGGCTGAGGTTGACGCTTCTGAGATTGGGGCAGGGGCCGTTTTGTCTCAGAGGAATTCTGATGGTTCCTTGATGAAACCGTGTGCCTTCTTTTCTCGAAAGTTTTCGCCTGCGTAACGCAATTATGATGTCGGCAATCATGAGTTGTTGGCTATGAAGTGGGCATTTGAGGAGTGGCGACATTGGCTTGAGGGGGCCAAGCACCGTATTGTGGTCTTGACCGATCATAAGAATCTGATTTACCTCGAGTCTGCCAAACGGCTGAATCCTAGACAGGCCCGATGGTCCCTGTTTTTCTCCCGTTTTGATTTTGTAGTCTCGTATCTTCCGGGTTCTAAGAATGTTAAGGCTGATGCCCTCTCTAGGAGCTTTTTGCCTGATTCTCCTGGGGTCCTTGAGCCGGTCGGCATTCTGAAGGAAGGGGTGATTCTTCCTGCCATCTCCCCTGATTTACGACGGGTTCTTCAGGAATTTCAGGCTGATAAACCTGACCGCTGTCCAGTGGGGAAACTGTTTGTTCCTGACAGATGGACTAGTAAAGTGATTTCTGAGGTTCATTGTTCTGTGTTGGCTGGTCATCCTGGGATTTTTGGTACCAGAGGTTTGGTTGGTAGGTCCTTTTGGTGGCCTTCTTTGTCACGGGATGTGCATTCTTTTGTGCAGTCCTGTGAGACTTGTGCGCGGGCCAAGCCTTGCTGTTCCCGCGCTAGTGGGTTGCTTTTGCCTTTGCCGGTCCCTGAGAGGCCTTGGACGCATATTTCTATGGATTTTATTTCGGATCTTCCGGTTTCCCAGAGGATGTCGGTTATCTGGGTGGTTTGTGACCGGTTTTCTAAGATGGTTCATTTGGTACCTTTGCCTAAATTGCCTTCCTCTTCTGATTTGGTTCCGTTGTTTTTTCAGCATGTGGTTCGTTTGCATGGCATTCCGGAGAATATTGTGTCCGATAGAGGTTCCCAGTTTGTTTCTAGGTTTTGGCGGGCCTTTTGTGCTAGGCTGGGCATTGATTTGTCTTTTTCTTCCGCATTTCATCCTCAGACAAATGGCCAAACCGAGTGAACTAATCAGACTTTGGAAACTTATTTGAGATGCTTTGTGTCTGCTGATCAGGATGATTGGGTGGCTTTCTTGCCATTGACCGAGTTTGCCCTTAATAATCGGGCTAGTTCTGCTAGTTTCACCCTTCTTTTGTAACTCTGGTTTTCATCCTCGTTTTTCTTCAGGGCAGGTTGAGCCTTCTGATTGTCCTGGGGTGGACTCTGTGGTTGACAGGTTGCAGCAAATTTGGGCTCATGTTGTTGACAATTTGGTGTTGTCTCAGGAGGGGGCTCAGCGTTTTGCTAACCGTCATCGGTGTGTTGGTTCCCGGCTTCGGGTTGGGGATTTGATCTGGTTGTCTTCCCGTCATGTTCCTATGAAGGTTTCTTCCCCTAAGTTCAAGCCTCGGTTTATTGGCCCTTATAGGATTTCTGAGATTATCAATCCAGTGTCTTTTCGTTTGGCCCTTCCAGCCTCTTTTTCCATCCATAATGTTTTTCATAGATCTTTGTTGTGGAAATGGAGTATGTGGTTGAGAAGATTTTGGATTCTCGTTTTTCGAGGCGGAAGCTTCAGTATCTTGTCAAATGGAAGGGTTATGGCCAGGAGGATAATTCTTGGGTTGTTGCCTCAGATGTTCATGCTGAGGATTTGGTTTGTGCCTTTCATTTGGCTCGTCCGGATCGGCCTTGGGGCTCTGGTGAGGGTTCGGTGACCCCTCCTCAAGGGGGGGTACTGTTGTGAATTCTGCTCTTGGGCTCCCTCCGGTGGTTATAAGTGGTAGCGCTGCTGTCTCTGGATCACAGCATTCATCAGGTGTGTCCACTTTTTGCAATTCTGACTGGGCTATTTGGTCTTGCATGACCCTTTAGTCAGTGCCAGTTGTCCATTGTTCCTGGATGATTCACATCCCTGCCTGGTCTCTCCTGCTTTGCTGTTCATTTCAACAAAGATAAGTTCTGGCCTTGATTTTTGCAGTCCACATGCTGTGGGCCTTATTGTTCAGTTCTTTTCTATGTTTTTGTCTTGTCCAGCTTGGTCTGTATAAGGATTTATTTTTTTCCCTCTCCTCTCACAGTCAATATTTGTGGGGGGCTGTCTATCCTTTGGGGATTTTCTCTGAGGCAAGATAGTTTTCCCTTTTCTATCTCTAGGGGTAATTAGTCCTCCGGCTGTGTCGAGAAGTCTAGGGAGTGATAGGTACATTCCACGGCTACTTCTAGTTGCGGTGTTAAGTTCAGGGTCTGCGGTCAGTACAGGTACCACCTTCTCTAGAGTACATCTCATGCTGCTCCTAGGCCACCAGATCATAACATATGACCCCACATTGATCGTTACCGCTGTGAGAGTGCAGCGTAGTCACGCTGTCAGATGTCAGTGTGACCCCACAGAAATACTGTGACCCAAAGTACAAAGCTTACAGCAGATCAGCAAGTGCCAGCTGATGAGAGACTACTCCTCCCTCAGGCTATGTCTGCTGTCATATATAACAGTGACAGCAGGTGCCGCTGATGGAAGTAGTTGTCTCTCGTTAGCCGGTGCCTGTGCTCAAACTTTAAAAAAACATGTAAAATTATTAAATACATATTCAAATGAAGATAAGAAACACATTATTCTCACCTAACACCAAATCCCCAATGTCCTTGTCTCCAATAAAAAATGTAAAATAAAAGAGCAACTTATATCTTCCTATCCCCGATACCCATGTTTCCTATAAAAAATCAAAAATAATAAACCACCATATACTCTCCTGTCTGCCATAGTCCACATAATACCATAGCGATCTCATGTGTAGAACAGTCACATCAGGAAATGTGACTGATCTAACTGGCCTCAGGCAATACACTGACAGGAGCATCATCTCTCCCACAGTGTATATCGCTGAGCTGCTATGAAAGAGGTCACATGACTTCATCTGCTGATAAACTCTAGTAAAGTTTCTCCGGCAGTGGTGGTGCTGTGAGCTCACTGGGGCTCATCAACTGATGAAATCCTGTGAACTTTTGCACAGCAGCTCAGTGCTATACACTGCAGGAGCGATTACCTCCAGTGTCCGTGTGCAGCCAGCTGTCTTTGAGAGCAGTCACATCAGTGACTCCTCTCAAAGTCATCAAGTTTGTCATATGGATTATTATCTTTTCGGCAGACAGGTGAGAAATATTGTGGTTTCTTTTTTATTTTTGTTACAGGAGATGTTGGCTTCAGTGGATTAGGCTTTCAGTGAGTATGGCTTAATTTAGATTCAAAAACTAACCTAAACAAAACAAGGATCCCTAAAATATAACCTTTATTAGGGTACTTTTAAAATGGACTTTATTAATCATATTATTATAAATTTAAAAAGGCAACAAATGTACCTAAATAGCCCTGTGTGGTACTTAGATTCACCCTACCTAGCTGTGGAGGTAGGCACCCTACTTTACCGCGGTAGGCGCCCCCACTCGTCGAAGGCTGGCCCTATTTTCGCCCTAGGGCTCCCTGTAATACTGGAAACCTAATAGGCACTAGAACCTGCCCCTATAGTGACCACTACCTGACAGTGGAGGTAGGCACCCTAAATTGACACGGTAGGCGCCCCCACTACGCGGCGGCTGACCCTGGGGTCCCTTACTCACCCTACAATCAGGAAAGATAAAAGATGTATGTCCCAATACATCCCACATTAATTGAGCCTTTATATTAAGTCCTAATAAGGTGTTGCTAAAGGCTATTGTTATGCTGTAACTGCTTATATTAATTCCTTTGGCTATCAACATACCTTAGCAATATGAATGAGCGCTCTAGTCTAATTTATAACATTAAGTTCTAATAATGTGGTGCTGCTAGTTACCAATATGTCCTAATTACTATTAAGGCCTCTTGCTAAAGCATGTTTACCCTTGTCCAGTATAGACTGATTGGAGTCTGACCATTGAGCCAGTAAAAACTACCATATTATTGGAGTCTTATGTGGTATATAATTCTCAGCCTTGCATTGATTGGGCACTATATGGCAGGATTAGGCCATACCTCTCTAAAAACAATAGAGATACACTATGGAGAATATCCAAGTGCTGTAACTGTAAATAACTATTTGTTCGGATTAAGGTATATTAGTACACTCCAGTGACCTGTGCTCCCATTTAGGACGTACCAGTCTGTTGTTTATCTAAACAGTACTTTAAAACCACCCTTATGGGTAACAATAGTCTGGTTAGGTTTCTATACATTGTTTGATTTTTGCTATTTTTTTCTGGTTATTTTGTATTTTCTGTTTTGTTTCTTTTTTTCACGGGTCGGTGGGATGTATTGGGACATACATCTTTTATCTTTCCTGATTGTAGGGTGAGTAAGGGACCCCAGGGTCAGCCGCCGCGTAGTGGGGGCGCCTACCGTGTCAATTTAGGGTGCCTACCTCCACTGTCAGGTAGTGGTCACTATAGGGGCAGGTTCTAGTGCCTATTAGGTTTCCAGTATTACAGGGAGCCCTAGGGCGAAAATAGGGCCAGCCTTCGACGAGTGGGGGCGCCTACCGCGGTAAAGTAGGGTGCCTACCTCCACAGCTAGGTAGGGTGAATCTAAGTACCACACAGGGCTATTTAGGTACATTTGTTGCCTTTTTAAATTTATAATAATATGATTAATAAAGTCCATTTTAAAAGTACCCTAATAAAGGTTATATTTTAGGGATCCTTGTTTTGTTTAGGTTAGTTTTTGGTTTGGTTTGGTTTGGTCTGTTTTATTACAGTTTGGTTTTGGTTAATTTAGATTCAATAAAGGACTGTGCTATTATTTCAGTTAAAAGACTTTATTTTGTGTGTGTGTTTTTATTTTTCATAATATCACTGTGGGGTAAGTAATGGGGGTGTCTTATAGACGCCTCTCCATTACTAATCTCTGGACTTCATGTCATCTGACGATACAAAGGTGACATCAACACCCTCCAACCATTACCCCACTTGCCACTGCTACAGTGCAAGTGGGTAGAGTGAGGCTAAGTGCCACTTTATGATTATTGGCTCCTTCCAAGAATATTAATATCAGCCCTTAGCCATTGGTTTTCCCTCTGTTGGTTAAGAAAATTACGTGAAAGCCCACACATTTTTTAAAAAAGTTTTTTGTAAAAATTTACTGTTGCTGTTTGGTTACAGCCTATGTAGGTTAACCCCTTCACCCCCAAGGGTGGTTTGCACGTTAATGACCGGGCCAATTTTTACAATTCTGACCACTGTCCCTTTATGAGGCTATAACTCTGGAACGCTTCAACGGATCTTGGCAATTCTGACACTGTTTTCTCGTGACATATTGTACTTCATGATAGTGGTAAAATTTATTCGATATAAGTTGCGTTTATTTGTGAAAAAAATGAATATTTGGCGAAAATTTTGAAAATTTCGCAATTTTCCAACTTTTAATTTTTATGCCCTTAAATCACAGACATATGTCACGCAAAATACTTCATAAGTAACATTTCCCACATGTCTACTTTACATCAGCACAATTTTGGAACCAAAATTTTTTTTTGTGACGGAGTTATAAGGGTTAAAAGTTGACCAGCAATTTCTCATTTTTACAACACCATTTTTTTTTAGGGACCACATCTCATTTGAAGTCATTTTGAGGGGTCTATATGATAGAAAATACCCAAGTGTGACACCATTCTAAAATCTGCACCCCTCAAGGTACTCAAAACCACTTTCAAAAAGTTTATTAACCCTTCAGGTGTTTCACAGGAATTTTTGGAATGTTTAAATAAAAATGAACATTTAACTTTTCTTCACACAAAATTTATTTCAGATCCAATTTGTTTTATTTTACCAAGGGTAACAGGAGAAAATAGACCCCAAAATTTGTTGTACAATTTGTCCTGAGTATGCTGATACCCCATATGTGGGGGTAATCCACTGTTTGGGCGCATGGCAGAGCTCGGAAGGAAAGGAGCGCCATTTGACTTTTCAATGCAAAATTGACTGGAATTGAGATGGGACGCCATGTTGCATTTGGAGAGCCCCTGATGTGCCTAAACATTGAAACCGCCCACAAGTGACACCATTTTGGAAAGTAGACCCCCTAAGGAACTTATCTAGATGTGTGGTGAGCACTTTGACCCAACAAGTGCTTCACAGAAGTTTATAATGCAGAGCGGTAAAAATAAAAAATCATATTTTTTCACAAAAATGATCTTTTCGCCCCCAATTTTTTATTTTCCCAAGGGTAAGAGAAGAAATTAGAGCACAAAAGTTGTTGTGCAATTTGTCCTGAGTACGACGATACCCCATATGTGGGGGTAAACCACTGTTTGGGCGCATAGCAGAGCTCGGAAGGGAAGGAGCGCTATTTTACTTTTCAATGCAAAATTGACTGGAATTAAGATGGGATGCCATGTTGCGTTTGCAGAGCCCCTGATGTGCCTAAACATTAAAAACCCCCACAAGTGACACCATTTTGGAAAGTAGACCCCCTAAGGAACTTATCTAGATGTGTTTTGAGAGCTTTGAACCCCCAAGTGTTTCACTACAGTTTATAACGCAGAGCCGTGAAAATAAATTCTTTTTTTTTTTCACAAAAATGATTTTTTAGCCCCCAGTTTTGTATTTTCACAAGGGTAACAGGATAAATTGGACCCCAAAATTTGTTGTCCAATTTGTCCTGAGTATGCTGATACCCGATATGTGGGGGGGAACCACTGTTTGGGCGCATAACAGAGCTTGGAAGGGAAGGAGCGCCATTTGGAATGCAGACTTAAATGGATTGGTCTGCAGGCGTCACGTTGCATTTGCAGAGCCCCTGATGTACCCAAACAGTACAAACCCCCCACAAGTGACCCCATATTGGAAACTAGACCACCCCAAGGAACTTATCTAGATGTGTTGTGAGAACTTTGAACCCCCAAGTGTTTCACTACAGTTTATAACGCAGAGCCGTGAAAATAAATTCTTTTTTTTTTTCACAAAAATGATTTTTTAGCCCCCAGTTTTGTATTTTCACAAGAGTAACAGGATAAATTGGACCCCAAAATTTGTTGTCCAATTTGTCCTGAGTATGCTGATACCCGATATGTGGGGCGGAACCACTGTTTGGGCGCATGACAGAGCTCGGAAGGGAAGGAGCGCCATTTGGAATGCAGACTTAAATGGATTGGTCTGCAGGCGTCACGTTGCATTTGCAGAGCCCCTGATGTACCCAAACAGTACAAACCCCCCACAAGTGACCCCATATTGGAAACTAGACCCCCCAAGGAACTTATCTAGATGTGTTGTGAGAACTTTGAACCCCCAAGTGTTTCACTACAGTTTATAACGCAGAGCCGTGAAAATAAATTCTTTTTTTTTTTCACAAAAATGATTTTTTAGCCCCCAGTTTTGTATTTTCACAAGGGTAACAGGATAAATTGGACCCCAAAATTTGTTGTCCAATTTGTCCTGAGTATGCTGATACCCGATATGTGGGGCGGAACCACTGTTTGGGCGCATGACAGAGCTCGGAAGGGAAGGAGCGCCATTTGGAATGCAGACTTAAATGGATTGGTCTGCAGGCGTCACGTTGCATTTGCAGAGCCCCTGATGTACCCAAACAGTACAATCCCCCCACAAGTGACCCCATATTGGAAACTAGACCCCCCAAGGAACTGATCTAGATGTGTTGTGAGAACTTTGAACCCCCAAGTGTTTCACTACAGTTTATAACGCAGAGCCGTGAAAATAAAAATTCTTTTTTTTTTCACAAAAATGATTTTTTTAGCCCCCAGTTTTGTATTTTCACAAGGGTATCAGGATAAATTGGACCCAAAAAGTTGTTGTCTAATTTGTCCTGAGTATGCTGATACCCCATATGTGGGGGAACCACTGTTTGGGCGCATGACAGAGCTCGGAAGGGAAGGAGCGCCATTTGGAATGCAGACTTAAATGGATTGGTCTGCATGTGTCACGTTGCATTTGCAGAGCCCCTGATGTACGCAAACAGTACAAACCCCCCACAAGTGACCCCATATCGGAAATTAGACCCCCCAAAGAACTAATCTAGATGTGTTGTGAGAACTTTGAACCCCCAAGTGTTTCACTACAGTTTACAACGCAGAGCCGTGAAAATAAAAAATCTTTTTCCCACAAAACTTATTTTTTGGCCCCCAGTTTTGTATTTTCCCAAGGGTAGCAGGAGAAATTGGACCCCAAAAGATGATGTCCAATTTGTCCTGAGTACGCTGATACCCCATATGTTGGGGTAAACCCCTGTTTGGGCACACGGGAGAGCTCGGAAGGGAAGGAGCACTGTTTTCCTTTTTCAACGCAGAGTTGGCTGGAATTCAGATCGGATGCCATATCCCGTTTGGAAAGCCCCTGATGTGCCCGAACAGTGGAAACCCCCCAATTATAACTGAAACCCTAATCCAAACACACCCCTTACCCTAATCCCAACAGTAACCCTAACCACTCCTCTAACCCAGACACACCCAACCCTATTCCCAACCGTAAATGTAATCCAAACCCTAACCCTATCTTTAGCCCCAACCCTAACTGTAGCCCCAACCCTAGCCCCAACCCTAGCCCTAACCCTAGCAATAACCCTAGCCCTAACACTAGCCGTAACACTAGCCCTGACCCTAGCCCTAACCCTAGCCCCAACCCTAGCCCCAACCCTAGCCCCAACCCTAGCCCCAACCCTAACCCTAGCCCTAACCCTAGCCCTAACCCTAGCCCTAACCCTAGCAATAACCCTAGCCCTAACTCTAGTCCTAACTCTAGCCCTAACCCTAACCCTAATGGGAAAATGGAAATAAATACATTTTTTAATTTTTTTATTTTTCCCTAACTAAGGGGGTGATGAAGGGGGGTTTGATTTACTTTTATAGCGGGTTTTTTAGCGGATTTTTATGATTGGCAGCTGTCACACACTGAAAGACGCTTTTCATTGCAAAAAATATTTTTTGCGTTACCACATTTTGAGAGCTGTAATTTTTCCATATTTGAGTCCACAGAGTCATGTGAGATCTTGTTTTTTGCGGGATGCGTTGACGTTTTTATTGGTAACATTTTCGGACATGTGACATTTTTTGATCGCTTTTTATGCCAATTTTTGTGAGGCAGAGTGATCAAAAAACAGCTATTCATGAACTTCTTTTTGGGGAGGCGTTTATACCGTTCCGCGTTTGGTAAAATTGATAAAGCAGTTTTATTCGTCGGGTCAGTACGATTACAGCGATATCTCATTTATATCATTTTTTTTATGTTTTGGCGCTTTTATACGATAAAAACTATTTTATAGAAAAAATAATTATTTTGGTATCGCTTTATTCTCAGGACTATAACTTTTTAATTTTTTTGCTGATGATGCTGTATGGCAGCTCTTTTTTTGCGGGACAAGATGACGTTTTCAGCGGTACCATGGTTATTTATATCAGTCTTTTTGATCGCGTGTTATTCCACTTTTTGTTCGGCGGTATGATAATAAAGCGTTGTTTTTTGCCTCGTTTTTTTTTTTTTTTCTTACGGTGTTTACTGAAGGGGTTAACTAGTGGGCCAGTTTTATAGGTCGGGTCGTTACGGACGCGGCGATACTAAATATGTGTACTTTTATTGTTTTTTTTATTTTATTTAGATAAAGAAATATATTTATGGGAATAATATTTTTTTTTTTTTTCATTATTTTGGAATATTTTTTTTTTATTTTTTTTACACATTTGGAAAATTTTTTTTTTACTTTTTTACTTTGCCCCAGGGGGGGACAATACAGATCGGTGATCTGTCAGTTTGCATAGCACTCTGACAGATCACCGATCTGCGAGAAGTGCAGGCTGCTTCACAGTGCCTGCTCTGAGCAGGCTTCTGTGAAGCCACCTCCCTCCCTGCAGGACCCGGATCCGCGGCCATCTTGGATCCGGGTCTGGAGCAGGCAGGGAGGGAGGTAAGACCCTCGCAGCAACGCGATCACATCGCGTTGCTGCGGGGGGCTCAGGGAAGCCCGCAGGGAGCCCCCTCCCTGCGCGATGCTTCCCTGCACCGCCGGCACATCGCGATCATGTTTGATCGCGGTGTGCCGGGGGTTAATGTGCCGGGGGCGGTCCGTGACCGCTCCTGGCACATAGTGCCGGATGTCAGCTGCGATATGCAGCTGACACCCGGCCGCGATCGGCCGCGCTCCCCCCGTGAGCGCGGCCGATCGCGTATGACGTACTATTCCATCCTTGGGAAGTAGGGCCCACCCCACATGGACGGAATAGTACGTCTAATGACAGAAAGGGGTTAATTCTGTTAACGCTTCTACATAGGCTGGTTCCAATGTGTGTTTGTGTATGTGTGTGTTTACTTACTGGCTTAGTAATGAGGGTATGTGGCTGACACCTTTTCAGTACTAAACCTAGGGCTTGGTGTCAATGACAGCTGCTGACACCAAACCCTAATCCCATTATCCTGAAGCTACTGAATCAGAATGAAAATGATGGTGCTGAACCAAGAAATTACATCACAAAACTAAATTAAAAAAAAAAAAAAAAATCTTTATATAGCTCAAAAAGTCTTCATTGCTGTACAACGCATGCAAAAAACGCATGCAAAACCACAGCAAAAAAGCACCAAAAAACGTGTGTTTTTACAGTAGCGTTTTTGCTGCATTGAGATGCAGAAACCATTTAAATTGTGTTGCAGTGTGTTGGCAAAGTTATTGACACCAGTTTGCCGTTAAAAATAGTTACCTACAGGCCAGCTATTTAAAACTGTGGTTTGTCCATCACACGGATCACATAAAAGTGTGCTCAAAATTCTGCCATTTCTGGCCTCTATTTAAATTTTGTTGCAGTGTGCTAGCGAAGTTATTGACACCAGTTTGCTGTTAAAAATAGTTACATACAGGCTAGCTATTTAAAACTGTGATTTTCTTGTCACACGGATCACATATAAGTGAACGTGGAAAATATTGTCCTCTATTTAAAATGGGCAAGGTGCATGGAAAGGGATGGGGAACTGGAGGTGATAGTGCATGCAGAAGCTGAGACCATGGGCAAGCTGAAATTGTGCCAAATCAAACACCCACATCTTCTCACCTGACCTTCCTGTCCCAATTACTAGGGGACTGCAGCACACCACTATTGAACAAAGAGCAGTGTCAAAGGTTGTTGGCTGGATAGCGGATAATACTTCTAATCACTTTGCCACCAACACCACCCTGTCTTCCACATGGTCAAGTCTCAGTAGCCGTGAATCTGGACCGCATATTACTCGCCCTGATCCTCCTTCCTCCCACCATGCTGAGTGCCTGGAGGCAACTGATCCCACACTTAGACATTCGGAAGAGCTGTTCACTTTTCCATTTATAGATTTGGGCCCCTTGCCAGGTCCACTTGAAGAGGGGCAAGAGGAGATCGCATGTAGCGATGTCCAAATATTTGAGCAGCCACGGTCACATGAAGGCTACGGTGGGAAAGTGTCACAAGAGGTGTACAATGATGAAACACATTTGCCAGAAAGTCAGGAGGAGGACCAGGGTGCGGAAGTGGAAGACAAGGTGGTGGATGATATAGTAAGTGACCCAACCTGGTAGAAGGACATGCAGAGAGAGGACAGCAGCACACAGGGGAAGGGAGGTGAAGCACACCAACAGGCAGGAAAAATCAGTGTGGTGGCCGCAGACAGAAGGCAGGCAACCATTTTCCGTAACACCAACATGAGGGAAGTTGCCATTCCAACTGATAGATCTTACCAAGTCTGGTTATTTTTTAAAGACTCTGCCGATAACCCCCAAAAAGCCATTTGCACAACCTGCCAGGCCAGCATCACCAGGGGTAGCAAAACTACCAGCCTGACCACCACCAGCATGATCAGGCACATGGCAGCAAAGCACCTGACTTTGTGGGCCCAATGCCAGGGTCCAGGAACAGTGTCTGTGAGTGACACACCTGCTTCTTCAGCTGTTGTGCATGCAAGCCAATCCCCTGTCCATGGTGCATGCAAAGATGCCTCCTGCCCTGCACCTGTTGTTGCACACACTCAACTAGCACCATCAGCAAGAACATCCACGTCTTTGTCCCAGAGCAGCGTTCAGTTGTCTATACCCCAGTCACTGAACGCAAGGGCAAATACACAGCCAACGCCCCACAGGCCACACTACTAAATTCCCACATTTCGTGACTACTTGCCCTCGAAACGTTGCCTTTTAGGCTCATGGAGATGAAAGCTTTCTGCAACCTGATGACGGTAGCCATCCCTTGGTAGTCAGTCCCCAGCCACCACTATTTCTCCCGCTGTGCTGTCCTTGCATTACAAAAGCACGTGTCCCACAACATTAGCCGTGCCCTCAACAATGCAGCTACTGGGAAAGTCCAACTAACCACGGAGATGTGGACAAGTGCTTGTGGGTAGGGACAGTACATCTCACTGATGGCACACTGGGTTAACATAGTGGAAGCAAGGAGCCAGTCGAACCTTGGGAAGGAACGCATCCTCCCAACGCTGAGGATTGTGGGCTCTAGGTCAATCAGGGTAGCCCCCACAGTCTACAGCTCCTGCACCTCATCCTCCTCTTCAGCCTTCATCTCCAAAATGACCACAACAGACAGAAGCTGGAAGCAATGCAGCACTTTCTCTGCCAAGCGGTAACAGACTGTCTTGAAGCTACAGCTTCTGATGCCCTTGCCGTGTTTCAGCAGCATTTGAAGCTTCTGACTCACCGACTGGTGTATGATGTTCCCACGTGTTGGAACTCTATACTGCAGATGTTGGGAAGGATATGTGAGCAGAAGAGGGCAGTTGTTGACTACCAGCATCAACAAGGCCATTGGTATTCAGTTCAGACTCCACACCTAAGACCTCAGGAGTAGACATGGATGTCAGATATACATACCATACTCCAAAACTTTGAGGACTCCACCAAGATGGCGAATAGCGATGACACCATAATTGTGATCACCATCCCACTTCTCTATGTTCTGAAATGCTCTCTGCTCACGATCAAAGAGGATGCATTGCAGGCGGAGCATGATTAGATGGAGTAAGGAGTAGTGTTGAGCATTCCGATACCGCAAGTATCGGCTATCGGCCGATACTTGCGGTATCGGAATTCCGATACCAAGTTCCGATATTTTTGTGGTATCGGAATCGGAAGTTCCCAGTGTATGGTTCCCAGGGTCTGGAGGAGAGGAGACTCTCCTTCAGGCCCTGGGATCCATATTCATGTAAAAAATAAAGAATTAAAATAAAAAATATGGATATACTCACCCGTCCGGCAGCCCCTGGACCTTACCGATTGTAACCGGCAGCCTCCGTTCCTAAGAATGAGAAGTTTAGGACCCTCGATGACGTCGCGGCTTGTGATTGGTCGCGTGCCTCTCATGTGACCAATCACAAGCCACGACGTCATCGCAGACATGGCACAAAACTAAAGTAATTTCAAATGGCAACTTTCTGGCTTTAAGAAACAGTAAAAGAAATCAAGAACAAAAAACGTGGTAGTCATTAATGATTACTATTTTTAACCAAGCATAGGGTAAAAATTCTGGAGTCACTCAATTATGAGGGAAAAAATTATGGAATCATGAAAAAAAAAAAAAAACACTCCTAAACATCACTACTATTTTGTTGCACCATCTCTGGCTTTTATAACAGCTTGCAATCTTTGAGGCATGGACTTAATGAGTGTCAAACAGTACTCTTCATCAATCTGGCTCCAACTTTCTCTGATTGCTGTTGCCAGATCAGCTTTGCAGGTTGGAGCCTTGTCATGGACCATTTTCTTCTACTTCCACCAAAGATTTTCAATTGGATTGAGATCCGGACTATTTGCAGGCCATGACATTGACCTTACGTGTCTTTTTTCAAGGAATGTTTTCACAGTTTTTGCTCTATGGCAGGATGCATTATCATTTGAAAAATGATTTAATCTTCCCCAAACATCCTTTCAATTGATGGGATAAGAAAAGTGTCCAAAACATCAACATAAACTTGTGCATTTATTGAAGATGCAATGACAGCCATCTGCCCAGTGCTTTTACCTGACATGCAGCCCCATATCATCAATGACTGTGGAAATTTGCATGTTCTCTTCAGGAAGTCATCTTTATAAATCTCATTGGAATGGCACCAAACAAAAGTTCCGGCATCATCACCTTTCCCAATGCAGATTCGCGATTCATCACTGAATATGACTTTCATCCAGTCATCCACAGTCCACGATTGCTTTTCCTTAGCCCATTGTAACCTTGTTTTTTTCTGCTTAGGTGTTAATGATGGCTTTCATTTAGGTTTTCTGTATGTAAATCCCATTTCCTTTAGGCGGTTTCTTACTGTTCAGTTACAGATGTTGACTCCAGTTTCCACCCATTCGTTCCTCATTTGTTTTGTTGTGCATTTCCTGTTTTGGAGACATATTGATTTAAGTTTCTGGTCTTGACGCTTTGATGTCTTCCTTCGTCTACCAGTATGTTTGCCTTTAACAACCTTCCCATGTTGTTTGTGTTTGTCCAGATTTTAGACACAGCTGACTGTGAACAACCAAGATGGTTTACCCTCTTTTAAGAGTTTGATAATCCTCTCCTTTGTTTCAATTGACATCTCTCGTGTTGGAGCCATGATTCATGTCAGTCCACTTGGTGCAACAGCTCTCCAAGTTGTGATCACTCCTTTTTAGATGCAGACTAATGCGCAGATCTAATTTGATACAGGTGTTAGTTTTGTGAATGAAAATTTACAGGGTGATTCCATAATTTTTTTCCCTCATAATTGAGTGACTCCATAATTTTAACCTTATGCTTGGTTACAAAAAGTAACCATTACTGACTACCACATTTTTTGTTCTTGATTTCTTCTACTGTTTCTTAAAGCCAGAAAGTTGCCCTTTGAAACAACTTTAATTTTGTGCCATGTCTGTGATCTCCTTTTTTTCTACAAAATTAAACAACTAAATGAACATCCTCCAAGGCCGTGATTACATCATTTTTGCCAGGGGTTGTATAAGGAAAAAAGTGTAACACTCACCAGCATGAAAATCAATCCAAAAGTCCTTTGTTCACATACGTGCCATGGACAAAGGTTAGACATGCAGGACATGTGAGATGCAGGGGAAGGAGGGTATGCAGACAGAGTCCTATTAAACCCGCTGGAGTGCCTTTTGTTCACAGCAGGAGTCACAAGGCAAAATAAAAGAAAGAATGGTATGGGTCCAAGTAATGACTCAGTCATATTTTTAGGATAAAACCAAGAAGAAAAAATGGAAGCTAATGTCATAATTGATCAAACTGAAATTTTTTTATTAGATACTTGTTAAAAACAAATTCTTTTTGTAAAAAATGGTAAGTACCGTCCTCTGGGAGACACACATGCAAAATATAACTACAAGTGCCAGGCTACGCACAACAACCATGAATGTAAAGACAACTCAGTATATAGCAGGGTCAGAGTAACTGTTGCTCAGTACATAGATAAGCTGAGTAATGCAGATTGACATTCACAAGATATAAATCACTGGTTAATAAGGGTTGCCGTACCCACTGTTCATGGACCAATACCATAGGGAATGTCAATACAAAGTAAAGTGCTTAGTGCTTTATATACCAATCTCCAGCCATATTATCAAAGAATCAATAGTTATCAGCATAGGCTGTATACAAGGAAATTTTCACCACGCCATGCCCCATACATAGATACATATCAACAATGGAAGTGATGCCTAACCTGCACGTGCAGTCCTGAAGGCCCCAACGCGCGTTTTGCGTCTTGCTTCTTCCGGGGGAGTGTGTGTGTGGTTATCAGTGTGGGTTCTTTTTATAGCTCCGTCTCTCATTAGTGGCAGCGGCGTTGTTGTTGCGCTCAAATAGCTGAACCGGGCCCCTGCGCATGCGCAGGTCAGCATCCCACGTCACTCTTCCGCTTCCCCGTCCGACGCATCAGGCCAGGGGGCGGAGTCAGCGACGTCACGGACGCGTCTCCATAGCAACGCGGTAACCCGGGCAGCGATGGAGCACACACGCCGTGTGATTTACAGTGAGTGTAGTGATTTGTGGAATGCGGAGAAGGGGATATAAACCAGGAATATGGATTTAATGTTACACCATATGATTCAAAGTGAGTGCAGTGATGTATGGAATGTGAAAAAGAGGATATAGACAAGGGGTATGGGTTTAATGAAGCAGGGATCTTACCATCAGTGTATTTTACCTCTAGGTGGAGCTACATATAAAAGGGACATAGAGACCTCATAAGGGGGCAGCATGTACAGGCCAAGCAACACCCCCATGTGCAGTGAATAATAAATACATTATGTTCAAAAATCATTTAACCATATACTAACAACCATTTATTACAATACGTTTACTAATATATAAAAAAGTGCATTAGTGCTGAGCATATTAAAAAATGATACCACCCATAAAAACCATGACCTAAATTTTCACCAGAGTATAGTGAAAGGGATTAACCCTAAGAACAGGTTACTACTAGAAAGTGATAAGTGCTATCTAAATTTAGTTCATTAAAAGGTTACCATGGATGCATGTGCTACATCCATGCTTAAAATCAAAACAATGTGCTAAAAAGTGCACTGTGTTGGTAATCCCGTGAGTGATCATCCATATGCCGATATTAATGGGCTCAACACCCTAAAGGTTAGAGTCTTCTTCAAACATTCCAATATAATCTTCACTTCTTATATTCTCCAGATGGATATCAAAAAAATTTTTCCAAAGACATCCCATTTCAGATCCACCACCATTCAACAAGCATCCAGATCCTTGTGTCCTCCAAAAAGTCACTATGTCCTTTTAGGAAGAGTCCCACTCCAGAACCACCACAGCTGAACCAATATCCAGATCCACCAGAAATCCAGAGCCCAAAACACCACACAGTCGCCAGCAGGTAAGTACATACAATCTAAAAAAACTAAAAGAAAAATGATTAAGAGACTGGCAAATATACATAAAAAATGCATGACACAAATAATACTAAAAATAAAAAAACATAAACCACATGAATAAAAATTAAAGAAAGGGGGCAAAGCTCAACTTTTCATTTAAACCCTTCAGCTGAACACAGTCAATCTTCTTAATCCACCTAGTTTCTAGCTGGGCAAGGGTCTTCTTCCAATTGCCACCTCTTTGGTCAATCAGGACTCTATCAATCCCTGACACCATTAGAAGTTTGGCATTGCAATCATGCATTTGCTTGAAGTGGCTGGGTATCGGTTTTAGTTCTGACATATCAATTGTCCCTCGTGCATTTGTAATGTCTCTGACATGTTCTCTGACTTGTATCTTTAGTGGTCTGGAAGTTAGGCCCACATAAATTTTACCACACGGGCATTTTGTGTAGTATATCACGTCAAATGTATTGCATGTTATATGTTGTGTGATGTTGAAGTCCTTCGTTCCATCACTAGATTTAAACACTGAAGCTTTTTGCATGTTCAGACATGCGATACAATCATTGCATGGAAATAAAAACCCATTTGGGTCCTTTTGAGCCAAACGCTTTACTTGGGTCCTCGCCAGGATGGTAGTTGTGTACTAGCATGTCTTTCAGGTTCCTTGATCTTATATACGTGATGGATGAAGTATTGTGGATATGTTTAGTTAGAATTTGATCAGATTTCAATATTGCCCAATACTAGTTGAGGGCTTTTTTCGTATCCATCCATTTTTCATTGTACGTTGATATAAATCTGATCACGGGATCCTGTGCACACTTTTTATCTTTTGGCTTCAACAGATTGATTCGATTTTCTGCTGCTGCTCTTCTGCGGCCTTTTTTGATGCTCCTATTCTAATAACCCGGCTTCTGAATCTTTCCGTCAAGTCATCGGCTTGTTTATTAAACAACACATCATTGGAGCAAATTCTTTTAATCCTCAGGAACTGGCCCGTTGGTATGGCGTTCACCACCTGTTGAGGGTGGGAGGAAGAGGCATGAAGGAGAGAGTTCACAGCAGTTTCTTTGCAAAACACATCAGTTACCAACACATTGGACTGTCCCTTTGAAATAAGTATATCTAAAAATTCAATGTTAGTTTGACTATACCTACACGTTAATTTTACATTGATATTGTTGCTGTTCAGTATGTCCACAAATGACAGAAGCTCCTCCTCAGTGCCCTGCCAAATCATGAGAATGTCATCAATGAATCTTGCCCAAAAAAGGACTTTCTCAATGTCCACAATAGGGTGGGTAAAAAATATTTTCCTTTCCCACGCCCCTAAAAAAAAGATTTGCATATGAGGGGGCAAAAACCGCCCCCATAGCTGTGCCTTGCTTTTGCAGGTAGATGGTATTTTTTAAAATAAAATAATTGTGTTCTAGTGTAAAACTCAGAAGGGATATCAGGAACTTAGTTAAACCCACATCATAGTCTGACATTGTGAGAAACATCTGTACAGCTTGTATACCATCTTTATGTTCGATTGAGGTGTAGAGTGACTCTACATCTAAGGTGACAAGCCATACATCATCTTCCATGGGGATGCCTTCCACTTTACCCAACACATCACCAGTATCCGTGATATGAGATGGTAGAGTTTGCACAATTGGCTTCAGGTGAAATTCTAGATACTTACAGATCGTTTCGTATAAACTTGCATTTCCTGAGACTTTTTTTCATATTTTTAGGATACCTAATAAGGGCTTTTATTTTTAGAGTAATTTGCAGATTTGGTAGTGGGGCAAATCCCTCTCTCCATTCAGGGTTTTGGAAGTGGTCTTATGGCCACAATTCAATTTAAATCTGTCAGTTTTGCCTTGGGTGTGTCAGTTTTCGAGTTTGCAGTCTGCAAAGCAGGTGTCTTTGTGCAATATAGGACTGTGTGAAGCTTACACAGAGCCAGGTACTTCAAGATAGCTGACGGTCCAAAAAGATACGGTGTTGCCATTGTCCACGGCAATGGGTTTTGAATTCTGGACTACGTTTGTGAAAACCAGGCTGCGATCCAGAGGACAGTACTCCTATGTGTGAGTTTTTGGACATTAAAAGACATATGCTTTGAACTTTTCTGTGGTCACTGCTTATCTGTATCGCAGCACCAACCTTGCTGCACTTTATATGGTTGGAAAATGTGGACAGTGTGAACTGAGGCAGACCCAAATCCTGCTGCATGTCATTTATTAAGCCTGCAACACTGCAGCCGGTACAAAGTCCGGTCAGCGCTGAGGAAGATGAGTCCTGAGGACGATTTGGAGGCATTCCTCAATGTGTTTGAGTGCATAACAGAGTAAGACTGCTTACCGATGTCCAAGTAGGATGATGACGGGCAATGCCCAAAAGGCCTACTTGGACCTCAGTCGGGATGATGCCTTGGACTATGAGAAACTGAGAGGTGAGATCCTTGCCCGACTGGGGGTTAATACATATGTGCAGGCCCAACGGGTGCTTCAGCAGTCCTTTGTGGAGTCTCGCCCCACCAGGTCTCAGGTCTATGACTTGTTATAGCTGGTGAAAAAATGACTTCAGCCTGAGACCTTAACCCCTTACCAGATGGTGGAAAGAGTGGTGGTCTATCGGTTAGTAAGAACTCTGCCAGCTGCTATTCAGTGTTGGGTGGGCCAAAGGGATCCCGGCACACTAGACCAGGTGGTCAGCCTGATTAGGCATAATACGGGCACTCAGGACTTTATAAGGGACTCTGCTCCACTACGGTTATCATGTTGGGCCCCGTTAGCCAAGGAACCCGGAAAAGGTCCACGACTGTCTATTGAGGCCTATCAGGACCGAATCTGTAGTGAGGGGATACTCCAAAATGAAAGTGACCAGTGACCCGGTTCACCTAATCAGCCCCAAGGACCAGACGTGCCACAGCTTTTAAGTGTTGGCAGTGCCAAGGGCCAGGAAATGTGGCTGCCAACTGACAGCTGAACCTATAGATTGATGTATGCCCAAGCCATTTTCACTGGAGATATGCTCATCCCAGCGCGTGAACTGCATCTGTGCCAGGTGTGCGTCACCTTGGACACCAGGCTGTTGCCTTCCTGGACTCAGGAAGCCTAGTGACACTTGTGCATGGGTCATTAATTTGAGGCTTAGAACCCACTGGGAAAAATGTGGGTTTGTTTTGCATTCATGGTGAACTCCACGAGTACCCAAAAGTGGAGGTCTTATTTGTTACGCCCTGCGGGGAGATTAAACATGTGGTGGGGGTAGTGATGACCCTTTCTTACAGGTCTGTCCTGTGAATGAATTTGCCCCTCTTCTGGTCTTTCTGAAAAAATAAAATTAACCCTCCCCGGGCAAATATTTTTCTGGGTGCAGAGCCCAAAGATCCCGACACAGGGATTCCTGCTGTAGGGGTCACCCAAATAGGGAACAGTCTGAACCCGATAGGTTTACCCTAGAGGTGATGGAAGAAGAGGTCAAGGAGACCCTGACAATCTCTGAGCTGGAAAAGCCATGGGGAACTTTTGGGACAGGCCAGCTACAGTATCACACACTGACCCTGGCATGGGAAAGGATAACCAAGGTAAACGGGATGGCTGAGCAACCGGGTACGAAGTCGGCATGGCAATCAACCAGAAGTTACTTAACAGGGTTGATAAAATCTGGGCAAGCTGGTACAACAACTGGTAGTGCCCCAATCTTACTGTCAGGCGGTGCTCAAAATGGCTCACACCCACATGCTGGGAGAGCACTTGGGGGCTAAAAAGATTCAGGAGTGCATATTGCAGCATCTTTTTGGCCTGTTGTCTATCCTGAGGTGCAGAGGTTCTGTGAAACCTGTCCTGAGTAGGGTTGAGTGAAACAGATAGGACAAATTCAAAAATCGCCGACTTTTGGCAAAGTCGGGTTTCATGAAACCCGACCCGATCCTAGTGTGGGATCGGCCATTAGGTCGGCGATCTTCGCGCCAAAGTCGCGTTTCATATGACACGTTCAGCGCCATTTTTCAGCCAATGAAGGAGGACGCAGATTGTGGGCAGTGTGATGACATAGGTCTCGGTCCTCACCATCTTAGAGAAGGGCATGACAGTGATTGGCTTGCTTTTTGTGGCGTCACAGGGGGTATAAAGGGGCGTGCATGCCGACCGCCATCTTACTTCTGCTGATCTTAGCATAGGGAAAGGTTGCTGCAGCTTCATCAGAAGAAGGGATATAGTTAGGGAGGGAAGATTAACCCCCAAACCGCTTGTGCTGTAGCGATTTCCACTGTCCAACACCACCTTTTTTTGCAGGGACGTGGAGGGTATATTTTTGTGCATCAGCTCGGTAGCTTATTAGGCTGCCTTATAAGGCTCCCTGATAGCTGCATTGCTGTTTGCACGCTGCTGTGAAAAACCAACTGCTTTTTTAAAATAAAAAATCCTGTTGCTCCTTTCTGCACAGTTATCTTGTTTATTTGTCCACACTTTTGTGTGCAGCAGTCCTTTGTATTGCTGCCATACTTGTCATGAGATCATTGCAGGGAGATTGAAATTGTACTACAGTCCTTGTATTTTTTCATATATCTTCCAGCCACTTTCTGCCACTTACATTGTGTTGTGTTATACACTGGGCCTGAATTTTGGTGCAGTCTCCCCCCCAAAAAGGGAGATTCAAATTGTCATAAAGTGGATATATGTCAGTTCTGTTAGTTTGTCGTATATCAGCCAGCCACGTTCTGCCACTTACACTGTGTTGTGTTATATACTGGGCCTGAGTTTTGGTGCAGTCTCCCCCCCAAAAAGGGAGATTCAAATTGTCATAAAGTGGATATATGTCAGTTCTGTTAGTTTGTCGTATATCAGCCAGCCACGTTCTGCCACTTACATTGTGTTGTGTTATACACTGGGCCTGAGTTTTGGTGCAGTCTCCCCCCAAAAAAGGGATTTAAATTCTCAACAAGTTTATATACACCTTCTACCTTGTTTTACAGTACCATATAACGGTTGTTATTTTGGTTAGGTTTTCCCAAATATGAGGAAGTCTGGTGGAAGAGGCTGTGGGCGGTCGTTGCCAGCTGGTACTGATGGTGGTGGTGGTGGTGGAGCATCTGGTGGTAGTGGGAAAAGCAAAGTAGCACCTAAGGGTGGAGGTGTTGAGCCAGCATCATCGTCTGTAGCCTTGGAGTAGGAAAACCGCTTTTAAAGCCGGAGCAGCAGGAAAAAGTTTTGGCTTTCCTTGCTGACTCAGCCTCTAGCTCTTTCGCCTCCTTTTCAGAAAGTTCAAAATATAAAAGCAGCGAGTCGTCAGTGGATGCTCCCGGTCAGGAACAAGACGTTTCCTTGTGTCCTTCACCCAAACCAAAAGTGAAGGATGCGTCAGGCGACACTACAGGTTACTCCATGGACCTCTTTACACATACCGTGTCTGGGTTAGAAAGGGAAATTGTTAACTGCCCATTACAAGATGAATTGGACATGGAGTGCACTGATGCACAGCCACAGCTAGATTATTATGCTGTTCCATTGACTCAGATCACTGCCCTCGCAGTGTACTCAGCCAGAATCTGACCCCAATGAGACTATGGTGCCCCGTACCGAACGCTATAGCAACTTACACGGTGACACAGAGGAAGGTGCACATTACATTGAAGAGGAGGTGATAGATGACCCAGTTGTTGACCCAGATTGGCAGCCATTGGGGGTAGAGGGTGCCGCTGCCAGTAGCTCAGAAGCGGAGGTGGATGATCCGCAGCAGCCATCTACATCGCAACAGCTGTCATCTGGCAGGCCCGTATCAGGCCAAAAACGTGTGTCAAAAACAAAAACAGTTTTAGGACAGCGTGGCCATCCAGTGAAAGTAGCACAGCGTGCAATGCCTTAAAAGGTATTCGATAGTAGGAAGAGTGCAGTGTGGCAATTTTTTAACCAAGATCCGAATGATCAGTCAAAAGTTATCTGTAAGAAATGCTCAAAGACCTTTAGCAGAGGGAAGAATCTTCAAAATTTAAATACAACGTGCATGCATAGACATTTAACCAGCATGCACTTGCAAGCCTGGACTAACTACCAAATGTCACGTACCGTTGGTGCACCTGCTCAGAATGAAGGTAGTCAGCAATGCTACATTGCTTCCCTCACTGTAAGCCCACCGATTAGGACACCACCAGCAGCAAATGTGGAGGTATTGTCGCAAGGCCAAAGCAGTCAGGGAATCACAAGGTTATTGGTAGGAAACACTGTATGTAGGCCAACATCAAGAATACCATCACCAACCCTCTCTCAATCCGCCATGTCCACCACCACCACCGCTAGTTCCCCCATATGCAGCTCTGCAGTCCAGATCACCCTACAAGAGACTCTCGTTAGGAAGAGAAAGTACTCATCCTCTCATCAACGTATACAGGGCTAGAACGCCCACATTGCTATACTAATCTTGTTAGAGATGATGCCCTACCGGTTGGTTGAAAGCAAAGCTTTCAAAGACCTGATGGCCTACACAGTACCACGCTATGACCTACCCAGTAGGCACTTCTTTTCAAGAAAAGCCATCCCAGCCCTCCACTAGCATGTCAAAGACCGCATTGTCCATGCACTGAGGCAATCAGTCAGTGGAAAGGTGCAGCTCACAACAGATGCATGGACCAGTAGTCATGGCCAGGGACGTTACGTGTCCATCACGGTGCACTGGGTTAATGTGGTGGATGCAGGGTGCACAGGGGACAGCCATAGTGGGACAGTTCTGCCTAGCCCACGGTCTAGGAAACAGTTGGCTGTAGGTGTTCGCCACCCCTCCTCCTCCTTCAGAAGCGAAAGCTCATCCACAGAGCGCAGTTGCACAACCACTCCATCCGCATCTGCCAGTGTTGCACACGAGATGTCCCATTATCGAACAGCTAGTGGTAAGTGTCAGCAGGCTGTGTTACAAATGAAGTGTTTGGGCGATAACAGACACACTGCGGAAGTACTGGCCGAGTACTTGCAGCAAGAAACTCAGTCATGGCTGGGCAGTATACATCTTGAGGCAGGCAAGGTAGTCAGTGATAACAGAAGGAATTTTATGGCTGCCATAGCCCTTTCAGAACTGAAACACATGCCTTGCCTGGCCCACACCTTGAACCTGGTGGTGCAGTGCTTCCTGAAAAATTATCCAGGGTTACCAGCCCTGTTCCTGAAGGTGCGAAGACTTTGCTCGCACATCCGCCGGTCGCCTGTACACTCCAGCCGTATGCTGAACCATCAGCGATCGCTGAATCTTCCCCAGCACCGCCTAATAATCGACGTTGCAACAAGGTGGAACTCCACACTGCACATGGTTCAGAGGCTGTACAAACAGAGGCGTGCTGTAATTAATTTGTGGGAGGATACACATACACGGGCAGGCACTTGGATGGCAGACATGGAGTTGTCTGGTGTGCAGTGGTCGAAGCAGCAAGACCTCTGTCAAGTCCTTCAGTGTTTTGAGGAATGCACATGGCTGGTAAGTGCAGACAACGCCATCATAGGCATGAGCATCCCACTAATGCATCTGCTGATGCAAAGTTTGACACACATTAAGGAGCAGACATCTGCAGCCGAGGAGGAGGGAAGCCTTGATGACAGTCAGCCATTGTCTGCTCAGGGAACTGTCCTGGATGAGGTGGCGTATGAAGAGAAGGAGGAGGAGGAGGATGATGGGGATGAATATTTATGGGAGGAGGATGCTTATCAGGGGGCAATAGAAACTGGTGGCATTGCAAGGTCAGGTACAGGGTTTTTGCGGGACACAAGTGATGTTGATTTGCAAGAAAGTGCTCCTCAACCCAGCACAAGCATTGAATTGACACCTGGAACATTGGCCCACATGGCTGAGTATGCCTTGCATATCCTAAAAAGGGACCCCCGCATTATCAAAATGATGACCGATGACGATTACTGGTTGGCCTGCCTCCTGGATCCATGATATAAAGGAAAATTACAAAATATCATGCCACATGAGAACCTTGAGCAAATATTGGCTACCAACAAGCAACTCATGTAGACCGTTTGGTTCAGGCATTCCCAGCACACAGCGGTGGTGATGGTTCTCACACGAGCCGTAGGGGGCAACATAGCAGAAGTGTTAGAGGTGCACAAATCCGAAGTGGCGTGGGACAGAGGGATTTTATGACCAGGTTGTGGAGTGATTTCGCAATGACCGCTGACACGACAGGTACTGCTGCATCGATTCAAAGTGACAGGAGACAGCATTTCTCCAGTAAGGTTATGAACTACTTTTCCTTCCTTATCGATGTTCTCCCTCACAGGTCATTCCCCTTTGATTACTGGGCATCTAAAGAAGACACCTGGCCTGAATTGGCAGAATATGCATTACAGGAGCTCGCTTGCCCTGATGCTAGTGTGCTATCAGAAAGGGTCTTCAGTGCTGCTGGTTCAATACTGACCGAAAAAAGGACACGTCTGGCTACCCGAAATGTTGATGATCTAACCTTCATTAAGATGAACCATTCATGGATTTCAAATTATTTGGCCCCACCTTCCCCTGCTGACACGTAGCTTGCCTGAAAAATGTCTTGCTTTTGGCCTCCTCTTACTGACTTCTCCAATTCCTCCATTTGCAGCTGCTGAATGTCCACCATAGGCCATTTTTATACCTCTCTAAATGGGCTGACTCCCCCTGCAGGGCCGTGGTCTCCACCTGGCGCAAGCACCCGTGCGAGTGCCATTTGCCTGGACAGGTGGGTGTGCCCACTCTTGGGCAACGGCACTGGCACAGGGTCCCTCATAGTACAATGACGTGTCTCTGATGGTGGTGGTGCACAACCAACGTCAGACACACCATCGTAATATGAGGGGCCCTGTGCCAGTACCGCCGCCCACGAGAGAGTGTTCCCCCCCAGCTCGAACAGTGCTCTACCACTTGGAATGCTTACCTCTCCCTGCTCCACCACTGTGTAGTCTGGGCTGTTAAATCCTTCATTGGCACTGCCAATACAAATTTGTTGAAATGATGCATGATAGTTAAAATATACAGGGGCCCTGGCCTCCATTTAGACCAGTTATTACTTTGCGCCTACTACCACTGTCTGCTACTCAGCAGAGGAGCCCACCCCTGTACCTAGCTAAGCCACCTGTTTATTTATGAACAATTTTTTGGCAGACATTTAGCCCACTTTATTATTTGGGCCTACTGACTGTGTCTGCCCCTCATTACAGTTGTCCTCCGTTGAACAAAGCAATGCCGCCTGTTTAGTCCTGTTACCAATTTTGAACTGCATTTAGCCTACTTTATTATTTGGGCCTACTAACTGTTTCTGCCCCTTATTACATTTGTCCTCCACTGAACAAAGCAATGCCGCCTGTTTAGTCCTGTTACCAATTTTGAACTGCATTTAGCCTACTTAATTATTTGGGCCTACTAACTGTGTCTGCCACTCCTTACAGTTGTCCTCCGCTGAACAAAGCAATGCCGCCTGTTTAGTCCTGTTACCAATTTTGAACTGTATTTAGCCCACTTTATTATTTGGGCCTTCTAACTGTGTCTGCCACTCCTTACAGTTGTCCTCCGCTGAACAAAGCAATGCCGCCAGTTTAGTCCTGTTACCAATTTTGAACTGCATTTAGCCTACTTTATTAGTTGGGCCTACTAACTGTGTTTCCTCCTCATCTTGCCCATTGCCCAGCCACTGCTAGATGAGTCTGCTGGTACATTGACCCAGACCACTACATTCCTCTTGCACTCTACACAGCCAGAATCTGACCCTGCTGAAAGTCAGGTTCCCCTTCCCGCATACTATACCACCCTACACGGGGACAAAGAGGAAGGTGCAGATGAAAGTGCAGGTTCCTTTATCAGGTGGGGGGGCATACTCATTGGTGATGTCACTGGCACAGGGCCCCTCATAGTACGCAAAAGTGTCTCTGCCGGTGGGAGGCACCACCTACCGTCAAACACACTGCCGTACTATGAGGGGCCCTGTGCCAGTGTCAATGCCAACGAGTGGGCCCCCACTACTTGCTCAGGATCACAGCACTTGCAAAGTTGAAATACTTACCTCTCCCTGCTCCACCGCCATGACGTATTCCGCGTTTCCTGGGCCCACAAAAATCTTGAGCCAGCCCTACTTCCCCACAGCTTTAGCCAAATGACCCCCAGTTTTCAATGCGTAACTATTTTTATAAAGTAAATTAAGATTGACAAGCTTCAGTAATAAGAATTGATGTTTTTGTCATTAAAATGGGCACTGTAGGTGTTTTCCTGTCCTCCACTTACTGCCGACTTTGATTCCCCATTGACTTGCATTGGGTTTCGTGTTTCAGTCGGCCCCCAACTTTACGGAATAATTGGCCGATTTCTCCCAACCCGACTTTTGACAAAGTTGGGTTTCGCGAAACCCGACTCGATCAGAAAAAAGTAAAAGTCGCTCAACTCTAGTCCTGAGTGCTAACTAACCTCTTCCACTGCAAACTATCAGAGTCTGTTGGTACCTTTACCAATTATGGAGGTAGCTTTCAAGTGGATTGCAATGGATATGGTATGGCTGATAGTAAAATCTGCTAGGGGCCACCAACACATATTAGTGCTTGTAGACCCGCTCCTCGGAGACCATTCCGCTTTGGCACACCTCAGCTAAGCTTATTGCCCGGGAGTTGTTTGTCATGTTCTGTCACCTTGGGCTACCGAAAGAGATCCTTACTGATCAGGGGACTCCTTTTATGTCCAAAACGATGAAGGAACTGTTCAAGCTCCTCAAGATAAAGCAGTTGCACATGTCGGTGTACCACCCCAGACCAACGGTTTAGTCGAGCACTTTAACAAACCCTCAAGTCCATGTTGAAAAGGGTAGTTTTGCTGCCCTACTTGATGTTTGACATTTGTGAGGTACTGCAGACTTCTATGGGATTTTCACCCATTTCAGCTGCTGCATGGCAGGCATCCAAAGGGCCTGCTTGACGCAGCCAAAGAGATGTGGGAGCAGGAACCTACGCCACATAAGAGTGCAATTAAGCATATGGTCAATATGCAGAACCAGATTGCAGCTATCATGCCTATAGTAAAAGAGGATTTGGTGGATGATAAGGCAGCTCAGAGCCGCGTATATAACAAAAAGGCCATGCTTGCATTGGTACCCATGGCTGAAAGCAAGCTTATGGCCAAGTGGCAAGGGCCATAAGAAGTTCGGGAAAAAGTTGAGGAAGTGAACTACCGAGTTTATCAGCTCAGGAAAAGAAAACCTGAGTAGTTGTATCATGTCAATCTCTTAAAAGCGGGGAAGGAACGGGAGTTTATTCATCATCTGGGGACCCTCCGATATCAGCCCAGATGGAGGTCGAGAGAGAGGTAAAAATAGGTGACACTCTCTCGAAACAGCAACGCTAAGAAATGTGGAAATTAATACAAGCGAATATGGATGAATTCTCAGAACTACCCAGCCTTACCTCTGTCATCCAGCATGACATTGTCACCGAGCCTTATGCAAGGGTGCAAATAAAATTATACCATGTACCCGAGGCCTGGAGACAACCCATTGTGAGCTAGGTGAGACAAAGGCTCCAGCTAGGAGTAATTGAGGAGTCCCGAAGTGACTGGGCTAGCCCCATTGTGCTAATTCTGAAGCCGGATGGATCATTACGGTTCTGTAATGACTTCTGTAAATTCAATGAAGTGTCAAAGTTCAACTTTTAACCAATTTCCTGTAGACAAGCTGATTGAGCGACCGGGGCAGGCCAACTACTTTACCATGCTTGATCTGACCAAGGGTTACTGGCAGGTACCCCTCAGTCAGCAAAAGAGAAGACTGCCTTCATAACACCAGAAGGTCTGTACCACTATGTTAATGGTAAATAGCGTGTGCACTACTGGTCAGATGGTGCTGAGGTAGGCTCCCACACCTTAATCCGAATAAAGAAAAAACCTAGCACTCAACTGATGCTTAAGTGAGATATTTATTGTAGTACCCAAAACGTTTCGGTCCCCCAAACGGACCTTCATCAGTTACTACAGGTGAAAAAAAACAAATAACCAAAATGATATGACAAAATAACATAAACAAAAGTATATACAAGACATAAAATTGGAAATAGTACAGCATCAATGAAAATTGCCGGTCCAATGAATAGGCAAAAATGCATGCTGAAGAGGACCATACGAAATATAAAGGCACTAAAATCCACTGGGTGAGGTAACAGAGAGTAAGGATGAGTGACATGTACCGTACTAAACTGAAGCTCGGGCATATGAGACAGTAGTGTCTCAGGGCACATATATCTGCAGCGTCTGCAGGTCACAGGAAAGATAAGTGAGAAATATGGCACCAGGTGCTAAGATAGGGAGGAGTGCTGATGTGAGCATACCTGATCTGAGCGCTGTACCGGAGTAGGTACTGAGGATAAAAGAGGTATGGGGACAGCGTTATATTAGAAGGGACCTGGTGAAGGTGATGTAGGGGCGCGCTAAAGGGATCTTACCTGGAGGTGGCCTGACGTTATGTGCCGCTTGCCAGACGCGGTATCCACCGCTGGTCTGACAAGGGGCTATGACAACCGCCATTAAATAGAGCTGGGGGTTGGCCGTACTGGCTAAAGTGGCCAATGTACTGTGCGCGTCTGAAAAAAACGGAAGTGACATCACCGTGTCTCTGTAAGTGTGTCCCTACAGCGTCCGGCTGTATACACAGCGATCCTGTGTTGTAGAGCCGGCGGAAGTGACGTGTCACCATAATACTGCTCCCAGTGGAACCTGCTAACGGACAGAAAAGTTCCACCTAACAAAATTGCGGACAGAGGTGCTAGCGTGGGTAAACAGAGGGGCGGTGCCTAACGAAGATCCTGTGAGTGGTGGAGGAACTCCATGGTTTAAGCTGTATTCGTGCTGGATTCGGCCGTGCAGTTTCTAGACTTAGTGAAAGAAGAGGGACTTGATCCAGTGCGGTCAACTGCCTGTAATCAACGCACATCCTCATGGTGCCATCTTTCTTTTTAACAAGGACTATAGGAGCTGCCCAGGGGCTACAACTGTCTCTCACCACCCCAGCCTCCTTTATTTCTCGCAACATGTCCTTGGCACACTGGTAATGAGCTGGGGGTACAGGGCGGTATCTCTCTTTTATGGGCCGGTGATCTCCCGTGGGGATGTGATGTTGGATGCCTTTCACCTGTCCAAAATCTAAGGGGTGTTTGTTGAATACCTGCTCATACTCGTGAACCACCCTGTAGGCCCCCTGTTTCTGATGGGCTGGGGTGGAGTCAGTGCCCACATGCAATTCCTGACACCAATCTTTCGAGTGCCCTGCAGAACCGTTGTCCTCCACCACGTTTGACGGGACCAAGGGTTCAGGTGTCTGTATCACACTATTATTGACAACGAACAGTTTGGCGAGCGTGGCATACTTGGTGAGGTGAACCTCTTCCTCCCCACAATTGAGGACACATACGGGCACCCTCCCTTGGCGGACGTCGACCACCCCCCGGGCTGTCAGGATAGTAGGCCTATTGTCTGAGTACACGGGTTCTACCAAGGCCTGGTAGTCCTTACCCCTGAGGCCTATGGCTGCCCGACACCATATTAACATCTCACTCCTGGGGGGTATCGCGATGGGGTTTGAATCACTCACAGTGACACGACCAATCTCCCCACCAGTCAGCTCTACCTGCTGTCTCTGCATCAGAGCTCTGATTTCTTTTTGCAGGGCGCGTTGTTCACTATGGCCAGCGGTTTCTGCTACCTGTTGCAACAAAACAATAACTTCTGCAAGACAATTTTCTATAACATTAGTACCGATGGTCATCATGGGATTACATTCACGGCGGTCAATATCAACAATTACAATCCCTTGGGCCTTCAATTCCACCCGCCCCACCTTGATGGTGACCTCTTTATACCCCACTTGTGGCAATGGCTGACCATTACTGGCTATGATGGTGAAATCGTCATCAGGGCCACGAGTAATATCGGTGTCCTCCCAATACTGTTTATAAAGCACGTAAGGCATAGTCGTCACCTGAGAACCGGTCTCCAGCAGAGCGTTCATGGGGATACCGTCGATAACAACAGGAAGAACTGGTCGCCCTCCAACGTATTTGGCTCTCCAATGCTGCGGGCCTGATCGTCCTACTCCTGGTGGTTGGCCCTTTGCCCCAGGGGTTGCTCGTTTAAAGGACAGTACCTTGCAAGATGGCCCACCTGGTGACAGCGGCGGCAGATAGGTCGTCCGTCCCGATGGAAGCGATCGTCGTCCCGGCCTCTGGTCGGTGGAGTCCTCCTCTGTCGCATCCAGGGGACATCTTCTGGCCTGGAGGCCAGCTGGATCTTCTCCTTGGGGGCCTCCTGTAGGGACTGCACCGTCCGAGCCAGGGCAGCAACGCTCTTGGTCAGCTCCTGCATCTGGAGGCGGAGTCCTGCAGGGGAGTCGTCCTCTAGGCTCTGGGCGTCGGCCTCGGCGGCGACTGGGGCATCTGATGCCACCTCCTGGTGGTATGTGAGAGCGGGACGCCTGGGTGGTATTGTGCGGCTGGGTTGTCGCTCCTGCAGCGCCTGGATAGCTTTATCCTTGAATTGCGCAAAAGTCAAGTCTGGATTCTGCATGGCCAGGAAGTGTAATTGGCCCCTTTGGTGACTGCACAGGAGCCCCTCAATGAACCGCTCTTTCAGGAGTTTATCCTCATCCTGCATGCTGCCGGGGTCACTCTGCTTAATGGCCCGCAGCGCCTCCTGGAGATTAAGGGCATAGTCCCGTAAGCTATCCTGCGGTCTCTGTTTGCATCCATAGAAAGTCAGTTTAATTTCTGTAGCAGTGCGGGTATCAAAGGTGGCTTTAAGCTTTGCAAAAACCTGCTGCGCAGTTCCCTTATCCACGGCGGGCCAGGACTTCACTTCTCTCAGAGCCGCCCCGAAGAGTTGGCCGATTATCATATGAACCTTCTGAGGCTCCTTCAGGGGATAGAACTCGAGCAAGCTGCAGATTCCTTCTTTAAAATCAGTTAATGTGTGCGACTCCCCGGAGTATCGTGGGAGCCAGGCCGCTTCGGGCAGGTATGGCATAGAGAAGGGCATTATGGCCTTTGTGGTAGCGGTGGTGTCCGACTGGTTGATGGGGGCAGCGGGCTCTGCGGCCACCGGGGGTGGTATTAGGGCCGCGGCTACATCCGCTAAGGGGACCGGAGCTGCCTCTGCGTTCACGGCTGCGACCGCCGCCTCCGCTTCCCCTGACTCGGACATGGCTGTCCCTTCCTCCCACTAACCTGCTGGAGGTTGGAGTTTCTCTTCCGGGGTTGGCACTTTACCGCGCTTTCTCGTTCCGCGCTTCTTTTGACCGATTCCGCCCACGAAGCTAAGGCTCCTCCCTCCGTGCGCGGCAATGGCGAATTGTGGCGGGAACTCTTGGCAGCAATTGGCAATACACAGTCTTTGCAATAAGTCACAGTCCAAGCACAATAAATCACAGTTCCAAGGCACACATGACCTGATTCTTCAGGCTTAAGTAGATCCTGTTCGTGACGCCAAGTTGCAGCACCCCCACTGCCGCAGGGCCGAGGGGTACCCGGTACCGGGCCTCTGAGTCTCTGCTCTGGGATTGTCACGGTGGCTAGACCCGGTCCATGACCCTGCTGAGGGGCGCCCAATAATAGGTGTGGACGGTGGTGGTAGTGCGGTGCAGTGCCGGTCACAGTAAATAACGAGGACACCAGGTTGCAGTCTCTTTACCTTTCTTTACTGAAGGTTTGGAGGTACCCAATCCAGAGCACTGTTAACAGGGCTGGCTGAGACCAGCCGGTCCAACGGCAAATCCGGAGCTCCCTTTTCAGGTGGGAATCAGTGTCTACCTTCTAGCGCCTGTGTGTTGTAGTCCTTCCCTGCTGAGCACCCCAGGATAGTCCTCACAACTTATTCTGTCTGTCTCTGATGTTCCTTCTCTCCGTCCCCCAGATGATATGGTTAGGACGCACCCGTATGACGGGGTAGGACTGGAGTTCTTCCGGGACTCTAGAGTCGCCCCTCTCCCACAGCTGCCTCCGTTGTCTGCTTAGGTGTTAAAGTGAGACAGCCAACCTATAATTGGCTGCCCTGCCGTGGTTTGAAGTAATGCTTAAAGTCTCTTACTTTCTCAGCATTCCGGCCACCGACTGTTTGCGCCTCAGAAGGATGGTGCCTCGATCTTACAGCACGACTCCTTCTGGTCCTATCGCCTCTTTGCTGTATTCCTGTTTTTTCTCACTCAGCACAATATACCTCGCTTCTTGTCCTTTCTTGGGGATCTGTCAGGATCCCATCCCTGACAGGTCCTCTCTCTAGCTCTTCCCAGTTACTTCTCCCTGTCTTCCTGTCCAACCCCCAGTTTTACCAGAGTGTGAGGAGTGGCCTACTAGATAGAACCACCCCCCTGGTGGCCGGAGTGTGAAGTGTAGTGTGAGTGTTACCTGATCAGGTGAACTCCTTTAGTGCAGTCAGACGTAACATCACTCCCCCTTAGTGGCAGAGCGACATTACTGCAACGACCAGGACTCTGGGGCGATGCAGATGTTAAGGAGTTTTAATCTGTCAGTTTTACCATGGAGTTTGCAATCTGCAGAGCAGGAGTCTCTGTGCAACCTAGGACTGTGTGAAGCTAACACAGAGCCAGGGACTTCCTGGTGGCTGACACATCCAAAAGACATGGCGGTGCCACTGTCCACAGCAACGGGTTTTGAGTTCTGGACTGTGTTTATGGAAACTCGACTGAGATCCATAGGACAGCACTCCCATGTGTGAGATTTTGGACGTTAAAAGTAATTTGCTTTGAACTTTTCTGTGGCTCCTGTCTGTGGCACTGCACCAACCCCATTGCACTACACATCATAATACATATCCAGTATAGAAGATTTATAGATATATCAGAATAAGAGTATGACCAAAAAATAAAACCAGTTCATGACATAAGAGTGCTCAGTGCAAAGTGCAAGGGCAAGTAGAAAGGTGAGCATTTGAAAAAGTGTTAAAGAAGTTTAGATGCATATTCCCTTGAATGTGATAAATGTAACTATATAATGAATGAGACCAATTAGAAGAACATATACATTATAATATAATTTTATAAATACCCAAAAAGTGAATCATATCAATATAGGAAACTATACTTATATGGATGTAAACAGCACAAGCATAATGTATATTGCTGTTAGGAGTTAAAATAAGTAAAACTGTCACAATACATAGCCAGTACACATGCCATATTCAGATATTTAAATAAGGTAGGTAACTATAACCATGGAAAATGAATAAAACTCATAAATAGGCAAGATGAATATGATATTAACAATATAAAAGAACTCAGTGCAAGTGCACGTATAAGGAAGGAAATTTCACATTCATATAGATAAATGTAATAAATATAGACATGAACACATAATGAATGTAGCAAATGCACACAGTGAATATATATAATATGATTCCATAGATACTCATATTATTAAAATATAAAAGAGTGAGTAATATAACCATAAATAACTATACTTATATGGATATAAGCAACTTGGGCATAAGATGATAATATATATCTTTTTGTGAAAAAACAAAATTGTGTCAGTCTCAAAACATTTGTGTTGAATGCAGTGCTTTTGAACATCTTTTGTCTCAAATTTGTATTTTTATTTCAGCAGACTCTGCACTTAAAATGTTAAGCTTTTCAAACAGAAGCTATGAGCTCCTTCTGGCTTTCAGTATTGAGACCTGGTTTCACAACGATGATATATTAGACCAAGAGCTAAATCTAGTTCGGAGAAAATGAGTGAAAATTTTGGAATAGAATGCCTACCTTTATCTCCAGAACAGCACTGCAAGGTGCTCCAAAAATACTTATGAGGAGACATTATTGTCACTTGCTAATAACTAGGGTTACAGGGTTGTAATAACAGACAGCACTGGCTGATACCATCAGCCTGATAGCACTTGATGTGTGCTATGCATCTATGTCATTAAAATCTGTAGGGTTTTAACAAAACTATAACATTATCTGCAATGCAAAATACTGCTTTGCAATTTATTTTGAGAGCTTTGTTAACTTTGTAGAAATTGTAAGTTCTTAAATTTGTCAACAAACTCTTTTATAGTGATATAATATACTTATACATGCTGTAATTATACCAAAGATTACACTTTACTAAAACTTAATTCAGTTGATTAACTTTGAAATCTTCTAATGTATAAACTTCTATAACACATTGTTTACCTTTCAAACACATTATTTACCAAGAGAAAAGTCAATAGTGTATTTTTTTTCTAGAATAACATACCATCTGTACAACATAATACTATTGATTTTCGCATTGTGATACCAGCCAACTCTCTGCTCATTAAATTTACCCAATATTTTAGAATTTGTATTATGTTTCCTAGATTTTCAACAGTTTATAACATATTACTTATAAATTTTATTTTATTATTGGCAGTCCATAATTGAGTTTGAAACAAGGAACTATAAAACTTGAAAATCCGCCTTCTTAACGCATGGTAATATTTAGAAGAAAAAATGTTCAATAAGTTATTTAGATGACATCTAATGATGAGCAAATATATTTGGTACCATATTACTGTATTTGGGATATTCGTTGCTTGTCGAGTAATTAGCTATTCATCTCGGTATATTCAAGTGCCCCGCTCAGCATGTTTGGACGTTATTTGCAGCTGATGAACATCCTGGGCTTGCTTGCCAGTCACAGTAATGCCGGCACCATTTTTGGTGTGGCATTACTGTGATTGGATGCCCGAACACCGGGTGTTTGTTGCGCTCTCTTGTGCATGCCAGCGCAGAAACTACTGATTCTGAGCGGCAGTGATATCATCACCGCCGGTAAGAGAGTCGTGGATCCCACGCTGTCAAATGACAGCGTGAGTGCGCAGCTGTGATCAGAGGTATGAAGTTCACCTCCGGTCACTGGTGTCAGCTGATGGGACTACAGCTCCCTTCAGCCCATGCCTGCTTCCGCTAATAACAGTGAGAGCAGGAGTGGCTGATGGGAGTATTCATCAGCTGGCTCCTGCACTGTAAATAAATAGTAAAACAACCCTTCGTGGATTCCCCTGTATTGTTGATAACCAGGCAGGCAAAACAGTGCTGGGAGGCGGGAACCTCAGCTTCCAGCTTTAGCAAGTCTAGTTATCAAGACAGAGGGGTCCCCACTCTGTATTTTTTAAAAATGTGTGGGGTCCCCCCATTTTTGACATCCAGCTTTGCTAAAGCAGACAGCTGGGGGATGGTATTCTCAGGCTGGTAATGTGCCATGGATATTGACCCCTAGCCTAAAAACAGCAGCCCGCAGCTGCCTAGAAAAGGCGTATTTATTACATTCTGGTGCTTCAGCTCTTCCCACTTGCCCTGCAGTGGTGGAAAATGGGGTTCATATTTGTGGGGTTGATGTCACCTTTCTAGTTTCAGGTGACATCAAGCCCATGGATTACTAATGGAGATGCATCAATAAGAAAGTTGGCTGGAATTGAGATCGGACGCCATGTCGTGTTTGGAGAGCCCCTGATGTGCCAAAACAGTAGAAGCCCCCACAAGTGACACCATTTTTGAAACTAGACCCCTTAAGGAACTTTTCTAGATGTGTGGTGAGCACTTTTAACCCCCAAGTGGTTCACAGAAGTTTATAACGCAGAGCCATGAAAATAAAAAATCTTTTTTTTCCTCAAAAATGATTTTTTAGCCCACAATTTTTAATTTTTACACAGGTAACAGGAGAACTAGGACTATAAAAGTTGTTGTCCAGTTTGTCCTGAGTTTGCCGATACCCCATATGTGGGGGGACCACTATTTGGGCACACATCGGGGCTCAGAAGGGATGTTCCTAAAATGCAGACTTTGATGGAATGGTCTGCAGACGTCATGTTGCATTTGCAGTGCCCCTCATGTACCTAAACATTGGAAACCCCCACAAGTGACCACATTATGGAAACTAGACCACCAAGGAGCTTATCTTGATGTGTGGTGAGCACTATGAACCCCTAAGTGTTTCACAGAAGTTTATAACGTAGAGCTGTGAAAAAAAAAATCATATTTTTCCACAAAAATTATCTTTTCACCCCAAATTTTTACTTTCACAAGGATAAACAGTTGATATTGGACCCCAAAAGTTATTGTGCAATTTGTCCAGAGTACACAGATACCCCATATGTGGGGGGACCACTGTTTGGGTGCATGGCAGAGCTCGGAAGGGAAGGAGCGCTATTTTGGAATGCAGACTTTGATAGAATGGTCAGCTAGCGTCATGTTTGCAACACCCCTGATGTTCCTAACCAGTAGAAAACCCCAACAAGTGACCCCATTTTGAAAACTAGACCCCCCAAGGAACTTAAGTGTGGTGAGCACTTTGAACGCCCAAGTGCTTCACAAAAGTTTATAATGCAGAGACGTGAAAATAAAAATCTTTTTTTCCACAAAAATTATTTTTTAGCCCCAAATTTTTTATTTTCCCAAGGATAACAGGAGAAATTGGACCCCTCTGATGTGCGATCACATCAGCAGAGAGGAAATTAAATAGCACATCAATTTTTTTTTTCCTGCCACCATTACACGTTTAGTAATGGCAATCACAAAACAGGGGTTGATAAAAACCGACCCGAATCATATTCTTTGGGGTCTCGGTTACCCCCGGCAGCTGAAACCCTGAGATCTGCTGGGTGCCGGCCGGCAGATCTGGTGGGCGCACTGCACATGCGCCCACCATTTTCTTCCCAGGAGAAGATGGTGGCACCCATGGGGGGAAGCACAAAAGCCGAGGAGTACGGGGAGGTACCGGGGAGGGATTAGGGTCCTTATTTCTCTCTCCTCTGATGTGTGATCACATCGGAGGACAAAGAAATTAAATGGCAAATCACGCTTTTTTTGCAGTCGCCGGTATAAGGTTAATTATCGGCGATTGCAACCTGGGGGTCTGTAAAAACCGACCTGAATCATGTTCTCTGGGATCTCGGCTATCCCCAGCATCTGAGCCCCAGAGGAAATCTGACTCTGGTGGGCGCTATTCACTTTTTCCACAGCACCGCTAATTAACGGCATTGGGGTTTAAGTACCCTTAACTACTGCTGAAAAAAGGCGTATCGGCGATCGTTAAGGGGTTAAGTATAACTGTTTGTTTTTTTTAAATAAAAATAGAAAACTGTGTTTTATTTATTTCAAATAAAAGACTTTATTCTGGCTGTGTTTTTATTTACCATATAACTATCGGATTAGTAATGGACAGGTGTCTTACAAACGCCTCTCCATTAGTAATCCATTGGCTTGATGCTGCCTGACAATACAAAGGTGACATCAACCCCACAAATATGAACTCCATTTGCCAACACTACAGGGCAAGTGGGAAGAGTCAGTAAAAGTGCCAGATTTGGCACATCTAATAGATGTGTCTTTTCAGGGCAGCTGCAGGCTGCCACTCTTAGGTTAGGGTGGTCAATATCCATGACTCCTTACCAGCCTGGGAATATCATCCCCCAACTATCTGCTTTACCAAGGCTGGTTGTTAAAAATTGGGGGGAACCCACAACATTTTTTAAAATTATTTATAATTCTTGATAACCAGCCTTTCTAACACTGACAGCTGAGGGTTGGAATTTTACCTGGCTGGTTATAGAAAATGCAGGTGGTGAGTGAGAAATACTCCCATCAGCTGCTCCTGCTGTCACTGTTATTAGTGGCAGCAGGTATAGGTTGACGGGAGTAATAGTCTCATCAGCCATCGCCTGCTGTCATTGTTCTAACTTGAATACAACTCTCATCATTCTCCCCTGCTTGTGCTGATCATCGGCAGACAAGAGGAGAATGATGAGAGTCACCTTTATCACCAGAACACTGGGGAATAGCGCTTACTGTACTGCTGCTTTTTTGCTGCCCGTTGTGTGGTACTGATGCGGAACACAGGCGGCACACGGTAGCCAGACTTGTACCTCACGTATTACAGACACAGACATGGACATCGCCGGTGTCAATTTGATGTTAGCATGAGCACCATGGGAACATTTCTACCAGCGCTCATGTTGACGTCAAGTAGATGAAGTGAGCTCATTGTCTGTGAACTCCCAGGACCTTTCTGATGGCATTGGGGTGTGATAACTTTCTCATGCTCGCGGTATCATCAGACAGGTCCTACAAGTTCATTGCGAGACAATGAGCAGCGGTAGCACATGCTGCTCATTGTCTCTGCTGGATGGCAGGCTGTATGGTCACATCATGCAACCATGCAGCCTGCCATCTAGATGTAGCAGAGCTAAAAGCAATGCAAGACAAATGGATTATCATCTTCTCTGTGGAAATGTGAGGAATATTGTTGGTTTTTCTTTTAACTCTTTTGCAGAAGACAATGGAGTTGGTGGAATGGGTGATGTTGTAAGTATGGTTTAATTAAGATTTATTTAAGGACTCTGTGTCATTCTTTCAGTTAAAGAACTTTTTCTCAGTGTCTGTGTCTTTATACAATATGACTATGGGGTTAGTACTGGAGTTGTCTTATTGACACCTCTCCATTACTAACCTCCGGGCTTAATGTCACCTGATAATACAAAGGTGACATCAACCCCCCAACTATCACCCCACTTTCCACTGCTACAGGGCAAGTGGGAAGAGCAAGGCTAAGGGCTGAGACAGACTGCCGTATTTCTCGTGCGAGAATCACATTGTACTGCACGGACCATGCTAGCACCTCTCCTGACCTGAGCAAGACAGCGTGATGGATTACAATTACAGCTGTAAAGCTCAGGTCAGAAGAGCAGACAGGCAGTGCGAGGTTTATGATGCGATTCTCACGTGAGAAATATGGCAGTCTGGCTCTGCCCTAAGTGCCAGAATTGGCACATCTTATAGAAGCGCCTTTTCTGGGGAGGCTGAAAGCTGATGTTTTTAGCTTGGGGGGCAGCATCAATGGCCCCTTCCCAGGCTATCAATATCAGCCCACAGCTGTCTGCATGATGCCTAGGAAAGGTGAGCTTCCAAGAGTGGAACCTCTGGATCACGGTGCTGAATCTCCCTCGGATGAGCGAACCAGGTGAACTGACCCCTATACAGGGATCATTAGGGGCAGGCCTGAAGGAGTCAGACACCGAGACGACTGGTACCGAGAGGGATGGCTCACTGGAAAGCAGAGGGTTAACACAAATACGGAAGACAGGACCGCCAAATGTAGGAAGCAGGGGGACAGGGTCCTAAGAGGGCTGACCAGTTTCTGAGATGCTGAGGGAGTGATATGGCAGACAGGACAGCTTACAGCAGGTAGCAGGGAAACAGGATCCTAAGAGTGGATGCCAGGAGCCGAGATATCCGTGGATAGAGCAGGAGGCATGAATCCCAGGAGAAAGGGAAACCAGAGACAGCGGGGAGCTGCAGAAGTGATCGAGAACACAGCATGACAATTAGTTAGAGCAGAAATGGCCTAGCATGAGCACTCTGAACAAGTATACACATAATAATCAGGTACCTCCACTAAGGGAGGGTGGCCTGATTGGAGCTGGGAGGACTTCCAGGTCAGGCGCCATACAGCTAAGGAGCCGGCAGAGCGCACGGCTGTGGCCTAAGGTGCCTACGCAGAACTGCCGCCGGCCATGAGATCAACAGCACGGAAGTGACGCGCCGCGACCCCCTACCAGCAGGACGCCGAGGTGCCCTATCGGAGAGGTAAGTATCGGAACACGAAGCGGAAGTGGCCTTAAAGTCCGCCGGCATGACAGTCTGCATAGCCTTTGCTGGTTATTAATTATAGGGGGACCCTATATCATTTTTGGGGTCCCACATTTTAAGAGTGAGTAAAGGCTAAGTATACAGCTGTGAGCTGATATTAATAGACTGGGGAACTCCATGGGTATTAATCCCTTCCCAGACTAAAACATTTGCCCCCAGCCATCTACTATCCCTCTGCTGGTTAAGAAAATTACACGGAAGCCCACCCCGTTTTTTTCCGAAAAGTAATCTTTAAATAATTAAATACATGTATTCACATAAAGATGCCCTAAGTGATAGACCCGTCACCTTGTGGGTTTAGTACTCTTTAATATTATAACTTTCACTGTATGGAGACCAATTGGTAATAAAAACCAATCTCCACAATAGTACTTTATGAATAAAATTATTTTTATTAATGAATATTAAAATTAGAACATGAACATGAACAAAAAGGGTGCTTAGTCCTAAAACGAGGGACAATAAAACCATAGAGTCTAACAGAAAGTATAAGGCTACAAACACAATTAAGGCAGGTTAATGATTACTAAAGCTGGATGAATGCCATGATATATGCACACATGTCTGCAGTGTGGACTAACCAACCCTTAAGTGTGGACTAACCCCTAACCGTCCCTCTGCCGAGAGTGCTACAGAGGCTACACACCAGGTAGGAGTATAACTCTTTACACTTTATAGCTGCAAGCACTTTGCACTTTATACATGCCAGCAGTGAGGGTAATACGTACTACAACCAGTTCATGCTAAGGGTTGGTTAGTCCACACTGTGCAGACATGTGTGCATATATCATGGCATTCATCCAGCTTTAGTAATCATTAACCTGCCTTAATTGTGTTTGTAGCCTTATACTTTCTGTAAGACTCTATGGTTATATAGTCCCTCGTTTTAGGACTAAGCATCCTTTTTGTTCATGTTCATGTTCTAATTTTAATATTCATTAATAAAAATAATTTTATTCATAAAGTACTATTGTGGAGATTGTTTTTTATTACCAATTGGTCTCCATACAGTGAAAGTGATAATTAAATACATGTACAGTAAGCTGCACACACAGTGTACTAATTGTATTTGTCACTGACATGTATATATCTATCTTTGTATGTGTATGTAATGTGTGTAATCAATCTATTGTATTCTGTCGGCTCCTTCTGTGATTTTACAGCACAGGCCAACTTTCTTTTTAGATAGATAACTAGATGTAATATATATATATATATATATATATATATATATATATATTTTTTTTTTTTTTTTATATATATATATACATATATACACACTGTATATGTGTGTGTGTGTGTCACTGACATCTATATATATATATATATATATATATATATTTTCTATGTGTATATATATCTATTTTATCTATTCTCTTCTAACCTGTCACGCTGTGATTTTATTGTACGCCGCAGACGAATTGCCGGCTTTTCATCTATACCTATCCCATCCATTTCAGCTTTTTTCTCATGCCTCAAGACCTGTTTGTTGGGTATATTACAGTAGAAAGTATTTTTGCCGATTTTCCTGAATCTGGATATTTCACTTTTCGCTCATCACTAATGACATTCTAATGCAGATAAATGCATATTAGTGAGTGCAAACTGAATATGTGTTAAATTTGTAGAAATTTGCTTAAACTAGTAAAAGCAAACTATTTGTGAATATGTTCTTGCAAAATGCCAAAAATAGTTGCTGATATTTAGCTACATTTGCAGAAGATTGCATCAACGAAAGAAAAATTACATAAGATCAGGTGGGCTTCCTCATAATTCATTGCAGCCATCACATGACATGATGTAGCACAGCCAATCAGCAGGGACTATCACAGCCTGTTCAAAAACAAAAGTAGGAAATGCAGCAGCCATTTTGTCTTAAATCTAGAAAGTGAGAGAATGTGTTAATTCATAGCTTAGACAAAAAGATAGGGATAGGAGATATAACCATAAAACGATGAAGAAACTGTACAGAGAGTGTTTGTCACGGCACAGCAATGAAGAAGATTATTGTGTGAGGAAAAGTTGATAATGTAATACATGTTTTTAGGGAAATTGGTGGCTTTGGAGTACTTTCAATTCTCATCTAATTAACTTGTAGGGAATCAAATTTTCTGGGACTGCTTGACAAATCTGACGAATTCTAATTTCAAAAGTTTTGTTAATTTGTAATGATATATTTATGCTCCAACCTAGTCAGCTAATGTTAAAGTCAATGAGAACATTAGGTAATTGCTGTTTTTTCTTTACGATCTGGTATTGGTACCTCAACTAAATTCACTAGTTCATCTGGGGCCGGGGCCAACATTACCATTTTTAGTCAAAAGTATGAGAAATTCATTTTTGCCAGGTACAGCCAGGACATGTGTTAGATGGACAGCGACAATCTGGAAGTTGAAAAGGACTTTAGCCTACTCTGATCAGTGATCACTCAAGATGAATCAATGATACATAACTCAAAAGGAAATGGGTAAATCAACATTGAAGTCAGTAGATATGGTCTTGAAATCGAGGAAGATTTTGCTGCTGACAAATACACAACTCATAAATAGTTTGGCCTTTTCTGTGGTAACATACAGATGCCAAACCTGGGTGATAAAAAACAAGATAGAAGAAGAATGAACAACTTCGTAATGTGGTGCTAGAGAAGGATGTTATCAATATCATGGAAGGCAAGAAGAAGAAATAAATTAATTTTGGAACAAATCAAACCAGACATGTCCCTTGAAACAGAGATCACCAAGCTGTGACTTGTCTACTTTTGACCCATCATACAAAAACAGCAATCCTTTGGGAAAGACATCATGTTCAGAAGAATAGAAGGAACAAGGTGAAGAGGAAGACCAGTAACCCGAACACTTTATCAGCAACTTTAGAAGACTTTTTTAGCTCTGTTTTGGAATATTGTCATATCCAGGCACTTTGTTGTTTGACAGGTGCCTTCTTGCAGCAACGAGTTCCTCTTTCAGGATGTGCAGCTCACTATCATTTCCTGTCTCAGTTTTTTCCTGAGGCATTCTTATAGAGGTTCTGTGTACTCTTTCCATCTTTTGTTGATCTGTGCTGGCTCAGTTAGTAAATTAGTTTGTTCTTGTTGGCATCTTTCAAAATGCCCTCTCTTGGTTGAATCTTTAGTCTTTATTTTTTGATCTTTAGGTATGCCTTCCTGGCTTCCTGGCCCTCAGATGTTTGCTTTCTAACTCTGTACATTTATTTTAGTAATAAAATTCTTTGTCTTCCCGAATGGCTCTATTTAGATTTTTACTGATGCTGTATGTGTTCTGCTTGTTACGTTTTGATTTTGACATTCATTTTTTTTCGATGATTTTTAGGATATTTTCTGTTAAACATGGCTGTGGTGGTCACTTCTGTCTCTTGTTTATTGTCTTAGTGGTGTTTTCAGCAATAACAGTCTTTATATGTGTCTAAAATTCCTCAGGCGTTCTTTCATCCATGTCCAGTGATGTAAAACAGTTGTGCTGATCGTTCCAATAAACGACAAGCATGTTGGTCAAATTGACATAGGAAACAGCCTGTAGTCTAGTTTGTTTGCACAGCTTGAATCTAATTTTTGAAAGTTCATGATCAGTTTCACAGTCAGCTCCCTGCCTTGTTTTCATGGTAATAATTGATGACCCCCATCTTTGGTGAATACATACAGTGACTTGTAAAACTGTGAGCAACCCTGGTCAAAATTTCTGTTATTGTAAACAGTTAAGGAAGATGAAGATGAAAAGATCTCTAAAAGACCTAAAGTTAAAGATGACACATTTCCTTTGTATTTTAGGCAACAACAAGCCCCTGTAAGAAGCTGGCGGCGAAGTGTGCATCGGGGTAATGGGACACCTGGAGCACTTTCATGGTGGCTGTATTCACACCTACAGGTAATATACCATTCATTGCAGTTTTATACTTGGCAAGTTGCTTGTATTATTTATTTTGGCTATCATTGGCATCTTCTATTGACATTATTTACCCTCAATTATGTTCAGTAGAGGGATTGTTCAGGATTAATTGATATTTGCCTATATGACATTTAGCCTAGCGACTGGTTTATGTGTTCATATACCCTGTACTTAGGCCCCAATTGATTGTTACTGTGAGGTGGTACAAATATATAAATAGCATGTACTGAGGCAGCATTGGACTGGAGTACCTTGCGCCCACCAGAAAATCATTCTTGGGGACCACTATGTAGCTACATAGAAATGAATACAAAACCACGAATTATGCGGTAAAACACGCTATTATCAAGGTATATTATAAGGTAGCACACATCTTAATTATGTAGCATCGGTTTGAGTAGCCCCCTCATAGAACATAAATTAGCTCCCTCATATAATATAATGAAGCCCTCATATAGTATAATGCAGCCCACTCATTGAATATAATGTAGCCTACTGTTGTGAAATTGGATTCTGGGCTCCCCCGGTGGCCACTTGTGGAATTGTACTTGTGTGCATCATCCCCTCTGTTCACCTGCTCCTATCAGGATGTGGGAGTCGCTATATAACCTTGCTCCTCTGTCAGTTTCTTGCCGGTCAACAATGTAATCAGAAGCCTTCTGTGCATGTTCCTGCTACTAGACAACTCCTAGCTAAGTTGGACTTTTGTCCTTGTGTGTTTTTGCATTTTGTTCCTGTTCACAGCTGCTGTTTCGTTACTGTGTCTGGAAAGCTCTTGTGAGCGGAAATTGCCACTCTGGTGTTATGAGTTAATGCTAGAGTCTTAAAGTAATTTCTGGATGGTGTTTTGATAGGGTTTTCTGCTGACCATGAAAGTGCCCTTTCTGTCTTCATGCTATCTAGTAAGCGGACCTCGATTTTGCTAAACCTATTTTCATACTACGTTTGTCATTTCATCTAAAATCACCGCCAATATATGTGGGGGCCTCTGTCTGCCTTTTGGGAAAATTTCTCTAGAGGTGAGCCAGGACTGTCTTTTCCTCTGCTAGGATTAGGTAGTTCTCCGGCTGGCGCTGGGCATCTAGGGATAAAAAACGTAGGCATGCTACCCGGCCACTTCTAGTTGTGCGGCAGGTTTAGTTCATGGTCAGTATAGTTTCCATCTTCCAAGAGCTAGTTCTCATATATGCTGGGCTATGTTCTCTCGCCATCGAGAATCATGACAGTTTGACCGGACCAAAAAAAGGGTTAAATTACTGGCTGAGAAAGGAGAGAAAAAAGAAGTCTGCTACAATTTTTTTTTTTTTTTTTTTTTTTCCCTCTAGTTCTGAGTGTGCTCTTAATTGAATCATTTGCTAGTCTGCCTATACTGCAGCCTTCCTCTCTTTCTCTCCTTCTAATCCTTGAATGGCTCTGTGTTCACCTGTTTCAAATGGATCTTCAGAGCGTAGCTACAGGTTTGAATAATCTCGCCACAAAGGTACAAAATTTGCAAGATTTTGTTGTTCATGCACCTATGTCTGAGCCTAGAATTCCTTTGCCTGAATTCTTCTCGGGGAATAGATCTCACTTTCAAAATTTTAAAAATAATTGCAAATTGTTTTTGTCCCTGAAGTCTCGCTCTGCCGGAGACCCTGCACAGCAGGTCAGGATTGTAATTTCCTTGCTCCGGGGCGACCCTCAGGACTGGGCTTTTGCATTGGCACCAGGGGATCCTGCGTTGCTCAATGTGGATGCGTTTTTTCTGGCCTTGGGGTTGCTTTATGAGGAACCTCATTTAGAGCTTCAGGCGGAAAAGGCCTTGATGTCCTTGTCTCAGGGGCAAGATGAAGCTGAAATATACTGCCAAAAATTCCGCAAATGGTCTGTGCTTACTCAGTGGAATGAGTGCGCCCTGGCGGCGATTTTCAGAGAAGGTCTCTCTGATGCCATTAAGGATGTTATGGTGGGGTTCCCTGTGCCTGCGAGTCTGAATGAGTCCATGACGATGGCTATTCAGATCGATAGGCGTCTGCGGGAGCGCAAACCTGTGCACCATTTGGCGGTGTCTACTGAGAAAACGCCAGAAAATATGCAATGTGATAGAATTCTGTCCAGAAGCGAGCGGCAGAATTTTAGACGAAAAAATGGGTTGTGCTTCTATTGTGGTGATTCAACTCATGTTATATCAGCATGCTTTAAGCGTACTAAGAAGCCTGACAAGTCTGTTTCAATTAGCACTTTACAGTCTAAGTTTATTCTATCTGTGACCCTGATTTGTTCTTTGTCATCTATTACCGCGGACGCCTATGTCGACTCTGGCGCTGCTTTGAGTCTTATGGATTGGTCCTTTGCCAAACGCTGTGGGTATGATTTGGAGCCATTGGAGGCTCCGATACCTCTGAAAGGGATTGACTCCACCCCATTGGCTAGTAATAAACCACAATACTGGACACAAGTGACTATGCGTGTTAATCCGGATCACCAGGAGGTTATTCGCTTTCTGGTGCTGTATAATCTACATGATGTTTTGGTGCTGGGATTGCCATGGCTGCAATCTCATAACCCAGTCCTCGACTGGAGAGCTATGTCTGTGTTAAGCTGGGGATGTAAAGGAACTCATGGGGACGTACCTTTGGTTTCCATTTCATCATCTATTCCCTCTGAGATTCCTGAATTCTTGTCTGACTTTCGTGACGTTTTTGAAGAACCCAAGGTTGGTTCACTACCTCCGCACCGGGAGTGCGATTGTGCCATAGACTTGATCCCGGGTAGTAAATACCCTAAGGGTCGTTTATTTAATCTGTCTGTACCTGAACACGCGGCTATGCGAGAATATATAAAGGAGTCCTTGGAAAAGGGACATATTCGTCCTTCGTCATCTCCCTTAGGAGCCGTTTTTTTCTTTGTGTCTAAGAAAGACGGCTCTTTGAGGCCGTGTATTGATTATCGACTTTTGAATAAAATCACGGTTAAATATCAATATCCGTTACCACTGCTTACTGATTTGTTTGCTCGTATAAAGGGGGCCAAGTGGTTCTCTAAGATTGATCTCCGTGGGGCGTATAATTTGGTGCGAATCAAGCAGGGGGATGAGTGGAAAACCGCATTTAATACGCCCGAGGGCCATTTTGAGTATTTGGTGATGCCTTTTGGTCTTTCAAATGCCCCTTCAGTCTTCCAGTCCTTTATGCATGACATTTTCCGCGATTATTTGGATAAATTTATGATTGTGTATCTGGATGATATTCTGATTTTTTCGGATGACTGGGACTCTCATGTCCAGCAGGTCAGGAGGGTTTTTCAGGTTTTGCGGTCTAATTCCTTGTGTGTGAAGGGTTCTAAGTGTGTTTTTGGGGTTCAAAAGATTTCCTTCTTGGGATACATTTTTTCCCCCTCTTCCATCGAGATGGATCCTGTCAAGGTTCAGGCTATTGGTGATTGGACGCAACCCTCTTCTCTTAAGAGTCTTCAGAAATTTTTGGGCTTTGCTAACTTTTATCGTCGATTTATTGCTGGTTTTTCTGATGTTGTAAAACCATTGACTGATTTGACTAAGAAGGGTGCTGATGTTGCTGATTGGTCCCCTGATGCTGTGGAGGCCTTTCGGGAGCTCAAGCGCCGCTTTTCTTCCGCCCCAGTGTTGCGTCAGCCTGATGTTGCTCTTCCTTTTCAGGTTGAGGTCGACGCTTCTGAAATCGGAGCTGGGGCGGTGTTGTCGCAGAGAAGTTCCGACTGCTCCGTGATGAGACCTTGTGCCTTTTTTTCCCGTAAATTTTCGCCCGCCGAGCGGAATTATGATATTGGGAATCGGGAGCTTTTGGCCATGAAGTGGGCTTTTGAGGAGTGGCGTCACTGGCTTGAGGGGGCCAGACATCAGGTGGTGGTATTGACTGACCACAAAAATTTAATTTACCTTGAGTCTGCCAGGCGCCTGAATCCTAGACAGGCGCGCTGGTCGTTGTTTTTCTCTCGGTTTAATTTTGTGGTGTCTTTCCTACCGGGTTCTAAGAATGTTAAGGCGGATGCCCTTTCTAGGAGTTTTGAGCCTGACTCCCCTGGTAATTCTGAGCCCACAGGTATCCTTAAAGATGGAGTGATATTGTCTGCCGTTTCTCCAGACCTGCGGCGGGCCTTGCAGGAGTTTCAGGCGGATAGACCTGATCGTTGCCCACCTGGTAGACTGTTTGTTCCTGATGATTGGACCAGTAGAGTCATCTCTGAGGTTCATTCTTCTGCGTTGGCAGGTCATCCTGGAATCTTTGGTACCAGGGATTTGGTGGCAAGGTCCTTCTGGTGGCCTTCCCTGTCACGAGATGTGCGAGGCTTTGTGCAGTCTTGTGACGTTTGTGCTCGGGCCAAGCCTTGTTGTTCTCGGGCTAGTGGATTGTTGTTACCCTTGCCTATCCCGAAGAGGCCTTGGACGCACATCTCGATGGATTTTATTTCGGATCTGCCTGTTTCTCAGAAGATGTCTGTCATCTGGGTGGTGTGTGACCGTTTCTCTAAGATGGTCCATCTGGTTCCCTTGCCTAAGTTGCCTTCTTCTTCCGAGTTGGTTCCTCTGTTTTTTTCAAAATGTTGTTCGTTTGCATGGTATTCCGGAGAATATCGTTTCTGACAGAGGGACCCAATTCGTGTCTAGATTTTGGCGGGCATTCTGTGCTAGGATGGGCATAGATTTGTCTTTTTCGTCTGCTTTCCATCCTCAGACTAATGGCCAGACCGAGCGGACTAATCAGACCTTGGAGACATATTTGAGGTGTTTTGTGTCTGCGGATCAGGATGATTGGGTTGCTTTTTTGCCCTTGGCGGAGTTCGCCCTCAATAATCGGGCCAGCTCTGCCACCTTGGTGTCCCCGTTTTTCTGTAATTCGGGGTTTCATCCTCGATTTTCCTCCGGTCAAGTGGAATCTTCGGATTGTCCTGGAGTGGATGCTGTGGTGGAGAGGTTGCATCGGATTTGGGGGCAGGTGGTGGACAATTTGAAGTTATCCCAGGAGAAGACTCAGCTTTTTGCCAACCGCCGTCGTCGTGTTGGTCCTCGGCTTTGTGTTGGGGACTTGGTGTGGTTGTCTTCTCGTTTTGTCCCTATGAGGGTTTCTTCTCCTAAGTTTAAGCCTCGGTTCATCGGCCCGTACAAGATATTGGAGATTCTTAACCCTGTGTCCTTCCGTTTGGACCTTCCTGCATCCTTTTCGATTCATAATGTTTTTCATCGGTCATTGTTGCGCAGGTATGAGGTACCGGCTGTGCCTTCCGTTGAGCCTCCTGCTCCGGTGTTGGTTGAGGGTGAGTTGGAGTACGTTGTGGAAAAGATCTTGGACTCTCGTGTTTCCAGACGGAAACTCCAGTATCTGGTCAAATGGAAGGGATATGGTCAGGAGGATAATTCTTGGGTCACTGCCTCTGATGTTCATGCCTCCGATCTTGTCCGTGCCTTTCATAGGGCTCATCCTGATCGCCCTGGTGGTTCTGGTGAGGGTTCGGTGCCCCCTCCTTGAGGGGGGGGTACTGTTGTGAAATTGGATTCTGGGCTCCCCCGGTGGCCACTTGTGGAATTGTACTTGTGTGCATCATCCCCTCTGTTCACCTGCTCCTATCAGGATGTGGGAGTCGCTATATAACCTTGCTCCTCTGTCAGTTTCTTGCCGGTCAACAATGTAATCAGAAGCCTTCTGTGCATGTTCCTGCTACTAGACAACTCCTAGCTAAGTTGGACTTTTGTCCTTGTGTGTTTTTGCATTTTGTTCCTGTTCACAGCTGCTGTTTCGTTACTGTGTCTGGAAAGCTCTTGTGAGCGGAAATTGCCACTCTGGTGTTATGAGTTAATGCTAGAGTCTTAAAGTAATTTCTGGATGGTGTTTTGATAGGGTTTTCTGCTGACCATGAAAGTGCCCTTTCTGTCTTCATGCTATCTAGTAAGCGGACCTCGATTTTGCTAAACCTATTTTCATACTACGTTTGTCATTTCATCTAAAATCACCGCCAATATATGTGGGGGCCTCTGTCTGCCTTTTGGGAAAATTTCTCTAGAGGTGAGCCAGGACTGTCTTTTCCTCTGCTAGGATTAGGTAGTTCTCCGGCTGGCGCTGGGCATCTAGGGATAAAAAACGTAGGCATGCTACCCGGCCACTTCTAGTTGTGCGGCAGGTTTAGTTCATGGTCAGTATAGTTTCCATCTTCCAAGAGCTAGTTCTCATATATGCTGGGCTATGTTCTCTCGCCATTGAGAATCATGACAGCCTACCTCATAGAATATAATGGAGCCCCACTATAGAATATAATGTAGTCTCCTCAGAGTATAATTCAACCCCCTCATAATGTATAATGCAGCACCCCATAGAATCATAGAATATAATGTAGCCCCTCATATAATGTAGTCTCCTCAGAGTATAATGCAACCCCCTCATACAGTATAATGCAGCCACCCACAGAATATAATGTAGCCCCCTCAGAGTATAATGTAGCACCCTCATAGTGCATAATGAAGTCCCCTCATATAGTATAAATCAGCCCATTCATAGGGTATAATGCAGCCCCCAACAGAATATAATGCAGCCCACCTCTTAGGGTATAATGCATCCCTCTCATAGCATATAGTTTAGCCACCTCAGAGCATAATGCAGCCCCCCAGTTTAATTCAGCCCCCATATAGGGTATAATGCAGCCCCCTCATAGGGTATAATGCAGCCCCCTCATAGGGTATAATGCAGCCCCCTCATAGGGTATAATGCATCCCCCCTCATAGGGTATAATGCAGCCTATGATGCCGATAGTTGAATGCGGCACTCACTGAAGGGCAGCGCTGGTGCTGGGCACTGCAGAGTTACGGGCCTCATAGTGGACAGAAGCGCTGGGGGCACCTGGGGGTGCAAGGGCACAGGTCTGAAGGCACAGACCTCACGCCTCCTGAGGAAGTCTCCACGAAACGTGCGTTGGGGCGGCAGGGACCAACGTGGTATCGGCACTCTGCTCTCTTCACATTTAGTGAATATATCATGCCCTTTTCATTGTTATTTTTATATCCTGGGCCTTCACCTGTTTCCTTTATCTCCCCACATTGTACACTTGTTCTAATGTGGGGTAATAGTATTGAGGTGTATACACGGGTTGCCCTATCTACTATGCAGCAGCATGTCGATCCTTTGTGTTGAGCTTAGCCATTGCACATACTTAATAACATTTGGATGTCTTTGACACCAGATATTTTTTGAATGGTGTGATTGCTGTAGTTTCCACACTGTGATATTGACATTGCTGCTTGCTTATATCATTGTTAGCACTTTATGGGGAATTGAATTTCTACTATGCTGCTATATGCTTTATGTGCCGATTACTCTTTGTGTCCTGTTCATTGGTATCCAATTTTTCTCATTTTATGTGTATTACATGTCTATTTTTAATTGTTCTTTAATAAAATATTATATTGAGGATTATACTCGGTTGTAGTGTGGTTTATCCACCTGTGGTTGCTGATCCTACAATAGTGGCAGCATTATAGTTACATGTGGTTTGGTGTTTGTACCCCTGATCTGTTATGATGCAAGCAAGGTGCCTGAATGACTGGATTCAGAAACAGGACTCAAATTTGTTCACCACTCAACCAAAGTGATTTCCATTTTCAACTAGCTCTTTTAGATATTGAGTCATACAATATACGATGTGAACTTCAGAAGTTATATATGGTCTTAGTACAGCCTTCCCCGCATTGTGTAGAAAAAACAAAGAAGTTAAAAACAAAAAGCCAAATAACTGTGTCTTTGTATCATCATCTGTCAGAAACCACAGTTCTATTTAAAGTTCTCCCAAGGGCACTTTATAATGATCCACTCCCGAGGTAACTTGGCCACTTTATCGTTCTTCTCTCTAATCATTTTATGTCATGGGTACAAAATGCTGGCAGAAAGCGCCTGCCAAGTATCTCTGGATAATGCACGGATTTGTTTAATTTTGCATGAATGTGTAAAGAGTTACTTCTGTTCCATTTGTTATAAATTATGTAAATGTTCTTTCAAATATCATTCACTAAATTGTCTTGTATAGTTTAACTTAACTCCTGCAGGACTGTTCAGATATCTTTGCAGTGATAATGACATTGACTTCAATGCTCCTTCCAAAAATGTCAAACTCTGTCAGATGGCAGAAGTGTCTTATTTTGAAATATCACGCATTTACGCATCTTAAAGCACACTAAAGAATACATTTTAAAGCCAAGTGGAAATACAAGATGAACATGCTGAATGATTGCCCCTAAGCATTGGCATGCGACCATTCATTGCAGATCATGTGATAACCAGACAAAACTTGACATCCTCTGTATAATCAGATATGTTTAAATATCACTATTTCAGATTTATCTAGAAATTAGAGAAATAAGGCATGTAAATGATTTGTTATCTTGCTGATGAGAACTTAACATTTTATAAAAAATATGCATGAGACTTAATTTGGGTTTAAAACTCAACTAAAGGACTTCTTCATGGTAAAGTTTCCATGAATTTTTCACAAATACCACTTTTTACTTGAATATTAATGTTTATTTATTGACATGAGCGGATCTTTTCAATTTTGAAATGACCAACTTCACTGAATTTTCTCTCAAAATTTGATTTGTGGCAAATAAATTTGCGTAAATCTCAATTCTGGAAAGCTTGAAATACAAATATACAAAAATACAGGTGAGGGAGAAGAGTGAAAGAGAAGGAAATAGAGAGAGAGAGAGGAACATTCTGACCATAATAGCTTGCACTCTACAGAAAATTGATAGACCTTGCTGTTCATAACAGCTTACACTCTATATGAGAGAGAGGGAGACAGAGAGAAAAAGAGAGAGTTAGAGGACCCAACTGACCATAACAACTTATATTATACGCTAGAGGAGAGAGAACCGTGCTGACCTTAACAGCAGACATGGCTCACCATGAGAGCTTACACTCTACAGGAAAGAGAGAGTACACCGGTGATCATAAGAGCTTACACTCTACATGTAATAGAAAAAGAGAGGACCCTGCTAACCATAAGGGTTTACACTGCACAAAGAGACACCCACTGTAAAGAAAATTACTCTGCTGTGGAAAGTGTGCTTCTTTGAGGACCACCGACGTGTGATGGCCCATATTCTGACCACCACTGTACAGATCATGATAATTGGCTAATGCCATAGCTATATTAGGGGGAAGTCTGCTCAGGAATGTAAAAAAATTACATGTGCTCAATCTATGATGTTTCAGCAACATGGGAAATGATGATGTACAAGATTTTTACTTTGCAAAGGGCAAATCAAATATCAAAATATTCAAATTTGGGTGAAACTTTGTGGTTCCCCTGAAGAAGTTGGATTATTTTAAAACTTGTAGAGAACAAAACTGCACTGTTGCTACTCTGAATTAACTCCTTAATTGTGTGTCCTATCCAATGCTTTGCCCTTTTTGGAATAAGGTGTCCTCTATCATACATAAGTTGTTGGGCAAGCGGCAAGCGTGCTACTTTGAAGCTGAAAAAAAAACATCTTTCTAAATCTCCCAATTTGGCCAAATGATATGCATGCAACTAAACTAGCTCAGTTCATTATGGCGGCTGGGAAATCATTGATCCCGTCAAACTGGAACTCAGCTACCATACCCACCACTCAACAACTTTGCTTCAGCTGGACATTCTGCACCCAATTTAGGACGCAGTCTTCATTTTACTCTGCAGTATTGCCATAATTATTTAATCATCCCAAGGTGCTACTTCAACTCCCCCTCTGTCTCTCCCCTTCCTCCCCCTTTTTTCCTTGTACTCTTTCCACCACCCACTTTTACCTCCATCTTACCTATCCGCTCTCTTCTACTCTGTCGTTAAAGATATTTTTTAACAAAATTGAAAGTATCTGTAAATCCAATGTTAACGGTAATTAAGTTCTTATATGATAGATATTAGACATTTATTTTACCAGTAATATAATTGAGTATCTGCATTCTGTTACAGTTATTTTTTCTGAAGATGTATGTTACACGTTATTTTCTCAACAAAAAGAACATTGAAAGAAAGAACTGCTTGATTGTGTGTTGTGGATTGCAGGATTTCGCTAGCATGTTGGATTGTTAAATTGAAGAAAAGGTAAAGGCGATGTTTACATGTAGCATGTTATTTTAAAATGCCTTTTTTTAGGTTAAACAAGGGTAACGTTTTCTCCCCAAAAAAGTTGATTTCTTGCAAACAATTAAATCTGAAATAATGCACTTGTAGACACAGCATGAGGTAGTCATTAAAAAACTTTACAACTCTACTGATGCTTTTCACAAGTTCTTATGTATTTTTCTCTCTAAATCTTCAGTTAAGACTTTGCATTTTTGTTTAATTGAAAGTTTTCCTCTGATAAATGCTGAGCTCAAAATAGGTAAAACATGGACATATTGATGCCTTGTTAATATGTTTCCTGACATAAATGAAAGTGATAAAAAGAAACAAATCACTTTGCATATGCAATGGAACGGTTCCAGATAAATGACTAATTGATATTTGACTGTGTTTTGGCAAAATGCAAATGATTCAGTTCTGAACACCTTTGCTTGTTAAAACACTACCAGAAGTTAAAGATTGAAGACTGCCATCGTTCTTGTCATTAGACAAGGAAATTGTATGAATGTGCTATAGTCTTGTTCCACAGCTTGAATGATGAATCAGATCATTACCATTTGCAAATAAATCTAATTTCTAAAACTTTTACAAGTTCTTTTTTTTGTCTGTCTGCAGCACTAAACATGGCAGTGGTTGCTTGTCCTATTATATTACTTCATATACAGGACACTAAAAGTTTTCTGTAGAAATACACAATACCTAATATTTGAGTGAAACTAAATTTAACTCAAATATTTCAAGAAGTATCGTTTCTCCTTGGGGAGAGTGACATGATAAGCATGTCGAGGTGAGGAGACTTAAAGCCGCAATGCTCCTCTGGGAAATATGCAAATTGTCTCCTCAGAGAGGAAGAGGACTAGAACTCTAGTGCCACCTATTGGAAGTAGCAATCCTAACAGTCAATGTCGACTCTTTAACGAGCCTTGTCACATGACTTAGGATAATAGCCAAACCAGAATCTCAATTTGCAGACACTGTGTTTCGGGGTACTGCTGTCATGTCGGACACTGTTCACACTAGGGCGTCTGACAGACAGCGGTAATTCCTCATTCGTCCACTATATGCTCAGTGGTGCCGGCTAGATTGATCCAGATTGTCCGGGGTTAATCTGGCTGGTACTCGGGTTGGAGGCTTAGTCACGCCCATTGCCTTTAAATAGTTTTGAATTTCTTTGGGCGTCGCCGATTATAGCTTGTGTCTTGTGCCTGGTGATGTCAGTCTGGAGTGGTGGTCTAGGAGAGGAAATATCGTATCTGGTGGTGTATTATCCTTCGTTATATTTCTCCTTCCTATATTTGTATTGTTTTGCCCTGTGCACATTATTGTGTTTTCCTGTGTGTCTGCGGCATGGTGCGTTTTTTAGTTTTTCCTGTCTGTGCTTTCTGTAGGGGTTCAGCTTAGTACTGAAACAGGACTCAGGGTCAGGCCTGGCGGCCCAGACATGCACACCTTCAGTGTAAACTCTGGAAGAGGGACAGACAGGGTTTCCCTAGTTTGAGAGATATTGCAGGGGCCCGGGTAATCAGCTGTAGTCTACCCAGTACCCCCGTGACAACTGCCCCTCATCAGTGCAAAGTGGAGATCTGGTTTGGTTGATTAAGAGGCGTCTGACCGGGATCCAAGTAGCATCGTTTCTCCTTGCGGAGAGTGACATGATAAGCATGTCGAGGTGAGGAGACTTAAAGCCGCAATGCTCCTCTGGGAAATATGCAAATTGTCTCTTCAGAGAGGAAGAGGACTAGAAATCTAGTGCCACCACAAAGCACTCCATGGCTCAGCACCACCCTACATCTCCTCTCTGGTCTCAGTCTACCACCCTACCCGTGCCCTCCACTCTGCTAATGACCTCAGGTTAGCATCCTCAATAATCAGAACCTCCCACTCCCGTCTCCAAGACTTTACACGTGCTGCGCCGATTCTTTGGAATGCACTACCTAGGTTAATACGATTAATCCCCAATCCCCACAGTTTTAAGCGTGCCCTAAAAACGCATTTGTTCAGACTGGCCTACCGCCTCAATGCATTAACCTAACTATCCCTGTGTGGCCTATTATATATATAAAAAAAAAAAAAACCATAATCAGGTTCCTCGCATCATGTTCTCATACACTTTATGCAGGCAATAGCCTCTGTGTCTGTACTGCTACATACTTAGGCTGATAACTGGTTCATGCAGCTTTACATGAACACCTGAGCCTTACACTATGGCTGGTCCAAATAACTAAAGCAATTGTTACCGTCCACCTCTCGTGTCTCCCCTTTTCCTCATAGTTTGTAAGCTTGCGAGCAGGGCCCTCATTCCTCCTGGTATCTGTTTTTAACTGTGATTTCTGTTATGCTGTAATGTCTATTGTCTGTACAAGTCCCCTCTATAAGTTGTAAAGCGCTGCGGAATATGTTGGTGCTATATAAATAAATATTCTTCTTCTTCTTCTTATTATTATTATTTGCACCGACCATATAGGAAAATCCGAGAAAAATGTAATTTGCATAATAATTTGGAACATGGTTTATTTCATGCAATAAAATGCATTTTAATTATTTATGAAACCAAACGATGTGATTTTCTGTTCTTTTATTTTTAAATTCCGTTTATTAGTTGAAATGTACCTATGATAAAAAGTATAGCCTTCTCTATTCCTTGCAGGTGGGAAATCTTGCAAAATTGTCAGTGTATCAAATACTTATTTTTCCCACAGTATTAAACACACTTTTAGTTGCAAAAATGTTATTAACAAATATGTTACATTTTAACGTAACCTATTATATCTGCTTCAATACCTAAACAGAAATAGAAAAAAATTGCAACTGCATTGCCATCTATAATAGTTGTATCTAGCTGGAAAGTATATTTATTGACAAGAATAATTTAGTTGATAGTACTGGTATTGACAAATAATACCAGTGGAAATCGCGTTAGAAATCTGATTGGCCCAGTCAGAAGTCAATAAGATCTATGGGGACTTGTTACGATTTTCTTTAAGTGCAGCTCTTTCTCAGAAAACACTTATTCTATAAAGGACATATCAGCTCCTCTGTGTATCTTTAATAAATTCTTACAAGTGCTATAGAAAATACACATTTCTGAAATTTCTGAAGCATGATTTCTTACAGCACTGTGTATATATAATTTGACTCAACCCGGTTACCATTCACCTTCATCAAAGAGCTTTATCCCAAGACAGCATGGTAGGTATGCCATCAGTGCTGACTGAATGAAGAGAGACATAACCTGTTGACAAGTATAATGATGACAATGAATTCTCAATTTATTCTTATATTTCCAGGAAGAACAATAGAGGAACAGCACAACCCATGTCCGGAGATCTAGCAAGTCCTCACCTCCTACTAGGTCTCTATTAATACTTGATAGAGACATAGGCTTTGATTCATCAACATATGTGCCCCATTTTTCTGGAGTAAAAATAGTTATAGTTTTAATAAATTAACTTCACCTGATTTCTATATTGTGGGCAAAGTTTTCTTATGCAGATATTTGAGCCTAATTCACAATTTGCAACTTTTCAAACTGTCACAAAATGTTTGAACAATTGTACTCCAGTCCCCTTGTAAAGTACAAAATCTGTTTATTTTTGCACAGTTAAAGATTAGCAACATTTAAAGGATCCTGTGACTTTTTGCTCTAAAAAAAAGTGCAAAAAAGGTAAAAATTTTGAATAGTTTTCAGAAAATTGCAACAAAAATAAAATAAAAAAAAACAAAGATGATGAATTGGTGCCTAAGTGCAGTGATTTGTCTGTTTTAAGCTTATGTTTACATTGGGTATTTGAGTCTTGAATAGGTAAATAATATTTATTGCTTTTCCTTCATCAGATCTTGCTGAAAATATCTGTAAGGCCTCTTTCACACGTCAGTGTCTCCGGTACGTGTAGTGACAGTTTTCTCACGTACCGGAGACACTGACACACGTAGATCCATTCAAATGAATGGGTCTATGCACATGTGCGTGTTTTCACACGGACCGTATGTCCGTGCTGAAAACACGTCGACATGTCCGTTTTCCACCGGCAGCACGGACCACAATACGGACAGCACACGTGCACACGGAGAACAGTGTGCACTCTCCTCCGTGTGCACGTACCGCCCGCAGGAGAGACAGCGCTACACTAAGCGCTGTCCCCCCCGCGTGTGGTGCTGAAGGCGGAATTCATCTCTTCTTCCCCGCCGGAGAGAAGAAATGAAATTTTTTTTTTCTTGTTTTTTTTTTTTTTTTTTTTTGGGGGGGGGGGTGAAAAATAAAGTTTGCATGTGCCCCCGCGTCCCCCCCCCCCAGTGCGCCGCCTGGCCTCTTGCCGCAGAAATACTCACCCGGCCAGCTCCTGCGATGTCTCCTGTGTCCTCTCCGCGCTGCCAGCTTCTCCTGTGTGAGCGGTCACGTGGGACCGCTCATTACAGTCAGGGATTATTCACTGACTGTAACCACGTGACCGCTCACACAGGAGAAGCTGGCAGCGCGGAGAGGACACAGGAGACATCGCAGGAGCTGGCCGGGTGAGTATTTCTGCGGCAAGAGGCCAGGCGGCGCACTGGGGGGGGGGGGGGGACGCGGGGGCACATGCAAACTTTATTTTTCACCCCCCCCCCCAGAAAAAAAAAAAAAGAAAGATCTTTCATCTCTTCTCTCCGGCGGGGAAGAAGAGATGAATTCTGCCTTCAGCACCACATGCGGGGGGGACAGCGCTTAGTGTAGCGCTGTCTCTCCTGCACGGTCCGTGTGGTCCTCAGGAGGCACACGGGCGGCACACGGATGCCGCACGTATGTGCCACTTGAGCACACGGACATACGGACACGGATATCTCCGGTACCGGTTTTTCCCGGTACCGGAAATATCAGGACGTGTGAAAGAGCCCTAAGGCTGCGTGCAAATAAGTGTATTTTTTGCCATCTGAGAAAATACTTATCACACTATGATTAAACTCTAATCAGAGTTTGTTTAGAGTGTAAGCATAATGTGATACGATTCTCTTGGATGAGAAGATGAAGAAAAAAATATCTCCATCTTCTCCATTCTATCAACACGGGGAAATCAGACTGTACTCAGATGTCATCTGAGTGCAGTCTAATGTTTCCCATGCACTTGTTTGGCCTAGTGTGACCCGAATATTTGATCAAACTAGGGAATGCTGCAATTTTATTTTTCCTCGGACATACTCTGTCCGAAATAAAAAATGGACATGTGCACAGCCTCATGGACTAACATTGATCTGAGTGCGATCCAATGTTTTTGCAGATCTCACTCAGACCTATAATACGGTCGTCTGCACGAGCACTAATGGCTGTAAAATTTCACATTTTCAAAATATTTTGAAAAACAATGAACACTTTCTACTTGATTCTGCTGTATCAACTGTAAAATCTGCAGTTTATTAACATCACAATTTACATCATGTCAAATGATTGAAACAAGCTTGAATTAATGAAACATAATATGTGTGTTTCTCAATTAAGCATTGCATGTGTTATGGGATTACTTTGCAGATTAGGAGAATATTTCCTTATGCTATTTTGTATAAACTTATCAGGGGAAACAATGCAAACACAATAATGGCTATTTTGAAAGAAGCTAATATACCATCGGAAACAACAGAATAATATCTGTACTTTGCATGTAAGTAACTCGAGCTATAATGAAGCACTTGTGTTTATTTTATGCCTTTACCACAAATTTTGTTTAATTTTATGTTGAACATACAGTACAAGTCTACATCCTGCTCATAAATATTTTTAAGCTGATGGAAGGATTCAAATTACCTGGCATGACTTTCATAGCTATAAATATATAATGTTCTATGTTGAAATGTAGCAAGCAAATGTGAAAATTGGGCTGCAGAATAAGAATCAGAATTTAGCAGGTTTATACGATTGTTTGGCCGAAGGCAAAAGTAATAAAATTCTACATTTAAACACCATTGAGGCTTATAGAATGAAGACATCTGCATTATTGTATTAAAATGTTCCATAGTGTAATAAATACAGCTGACAGTAGTGCATGACTTCCTTTATGAAAAATATGTTGATCACTGTTGAATCTTAAATACTGAAGATCATAATTAAAATTTTATATGCCTAGTTTGTAGCTAAATGCTCAACAGATGTCCATATTATTGTTCACTGTTGGGCACTGGAAATACATATTTTACTTAAACACCAATGAAAAACTTCATGTAGAAATTTGATGATGTACCACCCTGGTGGAGAGCTCTACTTTTACAATAACATTGACAGCATAATAGAAAAATGTTCTCATTCTTATTGGCAAAAATATGTTTCTGTGTCATTATTTCTCATGTCGGTTTGGAGAGTTTATGTTATGCTGAAATGAGCATTGAGGATGATATATGTTTATAAGATCTTACATCCAGCTGGAATTTACATATATTATAACTGTTCCATTCACATTTCAAGTACAAATTGACCAGAAATAAATGCAGAAATGTAAAACTCATCTATGAAAGACAACATACATTAATGAAAGATAAAGTCAGAATATTGTGTACTTATAAATATTCTATCTACTGTTTTGTGCTATTATTCACATTGTATTCATATCTCATTGTTCCTATTATTCATATATTTGGAAGCTGCAGTAACTGTAATTTTGCAGTTACCACATAAAATGTTGAAAATAAAGTGGATAGTCTGTGCATTAATATCAGCGATTTGTGCTTTCAGTACCATCTATACGTTGATAACATCCAATTATATATATATATATATACACTACTCACAAAAAAGTTAGGGATATTTGGCTTTAAAGTTCACGCTACAGTGATTTTTTTCATGAAAGTAGGGCATTTAAGTAACGCATGCAATGGTGATTTCTTCATCTCAAACAATTTATTGAAATAAAAGCCAAAAAGAGTGGAGGGTATACCCTCCAAAAATGTTAATAACTTGTTATGTGGCCTTGAGCATCAATTACAGCTTGACAATGATGTTCCATGCTGTTCACAAGTCGAGTTATTGTCTGCTGAGGCATGGCATCCCACTCTTCTTGAATGGCGGACCTTAGGTCATTGTGATTCTGGGGAACAAAGTTATGAGCCTCTACACAGCAATCCAGCTGATCCCATAGGTTTTCTATGGGATTCAGTTCTGGAGAAAGTCCAGTCTGCAGACCATTCCATTTGAGTTACCCCAGTCTCCAGCAGCCATGACAATGACATGAGGCACAATGACTTGATTAATGATGATATTTAAGTAGTATGGGCTTGTCACAAAGTGTAGGGCAGTTCTGAATTGAATATACACACCTGCCCATACTTTAACAACACTGTTGATGGCCTTCATTTCTGCTTAGTGCGAATCGTCTTTCATCAGTGAACAGCACTGAGGCCCACAGGTCCCTTGTCCACTGTTGATGCTCCCTGGCTCATGCAAGATGATGACATCTGTTCCTAGAGGTGTGCTCAGGTACCCTTGCAGGCTGTCTAGCACACAGACCATGCTGATGTAAACGGTTTTGAATGGTCTGACGTGACACTTGGGTGCTTTTCACCTCCCTTAATTGTTCCTAAAGTTGTGTAGCATTGATTATCTGTTTCCGAAGGGCACTGATCACAATGAAGTGGTCAACAATATGAGATGTGGCCAAAGAACATCCATTTCTATGCTTTTCTGTGACTCTTCCAGTCTCTTTGTATCTCTGTTTCAACCTGTTGATGACATTATGTGATATTCTAAGATCAGTGGCTACTTTCATCTGAGAATATGCTGCTTGAAGCCTCACAATGGCGAGGTAGTGTTGATCAATTGTTTGGTGTCGTCTTGGTCTCATGATATCAAAATTTGAACAACATAATGAGGAAGACTGTTTAAAGTGAGCCTGTCACCAGATTTTTTTTATATAATATATGGCCACCACCTTTCAGCCCCATATGACAGCATTCTATAATCCTGCACATATGACTCCAATTCGCCCTGCAAGGCTAAAAAAAAGACCTTCTATTATACTAACCTATGGGTGGTTCAGTCCAGTGGGCATCGCTGGTCTTGGTCCAGTGCCTCCTCTCTTCTTGTGATGCTGTACTCCTTCTGTGCTTTATGTGGAGAACTTGTCTTATGTCATCTACACAGTGTTTTCCATCTGCTCTTCTGTGCAGGAACATTTTTCTCTGCCCTGCCAAAGGTAGAGAAAAGTGGTGCAGTGTGCATGCGCTGGCGTTTATTTTTACCTTTCTTAGTAAAAATGTGCTCATTTTTAGTGATAGGACATCACAGCTCACATCTTAGCAGTAGAGATAGGAAGGAAAAAATATAAATCACTGAAGAAACAGCTGATAAAGAAGATTTTGTGTTTGATGAAAAGAGAATAGTGTCCTATGTGTTTGTCGGGTCAATTTGAGGCTTTCACCACAATTTGACTTGAACTTTTGTTGTATCTAGTGAATTCAATTTTAAAAAGTTTGCACATCTCTACTATTCATTCGTCTGCCTTGCACTTTCAAAACATCAGTAACTGTTTGATATCTACATCATGTCTTATCTATTTGAAGCTGATTCTTTCCAAAACTAATCTTCATAGTTATATCCCTATATTAACCTATCTAAACTTAAGTACAATATACATTTCTATGTGTGGTATTACCATAACTCCCAGACAACAAGCCCAATTTCTTCAAGATGTATTTAACTCAAATATCTTTCTTTTACTCCTTATATAACTTATATTCTCTTGTCACCCGCACCTCAAAAACATCTCTAACATTTATCCTTTTCTTAATATAGAAAGCACAAAAACTCTTAATTGTTGCCTCATTTATTCTCATTTTAAATATTGCAACTCATATTTCAGTCCAACCAATACAGTAGTGCTACCAAACTGTGCCAATCATTGAACTTCTTTCCCATCTGCTTCAGAGCACTATACAAACTTATCACTCTCAATGGAAAAGCTCTTTACAGTGTTGCACAGCCCTAAATCTCCTACTTCATCTCCTCATCTCAGTCTACCACCATATCTGTGCTGTCCATTCTGCTAATCATCTAAGAATAACCTTCTGCATAATCTGGACCTCCGACTCTCATCTCCAAAAATTTTCTTGTGCTGCACCAGTTCTCTGGAATGAACTACCACTAAAAATACAGCTAGTTTCCAGTTTCCACAGTTTTAAGCTTAGTCATAGGCCTATTACATCACCTTTTATCTATTTTCCCACTTCATATTGGTACACACACAAAAACTGGTAACCAATTCATGCAGATTTACATGAATACCCTTATTTATAAAAAAATATGGTTGGACTATATTCTTGAAACAGTTTTCTTTTCCTTTTGTGTTGTCCCTTCTTCCTTATATATTGTAAGCTCTTGTGCATAGGAACTAACTACAGTATGTTTGTTTGAATTGCCAATTATGTGTTCTTGATTTTGGTGATACTTTAATTCTCTAAAATGTAAAGTGCTTTGAAATATTATTAATATTATTATTATTATTTTGAAATAGCCATTTTTCAGGACTTAATGTATCTTAACATTATAAGTTATACTTCCGGTGGACTCAGACTTAACACATTAAAGGTCCTGTAGGTCTTCCAGTAGTCAAACCCAATTGCTTGCAACTAGAGCTTATTCATCAGCTGATTTACAATAATCTGTTAGACTTTACTAATGATATCTGCCAAATTTGCAATCATTATATCGAAAATTAATATGCATTTAAAGTATATATGTATAATCTTATAAGTTGCTGAATGAAGGTCCCAAGGAACCTCAGTTTGATACAAATATTCACATTTTGTAATGTACATTAATTAAAAGTGTTGGTGCTTGTAGCAGCTGTTAATGCCAAAAGCAGACAATAAACTAATTAGTCTTGATTAGAGATGAGCGAATATGTTCGGAAAATGATAGCCAAACATAAATTCAGCATGAATATGGTACATTCAGATCTGTGATCGGCATCACAAGCTCTTTTCTTAAAAGCAGAAAAAGTCGGTAACATTCAGTAAAATATAGAGTTTAAGCTGGCAATTTATGTGCAGCGTTCAGTAAAATGACAGAGTGACCGGTTAGAATAGAATAGATATACACATATAGAATACATAGATATATAGATGTCAGTGACACAAACGTACAGTATACAGTGTATATGTATATATATTACATAGATAGATAGAAGAAAAGCTGGCAATTCATGTGCTATGTACAGTATAATCACAGAGTGGCAGGTTAGAATAGAATAGAAAGAATAAATATATACACGTAAATTACACATAAATATCTATAATATAACGCTGGGAGCGTCACTCTGTCCGAAGCCTTTATAGACTGCGCAAGCGCAAGCGCCGGCGCAGTCTGGACCCCACAGAGCGACGCTCCCAGGAGATCGCGGTAAGCGCTGAACGCACACCGCGATCTCCAACAGAGAAACAGGGACGAGCCAGGAGGCGGAGGGTGAGTATACTTACCTGTCCCGTTCCACCGACGCCATTCCGGGCCATGAATATCCCCCTGCTCCCGGAATCGGCGCCTGCGCAGTCCGCGCTTTCCGGCGCCATTTTCTTGAAGACACATTGCAGTGTGTCTTCAAGAAAATGGCGCCGGAAAGCGCGGACTGCGCAGGCGCCTTTTCCGGCACCAGGAGGACACAGAAAATCTGTCCTCCTGGTGCCGGAAAAAGCGCCTGCGCAGTCCGCGCTTTCCGGCGCCATTTTCTTGAAGACACACTGCAATGTGTCCTCAAGAAAATGGCGCCGGAAAGCGCTGACTGCGCAGGCGCCGATTCCGGGAGCAGGGGGATATTCATGGCCCAGAATGGCATCGGTGGAACGGGATAGGTAAGTATACTCACCCTCCGCAAGTAACAAATTGCTGTGCCATGAGGCTGTGGCACTTCATGCCACAGCTATTTGTTACTTACGCCACTTACGTCCACAGCCACCGCACCCACCACAGCCACGCACAGCCGCCGCACCCAGCACAGCCGCCGCACCGAGCACAGCCGCCGCACCCAGCACAGCCACGCGCAGCCGCCCACAGCCACGCACAGCCGCCCACAGCCACACACAGCCGCCGCACCCAGCACAGCCACACACAGCCACCCACAGCCGCCGCACCCACCACAGCCGCCGCACCCAGCACAGCCGCCTACAGCCACGCACAGCCGCTGCACCCAGCACAGCCACGCACAGCCGCCCACAGCCACGCACAGGCGCCTACAGCCACGCACAGCCACCGCACCCAGCACAGCCGCCGCACCCAGCTCAGCCACGCACAGCCGCCACACCCAGCACAGCTGCCGCACCCAGCACAGCCGTCGCACCCAGCACAGCCACGCACAGCCGCCCACAGCCACGCACAGCTGCCGCACCCAGCACAGCCGCCGCACCCAGCACAGCCACGCACAGCCGCCCACAGCCGCCGCACCCAGCACAGCCGCCACACTCAGCACAGCCATCCACAGCCGCCGCACCCAGCACAGCCACGCACAGCCGCCCACAGCCACGCACAGCCGCCCACAGCCACACACAGCCGCCCACAGCCGCCGCACCCAGTACAGCCGCCGCACCCAGCACAGCCACCCACAGCCGCCGCATCCACCACAGCCACCGCACCCAGCACAGCCACGCACAGCCGCCGCACCCAGCACAGCCGCCGCACCCAGCACAGCCACGCACAGCCGCCCACAGCTACGCACAGCCGCCCACAGCCGCCGCACCCAGCACAGCCACCGCACTCAGCACAGCCGTCCACAGCAGCCACACACAGCCGCCTACAGCCACGCACAGCCGCCGCACCCAGCACAGCCGCCGCACCCAGCACAGCCGCCGCACCCAGCACAGCCGTCCACAGCCGCCGCACCCAGCACAGCCACCCACAGCCGCCCGCACCCAGCACAGCCACGCACAGCCGCGCCACATACAGCCGCCCGCACTCAGCACAGCCGCCGCACTCAGCACAGCCGCCGCACCCAGCACAGCCACCCACAGCCACGCACAGCCGCCTACAGCCACGCACAGCCGCTGCACCCAGCACAGCCACGCACAGCCGCCGCACCCAGCACAGCCGTCCACAGCCGCCGCACCCAGCACAGCCGCCCACAGCCACGCACAGCCGCCTAGAGCCACGCACAGCCGCTGCACCCAGCACAGCCACGCACAGCCACCCACAGCCGCCGCACCCAGCACAGCCGCCGCACCCAGCACAGCCACGCACAGCCGCCGCACTCAGCACAGCCGCCCACAGCCGCCCGCACCCAGCAGCGCCACGCACAGCCACCCGCACTCAGCACAGCCGCCCGCACTCAGCACAGCCGCCCGCACTCAGCACAGCCGCCCGCACTCAGCACAGCCGCCCGCACTCCGCACAGCCACCCGCACTCAGCACAGCCACCTGCACTCAGCACAGCCGCCCGCACTCCGCACAGCCGCCCGCACTCCGCACAGCCGCCCGCAATGATGGGGGCGCAGGATGGAGCAGCACGTGATAGGATGGGGGCGCAGGATGGGAGCACATGACAGGATGGGGATGCAGGATGGAGCAGCACATGACACGGTGGAGCAGCACATGACAGGATGGGGCGCAGGATGGAGCAGCACATGACACGGTGGAGCAGCACATGACAGGATGGGGATGCAGGATGGAGCAGCACATGACACAGTGGAGCAGCACATGACAGGATGGGGGCGCAGGATGGAGCAGCACATGACAGGATGGGAGAGCAAGATGGGAGCAGCACATACCAGGATGGAGACCATATACCAATATAAATGCTCGCCACCCGGGCGTAGAACGGGTTCAATAGCTAGTATATATATATTGAGAGAGAGAGATGTCAGTGACACATATATAAACACTGCTAGAAAAAATAAGGGTAAGGCCATGTTCACACAATGCGTTTTTTACTGCGGAACCGCCGCGATTTTGCCCCTGCGGGTCCGCAGCTGTTTTCCATGCAGGGTACAGTACAATGTAACCCTATGGAAAACAGGAAACGCTGTGCACATGATGCTGAAATTCACTAAAAAAGCCGCGCTGAATAGCTGCAGTAAAAAAGAAGGACCATGTCACTTCTTTGTGCGGAACTGCAGCGGTTCTGCACCCATAGACCTCCATTGTGAGGTCAAACCCGCAGTAAAACCCGCAGATCAAAAATATATCTGGGTGGAGAAACCGCTGCAGCAGGAAGTGCGGGGAAGCGGGAGGAAGTTCGTGGGCGGAAGTGCTTGGGCGGAGTGTGTTCCTGTATCCCGAAGAGACATGGAGGCATACCGTCGCATGGGGATCGATGTCGGCCGTTTGATAGATTTGGTATGTATGTATTTGTGTGTGTGTGTGTATGTGTGTGTGTCCCCATGCGACGCTAGTGCCACCATTGTGCTAAGTCGCCGTATGGGACTACTACTCCCATCCGGTATTAGGATGGGAGAGTTGTCCCTGTGTCCGACGACTTAGCACAGTTGTAAAGTTACACAAAACACACACAATACACATACATGACACACAGTACATACAACATATAACACAGAGTATATACTCACCAACAGCACACTGGTAGGCGAAGCCCTCGATCCCCTAGAAAAAATCCCAAAATAAAAAATCAAATTCATACTCCCTGTCCGCAGAATCCATAAAACGAGTGTCCCACGCTGATCGGCTGCTCTCCGGCGATACACTGCCAGGAGCGAAGCTCCTAGCAGTGTATAGCGTACTGTTCCGGAGTTCAATGGCTCCGGCGTCTCGGTTAACGGCAGTACAGCTGCGTTGAACTTTCCCACGCAGCTGTTATGATCCCAGTGGTAGAGGATCTCTGATATTCCAGCAAGATAGCAAAAACATAAATACTGCTCTAGGGAGGTGGAAACTGGGCTAACCGCATACCTGATCCTAACACACACAACTAGAAGCAGCCGGTGAACGTGCCTACGTTGGTTCTAGACGTCTCGAGCCAGCCGGAGAACTGACTACCCCTAGAGGGAAAATAAGACCTCACTTGCCTCCAGAGAAATTGAACCCCAAAGATATAGAAAGCCCCCAACAAATAATAACGGTGAGGCAAGAGGAAAACACAAACGTAGAGATGAACTAGATTCAGCAAAGTGAGGCCCACTAGTCTAGATAGACAGAAAATAGATAGTGGACTATGCGGTCAGCAGAAAACCCTACAAAAACATCCACGCTGAACATTCAAGAACCCCCACACCGACTGACGGTGCGGAGGGAGAATATCAGCTCCCTAGAGCTTCCAGCGAGCCAGAAAATGAAATATTAAGCAAGCTGGACAAAGACACTGAAAAATGCAAACGATCCAAATTATACAAAACGTACTTAGTTTTCTTGCATGAGACAGACTGAAAGGAATCCGGAGGAGACCAAATAGGTCTGGATACAACGATGCCAGGCAAGAGACTGAGTCCGGAGGAGACTTAAATAGGGAACACCCGCTGCTTAACGACACAGCTGGAGCTCAGGCCTGCAACAAGACATGCCTAACACAAAACCGTTAGTGACCACCAGAGGGAGCCCAGAAACACAGTTCACAACAGTACCCCCCCCTTGAGGAGGGGTCACCGAACCCTCACCAAGACCCCCAGGGCGATCAGGATGAGCAGCGTGAAAGGCATGAACCAAATCAGCCGCATGAACATCAGAGGCGACAACCCAGGAATTATCCTCCTGACCATAGCCTTTCCACTTAACTAAATACTGGAGTTTCCCTCTAGAGATACGAGAATCCAGAATCTTCTCCACCACATACTCCAACTCGCCCTCAACCAAAACCGGGGCAGGAGGCTCAACAGCAGGAACCATAGGCACCACGTACCGCCGCATCAAGGACCTATGGAACACATTATGAATAGCAAATGACGCTGGAAGGTCCAAGCGAAAAGACACCGGGTTAAGGATTTCCAAAATCTTATAAGGACCGATAAAGCGAGGCTTGAACTTAGGAGAGGAGACTTTCAAAGGAACATGCCGAGAAGACAACCAAACCAAATCCCCAACACGAAGTCGGGGACCCACACCGCGGCGGCGGTTGGCAAAACGCTGGGCCTTGTCTTGTGACAATTTCAAATTGTCCACCACATGGTTCCAAATCTGCTGCAACCTATCCACCACAGAATCAACCCCAGGACAGTCAGAAGGTTCAACCTGGCCCGAAGAGAAACGAGGATGAAAACCGACGAAAAAGACAAATCAATACCCATCTTAGCACAAAAGGATCGCCAGAATCTGGACACAAACTGGGATCCTCTGTCAGACACAATATTCTCAGGGATGCCGTGCAAACGAACCACATTCTGAAAGAACAAAGGGACCAAATCAGAGGAGGAAGGCAACTTAGGCAAGGGCACCAAATGGACCATCTTAGAAAAACAATCGCACACCACCCAGATGACAGACATCTTCCGAGATACCGGAAGATCCGAAATGAAATCCATGGAAATGTGCATCCAAGGCCTCTTCGGGATAGGCAAGGGCAAAAGCAACCCGCTGGCACGAGAACAGCAAGGCTTAGCCCGAGCACAAATCCCACAGGACTGCACAAAAGAACGCACATCCCGCGACAAGGAAGGCCACCAAAAGGACCTAGCCACCAAATCTCTGGTACCGAAAATCCCAGGATGTCCCGCCAATACTGAAGAATGAACCTCAGAAATAACTCTGCTGGTCCATCTGTCAGGGACAAACAGTCTCTCTGGTGGGCAACGATCAGGCCTATCAGCCTGAAATTTCTGCAGCACTCGTCGCAAATCTGGGGAAATGGCAGACAAAATCACTCCCTCTCTGAGAATGCCAGCCGGCTCCGAGACTCCCGGAGAGTCAGGCACAAAACTCCTAGAAAATGCATCAGCCTTCACGTTCTTCGAACCAGGCAGGTACGAGACCACAAAGTCAAAACGGGAGAAAAACAACGACCAACGAGCCTGTCTAGGATTCAGGCGCTTGGCAGACTCGAGGTAAATCAGATTTTTATGATCAGTCAAGACCACCACACGATGTCTAGCTCCCTCGAGCCAATGTCGCCACTCCTCAAATGCCCACTTCAAAGCCAACAACTCCCGATTACCAACATCATAGTTCCGCTCAGCAGGTGAAAATTTTCTTGAAAAGAAGGCGCATGGCTTCATCACGGAGCCATCAGAACTTTTTTGCGACAAAACAGCCCCTGCACCAATCTCAGAAGCATCAACTTCAACCTGGAAGGGAAGAGAGACATCCGGCTGGCACAAGACTGGCGCTGAAGTAAACCGACGCTTCAGCTCCCGAAAGGCCTCCACGGCCGCAGGAGACCAATTAGCAACATCAGAACCCTTCTTGGTCATATCCATCAAAGGTTTAACCACGCTGGAGAAATTAGTGATAAAACGACGGTAAAAATTAGCAAAGCCCAAGAACTTCTGCAGGCTCTTAACAGACATGGGCTGAGTCCAGTCATGAATGGCACGGACCTTGACTGGGTCCATCTCCACAGTAGAAGGGGAAAAAATAAAACCCAAAAAAGAAACCTTCTGTACCCCAAAGATACATTTTGAGCCCTTCACAAATAGAGCATTCTCCCGCAGAACCTGAAACACCATCCTGACCTGGTTCGCATGGGACTCCCAATCATCAGAAAAAAACAAAATATCATCCAGATAAATAATCATAAATTTATCCAGATATTTCCGGAAGATGTCATGCATGAAGGACTGAAACACAGAAGGGGCATTCAATAATCCAAAAGGCATCACCAGGCACTCAAAATGACCCTCGGGCGTATTAAATGCCGTTTTCCATTCATCTCCCTGCTTTATGCGCACAAGGTTATACGCACCACGAAGATCTATCTTGGTGAACCAACTGGATCCCTTAATCCGAGCAAACAAATCAGACAACAATGGCAAAGGATACTGAAATTTAACCGTGATCTTATTCAGAAGACAATAATCTATACAAGGTCTCAAAGACTCGTCTTTCTTGCCCACAAAAAAGAATCCTGCACCAAGAGGAGAAGAGGATGGGCGAATATGTCCCTTCTCCAAAGACTCCTTTATATAACTCCGCATCGCGGCATGCTCTGGCACAGATAAATTAAAGAGTCGTCCCTTAGGAAACTTACTACCTGGAATCAAATCTATAGCACAATCACAGTCCCTATGAGGAGGAAGGGCACTGGACCTGGCCTCATTAAATACATCCTGAAAGTCTGACAAAAACTCAGGGATCTCAGAAGGAGTAGAAGAAGCAATAGACACCAATGGAGAATCGCCATGAATCCCCTGACACCCCCAACTAGACACAGTCATAGCTTTCCAATCTAAAACTGGATTATGGGCCTGTAACCATGGCAGACCCAAAACGACAACATCATGCATTTTATGCAGTACCAGAAAACGAATCACCTCCTGATGTACAGGAGTCATGCACATGGTCACTTGCGTCCAATACTGAGGTTTATTCTCTGCCAATGGCGTAGAATCAATTCCTCTAAGAGGAATAGGATTTTCCAAAGACTCCAGGACAAAACCACAGCGCTTGGCAAACGACAAATCCATCAGACTTAAAGCAGCACCAGAATCCACAAAAGCCATAACTGAGTAAGAAGATAATGAACAAATTAAAGTCACAGACAAAATAAACTTAGGCTGAAAAGTACCAATGGCGACAGGATTAACAATTTTTTTTAAGCGTTTAGAGCATGCTGAGATAACATGTGTTGAATCACCACAGTAGAAACACAACCCATTTTGACGTCTATGATTTTGTCGCTCGGCTCTGGTCAGAATTCTGTCACATTGCATAGAATCAGGTGACCGTTCAGACAGCACCGCCAAAGGATTATCAGATTTGCGCTCCCGCAAACGTCGATCAATTTGAATGGCCAGAACCATTGAATCATTCAGACCTGTAGGGATAGGAAACCCCACCATCACATCTTTAATGGCTTCAGAAAGACCATTTCTGAAATTTGCGGCCAGTGCACACTCATTCCATTGAGTAAGCACGGACCATTTCCGAAATTTTTGACAATATACCTCAGCTTCGTCCTGACCCTGAGAGATAGCCAGCAACATCTTTTCAGCCTGATTTTCAAGATTAGGCTCCTCATAAAGCAAACCAAGTGCCAGGAAAAACGCATCAACATTCACCAATGCAGGATCTCCTGGCGCCAGAGAGAAGGCCCAATCTTGAGGGTTGCCGCGCAAGAAGGAAATAACAATCTTAACTTGCTGAGCGGAATCACCAGAGGAACGAGGTTTCAGAGACAGAAACAATTTGCAATTATTCCTAAAATTCAGGAACTTAGATCTATCTCCAAAAAATGGCTCAGGAATAGGTATTTTTGGTTCAGACATAGGGCTATGGATAACAAAATCCTGAATGCTTTGCACCCTAGCAGCAAGCTGATCCACACTAGAAGTCAGAGTCTGAACATTCATATCTGCAGCAGAGTTCCAGCCACTCAGAGAAAAAGGGGATGGAAGAAGCTAGGCAAACTGCAGCAAAAAAAAACAAAAAAAAAAACTCAGAACTTCTTTTTAGTCCCGCTTCTGCGATGCAATAAACATTTTCTTTCGGCCTGGCATACTGTGATGATCCCAGTGGTAGAGGATCTCTGATATTCCGGCAAGATAGCAAAAACATAAATACTGCTCTAGGGAGGTGGAAACTGGGCTAACTGCATACCTGATCCTAACACACACAACTAGAAGCAGCCGGTGAACGTGCCTACGTTGGTTCTAGACGTCTCGAGCCAGCCGGAGAACTGACTACCCCTAGAGGGAAAATAAGACCTCACTTGCCTTCAGAGAAATTGAACCCCAAAGATATAGAAAGCCCCCAACAAATAATAACAGTGAGGCAAGAGGAAAACAAAAACGTAGAGATGAACTAGATTCAGCAAAGTGAGGCCCACTAGTCTAGATAGACAGAAAATAGATAGTGGACTATGCGGTCAGCAGAAAACCCTACAAAAACATCCACGCTGAACATTCAAGAACCCCCACACCGACTGACGGTGCGGAGGGAGAATATCAGCCCCCTAGAGCTTCCAGCGAGCCAGAAAATCAAATATTAAGCAAGCTGGACAAAGACACTGAAAAATGCAAACGATCCAAATTATACAAAACGGACTTAGCTTTTCTTGCATGAGACAGACTGAAAGGAATCCGGAGGAGACCAAATAGGTCTGGATACAACGATGCCAGGCAAGAGACTGAGTCCGGAGGAGACTTAAATAGGGAACACCTGCTGCTTAACGACACAGCTGGAGCGCAGGCCTGCAACAAGACATGCCTAACACAATACCGTTAGTGACCACCAGAGGGAGCCCAGAAACACAGTTCACAACACGCAGCACTGCCGTTAAGCGAGAGTGCCGGGGTCAATGACCGCCGGTAAACTCGCTCGCGCATGCGCAGTGACACACCGACAGGAACTATGGCTCCTGTCAGTGTGTTGCTGCAGCCGTGGAGAGCAGACATATCTCTGGATGTGTCTGTTCTCCATGGAAGATCTTCATGGGACCCTCGATGGATTTCTGCGGACAGGGCCAGGGAGTATGAATTTGATTTTTTATTTTGCGTCTTTTTCAGGTCGAGGGTCTTCAGGACGGATTGAGCGTACAATAAAATATGGTCAAAAAGTGGGTGTCTTTATTTCATTAAAATATTTTTTTTCTAGTGTTTGTGGTTTTTTTAAACCCTTTCATTGGATTAATAATGGATAGGCGTCTTATTGACGCCTCTCCATTATTAACCGGGCTTAATGCCACCTTACAATAGCAAGGTGGCATTAACCCCTCATTACCCCATATCCCACCGCTACACGGGAGTGGGAAGAGAGGGGCTAAGTGCCATAATTGGCACATCATTTTGATGCGCCTTTTCTGGGGCGGCTGGGGGCTTATATTTGTAGCCAGGGGGGGGGCAAATATCCATGGCCCCTTTCCTAGGCTATGAATATAAGCCCACGGCTGTCTGAGTAGCCTTTCTGGCCTAAAAATATAGGGGGACCCCAACACTTTTTTGGGGGGGCTCTCCCTTTATTTCTGAGCCAGAAAGGCTACGCAGACAGCTGTGGGCTTCATATTCATGGCCTGGGAACAGCCATGGGTATTTTAACCCCTTCCCAGGCCACAAATATTGGCCCGCAGCAGTCTGCCTAGCCTTTCTGGCCTAAAAATATAGGGGGACCCTATGTCTTTTTTTTTTGGGGGGGGGGCCCCCTATATATTTTTTTATCATTTTAATAGCATTAATAATGGATAGGCGTCTTATTGACGCCTCTCCATTATTAACCGGGATTAATGCCACCTTACAATAGCAAAAATACATGCAACTGAAATACGTGGCACTTAAATACGTGATACGTGGCACTTAAATACGTGATACGTGGCACTTAAATACATGATACGTGGCACTTAAATATGTGATACGTGGCACTTAAATACGTAGGACTTAAATATGTGGCACTTAAATACGTGGCACTGAAATACGTGGCACTGAAATACATGGCACTGAAATACGTGATACATGGCACTTAAATACGTTGCACTTAAATACGTGGCACTGAAATACGTTGCACTTAAATACGTGGCACTGAAATACGTGATACGTGGCACTTAAACACGTTGCACTTAAATACGTGGCACTGAAATACGTGATATGTGGCACTTAAATACGTTGCACTTAAATACGTGGCACTGAATTACGAGATACGTGGCACTTAAATACGTGGCACTTAAATAGCTGGATAGAGCTGGATCCGCGGGCTGTGATCTGGCCTACGCTCAGCACTCTGCGGAGCGCTGTCATTCAAAACACGTCCACTCATTTTGGTGTTTAGTCCCAAAATGAAGGATGGAAGAAGAAAAGGGTTGGACAAGGAAATTACATCATTTCTTTTTTTTTTTTCCCCACTACAGTTAAAGCTTTATTTGTGTCAAACACAGACAATCTGCAGAGAAAACTGCATTAAAAAACGCACTAAAAACCGCATCAAAAAACGCACCAAAAAACGCACCAAAAATGCACCAAAACGCACCAAAAACCGCACCTGCGTTTTCTGCCAAGAGCTGCGGTTTTTAGTGCAGAAAAACAGCAGGGAAATCAGGAACATGTGAACATGGCCTAACACTAAAATCCCACATTCTAGATATCACTGAATAAAATATTCCAGTTGTAAATCTTTATTCATTACATAATGGAATGTGTTGAGAACAATTATACCTAAAAATTATCAACATACATCACAACTAATATCCCATGGAGGTCTTGGAATGATGCTCAAAAACAAAGTGGAAAATGAAGTTACAGGCTGATCCAACTTCAGTGGAAATGTCTCAAGGCAAGGAAATGATGCTCAGTAGTGTGTGTGGCCTCCACATGCCTGTATGTGACAGCCCTTGATATATTTGTAGACAGCTATTAAGTCTCCTCTCAGTCTTCTTTTTTTCAAGCTAAACATTCTCAAACACTATAACCGTTCCTCATAGGATATGGTTTGCAAACCAGTCACCATTCTGGTCGCTCTTCTCTGAACTTGCTCCAGATTGTTTCTGTCTTTTTTAAAATGTAGTGCCCAAAACTGGACACAGTATTCCAGATGAGGTCTGACCAACAAGGAGTAGAGGGCAATAATGACTTTGCGTGATCTAGACTGTATGCTTCTGTTAATACATCCTAGAATTGCATGTGCCTTTTTTGCTGCTGCATCACACTGTTGACTCATGTTCAGTTTATGTTCTATTAGTATACCCATGTCTTTTTCACATGTGCTGTTTCTTAGTCCTATTCCTCCCAGTCTGTATATTCTTTTTTCATTTTTATTGCCCAGATGTAGTACTTTGCATTTTTCCTTGTTAAAAACCATTCTGCTAGTTGCTGCCCACTGCTCCAGTTTATTTATATATTTTTGAATCCTCTCTCTCTTTTCTAGTATTAACTATCCCTCCTAGCTTTGTGTCATCAGCAACTTTAATCAGTCTACCCTCAATTCCTTCATCTAAATCATTGGTAAAGATTAGTGATGAGCAAGTATACTTGTTGCTCGGGTTTTTCTGAGCACGCTCAGGTTATCTCTGAGTATTTGTTAGAGTTCAGAGATTAAGTTTTCATCACCTCAGCTGAATGATTTACCGCTATTAGCCAGGCTGAGTACATGTGGGGGTTGCCTGGTTGCTAGGGAATTCCCACATGTAATCAAGCTGGCTAAAGCTGTAAATCATTCAGCTGCGGTGATGAAAACTTAATCTCCGAACACTAACAAATACTTGGAGATCACCCAAGTTTTGAAAAACCCGAGCAACAAGTACACTTGCTCGTCAGTATTAAATATGTTGAACAATACAGGGCCCAGGACAGAACCCTGTGGTACCCCACTTGAGACATTCTTCCAACTGGATGTGAAGCCATTTACGACCACCCTTTGGGTCTGATCAATATGCCAGTTATGAATCCAGCTAACAGTTGCCTTGTCCATTCCATACTTAGTCACTTTTTCAATAAGGATGGTGTGAGATACTTTGTCAAATGCTTTGCTGAAGTCAAGATATATTATATCTACAGCATTTCCCTTATCCACCCAGTCAGTGATTCTGTCATAGAAGGAAATTAAGTTAGTCTGACATTACTAATAGCTACAAACCCATGTAGACTTTGGCTAATCACTTCATTCTTATCCAGGCACTTGCATACATGTAGTTTAATAATTTGTTACAAGATCTTTCCTGGCATGTAAGTCAGACTCAACGGCCTATAGTTCCCTGGGTCCATCTTCTTCCCCTTTTTGAAGATAGGAACAACATTTGCTATTCTCCAGTCTTCTGGAACTTCTCCTGTTCTCCAAGTATTTTCAAGAATATGGAGAGTGGTTCAAAACTTTCTTCTGCTATCTCCTTCAGTACTCTGGGTTGTAATTCATCTGGACCTGGAGACTTGAATTAATTTGTGTTAGCTAAGTATTTCCTCACTATCTTTCTCTTTATAGATATCCTGGATTCTTCTATTCCTTTAATAGGACACTGAAGATCAGTTAATGTTACATTTTCTTTCTGAGAGAAAACAGATGCCAAATAGGAATTTAAAAGTTCGGCCTACTAATATCAGCTCACAACTGTATACTTAGCCTGTACTGGCTATTAAAATAGGGGATGCTAAAAAAAGATGTATGGTCCCCCTTCAATTAATAACCAGCAAAGGATATGCAGACAGCTGTTGGCTGAGAAAAGTAAAAAAAACAAACAAACAACAATATTCCTCACCTTTACACAGAGATGCTGCTAATCCATTTATCCCATGTCGGGTCCAGCTCTGCTACATCTAGATGGCAGGCTGCATGGTTGCATGATGCGACCATGCAGCCTGTCATCCTGCAGAGACACTGAGCAGTGTGTGCTCAGTGTCTTCATGTGAACTTCTATTCCATGTCTGATAGCACTGCGAGCATGAGAAAGTTCTTCTGCTCGCGGTTTCATCTGACAGGTCCTGTGAGTTCAAGGTCACTGTACTCACTTCACCTATGTGATGTTGGCACGAGCACCGTGGGAAATTTTCTCCCATTCGCTGCTCCTGCTCTCACTTTTATTAGCGGCAGCAGGTATCAGCTTATGGGAGCTTTAGTCCCATCAGCTGTCACCAGCGACAGGAGATAACATTGATGACATCACCACTGGTCACTGATGCTGCACTCCCTGCAGCTCATTCACTAGTGGTTCTCAACCTGGGCAGTCACATCTTGGCACCAACCAGGTTGAAAACTATTAATCCCCCAGACATGGATTACGGCGTGGGACAGAACGACCGATAGGTGAGGGATATTGTTGTTTTTTTATTTAAGTTTTAGTACACGACAACAAGGGCTTGGTGGAATTAGGTGTTAGGTGAGTATAACTGTGTTTGCTATTTTTAAATAAAAATGGAAAATGTGTTTAGCCTTATTTCTAATACAGGACTTTATTCTGGCTGTATATTTATTCACCATATAACGATAGGATTTTTGCCTTTTTTGGGTGGCTGCGGGCTGCTAGTTTTAGGCTGGGGGGCAATATCCATGGCCCCTTACCAGCCTGAGAATACCAGCCCCCAGCTGTGTGCTTTAGCAAGACTGGTTGTCAAAAATGGGGGGACTCCATGCTGTTTTTAAACTATTTGTTTAAATAATTAAAAAAATATGGCATGGGGACCCCTCTATCCTTGATAAACAGCCTTGCTGAAGCTGAAAGCAAAGGGTTGCAGCCCCAAGCTGTGAGTTTTGCATGGCTGGTTATCAACAATACAGGGGAACCCAAGCAGGTTTTCTTTTATTATTTATTATTTTTTATTATTTATTATTTATTTACAGCACAGGAGCCGGTTAATGAATACTCCCATCAGCTGCTCCTGCTCACTGTTATTAGCGGCAGCAGGTGTAAGCTGATGGGAGTTGTAGTCCTAGTGACTAGTGACCTGAGGTAAACTTTATACTTTAGATCACAGTTGAGCGCTCATGCTTTCTTCTAACAATGTGGGAATCAAGGCTTTCTGACCGGCGGGGATGATTTCACCACCGATCAGAAGCTCTATGCTGATGTTTCCCATGCCATACAGTGTGGGAAACACCGTCTTTTGTGCTATGTATGATCAGCTATATTAAGCGATTAAATCGACGATTAAGTCGGTGAAAATTGCAAATTCGGCAATCATGAGCCGAACCGAATATTGAAAAATTTGCTCATTTCTAATCTTGATGAAAATTATTTTGATTTCCATAAAATATTGGAAAAGGGTATATACTGTACCTAATATTTATGGGTAGCAGTACCCAAGCGAAGCACTGCATTCTAACTAGTGTGCCTATGGAATTTGCACTAATGTTAGTGCACTAATGCTCTTTGTATAAAACTACTGTGAAAATATAATAGTATTGTAGAGGCCACCATTTTCCATGTGTTAATGCCGCTCCCCAGATCCTCTGGGCACCTTTCCTATTTTGTTCCTTTATTATCAGTAAATGCTTATCATTAATTTAAGGAACATTGAAAATGCATAAAAAAAGAGTTCACAGACTTGCTCATATTTATAGCAATTTTGAAAGTCTTCATAGAATCATAAAATGTTACAGTCAGAAGGCACCTCTGGGGTCATCATGTCCAACTCCCTGCTCAATGCAGGATTCACTAAACCATCTCATACTGATATTTGTCCAGCCTCTGTTTGAAGACTTCTATTAAAGGAGAACTCACCACCTCTCATGGCAGCCTGTTCCACTCATTGATCACCCTTCCTGTCAAAAAGTTTTTTTCTAATAATTAATCTGTATCTGCTCCATTTCAGTTTCATTCCATTGCTTCTCATGTTTCCATGAGCAAATTAGAATAAGGATGATCCCTCTAGACTGTGATATCCCTACAGATATTTGTAGACATCTATTAAGTATCCCCTTACCATTCTTTTTTGCAAGCTAAATATTCCCAGAACCTTTAACATTCCTTGTAGGACATACTTTACAGTCCGCTCACCATCCAGGTAGCTCTTCTCTGAACTTGCTCCATTTTATTAAAGATCTTTTTTTAAATGTGGTGCCCAGAACTGGACACAATATTCCAGATGAGTCCTGACCAAGGAGGTGTAGAGGGGGATATTTACTTAATGTGATCTAGACGCTATGCTTCTGTTTGCCTTTTTGCTGCTGCATCACACTGTTGAATCATGTGCAGTCTGTGATCAATTAGTATACCAAAGTGTTTTTCACAGCTACTGCTGCTTAGTTCTATTCCTCCCATTCTGTAGATGTAATTTTAATTTTTCTTGCCCAGATGTAGATTCTTACATTTCACCCTGTTAAATACCATTACATTAGTGCTGCCCATTGTTCAAGGTTATCTAGGTCCTTTTCAATCCTTTCTCTGTCTTCTCTAGTGTTAGCTATCCCTCCTAGCTTTGCATCGTTGATTAGTTTACCATCAGTTCCCTGATATAAATAATTTATAAAAATTTTAACAACACTGGGGTGTCATACTCTACTTGAAACACTCTTCCAAGTGGATGTGTAACCATTTATCACCACTCATTGAGTACGAACACTGAGCCAGTTATGAATCAATCTAACTGTAGCCTTGTCAATCCCTTGCCTGGTCATTTTTTTCAATAAGGATATTATGAGATGCTTTATCAAATCCTTTGCTGAAGTCGAGATATACTATAGCTACCTTATTTCCCTGACCCATCCAGTCAGTGATTCCATCATAGAAGGAAATTTGGTTAGTCTGGCATGGCTTGTTTGCTACAAACCCATGCTGGCTCTGGTTAATTACTGCATTCTTATCCAAGTACTTACATACATGCTGTTTAATAATTTGTTCAAAGATCTTTCTTAGAATAGAAGTAAGGCTCACTGGCCTGTAGTTTCCTGGCTCCATCTTCTTTCCTTTTTTGAAGATAGGAACAACATTTGGCCTTCTCCAATCTTCTAGGACTTCTGTTCTCCAGGAATTTTCAGATTCTGGCTAATGGTTCTGAAATTACCTCTCCTAACTCTATACATTCCCTAGGATTTAATTCATCTAGAACAGAAGATTTAAATTCATTTAAATTAGCTAAGTGTTCCCTCACCATCTCTCTGTTTGTAGATAGTGTGGATTATTTTATTCCTTCTCTCGCACTGTGAAGGTTAGAATTTGAAGACTTTATTGCAGAAATATATATAAAACTATAAATATTATACAGGAGTAATTGCACAACAAATTGTATGGTGCAATTTATCCTGTTACCCTTATGAAAATGCAATATTTTGTCCTGAAAACATATTTGTGGGGCAAATTTGATTTTTTAAATTTTTATGGCTAAACGTTACTATCTTCTGTGAAGCACCTGAGTATTCAATGTGCTCACTGCACATCTAGATCAGTTCACTGGGGGGGTCTAGTTACCAAAATAGTGTGATTTGTGGGAGATTTTCAGTTTTTATTCCCATCAGAGGCTCACCAAACGTGACATGATGTCCGTCAATTCTTCCAGCAAATTTTGCATTTAAAAAGTCAAATGGCGCTCCTTCCCTTCCAAGCTCTGCTGTGTGCCCAAACAGTGGTTTTCCTCCCTCATATGGGGTATCAGCATGCACAGGAGAAATTATATAAGGCCGGTTTCACATTAGCGCTTGTAGCAGCTGCGGAGGGCTGTGGACTTCCTCTGTGAAGCCCCACCCTCGGCCGCACCTCCGCCACTAGCTCCGCCTATTTCTGCATGCAGCCAGCATGCGGCCTGTGTACCTATGTTTAACATTAGGTACACAGGTCGTGCCGCTGTATGCGGATGCTTCCGCATGCATTGTTTTGACGATGCGGCGACCAGCGTAGAACGCAGCTTGTAGCAATTTCTTTTATTTTCCGCATCGTCAAAACAAATGCGGATGAATGTGGTTTTCAGTACGTTGAGGGGTACAGTCTTAAGAATGGTGTCACTTTTGGGTATCTTCTTTCATATAGACCCCTCATAGTGACTTCAAATGTGATGTGGTCCCTAAAAAAATGGTTTTGTAAATTTTGTTGGAAAAATGAAAAATTGCTGGTCTACTTTTAACCCTTATAACTTCCTAACAAAAAATGTGGTCCCCAAATTGGGCTAATGTAAAGTAGACATGTGGGAAATTTTATTTATTAACTATTTTGTGTGACATAACTCTGTGATTTGAGGGCATGAAAATTCAAAGTTTGAAAATTGCAAAATTTTCCAAATTTTTGCCAAATTTCCATTTTTTTTCACATATAAATGCGTGTCATACTGAAGAAATTTTACCACTATCATGAAGTACAATTTGTCATGAAAATAGTCTAAGAATCACCAGGATCTGTTGAAGCGTTCCAGATAAAGACAGTGGTCAGAATTGAAAATTTAGCCCGGTCATTAACCCCTTCCCGACCTATGACGCATACGCTGCGTCATGAAAGTCGGTGCCAATTCGACCTGTGACACAGCATATGTGTCATGGTTGGATCGCGTTCCTGCGGGTTGGGTGACCGGGGTCACTGAAATGTCACTCTACCCGCAGGTACATGTGGACCTCTAGTTGACCTCAGGCGGGTGGCTTTGCCCACCCGTGGCCATGATCACTCCCGTGACCTCTGTTTCACCCCCCAGCTCTGATTGGAGCTAGCGTCCATGTGATGCTATCCCTCCAATCAGATGTGCAGGGGCGGAGTGAAAAATGGTTGCCATCATCATTATGGAAGCTGGAGAGTGAGGTTCCTGCCTGCTGTGGCAGCTGCTGCCTGATCACCGACTGTCTGCCATCTGGTACTCCCCTCTGCTGCCCCACCTCGCACACCCCGGTAATCACCCCCCTGTCCCAGTGATCACCCTTGCCTGCTGCTGCAGGCTCTTACTTCTCCTCAGCCCCCTCCTGCCCCCGCTCCTGACAGCCCCCTCCTGCCCCCAGTGATCACCCCCCACCCCAGTGATCACCCTGATCACCCCCTGTCCCCCTGATTGCCCCCCTGATTGCCCCCTGCCCTGCTGATCTGCCCCCTGCCCTGCTGATCTGCCCCCTGCCCTGCTGATCTTGCCCCTGCCCCATTTATCTCACCACTGCCCTGTGGATCTGCCCCCTGCCCCATGGATCTGTCTCCTGCCCCATGGATCTGCCCTCTACCCCGCTGATTGCCCCCTGCCCAGCTGATTGCCCCCTGCCCAGCAGATCGCCCCCTGCCCTGCTGATCTACCCCCTGCCCAATGATCTGTCCCACGGATCACCCCACTGATCTGCTCCCTGCCCTGCTGATCTGCCCCCTGCCCTGGTGATCGCCCCCTCCCACCCCATTTTTGCCATTAGGGATAGAGTTGGGCTAAAGTGAGCTGGGCTAAGTTAGGGTTAGGGTTGGGGCTAAAATTAGGGTTAGGGATGGTGCTAAAATTAGGGTTGGGGCTAAAGTTAGAGTTGGGGCTAAAGTTATGGTTTGGATTAGGGGTTGGGTTGGGTTAGGTTTGGGATTAGGGTTAGGGGAGTGTTAGGGTTAGGTTTGTAGATAGGGTTGGGATTAGGGTTAGGGCTGTGTTGGGGTTAGGGCTGGAGTTAGAATCTGGGGTGTTGTGATCCGCTTTTTGGCTCCCCTGGTGGTGGCTGGTGGTACTGGAGACATGTGTGTGCTTTTCTGCCTCAGCTCACCTGCTTCCATCAGTTTTGGGAGTTCCCTATTTAGCCTTGCTCTCCAGTCACTTCCTTGCCGGTCATCATTGTAACCTGAGTCATTCAGTTGCATGTTCCTGCTACTAGTCTGCTGATCAGCTAAGTGGACTCTTGTCCTTATTGTTTTGTTTTTCTTGTCCAGTCTACAGTTTTGTCATTTCCTGTTACTGGAAGCTCTTGTGGACTGAAATTGCCACTCCTGTGTCATGAGTTGACACAGGAGTCTTAAAGTAATTTCAGGATGGGTTTTTGAAAGGGTTTTTCAGCTGACCGTGAAGTCCTCTTTTGTATCCTTCCTCTATCTAGTAAGTGGACCTCGCTTTGCTAAATCTACCTTCATACTGTGTATGTCTTTTCCTCTGAACTCACCGTTAATATACGTGGGGGCTACTATCATCTTTGGGGAATTTCTCTAGAGGTAAGCCAGGTCTGTTCCTTCCTCTTCCAGGCGTAGTTAGTTCTCCGGCTGGCGCATGGCATCTAGGCAGCCGTAGGAATGCTTCCTGGCTACTGTTAGTTGTGTGGTAGATTTAGGTCACGGTCAGCTTGAGTTTCCATCACCCGAGAGCTAGTCTGTTATTTTTGTGTTTCTGATGTTCCCATGCCATTGGGGAATCATGACAGTATGACCGGCCACTGTTAAAGTAATTGGCAGAAGAAAGGAGAGTAAAAGAAGTCTGTAGATTTTTTTTTTTTTTTTTTTTCCCTCTCATGTTTGCTACTTAGTTGGCTCAGTTGTATTTCTGCTCTATTTACAGCCTTGCCTTTCTCTCCTTCTAATCCTTGAATGGCTCTGATCTCTCCGGTTTAAGGATGGACCCTCAGAGTTTGGCTGCAGGTTTAAATAATCTTGCTACGAAGGTTCAGAATTTACAAGATTATGTTATACGTACTCCTATTTCTGAACCTAAGATTCCTACACCAGAGGTATTTTCCGGAGATAGATCTCGGTTTCTGAATTTCAAATGTAATTGTAAATTATTCCTTTCTCTCAGACCTCACTCCTCTGGAGATCCTGTTCAGCAGGTTAAGATTGTGATTTCTTTGCTGCGAGGTGACCCTCAAAATTGGGCATTTTCATTGACACCAGGGGATCCTGCGTTGCTCAATGTGGATGCGTTTTTTCTGGCTTTAGGGTTGCTGTATGAGGAACCTAATTTGGAGATTCAAGCTGAAAAAGCTTTAATAGCCCTGTCTCAAGGGCAAGATGAAGCTGAGATATACTGCCAAAAATTTCGTAAATGGTCTGTGCTTACTCAGTGGAATGAGTGTGCCCTAGCGGCAAATTTCAGAGAGGGCCTTTCTGATGCCGTTAAGGATGTCATGGTGGGGTTTCCTACGCCCACAGGTCTGAATGAGTCCATGACAATGGCGATTCAGATTGATCGGCGTTTGCGGGAGCGCAAACCCGTGCACCATTTGGCGGTATCTTCTGAAGGGACGCCAGAGAAAATGCAATGTGACAGAATTCTGTCAAGAAGCGAGCGGCAGAATTATAGGCGCAAAAATGGCTTGTGCTTCTACTGTGGTGAGTCCGCGCATGTTATATCAGCATGCTCTAAACGTACTAGGAAGGTTGACAAGTCTGTTTCTATTGGTACTTTACAGTCTAAATTTCTTCTGTCTGTAACTCTGATTTGTTCATTATCAGTTATTACCGTGGATGCCTATGTGGACTCTGGCGCCGCTCTGAGTCTCATGGATTGGTCCTTCGCCAGGCGCTGTGGGTTTGATTTGGAGCCTCTGGAAGTTCCTATACCTCTGAAGGGTATTGATTCTACACCTCTGGCTTGTAATAGACCACAGTTCTGGACGCAAGTGACTATGCGTATGACTCCAGACCATCAGGAGATGATTCGCTTCCTCGTGTTGCATAATCTACATGATGTTTTAGTGCTTGGATTACCATGGTTACAATCTCATAACCCAGTACTGGACTGGAAAACTATGTCTGTGTTAAGCTGGGGATGTCGGGGGGCTCATGGGGACATACCTTTGGTTCCTATCTCGTCATCTATTCCCTCTGAGATTCCTGCATTTTTGTCGGATTTTGGGGATATTTTTGAAGAGCCTAAAATTGGTTCTCTCCCTCCCCACAGAGAGTGTGATTGCGCCATAGATCTGATTCCAGGCAGTAAATTTCCAAAGGGTCGTTTGTTTAACCTATCTGTACCTGAGCATGCTGCCATGCGAGAATATGTTAAGGAGTCCCTGGAAAAGGGACATATTCGTCCTTCTTCATCACCTTTAGGAGCTGGGTTTTTCTTTGTCTCTAAAAAGGATGGCTCGCTGAGGCCTTGTATTGATTATCGACTCCTGAATAAAATTACTGTCAAATATCAGTATCCGTTGCCGCTGCTTACTGATTTGTTTGCTCGCATAAGGGGGGCTAAGTGGTTCTCCAAGATTGATCTCCGTGGGGCGTATAATTTGGTGCGAATTAAGCAAGGGGATGAGTGGAAAACCGCATATAATACGCCTGAGGGCCACTTTGAGTATTTAGTAATGCCTTTCGGCCTTTCTAATGCGCTTTCAGTTTTTCAGTCCTTTATGCATGATATTTTCCGTGAATATCTGGATAAATTTATGATTGTGTATTTGGACGATATTTTGATTTTTTCTGAGGACTGGGAGTCTCATGTTCAGCAGGTCAGGAGGGTTTTTCAGGTCTTGCGGGAGAATTCTCTGTGTGTAAAGGGTTCTAAGTGTGTTTTTGGGGTTCAAAAGATTTCCTTTTTGGGGTACATTTTTTCCCCTTCTTCTGTTGAGATGGACCCTGTCAAGGTTCGGGCTATTTGTGACTGGACGCAGCCAACTTCTCTAAAGGGTCTTCAGAAGTTCTTGGGCTTTGCTAATTTTTATCGTCGATTTATAACTGGTTTTTCTGGTGTTGCTAAGCCTCTTACGGATTTGACTAAGAAGGGTGCTGATGTTGCCAATTGGTCCTCTGCCGCTGTGCAGGCCTTTCGGGAACTTAAGCGCCGCTTTTCGTCTGCCCCTGTGTTGCGGCAGCCCGATGTCTCTCTCCCCTTTCAGGTTGAGGTCGATGCTTCCGAGATCGGAGCGGGGGCGGTTTTGTCGCAGAAAAGTTCCGATTGCTCAGTGATGAGACCTTGTGCGTTCTTTTCTCAAAAATTTTCTGCCGCCGAAAGAAATTATGATGTCGGTAATCGGGAGCTTTTGGCCATGAAGTGGGCATTTGAGGAGTGGCGTCATTGGCTTGAGGGTGCTAGACATCAGGTGGTGGTTTTGACTGATCACAAGAATCTGATTTATCTTGAGTCTGCCAGGCGCCTGAATCCTAGACAGGCGCGCTGGTCGTTGTTTTTCTCTCGGTTTAATTTTGTGGTCTCATATCTACCAGGTTCTAAGAATGTGAAGGCGGATGCCCTTTCTAGGAGTTTTGAGCCTGATTCCCCTGGTGATTCGGAACCTACAGGTATCCTTAAGGATGGGGTGATATTATCCGCTATTTCCCCAGATCTGCAACGTGCTTTGCAAGAGTTTCAGGCGGATAGACCTGATCGCTGTCCACCTGGTAGACTGTTTGTTCCGGATGATTGGACCAGTAGAGTCATCTCGGAGGTTCATTCTTCTACGCTGGCGGGTCATCCTGGAATTTTTGGTACCAGGGATTTGGTGGCTAGATCCTTCTGGTGGCCATCTCTGTCTCGTGATGTGCGTGTTTTTGTGCAGTCTTGTGATGTGTGTGCTCGGGCCAAGCCTTGTTGTTCTAGGGCTAGCGGGTTGTTGTTGCCCTTGCCTATTCCGAAGAGGCCTTGGATGCACATCTCGATGGACTTTATTTCTGATCTTCCTGTCTCTCAGAGGATGTCTGTTATCTGGGTGGTGTGTGACCATTTTTCTAAGATGGTTCATTTGGTGCCATTGCCGAAGTTGCCTTCCTCGTCTGAGTTGGTTCCTTTGTTTTTTCAAAATGTGGTTCGCTTGCATGGTATTCCTGAAAATATCGTTTCTGATAGGGGTACCCAGTTCGTTTCTAGATTTTGGCGGGCATTCTGTGCCAGGTTGGGCATTGATTTGTCTTTTTCGTCTGCCTTCCATCCTCAGACTAATGGCCAGACGGAGCGAACTAATCAAACTTTGGAGACGTATTTGAGGTGTTTTGTGTCTGCGGATCAGGATGATTGGGTTGCCTTTTTGCCGTTGGCGGAGTTTGCTCTTAATAATTGGGCCAGTTCTGCCACTTTGGTTTCCCCTTTCTTTTGCAATTCGGGGTTTCATCCCCGTTTTTCTTCTGGTCAGGTGGAGTCTTCAGATTGTCCTGGAGTAGATGCTGTGGTGGATCGGTTGTATCGGATTTGGGAACAAGTGGTGGACAATTTGAATTTGTCCCAGGAGAGGACTCAGCGGTTTGCTAACCGCCAGCGTCGGGTTGGTCCTCGCCTTCGTGTTGGGGACTTGGTGTGGTTGTCTTCCCGTTTTGTCCCAATGAGGGTTTCTTCTCCTAAATTTAAGCCTCGGTTCATCGGTCCCTATAGGATTTTGGAGATTATTAACCCTGTTTCCTTTCGTTTGGACCTTCCGGCATCTTTCGCTATCCATAATGTGTTCCATCGGTCGTTGTTGCGGAGATACGAGGTGCCGGTGGTTCCTTCTGCTGGGCCTCCTGCTCCTGTGCTGGTTGAGGGTGAATTGCAGTACGTTATAGAGAAGATCTTGGACTCCCGTATTTCCAGGCGGAGACTCCAGTACCTGGTTAAATGGAAGGGCTATGGTCAGGAAGATAATTCTTGGGTAACTGCCTCTGATGTTCATGCCTCGGATTTGGTTCGTGCCTTTCATAGGGCTCATCCGGGTCGCCCTGGCGGTTCTTGTGAGGGTTCGGTGCCCCCTCCTTAAGGGGGGGGTACTGTTGTGATCTGCTTTTTGGCTCCCCTGGTGGTGGCTGGTGGTACTGGAGACTTGTGTGTGCTTTTCTGCCTCAGCTCACCTGCTTCCATCAGTTTTGGGAGTTCCCTATTTAGCCTTGCTCTCCAGTCACTTCCTTGCCGGTCATCATTGTAACCTGAGTCATTCAGTTGCATGTTCCTGCTACTAGTCTGCTGATCAGCTAAGTGGACTCTTGTCCTTATTGTTTTGTTTTTCTTGTCCAGTCTACAGTTTTGTCATTTCCTGTTACTGGAAGCTCTTGTGGACTGAAATTGCCACTCCTGTGTCATGAGTTGACACAGGAGTCTTAAAGTAATTTCAGGATGGGTTTTTGAAAGGGTTTTTCAGCTGACCGTGAAGTCCTCTTTTGTATCCTTCCTCTATCTAGTAAGTGGACCTCGCTTTGCTAAATCTACCTTCATACTGTGTATGTCTTTTCCTCTGAACTCACCGTTAATATACGTGGGGGCTACTATCATCTTTGGGGAATTTCTCTAGAGGTAAGCCAGGTCTGTTCCTTCCTCTTCCAGGCGTAGTTAGTTCTCCAGCTGGCGCATGGCATCTAGGCAGCCGTAGGAATGCTTCCTGGCTACTGTTAGTTGTGTGGTAGATTTAGGTCACGGTCAGCTTGAGTTTCCATCACCCGAGAGCTAGTCTGTTATTTTTGTGTTTCTGATGTTCCCATGCCATTGGGGAATCATGACACTGGGGGTTTCCACTCTTTAGGCACATCAGGTGCTCTCCAAATGTGACATGACGCCCGCGACCATTCATTCAAAGTCTGCATTTCAAAACGTCACTACTTCCCTTCTGAGCTCCGACGTGTGCCCAAACAGTGGTTCCCCCACATATGCGGTACCAGCGTACTCAGGACAAAATGGACAACAACTTTTGGGGTCCAATTTCTCCTGTTACCCTTGTGAAAATAAAAATTGCGGGCTAAAAAAAAAATCATTTTTGAGGAAAAAAAGTATTTTTTATTTTCACGGCTCTTTGTTATAAACGTCTGTGAAGCACTGGGGGGTTCAAAGTGCTCACCACACATCTAGATAAGTTTCTTGGGGGTCTACTTTCCAAAATGGGGTCACTTGTGGGGCAGCTCCAATGTGTAGGCACACAGGCGCTCTCCAAATGCGACATGGTGTCCGCTATCATTTGGAGCTAATTTTCCATTCAAAAAGTCAAACGGCGGTCCTTCCCTTCCTAGCTCTGATGTGCGCCCAAACAGTGGTGTACCCCCACATATGAGGTATCCGTGTACTCAGGAAAAATTGCCCTATAAATTTCAGGATCCATTTTATCCTGTTACCCATGTGAAAATGAAAACAATTGGGTCTAAAAGTTTTGTGAAAAAAAAGTACTTTTTCATTTTTGCAGATAAATTTGTGAAGCACCTGGGGGTTCAAAATGCTCAATATGCATCTAGATAAGTTCCTTGGGGAGACTAGTTTCCAAAATGGGATCACTTGTCAAAGAGCTCCAATGTTTAGGCACACAGGGGCTCTCCAAACGCGACATGGTGTCCACTAACTATTGGAGCTAATTTTTCATTCAAAATGTCAAAAGGCGTCCTTCCCTTCCAAGCCCTCCCATGCGCCCAAACAGTGGTTACCCCCCACATTTGGGGTTTCTGTATACTCAGGACAAATTGGACAACAACTTTTGGGGTCCACTTTTCCTTTTACCCTTGGGAAAATAAAAAAAAATTGTTTCTAAAAGATCATTTTTGTGACTAAAAAGTTAAATGTTCATTTTTTTCTTCCATGTTGCTTCTGCTGCTGTGAAACACCTGAAGGGTTAATAAACTTCTTTAATGTGGTTTTGAGAATCTTGAGGGGTGTAGTTTTTAGAATGGTGTCACTTTTGGGTATTTTCAGCCATATAGACTCTTCAAATTTTCAATTGTGAGGTGGTCCCTAAAAAAACGGTTTTGTAAATTTTGTTGTAAAAATGAGAAATCGCTGGTCAACTTTTAACCCATATAACTTCCTAACAAAAAAAATTGTTTAGAAAATTGTGCTTATGTAACTTATGTAAAGTAGACATGTGGTAAATGTTATTTATTAACTGTTTTGTGTCACATAACTCTCTCTAGTTTAGCATAATAAACATTCAAAATGTGAAAATTGCAAAATTTTCTACATTTTAGCCAAATTTCCAATTTTTTCACAAATAAACGCAAAAATTATCAACCTAAATTTACCATTAACATGAAGCCTAATATGTCTCGAAAAAACAATCTCAGAATTGCTAGGATCTGTTGAAGTATTCCTGAGTTATTACCTCATAAAGGGACACTGGTCAGAATTGCAAAAAATGGCCAGGTCATTAAGGTCAAAATAGGCTGGGTCATGAAGCGGTTAACATGCAAACCACCCTCAGGGTGGTTTGGGGTTAATGACGTTGACTGCATGTTTGGAGTCATCCTGCTGCAGAATAAATTTGGAGCCAATCAGATGCTTCTCTGATGGTATTGTGTCATAGATAGCAGCAAAAACTACAATCTACATCTAGTAAATTTCCCACCTAAATACCTTATTACATATTTGTAATAAAATTATTACAACGCTTATAGTTTATTTTACTGCATTTCCATATGGTAGCATTACTCTGATATGTTGATGTACATTTTTATTTCAGGGAGGTGAAGTATTGTTTATTGTGTGTTCTAATGTTTTCCATATGTTCTCACATTGCTGAGGGAAAATCATATGTTTTAAACAAATGTAATGCCAAATGATCCTCATTCAATTTACAGTTATCCTGTAACTGCTGTTGGCACAGTTTTGTTGCCATTTCATGCCATCTGGAATTAAATTTTAATTTTAAAACAATCTTTCAGGTTATAAAATGACATTCTATTTATTCATACACTTTCTACAATTGGTCAGTTTTTGCTTGCCATATTTTCCAAATTCTTTTCTAGTATAGGTGATTGAACGCTCAGCATTCAGCTTTTACTAAAATCTGTGAGAATGTAACCTACAGTATTAAGCTTGTCTTCCAACAGATGGAAAATATGTGTACAAAAATGTCTTTAATGTTGCTTTTTGTGATTTTGTCCAAATATTTACAGTGGGGGAAGTACCGTATTTTCCGGCGTATAAGACGACTGGGTGTATAAGACGACCCCCCAACTTTTCCAGTTAAAATGTAAAATCTTCTTAAAAGTCGGGGGTCTTCTTATAAACCGTGTCGTCTTATAGGGCCGGTGACTTTTGTGCCTTTTGGGGGGGGAGTGGGCCTGATGACGACGAGGGGGCGTCTCACAGGAAAGTGAGTATCCCCATTACCTCATTGTATCGCTGCAGCGTGGGGTCTCTGCTGGGAGCGGCGGCGGCTGTGCTGTGGGGCAGCGGCTCCTCTTCTTCAGTGTGGGGCCTCTGTGCTGCTGGGCGGCGGCGGCGGCTTATCTTCAGGCAGTCGGGGCTCCTCCGGTATCTCCTTAAAGCCCGGAGGCCCTGCCGGCAACTCCATCGGTGCAATGCAGTGGCCTCCGGGAACATGGCCGCTGCTCAGATTCAGATCTCGTCCTGAGATCTCGGGAGACGAGATTTAAATCTGAGCAGCGGCCATTTTCCCGGAGACAGCTCCATTGCTGCTATGCGGTGACCTCCGGGAAAATGGCCGCTGGGGGCGGCGCATGCTCAGATTCAGATCTGAATCTGAGCAGCGGCCATGTTCCCGGAGGCCACTGCATTGCACCGATGGAGTTGCCGGCAGGGCCTCCGGGCTTTAAGGAGATACCGGAGGAGCCCCGACTGCCTGAAGATAAGCCGCCGCCTCCGCCCAGCAGCACAGAGGCCCCACACTGAAGAAGAGGAGCCGCTGCCCCACAGCACAGCCGCCGCCGCTCCCAGCAGAGACCCCACGCTGCAGTGATACAATGAGGTAATGGGGGATACTCACTTTCCTGTGAGACGCCCCCTCGTCGTCATCAGGCACACTCCCCCCCCACCCACCATATACACCCGGCAAGGCGATACCCGGCGTATAAGACGACCCCCGACTTTTAAGAAGATTTTCAGGGGTTAAAAAGTCGTCTTATACGCCGGAAAATACGGTAAGTATTTGATCCCTTCCTGATTATGCAAGTTTGCCCACTGACAAAGACATGAACAGGCTATAATTTTAAGGCTAAGTTAATTTTAACACTAAGAGATAGAATATCAAAAATAAAATCCAGAAAATCCCATTGTATAAATTATATAAATGTATTCAGGTGCTTCACAGAATTTTTTTGCAAAAAAAAAAAAAATTAACATTTAACATTTTTTCACAAAAATTGACTTCAGATCCAAGTTTTTTTTAATTTTGACAAGGGTAACAGGAAAAAATGGACCGCAAAATTTGTTTTGTAATTTTTCCTGAGCATGCCAATACCCCATATGAGGGAGAAAAAACACTGTTTGGGCTCACGGCAGAGCTGGGAAGGGAAGGAGCACCATTTGACTTTTTGAGTGAAAAATTTGCTGGAACAATTGGCGGACACCATGTTGCATTTGGAGTGCCCCTGATTGGCCTAGAGAGTGAAAATCTCCCACAAGTGAAACTAAACCCCCAGGAAACTAATCTAGATATGTTGTGAGCACATTGAATACTCAGGTGCTTCACAAAAGTTTATAATGTTGAGCCATAAAAATATACAAAATCTAATTTCCCAGACAAATGTTTTCAGCACACAATATTGCATTTTCATAAGGGGAACAGAAGTATTTGCAGCATACAATTTGTTGTGCAATTACTCCTGAGTAAGCCAATACCCAATATGAGGGAGAAAACTACTGTTTGGGCACACAGCAGGGCTCGGAAAGGAAGTAGCATTATTTGACTTTTTGAATGTAAAATTTCCTGGAATCATTAGCTGACGTCATGTCCCATGTGGAGAGTTCCAATGTGCCTAAACAGTGAAAAAACCCAACAAGAGTTTCCATTTTGGAAACTAGACCCCTAAAGGAAAGTGTTTAGATGCATGGTGAGCACCTTAAACCCCCATGTGCTTCACAGAAGTTTATATTGTTAAGCCGTGGAAATAGTAAAATCACATTTTCCTCACAAAAATGTTATTTTAGCCCCAAGTTTTTAATTTTTCTAAGGGCTAATAGGAATTGAATGGACTGAGGTTCATTTTTTTTTCCTGAGTGCACCAATACTCTACATGTAATCAAGAAACATTTTTCAGGCACAGTGCAAAGCTCAGAAGGGAAGGAGCGCCAAAATTACCTGATATGGTTTGCAGGTACCATGACCAACTGGGAGAGCCCATGAGGATCCAGAATAGCAGAACCCCCCATAAGTGACCACATTTTGCAAACTACACCTCTCAATGAATTTATCTTGGGATGCAGTGATTATATTGATACCACAGGTGTGTCACAGAATTTTATACCGTTGAGTAGTGAAGAAAAAATAACTACATTTTTACCATTACATTTTACATTTTCACACAAAGAGTGAGTAAAAATGGAACCAAAATTTGTCCCACAATTTCTACTGAATGTGACAATATCCCATATGTGGCTGAACAGTACTTTTTAGCCATACGGAGAGACTTGATAGGAGCGGAGCACTATTTGCCTCCTGGAGCGCAGATTTTCCTAGAAGAGTTTACAGACTCTATATACAGAGCCACTAATTGCTAGAAAAGCAGAATCTCCCCTCAAGTGACCCCATTTTAGAAATTACACCCCTTTGGGAATTTATCTACAGATGTAGTGCTGATCTTAGCTCCATGGGTATTTTCCAGAAACAAGCACCAATGAATGTTGCCAAGTGAAGATTGCAAACTGCCACTGTAGTGTCCAGTACGTTGCAGTCACCAGTACATTATGCCCAGCCCGTTGTTCTGGAGGCATGCACCCATTAAGATAGGTGGGCACTCGTCACTTCAGAAATGTCAAACTTGGACGCTATATGTAGGCTCAAAAGGGAGGGGGGCATTTGCATTTGGGAGCACAGAATTTGCTGAATTTCTTTTGGTGGGTTTGTAGCCATTTTGCTTTTTTAGAGCCGTTGTACTATGAGTAAAATGGAAGCCCCCTATATTTCCGTTAACAAATGACCAATCTGAGTGAGGACTTACTTGTTTGTGGATTGAGTTGAAGCTTTTATTGGGAACATTTTACATAACATTTAGGATCACATTAATCCGGCGCTCTACTCTGAGCACTTGCTTTGGGGTTTCCATCTAAACCATCTTTATCTCCGTTCTCATGTGAATCACTGACTCTAGCTGCAGAGCACCGCCCCAACTTCAATAGTAGCTGACTCCGTCTGACTTTTGAAGAAGCTATTAGCCTCGTAGCTGGATTGTTTTATGACAGCTTGTTCAGTGCCGATCTGTTACTGTTTGTCTTTCTTGCGCATACTTCCCTTAGAAAAAAAAGACAAGGACATATCAGCTTAAACACAAAAAGAAAAGTGGAGCAACAACCCACCTATTTAGTTTGTTACAATTATCTTATTTACAGTATAATAACTTGAGGGTGCCAACAATTTTGTCTGGCCGATTTTGGGGGTTTTGTGTGAAATTATGTCTAACTTGCATTTTTTTCTCAGTTTATTTGTGTTATCCCAATGCATACAAAGGAAATAAACAAGAGTATAACAAAACATTATTAATTGCAATAATTTACTGGTAGAAATTCTTCATTTTCTGGAACAATGTCAAGGGTGCCAGCACTTTCGGCCATGATTTTATTTATGACACTGTGCAAAAATTTTAGGTAGTGTGGAAAAATGCTGCAAAGTAAGAATTTTTTAGAAATAAAAGTGTCCATAACATATTTTTGCAATGAATAAAAGAGAAATCTATATCATATCAATATTTGCTGTATCCATCATTTGTGTTCTAAGCGCATCAATTCCTCTATCTACACTTGCACCCAGTTTTTAAATAATCTCGACAGGGAGCTTGTTCCAAATATCTTGAAGAAATAACTGCAGATCTTCTGTTGATATAGGCTTGAGAAAATATTTTTCTTATCACTTCTATGATTGCTTGTTATTTGTCCTAAAGATAGTTGTTAACCCATTCCTGACATCAGACATAATAATCTGTCCACGTGACCTGTGCCTATCTGACCACGGGCGATCGCCCACGCGGTGGTGTCTGGGTGATTGCTGCTGGGTGTCAGCTGATTCTGACAGCTGGCACCCAGCACTAAGTGTCAGGAGCAGTCACAGACAACTCCCAACACTTTAACCCCAGAAATGCTGTTATGAAACATGATCGCAACATTCTTGGTGCCGGCAGAGTGCTGACAGCCCCTCTGCCTTTGGATCAGAGACCCTGCATCGTGACACGGGATATCGATTGTTTCCATGGTGACCAGATGTCATCATTAAGACATCTGGGTCACCAGAGCTAGGAAACATGCTTATCATGTGCAGTGCATGATCATCAAGTTTCTGTGTCAGTGCAGAGCTGACAGTTTCTACAGCATGGGGATGCTGTAGAAGTGATCAGTGTGAAAAAATTATGGTCCCATGGTGGGACAAGGTAAAAAACGTTTTAAAAAGTAAAAAAAAAATAATAATTGTAAAAATATTTTTTTTAAAAAATCAGATAAATTAAAAAAAATCTAAAGATATTGAATCTACAAATAAATATTTGAATGAAGAAAATATATAAGCAATAAAAGTACACATATTTGGTATCACTGGGTCTGCAATGACTCGACCTATAAAACTGTCCCACTAGTTAACCCCTTTAGTGAACACCATTAAAAAATAAATAAAAAACATGGCAAAAAACAATGCTTTATCATCATACCGTAGAACAAAAAGTGGAATAAAAAGCGATAAAAAAGATTGATATAAATAGAAATTGTACCGCTGAAAACGTCATCTTCTCCACCAAAAAACAAGCCACCATACAGCCCTATCAGCAAAAAAATAAAAAAGTTATAGCTCTCAAAATAGAGGGATACAAAAATAATTATTTTGCTATAAAATAGTTTTTATTGTGTAAAATCGCCAAAACATAAGAAAACGATATAAATTAGGTACTGCTGTAATCGTACTGACCCGAAGAATAAACCTGCCTTATCAATTTTACCACACACTGAGCAGCATAAACCCCTCCCAAAAAGAAATTCCTGAATTGCTGTTCTTTTTCATTCTGTCTCACAAAAATCGGAATAGAAAGCGATAAAGTCATGTGCCAAAAATGGTACCAATAAAAACGTTAACTAGTCCCGCTAAAAACAAGCCATAACTAGTGTTGAGCATTCCGATACCGCAAGTATCGGGTATCGGCCGATATTTGCTGTATCGGAATTCCGATACCGGTATTCCGATACTTTTGTGGTATCGGGTATCGGTATCGAAACAACATTAATGTGTAAAATAAAGAATTAAAATAAAAAATATTGCTATACTCACCTCTCCGACGCAGCCTGCACCTTACCGAGGGAACCGGCAGCGTTGTTTGCTTAAAATTCGCGCTTTAACTTCCTTACGCGAAGTCCCGGCTTGTGATTGGTCGCGCGCCGCCCATGTGGCCGGGACGCAACCAATCACAGCAAGCCGTGACGTAATTTCAGGTCCTTCAGGATTTTAAAATTACGTTCCGGCGTTGTGATTGGTTGCGTCGCGGTCACATGGGCGACGCAACCAATCACAAGCCGTGACGTCACGGGAGGCTGGACACGCGCGCATTTTAAAATGCGCGCGTGTCCAGCCTCCCGTGACGTCACGGCTTGTGATTGGTTGCGTCGCCCATGTGACCGCGACGCAACCAATCACAACGCCGGAACGTAATTTTAAAATCCTGAAGGACCTGAAATTACGTCACGGCTTGCTGTGATTGGTTGGGTCCCGGCCACATGGGCAGTGCGCGACCAATCACAAGCCGGGACTTCGCGTAAGGAAGTTAAAGCGCGAATTTTAAGCAAACAACGCTGCCGGTTCCCTCGGTAAGGTGCAGGCTGCGTCGGAGAGGTGAGTATAGCAATATTTTTTATTTTAATTCTTTATTTTACACATTAATATGGTTCCCAGGGCCTGAAGGAGAGTTTCCTCTCCTTCAGACCCTGGGAACCATCAGGGATACCGTCCGATACATGAGTCCCATTGACTTGTATTGGTATCGGGTATCGGTATGGGATTGGATCCGATACTTTGCCGGTATCGGCCGATACTTTCCGATACCGATACTTTCAAGTATCGGACGGTATCGCTCAACACTAGCCATAACATAACTCTATTGGCCACAATATGGAAAAACTATAGTTCTCAAAATGTGGTGATGCAAAAACTATTTCTGCAATAAAAGCATCTTTTAGTGTGTAATAGCAGCGAAACATAAAAACCTGATATAAATCTGATATCGCTGTAAACGCACCCACCCAAAGAATAAAGTCACCTAATCACTTATACCGCATAAAGAATGGTGTAAAAAATAAATAAAACCAATTCTTCACCTACTATTCATTTTTTTCATTTTGCCTCCCAAAGATCACAGTAGAGCTTGGTGTACATTTATCCTGCGCTCTGCATTGAGTGCTTACACCGGGGTTTCCATGTAAATCTCTGAAATATGTGATTCAGACGGAACCTCTGGTGGAAGATTCCCTATAATGAGGAATATGGAGGCACTGTGGATGCCATCTGACCTGTGATCTGGTGGTGTCTGTCTTTTTAGGATTGCATAAAAGTGCTGTCGACCATAGTTTTGTGCACTACTGAAAAGAAGGACACCGTTAAACAGAGGCCAGACAGAGTCCAGAGTAACTCTGCTGCCTCATTATAGTGAATGGATCCCTCAGGGGTCCATGGACCCGTAGAAGCGCCTGTGCGTGAAACGGCCGTCGTCCGTCTTGTCTCTGCACACTCTCTCACTGCTCCCTCTTCATGCCATAGCCTGTATTGTGCCGTGTCTGACATGGAATGCCAGGCTTAATAAAGAATCAATTACAGTGGAAGGAACCGGGTGAGTGCCGCATTCTTTCTTTATCTCCGTTCTCATGTGATATATATATATATATATATATATATATATATATATATATATATATATCCCCAAGCTCAGCATCTCTTCCTACACTGTGCCCTTAGAAATGATAATATAATTTACAGATCAGTGGTAGTCATAAAAAAGGGAAGTGGAACAACATTTCCCCTGTATATTTTGCTAGCTACATCTGGTGTTTTCACATTTCAATGTGATTGTATGACTTTTAGTTATTACTTAGGACAAGTGTACACATGCGAGACCCTTTATTAAATGAAAACTGATCTTAATTTCTGTCTATAGCATCCTAATGCCTGCATACTGCATCTAATTGTCTATCATTACTGCACTTTAAGATTTGCATGTGTAGAATATCTTTTGTTACCTTGGCATCCTCATCTGAAATCATTACTAATATCGTTTGTTTATGATGCGGAGTACAGCCGTAATGCTGGAATTTCTGTAAACAAATTGAAATATATTTACTAAAGCAACTTCCACATACTAATTTTTTATTGACACCCGGGACTTCATACAACCTTGCACATAATGTGATTTCTAACAATCTATTTTGATGCATCATTTTGCATTCAACAGATGTGGCAGCGTACTGAAAGCAAGAAAGCAATCCTTAACAAATGGTGTATCCTAAGCAGTGTATAATATTTTGCAGACTGCTTAATGATCCTCAGAAAGAAGTAATTTTAAACAACTTTGTGGGATAATGTACTAACTAAAGAGATAATAAACTGTGCATTAAGATGCATCTCTCTTCTGCAGCTGCTTTCTAAATGGCTTTAATATTGATTGATATTGCCCTTCCTTTGCTACTAACAGTAAGTGTACCGTTTTCTATTTTATTCAACCATGTCATTACAACATTCCTACTGTGAAAAATTGCCATTTAGATTTTGTATTCTGTACATTTTTTTCCCCAGTTTTTATTTGTAGTGATGCTCAATTACTTAACAACTGACTTTTGTGTTTTGAAATTGAGAAATAAAAGAATAACTTATCTGCACAGAAAAATGTACCTGCACAGACTCGTATATAGATTTATGCTGAACTGCATGGTAAATGGCAATATGGAAAATTCATCAACACTTTGAAATATCTTTGCATGTTTCAGTACACAGTTTGGATACATGTTGTATGGCATTATAGGGGTTCTCCAGGTTTTTTTTACTCTTTATGAGTGTGTAGTCAGCCTGAAGAATGCTGATATTTTGTAATATACTTGTTGTTAACATTCCTCACTGTTCCCTAAATACCACACTTGAGGATGTAAACATTCCTTGATTCTGATTCCTGAAATCTTGATTCTGATTTCCCGAATCTGGAGGAGCTGCTCACACCCTGTCTAGAGTTTTCCTGTTTGGCACAGACTGGACATAATGTCACAACAGACTCCATGCCCCCAATCTCTGCCAGACCTGTTATGACCCCAATGGCGAGGGTCTCAGAGGAACGTGGAAGTCTGCAGAACACAAAAATCCAGCTCATAGGGCAGTGGTAACTGGGTTGACCATATATCTACTCCTAACGCCAACACTAGAAGTAGCCGGGGATCATTCCTACGTTGATTCTAGATGACACGCGCCAGCCGGAGAATCTAGCTACCCCTAGTAGAGGAAAACAAAGACCTTTCTTGCCTCCAGAGAAGGGGACCCCAAAGCTGGATAGAAGCCCCCCACAAATAATGACGGTGAGGTAAGAGGAAATGACAAACACAGAAATGAACCAGATTTAGCACAGAGAGGCCCGCTTACTGATAGCAGAATAAAGAAAGGTAACTTATATGGTCAACAAAAACCCTATCAAAATCCACACTGGAAATTCAAGAACCCCCGAACCGTCTAACGGTCCGGGGGGAGAACACCAGCCCCCTAGAGCTTCCAGCAAAGGTCAGGATATAGATTTGGAACAAGCTGGACAAAAATACAAAACCAAAACAAATAGCAAAAAGCAAAAAGGCAGACTTAGCTGATATAACTGGAACCAGGATCAGTAGACAAGAGCACAGCAGACTAGCTCTGATAACTACGTTGCCAGGCATAGAACTGAAGGTCCAGGGAGCTTATATAGCAAAACCCCTAACTAACGACCCAGGTGCGGATAAAAGAAATGACAGAAAAACCAGAGTCAAAAAACTAGTAACCACTAGAGGGAGCAAAAAGCAAATTCACAACAGTACCCCCCCCCTTAGTGAGGGGTCACCGAACCCTCACCACGACCACCAGGGCGATCAGGATGAGCGGCATGAAAGGCACGAACTAAATCGGCCGCATGAACATCAGAGGCGACCACCCAGGAATTATCCTCCTGACCATAGCCCTTCCACTTGACCAGGTACTGAAGCCTCCGCCTGGAGAGGCGAGAATCCAAGATCTTCTCCACCACGTACTCCAACTCGCCCTCAACCAACACCGGAGCAGGAGGCTCAGCAGAAGGAACTACAGGCACAATGTACCGCCGCAACAAGGACCTATGAAATACATTGTGAATAGCAAACGACACAGGAAGATCCAGACGAAAAGATACAGGATTAAGGATTTCCAATATCTTGTAAGGCCCAATAAAACGAGGTTTAAATTTGGGAGAGGAGACCTTCATAGGAACAAAGCGGGAAGAAAGCCATACCAAATCCCCAACGCGTAGTCGGGGACCCACACCGCGGCGGCGGTTGGCAAAGCGCTGAGCCCTCTCCTGTGACAACTTCAAGTTGTCCACCACATGATTCCAGATCCGCTGCAACCTATCTACCACAGAATCCACCCCAGGACAGTCAGAAGGCTCCACATGACCCGAAGAAAAGCGAGGATGGAAACCAGAGTTGCAGAAAAAAGGCGAAACCAAGGTGGCGGAACTAGCCCGATTATTAAGGGCAAACTCAGCCAACGGCAAGAATGTCACCCAATCGTCCTGATCAGCAGAGACAAAACACCTCAAATAAGCCTCCAAAGTCTGATTGGTTCGCTCCGTCTGTCCATTAGTCTGAGGATGGAAAGCAGACGAAAACGACAAATCAATGCCCATCCTACTACAAAAGGATCGCCAGAACCTGGAAACGAACTGGGATCCTCTGTCTGACACAATATTCTCAGGGATGCCGTGCAAACGAACCACGTTCTGGAAAAACACAGGAACCAGATCGGAAGAGGAAGGCAGCTTAGGCAAAGGAACCAAATGGACCATCTTGGAGAAGCGATCACATATCACCCAGATAACGGACATGCCCTGAGATAGCGGAAGATCAGAAATGAAATCCATGGAGATTTGTGTCCAAGGTCTCTTCGGGACAGGCAAGGGCAAGAGCAAACCGCTGGCACGAGAACAGCAAGGCTTAGCTCGAGCACAAGTCCCACAGGACTGCACAAATGACCGCACATCCCTTGACAAGGAAGGCCACCAAAAGGACCTGGCCACCAGATCTCTGGTGCCAAAAATTCCCGGGTGACCTGCCAACACCGAGGAATGAACCTCGGAAATGACTCTGCTGGTCCACTTATCCGGGACAAACAGTCTGTCAGGTGGACAAGACTCAGGCCTATCAGCCTGTAATCTCTGCAACACACGTCGCAGATCCGGAGAAATAGCTGACAAGATAACTCCATCTTTAAGAATACCAACAGGATCAGCGACTCCAGGAGCATCAGGCACAAAGCTCCTAGAAAGAGCATCGGCCTTCACATTCTTTGAACCTGGTAAATACGAGACAACAAAATCAAAGCGGGAGAAAAACAATGACCAGCGGGCCTGTCTCGGATTAAGGCGTTAAGCAGACTCGAGATACATCAGATTTTTGTGATCAGTCAAGACCACCACACGATGCTTAGCACCCTCGAGCCAATGACGCCACTCCTCAAATGCCCATTTCATGGCCAACAACTCCCGATTGCCCACATCATAATTTCGCTCGGCAGGCGAAAACTTCCTAGAGAAAAAGGCACAAGGTTTCATAACAGAGCAACCAGGGCCTCTCTGCGACAAAACGGCCCCTGCCCCAATCTCCGAAGCATCCACCTCAACCTGAAAGGGAAGTGAGACGTCAGGCTGGCACAAAACAGGCGCCGAAGTAAACCGGCGTTTCAACTCCTGGAAAGCCTCCACGGCAGCAGGAGCCCAGTTAGCTACATCGGAGCCCTTCTTGGTCATATCCGTCAAAGGTTTCACAATGCTAGAAAAATTAGCGATAAAACGACGGTAGAAGTTAGCGAAGCCCAAGAACTTCTGAAGACTCTTAACTGACGAGGGCTGAGTCCAATCAAGAATAGCTCGGACCTTGACTGGGTCCATCTCCACAGCAGAAGGGGAAAAAATGAACCCCAAAAAGGGAACCTTCTGTACACCAAAGAGACACTTTGAGCCCTTGACAAACAAAGAATTTTCACGCAAAATTTTAAAGACCAACCTGACCTGCTCCACATGCGAATCCCAATTATCAGAAAAAACCAAAATATCATCCAGATAAACAATCAAAAATTTATCCAGATACTTCCGGAAAATGTCATGCATAAAGGACTGAAAAACTGAAGGCGCATTGGAGAGCCCAAAAGGCATCACCAAGTACTCAAAATGACCTTCGGGCGTATTGAATGCGGTTTTCCATTCATCACCTTGCTTAATGCGCACAAGGTTGTACGCACCACGAAGGTCTATCTTGGTGAACCACTTGGCACCCTTAATCCGGGCAAACAAGTCAGACAACAGCGGTAAAGGATACTGAAATTTGACAGTGATCTTATTTAAAAGCCGATAATCAATACAAGGTCTCAAAGATCCGTCCTTTTTTGCCACAAAAAAGAATCCCGCACCAAGAGGGGAAGAAGACGGACGAATATGTCCTTTCTCCAGAGACTCCTTGATATATGAACGCATAGCGGTATGTTCAGGTACCGACAGATTAAACAGTCTTCCCTTAGGAAATTTACTGCCTGGGATCAAATCTATAGCACAGTCACAGTCCCTATGAGGAGGCAGTGCACTGGACTCAGACTCACTGAAGACATCCTGATAATCAGACAAATACTCCGGAACTTCCGAAGGCGTAGAAGAAGCAATAGACACAGGCAGGGAATCCCCATGAATACCACGACAGCCCCAACTTGAGACTGACATAGCCTTCCAGTCCAGGACTGGATTATGGGTCTGTAACCATGGCAGCCCTAAAACAACCAAATCATGCATTTTATGTAAAACCAGGAAACGTATCACCTCGCGGTGTTCAGGAGTCATGCACATGGTAACCTGTGTCCAATACTGCGGTTTATTTGCTGCCAATGGTGTAGCATCAATACCCCTAAGAGGAATAGGATTTTCTAATGGTTTAAGAGTAAAACCACAGCGCTTAGCAAATGAGAGATCCATGAGACTCAGGGCAGCACCTGAATCTACAAACGCCATGACAGGATAAGATGACAGTGAGCAAATCAAAGTTACAGACAGAATAAATTTAGGTTGCAAATTACCAACGGTGACAGGACTAACAACCTTAGCTATACGTTTAGAGCATGCTGAGATAACATGTGTAGAATCACCACAGTAGTAGCACAAGCCATTCCGGCGTCTATGCATTTTCCGCTCATTTCTAGTCAGGATTCTATCACATTGCATTAAATCAGGTGTCTGTTCAGACAACACCATGAGGGAATTTGCGGTTTTTCTATCACATTGCACCGAATTAGGTGTCTGTTCAGACAACACCATGAGGGAATTTGCGGTTTTGCGCTCCCGCAACCGCCGGTCAATTTGAATAGCCAGTGCCATAGTATCATTCAGACCTGTGGGAATGGGAAAACCCACCATAACATTCTTAATGGCTTCAGAAAGGCCATTTCTAAAATTAGCGGCCAGTGCACACTCGTTCCAATGTGTCAGCACGGACCATTTCCGAAATTTTTGGCAATACACTTCAGCCTCGTCCTGCCCCTGAGACATAGCCAGCAAGGCCTTTTCTGCCTGAATCTCAAGATTGGGTTCCTCATAAAGTAAACCGAGCGCCAGAAAAAACGCATCAAGATCAGCCAATGCCGGATCTCCTGGCGCCAGCGAAAAAGCCCAATCCTGAGGGTCACCCCGTAAGAACGAAATAACAATTTTTACTTGCTGAGCAGAATCTCCAGATGAACAGGGTCTCAGGGACAAAAACAATTTACAATTATTCACGAAATTCCTAAACTTAAACCTGTCTCCGGAAAACAGTTCAGGAATCGGTATTTTAGGTTCTGACCTAGGATTTCTGATAACATAGTCTTGTATGCCCTGCACACGAGTAGCCAGCTGGTCCACACTTGTAATCAAGGTCTGGACATTCATGTCTGCAGCAAGCATAGCCACTCTGAGGTAAAGGGGAAGAAGAAAAAAAAAAAAAAAACTCAGAATCTTCTTTCTTATAATCCCTCTTCTGCAATGCATTAAACATTTAATACTGGCCTGGCAAACTGTTATGACCCCAATGGCGAGGGTCTCAGAGGAACGTGGAAGTCTGCAGAATACAAAAATCCAGCTCATAGGGCAGTGGTAACTGGGTTGACCATATATCTACTCCTAACGCCAACACTAGAAGTAGCCGGGGATCATTCCTACGTTGATTCTAGATGACACGCGCCAGCCGGAGAATCTAGCTACCCCTAGTAGAGGAAAACAAAGACCTTTCTTGCCTCCAGAGAAGGGGACCCCAAAGCTGGATAGAAGCCCCCCACAAATAATGACGGTGAGGTAAGAGGAAATGACAAACACAGAAATGAACCAGATTTAGCACAGAGAGGCCCGCTTACTGATAGCAGAATAAAGAAAGGTAACTTATATGGTCAACAAAAACCCTATCAAAATCCACACTGGAAATTCAAGAACCCCCGAACCGTCTAACGGTCCGGGGGGAGAACACCAGCCCCTTAGAGCTTCCAGCAAAGGTCAGGATATAGATTTGGAACAAGCTGGACAAAAATACAAAACCAAAACAAATAGCAAAAAGCAAAAAGGCAGACTTAGCTGATATAACTGGAACCAGGATCAGTAGACAAGAGCACAGCAGACTAGCTCTGATAACTACGTTGCCAGGCATAGAACTGAAGGTCCAGGGAGCTTATATAGCAAAACCCCTAACTAACGACCCAGGTGCGGATAAAAGAAATGACAGAAAAACCAGAGTCAAAAAACTAGTAACCACTAGAGGGAGCAAAAAAGCAAATTCACAACACAGACCCTCCCCTTGCTTTCTGTCTCAGCCTACCTGTGCCGCCACATAGTTGTAGCCAACTGTGGTAAGACTGAGCTGATTGGACTAACAGGTCCAATCAGCTGTTAGCAGGGCCAGATAGAGAAATTGAAGGTGGAACAAAAAGCTTGAAGTTCAAAAAACTCCTTCCCTCATTGTTCAATATATATCTATTTGTTTAACCAGTCCAATCAGCTATTAGCAGGGACAGAGAGAGAAACTGAAGGTGCAAAAAGGAGCTTAAAGCTAAAACTCCTTCATCCACAGTCAAATCAATATATATATATCTGTTTATCCATCTATCTATCCAAGACATTTTTCTCAGGATTGTTCCTGGAGGACTTATTACTAGCACGCTGTGACTAGGACGTTAAAAAGTCCCGAACATCCTTGGGTTGCTTTGATTCATGTCCTGAGGAGAGAATTTACCTCCACCTAGTGAAAGCAAATGTCTTATCCAGAGGGATTTTTTTTACAAGAACAGGAGCCACTTCATCAATCCTTGCCATGTTAGAGATGTGCTGTGATTCCTCCTCAGAAGCAGATGCGTCAGAGGATGGAGACAAAACACAAGTCTCATGGCGGAAAAGAAGGTCTGAAGGCATAAAAGGCTTGGACTTGGGTAAGACCTTGGTAACGCAGATGGTAGAACATGACAATCCACATTGAAGCACCTGAACAGTGGACCAGTCAACAACAGACGTGTAGAGAAAACCAAGGAAGACCCAGAAGAACAGAGTTTGCAAAGCTAGATAGCACGTAAAAATAAATTATTTCATACTACTGAGTTCCAATCTGTAGGGGGGCTGGCAGCATGAAATGACAAATAGGTTTCCTCAGGGGTTGTTCATCAATGGAGTCAATTAATGGGAAAAACTAGCTGGTTCATAGTAAGCTGAAGCTGGATGAGGTTGGCAACAGATCAGGAGTCTAAATGGGCCGCCGCGGAGAGAGAGACCTCTCTCCCCAAATTAAGGTGACTTGAATCAAAAGTTTTGGAGAGCTAGCTTTCCCATCTAGGGCTGTTCCATATCGCTGGAGGCCCCTGGATCTCACTGGGCACTGAAGAATATAATGTCCCTAGATTCCACAGTACATGCACACATTGTTAGGGCTAGCAGAACGCACCAAATGAATATATAGATTTTATTATGATAGATGCGTTCGCAGCCCGGGGTCCACCGTGCAGGAGAACCTGCTACTAGCAAATAGCGGAACTAAATGGCAGTGTTAGCTAACTCTGTTACTTCACAGAGCAGCCGTGAACTCAAAGCACTGCGCCCTGTTAGACTCCACAGAGGCACAGGCTAACTGCCCAAACAAGAGCAGTCAGTGGTCATGCATGCACACGAAACTCCTCGCCGGAGGTGCCAGCATTCTAGGGACTTATTTCGGCCGGGTCACTGAATACACTGAATACAAGACCACACTGGCACCAAGTACATAAATAAAGAGCAATACTAGCGCATGGCCGTGCGGCCATGTGAGCCTTAAAAAGTTGCAGCACGTACAGGAATTCCAGAAAGGACTAATGAGAGGCTGCCACAGAGCGTGAGCACCTACAGGACCTTAGCTGCAGTGTCTGATCATGTGACCCTCGATCTCCACTGAGAGATCTTACTCTGGGCATGCTCAGAAAGAGAAAAGCAGGACTTAGTCCTAGAAGCGTCTGCTCGCCGCTGCCCAGCACTGACTTCAATGGCAGAAGCAGGAAAATCAGCAGTAACTCTCTGTACAGAGTCAGACTGAGCGAGACGCTGGGACCAACGTCTCCACTGAGCAGACTCCACTGCGGCAGGAGAAGAATGGGAGACCGCAGCGGAGATGGCCCGAGATTCCCCCTGTGCAGAGATGGGAACTCGAACCCTAACATTACCCCCCCTCCTAGTGCCCCCACTCCTTGGACCTCGCTACGCTCGAAGGCAGCAATGAGCTGCGGAGCCCGAATGCGCTCAGTAGGGTCGCAGGACCTATCCTCAGGACCGTAACCCTTCCAGTCCACCAAATTAAATTTTTTGCCACGAACCACCTTGCACCGAAAAAATATTGTTCACCTCGTAATCGTCCGTAGATGAACCCGATGTCCCGGCAGATGACTCGGAAAACCGGGACATGTATACAGGTTTCAAGAGGGACACATGAAAGGTGTCGGTGATACCCAGGCGTGGCGGAGGGGCTAAACAATAAACCACAGGTTTAACCTGTTCGAGGACCTTGAAAGGACCCAAGTAGCGAGGTGCAAACTTAGAGGACTCAACACGCAGCCTGATGTTATGGGCGGAGAGCCACACTAAGTCGCCAGGAGCAAAGGTCAGAGCGGGGCGCCGATTTGCATCGGCGGAGGACCTCATTCTCTCCTTGGAGGCCTGAATGGTATCCTGAGTGCGGTCCCAAATATCCCGTGCTTCCACAGCCCAGTCTGCCACCCTGGAGTCAGCAGAAGACACGGGCATAGGCACAGGTACCCGCGGATGCTGACCATAGTTGAGGAGGAATGGGGTTTGTCCAGTGGAGTCGGCTACCGCATTGTTCAGCGCAAACTCTACCCATGGTAGCAAGGACGCCCAGTCATCCTGCCTGGCTGAGACAAAATGTCGCAGATATGTGACCAAGGTCTGATTGGCCCTCTCTACCAATCCATTCGTCTTGGGATGATATGCAGAAGAGAGATTTAACTCAATGCTGAGAAGACGACAAAGCTCTCTCCAGAACCGAGACGCAAACTGGCGATCCCGGTCACTGACAATTTTGTCTGGCATACCATGTAGGCGGAAGATGTGCTTTATGAACAACGCTGCCAAGGCCCGTGCTGAAGGTAACCGTGGAAGGGGCACCAAATGCACCATTTTGGAAAAATGATCAGTGATAACTCAAATGATGGTACAGCCCCGAGACTTGGGCAAACCCACCACAAAGTCCATCCCGACCATCTCCCAGGGCCTGTCTGCCACCGGCAATGGATAGAGTAACCCAGCTGGCCGTTGTCGAGGAGACTTATTTTTGGCGCAGGAGACACACGCCCGAATATAATCCCTGACATCACTGACCATATGTGGCCACTAGTAAGTCCTCGCCAACAGCTCAGATGTCCTTTTTGTCCCAAAATGTCCACCCACCCTGGACGAATGAGCCCACGAGAGAACCTCCGGTCGCAAACTGGATGGTACGAAAGTCTTGCCTGGAGGCACAGACTCTAGCAAAACTGGAGCTACGGTTCTCAGACTCTCAGTGGGGACAATAAGCCGAGGCTCCTCTTCCTCCTCCACAGATGACACAACAGAGTGAGAGAGAGCGTAGGCACGAATTTTCTTCTCCCCGAAAGGAAATGGAGGGTGAAATGGAACCGGGAGAAGAACAAGGACCATCTAGCCTGGCGAGAATTTAACCGCTGGGCTGTCTGCAGGTACACCAAATTTTTATTGTCTATGAAGACTTGGAAAGGAAAACGAGCTCCCTCCAAGAGATGTCTCCACTCCGAGAAAGCTAACTTCATGGCCAGCAACTCCCTGTCCCCGATGGAATAATTCCTCTCTGCTGGTGAGAAGGTCTTAGAAAAGAAGAAGCAAGGATGCTTCCGACCCTGAGCATCTTTTTGGAAGAGGACTGCTCCAGCACCAACAGATGAGGCATCCACCTCCATGATAAATGGTTTGTCTACATCAGGGCAATGTAGGATGGGAGCGCTAGCGAAGTGTGACTTTATCGAATTACAGGCCTTGGAGACCTCCTCAGACCACAATTTGGGATTTGCTCCCTTCTTGGTAAGGGCAACCAAGGGAGCTACCAAAGTTGAGAAGTGTGGAATGAACTGTTGATAGTAGTTAATGAACCCCATAAAGCGCTGCACCGCTTTAAGAGAATGGGGTTCCTGCCAGTCCATCACAGCCTGTAGCTTGGCAGGATCCATAGCCAAACCCTGGGCAGAGATGATATAACCAAGAAATGGCAAGGACTCCTGCTCAAACACACACTTCTCCAACTTAGCGTAGAGGGAGTATGCCCGTAAGAGGTCAAAGACTTTGCGAACATCTCTCTGATGGGAGTCAATATCTGGAGAGTAGATGAGAATATCATCCAGATAGACTACGACCGAGGTGGTGAGCATATCCCGGAAGATGTCACTCACAAAGTCTTGGAAAATGGCTGGGGCATTACAGAGCCCGAAGGGCATCACCAGATACTCATAGTGCCCATCCCTGGTGTTAAAAGCCGTCTTCCATTCGTCCCCCTCACGGATGCGAATCAGGTTGTAAGCACCCCACAGATCTAATTTTGTAAATACCCTTGCTCCCCGTAGCCTATCAAAAAGCTCAGATATCAGGGGTAATGGGTACTTGTTCTTAACGGTGATGGCATTAAGACCCCTGTAATCTATACATGGATGCAGTTCTCCATTCTTCTTCTGAACAAAGAAGAACCCAACCCCAGCAGGCGACACTGACTTCCTGATGAACCCTCTTGCCAGATTCTCTTGGATGTACTGAGACATAGCCTCCATCTCTGGGAGAGATAATGGATAAACTTGACCCCGGGGAGGCTCAGCACCAGGCAAGAGGTCAACAGGACAGTCATAGGGGCGGTGAGGCGGAAGGGTCTCCGCCGCGTTTTTGGAGAACACGTCCGCATGAGACCAGTATTGTTTGGGGAGAGAGGATAGATCTGCGGGTACCTCTGTAGTAGCAACCTGAATGCACTCCCTTTGACACCTACCCTCACAAGACTCACCCCATCCCAAAATTCTGCCTGAGGACCACTCGATATGTGGAGCGTGGTACCGTAACCAAGGTATTCCCAACAGGACCTCATCAATTCCCTCAGGTATGACGAGCAGAGATATTGTCTCCTGATGGGATGGCGACATGGACAGAGTAAAAGGAATGGTCTGGTGAGTTATCTGAGAGGGCAGTGTCGACCCATTTACCACTAGTACCGTAACTGGTTACGCTAGCATAACCAGGGGTATTGCGTGACGTTGGGCGAAGGCGGAAGACATAAAATTGCCCTCTGACCCAGAATCCACGCAGAGCTCTACTGAGTGGGAAGATGAGCCAATAATAATTGTCCCCTTAAAGGACAATTTTGAGGCAAACGTCGCCGTATCTAGTGTACCTCCACCGACTACCACTAGAGGCTGACGTCTCCTCGACCGCTGGGAACATCTGGTGGCAAGATTTCCAGACTGCTGGCAAACATGACAGACCTTGGGTGCCCAAGCGGTCCAGGACTTAGAACCCGCTAGAGACACCTCCCTGGACTCATGTGACTCAGGAACCTGGACCAGAGATTCCAGAGGTTTGGCGAAGGTGGGAGCCAGCCAAAACCTCTGCCTACACTGGGTTCGCTCTAACCTCTGCTCGTTAAAACGGAGGTCAATACAGGTAGAGACAGTTATTAACTCCTCCAGTGTGGCTGGAATCTCCCTAGTGGCCAGAGCGTCCTTAACATGATCAGCCAGCCCCCTCCAAAATATGGGGATAAGGGCTTTATCCGATCACTCCAGCTCTGAAGCTAAAGTTCGGAAATGGATGGCAAACTGGCTGACCAAGGACTCACCCTGAGTTAATGCCAGCAGTTGGAGCGCCATATCATGGGTGACTTGAGGTCCTAGGAAGACCTGTTTCAGAGTGCTCAGAAACAACGGAGCACTCTGCACCACACGATCGTCACGCTCCCACAGCGGCGTAGCCCATTCCAACACCCTGTCCGACAAGAGGGACACAATAAATCCCACCTTAGCCCGCTCTGTGGGAAAACGTGCAGCCAGTAGCTCGAGGTGAATAGAGCACTGACTCACGAATCCCCTACAAGATCTGCTTTCTCCAGAAAATTTTTCTGGCAGCGGGAGGCGTGAAAATGTCGGAACAGGGGTGGCAATGGACAAGGTTGCTGCAGCCACGCTAGCAGCCTGTACAGCAACTGCGGAAATATCCACAGCCGAGGTTGAGCTCTCGAGAGCCCCCAACCTACCCTCCAGCTGCTGGATATACCGCAAAGATTGCTGTATGTCCGCCATTTACTAGCCAGACCCTGGCGCTAGTATTATGTTAGGGCTAGCGGAATGCACCAAATTAATATATAGATTTTATTATGATAGATGCGTTCGCAGCCCGGGGTCCACGGTGCAGGAGAACCTGCTGCTAGCAAATAGCGGAACTAAATGGCGGTGTTAGCTAACTCTGTTACTTCACAGAGCAGCCGTGAACTCAAAGCACTGCGCCCTGTTAGACTTCACAGAGGCACAGGCTAACTGCCTAAACAAGAGCAGTCAGTGGTCATGCATGCACACGAAACTCCTCGCCGGAGGTGCCAGCATTCTAGGGGCTTATTTCGGCCAGGTCCCTGAATACCCAAGCATACGAACTCCTCGCCGGAGGTGCCAGCATTCTAGGGGCTTATTTCAGCCGGGTCCCTGAACACAATCATACCAGACCACACTGGCGCAAAGTACATATATAAAGAGCAATACTAGCGCATGGCTGTGTGGCCATGGGAGCCTTAAATAGTTGCAGCACGTACAGGACCTTCCAGAAAGGACCAATGAGAGGCTGCCACAGAGCGTGAGCACCTACAGGACCTTAGCTGCAGTGTCTGATCATGTGACCCTCGATCTCCACTGAGAGATCTTACTATGGGCATGCTCAGAACGAGAAAAGCAGGACTTAGTCCCAGAAGCGTCTGCTCGCCGCTGCCCAGCACTGACTTCAATGGCAGAAGCAGGAAAAGCAGCAGTAACTCTCTGTACAGAGTCAGACTGAGCGAGACGCTGGGACCGATGTCTCCGCTGAGCAGACTCCACTGCGGCAGGAGAAGAATGGGAAACTGCAGCGGAGATGGCCCAAGATTCCCCCTGTGCAGAGATGGGAACTCGAACCCTAACACACATTCTCTCTAATCATATGCTGTCACTCTTGTACTTAAAATGTTGGTCTGCTCTTATTGCATTAGCCCAATAGTAGGAGGTGGGGCTTCAGGCAGCAAGGGGATCTGTAAGGTAAGAACCAACCTGGGTGGTCCATTGACATGAAAAGATACTTGAGGATGTTTCAGAGCTTGCTTATTGACACAAAGATCAATCTTAATAGCCAGGTGTATAACAGCATCTAGAGACAAAGGCAAATCTTTGCCTGCCAACTGATCCTTAATATAACCAGACAAACTCTGCTAGAAGGTCGACTTTAGGACTTCTACATTCCCGAGCAGCTTATCTGCCACTGTACAGAAACGTAAAGCATAATGAGCCATGGCATCCATGTCCTTTCTTAGAGTAAACAGGGACAATGCAGCAGACAAGTTGCAGCCAGGTTCCTCGAATACTGCTCGGAATAGCTCCAGGAATCTGCCTACATTATGATTCTCAAGTCCACCATGCTCCCAAATGGGGTTTGCCCAAGGCTGGGCTTGTCCAGACATCAGAGGCCAAGATTGCTATCTTGGTTTGGTCTGAAAAAAGAGAAGGTCGTGGAGAGTGACATGGATTTGGCAATGGTTAATAAAGCCTCAACTCTCCTTGGGATCTCCAATGAGGCAGGATGGAAGTGATATCTGAAGCTTAGCTGCTTAACCAGAAGCTGTAACAATAGGCAAATCTTCAGAAGCAGATGACAGTCCAGAGGGAGGATGCACTGCCACAGATGCAGAGCAAGACAGGTTGTAGATGGAGGAGGACAAATCCTGAGGCTGAGTTGTCATCACACTGATTGCCTACATTAGCTTGTGTTGATGCTCCCATTGAGAATGGATCTCCTCACACAAGACGCACTTGGGCCACTGGGTCTTGATTCGTAAGTGGGCTTCATGGCCCAATTATACTATAACGCTGTTGGGTGTGACTATAATGTGGATGGGTGTGAACCCACGGCATCATGGGCCAAGCATATTGTGAAGGGGTGAAACTAAGTGACTATCTGATATTTACTAGAGCCTCTGATGGTGAGGTTAGGCTTGGTACAATTAGTCACCAGGTACCACCTGGTTAGTCTCCAGGTCCACAACAGCTGACAGGAGGGTCAATGGGATGGGTAAAATGAACAGGGGAACAAAGGCAAAGATGTGGTCAGACAGGCATAATAGGTTCAGATTATAAAGCTGAAGTCAGGAGTGGAGAGCGCAAACAACATGGGTATACAAGCTGGGTCGATAATTGGAGAAACAGAATAAACATGCTCCCAGATCAAGAAACAAGCAACTGGGAACCAATGATTGTGCATGGAGTGGTGGGAGGACCTACCTAATAAACCCACTGCTGCCTAAGGATAGGCTAGCCATTCCTTCCTAAAGCCAAGGGGAGATTTTGTAGGAGCATAGTGGGCAGTGAGCACAAGGCAACTCACAAAGATGGTCTAGTGTTGGGGAAGTAGAGTGCTGAATGCAGTGAGCAGGGCGGCAATGAGAAGGCGTGCCAGATGCTGGAGTGACACAGAACCTGTATTTTGGTGGCTTCATCTAGAAGCATTGCAAGACTAATGATTTAGGTCTGACAGAAGTATTGAGCTTCATTTTCTCTCTTCTACTAATGATACCATATATTATCTAAAACAGCTCTCTACAATGTTAAAGAATACAGTTATTGTTGAGAAATTTTCACTTTATCCAGTAGTCATATTTTCACATCTTCTTATACACTGCAAGTACAACATCTACAAGCACAAGAAATTTGCATGTACTGCCCTTGTATGGATTTTCTCCAGGTGCTTTGGTTGTATCCTACACTCCAAAGGCATACTGTAGGGAAATTAGATTGTGAGCTGCAATGGAAACAGTGATTTTTGCAAAGTGTTGTGGAATTAATGTCGCTATGTAACTGAGTATAATAAGCAAACCTGTTTTTCACTTGCGTTTCAAATTCTGGGATCACAGAGTTATTTTTTATGCCACTAAGGAAAACAGCTTTAGGGTATTTTATTGAGCTCATGGGGGACTATTTTTACAAGATTATTTTATGCCAAGCCCTCCAAAGAATGATTAATACAGTGCAGTGTATTGATCTCATTGCCCATGAATCTTTAGATATACTCTTATAATGTGTCCAGATGCGTTAGGCAAGTGGAGTTTCCTCTCTTCATTGCAAGTTCTTGAGATGATTCAAAACTTTTTGAAATGTGGATATTTTGGGTTGTCATTATGAGTTAAAAAGAGAAAATACAGTAGTTTGACAATAAATGGCTTCACCCAAACTCTAACCATGAGTGGAGAAAAAGTTTTGGTGTTATCATTCATATTCTTCGAAAAAAGGCCAAGTAAGCAAAAATTCTGTGGGTATGTAAACTTTTGAGCACAACTGTATATTGCTAGCTAGTAATTGTAAGGTGATTTGCAGATCAACTAGGTTTATACTGACATGATACTGTATTGTATTTATTTTTTTGTGAGAAATTGTAGAATTTAAACAAATTTAAAAAATGAAAGGCAAAAAGGGGCACACATGTAATGGGAATTGTAAAAACATGCAATACACCCACAATAATGTGCACACTTAAAGTGGACCTGTCATAAGATTCATACTGAACCACGGCCAACGTGAATCAAAGTCTGGCAGCATGACTGTAGCAAGGTATGCATTTATCTGAAACACTGCAACAGATGTAATATTTGTTCATAAGGCAAAAAAGCAATGGAGAGGCACCATGGATCAGACAGTGTGACCAATAAAGAAGAACTGGAAAGCACAGGTCACGGGCCTGAGCAGCTTGACTCATGAATACAAATGGCTTATTGTTATTTTAGATGTGGCGATTTGACAAAATATTTTTTTTGTGCAGTAATATTTATTTATTTTTCATTACCCACACACAAAAATGATGATGAAGCAATCACTTATTTCAGCACTCCATGATACCAACATAGACAAAAGGTGGGGTAGCACAGCGGTAAACTTTGAATTAACAAGTAATGTAACTTTTTTTGAGGACAACGTGTAACTTAAAGAAGCAATAATTCATTTAAGCCAACTTGTGGCAATTTAAAAAAAAATATATATATTTTTTTGGAGGGGGTCAATATAAAGGTTCACCAAAAATAGTGAAATAAATCTTCTGTTCTGATGGATGAAACAAGTGGACAAAAAAGAAATTACTGATTTCAACGTTCCCAGAGGACAACACTGTAACATTTTTAGGCAGTAGAACTGAAAGCTTTTATTTTGGAAATAATTTAACATTTTAGCCTTCTTATTTCAATTACAAAAAATCTTTCTCTTTATAAACATATATTTTATGGGGCAATGGTAGCTAAAATTAGTAAAAGAACTTTGTTTCAAAGGGTGTAAGGAATGAAAAAATGTGAAAGAGCAGATCGAACTGATGTGAACCATGAAATTTACAGATTCCAATACATTCTAACAATTTTCAGTTTGATTCTTGAGGATCACAGGAAAAAAAGGCCCATCACTATTTCACACACCGCAAAAGATTGCATCAAACAGAGTGTGTGCTCATGGCATCAGGAGGAATGCCCCATAATTCTCTGCAGTTAACACATCACATGGTCTGGCACAGCCAATCATGCAGAACAATGTCAGGGATTATAAAAGATGAGGGAATGGAAAACAGAGATCATTTTAAGATTTTATAGCCTGCTGATAGGAGGTCAGAGCACACAGCTCATTACACATAGGAATAGAAAAAGACCTTAGTCTGATTGTGGTGTACTATGACAGCACTAAAAATGGGATCAGTAGTCTCAGTCTCAAAATAATAATCCAGTGATTCAATTGATGGAAGGTGCTGGACCTGCAGAGTCTATGTGGCTGTAAGTTGATTGATTTGTGAATTACTGCAGTACAGCACCTTAACAATGCAATTATTTTTCATTACACTCTGCAAAAAAGGAGGGCAGTTTAATTCCGCTCCATCCTAATTTAGCTGCTGGAGAAAAATCTTTCTTTCCATAGACAGATAGGTTATAGGAAACGCCATGAAGGGTTCTTCTCAATGGAACGTTACACTGGTCCTATTTCCAGAATTATGGAATGAAGGGGCATAATGTATGGCAGCCTGATCTCTCTAGTCTTCATTTCAGGTACAATCACAGCTCAGCTGATTCATTGACTTGGTTTTGGAACTATCGATATGACAATTACTCCAAAGGGGGCCAAGATCCATTTTTCATCATGGCAATGCTAGGCTCCAGGTTTCTTGTGCTACTCTGAGAAGCCTACAAACCTAAACATCTTACTACGGCCTGCAGCTTCTCTAGACTTACTTATCATCAAGCACATCTACGACACTATTAGTCGACAATTGCAATGAGAGCAGCTAGCAGAGGAATTTGATGATTTATTTACCCACATGCATTCAGAATTGCAGACCATTATTCAAACAACCATTAATACAATTAATAATTATTAATAATGCACAGCATTCCAAGATGTGTAAGTGAATGCATTTCTGTTCATGGCATGCAATTAGTGTTGAGCATTCCGATACCGCAAGTATCGGGTATCGGCCGATACTTAGCGGTATCGGAATTCCGATACCGAGATCCGATACTTTTGTGGTATCGGGTATCGGTATCGAAACAACATTAATGTGTAAAATTAAGAATTAAAATAAAAAATATTGCTATACTCACCTCTCCGACGCAGCCTGGACCTCACCGAGGGAACCGGCAGCGTTCTTTGCTTAAAATGCGCGCTTTTCCTTCCTTCCGTGACATCACGGCTTGTGATTGGTCGCGTGCCGCCCATGTGGCCGCAACGCGACCAATCACAGCAAGCCGTGACGTAATTTTCAGGTCCTCAATGCCTAATTCTAGGCATTCAGGAATTTAAAATTACGTTCCGGCTTGTGATTGGTCGCGTCGCGGTCACATGGGCGACGCGACCAATCACAAGCCGTGACGTCATGGGAGGCAGGAGACGCGCGCATTTTTAAAATTACGTCATGGCTTGTGATTGGTTGCGTGCCGCCCATGTGACCATGACGCGACCAATCACAGCAAGCCGTGACGTAATTTCAGGTCCTCAATGCAGAAATAGGCATCAGGACCTGAAATTACGTCACGGCTTGCTGTGATTGGTCGCGTTGCGGTCACATGGGCGGCACGCAACCAATCACAAGCCGTGACGTAATTTTAAAAATGCGCGCGTCTCCTGCCTCCCGTGACGTCACGGCTTGTGATTGGTCGCGTCGCCCATGTGACCGCGACACGACCAATCACAAGCCGGAGCGTAATTTTAAATTCCTGAATGCCTAGAATTAGGCATTGAGGACCTGAAAATTACGTCACGGCTTGCTGTGATTGGTCGAGTCGCGGCCACATGGGCGGCACGCGTCCAATCACAAGCCGTGACGTCACGGAAGGAAGGAAAGGCACGCATTTTAAGCAAAGAACGCTGCCGGTTCCCTCGGTGAGGTCCAGGCTGCGTCGGAGAGGTGAGTATAGCAATATTTTTTATTTTAATTCTTTATTTTACACATTAATATGGTTCCCAGGGCCTGAAGGAGAGTTTCCTCTCCTTCAGACCCTGGGAACCATCAGGAATACCGTCCGATACTTGAGTCCCATTGACTTGTATTGGTATCGGGTATCGGTATCGGATTAGATCCGATACTTTGCCGGTATTGGCCGATACTTTCCGATACCGATACTTTCAAGTATCGGACGGTATCGCTCAACACTACATGCAATATTAGTTTCTATTTTTTACAATTTGCTTATCATTAGCATGTCTATTAATCTTGTAATTTCCATAATTCCATGAATCTTCCTTCTTGGTATATAATAATACCAGAGAAAAATGGAGTAATGTCCGCTACATATATTATGGTAAAAATGCATAAATTTATTAAGTAGACCTGTCACCTTTTCAAATCAGAGACTTATTATAGCTCCAGATAAAACTTACACCCTTTTCGCAAAAGAGGCCCTAATAAATAATAAAGTGATAAGTGGTGATTTATAAAGTTGTAAAACAAAAATAACTTAACATTACTTGTTAGTACTTTATTAGAAATATGTTATATGGCACACTTTAAGAAAATTGTATGACTTTCACAAATTAACTATTTCTAGATGAATTGTATCCATTCATTTATTACTGTTGCTTATATACCACCAGCATGTTTTACAATGTGGTACACTTTGGAACCTAAATTCAGTTGAGTAAAATGCCAATAAACTTGTATATATTACTACTACATTGTACATACTAGGTCACAAATATTACAAAGTGCTATAAATTGTTCATTTTACCAGCTGTCATGAGATGGAATAGTATCCCAAGGCCATAAAATGGCTACAATTTACTAGCCATCATATGTCCACAGCACCTGTAACCCTACTGAATAGAGCATAAATATCAATAGGGGTCAAAGAATAGTCGAAGACTAAACATGGTAGAATTACTAATGTATTTGTCACTATAGGAGTTAAACAAGCCATGTTAATGAGGAAGGAACAGCCTAGTGCTACCAGCTATAATCTTATAAATAATCTAATTTGACTGCTAGATTGTAAAGACAATTTGTACATCAATAGATATTTAATGTTTTTCCTTATTTAATATATTTCTGTATATATTCCCGTTCTACTAAAACATAAATTCAAATATTTTGGCATAAGGTTTAATAGTAAAAGATGTGCTGTATGCTACTATGTGAGTTGGAAGCATACAATAGCAGATCATGTCAGACAATTATTGAACACTGAATACATAGCCTTGGCACAGAAATTCTCCAGCTATGTGTCACTACTGCCTCATTACACCTACAATTTGTTTACTGATCGCAAAAGTTGGAATAAAATGTCAAGGATCAAAAAATACAAAATGAAAGCCAATAGTGTAATTCAATAGCTATTATTAGTCCCAGCAATCAACGATATGCTGAGCAAATAATTAGTAATTAGTAATTGGCTAAATGTTTATGTTCATTTTTTTTTAAGGTAAACAAGCATAGAATTCTCATAAATGAACCTTTCAACAGAGGGGTAAAGCAAATATGCTGTTTTTTTATTCCTTGTGAATTAATTGTATGAATTTACAAAATGTGCATCATGGCTGGCGCCATCCCAGGGGAAACAACATCCATATTATCGATATTTATGCTAATTAGCTCACTTTATTTGTCCATCTATATTTAGAATTTGAGGTGTTTTTTGTTAATAAACATTATATATATTATAATATATATATATATAATATATATATATATATATTATTATGTTATATTAGAATATATATATATATGTTTATAGTGTTTATATTTATTTTAATAAAAGACAGTAAGCACCAGGTAAATAAGACAAAATAATTGGCTTGGACCCCTAGGCTATAAAATACTGTATATACTATATATACATATAGAGTACATATAAATATATCTGCTGTACTTGTAAATCCAACAGTTCTACATTTTCAATTATCAGACATTCAAATCATAAGACTATTATACAAACATTAGCAAACCAATTTAGCAATTCACCAATGCAATGTTTTATAATAGACAGAGTATTATCATTTGTAATCTTAGCTGTACATTTTACCTGTGTTACTTTTATTAAAAATATAAAATAATCTGGAAAAGTGAAAAGGTTTCTATCAGTTGATGTCACACAAGTTGCCCTACTTGAAAAGGTCATAAAGCAAGTTGTGATAACAACCAGGACAGTTTTATCCCTCAGGCTTAAACTTTCAACCCAATTTTTGTTTTCATGTTATGTCACTCATTCCTAAGCTATACATCTGTATATTCTGAATTATATAATGCACATTTTTACTTCTTTAATTTACAACTTTAGTTAAGGAAGCTCTCCCATCAAAATTTGTATCCTCTTCATAAATTGCAATATTCATATTATATGGCTTTGTGTACTTGCATTTGCTCTTTTAGCTTTTCTACCCAGCTACTTTTCTCTTTTCCATTAGGTCTATGAAATCACATGGTTAAAAACAGATTAGCTGATTTCTTCTAAGCTCCATGTAGAAACAGGAAGTCAATTTTCCCTGTATGAGGCATAAGTCGCTGGAAAAGTGCCCAGCAAAGGGGAGGATGGATCAAATGGGTCAGGAGATGAAGAGGAGAATGACAAATAATAATAATTATAATCATAATTTTATTTCTATAGCGCCAACATATTCCGCAGCACTTCACATTTTAGAGGGGACTTATACAGACATAAGATATTACAGCATGACAATAATCACATAAATCAGCACATGCCAAGAGGAATGAGGGCCCTGCTCGCAAGCTTACAATCTATGAGGAAATTGGGGAGACACAAAAGGTGGATGGTAACAACTGCTTTCATTGTTCTGACCAGTCAAAGTGTAAGAAATTAGGTGTTCATGTAATAGGCTGATAACTGGTTCATGCAGTAAGTATGTAACAGTACAGACACACAAGGCTATTAAATGCATAAGCGTGTAAGAACATGATGCGAGGAACCTGGTTATGGTAAAAAAAATTGAATGGGCAACACAGGGATAGTTAGATTGATGTGTTGAGGCGGCAGGCCAGTCTGAAGAAATGCATTTTTAGTGCACGCTTAAAACTGTGGGTATTATGGAGTAATCAAATTATCCTGGTAATGCATTCCAAAAAATTGGTGCAGCACATGAGAAGTCTTGGAGATGGGAGTGGGAGGTTCTGCTTGTTGAGGATGTTAAAGGGACTCTGTCACCTGAATTTGGAGGGAACAATTTTCAGCCATAGAGGTGGGGTTTTCAGGTGTTTGATTCACCCTTTCCTTACCCGCTGGCTGCATGCTGGCTGCAATATTGGATTGAAGTTCATTCTCTGTCCTCCGTAGTACATGCCTGCACAAGGCAATCTTGCCTTACGCAGGCGTGTACTATGGAGGACAGAGAATGAACTTCAATCCAATATTGCAGCCAGCATGCAGCCATCGGGTAAGGAAAGGGTGAATCAAACACCGAAAAACCCCACCTCTATGGCTGAAAATTGTTCCCTCCAAATTCAGGTGACAGAGTCCCTTTAACCTCAGGTTATTCACAGAATGGATGGCATGGGTAGGGTGTTAGATAAATGCAAGGACAAGAGACTCCTGCTTCTACATAGAGCAGAGAAAAGAGAAGACTTAGCTGGGTGGAAAGGCAAAGTGAGCAATTGTAAGTATACAGTGCAATTTAACATGATGATTGTAATATATTAAGAAGATAAAATCTTTGATGGGAGTGCTTCTTTTGTACAGTATTCTGTATTTTCAGACATTTGTAAACAAAAACACTGCAACAGAAGAATTAAAACTCAAGAACTTCTAAAGACTGCTCACATAGATACTGAAAGGAGCAAGCAATTGATACTTAAAAAAACTAAAAGATTTAATGAAGTAGAAATAGTGAGTTCCGGTTGTTCATGCAGTTTACATCAATAGCAGCTTAAACTGTTTACATAAATCACAGCTCATATATTTAAAAAAAACAGTCTATGCAAACACTGCTGCTAAGATCTACAAGTAAACCAATCAGGTTCTCTGCAGATAAGCAATGAGAAATGAAGTTACGTGACAAAAAAGTAACCTGTTTGGTACGCGTGATAACAATAGCATGGGTGTATACTTCCAGTGCAGAGGCTTTTGTTTATAATTGCCCATGGTCAAGTTCATACACCTTAAACAAGGGTGTATTTCTCCACTTGCTGCTTTAAGGTTTTTTATCCTCTACATTGAGTGAGCACGTGTGCAATATTATTATATAGACTATAATTTCAGACAACCTAGTGTTTGAGAAATATTGGAAGATTAATTGAACATTCTAGAATATTATTTTAGTTGACACATATCTAAATTGATTAAAGAGATGCTTCACTTATATGGTATTGTGGATCAGTCTTTAGACATCAATATCAGATCAATGGGGATCTGACACCCAGGAACCTCATCAATCAGCTATTCTCCGTTTTGGTTGCAGGTGCCTATAAATACTTGCTTCCAAAGTAAAAGTAGAATTTATCTCATATTATCAATAAAAAAATAATTACTTATTTATTCAGAAAAATACACCATTCACAACCTCAAACAGTACACTCCAAACTCCACTATGGTGAAGATACTATAAAATAGTAAGAAGAAATATGAATGGCACTGAGAAAAACCGCTCTTAGTACTCACTGTTAAAGGATGAATGAGCTCTGAATCACGGACACATTCCAGAAACCTTCACCTTGCTGGAGGTGCTTGCTATGAAGAAGGTGCATACAGAGTCCAATAAAACAAGAAAAAAGCAGCAGCACTCCAATTGTTGGTGAAAAAAACAACCTTAGTCCTTTATTACATAATAAAGATCATGGACAAGGTATTGCGGGTAAAACAAGATCATCTGGACCTGTGGAAGCGCTTATTGCGTGAAACGGCCGTCGTCCTATTGCCTGCATAATCTGCACTTGTTTTACCCGCAATACCTTGTCCATGATCTTTATTATTTAATAAAGGACTAAGGTTGTTTTTTTCACCAACAATTGGGGTGCTGCTGCTTTTTTCTTGTTTTATTAAATACTATAAAATAGCTTTCGAAGGACACCAGAAATAAAATTGTTGCCCTGCATCAGGCTGGGAAGATTGAATATGCAATAGGCAAGCAGCTTTGTGTGATGAAATCAACTGTGGGAGCAATAATAAGAAAATAGAAGACATACAAGACCACTGATAATCTCCCTCTATCTGGGGCTTCATGCAAGATCGCAGATACCAACTCTGAAGCATGGGGGTGGCAAAATCATGCTTTGGGGCTGCTTCTCTGCAAAGAAACCAAGAAGACTGATCCGTGTACATGAAAGAATGAATGGGGCCATGTATCGTGAGATTTTGAGTGCAAACCTCCTTCCATCAGCAAGGGAAGATGAAACATAGATGGGTCTTTCAGCATGATAATCATCACATGCACACCACCAGGGAAACGAAGGATTGGCTTCGTAAGAATCATATGAAGGTCCGGGAGTGGCCTAGCCAGTCTCCAGATCTCAAACCCATAGAAAGCCTTTGGAGGGAGTTGAAAGTCCGTGTTGCCCAGCAACAGGCCCATTGCTCTAGAGGAGATCTGCATGGAGGAATGAGCCAACACTAGGGTTGAGCGACTTTTACTTTTTTGGGGTCGAGTCGGGTTTTGGGAAACCCGACTTTGTCAAAAGTCGAGTCGAGTGAAATCGGCCGATCTTCTTGAAAAGTCAGGGTCATTGTTCGGCTGAAACACGAAACCCAATGCAAGTCAATGGGGAAGCATAGTCGGCAGTGAGTGGAGGCCAGGAAAACACCTACAGTGCCCATTTTAATGCCAAAAACATCAATTCTTGTTACTTAAGCTTGTCAATCTTAATTTACCTTACAATAATAGGTAGCCATTGAAAATTGGGGGGTCATTTGGTTAAAATTGTGGGGGGTAGGGCTGGTTCAAGTTTTTAGTGGGCCCAGGAAACGTGGACTACGTCACGGCGGTGGAGCAGTTAGAGGTAAGTATTGCAACGTTGCAAGTGCTGTGATCCTGAGCAAGCAGGGGGTTCCACTTGTTCGCATTGGCACTGGCACTGGGCCCCTCACAGTACGGCGGTGTGTTTGCACGGCGGGGGCGCCTCCCACTGGCAGCGACACTTTTGCGTACTATGAGGGGCCCTGTGCCAGTGACGTCGCCAATGAGTGGGCCCCCCCACCTGATGATGGAACCTGCACTTTCACCTGCACCTTCCTCTTTGTCCCCGTGTAAGGTGGTATAGTATGCGGGAAGAGGAACCCGACTTTCTGCAGGGTCAGATTCAGGCTGTGTAGAGTGCAAGGGGAATGTAGTGGTCTGGGTCAATGTACCAGCGGGCTAATCTAGCAGTGGCTGGGCAATGGGCAGGATGAGGAGGAAACACAGACCTAGGCCCAAATAATAAAGTGGCCTAAATGCAGTTCAAAATTGGTAACAGGACTAACCAGGCGGCATTGCTTTGTTCAGTGGAGGACAACTGTAATTAAAGGCTGACACAGTGAATAGGGCTAAATAAGTAACTAGACTAAATGCAGTTCTAAATTGCTAACAGTAGGAAACAGGCGGCACTGCTTTGTTCAGTGGAGGAGAACACCAAGCAGCGGCAGACACCGTTACTAGGCCCCAACCCAAGTAGTAGGGCAACTGCAGTGTTACATTTAAAAATACTTAATGAGAGCCTGAAGGTTGAAGCTCAGCTTTTTCAGTGGAGGAAGGCGTGATTTAGTGGCGCAGACAGACAAAGGTAGTATGTGTTAACTAAAAAAGTTGGCTCTATGCAGTTTTAAATTGGTTACGGGGGTACACAGGCAGCATTGGTGTGGTCAGTGGAGGACAATTGGAAGGAGGGACTGCAGACAGACTTCCTAGGCCTAAAATAATAAAATAGGCTCTATGCAGTTTTAAATTGGTAACAAGGGTACACAGGCAGCATTGGTGTGGTCAGTGGAGGACAATTGGAAGGAGGGACCGCAGACAGACTTCCTAGGCCTAAAATAATAAAATAGGCTCTATGCAGCTTAAATTTGGCAACAGGGGTACACAGGCGACATTGGTGTAGTCAGTGGAGGACAATTGGAAGGAGGGACCGCAGACAGACTTCCTAGGCATAAAATAATAAAATAGGCTCTATGCAGTTTTATATTGGTAACGGGTACACAGGCAGCATTGGTGTGGTCAGTGGAGGACAATTGGAAGGAGGGACCGCAGACAGACTTCCTAGGCCTAAAATAATAAAATAGGCTCTATGCAGCTTAAATTTGGCAACAGGGCTACACAGGCAGCATTGTTGCGGTCAGTAAAGGACAATTGGAAGGAGGGAACGCAGACAGACGTCCTAGGCCTAAAATAATAAAATAGTCTCTATGCAGCTTTAATTTGGCAACAGGGGTACACAGGCAGCATTGGTGTGGTCAGTGGAGGACAATTGGAAGGAGGGACCGCAGACAGACTTCCTAGGCCTAAAATAATAAAATAGGCTCTATGCAGCTTAAATTTGGCAACAGGGGTACACAGGCAGCATTGGTGTAGTCAGTGGAGGACAATTGGAAGGAGGGACCGCAGACAGACTTCCTAGGCATAAAATAATAAAATAGGCTCTATGCAGTTTTAAATTGGTAACAGGGGTACACAGGCAGCATTGATGTGGTCAGTGGAGGACAATTGGAAGGAGGGACCGCAGACAGACTTCCTAGGCCTAAAATAATAAAATAGGCTCTATGCAGCTTAAATTTGGCAACAGGGGTACACAGGCAGCATTGGTGTGGTCAGTGGAGGACAATTGGAAGGACAGAGCGCCGACAGACTTTCTAGGCCTAAAATAATAAAATAGGCTCTATGCAGTTTTAAATTGGTAACAGGGGTACAGAGGCAGCATTGGTGTGGTCAGTGGAGGACAATTGGAAGGAGGGACCACAGACAGACTTCCTAGGCCTAAAATAATAAAATAGGCTCTATGCAGCTTAAATTTGGCAACAGGGGTACACAGGCAGCATTGGTGTAGTCAGTGGAGGACAATTGGAAGGAGGGACCGCAGACAGACTTCCTAGGCATAAAATAATAAAATAGGCTCTATGCAGTTTTAAATTGGTAACAGGGGTACACAGGCAGCATTGATGTGGTCAGTGGAGGACAATTGGAAGGAGGGACCGCAGACAGACTTCCTAGGCCTAAAATAATAAAATAGGCTCTATGCAGCTTAAATTTGGCAACAGGGGTACACAGGCAGCATTGGTGTGGTCAGTGGAGGACAATTGGAAGGAGGGACCGCAGACAGACTTCCTTGGCCTAAAATAAAATAGGCTCTATGCAGTTTTAAATTGGTAACAGGGGGTACAAAGGCAGCATTGGTGTGGTCAGTGGAGGACAATTGGAAGGAGGGACCGCAGACAGACGTCCTAGGCCTAAAATAATAAAATAGGCTCTATGCAGCTTAAATTTGGCAACAGGGGTACACAGGCAGCATTGGTGTGGTCAGTGGAGGACAATTGGAAGGAGGGACCGAAGACAGACTTCCTAGGCCTAAAATAATAAAATAGGCTCTATGCAGTTTTAAATTGGTAACAGGGGTACACAGGCAGCATTGGTGTGGTCAGTGGAGGACAATTGGAAGGAGGGACCGCAGACAGACTTCCTAGGCCTAAAATAATAAAATAGGCTCTATGCAGTTTTAAATTGGTAACAGGGGTACACAGGCAGCTTTGATGTGGTCAGTGGAGGACAATTGGAAGGAGGGACCGCAGACAGACTTCCTAGGCCTAAAATAATAAAATAGGCTCTATGCAGCTTAAATTTGGCAACAGGGGTACACAGGCAGCAGTGGTGTGGTCAGTGGAGGACAATTGGAAGGAGGGACCGCAGACAGACTTCCTTGGCCTAAAATAATAAAATAGGCTCTATGCAGTTTTGAATTGGTAACAGGGGTACACAGGCAGCATTGGTGTGGTCAGTGGAGGACAATTGGAAGGAGGGACCGCAGACAGACTTCCTAGGCCTAAAATAATAAAATAGGCTCTATGCAGCTTAAATTTGGCCACAGGGGTACACAGGCAGCATTGGTGTGGTCAGTGGAGGACAATTGGAAGGAGGGACCGCAGACAGACTTCCTAGGCCTAAAATAATAAAATAGGCTCTATGCAGTTTTAAATTGGTACCAGGGGTACACAGGCAGCATTGGTGTGGTCAGTGGAGGACAATTGGAAGGAGAAACCGCAGACAGACGTCCTAGGCCTAAAATAATAAAATAGGCTCTATGCAGCTTAAATTTGGCAAAAGGGGTACACAGGCAGCATTGGTGTGGTCAGTGGATGACAATTGGAAGAAGGGACCGCAGACAGACTTCCTAGGCCTAAAATAATAAAATAGGCTCTATGCAGTTTTAAATTGGTAACAGGGGTACACAGGCAGCATTGGTGTGGTCAGTGGAGGACAATTGGAAGGAGGGACCGCAGACAGACTTCCTAGGCCTAAAATAATAAAATAGGCTCTATGCAGTTTTAAATTGGTAACAGGGGTACACAGGCAGCATTGGTGTGGTCAGTGGAGGACAATTGCAAGGAGAAACCGCAGACAGACGTCCTAGGCCTAAAATAATAAAATAGGCTCTATGCAGCTTAAATTTGGCAAAAGGGGTACACAGGCAGCATTGGTGTGGTCAGTGGATGACAATTGGAAGAAGGGACCGCAGACAGACTTCCTAGGCCTAAAATAATAAAATAGGCTCTATGCAGTTTTAAATTGGTAACAGGGGTACACAGGCAGCATTGGTGTGGTCAGTGAAGGACAATTGGAAGGAGGGACCGCAGATAGACTTCCTAGGCCTAAAATAATAAAATAGGCTCTATGCAGCTTAAATTTGGCAACAGGGGTACACAGGCAGCATTGGTGTGGTCAGTGGAGGACAATTGGAAGGAGGGACCGCAGACAGACTTCCTAGGCCTAAAATAATAAAATAGGCTCCATGCAGTTTTAAATTGGTAACAGGGGTACACAGGCAGCATTGGTGTGGTCAGTGGAGGACAATTGGAAGGAGGGACCGCAGACAGACTTCCTAGGCCTAAAATAATAAAATAGGCTCTATGCAGCTTAAGTTTGGCAACAGGGGTACACAGGCAGCATTGGTGTGGTCAGTGGAGGACAATTGGAAGGAGGGACCGCAGACAGACTTCCTAGGCCTAAAATAATAAAATAGGCTCTATGCAGTTTTAAATTGGTAACAGGGGTACACAGGCAGCATTGGGGTGGTCAGTGGAGGGCAATTGGAAGGAGGGACCGCAGACAGACTTCCTAGGCCTAAAATAATAAAATAGGCTCTATGCAGTTTTAAATTGGTAACAGTGGTACACAGGCAGCATTGGTGTGGTCAGTGGAGGACAATTGGAACGAGGGACCGCAGACTGACTTCCTAGGCCTAAAATAATAAAATAGGCTCTATGCAGCTTAAATTTGGCAACAGGGGTAAACAGGCAGCATTGGTGTGGTCAGTGGAGGACAATTGGAAGGAGGGACCGCAGACAGACTTCCTAGGCCTAAAATAATAAAATAGGCTGTATGCAGTTTTAAATTGGTAACAGGGGTACACAGGCAGCATTGGTGTGGTCAGTGGAGGACAATTGGAAGGAGGGACCGCAGACAGACTTCCTAGGCCTAAAATAATAAAATAGGCTCTATTCAGCTTAAATTTGGCAACAGGGATACACAGGCAGCATTGGTGTGGTCAGTGGAGGACAATTGGAAGGAGGGACCGCAGACAGACTTCCTAGGCCTAAAATAATAAAATAGGCTGTATGCAGTTTTAAATTGGTAACAGGGGTACACAGGCAGCATTGGTGTGGTCAGTGGAGGACAATTGGAAGGAGGGACCGCAGACAGACTTCCTAGGACTAAAATAATAAAATAGGCTCTATGCAGCTTAAATTTGGCAACAGGGGTACACAGGCAGCATTGGTGTGGTCAGTGGAGGACAATTGGAAGGAGGGACCGCAGACAGACTTCCTAGGACTAAAATAATAAAATAGGCTCTATGCAGCTTAAATTTGGCAACAGGGGTACACAGGCAGCATTGGTGTGGTCAGTGGAGGACAATTGGAAGGAGGGACCGCAGACAGACGTCCTAGGCCTAAAATAATAAAATAGGCTCTATGCAGCTTAAATTTGGCAACAGGGGTACGCAGGTAGCATTGGTGTGGTCAGTGGAGGACAATTGGAAAGAGGGACCGCACACAGACTTTCCTAGGCCTAAAATAATAAAATAGGCTCTATGCAGTTTTAAATTGGTAACAGGGGTACACAGGCAGCATTGGTGTGGACAGTGGAGGACAATTGGAAGGAGGGACCGCAGACAGACGTCCTAGGCCTAAAATAATAAAATAGGCTCTATGCAGCTTAAATTTGGCAACAGGGGTACGCAGGTAGCATTGGTGTGGTCAGTGGAGGACAATTGGAAAGAGGGACCGCACACAGACTTTCCTAGGCCTAAAATAATAAAATAGGCTCTATGCAGTTTTAAATTGGTAACAGGGGTACACAGGCAGCATTGGTGTGGTCAGTGTAGGACAATTGGAAGGAGGGACAGCAGTCAGACTTCCTTGGCCTAAAATAATAAAATAGGCTCTATGCAGTTTTAAATTGGTAACAGGGGTACACAGGCAGCATTGGTGTGGTCAGTGGAGGACAATTGGAAGAAGGGACCGCAGACAGACTTCCTAGGCCTAAAATAATAAAATAGGCTCTATGCAGCTTAAATTTGGCAACAGGGGTACACAGGCAGCATTGGTGTGGTCAGTGGAGGACAATTGGAAGGAGGGACCGCAGACAGACTTCCTAGGCCTAAAATAATAAAATAGGCTGTATGCAGTTTTAAATTGGTAACAGGGGTACACAGGCAGCATTGGTGTGGTCAGTGGAGGACAATTGGAAGGAGGGACCGCAGACAGACTTCCTAGGCCTAAAATAATAAAATAGGCTGTATGCAGTTTTAAATTGGTAACAGGGGTACACAGGCAGCATTGTTGTGGTCAGCGGAGGACAATTGGAAGGAGGGACCACAGACAGACTTCCTAGGACTAAAATAATAAAATAGGCTCTATGCAGCTTAAATTTGGCAACAGGGGTACACAGGCAGCATTGGTGTGGTCAGTGGAGGACAATTGGAAGGAGGGACCGCAGACAGACTTCCTAGGCATAAAATAATAAAATAGGCTCTATGCAGTTTTAAATTGGTAACAGGGGTACACAGGCAGCATTGGTGTGGTCAGTGGAGGACAATTGGAAGAAGGGACCACAGACAGACTTCCTAGGCCTAAAATAATAAAATAGGCTCTATGCAGCTTAAATTTGGCAACAGGGGTACACAGGCAGCATTGGTGTGGTCAGTGGAGGACAATTGGAAGGAGGGACCGCAGACAGACTTCCTAGGCCTAAAATAATAAAATAGGCTGTATGCAGTTTTAAATTGGTAACAGGGGTACACAGGCAGCATTGGTGTGGTCAGTGGAGGACAATTGGAAGGAGGGACCGCAGACAGACTTCCTAGGCCTAAAATAATAAAATAAGCTCTATTCAGCTTAAATTTGGCAACAGGGATACACAGGCAGCATTGGTGTGGTCAGTGGAGGACAATTGGAAGGAGGGACCGCAGACAGACTTCCTAGGCCTAAAATAATAAAATAGGCTCTATGCAGTTTTAAATTGGTAACAGGGGTACACAGGCAGCATTGGTGTGGTCAGTGGAGGACAATTGGAAGGAGGGACCGCAGACAGACTTCCTAGGCCTAAAATAATAAAATAGGCTCTATGCAGTTTTAAATTGGTAACAGGGGTACACAGGCAGCATTGGTGTGGACAGTGGAGGACAATTGGAAGGAGGGACCGCAGACAGACGTCCTAGGCCTAAAATAATAAAATAGGCTCTATGCAGCTTAAATTTGGCAACAGGGGTACACAGGTAGCATTGGTGTGGTCAGTGGAGGACAATTGGAAAGAGGGACCGCACACAGACTTCCTAGGCCTAAAATAATAAAATAGGCTCTATGCAGTTTTAAATTGGTAACAGGGGTACACAGGCAGCATTGGTTTGGTCAGTGTAGGACAATTGGAAGGAGGGACAGCAGACAGACTTCCTAGGCCTAAAATAATAAAATAGGCTCTATGCAGTTTTAAATTGGTAACAGGGGTACACAGGCAGCATTGGTGTGGTCAGTGGAGGACAATTGGAAGAAGGGACCACAGACAGACTTCCTAGGCCTAAAATAATAAAATAGGCTCTATGCAGCTTAAATTTGGCAACAGGGGTACACAGGCAGCATTGGTGTGGTCAGTGGAGGACAATTGGAAGGGGGGACTGCAGACAGACTTCCTAGGCCTAAACTAATAAAATAGGCTGTATGCAGTTTTAAATTGGTAACAGGGGTACACAGGCAGCATTGGTGTGGTCAGTGGAGGACAATTGGAAGGAGGGACCGCAGACAGACTTCCTAGGCGTAAAATAATAAAATAGGCTCTATTCAGCTTAAATTTGGCAACAGGGATACACAGGCAGCATTGGTGTGGTCAGTGGAGGACAATTGGAAGGAGGGACCGCAGACAGACTTCCTAGGCCTAAAATAATAAAATAGGCTCTATGCAGTTTTAAATTGGTAACAGGGGTACACAGGCAGCATTGGTGTGGTCAGTGGAGGACAATTGGAAGGAGGGACCGCAGACAGACTTCCTAGGCCTAAAATAATAAAATAGGCTCTATGCAGTTTTAAATTGGTAACAGGGGTACACAGGCAGCATTGGTGTGGTCAGTGGAGGACATTTGGAAGGAGGTACCGCAGACAGACTTCCTAGGCCTAAAATAATAAAATAGGCTCTATACAGCTTAAGTTTGGCAACAGGGGTACACAGGCAGCATTGATGTGGTCAGTGGAGGACAATTGGAAGGAGGGACCGCAGACAGACTTCCTAGGCCTAAAATAATAAAATAGGCTCTATGCAGTTTTAAATTGGTAACAGGGGTACACAGGCAGCATTGGTGTGGTCAGTGGAGGACAATTGGAAGGAGGGACCGCAGACAGACTTCCTAGGCCTAAAATAATAAAATAGGCTCTATGCAGTTTTAAATTGGTAACAGGGGTACACAGGCAGCATTGTTGTGGTCAGTGGAGGACAATTGGAAGGAGGGACGGCAGACAGACTTCCTAGGACTAAAATAATAAAATAGGCTCTATGCAGCTTAAATTTGGCAACAGGGGTACACAGGCAGCATTGGTGTGGTCAGTGGAGGACAATTGGAAGGAGGGACCGCAGACAGACTTCCTAGGCATAAAATAATAAAATAGGCTCTATGCAGTTTTAAATTGGTAACAGGGGTACACAGGCAGCATTGGTGTGGTCAGTGGAGGACCATTGGAAGGAGGGACCGCAGACAGACTTCCTAGGCCTAAAATAATAAAATAGGCTCTATGCAGCTTAAATTTGGCAACAGGGGTACACAGGCAGCATTGGTGTGGTCAGTGGAGGACAATTGGAAGGAGGGACCGCAGACAGACTTCCTAGGCCTAAAATAATAAAATAGGCTCTATGCAGTTTTAAATTGGTAACAGGGGTACACAGGCAGCATTGGTGTGGTCAGTGGAGGACATTTGGAAGGAGGGACCGCAGACAGACTTCCTAGGCCTAAAATAATAAAATAGGCTCTATGCAGTTTAAATTTGGAAACAGGGGTACACAGGCAGCATTGGTGTGGTCAGTGAAGGACAATTGGAAGGGGGGACCGCAGACAGACTTCCTAGGCCTAAAATAATAAAATAGGCTGTATGCAGTTTTAAATTGGTAACAGGGGTACACAGGCAGCATTGGTGTGGTCAGTGGAGGACATTTGGAAGGAGGTACCGCAGACAGACTTCCTAGGCCTAAAATAATAAAATAGGCTCTATGCAGCTTAAATTTGGCAACAGGGGTACACAGGTAGCATTGGTGTGGTCAGTGGAGAACAATTGGAAAGAGGGACCGCACACAGACTTTCCTAGGCCTAAAATAATAAAATAGGCTCTATGCAGTTTTAAATTGGTAACAGGGGTACACAGGCAGCATTGGTGTGGTCAGTGTAGGACAATTGGAAGGAGGGACAGCAGACAGACTTCCTAGGCCTAAAATAATAAAATAGGCTCTATGCAGTTTTAAATTGGCAACAGGGGTACACAGGCAGCATTGGTGTGGTCAGTGGAGGACAATTGGAAGAAGGGACCGCAGACAGACTTCCTAGGCCTAAAATAATAAAATAGGCTCTATGCAGCTTAAATTTGGCAACAGGGGTACACAGGCAGCATTGGTGTGGTCAGTGGAGGACAATTGGAAGGAGGGACCGCAGACAGACTTCCTAGGCCTAAAATAATAAAATAGGCTGTATGCAGTTTTAAATTGGTAACAGGGGTACACAGGCAGCATTGGTGTGGTCAGTGGAGGACAATTGGAAGGAGGGACCGCAGACAGACTTCCTAGGCCTAAAATAATAAAATAGGCTCTATGCAGTTTTAAATAGGTTACAGGGGTACACAGGCAGCATTGGTGTGGTCAACGGAGGACAATTGGAAGGAGTGTCTGACACAGTAAGTACTCCCAAAAACAAACTAGATGTTAATGTCTCCCAAACCCCCCCCCCAAAAAAAAAAGGGTGGCATACTTAGGTACAGGGGTGTGCTCCTATGCTGACTTTCAGACATTGTAATTTTGCGCAAAGTGTTTACTGGTGTAAATGTAGGACAGGGCCCCTGTCTATTTTAACTAGCATCATACATGTCAACAAATTGTTATTGTCTGTGCCAGGCATGGAAGGATTTCAGCGCATAGACTAAACAGTGATGGAGCAGCGACAGATAATTTTGCAAGTGGTAGAGCACTGTTTTACCTTGGGGGGGGACACTCTCTCCTGGCCGGCGATACAAGCCCAGGGCCCCTCATGTTACAACGGTGTGTCTGACGTTGGGTGCGCGCCACCACTGCCAGAAACACTTCATTGTACTATGAGGGACCCAGTGCCAGTGCCGTCGACCTAAAGTGGGCACACCCACCTCTTCAGACAAATGGCACTCTGTCGGGTGCTTGCCACAAGTGGCGAGACCACGGCCCCGTGGGGGGAGTTAGGCCATTTAGGGAGGTGTAAAGATGTCGTATGCTGGACAAACAGCAGCTGCAAATTAAGAGATTGGAACAGTCAGTAACACCATTCCCAAAGCAAGACCTTTTAACAAGAAAGCTAGGTGTCAGCCGGGAAAGGTGGGGCAAAATAATTTGAAATCCATGAGTGGTTCATTGTAATGAAGGTTAGATCATCAACATTTTGGGTAGCCAGACGAGTCCTTTTTTCGGTCAGTATTGAACCAGCAGCACTGAATACTCTTTCTGACAGCACACTAGCTGCTGGGCAAGCAAGCTCCTGCAATGCATATTCAGCCAATTCAGGCCAGGTGTCTATTTTGGATGCCCAGTAATCAAAGGGGAATTACGGTTGAGGGAGAACATCGGTAATGGAGGAAAAATAGTTAGTAACCATACTGGACAAATGTTGTCTCCTGTCACTTTGAATGGATGCTGCTGTACCTGTCGTGTCTGCGGTCATTGCGAAATCACTCCACAACCTGGTCAGAAAACCCCTCTGTCCTACGCCACTTCTGATCTGTGCACCTCTAACACCTCTGCCCTGTTGCCCCCTGCAGCTCGTGTGAGAACCATCACCGGCGCTGTGTGCTGGGAATGCCTGAATCAAACGGTCTACAAGAGTAGCTTGTTTGGTTGCCAATATCTGTTCGAGGTTCTCATGTGGCATGATATTTTGCAATTTGCCTTTATAGCGAGGATCAAGGAGGCAGGCCAACCAGTAATCGTCATCTGTCATCATTTTTATAATGCGTGGGTCCCTTTTGAGGATACGCAAGGCATTTTCCGCCATGTGGGCCAATGTTCCAGTTGTCAAGTCAGTGCATATGCTGGGTTGAGGAGCACTTTCTGGCAAATCAACGTCACTTGTCTCCCTCAAAAACCCTGAACCCGGCCTTGCACCGCCAGCAGTTTCTATTGCCCCTTGAGAAGCTTCCTCATCCAAAAAATAGTCATCCCCATCATCCTCCTCATCCTCCTCCTCTTTGCCCGCCACCTCGTCCTGTAGACTTCCCTGAGCAGACAATGGCTGACTGTCATCAAGGCTTCCCTCCTCCTCGGCTGCAGACGCCTGTTCCTTTATGTGCATCAAACTTTGCATCAGCAGACACATTAGGGGGATGCTCATGCTTATTACGGCGTTGTCTGCACTAACCAGCCATGTGCATTCCTCAAAACACTGAAGGACTTGACACAGGTCTTGGAGCTTCGACCACTGCACAGCTGACAACTCCATGTCTGCCATCCAACTGCCTGCCTGTGTATGTGTATCCTCCCACAAATACATAACAGCACGCCTCTGTTCGCACAGTCTATGAAGCATGTGCAGTGTGGAGTTCCACCTTGTTGCAACGTCAATCATTAGGCGATGCTGGGGAAGGTTCAAAGACCGCTGATGTTTCTGCATACGGCTGGAGTGTACGGGCGAACGGCGGATGTGAGAGCAAAGTCTGCGCACTTTCAGCAGCAGGTCGGGTAACCCCGGATAACTTTTCAGGAAGCACTGCACCACCAGATTTAAGGTGTGAGCCAGGCAAGGAATATGTTTCAGTTGGGAAAGGGCTATGGCAGCCATAAAATTCCTTCCATTATCACTCACTACCTTGCCTGCCTCAAGATGTACAGTGCCCAGCCATGACCGAGTTTCTTGCTGCAAGAACTCGGACAGAACTTCCACGGTGTGTCTGTTGTCGCCCAAACACTTCATTGCCAATACAGCCTGCTGACGCTTGCCACTAGCTGTTCCATAATTGGACACCTCGTGTGCAACAGTGGCAGCTGTGGATGGAGTGGTCGTGCGACTGCGGTCTGTGGACGAGCTCTCACTTCTGCTGGAGGACGAGGAGGAGGAGGGGGGACGAACGCCTACAGCCAACTGTTTCCTAGACCGTGGGCTAGGCAGAACTGTCCCAATATTACTGTCCCCTGTGGACCCTGCATCCACCACATTAACCCAGTGTGCCGTGATGGAGACGTAACGCCCCTGGCCATGCCTACTGGTCCATGCATCTGTTGTCAGGTGCACCTTTCTACTCACAGATTGCCTGAGCGCATGGACAATGCGGTCTTTTACATGCTGGTGGAGGGCTGGGATGGCTTTTCTCGAAAAGTGTCGACTGGGTAGCTCGTAGCATGGTACAGCGTAGTCCATCAGGGCTTTGAAAGCTTCGGTTTCAACTAACCGGTAGGGCATCATCTCTAACGAGATTAGTCTAGCAATGTGGGTGTTCAAACCCTGTGTACGCGGATGCGAGGATGAGTACTTCCTTTTCCTAATGAGAGTCTCATGTAGGGTGAGCTGGACTGGAAAGCTGCATACGGTGGAACTAGCTGGGGTGCCGGTGGACATGGGTGACTGAGAGAGGGTTGGTGACGGTATTCTTGATGGTGCCCTACATACAGTTTTTCCGACCACGAACCTGGTGATTCCCTGACTGCTTTGGCCTTGCGACGAAACCGCAACATTACCTGCAGGTGGTGTGGTAAACGGTGGGCTTACAGTGAGGGAAGGGATGTCACCTTGCTGATTAGCTTCATTGTGAGAGGGTGCTACAACGTTAAGGGACGTTTGGTAGTTTGTCCAGGCTTGCAAGTGCATGGTGGTTAAATGTCTATGCATGCAACTTGTATTTCAATTTTTAACATTCTGACCTCTGCTGAAGGTCCTTGAGCATTTCTTACAGATGACTTTGCGCTGATCATTGGGATCTTGGTTAAAAAAATTCCAGACTGCAGTCTTCCTATCGGATACCTTTTCAGGCATTGCACACTGAGCTACTTTAACCTGATGGCCACGCTGTCCTACAAATGGTTTTGGTTTTGCCACACGTTTTTGGCCAGATACGGGCCTGCCAGATGGAACCTGTTGCGATATTGATGCCTGCTGCGGCTCCTCCTCCTCCGCTTCAGAGCTACTGCCACCTGCACCCTGTTCCCCCAATGGCTGCCAATCGGGGTCAACAACTGGGTCATCTATGACCTCCTCTTCTATGTTCTGTGCACCTTCCTCTGGGTCACCGTGTAAGCCGGTGCTATAGCGTTCGTGACGGGGCTCCATAGTCTCATCGAGGTCAGATTCTGGATCAGTACACTGCGAGGGTAATGTTCTGATCTGAGTCAAAGGAACAGCATAATAATCTGGCTGTGGCTGTGCATCTGAGCACTCCATGTCTGATTCATCTTGTAATGGGCATGGCCTGTTAACAATTTCCCTTTCTAACCCAGGCACGGTATGTGTAAAGAGCTCCATGGAGTAACCAGTTGTGTCGCCTGATGCAGCCTTCACTGTTGTTCTGGGTGAAGGACACAAGGAAGCGGCTTGTTCCTGACCGGGAGCATCCACTGACGACGCAATGCTCTGACATTTGGCACTTTCCGAGGAGGAGGCGAAAGAGCTAGAGGCAGAGTCAGCAATGAAAGCCAATACTTGTTCCTGCTGCTCCGGCTTCAAAAGCGGTTTTCCTACTCCCAGAAAAGGGAGCCTTCGAGGCCTTGTGCAGCCAGACGATGATGCTGGCTCAACAACTCGAGACTTAGGGGCTATACTGCTTTTCCCATGACCACCTGATGCTTCACGACCACCACCACTACCATCATGGGTAGTAGGGGGTGACAAGGACACTAAACTTCAGGAGGGCAAATTTCCAACGGATGAGAGAGGATCTTGGTGCAATTAACTGGGACAATATCCTGAGACACAAAAATACACAAAGAAAATGGGAGACATTTATTAGCATCCTGGATAGGACCTGTGCACAGTATATACCGTATGGGAATAAACATACTAGAAATAGGAGGAAACCAATATGGCTAAATAGAGCTGTAAGGGGCGCAATAAGGGACAAAAAGAAAGCATTTAGAGAATTAAAGGAAGTAGGTAGTGAGGAGGCATTAAATAAATACAGAAAATTAAATAAATTCTGTAAAAAGCAAATCAAGGCAGCAAAGATTGAGACAGAGAGACTCATTGCCAGAGAGAGTAAAAATAATCCCAAAATATTCTTTAACTATATAAATAGTAAGAAACTAAAAAATGACAGTGTTGGCCCCCTTAAAAATAGTCTGGGTGAAATGGTGGATGAGGATGAGGAAAAAGCCAATATGCTAAATGACTTTTTTTCATCAGTATTTACAAAAGAAAATCCCATGGCAGACAAAATGACTAGTGATAAAAATTCCCCATTAAATGTCACCTGCTTAACCCAGCAGGAAGTACATCGGCGTCTAAAAATAACTAAAATTGATAAATCTCCGGGCCCGGATGGGATACACCCCCGAGTACTGCAGGAACTAAGTACAGTCATTGATAGACCATTATTTTTAATCTTTAAAGACTCCATAATAACAGGGTCTGTACCACAGGACTGGCGTATAGCAAATGTGGTGCCAATATTCAAAAAGGGGACAAAAACTGAACTCGGTAATTATAGGCCAGTAAGCTTAACCTCTACTGTGGGTAAAATCCTGGAGGGCATTCTAAGGGATGCTATGCTGGAGTATCTGAAGAGGAATAACCTCATGACCCAGTATCAGCACGGGTTTACTAGGGACCGTTCATGTCAGACTAATTTGATCAGCTTCTATGAAGAGGTAAGTTCCGGACTGGACCAAGGGAACCCAGTGGACGTAGTATATATGGACTTTTCCAAAGCTTTTGATACGGTGCCACACAAAAGGTTGTTACATAAAATGAGAGTAATGGGGATAGGGGAAAATATGTGTAAGTGGGTCGAGAGCTGGCTCAGGGATAGGAAACAAAGGGTGGTTATTAATGGAGCACACTCGGACTGGGTCACGGTTAGCAGTGGGGTACCACAGGGGTCAGTATTGGGCCCTCTTCTTTTTAACATATTTATTAATGACCTTGTAGGGGGCATTCAGAGTAGAATTTCAATATTTGCAGATGACACTAAACTCTGCAGGGTAATCAATACAGGGGAGGACAATTTTATATTACAGGATGATTTATGTAAACTAGAAGCTTGGGCTGATAAATGGCAAATGAGCTTTAATGGGGATAAATGTAAGGTCATGCACTTGGGTAGAAGTAATAAGATGTATAACTATGTGCTTAATTCTAAAACTCTGGCCAAAACCGTCAATGAAAAAGACCTGGGTGTATGGGTGGATGACAAACTCATATTCAGTGGCCAGTGTCAGGCAGCTGCTACAAAGGCAAATAAAATAATGGGATGTATTAAAAGAGGCATAGATGCTCATGAGGAGAACATAATTTTACCTCTATACAAGTCACTAGTTCGACCACACTTAGAATACTGTGCACAGTTCTGGTCTCCGGTGTATAAGAAAGACATAGCTGTACTGGAGCGGGTGCAGAGAAGAGCGACCAAGGTTATTAGAGGACTGGGGGGTCTGCAATACCAAGATAGGTTATTACACTTGGGGCTATTTAGTTTGGAAAAACGAAGACTAAGGGGTGATCTTATTTTAATGTATAAATATATGAGGGGACAGTACAAAGACCTTTCTGGTGATCTTTTTAATCATAGACCTGAGACAGGGACAAGGGGGCATCCTCTACGTCTGGAGGAAAGAAGGTTTAAGCATAATAACAGACGCGGATTCTTTACTGTAAGAGCAGTGAGACTATGGAACTCTCTGCCGTATGATGTTGTAATGAGTGATTCATTAATTAAATTTAAGAGGGGACTGGATACCTTTCTGGAAAAGTATAATGTTACAGGGTATATACACTAGATTCCTTGATAAGGCGTTGATCCAGGGAACTAGTCTGATTGCCGTATGTGGAGTCGGGAAGGAATTTTTTTCCCCATGGTGGAGTTACTCTTTGCCACATGGGTTTTTTTTGCCTTCCCCTGGATCAACATGTTAGGGCATGTTAGGTTAGGCTATGGGTTAAACTAGATGGACTTACAGTCTTCCTTCAACCTTAATAACTATGTAACTATGTAACTATCATTATCAGCTGCCAATGACCACCCACGGCCACGACCTCTTCCACCAGACTTCCTCATTCTTGGAAAAATGTTACCAAACTAACAACCATTATGTGGTCCTGTAAAACCAGGTACAAGGTGTGCGTGAACTTGTTGGGAATGTAAATCTCCCTTTTTTATGTGTGGGAGAATGCAGTGAAAAATGAGGCCCACTGTATTACACAACAACACAGTTTGATTAGCAGAAAGAGGCTGGCAGATATGGCACTAACAGGAGTGATGCAGATAAAAACACTGGCAATAGAAATGTCCCTCTTTATGTGTGGGAGAATGCAGGGAAAAATCAGGCCCACTGTATTACACAACAACACAGTTTGATTAGCAGAAAGAGGCTGGCAGATATGGCACTAACAGGATTGACACAGATAAAAACACTGGCAATAGAAATGTCCATCTTTATGTGTGGGAGAATGCAGGGAAAAATCAGGCCCACTGTATTACACAACACAGTTTGATTAGCAGAAAGAGGCTGGCAGATATGGCACTAACAGGACTGACGCAGATGCACACACTGGCAATAGAAATGTCCCTCTTTATGTGTGGGAGAATCCAGGGAAAAATCAGGCCCACTGTATTACACAACAACACAGTTTGATTAGCAGAAAGAGGCTGGCAGATATGGCACTAACAGGAGTGACGCAGATAAAAACACTGGCAATACAAATGTCCCTCTTTATGTGTGGGAGAATGCAGGGAAAAATCAGGCCCACTGTATTACACAACAACACAGATGGATTAGCAGAAAGAGGCTGGCAGATATGGCACTAACAGGATTGACGCAGATAAAAACACTGGCAATAGAAATGTCCCTCTTTATGTGTGGGAGAATGCAGGGAAAAATCAGGCCCACTGTATTACACAATACACAGTTGGATTAGCAGAAAGAGGCTGGCAGATATGGCACTAGCTGGACTGACGCAGATGCACACACTGGCAATAGAAATGTCCCTTTTTATTTTGATATGGGAGACAAGGGATTGAATCAGGCCCACTATATCACGGTATAGTTCCTGTGGCACAAAATGACTGACAGATACCACAGACAGCACTCGCACACATGCACAGGTTTGGCAAGATTATTCTCCCTTTATTTTAATTTTTTGGGGGGATATGTGAGACAAGTGATTTAATCTGGCCCACTGTTACACAGTAGGTTTTCTGTGGCAGAAAAAAAAAAATGCCACACACAGGACTGGCACTAATGCAGATTTGCCAATCTTAATCTCCCACTTTTATTTTTTTTCTGGGAGAATTATGAATAAATCAGGCCCATTGCTACACAGTAGGTTTTCTGTGGCAGAAAAAAAAAGACAGATGCCACACACAGGACTGGCACTAATGCAGATTTGCCAGTCTTAATCTCCCACTTTTTTTTTGTTTTATGGGAGAATTAGGAAGAAATCAGGCACACTGTTATACAGTAGGTTTTCTGTGGCAGCAAAAAAGACAGAAGCCACACACAGGACTGGCACTAATGCAGATTTGCCAGTCTTAATCTCCCACTTTTTTTTTTGTTTTATGGGAGAATTAGAAAGAAATCAGGCACACTGTTATACAGTAGGTTTTCTGTGGCAGAAAAAAAAGACAGAAGCCACACACAGGACTGGCACTAATGCAGATTTGCCAGTCTTAATTTCCCACTTTTTTTTTGTTTCATGGGAGAATTAGAAAGAAATCAGACACACTGTTATACAGTAGGTTTTCTGTGGCAGAAAAAAAAGACAGAAGCCACACACAGGACTGGCACTAATGCAGATTTGCCAGTCTTAATCTCCCACTTTTTTTTTGTTTCATGGGAGAATTAGAAATAAATCAGGCACACTGTTATACAGTAGGTTTTCTGTGGCAGAAAAAAAAGACAGAAGCCACACACAGGACTGGCACTAATGCAGATTTGCCAGTCTTAATCTCCCACTTTTTTTTTGTTTTATGGGAGAATTAGGAAGAAATCAGGCCCACTGCTACACAGTAGGTTTTCTGTGGCAGAAAAAAAAGACAGATGCCACACACAGGACTGGCACTGATGCAGATTTGCCAGTCTTAATCTCCCACTTTTTTTTTGTTTTATGGGAGAATTAGGAAGAAATCAGGCACACTGTTATACAGTAGGTTTTCTGTGGCAGAAAAAAAAGACAGAAGCCACACACAGGACTGGCACTAATGCAGATTTGCCAGTCTTAATCTCCCACTTTTTTTTTTTTTATGGGAGAATTAGGAAGAAATCAGGCACACTGTTATACAGTAGGTTTTCTGTGGCAGAAAGTAGCTTGAAGAGGTATAACAAAAAAAAAAAAAAAGTACTACAGTTACTATCTCCCTACAGTAATATCAGAAAAGTGTGGCAGGCAGCAATAAAAAGGAGTGCTGCACACAAAAGTCAAAAGTGTGGACAAACAAACAAGATAGCTGTGCAGAAAGGAAGGAGCAACAGGATTTGTGCTTTGAAAAAAGCAGTTGCGTTGCACAGCGGCGTACACACAGCAACGCAGCTGTCAGGGAGCCTTATAACCTACAGAGATGATGAAGAGAAATCTAGCCTCCACTGTCCCTGCAAAGAAAAGGTGGTGTTGGACAGTGGAAATCGCTGCAGCACAAGCGGTTTTGGGGTCAATTTACCCTGCCTAACACTATCCCTGCTTCTGACGAAGCGACAGCATCCTCTCCCTATGCTCAGATCAGCAGCAGTAAGATGGCGGTCGGCGGGAATGCCCCTTTATAGCCCCTGTGACGCCGCAGAAAGCAAGCCAATCACTGCCATTCCCTTCTCTAAGATGGTGGGGACCAGGACCTATGTCATCACGCTGCCCACACTCTGCGTGCACCTTCATTGGCTGAAAAATGGCGCTTTAAGCGTCATATGAAACGCGACTTTGGCGCGAAGATCGTGTACCGCATGGCCGATCCCATGCTGGGATCGGGTCGGGTTTCATGAAACCCGACTTTGCCAAAAGTCGGCGACTTATGAAAATGACCAATCCATTTCGCTCAACCCTAGCCAACACACCACCAACAGTGTGTGCCAACCTTGTGAAGACTTACAGAAAACGTTTGACCACTGTCATTGCCAACAAAGGAGATGTAACAAAATATTGAGATGAACTTTTGCTAATGACCAAATACTTATTTTCCACTATAATTTGCAAAATAAATCTTGGCAAATCAGACAAGATGATTTTCTGGATTTGCTTTCTCATTTTGACTCTCATAGTTGTGGCCTACCTATGATATCAATTACAGGCTTCTCTCATCTTTTTAAGTGGGAGAACTTGCACAATTAGTCACTGACTAAATACTTTTTTTCCCCACTGTAAGTCCTAGCTTGGATTTCACTGACTGGCTTTAGCCCCATTCCCACCTTAGACATATCCATATGTCCTTGTGACCTGGGTCCTATTGACCTGGGACATATGGATAGGTCCCATCGATTTTGTGCACACAGGGGCTTTACGTGTGTGATCGCCGCCTGGTATCAGCTGATTCTGAGAGCTGACACCCGACACTCAGTGCCAGGAGCAGTCCTGTACCACTCTCGACACTTTAACCCCTAATTTCTCCAATTGAACTCAATCACAGCATTTTGGGAGCTGGCAGAGGGATGACAGCCTCTCTGCCCTTGGATAGGAGATCCTGCGACATCACTCGGAGTCTTGACTGTTGTCATGGTGACCCGATCTTGTCATGACGACATCTGGGTCACCAGAGCTAGCAAAGTTGCTAAATGATGCTTAGAGCTTGATCAGCAACTTTGTCTGTCAGTGCACAGTGACAGTTTGCACAGTATAGGGAAGTGATTAGTATGCAAAAAATGATAGTTACATAGTGGGACAAAGTTTGAAAAAAAAAGTTTAAAAAAATTGTAAAAATATATAAAAAAATAATTTTAAAAAATCAAAAAATATTGTACCCATAAATAACTTTTTTTTATGAAAAAAAATATAGGCAATAAAAGTACACATTTGGTATTGCTGTGTCAGCAATGACGCAACTAATAAAACTGTCCCACTAGTTTACCCCCTTAGTGAATGTCACAAAAAAATAAAAAGCAAGACAAAAACAATACTTTAGCATCATACCGCTGAATGAAAAGTGAAATAAAATGCGATCAAAAAGAGGAATATGAATAAAAATGGTATAGCTGAAAACATTACCTTGCCCCACAAAAAACAAGCCATCATACAGCTTCATCAGTGGAAAAACAACAAAGTTTTAGCACTCAGAATAAAGTGATGCAAAGTGCCAAAACATGAAAAAATTATATACTGTAACTGTGGAATCGCTGTAATCGTACGGACTTAAAGAGTAAAGCTGCATTATCAGTTTTACCACATGACATAAACCCCCTTAACCCCTTAAGCCCCGAGGGTGGTTTGCACGTTAATGACCGGGCCAATTTTTACAATTCTGACCACTGTCCCTTTATGAGGCTATAACTCTGGAACGCTTTGACGGATCTTGGCGATTCTGACATTGTTTTCTCATGACATATTGTACTTCATGTCAGTGGTAAAACTTATTCGATATATCTTGCGTTTATTTGTGAAAAAAATTGAAATTTGGCGAAAATTTTGAAAATTTTGCAATTTTCCAACTTTGAATTTTTATGCCCTTAAATCACAGACATATGTCATGCAAAATACGTAATAAGTAACATTTCCCACATGTCTACTTTACATCAGTACAATTTTGGAACCCAAATTTTTTTTTGTGACGGAGTTATAAGGGTTAAAAGTTGACCAGCAATTTCCCATTTTTACAACACCATTTTTTTTTAGGGACCACATCTCATTTGAAGTCATTTTGAGGGGTCTATATGATAGAAAATACTCAAGTGTGACACCATTCTAAAAACTGCACCCCTCAAGGTGCTCAAAACCACATTCAAGAAGTTTATTAACCCTTCAGGTGTTTCACAGGAATTTTTGGAATGTTTAAATAAAAATGAACATTTAACTTTTTTTCACACAAAATTTATTTCAGCTCCAATTTGTTTTATTTTACCAAGGGTAACAGGAGAAAATGGACCCCCAAAGTTGTTGTACAATTTGTCCTGAGTACGCTGATACCCCATATGTGGGGGTAAACGACTGTTTGGGCGTATGGCAGAGCTCGGAAGGAAAGGAGCGCCATTTGACTTTTCAATGCAAAATTGACTGGAATTGAGATGGGACGCCATGTTGCGTTTGGAGAGCCCCTGATGTGCCTAAACACTGAAACCCCCTACAAGTGACACCATTTTGGAAAGTAGACCCCCTAAGGAACTTATCTTGATGTGTGGTGAGCACTTTGACCCACCAAGTGCTTCACAGAAGTTTATAATGCAGAGCCGTAAAAATAAAAAATCATATTTTTTCACAAAAATGATCTTTTCGCCCCCAATTTTTTATTTTCCCAAGGGTAAGAGAAGAAATTGGACCCCAAAAAATGTTGTGCAATTTTTCCTGAGTACGCTGATACCCCATATGTGGGTGTAAACCATTGTTTGGGCGCATGGCAGAGCTTGGAAGGGAAGGAGCGCCATTTGACTTTTCAATGCAAAATTGACTGGAATTGAGATGGGACGCCATGTTGCGTTTGGAGAGCCACTGATATGCCTAAACATTGAAACTCCCTACAAGTGACACCATTTTGGAAAGTAGACCCCCTAAGGAACTTATCTTGATGTGTGGTGAGCACTTTGACCCACCAAGTGCTTCACAGAAGTTTATAATGCAGAGCCGTAAAAATAAAAAATCATATTTTTTCACAAAAATGATCTTTTCGCCCCAATTTTTTTATTTTCCCAAGGGTAAGAGAAGAAATTGGACCCCAAAAAATGTTGTGCAATTTGTCCTGAGTACGCTGATACCCCATATGTGGGTGTAAACCATTGTTTGGGCGCATGGCAGAGCTTGGAAGGGAAGGAGCGCCATTTGACTTTTCAATGCAAAATTGACTGGAATTGAGATGGGACGCCATGTTGCGTTTGAAGAGCCCCTGATGTGCCTAAACATTGAAACCCCCCACAAGTGACACCATTTTGGAAAGTAGACCCCCTAAGGAACTTATCTAGATGTGTTTTGAGAGCTTTGAACCCCCAAGTGTTTCACTACAGATTATAACGCAGAGCCGTGAAAATATATATTTTTTTTTCTCAAAAATGATTTTTTAGCCCCCAGTTTTGTATTTTCACAAGGTTAACAGAATAAATTAGACCCCAAAAGTTGTTTTCCAATTTGTCCTGAGTACGCTGATACCCCATATGTGGGGGGGTACCACTGTTTGGGTGCATGACAGAGCTCGGAAGGGAAGGAGCGCCATTTGGAATGCAGCCTTAAATGGATTGGTCTGCAGGCGTCACGTTGCATTTCCAGAGCCCCGATGTACCCAAACAGTACAAATCCCCCACAAGTGACCCCATATTGGAAACTAGACCTCCCAAGGAACTTATCTAGATGTGTTGTGAGAACTTTGAACCCCCAAGTGTTTCACTACAGTTTATAACGCAGAGCCGTGAAAATAAAACATCTTTTTTCCCACAAAAATGGTTTTTAGCCCCCCAAATTTTTATTTTCCTAAGGATAACAAGAGAACTTGGACCCCAGAAGTTGTTGTTCAATTTGTCCCGAGTACGCTGATAACACATATGTTGGGGTAAACCCCTTTTTGGGCGCACGGGAGAGCTCGGAAGGGAAGGAGCACTGTTTACTTTTTCAACGCAGAATTGGCTGGAATTGAGATTGGACGCCATGTCGCGCTTGGAGAGCCCCTGATGTGCCTGGACAGTGGAAACTCCCCAATTCTACCTGAAACCCTAACCCAAACACACCCCTAACCCTAATCCCAACGGTAACCCTAACCACACCCCTAGCCCTGACACACCCATAATTCTAATCCCAACCCTAATCCAAACCATAAATGTAATCCAAACCCCAACCCTAACTTTAGCCCCAACCCTAACTTTAGCCCCAACCCTAACTTTACCTCCAACCCTAGCCCTAACCCTAACCCTACCCCTAACCCTAAACGTGACTGAAATACGTGGCACTGAAATACGTGGCACTGAAATACGTGGCACTGAAATACGTGGCACTGAAATACGTGGCACTGAAACACGTGGCACTGAAATACGTGATACGTGGCACTGAAATACGTGGCACTGAAATACGTGGCACTGAAATACGTGGCACTGAAACACGTGGCACTGAAATACGTGGCACTGAAACACGTGGCACTGAAACACGTGGCACTGAAATACGTGGCACTGAAATACGTGGCACTGAAACACGTGGCACTGAAACACGTGGCACTGAAACACGTGATACGTGGCACTGAAATACGTGGCACTGAAATACGTGGCACTGAAATACATGATACGTTGCACTGAAACATGTGGCACTGAAATACGTGATACGTGGCACTGAAATACGTGGCACTGAAATACGTGGCACTGAAATACGTGCAACTGAAATACGTGGTACTAAAATATGTGGCACTGAAATACGTGATATGTGGCACTGAAATACGTGATACATGGCACTTAAATACGTGGCACTGAAACACGTGGCACTGAAATACGTGGCACTGAAATACGTGGCACTGAAATATGTGGCACTGAAATACGTGGCACTTAAATACGTGGCACTATGACTGTCAGAAAATGTTCATTAAACGGTTAGGGGTGAGGTTAGGGGTAGAGTTAGGGTTAGGGTTTGGATCCCTTTATCACCTTGATGGTGGTGGGTGGCTTTTCAGTGTGTTTTCTGTTTTTTTTCGATAAAAACGCATGCGTTTTTAACGCAAACAAACGCATGTGCTTAAAAACGCAAGAAAATACTGCAGGTTGTATTTCTGAAAATGAACGCATGCAGAAAAAAAAGCATGCGTTTGAAAACGCGACCAAACGCGTACAAAAAAACGCATGCGTTTTCAATGTTAAATATAGGGAAAAAACACATGCGTTTTTTTTGTGCAAAAAACGCTGCAGACAAAAACGCAAGTGTGAAACCAGCGACGCTTTTTATAGCAAAAAAGTTTTTGCGTCTCCACATTTTGAGACCTATAATTTTTCCACATTTTGCTCCACAGAGTCATGTGAGGTCTTGTTTTTTGCGGGACGAGCTGATGTTTTTATTGGTAACATTTTCGGACACGTGACAGTTTTTGATCACTTTTTATTCCGATTTTTGTGAGGCAGAATGACCAAAAACCTGCTATTCATGAATTTCTTTTGGGAGAGGCGTTTATACCGTTCCGCGTTTGGTAAAATTGATAAAGCAGTTTTATTCATCGGGTCAGTACGATTACAGTGATATCTCATTTATATCATTTTTTTATGTTTTGGCGCTTTTATACGATAAAAACTATTTTATAGAAAAAATAATTATTTTGGTATCGCTTTATTCTGAGGACTATAACTTTTTTATTTTTTTGCTGATGATGCTGTATGGCAGCTTGTTTTTTGCGGGACAAGATGACGTTTTCAGCGGTACCATGGATATTTATATCGGTCTTTTTGATCGCGTGTTATTCCACTTTTTGTTCAGCAGTATGGTAATAAAGCGTTGTTTTTTGCCTCGTTTTTTGTTTTTTTTTCTTACGGTGTTTACTGAAGGGGTTAACTAGTGGGGCAGTTTTATAGGTTGGGTCGTTACAGACGCGGCAATACTAAATATGTGTACTTTTATTGTTTTTTTTTTTTTATTTAGATAAAGAAATGTATTTATGGGAATAATATATATATTTTTTTTATTATTTATTTAGGATTTTTTTTTTATTTTTTTTTACACATGTGGAAAATTTTTTTTTTTTGTTTTTTTACTTTGTCCCAGGGGGGGACATCACAGATCGATGATCTGATAGTGTGCACAGCACTCTATCAGATCACCGATCTCACTTACATCGGTGCAGGCTTACCAGTGTCTGCTCTGAGCAGGCACTCGGTAAGCCACCTCCTTCCCTGCAGGACCCGGATGCCGCGGCCATCTTGGATCCGGGACCTGCAGCCAGGAAGGAGGTAGGAGACCCTCGCAGCAACGCGATCACATCGCGTTGCTCCGGGGGTCTCAGGGAAGCCCGCAGGGAGCCCCCTCCCTGCGCGATGCTTCCCTATACCGCCGGTACACCGCGATCATGTTTGATCGCGGTGTGCCGGGGGTTAATGGGCCGGGGGCGGTCCGTGACCGCTCCTGGCACATAGTGCCGGATGTCAGCTGCGATAGGCAGCTGACACCCGGCCGCGATCGGCCGCGCTCCCCCCGTGAGCGCGGCCGATCGCGTATGACGTACTATCCCGTCACCGGGAATTAAGTCCCAGGTCACCTTGACGGGATAGTACGTCATACGGGATTAAGGGGTTAAAAAAAAATCCTGACTTGCTGATTTTTGTTCATTTTGCCTCACAAAAATTGTAATAGAAAGCGATCAAAAAATGTCATCTGTCTGAAAATGCTACCAATAAAAATGTCAGCTCGTCACACAAAAACCAAGCCTTTATATGACTGTCAAAATATGGAAAAATTATGACTCTCAAGATATGGTGATGCAAAAACAATTTTTTTCAATAAAAGCATGTTTAGTGTTTGACAGCAGCCAAAAATAAAAGCTCGGTACAAATCTGGTATCGCTGTAATCGCACCAACCTGAAGAATAAAGTCGCCAAATCACTTATACCGCATAAGTAAAGGTTTTAAAAAAATAAAACCAATTCTTCACTTGCTGTTTTGTTCAATCTGCCTCCCAAAGATCGCAATAAGGTTCGGCATACAATTATCCTGCCCTCTGCGCTGAGTGCTTACACGGGGGCTTCCATGTAAATCTCTGAAATACGTGATTCAGATGGAACCTCTGGTGGAAGATTCCCTATAATGAGGCAGATAGAGGCTCTGTGAGCACCATATGACCTGTGATCCGGCAGTGTCTGTCTTTTTAGGATTGCATAAAAGTGCCGTCGGCCACAGTTTTGTGCACTTCTGAAAACAAGATCAACGCTGAACAAAGGCCTGAAGGGTTCCAGAGTGATTCTGCTGCCTCATTATAGAGTATGGATCCCTTCAGGGTCTCACCTGAATCATGTCACTCAGAGATTTAGAAACTCCAAAGTAAGTGCTCATCGTAGAGCACCTGATAAATGTGATCCTAAACATTATGCAAAATGTACAACATGGCGTCCTCTAATTGTTACAGACAATTGTGCATTCAAAAAGTCAAATGCTGCTTGTTCCTTTCCGAGCTCTGCCGTGCGCCAAAACAGTGGTTTTCTCAAACATTTAGGGTATTGGCATGCTCAAGAGATATTGCACAATAAATTTGGGGAACTACTTTTTCCTGTTACCCTTGTGAAAATAAAAAAAACTGGATCTAAAGTATTTTTTGTGAAAAAAAGTTACATTTTCCTTTTTTTTCCACATTCCAAAAATTTCTGTGAAGCACCTGAAGGGTTAATAAACTTATTGAGAGTTAATATATTTATTGAATGTGGTTTTCAGCACCTTGAGGGATGCAGTGTTCAGGATGGTGTCACTTTTGGGTATTTTCTATCATATAGACCCCTCAAAAGTCACTTCAAATGTTAGTTGGTCCTTAAAGAAAATGTTTTGGGAAATGTTGTTGGAAAAAGTAGAAATCGCTGGTCAACTTTTAACCCTTATAACTCTCTACCAAAATAAGTGCTATTTCAAAAATTGTACTGATGTAAAGTATACATGTGGACAATTTTATTTAATAAGTATTTTGTGACACATGTCTCTGATTTAAGGGTATAAGAATTCAAAATAAAAGGGGAGAAGCCAGCGCTGCTTGTAGTCAGAACGCAATACAAAAGTAAAGTAAAAGTAAACGTAAAGTGGGATTAATGTGGTCTTGTTTCCAACACATTTAGGAGGCTGTAATGGCACAGCGAATATAAAAATCATAGAGTTAGACTGCCCCATTATGAGAATGCCTTGATGTGGCGGGGTGGCTCAAAGAATTGATCAATTGTTTGCTAAATGTCTCATTTTGATAAACAGTTAGAAATTAATATGTGCATGTGCACTTTTTGTATTGCGTTCTGACCATAAGCATCTCTGCATTCTCCACTTTTATTATAAGAATTCAAAGTTTGAAAATTGAAACGTTTTTCAAATTTTTGCCAAATTTCCATTTTTTCATAAATAAACGCAAGTTATATCAAATAAATGTTACCCCTATCATGGAGAACAATAAGTCACAAAAAAATATTCTCAGAATCAGTGGGATACATTGAAGTGTTCCAGAGTTATAACATCATAAAATGACACTGGACTTAACAGTATATTTCTCATATCTCAATTAATTTTTAAATGTTTTCAAAGTTTTCAGTCTATGCTAATGATTATTTTGGATTGCATGACACATAATTGGTTCTGGTCTCCAGTGTATAAGAAAGACATAGCTCAACCAGAGTGAGTCCAGAGAAGAGTGACCAAGGTTATTAGAGGACTGGGGGGTCTGCAATACCAAGATAGGTTATTACACTTGGGGTTTTTTAGTTGGGAAAAAAGAAGGCTAAGGGGTGCTCTTATTACAATGTATAAATATAGGAGGGGGCAGTACAAAGACCTTACTAATGAACTTTTTACTCATAGACCTGAGACTGGGACAAGAAGGCATCCTCTACGTCTGGAGGAAAGAAGGTTTAATCATAATAACAGATGTGGATCCTTTACTGTCAGAGCAGTGAGACTATGGAACTCTCTGCCGTATGATGTTGTAATGAGTGATTCATTACTAACATTTAGGAAGTGAGTGGATGCCATTCTTGAAAAGTAAAATATTACAGGTTATATACTGTACACTAGATTCCTTGATAGGACGTTGATCCAGGGAACTAGTCTGATTGCCGTATGTGGAGTCGGGAAGGAATTATTTTCCCAATGTGGAGCTTACTGTTTGCCACATGGTTTTTTTTGCCTTCCTCTGGATCAAGATGTTATGGCATGTTAGGTTACGATATGGGTTGAACTAAATAGACTTTAAGTCTTCATTCAACCTTAAAACCTATATTACTATAAGGTAAAGTGCCTTTTTTATGTTTTTAATTATTGCATGCATTTTGGGTATTATTTTGCAACCCTTGCTCTATTGACACAATTTATTTAGTGGTATTGTGAAGATATGAGGGTTAGTGGGTGCTGTCATCTGCTTGCCTGACTGCTTTAGAAAGACCTCATGGACCAGAGCTCATCCCACTGAATGCCAGCACTCCTTCCCCATGGGCAGAAAATACTGCTCTGACAACACAGGGAGAACTTTGACTTCTGGACTTCCAAGGCCAACTATCCCCCTCAGCAGCACCCCGATTTTGTCAGGAACCCACAGACAGGAGTTAATGACAAGCTTCGAAAACTGGTAGTCCATTGAGGTACGTGGCCAGATGACCTGATTTTCCCAACCTTGCTTCTCCAAACTTCTCCATGGGGCCATGTGACCTGATTGTCCCAACCTGGCTGCTCTGAGCATCTCCATGGGTTCAGTGATGGTCAATAGAGCAGATCTGTATTCCTCTGTCTGGGACCATGGTTCCATACGTTACTGTCCTGTGAAGTGTCTCAAGTTTCTATTCCTTCAGTTGGAGCCATAGTGCCTTGGCTACTGTCATGTAGAGTCTCTAAATATGTATTCCTCCAGTTAGACCATGATTCCCTGGCTGCTGTTATGGAGAGTATTTTTTGAAACAGGCAGATCTATCATTTATTGTTCACAACAGTCCTTCAGGCCATGAGCCACAAGTCAGGGGAAGGTGTTATGAGGTCATATTTCATTATTTGAGTATTCAATATACATAGTTTGTCCTTCAGTGTTTATAGAACAACAAGCCACATAGACTGTAACAATGGGTAATTAATATATTAGCAAACATTGATGGTTTAATAACCCTGTGTCACTGTCCTCCAAGGATAGCAGCACAATAAGGTGCAACAAACGTCAATTCAAGAGTCAATATTCAGGCTCATATGAACAATGGCCTATGTCTCTTGATCTTGATCTACTGGAAAATACATCTGGCATAATTAAGAATAAATGCTGTCTCATCACAGGTACCCAGCAATTTATATAGCTATTCATATGAAGGAAACAACATGAGAACAGGCTAATCAACTACCTTATAGTATAGGACGTAATTTAACATCATAATACAGGTATGGATCAAATGACAAGATATGACTATTAGCAAGTCTTTTAGTTTATTAACCTAGCAAAAGACTGCTATACATTTGGAATTAAAAGGTAGCATAGTTGATAAATAAGTAATAAAAAAATTGATTTTTAATTTACAAAAACAGCCACATTGAAATTCTACAACAAATTATAAAAAATACATAACAAATAAATATCATACAGTACAAACTTTAATTTTGAAAAAAAATCATGCATCTGCTGGTATGTGTGGCAATAACCCTTACAGCTTGTGTCAAAGTGAAAAATAGCTGAGTGTGGAAAATCCTATGTCACACTAGAGAGCAACAATTCAAGCAACATCTGTACTATGTGTTACAACCAAGCCTTTTGTAAGGAATTCTTTTATATTTCTGGAATGATGTAGAGGTTTATAAAGGAAATTTAAGAATTTATTATATTACTTGACAAATTAAAATTTTGATTTCAAGTCATTGGAAGCTGTTTATATGTACCGGTATGCAACATAGATTGTTTGTATATAGTTCATTGTCCATTAGGTGTCCTAAACCTGAATCTCAAATATAGTTAGGTATTAAAATGAAGCACTGAGAATCTTTGGAGTATGATATTTCCAAAAACACCAGATGCACAAATTTAGCTAGCATTACTTAAAACACGGTTTGACAAAGCAAATAATTTAATTATACATTCAGTGATCTGTAATAGACAACAATTAACATGTAAGAACTTTAACACTGGTGTACAACTTTCAATTTCCATTTTAACATCACAGAATGATGTCTATGTGTTCAAATGGCCCCCATGATAATAATATATTCTGTTTTTAATCATATTTTGTGTTGCAGGAAATGAGGCTTGCAATTTTCCCAGGTGCTTACCAAATTACTCTAGCACACTAATTCTCAACCCCCAAGTTAAGAAATTCAGCACAATGTACATTAACAGGCTGCTTATGTTCTCTCTATATACCAGAAGGTAAGTTAATATGCACTTCAATTATATCCAGTTTGTGCATTTATGGCACCCTGTGGGTAGCTGTAAGAAGGCTATAAATGGGCTTACCCTGCTCTTTAATGCTCCAGTAAATTACAGAACAAAAAAAGAGGAAGAGGGATATAGGCAGGGAGACTATATCGGTTTAACAAGGGAATCAATAAGAGCCAAATTGCCTTCATAGATGTCAAGCACTAAATCACATATACAGTACAATTTTTGCACACTTCTTTATTTCATTTTCTCCTTTTTATAACTGTGAAGAGCAATCTCATGTGTGTCATGAATGTTCTGAAACACAGAATCTTTAACACAGAGGAGGATTGATGGCTCTTTCCAAATGTTTGGGATTTAAAAACAAACAAAACTAATAATAAAATCTCTGAAAAGTACTAAATATGAGTTACACGTTTTCCTGCCAGAATAATACTAAAATAGATAAAAGTAGAAGTTAAAAGTGGTATTATTATGAATCATAAATTAATGCAGATGACGTACATAGACTTTTTATGAATTAACTTAATTTGTGTACATTTAAATTGCCAAGGTTCTTGACCATAAGTGCCTGAGCACACATTACAGAGTTATCATGTTTTTTTCTGCACAGATTTGAGCTACCCTGAGGAAGACACCCTGTGTGATACGCGTGGGGTTCCATACCTAGGATGGACTGCAATTCGTGTTCATAGGGAGATCTACCATGGGTGGTCTAAGTATTGTTTGTAGCTGCTCTCTGACTTGCTATCCTGCTAGCCATCATTCAATTTACTTTTTCTACCTTTAGATATATTTTTTGAATTAATATGTGGCTTGAGGACCTTGTTCATTCAACACAGTGCTATTATGGGATATGAGATAAATTTGTATGCCTATTTTTTCTATGTTATTATACATTCTATTTACCTTATGCTATATTCAGCTCTAATTGGCCTATAGAGTATATTATTCAGTACTATTAGTATTGTGTGTTCTGTTTAAATTATATCTCTTTATGAGGTCCTGTTTGCAGCACTACTGCACTTTTTGTCCATGTTTACATGCTTGGTTCCCTATTAATATATATGCACTAAAATCCATTTCTTGGTCTATCAACAACCATATCACAGGTTGTTTTTGTGTGTGGTCTAGTAGGCCATATTTTGCTCTCCCTTTCTTTTAAATGTTTTTAATTTGTTTGCTTTTTCCCATATGTTGTCCATTATATTAAAATAAAAACATTTTTGTCTATATATGAATAGATACTTTTCTGGTGATCACTGTTTTTGCATATCTCTTTCCTCTTTTCTTTTTTTTTGCTTATGCATATATTGTATGCATCAGGTTGATCCCAATTTTGTAATTACTTTGGGTGGTTCTCGCTCTCCAATATTTTCTGCAAAGATTTGTCCCAAAACCAGAAGGGTTTTCGATACTAGAAAAGTGTGTCTCACTGGTGGGTTGTGGTCTCACTGTGCCACTGGCCAGGCTTATCCTGGAGGGGCGTAAGTATGTGGCTACCTGGTCTTCACTAGAGACTCTCATGTTGAGGTTAGGCTTGAGCAGCCGGTAGCTGCCAAGTACCACTCGAGGGCAGTCCCTGGTACTTCAGCAGTTGACCCCAGGGGTCAGGGATGCAGGTATGGACTTGCAAAATTTGGCAGAACAGGAACAACTTCACTGGCAGTATGGATACTGGTGCTGGTTTAGATGGATCAGACACTGGTTTGGACAAAATGACTAATATAGACAGGTCTGTTTCAGGAACAAGATTAGGTTCTGACAGGGTGAGTTCAGGATAACATGATAAACTCTGGTACACGGTAGCAGAACGGGTTCAGGAACAGGGACCTGACAACGAACTAGTGGGTACAACAATAACTAGGTACTGAAGTTGCTCAGGCACCTCCCTATAAGCTAGGGGCATTTCCAGAGTGTGAATGCGCACAATCTCTGCTTCTTAAAAGGGGCAGTGCACACACTCCAGAAATGCTTCCAGTTGAGTGCCCTGCCGTGAGACCTGCGCAATGTGCGCTGGAGGAGGAAGCTGAAAGTAAAGGCGGGGAATAGAGCAGAGGATGTCAACGAGCAGCCGTGTCACTAGGGAAAAAAGATTTATCATCCTAAATGGCAATTCTTTGCTATAAGAGTAGTGAGACTATGGAACTCTCTGCCAAATGATATTGTAACATTTGATTCAGTAAAAAATCAAGAAGGGCCTGGATGCTTTTCTTACAAATAGAATATTACATGTTATTAGTGTTAGATTCTGTGATGGGACATTGTTCAGGTTAACTAGTCCTATTGCCATATGTGGAGTCGGGAAGGAGTGTTTGTCTTCCTATGGAACAACATTTTGGGCAGTGGGTTTATACTGATGGATTTATGTTTGCTTTCAACATTAACAATTTTGCAACTATGAAGCTTGGTACTGTCTGCTCACATAAACAATGGCCCCTTTTGCATCCTATGATGTGGCCCAGAGACCAATCAGTCTATGAATTTTATAACAGCTTAATTGTCCATCCCATATAGAGTGTACCAGAGATTTGTCCACTCCATCCTGTCCTGTACTGTAGAGAGCATTTGTGGGATGCTCCTATCTGTGATGACACATAAACTGTACTTAACTTGTGTATGCATTCAACCAGATATCTCAAAGGTCTATAGGTGTCCAAAAAACCTTCTCCCCCTAAAAATGCTACAAACAGGATAAAAGGATGAATGAACAGAGCGACATCCCTATCATCACACAGACAGCTACACACAGCACACATCAAATACCACTTCCTCCTCTTACTTGAATGGTGCCACTTTAGATCAGCAAAATTAAGGGCCTTTTTACCCTTAACTCCTTATTTCAGTTTGTTTCATCATGGTTCCCATGCATGACATCTATTATCCCCTTTCCGACATCGGGCGTAGTAGTACACCGATGTCAGACTCCCACCTATTTGATGCGGGCTCTGGCACTGAGCCCGCACCTTTCCAGGCACATTTCAGCTGATATATACAGCTGAGATGTGCCCACAACAGCTGCTGGTGGAATTGCGATCCAACCATGGTTGTTAACTAGTTAGAACTTGCTGTCAATTTCTCGCGCTTACCTGAAGTGCGTCATGAATCCTCAAAGGCGATCGAAGTAGTGCAGCTTTTTGTCTCTCATGAAGACTATTAAAGCATGCAAAAAGTAATATAAAAGATCAAATCACCCCCCTTTCGCCCCATTCAAAATAAAACAATAAAAAAATCAAATATACACATTTTTGGTATTGCTTCATTCTATCAATATAAAAAAAGAATTAACCTGATCACTAAACAACGTAACGAGAAAAAAATTCAAAACATCAGAATTACGTTTTTTGGGTCGCTGCTACATTGCAATAAAATGCAATAATGGGTAATCGAAAGATCGCATCTACACCAAAATAGTATCAATAAAATCGGCAGCTTGGCGCACAAAAAATAAGCCCTCATACAGCCCCAGATCATAAGAAATGGAGACGCTACAGGTTTCGGAAAATAGTGCCATTTTTTTCTTTTTCTTTTTCTTTTCTTTTAACCAAACTTTGGATTATTTTTTCACCACTTAAATAAAAAAGAACTGGATAGTCATAATTGCAGGTTAGTTTCAGCATTTAGTGAACATGGTGAAAAAACAAACAGAAAAAACTGTGGGCACTTTTTTTTTGCAATTTCACCGCACTTGGAATTTTTTCCCATTTTTCAGTACACAACATTTTAAAGGCAATGGTGTCATTTAAAAGTGCAACTTGTCAAGCAAAAAACAAGCCCTTACATGGCCATATTGACAGAAAAAAAAGAAAGTTATGACTCTGGGGAAAAGAGGATCAAAGAACAAAAACGCAAAAAATGAAAGTACCTCCATTACAGAACAGTTTGTTGGACTAGTTCATCCATAGACTCACACAGTTAGTTAGAATAACCTTCTGCCACTTCCTTAGAAGTATGGAAGTTTTAATTGGTATGAAATAATTTTTGGGTATTAAATCTGCAGGGCATCTTAAAAAAGGGTCTTAAAGTAGCATCATAGTCTGAAAAATACCATAAAATCAAATCAAAGGTAATTTCTATGGGAAATAACATCATTTTAACAGAACTTTTAACATTTTGAGAACACGATAGTCTCCCATAGTCAGCCTGCAATATTTAATAAAGCTACACTAGAGTCTTCAATATATGAGGCTTTTACTTCAATGTGTAGTGGTCTTTGTAGCATATTGTTTTGAAAGATATTTTGAGGCATCTCTCATCAACCTAATTGTTCAAAAACATTTGACACTTAAATATTATGCCCTCCACTGCATTTAACAAATACACGAATAACATACCCACAAGAAATACGAAGCATGCTGCAATGTAATAAGGGCAGATATTCTGTTAGCATAAGAGCACTCAAAAGTCTTAAGAAAATAATAGCTGTTTCTTAAATAAAATTTTACATTTCATCATATGATCATTATTTTCTCCCATTATTGTTAGTATTAGTACTTATAATCCCATACCAACAGGAAACTAATACACTATTACATGCACTATTTTAGTACAATAACCCTTACTTGTTTGTGTTTTGACCTTTCAGTTTATAGACTTGCATGGATCCTTGGTTATCACGGCTGTTAAGACTTGAATCCTCTCTTTCTATTTTTAGGATACCAAGTGGAGATTTTTCTTATTATAGTGCTTTGGAACAAAGCACTATACTGTTATTCCATCGTGGTAAACTTCTTCTTATTATAGTGCTTTGGAACAAAGCACTATATTGTAATCCGAACGTGGATAACTTATTATTATAGTGCTTTGGAACAAAGCACTATACTGTTATTCCACCGTGGTAAACTTCTTATTATAGTGCTTTGGAACAAAGCACTATACTGTTATTCCACCGTGGTAAACTTCTTATTATTATTCTTCTTATTATTCAGTCCGCACGTAATGCGGCCCGAACCGCTAAACTCACAGACTCCAGTGAGGTGTCATTTCGAAGCCAGCGTTCCTGAGAGGTGTGCTAAGTATTTTTCGTGTCGATCGGATTTGTAGTTTTGGCGCAATTTGCGTTTGAAAAAAGTGTCTCAATTAGTGTTGAGCGATACTTTCCGATATCGGAAAGTATCGGTATCGGAAAGAATCGGCCGATACCGTCAAAATATCGGATCTAATCCGATACCGATACCCGATCCCAATGCAAGTCAATGGGACGAAAATATCGGAATTAAAATAAACCCTTTATAAACTTGTAGGTTCATTCTACATGAAGGAAAACAACTAAGAATAATGTAGGATGTATTGGGGGACGTGGCGGAGACATTAAAGGCACAGAGGTTTAGCCCAATCTAATAGAATAGCAGGATTTTTTTTTTTTTTTATGACGTTCGGCGTTAGAAAGATTTTGACTATGTTCATTTTTTTTTTATTTTGTCAGATATTGATGTTTCACTACTTCCACGCCCTTCACCTTTTTTACTTCTCCCACACTTTCTTCTTCATTATCCTCATCATCAGCTTCTTTGACATCAACTTCTTCACCTTATTCATCTTCTTCTTCATCTTCTACCTATTATTTTTTTGGTTACATTGTTCATATTCTTTTTATTTTACTATTATCTTCTTCATATTCTACTTCTTCATCATATTCTTATTTGTGACAGGCATTGCCGTAGTTGTTATCTATAAAAGTTTGAAGATTACACCTTCCGTTCTGCCTGTCACAAAACAGTTACATTTGTCCGCGTTCAGTTTGGCCTGCAGCATCAGGCTTTATCCAGGGGCACCACGAGGAGGAACGGACTCACCCCCATACACTGCTTAGTCTTCTTCTGCTTATAATTTAGATAATATTTTTTGCTCTGATATTTTGTGTTATGCTTAATGTTCTTCTGCTCTTTGTTCTGCAGCCTCTTGTTCTTCTGCTTCTCGGTCTTCCAGGTCGTCGTCGTCTCCAGGGTCGTCGTCTCCGGGGTCGTCGTCATTGGGGTGGTCTTCAGGGTCGTCGTCTCCGGGGTCGTCGTCATCGGGGTGGTCTTCGGGGTCATCGTCTCCAGGGTCGTCGTCATCACGGTGGTTGTGGTCTCTGGTGTCGTCGTCATCTTAGGGGTGGTCTTCCGGGTCATCGTGTTTAGTCTCTTGAACTTGGAAATGTAGCAGAAGGTACAAGAAGGCTGAGAAAATGCCGAGAACCAGCTGATGGAACTGGAACTCGGATGGCTACCCGAAGGTCCAAGAGCCAATGGAACGACCGAGGACCAGCTGACATTACTGGAACCCGGTTACTAAGCAGGAGGTACCCGTGCCTGAAAGCACTACCAAGGACCACCTGACGTTGGTGGAACTCGGATACCCAGAGGGAGGCACCTAAGCCAAAGGCTCTGCCCGGAACCAGCTGACGGTACTGGAACCAGGATGGGGAGCAGAAGGTACAAGAGCAAAAGACACTGCCGAGAACCAGCTGACGGTGCTGGAACCCGGATGGGTAGCCGAAGGTCCAAGAGCCAATGGAACTACCGAGGACCAGCTGACATTACTGGAACCCGGTTACTAAGCAGGAGGTACCCGTGCCTGAAAGCACTACCAAGGACCACCTGACGTTGGTGGAACTCGGATACCCAGAGGGAGGCACCTAAGCCAAAGGCTCTGCCCGGAACCAGCTGACGGTACTGGAACCAGGATGGGGAGCAGAAGGTACAAGAGCAAGTGTCTGCGTGGCTGTTGCAGGACACGTTGCCGGCTGCACAGCAGGGGAACAGCTGGCGGTGCTGAACCCCACTGACACATTGGCTGGTGTTTTTCTCTGTGCAGCTAGCAGTACCGGGCCCCAACTGGCGGTGTTAGAGCCCGGGGTCAGCAGGAGGAGGAGATGGAGCCGAGTGTAGGCCGAAGCCTGCACTGGCGGCAGCTTTGGGTCTGTTGTGCCTGCGTGGCTGTTGCAGGACACGTTGCCGGCTGCACAGCAGGGGAACAGCTGGCGGTGCTGAACCCCACTGACACATTGGCTGGTGTTTTTCTCTGTGCAGCTAGCAGTACCGGGCCCCAACTGGCGGTGTTGGAGCCCGGGCTCTGCAGGGGGAGCAGAGTGTAGGCCGAAGCCTACTTGAACTGATTTCAAAGGTAACCTTTAACCCCCCCTCAGGGGTTACAAAGTAGAAGAGCCACAGCTTATGCAGCAGTAGTGCTGCACAAGTCAAAGGTTGCTCTTTTAATTTGGCTCCTTGCACACGCTGAATGGAACACGTATAACATTTAGCCCTTTATACAGTCAAACTGTGTTGGAGGCGCGAGTTCCCTTTGTAATGAGACGCAGCACAGATGTCAAGAATCCCACCTTGGTGCTGGGTGCAGCCTCCTGAGCATTGTTATTTGCTGTACAGGAGTCTGCGCTGTCCTGTTATCCCCTGGCCTAGCGCTGTTAGCGCTACCCATCTTCTGACCTCATTTAATGTCGGCCGGTGCGGTTCGCGATGACCATGAATCCCAGCCCCGCGGTGTCTTAACATTGTTAAAACACTGCGGGGCTGTGATTCATGGCCTGGCGCAGCACATATGTTCGCCTCTCGCACTCGGGTCCTTACACCCGCTGCAGACTGTGCGGCGTCAGCTGATCCCTTATCGCATGCCACGGCCATGAAGCCGCACAGTCTGAAGAAGGCGGAAGGAGATGAGGGACAGGCGAACTGATGCACTGCTCATGCCCATCAAACACACCCTCGCAGTCCCAAGAAATAAGACACCGAGGGGCGTTGTGTGGGTCAGGGCGGCCGCAGAGGCGCAGGCAGCCAAACAATGATGCCAGAAGACGGGCAGCGCTACCAAGGGGGTTGCAGCGTGTCATTACAAAGGAAAGTCACACCCCTGGGACGGTTAAATGGTCACACAGAGGACACATTTCAGACGTGTTTTCAGTTCCACATGTGCGAGGAGAATACGTTTATGAGCCACCTTGCACACATGCAGCATTACCGCTGTACAAGGTGGCCTTAAAAACGTACAAACGCCTGGGGGAGGGGGGACAGGTTCCCTTCAATTTCAGTTCTTGTGTCTGCGTGGCTTTTGCAGGACACGATGCCGGCTGCACAGCAGGGGAACAGCTGGCGGTGCTGAACCCCACTGACACATTGGCTGGTGTTTTTCTCTGTGCAGCTAGTAGTACCGGGCCCCAACTGGCGGTGTTAGAGCCCGGGGTCAGCAGGAGGAGGAGATGGAGCCGAGTGTAGGCCGAAGCCTGCACTGGCGGCAGCTTTGGGTCTGTTGTGCCTGCGTGGCTGTTGCAGGACACGTTGCCGGCTGCACAGCAGGGGAACAGCTGGCGGTGCTGAACCCCACTGACACATTGGCTGGTGTTTTTCTCTGTGCAGCTAGCAGTACCGGGCCCCAACTGGCGGTGTTAGAGCCCGGGGTCAGCAGGAGGAGCAGGGGGAGCCGAGTGTAGGCCAAAGCCTGCACTGGCGGCAGCTTTGGGTCTGTTGTGCCTGCGTGGCTGTTGCAGGACACGTTGCCGGCTGCACAGCAGGGGAACAGCTGGCGGTGCTGAACCCCACTGACACATTGGCTGGTGTTTTTCTCTGTGCAGCTAGCAGTACCGGGCCCCAACTGGCGGTGATAGAGCCCGGGGTCAGCAGGAGGAGCAGGGGGAGCGGAGTGTAGGCCGAAGCCTGCACTCGAGCAAGTTGAAAGGAAACCTTTAACCCCCCCCCCCCCCCAGGCGTTTGTAGCTGAAAGAGCCATCGTGTACAGCACTAATGCTGGAAAAGGTAAACTTAGCTCTTTTAATTATGGTCCTTGCACATGTTCAACCTAACACTTATGAAATGTGTCCCCTCACAGCGTTAAACCGTCCGGTAGGTGGAACTTTCCTTTGTCGTGTGACGCAGCACAGCCATCAGTTTTACCCCCTTTGCGCCGTGCGCCGCCTCCTCAGCGTTGTTTGAATCTGTCCCGGAGCCTGCGCTGTTAGGTTAGCCCTTGGCCATGCACACATTTTGCGCTGCCCGTCTTCTGACATCATTTGGTGTCAGGCTGGCTGCGCCTGTGCGGGTGCGCTGGCCGAGATCCCGCCTCGCAGTGTCGTCTAATGTAATCCCACCGCGGGCCTGGGATCCGTGGCCATGCGCAGTGCATATCCTCGCCTCTCACTCCCCTCCCTACGGCTTCTTCAGACTGTGCGGTGTCACGGCCGTGGCATGCTATTAGGGACCAGCTGACACCGAACAGTCTGAAGAAGCCATAGGGAGATGAGTGAGAGTTGGAGGTTCAGATATGCACTGCGCATGTCCATGGATCCCAGGCCCGCGGTGGGATTACATTAGACGACACTGCGAGGCGGGATCTCGGCCAGCGCACCCGCACAGGCGCAGCCAGCCTGACACCAAATGATGTCAGAAGACGGGCAGCGCAAAATGTGTGCATGGCCAAGGGCTAACCTAACAGCGCAGGCTCTGGGACAGATTCAAACAACGCTGAGGAGGCGGCGCACGGCGCCAAGGGGGTAAAAATGATGGCTGTGCTGCATCACACGACAAAGGAAAGTTCCACCTACCAGACGGTTTAACGCTGTGAGGGGACACATTTCATAAGTGTTAGGTTGAGCATGTGCAAGGAGCACCACGAAAAGAGGCACTTTTTCCCTTTGCATCATTCATTACTGCTGCACAAGGTGGCTCCTTCAGTAACAAACGCCTGGGGGGAGGGACAGGTTCCCTTAAATGTAACTTGTTGTGCCTGCGTGGCGGTCGCAGTACACGTTGCCGTATACACAGCAGGGGAACAGCTGGCGGTGCTGAACCCCAATAACACATTGGCGAGGTGTTTGGCTCTGTGCGTACAGCACTTCTGGACGGCAACTGGCGGTGTTGGAGCCCAGGGACAGGTGGAGGAGGAGGAGGTGGAGGAGGTAGGAGGGATTGCCACACACACAGCAGGGGAACAGCTGACGTTACTGAACCCCAATAACAGAGGAGCGACTGTTGACTGTGCGTACAGCACTTCTGGACGGCAACTGGCGGTGTTGGAGCCCAGGGACAGGAGGGGGAGGTGGAGGAGGTAGGAGGGATTGCCACACACACAGCAGGGGAACAGCTGACGTTACTGAACCCCAATAACAGTGGAGGGACTGTTGACTGTGCGTACAGCACTTCTGGACGGCAACTGGCGGTGTTGGAGCCCAGGGACAGGTGGAGGAGGAGGAGGTGGAGGAGGTAGGAGGGATTGCCACACACACAGCAGGGGAACAGCTGACGTTACTGAACCCCAATAACAGAGGAGTGACTGTTGACTGTGCGTACAGCACTTCTGGACGGCAACTGGCGGTGTTGGAGCCCAGGGACAGGAGGGGGAGGTGGAGGAGGTAGGAGGGATTGCCACACACACAGCAGGGGAACAGCTGACGTTACTGAACCCCAATAACAGTGGAGGGACTGTTGACTGTGCGTACAGCACTTCTGGACGGCAACTGGCGGTGTTGGAGCCCAGGGACAGATGGAGGAGGAGGAGGTGGAGGAGGTAGGAGGGATTGCCACACACACAGCAGGGGAACAGCTGACGTTACTGAACCCCAATAACAGAGGAGCGACTGTTGACTGTGCGTACAGCACTTCTGGACGGCAACTGGCAGTGTTGGAGCCCAGGGACAGGAGGGGGAGGTGGAGGAGGTAGGAGGGATTGCCACACACACAGCAGGGGAACAGCTGACGTTACTGAACCCCAATAACAGTGGAGGGACTGTTGACTGTGCGTACAGCACTTCTGGACGGCAACTGGCGGTGTTGGAGCCCAGGGACAGGTGGAGGAGGAGGAGGTGGAGGAGGTAGGAGGGATTGCCACACACACAGCAGGGGAACAGCTGACGTTACTGAACCCCAATAACAGTGGAGGGACTGTTGACTGTGCGTACAGCACTTCTGGATGGCAACTGGCGGTGTTGGAGCCCAGGGACAGGAGGGGGAGGTGGAGGAGGTAGGAGGGATTGCCACACACACAGCAGGGGAACAGCTGACGTTACTGAACCCCAATAACAGAGGAGTGACTGTTGACTGTGCGTACAGCACTTCTGGACGGCAACTGGCGGTGTTGGAGCCCAGGGACAGGAGGGGGAGGTGGAGGAGGTAGGAGGGATTGCCACACACACAGCAGGGGAACAGCTGACGTTACTGAACCCCAATAACAGTGGAGGGACTGTTGACTGTGCGTACAGCACTTCTGGATGGCAACTGGCGGTGTTGGAGCCCAGGGACAAGTGGAGGAGGAGGAGGTGGAGGAGGTAGGAGGGATTGCCACACACACAGCAGGGGAACAGCTGACGTTACTGAACCCCAATAACAGAGGAGCGACTGTTGACTGTGCGTACAGCACTTCTGGACGGCAACTGGCAGTGTTGGAGCCCAGGGACAGGAGGGGGAGGTGGAGGAGGTAGGAGGGATTGCCACACACACAGCAGGGGAACAGCTGATGTTACTGAACCCCAATAACAGTGGAGGGACTGTTGACTGTGCGTACAGCACTTGTGGACGGCAACTGGCGGTGTTGGAGTCCAGGGACAGGTGGAGGAGGAGGAGGTGGAGGAGGTAGGAGGGATTGCCACACACACAGCAGGGGAACAGCTGACGTTACTGAACCCCAATAACAGTGGAGGGACTGTTGACTGTGCGTACAGCACTTCTGGGCGGCAACTGGCGGTGTTGGAGCCCAGGGACAGGTGGAGGAGGAGGAGGTGGAGGAGGTAGGAGGGATTGCCACACACACAGCAGGGGAACAGCTGACGTTACTGAACCCCAATAACAGTGGAGGGACTGTTGACTGTGCGTACAGCACTTCTGGACGGCAACTGGCGGTGTTGGAGCCCAGGGACAGGAGGGGGAGGTGGAGGAGGTAGGAGGGATTGCCACACACACAGCAGGGGAACAGCTGACGTTACTGAACCCCAATAACAGAGGAGCGACTGTTGACTGTGCGTACAGCACTTCTGGACGGCAACTGGCGGTGTTGGAGCCCAGGGACAGGTGGAGGAGGAGGAGGTAGGAGGGATTGCCACACACACAGCAGGGGAACAGCTGACGTTACTGAACCCCAATAACAGAGGAGCGACTGTTGACTGTGCGTACAGCACTTCTGGACGGCAACTGGCGGTGTTGGAGCCCAGGGACAGGAGGGGGAGGTGGAGGAGGTAGGAGGGATTGCCACACACACAGCAGGGGAACAGCTGACGTTACTGAACCCCAATAACAGAGGAGCGACTGTTGACTGTGCGTACAGCACTTCTGGACGGCAACTGGCGGTGTTGGAGCCCAGGGACAGGTGGAGGAGGAGGAGGTGGAGGAGGTAGGAGGGATTGCCACACACACAGCAGGGGAACCGCTGACGTTACTGAACCCCAATAACAGTGGAGGGACTGTTGACTGTGCGTACAGCACTTCTGGACGGCAACTGGCGGTGTTGGAGCCCAGGGACAGGTGGAGGAGGAGGAGGTGGAGGAGGTAGGAGGGATTGCCACACACACAGCAGGGGAACAGCTGACGTTACTGAACCCCAATAACAGTGGAGGGACTGTTGACTGTGCGTACAGCACTTCTGGACGGCAACTGGCGGTGTTGGAGCCCAGGGACAGGAGGGGGAGGTGGAGGAGGTAGGAGGGATTGCCACACACACAGCAGGGGAACAGCTGACGTTACTGAACCCCAATAACAGAGGAGCGACTGTTGACTGTGCGTACAGCACTTCTGGACGGCAACTGGCGGTGTTGGAGCCCAGGGACAGGTGGAGGAGGAGGAGGTGGAGGAGGTAGGAGGGATTGCCACACACACAGCAGGGGAACAGCTGACGTTACTGAACCCCAATAACAGTGGAGGGACTGTTGACTGTGCGTACAGCACTTCTGGACGGCAACTGGCGGTGTTGGAGCCCAGGGACAGGTGGAAAAGCAGAGGAACACAATGTAGGCCGAAGCCTGAGAAAGTCGAAAGGGAACCTTTAACCCCCCCCCACGGCGCTTGTAGCTGAAAGAGCCAGCTTGTGCAGCACAAAAGATGCAAAAGGAAAAGGTGGCTCTTTTCATCAGGCTCCTTGCAAACACAGAACTAAACACTTATAAAATGTGTCCCCTGAAACCGTGAAACCGTCCCGGAGGTGGGACTTTCCTTCGTAATATGACGCAGCACAGCCGTCATTCCTACCCCCCCGGCGCCGTGCCCCGACTCCTCAGCGTTGTTTGATTCCGGAGCCTGCGCTGTTATGTTATCCCGTGGCCAGGCACACTTAGCGCTGCCCGTCTTCTGACATCATTTGGTGTCAGGATGGCTGCGCCTGTGCGGCCGCGCTGGCCGAGAGCCCGCCTCGCAGTGTCTTCTGATTTAATCCCACTGGGGGCCTGGGATCCATGGACATGCGCAGTGCATATCCTCGCCTCTCACTCCCCTCCCTACGGCTTCTTCAGACTGTGCGGTGTCACGGCCGTTGCATGCTATTAGGGACCAGCTGACACCGAACAGTCTGAAGAAGCCATAGGGAGATGAGTGAGAGGTGGAGGTTCAGATATGCACTGCGCATGTCCATGGATCCCAGGCCCCCAGTGGGATTAAATCAGAAGACACTGCGAGGCGGGCTCTCGGCCAGCGCGGCCGCACAGGCGCAGCCATCCTGACACCAAATGATGCCAGAAGACGGGCAGCGCTAAGTGTGCCTGGCCACGGGATAACATAACAGCGCAGGCTCCGGGAAGGAATCAAACAACGCTGAGGAGCCGGGGCGCGGCGCCGGGGTGGTAGGAATGACGGCTGTGCTGCGTCATATTACGAAGGAAAGTCCCACCTCCGGGACGGTTTTACGGTATCAGTGGACACATTTTATAAGTGTTAAGTTCTGCGTGTGCAAGGAGCTAAACCAAAATAGCTACCTTTTCCTTGTGCAGCAGTAATGCTGCACAAGGTGGCTCTTTCAGTAACAAACGCCTTGGGGGGGGGACAGATTCCCTTACATTTCAGTTGTTGTGTCAGCGTGGCGGTCGCATGACACATTGCCGGCTACACAGCTGGGGATCAGCTGACGTTAATGAAACCCAATAACACTGGGTCGTATGTTTTGACTGTGCAGACGGCACTTCTGAGCCTCAACTGGCGGTGTTGGAGCCCAGGAATTTAAGTTCAGGTGGTAGAAAGATGAACACAACAGGAGACCTGGATAACGTATACAGTGACCTAATTATTTAATCAGGAGGAGGAGTGGCAAATTCCTGCGAGATCCAGGCCTTGTTCATTTTCAGGAAAGTAAGCCGGTCAACGTTATCGGAGGATAGTCGCATGCGACGGTCAGTTAGTACACCACCTGCAGCACTAAAGACACGTTCCGATAATACACTGGCCGCAGGGCAAGACAGCACCTCCAATGCATACTGGCTTAGCTCTGGCCATGTATCCAGCTTTGAGACCCAAAACTTGAAAGGGGAAGAGCCGTCTGGGAGTACAGCAAGAGGGCAAGACATGTAGTCTGTCACCATCTGACGGAACCGTTGCCTCCTGCTGACTGGAGCCGTCTGTGATGGTGTAGACTTTTGTGGAGGGCACAGAAAACTGTGCCACAGTTGGGCCATACTGGTCTTGCCTTGGGCAGAGGCACTGCTTCTGCTCCCTCTTTGTGCAGAGCCTCCACCACTGCCTGGACGCACTGAGCTGCTTTGGAATGCACTAGCAGCACTTCTCTCAGTTGGAATGGAGAAGATGATGGAATTGACCAGTGTGTCTTGGTACTCCCGCATTTTTCGCTCCCGGTTCAACGGTGTGATGAGGCTTTCTACGTTGTCCCGGTAGCGAGGATCGAGGAGGGTGAACACCCAATAATCAGACATGTTGAGAATGTGGGCGATGCGGCGGTCATTTCTCAGGCACTGCAGCATGTAATCCACCATGTGCTGCAGACTGCCAACTGCCCAAGAAACGCTGTCCCCTGCTGGAGGCGTGGTCTCTGCCCGCTCGTCATCACCCCACCCTCGCTGTACACACTGAGTACTGGACAATTCGGTAACTCCCTCCTCTGGACGGATGTCTTCCTCCTCCATTGACTCCTCCTCATCCTCCTCACAAACTGTCCCCTGCCTACGCGTTTGTGAGGAACCACGTGGCGCTGACTGTCCAGAAGATGATGGAAATGGTGAATCCTCATCCTCCACCTCTTCCACAACATCATCCCTTAGCGCTTGCAGTGATTTTTCAAGCAGGCAGATAAGGGGGACAGTCATGCTGACTAGTGCATCATCTGCACTCGCCATCCGCGTGGAATAATCAAAGGGACGCAAAACCTGGCAGACGTCATTCATAGTGGCCCACTCTGTGGTTGTGAAGTCTGTACGGCGCTGACTGCGACTTCTTTGCGCCTGAAGCAGCTGGTACTCCATTACAGCTTGCTGCTGCTCACACAACCGCTCCAACATATGTAACGTGGAATTCCACCTGGTAGGTAGGTCACATATGATGCGATGTTCCGGCAGGCGGTGTCGGCGCTGCAGAGCCGCAATGCGCGCTTTTGCCGTGCTGGAACGCCGCAAGTGAGCACACTCTAGGCGGACCTTGTGCAGCAGTGCATCAAGATCCGGATAGTCCCTCAAAAAGCTCTGCACGACCAAATTGAGCACATGTGCCAGACATGGGATGTGAGTGAGGTTGCCGAGGCCCAGAGCTGCCACCAGATTTCGGCCATTATCACACACTACCATGCCTGGCTGGAGATTCGCTGGCACAAACCACACATCGCTCTCCTGCTTGATGGCATTCCAGAGCTCCTGCGCTGTGTGGCTACGATTCCCCCAAAAAATTAATTTCAAGACGGCCTGTTGACGTTTGGCCACGGCTGTGCTCATGTCGGTCGTAACAGGTACACGTTCATCACGGGTCCATGTGGAGGTGGACTGTGACGGCTCCTGCAGCGATGATTCTGAGGAACTGGTGTAAGAGGAGGAGTCAATGCGTACAGAATGGATTCCTGCAATCCTTGGAGTGGGCAGGACACGTCCTGCGCCACTCGCACGGTCTGTACCCGGCTCAACGACATTAACCCAATGGGCAGTGAGGGAAAGGTATCGCCCCTGTCCATGTTGACTGGTCCACGCATCGGTGGTGAGGTGGACCTTGCTACTGACGGCGTTCAGTAGCGCGTGTTTTATGTGTCCCTCCACATGCTTGTGCAGGGCAGGGACGGCTTGCCTGCTGAAGTAAAAGCGGCTGGGCACATTGTACTGTGGGACTGCCAATGACATCAAGTCACGGAAGCTGTCAGTCTCCACCAGCCTGAATGACAGCATTTCCAGTGACAGAAGTTTGGCAATGCCTGCAGTCAGAGCCTGTGCTCGTGGGTGGTTTGACGAGAAAGGCCGCCTTTTCTCTCATGCCTGTACTACCGATGGCTGTAGACTGGGCTGGGAGTGTGTGGATGACTGGGAAAGTGGTGCTGCGGGTGGAATTACAGCGGGTCTCTGGACAACAGGGCCAGAGGTTCTTCCACGGCGATCCTGGGAGGAAGCCGAACCAGCTGAGTGTGAGCTGGAGGAAGAGGCAACACGAGCTGAAGAGGTGGTAGCTGCCGCTGTTGGTTGGCCTAGCTCTTCAGTGTGTTTTTCTAACTCCGCCGGGTGCCTGGTGCGCACATGTTTCCACATGTTGGAGGTATTGAGGTTGCTGACATTTTTCCCTCTTTTGACTTTTTGATGACACACCTTGCATCTGACATAGCAAATGTCATCTGCAACTGTGTCAAAAAAGGACCAGGCACTGCAAGTCTTGGGAGCGCCCTTTTTGGCTTTTGGAAGAGACATGCTCCTAACGGGTGCCAAAGCGGAGGCTGCAGGATCCGCAGTCTTCCCCCTCCCTCTCCCTCTTTGGGCCGTACGGGGAATGTCTTCCTCAGAGCTGCTCCCACCACCTTCCTGTCCCTCACGCCAAGATGGGTCAAGGACCTCATCATCTACACTACCCTCTGCCCCCAACTGCTCCTCCTGGGTAGTCTCAGCAGCAGAGCACGCACCAGTAAGTGGCACCTGAGTGTCATCATCAGCTGATGCGGCCTGCGATGTGGTGACCGGAGCCACTGGCCCACCCGCCTCTTCAGAGGAAGAGAGAAAAAGCTGTTGGGCATCACTGCACCCTGCCTCTTCTTCCATTTCTCCAATGCTGCTTGGCTGGCCCCCTGTTTCCAAGCCAAGAGATTCAGAGAACAGAAGTAGAGACGGCTCCTGTCCTGGGCTCTCTGTCTGCCTGGGCAATTTGGCAGGTGGTGAAGAGACAGATGGCTGCTCTCCAGTGCTCTGTGTCTGAGAGGATGTGGCACTAATTGAAGTTGATGCATTAGCTGCCATCCATCCGACAACGGCTTCAATTTGTTCTTCACGCAGCAGCGGTGTACGGCGCTCTGACACAAAGCTGCGCATGAATGACTGTTGCCTGGTGAAAGTGGGTGCTGATGAGTCACCGGTGCCCGCAGCAGGCACAGAATCCCCACGTCCCCTCCCTGCTCCGCGCCCACGCCCACGCCCACATGCCTTACTCACTGCCTTCTTCATCTTGGTTGACTGATAAAGATAAGCAGAAAAGTACTAACGGCTTTGTGTGCTTATTCCTGAACAACTCCTCCTAACAGGTATAAGAAACACTAATTTTCTAAAGTGTGGACTAGACTTTAATATGAGCTAATGTGGCCTACACAAATGTAAAGTGGTGTAACTGGTGTGTTTGGTGAACTTTATTATTTATTTATTTTTTTTGGGCTGAACTGACAACAGATAGAGCTGCAGTCACACGGAGACCGTGCAGACAGACATAAACGGCGCTGCAAGGCCCAAAAACCCTCCTCTACGTTATCCTATGTAGTGTTTTTCCACAAATTAGCTGGAGACGGGTGGAAAGACACTAATAGGAATTTTTTGAAAAAATGTGCAGCAGCCTGCACTACTTAAAACAAAATGAAAATTGATTTGGCGGTATGACGCAGTGAACAACCCTGAGCTGGAGACAACCAGGCTACGGCTGCTCACAGACTACAGGGCGAGCTGCAGTCACACGGAGACCGTGCAGACAGCCGTAAACGGCGCTGCAAGGCCCAAAAACCCTCCTCTACGTTATCCTATGTAGTGTTTTTCCACAAATTAGCTGGAGACGGGTGGAAAGACACTAATAGGATTTTTTTGAATAAATTAGCAGCAGACTACACTACTTGAAAAAAAATGAAAATTGATTTGGCGGTATGACGCAGTGAACAACCCTGAGCTGGAGACAACCAGGCTATGGCTGCTCACAGACTACAGGGCGAGCTGCAGTCACACGGAGACCGTGCAGACAGCCGTAAACGGCGCTGCAAGGCCCAAAAACCCTCCTCTACGTTATCCTATGTAGTGTTTTTCCACAAATTAGCTGGAGACGGGTGGAAAGACACTAATAGGATTTTTTTGAATAAATTAGCAGCAGACTACACTACTTGAAAAAAAAAAAAAAAAAAAGAACAGTATGAGCCAATGAACCACCCTCCCTGAACTGAATACAACCAGCTATGGATGGCCTATGTGGCTGCACTCAGACTAGAGAGTGGGCTGCACTCACACACACACACACACAGACCTTGCAGATCGCTGTGAAAACAGCGCTACAAGGCAAAAGCAAGGTGAATAGTAGGTGAACACAGCGGTTGCTAAATTAGCCTTTGGAAAGCACAAAGAAGCAAATCGCTATCTCTAAACTGTCCCTCAGTCAGCAAACAGCGTCCTGTCACTAACTGAATTCACAGCAGAGTGATCGCAAAATGGCGCCAGCGACTTTTAAACTGCATCATGACATCATTTCAGCAGCCAATCACAGCCTTGCCAGTAGTTTCATGCCCTCCATGCTAAACAGGATGTGCCCACACTTGGAATCATTCTCATTGGCTGAATTTCTGCATTTTGAATCTTGGAACTTCCGATTCCGGTATCCGATACGCGGCAAGTATCGGAATCCCGGTATCGGAATTCCGATACCGCAAGTATCGGCCGATACCCGATACTTGCGGTATCGGAATGCTCAACACTAGTCTCAATGCATTTCAATAGGGAAATTTTCCAATACGTTTATAATGGGCCTGATTTCTGAGGCAATTTCTAAAAATAACTGCCACCTGGCTGATTACCTCATTAATATGCGCAGTGAGACCCAGTTACTATGCCAACGCCTATAAACTCTACCAGCCCACCAGGTCACAAGTTTTGTCAGATAATATCAGCTCTTAAAGTGACAGTACAGCACAATTACAAAGCACTATCTGTAGTCTTATCATTATTGCCCCGCTCACCAAATCGGACCCAGCCCACCAAATCGGACCAGAGTGCCCCCGCTTGCCAAATCGGACCCAGAGTGCCCCCGCCCGCCAAATCGGACCCAGAGTGGCGCCGCCCGTCAAGTCGGACCCAGAGTGGCGCCGCCCGCCAAATCGGGACCAGAGTGGCGCCGCCCGCCAAATCGGACCCAGAGTGGCGCCGCCCGCCAAATCGGACCCAGAGTGGCGCCGCCCGCCAAATCGGACCCAGAGTGGCGCCGCCCGCCAAATCGGACCCAGAGTGGCGCCGCCTGCCAAATCGGACCCAGAGTGGCGCCGCCCGCCAAATCGGACCCAGAGTGACCCGGGCCGCCAAATCGGACCCAGAGTGGCGCCGCCCGCCAAATCGGACCCAGAGTGGCACCGCCCGCCAAATCGGACCCAGAGTGGCGCCGCCCGCCAAATCGGACCCAGAGTGGCGCCGCCCGCCAAATCGGACCCAGAGTGGCGCCGCCCGCCAAATCGGACCCAGAGTGGCGCCGCCCGCCAAATCGGACCCAGAGTGGCGCCGCCCGCCAAATCGGACCCAGAGTGACCCGGGCCGCCAAATCGGACCCAGAGTGGCGCCGCCCGCCAAATCGGACCCAGAGTGGCGCCGCCCGCCAAATCGGACCCAGAGTGGCGCCGCCCGCCAAATCGGACCCAGAGTGGCGCGGCCCGCCAAATCGGACCCAGAGTGACCCGGCCCGCCAAATCGGACCCAGGGTGGCGCGGCCCGCCAAATCGGACCCAGAGTGACCCGGCCCGCCAAATCGGACCCAGAGTGACCCGGCCCGCCAAATCGGACCCAGAGTGACCCGGCCCGCCAAATCGGACCCAGAGTGACCCGACCCGCCAAATCGGACCCAGAGTGACCCGGCCCGCCAAATCGGACCCAGAGTGACCCGGCCCGCCAAATCGGACCCAGAGTGACCCGGCCCGCCAAATCGGACCCAGAGTGACCCGGCCCACCAAATCGGACCCAGAGTGGCGCCGCCCGCCAAGTCGGACCCAGAGTGGCGCCGCCCGCCAAGTCGGACCCAGAGTGGCGCCGCCCGCCAAGTCGGACCCAGAGTGGCGCCGCCCGCCAAGTCGGACCCAGAGTGACCCGGGCCACCAAATCGGACCCAGAGTGACCCGGGCCACCAAATCTGACCCAGAGTGACCCGGGCCACCAAATCGGACCCAGAGTGGCGCCGCCCGTCAAATCGGACCCAGAGTGACCCGGGCCACCAAATCGGACCCAGAGTGACCCGGGCCACCAAATCGGACCCAGAGTGACCCGGGCCACCAAATCGGACCCAGAGTGACCCGGCCCACCAAATCGGACCCAGAGTGACCCGGGCCACCAAATCGGACCCAGAGTGACCCGGGCCACCAAATCGGACCCAGAGTGACCCGGGCCACCAAATCGGCCCCAGAGTGACCCAGGCCACCAAATCGGGCCCAGAGTGACCCGGGCCACCAAATCGGGCCCAGAGTGACCCGGGTTGACCAAATCGGGCCCAGAGTGACCCGGGCCACCAAATCGGGCCCAGAGTGACCCGGGCCACCAAATCGGGCCCAGAGTGACCCGGGCCACCAAATCGGGCCCAGAGTGACCCGGGCCACCAAATCGGGCCCAGAGTGACCCGGGCCACCAAATGGGACCCAGAGTGACCCGGGCCACCAAATGGGACCCAGAGTGACCCGGCCCACCAAATGGGACCTAGAGTGACCCGGCCCACCAAATGGGACCCAGAGTGACCCGGCCCACCAAATGGGACCCAGAGTGACCCGGCCCACCAAATGGGACCCAGAGTGACCCGGCCCACCAAATGGGACCCAGAGTGACCCGGCCCACCAAATGGGACCCAGAGTGACCCGGCCCACCAAATCAGACCCAGAGTGACCCGGCCCACCAAATCGGACCCAGAGTGACCCGGCCCACCAAGCCTCAACCCTGAGGGGCTACAACTACCAAACCAGCGCCTGAGGGGCACCCAAGTGTGAAAGTCTTGCAGGGGCAGCCCGGGCACCATTCCAAAGCACTATCTGTAGTTCCTTCAGGAAATACCCATCTAGTTCTTATTATTATTATTCAGTCCGCACGTAATGCGGCCCGAACCGCTAAACTCACAGACTCCAGTGAGGTGTCATTTCGAAGCCAGCGTTCCTGAGAGGTGTGCTAAGTATTTTTCGTGTCGATCGGATTTGTAGTTTTGGCGCAATTTGCGTTTGAAAAAAGTGTCTCAATGCATTTCAATAGGGAAATTTTCCAATACGTTTATAATGGGCCTGATTTCTGAGGCAATTTCTAAAAATAACTGCCACCTGGCTGATTACCTCATTGATATGCGCAGTGAGACCCAGTTACTATGCCAACGCCTATAAACTCTACCAGCCCACCAGGTCAGAAGTTTTGTCAGATAATATCAGCTCTTAAAGTGACAGTACAGCACAATTACAAAGCACTATCTGTAGTCTTATCATTATTGCCCCGCTCACCAAATCGGACCCAGCCCACCAAATCGGACGAGAGTGCCCCCGCTTGCCAAATCGGACCCAGAGTGCCCCCGCCCGCCAAATCGGACCCAGAGTGGCGCCGCCCGTCAAGTCGGACCCAGAGTGGCGCCGCCCGCCAAATCGGACCCAGAGTGGCGCCGCCCGCCAAATCGGACCCAGAGTGGCGCCGCCCGCCAAATCGGACCCAGAGTGGCGCCGCCCGCCAAATCGGACCCAGAGTGGCGCCGCCCGCCAAATCGGACCCAGAGTGGCGCCGCCCGCCAAATCGGACCCAGAGTGGCGCCGCCCGCCAAATCGGACCCAGAGTGGCGCCGCTCGCCAAATCGGACCCAGAGTGGCGCCGCCCGCCAAATCGGACCCAGAGTGGCGCCGCCCGCCAAATCGGACACAGAGTTGCGCCGCCCGCCAAATCGGACCCAGAGAGGCGCCGCCCGCCAAATCGGACCCAGAGTGGCGCCGCCCGCAAAATCGGACCCAGAGTGACCCGGCCCGCCAAATCGGACACAGAGTGACCCGGCCCGCCAAATCGGACCCAGAGTGACCCGGCCCGCCAAATCGGACCCAGAGTGACCCGGCCCGCCAAATCGGACCCAGAGTGACCCGGCCCGCCAAATCGGACCCAGAGTGACCCGGCCCGCCAAATCGGACCCAGAGTGACCCGGCCCGCCAAATCGGACCCAGAGTGACCCGGCCCCCCAAATCGGACCCAGAGTGACCTGGCCCGCCAAATCGGACCCAGAGTGACCCGGCCCACCAAATCGGACCCAGAGTGGCGCCGCCCACCAAGTCGGACCCAGAGTGGCGCCGCCCGCCAAGTTGGACCCAGAGTGGCGCCGCCCGCCAAGTCGGACCCAGAGTGGCGCCGCGCGCCAAGTCGGACCCAGAGTGGCGCCGCCCGCCAAGTCGGACCCAGAGTGGCGCCGCCCGTCAAATCGGACCCAGAGTGGCGCCGCCCGTCAAATCGGACCCAGAGTGACCCGGGCCACCAAATCGAACCCAGAGTGACCCGGGCCACCAAATCGGACCCAGAGTGACCCGGGCCACCAAATCGGACCCAGAGTGACCCGGGCCATCAAATCGGACCCAGAGTGACCCGGGCCACCAAATCGGACCCAGAGTGACCCGGGCCACCAAATCGGACCCAGAGTGACCCGGGCCACCAAATCGGACCCAGAGTGACCCGGGCCACCAAATCGGACCCAGAGTGACCCGGGCCACCAAATCGGACCCAGAGTGACCCGGGCCACCAAATCGGACCCAGAGTGACCCGGGCCACCAAATCGGACCCAGAGTGACCCGGGCCACCAAATCGGACCCAGAGTGACCCGGGCCACCAAATCGGACCCAGAGTGACCCGGGCCACCAAATCGGACCCAGAGTGACCCGGGCCACCAAATCGGACCCAGAGTGACCCGGGCCACCAAATCGGACCCAGAGTGACCCGGGCCACCAAATCGGGCCCAGAGTGACCCGGGCCACCAAATCGGACCCAGAGTGACCCGGCCCACCAAATCGGACCCAGAGTGACCCTGGCCACTAAATCGGACCCAGAGTGACCCGGCCCACCAAATCGGACCCAGAGTGACCCGGGCCACCAAATCGGACCCAGAGTGACCCGGCCCACCAAATCGGACCCAGAGTGACCCGGCCCACCAAATCGGACCCAGAGTGACCCGGCCCACCAAATCGGACCCAGAGTGACCCGGGCCACCAAATCGGACCCAGAGTGACCCGGGCCACCAAATCGGACCCAGAGTGACCCGGGCCACCAAATCGGACCCAGAGTGACCCGGCCCACCAAATCGGATCCAGAGTGACCCGGCCCACCAAATCGGACCCAGAGTGACCCGGCCCACCAAATCGGACCCAGAGTGACCCGGCCCACCAAATCGGACCCAGAGTGGCCTCAACCCTGAGGGGCTACAACTACCAAACCAGCGCCTGAGGGGCACCCAAGTGTGAAAGTCTTGCAGGAGCAGCCCGGGCACCATTCCAAAGCACTATCTGTAGTTCCTTCAGGAAATACCCATCTAGTTATAGTGTTTTGGAACAAAGCACTATACTGTTATTCCATCGTGGTAAACTTCTTATTATAGTGCTTTGGAACAAAGCACTATACTGTTATTCCATCGTGGTAAACTTCTTATTATTATTATTATAGTGCTTTGGAACAAAGCACTATACTGTTATTCCACCGTGGTAAACTTCTTATTATTATAGTGCTTTGGAACAAAGCACTATACTGTTATTCCACCGTGGTAAACTTCTTCTTATTCTTATTATTCAGTCCGCACGTAATGCGGCCCGAACCGCTAAACTCACAGACTCCAGTGAGGTGTCATTTCGAAGCCAGCGTTCCTGAGAGGTGTGCTAAGTATTTTTCGTGCCGATCGGATTTGTAGTTTTTGCGCAATTTGTGTTTGAAAAAAGTCTTTCAATGCGTTTCAATAGGGAAATTGTCCCATACGTTTATAATGGGCTGGTTTCTGAGGCAATTTCTAAAAATAACTGCCACCTGGCTGATTAGCTCATTGATATGCGCAGTCAGACACAGTTACTATGCCAACGCCTATGAACTCTACATCAGCTCACCAGGTCACAAGTTTTGTCAGATAATATCAGCTCTTAAAGTGACAGTACAGCACAATTCCAAACCACTATCTGTAGTCTTATGATTATTAGACTGTGGCCCGATTCTAACTCATCGGGTATTCTAGAATATGCATGTCCACGTAGTATATTGCACAGCCACGCAGTATACAGTGCAGAGCCGCGCAGTACACAGCGCAGAGCCGTGCAGTACACAGCGCAGAGCCGCGCAGTACAAAGTGCAGAGTCGCGCAGTATAAAGCGCAGAGCCGCGCAGTACACAGCGCAGAGCCGCGCAGTACACAGCGCAGAGCCGTGCAGTACACAGCGCAGAGCCGCACAGTACACAGCGCAGAGCCGCGCAGTACACAGCGCAGAGCCGCGCAGTACACAGCGCAGAGCCGCGCAGTACACAGCGCAGAGCCGCGCAGTACACAGCGCAGAGCCGCGCAGTACAAAGCGCAGAGCCGCGCAGTACAAAGCGCAGAGCCGCGCAGTACAAAGCGCAGAGCCGCGCAGTACAGAGCGCAGAGCCATGCAGTATACCGCGCAGAGCCGTGCAGTGCACAGCGCAGAGCCGCGCAGTACACAGCGCAGAGCCGCGCAGTATAAAGCGCAGAGCCGCGCAGTGTAAAGCGCAGAGCCGCGCAGTACACAGCGCAGAGCCGCGCAGTACACAGCGCAGAGCCGCGCAGTACACAGCGCAGAGCCGCGCAGTACACAGCGCAGAGCCGTGCAGTATACAGCGCAGAGCCGCGCAGTATACAGCGCAGAGCCGCGCAGTACACAGCGCAGAGCCGCCCAGTATACAGCGCAGAGCCGCGCAGTATACAGCGCAGAGCCGCGCAGTACACAGCGTAGAGCCACGCAGTATACAGCGCAGAGCCGCGCAGTATACAGCGCAGAGCCGCGTAGTATACAGCGCAGAGCCCCGCAGTATACAGTGCAGAGCCCCGCAGTATACAGCGCAGAGCCGTGCAGTACACAGTGCAGAGCCGCGCAGTACACAGCGCAGAGCCGCGCAGTATACAGCGCAGACACACACAGTACACAGCACGGACACGCGCAGTACACAGCGCAGAGCCGCGCAGTACACAGCGCAGAGCCGCGTAGTATACAGCGAAGAGCCACGCAGTATATAGCGCAGAGCCGCGCAGTACAAAGCGCAGAGCCGCGCAGTATACAGCGCAGAGCCGCGTAGTATACAGCGCAGAGCCGCGTAGTATACAGCGCAGAGCCACGCAGTATACAGCGCAGAGCCACGCAGTATACAGCGCAGAGCCACGTAGTTATACTGCCCAGTCACGTAGTATATTGTCCAGTCACATAGTATACTGCATATCCCTGTTAAAAAAAAAAAAAAAGAATTAAAATAAAAAAGTTACATACTCACCTCCTGGAGCGGCCGGTATCTGATGGTTGTTGCACCTCCTAGAGCGGCCGGTACACGATGCTTGTTGCACCTGGAGTGGCCGGTACCCGATGCTTGTTGCGCGCTCCGGTCCCAAGAGTGCATTGCGGTCTCATGAGATGATGACGTAGCGGTGTTGTGAGACAGAAAGACGGAAGTGCCCTTAGACAATTATATAGTAGATTACCCCGCTCACCAAATCGGACCCCGAGGGGCCCGGCTCACCAAATCGGACCCAGAGTGACCCCGCCCACCAAATCGGACCCAGAGTGACCCCGCCCACCAAATCGGACCCAGAGTGGCTCCGCCCACCAAATCGAACCCAGAGTGACCCCTTCCACCAAATCAGACCCAGAGTGACCCCTTCCACCAAATCGGACCCAGAGTGACCCCACCCACCAAATCGGACCCTGAGGTGCCCAGCCCACCAAATGAGACCCTGAGGTGCCCAGCCCACCAAATCGGACCGAGTGACCCCACCCACCAAATTGGTCCCTAAGGTGCCCCGCCCACCAAATCGGACCCAGAGTGGCTCCGCCCACCGAATCGGACCCAGAGTGGCCGCGCCCACAGAATCGGACCAAAAGTGACCCCGCCCACCGAATCGGACCTAGATTTACCCCGCCCACAAAATCAGACCCAGATTGACCCAACCCACCAAATCGGACCGCCTGAGGGGCACCCAAGTGTGAAAGTCTTGCAGGGGCAGCCCGGGCACCATTCCAAAGCACTATCTGTAGTTCCTTCAGGAAATACCCATCTAGTTATTATTATAGTGCTTTGGAACAAAGCACTATACTTTTATTCCACCGTGGTAAACTTCTTATTATAGTGCTTTGGAACAAAGCACTATACTGTTATTCCACCGTGGTAAACTTCTTCTTATTCTTATTATTCAGTCCGCACGTAATGCGGCCCGAACCGCTAAACTCACAGACTCCAGTGAGGTGTCATTTCGAAGCCAGCGTTCCTGAGAGGTGTGCTAAGTATTTTTCGTGTCGATCGGATTTGTAGTTTTTGCGCAATTTGTGTTTGAAAAAAGTCTTTCAATGCGTTTCAATGGAGAAATTTTCCTATACGTTTATAATGGGCTGGTTTCTGAGGCAATTTCTAAAAATAACTGCCACCTGGCTGATTAGCTCATTGATATGCGCAGTCAGACACAGTTACTATGCCAACTCCTATGAAATCTACATCAGCTCACCAGGTCACAAGTTTTGTCAGATAATATCAGCTCTTAAAGTGACAGTACAGCACAATTCCAAACCACTATCCGTAGTCTTATGATTATTAGACTGTGGCCCGATTCTAACTCATCGGGTATTCTAGAATATGCATGTCCACGTAGTATATTGCACAGCCACGCAGTATACAGTGCAGAGCCGTGCAGTACACAGCGCAGAGCCGCGCAGTACACAGCGCAGAGCCGCGCAGTACACAGCGCAGAGCCGCGCAGTATAAAGCACAGAGCCGCGCAGTACACAGCGCAGAGCCGCGCAGTACACAGCGCAGAGCCGTGCAGTACACAGCGCAGAGCCGCGCAGTATAAAGCGCAGAGCCGTGCAGTACACAGCGCAGAGCCGCGCAGTACACAGCGCAGAGCCGTGCAGTACACAGCGCAGAGCCGCGCAGTATAAAGCGCAGAGCCGTGCAGTACACAGCGCAGAGCTGCGCAGTACACAGCGCAGAGCCGCGCAGTACACAGCGCAGAGCCGCGCAGTATAAAGCGCAGAGCCGCGCAGTACACAGCGCAGAGCCGCGCAGTACACAGCGCAGAGCCGTGCAGTACACAGCGCAGAGCCGCGCAGTTTAAAGCGCAGAGCCGTGCAGTACACAGCGCAGAGCCGCGCAGTACACAGCGCAGAGCCGTGCAGTACACAGCGCAGAGCCGCGCAGTATAAAGCGCAGAGCCGTGCAGTACACAGCGCAGAGCCGCGCAGTACACAGCGCAGAGCCGCGCAGTACACAGCGCAGAGCCGCGCAGTATAAAGCGCAGAGCCGCGCAGTATAAAGCGCAGAGCCGCGCAGTACACAGCGCAGAGCCGCGCAGTACACAGCGCAGAGCCGTGCAGTACACAGCGCAGAGCCACGCAGTATAAAGCGCAGAGCCGTGCAGTACACAGCGCAGAGCCGCGCAGTACACAGCGCAGAGCCGTGCAGTACACAGCGCAGAGCCGCGCAGTATAAAGCGCAGAGCCGTGCAGTACACAGCGCAGAGCCGTGCAGTACACAGCGCAGAGCCGCGCAGTACACAGCGCAGAGCCATGCAGTACACAGCGCAAAGCCGCGCAGTATAAAGCGCAGAGCCGCGCAGTATAAAGCGGAGAGCCGCGCAGTACACAGCGCAGAGCCGAGCAGTACACAGCGCAGAGCTGCGCAGTAGACAGCGCAGAGCCGTGCAGTACAGAGCGCAGAGCCGCACAGTATAAAGCGCAGAGCCGCGCAGTATACCGCGCAGAGCCGTGCAGTACACAGCGCAGAGCCGCGCAGTACACAGCGCAGAGCCGCGCAGTACACAGCGCAAAGCCGCGCAGTACACAGCGCAGAGCCACACAGTGCAGAGCCGCACAGTACACAGCACAGAGCCGCGCAGTACACAGCGCAGAGCCACCCAGTATACAGCGCAGAGCCGCGCAGTACGCAGCGTAGAGCCACGCAGTATGCAGCGCAGAGCCGCGCAGTATACAGCGCTGAGCCGCGTAGTATACAGCGCAGAGCCCCGCAGTATACAGTGCAGAGCCCCGCAGTATACAGCGCAGACACGCGCAGTACACAGCACGGACACGCGCAGTACACAGCGCAGAGCCGCGCAGTACACAGCGCAGAGCCGCGTAGTATACAGCGAAGAGCCACGCAGTATATAGCGCAGAGCCGCGCAGTACAAAGCGCAGAGCTGCGCAGAGCTGCGCAGTATACAGCGCAGAGCCGCGCAGTATACAGCGCAGAACGCGCAGTACACAGTGCAGAGCCGCGCAGTACACAGCGCAGAGCCGTGCAGTACACAGCGCAGAGCCGCGCAGTACACAGCGCAGAGCCACGCAGTATACAGCGCAGAGCCGCGTAGTATACAATGCAGAGCCGCGTAGTATACAGCGCAGAGCCACGCAGTATACAGCACAGAGCCACGCAGTATACAGCGCAGAGCCACGTAGTTATACTGCCCAGTCACGTAGTATATTGTCCAGTCACATAGTATACTGCATATCCCTGTTAAAAAAAAAAAGAATTAAAATAAAAAAGTTACATACTCACCTCCTGGAGCGGCCGGTATCTGATGGTTGTTGCACCTCCTAGAGCGGCCGGTACACGATGCTTGTTGCACCTGGAGTGGCCGGTACCCGATGCTTGTTGCGCGCTCCGGTCCCAAGGGTGCATTGCGGTCTCACGAGATGATGACGTAGCGGTGTTGTGAGACAGAAAGACGGAAGTGCCCTTAGATAATTAGATAGTAGATTACCCCGCTCACCAATTCGGAACCCGAGAGGCCCGGCCCACCAAATCGGACCCCGAAAGGCCCGGCCCACCAAATCGGACCCAGAGTGACCCCGCCCCCTAAATCAGACCCAGAGTGACCCCGCCCACCAAATCGGACCCAGAGTGGCTCCGCCCACCAAATCGGACCCAGAGTGACCCCTTCCACCAAATCAGACCCAGAGTGACCCCTTCCACCAAATCGGACCCAGAGTGACCCCTTCCACCAAATCGGGCCCAGAGTGACCCCGCCCACCAAATCGGACCCAGAGTGACCCCACCCACCAAATCGGACCCTGAGGTGCCCAGCCCACCAAATCAGACCCTGAGGTGCCCAGCCCACCAAATCGGACCGAGTGACCCCACCCACCAAATTGGTCCCTAAGGTGCCCCGCCCACCAAATCGGACCCAGAGTGGCTCCGCCCACCGAATCGGACCCAGAGTGGCCGCGCCCACAGAATCGGACCAAAAGTGACCCCGCCCACCGAATCGGACCTAGATTTACCCCGCCCACAAAATCAGACCCAGAATGACCCAACCCACCAAATCGGACCGCCTGAGGGGCACCCAAGTGTGAAAGTCTTGCAGGGGCAGCCCGGGCACCATTCCAAAGCACTATCTGTAGTTCCTTCAGGAAATACCCATCTAGTTATTATTATTCTTCTTATTATTCAGTCCGCACGTAATGCGGCCCGAACCGCTAAACTCACAGACTCCAGTGAGGTGTCATTTCAAAGCCAGCGTCCCTGAGAGGTGTGCTAAGTATTTTTCGTGTCGATCGGATTTGTAGTTTTGGCGCAATTTGCGTTTGAAAAAAGTGTCTCAATGCGTTTCAATAGGGAAATTTTCCAATACGTTTATAATGGGCCTGATTTCTGAGGCAATTTCTAAAAATAACTGCCACCTGGCTGATTAGCTCATTGATATGCGCAGTGAGACCCAGTTACTATGCCAACGCCTATAAACTCTACCAGCCCACCAGGTCACAAGTTTTGTCAGATAATGTCCGCTCTTAAAGTGACAGTAGAGCACAATTCCAAAACAATATCTGTAGTCTTATAATTATTGCCCCGCTCACCAAATCGGACCCAGCCCACCAAATCGGACCAGAGTGCCCCCTCTTGCCAAATCGGACCCAGAGTGGCGCCGCCCGCCAAATCGGACCCAGAGTGGCGCCGCCCGCCAAATCGGACCCAGAGTGGCGCCGCCCGCCAAATCGGACCCAGGGTGGCGCCGCCCGCCAAGTCGGACCCAGAGTGGCGCCGCCCGCCAAGTCAGACCCAGAGTGGCGCCGCCCGCCAAATCGGACCCAGTGGCGCCGCCCGCCAAGTCGGACCCAGAGTGGCGCCGCCCGCCAAATCGGACCCAGTGGCGCCGCCCGCCAAATCGGACCCAGAGTGACCCGGGCCACCAAATCGGACCCAGAGTGACCCGGGCCACCAAATCGGACCCAGAGTGACCCGGGCCACCAAATCGGACCCAGAGTGACCCGGGCCACCAAATCGGACCCAGAGTGACCCGGGCCACCAAATCGGACCCAGAGTGACCCGGGCCACCAAATCGGACCCAGAGTGACCCGGGCCACCAAATCGGACCCAGAGTGACCCGGGCCACCAAATCGGACCCAGAGTGACCCGGGCCACCAAATCGGACCCAGAGTGACCCGGGCCACCAAATCGGACCCAGAGTGACCCGGGCCACCAAATCGGGCCCAGAGTGACCCGGGCCACCAAATCGGACCCAGAGTGACCCGGCCCACCAAATCGGACCCAGAGTGACCCTGGCCACCAAATCGGACCCAGAGTGACCCGGCCCACCAAATCGGACCCAGAGTGACCCGGGCCACCAAATCGGACCCAGAGTGACCCGGCCCACCAAATCGGACCCAGAGTGACCCGGCCCACCAAATCGGACCCAGAGTGACCCGGCCCACCAAATCGGACCCAGAGTGACCCGGGCCACCAAATCGGACCCAGAGTGACCCGGGCCACCAAATCGGACCCAGAGTGACCCGGGCCACCAAATCGGACCCAGAGTGACCCGGCCCACCAAATCGGATCCAGAGTGACCCGGCCCACCAAATCGGACCCAGAGTGACCCGGCCCACCAAATCGGACCCAGAGTGACCCGGCCCACCAAATCGGACCCAGAGTGGCCTCAACCCTGAGGGGCTACAACTACCAAACCAGCGCCTGAGGGGCACCCAAGTGTGAAAGTCTTGCAGGAGCAGCCCGGGCACCATTCCAAAGCACTATCTGTAGTTCCTTCAGGAAATACCCATCTAGTTATAGTGTTTTGGAACAAAGCACTATACTGTTATTCCATCGTGGTAAACTTCTTATTATAGTGCTTTGGAACAAAGCACTATACTGTTATTCCATCGTGGTAAACTTCTTATTATTATTATTATAGTGCTTTGGAACAAAGCACTATACTGTTATTCCACCGTGGTAAACTTCTTCTTATTATTATTATAGTGCTTTGGAACAAAGCACTATACTTTTATTCCACCGTGGTAAACTTCTTATTATAGTGCTTTGGAACAAAGCACTATACTGTTATTCCACCGTGGTAAACTTCTTCTTATTCTTATTATTCAGTCCGCACGTAATGCGGCCCGAACCGCTAAACTCACAGACTCCAGTGAGGTGTCATTTCGAAGCCAGCGTTCCTGAGAGGTGTGCTAAGTATTTTTCGTGTCGATCGGATTTGTAGTTTTTGCGCAATTTGTGTTTGAAAAAAGTCTTTCAATGCGTTTCAATGGAGAAATTTTCCTATACGTTTATAATGGGCTGGTTTCTGAGGCAATTTCTAAAAATAACTGCCACCTGGCTGATTAGCTCATTGATATGCGCAGTCAGACACAGTTACTATGCCAACTCCTATGAAATCTACATCAGCTCACCAGGTCACAAGTTTTGTCAGATAATATCAGCTCTTAAAGTGACAGTACAGCACAATTCCAAACCACTATCCGTAGTCTTATGATTATTAGACTGTGGCCCGATTCTAACTCATCGGGTATTCTAGAATATGCATGTCCACGTAGTATATTGCACAGCCACGCAGTATACAGTGCAGAGCCGTGCAGTACACAGCGCAGAGCCGTGCAGTACACAGCGCAGAGCCGCGCAGTACACAGCGCAGAGCCGCGCAGTATAAAGCACAGAGCCGCGCAGTACACAGCGCAGAGCCGCGCAGTACACAGCGCAGAGCCGTGCAGTACACAGCGCAGAGCCGCGCAGTATAAAGCGCAGAGCCGTGCAGTACACAGCGCAGAGCCGCGCAGTACACAGCGCAGAGCCGTGCAGTACACAGCGCAGAGCCGCGCAGTATAAAGCGCAGAGCCGTGCAGTACACAGCGCAGAGCTGCGCAGTACACAGCGCAGAGCCGCGCAGTACACAGCGCAGAGCCGCGCAGTATAAAGCGCAGAGCCGCGCAGTACACAGCGCAGAGCCGCGCAGTACACAGCGCAGAGCCGTGCAGTACACAGCGCAGAGCCGCGCAGTTTAAAGCGCAGAGCCGTGCAGTACACAGCGCAGAGCCGCGCAGTACACAGCGCAGAGCCGTGCAGTACACAGCGCAGAGCCGCGCAGTATAAAGCGCAGAGCCGTGCAGTACACAGCGCAGAGCCGCGCAGTACACAGCGCAGAGCCGCGCAGTACACAGCGCAGAGCCGCGCAGTATAAAGCGCAGAGCCGCGCAGTATAAAGCGCAGAGCCTCGCAGTACACAGCGCAGAGCCGCGCAGTACACAGCGCAGAGCCGTGCAGTACACAGCGCAGAGCCGCGCAGTATACAGCGCAGAACGCGCAGTACACAGTGCAGAGCCGCGCAGTACACAGCGCAGAGCCGTGCAGTACACAGCGCAGAGCCGCGCAGTACACAGCGCAGAGCCACGCAGTATACAGCGCAGAGCCGCGTAGTATACAATGCAGAGCCGCGTAGTATACAGCGCAGAGCCACGCAGTATACAGCACAGAGCCACGCAGTATACAGCGCAGAGCCACGTAGTTATACTGCCCAGTCACGTAGTATATTGTCCAGTCACATAGTATACTGCATATCCCTGTTAAAAAAAAAAAGAATTAAAATAAAAAAGTTACATACTCACCTCCTGGAGCGGCCGGTATCTGATGGTTGTTGCACCTCCTAGAGCGGCCGGTACACGATGCTTGTTGCACCTGGAGTGGCCGGTACCCGATGCTTGTTGCGCGCTCCGGTCCCAAGAGTGCATTGCGGTCTCACGAGATGATGACGTAGCGGTGTTGTGAGATAGAAAGACGGAAGTGCCCTTAGATAATTAGATAGTAGATTACCCCGCTCACCAATTCGGAACCCGAGAGGCCCGGCCCACCAAATCGGACCCCGAAAGGCCCGGCCCACCAAATCGGACCCAGAGTGACCCCGCCCCCTAAATCAGACCCAGAGTGACCCCGCCCACCAAATCGGACCCAGAGTGGCTCCGCCCACCAAATCGGACCCAGAGTGACCCCTTCCACCAAATCAGACCCAGAGTGACCCCTTCCACCAAATCGGACCCAGAGTGACCCCTTCCACCAAATCGGGCCCAGAGTGACCCCGCCCACCAAATCGGACCCAGAGTGACCCCACCCACCAAATCGGACCCTGAGGTGCCCAGCCCACCAAATCAGACCCTGAGGTGCCCAGCCCACCAAATCGGACCGAGTGACCCCACCCACCAAATTGGTCCCTAAGGTGCCCCGCCCACCAAATCGGACCCAGAGTGGCTCCGCCCACCGAATCGGACCCAGAGTGGCCGCGCCCACAGAATCGGACCAAAAGTGACCCCGCCCACCGAATCGGACCTAGATTTACCCCGCCCACAAAATCAGACCCAGAATGACCCAACCCACCAAATCGGACCGCCTGAGGGGCACCCAAGTGTGAAAGTCTTGCAGGGGCAGCCCGGGCACCATTCCAAAGCACTATCTGTAGTTCCTTCAGGAAATACCCATCTAGTTATTATTATTCTTCTTATTATTCAGTCCGCACGTAATGCGGCCCGAACCGCTAAACTCACAGACTCCAGTGAGGTGTCATTTCAAAGCCAGCGTCCCTGAGAGGTGTGCTAAGTATTTTTCGTGTCGATCGGATTTGTAGTTTTGGCGCAATTTGCGTTTGAAAAAAGTGTCTCAATGCGTTTCAATAGGGAAATTTTCCAATACGTTTATAATGGGCCTGATTTCTGAGGCAATTTCTAAAAATAACTGCCACCTGGCTGATTAGCTCATTGATATGCGCAGTGAGACCCAGTTACTATGCCAACGCCTATAAACTCTACCAGCCCACCAGGTCACAAGTTTTGTCAGATAATGTCCGCTCTTAAAGTGACAGTAGAGCACAATTCCAAAACAATATCTGTAGTCTTATAATTATTGCCCCGCTCACCAAATCGGACCCAGCCCACCAAATCGGACCAGAGTGCCCCCTCTTGCCAAATCGGACCCAGAGTGGCGCCGCCCGCCAAATCGGACCCAGAGTGGCGCCGCCCGCCAAATCGGACCCAGAGTGGCGCCGCCCGCCAAATCGGACCCAGGGTGGCGCCGCCCGCCAAGTCGGACCCAGAGTGGCGCCGCCCACCAAGTCAGACCCAGAGTGGCGCCGCCCGCCAAATCGGACCCAGTGGCGCCGCCCGCCAAGTCGGACCCAGAGTGGCGCCGCCCGCCAAATCGGACCCAGTGGCGCCGCCTGCCAAGTCGGACCCAGAGTGGCGCCGCCCGCCAAATCGGACCCAGAGTGGCGCCGCCCGTCAAATCGGACCCAGAGTGGCGCCGCCCGCCAAATCGGACCCAGAGTGACCCGGCCCGCCAAATCGGACCCAGAGTGACCCGGCCCGCCAAATCGGACCCAGAGTGACCCGGGCCACCAAATCGGACCCAGAGTGACCCGGGCCACCAAATCGGACCCAGAGTGACCCGGGCCACCAAATCGGACCCAGAGTGACCCGGGCCACCAAATCGGACCCAGAGTGACCCGGGCCACCAAATCGGACCCAGAGTGACCCGGGCCACCAAATCGGACCCAGAGTGACCCGGGCCACCAAATCGGACCCAGAGTGACCCGGCCCACCAAATCGGACCCAGAGTGACCCGGGCCACCAAATCGGACCCAGAGTGACCCGGGCCACCAAATCGGACCCAGAGTGACCCGGGCCACCAAATCGGACCCAGAGTGCCCCGGGCCACCAAATCGGACCCAGAGTGACCCGGGCCACCAAATCGGACCCAGAGTGACCCGGGCCACCAAATCGGACCCAGAGTGACCCGGGCCACCAAATCGGACCCAAAGTGACCCGGGCCACCAAATCGGACCCAGAGTGACCCGGGCCACCAAATCGGACCCAGAGTGACCCGGGCCACCAAATCGGACCCAGAGTGACCCGGGCCACCAAATCGGACCCAGAGTGACCCGGGCCACCAAATCGGACCCAGAGTGACCCGGGCCACCAAATCGGACCCAGAGTGACCCGGGCCACCAAATCGGACCCAGAGTGACCCGGGCCACCAAATCGGACCCAATGTGACCCGGGCCACCAAATCGGACCCAGAGTGACCCGGGCCACCAAATCGGACCCAGAGTGACCCGGGCCACCAAATCGGACCCAGAGTGACCCGGCCCACCAAATCGGACCCAGAGTGACCCGGGCCACTAAATCGGACCCAGAGTGACCCGGCCCACCAAATTGGACCCAGAGTGACCCAGCCCACCAAATCGGACCCAGATTGGCCTCAACCCTGAGGGGCTACAACTACCAAACCAGCACCTGAGGGGCACCCAAGTGTGAAAGTCTTGCAGGGGCAGCCCGGGCACCATTCCAAAGCACTATCTGTAGTTCCTTCAGGAAATACCCATCTAGTTATTATAGTGCATTGGAACAAAGCACTATACTGTTATTCCACCGTGGATAACTTCTTCTTCTTATTATTCTTATTATAGTGCTTTGGAACAAAGCACTATACTGTTATTCCACCGTGGATAACTTCTTCTTCTTCTTCTTATTCTTATTATTATTCAGTCCGCACGTAATGCGGCCCGAACCGCTTCACTCACAGACTCCAGTGAGGTGTCATTTCGAAGCCAGCGTCCCCAAGAGGTGTGCTAAGTATTTTTCGTGTCGATCGGATTTGTAGTTTTGGCGCAATTTGCGTTTGAAAATGTTTTTTCCCCTCATTGTAATGCTTTTCAATAGGGAAATTTTCACATAGGTTATAATGGCCGGGTTTCTGAGGCAATTTGAAATGTACCTGCCACCTGGCTGATTAGCTCATTGATATGCTCAGTCAGGCCCAGTTACTATGCCAACGCCTGCGAACTGTACATGACCCTAGCAGGACAGTTTTGGCAGATAATATCAGCTCTTAAAGTGATAGCACAGCACAATTTCAAAGCACTATCTATAGTCTTATTATAATTATTGCCCCGCTCACCAAATCGGACCCAGCCCGCCAAATCGGACCCAGAGTGGCGCCGCCCGCCAAATCGAACCCAGAGTGGCGCCGCCCACCAAATCGGACCCAGAGTGGCGCCGCCCGCCAAATCGGACACAGGGTGGCGCCGCCCGCCAAATCGGACCCAGGGTGGCGCCGCCCGCCAAATCGGACCCAGGGTGGCGCCGCCCGCCAAATCGGACCCAGGGTGGCGCCGCCCGCCAAATCGGACCCAGGGTGGCGCCGCCCGCCAAATCGGACCCAGAGTGGCGCCGCCCGCCAAATCGGACCCAGAGTGGCGCCGCCCGCCATATCGGACCCAGAGTGGCGCCGCCCGCCAAATCGGACCCAGAGTGGCGCGGCCCGCCAAATCGGACCCCGAGTGGCGCGGCCCGCCAAATCGGACCCCGAGTGGCGCGGCCCGCCAAATCGGACCCCGAGTGGCGCGGCCCCCCAAATCGGACCCCGAGTGGCGCGGCCCCCCAAATCGGACCCCGAGTGGCGCGGCCCCCCAAATCGGACCCCGAGTGACCCGGCCCCCCAAATCGGACCCCGAGTGACCCGGGCCACCAAATCGGACCCAGAGTGGCGCCGCCCGCCAAATCGGACCCAGAGTGGCGCCGCCCGCCAAATCGGACCCGGAGTGGCGCCGCCCGCCAAATCGGACCCGGAGTGGCGCCGCCCGCCAAGTCGGACCCGGAGTGGCGCCGCCCGCCAAGTCGGACCCGGAGTGGCGCGGCCCGCCAAGTCGGACCCGGAGTGGCGCGGCCCGCCAAATCGGACCCGGAGTGGCGCGGCCCGCCAAATCGGACCCGGAGTGGCGCGGCCCGCCAAATCGGACCCGGAGTGGCGCGGCCCGCCAAATCGGACCCGGAGTGGCGCGGCCCGCCAAATCGGACCCGGAGTGGCGCGGCCCGCCAAATCGGACCCGGAGTGGCGCGGCCCGCCAAATCGGACCCGGAGTGGCGCGGCCCGCCAAATCGGACCCGGAGTGGCGCGGCCCGCCAAATCGGACCCGGAGTGGCGCGGCCCGCCAAATCGGACCCGGAGTGGCGCGGCCCGCCAAATCGGACCCGGAGTGGCGCGGCCCGCCAAATCGGACCCGGAGTGGCGCGGCTCGCCAAATCGGACCCGGAGTGGCGCGGCCCCCCAAATCGGACCCCGAGTGGCGCGGCCCCCCAAATCGGACCCCGAGTGACCCGGCCCACCAAATCGGACCCAGAGTGGCCTCAACCCTGAGGGGCTACAACTACCAAACCAGCACCTGAGGGGCACCCAAGTGTGAAAGTCTTGCAGGGGCAGCCCGGGCACCATTCCAAAGCACTATCTGTAGTTCCTTCAGGAAATACCCATCTAGTTATTATTATTCTTCTTATTATTCAGTCCGCACGTAATGCGGCCCGAACCGCTAAACTCACAGACTCCAGTGAGGTGTCATTTCGAAGCCAGCGTCCCTGAGAGGTGTGCTAAGTATTTTTCGAGTCGATCGGATTTGTAGTTTTGGCGCAATTTGCGTTTGAAAAAAGTGTCTCAATGCGTTTCAATAGGGAAATTTTCCAATACGTTTATAATGGGCCTGATTTCTGAGGCAATTTCTAAAAATAACTGCCACCTGGCTGATTAGCTCATTGATATGCGCAGTGAGACCCAGTTACTATGCCAACGCCTATAAACTCTACCAGCCCACCAGGTCACAAGTTTTGTCAAATAATGTCCGCTCTTAAAGTGACAGTAGAGCACAATTGCAAAACACTATCTGTAGTCTTATAATTATTGCCCCGCTCACCAAATCGGACCAGAGTGCCCCCTCTTGCCAAATCGGACCCAGAGTGGCGCCGCCCGCCAAATCAGACCCAGAGTGACCCGGGCCACCAAATCGGACCCAGAGTGACCCGGCCCACCAAATCGGACCCAGAGTGACCCGGGCCACCAAATCGGACCCAGAGTGACCCGGGCCACCAAATCGGACCCAGAGTGACCCGGGCCACCAAATCGGACCCAGAGTGACCCGGGCTACCAAATCGGACCCAGAGTGACCCGGGCCACCAAATCGGACCCAGAGTGACCCGGGCCACCAAATCGGACCCAGAGTGACCCGGGCCACCAAATCGGACCCAGAGTGACCCGGGCCACCAAATCGGACCCAGAGTGACCCGGGCCACCAAATCGGACCCAGAGTGACCCGGGCCACCAAATCGGACCCAGAGTGACCCGGGCCACCAAATCGGACCCAGAGTGACCCGGCCCACCAAATCGGACCCAGAATGACCCGGCCCACCAAATCGGACCCAGAGTGACCCGGGCCACCAAATCGGACCCAGAGTGACCCGGGCCACCAAATCGGACCCAGAGTGACCCGGGCCACCAAATCGGACCCAGAGTGACCCGGGCCACCAAATCAGACCCAGAGTGACCCGGGCCACCAAATCGGACCCAGAGTGACCCGGCCCACCAAATCGGACCCAGAGTGACCCGGCCCACCAAATCGGACCCAGAGTGACCCGGCCCACCAAATCGGACCCAGAGTGACCCGGGCCACCAAATCGGACCCAGAGTGACCCGGGCCACCAAATCGGACCCAGAGTGACCCGGGCCACCAAATCGGACCCAGAGTGACCCGGGCCACCAAATCGGACCCAGAGTGACCCGGGCCACCAAATCGGACCCAGAGTGACCCGGGCCACCAAATCGGACCCAGAGTGACCCGGCCCACCAAATCGGACCCAGAGTGACCCGGGCCACCAAATCGGACCCAGAGTCACCCGGGCCACCAAATCGGACCCAGAGTGACCCGGGCCACCAAGTCGGACCCAGAGTGACCCGGGCCACCAAGTCGGACCCAGAGTGACCCGGGCCACCAAATCGGACCCAGAGTGACCCGGCCCACCAAATCGGACCCAGAGTGACCCGGCCCACCAAATCGGACCCAGAGTGACCCGGCCTACCAAATCGGACCCAGAGTGACCTGGCCCACCAAATCGGACCCAGAGTGACCCAGCCCACCAAATCGGACCCAGAGTGACCCGGCCCACCAAATCGGACCCAGAGTGACCCGGCCCACAAAATCGGACCCAGAGTGACCCGGCCCACCAAATCGGACTCAGAGTGGCCTCAACCCTGAGGGGCTACAACTACCAAACCAGCGCCTGAGGGGCACCCAAGTGTGAAAGTCTTGCAGGGGCAGCCCGGGCACCATTCCAAAGCACTATCTGTAGTTCCTTCAGGAAATACCCATCTAGTTCTTATTATTATTATTCAGTCCGCACGTAATGCGGCCCGAACCGCTAAACTCACAGACTCCAGTGAGGTGTCATTTCGAAGCCAGCGTTCCTGAGAGGTGTGCTAAGAATTTTTCGTGTCGATCGGATTTGTAGTTTTGGCGCAATTTGCGTTTGAAAAAAGTGTCTCAATGCATTTCAATAGGGAAATTTTCCAATACGTTTATAATGGGCCTGATTTCTGAGGCAATTTCTAAAAATAACTGCCACCTGGCTGATTACCTCATTGATATGCGCAGTGAGACCCAGTTACTATGCCAACGCCTATAAACTCTACCAGCCCACCAGGTCACAAGTTTTGTCAGATAATATCAGCTCTTAAAGTGACAGTACAGCACAATTACAAAGCACTATCTGTAGTCTTATCATTATTGCCCCGCTCACCAAATCGGACCCAGCCCACCAAATCGGACGAGAGTGCCCCCGCTTGCCAAATCGGACCCAGAGTGCCCCCGCCCGCCAAATCGGACCCAGAGTGGCGCCGCCCGTCAAGTCGGACCCAGAGTGGCGCCGCCCGCCAAATCGGACCCAGAGTGGCGCCGCCCGCCAAATCGGACCCAGAGTGGCGCCGCCCGCAAAATCAGACCCAGAGTGGCGCCGCCCGCCAAATCAGACCCAGAGTGGCGCCGCCCGCCAAATCGGACCCAGAGTGGCGCCGCCCGCCAAATCGGACCCAGAGTGGCGCCGCTCGCCAAATCGGACACAGAGTTGCGCCGCCCGCCAAATCGGACCCAGAGTGGCGCCGCCCGCCAAGTCGGACCCAGAGTGGCGCCGCCCGTCAAATCGGACCCAGAGTGGCGCCGCCCGTCAAATCGGACCCAGAGTGACCCGGGCCACCAAATCGGACCCAGAGTGACCCGGGCCACCAAATCGGACCCAGAGTGACCCGGGCCACCAAATCGGACCCAGAGTGACCCGGGCCATCAAATCGGACCCAGAGTGACCCGGGCCACCAAATCGGACACAGAGTGACCCGGGCCACCAAATCGGACCCAGAGTGACCCGGGCCACCAAATCGGACCCAGAGTGACCCGGGCCACCAAATCGGACCCAGAGTGACCCGGGCCACCAAATCGGGCCCAGAGTGACCCGGGCCACCAAATCGGACCAAGAGTGACCCGGGCCACCAAATGGGACCCAGAGTGACCCGGGCCACGAAATGGGACCCAGAGTGACCCGGGCCACCAAATGGGACCCAGAGTGACCCGGGCCACCAAATGGGACCCAGAGTGACCCGGCCCACCAAATGGGACCCAGAGTGACCCGGCCCACCAAATGGGACCCAGAGTGACCCGGCCCACCAAATCGGACCCAGAGTGACCCGGGCCACCAAATCGGACGCAGAGTGACCCGGGCCACCAAAACGGACCCAGAGTGACCCGGGCCACCAAATCGGACCCAGAGTGACCCGGGCCACCAAATCGGACCCAGAGTGACCCGGGCCACCAAATCGGACCCAGAGTGACCCGGGCCACCAAATCGGACCCAGAGTGACCCGGGCCACCAAATCGGACCCAGAGTGACCCGGGCCACCAAATCGGACCCAGAGTGACCCGGGCCACCAAATCGGACCCAGAGTGACCCGGGCCACCAAATCGGACCCAGAGTGACCCGGGCCACCAAATCGGACCCAGAGTGACCCGGGCCACCAAATCGGCCCCAGAGTGACCCGGGCCACCAAATCGGGCCCAGAGTGACCCGGGCCACCAAATCGGGCCCAGAGTGACCCGGGTTGACCAAATCGGGCCCAGAGTGACCCGGGCCACCAAATCGGGCCCAGAGTGACCCGGGCCACCAAATCGGACCAAGAGTGACCCGGGCCACCAAATGGGACCCAGAGTGACCCGGGCCACCAAATCGGACCCAGAGTGACCCGGGCCACCAAATCGGACCCAGAGTGACCCGGGCCACCAAATCGGACCCAGAGTGACCCGGGCCACCAAATCGGGCCCAGAGTGACCCGGGCCACCAAATCGGGCCCAGAGTGACCCGGGTTGACCAAATCGGGCCCAGAGTGACCCGGGCCACCAAATCGGGCCCAGAGTGACCCGGGCCACCAAATCGGACCAAGAGTGACCCGGGCCACCAAATGGGACCCAGAGTGACCCGGGCCACCAAATGGGACCCAGAGTGACCCGGCCCACCAAATGGGACCCAGAGTGACCCGGCCCACCAAATGGGACCCAGAGTGACCCGGCCCACCAAATGGGACCCAGAGTGACCCGGCCCACCAAATGGGACCCAGAGTGACCCGGCCCACCAAATCGGACCCAGAGTGACCCGGCCCACCAAACCTCAACCCTGAGGGGCTACAACTACCAAACCAGCGCCTGAGGGGCACCCAAGTGTGAAAGTCTTGCAGGGGCAGCCCGGGCACCATTCCAAAGCACTATCTGTAGTTCCTTCAGGAAATACCCATCTAGTTATAGTGCTTTGGAACAAAGCACTATACTGTTATTCCATCGTGGTAAACTTCTTCTTATTATTATTATTATTCAGTCCGCACGTAATGCGGCCCGAACCGCTTCACTCACAGACTCCAGTGAGGTGTCATTTCGAAGCCAGCGTCCCCAAGAGGTGTGCTAAGTATTTTTCGTGTCGATCGGATTTGTAGTTTTGGCGCAATTTGCGTTTGAAAATGTTTTTTCCCCTCATTGTAATGCATTTCAATAGGGAAATTTTCCTATACGTTTAAAATGGGCTGGTTTCTGAGGCAATTTCTAAAAATAACTTAACTGCCAAATGCCACTTGGCTGATTAGCTCATTGATATGCGCAGTCAGACACAGTTACTATGCCAACGCCTACCAGGCCACAGTTTTGTCAGATAATATCAGCTCTTAAAGTGACAGCACAGCACAATTTCAAAGCACTATCTGTAGTCTTATTATTATTACAGTATACAGCGCAGAGCCCTGCAGCATACAGCGCAGAGCCGCGCATTATACAGCGCGGAGCCTCACAGCATACAGCGCAGAGCCGAGCATTATACAGCGCGGAGCCGCGCAGCATACAGCGCGGAGACGCGCAGCATACAGCGCGGAGACGCGCAGCATACAGCGCGGAGACGCGCAGCATACAGCGCGGAGCCGCGCAGCATACAGCACGGAGCCCCGCAGCATACAGCGCGGAGCCCCGCAGTATACAGCGCAGAGCCCCGCAGTATACAGCGCAGAGCCCCGCAGTATACAGCGCAGAGCCCCGCAGCATACAGCGCAGAGCCCCGCAGCATACAGCGCAGAGCCGCGCAGCATACAGCGCAGAGCCGCGCAGCATACAGCGCAGAGCCGCGCAGTATACAGCGCAGAGCCCCGCAGTATACAGCGCAGAGCCGCGCAGTATACAGCGCCCACCAAATCGGACCCAGAGTGGCTACAACTACCAAAACAGCGCCTGAGGGGCACCCAAGTGTGAAAGTCTTGCTGGGGCAGCCCGGGCACCATTCCAAAGCACTATCTGTAGTTCCTTCAGGAAATACCCATCTATTTCTCTCTGTTATCAGCCATTCCCCGTACTGCTGTCAGTCTATTTCTCTCTGTTATCAGCCATTCCCCTGTCCTGCTGTCAGTCTATTCTCTCTGTTATCAGCCATTCCCCGTACTGCAGTCAGTCTATTTTTCTCTGTTATCAGCCATTCCCCGTCCTGATGTCAGTCTATTTCTCTCTATCAGCAATTCCCCTGTCCTGCTGTCAGTCTATTCTCTCTGTTATCAGCCATTCCCTTGTCCTGCTGTCAGTCTATTCTCTGTTATCAGCCATTCCCTTATCCTGCTGTCAGTCAGAGTGACCCGGCCCACCAAATCGGACCCAGAGTGACCCGAGCCACCAAATCGGACCCAGAGTGACCCGGCCCACCAAATCGGACCCAGAGTGACCCGGCCCACCAAATCGGACCCAGAGTGACCCGGCCCACCAAATCGGACCCAGAGTGACCCGGCCTACCAAATCGGACCCAGAGTGACCTGGCCCACCAAATCGGACCCAGAGTGACCCAGCCCACCAAATCGGACCCAGAGTGACCCGGCCCACCAAATCGGACCCAGAGTGACCCGGCCCACAAAATCGGACCCAGAGTGACCCGGCCCACCAAATCGGACCCAGAGTGGCCTCAACCCTGAGGGGCTACAACTACCAAACCAGCGCCTGAGGGGCACCCAAGTGTGAAAGTCTTGCAGGGGCAGCCCGGGCACCATTCCAAAGCACTATCTGTAGTTCCTTCAGGAAATACCCATCTAGTTCTTATTATTATTATTCAGTCCGCACGTAATGCGGCCCGAACCGCTAAACTCACAGACTCCAGTGAGGTGTCATTTCGAAGCCAGCGTTCCTGAGAGGTGTGCTAAGTATTTTTCGTGTCGATCGGATTTGTAGTTTTGGCGCAATTTGCGTTTGAAAAAAGTGTCTCAATGCATTTCAATAGGGAAATTTTCCAATACGTTTATAATGGGCCTGATTTCTGAGGCAATTTCTAAAAATAACTGCCACCTGGCTGATTACCTCATTGATATGCGCAGTGAGACCCAGTTACTATGCCAACGCCTATAAACTCTACCAGCCCACCAGGTCACAAGTTTTGTCAGATAATATCAGCTCTTAAAGTGACAGTACAGCACAATTACAAAGCACTATCTGTAGTCTTATCATTATTGCCCCGCTCACCAAATCGGACCCAGCCCACCAAATCGGACGAGAGTGCCCCCGCTTGCCAAATCGGACCCAGAGTGCCCCCGCCCGCCAAATCGGACCCAGAGTGGCGCCGCCCGTCAAGTCGGACCCAGAGTGGCGCCGCCCGCCAAATCGGACCCAGAGTGGCGCCGCCCGCCAAATCGGACCCAGAGTGGCGCCGCCCGCAAAATCAGACCCAGAGTGGCGCCGCCCGCCAAATCAGACCCAGAGTGGCGCCGCCCGCCAAATCGGACCCAGAGTGGCGCCGCCCGCCAAATCGGACCCAGAGTGGCGCCGCTCGCCAAATCGGACACAGAGTTGCGCCGCCCGCCAAATCGGACCCAGAGTGGCGCCGCCCGCCAAGTCGGACCCAGAGTGGCGCCGCCCGTCAAATCGGACCCAGAGTGGCGCCGCCCGTCAAATCGGACCCAGAGTGACCCGGGCCACCAAATCGGACCCAGAGTGACCCGGGCCACCAAATCGGACCCAGAGTGACCCGGGCCACCAAATCGGACCCAGAGTGACCCGGGCCATCAAATCGGACCCAGAGTGACCCGGGCCACCAAATCGGACACAGAGTGACCCGGGCCACCAAATCGGACCCAGAGTGACCCGGGCCACCAAATCGGACCCAGAGTGACCCGGGCCACCAAATCGGACCCAGAGTGACCCGGGCCACCAAATCGGGCCCAGAGTGACCCGGGCCACCAAATCGGACCAAGAGTGACCCGGGCCACCAAATGGGACCCAGAGTGACCCGGGCCACCAAATGGGACCCAGAGTGACCCGGGCCACCAAATGGGACCCAGAGTGACCCGGGCCACCAAATGGGACCCAGAGTGACCCGGCCCACCAAATGGGACCCAGAGTGACCCGGCCCACCAAATGGGACCCAGAGTGACCCGGCCCACCAAATCGGACCCAGAGTGACCCGGGCCACCAAATCGGACGCAGAGTGACCCGGGCCACCAAAACGGACCCAGAGTGACCCGGGCCACCAAATCGGACCCAGAGTGACCCGGGCCACCAAATCGGACCCAGAGTGACCCGGGCCACCAAATCGGACCCAGAGTGACCCGGGCCACCAAATCGGACCCAGAGTGACCCGGGCCACCAAATCGGACCCAGAGTGACCCGGGCCACCAAATCGGACCCAGAGTGACCCGGGCCACCAAATCGGACCCAGAGTGACCCGGGCCACCAAATCGGACCCAGAGTGACCCGGGCCACCAAATCGGACCCAGAGTGACCCGGGCCACCAAATCGGCCCCAGAGTGACCCGGGCCACCAAATCGGGCCCAGAGTGACCCGGGCCACCAAATCGGGCCCAGAGTGACCCGGGTTGACCAAATCGGGCCCAGAGTGACCCGGGCCACCAAATCGGGCCCAGAGTGACCCGGGCCACCAAATCGGACCAAGAGTGACCCGGGCCACCAAATGGGACCCAGAGTGACCCGGGCCACCAAATCGGACCCAGAGTGACCCGGGCCACCAAATCGGACCCAGAGTGACCCGGGCCACCAAATCGGACCCAGAGTGACCCGGGCCACCAAATCGGGCCCAGAGTGACCCGGGCCACCAAATCGGGCCCAGAGTGACCCGGGTTGACCAAATCGGGCCCAGAGTGACCCGGGCCACCAAATCGGGCCCAGAGTGACCCGGGCCACCAAATCGGACCAAGAGTGACCCGGGCCACCAAATGGGACCCAGAGTGACCCGGGCCACCAAATGGGACCCAGAGTGACCCGGCCCACCAAATGGGACCCAGAGTGACCCGGCCCACCAAATGGGACCCAGAGTGACCCGGCCCACCAAATGGGACCCAGAGTGACCCGGCCCACCAAATGGGACCCAGAGTGACCCGGCCCACCAAATCGGACCCAGAGTGACCCGGCCCACCAAACCTCAACCCTGAGGGGCTACAACTACCAAACCAGCGCCTGAGGGGCACCCAAGTGTGAAAGTCTTGCAGGGGCAGCCCGGGCACCATTCCAAAGCACTATCTGTAGTTCCTTCAGGAAATACCCATCTAGTTATAGTGCTTTGGAACAAAGCACTATACTGTTATTCCATCGTGGTAAACTTCTTATTATTATTATTATTATTCAGTCCGCACGTAATGCGGCCCGAACCGCTTCACTCACAGACTCCAGTGAGGTGTCATTTCGAAGCCAGCGTCCCCAAGAGGTGTGCTAAGTATTTTTCGTGTCGATCGGATTTGTAGTTTTGGCGCAATTTGCGTTTGAAAATGTTTTTTCCCCTCATTGTAATGCATTTCAATAGGGAAATTTTCCTATACGTTTAAAATGGGCTGGTTTCTGAGGCAATTTCTAAAAATAACTTAACTGCCAAATGCCACTTGGCTGATTAGCTCATTGATATGCGCAGTCAGACACAGTTACTATGCCAACGCCTACCAGGCCACAGTTTTGTCAGATAATATCAGCTCTTAAAGTGACAGCACAGCACAATTTCAAAGCACTATCTGTAGTCTTATTATTATTACAGTATACAGCGCAGAGCCCTGCAGCATACAGCGCAGAGCCGCGCATTATACAGCGCGGAGCCTCACAGCATACAGCGCAGAGCCGAGCATTATACAGCGCGGAGCCGCGCAGCATACAGCACGGAGCCCCGCAGCATACAGCGCGGAGCCCCGCAGTATACAGCGCAGAGCCCCGCAGTATACAGCGCAGAGCCCCGCAGTATACAGCGCAGAGCCCCGCAGCATACAGCGCAGAGCCCCGCAGCATACAGCGCAGAGCCGCGCAGCATACAGCGCAGAGCCGCGCAGCATACAGCGCAGAGCCGCGCAGTATACAGCGCAGAGCCCCGCAGTATACAGCGCAGAGCCGCGCAGTATACAGCGCCCACCAAATCGGACCCAGAGTGGCTACAACTACCAAACCAGCGCCTGAGGGGCACCCAAGTGTGAAAGTCTTGCTGGGGCAGCCCGGGCACCATTCCAAAGCACTATCTGTAGTTCCTTCAGGAAATACCCATCTATTTCTCTCTGTTATCAGCCATTCCCCGTACTGCTGTCAGTCTATTTCTCTCTGTTATCAGCCATTCCCCTGTCCTGCTGTCAGTCTATTCTCTCTGTTATCAGCCATTCCCCGTACTGCAGTCAGTCTATTTTTCTCTGTTATCAGCCATTCCCCGTCCTGATGTCAGTCTATTTCTCTCTATCAGCAATTCCCCTGTCCTGCTGTCAGTCTATTCTCTCTGTTATCAGCCATTCCCTTGTCCTGCTGTCAGTCTATTCTCTGTTATCAGCCATTCCCTTATCCTGCTGTCAGTCAGAGTGACCCGGCCCACCAAATCGGACCCAGAGTGACCCGAGCCACCAAATCGGACCCAGAGTGACCCGGCCCACCAAATCGGACCCAGAGTGACCCGGCCCACCAAATCGGACCCAGAGTGGCGCCGCCCGCAAAATCAGACCCAGAGTGGCGCCGCCCGCCAAATCAGACCCAGAGTGGCGCCGCCCGCCAAATCGGACCCAGAGTGGCGCCGCCCGCCAAATCGGACCCAGAGTGGCGCCGCTCGCCAAATCGGACACAGAGTTGCGCCGCCCGCCAAATCGGACCCAGAGTGGCGCCGCCCGCCAAGTCGGACCCAGAGTGGCGCCGCCCGTCAAATCGGACCCAGAGTGGCGCCGCCCGTCAAATCGGACCCAGAGTGACCCGGGCCACCAAATCGGACCCAGAGTGACCCGGGCCACCAAATCGGACCCAGAGTGACCCGGGCCACCAAATCGGACCCAGAGTGACCCGGGCCATCAAATCGGACCCAGAGTGACCCGGGCCACCAAATCGGACACAGAGTGACCCGGGCCACCAAATCGGACCCAGAGTGACCCGGGCCACCAAATCGGACCCAGAGTGACCCGGGCCACCAAATCGGACCCAGAGTGACCCGGGCCACCAAATCGGGCCCAGAGTGACCCGGGCCACCAAATCGGACCAAGAGTGACCCGGGCCACCAAATGGGACCCAGAGTGACCCGGGCCACCAAATGGGACCCAGAGTGACCCGGGCCACCAAATGGGACCCAGAGTGACCCGGGCCACCAAATGGGACCCAGAGTGACCCGGCCCACCAAATGGGACCCAGAGTGACCCGGCCCACCAAATGGGACCCAGAGTGACCCGGCCCACCAAATGGGACCCAGAGTGACCCGGGCCACCAAATCGGACGCAGAGTGACCCGGGCCACCAAAACGGACCCAGAGTGACCCGGGCCACCAAATCGGACCCAGAGTGACCCGGGCCACCAAATCGGACCCAGAGTGACCCGGGCCACCAAATCGGACCCAGAGTGACCCGGACCACCAAATCGGACCCAGAGTGACCCGGGCCACCAAATCGGACCCAGAGTGACCCGGGCCACCAAATCGGACCCAGAGTGACCCGGGCCACCAAATCGGACCCAGAGTGACCCGGGCCACCAAATCGGACCCAGAGTGACCCGGGCCACCAAATCGGCCCCAGAGTGACCCGGGCCACCAAATCGGCCCCAGAGTGACCCGGGCCACCAAATCGGGCCCAGAGTGACCCGGGCCACCAAATCGGGCCCAGAGTGACCCGGGTTGACCAAATCGGGCCCAGAGTGACCCGGGCCACCAAATCGGGCCCAGAGTGACCCGGGCCACCAAATCGGACCAAGAGTGACCCGGGCCACCAAATGGGACCCAGAGTGACCCGGGCCACCAAATCGGACCCAGAGTGACCCGGGCCACCAAATCGGACCCAGAGTGACCCGGGCCACCAAATCGGACCCAGAGTGACCCGGGCCACCAAATCGGGCCCAGAGTGACCCGGGCCACCAAATCGGGCCCAGAGTGACCCGGGTTGACCAAATCGGGCCCAGAGTGACCCGGGCCACCAAATCGGGCCCAGAGTGACCCGGGCCACCAAATCGGACCAAGAGTGACCCGGGCCACCAAATGGGACCCAGAGTGACCCGGGCCACCAAATGGGACCCAGAGTGACCCGGCCCACCAAATGGGACCCAGAGTGACCCGGCCCACCAAATGGGACCCAGAGTGACCCGGCCCACCAAATGGGACCCAGAGTGACCCGGCCCACCAAATCGGACCCAGAGTGACCCGGCCCACCAAATCGGACCCAGAGTGACCCGGCCCACCAAACCTCAACCCTGAGGGGCTACAACTACCAAACCAGCGCCTGAGGGGCACCCAAGTGTGAAAGTCTTGCAGGGGCAGCCCGGGCACCATTCCAAAGCACTATCTGTAGTTCCTTCAGGAAATACCCATCTAGTTATAGTGCTTTGGAACAAAGCACTATACTGTTATTCCATCGTGGTAAACTTCTTCTTATTATTATTATTATTCAGTCCGCACGTAATGCGGCCCGAACCGCTTCACTCACAGACTCCAGTGAGGTGTCATTTCGAAGCCAGCGTCCCCAAGAGGTGTGCTAAGTATTTTTCGTGTCGATCGGATTTGTAGTTTTGGCGCAATTTGCGTTTGAAAATGTTTTTTCCCCTCATTGTAATGCATTTCAATAGGGAAATTTTCCTATACGTTTAAAATGGGCTGGTTTCTGAGGCAATTTCTAAAAATAACTTAACTGCCAAATGCCACTTGGCTGATTAGCTCATTGATATGCGCAGTCAGACACAGTTACTATGCCAACGCCTACCAGGCCACAGTTTTGTCAGATAATATCAGCTCTTAAAGTGACAGCACAGCACAATTTCAAAGCACTATCTGTAGTCTTATTATTATTACAGTATACAGCGCAGAGCCCTGCAGCATACAGCGCAGAGCCGCGCATTATACAGCGCGGAGCCTCACAGCATACAGCGCAGAGCCGAGCATTATACAGCGCGGAGCCGCGCAGCATACAGCGCGGAGACGCGCAGCATACAGCGCGGAGACGCGCAGCATACAGCGCGGAGACGCGCAGCATACAGCGCGGAGCCGCGCAGCATACAGCACGGAGCCCCGCAGCATACAGCGCGGAGCCCCGCAGTATACAGCGCAGAGCCCCGCAGTATACAGCGCAGAGCCCCGCAGTATACAGCGCAGAGCCCCGCAGCATACAGCGCAGAGCCCCGCAGCATACAGCGCAGAGCCGCGCAGCATACAGCGCAGAGCCGCGCAGCATACAGCGCAGAGCCGCGCAGTATACAGCGCAGAGCCCCGCAGTATACAGCGCAGAGCCGCGCAGTATACAGCGCCCACCAAATCGGACCCAGAGTGGCTACAACTACCAAACCAGCGCCTGAGGGGCACCCAAGTGTGAAAGTCTTGCTGGGGCAGCCCGGGCACCATTCCAAAGCACTATCTGTAGTTCCTTCAGGAAATACCCATCTATTTCTCTCTGTTATCAGCCATTCCCCGTACTGCTGTCAGTCTATTTCTCTCTGTTATCAGCCATTCCCCTGTCCTGCTGTCAGTCTATTCTCTCTGTTATCAGCCATTCCCCGTACTGCAGTCAGTCTATTTTTCTCTGTTATCAGCCATTCCCCGTCCTGATGTCAGTCTATTTCTCTCTATCAGCAATTCCCCTGTCCTGCTGTCAGTCTATTCTCTCTGTTATCAGCCATTCCCTTGTCCTGCTGTCAGTCTATTCTCTGTTATCAGCCATTCCCTTATCCTGCTGTCAGTCAGAGTGACCCGGCCCACCAAATCGGACCCAGAGTGACCCGAGCCACCAAATCGGACCCAGAGTGACCCGGCCCACCAAATCGGACCCAGAGTGACCCGGCCCACCAAATCGGACCCAGAGTGACCCGGCCCACCAAATCGGACCCAGAGTGACCCGGCCCACCAAACCGGACCCAGAGTGACCCGGCCCACCAAACCGGACCCAGAGTGACCCGGCCCACCAAATCGGACCCAGAGTGACCCGGCCCACCAAATCGGACCCAGAGTGACCCGGCCCACCAAATTGGACCCAGAGTGACCCGGCCCACCAAATCGGACCCAGAGTGACCCGGCCCACCAAATCGGACCCAGAGTGTCCCGACCCACCAAATCGGACCCAGAGTGACCCGGGCCACCAAATCGGACCCAGAGTGACCCGGGCCACCAAATCGGACCCAGAGTGACCCGGCCCACCAAATCGGACCCAGAGTGACCCGGCCCACCAAATCGGACCCAGAGTGACCCGGCCCACCAAATCGGACCCAGAGTGACCCGGCCCACCAAATCGGACCCAGAGTGACCCGGCCCACCAAATCGGACCCAGAGTGACCCGGCCCACCAAATCGGACCCAGAGTGACCCGGGCCACCAAATCGGACCCAGAGTGACCCGGGCCACCAAATCGGACCCAGAGTGACCCGGGCCACCAAATCGGACCCAGAGTGACCCGGGCCACCAAATCGGACCCAGAGTGACCCGGGCCACCAAATCGGACCCAGTGACCCGGGCCACCAAATCGGACCCAGAGTGACCCGGGCCACCAAATCGGACCCAGAGTGACCCGGGCCACCAAATCGGACCCAGAGTGACCCGGGCCACCAAATCGGACCCAGAGTGACCCGGCCCACCAAATCGGACCCAGAGTGACCCGGCCCACCAAATCGGACCCAGAGTGACCCGGCCCACCAAATCGGACCCAGAGTGACCCGGGCCACCAAATCGGACCCAGTGACCCGGGCCACCAAATCGGACCCAGAGTGACCCGGGCCACCAAATCGGACCCAGAGTGACCCGGGCCACCAAATCGGACCCATAGTGACCCGGGCCACCAAATCGGACCCAGAGTGACCCGGGCCACCAAATCGGACCCAGAGTGACCCGGGCCACCAAATCGGACCCAGAGTGACCCGGCCCACCAAATCGGACCCAGAGTGACCCGGCCCACCAAATCGGACCCAGAGTGACCCGGCCCACCAAATCAAACCCAGAGTGACCCGGCCCACCAAATCGGACCCAGAGTGACCCGGCCCACCAAATCGGACCCAGAGTGACCCGGGCCACCAAATCGGACCCAGTGACCCGGGCCACCAAATCGGACCCAGAGTGACCCGGGCCACCAAATCGGACCCAGAGTGACCCGGGCCACCAAATCGGACCCATAGTGACCCGGGCCACCAAATCGGACCCAGAGTGACCCGGGCCACCAAATCGGACCCAGAGTGACCCGGGCCACCAAATCGGACCCAGAGTGACCCGGCCCACCAAATCGGACCCAGAGTGACCCGGCCCACCAAATCGGACCCAGAGTGACCCGGGCCACCAAATCGGACCCAGAGTGACCCGGGCCACCAAATCGGACCCAGAGTGACCCGGGCCACCAAATCGGACCCAGAGTGACCCGAGCCACCAAATCGGACCCGGAGTGACCCGGGCCACCAAATCGGACCAGGAGTGACCCGGGCCACCAAATCGGACCTGGAGTGACCCGGGCCACCAAATCGGACCCGGAGTGGCCCGGCCCACCAAATCGGACCCGGAGTGGCCCGGCCCACCAAATCGGACCCGGAGTGACCCGGGCCACCAAATCAGACCCAGAGTGACCCGGGCCACCAAATCGGACCCGGAGTGACCCGGGCCACCAAATCGGACCCGGAGTGACCCGGGCCACCAAATCGGACCCAGAGTGACCCGGGCCACCAAATCGGACCCAGAGTGGCTCCACCCCCCAAATCGGACTCAGAGTGGCCCCGCCCACCAAATCCTCAACCCTGAGGGGCTACAACTACCAAACCAGCATCTGAGGGGCACCCAAGTGTGAAAGTCTTGCAGGGGCAGCCCTGGCACCATTCCAAAGCACTATCTGTAGTTCCTTCAGGAAATGCCCATCTAGTTATAGTGCTTTGGAACAAAGCACTATACTGTTATACCACCGTGGTAAACTTCTTATTATTATTATAGTGCTTTGGAACAAAGCACTATACTGTTATTCCACCGTGGTAAACTTCTTATTATAGTGCTTTGGAACAAAGCACTATACTGTTATTCCATCGTGGATAACTTCTTCTTATTCTTATTATTCAGTCCGCACGTAATGCGGCCCGAACCGCTAAACTCACAGACTCCAGTGAGGTGTCATTTCGAAGCCAGCGTTCCTGAGAGGTGTGCTAAGTATTTTTCGTGTCGATCGGATTTGTAGTTTTTGCGCAATTTGTGTTTGAAAAAAGTCTTTCAATGCGTTTCAATGGAGAAATTTTCCTATACGTTTATAATGGGCTGGTTTCTGAGGCAATTTCTAAAAATAACTGCCACCTGGCTGATTAGCTCATTGATATGCGCAGTCAGACACAGTTACTATGCCAACTCCTATGAAATCTACATCAGCTCACCAGGTCACAAGTTTTGTCAGATAATATCAGCTCTTAAAGTGACAGTACAGCACAATTCCAAACCACTATCCGTAGTCTTATGATTATTAGACTGTGGCCCGATTCTAACTCATCGGGTATTCTAGAATATGCATGTCCACGTAGTATATTGCACAGCCACGCAGTATACAGTGCAGAGCCGTGCAGTACACAGCGCAGAGCCGCGCAGTACACAGCGCAGAGCCCCGCAGTACACAGCGCAGAGCCGCGCAGTATAAAGCGCAGAGCCGCGCAGTACACAGCGCAGAGCCGCGCAGCACACAGCGCAGAGCCGTGCAGTACACAGCGCAGAGCCGCGCAGTACAAAGCGCAGAGCCGTGCAGTACACAGCGCAGAGCCGCGCAGTACACAGCGCAGAGCCGTGCAGTACACAGCGCAGAGCCGCGCAGTATAAAGCGCAGAGCCGTGCAGTACACAGCGCAGAGCCGCGCAGTACACAGCGCAGAGCCGCGCAGTACACAGCGCAGAGCCGCGCAGTATAAAGCGCAGAGCCGCGCAGTACACAGCGCAGAGCCACGCAGTACACAGCGCAGAGCCGTGCAGTACACAGCGCAGAGCCGCGCAGTTTAAAGCGCAGAGCCGTGCAGTACACAGCGCAGAGCCGCGCAGTACACAGCGCAGAGCCGTGCAGTACACAGCGCAGAGCCGCGCAGTATAAAGTGCAGAGCCGTGCAGTACACAGCGCAGAGCCGCGCAGTACACAGCGCAGAGCCGCGCAGTACACAGCGCAGAGCCGCGCAGTATAAAGCGCAGAGCCGCGCAGTAAAAAGCGCAGAGCCGCGCAGTACACAGCGCAGAGCCGCGCAGTACACAGCGCAGAGCCGTGCAGTACACAGCGCAGAGCCGCGCAGTATAAAGCGCAGAGCCGTGCAGTACACAGCGCAGAGCCGCGCAGTACACAGCGCAGAGCCATGCAGTACACAGCGCAGAGCCGCGCAGTATAAAGCGCAGAGCCGTGCAGTACACAGCGCAGAGCCGTGCAATACACAGCGCAGAGCCGCGCAGTACACAGCGCAGAGCCATGCAGTACACAGCGCAAAGCCGCGCAGTATAAAGTGCAGAGCCGCGCAGTATAAAGCGGAGAGCCGCGCAGTACACAGCGCAGAGCCGAGCAGTACACAGCGCAGAGCCGCGCAGTAGACAGCGCAGAGCCGTGCAGTACAGAGCGCAGAGCCGCACAGTATAAAGCGCAGAGCCGCGCAGTATACCGCGCAGAGCCGTGCAGTACACAGCGCAGAGCCGCGCAGTACACAGCGCAGAGCCGCGCAGTACACAGCGCAGAGCCGCGCAGTACACAGCGCAGAGCCGCGCAGTACACAGCGCAGAGCCGAGCAGTACACAGCGCAGAGCCGCGCAGTACACAGCGCAGAGCCGCGCAGTACACAGCGCAGAGCCGCGCAGTATACAGCGCAGAGCTGCGCAGTACACAGCGCAGAGCCGCGCAGTACAGAGCGCAGAGCCGCACAGTATAAAGCGCAGAGCCGCGCAGTACACAGCGCAGAGCCGCGCAGTACACAGCGCAGAGCCGCGCAGTACACAGTGCAGAGCCGCACAGTACACAGCACAGAGCCGCGCAGTACACAGCGCAGAGCCACCCAGTATACAGCGCAGAGCCGCGCAGTACGCAGCGTAGAGCCACGCAGTATGCAGCGCAGAGCCGCGCAGTATACAGCGCTGAGCCGCGTAGTATACAGCGCAGAGCCCCGCAGTATACAGTGCAGAGCCCCGCAGTATACAGCGCAGACACGCGCAGTACACAGCACGGACACGCGCAATACACAGCGCAGAGCCGCGCAGTACACAGCGCAGAGCCGCGTAGTATACAGCGAAGAGCCACGCAGTATATAGCGCAGAGCCGCGCAGTACAAAGCGCAGAGCTGCGCAGAGCTGCGCAGTATACAGCGCAGAGCCGCGCAGTATACAGCGCAGAACGCGCAGTACACAGTGCAGAGCCGCGCAGTACACAGCGCAGAGACGTGCAGTACACAGCGCAGAGCCGCGCAGTACACAGCGCAGAGCCACGCAGTATACAGCGCAGAGCCGTGTAGTATACAGCGCAGAGCCGCGTAGTATACAGCGCAGAGCCACGCAGTATACAGCACAGAGCCACGCAGTATACAGTGCAGAGCCACGTAGTTATACTGCCCAGTCACGTAGTATATTGTCCAGTCACATAGTATACTGCATATCCCTGTTAAAAAAAAAAAGAATTAAAATAAAAAAGTTACATACTCACCTCCTGGAGCGGCCGGTATCTGATGGTTGTTGCACCTCCTAGAGCGGCCGGTACACGATGCTTGTTGCACCTGGAGTGGCCGGTACCCGATGCTTGTTGCGCGCTCCGGTCCCAAGAGTGCATTGCGGTCTCACGAGATGATGACGTAGCGGTGTTGTGAGACAGAAAGACGGAAGTGCCCTTAGATAATTAGATAGTAGATTACCCCGCTCACCAATTCGGAACCCGAGAGGCCCGGCCCACCAAATCGGACCCCGAGGGGCCCGGCCCACCAAATCGGACCCAGAGTGACCCCGCCCCCTAAATCAGACCCAGAGTGACCCCGCCCACCAAATCGGACCCAGAGTGGCTCCGCCCACCAAATCGGACCCAGAGTGACCCCTTCCACCAAATCAGACCCAGAGTGACCCCTTCCACCAAATCGGACCCAGAGTGACCCCTTCCACCAAATCGGGCCCAGAGTGACCCCGCCCACCAAATCGGACCCAGAGTGACCCCACCCACCAAATCGGACCCTGAGGTGCCCAGCCCACCAAATCAGACCCTGAGGTGCCCAGCCCACCAAATCGGACCGAGTGACCCCACCCACCAAATTGGTCCCTAAGGTGCCCCGCCCACCAAATCGGACCCAGAGTGGCTCTGCCCACCGAATCGGACCCAGAGTGGCCGCGCCCACAGAATCGGACCAAAAGTGACCCCGCCCACCGAATCGGACCTAGATTTACCCCGCCCACAAAATCAGACCCAGATTGACCCAACCCACCAAATCGGACCGCCTGAGGGGCACCCAAGTGTGAAAGTCTTGCAGGGGCAGCCCGGGCACCATTCCAAAGCACTATCTGTAGTTCCTTCAGGAAATACCCATCTAGTTCTTATTATTATTATTCAGTCCGCACGTAATGCGGCCCGAACCGCTAAACTCACAGACTCCAGTGAGGTGTCATTTCGAAGCCAGCGTTCCTGAGAGGTGTGCTAAGTATTTTTCGTGTCGATCGGATTTGTAGTTTTGGCGCAATTTGCGTTTGAAAAAAGTGTCTCAATGCATTTCAATAGGGAAATTTTCCAATACGTTTATAATGGGCCTGATTTCTGAGGCAATTTCTAAAAATAACTGCCACCTGGCTGATTACCTCATTGATATGCGCAGTGAGACCCAGTTACTATGCCAACGCCTATAAACTCTACCAGCCCACCAGGTCACAAGTTTTGTCAGATAATATCAGCTCTTAAAGTGACAGTACAGCACAATTACAAAGCACTATCTGTAGTCTTATCATTATTGCCCCGCTCACCAAATCGGACCCAGCCCACCAAATCGGACGAGAGTGCCCCCACTTGCCAAATCGGACCCAGAGTGCCCCCGCCCGCCAAATCGGACCCAGAGTGGCGCCGCCCGTCAAGTCGGACCCAGAGTGGCGCCGCCCGCCAAATCGGACCCAGAGTGGCGCCGCCCGCCAAATCAGACCCAGAGTGGCGCCGCCCGCCAAATCGGACCCAGAGTGGCGCCGCCCGCCAAATCGGACCCAGAGTGGCGCCGCCCGCCAAATCGGACCCAGAGTGGCGCCGCCCGCCAAATCGGACCCAGAGTGGCGCCGCCCGCCAAATCGGACCCAGAGTGGCGCCGCCCGCCAAATCGGACCCAGAGAGGCGCCGCCCGCCAAATCGGACCCAGAGTGGCGCCGCCCGCAAAATCGGACCCAGAGTGGCGCCGCCCGCCAAATCGGACCCAGAGTGACCCGGGCCGCCAAATCGGACCCAGAGTGACCCGGGCCGCCAAATCGGACCCAGAGTGACCCGGGCCGCCAAATCGGACCCAGAGTGGCGCCGCCCGCCAAATCGGACCCAGAGTGGCGCCGCCCGCCAAATCGGACCCAGAGAGGCGCCGCCCGCCAAATCGGACCCAGAGTGGCGCCGCCCGCAAAATCGGACCCAGAGTGGCGCCGCCCGCCAAATCGGACCCAGAGTGACCCGGGCCGCCAAATCGGACCCAGAGTGACCCGGGCCGCCAAATCGGACCCAGAGTGACCCGGGCCGCCAAATCGGACCCAGAGTGGCGCCGCCCGCCAAATCGGACCCAGAGTGGCGCCGCCCACCAAATCGGACCCAGAGTGGCGCCGCCCGCCAAATCGGACCCAGAGTGACCCGGCCCGCCAAATCGGACCCAGAGTGACCCGGCCCGCCAAGTCGGACCCAGAGTGACCCGGCCCACCAAATCGGACCCAGAGTGACCCGGCCCGCCAAATCGGACCCAGAGTGACCCGGCCCGCCAAATCGGACCCAGAGTGACCCGGCCCGCCAAATCGGACCCAGAGTGACCCGGCCCGCCAAATCGGACCCAGAGTGACCCGGCCCGCCAAATCGGACCCAGAGTGACCCGGCCCGCCAAATCGGACCCAGAGTGACCCGGCCCGCCAAATCGGACCCAGAGTGACCCGGCCCGCCAAATCGGACCCAGAGTGACCCGGCCCACCAAATCGGACCCAGAGTGACCCGGCCCGCCAAATCGGACCCAGAGTGACCCGGCCCGCCAAATCGGACCCAGAGTGACCCGGCCCGCCAAATCGGACCCAGAGTGACCCGGCCCGCCAAATCGGACCCAGAGTGACCCGGCCCGCCAAATCGGACCCAGAGTGACCCGGCCCGCCAAATCGGACCCAGAGTGACCCGGCCCGCCAAGTCGGACCCAGAGTGACCCGGCCCACCAAATCAGACCCAGAGTGGTGCCGCCCACCAAGTCGGACCCAGAGTGGCGCCGCCCGCCAAGTCGGACCCAGAGTGGCGCCGCCCGCCAAGTCGGACCCAGAGTGGCGCCACGCGCCAAGTCGGACCCAGAGTGGCGCCGCCCGCCAAGTCGGACCCAGAGTGGCGCCGCCCGTCAAATCGGACCCAGAGTGGCGCCGCCCGTCAAATCGGACCCAGAGTGACCCGGGCCACCAAATCGGACCCAGAGTGACCCGGGCCACCAAATCGGACCCAGAGTGACCCGGGCCATCAAATCGGACCCAGAGTGACCCGGGCCACCAAATCGGACCCAGAGTGACCCGGGCCACCAAATCGGACCCAGAGTGACCCGGGCCACCAAATCGGACCCAGAGTGACCCGTGCCACCAAATCGGACCCAGAGTGACCCGGGCCACCAAATCGGACCCAGAGTGACCCGGGCCACCAAATCGGACCCAGAGTGACCCGGGCCACCAAATCGGACCCAGAGTGACCCGGGCCACCAAATCGGACCCAGAGTGACCCGGGCCACCAAATCGGACCCAGAGTGACCCGGGCCACCAAATCGGACCCAGAGTGACCCGGGCCACCAAATCGGACCCAGAGTGACCCGGGCCACCAAATCGGCCCCAGAGTGACCCGGGCCACCAAATCGGCCCCAGAGTGACCCGGGCCACCAAATCGGGCCCAGAGTGACCCGGGCCACCAAATCGGGCCCAGAGTGACCCGGGTTGACCAAATCGGGCCCAGAGTGACCCGGGCAACCAAATCGGGCCCAGAGTGACCCGGGCCACCAAATCGGACCAAGAGTGACCCGGGCCACCAAATGGGACCCAGAGTGACCCGGGCCACCAAATGGGACCCAGAGTGACCCGGCCCACCAAATGGGACCCAGAGTGACCCGGCCCACCAAATGGGACCCAGAGTGACCCGGCCCACCAAATGGGACCCAGAGTGACCCGGCCCACCAAATGGGACCCAGAGTGACCCGGCCCACCAAATGGGACCCAGAGTGACCCGGCCCACCAAATCGGACCCAGAGTGACCCGGCCCACCAAATCGGACCCAGAGTGACCCGGCCCACCAAATCGGACCCAGAGTGACCCGGCCCACCAAGCCTCAACCCTGAGGGGCTACAACTACCAAACCAGCGCCTGAGGGGCACCCAAGTGTGAAAGTCTTGCAGGGGCAGCCCGGGCACCATTCCAAAGCACTATCTGTAGTTCCTTCAGGAAATACCCATCTAGTTATTATTATTATTCAGTCCGCACGTAATGCGGCCCGAACCGCTTCACTCACAGACTCCAGTGAGGTGTCATTTCGAAGCCAGCGTCCCCAAGAGGTGTGCTAAGTATTTTTCGTGTCCATCGGATTTGTAGTTTTGGCGCAATTTGCGTTTGAAAATGTTTTTTCCCCTCATTGTAATGCATTTCAATAGGGAAATTTTCCTATACGTTTAAAATGGGCTGGTTTCTGAGGCAATTTCTAAAAATAACTTAACTGCCAAATGCCACCTGGCTGATTAGCTCATTGATATGCGCAGTCAGACACAGTTACTATGCCAACGCCTATCAACTCCACCAGGTCACAGTTTTGTCAGATAATATCAGCTCTTAAAGTGACAGCACAGCACAATTCCAAAGGACTATCTGTAGTCTTATTATTATTACAGTATACAGCGCAGAGCCCCGCAGCATATAGCGCAGAGCCCCGCAGTATACAGCGCAGAGCCCCGCAGTATACAGCGCAGAGCCGCGCAGTATACAGCGCAGAGCCCCGCAGCATACAGCGCAGAGCCGCGCAGCATACAGCGCAGAGCCGCGCAGCATACAGCGCAGAGCCCCGCAGCATAAAGCACAGAGCCGCGCAGTATACAGCGCGGAGCCGCGCAGCATACAGCGCAGAGCCCCGCAGCATACAGCGCAGAGCCCCGCAGCATACAGCGCAGAGCCGCGCAGTATACAGCGCAGAGCCGCGCAGTATACAGCGCGGAGCCGCGCATTATACAGCGCGGAGCCGCGCAGCATACAGCGCGGAGCCGCGCAGCATACAGCGCTGAGCCACGCAGCATACAGCGCAGAGCCACGCAGCATACAGCCCAGAGCCCCGCAGCATACAGCGCAGAGCCCCGCAGCATACAGCGCAGAGCCCCGCAGTATACAGCGCAGAGCCCCGCAGTATACAGCGCAGAGCCGCGCAGTATACAGCGCAGAGCCGCGCAGCATACAGCGCAGAGCCGCGCAGCATACAGCCCAGAGCCCCGCAGCATACAGCGCAGAGCCCCGCAGCATACAGCGCAGAGCCCCGCAGCATACAGCGCAGAGCCCCGCAGCATACAGCGCAGAGCCCCGCAGCATACAGCGCAGAGCCGCGCAGCATACAGCGCAGAGCCGCGCAGTATACAGCGCAGAGCCGCGCAGTATACAGCGCAGAGCCGCACAGTATACAGCGCAGAGCCACGCAGTATATAGCGCCCACCAAATCGGACCCAGAGTGGCTACAACTACCAAACCAGTGCCTGAGGGGCACCCAAGTGTGAAAGTCTTGCTGGGGCAACCCGGGCACCATTCCAAAGCACTATCTGTAGTTCCTTCAGGAAATACCCATCTTTTCTCTCTGTTATCAGCCATTCCCCGTACTGCTGTCAGTCTATTTCTCTCTGTTATCAGCCATTCCCCTGTCCTGCTGTCAGTCTATTCTCTCTGTTATCAGCCATTCCCCGTCCTGCTGTCAGTCTATTCTCTCTGTTATCAGCCATTCCCCTGTCCTGCTGTCAGTCTATTCTCTCTGTTATCAGCGATTCCCCGTCCTGCTGTCAGTCTATTTCTCTCTGTTATCAGCAATTCCCCTGTCCTGCTGTCAGTCTATTCTCTCTGTTATCAGCCATTCCCTTGTCCTGCTGTCAGTCTATTCTCTGTTATCAGCCATTCCCTTATCCTGCTGTCAGTCAGAGTGACCCGGCCCACCAAATCGGACCCAGAGTGACCCGGCCCACCAAATCGGACCCAAAGTGACCCGGGCCACCAAATCGGACCCAGAGTGACCCGGGCCACCAAATCGGACCCAGAGTGACCCGGGCCACCAAGTCGGACCCAGAATGACCCGGCCCACCAAATCGGACCCAGGGTGACCCGGGCAACCAAATCGGACCCAGAGTGACCCGGGCCACCAAATCAAACCCAGAGTGACCCGGGCCACCAAATCGGACCCAGAGTGACCCGGGCCACCAAATCGGACCCAGAGTGACCCGGGCCACCAAATCGGACCCAGAGTGACCCGGGCCACCAAATCGGACCCAGAGTGACCCGGGCCACCGAATCGGACCCAGAGTGACCCGGGCCACCTAATCGGACCCAGAGTGACCCGGGCCACCAAATCGGACCCAGAGTGACCCGGGCCACCTAATCGGACCCAGAGTGACCCGGGCCACCAAATCGGACCCAGAGTGACCCGGCCCACCAAATCGGACCCAGAGTGACCCGGGCCACCAAATCGGACCCAGAGTGACCCGGGCCACCAAATCAGACCCAGAGTGACCCGGGCCACCAAATCGGACCCAGAGTGGCCCGGCCCACCAAATCGGACCCAGAGTGGCCCGGCCCACCAAATCGGCCCCTGAGGGGCCCCGCCCACCAAATGGGACCCAGAGTGACCCGGGCCACCAAATCGGACCCGGAGTGATGCGGCCCACCAAATCGGACCCAGAGTGACCCGGCCCACCAAATCGGACCCATAGTGGCCCGGCCCACCAAATCGGACCCAGAGTGACCCGGCCCACCAAATCGGACCCAGAGTGGCTCCACCCCCCAAATCGGACCCAGAGTGGCCCCGCCCACCAAATCCTCAACCCTGAGGAGCTACAACTACCAAACCAGCATCTGAGGGGCACCCAAGTGTGAAAGTCTTGCAGGGGCAGCCCGGGCACCATTCCAAAGCACTATCTGTAGTTCCTTCAGGAAATACCCATCTAGTTCTCTATTTGTGCCTACCTTTTTTAGCATCTCTTCTTTGTCTTGTATCTAGTAATTAACTATGTTATAGGAAGCTGAATAAAACTGAATAAAGTGATACATAGTGTAGGCATTTGCTCTGGTAGGCAGTGGCAGGGAAACAGTGATGATGCAACACACAGGCTTAAAGTCCAAACTTCAGTGGTTTATTAACGCTTTAAACAGTAGGTGGCAGAAAGTAAGAAAAAACCACAAACATACTCCTGCTTGGAGAACCACTTGTCTCTGACTCACCCTTGCATGGGATGGGCTTAACGGGTGCCATTCCTGGGGTTGCTATAAGTCTTGAGAATCCCCCACTAACTGGCTTATGCAGGCTTGATTGCTGCAGCTGAGAATGTCTGGTGTTGCCCTGAAAACCTGGAGACTTAAGGAAATACAATTTTTATCCTGCTGGGCAGAGGCATAGCTAGGGTTTTGAATTGGGGAGGGGGGCGAAACTTCTCAGTGGGCCCCTAACTAGGTAACCTTGTTTACAGATGGATGACAAACCCTAATAGTGGAGGAGAACCTCAGCAGATGACCACAATGTTACTGAAAATAATCTCTATATGAAGACCAACATGGATGTTACCGCCATATGGTCAGTGGTAAATACCAGTCCTATAGAACATATAAAAGATCACAGCACAATTAGAGATAAAGACTTACTGCTGACGTTCTTTCTGATGGAGTCGTTCACTTTTCACGTCTTTTCCATCTGGTCCACACCGACATGACAACTTCTGGAAGCCAGCACTCGGCTGTAGAGATTACAACAAAGACACATTTCATGTCTCATATTTTCAGCACTGTCCCCAATGGGACTATTCCCAACCTTAAACTGCTCATACTGCTGATACCCCAATACTGAGCCGCTGCTGCCATTTGAGACCCTATTACTGCACCTGCTGTGCGGTTCTCTGTGCTCTCTAAATTCTAATGCAACCCTCTAGAATATACTAATGCTATGTGCAAGTGCCCTAGAAAACAGAGCCCATATTTTGTCCCCTAAAAAGTAATATTGCCCTGTGTGCTCCTTTGACAGTACCAGTTCACCTATAACAATAAGTGCCCACTTTACATTTAATAATGTCCCATGTATGCCGCCTGTTTAGCTCCCCTATACACAGTATGATGCTCTGTTATACACAGTATAATGCCCCTTCACTGTATATATACTGACCCCTTAATATCCCCCAAACTGTTTAATGGCTCAAACATTGTATGATGGCCACATCACTGTAATCTCCACACTCAATGATGGCCCCCTAGATAGCCTCCATATAGCATAATACACCAGATAGTCCTCAATAAAGTATAATGCACTTCCCATAGGCCGACTCTATATAGTATAATGCACTTCCCATAGGCAGACTCTATAGTATAATGCATTTCACATAGGTAGACTATAGTTTAATGCACTTCCCATGGGAAGACTATATAGTATAATGCAGCCCCCCCATAGGCAGCCTCTATAGTGTAATGCAGCCCCATTGGCAGCCTCTATATGGAAGGCTGTAAATCTATCCCCAATCACCTCTGCAAGGCATAAAAATTACATCTCATTATACTCACCAATGGCGCTCCCCAAGGCATAGCTGGTCTTGACTTAAGATCGCCATCGTCCATTACTGCTTCATCTGGATGACACGTCCCACGTCATCCACACAGTGTCACACATTGTGCTCCTGGGCAGGCACACTTCTCTCTGGGCTGCTGAAAGCAGAGCTAAGTACTGTAGTGTTTATGCGCTGGGAAAGGCCAAAGGGCGCTGATGACCTGGAAGTAAAGCCGGTGCATGCACACTACAATACTGTGCTCTGATTTCAGCAGGGCAAAGAGAAGTGCACCTGCACAGAAGAGCGATAGAGGACACTGAATGCATGATGGAGGATGCATGTTTCGCACGAAGCTGGACAGCAATCTCAAGAAGAGGGTAGGCGCTGGATCAAGCCTAGAGACACCCATACCTCTTGTGACACTTTCCCACCATCATCTTCATGTGACCGTGGCTGTTCAAATCTTTGGGCATTGCTACATGCGCTCTCATCTGGCCCCACTTCAAGTTGACCGGCCGAGAGTCTGGAATCTTTAAAGGGAAAACTGAACAGCTCTTTGGAATGTCCAAGTGTGGGATCAGTTGTCTCAGGGCACATGGTATGGTGGGAGGAAGGAGGATCAGGATGAGAAATATGCGGTCCACAATCACAGCTACTCAGACTTGACCATGTGGAAGACGTGGTGGTGGTGGCTAAGTGACTGGAAGCATTATCTGCTATACAACCGACAAACGTTTCACACTGCTCTGGATTCAATAGTGGTGTGCTGCCATCCCCTAGAAACTGGGACAGGAAAGTCGAGCAAGAATATGTGGGTCTTTGTTGTGGCCCACTTTCAGCTTGGCCATGGCCTCGTCCTCTGCACGCACCATCAGCATCACGTCCACTTCCCCGCCCCTTGCCTGTTGCCTTTCCCATTTGAAATGGAATACTGAAATATTTTAAAATTTCAATAGAAATGGATTAATTTGGAGAAAACTGATATGTGATCAATATGCCTGAAAAGCAAGTATTTGGAGACCACAGATACATCGGGCGTCTGACGGAGATAACAGTTTAAATATGTTGTTTTTTAAAATATTTTTTAACCACAAAATAATGAGTAGACCAAGGCTAGCAGACAAAACAATGCAACATATGCCCGCAAAGCGAGGATTTTGACACAACAAATACACAAGGCGTCTGACGGAGATAACAGACTGTTTAAATGTGTGGCCTTGCTTTGTTTTTTTTTAAATGTAACCACTAAATACTGAGTAGACCAAGGCTAGCAGACAAAACAATGCAATGTATGCCTGCTAAGTGAGGATTTTTACACCACAGATACACCAGGCATCAGGCGGAGATAACAGACTGATCAAAATGTGGCCTTGATTTTTTTGGGCCCACCAAAATTGTGTCGGTAAGTAGGCTATGACACTAAAAAAAAAATTTGGACTACTAAAATTGTCAGCTATTTAGCGCAATGGTATGCTATGCGTGTGACATACAAATCACAGTGATAAATATAACAACTGTAGTTAAATATTTTTGAGCCAGCTACAGATTTTTGGGGCAGCAAAATTGTGTCCTAAAATGTTGTAAGACACTCCAAAAAATAAAATGGTACCAAAAAAAGGCCAGATTTTCAGCACACTCACATCTGATGCCTGGGACAAAAAAAAATAAAATTGGTAGATTTTCACACTCTTGTATTGCAATGACCAGGCAGTAGTCTGCAGCGTGACCAAGCAAATAAATGTAGAAAAAAGGGAGATATGGATTGCTTTCTAATAAACTGAGCAGATATAAGCTGCCAAAAAAAAAATTGCCACGGATACCAGCAGCTACGTATATATAAAATATGCAGCAGCAGACAGGATTGAAGCTTTTCGAGGTATGCAGTGAGATCTATATACTCACATACAGTGCCTGTAGGCCTTGCACTGATGTGGATATGTGCACATAGACTCACTTACCTACCCAGCGCTGCAATCTATGTACTCCCCCGAATTAGCCCTTAAAAGGACTGTTGGTTTATCAGGATTTGTGGATTCTGTGATGGTAGACCCACACTAACTAATAAATGTAAGAATCTGAACCTATCTCAGCAGCAGGTCTCCCTACACTGGCTGAGTCCAGAGCAGAATTTGTCGAGCAGGGCGGCGTCAGGTCTCTTATAGACCTGATGACGCTGTGCGGCCAGCCAATCACTGTAATGCCTCAACAAAGATTGCTGTGGTATTACAGTGGCTATCTCTAGTTGCGTTTGTCAGGTGTAGGGCAGCGGTCAGCCCAGGTTCCATCACCCTAGAGCTCGTCCGATATTTATTATCTTTGCTTATCCTGTGCTATCCCTAGCCATTGGGGATTCATGACAGTATAGCCGGACCACAAAGTGTTAATTGTTTGGGCTGAAGCAGGAGAAAAAGAAGTGTTCAAGGGAAATTTTTTTTTTTTTTTTTCCTTCAGAGTTTTGCTGCCTAGCCCTTAATTGCTGTCTAGCTGCTTCTTACCTCCTCTTAACCCTTGAATGGCTCTGATCTTAGCTGTTTATCATGGATGTCCAGAGTTTGGCTTCCAGCCTGAGTAATCTCGCGGCAAAGGTTCAAAACATACAGGATTTCGTTGTTCACACTCCCATGTCTGAACCTAGAATTCCTATTCCAGAGTTTTTTTCTGGAGATAGATCTACCTTCCTGAATTTCAGGAACAATTGTAAATTGTTTCTCTCTTTGAAATCTCGCTCCTCTGGAGACCCTGCTCAACAGGTCAAGATTGTTATATCGTTCCTACGGGGCGACCCTCAGAATTGGGCATTTGCATTGGCACCAGGGGATCCTGCATTGCTCAGTGTGGATGCGTTTTTTCTGGCATTGGGATTGCTCTATGAGGAACCTAACCTAGAGATTCAGGCTGAAAAGGCTTTATTAGCCCTCTCTCAGGGGCATGATGAAGCGGAAATATATTGTCAGAAATTTCGGAAATGGTCGGTGCTTACTCAGTGGAATGAGTGCGCCCTGGCTGCAAACTTCAGAAATGGTCTTTCTGAGGCCATTAAGGATATTATGGTGGGGTTCCCTGCGCCTACAGGTCTGAATGAGTCTATGGCTATGGCCATTCAGATTGATCGGCGTTTACGGGAGCGCAAACCCGTGCACCAGTTGGCGGTGTCTTCTGAACAGGCACCTGAGACTATGCAATGTGATAGAATTCAGTCCAGAAGTGAACGGCAAAATTATAGGCGGAAAAATGGTTTGTGTTTTTATTGTGGTGATTCAGCTCATGTTATATCAGCATGCTCTAAACGCACAAAAAGGGTTGATAAATCTTTTGCCATTGATACTCTGCAGTCTAAGTTCATTTTGTCTGTGACTCTGATTTTTTCACTGTCTTCCATTTCCGTCGATGCCTATGTGGATTCAGGCTCTGCCCTGAGTCTTATGGATTGGTCATTTGCTAAACGCTGCGGTTTTAGTCTAGAGCCTCTGGAAGTTCCTATTCCTCTGAAAGGAATTGATTCTACACCATTGGCTATGAATAAACCGCAGTATTGGACACAAGTGACCATGCGCATGACTCCCGTTCATCAGGAGGTGATTCGCTTCCTTGTACTGTATAATTTACATGATGTACTAGTGCTTGGTCTGCCATGGTTACAAACTCATAATCCTGTCCTGGACTGGAAAACAATGTCTGTGCTAAGCTGGGGATGTCAGGGGGTTCATGATGATGCACCTCCGATTTCTATCGCTTCATCTACTCCTTCGGAGATCCCTGCGTTTTTGTCGGATTATAGGGATGTTTTTGAGAAGCCTAAGCTCAATTCGCTCCCTCCCCATAGAGAGTGTGACTGTGCTATAGAATTGATTCCTGGCAGTAAGTTCCCTAAGAGTCGTTTATTTAATCTGTCACTGCCAGAGCATACTGGTATGCGGAATTATATTAAGGAGTACTTGGAAAAGGGACATATTCGTCCATCTTCGTCCCCTCTGGGAGCAGGGTTTTTTTTCGTGGCAAAAAAAGATGGTTCCCTGAGGCCTTGTATAGATTATCGCCTTCTGAATAAGATTACAGTCAAATACCAGTATCCATTGCCATTATTTACTGATTTGTTTGCTCGCATTAAGGGGGCTAGGTGGTTCACTAAAATAGATCTTCATGGTGCGTATAATCTGGTGCGGATAAAACAGGGTGATGAGTGGAAAACCGCATTTAATACGCCTGAGGGCCATTTTGAGTATTTGGTAATGCCTTTTGGACTCTCCAATGCTCCGTCAGTCTTTCAGTCCTTTATGCACAATATTTTCCGTGAATATCTGGATAAGTTTATGATTGTGTATTTGGATGATATTTTGGTGTTTTCTGATGACTGGGAGTCTCATGTTCTACAGGTCAGGAAGGTGTTTCAGGTTTTGCGGGCCAATTCTCTGTTTGTGAAGGGCTCAAAGTGTCTCTTCGGAGTCCAGAAGATTTCTTTTTTGGGGGTACATTTTTTCTCCTTCTACTATTGAGATGGATCCCGTTAAGGTTCAGGCTATTTGTGACTGGACACAACCTACATCTGTTAAGAGCCTTCAGAAGTTCTTGGGGTTTGCTAATTTTTATCGTCGGTTCATTCCAGTATTGTTAAACCTTTGACTGATTTGACTAAAAAGGGTGCTGATGTTGCTGATTGGTCTCCTGCGGCCGTGGAGGCCTTTCGGGAACTTAAGCGCCGGTTTTCTTCTGCTCCTGTGTTGTGTCAACCAGATGTTTCACTTCCTTTCCAGGTGGAGGTTGATGCTTCCGAGATTGGAGCGGGGGCGGTTTTGTCACAGAGAAGTTCTAATGGCTCGGTGATGAAGCCATGTGCTTTCTTCTCTAGAAAATTCTCGCCCGCCGAGCGCAATTATGATGTGGGTAATCGGGAGCTTTTGGCCATGAAGTGGGCATTTGAGGAGTGGCGTCATTGGCTTGAGGGTGCTAAACATCGCGTGGTGGTATTGACTGATCACAAGAATCTCATTTACCTTGAGTCTGCCAGGCGTTTGAATCCTAGACAGGCTCGTTGGTCGTTATTTTTTTCTCGTTTCAATTTTGTGGTTTCATACCTGCCAGGTTCAAAGAATGTGAAGGCAGATGCTCTTTCCAGGAGTTTTGTGCCTGACTCTCCTGGAGACACTGGGCCTGCTGGTATCCTTAGGGATGGGGTAATATTGTCCGCCGTATCCCCAGACTTGCGACGCGCATTGCAGGAGTTTCAGGTGGATAAACTGGATCGATGTCCACCAGAAAGACTGTTTGTTCCGGATGATTGGACCAGTAGAGTCATCTCCGAGGTCCATTCTTCTGTGTTGGCTGGTCATCCTGGAATATTTGGTACAAGAGACTTGGTGGCCAGGTCTTTTTGGTGGCCTTCCTTGTCTAGGGATGTGCGTACTTTTGTGCAGTCTTGTGAAGTGTGTGCTCGAGCTAAGCCTTGCTGTTCACGGGCTAGTGGGTTGTTGTTATCCTTGCCCATCCTGAAGAGGCCTTGGACGCACATTTCCATGGATTTTATTTCTGATCTCCCGGTTTCACAGAAAATGTCCGTTATCTGGGTTGTGTGTGACCGCTTTTCTAAGATGGTTCATTTGGTGCCCTTGCCTAAGTTGCCCTCCTCCTCTGAGTTGGTTCCTTTGTTTTTTCAGAACGTGGTTCATTTGCATGGGATTCCGGAGAATATCGTTTCTGACAGGGGATCCCAGTTTGTGTCTAGATTTTGGCGGACGTTTTGTGCCAAGATGGGCATTGATTTATCTTTCTCGTCTGCATTCCATCCTCAGACGAATGGCCAGACGGAGCGAACTAATCAGACCTTGGAAACTTATTTGAGGTGTTTTGTTTCTGCTGATCAGGATGACTGGGTTGCTTTTTTGCCACTGGCCGAATTTGCTCTTAATAATCGGGCTAGTTCGGCCACGTTGGTCTCTCCTTTTTTTTGTAATTCGGGGTTTCATCCTCATTTTTCCTCTGGTCAGGTGGAGTCTTCGGATTGTCCGGGAGTGGACGTGGTGGTGGACAGGCTACATCACATTTGGAATCAGGTGGTGGACAATTTGAAGTTATCTCAGGAAAAGACTCAGCAGTTTGCTAATCGCCGTCGCCGCGTGGGTCCCCGACTTCTTGTTGGGGACTTGGTGTGGTTGTCTTCTCGTTTTGTCCCTATGAAGGTCTCTTCTCCTAAGTTCAAGCCTCGGTTCATCGGTCCTTATAGGATCTCGGAGATTCTTAACCCTGTATCCTTCCGTTTGGATCTCCCAGCATCGTTCGCTATTCATAATGTGTTCCATCGGTCGTTGTTGCGGAGGTATGAGGTGCCTGTTGTTCCTTCGGTCGAGCATCCTGCTCAGGTGCTGGTGGAGGGAGAATTGGAGTATGTTGTTGAAAAGATCTTGGATTCTCGTGTTTCCAGACGCAAACTCCAGTATTTGGTTAAGTGGAAGGGTTATGGTCAGGAGGACAATTCCTGGGTGGTCGCCTCCGATGTTCATGCGACTGATTTGGTCCGCGCCTTCCATAGAGCTCACCCTGATCGCCCTGGGGGTTCTCGTGAGGGTTCGGTGACCCCTCCTCAAGGGGGGGGTACTGTTGTGGATTCTGTTTGCGGGCTCCCTCTGGTGGTTACTGCTGGTACTGGGTGACTTTGGTGGGTTGCGGCCTTTGGTTTCCATCTGTCCATCAGAGGCTGGGTGTTTCCTATTTTACCTGGCCTTTCTGTCATTTCCCTTGCCGGCTATCAATGTGTTCAGATGTGCTCTGTTTGGTTCCTGCCTACCTGCTCCCAGATCTTTCAGGATAAGCTAAGTGCTGATTTTCAGTTGTTTGGTTTTTTGTCCAGCTTGCTTAGAATGTCTCTTTGTTAGCTGGTTGCTCTAGTGGACTGAGGTTCTCCCCATGTGCCATGAGTTGGCACATGGGTTCTTGTAATCTCAGGATGGTTTTTTTTGATTAGGGTTTTTTGCTGACCGCTCAGTCCCCTTTTGTGTCATTCTGCTTTCTAGTTTTCAGCGGGCCTCTATTTGCTAAAGCTATATACATCATCTCTATGTGTGTGCCTTCCTCTCATTTCACCGTCAATACATGTGGGGGGCAACTATATCTTTGGGGTTAATTCCTCTGGAGGCAAGTGAGGTCTTTGTTTTCTCTGCAGTACTAGTTAGCTCTTAGGCTGGTGCGTGGCGTCTAGAACCAACGTAGGCACGCTCCCTGGCTATCTCTAGTTGCGTTTGTCAGGCGTAGGGCAGCGGTCAGCCCAGGTTCCATCACCCTAGAGCTCGTCCGATATTTATTATCTTTGCTTATCCTGTGCTATCCCTAGCCATTGGGGATTCATGACAAAACCCACAGTTAGCACAGACAAGGATAACGGAAAATATAGACCACGCTGCAGTCACTCAGGAATACACTATAAATGCGCAGGGCAAAATAAATACAAATATAGGAAGGAGTAAATAAGAAAATGGGAAATACACCACCAGATACGAAACTCCAACTCCTAGCTCATCACTACAGACCGAGATAACCACGCACAAGACAGAAGCTATAATCGGCGACGCCCAATGTTCAGAAGAACTATTTAAAGGCAGTGGGCGTGGCCCAGCTTCCAATCCGAGCACCAGCTAAATTAACCCTGGACCAGCTAGATAAAATCTAGCCGATGCCACTGAGCACATAGTGGACAAAAGCGGAATCACCGCTGTCTGTCGAACGCCCTGGTATGAACAGCGTCGACATGACAGTACCCCGCCTTCTACGAGGGACCCCAGGGCCCTCACGGCTTATAGGACCCGGCTTGTCCGGATGATGGCGGTGAAACATACTGGCCAGCCGGTCCGCATGAACGTCCGAGGATGGTACCCAGGACCTTTCCTGTTATGACCCCAATGGCAGAGGGTCTCAAAAATAAATACCAAGTCTGCAAACACAAAAAAACAGCTCATAGGGCAGTGGTAACTGGGCTGACCATATATCTAATCCTAGCACCACAAATAGCAGTAGCCGGGGAACGTGCCTACGTTGGTTCTAGACGTCTCGCGCCAGCCAGAGAACTAACTAACCCTAGAAGAGAAAAGAAAGACCTTTCTTGCCTCCAGAGAAAAGACCCCCAAAAGTTGGATACAAGCCCCCAACAAATAATAACGGTGAGGTAAGAGGAAAAGACAAACGTAAGAATGAGCTGGGTATTTAGCAAAGAGAGGCCCACTAGCTAATAGCAGAATATAGTAAGATGACTTATATGGTCAGCAAAAACCCTATTAAAATATCCACACTGGATATTCAAGAACCCCCGAACCGTCTAACGGCCCGGGGGGAGAACACCAGCCCCCTAGAGCTTCCAGCAAGGACAGAAATCACATATAGTACAAGCTGGACAAAAATAAGAGCAAAGCAAATAACCCAAAAAACAAAGAAGCAGGACTTAGCTTAATTTTGCAAGAACCAGGACCAGCAGACAGGAGCAAACAGAAAGGATCTGATTACAACGATGCCAGGCACTGGACTAAGACTCCAGGAAGTTAATATAGCAACACCCCTGGACTAACGACCCAGGTGAGAGCCAAACTGAAGAAAGACAATCCCAGAGTCATATCACTAGTGACCACAAGAGGGAGTCAAAAAGTCTAATTCACAACAGTACCCCCCCCTTAAGGAGGGGTCACCGAACCCTCACCAAGACCACCAGGGCGATCAGGATGAGCAGCGTGAAAGGCACGAACTAAATCGGCCGCATGCACATCAGAGGCAACCACCCAGGAATTATCCTCCTGACCATAGCCCTTCCACTTGACCAGATACTGAAGCCTCCGCCTGGAGAGACGAGAATCCAAGATCTTCTCCACCACGTACTCCAACTCGCCCTCAACCAACACCGGAGCAGGAGGCTCAACAGAAGGAACCACAGGTACAACGTACCGCCGCAACAAAGACCTATGGAACACGTTGTGAATGGCAAAGGACACCGGAAGATCCAAGCGAAAGGACACAGGATTAAGGATTTCCAATATCTTGTAAGGACCGATGAAGCGAGGCTTAAATTTAGGAGAGGAGACCTTCAAAGGAACAAATCGAGAAGACAGCCATACCAAATCCCCAACACGAAGTCGGGGACCCACAGCGCGGCGGCGGTTGGCAAAACGCTGAGCCTTCTCCTGTGACAACTTTAAGTTGTCCACCACATGATTCCAGATCTGCTGCAACCTATCCACCACAGAATCTACCCCAGGACAGTCAGAAGGCTCCACATGTCCCGAGGAAAAACGAGGATGGAAACCAGAGTTGCAGAAAAATGGCGAAACCAAAGTAGCGGAACTAGCCCGATTATTAAGGGCAAACTCAGCCAACGGCAAGAAGGTCACCCAATCATCCTGATCTGCAGAAACAAAACACCTCAAATAAGCCTCCAGAGTCTGATTAGTTCGCTCCGTTTGTCCATTAGTCTGAGGATGAAAGGCAGATGAAAACGACAAATCAATGCCCATCCTAGCACAAAAGGATCGCCAGAACCTGGAAACAAACTGGGATCCTCTGTCAGACACAATATTCTCAGGAATGCCGTGTAAACGAACCACATTCTGAAAGAACACAGGAACCAGATCGGAAGAGGAAGGCAGCTTAGGCAAAGGTACCAAATGGACCATCTTAGAAAAGCGATCACATACCACCCAGATGACAGACATGCCCCGAGACACCGGGAGATCTGAAATGAAATCCATGGAAATGTGTGTCCAAGGCCTCTTCGGGACAGGCAAGGGCAAGAGCAACCCGCTGGCACGAGAACAGCAAGGCTTAGCTCGAGCACAAGTCCCACAGGACTGCACAAACGACCGCACATCCCGTGACAAGGAAGGCCACCAAAAGGACCTAGCCACCAGATCTCTGGTGCCAAGAATTCCCGGATGCCCTGCCAACACCGAGGAATGAACCTAGGAAATGACTCTGCTGGTCCACTTATCAGGAACAAACAGTCTGTCAGGTGGACAAGAGTCAGGTCTACCAGCCTGAAATCTCTGCAACACACGTCGCAAATCCGGAGAAATGGCTGACAAGATAACTCCCTCTTTAAGAATACCAACTGGTTCTGCGACTCCCGGAGAGTCAGGCACAAAGCTCCTTGAAAGAGCATCAGCCTTCACGTTCTTTGAACCTGGTAAATACGAGACCACAAAGTCAAAACGGGAGAAAAACAATGACCAGCGGGCCTGTCTAGGATTCAGGCGTTTAGCAGACTTGAGATACATCAAATTTTTGTGATCAGTCAAGACCACCACACGATGCTTAGCACCCTCGAGCCAATGACGCCACTCCTCAAATGCCCACTTCATGGCCAACAACTCCCGATTGCCAACATCATAATTCCGCTCAGCAGGCGAAAACTTCCTAGAGAAAAAGGCACAAGGTCTCATCACAGAGCAACCAGGGCCTCTCTGCGACAAAACGGCCCCTGCCCCAATCTCAGAAGCATCCACTTTAACCTGAAAGGGAAGTGAGACATCAGGCTGGCACAAAACAGGCGCCGAAGTAAACCGGCGCTTCAACTCCTGGAAAGCCTCCACGGCTGCAGGAGCCCAGTTAGCAACATCAGAACCTTTCTGGGTCATATCCGTCAAAGGTTTAACAATGCTAGAAAAATTTGCAATAAAACGACGGTAGAAGTTAGCAAAACCCAAGAACTTCTGAAGACTCTTAACTGACGTGGGTTGAGTCCAATCATGAATAGCTCTGACCTTGACTGGGTCCATCTCCACCGCAGAAGGGGAAAAAATAAACCCCAAAAAGGGAACCTTCTGTACTCCAAAGAGACACTTTGAGCCCTTAACAAACAAAGCATTCTCACGCAAAACCTGAAACACCATCCTGACCTGCTCTACATGCGAGTCCCAGTCATCAGAAAAAAACAGAATATCATCCAGATAAACGATCATAAATTTATCCAGATACTTCCGGAAAATATCATGCATAAAGGACTGAAACACTGAAGGAGCATTAGAGAGCCCAAAAGGCATCACCAAGTACTCAAAATGACCTTCGGGCGTATTAAACGCGGTTTTCCATTCATCTCCTCGCTTAATGCGCACAAGGTTGTACGCACCACGAAGATCTATCTTGGTGAACCACTTGGCACCTTTAATCCGGGCAAACAAGTCTGACAACAGAGGCAAAGGATACTGAAATTTAACAGTGATTTTATTCAAAAGCTGATAGTCAATACAAGGTCTCAAAGATCCGTCCTTCTTGGCCACAAAAAAGAATCCCGCACCAAGAGGGGAAGAGGATGGACGGATATGCCCCTTCTCCAGAGACGCCTTGATATACGAACGCATTGCGGTATGCTCAGGTACAGACAGATTTAATAGTCTTCCCTTGGGAAATTTGCTACCTGGAATCAAATCTATGGCACAGTCACAGTCCCTATGAGGAGGCAGAGCACTGGACCTGGACTCGCTGAACACATCCTGATAATCAGACAAATACTCAGGAACTTCCGAAGGAGTAGAGGAAGCAATAGACACCGGCGGGGAATCACCATGAATACCCTGACAGCCCCAACTTGACACCGACATTGCCTTTCAATCCAAGACTGGATTATGTGTCTGTAACCATGGCAAACCCAAAACGACCAAATCATGCATTTTATGCAGAACAAGAAAACGAATCACCTCCCGATGTTCAGGAGTCATGCACATGGTTACCTGTGTCCAAAACTGCGGTTTATTTTCCGCCAATGGCGTAGCATCAATACCCCTCAGAGGGATAGGATTTACCAACGGCTCAAGAACAAAACCACAGCGCTTGGCAAATGACAGATCCATAAGACTCAGGGCAGCACCTGAATCCACAAACGCCATAACAGGGTAAGAGGACAATGAGCAAATTAAAGTCACAGACAAAATAAATTTAGGTTGCAAATTACCAATGGCGACAGGACTAACAACCCTTGTTAGGCGTTTAGAGCATGCTGATATAACATGTGTAGAATCACCACAGTAAAAACACAACCCATTCTGACCTCTATGATTTTTCCGCTCATTTCTGGTCTGAATTCTATCACATTGCATTAAATCAGGTGTTTGTTCAGACAACACCACCAGAGGATTAGCGGTTTTGCGCTCCCGCAAACGCCGGTCAATTTGAATAGCCAGCGCCATGGAATCATTCAGACTTGTAGGAATGGGGAAACCCACCACCACATTCTTAATGGCTTCAGAAAGGCCATTTCTGAAATTTGCGGCCAGAGCACACTCATTCCACTGAGTAAGCACGGACCATTTCCGAAATTTTTGGCAATACACTTCAGCTTCATCCTGGCCCTGAGAAATAGCCAGCAAGGCTTTTTCTGCCTGAACCTCAAGATTGGGTTCCTCGTAAAGCAATCCGAGCGCCAGAAAATACGCATCAATATTTGCCAATGCCGGATCTCCTGGCGCTAGCGAGAAAGCCCAATCCTGAGTGTCGCCCCGTAAAAAAGAGATAACAATTTTAACTTGCTGAGCTGAGTCTCCAGATGAACGGGGTCTCAGAGATAGAAACAATTTACAATTATTCCTGAAATTCCTAAACTTAAATCGGTCTCCAGAAAACAGTTCAGGAATAGGTATTTTAGGTTCAGACATTGGACTACTGGTAAAAAAATCTTGTATGCCCTGCACACGAGCAGCAAGCTGGTCCACACTTGTAATCAAGGTCTGGACATTCATGTCTGCAGCAAGCTCAAGCCACTCAGAGGTAAAGGGGAGGAAGAGAGGAAAACAAAACAAAACAAAAAAAAATCAGAATTTCCTTTCTTATTATCCCACTTCTGCAATGCATTAAACATTCAATGTTGGCCTGGCATACTGTTATGACCCCAATGGCAGAGGGTCTCAAAAATAAATACCAAGTCTGCAAACACAAAAAACCAGCTCATAGGGCAGTGGTAACTGGGCTGACCATATATCTAATCCTAGCACCACAAATAGCAGTAGCCGGGGAACGTGCCTACGTTGGTTCTAGACGTCTCGCGCCAGCCGGAGAACTAACTAACCCTAGAAGAGAAAAGAAAGACCTTTCTTGCCTCCAGAGAAAAGACCCCCAAAAGTTGGATACAAGCCCCCAACAAATAATAACGGTGAGGTAAGAGGAAAAGACAAACGTAAGAATGAGCTAGGTATTTAGCAAAGAGAGGCCCACTAGCTAATAGCAGAATGTAGTAAGATGACTTATATGGTCAGCAAAAACCCTATTAAAATATCCACACTGGATATTCAAGAACCCCGGAACCGTCCAACGGCCCGGGGGGAGAACACCAGCCCCCTAGAGCTTCCAGCAAGGACAGAAATCACATATAGTACAAGCTGGACAAAAATAAGAGCAAAGCAAATAACCCAAAAAACAAAGAAGCAGGACTTAGCTTAATTTTGCAAGAACCAGGACCAGCAGACAGAAGCAAACAGAAAGGATCTGATTACAACGATGCCAGGCACTGGACTAAGACTCCAGGAAGTTAATATAGCAACACCCCTGGACTAACGACCCAGGTGAGAGCCAAACTGAAGAAAGACAATCCCAGAGTCATATCACTAGTAGTGACCACAAGAGGGAGTCAAAAAGTCTAATTCACAACACTTTCCTCAGGCCCATAACCATGCCAGTGTACCAAGTACTGTAAAGTGTGGCGCACTACACGAGAGTCAACCACCTTGGAGACTTCGAATTCCAAATTACCATCCACCAAGACTGGAGAAGGCATTGGTGTCGTGTCCACAAGACCCACCACCTTCTTTAACAACGATCTGTGTTATGATCTGGTGACCTTGGAGCCGCATGAAACTTTCTCTGGAGTCGATGAAACCTGTATTGACCGCAATCCTGAACTAACACCGCAACTAGAAGTAGCCGTGGGGTGTGCCTAACACTCCCTAGACACCTCGACACAGCCGGAGGACTAAATACCCCTATAGATGGAAATGGGAATGCTATCTTGCCTCAGAGCAGACCCCAAAGGATAGGCAGCCCCCCACGAATAATAAATGTGAGTAGGAGAAGAATAGACACACGCAGGTAGAAAACAGGATTTAGCAAAAGAGGCCACTCTAGCTAAATAGGAAAGGATAGGACAGGTAACTAGGCGGTCAGTATTAAAACCCTTCCAAAAATATCCACAGCAGATAATACAAAAAGTTCCACAATCTAACTAAAGACATGGAATGTATATCTGCCACTCCAGAGAATCCAGCAAGACTGAGAAAATACTGACACAATCTAAGCTGGACAAGAAAACACAAAGAATAGCACTGAATTGTGAAGCACACAACATGTGTGCCACAGGGAAAAAGAACCAGACATTTATCTTTGCTGATTTGGCAGAAAGGCAGGAGGAACAAGGCAGAGGTCCTACACCTCCCAACAACAATTGACATCTGGCAAGGACTAATGAATCCTGCACGCCTAAATACCCCAGTCAGATCTGCAATCAGCAGATACACCTGACCAGGACTGCAACTCAGGGGCAACTGCATTACCACCTACAACCACCGGAGGGAGCCCAAAAGCAGAATTCACAACAGTACCCCCCCTTGAGGAGGGGTCACCGAACCTGTTGTGAATTCCGCTCTTGGGCTCCCTCCGGTGGTTGTAAGTGGCACTTTTGTGAGTTCTGCTCTTGGGCTCCCTCCAGTGGATTTAAGTGGAACTGCTGCTCCTTGGATTTAGCAGTCAGCAGCTGCTTCCACTGATCGTCTATTCTGGCTCGGCTATTTATCCTGGCTCTATCCTTCAGCTAGTGCCAGTTGTCAATGGTTCCTGCTTGGATTCACATCTCTCTTGGATTTCCCTGATATTCTGACCAGTTCAGGAAAGATAAGTCCTTGCTTTGTTCTTTCGCTTTCCACTTGTTGTGGACTTAATCGTTCAGCACATTCTATGTTTTTTTTCTAGTCCAGCTTGTCAGTATGGATTTATTCAGTTAAGCTGGAAGCTCTGGGAAGCAGATTTACCCTCCGCACCTTTAGTCAGGTGTGGAGATTTTTGTAAACTCTGTGGTGGATTTTTCTAGTTTTTAATACTGACCGCACAGCATTCTGTCCTGTTCTATCTATCTAGCTAGATTGGCCTCCTTTGCTACATCCTAGTTTCATTCTGTGTATGTCAACTCCCTCTCCACTTACAGTCAATATTTGTGGGGGGCTGTCTGTCCTTTGGGAATTTTCTCTGAGGCAAGATAGCTTTCCTGTTTCTTTCTTTAGGGGAAGTTAGTCCTCCGGCTGTGACGAGGTGTCTAGGGAGTGACAGGAACATGCCACGGCTACTTCTAGTGTTGTGTTAAGCTCAGGAACTGCGGTCAGTACAGGTACCACCTCCTCCAGAGCACGTCCCATGTTGCTCCTAAACCACCAGTTCATAACACGAACCCTCACCAGAGCCCCCAGGCCGATCAGGACGAGCCAGATGAAAAGCATGAACCAAATCAGCAGCATGGACATCAGTAGCAAAAGCCCAAGAATTATCCTCCTGGCCATAACTGTTATGATCCTAGTGGTAGAGGATCTCTGGTATTCCGGCTAAGTCTACAAAAACATAGGAACTGCTCTAGGGAGGTGGAAACTGGGCTAACCGCATAACTGATCCTAACACACAACTAGAAATAGCCGGTGAACGTGCCTACGTTGTTTCTAGACGTCTCGAGCCAGCCGGAGAACTGACTACCCCTAGAGGGAAAATAAGACCTCACTTGCCTCCAGAGAAATTAACCCCAAAGATATAGAAAGCCCCCAACAAATAATAACGGTGAGGCAAGAGGAAAACACAAACGTAGAGATGAACTAGATTCAGCAAAGTGAGGCCCACTAATCTAGATAGGCAGAAAATAGAAAGTGAACTATGCGGTCAGCAGAAAACCCTGCAAAAACATCCACACTGAATATTCAAGAACCCCCGCACTGACTGACGGTGTGAGGGGAGAATATCAGCACCCTAGAACTTCCAGCGAGCTAGAAAATCACATTTTGAGCAAGCTGGACAAAAAACACTGATAATGCAAATGATCCAAAGTATGCAAACAGGACTTAGCTTTTCTTGCATGAGACAGATGGCAAGGAATCAGGAGGAGACCAAATTGGACTGAATACATCGATACCAGGCAAGAGACTGAGTCTTAAGGAGGACTAAATAGGGAACACCCACAGCTTAATGAAACAGCTGAAGCCCAGGCCTGCAGAAGACATGACTCATACAATACCATTAGTGACCACAAGAGGGAGCCCAGAAACACAGTTCACAACACATAACCCTTCCATTTGACAAGGTACTGAAGCCTCCGCCTCGAAAAACTAGAATCCAAAATCTTCTCAACCACATACTCCAACTCCCCATCAACCAACACAGGGGCTGGAGGATCAACATAGGGAACAATGGGCACCACATATTTCCGCAATAAAGATCTATGGAAGACATTATGGATAGCAAAAGATGCCGGAAGCGCCAATCGAAAAGACACCGGATTAATAATCTCAGAAATCCTATAAGGACCAATAAACCGAGGCTTAAACTTAGGGGAAGAGACCTTCATAGGAACATGACAGGAAGACAACCAAACCAAATCCCCAACCCGAAGCCGGTAACCAACACACCAACGACGGTTAGCAAAACGTTGAGCCTCCTCCTGAGACAACACCAAATTGTCCACCACATGAGCCCAAATCTGCTGCAACCTGTCAACCACAGAGTCCACCCCAGGACAGTCAGAAGGCTCAACCTGCCCAGAAGAAAAACGAGGATGAAAACCAAAATTACAAAAAAAAAGGCGAAATCAAAGTAGCCGAACTAGCCTGATTATTAAGGGCAAACTCGGCCAATGGCAAAAAGGCCACCCAATCATCCTGATCGGCAGACACAAAGCATCTCAAATAAGTCTCCAAAGTCTGATTAGTTCGCTCGTTCTGGCCATTTGTCTGAGGATGGAATGCAGAAGAAAAAGACAAATCAATGCCCAGCCTAGCACAAAAAGCCCGCCAAAACCTAGAAACAAACTGGGAACTTCTGTCGGACACAATATTCTCTGGAATACCATGCAAATGAACCACATTCTGAAAAAACAACGGAACCAACTCTGAAGAGGAAGGCAATTTAGGCATAGGCACCAAATGAACCATCTTAGAAAACCGGTCACAAACAACCCAGATAACCGACATCCTCTGGGAAACCGGAAGATCAGAAATGAAATCCATAGAAATATGCGTCCAGGGCCTCTCAGGGACCGGCAATGGCAAAAGTAACCCACTAGCACGGGAACAACAAGGCTTGGCCTGCGCACAAGTCCCACAGGACTGCACAAAAGAATGCACATCACGTGACAAAGAAGGCCACCAAAAGGACCTACCAACCAAATCTCTGGTACCAAAAATACCAGGATGACCAGCCAACACAGAACAGTGAACATCAGAAATCACTCTACTAGTCCATCTGTCAGGAACAAACAATTTCCCCACAGGACAGCGGTCAGGACTATCAGCCTGAAATTCCTGAAGAACCCGCCGTAAATCAGGGGAAATGGCAGAAAGGACCACCCCTTCTTTCAGAATGCCGACCGTTTCAAGGGCCTCAGGAGAATCAGGCAAAAAACTCCTAGAAAGGGCATCAGCCTTAATATTCTTAGAACCCGGAAGATACGAAACCACGAAATCAAAACGGGAAAAAAACAAGGACCATCGAGCCTGTCTAGGACTCAGTCGTTTGGCAGACTCGAGGTAAATCAAATTCTTATGATCGGTCAGGACCACAATACGGTGTTTAGCTCCCTCAAGCCAATGTCGCCACTCCTCAAACGCCCACTTCATAGCCAACAACTCGCGATTGCTGACATCATAATTGCGTTCAGCAGGCGAAAACTTGTGGGAGAAGAAGGCACACGGTTTCATCAAAGAACCAACAGAATCCCTCTGAGACAAAACGGCCCCTGCCCCAATCTCAGAAGCATCAATCTCAAACTGAAACCGAAGAGAAATATCTGGTTGGCGCAACACCGGAGCAGAAGTAAATCAGCGTTTAAGCTCCTGAAAGGCAGAGACAGCCGCAGAGGACCAATTCACCACATCAGCGCCTTTTGTCGTCAAATCAGTCAAGGGTTTAACCACGCTGGAGAAGTTAGCAATGAAACGGCGATAAAAATTTGCAAAACCCAAAAATTTCTGAAGGCTCTTCACGGATGTGGGTTGAATCCAATCATGAATGGCCTGAACCTTAAACGGATCCATCTCCATAGATGAGGGAGAAAAAATAAAGCCCAAAAAAGAAACCTTCTGCACCCCAAAGAGACACTTAGACCCCTTCACAAACAAAGCATTGTCACGAAGGATCTGAAATACCATCCTGACCTGTTCCACATGAGATTTCCAATCATCAGAAAAAATCAATATATCGTCCAAATATACAATCAAGAATTTATCAATATAAGTCCGGAAGATATCATGCATGAAGGATTGAAAAACAGATGGAGCGTTAGTGAGCCCGAATGGCATCATAAGGTATTCAAAATGGCCTTCGGGCGTATTAAACGCAGTTTTCCAATTAATCACATTGTTTAATACGAACAAGATTATATGCCCCCGAAGGTCAATCTTAGTAAACCAACTAGCCACCTTAATCCTAGCAAACAAATCGGAAAGCAATGGTAAAGGGTATTGAAACTTGACCGTGATCTTATTCAAGAGGCGATAATCAATACAAGGTCTCAAGGAGCCATCCTTCTTAGCAACAAAAAAAAAACCTGCTCCTAACGGTGAAGAAGATGGCTAAATATGCCCTTTCTCCAAAGACTCCTTAACATAACTCCGCATGGCGGTATGTTCAGGCACAGACAGGTTGAAAAGTCGACCCTTAGGAAACTTATTGCCTGGAATCAAGTCAATAGCACAATCACAGTCCCTATGCGGTGGAAGGGAACTGGACTTGGGCTCATCGAATACATCCTGAAAATCAGACAAAAACTCTGGAATTTCAGAAGAGGAAGAAGAGGAGATTGACATCAAAGGAACATCATTATGAACCCCCTGACAACCCCAACTAGTCACAGACATAGATTTCCAATCCAATACAGGATTATGTACCTGCAACCACGGGAAACCCAGCACGATAACATCATGCAAATTATGCAACACCAGAAATCGACAATCTTCCTGATGGGCTGGCGCCATGTGCATGGTCACCTGTGTCCAAAACTGAGGCTTATTTTTAGCCAAAGGTGCAGCATCAATCCCCCTTAAAGGAATAGGGTTCTGCAAAGGCTGCAAGGGAAAACCACAACGCCTGGCAAACTCAAAATCCATTAAGTTCAAGGCGGCGCCTGAATCCACAAACGCCATGACAGAGAATGATGACAATGAGCAAATCAAGGACACCGATAACAGAAATTTAGGTTGTACAGTACTGATGGTAGCGATCCTCTTTGTCCGCTTAGGGCAGACTGAAATGACATGAGAAGCGTCGCCACAATAATAACACAACCCATTCTGACGTCTGAATCCTTGTCGTTCCGTTCTAGACAAAATCCTATCACACTGCATTGGCTCAGGAATTGGCTCAGAGGACGACGCCACAGCGTGCACAGTTCTACGTTCCCGCAAGCGCCGATCAATCTGAATGGCCAGAGACATAGAATCACTCAGACCGGAAGGTGTGGGAAACCTCACCATAACATCTTTAACGGATTCAGAAAGACCCTTTCTGAAAATTGCAGCCAAAGCATCACCATTCCATTTAGTTAACACAGACCATTTTCTAAATTTCTGACAAAACAATTCTGCCACCTCTTGACCCTGAGACAGGGCCAACAAGGTTTTCTCCGCTTGATCCACAGAATTAGGTTCATCATATAATAAACCTAAAGCCTGAAAAAAGGAATCTACATTAAGCAAGGCCGGATTCCCAGATTCCAGGGAAAATGCCCAATCCTGTGGATCACCACGCAGCAGGGAGATGACAATTTTAACCTGCTGAATGGAATCACCGGAGGATCGCGGTCTCAGAGCAAAAAACAATTTACTATTATTTTTAAACCCCCCCAAATTTGGACCTATCACCAAAAAACAAATCAGGAGTAGGAATCTTCGGTTCTAAAGCTGGAGTCTGAACAATATAATCAGAAATACCCTGTACCCTAGCAGCAAGCTGGTCTACACGAGAAGCTAATTCCTGAACATCCATGCTGGCACAAGACTCCTCAGCCACCCATAAATAAAGAGGGAAAAAAAGACAAAACAGACTGCAGAAAAAAAAATGGCTCAACACTTTTCTTCCCTTCTTCTGAGATGCATGTAACTCATTATGGGCCAGTTGTACTGTTATGATCTGGTGACCTTGGAGCCGCATGAAACTTTCTCTGGAGTCAGTGGAACCTGTACTGACCGCAATCCTGAACTAACACCGCAACTAGAAGTAGCCGTGGGGTGTGCCTAACACTCCCTAGACACCTCGACACAGCCGGAGGACTAAATACCCCTATAGATGGAAATGGGAATGCTATCTTGCCTCAGAGCAGACCCCCAAAGGATAGGCAGCCCCCCACAAATAATGACTGTGAGTAGGAGAAGAATAGACACATGCAGGTAGAAAACAGGATTTAGCAAAAGAGGCCACTCTAGCTAAATAGGAAAGGATAGGACAGATAACTAGGCGGTCAGTATTAAAACACTTCCAAAAATATCCACAGCAGATAATACAAAAAGTTCCACAATCTAACTAAAGACATGGAATGTATATCTGCCACTCCAGAGAATCCAGCAAGACTGAGAAAATACTGACACAATCTAAGCTGGACAAGAAAACACAAAGAATAGCACTGAATTGTGAAGCACACAACATGTGTGCCACAGGGAAAAAGAACCAGACACTTATCTTTGCTGATTTGGCAGAAAGGCAGGAGGAACAAGGCAGAGGTCCTACACCTCCCAACAACAATTGACAACTGGCAAGGACTAATGAATCCTGCACGCCTAAATACCCCAGTCAGATCTGCAATCAGCAGATACACCTGACCAGGACTGCAACTCAGGGGCAACTGCATTACCACCTACAACCACCGGAGGGAGCCCAAAAGCAGAATTCACAACAGATCTGTGGAACACGTTGTGTATCTTATACACCGTAGGAAGCTCCAATTGGTACGCTACAGGGTTAATGACGGCGGCGACCCTAAATGGACCAATAAACCTTGGACCCAATTTAAGGGATGGTATCTTGAGTCTTATGTTTTTTGTGGATAACCACACCCAGTCATCCACACTCAGGTCCGGACCTTGCACACGCCTACTGTCAGCCACACGTTTGTACCTAGCACCCACACTCAACAGGCGCTGTTTAACTCTCCTCCAGACTGATGACAATTGTGCTCCTAACTGGTCTTCCTCTGGAACGCCGGAAGAGCCCCTCTGACTCAAAGTACAAAATTGAGGATGTAGCCCGTAAACACAAAAAAACGGAGACTCCCCAGATGACTCCTGGCAGTGATTATTGATGGCAAACTCAGCCAAAGGAAGGAACGTAGACCACTCCTCCTGGTTATCAGAGACAAAGCAGCATAAGTACTGTTCCAAATTTTGGTTCATACGCTCAGTCTGACCATTTGACTGAGGATGAAACGCCGAAGAATGAGACAACTTGATCCCCAGCCGTGAGCAAAATGCTTTCCAAAATTTTGCCACGAACTGAGTACCCCTATCAGACACGATGTCAGACGGAACCCCATGAAGTCTGACCACCTCCTGCACAAATACCTGAGCCAGAGTCTTAGCGTTAGGCAACGAAGGCAAAGACACAAAGTGCGACATTTTTGAAAACCGATCAACAATCACCAAGATGACCGTGTTCCCAGCTGAGGAGGGCAAATCAGTGATGAAATCCATGGAGATTTCCATCCATGGCTTACTAGGTACCTCAAGAGGAAGTAGTGTGCCAACAGGACGGGAGCGGTGCGTCTTAGCCCTAGCGCACATGGTACAAGCTGACACGTATGAGACCACATCCTGTCGGATCTTGGGCCGCCAAAACCGACGTGACATCAACTCCAAGGTACCTCTAACCCCTGGGTGGCCAGCCAGGACAGCATCATGATGCTCCGCCAAAACCTTTAAGCGGAGATGAAGCGGTACAAAAGATTTGTTGATGGGAAGCTCAGATGGTACCTCCTCCTGAGCCTCGGCAATCTCAGCCTCAACCTCGGTAGTGAGAGCCGAAACCACAACACCCTTTTGGAGGATGGGTACTGGATCCTCCCGAGGTTCTCCCCCCAGAAAACACCTGGACAGAGCATCCGCCTTAGTGTTTTTAGACCCTGGTCTGTAAGTGACAACAAAATTGAACCACGTGAAATACAATGCCCAGCGAGCCTGCCTGGGAGACAGACGCTTGGCTGACTCCAAATACAGCAGATTCTTATGATCGGTAATAACAGTAACCTGATGAACCGACCCCTCCAAGAAGTGTCGCCATTCCTCAAAGGCCAACTTGATTGCCAACAACTCCCTGTTGCCGATATCGTAGTTACGTTCGGCGGACGACAGTTTCTTGGAAAAATACTAAACAAGAAAAAGGATATGCATACCAATGGGATCAACCAAAAAATGACTTTATTAGTACAAAAACACACAGCAAGGTAGAACACACATCTAAAAACATTTAAAAACCAAAAAACAAGCACATGGTCAATACACTATATGCAATGCCCCCAGCAAGTGGAAAACAAATACCAACCGGCACCCAATAAATTGTAATATATCAAATAGATGGCATCTGTATATACATGTCCAATCAAAGCTGCCCATCTACTACCAGCTATACCCTACCTATATCCTACAAATAAACCACACAATAGTGTTAGGAACCGGACACAGATTTCATATCCTAAACATATTTACCAAAATAGTGCCACACCAGGACAGGTGCCACGAGGTAGTTGTAAGCATTACCCCCAAGCCTGGGAGCAGAACATATCCTAAGGTCCAAGGTCCTAAAGGTAGAGCCCACAAAGATGAGCGCCAGGTAGAGATGCAGCAGCAAAAATAAAGGTGCTCGTGCTGGGGGGATGAGAACCCCACGCGTATCGACGCTACAAGAGTGTCTTCATCAGGGGAGATATAAAGTAAAGTCGCCCGACCCTGCTTTTATGTAGTAAAATAATGAGGCATAATATTTACCACCTGTGAGGATGCGCGGCGTGCAGTTTTCTCAGAGCGTGTGCTAGCCGATTGCATTTGCTGCTGCATCTCTACCTGGCGCTCATCTTTGTGGGCTCTACCTTTAGGACCTTGGACCTTAGGATATGTTCTGCTCCCAGGCTTGGGGGTAATGCTTATAACAACCTCGTGGCACCTGTCCTGGTGTGGCACTATTTTGGTAAATATGTTTAGGATATGAAATCTGTGTCCGGTTCCTAACACTATTGTGTGGTTTATTTGTAGGATATAGGTAGGGTATAGCTGGTAGTAGATGGGCAGCTTTGATTGGACATGTATATACAGATGCCATCTATTTGATATATTACAATTTATTGGGTGCTGGTTGGTATTTGTTTTCCACTTGCTGGGGGCATTGCATATAGTGTATTGACCATGTGCTTGTTTTTTGGTTTTTAAAAGTTTTTAGATGTGTGTTCTACCTTGCTGTGTGTTTTTGTACTAATAAAGTCATTTTTTGGTTGATCCCATTGGTATGCATATCCTTTTTCTTGTTTAGTGTTTAATGGTCTCTTATATATGCATATGGTTAATCCCAGATTTTTTCATTCCTTGTGGTGCCCGCTATATTCTCTCTTGTGCATATTTCTTGGAAAAATAGGCGCATGGACGCAAATCACTCAAAGATGATCCTTGTGATAGTACCACCCCCACACCAACCTCAGACGCATCGACTTCCACAACAAAAGGTTTTGATACGTCTGGCTGCACAAGAATGGGGGCTGAAACAAAACTGTTCTTAAGAAATTCAAATGCGCGCACAGCAGCCTCAGGCCAAACGGAGAAATTGGTACCCTTTTTAGTCATGTCAGTTAGCAGTTTAGCAATGATGGAAAAATCCTTGATAAATTTCCTATAGTAGTTAGAAAACCCAAGGAACCGCTGAAGTGCTTTCAGGTTATCAGGCCGTTCCCAATGCAGCACCGCTTGCACTTTAGCGGCGTCCATTTTAAAACCAGAAGCAGACACAATATAACCCAAGAAAGGCAACTCTTGAACAGAAAATACACATTTCTCAAGTTTAGCATACAGCTTATTCTCTCTGAGAAGCTGTAACAACTGCCTGACATGATCTAAATGAGTATCACGGTCGCAAGAATATATGAGAATGTCATCTAGGTATATGATAACAAATTTCCCCAAAACATGCGAAAACACATCATTAATGAAATGTTGGAACACTGCAGGTGCGTTAGTCAACCCAAATGGCATCACCAAATTTTCAAAATGACCCTCAAGGGTATTAAAAGCCGTCTTCCACTCATCACCTTGACAGACTCTTATGAGGTTGTACGCCCCCCTGAGGTCAAGCTTGGTAAACCACTTAGCACCTGCCACCTGGTTGAACAAATCTGGTATCAGTGGCATAGGGTATGGATCACGAACCATAATCTGGCTCAATTCCCTGAAGTCCAAACACGGGCATAATCCGCCATCTTTCTTCTTCACGAAGAAGAACCCTGCTGCCACAGGCGAGGATGAAGGCCTGATGTGCCCTTTGCTCAAACTTTCAGCAATGTAATCCTTTAATGCTTGTCTCTCCGGACCGGAGATGATAAACATCCTTGCTTTAGGCAATTTGGCCCCTGGTTTAAACCTGATAGTACAGTCATAGGGACGATGTGGTGGCAACTCTGAACAACCCTTCTCAGAGAACACATCCACAAAATCCAGAAGTGACTCAGGAACGCTTGGAGTCACAGCAGACACACATGTGGCCAGGCAATTCTCCTGGCAGAACTCGCTCCACTGAATTATGTCCTGAGTTTTCCAGTCAATTACCGGGTTGTGCATAGACAACCATGGAAAACCCAAAACCACCTGAGCAGGAAGATTCCTGAGCACCTTACATGTAACCTGCTCGGAATGTAGAACCCTAATGTGGAGTTTCACCTCAGCCACAAACTCAGTAATCTCCCCCTGTGAGAGAGGAGCAGCATTGATGGTGACCACGCGGATAGGATGAGGCAGCTTTTCAATCCTAAAACCTGCTGTGCGCGCAAACTCCTCATCAATGAGATTTGTGGCTGAACCACTATCCACAAAAACAGTAATTGGTAGCTCACTGCCAGCGATAATAACCTTAGCAGGGAGCATGCATTGGGAAACCACCATGGAGGATATACATAAGCTCAGATTGGTCTCCTTCACACCCTCTGAGCTTAGAAGTTTTCCGCCGTTGCGTTTTTCTTAGACAGCAGAGGACAGATGTTAATAAAATGACCAGTTTTACCGCAGTAAAAACAGGCTCCCTGCTTCCTGAACTCAGGGGCTCGACGCTTCACATGTGACACCCCTGCGATTTGCATAGGCTCCGTGGGCTCACCTGCAGCAACCTCACGTGAACCTAAACCCTCTCCCATTGGCGGTGTCTCATGCTCCCCCTGACGCAAACGGCGATCAATGCGGACAACCAGACTCATAGCGGAATCTAGAGAAGCAGGAGTCTCGAACATCAGAAGGGCTTTTTTAACCCTTCCAGAAACCCCATGAATAAACTGACTCCGCAGCGCTGGATCATTCCACTGTGTATCGATCGCCCACCGGCAAAATTCAGAACAGTAATCCTCTGCAACTCGCTCCCCCTGGCGTATAGTGCATATCTTAGATTCTGCTAGAGCCATTCTGTCAGGCTCATCGTAAATGTTTCCAAGAAAGGAAAAAAACTCTCCACAGAGTCAAATGCAGCAGAATCAGATGGCAACGAAAACGCCCATGCTTGGGGATCCCCGCTTAACAATGACAACACCAGGCCCACACGCTGAGCCTCAATACCCGAGGAGATCGGGCTCATACGGATATATAGTTTGCAAGCTTCACGAAAAGAAACAAATTTACTGCGTTCCCCAGCAAATTTTTCAGGCAAAGGAAACTTAGGCTCAGCAACTCTACCCATCGCTTCAGCTTGCACATTAGATACTGCTAGTCCCTGTTGCTGCACTGCCCCCCTCAACTCAGTGACCTGTAGGGACAGCGCCTCCAACTGGCGGGTTATGGAAGTCATGGGATCCATGACAAAACAAAAAAAAGGAATCCCCTTCTTTTTTTTTGTTTTTGTTTTTAAGTCCGATTATAATGTCACCGGAAGACTAGGTGGGCAACAGCTAAAAACTCGGGCCCCTTAAAATTTCCCTCAGACTAGGGAAATCCTGACTGACCCGCTACATAGAGTTTACACTGATGGTGTGCATGTCTAGGCCTCGACCCTCACCCTGTCTACTGTTTCAACCCTAGGCTGAAACCACCGCCCACCACCCAGTGAAAAGATCATACACCAAAACCCACAGTTAGCACAGACAAGGATAACGGAAAATATACACCGCGCCGCAGTCACTCAGGAATACACTATAAATGCGCAGGGCAAAATAAATACAAATATAGGAAGGAGTAAATAAGACAATGGGAAATACACCACCAGATACGAAACTCCAACTCCTAGCTCATCACTCCAGACCGAGATAACCACGCACAAGACAGAAGCTATAATCGGCGACGCCCAATGTTCAGAAGAACTATTTAAAGACAGTGGGCGTGGCCCAGCTTCCAATCCGAGCACCAACTAAATTAACCCCGGACCAGCTAGATAAAATCTAGCCGACGCCACTGAGCACATAGTGGACAAAAGCGGAATTACCGCTGTCTGTCGAACGCCCTGGTATGAACAGCGTCCGACATTACGTACTCTTTATGCATCAAATGGCCAAGTTCTCCAAAAAATATGACATAGTGATCATGGGATATTTCTTTTTCTTTTCAATGTTCTTTTCATTGGTTTCAAAAAGTAATTACAGGCATAAGTAAAATGCAAATAGCAATCAACAGAAAGACAGCAGTCGGCAAGCATATAAAAGTTGCTTGAATCGAATGTAAAGCACATTAACAATACTTGAAATGCATAAAAGAAGAACTAGTGCATCGTAATAAAAACAGGCAATAATAAATTGTTATGTATGGAGATCAAATATTTAACTAAATATTTAGTAATATACTATATAGTTAAGCATTATTTGCAATCAGTCTGTAGTTGTTGGTCGCCAAAGGGATGACAATTATAAGTAGTAAAGTTATAGAGAAGAGAAGGGGTTGGGGGGAGAGGGGGGGGGAGAGTTCAGAGAGATAAATGGGAGGTAGGCACCTTGTCTTGCATCTGAGCTTTATTAAGGTAATCCTTCAAGTATCAGATGTTTGTTAGACCTATAAAGAACCCATGGGCTCCATGTTTCCTTGAACGATAAGACCGTATAATTTACTGAAGCTGCTAATTTAGCCATTCTGTATAATTGGTCAATTTTAAATAAAAATTGGGAGTGTGTGGGGACTTTTGTTGACTTCCAATATGTCGGAACTAGAAGTTTGGCCACCGCTATAATGTTGTAAGCTAGGTTAGAGGAACGATGGTGTAGGTCAGGCCATATAGGAAGGTTTAAGAGAACAATTTCTGGCGTCAATTTCAGTTTTTTCCCTGTGATATCTAGGATGGTCGACTCCACTGAAGACCAAAAATGTTTTATAATGGGACATGTCTAACATAAATGTATATAATCTCCAGTTCCTTTTTCACATCTCCAACACAAGGCTGAAGTACTTGGGCTCCAGATCCATATTTGGGTTTGCGAAGTATACCACCTAGATACTATTTTAAAGGAATTTTCCTGTGTTTTCACACAGCTTGTGGGGCCATGTGAATATTTATAGATATGCAGTACTTGAGATTTATTAAGTGTATAGCCTAAGTCTTTTTCCCAGTTTGTTATATATGCTCTTTTTAAACAAAGGTCTTTAGTTAAAAGAATTTGGTATAAAGTAGAGAGTGTTTTCCACGGTTTAGATGCTCTGGCACACTGAGTTTCAAAGGTCGTGAGATTTCGGGTTGTGTCCGAGTTGTATTGCATTGACTTCAATAATTCTTTAAGGGTGGAGTACTGTACAAAATTAAGCCTGTTAATTTTATAATTTCAGGGAGTGGTAGGAGCACTCCATCTCCAAACAACTGATCTATGGGTGTGTTGGGATCCTGCTGGCTATTGTGCCCTTTATTTTCTGTTTTGATTGTGTGGGTTAGAACATCTGAAAGCTTGAGCAATGGAGACAAGGGTGGTAATAGTATATTATATGTCTTCGCCCAGATCTTGATGAGTGTTTGAGTTAGTGGATTAGATTGTGAAGGGGATGGTCGTTTCTTGACATAAGTTAACAGAAGCGGTCTAATAGGCAAGGATGAAAGTTCATTCTCTACCATTAACCATTGTTTACTTTGTGTGCCTCGTATTAGGTCCACTGACCGTGCCAGTATTGCAGCATAATAGTATTTGCTCGCATCAGGTGCACCCATACCGCCATTAGATTTAGACAGTACCAGTGTGCGGTAAGTTATTTGTGATTTGATATTCTTCCAAATATATCTGAGGAATAATGAGTTTATCTTGGCTAGATAAGAATCTGGTACATATATAGGCAACATTTGAAACAGATAAATAAACTTGGGGAATATTAAACTTTTTAATAATTTTTTCCTCCCTGTCCATGATAGGAATTGGTCTCTCCAGGATTGTATGGTAGATTTAACTTTATAAAATAGTGGGTTGTAGTTAAGTATACATAAATCTTTGTGATTTCTAGGTATCTTAATTCCAAGATATGTGATGTAGTGTTTGGGCCATGTATATGGGTATAGTTTCTTCAGCTTAACAAGAGTGTGTGTGGGTACGTTGAGATCCAATGCCTCTGATTTGGAGAGATTTGCTTTAAAGTTTGCCAGGGTACTATATTCTTCTAGTATTTTAATTAAAGCCGGGAAACTTCTGAGTGGTCTTGTCATCAGTACAAGTAGATCGTCGGCAAAGGCTGCCATTTTGTACTAGGTCTTTCCTATTTTGATGCCCTCAATTTCGGAATTCTGCTGTATAGCACTTAGTAAAGGCTCCATCGCCATTACGGAGAGTATCGGCAAAAGGGGGCAGCCCTGGCGTGTGCCGTTTATAATTGTAAATGTATCTGTCAAAGAGCCATTTATTCTGATATGGGCCCTGGGTTCCCGATACATCTTCATTATTGAGGAAGTTAGTTGTTGTGGGAAGCCAAAGCTAGCCAGGGTCTCCTCTAAATATGTCCAGTCCACCTTGTCAAAGGCTTTCTCCGCATCAGTCCCGAGTAAAACTAAAGGTATTTTTCTTTCCTTAGCATAGAGATGCAGTATTTTATAAGCATTGTCTTTCCCTTCCCTTTCCATGACAAAGCCTGTTTGATTCGTGGATATCAGTGTTGGCAAGAATTCTGCTATTCTACTTGCTATCATACTAGCAAATAATTTCAGATCTACGTTTAATAACGAGATTGGTCTGTAGCTACTGCATAGCTCCCGATCCTTGCCTTCTTTATATATTAACGAAATCTTAGCTTTCAGTGCCTGCATAGGGAATTGTTCACCGTTCAATACTGAATTGCACGTGTTTAACAGGCGTGGGAGTAATGCTTGAGAAAAGGTCTTATAGTACATTGTAGGTAATCCATCAGGACCTGGGGCTTTCCCTAAAGGGCTCCTTGACAGGGTGGACCGGAGTTCATTCAGTTGGAATGGTTTGATTAAGAGGCGTTGTTGAGAGGCAGTCAACTGAGGGAGATTCAAATGAGTCAAAAAGGATTTAATAGTTTGTGGTCTTTTTGATTTTTCAGAACCATCTTCTTTTGGGCATAAGTTATAAAGTTGTTTATAGTAATTTAAAAATTCTGATTCGATTTGTTTATACTTTTAGGTGCTTTGGCCGTTTGAAGATTTGATGAAATGGATATATGTACGGCCTTGGCATCGTTTTAGTCTAGATAGCATTAATTTTGTAGCTTTGTCACCATGTACAAACATTTTGTTTCGCCAAAAGGCGTACCATTTTATAGATTTTAAGTTTAAAATTTCTTTCAATCGTTGTCTTTTTTTGATTAGCTCGTTTAGTAGATGTTGCCCTAGCTGCTTTTTGTGTTGTGTTTCTAAGTCATATATCTCTTCGTATAATGTTCTCAACTCTTGTTGTCTTTGCTTGTTGAGATACGAAGTGATAGAGATCACTTCTCCCCGAATTACTGATTTATGTGCTTCCCATAGAGTTGGGACTGAGACCCCACCAGTGTCGTTTTGTTCGAAATATTGATTGAGTTTCTTTGTAACACGTCCGATAATTTCCGGGGAATTCAAGATGGACTCGTTAAGTTGCCATGATCTATTGACGGAGAGGGGTTTGAGCAGCGTCGTTTGAAGTAATACTATGGAGTGATCTGAGTGAACATTAGGGGTTATTGTAGAGATTATTACATTTGGTAGCAATTGTCTGGGTATGAAAATATAGTCGAGTCTATGATATGACTTATGAGGGTAGGAGTAATAGGTGTAGTCGAGTTCAGATGGGTGTAATTGTCTCCATATGTCTAATACCTGCATTGACCCAAGTTTTGTTTTAATCCTAATTAGATCTCTTATAGAGATTGTACTTTTTTTGTTGTTGTGTCTATAAGGGGTTCTAAAGCAATATTTAGGTCCCCCCAATTATAAGGGAACCTTCTCTGAAATCTTCAATTTTCCTGAACAGTGATAGTAGCCATTTAAGGTGTTTTTTATTGGGAGCGTAAAAGCTACACATAGTGATTCGGTTTCCCACCAATAAGCCTTTGACCAAAACAAATCTACCATTAGGATCTGTTAGAATGGTATGAGATTGGAAAGGTATTCCTTTTGCTATCGCAATTGATGTACCTCTCAAGCCTACTTGTTGTGTGGTAGCGTGGAACCTTGCATCATAATAATTGCGTTCGAAATTGGGAAGTTTATCAGGTTTGAAATGCGTTTCCTGGATGAATAGGATATCCGCTTTTTGTCTCTTGAGAAAATCTAATGTGTGTCATCTAGTGGACGGTGAGTTTAGGCTATTTGCATTAAATGAGGCAATGGTAAATACCTTATCCTGCCATTAGTGCAGTGATCGGTAAAGTCAAGTGAACGTTGAGAGGCCTTCATCTGGAGTTTCTGTTGCTGTAAGGTGCTAGGGTTAAAGTGGTGATTGGAAAGGGAGGGAGAGACAAGAATGTGGGAAGGACATAGAAGAAGAAGAAAAATAAAACATATGATAATTAGTATGCAACACAATAATGAGAAAAATAACTTTGGTAAACATAGAGTCAGTTAACATAAGAAAACTCGTAGACTTTCTTTGAGGGAGATTCATAACATATATCTGAAGTCTAGGGATTATATGAGTTTGAAGGGTTGGGGTAGGGTATGGGGAAGGGCGTAGGAGGTGGGAGGGAGGACAAGTAGGGTGTGGGGGAGGGAGGTCTGGGGTTTGACAAGTTCGGGTAGAAGAGGGGGGTAAGGGTAGGGATGGAAAGAGGATATAGGTAGATTAGGGGAAGAGGTTTAGGGTTATTAATTAGCCATCTTGATCTAGTGCTGACTTAAATCTTACATTTGGTAAAAACATTACTGTAGAATCTGCTTTCAACAGGTGAATATCTTTTTTTTTTTTTCTTTTTGTTTCTAAAATATTAGTCAGAATTTGGTTTCAGGTTATTTCAGGGTCTCCTTTTGAAGGTGGTGTGTTGTGATCCTAATGGCAAAAGGATCTCAGGGTCTTAGACAAAGTCTGCAAACATAAAAACTAGCTCCTAGGGAGGTGGTAACTGAGCTGACCACATACCTGATCCTAGCCCACAAATAATAGCAGCCGGGGAACGTGCCTACATTGGTTCTAGACGTCTCGCGCCAGCCGGAGATCTAACTAACCCTTTCAGAGGAAATACAGACCTCGCTTGCCTCCAGAGAAATTCCCCAAAGTAGATACAAGCCCCCAACAAATAATAACGGTGAGGTAAGAGGAAAGGACAAACGTAGGTATGAACTAGATTCAGCAAAGAGAGGCCCACTAAATAATAGCAGAAATATAGAAAAGCGGACTTATGTGGTCAGCGAAAAACCCTGCAAAAATATCCACGCTGAATACCCAAGAACCCCCGTACCGACTAACGGTATGGGGGGAGAATATCAGCACCCCAAGAGCTTCCAGCAAAATCAGGAATCACATTATGAAAAAGCTGGACAAAAAACAGAATAATACAAACAAACAAAAAACAAGAAAGCAGGACTTAGCTTATGTTGCAAAATCAGGACCAGCAGACAAGAGCAAACAGACTAGGACTGATTACATGGATGCCAGGCACTGGACTAAGATTCCAGGAAGTTTAAATAGAAACACCCAGAGACTTAACGAACAGGTGGCTACCAAACTGAGGAAAGAGAATCCAAGAGCCATACCGCGAGTGACCACAAGAGGGAGCCCAAAAGTATAGTTCATAACAGTGGTGTCTTTGCTGATTTCCTTTTCAGCCTTTGAGATTTAGTTCATAACAGTACCTCCCCTTTAAGGAGGGGTCATCGAACCCTCACCACGACCACCTGGGCGATCAGGATGGGCAGCGTGAAAAGCACGAACCAAATCGGCCGCATGAACATCAGAGGCGACCACCCAGGAATTATCCTCCTGACCATAGCCCTTCCATTTGACCAGATACTGAAGCCTCCGTCTAGAGAGACGAAAATCTAAGATCTTCTCCACCACATACTCCAACTCGCCCTCAACCAAGACCGGAGCAGGAGGGTCAACAGCAGGGACCATAGGCACAATGTATCGCCGCAACAAAGACCTATGGAACACATTGTGAATGGCAAACGACGCAGGAAGATCCAAGCGAAAAGAGACCGGATTAAGGACTTCCAAAATTCTATAAGGGCCAATAAAGCGAGGCTTAAACTTAGGAGAGGAAACCTTCAGAGGGACAAACCGAGAAGACAACCAAACCAAATCCCCAACACGAAGTCGGGGACCCACACCGCGGCGGCGGTTGGCAAAACGCTGGGCCTTCTCCTGTGACAACTTCAAGTTGTCCACCACATGATTCCAAATCCGCTGCAACCTATCAACCACAGAATCCACCCCAGGACAGTCAGAAGGCTCAACATGACCCGAGGAGAAACGAGGATGAAAACCAGAGTTGCAGAAAAATGGCGAAACCAAGGTGGCGGAACAAGCCCGATTATTGAGGGAAAACTCAGCCAATGGCAAGAAGGTCACCCAATCATCCTGATCCGCAGAAACAAAACATCTCAAATAAGCCTCCAGCGTCTGATTAGTTCGCTCCGTTTGGCCATTAGTCTGAGGATGAAAGGCAGACGAGAACGACAGATCAATGCCCATCTTAGCACAAAAAGATCGCCAGAATCTGGACACAAACTGGGATCCTCTGTCAGACACGATATTCTCAGGAATGCCGTGCAAACGAACCACATTCTGAAAAAACAAAGGAACCAGATCGGAAGAGGAAGGCAACTTAGGCAAGGGCACCAAATGGACCATCTTGGAAAAACGATCACACACCACCCAGATAACAGACATTCCCTGAGACACCGGAAGATCTGAAATGAAATCCATGGAAATGTGTGTCCAAGGCCTCTTCGGGACGGGCAAGGGCAAAAGCAACCCGCTGGCACGAGAACAGCAAGGCTTAGCCCGAGCACAAGTCCCACAGGACTGCACAAAAGCACGCACATCCCGTGACAAGGAAGGCCACCAAAAGGACCTAGCCACCAAATCTCTGGTACCAAAAATCCCAGGATGCCCTGTCAACACCGAGGAATGAACCTCGGAAATAACTCTGCTGGTCCATTTATCAGGAACAAACAGTCTATCGGGTGGACAAGAGTCAGGTCTACCAGCCTGAAATCTCTGCAACACACGTCGCAAATCAGGAGATATGGCCGACAAAATCACTCCCTCTTTAAGAATACCAGCCGGCTCTGAGACTCCAGGAGAATCAGGCACAAAGCTCCTAGAGAGAGCATCAGCCTTCACATTTTTCGAACCAGGCAGGTATGAGACCACAAAGTCAAAACGGGAGAAAAACAATGACCAACGAGCCTGTCTAGGATTCAGGCGTTTAGCAGACTCGAGATACATCAGGTTTTTGTGATCAGTCAAGACCACCACACGATGCCTAGCTCCCTCGAGCCAATGACGCCACTCCTCAAATGCCCACTTCATGGCCAACAACTCCCGATTACCAACATCATAATTCCGCTCAGCCGGCGAAAACTTCCTAGAAAAGAAAGCACATGGTTTCATCATAGAGCAACCAGAGCCTCTCTGCGACAAAACAGCTCCTGCACCAATCTCAGAAGCATCCACTTCCACCTGAAAGGGAAGTGAGACATCAGGCTGGCACAAAACAGGCGCCAAAGTAAACCGGCGCTTCAGCTCCTGGAAGGCCTCCACGTCTGCAGGAGCCCAATTAGCAACATCAGAACCTTTCTTGGTCATATCCGTCAAAGGTTTAACAACGCTAGAGAAGTTAGCGATAAAACGACGGTAGAAGTTAGCAAAACCCAAGAACTTCTGAAGACTCTTAACAGACGTGGGTCGAGTCCAATCATGAATAGCTCGGACCTTGACTGGGTCCATCTCCACAGCAGAAGGGGAAAAGATAAAACCCAAAAAGGAAACCTTCTGCACTCCAAAGAGACACTTTGAGCCCTTCACAAACAAAGCATTATCACGCAAAACCTGAAACACCATCCTGACCTGCTTTACATGAGAATCCCAATCATCAGAAAAAACTAAAATGTCATCCAGATAAACAATCACAAATTTATCTAGATACTTCCGGAAGATGTCATGCATAAAAGATTGAAACACTGAAGGGGCATTAGAGAGCCCAAAAGGCATCACCAAGTACTCAAAATGACCTTCGGGCGTATTAAATGCAGTTTTCCATTCATCTCCCTGCCTAATGCGCACAAAGTTGTACGCACCACGAAGATCTATCTTGGTGAACCAACAGGCACCCTTAATCCGAGCAAACAAGTCCGACAATAGTGGCAGAGGGTACTGAAATTTAACCGTGATTTTATTCAGAAGCCGATAGTCTATACAAGGTCTCAAAGATCCGTCTTTCTTGGCCACAAAAAAGAATCCCGCACCAAGAGGGGAAGAGGATGGACGAATATGTCCTTTCTCCAAAGACTCCTTAATATAAGACCGCATCGCAGCATGCTCAGGTACCGACAGATTAAATAATCGTCCCTTAGGAAACTTGCTACCAGGAATCAAATCTATAGCGCAGTCACAGTCCCTATGAGGAGGAAGAGCACTGGCCTTGGACTCACTGAACACATCCTGATAGTCAAGCAAAAACTCAGGAACTTCTGAAGGAGTAGAGGAAGCAATAGACACCAGCGGGGAATCGCAATGAATTCCCTGACAACCCCAACTTGACACCGACATAGCCCTCCAATCCAGAACAGGATTATGAGCCTGCAACCATGGCAGACCCAAAACAACCAAATCATGCATTTTATGCAGAAAAAGAAAACGAATCATCTCCCGATGTTCAGGAGTCATGCACATGGTCACTTGTGTCCAATACTGCGGTTTATTCTCTGCCAATGGCGTAGCATCAATTCCTCTAAGAGGAATAGGATTTTCTAAAGGCTCCAGGACAAAACCACAGCGCCTGGCAAACGACAAGTCCATAAGACTCAGGGCAGCGCCTGAATCCACAAACTCCATAACAGGGTAAGAAGACAATGAGCAAATTAAAGTCACAGACAAAATAAATTTAGGCTGCAAGTTACTAATGGCGACAGGACTAACAAACTTTGTTAGGCGTTTAGAGCATGCTGATATAACATGTGTAGAATCACCACACTAAAAACACAACCCATTCTGACGTCTATGATTTTGCCGTTCAGCTCTAGTCTGAACTCTATCACATTGCATTAAATCAGGTGTCTGTTTAGACAACACCGCCAAAGGTTGAGCGGATTTGCGCTCCCGCAAACGCCGATCAATCTGAATGGCCAGTGTCATAGAATCATTTAGACTTGTAGGAATGGGAAAGCCCACCATCACATTCTTAATGGTCTCAGAAAGGCCATTTCTGAAATTTGCGGCCAGAGCACACTCATTCCACTGAGTAAGCACGGACCATTTACGAAATGTTTGGCAATACACTTCGGCTTCATCCTGGCCCTGAGAAATAGCCAGCAAAGCCTTCTCTGCCTGAATTTCAAGATTGGGCTCCTCATAAAGCAATCCGAGCGCCAGAAAAAACGCATCAATATTTGCCAATGCCGGATCTCCTGGCGCCAATGAGAAAGCCCAATCCTGAGGGTCGCCCCGCAAGAAGGAGATAACAATTTTAACCTGCTGAGCTGAGTCTCCAGACGAACGAGGTCTCAAAGATAGAAACAATTTACAATAATTCATAAAATTCCTAAATTTAAATCGATCTCCAGAGAACAGCTCAGGAATAGGAATCTTAGGCTCTGACATAGGACTGCCAATTACCAAATCCTGAAAGCCCTACACACGAGCAGCAAGCTGACCCACACTAGTAATCAAGGTTTGCACATTCATGTCTGCAGCAGAGTTTCAAGCCATTCTGAGGTAAAGGGGAAGAAGAAAAAAAAAAAAAAACCTCAGAACTTCTTTCTTTTCTTTTAATCCCACTTCTGCAATGCATTAACTATTCAGTGGCCTGGCATACTGTTGTGATCCTAATGGCAAAAGGATCTCAGGGTCTTAGACAAAGTCTGCAAACATAAAAACTAGCTCCTAGGGAGGTGGTAACTGAGCTGACCACATACCTGATCCTAGCCCACAAATAATAGCAGCCGGGGAACGTGCCTACATTGGTTCTAGACGTCTCGCGCCAGCCGGAGATCTAACTAACCCTTTCAGAGGAAATACAGACCTCGCTTGCCTCCAGAGAAATTCCCCAAAGTAGATACAAGCCCCCAACAAATAATAACGGTGAGGTAAGAGGAAAGGACAAACGTAGGTATGAACTAGATTCAGCAAAGAGAGGCCCACTAAATAATAGCAGAAATATAGAAAAGTGGACTTATGTGGTCAGCGAAAAACCCTGCAAAAATATCCACGCTGAATACCCAAGAACCCCCGTACCGACTAACGGTATGGGGGGAGAATATCAGCACCCCAAGAGCTTCCAGCAAAATCAGGAATCACATTATGAAAAAGCTGGACAAAAAACAGAATAATACAAACAAACAAAAAACAAGAAAGCAGGACTTAGCTTATGTTGCAAAATCAGGACCAGCAGACAAGAGCAAACAGACTAGGACACAAACTGGGATCCTCTGTCAGAAACGATATTCTCAGGAATGCCGTGCAAACGAACCACATTCTGAAAAAACAAAGGAACCAGATCGGAAGAGGAAGGCAACTTAGGCAAGGGCACCAAATGGACCATCTTGGAAAAACGATCACACACCACCCAGATAACAGACATTCCCTGAGACACCGGAAGATCTGAAATGAAATCCATGGAAATGTGTGTCCAAGGCCTCTTCGGGACGGGCAAGGGCAAAAGCAACCCGCTGGCACGAGAACAGCAAGGCTTAGCCCGAGCACAAGTCCCACAGGACTGCACAAAAGCATGCACATCCCGTGACAAGGAAGGCCACCAAAAGGACCTAGCCACCAAATCTCTGGTACCAAAAATCCCAGGATGCCCTGTCAACACCGAGGAATGAACCTCGGAAATAACTCTGCTGGTCCATTTATCAGGAACAAACAGTCTATCGGGTGGACAAGAGTCAGGTCTACCAGCCTGAAATCTCTGCAACACACGTCGCAAATCAGGAGATATGGCCGACAAAATCACTCCCTCTTTAAGAATACCAGCCGGCTCTGAGACTCCAGGAGAATCAGGCACAAAGCTCCTAGAGAGAGCATCAGCCTTCACATTTTTCGAACCAGGCAGGTATGAGACCACAAAGTCAAAACGGGAGAAAAACAATGACCAATGAGCCTGTCTAGGATTCAGGCGTTTAGCAGACTCGAGATACATCAGGTTTTTGTGATCAGTCAAGACCACCACACGATGCCTAGCTCCCTCGAGCCAATGACGCCACTCCTCAAATGCCCACTTCATGGCCAACAACTCCCGATTACCAACATCATAATTCCGCTCAGCCGGCGAAAACTTCCTAGAAAAGAAAGCACATGGTTTCATCATAGAGCAACCAGAGCCTCTCTGCGACAAAACAGCTCCTGCACCAATCTCAGAAGCATCCACTTCCACCTGAAAGGGAAGTGAGACATCAGGCTGGCACAAAACAGGCGCCAAAGTAAACCGGCGCTTCAGCTCCTGGAAGGCCTCCACGTCTGCAGGAGCCCAATTAGCAACATCAGAACCTTTCTTGGTCATATCCGTCAAAGGTTTAACAACGCTAGAGAAGTTAGCGATAAAACGACGGTAGAAGTTAGCAAAACCCAAGAACTTCTGAAGACTCTTAACAGACGTGGGTCGAGTCCAATCATGAATAGCTCGGACCTTGACTGGGTCCATCTCCACAGCAGAAGGGGAAAAGATAAAACCCAAAAAGGAAACCTTCTGCACTCCAAAGAGACACTTTGAGCCCTTCACAAACAAAGCATTATCACGCAAAACCTGAAACACCATCCTGACCTGCTTTACATGAGAATCCCAATCATCAGAAAAAACTAAAATGTCATCCAGATAAACAATCACAAATTTATCTAGATACTTCCGGAAGATGTCATGCATAAAAGATTGAAACACTGAAGGGGCATTAGAGAGCCCAAAAGGCATCACCAAGTACTCAAAATGACCTTCGGGCGTATTAAATGCAGTTTTCCATTCATCTCCCTGCCTAATGCGCACAAGGTTGTACGCACCACGAAGATCTATCTTGGTGAACCAACAGGCACCCTTAATCCGAGCAAACAAGTCCGACAATAGTGGCAGAGGGTACTGAAATTTAACCGTGATTTTATTCAGAAGCCGATAGTCTATACAAGGTCTCAAAGATCCGTCTTTCTTGGCCACAAAAAAGAATCCTGCACCAAGAGGGGAAGAGGATGGACGAATATGTCCTTTCTCCAAAGACTCCTTAATATAAGACCGCATCGCAGCATGCTCAGGTACCGACAGATTAAATAATCGTCCCTTAGGAAACTTGCTACCAGGAATCAAATCTAAAGCGCAGTCACAGTCCCTATGAGGAGGAAGAGCACTGGCCTTGGACTCACTGAACACATCCTGATAGTCGAGCAAAAACTCAGGAACTTCTGAAGGAGTAGAGGAAGCAATAGACACCAGCGGGGAATCGCAATGAATTCCCTGACAACCCCAACTTGACACCGACATAGCCCTCCAATCCAGAACAGGATTATGAGCCTGCAACCATGGCAGACCCAAAACAACCAAATCATGCATTTTATGCAGAAAAAGAAAACGAATCATCTCCCGATGTTCAGGAGTCATGCACATGGTCACTTGTGTCCAATACTGCGGTTTATTCTCTGCCAATGGCGTAGCATCAATTCCTCTAAGAGGAATAGGATTTTCTAAAGGCTCCAGGACAAAACCACAGCGCCTGGCAAACGACAAGTCCATAAGACTCAGGGCAGCGACTGAATCCACAAACTCCATAACAGGGTAAGAAGACAATGAGCAAATTAAAGTCACAGACAAAATAAATTTAGGCTGCAAGTTACTAACGGCGACAGGACTAACAAACTTTGTTAGGCGTTTAGAGCATGCTGATATAACATGTGTAGAATCACCACAGTAAAAACACAACCCATTCTGACGTCTATGATTTTGCCGTTCAGCTCTAGTCTGAACTCTATCACATTGCATTAAATCAGGTGTCTGTTTAGACAACACCGCCAAAGGTTGAGCGGATTTGCGCTCCCGCAAACGCCGATCAATCTGAATGGCCAGTGTCATAGAATCATTTAGACTTGTAGGAATGGGAAAGCCCACCATCACATTCTTAATGGTCTCAGAAAGGCCATTTCTGAAATTTGCGGCCAGAGCACACTCATTCCACTGAGTAAGCACGGACCATTTACGAAATGTTTGGCAATACACTTCGGCTTCATCCTGGCCCTGAGAAATAGCCAGCAAAGCCTTCTCTGCCTGAATTTCAAGATTGGGCTCCTCATAAAGCAATCCGAGCGCCAGAAAAAACGCATCAATATTTGCCAATGCCGGATCTCCTGGCGCCAATGAGAAAGCCCAATCCTGAGGGTCACCCCGCAAGAAGGAGATAACAATTTTAACCTGCTGAGCTGAGTCTCCAGACGAACGAGGTCTCAAAGATAGAAACAATTTACAATTATTCCTAAAATTCCTAAATTTAAATCGATCTCCAGAGAACAGCTCAGGAATAGGAATCTTAGGCTCTGACATAGGACTGCCAATTACCAAATCCTGAATGCCCTACACACGAGCAGCAAGCTGACCCACACTAGTAATCAAGGTTTGCACATTCATGTCTGCAGCAGAGTTTCAAGCCATTCTGAGGTAAAGGGGAAGAAGAAAAAAAAAAAAAAAACCTCAGAACTTCTTTCTTTTCTTTTAATCCCACTTCTGCAATGCATTAACTATTCAGTGGCCTGGCATACTGTTGTGATCCTAATGGCAAAAGGATCTCAGGGTCTTAGACAAAGTCTGCAAACATAAAAACTAGCTCCTGGGGAGGTGGTAACTGAGCTGACCACATACCTGATCCTAGCCCACAAATAATAGCAGCCGGGGAACGTGCCTACATTGGTTCTAGACGTCTCGCGCCAGCCGGAGATCTAACTAACCCTTTCAGAGGAAATACAGACCTCGCTTGCCTCCAGAGAAATTCCCCAAAGTAGATACAAGCCCCCAACAAATAATAACGGTGAGGTAAGAGGAAAGGACAAACGTAGGTATGAACTAGATTCAGCAAAGAGAGGCCCACTAAATAATAGCAGAAATATAGAAAAGCGGACTTATGTGGTCAGCGAAAAACCCTGCAAAAATATCCACGCTGAATACCCAAGAACCCCCGTACCGACTAACGGTATGGGGGGAGAATATCAGCACCCCAAGAGCTTCCAGCAAAATCAGGAATCACATTATGAAAAAGCTGGACAAAAAACAGAATAATACAAACAAACAAAAAACAAGAAAGCAGGACTTAGCTTATGTTGCAAAATCAGGACCAGCAGACAAGAGCAAACAGACTAGGACTGATTACATGGATGCCAGGCACTGGACTAAGATTCCAGGAAGTTTAAATAGAAACACCCAGAGACTTAACGAACAGGTGGCTACCAAACTGAGGAAAGAGAATCCAAGAGCCATACCGCGAGTGACCACAAGAGGGAGCCCAAAAGTATAGTTCATAACAGTGGTGTCTTTGTTGATTTCCTTTTCAGCCTTTGAGATTTAGGAGTCCCTGCAAGATGCCATGGGGTTGGGGCTGGAAATGGTTGGAGCTGTGATGCTGTGTGGAATGTTTCCAGGTCTGGGTATGTGTCCAGGTTAATATTTAAGGTCTTGCATAGTTCTTTGATGTCTGTAGATGTCCGAGCTTGGAGATTTTTATCTCCTGCAGTAACGAAGACTCCAAAGGGGAATAGCCAGCGAAAACAATGTCCTTTTTGTATCAGGGCCTCCGTAACTGGTTTCAGAATCCTTTGTTTTTTCAGAGTTATGGCCCAAAGATCTTGAAATAGACTTATTTGAGAGCCCTCATATGTGATATCTTGCGCCCTCGTGCTCGTCGAAGAATAAGGTCTTTCATTCTGTAATCGAGGAAGCGGCATATTACGTCCCATGAAGGCTCTCCCTGTTTGGGTTTTGGGCAAAGAGTTCTGTGGGTTCTGACAAGCTCGATATTTTTAGAGTCTCCATCCAGCAAGAGTTTACCAAAAATCTCCACAGCAGCTTTAGTTAGCGCGTCGAATGCAACTGACTGTGGGAGACCCTTGATGCGGATATTGTTTCTTCTTTGTTGGTTTTTGTGATCCTCTAACATATATTGGATTGTTTGGATCTGTGTTTCATGTTCTTTGAGGCTGTCTAGTAGGGTACTGGTATGTTGTGCCATTGACACTTGGGTGATCTCGACCGTTTCCAGTCTATGTCCCTGTTGCATTAGATCTTGTTTTATTTCCTCCAGCTCATTTCCTATAGGCTCTAGCGCCTTAGATAGTATTCTTTTGATAAATGAATGGATCACCAGACTGTCTTTTGCATTCCCTCCCAGATCAGAGTCACTTTCGAGGTCCGAATCTGAGTCATCCTCTGTTTGTGAGTCTATATGTCTTGATGATTTAGTAGTGTCAGAGAGGTCAGATTGTTTTTTCAGGAATTTATCCACATCAGCTTGAGTTATGGATTTAGAGGCATTTGATGTGCCTCGTAGTGTTTTAACCCCAGATTTCCCCATGGTTATTTAGATAGACTTCGGATTGTCACTTATTGTTTATCTTCAAAGATCTCCCTCAGCCCACGAGATGAAGAGATCAATTAGTCATTTCAGCTGTCCAGATACAGTGGTCACGCTGATAAGTAAGGCTTTGTTTTTACTGTTAGAGGTATTAGTGGTTTCAGCTGGGGGCACGCACTAAGGTTTTGAGTTAAGGGTTAAGTGACCCAGTAGAATGACTAAAATGATAAGTTATATATTATATTTATATTGACTGGTCAGAGGATTAGAAATCAGGGATCAGGGAGGGGGAGACGCCCCTCTTTTCCCCCCACCCCGCACTTGCTGTGTTAATCCCCTTAGGTTCTCTGGAGGCCTGGTTCACAGCAAGGGCCAGTTTGTAGCAGGTTCCTGTACTCCGCCAGAGCTATATTGTGGAGTACGGTCCCGAAAAGGGTATTCCTCCGCCCAAGAGCTGCGGCCGGATCGCTGCGGCACCACGGTAAGCCTCCGCCTGTGCCACTTCAGGGACGCCGCAGGAGGGATCACCCGGGGCCGGGTGAGTGTTTCAGGGTACCTTTGTGCACCGGGCAGGTGGCACACTAGCTGTATCTTTTGGTTTCCAGCACCGGTGGTTGGTATCCCTCTGCCTCTTTTCTCCCGCTGCACTTCTTTACACTGCAGCACAGTAGGCGTCGCAGCGGGTGTCGTTGTCTCCGGGGCTCAGCTGGGTGAACGTGGGTGATCTCCCGGGGCTGTGAAAGCTATTTGTTCGGGCGGTCTATACCTCCATGCCCTTGTCGCAAGACCTTCACCTCAGGGAGATTCCAATATGGCGGGCCGGCTTTCCGCCATCTTCACCGCCGAGGCCAGCACCCCACCTCTGGATGATGTAGCAGGGTGCCCCAGTCTGGGGACTTCTCTCAGGGTCTGTTGAGGCGATAGGGTCCTCTGGGTGGACAAATCGCCTTTTTGTAGGGGTAAAATGCACCCTAGCTTCTCATCTCAGGCGGGAGCTCCTCAGCCGCATGCCTGCTCTCCTGCTCTGTCAGGCCACGCCCCCGATCATGGGATATTTCAACTATCCAGATAGTTGTTGGGAATCTCTCTCAGGCAAAACTAACAGGTCATGTAAATTCGTATCCTCTCTTGCTGACAACTTTATATTCCAAAAGGTAGGGGAGGAGATAAGAGGATCTGCTATCTTGGATCTAATCCTTATAAACAGGGAGGAAATGGTTGAGGAGGTAAGAGTGGCTGGGACCCTAGGAGGTAACAACCATGCTATTTTAGAATTTTGGATAACTAGAGGTGGAAGACCTGGGAAGACTCAGACTTCAAGGTTAGATTTCAGAAAGGCAGATTTTAAGGGACTCAGAAAGAGAATTGGAGGGATCCAATGGCTGGATATCCTTAAGGACAAAAATGTCCAGGAAGGATGGGAAATCTTGAAAATTGAGATTCTCAAAGCCCAATCATTAAAAATTCCAAAAACAGGGAGGAATGTGAAGCATTTAAGGAACTCAGGATGGATAAACACAGAACTTAAACACATGACAAAAAGGAAGAAAGAAATGTTTATCAAATGGATAGAGAGAGGCATATATAAAGAATAATATAATGCTGTCTGCAGAACCTGTAGGGCACTAATCAGATACCTAAAGCTGACAATGCATTAAGGCTTGTAAGAGATGGCAAAAGCAATAAGAAAGGATTTGGGGAACATGTCAAAAGAAAAAGAAAAGTTAAAGATGCTATAGGATTCTTACATGATGAAAATGATGAAATGGTAGGAAAGGATGTTGAGAAGGCCAAACTTTTAATTTCCTATTTTGCATCTGTTTTCTCTCAGAAAGAAAATGTAACATCAACTGATCTTCACTGTCCTCTTATAGGAATAGAGCAATCCAGGATATCTGTAAACAGAAATATAGTGAGGAAACACTTAGCTAACATAAATTAATTCAAGTCTCCATGTCCAGATTAATTATACCCAAGAGTACTGAAGGAGAAAGCAGAAGAAATTTTTGAACCACTCTCCATAATCTTTAAAAATTCTTGGAGAACAGGAGAAGTCCCAGAAGACTGGAGAAGAGCAAATGTTGTTCCTATCTTCAAAAAGGGGAAGAAGGTGGACAAAGGAACTATAGGCCGGTGAGTCTGACTTCTATACCAGGAAAAATCTTTGAACAGATTATTAAACAACATGTATGTAAGTGCCTGGATAAGAATGCAGTCATTAACCAGAGTCAGCATGGGTTTGTAACTAATAAGTCATGTCAGACTAACTTAATTTCCTTCTATGACAGAATCTCTGACTGGGTGGATCAGGGAACTACTGCAAATATATTATATCTTGCATTCAGCAAAGCATTTGACAAAGTATCTTACACCATCCTTATTGGAAAAATGACTTCTTTGCCAATATTTTGCTCAGGTCACCTTCCCCTGAAGCCCTTGGAATTTATTAAAATGTTTCGGTATAGTTTTTAAGGTGGTATCATCAGTAATGTTCTTCACCCTTTCTATAACTAAAGAGTGCTCTCTTAACCTAATCTTCAACTCCCTGCTTGTTAAGCTGATATAAATCTTATTGCACGGACACACTGCATAAAAGATGTCACCATTTGAAGAGCAAGTTATGTTGGCTCATATCTCATAAGTTTTTGTGCCATCTTGGTTATTAACATTTTTACTCTTGACCATGTTGGCACATCCTTTACATATTCCCTGTGTCATCCTCCTATTTGTTGAGGCGATAATGGCTATGAATCAACATATCCTGCAAATTAAGGGAACGTTCAGCCACCAGGGATAGCTCAGATGGTAATTTTTTTTAAAAGAACAGGATTGGTCAATAAAACTTGCCAGTGTTCTTTAAAAAATATTTTTTATATTGTGCCACTTGTTGTTAAAATTTGTAAAGAATCTTACCTGATCAACCCTCTGAATTATTTTAGGTTGTGATGGTTGATTTTGATGCAAAAGGTGCTGAGCCAGTCCATGCAGTGCGATGTGATCATCGCATGAGTTTTATGGCACATTGTGTCTGCAATAACAAGTCCTATTATTTCAGGACATGGATACTAAACGTCCTTTTTTTGGTCTTTGGACTGTGATGACATAATAATTTAATGTTCTTTAATCTTCTATGCAGATTAGCATCCTCAAACTTTTGCCAGTGGACATGGCTACTTGCCATCAGCTGGTACAAACTATACCTTGGTAGGTTTTACTTTTTTTTTCCTTTGCTTATTAAAAAAGGAAGAATTTACCCACCTAAATACTAATTATTAAAGGATGAGAGAACTCATCCACCTCTATTGAAGTCCGATATTAACTATTAACATCAAACTCGACCATTAATAATTAATATCCATTTAGTAATGTCTTAACATTATCTATTCCTTAAACTATATACTAACTGAGACAAAACAATTTATCAATAAAGGATAATTATTAGACACACAAGTCTCCAAGTTATTACATGCATATATACCTGTATATTTATACCCAAGCAGACAACTATAAATATATATACAGTACAGACAAAAAGTTTGGACACACCTTCTCATTTAAAGATTTTTCTGTATTTTCATGACTATGAAAATTGTACATTCACGCTGAAGGCATCAAAACTATGAATTAACACATGTGGAATTACACTCACCGGCCACTTTATTAGGTACACCTGTCCAACTTCTTGTTAACACTTAATTTCTAATCAGCCAATCACATGGCGGCAACTCAGTGCATTTAGGCATGTAGACATGGTCAAGACAATCTCCTGCAGTTCAAACCGAGCATCAATATGGGGAAGAAAGGTGATTTGAGTGCCTTTGAACGTGGCATGGTTGTTGGTGCCAGAAGGGCTGGTCTGAGTATTTCAGAAACTGCTGATCTACTGGGATTTTCACGCACAACCATCTCTAGGGTTTACAGAGAATGGTCCGAAAAAGAAAAAAAATCCAGTGAGCGGCAGTTCTGTGGGCGGAAATGCCTTGTTGATGCCAGAGGTCAGAGGAGAATGGGCAGACTGGTTCGAGCTGATAGAAAGGCAACAGTGACTCAAATCGCCACCCGTTACAACCAAGGTAGGCCTAAGAGCATCTCTGAACGCACAGTGCATCGAACTTTGAGGCAGATGGGCTACAGCAGCAGAAGACCACACCGGGTACCACTCCTTTCAGCTAAGAACAGGAAACTGAGGCTACAATTTGTACAAGCTCATCGAAATTGGACAGTAGAAGATTGGAAAAACGTTGCTTGGTCTGATGAGTCTCGATTTCTGCTGCGAAATTCGGATGGTAGGGTCAGAATTTGGCGTAAACAACATGAAAGCATGGATCCATCCTGCCTTGTATGGAGCATCTTTGGGATGTGCAGCCGACAAATCTGCGGCAACTGTGTGATGCCATCATGCCAATATGGACCAAAATCTCTGAGGAATGCTTCCAGCACCTTGTTGAATCTATGCCATGAAGAATTGAGGCAGTTCTGAAGGCAAAAGGGGGTCCAACCCGTTACTAGCATGGTGTACCTAATAAAGTGGCCGGTGAGTGTATATACTTAACAAAAAAGTGTGAAACAACTGAAATTATGTCTTATATTCTAGGTTTTTCAAAGTAGCCACCTTTTGCTTTGATGACTGCTTTACACACTCTTGGCATTCTCTTGATGAGCTTCAAGAGGTAGTCACCAGGAATGGTCTTCCAACAATCTTGAAGGAGTTCCCAGAGATGCTTAGCACTTGTTGGCCCTTTTGCCTTCACTCTGTGGTCCAGCTCACTCCAAACCATCTCAATTGGGTTCAGGACTGGTGACTGTGGAGGCCAGGTCATCTGGCGTAGCACCCCATCACTCTCCTTCTTGGTCAAATAGCCCTTTCACAGCCTGAAGGTGTGTTTGGGGTCATTGTCCTGTTGAAAAATAAATGATGGTCCAACTAAACGCAAATCGGATGGAATAGCATGCGCTGCAAGATGCTGTGGTTGCCATGCTGGTTCAGTATGCCTTTAATTTTGAATAAATGCCCAAGAGTGTCACCAGCAAAGCACCCTCACACCATCACACCTTATCCTCCATGCTTCACGGTGGGAACCAAGGATGTAGAGTACATCCGGTCACCTTTACTGCGTCGCACAAAGACACGGTGGTTGGAACCAAAGATCTCAAATTTAGACTCATCAGACCAAAGCACAGATTTCCATTGGTCTAATGTCCATTCCTTGTGTTCTTTAGCCCAAACAAGTCTCTTCCGCTTGTTGCCTGTCCTTAGCACTGGTTTCCTAGCAGCTATTTTACCATGAAGGCCTGCTGCACCAAGTCTCCTCTTAACAGTTGGTGTAGAGATGTGTCTGCTGCTAGAAATCTGTGTGGCATTGACCTGGTCTCTAATCTGAGCTGCTGTTAACCTGCGATTTCTGAGGCTGGTGACTTGGATAAACTTATCCTCAGAAGCAGAGGTGACTCTTGGTCTTCCTTTCCTGGGGCGGTCCTCATGTGAGCCAGTTTCTTTGTAGAGCTTGATTGTTTTTGCAACAGCACTTAGGGACACTTTCAAAGTTTTCCCAATTTTTCGGACTGACTGACCTTCATTTCTTAAAGTAATGATGGCCCCTCGCTTTTCTTTACTTAGCTGTTTTTTTCTTGCCATAATACAAATTCTAACAGTCTATTCAGTAGGACTATCAGCTGTGTATCCACCAGACTTCTGCTCAACACAACTGATGGTCCAACCCCATTTATAAGGCAAGAAATCCCACTTATTAAACCTGACAGGGCACACCTGTGAAGTGAAAACCATTTCTGGTGACTACCTCTTGAAGCTCATCAAGAGAATGCCAAGAGTGTGCAAAGCAGTCTTCAAAGCAAAAGGTGGCTACTTTGAAGAACCTAGAATATAAGACATATTTTCAGTTGTTTCACACTTTTTTGTTAAGTATATAATTCCACATGTGTTGATTCATAGTTTTGATGCCTTCAGTGTGAATTTACAATTTTCATAGTCATAAAAATACATAAAAGCCTTTAAATGAGAAGGTGTGTCCAAACTTTTGGTCTGTACTGTTTATATTCTAATACTACAACAATAATACAGTTATATCACAACAGTACCATGCCTTCAAAACCCACATTTATCCCAAAAAACAATTACCCAAACATGCAAGCAATATAAGGCCACCTGCCTATCACTTGCTATCTCTTAGCCCTAGTAAGTAAGGGGTTACAGATACTCAACCAATGTGCACATCATGGAGTCCAAAGAGATACAGCCAGATCACCACATGTGTTTTGGGATTTACCTCCAGCCAAAAAGAGGTGTGTCCATTCCTAGGTGTGGGGAATGATGTCACCAGTATATTTACCACTAGCTAAGGTTCACCTCCAAATCCTGATTAAACCTGTTCTACTAGCTTATGACACTTTGTATTAAGGCAATTGAGACCACATGATGGAGGAGGAGGCATATGATACACATCACATGAAATCGTAGGCCCTCCACCTATATTTGGAACACTAGTGGGGGCATTATTTATGTGGCATACATGTGGTTGTGATTATATATGTGTATACTATAGATATATATATACACACACAGTATATATACATACTCACACACATAAATATATACATACACATATATACACACATATATACACAAATATATTGTAGTGCAGGGGGTTGGTGCAGTGCGACAGATAGGCAGTGACCACAGGAAAGTTCAAAACAAAGTGCCTTTAACCCCTTAATCCCATATGACGTACTATCCCGTCAAGGTGACCTGGGACTTAATTCCCAGTGACGGGATAGTATGTCATGTGCGATCAGCCGCGCTCACGGGGGGAGCGCGGCCGATCGCGGCCGGGTGTCAGCTAATTATTGCAGCTGACACCTGGCACTATGTGCCAGGAGTGGTCACGCACTGCCCCTGGCACATTAACCCCCGACACACTGCGATCAAACATGATTGCAGTGTTCCGGCGGTATAGGGAAGCATCGCGCAGGGAGGGGGCTCCCTGGGTGCTTCCCTGAGACCCCCAGAGCAACGCGATCCAAGGGTCTCTTACCTCCTCCTCCCTGCAGCAGGCCCGGATCCAAGATGGCCACGGCTTCCGGGTCCTGCAGGGAGGTGGCTTCACTGCGCCTGCTCAGAGCCTCCAGGAGCTGGGAACGTCAGATCGCCGATCTGACACAGTGCACAGCAAAGTGTCAGATCGGCGATCTTACACTATAACATCATGTCCCCCCCCTGGGGCAATGTTATAGTGTAAAAAAAAATTCACATGTGTAAAAAACAAAAAAAATTCCCCAAAAAATGCAAAAAAAAAAATATATTGTTCTTATAAATACATTTCTTTATCTAAATAATAAAAAAAACAATAAAAGTACACATATTTAGTATCGCCGCGTCCGTAGCGACCCACCCTATAAAAATGTCCCACTAGGTAACCCCTTCAGTGAACACCGTAAAAAAAAAAACGATGCAAAAAACAACGCTTTATTATCATACCGCCAAATAAAAAGTGGAATAACACGCGATCAAAAAGACGGATATACAGTGCCTACAAGTAGTATTCAACCCCCTGCAGATTTAGAAGATTTACACATTTGGAATTAACTTGGCATTGTGACATTTGGACTGTAGATCAGCCTGGAAGTGTGAAATGCACTGCAGCAAAAAAGAATGTTATTTCTTTGTTTATTTTTTTAAAAAATTGTGAAAAGTCTTTTCAGAGGGTCATTTATTATTCAACCCCTCAACCCACCAGAATTCTGTTTGGTTCCCCTAAAGTATTAAGAAGTAGTTCAGGCACAAAGAACAATGAGCTTCACATGTTTGGATTAATTATCTCTTTTTCCAGCCTTTTCTGACTATTTAAGACCCTCCCCAAACTTGTGAACAGCACTCAAACATGGTCAACATGGGAAAGACAAAGGAGCATTCCAAGGTCATCAGAGACAAGATCGTGGAGGGTCACAAGGCTGACAAGGGGTACAAAACCCTTTCCAAGGAGTTGGGCCTACCTGTCTCCACTGTTGGGAGCATCATCCGGAAGTGGAAGGCTTATGGTACTACTGTTAGCCTTCCACGACCTGGACAGCCTTTGAAAGTTTCCTCCCGTGCCGAGGCCAGGCTTGTCCGAAGAGTCAAGGCTAACCCAAGGACAACAAGGAAGGAGCTCCAGGAAGATCTCATGGCAGTGGGGACATTGGTTTCAGTTAATACCATAAGTAACGTACTCCACCGCAATGGTCTCCGTTCCAGACGAGCCCGTAAGGTACCTTTACTTTCAAAGCGTCATGTCAAGGCTAGTCTACAGTTTGCTCATGATCACTTGGAGGACTCTGAGACTGACTGGTTCAAGGTTCTCTGGTCTGATGAGACCAAGATCGAGATCTTTGGTGCCAACCACACACGTGACGTTTGGAGACTGGATGGCACTGCATACGACCCCAAGAATACCATCCCTACAGTCAAGCATGGTGGTGGCAGCATCATGCTGTGGGGCTGTTTCTCAGCCAAGGGGCCTGGCCATCTGGTCCGCATCCATGGGAAGATGGATAGCACGGCCTACCTGGAGATTTTGGCCAAGAACCTCCGCTCCTCCATCAAGGATCTTAAGATGGGTCGTCATTTCATCTTCCAACAAGACAACGACCCAAAGCACACAGCCAAGAAAACCAAGGCCTGGTTCAAGAGGCAAAAAATCAAGGTGTTGCAGTGGCCTAGTCAGTCTCCTGACCTTAACACAATTGAAAACTTGTGGAAGGAGCTCAAGATTAAAGTCCACATGAGACACCCAAAGAACCTAGATAACTTGGAGAAGATCTGCATGGAGGAGTGGGCCAAGATAACTCCAGAGACCTGTGCCGGCCTGATCAGGTCTTATAAAAGACGATTATTAGCTGTAATTGCAAACAAAGGTTATTCCACAAAATATTACACCTAGGGGTTGAATAATAATTGACCCACACTTTTATGTTTAAAATTTATAAAAATTTAACTGAGCAACAAAACTTTTTGGTTTGTAAGATTTATGCATCTGTTAATAAATCCTGCTCTTGTTTGAAGTTTGAAGGCTCTAACTTATTTGCATCTTATTAAACCTGCTAAATCTGCAGGGGGTTGAATACTACTTGTAGGCACTGTAAATAACCATAGTACCGCTGAAAACGTCATCTTGTCCCGCAAAAAATGAGCCACAATACAGTGACATCAAAGACAAAATATAAAAGTTATAGTGCTCAGAATAAAGCGATGCAAAAATAATTATTTTTTCTATAAAATAGTTTTTATCGTATAAAAGCACCAAAACATAAAAAAATGATATAAATGAGGTATCGCTGTAATCGCACTGTCCCGAACAATAAAACTGCTTTATCCATTTTACCAAATGCGGAACGGTATAAACGCCTCCCCCAAAAGAATTTCATGAATAGCTGGTTTTTGGTCATTCTGCCTCACAAAAATCGGAATAAAAAGCGATCAAAAAATGTCACATGCCTGAAAATGTTACAAATAAAAACGTCAACTCGTCCCACAAAAAACAAGACCTCACATGACTCTGTGGACCAAAATATGGAAAAATTATAGCTCTCAAAATGTGGTAACGCAAAAAATATTTTTGCAATAAAAAGCGTCTTTCAGTGTGTGACGGCTGCCAATCATAAAAATCCGCTAAAAACCCCGCTATAAAAGTAAATCAAACCCCACTTCATCACCCCCTTAGTTAGCGAAAAATTAGAAAATTAAAAAAATGTATTTATTTCCATTTTCCCATTAGGGTTAGGGTTAGGGCTAGGGTTAGGGCTAGGGTTAGGGTTAGGGCTAAGGTTAGGGTTAGGGCTAGGGTTAGGGCTAGGGTTAGGGTTGGGGCTAGGGTTGGAGCTAAAGTTAGGGTTAGGGTTGGGGCTAAAGTTAGGGTTAGGGTTGGGGCTAGAGTTAGGGTTAGGGTTGGGGCTAAAGTTAGGGTTAGGGCTAAAGTTAGAGTTAGGGTTGGGGCCAAAGTTAGGGTTAGGGTTTGGATTACATTTACGGTTGGGATTAGGGTTGGGATTAAAGTTAGGGGTGTGTCAGGGTTAGGGGTGTGGTTAGGGTTACCATTGGGATTATGGTTAGGGGTGTGTTTGGATTAGGGTTTCAGGTAGAATTGGGGAGTTTCCACTGTTCAGGCACATCAGGGGCTCTCCAAACGCGACATGGCGTCCGGTCTCAATTCCAGCCAATTCTGCGTTGAAAAAGTAAAACAGTGCTCCTTCCCTCCGAGCTCTACCGTGCGCCCAAACAGGGGTTTACCCCAACATATGGGGTATCAGCGTACTCAGGAAAAATTGGACAACAACTTTTGGGGTCCAAGTTCTCTTGTTATCCGTGGGAAAATAAAAATTTGGGGAGCTAAAAATCATTTCTGTGGGAAAAAAAGGATTTTTTATTTTCACGGCTCTGCGTTATAAACTGTAGTGAAACACGTGGGGGTTCAAAGTTCTCACAACACATCTAGATAAGTTCCTTGGGAGGTCTAGTTTCCAATATGGGGTCACTTGTGGGGGGTTTCTACTGTTTGGGTGCATCAGGGGCTCTGAAAATGCAACGTGACACCTGCAGACCAATCCATCTAAGTCTGCATTCCAAATGGCACTCCTTCCCTTCCGAGCTCTGCCATGCACCCAAACAGTGGTTCCTCCCCACATATGGAGTATCAGCATACTCAGGACAAATTGAACAACAACTATTGGGGTCCAATTTATCCTGTTACCCTTGGAAAAATACAAAACTGGGGGCTAAAAAAATCATTTTTGCGAAAAAAAAAATTATTTTCACGGCTCTGCGTTATAAACTGTAGTGAAACACTTTGGGGTTCAAAGCTCTCAAAACACATCTAGATAAGCTCCTTAGGGGGTCTACTTTCCAAAATGGTGTCACTTGTGGGGGGTTTCAATGTTTAGGCACATCAGGGGCTCTCTAAACGCAACATGGCGTCCCATCTCAATTCCAGTCAATTTTGCATTGAAAAGTAAAATGGCGCTCCTTTACTTCCGAGCTCTGCCATGCGCCCAAACAGTGGTTTACCCCCACATATGGGGTATCAGCGTACTCAGGACTAGGGTTGAGCGAAACGGGTCAGCCATTTTCAGAAGTCGCCGACTTTTGGCAAAGTCGGGTTTCATGAAACCCGACCCGACACCTGTGTGGGGTCGGCCATGAGGTCGGCGATCTTCTGAATCTGGTATCGGAATTCCGATACCGAGTTCCGATATGTTTGCGATATCGGAAATCGGTATCGGAATCCACATTTAAGTGTAAAATAAAGAATTAAAATAAAAAATATTGATATACTCACCTCTCCGACGCAGCCTGGACATCGCCGCTGGTAACCGGCATCTTCCGTTCCTAAGAATGGTGCTTGAAAGACCTTTCGATGATGTCACGGCTTGTGATTGGTCGCGGCCGCCCACGTGACCGCTCAGCGACCAATCACAAAGCCGTGACGTAATTTTCAGGTCCTAAATTCCTCATTCTAGGAATTTAGGACATGAGAATTACGTCACGGCTTTTGATTGGTCGCTGAGCGGTCACGTGGGCCGCCGCGACCAATCACAAGCTGTGACGTCATCGAAAGGTCCTTCACGCGCTCATTCTTAAGAAGGAAAGCTGCCGGAAAGAAGCAGGGCGCGTCCGAGGGTGAGTATATACCTTATAGGAATATACTCACCCTCGGCTTCTTTCCGGCAGCCTTCCTTCTGGTGTGTACAGAAGTCTTTCCCAATCCAGGCATTGTTCATTTTTATAAGAGTCAGCCTGTCAGCATTTACAGTTCACAGGCGGATGCGCTAATCTGTGATAATTCCTCCAGTGGCACTAAAAACTCGCTCTGACATAACGCTAGCAGCAGGGCAGGCCAGGACCTCCAAGGCTTAGAGAGCCAGTTCATGCAACGTGTCCAGCTTGGATACCCAATAAATAAAAGGCACAGAGGAATCACGGAGGACGTCGGTACGATCTTCAAGGTACTCCCTCACCATCTTCCCAAACATTGCACTTCTTGTGACAGCACCCCTTGCCTCTGTGCTGCCACGATAGGAGGGTCTGAGAAAACTGTCCCAGAATTTGGCCATTGTTCCCCTGCCTGAGCTTAATTGTACTTCTTTCTCTCTCGCTCGGACTCCTTGGTTGTACAACATACTCTGACATCTGCTGCTAGCGTTTTCACATGGGAATTTTCTAAGTAATTCTGCTACAAGGTCCCCCTGGTACTGCAACATTTTAGTACACCTCTCTGCCTCAGGCAGGAGAGATTGAAAGTTCTCCTTGTAGCGTGGGTCTAGAAGTGTCATCAACAAGTAATGAGTGCCACCCAAAATTTTGATAATCCGAGGGTCACGTGAAAAGCAGCACAACATAAAGTCAGCCGTGCATGCCAGACTGCTAATAGGCAAGACTTCCGTGTCCTCACCAACAGGACAACTGACCATGCTGTCCTCCTCCTCCTCATCCTCATCCTCCTCCTCCCTGCCCTCAGGCCATCCTCATTGAACAGAAGCTAATACAGATGTGTTTGTAGTACCATCCATAGTGCATGAAAGTAGCTCCTGTTGTTTCTCCTCATTACCTACCAATCCACGTTGAGAAGACATGAGGCTAGGCTGAGTGTAGCAAGTATGTTTCCTTGCTTCATGTCCTCATGCTCCACCTGCAATGCATCCTCTGTGATTGTGAGCAGAGAGGTTTTCAGAATGCTGAGAAGGGGTATGGTGATGCTAATTATGGCATCATAACCGCTTACCATCTTGGTGCAGTCCTCAAAGTTTTGGTGGATGTTACATATGTCTGACATCCATGTCCACTTCTGAGGTCTTATGTGTGGAGTCTGACCTGAAATTTAATGGCCTTGTTGATGTTGGTATTCAACAACGGCTCTCCTCTGCTCACAAATCCTTTCCAACATATGCAGCGCAGAGTTCCAGCGCGTGGGAACATCACACAACAGTCGGTGAGCTGGAAGCTGAAAACGCTGCTGAAGCATGGTAAGGGTGGCTGAAGCTGTAGCTGACTTTCTAAAATGGGCAGACCCGGCAGCTCCAGGTAGCATTTCAGAAAACATTGAACCACGAGGTTAAGCACATGGGCCAAGCAAGGTACGTGTGTGAGCTCACCTTGCCTCAGAGCTGCCACCAGGTTATGGTCATTGTCACACATGACCATGCCTTGCTGTAGGTTCAGCAGTGTCATCCAAACATCTGACTGCTCTTTCAGCGCTGTCTACAACAGTTTGTCACCTGTGCAGATTAGCTTCAGCACAGCCTGTTCCGCTTGGCTGAGGCAGTGCTGCAGTGCTTACAGCTATTGACTGATGTGTTGATTTCAGAGATAGAGGATGAAGAAGAGGAGGAGGTGGTGCAGGAGCTGTAGACTGTGGGGGCAACCCTGATTGACATAGGGCCAGCAATCCTCGGCATGGGGAGGATGTGTTCCATCTCAAGGTCCAACTGGGTCCCGACTTCCACTATGTTAACCCAGTGTGCTGTCATTGAGATGTACCGTCCCTGCCCTCAAGCACTTGTCCACGTGTCCGTGGTTAGGTGGACTTTCCCTGTAACAGCATTGTTGAGGGCATGGGTAATGTTGTGGGACACATGCTGGTGCATTGCTGATACGGCACACCAGGAAAAATAGTGGTGACTGGGGACAAAGCACCTTGGGATGGCCACCGCCATCAGATTGCAGAAAGCTTCCATCTCAACAAGCCTAAAAGGCAGTATTTCTAGCGCAAGCAGAAGAGAAATATTAGAATTGAGGACTGTGGCCTGCGGGGCGTTGGCTGGGTATTTCCGCTTGCGTTCCACAACTGAACGCTGTGCTGGGACAAGAACGTTGACTGGCTTGCTCATGGTGCTGCTTGACTGTGGGCCACAACAGGTGCTGGGCTAGAGGCATCTTCACATGCACAGTGTACTAGGGATTGTGTTCTACGCAAAACAGTGGAAGACACAGTGGTGTGACCAGCAGGCAGTGGCCCTGGAGCCTGGGGTTCGGCCCACAAAGTCGGGTGCTTTGCTTGCATGTGCCTGGTCATGCTGGTGGTGGTCAGGCTGGTTGTTTTGCTACCCCTGCTGATGCGAGCATGGCAGGTGCTGCAAATGGCCTGTTTGGGGTTATCGGCAGAGTCTTTAAAAAATAGCCAGACTTGGGAAGATCTAACAGTTGGAATGGCAATTTCTCTCATGTTGGTGTTACTGGGATCGGGTGCACGCCTCCTTTTTGTGGCCACCACACTGCTTCTTCCTGCCTGTTGGTGGGATATGCCTCCTTCCCCATTTGTGCTGCTGTCCTTGCTATGCATGTTAGTGTCCTTCTGCCAGGTTGGGTCAGTCACTATGTCATCCACCACCTCGTCTTCCACATCCGGACCCTGCTCCTCCTCCTGACTTTCTGGCAATTGTGTCTCATCACCGTCCACCTCTTTCCCACCATCACCTTCGTGTGACCGGGGCTGGTCAAAGCTTTGGGCAGCTCCTCCTGTGATCTCATCTTTCCCCACTGCAAATTGACCGGCAGCGATTTTTGAATCTTGAAATGGAAAACTGAACAGCGTGGGATCAGTTGTCTCAGGGCACTCAGCATGGTGGGAGGAAAGAGGATCAGGGTGAGGAATATCCTGGCCACACTCATGGCTACTCAGACTTGACTGTGTGGAAGACAAGGTGGTGGTGGCTAAGTAACTGGAAGCATTATCCGCTATCCAACCAACAACCATTTCACACTGCTCACACTGTGTGCTGCGGTCCCCTGGAAACTAGGACAGGAAGGTCGAGCGAGAAGATGTGGTCTTTGTTGTTGCCCACTTTCACTTTGGCAATGGCCTCTTCCTCTGGATGCACCATCAGCATTGCATCCACTTTCCCGTCCCTTGCCCCTTGCCTTAACCATTTTAAATGGACTACTGCACTATTTCAAATGCTCAACACAAATGTCTTTATTAGTAGCGAAATAATATCTGATCAGTATGCCTGCAAATCTACGATTTTTCAAACCCAAACATCAGGCAGGCCTCAGCCTGATCTAACAGACTGTATACAGTTCTGGGGGGGGTTGTCAAGTTAATTTATGCAAAATAGTGCTGTATAGAATTTGAGTATCAGACAGACAAAAGATAAGTACACCAACCTACAATGCCCTAACCTGGAGCACAGTTATATATGAGGGCTGTTACGGCTAGCGGAACGCACCGAGTAAATATAGCTGTTTATTATAAATGGTGCGTTCACAGCCCGGGGTCCACCGTGCAGGAGGAACCTGCTGCTAGTGAATCGTGGCACTGTTTGGTGGTATAGACTAGCTCTGTTACTTCACAGAGTAGCCATGAGAGGAAAGCACTGCGCCCTGTTAGCCTCACAGGAGCACAAGCTTGCTGCCGAACTGATAGCAGTCAGTGGTTATGCACACACGCAATCTCCTCACCGGAGGTACCGGAATTGTAGGGGCTTATTTCAGCCGGGTCCCTGAATACGTTCATACAATCTCCTCACCGGAGGTGCCGGTATTCTACGGGCTTATTTCAGCCGGGTCCCTGAATCCATTCATACATAACCACACTGGCGCAAAGCACATATTTGGATTGATACTAGCGCATGGCCGTGCGGCCATGCGAGCCTTTTATAGCTGCAGCAAGTTCAAGAACTTCCTAGAAGGACCAATGAGAGGCTGCCACAGAGCCTGAGCACCTACACCGTGTCGCCACTTGATGTTTTTAAATGTTGTGGCTTTTATTGTTTTTAATTATATGTTTTTCTCCCTTCTTTTAGTGGCTATTTTTGTCATCATTCATATGTCCATCATATATCCTCCTATGGCTATCATCTGCCTTTGCCGTTGCTATATGAATACTCTACTACCTGTTTATCTGTGGAAAAAGACCAAAGAAGTGAAGAGGGCCTATGTTTATAGACTTGGACTTATTTCTACTACTGAGTATCGTGTGGACTTGGATTTAGTTCCATTATTAAGTATTTTGTGGACTTGGACTTTGTTCCATTATTAAGCACCTTTCGGACTCAAGCAACTAATAGTTTGCTTTTATCATTGTTGCCGCTTAGGCTTGAGATAGGTTATATATGCGGCCTTTATTGTTCGGATAACCTCTGACACGTTACCAAGGTGCTTATGTTTATTTTCCCTCTTAGAGATAACGTATCGATATGCGCATGCGCATTTCTCTGCTTTGACCAGCTTTGTTCCGTGCCCCTGGACTGCCCCTGTCTTGCTTGGTTGCGTGGTGACGGCTAGGCGCCGGCCGCCCCACGTGACCTGGCAGATGGGAGGTGTGTCTGAGAGCGCGGTGCTCGGCGGCTTGGTGGGGTTGCGCGTGCGCAACAGGCATATTTTCATTTGTCTATTGTCATCATGTGGCCGGCAACATGCAGTATAAAGGGACGAACTCCGTACCCCATAAGTCACGCCCCTTGAAAAAGGAAAATCTATTTCCGAAACGTGCGTTGGGGAAGGAGCTGTGGTGCAACTACCGGGACGCTATGATGGGCAATATACTGCTCTAATATCTTTTAAATGTTGCGCATGTCTCACTATATATAAGTGCTTTTGGAAACACTATGTCTAAATGGAGAGGGGAGTTAGCGCTAGTGGCCACTAGCTACCATGTGGGAAATACATACCTCCCTCTGACATTTTAGGTGGAACTTTTTCCTATACCCTTAGATGGGGACTGTGCAATAGTGACATCACTACTTATTTATGTGCTTGCCCCATACATCCTGGTGTTGCACTTGGCTCTTATTATACCTTGGACTATTTGTCACTTACCTGCTACGTTTTTGTATTTTTGTATCTATTTAATTGCTCTGTAACATTTTGGGCTATTTGTTGTACTCTTTCAAGCCCTACTTTTTAACATATTTTGTGTGATTTATATGACTAATAAAAGGTGTTTAAATATACTCCTATTATTCAGCATGACTCTTTTTCTTTTGTGTATCATGTAATTTTGAGTCGCTCTTCTCTCGCAATATGCAATTTAGCATATAAAGGCATAAGCATGCAATGCAATACGTATTGAGTAACATGTTTTGGGGAATATGTACACACATAATGTCCTAGTTGTTGGCAATTTTTACAAACCACGGGTACCCGAGCGAGCCGGGAGTTAGGTCCCGCTCGAGAAACCTCCATGGCCTCATGGGAGTCGGACGCCTGAACGGAAGATTCTAGAGGTCTGGAGAAGGTGGGAGCCAGCCGAAACCTCTGCCTACACTGGGTCCGCTCTAACCTCCACTCGTTAAAATGGAGGTCGATGCGGGTAGATATAGTAATGACCTCCTCCAGTGTGGTGAGTATCTCCCTGGTGGCCAAGGCGTCCCTCACATGGTCTGCAAGTCCTTTCCAGAACACCGGAATAAGGACTTTATCCGGCCACTCCAGCTCTGAGACCAGAGTCCGGAATTGGACGGCGAACTGACTGACCATGGACGAACCCTGTTTTATTGCCAACAATTGGAGCGCGGTATCGTGGGTGACACGAGGTCCCAAAAAGACCTGTTTCAGAGTGTCCAGGAAAAGAGGAGCACTCTGCATCACATGATCATTACGCTCCCATAGCAGCGTTGCCCACTCCAACGCCCTGCCCGACAAAAGGGATAAAATAAATCCCACTTTCGCCCATTCCATTGGGAAACGTTCAGCCAGGAGCTCAAGATGTATGGAGCACTGACTCACGAATCCCCAACATAGCTTACTGTCACCAGCAAACTTGTCTGGAAGCGGGAGACGGGATAAAGTCGGAGCAGGGGTGGCAGAGGACAAACTGGCTGCAGCTACACTTGCAGTCTGAACAGCGACTGCGGTAACATCCACAGCTGAGGTTGTGCGCTCAAGAGCCGCCAACCTACCCTCCAGCTGCTGGATGTACCGCTGTAAACGCTGATAGTCCGCCATTTACTAGCCAGACCCTGGCGCTAGTATTCTGTTATGGCTAGCGGAACGCACCGAGTAAATATAGCTGTTTATTATAAATGGTGTGTTCGCAGCCCGAGGTCCACCATGCAGGAGGAACCTGCTGCTAGTGAATGGTGGCACTGTTTGACAGGATAGACTAGCTCTGTTACTTCACAGAGTAGCCGTGAGTGGAAAGCACTGCGCCCTGTTAGCCTCACAGGAGCACAAAATTGCTGCCGAACTGAAAGCAGTCAGTGGTTATGCACACACGCAATCTCCTCACCGGAGGTGCCGGAATTCTAGGGGCTTATTTCAGCCGGGTGTCACGGGGGTACTGGGTAGACTACAGCTGATTACCCGGGCCCCTGCAATATCCCTCAGACTGGGGAAACTCTGTCTGTCCCTCTCCCAGAGTTTACACTGAAGGTGTGCATGTCTGGGCCGCCAGGCCTGACCTTGACTCCTGTTTCAGTACTAAGCTGAAACCTCCACCCGCCACGCAGTGATAAAACCTCACACCAACCCCTACAGAAAGCACAGACAGGGAAAACTAAAAACGCACCACACCGCAGACACACAGGAAAACACTATAATGTGCACAGGGCAAAACAAATACAAATATAGGAAGGAGAAATAAGACGAAGGATAATACACCACCAGATATGATATTTCCTGTCCTAGACCACCACTCCAGACCGAGATCACCAGGCACAAGACACAAGCTATAATCGGCGACACCCAAAGTTCAGCAGAACTATTCAAAGGCAGTGGGCGAGACCCAGCCTCCAATCCGAGTACCAACTAGATTAACCCCGGACAACCTAGAAGAAATCTAGCCGGCGCCACTGAGCACATAGTGGACAAATGCGGAATTACCGATGTCTGTCGGATGCCCTAGTGTGAATAGCGTCTGACATGACACCGGGTCCCTGAATACGTTCATACAATCTCCTCACCGGAGGTGCCGGTATTCTACAGGCTTATTTCAGCCGGGTCCCTGAATCCATTCATACATAACCACACTGGCGCAAAGCACATATTTGGATTGATACTAGCGCATGGCCGTGCGGCCATGCGAGCCTTTTATAGCTGCAGCAAGTACAAGAACTTCCTAGAAGGACCAATGAGAGGCTGCCACAGAGCCTGATCACCTTCAGGACCTTCCTGGAGAACCAATGGACTTTGCTGCAGTATCCAAGCATGTGACCCTCGATCTCCTATGAGAGATCTTACCCTGGGCATGCTCAGAAGGAGAAAAGCAGGACTTAGTCCCAAAAGCATCTGCTCGCCGCTGCCCAGCACTGGCTTCAATGGCAGAAGCTGGAAAAGCAGCAGTAACCCTTTGTACAGAGTCAGACTGAGCAAGACGCTGGGACCAACATCTCCACTGAGCAGACTCCACTGTGGCAGGAGACAAATGGGAGACCGCAGCGGAGATGGCCTGAGATTCCCCCTGTGAAGAGGCGGGAACTCGACCCCCAACAAGGGCTCTCGCAGAAATACCACCCTGTCAAATCTGTGGCCTTTCAATTTTTTTTATGCTAAATAGTGCTGTATAGAATTTGAGTATAAGACAGCCTAAAAATAAGTACACCAGCCTACAATGCCCAAACTTGGAGCACAGAGAAATATGAGGGCTCTCATAGAAATACCACACTGGCAAATCTGTGGCCTTTCAATTTTTTTTAATGCTAAATAGTGCTGTATAGAATTTGAGTATAAGACAGCCAAAAAATAAGTACACCGATCTACGATGCCCAAACTCGGAGCAGAGATATATGAGGGCTCTCACAGGAATTCCACACTGGAAAATCTGTCGCCTTTCAATTTTTTTATGCTAAATAGTGCTGTACAGAATTTAAGTATAAGACAGCCAAAAAATAAGTACACTGGCCTACAATGCCAAAACTTGGAGCAGAGATATATGAGGGCTCTCACAGGAATTCCACACTGGCAAATCTGTGGCCTTTCAATTTTTTTATGCTAAATAGTGCTGTACAGAATTTAAGTATAAGACAGCCAAAAAATAAGTACACTGGCCTACATTGCCCAAACTTGGAGCAGAGATATATGAGGGCTCTCACAGACATACCACACTGGCAAATCTGTGGCCTTTCAATTTTTTTAATGCTAAATAGTGCTGTATAGAATCTGAGTATCAGACAGCCAAAAAATAAGTACACCGGCCTACAATGCCCAGACTTGGAGCATGCAGATATATGAGGGCTCTCACAGGAATTCCACACTGGCAAATCTGTGGCCTTTCAATTTTTTTTCATGCTAAATAGTGCTGTATAGAATTTGAGTATAAGACAGCAAAAAAATAAGTACACCGGCCTACAATGCCCAAAGTGGGAGCACGCAGATATATAAGGCCTTTTTCGGTGAATTGAAACCCCCCCAAAAAAAGTGGCAAAAGGGTAGCACACACAACTATGCTACTTATGCCTGACAAACTATGATTTTTCTACAGGCCCCAGTCTGACAGAACAGACTGTATATATTTTTTTTTTGGTGGGGTGAATTTTTGGAAGAAAAAAAAGATTGGTATATAGTAAATAAACTGCAGCAGCAGGCAGTTATGGAGCTTTGGGAGGGATGCAGTGGGAGCAATGGACGCACATACAGTGCCTGCAGGCCTTGCACTGATGTAGATATGCTGTGCCCTGCCTGCCTAGTGCTGCAATATCGGGACCCACGAATTAGCCCTAAAAAGGACTGTTGGTTTCTCAGGAGATGTGGATGTAAGAGTTGCAGACCTACACTACCTCTAAAAACCACGATTCTGACCCTATTTTGGCACCAGCTCTTCCTACTCTTGCTGAAACGGGAACAGAATGTGGCGAGCAGGGCGGCGCCAGGTCTGTTATACTCAGGATGATGCTGTGCGGCCAAGCCAATCACTGCATGGCCACAAGATGGCTGCGGCGATTCATGGCCTGGCAGACAACACCTGCAGCGTGATTGGGTCTCTAAAGTCCACTAAAAATGCTGGGTGGAGACACCAGTTACCTCCGAATAATCCCGGAAATGCTCGCTGCTCGCCGAGTACACCGAGCATAGTGATACTCGGGTGAGTAACGAGCAGCGGCGAGCACGTTCGCTCATCACTAATTAGTATTCTTGTTTATAAATGATTTTGAATGTGTCTTCTTTGCATTATTTGAGGTCTGAAAGCCCTGTTTTTTTTTTTTTTTTTAATTTGACCATTTTTCTTCGTCAGGAAGAAAATGCAAAATTTATTGCTTGGAAATTTGTAGACATGGTGTCAGAAGTTTATAGGCTAAAAGAACAATTTACATTGTGAAGAAAAATTGTGGAGAAAAATCAGACAAACTGAACATTTTGCAGTGGACTCTTAATCTTTGCCAGAGCTGTATATACTGTATATATATATATATATATATATATATATATATATATATATATATATATATATATATATATATATATATATACACACATGTATGCACATAAAGAAATATCTGAAACACATGGGCTACATGCAATATGTATCTCTATATAAAGATATACATTTTGGGGCACTTCCAATCTACATTTATGTATGCAATTTAGCTGGCAGCTATTAGGATGTATTGACACAAAGCAAATTGCAAACATTTCAATTTACATAGAATCTTAAGTTTTTGCAATATTCACTCATCACTAGTGTTGAACGATACCTTCCGATACTTGAAAGTATCAGTATCGGATAGTATCGGCCGATATCCGAAAAATATCAGATATCGCCGATACCGATACCGGATACCAATACAAGTCAATGGGACACAAGTATCGGAAGGTATCCTGGAAGGTTCCCAGGGTCTGAAGGAGAGGAAACTCTCCTTCAGGCCCTGGGATCCATATTCATGTGTAAAATAAATAATAAAAATAAAAAATAGGGATATACTCACCCTCTGACGCGCCCTGGTAGTAACCGCTGTAACCGGCAGCCTCAGTTCCTAAGAATGAGCGCCTGAAGGACCTTCGATGACGTCGCGGCTTGTGATTGGTCGCGTGAGCGCTCATGTGACCGCTCACGTGACCAATCACAAGCCGCGACGTCATCGAAGGTCTTTCACCCCTGCATTCTTAGGAACGGAGGCACCGCTAAGAGCAGGGGCCGCCGGACGGGTGAGTATATCAATATTTTTTATTTTTATTATTTATTTTATACATGAATATGGATCCCAGGGCCTGAAGGAGAGTCTCCTCTCCTCCAGACCCTGGGAACCATACGCACCGCACACTTCCGATTCCGATTTCCGATATCACAAAAGTATCGGAACTCGGTATCGGAATTCTGATACCGCAAGAATCGGCCGATACCCGATACTTGCGGTATCGGAATGCTCAACACTACTCATCACTAATAGATATAAACCTATAAGCAAAAAGTACGACTTAGACCATAATTGTACCAAAAATACCAAGCTTTATTGACAAAAATTAAGACGAAAGACACAAATGATGATGTGTACCAATACAAAAGGCACCATCAGCCCGAGGTATGTACATACATTGTTCCTATTACCATATAGTGTGCCACCAAGGTATGTATATCTATTTAACCCAATGGCCCATTAGTACTATTCCCAAGGAGTAATCACTCCTTTATGGCATAAGCTTTAAACAGTATATAAACATATTTCAGTTACCTCAGGTCCAATAGGTGCCAGAGCCCCTACGCACGTTTGCGACAGCCTTCTTCCGGGGGAGTGGCATCATCAAATCACTGACTAGTTTAAATACCATGTCTGTCCAATTAGATTCTATTAAAACGCTGCACGTCATCAAGCCGCTGCCTTGTTGCGGCGCATGCTCCGACCGCCATCGCAAGGCCCGAGTCCTCCACAGCGTCATCAGGCACTTCCGCCCACATGACCGCAAAGCAGTCACATGAGCGCAAGGACCCGATCCAGACACCAGTGAACAACGCACGGCCAAACGGTGAGGGGCGCGCACGCGCACAGCGGCAAACCATAAACGGAGCAACGCCAACCCACTAAGGGTGATATTATGTTAACCCCTTATTCTACTTCTGACCCGGATCTCATATACTACTGAGATGCCACAAACATTGTGTTTATATATAAAAGTGCATAAACTCGTGCATTAATACTATACAATATATACTTATAATCATAAACAAATAGACATAAAATACAGTGCTTATATAATAAAAACATAATTAATATATAAAGTGCATATAAACAATTACATAGTGCATAAGTGCTGATCTATATACTGTGCCATAATGAGCCATATTAAAAATACCAATATACAGTATCAATTGTTAAATATTTTATAAAAAATCCCCCAACAAAACTTCATATACGAGGACATATGATATATATACATAAGTAACTGTGATAGAATATATAATTTAATCATAAACAAAGCTCAGCCAAAGTGCAAATGTGCATTATACAAAAATTCATGAAGAATTCATAAAGTGCATCACATGAAGAGCATCTCTTCCAATTTCGTCCACCTGTATTCAAAGACTCATAAGGGCCAAAAAAGGATGTGGCGAAAACTATAAATTAATAACAAGGACAACATTAATTAAAAATCAACATAAAAACAATTAAAAACAGATGAACCACAAGAATTTTATATTAAAAATTGACAGGTATATTATAGAAAAGGTGCAAAGCTCAGTGTTTCATTTAAACCATCTGGTTTAAGGGTACGTAGTTCCCAGATCCACCGAGATTCTTTTTGGGCCAAGACCTTACTTACATTGCCCCCCCGTGGACTTATGAGGACACAATCAATCCCCTTTACCCTGAAACAGGAAGGGTCACTGGCATGAAACTGCTTAAAATGTCTTGAAACACTTTTCAATACATCCAAATTATCCTCCTCCTTTCCAGCAAGGATGTCCCTCACATGTTCCCTAATTCGTATTTTCAAAGCTCTTGTAGTTAATCCTACATAGATTTTCATACACGTACAGTACGCATAGTACACCACCGCAGTGGTAGTACATGTTATTGCATGTGTAATTTTGAACTCTCGTCCATCAGAAGATACAAAATCAGTCGCTGTATCCATATTGGGGCATGCCACACATTTCCCACATGGTTTACAACCCCATGGGGATCTTGGCTTCTGCCTTTGTGACTCAAACAAAGGCCGCTCTCTTGGAGTATAAAAACTCCGAACTAAGGTGTCCCTCAGACTTTTTGATCGTCGTGCAGTAAGTGAAGGTTTGTGTGACAAATATTGTTTGAGTATCGGGTCCGTCAGTAGGACCGGCCAATGTTTTGCCACACAGTCAGACAATTTACCCCATTGGGAATTATAAGTTGTCACCAATCTTACCTGATTGGTGGCCGCTTTTTTCACTGGTGAGTAGAGAAGCTGCTGACGATCCGCATTACGAGCACGATTATATGCCCTTTTTATACTTCTTCGGCTGTAGCCCCTTTCCAAGAATCTCTGCCTCATTTCCAGTGCACGACTCTCAAAATCCTCCATAGTGGAACATATCCTTCTGATCCGAAGAAACTGGCCATATGGTACTGCATTAATTACATGAGGCGGATGAGAAGAGCTGGCATGTAACACAGAGTTCACGGCAGTGTCCTTACGGAAGGCATCTGAGACCAAAAGGCCATTAGGGTCCCTTTTGACCATGACATCGAGGAATTCAATTTGTTCATAGCTGTGTTTATATATCAAATGAATATTGTAATCATTATTATTTAACGTCTGAAAAAAAGTTTTTAACTCAGATGACGAACCACGCCAGATCAAAAAAATGTCATCGATGTAGCGGGTCCAAAAAATGACCCGCTCCATCGATGCCCCCCGATCTGACGTGAAAAGATCCCTCTCCCACAGCCCCAGGAACACATTTGCATACGAAGGCGCACAAGCCGCCCCCATCACAGTGCCCTGGAGCTGTAGGTAGAAGGATCCATTAAAAATAAAAAAATTATGAGTCAATAAAAAACGTAAAAGACTGATCAAAAAATCAATTTCCTCCCCCGAAAAATTAGTCATGACCAAAAATACAGATACCGCCCTCAAGCCATCGTGGTGCCGAATGTTTGTATAAAGCGACTCCACGTCACAAGTCACCAATAACATGTCCTCATCTATATATATTGAATCTATTTTTTTCAAAAAACCAGACGTGTCTCTAGTATATGAGGGAATGGTTTCCACCAATGGCTTGAGGAACATATCTATATACCTCCCGATGCCCTCCGTAAGGCCACCTATCCCGGATACAATAGGTCGTCCTGGGGGATTTTTCTGATTTTTGTGTACCTTTGGTAAAAGGTACAGGGTCGGTATACATGGATCTTTCACAAAAAGATTATCCCTCACCTCCACGGTGATAATTCCCAAATCCTCCGCCCTCCACAACATTTTACGTAATTCCTCTTTATATGAGACAAGAGGATTGTATGTCAGTTTTTTGTAGCAGACAGAATCTCTCAACATCCTACATGCCTCTGTCTCATATAAATTCGTGGGCCAGATTACAACATTCCCGCCCTTGTCCGCAGGTTTTATTAAAATGTCTATACGGTTACCAAGGGCTTTTAAGGACTGGTGTTCATTCCTTGTTAAATTGTCCCACCAAACTGTTGGCGGGATCTCTTTTATTTCTTCCGTTACTAATTCAATAAAGATTTCCACGTTTGGACATAAGGACAGGGGGGGGGGAATTTTTTTGATTTTGGACGAAGTGAAGGTGGTACCTGTTATGATCCCAATGGCAAAGGATCTCAGAGATTACAGCAAAGTCTGCAAACATAAATACCAGCTCATAGGGACGTGGTAACTAGGCTGACCATATACCTGATCCTAGCACAAACACTAACAGTAGCCGGGGAACGTGCCTACGTTGATCCTAGACGTCTCGCGCCAGCCGGAGAACTAACTAACCCTATAAGGGAAAATAAGACCTCTCTTGCCTCCAGAGAAAAGACCCCAAAGTAATACAAGCCCGCAACAAATAATAACGGTGAGGTAAGAAGAAAAGACAAACGTAAGAATGAACTAGATTTTAGCAAAGAGAGGCCCACTGACTAATAGCAGAATATAGTAAGATGACTTATATGGTCAGCAAAAACCCTGCAAAATATCCACGCTGAATATCCAAGAACCCCCAAACCGACTAACGGTGTGGGGGGAGAATATCAGCCCCCTAGAGCTTCCAGCGATATCAGGAATCACATTTTGTACAAGCTGGACAAAAATATAAACAATGCAAATGATCAAAAATAAGAAAGCAGGACTTAGCTTATCTTGAAAAGAACCAGGACCTGAAGACAGGAGCAAACAGAAATGAACTGATTACAATGATGCCAGGCACTGGACTGAGAATCCAGGAAGTTTAAATAGCAACACCCCAGGCCTAACGAAGCAGGTGAGTACCAACCTGGTAAAAGACAATCCAAGAGCCAAATCACTAGTGACCACAAGAGGGAGCCAAGGAGTATAGTTCACAACAGTACCCCCCCTTTAAGGAGGGGTCACCGAACCCTCACTAAGGCCACCACGGCGACCAGGATGAGCAGCATGGAAGGCACGAACCAAAGCGGCCACATGAACATCAGAGGCGGCCACCCAGGAATTATCCTCCTGACTATAGCCCTTCCATTTGACCAAATACTGAAGCCTCCATCTAGAGAGACGAGAATCCAAGATCTTCTCTACCACGTACTCCAACTCACCCTCAACCAACACCGGAGCAGGAGGCTCAACAGCAGGAACCACAGGCACAACGTACCGCCGCAACAAAGACCTATGGAACAAGTTGTGAATGGCAAATGACAACGGAAGATCCAAATGAAAAGAAACCGGGTTAAGAACTTCCAAAATTTTATAAGGACCAATAAAGCGAGGCTTAAACTTAGGAGAGGAAACCTTCAGAGGGACATACCGAGAAGACAACCAAACCAAATCCCCAACACGAAGTCGGGGGCCCACACCACGGCGGCGGTTGGCAAAACGCTGAGCCTTCTCCTGTGACAACTTCAAGTTGTCCACCACAAGATTCCAAATCCGCTGCAACCTATCCACCACAGAATCCACCCCAGGACAGTCAGAAGACTCAACATGACCCGAGGAGAAACGAGGATGAAAACCAGAGTTGCAGAAGAATGGCGAAACCAAAGTAGCGGAACTAGCCTGATTATTAAGGGCAAACTCCGCCAATGGCAAGAAGGTCACCCAATCATCCTGGTCCGCAGAAACAAAACATCTCAAATAAGCCTCCAGTGTCTGATTAGTTCGCTCCGTTTGACCATTAGTCTGAGGATGGAAGGCAGATGAAAACGACAAATCAATGCCCATTTTAGCACAAAAAGATCACCAGAATCTGGACACAAACTGGGATCCTCTGTGGGACACGATATTCTCCGGAATGCCGTGTAAACGAACCACATTCTGAAAAAACAGAGGAACCAGGTCGGAAGAGGAAGGCAACTTAGGCAAGGGTACCAAATGGACCATCTTGGAAAAACGATCACACACCACCCAGATGACAGACATTCCTTGAGACACCAGAAGATCAGAAATGAAATCCATGGAAATGTGTGTCCAAGGCCTCTTCGGGACGGGCAAGGGCAGAAGCAACCCGCTAGCACGAGAACAACAAGGCTTAGCCCGAGCACAAGTCCCACAGGACTGCACAAATGACCGCACATCCCGTGACAAGGAAGGCCACCAAAAGGACCTAGCCACCAAATCTCGGGTACCAAAAATTCCCAGATGCCCTGCCAACACCGAGGAATGAACCTCGGAAATGACTTTGCTGGTCCATTTATCAGGAACAAACAGTCTGTCGGGTGGACAAGAGTCAGGTCTACCAGCCTGAAATCTCTGCAACACACGTCGCAAATCAGGAGATATGGCCGACATGATTACTCCCTATTTAAGAATACCAGCTGGCTCCGAGACTCCAGGAGAGTCAGGCACAAAGCTCCTAGAAAGAGCATCAGCCTTAACATTCTTCGAACCAGGCAGGTACGAGACCACAAAGTCAAAACGAGAGAAAAACAATGACCAACGAGCCTGTCTAGGATTCAGGCGCTTAGCAGACTCGAGATACATCAGATTTTTGTGATCAGTCAAGACCACCACACGATGCTTAGCACCCTCGAGCCAATGACGCCACTCCTTAAATGCCCACTTCATGGCCAACAACTCCCGATTACCAACATCATAGTTACGCTCAGCAGGCGAAAACTTCCTAGAGAAAAAAGCACATGGTCTCATCACAGAGCAACCAGAGCCTCTCTGTGACAAAACAGCCCCAGCACCGATCTCAGAAGCATCCACTTCAACCTGAAAGGGAAGTGAGACATCAGGCTGGCACAAAACAGGCGCCGAAGTAAACCGGTGCTTCAGCTCCTGGAAGGCCTCCACGGCTGCAGGGGCCCAACTAGTCACATCAGAACCTTTCTTGGTCATATCCGTCAAAGGTTTAACAACGCTAGAAAAGTTAGCGATAAAGCGACGGTAGAAATTAGCAAACCCCAAGAACTTCTGAAGACTCTTAACAGACGTGGGCTGAGTCCAATCATGAATAGCTCGGACCTTGACTGGGTCCATCTCCACAGCAGAAGGGGAGAAAATAAAACCCAAAAAGGAAACCTTCTGCACTCCAAAGAGACACTTTGAGCCCTTCACAAACAAAGCATTATCACGCAAAACCTGAAACACCATCCTGACCTGCTTTACATGAGAATCCCAATCATCCGAGAAAACCAGAATATCATCCAGATAAACAATCATAAATTTATCCAGATACTTCCGGAAGATATCATGCATAAAGGACTGAAACACTGAAGGAGCATTAGAGAGCCCAAAGGGCATCACCAAGTATTCAAAATGACCTTCGGGCGTATTGAATGCAGTTTTCCATTCATCTCCCTGCCTAATGCGCACAAGGTTGTACGCACCACGAAGATCTATCTTGGTGAACCACTTGGCACCCTTAATCCGAGCAAACAAGTCTGACAATAGTGGCAAAGGATACTGAAACTTAACAGTGATTTTATTCAGAAGCCGATAGTCTATGCAAGGTCTCAAAGACCCGTCCTTCTTGGCCACAAAAAAGAATCCCGCACCAAGAGGGGAAGAGGATGGACGAATATGCCCCTTCTCCAAAGACTCTTTGACATAAGAACGCATCGCGGCATGCTCGGGTACAGACAAATTAAATAATCGTCCCTTAGGAAATTTACTGCCAGGAATCAAATCTATAGCGCAGTCACAGTCCCTATGAGGAGGAAGAGCACTGGACCTGGACTCCCTGAATACATCCTGATAGTCACACAAATACTCAGGAACCTCTGAAGGAGTAGAAGTAGCAATAGACACCGTTGGAGAATCGTAATGAATTCCCTGACAACCCCAACTCGACACCGACATAGCCTTAAAATCCAAAACAGGATTATGGGTCTGTAACCATGGCAGACCTAACACGACCAAATCATTCATTTTATGCAGAACAAGAAAACTAATCACCTCCCGATGTTCAGGAGTCATGCACATGGTCACTTGTGTCCAATACTGCGGTTTATTTTCCGCCAGTGGCGTAGCATCAATTCCTCTGAGAGGAATAGGAACTTTTAAAGGCTCCAGGACAAAACCACAGCGCTTGGCAAACGACAAGTCCATAAGACTCAGGGCAGCACCTGAATCCACAAACGCCATAACAGGGTAGGAAGACAATGAACAAATTAAAGTCACAGACAAAATAAATTTAGGCTGCAAATTACCAATGGAGACAGGACTGACAACCTTGGTTAGGCGTTTAGAGCATGCTGATATAACATGTGTAGAATCACCACAGTAAAAACACAGCCCATTCTGTCGTCTATGATTTTGTCGTTCGGTTCTAGTCAGGATTCTATCACATTGCATTGCTGGATCGGGGTTTCTATCACATTGCATTGAAACAGGTGTCTGTTCAGACAACACCGCCAGAGGATTAGCGGATTTGCGCTCCCGCAAACGCCGATCAATCTGAATAGCCAGCGCCATAGAATCATTCAGACTTGTAGGAATTGTGAAACCCACCATCACATTCTTAATGGCTTCAGAAAGACCATTTCTGAAATTTGCGGCCAGAGCACATTCATTCCATTGAGTAAGCACGGACCATTTCCGAAATTTTTGGCAATACACTTCGGCTTCATCCTGGCCCTGAGAGATAGCCAGTAGAGCTTTTTCTGCCTGAATTTCAAGATTAGGCTCCTCATAAAGCAATCCGAGCGCCAGAAAAAACGCATCAACATCCGCCAATGCCGGATCTCCTAGCGCTAACGAGAAAGCCCAATCTTGAGGGTCGCCACGCAAAAAGGAGATAACAATTTTAACTTCCTGAGCTGAATCTCCAGACGAACGAAGTTTCAAAGATAGAAACAATTTACAATTATTCCTAAAATTCCTAAATTTAAATCGATCTCCAGAGAACAGCTCAGGAATAGGTATCTTAGGCTCAGACATAGGACTGCTAACAACAAAATCCTGAATGCTCTGCACGCGTGCAGCAAGCTGATCCACACTAGTAATCACGGTCTGAACATTCATGTCTGCAGCAAAGCTTACAGCCACTCTGAGAAAAAGGGGAAGGAAGAAAGAGGAGAAAAAAAAACAAAACTCAGAACTCCTTTTCTTTTAATCCCACTTCTGCAATGCATTAACTATTCATAGGCCTGGCATACTGTTATGATCCCAATGGCAAAGGATCTCAGAGATTACAGCAAAGTCTGCAAACATAAATACCAGCTCATAGGGACGTGGTAACTAGGCTGACCATATACCTGATCCTAGCACAAACACTAACAGTAGCCGGGGAACGTGCCTACGTTGATCCTAGACGTCTCGCGCCAGCCGGAGAACTAACTAACCCTATAAAGGAAAATAAGACCTCTCTTGCCTCCAGAGAAAAGACCCCAAAGTAATACAAGCCCCGAACAAATAATAACGGTGAGGTAAGAAGAAAAGACAAACGTAAGAATGAACTAGATTTTAGCAAAGAGAGGCCCACTGACTAATAGCAGAATATAGTAAGATGACTTATATGGTCAGCAAAAACCCTGCAAAATATCCACGCTGAATATCCAAGAACCCCCAAACCGACTAACGGTGTGGGGGGAGAATATCAGCCCCCTAGAGCTTCCAGCGATATCAGGAATCACATTTGGTACAAGCTGGACAAAAATATAAACAATGCAAATGATCAAAAATAAGAAAGCAGGACTTAGCTTATCTTGCAAAGAACCAGGACCTGAAGACAGGAGCAAACAGAAATGAACTGATTACAATGATGCCAGGCACTGGACTGAGAATCCAGGAAGTTTAAATAGCAACACCCCAGGCCTAACGAAGCAGGTGAGCACCAACCTGGTAAAAGACAATCCAAGAGCCAAATCACTAGTGACCACAAGAGGGAGCCAAGGAGTATAGTTCACAACAGGTACTTTACCTAATGATGGATTGGTATGCTCTTTTGCCAACTCCTCCAAATCCCTCAAAGTAGCTTGTTCTTCAGGTAGGGGAAATAATTTTTGGATTTCTTCACTATGATGCCACTTTTTGAATAGTAGTGATCTCCCAAATATATGTAAATCCTTAATCACCGTAAACATGTCAAGCCGTGTGCTAGGTGAAAAAGTTAGACCCTTAGACAAAACAGATAATTCCTCGCTACTAAATTCATGATTGGATAGGTTGATTACCTTTAATGTGTCATTTCTGGAATTGGAGGTCTGTGGACGTTTATTCGTTTCCACTTTTTGTTCTTTTTTCCTCTTGTTATTGCCAAATCTTGTTTGGATCGAGTATTGGGTTCCATCAGATCTCCCTGCAGAAGATGACAAAGATGACAGAGATGATACTGATGAGGTTCTTCTAGTGTGCCCCCCATGGTTTTTCCTTCTCCATCTATACACAGTGCCCTGTTGAAAGTCCGCATTGTCACGGGACACCTTTTTGGCCTGTGTTGTTTTTATCTGTGTTTCCCATTCATCCGAATTCTTGTCCATACTTAGATTGAAATTTGACAGGGATTCTACAGATATCAACTTTTTCAGATTACCATAAAATTCATCAATCTCCACCTCCAAGCTAGTTACAGATTTTTTGTTGAGTTCAATCAGTAATTCCATAAACTGAAAAGAAGATGCAGTACACACCTCCTCCCACTTAACAATAAAGTCTTCATCGTGCACTGGAAATGAGGGAAAGACCTGGATTCTCAATCCCCTAGGGATTAGTTTCTTTTTTAAATAGTTCTCAAGGAACGCCCTATTCCACCAAAGCTTTGTACGTTTATGTATCAGACGTTTAAGCTGAGCTTGCAAATTTTAACCTCTTCATTGCTGTCAATCATTGCATTGGTTCCTGCACCATCAAAGACCGAAGCAGCTTGTATCTGCCAGGTCGTGTCTCGATTTCTATAATCCATTTGTTTGTCAAGAACAACTCTGTGAAAATACACAGCAAATTACAATTACCAAAAGGACAAACAAAAACACAGGTGAAAAATAACAAAACTACTCCCTGGGCCCGTCAGGAGATGTTAAATTATAACAGTCCCGTACTAACAATTTATATAAACCTATAAGCAAAAATTACGACTCAGACCATAATTGTACCAAAAATACCAAGCTTTATTGACAAAAATTAAGACCAAAGACACAAATGATGATGTGTACCAATACAAAAGGCACCATCAGCCCGAGGTATGTACATACATTGTTCCTATTACCATATAGTGTGCCACCAAGGTATGTATATCTATTTCACCCAATGGCCCATTAGTACTATTCCCAAGGAGTAATCACTCCTATATGGTATAAGCTTTAAACAGTATATAAACATATTTCAGTTACCTCAGGTCCAATAGGTGCCAGAGCCCCTACGCACGTTTCGGCTGCGACAGCCTTCTTCCGGGGGAGTGGCATCATCAAATCACTGACTAGTTTAAATACCATGTCTGTCCAATTAGATTCTATTAAAACGCTGCACGTCATCAAGCCGCCGCCTTGTTGCGGCGCATGCTCCGACCGCCATCGCAAGGCCCTAGTCCTCCACAGCGTCATCAGGCACTTCCGCCCACATGACCGCAAAGCAGTCACGTGAGCGCACGGACCCGATCCAGACACCAGTGAACAACGCACGGCCAAACGGTGAGGGGCGCGCACGCGCACAGCGGCAAACCATAAACGGAGCGACGCCAACCCACTAAGGGTGATATTATGTTAACCCCTTATTCTACTTCTGACCCGGATCTCATATACTACAGAGATGCCACAAACATTGTGTTTATATATAAAAGTGCATAAACTCGTGCATTAATACTATACAATATATACTTATAATCATAAAAAAAATAGACATAAAATACAGTGCTTATATAATAAAAACATAATTAATATATAATTATCTGGCATGGTTCGTCATCTGAGTTAAAAACTTATTTTCAGACGTTAAATAATAATGATTACAATATTCATTTGATATATAAACACAGCTATGAACAAATTGAATTCCTCGATGTCATGGTCAAAAGGGTCCCTAATGGCCTTTTGGTCTCAGATGCCTTCCGTAAGGACACTGCCGTGAACTCTGTGTTACATGCCAGCTCTTCTCATCCGCCTCATGTAATTAATGCAGTACCATATGGCCAGTTTCTTCGGATCAGAAGGATATGTTCCACTATGGAGGATTTTGAGAGTCGTGCACTGGAAATGAGGCAGAGATTCTTGGAAAGGGGCTACAGCCGAAGAAGTATAAAAAGGGCATATAATCGTGCTCGTAATGCGGATCGTCAGCAGCTATGCGTACTGTACGTGTATGAAAATCTATGTAGGAATAACTACAAGAGCTTTGAAAATACGAATTAGGGAACATGTGAGGGACATCCTTGCTGGAAAGGAGGAGGATAATTTGGATGTATTGAAAAGTGTTCCAAGACATTTTAAGCAGTTTCATGCCAGTGACCCTTCCTGTTTCAGGGTAAAGGGGATTGATTGTGTCCCCATAAGTCCACGGGGGGGCAATGTAAGTAAGGTCTTGGCCCAAAAAGAATCTCGGTGGATCTGGGAACTACGTACCCTTAAACCAGATGGTTTAAATGAAACACTGAGCTTTGCACCTTTTCTGTAATATACCTGTCAATTTTTAATATAAAATTCTTGTGGTTCATCTGTTTTTAATTGTTTTTATGTTGATTTTTTATTAATGTTGTCCTTGTTATTAATTTATAGTTTTCGCCACGTCCTTTTTTGGCCCTTATGAGTCTTTGAATACAGGTGGACGAAATTGGAAGAGATGCTCTTCATGTGATGCACTTTATGAATTCTTCATGAATTTTTGTATAATGCACATTTGCACTTTGGCTGAGCTTTGTTTATGATTAAATTATATATTCTATCACAGTTACTTATGTATATATATCATATGTCCTCGTATATGAAGTTTTGTTGGGGGATTTTTTATAAAATATTTAACAATTGATACTGTATATTGGTATTTTTAATATGGCTCATTATGGCACAGTATATAGATCAGCACTTATGCACTATGTAATTGTTTATATGCACTTTATATATTAATTATGTTTTTATTATATAAGCACTGTATTTTATGTCTATTTTTTATGATTATAAGTATATATTGTATAGTATTAATGCACGAGTTTATGCACTTTTATATATAAACACAATGTTTGTGGCATCTCTGTAGTATATGAGATCCGGGTCAGAAGTAGAATAAGGGGTTAACATAATATCACCCTTAGTGGGTTGGCGTCGCTCCGTTTATGGTTTGCCGCTGTGCGCGTGCGCGCCCCTCACCGTTTGGCCGTGCGTTGTTCTGGTGTCTGGATCGGGTCCTTGCGCTCACGTGACTGCTTTGCGGTCATGTGGGCAGAAGTGCCTGATGATGCTGTGGAGGACTCGGGCCTTGCGATGGCGGTCGGAGCATGCGCCGCAACAAGGCGGCGGCTTGATGACGTGCAGCGTTTTAATAGAATCTAATTGGACAGACATGGTATTTAAACTAGTCAGTGATTTGATGATGCCACTCCCCCGGAAGAAGGCTGTCGCAGCCGAAACGTGCGTAGGGGCTCTGGCACCTATTGGACCTGAGGTAACTGAAATATGTTTATATACTGTTTAAAGCTTATGCCATATAGGAGTGATTACTCCTTGGGAATAGTACTAATGGGCCATTGGGTGAAATAGATATACATACCTTGGTGGCACACTATATGGTAATGGGAACAATGTATGTACATACCTCGGGCTGATGGTGCCTTTTGTATTGGTACACATCATCATTTGTGTCTTTGGTCTTAATTTTTGTCAATAAAGCTTGGTATTTTTGGTACAATTATGGTCTGAGTCGTACTTTTTGCTTATAGGTTTATATAAATTGTTAGTACGGGACTGTTATAATTTAACATCTCCTGACGGGCACAGGGAGTAGTTTTGTTATTTTTCACCTGTGTTTTTGTTTGTCCTTTCAGTAATTGTAATTTGCTGTGTATTTTCACAGAGTTGTTCTTGACAAACAAATGGATTATAGAAATCGAGACACGACCTGGCAGATACAAGCTGCTTTGGTCTTTGATGGTGCAGGAACCAATGCAATGATTGACAGCAATGAAGAGGTTAAAAATTTGCAAGCTCAGCTTAAACGTATGATACATAAACGTACAAAGCTTTGGTGGAATAGGGCGTTCCTTGAGAACTATCTAAAAAAGAAACTAATCCCTAGGGGATTGAGAATCCAGGTCTTTGCCTCATTTCCAGTGCACGATGAAAACTTTATTGTTAAGTGGGAGGAGGTGTGTACTGCATCTTCTTTTCAGTTTATGGAATTACTGATTGAACTCAACAAAAAATCTGTAACTAGCTTGGAGGTGGAGATTGATGAATTTTATGGTAATCTGAAAAAGTTGATATCTGTAGAATCCCTGTCAAATTTCAATCTAAGTATGGACAAGAATTCGGATGAATGGGAAACACAGATAAAAACAACACAGGCCAAAAAGGTGTCCCGTGACAATGCGGACTTTCAACAGGGCACTATGTATAGATGGAGAAGGAAAAACCATGGGGGGCACACTAGAAGAACCTCATCAGTGTCATCTCTGTCATCTTTGTCATCTTCTGGAGGGAGATCTGATGGAACCCAATACTCGATCCAAACAAGATTTGGCAATAACAAGAGGAAAAAAGAACAAAAAGTGGAAACGAATAAACGTCCACAGACCTCCAATTCCAGAAATGACACATTAAAGGTAATCAACCTATCCAATCATGAATTTAGTAGCGAGGAATTATCTGTTTTGTCTAAGGGTCTAACTTTTTCACCTAGCACACGGCTTGACATGTTTACGGTGATTAAGGATTTACATATATTTGGGAGATCACTACTATTCAAAAAGTGGCATCATAGTGAAGAAATCCAAAAATTATTTCCCCTACCTGAAGAACAAGCTACTTTGAGGGATTTGGAGGAGTTGGCAAAAGAGCATACCAATCCATCATTAGGTAAGGTACCACCTTCACTTCGTCCAAAATCAAAAAAATTCCCCCCCTGTCCTTATGTCCAAACGTGGAAATCTTTATTGAATTAGTAATGGAAGAAATAAAAGGGATCCCGCCAACAGTTTGGCGGGACAATTTAACATGGAATGAACACCAGTCCTTAAAAGCCCTTGGTAACCGTAAAGACATTTTAATAAAACCTGTGGACAAGGGCGGGAATGTTGTAATCTGGCCCACGAATTTATATGAGACAGAGGCATGTAGGATGTTGAGAGATTCTGTCTGCTACAAAAAACTGACATACAATCCTCTTGTCTCATATAAAGAGGAATTACGTAAAATGTTGTGGAGGGTGGAGGATTTGGGAATTATCACCGTGGAGGTGAGGGATAATCTTTTTGTGAAAGATCCATGTATACCGACCCTGTACCTTTTACCAAAGGTACACAAAAATCAGAAAAATCCCCCAGGAAGACCTATTGTATCCGGGATAGGTGGCCTTACGGAGGGCATCGGGAGGTATATAGATATGTTCCTCAAGCCATTGGTGGAAACCATTCCCTCATATACTAGAGACACGTCTGATTTTTTGAAAAAAATAGATTCAATACATATAGATGAGGACATGTTATTGGTGACTTGTGACGTGGAGTCGCTTTATACAAACATTCGGCACCACGATGGCTTGAGGGCAGTATCTGTATTTTTGGCCATGACTAATTTTTCGGGGGAGGAAATTGATTTTTTGATCAGTCTTTTACATTTTTTATTGACTCATAATTTTTTTAATTTTTAATGGATCCTTCTACCTACAGCTCCAGGGCACTGCGATGGGGGCGGCTTGTGCGCCTTCGTATGCAAATGTGTTCCTGGGGCTGTGGGAGAGGGATCTTTTCACGTCAGATCGGGGGGCATCGATGGAGCGGGTCATTTTTTGGACCCGCTACATCGATGACATTTTTTTGACCTGGCGTGGTTCGTCATCTGAGTTAAAAACTTTTTTTCAGACGTTAAATAATAATGATTACAATATTCATTTGACATATAAACACAGCTATGAACAAATTGAATTCCTCGATGTCATGGTCAAAAGGGACCCTAATGGCCTTTTGGTCTCAGATGCCTTCCGTAAGGACACTGCCGTGAACTCTGTGTTACATGCCAGCTCTTCTCATCCGCCTCATGTAATTAATGCAGTACCATATGGCCAGTTTCTTCGGATCAGAAGGATGTTCCACTATGGAGGATTTTGAGAGTCGTGCACTGGAAATGAGGCAGAGATTCTTGGAAAGGGGCTACAGCCGAAGAAGTATAAAAAGGGCATATAATCGTGCTCGTAATGCGGATCGTCAGCAGCTTCTCTACTCACCAGTGAAAAAAGCGGCCACCAATCAGGTAAGATTGGTGACAACTTATAATTCCCAATGGGGTAAATTGTCTGACTGTGTGGCAAAACACTGGCCGGTCCTACTGGCGGACCCGATACTCAAACAATATTTGTCACACAAACCTTCACTTACTGCACGACGATCAAAAAGTCTGAGGGACACCTTAGTTCGGAGTTTTTATACTCCAAGAGAGCAGCCTTTGTTTGAGTCACAAAGGCAGAAGCCAAGATCCCCATGGGGTTGTAAACCATGTGGGAAATGTGTGGCATGCCCCAATATGGATACAGCGACTGATTTTGTATCTTCTGATGGACGAGAGTTCAAAATTACACATGCAATAACATGTACTACCACTGCGGTGGTGTACTATGCGTACTGTACGTGTATGAAAATCTATGTAGGATTAACTACAAGAGCTTTGAAAATACGAATTAGGGAACATGTGAGGGACATCCTTGCTGGAAAGGAGGAGGATAATTTGGATGTATTGAAAAGTGTTCCAAGACATTTTAAGCAGTTTCATGCCAGTGACCCTTCCTGTTTCAGGGTAAAGGGGATTGATTGTGTCCCCATAAGTCCACGGGGGGGCAATGTAAGTAAGGTCTTGGCCCAAAAAGAATCTCGGTGGATCTGGGAACTACGTACCCTTAAACCAGATGGTTTAAATGAAACACTGAGCTTTGCACCTTTTCTGTAATATACCTGTCAATTTTTAATATAAAATTCTTGTGGTTCATCTGTTTTTAATTGTTTTTATGTTGATTTTTTATTAATGTTGTCCTTGTTATTAATTTATAGTTTTCGCCACGTCCTTTTTTGGCCCTTATGAGTCTTTGAATACAGGTGGACGAAATTGGAAGAGATGCTCTTCATGTGATGCACTTTATGAATTCTTCATGAATTTTTGTATAATGCACATTTGCACTTTGGCTGAGCTTTGTTTATGATTAAATTATATATTCTATCACAGTTACTTATGTATATATATCATATGTCCTCGTATATGAAGTTTTGTTGGGGGATTTTTTATAAAATATTTAACAATTGATACTGTATATTGGTATTTTTAATATGGCTCATTATGGCACAGTATATAGATCAGCACTTATGCACTATGTAATTGTTTTATGCACTTTATATATTAATTATGTTTTTATTATATAAGCACTGTATTTTATGTCTATTTTTTTATGATTATAAGTATATATTGTATAGTATTAATGCACGAATTTATGCACTTTTATATATAAACACAATGTTTGTGGCATCACTGTAGTATATGAGATCCGGGTCAGAAGTAGAATAAGGGGTTAACATAATATCACCCTTAGTGGGTTGGCGTCGCTCCGTTTATGGTTTGCCGCTGTGCGCGTGCGCGCCCCTCACCGTTTGGCCGTGCGTTGTTCACTGGTGTCTAGATCGGGTCCTTGCGCTCATGTGACTGCTTTGCGGTCATGTGGGCGGAAGTGCCTGATGACGCTGTGGAGGACTCAGGCCTTGCGATGGCGGTCGGAGCATGCGCCGCAACAAGGCGGCGGCTTGATGACGTGCAGCGTTTTAATAGAATCTAATTGGACAGACATGGTATTTAAACTAGTCAGTGATTTGATGATGCCACTCCCCCGGAAGAAGGATGTCGCAGCCGAAACGTGCGTAGGGGCTCTGGCACCTATTGGACCTGAGGTAACTGAAATATGTTTATATACTGTTTAAAGCTTATGCCATATAGGAGTGATTACTCCTTGGGAATAGTACTAATGGGCCATTGGGTGAAATAGATATACATACCTTGGTGGCACACTATATGGTAATAGGAACAATGTATGTACATACCTCGGGCTGATGGTGCCTTTTGTATTGGTACACATCATCATTTGTGTCTTTGGTCTTAATTTTTGTCAATAAAGCTTGGTATTTTTGGTACAATTATGGTCTGAGTCGTACTTTTTGCTTATAGGTTTATATAAATTGTTAGTACGGGACTGTTATAATTTAACATCTCCTGACGGGCCCAGGGAGTAGTTTTGTTATTTTTCACCTGTGTTTTTGTTTGTCCTTTCGGTAATCATCACTAATAGATTAGATACAGTACAACAACAATCTTTATTTTTATATGGCGCTAAAATATTCCGCAGCGTTTTACACACATTATCATCGCTGTCCCCGTTGGGGCTCACAATCTAAATTCCCTATCAGTATGTCTTTGGAATGTGGGAGGAAACCCATGCAAACATGGAGAGAACATAAAAACTCTTTGCAGATGTTGTCTTTGGTGAGATTTGAACACAGCACTCCAGCACTGCAAGGCTGCAGTGTTAACCACTGCGCCACCATGCTGCCATTTAGATAGATAAATAAATTTGTATGTACGAAGGCTTATACTGTGGGAATCAGCTATTGTCAGATATTATTGTAGTTTATGGAATTGTGCATTTCACAAACCTTATTTAAGTCTTATTAAAAATGACATATACATTTTCAAATATTCATGTGATTATTTTCCATCTATTAATATGTGAGAAATTGCATATAACACATTCATTATTCTACAAAATGTGTTAATACATCTTTTTTAGTTTTTATTTGAGCTTATTGCTTTCACTTTTGAATTCACATGCCATTGTATATTCTGACATGAATATTACTGTGACATTGACATGTCAGAGAAGTAAAAAAACTGAAGTATAAATGAATGATTGCATTTTAACAAATATAGTTAGAATTTAGAGAAACAGTATACACTTCAGGCCCTGATAATATTTGTTTAATATCCAGGACTCTCCTAAAGCATTTGATAATCTGACTTAATAGTTGAACTTATAAATAGCTCATTGGCATCTATATGACATGCTTCCTTTTAACATGACAAGATATTTAATACTAACAGTCTGGATCTTGGATTGGATTCTGTCATATGTAATAATCTCCTAGGCATTATTCCACAATTTATAGACTACACTGTTATGCTTTTTAATTAGATATAGTTCATAATTAGGTGCAAATAAAAAGTTATAACACTTTCTGTAGATTAGACTTTGAGAGTTTAACAATCTAAAACTATTTTTCATGCCCAAGGCAACCAGATAACTAATTTGATAAAAGCTGTTTTCCAATGAAAATCAAATGACTATTCAGACTGAATACAGTAGCACTACATGACAATCATCAATTTCATATACTCTCTTCAGCAAGTTGCTGAATAATAATTTATGGTTAAATAAGAAAAAATATTATGGGATTTTAAAAATCAGCAAAAACAATATATTCCTATTTTTCTCTTAAGCTGTGAATGAGATTCTATTTTGTATAAGAAAAGTGGTAAACAAATAGTATAATATTCAATATTAAATGTTCAGAAACAGATATACCGCTGGAGCATATTTCTATAATAAAACTTGAAGAGACTGTGGACACTGCTAAGTGTGGAGACAACTGCTAAACAAAGTGAATGAGATGAATGAAATCTCATGCACGTTCTGCTTTTTTTCTTCCAAATATGAACCATCAAGGTGATTTTTCAAATGTACAATAAGTCAATTTTTTCAGTGTTTTTGCACCATTTTTGACTCACTCAAATAAATGGGGAAAATGCTTGTAAAAACACAAAAAATGGACAAATAAAAAATACAAAAGTGCATAAAAAATTTGCATATTTTATGCAGCATTTTTCCAGCCAAAACTCTAGGTTTTTACTGCAGAACAATCAGCTGTAAATACTCACGTGTACGTAATCTTGTAGAAATGAGTAGTTGTGGATAGAGATGAGTGAATATTTCAATGTTCGGTTTGGATTACGGTCACTGAATTTGCAATTATCGCCAATTAATTTGTCTAATATTCACCCCCAAAAAATCGAATGCCATTCATGTCGATGGGAGGCACAAATCAACACATACACAACACCTTATAATGGACCCAAATGCTGCCAAAACACATCATATGAGGGACAGACACCAGGAAAGTGGCCTCAATTCATCCACAGTACAAATTGTAGCATGACACTGCAGCAATCAGCCAGGCATGAGGTATTGGGGTCTGGGACAGTTTTTACAGCTTTCAATTGAACATCAATGCAAGACGAGGTGGGTGAGGGATCAATGTAGGCCTACTTTGCTTGGAGCTCTGATATCACAAACAACAACTCTACCTGCTTTCATACTAAGCCACACTCAGGTGGCACAAATATCAGTTTTGTAGACAACCATTGTCAGAAAAAATTAAGGATAGTAACACGAGTAGTTGAGTCCAAGTGGAAGCCTGATGGTTTCAGAGGCCTACTGCTACAGGCATCATGCATAAAGAAGACCCAACCAGGAGTGTTCATATATCCAAAAATTATTGACAGACAATACTATTGAAGCATCAATTTCACCACAGTATGCAAAATATAATAGGGACTGACAGGTCTTCCACTATAACCAATCCAGCAGATTGACACCCAAAAAGGAGTGTTCACAATTCAAAAATGGTAGACACCAAAAAAGTGGCATCAATTTCACCATAGTAGAAATAGTATAATAGAGACCGACAAGTCTTCCACTACACACAATCCAGCAGATGGACACCCACCCAGGAGTGTTCACATTTAAACAAATGAGGACGTTACATCACAGAAGTAACATCAATTTCATCACAGTAGAGCACATGCTCTTTCTGGGCCTCATCAACAAGGTGTAGCTCTGTACTGTACATCTGCCAAAGAAAGGTAGTGGTGTAGCCCATCCAGTAACAGAAGTTGTCAGTTGTCTTTGCATAGAACGTGACATTAAATTACAAGGTGAAATATATTTAGAATTGAGAGTCCTCAGTAGTTGATACCTTTTAATGGCTAACTGAAAAGATGGTAACAAATTGCACCATCTTTTCAGTTAGCCATTAAAAGGTATCAAATATTGAGGACTCTCAATTCTAAATATTTTTCTATCCACTTGCTAACACGGTACCAAGACATACAGTACAGACCAAAAGTTTGGACACACCTTTTCATTTAAAGATTTTTCTGTATTTTCATGACTATGAAAATTGTACATTCACACTGAAGGCTTCAAAACTATGAATTGACACATGTGAAATTATATACTTAACAAAAAAGTGTGAAACACCTGAAAATATGTCTTATATTCTAGGTTCTTCAAAGTAGCCACCTTTTGCTTTGATGACTGCTTTGCACACTCTTGGCATTCTCTTGATGAGCTTCAAGAGGTAGTCACCAGGAATGGTTTTCACTTCACAGGTGTGCCCTGTCAGATTTAATAAGTGGGATTTCTTGCTTTATAAATGGGGTTGGGACCATCAGTTGTGTTGTGCAGAAGTCTGGTGGATACACAGCTGATAGTCCTACTGAATAGACTGTTAGAATTTGTATTATGGCAAGAAAAAAGCAGCTAAGTAAAAAAAAAAATGAGGGGCCAACATTAGTTTAAGAAATGAAGGTCAGTCAGTCCAAAAAATTGGGAAAACTTTGAAAGTGTCCCCAAGTGCAGTGGCAAAAACCATCAAGCGCTACAAAGTAACTGGTTCACATGAGGACCGCCCCAGGAAAGGAAGACCAAGAGTCACCTCTGCTTCTGAAGTTAAGTTTATCCGAGTCACCAGCCTCAGAAATCACAGGTTAACAGCAGCTTAGATTAGAGACCAGGTCAATGCCACACAAAGTTCTAGCAGCAGACACATCTGTACAACAACTGAGGAGCCTTTGTGCAGCAGCCCTTCATGGTAAAATAGCTGCTAGGAAACCAGTGCTAAGGACAGGCAACAAGCAGAAGAGACTTGTTTAAGCTAAATAACAAAAGGAATGGACATTAGACCAGTGGAAATCTGTGCTTTGGTCTGTTGAGTCAAAATTTGAGATCTTTGGTTCCAATCACCGTGTCTTTGTGCGATGCAGTAAATGTGAACGGACGTACTCTGCATGCCTGGTTCCCAGAGTGAAGCATGGATGAGGAGGTGTGATGGTGTGGGGGTGCTTTGCTGTTGACACTGTTGGGGATTTATTCAAAATTGAAGGCATACTAAACCATCATGGCTACCACAGCATCTTGCAGCGGCATGCTATTCCATCCGATTTGCGTTTAGTTGGACCATCATTTATTTTTCAACAGGACAATTACCCCAAACACACCTCCAGGTTGTGTAACGGCTATTTGACCAAGAAGGAGAGGAGAGTGATGAGGTGCTATGCCAGATGACCTGGCCTCCACAGTCACCAGACCGGAACCCAATCGAGATGGTTTGGGGTGAGCTGGACCGCAGAGTGAAGGCAAAAGGGCCAACAAGTGCTAAGCATCTCTTGGAACTCCTTCAAGATTGTTGTAAGACCATTCCCGGAGACTACCTCTTGAAGCTCATCAAGAGAATGCCAAGAGTGTGCAAAGCAGTCATCAAAGCAAAAGGTGGCTACTTTGAAGAACCTACAATATTAGACATAATTTCAGTTATTTTACACTTTTCTTAAGTATATAATTCCACATGTGTTAATTCATAGTTTTTATGCCTTCAGTGTGAATGTACAATTTTCATAGTCATGAAAATACAGAAAAATCTTTAAATGAGAAGGTGTGCCCAAACTTTTGGTCTGTACTGTATATCTTTCCTGTATTAAGGTGAAATATGGCATGCTGTATCGTGTTAGTCACAGAAGAAAGAATTGTTTGATTGCGGATGAGACCTGTATGACAAATTTGAAAGTCAGGTTGCCTACTTTATGACACTAGGAACAGAATACTTTTTGTGGACTCTGTATCAGGCCTCTATAACACACTAGGTTCTGCAAACTATTTGAAAGTCAGGTCTCCTACTGTATGACACTATTAACAGAAGTATTTTTGGTGGCCTCTGGATTAGGTCTCTATAACTCAGTAGATGCTACAAACTATTTTAAAGTCAGGTCCCTTACTGTATGACAATAGGAACATAGGAATTTTTTGTGGCCTCTGAATCAGGCCTCTATAATACACTAGATGCTGCAAACTATTAGAAAGTCAGGTCTCCTACGGTATGACACTAGGAACAGAATAATTTTTGGTGGCCTCTGGATCAGGCCTCTATAATGTGCTAGATGCTACAAACTGGATCAGGCCTCTACAGCTTAATTTCAACCCAACAAAATGAGAACATGTGATACGGCAGGTTGTCTAGCTTTTTTCAAATTAAAATGTATCATTTTTTATGTGCGTTACGTCTACAGGCAGTTTTTTTTATCACCACAGCACTAAATGACAAGGATGGATACAGTAGGCTGTTTAACATTTAGCTAGTGAAAAAGCATTATTCAGAGTGCTATACTTGTGCATGGAGAACAATGTAAGCAGTGCACAACACTATTTTAGGACATGTGCCCTGCTAGCTTAGTCTGTGGACCTCAGTAATGGACAAAAAAAAATACTGGAACGTAAATTTATCAGCCACACTAAACAATAGCTAGCACAAAACACTAGCTTAGTGATCATAGAATCATAGAATGGTAGAGTTGGAAGGGACCTCCTGGGTCATCTGGTTCAACCCCCTGCTCAAAGCAGGATTCATTAAATCATGCCAGACAGATGTCTGTCCAGCCTCTGGTTGAAGACTTCCATGTAAGGAGAACTCACCACCTCTCGTGGCAGCCTGTTCCACTCATTGATTTCCCTAACTGTCAAAAACAATTTCTAATATCTAATCTGTGTCTCCTCCCATTCAGTTTCATACCATTGCTTCTAGTTTTTCCTTGTGCAAGTTAGAATAAAGATGATCCTTATACACTGTGACAGCCCTTGAGATATTTGTAGACAGCTATAAAGTCTCCTCTCAATCTTTTTTGCAAGCTAAACATTCCCAAATACTGTAACCGTTCCTCATAGGACATGGTTTGCAGACAGGTCACCATCCTGGTCGCTCTTCTCTGAACTTGCTCCAGTTTGTTGATGTCTTTTTTAAAATGTGATGCCCAAAACTGGACACAGTATTCCAAATGAGGTCTGACAAAAGAGGAGTAGAGGGCAATAATGACTTCATGTGATCTAGACTGTATGCTTCTGTTAATACATCCCAGAATTGCATTTTCTTTTTTTGCTGCTGCATCACACTGTTGACTCACGTTCAGTCTGTGATCTATTAGTATACCCACGTCTTTTTCACATGTGCTGTTGCTTAGCCCTATTCCTCTATTTCTGTATATGCTTTTTTCATTTTTATTGCCCAGATGTAATACTTTGCATTTTTCCTTGTTAAAACCATTCTGTTATTTGCTGCCCCCTGCTCCTGTTTATTTATATCATTTTAAATCCTCTCTCTCTCTTCTCTAGGATTAGCTATCCCTCCTAGCTTTGTGTCATCAGCAAATGTAATCAGTGTACCCTCAATTCCTTCATCTAAATCATTGATAAAGATGTTGAACAATACAGGGCCGAGGACAAAACCCTGTGGTACCCCACTGGACACATTTTTCCAACTGGATGTGCAGCCATTTACAACCACTCTTTGGGTGCAATCACTAAACCAGTTATGAATCCAGCTAACACTTGCCTTGTCCATTCCATACTTAGTCATTTTTTCAATAAGGATAGTGTGAGATACTTTGTCAAATGCTTTGCTGAAGTCAAGATATACTATATCTACAGCATTTCCCTGATGCACCCAGTCAGTGATTCTGTCATAGAAGGAAATTAAGTTAGTCTGACTTGACTTATTAGTTACAAACCCATGCTGACCCTGGCTAACGACTTCATTCTTATCCAGGTACTAAGATTTCCCATCCCTCCTGGACATTTTTGTCCTTAAGGATATCCAGCCATTGCATCCCTTCAATTCTCTTTCTGAGTCCATTAAAATCTGCCTTTCTGAAATATAACCTTGAAGTCTAAGTCTTCACAGGTCTTTCTCCTCTAGTTATCCAAAATTCTAAAATAGCATGGTCGTAGAGTCCCAGCCACTCTTAAGGTACCTTCACACTAAACGACTTTGCAAGGAGAATGACAACGATCCGTGATGTTGCAGCATCCTGGATAGCGATATCATTGTGTTTGACACGCAGCAGCGATCTGGATCCCGCTGTGATATCGCTGGTCATTGCTGAAAGTCCAGAACTTTATTTGGTCGTCAGATGGGCGTGTATCGTCGTGTTTGACAGCAAAAGCAACGATGCCAGCAATGTTTTACAATGTTTTACAATGGTAACCAGGGTAAATATCGGGTTACTAAGCGCAGGGCCGCGCTTAGTAACCCGATATTTACCCTGGTTACCATTGTAAAAGTAAAAAAAAAAACACTACATACTCACCTTCTGATGTCTTTCACGTCCCCTGGCGTCCGCGCTGCTGCTCAGAGCTTCCTGCACTGAATGTGTCAGTGCCGGCCGTAAAGCAAAGCACAGCGGTGACGTCACCGCTGTGCTTTAGGGCCGGCGCTTACACAGTGCAGGGAAGCTGAAGGCGAGGGACGCGACAGACACGGCAATGTAAGTATGTAGTGTTTGGTTTTTTTTACATTTACACTGGTAACCAGGGTAAACATCGGGTTACTAAGCGCGGCCCTGTTTATCCTGGTTACCCGGGGACTTCGGCATCGTTGGTCGCCGGAGAGCTGTCTGTGTGACAGCTCTCCAGCGACCACACAGCGATGCTGCAGCGATCGGCATCGTTGTCGATATCACTGCAGCATTGCTTAATGTGACGGTACCTTTACCTCCTCAACCATGTCCTCCCTGTTTATAAGGATTAGGTCCAAGATAGCAGATCTCCTTGTTTTGTCTCTTACCTTTTGGAAGATAAAGTTGTCAGCAAGAGAGGATAAGAATTTGCTAGACCTGTTGGTTTTGCCTGAGATTCCCAACAAATGTCTGGATAGTTGAAATCTCCCATGACCTCTATGTCATATTTTTTGAGAACTTGGCCATGTGGTGCATAAAGAGTTCATTCACAACTTCAGCTTGCACAGGTGGCCAGTAGTGAATAACAACTACGGCGAAACAGCCTAACATCTGATCACCAAGCGATCCCTTCTACTACCAATATGGATCCGATATAGAATACAGAAGGTGCAAAATATGTAAAAAAGTATAAATTTTATTAAACACACAAATATCAATAAATACATGCACTAAATAGCAAAAGCGTATATGAACGTGCATACAATTACATAACAATTCCCTAAAAATAGGGGGAGAACAAGGCAGATTGTATATTAGCAAAGAACCAAAAGGGACCATACTCCATCTGGGGCATATACCATCATGGCTCAAGATAGGGCCTACAAATAGCCACTAATGTAGTGAATGCCTACAATGATGTCCTTTGCATTGTTCTCTCCTTGTATTCTTACCCAGTTTCCACAGAACTCCCAGTCTCTGATGCTTCAATTTCTGTGCAGATATACGCTTTTCTATCATACAATACAACACCTACTCTTCGTTTGTCAAGTCTGTTTCTTGCAAATAAGTTGTATCCTTCTAGCCTAGTATTCCAATCATGGGTATCCTTCTACCAAGTTAGTAGTTCCAATTCTCCTTGTTTGTTGCCCATGCTTTGTGCATTTGTATAGAAACATTTTAGTTTGTGATTAGTTTCTCTTCCTCCAATATTTTTATTATTTAGATTTTTTTGTCTTTGTTCTTCCTTTACACTTCTATTAGCAGAGTTCTCAATAGTATTTGTCAGGTGTATGGCGTTTTCTGGGCTTTTGCTTCCCTTCCCCCATTGTTCTAATTTAAAGCTCTCCTGATGAGTGTAGCAAGGTGACTTCCAAATGCATGTTTTCTAGTCTTCGTAAGGTGCACCTCATCTCTAGTAAGCAGTCCATCATATAAGTAATTCACTCCATGATCCAGAAATCCAAATCCTTGCTGATGGCACCATCGACTTAGCCAGTTGTTCACCTGCAGAATCTTATTCCATCTCCTTGTTCTGTGACCATCCACTTGGAGGATGGAAGAGATGACCACTCTCCTAGTTCTTTCACTTTCTTACCTAAGTTTTCAAAGTCACTGCAGGTGGTTTCCAGGTCCATTCTTGTGGTGTCATTTGTCCCCACATGTATTACCTGTCTAACTGGGCCTCAACACAAATGCACTAACAAGGTGCAGCAGACCCAAGTAAAATTTTACTTGGGTCCGCTGTACCCTGTTAGTGCATTTGTATGAGGCCCGGTTAGACAGGTAAGCATCTCTGCCTGTTTTTGTTTTTTCTTGAATATTGGAGGATTTTTTTCCTCTTTTTGTGGTTTTTATATCCCCACATGTGTTAGCAGGAATTGGTGGTTGTCTGTAGGTCTAAAGAGTCCTGATATCCTGTCAGACACATATTTAATTTTTGCACCTGGAAGACTGCGGTGATGTCGCGGCTTGTGATTGGTCGCGAGCGGTCACATGGACAAGCCGCGACGTCATCTAAGGTCCTTCACGCGCTCATTCTTAGGAAGGAAACCTGCCGGTTAGTACCAGGGCGCGTCCGAGGGTGAGTATATCAATATTTTTTATTTTGATTCTTTATTTTACACATTAATATGGATCCCAGGGCCTGAAGGAGAGTTTCCTCTCCTTCAGACCCTGGGAACCATAGTATCCCATTGCACTGCATTGGGTTTCGTGTTTCGGCCGACCCCGACCCCGACTTTTTTATAGGATCGGACGATTTCACTCGACACAGACAGTGTGAAACCCGACCCGATCCTATAAAAATAAAAGTCGCTCAACCCTACTCTTCACCTCCCTTAATGGTTTTCAATGTAGCTAACCTCTCTTCTAGATTTTGCAACTTTTCCTCCAACAGGGACACAAGCGTGAATTTCTGGCATATGAAGTTTGGCTTTTCCACTGGTAAGTCTGTGAACATGTAGCAAGAAATGCAGCTTTCCAAATGCTGCCCTCTTTCATCTTCTTACTGTTAAAGAGATATCAAAGTGGTGAAAGAGTACCAAAATTAGGAATATGCAAATTCTCTCCTCAGGACTCCTCCTCTGGTTTACCGATGTCCAACTTTCAGCTGCAAAGGCCAAAATCCAGTGTTCTTTGAGCTCGCAGAGACTCTGTCTTCACTTATCCCAGAATGCACTGGGAATATGCAAATTTTCTCATCGAGACTCCTCCCCTGGTTTACAGATTTCTCCTTTCAGCTGCAACAGCCATAATCCAGTGTTCTTTGAGCTCAAGGAGACTCTTTACTTATCCCCGAAAGCAGTGGGAAAATGCAAATTTTCTCCTCAGGACTCCTCCCCTGGTTTACCGATGTCCTCCTTTCAGCTGCAATGGCCAAAATTCAGTGTTCTTTGAGCTTCTGGAGACTCTTCACTTATCCCAGAATGTACTGATGAGATGCAAATTTTCTCCTAAGGATTCCTCCCTTGGTTTACCAATGTCCTCCTTTCAGCTGCAATGGCCAAAATCCAGTGTTCTTTGAGCTCGCGGAGACTCTTCACTTATCCCAGAATGCACTGCGAATATGCAAATTCTCTCCTCAGGACTCCTCCCCTGGTTTACTGATGTCCTCTTTTTTAGCTGCAAAGGCCAAAATCCAGTTTTCTTTGAGCTCGTGGAGACTTCACTTATCCCAGAATGCACTGGTGAGATGCACATTTTCTCCTAAGGACTCCTCCCCTGGTTTACCAATGTCCTTCTTTCAGCTGCAACAGCCAAAATCCAGTGTTTGCTGGCTAACATCATACAGTAAGGGACCTGACTTTAACCCCTTTTTGCCATTGGACGTACTATCCCATCCATGTGGGGTGGGCCCTACTTCCCAAGGATGGAATAGTACATCCAGCGCGATCAGCCGTGCTCACGGGGGGAGCGCGGCCGATTGCGGCCGGGTGTCAGCTGATTATCGCAGCTGACATCCGGCACTATGTGCCAGGAGCGGTCACGGACCGCCCTGGCACATTAACCCCCGGCACACAGCGATCAAACATGATCGCAGCATTCCGGGGGCATAGGGAGGCATCGCACAGGAAGGGGGATCCCTGTGTGCTTCCCTGAGACGATCGGTACAAGGCGATGTGCTCACCTTGTACCAAGCATCTGCTCCTTGCAGGCCCCGGATCCAAAATGGCCACGGGGCTGCATCCAGGACCTGCAGGGAGGTGGCTTCACAGCGCCTGCTCAGAGCCGATCTGACACAGTGCACAGCAAAGTGTCAGATCAGCGATCTGTCACTTTACTGTGATGCCCCCCTGGGGCAAAGTAAAAGTGTAAAAAAAAAAAAAAATTACATGTGTAAGAAAAAAAAAATCCTAAATAAATAATTAAAAAAATATATTGTTCCAATAAATACATTCCTTTAGCTAAATAAAAAAACAATAAAAGTACACATATTTAGTATCACCATGTCCATAATGACCCGACCTATAAAACTGTCCTACTAGTTAACCCCTTCAGTGAACACCGTAAAAAAAACCGAGAGCAAAAAACAACGCTTTATTATCATACATCGAACAAAAAGTGGAATAACATGCGATCAAAAAGACGGAAATAAATAACCATTGTACCTCTGAAAACATCATCTTGTCCCTCAAAAAACGAGCTGCCATACAGCATCATCAGCAAAAAAATAAAAAAGTTATAGTCCTCAGAATAAAGCGATGCAAAAATATTTTTTTCTATAAAATAGTTTTTATCGTATAAAAGCACCAAAACATAAAAAAATGATATAAATGAGGTATCGCTGTAATCGTACTGACCCGAAGAATTAAACAGCTTTATCCATTTTACCAAACACGGAACAGTATAAACGCCCCCCAAAAAAGAAATTCATGAATAGCTGGTTTTTGGTCATTCTGCCTCACAAAAATCGGAATAAAACGCGATAAAAAAATGTCACGTGCCTGAAAATATTACCAATAAAATCTTCAACTCGTCCCGCAAAAAACAAGATCTCACATGACTCTGTGGGCCAAAATATGGAAAAATTATAGCTCTCAAAATGTGGTAACGCAAAAAACATTTTTTGCAAAAAAAGCGTCTTTTAGTGTGTGACGGCTGCCAATCAAAAATCCGCTAGAAAACATGCTATAAATAGTAAATCAAACCCCCCTTCATCACCCCCTAAGTTACGAAAAATTAAAAAAATGTATTTATTTACATTTTTCCATTAGGGTTAGGGCAAGGGTTAGGGCTAGGGTTAGGGTTAGGGTTAGGGCTAGGGTTAGGGCTAGGATTAGGGTTAGGGCTAGGGCTAGGGTTAGGGCTAGGGCCAGGGTTAGGGCTAGGGTTAGGTTTAGTGCTAGGGTTAGGGTTGGGGCTAGGGTTAGGGTTGGGGCTAGGGTTTGGGCTACAGTTAGGGTTAGGGTTGGGGCTAAAGTTAGCGTTGGGGCTAAAGTTAGGGTTAGGGTTTAGATTACATTTACGGTTGGGAATAGGGTTGGGATTAGGGGTGTGGTTAGGGTTGCAGTTGACATTAGGGTTAGAGGTGTGTTTGGATTAGGGTTTCAGTTATAATTGGGAATTTTCCACTGTTTAGGCACATCAGGGGCACTCCAAACGCGCCATGGCGTCCGATCTCAATTCCAGCCAATTCTGCGTTGAAAAAGTAAAACAGTGCTCCTTCCCTTCTGAGCTCTCCCGTGCGCACAAACAGGGGTTTATCCCAACATATGGGGTGTCAGCGTACTCAGGACAAATTGGACAACAACGTTTGGGGTCCAAGTTCTCCTGTTACCCTTGGGAAAATACAAAACTGGGGCTAAAAAATAATTTTTGTGTAAAAAAAAAGGATTTTTTTATTTTTCTGTGTTGTAAACTGTAGTGAAACACTTGGGGGTTCAAAGTTCTCACAACACATGTAGATAAGTTCCTGGGGAAGTCTAGTTTCCAATATGGGGTCACTTATGGTGGGTTTCTACTGTTTAATTACATCAGGGGCTCTGCAAATGCAACGTGATGCCTGCAGACCAGTCCATCTAAGTCTGCATTCCAAATGGCGCACCTTCCCTTCCGAGCTCTGCCATGTGCCCAAATGGTGGTTCCCCCCACATATTGGGTATCAGCGTACTCAGGACAAATTGGACAACAACTTTTGGGGTTAAATTTACACTGTTACCCTTGGAAAAATACAAAACTGGGGGCTAAATATCATTTTTGTGGAAAAAAAAAGAATTTGCATTTTCACGGCTCTGCGTTATAAACTGTAGTGAAACATTTGGGGGTTCAAAGTTCTCACAACATATCTAGATAAGTTCCTTGGGGGGTCTAGTTTCCAATATCGGGTCACTTATGCAAGGTTTCTACTGTTTATTTACATCAGGGGCTCTGTAAATGCAATGTGATGCCTGCAGACCAATCCATCTAAGTCTGCGTTCCAAATGGCGCTCCTTTCTTTCCGAGCTCTGCCATGTGTCCATATGGTGGTTCATCCCCACATATTGGGTATCACCGTACTCAGGACAAATTGCATAACAACTTTTAGAGTTCAATTTACACTGTCACCCTTGGAAAAATACAAAACTGGGGGCTAAAAAATAATTTTTGTGGAAAAAAAGGATTTTTTATTTTCACGGCTCAGCGTTATAAACTGTAGTGAAACACTTGGGGGTTGAAAGTTCTCACAACACATCTAGATAAGTTCCATGGGTTGTCTATTTTCCAATATTTGGTCACTTGTGGGGGGTTTCTATGGTTTAGGTACATTATGGGCTCTGCAAACGCAATGTGACGCCTGCAGACCATTCCATCTAAGTCTGCATTCCAAATGGCGCTCCTTCCCTTCTGAGCTCTCCCATGCACCCAAACGGTGGTTCCCCCCACATATGAGGTATCAGCATTCTCAGGACAAATTGGACAACAACATTTGAGGTCCAATTTCTCCTGTTACCCTTGGGAAAATACAAAACTGGGGGCTAAAACATAATTTTTGTGGGAAGAAAAAGAATTTTTATTTTCACGGCTCTGCGTTATAAACTGTAGTGAAACACTTGAGGGTTCAAAGCTCTCACAACACATCTAGATGAGTTCCTTAGGGGGTCTACTTTCCAAAATGGTGTCACTTTTTGGGGGTTTCAATATTTAGGCACATCAGGGGCTCTCCAAACACAACATGGCATCCCATCTCAATTCCAGTCAATTTTGCATTGAAAAGTCAAACGGCGCTCCTTCTCTTCCGAGCTCTCCCTTGTGCCCAAACAGTGGTTTACCCCCACCTATACTCAAGACAAATTGTACAACAGCTTTTGGAGTCCAATTTCTTCTCTTACCCTTGGGAAAATAAAAAATTGGGGGCAAAAAGATCATTTTTGTGAAAAAATATGATTTTTTATCTTTACGGCTCTGCATTATAAACTTCTGTGAATCACTTAATGGGTCAAAGTGCTCACCACACATCTAGATAAGTTCCTTAGGGGCTCTACTTTCCAAAATGGTGTCACTTGTGGGGGCTTTCAATGTTTAGGCACATCAGGGTCTTTCCAAACGCGACATGGCGTCCCATCTGAATTCCTGAATGAATCTGTGATCACTGAGGAATACATTCCTACAACAAGGATACCTTCCACTGGTAATAGATGAGCAGATCCACAGGGCTACAAGGATCCCAAGAAACAGCCTCCTGGATTACAAACTGAGATAGGATAACAACAGGGTACCTCTTGTGGTCACATACAACCCCCACATGAGCATCCTAAGGAAAATTGGTGCTGATCTCCACCCCATATTCAATAGAGATCATAAATTGAAAGACATATTCCCAGAACTACCACTTCTCTCCTACAAACAGCCCCCTAACTTAAGAAATTTGCTTGTCAGAAGTGTACTCTCATCACCATCAGTGACTGGTACATTCCCCTGTAACAATAAAAAATGCAAAACGTGTACCCACATATTACCAACAAATATAGTCCGTGTACCAAACACAAATCAAGACTATAAGGTCATGGGTTCCTTTTCTTGTACATCCTCCAACGTGGTGTACATGATACAATGTACGAGGTGCCCTGGAAGTATTTATATTGGGGAAACTATGCAAAGACTACAAACTAGGATGAATCTACACAGGCACACAATCAGGAATGAAATGGACACACCGGTGGGAAAACATTTCTCTGGACCTGGACACAGTATGACAGATTTAAAAGTCTTAATACTAAAAGGTAATTTTAAGGACCACAGGGAAAGAAAAATTTGGGAATACAAACTAATGAATATGTTTAATTTGTTGACACTAGGACTCAATTTAACACCTGGATTTATGAGTCACTATATGGATACAATTTACACCACCACCAGACGGACTCCAGATAACTAAGAACATTATTCCCACTGCCTCTCCATTTCTAATAAAATGCCTAATTTGATTACCTCGGCTTATTTATGGACTCACCACACTTCCCATCCCCTAACAAATGTCCTCCTGTAGTATTCTTTAAATGTTGTGCTTGTATCTTATTAATCTATTTGTAATCTTGCCTGAAGAAGGAGCCACTGTGCTCTGAAAGCTTGCAAACATATTATTTTCTGTTTAGCCAATAAAGGTATCACTCCTAGAATACTTCTGTCATCGTTGGGCAGAAAAGTATTCACATCGATCTGCTGTATTGAGTGTAGTGGAAGACCTGTGTCACTATTATACTATTTGTCCTGTGGTGAAATTAATGCCACTTATGTGGTGTCTGCCAGTAATTTTTGGAAATGTGAACACTCCTGGATGGATGTTCATCTGTTGGATTGGGTGGGGTGTAGTGGAAGACCTATCAGTCCCTATTATACTATTTCTACTGCGGTGAAATTGATACCACTTCTGTGGTGTACTCCCTCATTTGTTTAAATGTGAACACTCCGGCTTGGGTGTCCATCTGCTGGATTGGGTTTAGTGGGACACCTATCGGTCCCTTTTATACTATTTCTACTATGGTGAAATTGATGCCACTTTTGTAGTGTCTGCCAGTAATTTTTGGAAATGTGAATAATTCTGGTTGGTCTATACTTCATGCGTTTTGCCTGTAGCAGTAAGCCTCCACTTCCTTGGACTCAACTACCCATGTTACTATCCTTAAATTTTTCTAATAATGGTAGTCTACAAAAATGATATTTGTGCCACGTGAGTATGGCTCAGCATGAAAGCAGGTAAAGGTGTTGCATGTGGTATCAGATCTCCCAGGAAAGGGGTCCTACACTGATCACTCAGTCACCTCGCCTTACTGTGATGTTCAATTGAAAGCTGTAAATGCTGTCCCAGACCCGGATATCTCATGCCTGGCTGATTGCTGCAGTGCCATGCTAAAATTTGCACTGTGGGTGATATGAGGCCTCTTTCCTTCTCTTTGAAACTCAACATGGTGGGCGGCATGTGTCCAGTGTGATTCCATGGATGGCATTCAGGTATTGAATACGATGGCGCTGGAGTAGGCTCATTGCAGATTGAAATCTCGGCTCAATGGCGTCTTCAATAAGCCAAAATCTTAATGTGGGCGTATTCTGCTTCTGGTGCCATTTTATAGAAGACTATCTGTGGAATCACACTGCACCCATGCCAATGATTGTGGCGGCGGCACAGAATTTCAAAAAGGAGGCAAGTCACTTAGTAATTAGTGATCTATAAAAGAATCACTGCAGGCAAACAGTAGGGCATGCTTGGACGCTCAATCAGCATACCTCTCTTATTTTAAAAACCACAGTATTCTAAACTTTAAAATCTATTTTTAAATTATTCTATTTGCCTTCTTTTTTGTTTCCAGTTCCAGTTTGCTAGATGAATGATTGTGAATTGTGTCACAGTGAACTATAAACATATGGAGTTTTCCTTGTATTGGTATCTCAAAGGAATATAGTTCAGAAAATGAACACAGTCTAGCAACAAATTAAATACTTTTATATTTTATATGAAAGTGTGAAAGAGAATGTGAATGTTTTTATGATGATCTTCAGCGCAAAGTTAGCATTGCAAAAATAACAAGTGTGGGGGCTTGAGTTGAGATCAGATTTTTCACAAAAACAAAGGAGTCATAACATGGAGCTCTGCAATCACTCCACCGGAAAGCCCAATGACATCTTTGTGCTAATGCATTGCTTAGACATATACAAATGTCCAAGCTATTAGATATAAAGTACAGATGTTGGAAAAGTATAATAGGCACCTCTCTGAGCCATGGATATAGTAATGGATAGTGATGGGTGGACTCGCCATGGATGTTCGGGTCCGTCAGGTTCGGACAAACTTTAAAAAAAGGTTTGGTTCCAGCACCAAACTGGTACCGAAACGCAAACCTTAACCCGGACCCCATTCAAGTGAATGGGGGCCCGAACATCTGGCGTTTTCCACGCTGACATCTATGTGACAAGAAACACCAGCTCTGATCAGCAGTAACCTTTCACTTCACCCCGAGGCATAGCTAGGGTTTTGGTTCAGGGGGGCAAAACTTCTGAGTGGGCCCCTAATCAGGTAACCTTGATGATAACTGGGTAATACACCGTAATAGTGAAGGAGAACCTCAGCAGATGACCGCGGTTTTGCTGAAAATAATCTATATATATAATTGTCTAAGGGTTTTTCCATCTGTCTGTCTGTCTGTCTGTCTGTCTTTCTGTCTGTCTGTCCTGGAAATCCCGCGTCTCTGATTGGTCGAGGCCACCAGGCCTTGACCAATCAGCGACGGGCACAGTGTGGCGACGATGATGTCATAATGGAAATCCCACGTCTCTGATTGGTTGAGGCCGCCAGGCCTCGACCAATCAGCGACGGGCACAGTATCGACGTAGATGTCATAATGGTTGCCATGGCGACGATGATGTCATAAACGTTGCCTCGACCAATTAGCGACGGGCACAGTCTGCCGCGAATTCGCCTCGACCAATCAGCGACGGGCACAGTATCGACGTAGATGTCATAATGGTTGCCATGGCGACGATGATGTCATAAAGGTTGCCTCGACCAATCAGCGACTGGCACAGTCTGCCGCGAATTCTGGAATCATCATTGTCCATATACTACGGGGACATGCATATTCTAGAATACCCGATGCATTAGAATCGGGCCACAGTCTAGTCTCTATATAAAGACCAATGTTGATATTCCCGCCATATGGTTAGTAGTAGATACCACCCAAACAAAAAAGGCAGCACTCTGTGGCGCCATAGCATGCAAATATGAAATATGAAAATTGAATTGCATTACTGCATTAGAAATATGAGAAACTGAGAAAGCTTAGCGCAGAAATTGGCCAATTGATGTGTACGTGGAAGCCACGTTAAGGTGTTTCTCGTTTCCAGGAAGTAGCAATGCCATTCATATATATATGAAAAATTGAGAAAGGTTAGCGCATAATTGGCCAATTCATGTGTACCTGGAAACGAGAAATGCCTTAACGTGGCTTCCAAGTAACATTAATTGGCCAATATATGTGCTAAGCTTTCTCAATTTTTCATATTTCTAATGCAGTAATGCAATTAAATTTTTATATTTCACATTTGCATGCTATGGCACCACAGAGTGCTGCCTTTTTTGTTTGAGTGTATATGAGTTGGTGACTCTAGGTTAGCACCTGTTCACAGTTAGTTTATGTTTGGATGTGACGGTCAGCTTTTTGAAAGTGGTAGATACCAGTCCTACGGCACATATAAGAGACTACAGCACAGTCACAGTCTGCAGGGAATGCAACAAAGACACATTTCAAGTCTCATATTTTCAGCACTGTCCACAATGGGACTATTCCCAGCCTGCACAAAATCCTCATCCTGCTGATACCCCAATGCTGAGTTGCTGCTGCCATATGTGTCCCTATTACTGCACCTATTGTGTGGTACTACGTGCCCTCTAAATTCTAAAGCAACTCTCAATAATATAGTAATGCAGGGTGAAAGTGCCTTAGAGAACCGTGCCCACATTTTTTTCCATACAAAATAATAATGCCCTGTGTGCCCCTTTGACAGTCACAGTAACCTGAACTTTCCCCTATAAAAATAAATGCCCACTTTACATTTAATAATGTCCCGAGTCTCCCCCCTTCAAAGCTCCCCTCTACACAATATGATTCTCTCTTATACATATACATAGATATAATGACACCTTAGTATGCCCCAAACTGTTTGATAGCTCTAACACTAATCTCCACACTGTATGATGGCCCCCTAGATGGCCTATACAGTATATATAGTATAACGAACCAGATAATCTTCAATATAGTCCTCAATATAGTATAACACACTCCCCATAGGCCTCCATATAGTATAATGCATCCCCATAGGCAGCCTGTATAGTGTAATGCATCCGCATTGGCAGCCTATAAAAATTAAACAATAGTATATAGTAACATACAGTGGGGCAAAAAAGTATTTAGTCAGTCAGCAATAGTGCAAGTTCCACCACTTAAAAAGATGAGAGGCGTCTGTAATTTACATCATAGTTAGACCTCAACTATGGGAGACAAACTGAGAAAAAAAATCCAGAAAATCACATTGTCTGTTTTTTTTATCATTTTATTTGCATATTATGGTGGAAAATAAGTATTTGGTCAGAAACAAAATTTCATCTCAATACTTTGTAATATATCCTTTGTTGGCAATGACAGAGGTCAAACGTTTTCTGTAAGTCTTCACAAGGTTGCCACACACTGTTGTTGGTATGTTGGCCCATTCCTCCATGCAGATCTCCTCTAGAGCAGTGATGTTTTTGGCTTTTCGCTTGGCAACACGGACTTTCAACTCCCTCCAAAGGTTTTCTATAGGGTTGAGATCTGGAGACTGGCTAGGCCACTCCAGGACCTTGAAATGCTTCTTACGAAGCCACTCCTTCGTTGCCCTGGCGGTGTGCTTTGGATCATTGTCATGTTGAAAGACCCAGCCACGTTTTATCTTCAATGCCCTTGCTGATGGAAGGAGGTTTGCACTCAAAATCTCACGATACATGGCCCCATTCATTCTTTCATGTACCCGGATCAGTCGTCCTGGCCCCTTTGCAGAGAAACAGCCCCAAAGCATGATGTTTCCACCACCATGCTTTACAGTAAGTATGGTGTTTGATGGATGCAACTCAGTATTCTTTTTCCTCCAAACATGACAAGTTGTGTTTCTACCAAACAGTTCCAGTTTGGTTTCATCAGACCATAGGACATTCTCCCAAAACTCCTCTGGATCATCCAAATGCTCTCTAGCAAACTTCAGACGGGCCCGGACATGTACTGGCTTAAGCAGTGGAACACATCTGGCACTGCAGGATCTGAGTCCATGGTGGCGTAGTGTGTTACTTATGGTAGGCCTTGTTACATTGGTCCCAGCTCTCTGCAGTTCATTCCCTAGGTCCCCCCGCGTGGTTCTGGGATTTTTGCTCACCGTTCTTGTGATCATTCTGACCCCACGGGGTGGGATTTTGCGTGGAGCCCCAGATCGAGGGAGATTATCAGTGGTCTTGTATGTCTTCCATTTTCTAATTATTGCTCCCACTGTTGATTTCTTCACTCCAAGCTGGTTGGCTATTGCAGATTCAGTCTTCCCAGCCTGGTGCAGGGCTACAATTTTATTTCTGGTGTCCTTTGACAGTTCTTTGGTCTTCACCATAGTGGAGTTTGGAGTCAGACTGTTTGAGGGTGTGCACAGGTGTCTTTTTATACTGATAACAAGTTTAAACAGGTGCCATTACTACAGGTAATGAGTGGAGGAAAGAGGAGACTCTTAAAGAAGAAGTTACAGGTCTGTGAGAGCCAGAAATCTTGATTGTTTGTTTCTGACCAAATACTTATTTTCCGCCATAATATGCAAATAAAATGATAAAAAAAACAGACAATGTGATTTTCTGGATTTTTTTTTCTCAGTTTGTCTCCCATAGTTGAGGTCTAACTATGATGTAAATTACAGACGCCTCTCATCTTTTTAAGTGGTGGAACTTGCACTATTGCTGACTGACTAAATACTTTTTTGCCCCACTGTAGTTATCTCTTAATAGTCATAAGTGACATACTGGTTATTTACCATAGGACTAATGACTGACTTATCGTTACCATTAGCAACAGCAGGGGTGTGGAAACCACAGAAAAATGACCAAAAGTCAAAAGTAATATATATGAAAATTTATTAATACAAAATACAATATGAAAATAAGATAAAATTACAACAAGACACAATGGGACGAATGTACGGCTTGTGCATGACGCAAACAAACTGCAACCATGCAAACATACATGTGCATACCAGGAGACAAATCGGACACAAGTCCGTGTTGATATATACAGAGGGAGATGGTAATTAGTGAAGACAATCAATTACTATGTGTATATAAACTGCCAATATATGTGTGCACCAAGGTAATACCCTATGGTGGACTTCATTCAGAAATAACTATGTACCAAAAGGCATGTGGCGATAGCCAATGTAGGAAATGGGATCTAACCCTCACACAATTGATGTCCACACACTATGTGCACTAGAGATGCAGCGCAACACATAGAATAAACCCCATTTTCTAATGGTGAAACAACCCTCATATCAACTAGCCAGCAGGGCGGTACTACCGCCATGTGAACAACATATTACCTATGAAGGTGATAACGCTGGCACGTAGATGAGTCCCGGATCTGCACGGCAGCCTGTATAGCATATTGTACCCCCATAGGCAATCTGTCCAGTATATTGCACCCCAATAAGCAGCCTCTATAGTATTATACGTCCCATAGGCAACCTACACTCACCGGCCACTTTATTAGGTACACCATGCTAGTAACGGGTTGGACCCCCTTTTGCCTTCAGAACTGCCTCAATTCTTCGTGGCATAGATTCAACAAGGTGCTGGAAGCATTCCTCAGAGATTTTGGTCCATATTGACATGATGGCATCACACAGTTGCCGCAGATTTGTCGGCTGCACATCCCAAAGATGCTCCATACAAGGCAGGATGGATCCATGCTTTCATGTTGTTTACGCCAAATTCTGACCCTACCATCCGAATGTCGCAGCAGAAATCGAGACTCATCAGACCAAGCAACGTTTTTCCAATCTTCTACTGTCCAATTTCGATGAGCTTGTACAAATTGTAGCCTCAGTTTCCTGTTCTTAGCTGAAAGGAGTGGTACCCGGTGTGGTCTTCTGCTGCTGTAGCCCATCTGCCTCAAAGTTCGACGCACTGTGCGTTCAGAGATGCTCTTAGGCCTACCTTGGTTGTAACGGGTGGCGATTTGAGTCACTGTTGCCTTTCTATCAGCTCGAACCAGTCTGTCCATTCTCCTCTGACCTCTGGCATCAACAAGGCATTTCCGCCCACAGAACTGCCGCTCACTGGATTTTTTTTCTTTTTGGGACCATTCTCTGTAAACCCTAGAGATGGTTGTGCATGAAAATCCCAGTAGATCAGCAGTTTCTGAAATACTCAGACCAGCCCTTCTGGCACCAACAACCATGCCACGTTCAAAGGCACTCAAATCACCTTTCTTCCCCATACTGATGCTCGGTTTGAACTGCAGGAGATTGTCTTGACCATGTCTACATGCCTAAATGCACTGAGTTGCCGCCATGTGATTGGCTGATTAGAAATTAAGTGTTAACAAGAAGTTGGACAGGTGTACCTAATAAAGTGGCCAGTGAATGTATATACTGTAGTATAATGCATTCCCATAGGCAGCCTGTATAGTATAATGCATCCCCATAGGCAACCTGTATAGCATATTGCACCCCTATAGGCAGCCTGTATAGTATATTGCACCACCATAGGCAGCCTTTATAGTATAATGCATCCCCATAGGCAGCATGTATAGTATATTGCACCCTTGTAGGCAGCCTGTATAGTGTAAAACAGCTGAATTTCAGCAACAGTAAATGCCAAGTAGAAATATGGCATGCTGTATTGTGTTAATCACATAAAAAATAATTGTTTGAGTGTGGATGAGGCTGTATGACAAATAAGTTATGCTGCAAACAATTTGAAAATAAGTTCCCCAACATCCACCAGCACAGCATGGGCTTGGACCTCATGGTTGAGCTCGACAGACGAGTGCCTTCTTGCTGCACTTTCTGCAACATGATCCCCATATATTTATGATTAGGAACACTGCTGAATACTGGGTTCCAACTCTGTTAGATTCATGTTATGAAACCAAAGCCAGATGCTTCCCACCCTGGAAAGGGACCCACAAATGCTGGAGTATCAAAACATGCTTTTACACAACCTTTAGAGAGCTTTTCCCCAAGACAGCAGTGAAGCATAAAGGGAGCATCACAGCTCTAGACTTCCAACCTCCAGCATGTCTATTCATCAATGCCAAAACATTAGCAGCAGCAGTGTAAGTGGAAGAAGCAATTTCTGTGAGTCCTTTGACACTATTTTTAGACCAGCTCATCCACAAGGACAATAGAATCCAAGTCTTAAGTGTGGTGAATGAATGGAGAGGATGGTGCAGGAGTATCTAGAAATGAATATCAATGCCATCATGGAAGGTTTGGAATCTCTCACATTTTGGTCTTCCAAAATGGATGAGTGGCCTGAGCTCGCCTCACACACCTTGGAGGTTTTATCGTGCCCGGCAGCCAGCATTCTCTCAGAACATGTCTTCAGTGCTGATGGTGGTGTACTGATGGCTAAGCACAGCCAGTTGTGCCCTAAAAATGTTGACCAACTAGCTTTCAGTAAGATGAACAAGTCATGGATTACCAAGGATTTTGCACCCCAATTGCAGACTTTACAGACTAGGTGATATTACATTTTTTACTGTGATGCATTAATGTCATGTAACTGCACTCTGTGATATCTTAAGTGTGGCTTCTGTGCCTGCTGTGGCTGCTGCTGATATTAACACAAATTTGTGAAAATTTGATTGGTCATGGCTGGTTTACATCTGCTGGTTTAGCTATAGTGGAAGATGTGTCCGTCCCTACTATACTATTTCTATTCAGGGGCCGAATAATATTGCACGCCCCACTTTTCAGTTTTTGAATTTCCACAAAAATTTTAAATAACCAATAAATTTCATTCAACTTCAGAATTGTGCTCCACTTGTTGTTGATTTTTCACCAAAAATTTACATTTGGTATCTTTATGTTTGTAGCATTATAAGTGGGAAAAGGTTGAAAAGTTTCAGCCGAATACTTTCGCAAGGCACTGTATAATTGATTTGATACAGAGACTTTCAGGAAAACAAAACGACCCTGATCATACCTATCTTCCCCCACGAGTACAAACTGAAGATTCTTATGAATAGCGACACTGACTTCCCTGGATCTGGACTCAGGATCGTTCTGTGAAACCAATGCATGTAATATTTGTTTTTTACTATGGGGTGATGTTCTCTTTTAAAATGTCTGTTGAAGAAAAATAATTTGTGTTTCCATCTTATGCATACCATATAGAACTTTTGATCGTTTCTGAAGGGTATTAAAACCCATGATATTTAAAGAGGCTATATTGATTGTAGACATTCTGTCAACCCCAAGGATAGTTGCTGTAGAGGATCGTAGTGAGGGCCAGAACAGGGTTGAGGGTAGGGCCTGGGAGGGTAAGTAGAAGGTAAGGGAAGGACGGGAAGAATAGAATGAATGGGGAACAGAAAGCAGAAAAAGAAAAAGATGAAGAAAAAGTAAGTAAATATAAAGAACCTAAAGAAAATTCAGGAGCCTAACCAAGGGTAGGCAACTTCCTAAATCCTAGGCTAAGGAAACAGTATTCGTAAAGTCCTCTCGTAACACAGAGAAGATCTCCTGATGCCTGCATGTGCAAACTTTCTATGTGGTGGGTGTCTCTCAAGATGCGGGTATACCGCTCACATGAACCAAGCATCATATCACAATTGTTTGAATAGATCCCAGCAACTAGAAAAAAAATCAACAAGCACGATAACCCAAATGCTACCCCCTGTCTCCAGAAAAGCACACAGGTAAGCGGAGTCAATACTGCATTCTCATTGTCTGAAGCCTGAAGCCAAAATATGGTTTACCGCCATCTCAGCCCATAAGTAGGATCTCCTCCACCAGAAGAGCTGTTGTCTCATTAGGAGCAAGGTGCCCCTCTTAGTCATGGTTAAGTCTGAATTGACTTACAGGCTACCTAAAGGTACCATCACATTAAGCGACGCTGCAGCGATATCGACAACGATGCCGATCGCTGCAGCGTCGCTGTGTGGTCGCTGGAGAGCTGTCACACAGACAGCTCACCAGCGACCAATGATGCCGAAGTCCCCGGGTAACCAGGGTAAACATCGGGTTACTAAGCGCAGGGCCACGCTTAGTAACCCAAGGTTTACCCTGGTTACCATTGTAAATGTAAAAAAAAAACAGCACATACTCACCTTCTGATGTCCGTCAGGTCCCTGGCCGTCTGCTTCCCGCACTGACTGTGAGCTCCGGCCGGCTGTAAAGTAAAAGCAGAGCACAGCGGTGACGTGCTTTACGGCCGGCCAGCGCTCACAGTCAGTGCGGGAAGCCGACGGCCAGGGACCTGACGGACATCAGAAGGTGAGTATGTACTGTTTTTTTTTTACATTTACAATGGTAACCAGGGTAAACATCGGGTTACTAAGCGTGGCCCTGCGCTTAGTAACCCGATATTTACCCTGGTTACCATTGTAAAACATTGCTGGCATCGTTGCTTTTGCTGTCAAACACAACGATACACGCCGATCTGACGACCAAATAAAGTTCTGGACTTTCAGCAATGACCAGCGATATCACAGCAGGATCCAGATTGCTGCTGCGTGTCAAACACAACGATATCGCTATCAAGGACGCTGCAACGTCACGGATCGCTATCGTTATCGTTGCATAGTCATTTAGTGTGAAGGTACCTTTAGTCACGGTACACTTGACAGGGTCCACATCTTTACAAGAATTATAGAGGAGCAAAGAGCAAGTGTTACTGTTCTGCAGATTGTGTGGAAGATAGGAGAGAGCCTATGTGGCTATGTCCACCCCATTGTGCCAGTGGTTGCTGGGAAGGTCTGTGACGGTTGTAGTAAGGGTCTTGGCATGTTTGTTGGCCAGTCAGTTATCTGAACCTGTGGGAGGTCCAGCCTCTTTAGAAATCCCTGCAAGCCCTGAGGATCCCTCAGAGATGACCCTCCCTTCTGATCTCATACCTAGAACTGGAAGTGGAATCCCCATGAATAGGGCATGTTCTGATCTCTCAATACCTCCTGGACAGGAAGTAAGGCCCTGCGTTTGGCGAGGGTTCTCCAATACAAGTCCGCCAAGAACTGCGGAAGGATTCCTTTGAACTCAAAAAGGCCCTTGATCCTGGCTTGGGCCATTATGTCCTCTTTGACCCTGTAAAAATGAACCCGGCAGATAATGTCCCTCGGCCTGCTGGTGTCCTTACTCTGAGGCCTGATGGCCCAAGGCACTCTATCCAGGATTATTTCCTCTATTGGACTCCTTTCCAAAAGCGTGTTAAATATTCCTTTCAAGGTGTGCATCAGATCCTGGTTTGTTGAGGTCTCAGGCAGACCCCGAATGTGAATATTATTGTGCCGATTTTTGTTCTCAGAGTCCTCCATCATGTCTAGCAGGGCATTTATCTGCTGAGTATGTTGGTCAAGGAGTGTCTTTTGGGCAGCTTGCTCAGATATCAGTACAGTGGAGGCTGATTCCAGTTGTGTCACTTAGTGACACATCAGTGACTTGGGAGACAGTGGCATTAATTGAGTGAATCTCCGCTTTATATAGGTTCTGCAACCATATAGTATATCCTTCCATATCAGTTTTTGTGGGGAACTCTGACATTTGGGCCTGCAGGTAGTGATCAGCGAACGTGCTCGCCACTACTCATTACTTGCCCGAGTATCACGGTACTCGGTGTACTCGGCGAGCACTGAGCATTTCCGGGATTATTGACAGGAGCTCGGCTCTCTGCTCTGCAATTTTGGCACTCTTTAGAGTGTTAATGAACTTACAGGGATTGTATGCCGTGGACTGTAATTGCACAGCCATCTTTGCTGTGGTATTACAGTGATTGGCTGGCCGCACAGTGTCGTCATGTCTATAAGAGACCGGACGCTGCCCTGCTCGGCGCATTCACATCTGGACTCAGGTAGTGTAGGGAGAGCTGCTTCTGAGATAGGGTCAGATTTGTGCTTTTATTAGTTAGTGTAGGTTTACCATCACAGAATCCAGAAATCCAGAAAAACCATCAGTTATTTTAAGGGCTAATTAGGGGGCATATTGATGGCAGTGCTAGGTAGGTAGGGGAGTCTATGTGCGCATATCCACATCAGTGCAAGGCATGCAGCCACTGCATGTGCATATATAGATCCCACTGCATACATCAAGAGGGTCCATTACTGTCTGCTGCTGCCTATTTTATATACACCTAGCTGCAGGTATCTGTGGCTAGGATTAATTTTTTTGTGCACCCGAATCCTGCTAATTTTATTACAAAGCAATCCAGAGACCCCCTTTTTGTCTACATTTATTTGCTTGGTCACACTGCAGACTACAGCCTGGTCATTTTAATACAACAGCATGAAAATCCATCAATTTAAAACTGCTTTTTTGTCCCAGGCATCAGATATGAGTGCGCAGAAAATTCTGGCCTTTTTTGGATACCATAGTATTTTTTGGAGTATTTTACAACATTTTTGGACACCATTTTGATGACCAAAAAATCTTTATCTGGCGAAAAAATATTTAGCTACAGTTCTTACATTTATCACTGTGTTTTGTATGCCATACGCATCACATATCATTGAGCAAAATATTTTAGAATTTTAGTACTCCAACAATTTTTTTTAGTGTCATAGCCTACTTATTGACACAATTTTGGTGGGCCCAAAAAAATCCAGGCCACATATTTAACAGTGTTTCTATCTCCGTGAGACTCCAGATCTATCTGTGCTCTCCAAATAGTTGCTTTTCAGGCCTACGTTCCACTTTCTTTTTGCTGTCTGCTACCCTAGGTCTATTTTGGAGTAAAAAATAAAAAATACAGATAATGCATTGGACAGTCTGGTATCGCTGTCAGACCCCTGGTCTATCTGTGTTCTACAAATAGTTGCTTTTCAGGCTTACATTCAACTTTTTTGGTGTCGGCTACCCTAGGTCTATACACTATTTTGGGGTAAAAATAAAAAAATACAGGCCACATATTGAACAGTCTGTTATCTCCGTCAGACTCCTGGTCTATCTGTGCTCTACAAATAGTTATTTTTCAGGCTTACATTCCACTTTTCTGGCAGTTTACTATCCTAGCTCAAAACACTATTTTGGGGTAAAAACTAAAAAAAATCTGGCCCCATATTGAACAGTCTGGTATCTCTATGACATGCCTCATCTATCTGTGGCCTACAGATTGTGTCATTAGATTAGAGTCGAGGCTTGCATTCACCTTTTTACTAAAAAGGGCAAGGCGCATGGCAAGGGATGGGGAAGTGGATGTGATGGTGAGTTGCATGCAGAGGTCGAGGCCGTTGGCAAACTGAAAGTGGGCCCCAACAAACACCCACATATTCTCGCAACAGATTCCTGTCAGAATTCAAAGGGCATGGCAGAACAGCACTCTTGACACCAGAGCAGCGTGAATAGGTAGCTGGTTGGATGGTGGATAAAGCTTCTAGTCACTTTGTCACCACCACCAGTACCCTGTCTTCAGCACAATCAAGTCTGAGTAGCCGTGACTCTGCACCGCATATTCCTCACCCTGATCCTCCTTCCTCTTACAATGCTGAGTGCCCTGAGACAACTGATTCAACACTTTATGGATTCGTGCCTCTCTCCCGGTCTACTTGAAAGTGAGGCAAGATGAGATTTCATGCAGCGATGCCCAAATATTTGAGCAGCCATGGTCACACGAAGGCAACGGTGTTAATGTGTCACAAGATGTAGACGATGATAAAACACAATTGCCAGAAACTGAGGAGGAGGACCAGGGTGCGGAAGTGTAAGAAGAGGTGGTGGATGATATAGTAACTGACCCAACCTGGCAGGAGGACATGCAGAATGAGGACAGCAGCACACAGGGGGATGAAAGCATAGCACCCCAACAGGCAGGAAGACACAGTGTGTTGTCCACAGACAGAAGGCGGGCAACTGTTCCACGCAACACCAACATGACAGAAGTTGCCAGTCCAACTGTAAGGTCTTCCTGAGTATGTTCTTTTTTCAAAGACTCTGCCGATAACCCCAAACAGGCCATTTGCAACACCTGCCATGCCCGCATCAGCAGGGGTAGCAAAACTATCAGCCTGACCAACACTAGTATGATCAGGTACATGACAGCAAAACAACTGACTTTGTAGGCCAAACCACAGGCACCAGGCACAGTGTCTGCGGGTAACACCACTCCTTCTACCACTGTTGTGCGTGAAAGCCAATCCCCTGTCCACGGTTCATGTGAAGATGCCTCCTACAATGCTCCTGCCGTTACCCAGACTCAACTAGCACCATCATCGAGCACGTTCACGTCCTTGTCATAGCGCAGCCTTCAGTTGTCCATATCACAGTCATGGGAATGCAAGCCGAACAACACCTCTAACGCCCCACTGGCCACAGTACTAAATTCACAAATTTCTCATCTACTTGCACTCGAAACGTTGCCTTTTAGGCTTGTTGAGATGGAAGCTTTCTGCAACCTGATGGCGGTGGCCATCCCAAGGTATTCGGTCCCTAGCCGCCACTTTTTTCTCTCGGTGTGCCGTCCTGGCAAAACACAAACACATGTCCCACAACATTAGCCGTGCCCTCTACAATGCTGTTACTGTGAAAGTTCTCCTAACCATGGACACGTGGACAAGTGCTTGTGGGCAGGGACGGTAAATCTCGCTGACTGCACATTTGGTAAACATAGTGGAAGTCTGGACCCAGTTGGACCTTGGGATGGTGCGCATCCTCCCAACCTCGAGGATTTTTGGCCCTACATCAATCTAGGTTGCCCCCACAGTCTACAGCTCCTGCACCTCCACCTTCTCTTCAGCCTCCATCTCTGAAAGTAGCACATCAGTCAGAAGCTGCAAGCACTGCAGCACTGCCTCAGCCAAGCACCAACAGGCTGTGCTGAAGCTAATCTGCTTAGGTGACAAACCGCACAATGCTGAAGAGTTGTTGACAGCTCTGAAAGAGCAGTCTAATCTGTAGCTTACACCACTGAATCTACAGCCAGGCATGTTCATGTGTGAAAATGGCTGGAACCTGGTGGCAGCTCTGAGGCGTGGCAAGCTCACACACGTGCCTTGCCAGGCCCATGTGCTTAACCTCATGGTTCAGCATTTTCTCCAAACCTACCCAGAGCTGCCGGATGCACTTATGAAAGTACGCCAACTGTGTGCCCATTTTAGAAAGTCAGCTACAGCTTCAGCCGCCCTTGCCATGCTTCAGCAGCATTTGCAGCTTCCAGCTCACAAACTGGTATGTGATGTTCCTACGCATTGGAACTCTACACTGCATATATTGGGAAGGATTTGTGAGCAGAAGAGAACAGTTGTTGACTACCAGCATCAACAAGGCCATCGTTATTCTGTTCAAACTCCCCACATAATACCTCAGTAGTGGACATGGGTATCAGACATCTGTACCATCCTGCAAAACTTTGAGGAATCCACCAAGATGGTGAGCGGCGATGATGCCATAATTAGCGTCACCATCCCACTTTTCTGCATTCTGAAAAGCTCTCTGCTCACAATGAAAGAAGATGTATTGCATGTAGAGCACGATGACATGGAACAAGGAACCATGCAGGGTGATTACACACAGCCCAGCCTCATGTCATCCCAACGTGGATTGGTTGACAATGAGGAAGAGGAGGAGGAGAAAGAATAGGAGCTACTTTAATGCACTATAGACGGTACTACAAGCACAACTGTCATACCGTCTGTTCAGCGTGGAAGGCCTGAGGACAGGAAGGAGGAGGTCGCCCTGGTCACTCGTTCTGTTGCTGAGGACACAGAAGGCTTTCCTGTTACCAGTCTGGCATGCATGGCTGACTTTATGTTGTGCTGCCTTTCCTGTGATCCTCATATTGTAAAAATTTTGAGTGACAGTCATTACTGGTTGTGACACTTTTAGACTCACGCTACAAGGAGAACTTTAAATCTCTTGTTCCAGAGGCAGACACATGTACTAAAATGGTGCAGTACCAGAGGGCCATTGTTGCAGAATTATTTAAAAATTGCCATCTGAAAATGCTGGTGGCAGATGTCACAGTGCGTTCGACAACAATGGAGTGCAGGTGAGAGAGACACAACTCTAATCCAGCAGTGGCAGGGTAACACTGGCAAAAAATTTTGACAGTTTTCTCAGACCCTCCCATTGCCCCTGCCCAGAGGCAGGATGGTAACATCACAAGAAATGGAATGTTTGGGAAGATGGTGAGGGAGTACAGATAAGCGCATTTGCCTGTCAAATGAAAATGCAGACAGGCTCATTCTTATAAAAATGAACAAGGGCTGGATTGGTCAAGACTTCTCTACACCACCAAATGACAGCGAAACATAACCTCCAATACAGTGTCTTTTTGGGTGGTGTATTCTCATGTACCTCTTCACACCCACACATGGGTATACGGTTCCTGAGTTTGGCTATTTTGTGTCCTCCTCCTCCTTATCATCCACCACCAGTAGAATGACAATATGAACATGTTCTGTGATGCTACAGCCAGTCAATTTTTTTCAAGGGTGTCTTTGAGGCCCGTAAAAAATTTTTAAAATGTGCCCCCATGGGGAAATGTTTGTCAACCCTTACACTTAGTGTATGGGTATTACAAGTATAGGAGACTCGCTCCTTTAAATTGGGAAAATATTAATAGGAGGACATCCTCCACGTCTCTTCAGACACCACCACTAGAACACAAGGGTGAACGTATTCCGCGATGCAACAGTCTCTCTAATATTTGGCAAGGGTGCTTATGATGCCCGTAAAGAATTTAAAAAAAATAAAGGAGACCCCCATGGAGAAGTGTTTGTCAGCCCTTACACTTAGTGTATGGGCATTACAAGTATAGGAGACCTGCTTGTTTAAATTGGGAAAACATTCATAGGAGGACATCCTCCACGTCTATTCAGACACCACCACTGGAACACGAGGGTGAACGTATTCCGCGATGCTACAGCCACTCTAGGTTTTTGCAAGGCTGTATGATGGCCGTAACTAAATTTTTAAAAAATGTTTACCCCCCATGGGGAAATGTTTGTCAGCCCATGCACTTAGTGTATAGGCATTCCAAGTATAGATGAAGTGCTCCTTTATAATGTGAAAATTTTTTATGAGACTCTCCTCCACCTTTATTCCAAGAGGGATTGTGGTGCATGCAAATTACAGCCAGGCATTGAATTCACTTCATGGACAAAATTTAGGTAATTAAAAATAAATAATTAATCAGAAATTTTGTTTCATGTGGCCATCCAGTATGTGGTTTCAAAATATTATTGGAGTGCATGTAACATTGGTGCAAGGCAGGCCTTGCATTCAGTGCATAAGCAAACAGTATGGGAGACACACTTTCTTCTAATGGGAACAATTTTGTCATGAGGCCCTCAAGTACGTCTGCTGAAACGGTTATTGGGGTGCATGTAACATTGGTGAGGGGAAGGTCTTGCATTCAGTGCATAAACAAACAGTATGGGAGACACACTTTCTTCTAAAGGGAACAATTTGGTCATGAGGCCCTCAAGTACGTCTGCTGAAATGGTTATTTGGCTGCATGCAACTTTGAGGCGGGGCAGGCCAGGCCTTGCATTCAATGCAACATTGTTTCAGGAGGCCCTCCTGTACATCTCCTGAAAGGGGTATTCCTAATTTTTGGCAGCCCAGCCACTCACTGCACAGACAATAACAGTATAGGAGACCCACTGTTTAATGGCCCTTTAAGAAGATTAATGCCGCCTGATGCCCCTCTAAAAATAGGCTCTGTGACTTTAAGAGTCCCTCCTTCATAAATGAAACAAGATGTGTCTTCTTATGTGTCACACGACACATTGCCAGCTACGGTTGTTAAATGTTACAATGACATTACCCAGTGAATGAATTTGTATTAGTTGAAAGCAATGCTAAAGTTGAAAAATGCATCAAAAACGCTGTGTGCAAACATAGTCCAGGTGGTAAGTTTTTGTTTGGGGTTAGTTATTTTGCCTTATTTACAAGTCATTACCCTGGAAAGGATGTTCCTTAACGTATTTCCCAGCAAGATCAAGTTTGGTTGCGTTTTTGTATGTTTTTTGGTGCTGCTGTTAAAATGGCGTGAAACTCTAACAACATTGTTTACAGCTGCAACCTAGGAGTCAAAAATTATTCCAGGGACATTTGTCATGAAGGTCCTGTGTCATTTGAGCAGTGTTTCAAGCATTTTCTGATGTTTTTAGACCTTGAAAATACCCCCAGGCCAGATCGCAGTAAAAATGCTCGGGTCTCCCATAGACTTACATTGGGCTCGTTGTCATTTCAGAGTACCCGAGTATTACAAATTGTTCAACCAGGGCAACGAGCACCCAAGCATTTTAGTGCTCGCTCATCACTACCTGCAGGTCTTTTATTTCATCCATCATGTTCAAGGGGCTGGAAGCTGTGCAGTTACGTATTTTAGCAACTGGATAAAAAATAACCTTTATTTAGGTATGTTAAAAGCAGATTACTGGCATAAATTAGACAAAAAAACAAAAAAATATATATAGGAACCCTAGTGTGATTAGTGCCCTATTACCTACACAGAAAGGGGAGACAAAAAACGAAACAAACAACAATGATAGACTAACCAGCACTGACAGTACTAGGATTGCTTCCAATCCGAATGCTTCTATTATCCCAATGGGTGTATGCAAACCAATTATATGCAACTCTCCAAAGATATGGGTATATGGATGTAGATTGCACCCATTAAAATCAAGTTACATACTGTAATTGTGTCTTGGCATCACACCTGTATCAACTTAGGCCTAAAAAGTTGCCTATAATCTGTTTATAAACTGAAACAAAAAAATGTATGTTATGTGTCCCATACAATTATCAAGACACCACATGTTGTTATTCCTACTCATATGACCAATGAAAAAAAATGCCATATGTATTTGATTTAGAGCTCTGTCAGTGCAAATATGCAGCACATCTCTAGCGTTTCAAAGTGCCATTAACATAAGAATAACCATCCATACATCTATGGGATACAATTTACTCATTTACATCATATGAGTGTTCCCCATGGATTCATTCATGACACGTTATGTTCAAAGGCCGACATCAGTGAAATAATGTATTTGAGAACTAAGTTGCATGAGACCATGTATATTAAATAAACCCTTGCGTTTGGGTAGATCTCACCACATGTTCATCATCACCCGCCATTCCTCTGTCTCTGTACACATTGTGCTGAGCCCTTGTGTAGAAACTTAGTGCTGTGGAAAGCGTCTCCCGACGCATTTCTTCCTCATGGATTCATCAGGGGAGAATGCTAGTCCTTACCGCTGCTATCGCGGGTCTCACCCCTCTGTGATATTTATAGATTCCGCTCAGTGCCGCGTTGAATAGACTCCGCCCTTTGGCGTGTGACGTGCATCATGAGCTTACCCTGTATTTCTGGTCCTAAGGATACGCTCTCCCGACTTGTCAAGCGCTGGAATTCCCTGTCGTGGGGCGCATGCGCTCCACTATACAAGGGCCGAGCGTAGCGCAAGATATATGAGCTGGCTCCTGCCGGTCATTATGAAATAATGGGACGTAAATGCATATGTGAATGATAAGTTGTCCCCCAAAGTGCCTACTTCTGTTATAGTACAGATATTTTCTTTTACTCATTGTACTGCATATATGATTGACACCTTGGAAACAGGAAAGTTAATATGACTTTAACATAATCCTGTTCACCGATTGGTATGATTCATGAATTACTCAGCATATTTTTATGACCCCTATTGTGGCCAAACAAAGGCTGTCTGTTTCCCTGTCATACTCAATTGCACCATATGTTGTTTGAATAAGGAGAGTGAGCAAGGACGCAAGAACTTTATAATTGAAAATCACTGCAATATTAAAGGGATAAAAAGGAAAAATACAGGCTGAAGGGATAGAATTCCAGTATGCGGGATAACACCCACCACCATACGTGGGAAACAGTGACTCTATGGATACCCTACTTTCATATATCTACACTCCTTTTTACCTACCTATTGCGGAGGTTGGCACCCTAAGGAGAAACCTGCGCATATGGCGCCCCCACTCGACGTACACTGTCCCTAAATAGCTTTCCCTATTAAATCCTCAAACCTACAAAGGATAGCTAGAACAAAGAACCTAGTCTACAAAGGCTAATTATTAAATACATTTTAGATATATATAAAGGGATAGCAAAAGTTGGTTATCAAAAAATGTATGTATAACCCTATTTGGGTGACCCGTTTTTGTCTCCCCTTTCTGTGTAGGTAATAGGGCACTAATCACACTAGGGTTCCTATATATATTTTTTAGTTTTTTGTCTAATTTATGCCAGTAATCGGCTTTTAACATACCTAAATAAAGGTTATTTTTTATCCAGTAGCAAAAATACGTATTTGATCCTCCATTGGATAAATGCACCATGCTTTCAATATAAGCTGTGCAGTTAGCATCACTTCTCTGCTGAATTTTATCCCGTCCTCTGTCCTATTCACTCTGGGAGGGGGGATGGGACACAGATTGCGGCTATTTTGAGTCCCTGGTGTTTAGTACCACCTGTTGAGTCAGTGAAGAATTTTTGGATATTTCCTGTCTTTGCTGTACCTGAAGCCATGAGTGTTTCCACAGTGGAGGGTGAAGAGGAAGGTGAGGGCTTTTTGCTCTTTCTGCCCATAATACTGCATTCCCTTGATAAGTATTGCACAGTTAATATATATGACTGCAGAAACACACTTCCCAGAGTCCCAGGTCCACAGGGGTTAATCTCCAGTCCCCTGGAATGTCTCCTGTTATGATCCGGTGACCTTGGAGCCGCATGAGCGACTTTCTCAGGAGTAGGTGGTACCTGTACTGACCACAAACCCTAAACTAACACCGCAACTAGAAGTAGCCGTGGGATGTACCTAACACTTCCTAGACACCTCTACACAGCCGGAGGACTAAATATCCCTATAGATGGAAATGGGAATTCTATCTTGCCTCAGAGCAGAACCCCAAAGGATAGGCAGCCCCCCACAAATATTGACTGTGAGTATAAGAGGAAAGACACACGCAGGCAGAAAAACAGGATTTAGCGAAAGAGGCACTTCTAGCTAAATAGAAAAGGATAGGACAGAATTCTAAGAGGTCAGTATTAAAATCCTAAAAATATCCACAGCAGAAAATACAAATATTCTACATCTAACTAAAGACATAGCATGTATATCTGCAACTCCTGAGAATCCAGCATGACTGAAAAATCCAAACAAAGTCTAAGCTGGACAAAAACACAATGAATTGCACTGAATTGCAAAGCACACTGCATGTGTGCACAGAGACAAAAAAAACAGACACTTATCTTAGCTGAATTAGCAGCAGGGCATGAGGAGCCAGAGAGAGATGCAATCCCTCCAGGAACAATGGACAACTGGCAAGGACTCATGGATCCTGCACACCTAAATACCTAATAGAGCTGCAATCAGCAGAAACACCTGCCCAAGATTACAACCCCAAGACACCTGCACTACCACCAACAACCACCGGAGGGAGCCCAAGAGAATTCACAACAGTCTCCCTTCACTCCAGATATTACACTCTGTGTCAATAAGTGCAAAGGGCTGTCAACATCTTCACCCCTTAACACAGTCACACTGAGCTCCTCTGTGGGTGGTCCCTGCAGCCTCTAGTGTGTCTCAAGCTTATTTCCTGACATGCATCTTCAGTGACTCACCTCCAAACAGAGGGAATAGCTGCACCCTTCTTCCATTCCACCCAACCTTATAGATGTGGTGCCTGTGTTCCAGAGCTCTCCACAGGTGCTTTTAGTCCATCAGATACTGGTTTTCTCCATGTGAGCAGCTGGAGCTCTCACACTATGCTTCTGTCCCATGCCACTGCTAGGCCACACCCCCAGCTGTGTCTTTATTAACCTAATAATCAAATTTAATCTGATAGACACCTAATCATTATTAAACTCTGGGCTTGATGTTAGCTGATAATACAAAGCAGACTTCAACCTCACCAATATTACCCCACTTGCCATTGCACCAGGACAAGTGAGTAGAGCATAGCAAAGTGCCAAAACTGGTGCAACTAATAGACTTGCCTATTCTGGGGCAGCTGCTGGATGCTATTTTTAGGCTGAGGAGGGCTAATGCCCCTTACCAGTCTGAGGATACTTGCCCCTATATGTCTGTTATAGCCTGGCTGGGTATCAAAAATGGGAAGTCCCCACACATTCTTAAACTATTTATTTAAATAATTAAAAAAAAATGTGTGGGGACCCCTTTATTTTTGATAACCAGCCAACATAAAGCTGACAACTGAGGGATGCAGAACACAGCTGTCTGCTTTAGCTTGGCTGGTTATCAAAAATGGGGGGAACCATCCCTGTTTTCTTTATTTATTTATATACACTGAAGCTGCAACAACTGCTGTGCTCTTGTTCACAGAGACAGATTTTCACAAGGGCAGGGTAGCTGTGAACTGAGATAACCATACTGTAAGGCCTCCTGAGTTAATAGCAGCTGGCTCTCATGCTGTGCAGCACCAGTGTTGGACTGATAAACCACTGCGAGTCTAGCACTCGGTACTACATCATTCATCAGTCCGGCACTCTAGCTACCATGAGACCAGTTGGCTGTGAACTTAGGTAACTTAAAAGGTTAACAAAGTTCACAGCCACTGAGTCTCCAGGCAGCTGTGAGGCCCAGAAACTTTATGGAAAACTTTCAGGGAACACTTTAAGCTTACTTATGTTGCTTAAACACCTGGAGGCTGTGAAGTATGGTTATCTTTAGTGTGTATTTTACTTTACTTGTTAATAAATAAAAATAAATAAATAAAAAAATGACATGGGTCCCACGTAATTTCAGTATCCAGCTGAGGGAAAGCCAACGGGGCTGATGTTAATATTCTGGGAAGGGGCCAATAGCCATAAAGGAACCAGAGAATAAACACACACCGGCGCTCCCAGGGGAATAAAGCAGAAGGCTGCAGGTACCTAGACAGTAACTGTGCTAATTCTGTCGAATAATAAAGGAAAATACTAAATAAACAAAGGCACCGCGCCAACTAAATAAATAATGCGTAAATGTACACAGTGAGCATCTACCTGAATACAACGTGACGCACAATGAAAATATAAAAGGTAACAATAGCAGAGTGGATGCCTATTATTTCCAAAGCTACCACATAAAGTGCATGGCTTGCTATTAGAAAAGAAAACACACTTACTGGCTAATAATGTAGCTGTTTGTGAAGGTGAGAGCACGTTTTCAGGAGAGCTGCAGTAGTAGGAACAGGATCGCCAGCGGTCACAGAAGTGAAAGTAAAAATCCAGTATCCAGATTTACGATGCCCAGGACAGAGTGGATGCCTGTTATTTCCAAAGCTACCACATAGAGTGCATGGCTTGCTATTAGAAAAGAAAACACACTTACTGGCTAATGATGTAGCTGTTTGTGAAGGTGAGAGCACGTTTTCAGGAGAGCTGCAGTAGTAGGAACAGGATCGCCAGCGGCCACAGAAGTGAAAGTAAAAATCCAGTATCCAGATTTGCGATGTCCAGGACAGTGACGTGGGGCGGCACAAACACCCAAAAGTAAAGGGAGCGTCCTCCCTGGTGAGTATGTGCCTGCCGCACACGTCAGGAACACCGCTTGCCGGCACACGTGGACCAGGAGAAGCTGGTGCACAGAGCGGTGAAAAAGGGGGCGTGGTAAAGGTGACGTCACCAAAACAAAAAAACAGAGGACGGATGCCGCACAGGACCACACTTGCCTACGCGTTTCGAAGGTCTACGGACCTTCTTCGTCAGGGCAATTTTAAAATGCGCGTGTGTCCAGCCTCCCGTGACGTCACGGCTTGTGATTGGTTGCGTCGCCCATGTGACCGCGACGCAACCAATCACAATGCCGGAACGTAATTTCAAAATCCTGAAGGACCTGAAATTACGTCACGGCTTGCTGTGATTGGTTGCGTCCCGGCCACATGGGCGGCGCGCGACCAATCACAAGCCGGGACTTCGCGTAAGGAAGTTAAAGCGCGAATTTTAAGCAAACAACGCTGCCGGTTCCCTCGGTAAGGTGCAGGCTGCGTCGGAGAGGTGAGTATAGCAATATTTTTTATTTTAATTCTTTATTTTACACATTAATATGGTTCCCAGGGCCTGAAGGAGAGTTTCCTCGCCTTCAGACCCTGGGAACCATCAGGGATACCGTCCGATACATGAGTCCCATTGACTTGTATTGGTATCGGGTATCGGTATCGGATTAGATCCGATACTTTGCCGGTATCGGCCGATACTTTCCGATACTGATACTTTCAAGTATCGGATGGTATCGCTCAACACTAGTGTTGAGCATTCCGATACCGCAAGTATCGGGTATCGGCCGATACTTGCGGGTATCGGAATTCCGATACCGAGATCCGATACTTTTGTGGTATCGGGTAACGGTATCGAAACAACATTAATGTAAAAATGTGTAAAAGAGAGAATTAAAATAAAAAATATTGCTATACTCACCTCTCCGACGCAGCCTGCACCTTACCGAGGGAAGCGGCAGCGTTCTTTGTTTAAAATTCGCGCTTTTCTTTCCTTACGTGAAGTCCCGGCTTGTGATTGGTCGCATGCCGCCCATGTGGCGGCGACGCAACCAATCACAGCAAGCCGTGACGTAATTTCAGGTCATTCAGTATTTTAAAATTACGCTCCGGCTTTGTGATTGGTTGCGTCGCAGTCACATGGGCGACGCAACCAATCACAGCAAGCCGTGACGTAATTTCAGGTCCTTAAGGATTTTAAAATTACGTCCCGGCTTTGTGATTGGTTGCGTCGCAGTCACATGGGCGACGCAACCAATCACAAGCCGTGACGTCACGGGAGACTGGACACGCGCGCATTTTAAAATGGGCGCGTGTCCAGCCTCCCGTGACGTCCCGGCTTGTGATTGGTTGCGGCGCGGTCAACCAATCACAAGCCGGGAGGCTGGACACGCGCGCATTTTAAAATGGGCGCGTGTCCAGCCTCCTGTGATGTCCCGGCTTGTGATTGGTTGCGGCGCGGTCAACCAATCACAAGCCGGGAGGCTGGACACGCGCGCATTTTAAAATGGCTTCCCGGCTTGTGATTGGTTGACCGAGCCGCAACCAATCACAAGCCGGGACGTCACGGGAGGCTGGACACGCGCGCATTTTAAAATGGGCGCGTGTCCAGCCTCCCGTGACGTCCCGGCTTGTGATTGGTTGCGGCGCGGTCAACCAATCACAAGCCGGGAGGCTGGTCACGCGCGCATTTTAAAATGGGCGCGTGTCCAGCCTCCCGTGACGTCCCGGCTTGTGATTGGTTGCGGCGCGGTCAACCAATCACAAGCCGGGAAGCCATTTTAAAATGCGCGCGTGTCCAGCCTCCCGGCTTGTGATTGGTTGACCGCGCCGCAACCAATCACAAGCCGGGACGTCACAGGAGGCTGGACACGCTCCCATTTTAAAATGCGCCCATGTGACTGCGACGCAACCAATCACAAAGCCGGGACGTAATTTTAAAATCCTTAAGGACCTGAAATTACGTCACGGCTTGCTGTGATTGGTTGCGTCGCCCATGTGACTGCGACGCAACCAATCACAAAGCCGGAGCGTAATTTTAAAATACTGAATGACCTGAAATTACGTCACGGCTTGCTGTGATTGGTTGCGTCGCTGCCACATGGGCGGCATGCGACCAATCACAAGCCGGGACTTCACGTAAGGAAAGAAAAGCGCGAATTTTAAACAAAGAACGCTGCCGCTTCCCTCGGTAAGGTGCAGGCTGCGTCGGAGAGGTGAGTATAGCAATATTTTTTATTTTAATTCTTTCTTTTACACATTAATATGGATCCCAGGGCCTGAAGGAGAGTTTCCTCTCCTTCAGACCCTGAGAACCATCAGGAATACCGTCCGATACTTGAGTCCCATTGACTTGTATTGGTATCGGGTATCGGTATCGGATTGGATCCGATACTTTGCCGGTATCGGCCGATACTTTCCGATACCGATACTTTCAAGTATCGGATGGTATCGCTCAACACTACTCAACACTAATTATGACTTAACTTTTAATAAGTGAATGCTGTGGTCAGTGAATGTTAACTACTATACATATGGAGACAAGTTAGAAAGTACATCTGTGCAGACACGGGGGCAGTGGGTGCTTTTGTCCGCTGGCCCAAGACCTCATTGACCAGAGTTCATCCCACTGAGCACCCGCTCTCCGTTTTACATGGGCATAATACTACTCAGACAACACAGGGTGATTGTTAAACAGTGTGGCAATACTTTATTAAACCATGAACATGAACAGGCAATAATATAAAACAGTCCCACGAAAATACCCAAGTTGGTGCAAAAAATATACATAAACGAATTAAATGGACAGCATTCAAACTTTCTGCCAAATACATGCAACATTTGTACAATACAAGCTTTTGGCACGCATGTCAAGTCTTTGGCACTTGTATTGTCGAAACGTTGCATGTATTTGACAGAATAAAAAGATTTATTAACTTCACTCAAGTTTGGATGCTGTCCATTTAATCCTTTTATAGCTGATGTTTCCAAGTGAGTGACTTGTAATTTTCAGGCATGCATCTATCTGTAGTTATAATTACCTTGTTTCCTGGATGTCCCTGATGAGTGCTGTGGGCAAAATTCTATGGTGCAAATTATAGAGACTCATCCTTCTGCCAATTCACTGGGATTAGAGCAAGCTGCGACTTCAGGGCTTCCAGAGCAGTCTACCCACACCAGTGGCACCCCGCTTTTATCAGGCACCCATAGAGAAACAAACTTAGGAAGCTGACAGTTCATTAAGGCATGTGGTCAGATGACCAGAGGGTCACAACCTGGCTGATCTGAATGTTTTCATGGGGTCTGGTGACTGTTGGGTCCCAATTTTGGCTTCCCCAAACATCTCCATGGGTTCCGTGAAAGTTAATGGAGCAGATCTGTATTTTTCCAGCTAGGCACATGGTCCTTTTGGCTGGTAACCTGTAGAATGTCAAATCTATGTCCCTCTTGATGAAGCCAAGGTGTCCTTTCAGCTGTTCTTTAGAGTGTCCCTTGATGGAGCCATGGTGTTCTCGCAACTGTTCTGCAGAGTCTCCTTAAAATAGAGGCAGATACCTCTTTCACAGCTCTTATATAACATCTTTGTAAAATATTTTGATAAAGCACTGCTTACATTTTGTGGGGTATATTATTTCATGCCAGTTCTTTCTCCATGCTCTAAAAACGTACCCTAAGTCTTCTTGAAGGGAATTTACGCTACTGTTTTGGGTTAGCTTCGGACCCATTTAGTTGGTGGCAGTGATACCGTACTGTGCCGGCCTTTGGGTGTCACTGTAGCGACTGCGGCTTGATAATTATTGTTCCTGCCTGAGCGGGAGTAATTTATCGCATCGCTGCAGCGTGCCCAATAGCCAGTACATAGCAGGCAGCCATTCTGGCGACTAGTTACCCTAGGTGCAGTACCTAATCTGACCTGACAGAAAGGGGGGCTCCAGAGAGCTGCAAGGTTTATGTGGAACTGTAAGCGGGATATACACAAATCCCTGCAGTTCATGGTATATTGAAGAGCAGTGGGATACCTAAAATAAGCCCCTGCTGTAAACTAAAAGGTCCCAAGCCTTGTGTGTGTTTTTTCATCACATTGTGGCAGTGGAGGGATAACTAAGATAAGCCCCCCTGCACATGTGATAGCCGTCTGTTTGTCTAAAGTCACCCCAATCCGTGACATATTGGTGACAGTGGTCAGGAATCCCTGTGGATTTTGTGACCAATTGGTGGCAGCGGCTAAGGGATCGTGACAACTGGTGACAATCACGGTGTGAATTGTCGATTCACACCGTGACTGTCAAGATCCCTTAGCCGCGGCCAGCAGTTGTTAGGAGTCGAGTTTCCTCTGCTGCACAGGGGGAATCTCGATCCGTCTCTGCTGCGGTCTCTCATTCTCCATCGGCCGCAGTGGAGCCTGCTCAGCGGAGACATCGGTCCCAGCATCTTACTGAGTCTGATTCAGTGCATAGGGTTATTGCTGCCTCTCCAGGCTCTACTATTACCCTGCACTGATCTACGGCGAACAGGCTTTTCTGGGACTAAGTCCTGCTTTGCACATACTGAGCATGCCCAGGGTAAGATCTCTCACTGGAGATCAGGGGTCACATGTTCAGCTTCTGCAGCCAAGTCCATTGGTCCTTTCAGGAACGTCCTGTAGGTGCTTGGACTAAGTCCTGCTCTGCACACACTGAGCATGCCCAGGGCAAGATCTCTCAGTGGAGATCTAGGGTCACATGCTCAGGTATGGCAATCTCTCATTGGTCTTCTTCTTTAAGGTCCTATATGTGCTGCAGCTATTTAAGGCTCGCATGGCCGCACGGCCATGCGCTAGTATCCTCATATGTTACATGCTTTGCGCCATTGTGGTCATTTGTGTAAATGTGTTCAGGGACCCGGCTGAAATAAGCCCCTAGAATGCTGGCACCTCCGGCGAGGAGTTTGTGTGTTAGAGTATTCAGGGACCTGGCTGAAATAAGCCCTTAGAATGTTGGCACCTCCGGCGAGGAGTGTAGTATGCATGGATGACCACTGACTGCTCTCGTCTGGGTAGTTAGCCTGTGTCTCTGTGAGAGTTAACAGGGCACAGAGCTTTGTCTTCTCGGCCACTCTGTGAAGCTAACAGAGCTGGTTATTACCGCCATTTAGCACCACCATCCACTTAGCAGCAGGATATTCCTGCACGGTGGATCCCGGGTTGCGAACGCACCAATCACCTCAATAAAAATATTCGGTGCGTTCCGCAAACCCTAACAGCAGTTTGTCACGAAATCCACAGGGATTCCTGACCACTGTCACCAATATGTCACGGATTGGGGTGACTTTAGACCAACAGACGGCTATCACATGTGCAGGGGGGCTTATCTTAGTTATCCCTCCACTGCCACAATGTGATGAAAAAACACACACAAGGCTAGGGACCTCTTAGTTTACAGCAGGGGCTTATTTTAGGTATCCCACTGCTCTTCAATATACCACGAACTGCAGGGATTCTTGTGTATCCCGCTTACAGTTCCACTTAAACCTTGCATCTCTCTGGCGCCCCCCTTTCTATCTGGTCAGGTTAGGTACTGCACCTAGGGTAATTAGTCGCCAGAAAGGCTGCCTACTATGTACTGGCTATTGGGCATGCTGCAGCGACGCGATAAACTACTTCCGCTCAGGCAGGAACAATAATTATCAAGCCGCAATCGCTACAACACCCAAAGGCCTGCACACGGTAGTGCCGCCACCAGCTTCGATTACACATGTCCGAAGCTAACCCAAAACAGTAGCGTAATTCCCTTCAGAGACTTAGGGTATGTTTTTAGAGCATGGAGAAAGAACTGGCATGAAATAATATACCTCACAAAATGTAGGCAGTGCTTTATCAAAATATTTTACAAAGATGTTACAAAAGAGACAATTGCATATATGTACAAGGTAATTATAAAAAAACAGGGAATAACATGAGAAATAACACTTACAGTTGTTCAAAGCATTGCCGGCAACAGGCTAGGGGAACTTTCCATCTATCCCAGTGCATCAGGGCGTGCACTCTGGGCTCTTCAGGTAAAAACTCAAATCTGACCCTCTTAGACACCGGCCAGCACTTAAAACCTACAGCCTGTGACCTCACAGAAAGGGCTGGCTTTTCCAATCCCTCCTACCTCTTCCTTTTTACTAACAGGGCATGAAATATATCTGATGCCCGTAACGTAGCTCTTATTTAGGCATTTTCCACATGATTTGGGGAAGATAGCATGAGCTCATCTCACATTGTTCGATGGTTCATAGTTTACCCTTTTATGTTTGCAAATCAACAAACTGCACAGCCTGGTACAATGGGTATTCAGTATACAGTATTATCAAACATCGATAGTTCAATGACCCTGTGTCCCTGTCTTCCAAGGATAGCAACAAAATAACTTGTGGGAGCTGATAGTAAAGGTAAACAACAGTCATTCAGCAATTCAACCTACAAGATTAGTCAATGTTTAGATTCATAAGACAACAGTCTATGTTTCTTGACCCACCAAAGAAAAACACAAATTCAATAGTCAATGTTCAGACAATAGCCTATGTCTCCTGGCCTACTAAAAACAGACATCTGGCATAGTTATAATTAAATGATGTGTTGTCACAACATCTAATATGTATATACCCCCTAACAGATTGACATTTTTTGTACAGGTGAAAATCTGCTGTGATTGCAGTGCAAAACTATTAACAAAGGTTCATGTCATGAATCCCCAATGGCTAGGGATAGCACAGGATAAGCAAAGTATAATAAATATCGGACGAGCTCTAGGGTGATGGAACCTGGGCTGACCGCTGCCCTACGCCTGACAAACGCAACTAGAGATAGCCAGGGAGCGTGCCTACGTTGGTTCTAGACGCCACGCACCAGCCTAAGAGCTAACTAGTACTACAGAGAAAACAAAGACCTCACTTGCCTCCAGAGGAATTAACCCCAAAGATATAGTTGCCCCCCACATGTATTGACGGTGAAATGAGAGGAAGGCACATACATAGAGATGATGTATATAGCTTTAGCAAATAGAGGCCCGCTGAAAACTAGAAAGCAGAATGACACAAAAGGGGACTGAGCGGTCAGCAAAAAACCCTAATCAAAAAACCATCCTGAGATTACAAGAACCCATGTGCCAACTCATGGCACATGGGGAGAACCTCAGTCCACTAGAGCAACCAGCTAACAAAGAGACATTCTAAGCAAGCTGGACAAAAAACCAAACAACTGAAAATCAGCACTTAGCTTATCCTGAAAGATCTGGGAGCAGGTAGGCAGGAACCAAACAGAGCACATCTGAACACATTGATAGCCGGCAAGGGAAATGACAGAGAGGCCAGGTAAAATAGGAAACACCCAGCCTCTGATGGACAGATGGAAACCAAAGGCCGCAACCCACCAAAGTCACCCAGTACCAGCAGTAACCACCAGAGGGAGCCCGCAAACAGAATCCACAACAGGTTCAGCAGCACAGTGGATGTTAAGTTAAAGAAAACTTGTTCCTATGAAAATGCAATACAATCTGAAAGTGTGATGGAAATATATATCATATAGATCTCACTTGCATACATATATACTACTATATAATCATATATACTCATGTATACTCATATAAATGCAAATATATACTCACAGCTGATACTGTATATACATTATAGTCAATAGTTCAAAATGGCTGACATAAACGGATATAAGCTAGACAGACTGTTTGGGGATTTCCTGCCAAAAGCGGAACAGCACCAGATGTACTAAGTGATGATCAGATGTCTCAACTTTGTCCTAGATGCAGACAGCTACACTTTATTTGCTTAATCAGCATTCATATGTGCGTTAATCACAATATTCCATATATATTTAGATAACCAATAACAGAGGAGCTCGACAATAGGGTAATTAACTAACCACCCCTAACCACCTCCTTTCTATATGCAATTATAAAACCATGTATGTACAATAAACTGTCAATATTGGTGGAATGTAATTGTCACAATGGTGCACAGTGTCATTCTTGAGCGCTCAAAATACTCAGTCTTATTGGGAACGGCCGCAGCACACACAGAGATAGATTTATCCAAACCAAATTTTCATAACACAAGCATCATGGTAAAGAGCAAGAAAGCTAAGTAGATTAATATATATTTTTGTTAGAAAAGATTAATTAAAACCTGTCTTGTAATCATTTAGCTTCTGCTTTTTCTAGGACTTTTGGTCTAGTGGGCGGTCCTATCAATGTCAATTGGTGGTCCTATCAGTGTCCAGAGGGTGATCCAATCAGTAATTGACAGATAACTCTGCATTATACAAAGAAAGTTGGCAGTCGCTAATAGAACAACTATCCCACTGGACCAAAAATCTCAGAAAGATCAGAGATTTAAATAATGAAAACACAGGTTTTACTAAATCTGTTCTCACAAAACTATATATCAATCAGCCTAGCTTCATGAGCACTATAACATGATGCTGGAGGTTTAGATTGCATTTTCAAGGTTACCAGTTCTCTTTAAGACTATTGATATTATTTTATATAGTATTTATGTTAAGTTTTAATACTTATAATAGTATTATAATGAGAAGTTTAGTTGGTTTCCTACACTAAATAATATACATGTAAAGAGGAATTACCCATATCTGTTTGCCACTGGTCCATTTACACAGGGCTTAACGCTATCTGTTAGCCCTGATCTACAAAATTAATACTTAATAGTAGGTATGAAGCCATCTGGAAGATGGGAGAAATGCATGACACAGAATTTAACCGATCACCTCTTCAAAAAATATAACACAGCAATTTTGTAACCATGTGACAAAGTTAAAGTAACTTTTAATATGGTTTTGCACAACTATGATATTGGTGAGGTGACTAGAGACACACTATATGCATTATGTAAAATAGGAGGCAGGTTACTGAAGGACAGGCTGTCTTTTAGGTCTCATTCACAAGTCCATTTTTTTCATACCTGTGCCAAAATACTTGTATTTTCAACGGATAGCTCAAAAGCGTATTGTAATCTATTGAACATATTCACTAGTCATTTTTATATTAACTACTTTTCTGATCTGATTTGTGGATCAAACTCATACATTCAAGTGAATGGGTCAATGAATAGAAATGACATCACCCTAATGACACCCTAGTTGGATCCTGTCTTCACTGTCAAATGCAAGGAAAAGCTTGAAAATCTACCATCATTGATGACTAGGTGCTGAAAATTAATCCAGGTTTTCTCTTATGAAAAAACGAAATGGAAGCATTTGAGTTTAATTTTTTAAAAATATTGATATGTAGATAAATATCCATCTCTGTCCTACTATATATTTTGTTTTAATCTGGGTGCCTAACATGGATGGCTGAGTTTAAATTATAAGTTGATGAAAAAGAAGCAACACGACACTCATACTAATAATCAGTATAGGTGCTCAAGTAGGGTATCCAGCCCAGGAATCCAAAATCAGAAAAAACTTGGCACTCAAGAAGAATTTTGGTGTAAAGAAGATCCTTTAATGTGCATCCACAAAGATAAAAGTTTGAACGTTTTTGGTCCACATCCGGACCTTCATCAGAACAATTTTACTGGTATAGTAGGTAAAGCGTGTATGGGGTCAGTGTTGGTTGCAACTGGATTATTCAACTGGCCTGGATGCAATGGGAGATCCTGTGGGTGTCAGCGCACGTGGAATGCGGTGGAAGTTATAATTTCAAATTAGTTCTTAAACCTCCCATGCTGATTTTAAAATAATAACTGTAAGCTTTGAATTTGAATGGCGAAATCGTGATTACTCATGCTAAATATCTGGATTTGACTAGTGCCATCTGTATATGTCTGCTATTACAAGCATCAAAGAGTATACCTACGTACTGTAAACATTTTAAACACATATTTTATTCTTCAAGTCGTTTCTAGAGAGTCAGTGGTACAAAATCGCTTTTGAATGGCAGCAGAAAATAATTATTACTGACAGATGGAACTCCCCCTTCACTCACTGTTAAAATGTAAATTTTTGTTGCATATACAGCCTGAGGACAGAGTGTTCCACAAATAAGATGAGGATACAAACGTGTCACTCAGACAAGACACAAGGTTTAGGGCATGTAATAATCAGTTCAGTTTGTGACAGGCCAGAGAAATCACAGTACTGACTGCAGACAGATAGAAATGTCTATTCTGGTTTCTTTTAATCAAAACACAATGAAAATGTTTACGATTCTGCACAAAGGTATGTCAACTGAAGTAACTTGTTTCTAATGTTAAAAAAGTAGGACCAAATGTATGTAAATGTGTTGTAAGACAGTGAGGGGAATCATATATATATATGAGGGTTGTTGTATGTCCCCCAGAATTTGCATAGAAACATACTAAACCCGCTGGAGATCATTGTAATTAAAGCCACAGATGGGGTTACGATGCAAAATAAAAGAGAATGTGTATTTATTCAGATTATTTAAGAAAACCTGACATGGGCTTTTATTTTTGGGGTGATCTGTAAGCTGGTAGTGGGATGGATCTCTTCATGATTAAACCTGCAAAATTATAAACTAGGCCCATGAGAAAATTTTGCAGGAGACTGAGATGAGGGGAGAGAAAACCAGAGAGCGCTACCTAAGCGCAATGAATGACATATAGAAAACAAATGTGATACATATAAATGTATATTTGCTCACCTGTGGTGGTTGTGCAGGATAGGCACAACACTACATAACAATTTGATCACAAATGGGGATCCAACCTCGTGGTATCCTGCCTTTCTTCTGAATGGTGTGGAGTTGTGCTGGTCCTGTTGCATTCGCAACTCCAAGGGATATGTGAGAGAAAAAAAAAATATTCGGAGGCGCTCCCCTCTGGTGGAATGAATCCTCAAACAGAAGTCAGATGTGAACCACTCCTTCGGGCGACGTCCAGAATGGTGAAGACACTTTGTATTTGTCAGATTACATTTATTTAAAAAACATGAGTATTAGGGTATGTTTCCATGTTCCGTATATGCAGCGCTTTGGACGCAGCTCCGCCCAAAGCGCTGCCGGTTTTTGTACACTCAGTGATTCCGCATGTGTTCATTGAACACATGCGAAATCACCGCATCCCATACATAGACCGTGTAATTTATTTTGCGGAGACTGAGCGTCTCCGCAAGATAAATAGACATGCTGCGGTCTAGAAAGATGTGCCACATGTGCGTATACGCAGGTCTGCCACCTGCGTCTTTGAATGCATAGTGGAGATGGGTTTTCATAAAAGCCCCTCCACTATGCTGTATCATCTGTCCACTGCAGATTGGACACTGCGGCTGTACGCAGCCTCCAGTCTGCAGCGTTTCCTGATCGTGGAAACATACCTTTAAAGATTTTTTCATGCTTGCGATGATTAAAAAAGCATTAAAACTTTAAATAGGTATTCAAATCACAACGAATTCGCTTCTGCTCTAGAGCCTTCCTCAGGTAGATAAAACAAAATGACTTGTGGGGAGTTTTAAATACACCCCTATCCAATGTGGGTGCCGTTACAACTGTGAAAACCTTTGTGTGTTTCCACTTACCTGCAACAAAATCAAGTGTGTCCAAAATGGACCCATATGTTCTGACCAGAGCTTCTGAAAAGGATATTTAGTGAGCTCCTTTTCTGTATGTAATTTCACCTTGCTAAGTGGAGGAAAAAAATATAATGATAATGATAAATAACATATCGTTGCCACTTTTTCCCTTTAAAAAACTTTACAGAATTGTTTCGTCCCATATTCAGTTTACATAATCCTCTCATTCTTAACATATGTGTAGGCCGGGATCACACTTGCGAGTGTAATGTGAGAAACTCACGCAAGTCTCTCTCATCAATACCCGGCACTGCCGCCGGCCCTCGGGACCGTTCAGCTGCATAGAAATACATGCAGCCGCACATTCCAGTCCCGAGTGCCCGCGGCAGTGCCGGGTATTGATGCAAGTTTCTCGCATCACACTCGCAAAGTGTGACCCCGGCCTTATATGTGTTTTCCCAAGCTTTGGAGGATTCAGTTTCTACACCAAATTGTGCACAAGAGAGAGAGGAAAAGGATTCTAAAGCCAGGTCTCTGTTGGTGCAACTTTAGACAATAGTCTCTGTGTGCTGCAGATCCTCTACCGTCCCACTCAGAAGCTCTGCAGAAGGGGAGGTCCTGATGAAACTAAACATCTGAACCAAGGTAACGAGGGACCCAGTTGGTATAGGGGAATACATAGCAAATTAACTGCAGGAAAACCTAATGTTTAAAATAGATTATGTATTAGAATGTCTACATATCTGAATGGATAAAGTTGTAAATTAAATTAGTTTCTCTGAATGGCTTAGGCTACTTTCACTGTTTTTGCCATCAGGCACAATCCAGCAAGTTCTGAAAAAAAATGGATCCGTTATTTTTTCCGCCGTATCCATTTTTTTCTCATACAGTTGTATTAGCACCGGATTGCGCCTGATGGCCACATGTTTCATCCGTTTTTTGCCGGATCCGTCTAAAATTATTTTTCCGGTGGCAGGAGAAAACCTTCATAGTAATGTTTTTTCTGTCCGGCAAAAAAACGGCAAGCGACGGTTCCAGAGATGAACAGGTGAAACTGACATGTGAAATGATGAATCTGGCCGCCGAATCCAGTTTTCCATGCATTCTCCATACAATCATGCAAAATATCTGGTCTCTCTCTCTCTTTTCCCCAGAACAGGAAGTCCAAACTCTATCTCTGGGTTCATTAAAAAGAAAAAAAAAGGATCCAGCAAAAAAATGGATCCGTTGCATCAGTTTTTCACAATTTGCAATGGATCCGTTTTTTTACAAATTTGCCGGATCCTGCCTAACGGCAAAAACCTGATGTGTAAAAGTAGCCTTAAATGGAGCATTCAATACACGAAAGGAGAAAAAAAATAATTTAAAAACAAAAATAAACAAAAACTTAAAAAATATAGAAAAAATAAATAAATAAGTACAAATAACGATAAAAATAAATATAAAAAATAAAGGGAAAAATAAATTGAAACACTCTAATCACACCGATTCTAACGTTTCATTTAAGCCATCTGGATAAAGGGTTCCCAGTTTAGAGATCCAATATGACTCTTTGCCATTGAGAATCGATTTTCTATTTCTCTTTGTGATGGGTATTTGTTCTAGAGGAGTGACTTTGATCACATTGAAATCTCTGTTATATATAATAGTAAAGTGTTTGGATAAGCTTTGCTTTAAAAAACCTTTTTTAACGTTGTGTTTGTGGCCGTTCATGCTGCTCCGTAATGTCTGAGTCGTCCGACCCACATATTGGAGTTGCAGATACAGGTGACCACATACACAACGAAATCGGAATCACACTATAGTTCTTGTGTATGGGTGAACTTAACTTGGAATTTTGCGAAATTGGTCGTTTGGTATCACAATTTATGGTTTTGCAGCATAAACAGCGCTTATCACAGCCCTGAAAGACACCTCCTTTGTTTGTTCTTCCTTATTCTTTCTTTTTTTTTTCTACTGATTTCCCCTGTAGTTTGCACAAAACTGGGTGCTAGACTGTTTTTGAAAGCACTCACGGGTTTGAGGGAACAAATTTTTTAAAAAAATTGGGCCTTCTTTGAGGAGGTACCAGTATTTATTTAAAATACGCCGCATTGTCTGATTTCCCCTATTATAAGTGGTGATCAAACTAAATTTCCAATTGTTTGTCTCATCTGTAGTGTTGAGCATTCCGATACCGCAAGTATCGGGTATCGGCCGATATTTGCTGTATCGGAATTCCGATACCGAGATCCGATACTTTTGTGGTATCGGGTATCGGTATCGAAACAACATTAATGTGTAAAAGAAAGAATTAAAATAAAAAATATTGCTATACTCACCTCTCCGACGCAGCCTGGACCTCACCGAGGGAACCGGCAGCGTTCTTTGCTTAAAATGCGCGCGTTTCCTTCCTTCCGTGACGTCACGGCTTGTGATTGGTCGCGTGCCGCCCATGTGGCCGCGACGCGACCAATCACAGCAAGCCGTGACGTAATTTTCAGGTCCTTCTAGGCATTCAGTATTTTAAAAATACGTTCCGGCTTTGTGATTGGTCGCGTCGCGGTCACATGGGCGACGCGACCAATCACAAGCCGTGACGTCACAGGAGGCAGGAAACGCGCGCATTTTTAAAATTACGTCACGGCTTGTGATTGGTCGCGTCGCCCATGTGGCCGCGACGCAACCAATCACAGCAAGCCGTGACGTAATTTCAGGTCCTTCAGGATTTTAAAATTACGTTCTGGCTTGTGATTGGTCGCGTCGCGGTCACATGGGCGACGCGACCAATCACAAGCCGTGACATCACGGGAGGCTGGACACGCGCGCATTTTAAAATGCGCGCATGTCCAGCCTCCCGTGACGTCACGGCTTGTGATTGGTCGCGTCGCCCATGTGACCGCGACGCGACCAATCACAAGCCAGAACTTAATTTTAAAATCCTGAAGGACCTGAAATTACGTCACGGCTTGCTGTGATTGGTTGCGTCGCGGCCACATGGGCGACGCGACCAATCACAAGCCGGGACGTCACGGGAGGCAGGACATGCGTGCATTTTAAAATGCGCGCGTGTCCAGCCTCCCGTGATGTCACGGCTTGTGATTGGTCGCGTCGCCCATGTGACCGCGACGCGACCAATCACAAGCCAGAACGTAATTTTTAAATCCTGAAGGACCTTAAATTACGTCACGGCTTGCTGTGATTGGTCGCGTCGCGGCGACATGGGCGGCACGTGACCAATCACAAGCCGGGACTTCACGTAAGGAAGTAAACGCGCGAATTTTAAGCAAAGAACGCTGCCGGTTCCCTCGGTGAGGTGAGTATAGCAATATTTTTTATTTTAATTCTTTCTTTTACACATTAATATGGATCCCAGGGCCTGAAGGAGAGTTTCCTCTCCTTCAGACCCTGGGAACCATCAGGGATACCGTCCGATACTTGAGTCCCATTGACTTGTATTGGTATCGGGTATCGGTATCGGATTGGATCCGATACTTTGCCGGTATCGGCCGATACTTTCCGATACCGATACTTTCAAGTATCGGACGGTATCGCTCAACACTACTCATCTGTTGTCATATTTTTGGTCATACATTTCCTGAGACAATCACTTTGGGAAAGGGCCAGGTTTTCCTGATAAGCTGTTTCTATCAGACAATTTGGATATCTCTTGTCTCTGAATCTGGAAACTAAAATCTTAGATTGTTCTATATAATCAGATGTAGATGTACAGTTTCACCTTATGGGTCAGAATTGACTGGAGGGGATGTTACACTTCCATTTGGGGTAGTGAGTAGTGATGAGCAAGCACTAAAATGCTCGGCTGCTCGTTGCTCGGGTCGAGCAAATTGGAATACTTGGGTACTCGACCCGAGAAACGAGCCCAATGTAAGTCTATGGTAAACCCGAGTATTTTTACTGCGACCCCCGGGGGTCCTTTTAAGGTCTAAAAACTTCTGAAAATGATGGAAACACTGCTCAAATGACATGGAAACATCATGAGGATCACCACTGAAAACACTTCTGACTCCAAGGTCACAGCTGTAAGCAATGTTTTCAGAGTTTCACGCCATTTTTACAGGTGCACCAAAAAACATACAAAAATGAAACCAAAATGGATTTTGATGGGAAATATGTTAAGGTACATCCTTTCCTGGGTAATGACTTGTATATAAGGCAAAATAATCAACCCCAGACCAAAATGTTCCCCCACCACTTGGCTATGTTCAAACGCAGCGTTTTGGATGCATTTTTCAACTTTTACACTGCTTTGAACCAATACAAATGCATTCACTGGGAAATGTCATTGTAACATTTAACAACCCTAGCTGGCCATGTGGTGTGTGACACATAAGGAGACACATCTTGTTTCATTTGTGAAAGAGAGACTCAGTCATAAAGTTTCAAAGCCTATTTTTAGAGGGGCATCAGGTGGCATTAATATTCATAAAGTGCCATTATTAAACAGTGGGTCTCCTATGCTGTTATTGCCGATGAAGTGAGTGGCTGGACGGCCAACAATTACAACGCACCCCAATGCCCCTTTCACAAGAGGTACAAGAGGGCATCCTGAAAAAATGTTGCTGCCCTGCAATCATTGCTATCAAGTCATAAGTAGGGTTGAGCGAAACGGGTCGGCCATTTTCAGAAGTCGCCAACTTTTGGCAAAGTTGGGTTTCATGAAACCCGACCCGACCCCTGTGTGGGGTCGGCCATGAGGTCGGCGATCTTCTGAATCTGGTATCGGAATTCCGATACCGAGTTCCGATATGTTTGCAATATTGGGAATCGGTATCGGAATTCATATTTAAGTGTAAAATAAAGAATCAAAATAAAAAATATTGATATACTCACCCTCGGATGCGCCCTGGTACTAACCGGCAGCCTTCCTTCCTAAGAATGAGCGCGTGAATGACCTGCGGTGACGTCGCGGCTTGCGATTGGTCGCATGGGCGGTCACGCGACCAATCACAAGCCGCAACTTCATCTAAGGTCCTTCACGCGCTCATTCTTAGGAAGGAAGGCTGCCGGAAAGAAGCAGGGCGCGTCCGAGGGTGAGTATATACCTAATAGGAATATACTCACCCTAGGACGCGCCCTGCTTCTTTCCGGCAGCCTTCCTTCCTAAGAATGAGCGCGTGAAGGACCTTAGATGACGTCACGGCTTGTGATTGGTCACGTAACCGCCCATGTGACCGCTCTCACGACCAATCACAAGCCGCGACGTCACCGCAGGTCATTCACGCGCTCATTCTTAGGAAGGAAGGCTGCCGGTTAGTACCAGGGCGCGTCCGAGGGTGAGTATATCAATATTTTTTTATTTTGATTCTTTATTTTACACTTAAATATGGATCCTAGGGCCTGAAGGAGAGTTTCCTCTCCTTCAGACCCTGGGAACCATAGTATCCCATTGCACTGCATTGGGTTTCGTGTTTCGGCCGACCCCGACCCCGACTTTTTTATAGCTCGGATGATTTCACTCGACCTGACTTTTGAGAAAGTCGGGTTTCGTGAAACCCGACCCGATCCTATAAAAATAAAAGTCGCTCAACCCTAGTCATAAGTAATAAGCCTTTGAACCCAGGTACTGGAGGGCCACAGGAAAACCCACTTCACATTCTTCAGTTGGTCCTGCCATACTGTTATCTTATGTATTACCTACAAGACCTGCCCTGCTATCAAGTCATATGCACCCCAATAAGCATTTGAACCCTGGTACTGGATGGCCACAGGAAAACCCACTTTACATTCTTCAGTTGGTCCTGCCATACTGTTTTCTTTTGTATTACCTGCAAGGCCTGCCCTGCTGTCAAGTCATATGTACCCCAATAAGCCTTTGAACCCAGGTACTGGATGGCCACAGAAAAAGCCACTTCACATTCTTCAGTTGGTCCTGCCATACTGTTTTCTTTTGTATTACCTGCAAGGCCTGCCCTGCTACCAAGTCATATGCACCCAAATAAGCCTTTGAACCCTGGTACTGGATGGCCACAGGAAAACCCACCTCACATTCTTCAGTTGGTCCTGCCATACTGTTTTCTTATGTTTTACCTGCAAGGCCTGCCCTATCAAGTCATATGCACCCCAATAAGCCTTTGAACCCAGGTACTGGATGGCTACAGGAAAACCCACTTCATATTCTTCAGTTGGTCCTGCCTTACTGTTTTCTTATGTATTACCTCCAAGGCCTGCCCTGCTATCAAGTCATATGCACCCCAATAAGCCTTTGAACCCAGGTACTGGATGGCCACAGGAAAACCCACTTCACATTCTTCAGGTGGTCCTGCCATACTGTTTTCTTATGTATTACCTGCAAGGCCTGCCCTGCAATCAAGTCATATGCACCCTAATAAGCCTTTGAACCAGATACTGGATGGCCACATTAAAACCTACTACACATTATTCAGTTGGTCCTGCCATACTGTTTTGAATGCAAAGGCCACATTGACCCAAATTTGCACGCAACCCAGTCCCCCTTGGAATAAACATGGAGGAGGGCCTCATAAAAAAAACTGCCCCATTACAAAGGAGCAGGTCTCCTAGACTTGTAATGGCCATACACTAAGTGTATGGGCTGACAAACATTTCCCCATGGGGGGTGAGTTTTTAAAAAATATTTAATGAAGATCACAGACACCCTGGCCAAAACATTGACTGCCTGTAGCAGCACGGAACACGTGAACTCTGGTGATCTAGTGGTGGAAAATGATGAGAGGTGGAGGAAGGCCTCATTAAAAACTAGGCCCAATTTAAAGGAGTGGGTCTCCTAGACTTGTAATGCCCATACATGCAGTGCATGGGCTGACAAACATTTCCCCAAGGGGGATACATTTTTAAAAAATATACTATGAGCATCATAGACACCCTTGCCAAAAATTGGACTGCCTGTAGCGGCACAGAATACGTTAAGGCTGGTGATCTAGTGGTGGAGAATGAGGAGACATGAAGATTAATCATACAGAAATTAAAAAAAATATATGAATCAACCTATGAAAGTAATTAACAAAAGGGAGGGGCAAACACAGCTTCATTTATATGATGCCAGATTGTGTCCAACAAGATATGTTTGTCCCTAGCAACAGCTCAGAGACAGGAATTTAAAAAAATATAATAGTGTTTCAATATTTTTATATTGTAGAGGTATACACTGGGTCATAAAAGGACTTTGCAGATATATTAACCCCTTAACCCCCAAGGGTGGTTTGCACGTTAATGACAGGCCAATTTTTACTATTATGATCACTGTCCCTTTATGAGATTATAACTCTGGAACGCTTCAACGGATCCTGATTATTCTGACATTGCTTTCTTGTGACATATTGTACTTCATGATAGTGGTACAAATTTCTATGATATTACCTGTGTTTATTTGTGAAAAAAAATGGAAATTTGTAGAAAATTTTGATAAATTCGCAATTTTCCAACTTTTCATTTTTATGCCCTTAAATCACAGAGATATGTCACACAAAATACTCAATAAGTAACAGTTCCTACATGTCTACTTTACATCAGCACAATTTTGGAACCAATTGGTTTTTTTTGTTAGGGAGTTATAAGGGTTAAAAGTTGACCAGCCATTTCTCATTTTTACACCACCATTTTTGGAGGGGACCACATCACATTTGAAGTCACTTTGAGGGGTCTATATGATAGAAAATTCCCAAGTGTGACACCATTCAAAAAACGTCACCCTTCAAGATGCTCAAAACCACATTCAAAAAGTTTATTAACCCTTCAGGTGTTTCACAGGGATTTTTGGAATGTTTTAAAAAAAATGAACATTTAAACTTTTTCACAAAACATTTACTTCAGCTCCAATTTTTTTTCTTTTCTTAAGGGTAACAGGAGAAATTGGACAACAAAAGATGTTGTACAATTTGTCCTGAGCATGCTGATACCCCATATGTGTGGGTAAATCACTGTTTGGGTGCACGGGAGAGCTCGGAAGGGAAGGAGCACTGTTTTACTTTTTCAATGCAAAATTGCCTGCAATTGAGATAGAACGCCATGTTGCGTTTGGAGAGCCCCTGATGTGCCTAAACATTGAAACCCCCCACAAGTGACAATATTTTGGAAAGTAAACCCCCTAAGGAACTTATCTAGCTGGGTAGTGAGCACTTTGACCCATTAAGTGCTTCACAGGAGTTTATAATGTAGAGCCGTAAAAATAAAAAATCATATTTTTTCACAAAAATTATCTTTTCTCCTCAAATTTTTTATTTTCCCAAGGGTAACAGAAGAAATTGGACCTACAAGCTTGTTGTGCAATTTGCCCTGAGTATGCTGATACCCCATATGTGGGGGTAAACCACTGTTTGGGAGCATGGCAGAGCTTGGAAGGGAAAGAGCACCGTTTGACTTTTCAATGCAAAATTGACTGAAATTGAAATAGGACGCCATGTCATGTTTGGAGAGCCCCTGATGTGCCTAAACATTGAAACCCCCCACAAGTGACACCATTTTGGAAAGTAGATCCCTAACAAACTTATCTAGATGTGTGATGGGCACTTTGACCCACCAAGTGCTTCATAGAAGTTTATAATGTAGAGCTGTAAAAATAAAAAAACATATTTTTTCACGAAAATGATTTTTTCACCCACATTTTTTTATTTTCCCAAGGGTAACAGAAGAAATTGGATGCATGGCAGAGCTCATAAGGGAAAGAGCGCCGTTTGACTTTTTAATGCAAAATTGACTGGAATTGAGATGGGACGCCATGTCGCGTTTGGAGAGCTCTGATGTGCCAAAACAGTGGAAACACCCCACGTGTGATACCATTTTGGAAAGTAGACCCCCTAAGGAACTTATCTAGATGTGTTGTGAGAACTTTGAACCCCCAAGTGTTTCACCACAGTTTATAACACAGAGCCGTGAAAATAAAAAATACTTTTTTTTCACAAAAATTATTTTTAGCCCCCAGTTTTGCATTTTCTCAAGGGTAGCAGGAGAAATTGGACCCCAAAAATTGTTGTCCAATTTGTCCTGAGTACACTGATACCCCATATGTGGGGTGGAACGACCATGAGGGCGCATGGCAGAGCTCGGAAGGGAAGGGGTGCGGTTTGGAATGCAGACTTAGATGGATTGGTCTGCAGGTGTCACACTACATTTTCAGAGACCCTGATGTACCTAAACAGTGAAAACCCCCACAAGTGACCCCATATTAGAAACTAGACCCCCGAAGGAACTTATCTAGATGTGTTGTGAGAACTTTGAACCCCCAAGTGTTTTACTACAGTTTATAATGCAGAGTCGTGAAAATAAAAAATCATTTTTTTCCCACAAAAAAAGATTTTTTAGCCCCCCAATTTTTATTTTCCCAGAGGTAACAAAATAAATTGGACCCCAAAAGTTGTTGTCCAATTTGTCCTGAGTACACTGACACCCAAAATGTTGCAGTAAACCCCTGTTTGGGCGCACGGGAGAGCTTGGAAGGGAAGGAGCACTGTTTTACTTTTTCAACGCAGATTTGGCTGGAATTGAGATCGAATGCCATGTTGCGTTTGTTGAGCCCCTGATGTCCCTAAACAGTGGAAACTCCCCAATTCTAACTGATACCCTAACTCAAGCACACCCCTAACCCTAATACCAACCCTAACCATAACCCTAACTACACACCTAACCCGAACATGCCTTAACCCTAATCCCAACCACACCCCTACCCCAACAAGCCCCTAACTCCAACACACCCCTAACCCTAATCCCAACCCTAACCACACCCCTAACTCCAACACACCCCTAACCCTAATCCAAACCATAACCCTAACCACACCCCTAACCCTGACACACCCCTAACCCTAATCCCAATCCTAATCCCAACCGTAAATGTAATCAAAACCCTAACCCTAACTTTAGCCCCAACCCTAAACCTAACTTTAGCCCCAACCCTAACTGTGGCCCCAACCCTAAATTTAGCCCTATCCCTAACTTTAGCCCCAAACCTAACCCTAACCCTAATGGGAAAATGGAAATAAATACATTTTTTTATTTTATTATTTTTCCCTAACTAAGGAGTGATGAAGGGGGTTTGATTTACTTTTTATAGCGAGGGTTTTTAGTGGATTTTTATGCTTGGCATCTGTCACACGCTAAAAAATATTTTTGGTGCCTCCACATTTTGAGAGCTATAATGTTTCCATATTTTGGTCCACAGAGTCATGTGAGGGCTTTTCTTTTGCAAAAAGAATTGACATTTTTATTGGTACCTATTACGGGCAGATTACATTTTTTGATTGCTTTTTATTTCGATTTTTGTGATGCAGAATGACCAAAAACCAGCTATTCATGAAATTATTTTGGGAGGAACGTTTATACCGTTCCACGTTTGGTAAAATTGTTAAAGCAGTTTTATTCTTCAGGTTAGTACGATTACAGCGATACCCCATTTATATCATTTTTTTATGTTTTGGCGCTTTTATATGATAAAAACTATTTTATATAAAAAATAATTTTTTTTGCATTGCTTTATTCTGAGGACTATAACTTTTTTATTTTTTTGCTGATGATGCTGTATGGCAGCTCGTTTTTTCAGGGATAAGATGACATTTTCACTAGTACCATGTTTATTTATATCCGTCTTTTTGATCGTGTGTTATTCCACTTTTTGTTTGGCGGTATGACAATAAAGCGTTGTTTTTGCCTAGTTTTTTTTTTTTTACAGTGTTCACTAAAGGGATTAACTAGTGGGACAGTTTTATTGGTCGGGTTGTTACGGACGCGGCAATACTAAATATGTATACTTTTATTGTTTTTTTTATTTAGGTAAAGAAATGTATTTATTGAAACAATATATTTTTTTCTTTATTTAGGATTTTTTTTTCTTTTTACACATGTAAATATATATTTTTTAAACTTTTTTACTTTGTCCCAAAGTGGGACATAGTTGTATAGTGTCAGATTGCTGATCTGACACTTTGCAAAGCACTGTGTCAGATCAGCGATCTGACAGGCAGTGCTGCAGGCTTGCCGGCGCCTGCTAACTTGCAAGTCACCTTCATGCAGGGCGGGAAGGAGTCCCGTGGCCATTTTGGGCCCAGGGCCTGAAGATGCTCGGAACAACGCAATCTCATCACATTGTTCCGAGGGTCTCAGGGAAGCACGCAGGGAGCCCCCTCCCTGCGCAATGCTTCCCTATGCCACCAGAACGCTGTGCTCATGTTTGATCTCAGTGTTCCGGGGGTTAATGTGCCAGGAACTGTCTGTGACCACTCCTGGCACATAGTGCCGAATGTCAGCTGTAATAATCAGCTCCCCCTGTGAGCGCGGCTGATCGCCCATGATGTACTATCCCGTCCCAGGGAATTAAGTCCCAGGTCACCTCGACGGGATAGTACGTCATATGGCAGAAAGGGGTTAAAACTGGAATATATTAGAATGAATTGGAAAAATATACGTACATCTCATTTTGATGACAGTTCCCACTGGGGGAGTTTATTTTGGTTTCTAATTAGTTACGGGCATCTGAAAAACACCCTTGCACAAATCTGAGTGACTTTTGCATCACACGGAATATGTTCACTCTGGTGTTGTACTGGTTGTAAATGATGAGGATGAGAATAAGGAGAAGGATAACCCCAAACAGACGAAATCAGGAAGCGGATAGCCATGTGTGGTTGTGGAGAGGTGCATGACAATACACCTCCACAAACAAGACAATGCATTACAGGTTATGTTCGCTGTTTTCATTCAGAGGTGTACAGAAATATTGCCCAATCCAGCCCTTGTTTATTTTTTAAGAGTCAGCCTGTCAGCATTTTCAGTTGACAGGTGGTTGTGCTTATCAGTTATAATTACATCAGCAGCACTAAAACCCCTCTCTGACAGAACTCTAGCAGCAGGGCCAGGACCTCCAAGGCGTAGAGAGACAGTTCATGACACGTGTCCAGCTTGGATACCCAATAATTAAAAGGCACAGAGGAATCATGGAGGACATTTGTACTATCTGCAAGGTACTCCCTCAGCATTTTTCCAAACATTGCACTTCTTGTGAGAGCACCCCTTGCCTCTGTGCCAGCACGATGGGAGGGTCTAAGAAAACTGTCCAAGAACTTTGCCATTGTTCCCCTGCCTGAACTGGATTGTACTTTTGTCTCTCTCGCTCTGACTCCTTGGTTGTACAACAAACTCTGACATCTGATACAACAAAAAAGGCCCCCCAAGAATATTATTCAGGGCACAGAATGTTTGGTTCAAAACATATAAAGTTTATTTATCACTGTTCTGTTAAGATTTATATGGACTAATATGTATAAAAAACTCTGACATCTGCTGCCAGCGTTCTCACATGGGAATTTTCTAAGTAAGGGCCCTCTGGTACTGCAACATTCTAGTACACCTCTCTACCTCTGGCAGAAGAAATTGGAAGTTCTCCTTGTAGCGTGGGTCTAGAAGTGTCACCAAACAGTAATGAGTGTCACCAAAAAATTTTATAATGCGAGGGTCACGTGAAACGCAGCACAACATCAAGTCAGCCATGCATGCCAGACTGCTAACAGGCAAGACTTCTGTGTCCTCAAAACAGGACAACTGACCATGCTTTCCTCCTCTTCCTCATCCTCCTCCTCCCTGTCCTCAGTCCATCCCCACTGAACAGATGGTGTGACAGCTGTGCTTGTAGTACCGTCTTAAGCGCATGAAAGTAGCGTCTGTTCTTCCTCCTCCTCCTCCTCATTGCCTACCAATCCATGTTGGGAAGACATGAGGCTGGACTGTCATGGTTCCCAATGGCAAGGGAACGTAAGAAACATATAAGTAACGAACGAGCTCTCGGGTGATGGAAACTCGAGTTGACCGTGAGCTAAATCTACCACACAACTAACAGTAGCCAGGGAGCATACCTACGGCTTCCTATATGCCACGCGCCAGCCGGAGGACTAACTACGCCTGGTAGAGGAAGAAACAGACCTGGCTTACCTCTAGGGAAATACCCCAAAAGATGATAGCAGCCCCCCACATGTAATAACGGTGAATTAAGAGGAAAAGACATACACAGTATGAAAGTAGATTTAGCAAAGAGAGGTCCACATACTAGATAGCAGAAGGATACAAAAGAGGACTTCACGGTCAACTGAAAACCCTTTCAAAAACCATCCTGAAATTACTTTAAGACTCCTGTGTCAACTCATGACACAGGAGTGGCAATTTCAGCCCGCAAGAGCTTCCAGCTACAAAGAATTACAAAAACTGCAAACTGGACAAAAGGTACAAAACAAAAGGACAAAGTCCACTTAGCTGATCAGCAGACTAGTAGCAGGAACATGCAACCGAAGGCTCTGGTTACAATGATGACCGGCAAGGAAATGACTGGAGAGCAAGGCTAAATAGGAAACTCCCAAACACTGATGGAAGCAGGTGAACAGAAGAAGCAAAGTGCAAACAAGTCACCAGTACCACCAGCAACCACCAGGGGAGCCCAAAAAGCGGATACACAACAGTACCCTCCCCTTAAGGAGGGGGCACCGAACCCTCACAAGAACCGCCAGGGCGATCTGGATGAGCCCTATGAAAGGCACGGACCAAATCCGAGGCATGAACATCAGAGGCAGTTACTCAAGAATTATCTTCCTGACCATAGCCTTTCCATTTAACCAGATATTGAAGTCTCTGTCTGGAAATACGGGAGTCCAAGATCTTCTCTACGACGTACTCCAATTCACCCTCCACCAGCACAGGAGCAGGAGGTTCAGTAGAAGGAACCACCGGTACCTCATATCTCCGCAACAACGACCGATGGAACACATTATAGATAGCGAAAGATACCGGGAGGTCCAAACGAAAGGAAACAGGGTTAAAAATCTCCAAAATCCTATAAGGACCGATGACCCGAGGTTTAAATTTGGGAGAAGAAACCCTCATAGGGACAAAACGAGAAGACAACCACACCAAGTCCCCAACGCGAAGGTGGGGACCAACACGACGATGACGGTTAGCAAACTGCTGAGTCCTCTCCTGGGACAATTCCAAATTATCCACCACTTGTCCCCAAATCCGATGCAACCGATCCACCACCGCATCCACTCCAGGACAATCCGAAGATTCAACCTGACCAGATGAAAAACGCGGATGAAACCCTGAATTGCAAAAGAAAGGAGAAACCAAAGTGGCAGAATTAGCCCGATTATTAAGAGCAAACTCCGCCAACGGCAGAAAGGCAACCCAATCATCCTGATCCGCAGACACAAAACACCTCAAATAAGTCTCCAAAGTTTGATTAGTTTGCTCCGTCTGGCCATTGGTCTGAGGATGGAATGCAGACGAAAAGGACAAATCAATGCCCAACCTGGCACAGACTGCCCGCCAAAATCTAGACACGAACTGGGTACCCCTGTCAGAAATGATGTTTTCCGGAATACCATGCAAGCGAACCACATTTTGAAAAAACAGAGGGACCAACTCAGATGAGGAAGGCAACTTAGGCAATGGCACCAAATGAACCATTTTAGAAAAACGGTCACACACCACCCAGATGACAGACATCTTCTGAGACACAGGGAGATCCGAGATAAAGTCCATAGAGATGTGCGTCCAAGGCCTCTTCGGAATAGGCAAGGGCAACAACAACCCACTAGCCCTAGAACAACAAGGCTTGGCCCGAGCACACACATCGCAAGACTGCACAAAAACACGCACATCTCGAGACAGGGAAGGCCACCAGAAGGATCTAGCCACCAAATCTCTGGTGCCAAAAATTCCCGGATGACCTGCCAGAGTAGAAGAATGAACTTCCGAGATGACTCTAGTGGTCCACTCGTCAGGAACAAACAGTCTACCAGACGGACAACGATCAGGTCTATCCGCCTGAAATTCTTGCAAAGCACGTCGCAAATCTGGAGAGACAGCAGACAAAACCACTCCATCCTTAAGGACACCAGCAGGTTCAGAATTCCCAGGAGAGTCAGGCTCAAAACTCCTAGAAAGAGCATCTGCTTTCACATTCCTAGAACCCGGTAAGTACGAGACCACAAAATTAAACCGGGAAAAGAACAACGACCAACGTGCCTGTCTAGGATTCAGGCGCCTGGCAGACTCCAAATAAATTAAATTCTTGTGATCAGTCAAAACTACCACCTGATGTCTGGCACCCTCAAGCCAATGACGCCACTCCTCAAATGCCCACTTCATGGCCAAAAGCTCCCGATTACCAACATCATAGTTTCGCTCGGCGGCCAAAAATTTTCGCGAAAAGAACGCACAAGGTCTCATCACTGAGCAGTCGGAACTTTTCTGCGACAAAACCGCCCCCGCTCCGATCTCAGAAGCATCGACCTCAACCTGAAAGGGAAGAGAAACATCAGGCTGGCGCAACACAGGGGCAGACAAAAAGCGGCGCTTAAGCTCCCGAAAGGCCTCCACGGCAGCAGGGGACCAATTGGCAACATCAGCACCCTTTTTAGTCAAATCCGTCAGAGGTTTAGCAACGCCAGAAAAAACAGCTATAAATCGACGATAAAAATTAGCAAAGCCCAAGAATTTCTGGAGACTCTTCAGAGAAGTAGGCTGCGTCCAGTCGTAAATAGCCCGAACCTTGACAGGGTCCATCTCAATAGAAGAAGGGGAAAAAATATACCCCAAAAATGAAATTTTTTGAACCCCAAAAACACACTTTGAACCCTTTACACACAAAGAATTATCCCGCAAAACCTGAAAAACCCTCCTGACCTGCTGAACATGAGACTCCCAGTCATCAGAAAAAATCAAAATATCATCCAAGTACACAATCATAAATTTATCCAAATATTCACGGAAAATATCATGCATTAAGGACTGAAAGACAGAAGGTGCATTAGAAAGGCCGAAAGGCATTACCAAATACTCAAAATGGCCCTCAGGCGTATTAAATGCGGTCTTCCACTCATCCCCCTGCTTAATTCGCACCAAATTATACGCCCCACGAAGATCAATCTTAGAGAACCACTTAGCCCCCCTTATGCGAGCAAACAAATCAGTCAGCAAAGGCAACGGATACTGATATTTGACTGTAATTTTATTCAGGAGACGATAATCAATACAAGGCCTCAGAGAGCCATCCTTTTTAGAGACAAAGAAAAAAACGGCTCCTAAAGGTGATGAAGAAGGACGAATATGTCCCTTTTCCAGGGACTCCTTAATATACTCGCGCATAGCAGCATGTTCAGGTACAGATAGGTTAAACAAACGACACTTTGGAAATTTACTGCCAGGAATCAGATCTATGGCGCAATCACAATCCCTGTGAGGAGGGAGTGAACCAATCTTAGGCTCTTCAAAAATATCACGATAATCAGACAAAAATGCCGGAATCTCAGATGGAATAGATGACGAAATGGACACCATAGGAGTGTCCCCATGAGCCCCCCGACATCCCCAGCTTAACACAGACATAGCCTTCCAGTCAAGGACTGGGTTATGAGACTGTAACCATGGTAATCCAAGCACCAAAACATCATGTAAATTGTACAACACAAGGAAGCGAATCACCTCCTGATGGTCTGGAGTCATACGCATAGTCACTTGCGTCCAGAACTGTGGTTTATTACAAGCCAAAGGTGTAGAATCAATACCCTTCAGAGGTATAGGGACTTCCAGAGGCTCTAAATCAAACCCACAGCGCCTGGCAAAGGACCAGTCCATAAGACTCAGAGCGGCGCCAGAGTCCACATAGGCATCCACGGTAATAACTGATAATGAACAAATCAAGGTTACAGACAAAATAAATTTGGACTGTAAAGTGCCAATTGAAATGGACTTGTCAACCTTCCTAGTACGCTTAGAGCATGCCGATATAACATGAGCAGAATCACCACAATAGAAGCATAACCCATTTTTACGCCTATAATTCTGCCGCTCGCTTCTGGACATAACTCTGTCACATTGCATTTTCTCTGGGGTCTCTTCAGAAGATACCACCAAATGGTGCACGGGTTTGCGCTCCCGCAAACGCCGATCAATCTGAATTGCCATTGTCATGGACTCATTCAGACCTGTAGGCGCAGGGAACCCGACCATAACATCTTTAACGGCATCAGAAAGGCCCTCTCTGAAATTTGCCGCTAAGGCGCACTCATTCCACTGAGTAAGCACAGACCACCTACGAAATTTTTGGCAGTATATCTCCGCTTCATCTTGCCCTTGAGATAGGGCTATCAAAGCTTTTTCAGCTTGAATCTCCAAATTAGGTTCCTCATAAAGCAACCCTAAAGCCAGGAAAAACGCATCCACATTGAGCAACGCAGGATCCCCTGGTGCCAATGAAAATGCCCAATTTTGAGGGTCACCTCGCAGCAAAGAGATTACAATCTTAACCTGCTGGACAGGATCTCCTGAGGAGTGAGGTCTGAGAGAAAGGAATAATTTACAATTATATTTGAAATTCAAAAACCGAGATCTATCTCCGGAAAACACCTCTGGTGTAGGGATTTTAGGTTCAGAAATAGGAGCATGTATAACAAAATCTTGTAAATTTTGAACCTTCGTAGCAAGATTATTTAAACCTGCAGCCAAACTCTGAGGATCCATCTTTAAACAGGTGAGCTCAGAGCCATTCAAGGATTATAAGGAGAGAAAGGCAAAGGCTGTAATTAAAGCTGAAATACAACAGATCCAACTATGGAGCAAGCATAGAGGAAAAAGGGAAAAAAAAAAAATCTACAGACTTCTTTTTTCTCTCCTTTCTTCTGCCAATAAGTTTAACACTGGCCGGTCATACTGTCATGGTTCCCAATGGCAAGGGAACGTAAGAAACATATAAGAAACGAACGAGCTCTCGGGTGATGGAAACTCGAGTTGACCGTGAGCTAAATCTACCACACAACTAACAGTAGCCAGGGAGCATACCTACGGCTTCCTATATGCCACGCGCCAGCCGGAGGACTAACTACGCCTGGTAGAGGAAGAAACAGACCTGGCTTACCTCTAGGGAAATACCCCAAAAGATGATAGCAGCCCCCCACATGTAATAACGGTGAATTAAGAGGAAAAGACATACACAGTATGAAAGTAGATTTAGCAAAGAGAGGTCCACTTACTAGATAGCAGAAGGATACAAAAGAGGACTTCACGGTCAACTGAAAACCCTTTCAAAAACCATCCTGAAATTACTTTAAGACTCCTGTGTCAACTCATGACACAGGAGTGGCAATTTCAGCCCACAAGAGCTTCCAGCTACAAAGAATTACAAAAACTGCAAACTGGACAAAAGGTACAAAACAAAAGGACAAAGTCCACTTAGCTGATCAGCAGACTAGTAGTAGGAACATGCAACCGAAGGCTCTGGTTACAATGATGACCGGCAAGGAAATGACTGGAGAGCAAGGCTAAATAGGAAACTCCCAAACACTGATGGAAGCAGGTGAACGGAAGAAGCAAAGTGCAAACAAGTCACCAGTACCACCAGCAACCACCAGGGGAGCCCAAAAAGCGGATACACAACACTGGACTGAGTGCAATCTCCATGTATGTTTCCTTTGTCCATGTCCTCTTGCTCTGCCTATAATGCATCCTTTTTACTTGTGAGCAGAAAGGTTTCCAGAATGCTGAGAAGCGTGATAATGATGCTCATCATCTTGGTGCAGTCCTCAAAGTTTTGTAGGATGGTACATATGTCTGACATCCATTTCCACTCTTGAGGTCTTATGTGTAGAGTCTGAACTGAATATCGATGGAATTGTTGATGTTGGTAGTCATCAACTACCCTCTTCTGCTCACAAATCCTTTCCAACATATGCAGCGTAGAGTTCCAATGCATGGGGACATCACACACCAGTCGGTGAGCCGGAAGCTGTAAATGCTGCTGAAGCATGGCAAGGGCGACTGAAGCTGTAGCTGACTTTTCTAAAATGGGCAGACAGACTAGCAGATCCAGCAGCTCTAAGTAGCTTTTCAAAAAACACTGAACAATGAGGTTAAGCACATGGGTCAGGCAAGGTACGTGTGTGAGCTCACCTTGCCTCAGAGACGCAACCAGGTTCTGGCCATTGTCACACATGACCATGCCTGGCTGTAAGTTCAGCGGTTTCATCCAAATATATGACTGCTCTTTCAGCGCTGTCCACAACTCTTCTGCATTGTGCGGTTTGTCACCTATGCAGATTAGCTTCAGCACAGCCTGTTGCCGCTTGGCAGTGCAGCAGTTCTTCCAGCTTCTGACTAATATGTTGATTTCAGAGATGGAGGCTGAAGAGGAGCAGGAGGTGCAGGAGCTGTAGACTGTGTGGGCAACCCTGATTGATGTAGGGCCCGCAATCCTCGGCGTGAGGAGGATGTGTTCCATCCCAAAGTCCGACTGGGTCCCAGCTTCCACTATGTTAACCCAGTGTTCTATCAGTGAGTTGTACCGTCCCTGCCCCCAAATACTTGTCCACGTGTCCGTGGTTAGGTGGACTGTCCCAGTAACAGCATTGTTGAGGGCATGGGTAATATTGTGGGACACATGCTGGTGTAATGCCGGTAAGGCACACTGGGAGAAATAGTGGTGACTGGGGACCGAGTACCTTGGGTCAGCCACCGCCATCAGGTTGCTGAAAGTATCCATCTCAATGAGCCTAAAAAGCAACATTTCAAGCACAAGCAGAAGAAAAATGTTAGTATTTAGTACTGTGGCCTGTGGGGCCTTGGCTGGGTATTTCCAATGACTGGGGTATAGACAACTGAATGCTGTGCTGGGACAAGGACGTGGACGGGCTTGATTATGGTGTTGCTTGACTGTGGGCAACAACAGGTACAGGGCTAGAGGCATCTTCACATGCACGGTGGACTGGGGATTGGCTTCTACACACAACAGTGGAAGAAGCAGTGGTGTCACCTGCAGACAGTGTTCCTGGAGCTCGGGGTTCGGCCCACAAAGTTGGGTGCTTTACTGCCATGTGCCTGATCATGCTGGTGGTGGTCAGGCTGGTAGTTTTGCTACCCCTGCTGATGCAGGCATGGCAGGTGCTACAAATGGCCTGTTTGGGGTTATCGGCAGAGTCTTTAAAAAATAACCAGACTTGGAAAGATTTCACAATTGGAATGGCAACTTCCTCATGTTGGTGTTATGGGGAACGGATGCACGCCTTCTGTCTGTGGCCACTACACTGCTTCTTCCTGCCTGTTGTGATTATATGCCTCCTTCCCAATGTGTGCTGCTGTCCTTGATCCGCATGTCCTCCTGCCAGGTTGGGTCAGTCACTATGTCATCCACCACCTCGTCTTCCACATCTGCACCCTGCTCCTCCTCCTGACTTTCTGGCAATTGTGTCTCATCATCGTCCACATCTTGTGACACTTTCCCATCATCACCTTCATGTGACCATGGCTGGTCAAAGCTTTGGGCATCGCTACATGCGATCTCATCTGGCCCCACTTCAAGTTGACCGGCCGAGAGTACGGAATCTTGAAAGAGAAAACTGAACAGCTCTTTGGAGTGTCCAAGTGTTGGATCAGTTGTCTCAGGGCACTCAGCATGGTGGGAGGAAGGAGAATCAGGGTGATTAATATCCAATCCACACTCACGGCTACTCAGACTTGACCATGTGGAAGACATGGTGGTGGTGGTGGTGGCAAAGTGACTGGAAGCATTATCTGCTATCCAACCAACAAGCATTTCACACTGACTTCAATAGTGGTGTGCTGCGATACCCTAGAAACTGGGACAGGAAGGTCGAGCTGTGAGATGTGGGTCTTTGTTGTGGCTCACTTTCAACTTCTCCACGGCCTCGTCCTCTGCATGCACCATCAGCATCACGTCCACTTCCTTGTCCCTTGCCCCTTACCTTGCCCAGTTTAATTGGACTACTAAAATATTTTCCACATTCAGTACAAATGGCTGAATTTGGAGCAAACTTATATGTGATCAGTGTGCATAAAAATCACAGTTTTAATTCTCTGGGATGTTGGTAATTTTTTTTTAAATGTTGTTAATAACTAGGGTAAGACACAGGAAAACCAGTTTAAAGGAGCACTCAAATGCCACAATTTTTAGCCCACAAATAGATCAGGTGTCTGACGGAGATACCAGACTGTCCAATATGTGGCCTGTATGTTTGTTTTCTTAATGAAAAATACTGTATAGAATTACAGTGACACAGGCAAAAAAGGAGAATGGGCCTGAAAAGTCACAATTTGTAGCCCACAGACAGATCTGGCATTTGATGGAGATACCAGACTGTTCATTATGTGGCCTGTATGTTTTTTTTTTACCATAACATGACCCTGTCTGCTGAAATATAGAAAAATTATAGCTCCCAAAATATGGTGATACAAAAACTAATTTTCATAATAAAAAGCATCTTTTGGTGTGTGACAGTAGCCAAACATAAAAAAACCCAATATAAATCTGGTATCGCTGTAATGCATGGACCCAAAGAATAAAGTTGCCTAATCACGTATATCACATGAGGAATGGCATAAAAAATAAATAAAACCAATTTTTCACACGGTGTTGATTTTTTTCATTCTGCCTCCCAAAGATCGCAGTAAGACTCAGCAGGTATTTATCCTGTGCTCTATGCTGTGCGCTTACAATAGAGTTTCCATGTGAATCTTTAAAACACATGATTCTGACAGAAACCCTGGTGGAAGATTCCCTAAAATGAAGCAGATGGAGGCACTGTGGATGTCATAGGACTTGTGATTCGATGGTGTCCGTCTTGTTAAGATTGCATAAAAGTGCTATTGGCCACAGTTTTGTTCACATCTGAAAAAAAGGACACCACTGAACCATGGCCAGATGGATTCTAGAGTTACTCTGATGCCTCATTATAGTGAATGGATCTATTGGGGGTTTCATCTGTCACATCACTCGTAGATTTAGATAGAAACTCCTAGTAAGTGCTCGTTGTAGAGTGCCAGATAAATGTGATCATAAATGTTATGTAAAATGTTCCCAATAAAAGCTTCAACTCAATCCTCAAAAAAAACAAGACCTCACTCAGGTCCATAATCTGTTAACAGAAATATAAGGGGCTTCCACGTTACTGGTAGCACAATTCTCTGGAAAAGCAAAATGGATCCTCGCCCCTCCCCAAAAGAAATTCATCAAATTCTCCACTCCCAAATGCCACCCTCCCTTCTGAGCCCCAGTGTGCATAAAACAAATTTAGCGCCCACATGTTTGGCATTTCTGTAGTGATGAAAGCCGGCCTAATTTACAGGTGCATGTCTCCAGAAGCATGAGCTAGGCATAATTTACTGGTCACTGCAACGGCAGTTTGCAATTTTCACTCTTTAACATCCACTGCTGCTTGTTTCTGGAAAACACCCATGGAGTCAAAATCGTCACATCAGAAGATAAATTCCCAAAGGGTTATAATTTCCAAAGTGGGGTCACTTGAGGGGTGATTCCGCTTTTCTATCATTTAGGGGCTATTTATATGGAATCCACAAACTATTCTAGGAAAATCTGTGCTCCAGGAGGCAAATAGCAGTTTGTCCCTCCCAAGTCTACCCATATGGTTAAGTAGTACTGTACAGCCACATATGGGGTATTGCCACATTCAGTAGAAATTGTGTGAAAAATTTTGCTGCCAGTTTTACCCATTTCTCAATATGAAAATGTAAAACTTGGGGCTAACACACAATCTTGGTGGTAAAAAAGTAAAAAAAAAAAAGATCTTCACTGTCCAATTGTATAAAAGTATGTGACGACACAACTGTGCTATCAATATTATCACTGCACTCCTAGATACATTCATTGTAAGGTTTAGTTTTTAAAATGAGGTCACTTATGGGGGGTTCTGCTATATTGGCACCTCAGGGGTTCTGCCAATATAGCACTGGCACTCTTATACAAGTGAAGCAGAATCTGCAATATAATATGGCGTTTCTTCCTTTCTGAGCCTTGCACTGTGCCTCAAAAGCACTTTTTGACAACACATTTGGTATCAGTAAACTCAGTTACACAACAAATTTTGGGTCCATTTTCTCCTGCTATCTTTGTGAAAATACAAAATTTGCAGCTAAATAAGATCTTTGCGTGAAAAATTTGATTTTTTTATTTTCACGGCTTAACGTTATACACTTCTGTTAAGCACTTGGGGGTTCTGGGTGTTCAATACACATCTAGATAAGTTCCTCAAGGGGTCTAGTTTCCAAAATAGTGTCACTTCTGGGTTTTTTCACTGTTTTGGCACATCAGGGGCTCTCCAAACGCGGCATGGCATCCACTAATTATTCCAGCAAATTTTGCATTCAAAAAGTTAAATGGCAGTCCTTTCCTTCCAAGCCCTGCACCCAATCAATTGTTTTGCTCTACATATTCGGTATCTGTGCACTCAGGAGAAATTGGCGACAAATTGCATGGAGCAATTTCTCCAGTTGCCCTTATGAAAATGCAAAATTTGGAGTTAAAAAAGATTTATCCGGGAAAAAATGTGATTTTTTTTCATTTTCACAGCTTTATGTTATAAACTTCTGTGAAGCACCTGTGGGTTCAAGGTGCTCAATACACATCTAGATAAGTTCCATAAGGGGTCTAGTTTCCAAAATGGTGTCACTTGTTGAAGGTTTTTACTGTTTAGGCACATCAGGGGCTCTCCCAACATGATATGGCAAGAAAATGTTACTGTACATTCAAAAAGTAAAATGGCGCTCTTTCCCTTCCGAGCTCTGCATTGTAGCCCAACCAGTAGATTTTCTAAATATATAAGGTATTGCAATGCTCAGGAGAAATTGCACAACAAATTGTATAGTCCATTTTCTCTTGTTATCCAGGTGAAAGTTAAAACAAAATTAGGTCTAAAGAAAATTTTTGTGAAAGAAAAGTAAATGTTTATTTTTTCCTTCCACATTCTAAAAATTCCTGTGAAGTACCTGAAGGGTTAATAAACTTCTAGAAAGTGGCTTTGAGTAACTTGACGGGTGCAGTTTTTAGAATGGTGTCACTTTTGGGTATTTTCTGTCATATATGCCCCTCAAATTAACTTCAAATGTGAGATGATCCCCAAAAAATTGCTTGGCAAATTTTGTTGAAAAAATAAGAAATTCCTAGTCAATTTTTAACCCTTATATCTTCCTAACAAAAAAAAAGTTTCAAAAATTGTGCAGATGTAAAGTAGACCTATGGGAAATGTTATTTATTAACTGTTTTGTGTGATTTAAGGGCATAAAAATTAAAAGTTTGAAAATTGGGAAATTTTCAAATTTTTCTTCAAATATCCGTTTTTTTCACAAATAAATGCAAGTCATATCAAAGAAACTTTACCACTATCATGAAGTACAATATACCATGAAAAAAACTAACTCAGAATCAGTGGGATCCATTGAAGCGTTACAAAGTTTTCAAATCATAAATTGACAATGGTCAGAATTGTAAAAATTGACTTGGTCAGGAAGGTGAAAACAGGCTTCAGGGTGAAGGGGTTATATTTTATTTATTAATAGTGATGAGCGAATATACTCGTTACTCGAAATTTCCCGAGCATGCTCGGGTGTCCTCTGAGTATTTTTTAGTGCTCGAAGATTTAGTTTTTAATGTCACAGCTGAATGATTTACATCTGTTAACCAGCATAAGTAAATGTGGGGGTTGCCTGATTGCTAAGCAACCCCCACATGTACTTATGCTGGCTAACAGATGTAAATCATTCAGCTGCGGCATTAAAAACTAAATCTCCGAGCAATAAAAAACACTTGGAGGACACCCAAGCATGCTCTGGAAATCTCGAGTAACAAGTATATTCGCTCATTACGATTTATTAACTGTTTTGTGTGACATAGCTTTCTGGTTTAAGGGCATAAGAATTAAAAGGTTGAAAATTGCATTTTCAAAATTTTTGCCAAATTTCCAATATTTTCACAAATAAATACAAGTCACATTGAACATATTTTACTATTATTAGGAAGTGTAAAATGTCATGAAAATTTTTTATCAGCATCATTTGGATCCGTAAAAATGTTCCAGAGTTACTACTACATAAATTGACAATGGCCAGAATTGTACAACTTGGCTTTGTCCTGAAGGTTAAAGCAGGCTGGGGGCTAAAGGAGTTAAAGAGTACTGTCGGTTTAAATTGTATTTCATAAAGCAATAGTACACATGAAAATGTGCAACTTTTGTAGTATATCTTATCAAGAAAATTTCCTTTTTTTATCTGCCAAAAATGATCAGTCACTATCAAAATGACAGACAGACTTAACTATTACTGAGATAGGAGATGCTATAGTTGCTATAATACAATTCTATCAAGATGGAAGGAGGGAGGAGCTAGAGACAGTGCTCCTCCCTCCTTCTCCTCCTCCTCTTCCTTCTATCTACATAGAATTGTATCAGTAGCAGCAGCTCTCTCCTATCTCAGTAATGGGAAAGTCTTTCTTCACGGAATATAAATTGTACCTCAGAATTGAGAATTTTGATAAGGATTGATGAATTTTGACAGAGATTAAAGCAAATTTCTCTAATAAGATGTATTTCAAAGTTCATAATTGTCATGTGTACTAAAATGACTATTGCACTTTAAATTCTGCACAGCAAGTACATAAATGTTTACTAACTACTAAAAGGGGTTGACAACTCCTTGAAGTTTTTTTTGCAGTATTTGGACATGCCATTCTACACTCTTATTAAATATAAATGTTCAGATTAAAAAAAAAACCCCTTTCAAACTCATAAATATTAATAGTCATACTATAAATAGACATCCTGTCTCAGTTAATAAAGTGGTATGATAACTGTCATCACTATCTTTTAAACCCCATGCATTTCTTTCTTTGCGAGCTGTGAATTTTTTATCTTATATTTTTCTGGAGACGTTTATGCAGAAAACCTAAGAGCTAACACTTTAGAAATAATGTGAAATAAAATTCAGCTCTGAGTGTTTGTAGTTGATGGTATAAAGTCGGTATGATACCATGCAGCCATGCAGCCTCTTTCTCATCTGTATACAAAGGAGATTATTACCACTGGCAAAGCTACTGAGAGCAACATTCTATTGATATAAAAATGTCACAAAATGTCACTGCTAAAATATAGGGAAAGATGGATTACTCTGCTAAACCTTTCCATGCAGTGTCTGTGGAAAATATATGATAATTGTACAATGTGAGAAATGACAACCTTTACTTATATTTTAGCTGTTCAATATTTGTACATATTTAAGACTTCAGAAAGGTATGTTATCACCTATGGAAGCATTAGGATACATATAGATAGTGTGACACGAAGACTGCTTTCTTCTGTGATCTAGAAACTCATAAGTTTCTCTTCAGCATGCTAGGTGCTGAAGGAGTTAATCGGCCAGGTTTGTAGGTGAGTAGGTAAGAGATGGACAAGACGCCTATTCACCATATCTCCACCTCAAGAGTGTGGCTGGGATGTTAAATGTCCAGTGTTTTTTTTTCTGGCTATGTTGTTTGGAGGGAAGAGGCCTCCAGATTGAAACTCCTACGAGAGCTACAGTGTTTGTCTGAGACCGTGGGAACCATACTGGGAAGGACTTTCTATGGACTTTTTGTTTTCATTTGAGCCAGAAAGGCTGTTTTCCGTTACGATTTTTTGGGGGCATACTGGTTTAAGAAGCAATAAACCACCCAGAGACTTTAACCAAACGTGTTCCTGTGTCTACCTTGGGGACAAGCTAAGTGAGCCAACCTTCCACAATAGATAGATAGATAGATCGATAGATAGATAAATAGATAAAGAAAAAGGGAGGCAGCACTCCAATAAATTATGAAAAAAGTGGACTTAAAATGAAGTGAACAAAAAATAAGAATGACTAAAATCACATAACACATACAAGTGTCACATAGACATTAAAAGTTACCTAATTATACTCTAGGAAAATCACAAAGACACCTGGGGTAATGGTGGCATGCAACTGTAAAATTGAGTTGATTTTGTATTCCACATTAAGACCATTGGGTTTGTATTTAATTTAAATATCAATTCTAGTTCCTTTTTCTTCAGGAGACGAGCTCTGTCCCCACCCCTTCTTTGTAGGGGGGATCATATCTATGATCCTGAATCTCAGCTGTTTCTCTGTGTGCCCCATCTCTTTAAAGTGCTTAGGGACAGGGAAATCCAACTGCTTTTTCCTTATGGCGTAACAGTGGTGGTTGATTCTGTTTTTTAAAATTCCACATTGTCTCACCAATATACCATAAGAAACACTGGCGTAAGTAGACAACATACTCAGAACTACAAGTCAGATAGTGTTTAATATCATGGGCCAAACCAGTGTTTGGATGCACAAACGTCGACCCCTTCAACATTAATGGACAATTGACACAGGAAAGGCAAGGAAACCAGCCCTTCCTTTGTATCCCAGATAAGGTAGTTTGTGTCATATTTCTCAGAGGACCAATATCTGAGTTTAGAAGGAAGTCACCTATTGTTTTGTTTTTTCTATAGGAAAATAATTGGGACTCTCAAATTTTTTGATGTTGGGTAAATATTTGGATAGCATTTTGTCCACTCTACTCACTATAAGTTATTACCAATTGGATTCTTTTAAATTCCTTTCTATTTGGTTTTTGTTTTAACACAGTTAGCCTATCCAATGACATAACTTTTCCAGTTGTGTATCCAATGGATTGTTGGGGTATCCCCTTCCTTTAAATTTTTTCGTTAACTCCATCAGGGACTTTGAGAATTCAAAATTTTTGCTTACTATCCTTTTTGCGCGAAGGAACTGGCTATATGGTATTGACTCCAACATTTTCTTTGGATGTTTACTCTTATATTTCAATATGTCATTCTTGTCTGTGGGTTTGGTATGAAGTGCAGTATTTAGCTTATTTTTTGTTCCACCCAAATGGCCAAGAACTGCATACGTGTTTTAGAGTAAACTAAGGTGAATTTTATAGTTGGATCTATTTGATTCAGAAATAGATGGAAGTCAAATAACTCTTCTTGTGTATCCATCCAGAAAAGGAAGACGTCATCTCATAGATTGTAAGCTTGCGAGCAGGGCCTTCATTCCTCTTGGTTTCTGTTTTGATTTGTGTTTATTGTTATGCTGTAAAGTCTATTGTCTGTACAAATCCCCTCTATAATTTAAAGTGCTGTGGAATATGTTGGTGCTATATAAATATTATTATTATTATTATTATAATTATTATCTATGTATCACCACCATGCCAGTACTTGCTGGAAGTGGTGGGACACATAGAGAAAGTCTTCCTCGAATGTGGATATTACAATATTTGCATAAGTAGACACCATATTTGCACCCATTGTGGTTCCCCGTTTTACATATAAAAGTCCTCCCCAAAGAGAAAGTAGTTCTGCTAAAAAATAATAGCATTGAAAAAGAAGAAAAAGACCAATGCATAAATTATGCGCACATCTAAATATATAAAAAATACCAAAATATTTTATCAACAACCTTGCATTCTGGTATTTTATTAGACCTCTCTGCCACAGGAAGGAGAAATGTAATTTTTTTTGTTTTGGAGGCACAGCTGTAGCACGATAAATGCCATATAAAATTTAGCTGCTGAATAAAAAAAAAAGCAGCATTTTTATTGCAGGAGCCATATAGCGATGCTATCGAGATCCAACCAGGTCTGACTGTATGCTTTTGATGCACCCCACTGCCGCAGTAAAAATGATGTATTTTTCTGCTCAGAACAATTTGCAGGATTAAGAGCAAAAATAATATTATTTTGGTATGAGTTGCAGGCTGAAATTACTTTTACTTTTTTAGAACATAATTCTTGTGAGTTGTTGCAGGATGGTTGCTTGATGTACTCCTTTTTGGTTGCCTCTCTCCTAGATTTGTTTCTACAGTCAATAAAAAAATAATGTCTGGCTAGCATTAAAAGGATTTTTTACATGTGGGGCTAACACATGTAAAATGTGCAAAATTAAAAACAATTCAAAATATTCTCCTATTACACTGAGCAATATAAACATCATATAAATACATTATAAATTACAAACAATAGTACAAATGAAACCGCGCTGGAGGGGACAAACATGCATGCAGAAAGAAATTTAGAAAAAAAATCACAAGGAATGAATCTGCTGTGTCGTGTCAAGCAGATCTCTGTGTTGTGCACTGCTCCAAAGAAATGGATGGTGGAATTATGTACTCACAATCAATAATAAAAAATGTGCCTAATAGGTACTGCAAGCTGCATCAATAATTTAATAATGAATTGCGCCCAAACCCCTATATAGTATAGGATAGAACCATACTGGACATATGTGGACATACGCACTAATGCACCAGGGAAGAACTCACCAGGGTCCAGATGAGACAATGTGTGGTACAGCAGTGTCTGTCCGGTTCTACGGTGGGGCGCCCTTTTTGGAGGAGGGAGATTTCATTACTAGTTAATTCATGTGAACTTAAGTTGAATATTTTTTGTGGGTTGCTAGGTAATGAGTTTATTTTCATTTTGGAGAGTTTCCTCCCCCTCCTGCCTCTCTTTGTTTTGTGGATCTTACTCGAAAAAAATCCTGATTAGCTGGTAGATGAGATTTGTATCCTGTTATATTCTTAGATACAGCACTTGCCCCCTTACTTTTGTTACTTGGTTTTGTATCTGTTTCTAAGTAAGGTGTTTCTACTGGATCCAAGGGTTAGAGTGTTGGTAGTCTTACCATTTTGTGATCTATGTGCTCCCCCTAGGCTTTTATCCATGGACCTTTTTTGTGTGGAAATATTCTGTTGAATAGTATGCTGGTCTGGATCCACTTGTATATTGATGGATTCTATACCCTCTCCAAACGAGGATAGCGGGGAGAATCTGTTAGAGGTTTGGATGGGGGCGCCAGGGCATGAGCTGTTATCCTCAAGCACACTAGGGTCCACAGGAAGGGGCGTGCTAGGGTATATTGAAATCTCCAAAGTGTTATCATGGTTTTGATTAAGAGTGCCTGATGGCCTGGAGATAATCTTATTCCAGATGGATACCGGTGTGTATTGAGTAGAATTAGATTCAGCATATGTCAAAAATATCGATGAAAGGTCTGTCTCATTCTGATTGGATGTTAAGTTATACTCATCCAGTACTAGTAGCTCCTCAGGTCTCTGTTGTACATTATTACTAGATGTGTCACCAGATCTAGTTGTTGTGGACTGATTCATGTATAATTCTTCTGGTATATTGTCCCTTTGGAATTTCCTGATTTTCTTGTTCAAGATATCCTTTTCTTTCTCCTTAAGTCTATATAGGATACTGTTGGCTAGATCCTGCATATCCTTAGTCAGGTTACAGGTATGAAGCTTCTCAAATGTTTGCTCAATCAAGCGACTTGTTTTATCAATATTGGCTAGCCGTTTATCTATTATAAATTGCAGTACTCTCATGGAAAAGGAATTGAGCATGCTATCCCACTCTTGTTGTATGGTGGGGTCTCCAAAGTCCCCTGCCAATGTTTTATATATCGTTAGTAGTGTTGAGCATTCCGATACCGCAAGTATCGGGTATCGGCCGATACTTGCGGTATCGGAATTCCGATACCGAGATCCGATACTTTTGTGGTATCGGGAATCAGAATCGGAAGTTTCCAGTGTATGGTTCCCAGGGTCTGAAGGAGAGGAAACTCTCCTTCAGGCCCTGGGATCCATATGAATGTGTAAAATAAAGAATTAAAATAAAAAATATTGATATACTCACCTGTCCGGAGGCCCCTGGACATCACCGCTGGTAACCGGCAGCCTTCTTTGTTTAAAATGAGCGCGTTCAGCACCTTCCATGACGTCACGGCTTCTGATTGGTCGCGTGCCGCTCATGTGACCGCCACGCGACCAATCACAAGCCGCGACGTCATCCCTCAGGTCCTAAATTCCCTTCTAGGAATTTAGGACCTGAGGGTTGACGTCACGGCTTCTGATTGGTCGCGTGGCGGTCACATGAGCGGCACGCGACCAATCAGAAGCTCAACACTAATCGTTAGGCCTTTCGGGACAATGTGGGCTTGAGCATACTTCTCTAATGAAGCCACTTCCCACATGTCCCGCATCTCAGTGAAAAGTAATTTTTTCCAGGGATTTCAATAAATCTCTGGTTTTAATGGAATCAGATGCAGACGGGCCATTAAAAGAAAATTTGTCCTTAATAAAAGTCAAACTGTGGTCCCTATCCATCCACAACGCGTGAATGGCCATTGAGAAGCTGCTAAAATGTGTAGGCACCTAAAACAAAAGGACTATAATAAGGGGAAATACACAAGCGCTAACTCACAAAAAGTTTTCAACCCTCAGCAGCTGGAATCAAGACAGGTAAGTGCCAACAACAATAGTACAAATGAAACCGCGCTCGAGGGGACAAACATGCATGCAGAAAGAAATTTTGTAAAAAAATCACAAGGAATTAATCTGCTGTGTTGTGTCAAGCAAATCTCTGTGTTGTGCACTGCTCCAAAGAAATGGATGGTGGAATTATGTACTCAAAATAAGTTAATAAAAAATGTGCCTAATAGGTACTGCAAGCTGCATCAATAATTAATAATGAAGTGCGCCCAGACCCCTAAAGAGTATAGGATAGAACCATACTGGACATATGTGGACATACGTACTAATGCACCAGGGAAGAACTCACCAGGGTCCAGATGAGATGATGTGCAGTACAGCAGTGTCCGTCTGGTCCTATGGTGGGGCGCCCGTCTGTGTGGATGATAAGAGAGGAAGCAGGCAGGCAAGCTAAAAACAACCGCAGCATGGCAGAGCCAGGGAAAGCCCCGGCAGGTGGCGTCCCTGGATGCGAGCGAGAAATAAAGATGGCCGGCAGAGGTGCCTAGCGTATGACATCACAGGAGCTACGGAGCAGCACTGAGACCAAAAGGAGTGCAGACGCGTTTCAAAGATGCTGCGTCCCTCTTCATCAGGGTTACCGGTCTCTTGGTGCTAGTGGCCTGTCAATCAAACTTAAAACGACCTGCCCGCTTACCTCATTATTCAAATCACTTGTCCGTACTACACATGAGCTTAGTAAAGGCCCTAGAAGGGTGCACACAGACCAATGAAAAGAAAATAAATGGAAATGTGCAATCGGGAAAAGGGTATGTTAAATGCATGGACATGGCAAATGACACCGGCTTTGGGAGGGAACATCGTGTGACGTTCTATATAAGTACTGCTGGTTACAAAATGAATGCAGCACAAGATTAGTAAACATATAAGTTTAAAAGAAACTTTTAATAATTAATTAAAATGGAAATAACCAACATAAATATACAAATAAAGAATATATAATACACAGAAAATTTAAAAAAAGTGTGGATCTAGAATACTATGTTGGTAAAACCTGCACAAATAAGGTAAAATGAGCATGCATGCAGGGATAATTGAGTGGCAGGGCCTATGTGGAAGGTCTGTGTATACCACAGAAAGGGGGAAAAAATTTGGATAAAACCAACTGGTAGAAGTGATAATACAATCAAAAGATGAAGCATGCTAGAAATAAATAGAAAGATGGTCACGGGTACTAGGGGTAGCATATAAAAACAATGTATATAATAGTACACTGGCGCTACACTAATTCAGGGAACAAAAGAGGGAAGAAGGAAGGGTTAATCTAAAACAACGCTGCTGCTGGTGATCTGACAGGGTCTGTGTAGAACCCTGCTTAGTAAAATAACAACAAAGTGAATATGAGAGCTATCACCTGCGCTAGGAAGGTGCGTTGGTAGATAAAAGAAAAATAGTTACTCCCACCGGGAGGAGAGACAAAGGTATGCAGATCCGATAGTCAGGGAGCAATGTAGCCGGACAAAGTGATTAGTACAAATGCACTTACTGCATAGATCTGTAGTGGCGCCGAAGCGTAGCTATGACTTCTCCCGGGAGGTGTCCAGTATTCGGTCCCGCAGTAGAGTGGAGCAGGGGGGTAAAGTGAGGGCTTTCGCCCGCTGAGTTCCTCCTCGCTGGTCACAGGGGGTAGACTGAACCGCCTGCCTCTGGCGTGCCCCTGCCGGAAGCGACGCCGAAGCGGTGGTGGAGTGTGAAAGGGGCATGGCTAGAATGTGACGTCACACAAGTGTAAGGATGGGGAGCGTACAGGGACACAATCCATTGTGTCCCTGTACACTCCCCGTCCTTACACTTGTGTGACGTCACATTCTAGACACACCCCTTTCACACTCCGCCACCGCTTCGGCGTCGCTTCCGGCCGGGGCATGCCAGAGGCAGGCGGTTTAGTCTACCCCCTGTGACCAGTGAGGAGGAACTCAGCGGGCGCAAGCCCTCACTTTACCCCCCTGCTCCACTCTACTGCGGGACCGAATACTGGATACCTCCCGGGAGAAGTCATAGCTACGCTTCGGCGCCACTACAGATCTATGCAGTAAGTGCATTTATACTAATCATTTTGTCCGGCTACATTGCTCCCTGACTATCGGATCTGCATACCTTTGTCTCTCCTCCCAGTGGGAGTAACTATTTTTCTTTTATCTACCAACGCACCTTCCTAGCGCAGGTGATAGCTCTCATATTCAATTTGTTAGCATATAAAAACAACCGCAGCACTTGAGAGGGGATGTCCAGCAAAGCCTTTCTGGATGTTCTTGAAATGTTCCTTAATCCGTACCATAAGGGGGCTCTTTGTGCGGCCTACATACAGTTTTTTACACAGACATTCAATTAAATAAATGACTTTTGTAGTGGAACATGTTATGACATCCTTAATACTGAATTCATTCATGGCATCAGAGTCAGTGAACACAACCTGACAGGTTTTTTTAAAAGATGTGTTTCTGCAACCAAAACACTAAAGCAAAGAGAAAGAAGCCACTAAAGAATTTTTTGCACACCACCCATAGTAAGTATCAAAAGGAACAACTTTATTGGTAATACAATTGTTAAAAACAATTAAAAACAATACAAAAAACAACTCCCCCATCAGGCCTGTTCAAAAGTAATTGCTGCAAGAATAACATGAAAACATGCTTGGTAATACACATGAATAGAGACATTACGGTAACACACTGCGGAGACAAATCAGGGAATGAATATGAATACTGGTGTATGAAAAACACACATCGTTTGCCGTTTTTTATATATATTTCTTTCGGTATTTAGGTGAACGCTCTTCCAGTGGTGTGCGATGGACTGGGATACAAGAGAGGCCGCATGGAGGGCCTCCGCCTCCGCTGCTTTCATTGACAATGCTCAAAGTTGTCCAGACTCTTATTTGACATGGGTAACTACAAAGCTTATCGCAGCTCAGAAACAGGGGATTAAATTATTATGGAATATCCGGTGTTTAGAAGAGTACTTGAAGTTGAATTTGGTTCCAAGGGGATTGAGAGTCCCCATTTTTCCCGCTTGGGAATCTTCTGACAATTTTCGCACTACTTGGGAGGGGGGCCTCCTACGGTGCTCACATATATTGATCAATTTATTGATCACACATGATAGAGATCTTTTGAGTCATGTCAAGACAGAGATCAAAGGTCTGGAGAATGACCTCAGTAAATTCGATGAGGTATCACAGATCCAGCCCTTTAAGGCAAAATTAAAAGAGGTCCTTGATAAATTTGATAAGGAAATCATGGACAAGAAGAGGTCCAGATTTTTGAGGGACAAATCAGACTTTGACCGGAAAATGGTATTCAACTGGAGACACCAAGGGAATCAGCGACGGGGCAGGAACGTTAAATTAAATGCCAGTGAACCAGCATATAACAACTCGACCCTGGACGGACATATGTCAAGCGATTTTTTATCCTCTGCGGAAAGCGAACCAGAAGCAGGTTCAGGACCAGGCGAGGGCAGAGGAGACGCAAGCCTCTTCACGCGTGTCACCAGGAACAGAAACCACAGGCCAGCATACTACAACCAACGGAGGAAGAACCACAAGTAACCTTACAGTCCACCGATGACGCCCGTGAGTATGACTGCTCCATAGACAATGATTCTCTTCAAATTATTAATTTATCTGAATATCAGTTAAGCACTATTGAGACATCCGTACTTAGGAGGGGTTTGACTTTTTCACCATCACAGGGGATGGATAAGTTCACGCTTAGCAAGGATCTTTTTCTTTTTTGCAGAAAAATCATTTTACAGGTCCTGCACAATCAGTCACATCCCTTGTCAATCCCTGACCAAAAAGAACAGAGAGTGCTTCAGGATCTTTTGGACTTGCTGGATGAGGGGGATTCCCCTAGAGGTAGGCCACGGTTTCCACATAAAAATAGATCTATGGTGTGCCCTCCCCTTTCCACGGTTCCAGCTGTCAAAATCTTCTTCGAGATGGTCAAACAGGACATTGAGGCATTATCTGACAGAGCTGGTGTGGGCACTAATCTTACAAGCCAAGAGCGTAAAGCTCTGTTTGGCCTTAGCAACAGCAAAGAGTTTGTAATTAGAGAGGCGGACAAGGGGGCAATATTATTTTATGGCCCCATCACATGTATTTGGAGGAGGCTCACAGGCAGCTAGAGAACTCACGTTTCTACCACAGACTGCCCTCAGGGGTGTACTCTACCAAGTTGAGAGCATTACTCGACAGAACTTTCGAATTAGGGATCATCAATATGCATGAGCGGGACTTTATTTGGGTAGATCAACCAATCACGCCAACTTTCTATATGCTACCCAAAGTTCACAAAAGTACCACCAAGCCCCCTGGTCATCCCATAGTCTCAAGCATTGGCAGTCTGTGCGAGAGGGTGTGTTCTTACATTGATTTTTTCTTGCAGCCCCTTGTGACCACACTTCCTTCATACATAAGAGACTCCTCACATTTCATCAGTGTCTACAAAGGGGTTACGCTGACTCCAGGCGATCTCATGGTTACTTGCGATGTTGAGTCGCTGTACTCTAATATCAACCATGATGACGGCATGCAGGCGGTTCTATTCTTCCTTGACCAGCAGGTAAACTCAGACAGACTGCACGACTCTTTTATTATTAATTTGCTTGATTTTGTTTTGAGGCACAATTTCTTTCTATTTGACCGGGTTTATTATTTACAAACTTCTGGTGTGGCTATGGGGGCGCGTTGTGCCCCCTCATTTGCAAATCTTTTTTTTGGGTGGTGGGAGGTTACTATCGTCTTTGTCTCTGACCTCTTTAAGAACAGGGTGCGACAATGGTCGCATTTCATTGACAATATTTTTTTCATTTGGTCGGGTTCTTTGGAGGAATTTTCCCAGTTCATGGATGTCCTCAATAACAATCCTTTCAATATTTTTTGACTCATCAGTTTTCTTCCGTTACAGTTAATTTTTTGGATCTGGATGTCAGATGTCGGGATGGTATACTGTCCACGTGCCTTTACCGGAAACCTACAGCTGTCACTGGATTTCTTGACTATCGGAGTTTTCACCCCAAACATACGAGGGATGGGGTCCCGACTGGCCAATTCCTCAGAGCTAGGCATAACTGTACTCAGGACTCTGACTTCAGGAAAGAAGCCCAGGATCTTACGGCAAGATTTAAAACCAGGAACTATCTCCCGGGCCTATCAGAGGGCGAGTCGGCAGACACAGGATTCTCTACTCGCTACCAACAGGAGGAGACCTGATAGCTATGTGCATTTCATCACGGGTTATCATACCCATTGGTCTAAGGTGAGCAGGATTTTGAATGATCATTGGAGGATTTTAGCTACTGATACACAAACATCCCAGGTCATTAGTGCCCGGCCACTGATCACGGCCAGGAGGGCGAATAACTTTAGGGACATATGTTATGGTTTCCAAATGGCAAGGAAACATCAGAAGCATAGAATAAACGGACAAGCTCTCGGGTGATGGAAACTAGAGCTGACCGCGATGCTAAACCTACACACCACACTAGAAGTAGCCAGGGGGCATTCCTGCGTTGTCTCTAGATGCCGCGCGCCAGCCGGAGAACTAACTACCCCTGGTAGAAGAAAACACAGTCCTGGCTTGCCTCCAGAGAATGTCCCCACAGGAGATAGCAGCCCCCCACATATAATAACAGTGAGAGCAGATGAAAAGACACATGTAGTATGAAAGCAGATTTAGCACAGAGAGGCCCGCTAACTAAATAGCAGAAAGATACAACAGAGGACTTCGCGGTCAGCTGCAAAACCCTTCAAAACACCATCCTGAAATTACCTTAACTCATGTGACAACTTATGCCACTGGAGTGGTAATTTCAGCCCAACAAGAGCTTCCAGCTGCAGAGATTCACATAAGTGCAAACTGGACAAAACATACAAAAATAGACTTAAGGACTAAAGTGTCCAACTTAGCTGAGCAGAAAACTGGGAGCAGGAACATGCAACAGAATCACTCTGGATACATTGATGGCCAGCATTAGAATGACTGAGGAGCAAGGTTAAATAGGATACTCCCACATCCTGATAGGAACAGGTGAACTGAGAAGGCAAAGCTTGCAGGACACCAGTACCACAAGAGACCACCGGGGGAGCCCACGAACCGAATCACAACAGTACCCCCCCTTAAGGAGGGGGCACCGAACCCTCACAAGAACCACCAGGGCGATCTGGATGAGCCCTATGAAAGGCACGGACCAAATCAGAAGCATGAACATCAGAAGCTGTAACCCAAGAATTATCCTCTTGACCGTAGCCCTTCCATTTCACCAGATATTGAAGTCTCCGTCTGGAAACACGGGAGTCCAAGATTTTCTCCACCACGTACTCCAATTCACCCTCAACCAGCACAGGAGCAGGAGGCTCAACAGAAGGCACAAGTGGTACCTCATACCTCCGCAATAATGACCGATGGAAGACATTATGGATAGCAAAGGATGCTGGGAGGTCCAAACGAAAAGACACAGGGTTAAGAATTTCCAAAATCTTATAAGGACCGATGAACCGAGGCTTAAACTTAGGAGAAGAGACCCTCATAGGGTCAAAACGGGAGGACAACCACACCAAGTCCCCAACACGAAGACGAGGACCAACACGACGATGGCGATTAGCAAAACGTTGAGTCTTCTCCTGGGACAACTCCAAATTGTCCACCACCTGCCCCCAAATACGATGCAACCTATCCACCATGGTATCCACTCCAGGACAATCCGAAGACTCCACCTGACCAGATGAAAAACGAGGATGGAACCCTGAATTGCAAAAGAAAGGGGAGACCAAAGTGGCAGAACTGGCCCGATTATTAAGGGCAAACTCAGCCAACGGCAAAAAGGAGACCCAGTCATCCTGATCAGCAGACACGAAACACCTCAAATAAGTCTCCAAGGTCTGATTAGTACGTTCCGTCTGGCCATTTGTCTGGGGATGAAATGCAGACGAAAAAGACAAATCAATGCCCATCCTGGCACAAAACGCCCGCCAAAATCTGGACACAAACTGGGATCCCCTGTTGGAAACGATATTCTCCGGAATACCATGCAGCCGAACCACATTCTGAAAAAACAGGGGCACCAACTCAGATGAGGAAGGCAGCTTGGGCAAGGGCACCAAATGAACCATCTTAGAAAAGCGGTCACACACCACCCAAATGACGGACATCTTCTGAGAAACAGGGAGATCAGAAATAAAATCCATAGAGATGTGTGTCCAAGGCCTCTTAGGAACAGGCAAGGGCAACAACAACCCACTAGCCCGAGAACAACAAGGCTTGGCCCGAGCACAAACATCGCAAGACTGCACAAAAGTACGCACGTCCCGAGACAGGGAAGGCCACCAGAAGGACCTAGCCACCAAATCTCTGGTACCAAAAATTCCCGGATGACCTGCCAACGCAGAAGAATGAACCTCCGAGATGACTCTATTGGTCCACTCATCCGGCACAAACAATCTACCAGGCGGACAACGATCAGGCCGATCCGCCTGAAACTCTTGTAAAGCACGTCGCAGGTCTGGGAAGACAGCAGACAATATCACCCCATCCTTAAGTATACCCGTAGGTTTAGAATCACCAGGGGAATCAGGTTCAAAACTCCTAGAAAGGGCATCCGCCTTCACATTCTTAGTACCCGGCAGATACGAAACCACAAAATTAAACCGGGAGAAAAACAACGACCAGCGCGCCTGTCTAGGATTCAGACGTCTGGCCGACTCAAGATAAATCAAATTTTTGTGATCAGTCAAGACCACCACCTGATGTTTAGCACCCTCAAGCCAATGACGCCACTCCTCGAATGCCCACTTCATCGCCAAAAGCTCCCGATTACCGACGTCATAATTTCGCTCGGCGGGCGAAAATTTTCGAGAAAAGAACGCACAAGGTCTCATCACTGAACAATCTGAACTTTTCTGCGACAAAACCGCCCCCGCTCCGATCTCGGAAGCATCAACTTCCACCTGAAAAGTACATTGTATTAGAACACAGATGTACCACCAGTTTCAATAATATGTCCCAAATAAGGACGTATATATGTATATATATCTATATATGTATACCTATGTATGTGACCTTATGGTACTCTCTGTGCAGAATGGGTGATTCCCACCACCACGTGAAGTCAGATAACCCACACACCTCGACTATGGAAAAAACCAGGAATAGCACCACACCAGGGAATAAGGTTTAAAAAAACAACTTTTATTGTACAATTATAGTGGCAACAAATAATTCATAAAACCATATATTAGATAAAATCTCTAATGTGACCGTACGCACCACAGGACATATATGTAAAATATTTCCAAGCTACCCTCAGTATTTTATTATTCTTAGGTCCCACACTTAATAAAAATTATAAAAAGTTGTGCATATCATGAATATATAAAATACATTAACATAAAGTGCAACGTGCTGAAAAATTTTTTTTTTATTATACATACATATTGCACGTGTGCTTTATATCCAAACAGTATCCATATACTGAAAAAGTGCCATGTGCCAATGAAATCCAAATCTGTGCTGTAAGAAAGTGCTAAGTGCAAAATACTATAAAGCAACCGTGGGTTCTAATGTTTTCCTGAAATCAAATCATATGACCCAGGCTGGCCAAAAACTTCCGTGCCGTGTAAAAAAATGATGAATAAGTCATGTGAACTGCAAATCTGCACGTGCACACATCATATGCTTAGGAGTAAATGACCACCGTGCCTAAAGGGGACCTAAGGAAATTATATACCATAAATACCTTCAGTAGCTGAGTCCTGTGGAAACGTGCCCCAACGCGCGTTTCGGATGATTTACCTTCGTCAGGGGGTCTTTTCCACCTGAAAAGGAAGAGAAACATCAGGCTGGCACAACACCGGAGCAGAAGAAAAACGGCGCTTAGCTCCCGAAAGGCCTCCACAGCAGCAGGAGACCAATCTGCAACATCAGCACCCTTTTTAGTCAAATCAGTCAAAGGCCTGACAACGCTAGAAAAACCAGTTATGAATCGACGATAAAAGTTAGCAAAGCCCAAAAATTTCTGAAGGCCCTTAAGAGAAGTCGGTTGCGTCCAGTCACAAATAGCCCGAACCTTCACAGGATCCATTTCAATAGAAGAGGGGGAAAAAATGTACCCCAAAAAAGAAATCTTCTGAACCCCAAAAACACACTTTGAACCTTTAACAAATAGAGAATTGGTCCGCAAAACCTGAAAAACCCTCCTAACTTGTTGAACATGAGATTCCCAGTCATCCGAAAAAATCAAGATATCGTCCAAATACACAATCATAAATTTATCCAGATATTCACGGAAAATATTGTGCATAAAAGACTGAAAGACCGAAGGGGCATTTGACAGACCAAAAGGCATCACCAAATACTCAAAATGGCCCTCGGGCGTATTAAATGCGGTTTTCCACTCATCCCCCTGCTTAATTCGCACCAAATTATACGCACCGCGAAGATCAATCTTAGAGAACCACTTCGCCCCCTCAATGCGAGCAAATAAATCTGTCAGCAATGGCAAAGGATACTGATACTTGACTGTGATCTTATTCAAGAGTCTATAATCAATACAAGGTCTCAAAGAACCATCGCTTTTAGCTACGAAAAAGAACCCCGCTCCAAGAGGAGACGAAGAAGGACGAATATGTCCCTTTTCCAAGGACTCCCTAATATACTCTCGCATGGCAGCATGTTCAGGTACAGACAGATTGAATAGACGACCCTTAGGAAATTTACTGCCAGGGATCAAATGGCACAATCGCAATCTCTGTGAGGAGGAAGAGAATTAAGAGTAGATTCCTCAAAAACCTCACGATAATCAGACAAAAACTCAGGAATTTCAGAGGGAATAGATGAAGCAATGGAGACCAAAGATGTGTCCCCATGATTTCCCTGACATCCCCAGCTTAGTACAGACATTGTTTTCCAGTCAAGGACTGGGTTATGAGTTTGCAACCATGGCAATCCCAGCACTAATACATCATGTAGATTATACAGTACAAGGAAGCGAATCACCTCTTGATGGTCTGGAGTCATACGCATAGTCACTTGTGTCCAGTATTGTGGTTTATTACTAGCCAATGGTGTAGAATCAATACCCTTTAAAGGTATAGGAACTTCCAGAGGCTCTAGATCAAACCCACAGCGCCTGGCAAAGGACCAATCCATAAGACTCAAAGCGGCGCCAGAATCCACATACGCATCCGCAACAATAGAAGATAACGAACAAATTAGAGTTACACACAAAATAAACTTGGACTGCAAAGTGCCAATAGCAGAGGATTTATCAACTTTCTTTGTTCGTTTAGAGCATGCTGATATAACATGAGTAGAATTTCCACAATAGAAGCACAAATGATTTTTGCGCCTATAAATCTGTCGTTCGCTTCTGGACAGAAAGCTATCACATTGCATACTCTGTGGTGCCTCTTCAGAAGACACCGCCAACTGGTGCACAGGTTTGCGTTCCCGTAAACGCCGATCAATCTGAATTGCCATTGTCATGGACTCATTCAGACCAGTAGGCGCAGGAAACCCCACCATGACGTCTTTTACAGCATCAGAGAGACCTTCTCTGAAAATTGCCGCCAGAGCGCACTCATTCCACTGAGTAAGCACAGACCATTTTCGAAATTTTTGGCAATATATTTCGGCTTCATCTTGCCCCTGAGAGAGGGCTATTAGGGCTTTCTCAGCCTGAATCTCCAAATTTGGTTCCTCATAAAGCAACCCCAAAGCCAGAAAAAACGCATCCACATTGAGCAACGCAGGATCCCCTGGTGCCAATGAAAATGCCCAATTTTGGGGGTCACCCCGCAGTAAAGAAATAACAATTTTTACTTGCTGGGCAGGATCTCCAGCAGAATGAGATCTCAGCGAAAGAAACAATTTACAATTGTATTTAAAATTTAGAAAACAAGATCGATCTCCAGAAAAAAACTCCGGTATAGGAATTTTAGGTTCAGACCGAGGAGCATGTAACAAAAAATCTTGTATATTCTGAACTTTAGAGGCAAGATTATTCAAATTGGTAGCCAGACTCTGGGGATCCATATTTCAACAGATAAAGTCTGAGCCATTCAGGGGTTAAGAGGAGAGGAAAACAGGAGACTGCAATTAGAGCTGGAGTGCAACTTCAGAGGAAGGAAAAAAAAAAAAAAAAAAGGTTTCACACAGTTCCTTTTCTCTCCTGCTTCAGCCTATAGATTAAACATTCGGGCTGGCCATACTGTTATGGTTTCCAATGGCAAAGAAACATCAGAAGCATAGAATAAACGGACAAGCTCTCGGGTGATGGAAACTAGAGCTGACCGCGATGCTAAACCTACACACCACACTAGAAGTAGCCAGGGGGCATTCCTGCGTTGTCTCTAGATGCTGCGCGCCAGCCGGAGAACTAACTACCCCTGGTAGAAGAAAACACAGTCCTGGCTTGCCTCCAGAGAATGTCCCCACAGGAGATAGCAGCCCCCCACATATAATAACGGTGAGAGCAGATGAAAAGACACACGTAGTATGAAAGCAGATTTAGCACAGAGAAGCCCGCTAACTAAATAGCAGAAAGATACAACAGAGGACTTCGCGGTCAGCTGCAAAACCCTTCAAAACACCATCCTGAAATTACCTTAACTCATGTGACAACTCATGCCACTGGAGTGGTAATTTCAGCCCAACAAGAGCTTCCAGCTGCAGAGATTCACATAAGTGCAAACTGGACAAAACATACAAAAATAGACTTAAGGACTAAAGTGTCCAACTTAGCTGAGCAGAAAACTGGGAGCAGGAACATGCAACAGAATCACTCTGGATACATTGATGGCCAGCATTAGAATGACTGAGGAGCAAGGTTAAATAGGATACTCCCACATCCTGATAGGAACAGGTGAACTGAGAAGGCAAAGCTTGCAGGACACCAGTACCACAAGAGACCACCGGGGGAGCCCACGAATCGAATCACAACAGACATACTCACTCAGAGCCACTATAGGAGGCCCACATGGAGGCTTAATCGTGGAATGACTTTGAGGGGTTCCTTTCTGTGCGGAGACTGTAGCATATGTCCGTTTATGCACCCCGTCCGTTATGTGTTCTGCAATCCTGTTAACCAAATGCAGCATAAGCTAAAGGCTTACATCAATTGCAAAACCTCTCATGTAGTCTATGCCCTGATTTGTCCGTGTCCTTGTATCTATGTAGGCCTGACTTCGCAAGAACTGCGATGGAGAATGCAAAGCCATCTCTCTACCATCAACACGGCAGCTGCGGACAGTCGGAAGGGCAAGACGCTCAGTACAGTGGCCTCACATTTTCTACTCCATCATGGGGGCAACTGTGCCAATACCAGGATAATTGGCTTGGAGCATGTCAGGAGCTCGGGCAGAGGTGGTACTCTACACAAACGACTTTTACAAGTCGAGTCTCGTTGGATTTATTTACTCCATTCTACAGCGCCCCAAGGAATCAATGAGGACTTACACTTCAAGGGTTTCTTGTGCTGAATCGGTTGTCCATGGTCCTGATTTCTGCTTTTGCTCGGTTGGACAAGCTCCTGAGAGGGGACTCCATGGTTGTCTCACATCATGAACATGTCGCACATTGGACCGCCAGTTGGAGATTTTTTGATAAGACTGGATGGGACAGAATTCTTGTGGGCTTATACTAGCATCAAAAGTGACATGGAGCAGCTGGCATTCCCTGCTTGGGATGTACAGTTTATGATGGTTTATGACCATGCTATGTTTATATATATTACCCATTTTGTAAGTGACATGTGTATTTATTGTTCATATGCATTATAACTTATATTCCTGCTATGTCTTAATTATCCTTGCCTTAATAGACATTTGTGCCACTTAGGATTATTTGGAGTATATTTCTTTATTGGTGGTTAGTAGGTCCATGTCTTAATTCCTCTGGTCCTCATGTTCCACCCATCCATTCTCTTTCTCCCTTTCTCCCGTCCCTGACATAGTTGTTACGGTCATGTGTCGTTTACTTATTTCTCTGGTCGCAGTTGCCTTCATTTTTTCAGGTTTCTATGCGGACCGCTGGTTGGCTTACCGGCGCGTGCGCATTGGAACGGTGTGGGCAGAGACATCTGCCCATTTGTAGCATTTTCTATCTTCTGCGCAGGCGCTAGCGGCCCCATGCTTCTCTATTGTTTTTACTCCCTGCCTTCCGGCCCTGTCATTTCCGGTCCATGGTGGCACACATGCTGGCGTTCACCGATCACCATATTGTGTATATAAGGATGTTACTTGTTGTGGTAAGCACTTCCCCTGACGAAGCGGTCCTTGTAACCGCGATATGCGTTGGGATCTCCTGCCTATCGGTCCTGTTCCATATTTGGCTGCTTGGTTACCATCCTTATTGTAGGTGATTTCAGGGTAGCCGGATACACACTGTGTTTTTTTGAGTTGTTGTTCCATACAGGATTTTCCTGGCTCTTACCTCCGTTTATGTACAGCATGGGGTATACTGCATTATTATGTGTTGAAGTGGATATTGTGCCAGAACTTGGATCCACATTGGTATACTAGAGGGGGTTGTGTGACTACTTCCCCTCCCTCCTTTGGGGGTAGATGATGTGTGTTTTTCATACACCAGTATTCTTATTCATTCCCTGATTTGTCTCCGCAGTGTGTTACCGTAATGTCTCTATTCATGTGTATTACCAAGCATGTTTTCGTGTTATTCATGCAGAAATTACTTTTGAACAGGCCTGATGGGGGAGTTGTTTTTTGTATTGTTTTTAATTGTTTTTAACAATTGTGTTACCAATAAAGTTGTTCCTTTTGATATTTACTATGGGTGGTGTGCAAAAAATTCTTTAGTGGCTTCTTTCTCTTTGCTTTAGTGACATTGATATCAGCCACTTACTTTTGCACCCCCGCTATCTTTGGACTAATGTATGTATAGTGTAGTGCGCCAGCTATCTTGGTATCTGCAACCAAAACAGTTACCACAAGGAGTAAACCCTGACCTGGTATCTCTGAAAGTGTCAGCTTGGTGCTTCTGATTGGAAGCCAATTTGATGGTGGGGGCTAATAGGTTACCCAAAGACTTGGCCTTCCTGAATACAAATCTAGGGGCAGGCTCTATGCTTTGTCCCTTTGCAGAGTAGAATAATGTTTATGATTGATAGATTTAAACTTGGTGTACCCTGCATGAAATTGTGTGATAAACGGCAACTGGTGGATTTGGTCATGAATACTCCTGGTAGTTGGATTAATGGGTTTTGTTCTGTGTATTAAGGAGTTCCTAGGAACCGCCCTCACTTCCTGTTCTGCTTGCTCCAACAATGAAATAGAATAACCTTTATCAAGGAATTGTTGAGTCCAAACTTCAGAGTCCCTGTTATAGTCATCCAGAGTTATACAATTACGTCTAATTCTTGTGTATTGGCCTTTAGGGATATTGTTGAGCCATACAGGTAAGTGGCAGCTGGTTATATTAATGAAGCTGTTAGAATCCATTTTTTTTCAATAGCATTTAGTCAGTAGTCGACAGTCTTCTATATATATATATATATTGAGGTCCAAAAAATTTACACTTGTGGTGCTGATTGTTGGTGTAAATTCTAATCCGATATTGTTCTCATTTAGGTGGGAAATGAATGAATCCAAATCATTTGTTGGACCATCCCAGATGAACAACACATCATCAATAAATCGACGCCATAGCACTAGCCCTGTGCGTAGATTCCCAGAGGTATAGATGTAAGACTCCTCCCACTTGGCAACAAACAAATTGGCATAGCTGGGGGCAAAGCGCGTGCCCATGGCAGTGCCCCAGATTTGCAAAAATAATTCTCTTTAATACAAAAAATAGTTGTGTTGTAAGATGAAGTCGATGCACTCTTTCATGAAAAGCACCCGGGTTTCTGGAAATATCCCCAAAGTTTCAAGAAACTGGCCTGCGATGAGGCAACCCATTTTTTGGTCAATTAGTGTATATATTTATTTTATAGTTGGCTTCCCATTTGCCCTTCTCAAGAACTTGTAGGATATAACCTGTGTCTTTTAAATAGGCCGGTATGAGTTGCATGCATTTTTGCAGATGCATGTCCACGTAACGTGACAGGTTAGCTGTAAGACTCGGCATCCAAAGAATTAAACAAAACTTAAGAGGTGGCAAACTAATACAGGTCATGTCCAGGGTTGAATCCAAATGGATTTTTTCCCTTGACAGCCTTGCACCCAAAGGCATAAATCACGTGCTAGAATTATATGCCTTTTAACTAGGCATACAACTAGACACAACTATATGCTACCCCTAGTACCCGTGACCATATTTCTATTTATTTATAGCATGTTTCATCTTTTAATTCTATTATCACTTCTACCAGTTGGCTTTATCCAAATTTTTTTTCCCCCTTTCTATGGTATACACAGACCTTCCACGTAGGCCCTGCCACTAAATTATCCCTGCATGCATGCTCATTTTACCTTATTAGTGCAGGTTTTACCAACATAGTCTTTTAGATCTACACATTTTTTAATTTTCTATTTATTATATATTCTTTATTTGTATATTTATGCCGTTTTTTTCCATTTTAATTAATTATTAAAAGTTGCTTTTAAACTTATATGTTTACTAATCTTGTGCTGCATTCATATTGTAACCAGCAGTACTTATATGGAACATCACACGATGTTCCCTCCCAATGCTGGTGTCACTTGCCATGTCCTTGCATTTAACACTCCCTTTCCCCGATTGCACATTTCCATTTATTTTATTTTCATTGGTCTGTGTGCACCCTTCTAGGGCCTTTACTTAGCCCACGTGTAGTACGGACAAGTGATTTGAATAATGAGGTAAGCGGGCAGGTAGTTTTAAATTTGATTGACAGGCCACTAGTGTAAATAGCTGGGAGCACCAAGAGACCGGTAACCCTGATGAAGCTCCTTCGAAATGCGTTGTCACTCCTTTTGTTCTCAGTGCTGCTCCATAGCCCCTGTGACGTCACACGCTATGCACCTCTGCCGGCCATCTTTCCTTCTCGCTCGCATCCAGGGACGCCACCGGCCGGGGCTTTCCCTGGCTCTGCGTAGTATTCTCGCAGTGCTGCCGTGCTGCAGTTGTTTTTAGCTTGACTGCTTGCTTCCTCTTTTACCATCCACACGTATGGGCGCCCCACCGTAGGACCGGACAGACACTGCTGTACCGCACATCGTCTCATCTGGACCCTGGTGAGTCCTTCCCTGGTGCATTAGTACGTATGTCCACATATGTCCAGTATGGTTCTATCCTATACTCTATAGGGGTCGGGGCGCACTTCATTATTAATTATTGATGCAGCTTGCAGTACCTATTAGGCACGTTTTTCATTAACTATTGTGAGTGCATAATTCCACCATCCATTTCTTTGGAGCAGTGCACAACACAGAGATCTGCTTGACACGACACAGCAGATTAATTCCTTGTGATTTTTTTACAAAATTTCTTTCTGCATGCATGTTTGTCCCCTCGAGCGTGGTTTCATTTGTACTATTGTTGTTGGTTTATTAATTGTCAGGGTTGGCACTTACCTGTCTTGATTCCAGCTGCTGAGGGTTGAAAACTTTTTGTGAGTTAGCACTTGCGTGTTTCCCCTTATTATAGTCACATTATAAATTACATTCCTAGAGAAATAGACTATAATGAATGCCTACAGGCAATAATGAAGCATGGCGGAGGTTCCTTGCAAGTTTGGCGCTTCCTTTCAGCAAATGGCATTATTCATAGAATGCTTTAGCTGGAAGGGACCTAAAGGGTCATCCTGTCCAACCCCCTGCTCAATGCAGGACTCACTTAATTATCTCAGATAGATGTCTGTTCAGCCTCTATTTGAAGGCTTCCATTGAAGGAGAACTCACCACCTCTCATGACAGTCTTTTTCACTCATTGATCAGCATCACTGTCAAAAAGTTTTTTTCTAATAATTTGTCTGTATCTTCTCTGTTTCAGTTTAATTTCATTGCTTCCATGTGCAAATGAGAAAAAGGATGATCTCTCTACACTGTGACCTCCATTCAGATATTTGTAGACATTTATTTTCTCCTCTTAGCCTTTTTTGCAAGCTAAACATTCTCAGATCCTTTACTTTGCAGTCCGCTCACCATCCCGGTTGCTCTTCCCTGAACATGCTCAAGTTTTTCAATGTCTTTTTTAAAATATGGTGCCAGAACTGGACAAAGTATTCTAGATGAGGCCTGACCAAAGAAGAATAAAGGGGGATAATTACTTCACGTGATCTAGCCTCTATGCTTCTCTTTATACATTCTAGAATTGTGTTTGCCTTTTTTGGTGCTGAAATATACTTTTGACTCATGTGCAGTCATTGATCTATTAGTATACCCAAGTCTTTTTCACATGTGCTGTTGCTTAGTTCTATTATTCCCAGTTTGTAGATGTAATTTTTGTTTTTCTAGCCAAGATGTATAATCTTGCATTTATCCCAGTTAAATAAACATTCTGTTAGTCGCTGCCCATTGTTCAAGGTTATTTATATCCTTCTGAATCCTTTCTCTCTTTTCTAATTTTAGCAATCCCTCCTAGCTTTGCATCTGCAAATTTGATTGGTTTACCATCAGTTCCCTTATCTAGATCATTCAAAAAAATGTTGAACAACACTGGTGTTAGAACAGAGAATTATGGTGCCCCACTTGAAACACTCTTCCAATTGGATGTGAAACCATTTATTACCACTCTTTGAGTATGATCACCTAACCGTAGCTTTGTCAATCCCATAATTGGTCTAATTTTTAATAAGGATAGTATGAGATACTTCATCAAATGCTTTGCTGAAGTCGAGATATACTAAATCTACTGAATTTCCCTGCTCCAACCAGTCAGTGATTCCATCATAGAAGGAAATAAGTTAGTTTGGCATGACTTGTTTACTACAAACCTATGCTGGCCATGGTTAGTTAATGTATTCCTATTTATGTACTGCAACATAGCGATCACCAAGTGGGTTAGGGTCCACTTACTTGGCAGAATAATCAACCCATACAGCAACCGTTTCTTTAAAAGTTCTTGTGGGTTAATTGCTTCATAAACAATAAGAGCACAAACAGAAAGAAACAGACTTTAGCTCAGGCAAAACAAAAACACAATATCCATAGCAGGGCTCTGCTCTGTCAGGCCTGAGGTCACACAGGCCTAGTTAGTGTCCAGTATTCAGGCTCAGTCTAGAGCCAAACACACACAGTTCCTCATGCTCTGGGTTACTTGCTTACGGCTTCTCAGGTTTCCCAGCCTGGCTTCATATTGGTCTTTTCTGTAGTCCACACTCTCAGTGCTCCCTGGACTCTCAGGAGCATTAGCCAGCTCCAGACTCACACATGGACATCTTTTCCATGTGTTCTGTTGCAACCAGGAAGCATATATCACCTATCTGATGTATATCTGATGCAATACATACCTCTCTCTGAGAATACCACTGGTTGGTACATCACAATACCTACATAAATGCTGTTTAATAATTTGTTCAAAAATCTTTCCTTGTATAGAAGTAAGGCTCACTAACCTGTAATTTCCGGGCTCCTTCTTCTTTCCTTTTATTGAAGATAAGGACAACATTTGCCTTTCTCCAGTCTTCTGGTATTTCATCAGTTCTCCGGGATTTATCAAAGATTCTGGAGTTATGTTTATGTTTTGTGTTCATCCATCCTGGTCTCTTTAAATGCCTCATATTCTTTCTTCTATTCGCAGTGTTACTGATTGTGCAGAGAGAATTTAACAAAATGTGCCATCCTTCTTAGTCATTTCTGCCCTTTGGAATATCCAGTTATTTAACCTTTCATACCCTCTTTCTAAGTCCATTAAAAAGCTGCTTTTCTGAAATCCAACCTGAAATTCTGAGTCCTCGCCTGTTTTCCTTCTCTTGTAACCCAAAATTTGAGGATAGCATGATTACTGCCTCCTAAATTTTAAGCCACCTTTACTTCTTCAACCATTTTTCCCTGTTAGGTCCAAGATTACAGATCATCTTGATCTCTATTTTATCTTTTGAAAGATTACATAGTTAGCGGGAGAAGATAATTTTTTGGACCCATTACTTTTGCCTGAGAGAGATTCCCAACAAATATCTGGGTAGTCAAAATCTGAATTGATTACTATGTTGTACATTTTGAGAAAAGAGACTGATGCATCTGATGTATCTGATGTATATAGACTTCATCCATATCTTCAGTCTGTCCAGGTGGTCAATAGTAAATACCTAAAATAATGTTCTTGATGTTCTTCTCTAATTGTATTCTTACCTAAACAGTTTCTGCAGAGCTACAATTCTCTGAATTTTAGATCTCTGAGAAAGTTGTCAGACCCCTTTAAATTTTTCACTCTTTGTTCCATTGCAGTCATTTGGTAAATTCAAGAAAGTTCATTTTTTTCACATTAATGTACTCTCTGCACCCCATCTTGACTGAAAAAAAACAGAAATGGAGAAATGTTTGCACATTTAATAAAAAAGAAAAGCTGAAATATCACATAGTCATAAGTATTCAGAGTCTTTGCTCAGACACTCATATTTAAGTCACGTGCTGTCCAGTTTCTCATGATCCTCCTTGAGATTGTTCAACTCCTTCATTGGAGTCCTGCTGTGTTTAATTAAACTGATAATACTTGATTTGCAAATTGCCTCTTCTGAGAAAAAGAGGACTTAACTCTATAGCGCCACCTGTTGGAAGTAGCGATCCTACAAGTCACAATCAACCCTTTAACGAGTCGTGCACTATGACTTAGGATAAAAGCCAAATCAGTATCTCAATTCGCAGACACGGTGTTTCGGGCCATTGGCCCTCATCAGTGCGAAGCATGAGAACTGATTTGGCTAGGTGAGAGGCTCTGGACTGGGATCTAAGGGGTATCGTTTCTCCTTATGGAGAATGACATACCATCTGTTATGATCCGGTGACCTTGGAGCCGCATGAAACTTTCTCTGGGGTAGGTGGAAACTATACTGACCGCAGATCCTGAACTAACACCGCAACTAGAAGTAGCCGTGGGGTGTGCCTAACAAACCCTAGACACCTCGACACAGCCAGAGGACTAAATACCCCTATAGATGGAAATAGGAATACTACTTTGCCTCAGAGCAGAACCTCAAAGGATAGGCAGCCCCCACGAATATTGACTGTGAGTAGGAGAAGAAAAGACACACGCAGGCAGAAAACAAGATTTAGCAAAAGAGGCCACTCTAGCTAAATAGGAAAGGATAGGACAGAATACTAGGCGGTCAGTATTAAAACCCTTCAAAAAATATCCACAGCAGATAATACAAAAATTCCACAATCTAACTAAAGACGTGGAATGAATATCTGCAACCCCAGAGAATCCAACAAGACTGAGAAAATACTGACACAATCTAAGCTGGACAAGAAAACACCAAAGAATAGCACTGAATCATGAAGCACACAGCATGTGCGCCACAGAAACAAAACCAGACACTTATCTTTGCTGATTTGGCAGAAAGGCAGGAGGAACCAGGCAGAGGTCCAACACCTCCCAACAACAATTGACAACTGGCAAGGACTAATGAATCCTGCACACCTAAATACCCCAGTCAGAACTGCAATCAGCAGAAACACCTGACCAGGACTGCAACTCAGGGACAACTGCATTACCACCTACCACCACCGGAGGGAACCCAAAAGCAGAATTCACAACAGTACCCCCCCTTGAGGAGGGGTCACTGAACCCTCACCAGCACCCCCAGGCCGATCAGGACGAGCCAGATGAAAGGCACGGACCAAATCAGCAGCATGGACATCAGAAGCAAAAACCCAAGAATTATCCTCCTGGCCATAACCCTTCCATTTGACAAGGTACTGAAGCCTCCGCCTCGAAAAACGAGAATCCAAAATCTTCTCAACCACATACTCCAACTCCCCAACAACCAACACAGGGGCCGGAGGATCAACAGAGGGAACAACGGGCACCACATATTTCCGCAATAAAGATCTATGGAAGACATTATGGATAGCAAAAGAGGCCGGAAGCGCCAATCGAAAAGACACCGGATTAATAATCCCAGAAATCCTATAAGGACCAATAAACCGAGGCTTAAACTTAGGGGAAGAAACCTTCATAGGAACATGACGGGAAGACAACCAAACCAGATCCCCAACCCGAAGTCGGGAACCAACACACCGACGACGGTTAGCAAAACGTTGAGCCTCCTCCTGAGACAACACCAAATTGTCCACCATATGAGCCCAAATCTGCTGCAACCTGTCAACCACAGAATCCACACCAGGACAGTCAGAAGGCTCAACCTGCCCAGAAGAAAAACGAGGATGAAAACCAAAATTACAAAAGAAAGGCGAAACCAAAGTAGCTTAACTAGCCCGATTATTAAGGGCAAACTCGGGCCAATGGCAAAAAGGCCACCCAATCATCCTGATCAGCAGACACAAAGCATCTCAAATAGGTCTCCAAGGTCTGATTAGTTTGCTCGGTCTGGCCATTTGTCTGAGGATGAAATGCAGAAGAAAAAGACAAATCAATGCCCAGCCTAGCACAAAAGGCCCGCCAAAACCTAGAAACAAACTGGGAACCTCTATCGGACACAATGTTCTCCGGAATGCCATGCAAACGAACCACATGCTGAAAAAACAACGGAACCAAATCTGAAGAGGAAGGCAATTTAGGCAAAGGCACCAAATGAACCATCTTAGAAAACTGGTCACAAACAACCCAGATAACTGACATCCTCTGGGAAACCGGAAGATCAGAAATAAAATCCATAGAAATATGCGTCCAGGGCCTCTCAGGGACAGGCAATGGCAAAAGTAACCCACTAGCACAGGAACAACAAGGCTTGGCCCGCGCACAAGTCCCACAGGACTCCACAAAAGAACGCACATCACGCGACAAGGAAGGCCACCAAAAGGACCTACCAACCAAATCTCTGGTACCAAAAATGCCAGGATGGTCAGCCAACACAGAACAGTGAACCTCAGAAATCACTCTACTAGTCCATCTGTCAGGAACAAACAATTTCCCCACAGGACAGCGGTCAGGTCTGTCAGCCTGAAATTCCTGAAGAACCCGCCGTAAATCAGGGGAAATGGCAGAAAGGACCACCCCTTCTTTCAGAATGCCGACCGGTTCAAGGACCTCAGGAGAATCAGGCAAAAAAACTCCTAGAAAGTGCATCAGCCTTAATATTCTTAGAACCCGGAAGATACGAAACCACAAAATCAAAACGGGAAAAAAACAAGGACCATCGAGCCTGTCTAGGACTCAGCCATTTGGCAGACTCGAGGTAAATCAGATTCTTATGATCAGTCAGGACCACAATACGATGCTTAGCTCCCTTAAGCCAATGTCGCCACTCCTCAAACGCACACTTCATAGCCAACAACTCCCAATTGCCGACATCATAATTGCGTTCAGCAGGCAAAAACTTGCGGGAGAAGAAGGCACACGGTTTCATCAAGGAACCCACAGAATCCCTCTGAGACAAAATGGCCCCTGCCCCAATCTCAGAGGCGTCAATCTCAACCTGAAACGGAAGGGAAACATCCGGTTGGCGCAACACCGGAGCAGAAGTAAATCGGCGTTTAAGCTCCTGAAAGGCAGAGACAGCCGCAGAGGACCAATTCGCCACATCAGCGCCTTTCTTCGTCAAATTGGTCAAGGGTTTAACCACGCTGGAGAAATTAGCAATGAAACGGCGATAAAAAATTGCAAAACCCAAAAATTTCTGAAGGCTCTTCACGGATGTGGGTTGAATCCAATCATAAATGGCCTGAACCTTAACCGGATCCATCTCCATAGATGAGGGAGAAAAAATGAAGCCCAAAAAAGAAACCTTCTGCACCCCAAAGAGGCACTTAGACCCCTTCACAAACAAAGCATTGTCACAAAGGATCTGAAATACCATCCTGACCTGCTCCACATGAGACTCCCAATCATTGGAAAAAAATCAAAATATCGTCCAAATATACAATCAAGAATTTATCAATATAAGTCCGGAAGATATCATGCATGAAGGATTGAAAAACCGATGGAGCATTAGTGAGCCCGAATGGCATCACAAGGTATTCAAAATGGCCTTCGGGTATATTAAACGCAGTTTTCCATTCATCACCCTGTTTAATACGAACAAGATTATATGCCCCCCGAAGGTCAATCTTAGTAAACCAACTAGCCCCCTTAATCCTAGCAAACAAATCAGAAAGCAAAGGTAAAGGGTATTGAAACTTGACCGTGATCTTATTCAAGAGGCGATAATCAATACAAGGTCTCAAGGAGCCATCCTTCTTAGCAACAAAAAAAAATCCCGCTCCCAACGGTGAAGAAGATGGCCGAATATGCCCTTTCTCCAAAGACTCCTTAACATAACTCCGCATGGCGGTATGTTCAGGCACAGACAGGTTGAAAAGTCGGCCCTTAGGAAACTTACTGCCTGGAATCAAGTCAATCGCACAATCACAGTCCCTGTGCGGTGGAAGGGAACTGGACTTGGGCTCATCGAATACATCCTGAAAATCAGACAAAAACTCTGGAATTTCAGAAGAGGAAGAAGAGGAGATTGACATCAAAGGAACATCATTATGAACCCCCTGACAACAGCAACTAGTCACAGACATAGACTTCCAATCCAACACAGGATTATGTACCTGCAACCACGGAAAACCCAGCCCGATAACATCATGCAAATTATGCAACACCAGAAATCGACAATCTTCCTGATGGGCTGGCGCCATGTGCATGGTCACCTGTGTCCAAAACTGAGGCTTATTTTTAGCCAAAGGTGTGGCATCAATCCCCCTTAAAGGAATAGGGTTCTGCAAAGGCTGCAAGGGAAAACCATAACACCTGGCAAACTCAAAATCCATTAAGTTCAAGACGGCGCCTGAATCCACAAACGCCATGACAGAAAATGATGACAATGAGCAGATCAAGGACACCAATAACAGAAATTTAGGTTGCACAGTACTGATGGTAAATGAACTAGCGATCCTTTTTGTCCGCTTAGGGCAGACTGAAATGACATGAGAAGCGTCGCCACAATAATAACACAACCTATTCTGATGTCTGAGTCCTTGTCGTTCTGTCCTAGACAGAATCCTATTACACTGCATTGGCTCAGGAATTGACTGTGAGGATGACACCGCAGCGCGCACAGTTCTACGCTCCCGCAAGCGCCGATCAATCTGAATGGCCAGAGACATAGAATCACTTAGACCGGAAGGCGTGGGAAACCCCACCATAACATCTTTAATGGATTCAGAAAGACCCTTTCTGAAAATTGCCGCCAAAGCATCATCATTCCATTTAGTCAACACAGACCATTTTCTGAATTTCTGACAATACAATTCTGCCGCCTCTTGACCCTGAGACAGGGCCAACAAGGTCTTCTCCGCTTGATCCACAGAATTCAGTTCATCATATAATAATCCTAAAGCCTGAAAAAAGGAGTCTACATTAAGCAAAGCAGGATTCCCAGATTCCAGGGAAAATGCCCAATCCTGTGGATCACCACGCAGCAGGGAGATGACGATTTTAACCTGCTGAATGGAATCACCGGAGGATCGAGGTCTCAAAGCAAAAAACAGTTTACAATTGTTTTTAAAACTCAAAAATTTGGACCTGTCACCAAAAAACAAATCAGGAGTAGGAATCTTCGGTTCTAAAACAGGAGTCTGAACAATATAATCAGAAATACCCTGTACCCTAGCAGCAAGCTGGTCTACACAAGAAGCTAATTCCTGAACATCCATGCTAGCACAAGACTCCTCAGCCACCCATAGATAAAGAGGGTAAAAAAAGACAAAACAGACTGCAGAAAAAAAAATGGCTCAACACCTTTCTTCCCTTCTTCTGAGATGCATTTAGCTTATTATTGGCCAGTTGTACTGTTATGATCCGGTGACCTTGGAGCCGCATGAAACTTTCTCTGGGGTAGGTGGAAACTATACTGACCACAGATCCTGAACTAACACCTCAACTAGAAGTAGTCGTGGGGTGTGCCTAACAAACCCTAGACATTTCGACACAGCCGGAGGACTAAATACCCCTATAGATGGAAATAGGAATACTACCTTGCCTCAGAGCAGAACCCCAAAGAAAAGGCAGCCCCCACGAATATTGACTGTGAGTAGGAGAAGAAAAGACACATGCAGGCAGAAAACAAGATTTAGCAAAAGAGGCCACTGTAGCTAAATAGGAAAGGATAGGACAGAATACTAGGCGGTCAGTATTAAAACCCTTCAAAAAATATCCACAGCAGATAATACAAAAATTCCACAATCTAACTAAAGACGTGGAATTAATATCTGCAACCCCAGAGAATCCAATAAGACTGAGAAAATACTGGCACAATCTAAGCTGGACAAGAAAACACCAAAGAATAGCACTGAATCATGAAGCACACAGCCTGTGCGCCACAGAAACAAAACCAGACACTTATCTTTGCTGATTTGGCAGAAAGGCAGGAGGAACCAGGCAGAGGTCCAACACCTCCCAACAACAATTGACAACTGGCAAGGACTAATGAATCCTGCACACCTAAATACACCAGTTAGAACTGCAATCAGCAGAAACACCTGACCAGGACTGCAACTCAGGGACAACTGCATTACCACCTACCACCACCGGAGGGAACCCAAAAGCAGAATTCACAACACCATCACTGGCTTGTCAAGGTAAGGAGGCTTATATGCCGTGCAATGCTTCTCTGGGAATTTAAATATGCAAATTGCCTCTTCTGAGAAAAAGAGGACTTAACTCTATAGCACCACCTGTTGGAAGTAGCGATCCTACAAGTCACAATCAACCCTTTAACGAGTCGTGCAATATGACTTAGGATAAAAGCCAAATCAGTATCTCAATTCGCAGACAGGGTGTTTCGGGCTGTTGGCCCTCATCAGTGCGAAGCATGAGAACTGATTTGGCTACGTGAGAGGCTCTGGACTGGGGTCTAAGGGGTATCATTTCTCCTTATGGAGAGTGACATACCATCTCTGGCTTGTCAAGGTAAGGAGGCTTATTTGCCGTACAATGCTCCTCTGGGAATTTAAATATGCAAATTGCCTCTTCTGAGAAAAAGAGGACTTAACTCTATAGTGCCACCTGTTGGAAGTAGCGATCCTACAAGTCACAATCAACCCTTTAACGAGTCGTGCAATATGACTTAGGATAAAAGCCAAATCAGTATCTCAATTCGCAGACACGGTGTTTCGGGCTGTTGGCCCTCGTCAGTGCGAAGCATGAGAACTGATTTGGCTAGGTGAGAGGCTCTGGACTGGGGTCTAAGGGGTATCATTTCTCCTTATGGAGAGTGACATACCATCTCTGGCTTGTCAAGGTAAGGAGGCTTATTTGCCGTACAATGCTCCTCTGGGAATTTAAATATGCAAATTGCCTCTTCTGAGAAAAACTTGATTTGTAAATGCACACACCTGTCTATATAAGACCTGACAGCTCACAGTGCATGCCAGACCAAATGAGAATCATGAGGTCAAAAGAACTGGCCAAGGAGCTCAGAGACAGAATTGTGGCAAGGCACAGAATAGGCCAAGGTTACAACAGAATTTCTGCAGTACTCAAGGTTTCTAAGAGCACAGTGGCCTCCAAAATCCTTAAATGGAAGAAGATTGGGACCACCAGAAGTCTTCCTAGACCTGGCCTTCCAGCCAAACTGAGCAATCATTTGAGAAGAGCCTTGGTGAGAGAGGAAAAGAAGAACCCCAAGATCACTGTGACTGAGCTCTAGAGATGCAGTAGGGAGACGGGAGAAAGTTCGACAAAGTCAACTATCAATGAAGACCTCCACCAGTCGGGCCTTTATGGCAGAGTGTAATGCTTGTGCTCAGACTGGTTGGCGCGGGTGTATGGGGGTGTGGCCCCACTGGACCACAGATCAGACTTCCCTGGATGGGGCGTAATTAAGTAGCTTCCTAGGTGGTCGCTGGAGCCTCCGATGGTGAGGTCAGACTTGTGCAGTAGGTAGCTACCAGGTACCACTCCAGGGTGGGGTCTGACTGTGGATGCTGATCCCACCAGGGGACAAAACACAGGCAGGCAGGCACGGCTGTGACACTGGCTGATGGATGGGTATGGCAGAGGCCGTGATGGGCAGACTGGCTTGATGGATATACAGGCAGGCAGATGGGCACGGCTGGCACTCTGGCAGACAGGTGGGCATGGCTGGCACTCTGGCAGACAGGTGGACAGGGCTGATACTCTGGCAGGAACTGGTATACAGGCGGGTGTATGGAAACAGGTAGGAACCTGTTCAGACTGGTGAATATAAAGAAACAGGTAGAAACCTGTACGGCAAGTTGCTGAACAGAGGTAGTGCAAGTGCGGATGCAAAGCAGAACCACAGGAGGTGGAGTAAGATCAGGAAGGAGAAGACGGAGCTAAGAGCAGAGAAGTAGAAGGCAGAGCTAAGAGCAGAGAAGGAGAAGGCAGAGCTAAGAGCAGAGAAGGAGAAAGCAGAGGAGGAGGCGGAGCCAAGGACAAAGCCGCTGGGGGCAGAGCCAATAACAGAGCCGCAGGAGGCGGAGTCAAGAGCGGAGATGCTGGAGGTGGAGCCAAGAGCGGTGACACTGGAGGCGGAGCCAAGAGCGAACCGCAGGAGACAACGCCAAGAGCCAGAGGGTGCAGAGCCACAGGTTGTGGTGAGCAAAGCTGAGAGGCACAGAACCACAGGTTGTGGCAGAACTGAGCAGAGAAGCACAGAGCCACAGGTAGTGGCAAACAGAGCAGAGAGATGCAGAGCCACTGAGCAGAGAGGTAACACAGAGGTAAACACAGCAGAGTGACAATAGTAAGCAAAGAAGGAACAGGAACGGACATAGACCAGAGTTCAGACACAGAAGTAACGGAACACAGATTCAGACCAGGGTACAACGCCCCACTGGGTGGCGTACACAGAGACATAAACAGAACACAGATAAAGGCCTGGGTATTGCAGCACTCAAAGACAGGAAACAGACACGACCTGGCAGCTAGGTAGCAAATGCTAACTGAGGGAAATAGTTTGCTCAGGTATCCTCCAATGGGTGAGGATGCCTTAAGTATCAGAGGCCTCTAGGCTATTGGAGGATCCCCCGAATGCAGGTGTGAAAAACTTGTTGCATCATTCCCAAGAAGACTCATGGCTGGTCTAGCTCAAAAGGGTGCTTCTACTCAATACTGAGCAAAAGGTTTGAATACTTATGACCATGTGATAGAGTTAGTAGTTGGATGAAACCATATATTGGCAAACTACTGTGTTTCTATTTTTAAATCATAATAATAACCGAAAACATCCAAATAACCCTGATCAAAAGTTTACATACCCCATTTACTTAATACTATGTATTGCCCCCTCTATCCCTCAATGATAGCTAGAAGTCTTTTGTGGTAGTTGTGGATGAGGTTCTTTATTTTTTCAGATGATAAAGCTGCCCACTAGTGTTGAGCGATACCTTCCGATATTCAAAAGTATCGGTATCGGAATGGATCGGCCGATATCCAAAAAATATTGGATATCGCCGATACCGAGACCCGATACCAATGCAAGTCAATGGGACACAAATATCAGAACATAAATAAGCTCTTTCTGTACTACTATATGCTGTTCTGGAGGGGGGAAGAGTGTGGACGGTGTGTGGGTGGACACTGTGCGTGTCTGTGTGTGCGGGCGGGGTCTGTGCATGCCTGCCTGGGATCTATGTGGGGCTGTATGCAAGCTGCCCGGGCTCGATGCAGTGTGCAGGGGCTGTATGTGGGCTGCCCGGGCTCTATGCGGCGTGAGGGATCTCTTTGTGGCGTGGAGGGGTCTCTGTGCGGCATGAGGGGGTCTCTGTGCGGCATGGGGGGTCTCTGTGTGGCGTGGGGGTCTCTGTGCAGCGTGGGGGGTCTCTGTGCAGCATGGGGGTCTCTGTGCGGCATGGGGGGTCTCTGTGCGGCGTGCTGGGGCTCTGTGCGGCATTGGGGGGTCTCTGTGTGGCATGGGGGGTCTCTGTGCGGTGGGTCGGGGCTCAGTGCGGCATGCTGGGGCTCTGTGCGTGTGTGCAGGCATCGTCGATGGGACTAAAAGTCCCATCGGACGATGCCTGCTACACTGACAGTGATTGACACATTAGCCAATGATGGGACAGTAGTAGTCCCATCATCCGGCTAATGCGTTGAATGTAAAAAAAAAATACTCCATACATACTCCATACATGCTACACACATGCTACATACATGCTACATACTACATACATGCTTCATACATACTACATACATACTCCATACATACTACATACATGCTACATACATAGTACATGCATACTACATACATACATGCTACATACATACTCCATACATACTCCATACATGCTACATACATACTACATACATGCTGCATACATACTACATACATACTCCATACATACTCCATACATGCTACATACATACTCCATACATACTTCATACATACTACATACATGCTACATACATACTACATACATGCTACATACATACTACAAACATACTCCATACATACCCCATACATGCTACATACATACTACATACATATTCCATACATACTACATACATGCTACATACATACTCCATACATACTTCATACATGCTACATACATGCTACATACATACTCCATACATGCTACATACATACTCCATACATACTCCATACATGCTACATACATGTTACATACATGCTACATACATACATACTACATACATGCTACATACATACTACATAAATACTCCATACATACAACATACATGCTACATACATGTTACATACATGCTACATACATGCTCCATACATACTCCATACATACTACATACATACTCCATACATACTCCATACATGCTACATACATACTACATGCTACATACATGCTCCATACATACTCCATACATACTCCATACATACTCCATACATGCTCCATACATACTCCATACATACTACATACATACATACATACTACATACAGTACATTCATGCATTACATAAATGACATACATACAGTATAGACATACAGTACATTAAACATAGATTACAGACTCACCATTACTTGTCATTTTGATCCCCGAAGCCAGTGTCAACCTGTAAAAAATATGAAAAAAACAAACAACCAATATACTCCCTGTCTGCAGAAATCCACGAGTGTCCCACGACGATCTTCCGTGGATAATGGCAGCAACAGCTGTTGCGACCGCTCTCTAGGGGCCCCAGAAACACAATGATGGGAGGAAGGTATTCCTCCGCCGCTGTAAAAAAAAGTCCCTAGTCTGACTTATGGCATTGCTGTATGAGAAATTTTCCCAGGCAGCAATTGCCATAAAGTAAGACTTTGAACTATAGTAACCTCAGTGATACACTGCAGGAGCCATTGTCTCCTGTCAGTGTGTCACTGAGGGTCCTATAGAGCAGTGACATCATCCGATGTCACTGTTCTATAGGGGAGATCATCGTGGGACACTCGTTATTAATTGGACTACGGCGGACAGGTAGTATACGGTTTATTATTTTACGTTTTTTGCAGTCGCTGAAGTATGGTAAGTATGGTGAAATGAAGAATGTTAAAATACTTTTTCCTAATGTTTGCGTGTTTTATTAACCCTTTCTTACCATTGGATTAATAATGGATAGGCGTCTTATTGACGCCTCTCCGTTATTAACCTGGCTTAATGTCACCTTACAATAGCAAGGTGACATTAACTCCATATTACCCCATATCCCACCGCTACACGGGAGTGGGAAGAGAGGGGCTAAGTGCCGGAATTGGTGCATCTTACAGATGCGCCATTTCTGGGGCGGCTGCAGACTGGTATTTGTAGCCCCTCTCTAGGCTATGAATATCAGCCCGCAGCTGTCTGCGTAGCCTTTCTGGCTATAAAATATAGGGGGACCCCATATCATTTTTTTGGGGGGGTCCCCCTATTTTAATAGCCGTTAAAGGCTACGCAGACAGCTGCAGGCTGATATTCATAGCAGGCTACAAATATTGGCCCCCAGCTGTCGGCTTTCCCCCTCTGGCGCAGAAAATTGCGTGGGAGTCCACGCCGTTTTTTTCCTTTTTTTTTTTTTAAATTCAACGATCATAAAGGCCTTTTTCACACTTGCGTCTGTACGGGTCCGTCGCTATGCGTCGGGCCGACGTACCGACGCACGTTGTGAAATTTGTGCACGACGTGAGCAGTGGATGCAGTTTTTCAATGCATCCGCTGCCCATTCTGAAGTCCGGGGAGGAGGGGGCGGAGTTTCTGCCGCGCATGCGCGGTAGAAAATGGCGGACGCGACGGACAAAAAAACATTCACTTGAACGTTTTTTTGTGCTGACGCTCCGCCAAAACACGATGGATCCGTTGCACGACGGACGCGACGAATGGCCATCCGTCGCGATCCGTCGCTAATACAAGTCTATGGGAAAAAAACGCATTCTGCGAGCACATTTGCAGGATGCGCTTTTTTCAAGATTGAGTTGTTTGGTCATACAAAAAGGCGTTATGCATGGTGGCCAAAAAACACAGCATTCCAAGAAAAACACTTGCTACCCACAGTAAAATTTGGTGGAGGTTCCAGCATGCTTTGGGGCTGTGTGGCCAATGCCGGCATCGGGAATCTTGTTAAAGTTGAGGGACGCATGGATTCCTCTTAGTATCAGCAGATTCTTGACAATAATGTTCATGAATCAGTGACAAAGTTGAAGTTACGCAGGGGATGGATCTTTCAGCAAGACAATAATCCAAAACACCACTCCAAATCTACTCAGGCATTCATGCAGAGGAACAATTACACTGTTCTGGAATGGCCATCCCAGTCCCCAGACCTGAATATCATTGAACATCTGTGGGATCATTTGAAGAGGGCTGTCCATGCTCGGCGACCATCAAACTTAACTGAACAGGAATTAAATTGTAAAGAGGAATGGTCAAAAATACCTTCATCCAAGATCCAGGAACTCATTAAAAGCTACAGGAAGCGACTAGAGGCTGTTATTTTTAAAAAAGGAGGATCTACTAAATATTAATGTCACTTTTCTGGTGAGGTGGCCATACTTATGCACCTGTCACATTTTCTGTTAGTACAATAAACCTCATTTCAAGGCAGAAACATTACTGTGTCCAACAGTTATTAGATATATGAAACAGAAATAGCTGTTATAAAAAAACAATTTTTATAAAACATTAAGCTTAAGATTAAAAGGGGTGCCCAAACTTTTTCATATAACTGTATTTATAGATAAATATATCTATAGATACATAGATGTATCTATCCATATATCTCGCTGCTTTCACACATCAGGTTTTTGCCGTCAGGCAAAATCCGGCGAGTTTTGGAAAAAACGGATCCTTTTTTCCACCGGATCCATTTTTTTCCACCAGATCTGTTTTTTTCCACTGGATCCGTTTTTTTTCCACCGGATCTGTTTTTTCCGCCAGATCTGTTTTTTTCCGCCGGATCCATTTTTTTCCGCCGGATCCGTTTTTTTTCCGCCGGATCCGTTTTTTTCCACCGGATCTGTTTTTTTCCGCCAGATAAGTTTTTTTCTCATAGAGTTGTATTAGCGCCAGCTTGCGCCTGATGGCCACACATTTCATCCATTTTTTGCAGGATCCGTCAAAAAAGCTGTTTCCGCCGGACATAAAACACATACAGAGGAACGGTTTTTCTGTCTGGCGAAAAAATGCACAGCGACGGATCCGGCAAGAAACGGATGAAACTGAGATGTGAAATGATGAATCCGGCCTCCGAATCCGTTTTTTCATGCATGTTTCCATTCAAATCATGCACATTTTCCGTTTATTTATTTATTTCCAAAAACTGCATCAAAACCGGTCAAAAAACGGAACGAAAACTGCATCAAAAACAGCATCAAAAACCACATCAAAACCAGCATCAAAACCTGCACCAAAAACTACATGTCGTGTTTTGGTGGACCGTCGGCACGAAAAAACGTTCAAGTGAACATTTTTTTGTCCGTCGCGTCCGCCATTTTCTACCACGCATGTGCTGCAGAATCTCCGCCCCCTCCTCCCCGGACTTCAGAATGGGTAGCGGATGCATTGAAAAACTGCATCCGCTGCCCACGTCATGCACAAATTTCACAACATGCGTCGGTACGTCGGCCCGACGCATAGCGACGGACCCGTACCGACGCAAGAGTGAAAGAGGCCTTTATGAGCGTTGAATAAAAAAAAACGGAAAAAAATGGTGTGGGCTCCCACACAATTTTCTGCGCCAGAGGGGGAAAGCCTGCTATGAATATCAGCCCGCAGCTGTCTGCGTAGCCTTTAACGGCTATTAAAATAGTGGGACCTGAAAAGAAAATAACGTGGGGTCCCCGTATATTTTATAGCCAGAAAGGCTACGCAGACAGCTGCAGGCTGATATTCATAGCCTAGAGAGGGGCCATTGATATTGGCTCCCTCGGATACAAATACCAGTCCGCAGCCGCCCCGGAAATGGCGCATCTGTAAGATGCGCCAATTCCGGCCCTTAGCCCCTCTCTTCCCACTCCCGTGTAGCGGTGGGATATGGGGTAATAAGGGGTTAATGTCACCTTGCTATTGTAAGGTGACATTAAGCCGGGTTAATAACGGAGAGGCGTCAATAAGACGCCTATCCATTATTAATCCAATGGTAAGAAAGGGTTAATAAAACACGCAAACATTAGGAAAAAGTATTTTAATATTCTTCATTTCACCATACTTACCATACTTCAGCGCCTGAAAAAAACGTAAAATAATAAACCGTATACTAACTGCCGTAGTCCAATTAATAACGAGTGTCCCACGACGATCTCCCCTATAGAACAGTGACATCGGGTCATGTCACTGCTCTATAGGACCCTCAGTGACACACTGACAGGAGACAATGGCTCCTGCAGTGTATCACTGAGGTTACTAAAGTTCAAAGTCTTACTTTATGGCAATTGCTGCCTGGGAAAATTTCTCATACAGCTATGCCATAAGTCAGACTAGGGACATTTTTTTTTACAGCGGCGGAGGAATACCTTCCTCCCGTCATTGTGTTTCTTGGGCCCCTAGAGAGCGGTCGCAACAGCTGTTGCTGCTGTTCTCCATGGGAGATCGTCGTGGGACACTCGTGGATTTCTGCGGACAGGGAGTATATTGGTTGTTTGTTTTTTTCATATTTTTTACAGGTTGACACTGGCTTCGGGGATCAAAGTGACAAGTAATGGTGAGTCTGTAATCTATGTTTAATGCACTGTATGTCTATATGTATGTCATGTATGTAATGTATGAATGTACTGTATATAGTATGTATGTAGTATGTAGTATGTATGTATGTATGCAGTATGTATGTAGTATGTATGTATGTAGTATGTTTGTATGTAGAATGTATGTAGCATGTATCATGTATGTAGCATGTATGTAGCATGTATGTAGCATGTATGTAGCATGTAGCATGTATGTAGCATGTATGTAGCATGTATGTAGCATATATGTAGTATGTATTTAGCATGTATGTAGTATGTATGTAGCATGTATGTGGCATGTATGTATGTTGCATGTATGTAGCATGTATGTAGCATGTAACATGTATATAGCATGTATGTAGTATGTAGCATGTATGTAGCATGCATGTAGTATGTAGCATGTATGTAGCATGTATGTATGTAGCATGTATGTAGCATGTATGTATGTAGCATGTATGGAGTATGTATGTAGCATGCATGTAGCATGTATGTATGTAGCATGTATGTATCATGTATGTAGCATGTATGGAGTATTTTTTTTACATTCAACACATTAGCCGGATGATGGGACTACTACTGCCCCATCATTGGCTAATGTGTCAGTCACTGTTATTGTAGCAGGCATAGCCCAATAGGACTTGTAGTCCCATCGGACAATGCATGCACAGACACAAAGACCCCCGGCAGGCCGTACAGACCCCCCGGCAAGCCGCACAGACCCTGGAGAGGCCGCACAGACCCCCCAGCAGGTCGTACAGACCCCAGAGAGGCCGCACAGACCCCCCGGCAGGCCGAAGAGACCCCGGAGAGACCGCACAGACCCCCGGCAAGATGAACAGACCCCCCGGCAGGCCGCACAGGCCCCAGAGAGGCCGCACAGACCCCCCGGCAGGCCGTACACACCCCGGAGATGCCGCACAGACCCCGGAGAGGCCAGAGAGACCCCAGAGAGGCCGTACAGACCCCCCAGCAGGCCGTACAGACCCCCCAGCAGGCACACACAGACCACCCATGGTCCCGCACAGACCCCGCCCGCACAGAGACACGTAGTCTCCGCCCATGCACCGCCCACACTCAATTATACTGCATTTTTGCACTGTGGAACTTCCGATTCCGGTATCCGATATCGCAAAAATATCGGAAATCGGTATCGGAATTCCGATACTGCAAATATCGGCCGATACCCGATATTTGCAGTATCGGAATGCTCAACACTACTGCCCACTCTTCTTGGCAAAATGCCTCCAGTTCCTGTAAATTCCTGGGCTGTCTAGCATGAACTGCTCGCTTGATATCTCCACAGAGTGGCTCAATCATATTGAGGTCAGGAGACAGAGATGGCCATTCCAGAACCTTAACTTTGTCCTGCTGTAGCCAATGACAGGTTAACTTGGCCTTGTGTTTTTGATCATTGTCATGTTGGAATGCCCAAGTATATCCCATGCGCAGCTTCCAAGCTGATGAGTGAACATTTGCCTCCAGTATTTGCTGATAAAATGCTGCATTCATCTTTCCTTCAAATTTGACCAAGTTTTCTGTGCCTTCGTAGCTCACACATCCCCAAAACATCAGCTATCCACCTTCGAGCTTTACAATAGGAATGGTGTTCCTTTCATCATAGGCCTTGTTGACCTCTCTTCAAATGTAACGTTTATGGTTGTGGCCAAAAAGTTCAAATTTGGTCTCATCACTCCAAATTACCTTGTTCCAGAAGTTTTGAGGCTTGTCAATGGGCTGTTTTGCATATTGTAGGTGAGATTCTTTGTGGCATTTGTGCAGTAATGGCTTTCTTCTGGCGACTCAACCATGCAGCTCATTTTTCTTCAAGTGCATCCTTATTGTGCATCTTGAAACAGCCACACCGCTAGATTTCAGAGAGTCCTGTATTTCAGCTAATGTTATTTATGGGTTTCTCTTTGCATCCAGAACAATTTTCCTGGCAGTTGTGGACAACAATTTTGTTGGTCTACCTGACCGTATGTTTGGTTTTACAGAGCCCCTGATTTTATATTTGTTAATCACAGTTTGATCGCTGTTGACTGGCATTATCAATTACTAGGATCTATTTTTGTATCTCTTTCCTGTTTTATACAGTTCAACTACCTTTTCCCATAGATCTGTTGACAATTCTTTATCTTTCCTCATGACTCACAATCCAGAAATGTCAGTGGCTGGATGAAAGATGCAAAAGTCTGTCTGGATCCCAGAAACTCACTCACCTTTTATGCACACACACAAGCAAACAGGTCAAAGGTGAGGATGTTACCTTTAATAGCCATTCAAATCCATTTGTGTCAAGCATGTAATCATGACAAAATCACCAGGGTATGTAAACTTTTGATCAGGGTCATTTGGATGTTTTGGGTTTTCCTTATGATTTAAAAAGAGAAATCAAAGCAGTTTGACAATAACTGGCTTCCCCCAACCACTAACCATGAGTGGAGAAAAAGTTTTGGTGTTATGATTCATATTCTCTGAAAAAAGGCAAGAAAGCAAAAATTCTGCTGGGGTATGTAACCTTTTGAGCACAACTGTAGTACAATAGATCCAATGGGTGTCACTAACAGAGCCAAAAAGAGGAGTCCATAATGTGTCTACCAATATCATTGGTGTAAAAATCTCCCGTGGTATAGAAGGAGCACAGATGCCAGGTAAGTATTTGTTGACGCATGACTCGATTGCCGTATACTTTTTGGCAAAAGGAGACTTCCACATCAGTGCACGGTGACCCGCAGGTGGAATGGAAGCAGGTCACCTGACTTGGCAGATTCCGAAGTCTGGAAGGTATGGAAGGCACGAATGCACACACTTAACTCTGGGTGCCCTGGTCTGTCTGGATAATAAAAGTACTAACGTCCTAAGAGTGCAAAGGGGATTGCGGTAAGGAAATGCACAAAATAGTGGGCACTGATGATTAAAAAGAGAATTGTTGTGGATTCTGTTTGTGGGCTCCCTCTGGTGGTTACTGCTGGTACTGGGTGACTTTGGTGGGTTGCGGCCTTTGGTTTCCACCTGTCCATCAGAGGCTGGGTGTTTCCTATTTTACCTGGCCTTTCTGTCATTCCCTTGCCGGCTATCAATGTATTCAGATGTGCTCTGTTTGGTTCCTGCCTACCTGCTCCCAGATCTTTCAGGATAAGCTAAGTGCTGATTTTCAGTTGTTTGGTTTTTTGTCCAGCTTGCTTATTATGTCTCTATGCTAGCTGGTAGCTCTAGTGGCCACTAGAGCTACCAGCTAGCATAGAGACATAATAAGCAAGCTGGACAAAAAACCAAACAACTGAAAATCAGCACTTAGCTTATCCTGAAAGATCTGGGAGCAGGTAGGCAGGAACCAAACAGAGCACATCTGAATACATTGATAGCCGGCAAGGGAATGACAGAAAGGCCAGGTAAAATAGGAAACACCCAGCCTCTGATGGACAGGTGGAAACCAAAGGCCGCAACCCACCAAAGTCACCCAGTACCAGCAGTAACCACCAGAGGGAGCCCACAAACAGAATCCACAACAGAGAATGATCGTTTATATTAGAGAAATATATGTGTAAAAATGAGTGAGGATTAGTGTTGAGCATTCCGATACCGCAAGTATCGGGTATCGGCCGATACTAGCGGTATCGGAATTCCGATACCGGGATTCCGATACTTGGCGCGTATCGGATACCGGAATCGGAAGTTCAATGATTCAAAATTCAGAAATTCAGCCAATGAGAAAGATTCCAAGTGTGGGCACATCCTGTTTAGCATGGAGGGCATGAAACTACTGGCAAGGCTGTGATTGGCTGCTGAAATGATGTCATGATGCAGTTTAAAAGTCGCTGGCGCCATTTTGCGATCACTCTGCTGTGAATTCAGTTAGTGACAGGACGCTGTTTGCTGACTGAGGGACAGTTTAGAGATAGCGATTTGCTTCTTTGTGCTTTCCAAAGGCTAATTTAGCAACCGCTGTGTTCACCTACTATTCACCTTCCTTTTGCCTTGTAGCGCTGTTTTCACAGCGATCTGCAAGGTCTCTGTGTGTGTGTGTGTGTGAGTGCAGCCCACTCTCTAGTCTGAGTGCAGCCACATAGGCCATCCATAGCTGGTTGTATTCAGTTCAGGGAGGGTGGTTCATTGCCTCATACTGTCCTTTTTTTTTTTTTTTTTGAAGTAGTGCAGGCTGCTGCACATTTTTTCCAAAAATTCCTATTAGTGTCTTTCCACCCGTCTCCAGCTAATTTGTGGAAAAACACTACATAGGATAAAGTAGAGGAGGGTTTTTGGGCCTTGCAGCGCCGTTTACGGCTGTCTGCACGGTCTCCGTGTGACTGCAGCTCGCCCTGTAATCTGTGAGCAGCTATAGCCTGGTTGTCTCCAGCTCAGGGTTTTTCACTGCGTCATACCGCCAAATCAATTTTCTTTTTTTTCAAAGTAGTGTAGTCTGCTGCTAATTTATTTTAAAAAATCCTATTAGTGTCTTTCCACCCGTCTCCAGCTAATTTGTGGAAAAACACTACATAGGATAAAGTAGAGGAGGGTTTTTGGGCCTTGCAGCGCCGTTTACGGCTGTCTGCACGGTCTCCGTGTGACTGCAGCTCGCCCTGTAGTCTGTGAGCAGCCGTAGCCTGGTTGTCTGCAGCTCAGGGTTTTTCACTGCGTCATACCGCCAAATCAATTTTCTTTTTTTTCAAAGTAGTGTAGTCTGCTGCTAATTTATTTTAAAAAATCCTATTAGTGTCTTTCCACCCGTCTCCAGCTAATTTGTGGAAAAACACTACATAGGATAAAGTAGAGGAGGGTTTTTGGGCCTTGCAGCGCCGTTTACGGCTGTCTGCACGGTCTCCGTGTGATTGCAGCTCTATCCGTTGTCAGTTCAGCCCCCAAAAAATAAATAAATAATAAAGTTCACCAAACACACCAGTTACACACCACTTTACATTTGTGTAGGCCACATTAGCTCATATTCAAGTCTAGTCCACACTTTAGAAAATTAGTGTGTCTTATACCTGTTAGGAGGAGTTGCTCAGGAATAAGCACACAAAGCCGTTAGTACTTTTCTGCTTATCTTTATCAGTCAACCAAGATGAAGAAGGCAGTGAGTAAGGCACGTGGGCGTGGGCGTGGGCGCGGAGCAGGGAGGGGACGTGGGGATTCTGTGCCTGCTGCGGGCACCGGTGAGTCATCAGCACCCACTTTCACAAGGGAACAGTCGTTCATGCGCAGCTTTGTCGCCGAGCGCCGTACACCGCTGCTGCGTGAAGACCAAATTGAAGCCGTTGTGGGATGGATGGCAGCTAATGCATCAACTTCCATTAGTGCCACATCCTCTCAGACACAGAGCACTGGAGAGCAGCCATCTGTCTCTTCACCACCTGCAAAATTGCCCAGGCAGACAGAGATCCCAGGACAGGAGCAGTCTCTACTTCTGTTCTCTGAATCATCTCTTGGCTTGGAAACAGGGGGCCAGCCAAGCAGCATTGGAGAAATGGAAGAAGAGGCAGGGTGCAGTGATGCCCAACAGCTTTTTCTGTCTTCCTCTGAAGAGGCGGGTGGGCCAGTGGCTCCGGTCACCACCTCGCAGGCCGCATCAGCTGATGATGACACTCAGGTGCCACTTACTGGTGCGTGCTCTGCTGCTGAGACTACCCAGGAGGAGCAGTTGGGGGCAGAGGGTAGTGTAGATGATGAGGTCCTTGACCCATCTTGGCGTCAGGGACAGGAAGGTGGTGGGAGCAGCTCTGAGGAAGAGATTCCCCGTACGGCCCAAAGAGGGAGAGGGAGGGGGAAGACTGCGGATCCTGCAGCCTCCGCTTTGGCACCCGTAAGGAGCATGTCTCTTCCAAAAGTCAAAAGGGGGGCTCCCAAGACTTGCAGTGCCTGGTCCTTTTTTGACACAGTTGCAGATGACATTTGCTATGTCAGATGCAAGGTGTGTCATCAAAAAATCAAAAGAGGTCAAAAAGTCGCCAACCTCAATACCTCCAACATGTGGAAACATGTGCGCAACAGGCACCCGGCGGAGTTAGACAAACACACTGAAGAGCTAGGCCAACCAACAGCGGCAGCTACCACCTCTTCAGCTCGTGTTGCCTCTTCCTCTAGCTCACACGCAGCTGGTTCGGCTTCCTCCCAGGATCGCCGTGGAAGAACCTCTGGCCCTGTTGTCCAGAGACCCGCTGTCATTCCACCCGCAGCACCACTTTCCCAGTCAACCACACACTCCCAGCCCAGTCTACAGCCATCGGTAGTACAGGCATGGGAGAAAAGGCGGCCTTTCTCGTCAAACCACCCACGAGCACAGGCTCTGACTGCAGGCATTGCCAAACTTCTGTCACTGGAAATGCTGTCATTCAGGCTGGTGGAGACTGACAGCTTCCGTGACTTGATGTCATTGGCAGTCCCACAGTACAGTGTGCCCAGCCGCTTTTACTTCAGCAGGCAAGCCGTCCCTGCCCTGCACAAGCATGTGGAGGGACACATAAAACACGCGCTACTGAACGCCGTCAGTAGCAAGGTCCACCTCACCACCGATGCGTGGACCAGTCAACATGGACAGGGGCGATACCTTTCCCTCACTGCCCATTGGGTTAATGTCGTTGAGCCGGGTACAGACCGTGCGAGTGGCGCAGGACGTGTCCTGCCCACTCCAAGGATTGCAGGAATCCATTCTGTACGCATTGACTCCTCCTCTTACACCAGTTCCTCAGAATCATCGCTGCAGGAGCCGTCACAGTCCACCTCCACATGGACCCGTGATGAACGTGTACCTGTTACGACTGACATGAGCACAGCCGTGGCCAAACGTCAACAGGCCGTCTTGAAATTAATTTTTTGGGGGAATCGTAGCCACACAGCGCAGGAGCTCTGGAATGCCATCAAGCAGGAGAGCGATGTGTGGTTTGAGCCAGCGAATCTCCAGCCAGGCATGGTAGTGTGTGATAATGGCCGAAATCTGGTGGCAGCCCTGGGCCTCGGCAACCTCACTCACATCCCATGTCTGGCACATGTGCTCAATTTGGTCGTGCAGAGTTTTTTGAGGGACTATCCGGATCTTGATGCACTGCTGCACAAGGTCCGCCTAGAGTGTGCTCACTTGCGGCGTTCCAGCACGGCAAAAGCGCGCATTGCGGCTCTGCAGCGCCGACACCGCCTGCCGGAACATCGCATCATATGTGACCTACCTACCAGGTGGAATTCCACGTTACATATGTTGGAGCGGTTGTGTGAGCAGCAGCAAGCTGTAATGGAGTACCAGCTGTATCAGGCGCAAAAAAGTCGCAGTCAGCGCCGTACAGACTTCACAACCACAGAGTGGGCCACTATGAAGGATGTCTGCCAGGTTTTGCGTCCCTTTGATTATTCCACGCGGATGGCGAGTGCAGATGATGCACTAGTCAGCATGACTGTCCCCCTTATCTGCCTGCTTGAAAAATCACTGCAAGCGCTAAGGGATGATGTTGTGGAAGAGGTGGAGGATGAGGATTCACCACTTCCATCATCTTCTGGACAGTCAGCGCCACGTGGTTCCTCACAAACGCGTAGGCAGGGGACAGTTTGTGAGGAGGATGAGGAGGAGTCAATGGAGGAGGAAGACATCCGTCCAGAGGAGGGAGTTACACAATTGTCCAGTACTCAGTGTGTACAGCGAGGGTGGGGTGATGACGAGCGGGCAGAGATCACGCCTCCAGCTGGGGACAGCGTTTCTTGGGCAGTTGGCAGTCTGCAGCACATGGTGGATTACATGCTGCAGTGCCTGAGAAACGACCGCCGCATCGACCACATTCTCAACATGTCTGATTATTGGGTGTTCACCCTCCTCGATCCTCGCTACCGGGACAACGTAGAAAGCCTCATCACACCGTTGAACCGGGAGCGAAAAATGCGGGAGTACCAAGACACACTGGTCAGTTCCATCATCTTCTCCATTCCAACTGAGAGAAGTGCTGCTAGTGCATTCCAAAGCAGCTCAGTGCGTCCAGGCAGTGGTGGAGGCTCTGCACAAAGAGGGAGCAGAAGCAGTGCCTCTGCCCAAGGCAAGACCAGTATGGCCGAACTGTGGCACAGTTTTCTGTGCCCGCCACAAAAGTCTACACCATCACAGACGGCTCCAGTCAGCAGGAGGCAACGGTTCCGTCAGATGGTGACAGACTACATGTCTTGCCCTCTTGCTGTACTCCCAGACGGCTCTTCCCCTTTCAAGTTTTGGGTCTCAAAGCTGGATACATGGCCAGAGCTAAGCCAGTATGCATTGGAGGTGCTGTCTTGCCCTGCGGCCAGTGTATTATCGGAACGTGTCTTTAGTGCTGCAGGTGGTGTACTAACTGACCGTCGCATGCGACTATCCTCCGATAACGTTGACCGGCTTACTTTCCTGAAAATGAACAAGGCCTGGATCTCGCAGGAATTTGCCACTCCTCCTCCTGATTAAATAATTAGGTCACTGTATACGTTATCCAGGTCTCCTGTTGTGTTCATCTTTCTACCACCTGAACTTAAATTCCTGGGCTCCAACACCGCCAGTTGAGGCTCAGATGTGCCGTCTGCACAGTCAAAACATACGACCCAGTGTTATTGGGTTTCAGTAACGTCAGCTGATCCCCAGCTGTGTAGCCGGCAATGTGTCATGCGACCGCCACGCTGACACAACAACTGAAATGTAAGGGAATCTGTCCCCCCCCCCCAAGGCGTTTGTTACTGAAAGAGCCACCTTGTGCAGCAGTAATGCTGCACAAGGAAAAAGGTAGCTATTTTGGTTTTGCTCCTTGCACACGCAAAACTTAACACTTATAAAATGTGTCCACTGATACCGTAAAACCGTCCCGGAGGTGGGACTTTCCTTCGTAATATGACGCAGCACAGCCGTCATTCCTACCCCCCCGGCGCCGCGCCCCGGCTCCTCAGCGTTGTTTGATTCCGTCCCGGAGCCTGCGCTGTTATGTTATCCCGTGGCCAGGCACACTTAGCGCTGCCCGTCTTCTGGCATCATTTGGTGTCAGGCTGGCTGCGCCTGTGCGGCCACGCTGGCCGAGAGCCCGCCTCGCAGTGTCTTCTGATTTAATCCCACTGGGGGCCTGGGATCTATGGACATGCGCAGTGCATATCTGAACCTCCACCTCTCACTCATCTCCCTATGGCTTCTTCAGACTGTTCGGTGTCAGCTGGTCCCTAATAGCATGCCACGGCCGTGACACCGCACAGTCTGAAAAAGAAGCCGTAGGGAGGGGAGTGAGAGGCGAGGATATGCACTGCGCATGGCCATGGATCCCAGGCCCCCAGTGGGATTACATCAGAAGACACTGCGAGGCGGGCTCTCGGCCAGCGCGGCCGCACAGGCGCAGCCAGCCTGACACCAAATGATGTCAGAAGATGGGCAGCGCTAAGTGTGCCTGGCCACGGGATAACATAACAGCGCAGGCTCCGGGACGGAATCAAACAACGCTGAGGAGCCGGGGCACGGCGGCGGGGGGGTAGTAATGATGGCTGTGCTGCGTCATATTACGAAGGAAAGTCCCACCTCCGGGACGGTTTCACGGCTTCAGGGGACACATTTTAAAAGTGTTTAGTTCTGTGTTTGCAAGGAGCATGATGAAAAGAGCCACCTTTTCCTTTTGCATCTTTTGTGCTGCACAAGCTGGCTCTTTCAGCTACAAACGCCTTGGGGGGGGGGGTTAAAGGTTCCCTTTCGACTTTCTCAGGCTTCGGCCTACATTGTGTTCCTCTGCTTTTCCACCTGCCCCTGGGCTCCAACACCGCCAGTTGCCGTCCAGAAGTGCTGTACGCACAGTCAACAGTCCCTCCTCTGTTATTGGGGTTCAGTAACGTCAGCTGTTCCCCTGCTGTGTGTGTGGCAATCCCTCCTACCTCCTCCAACCTCCTCCTCCTCCACCTGTCCCTGGGCTCCAACACCGCCAGTTGCCGTCCAGAAGTGCTGTACGCACAGTCAACAGTCCCTCCTCTGTTATTGGGGTTCAGTAACGTCAGCTGTTCCCCTGCTGTGTGTGTGGCAATCCCTCCTACCTCCTCCTACCTCCTCCAACCTCCTCCTCCTCCACCTGTCCCTGGGCTCCAACACCGCCAGTTGCCGTCCAGAAGTGCTGTACGCACAGTCAACAGTCCCTCCTCTGTTATTGGGGTTCAGTAACGTCAGCTGTTCCCCTGCTGTGTGTGTGGCAATCCCTCCTACCTCCTCCAACCTCCTCCTCCTCCACCTGTCCCTGGGCTCCAACACCGCCAGTTGCCGTCCAGAAGTGCTGTACGCACAGTCAACAGTCCCTCCTCTGTTATTGGGGTTCAGTAACGTCAGCTGTTCCCCTGCTGTGTGTGTGGCAATCCCTCCTACCTCCTCCTACCTCCTCCAACCTCCTCCTCCTCCACCTGTCCCTGGGCTCCAACACCGCCAGTTGCCGTCCAGAAGTGCTGTACGCACAGTCAACAGTCCCTCCTCTGTTATTGGGGTTCAGTAACGTCAGCTGTTCCCCTGCTGTGTGTGTGGCAATCCCTCCTACCTCCTCCAACCTCCTCCTCCTCCACCTGTCCCTGGGCTCCAACACCGCCAGTTGCCGTCCAGAAGTGCTGTACGCACAGTCAACAGTCCCTCCTCTGTTATTGGGGTTCAGTAACGTCAGCTGTTCCCCTGCTGTGTGTGTGGCAATCCCTCCTACCTCCTCCTACCTCCTCCAACCTCCTCCTCCTCCACCTGTCCCTGGGCTCCAACACCGCCAGTTGCCGTCCAGAAGTGCTGTACGCACAGTCAACAGTCCCTCCTCTGTTATTGGGGTTCAGTAACGTCAGCTGTTCCCCTGCTGTGTGTGTGGCAATCCCTCCTACCTCCTCCAACCTCCTCCTCCTCCACCTGTCCCTGGGCTCCAACACCGCCAGTTGCCGTCCAGAAGTGCTGTACGCACAGTCAACAGTCCCTCCTCTGTTATTGGGGTTCAGTAACGTCAGCTGTTCCCCTGCTGTGTGTGTGGCAATCCCTCCTACCTCCTCCTACCTCCTCCAACCTCCTCCTCCTCCACCTGTCCCTGGGCTCCAACACCGCCAGTTGCCGTCCAGAAGTGCTGTACGCACAGTCAACAGTCCCTCCTCTGTTATTGGGGTTCAGTAACGTCAGCTGTTCCCCTGCTGTGTGTGTGGCAATCCCTCCTACCTCCTCCAACCTCCTCCTCCTCCACCTGTCCCTGGGCTCCAACACCGCCAGTTGCCGTCCAGAAGTGCTGTACGCACAGTCAACAGTCCCTCCTCTGTTATTGGGGTTCAGTAACGTCAGCTGTTCCCCTGCTGTGTGTGTGGCAATCCCTCCTACCTCCTCCTACCTCCTCCAACCTCCTCCTCCTCCACCTGTCCCTGGGCTCCAACACCGCCAGTTGCCGTCCAGAAGTGCTGTACGCACAGTCAACAGTCCCTCCTCTGTTATTGGGGTTCAGTAACGTCAGCTGTTCCCCTGCTGTGTGTGTGGCAATCCCTCCTACCTCCTCCAACCTCCTCCAACCTCCTCCTCCTCCACCTGTCCCTGGGCTCCAACACCGCCAGTTGCCGTCCAGAAGTGCTGTACGCACAGTCAACAGTCCCTCCTCTGTTATTGGGGTTCAGTAACGTCAGCTGTTCCCCTGCTGTGTGTGTGGCAATCCCTCCTACCTCCTCCAACCTCCTCCTCCTCCACCTGTCCCTGGGCTCCAACACCGCCAGTTGCCGTCCAGAAGTGCTGTACGCACAGTCAACAGTCCCTCCTCTGTTATTGGGGTTCAGTAACGTCAGCTGTTCCCCTGCTGTGTGTGTGGCAATCCCTCCTACCTCCTCCTACCTCCTCCAACCTCCTCCTCCTCCACCTGTCCCTGGGCTCCAACACCGCCAGTTGCCGTCCAGAAGTGCTGTACGCACAGTCAACAGTCCCTCCTCTGTTATTGGGGTTCAGTAACGTCAGCTGTTCCCCTGCTGTGTGTGTGGCAATCCCTCCTACCTCCTCCAACCTCCTCCAACCTCCTCCTCCTCCACCTGTCCCTGGGCTCCAACACCGCCAGTTGCCGTCCAGAAGTGCTGTACGCACAGTCAACAGTCCCTCCTCTGTTATTGGGGTTCAGTAACGTCAGCTGTTCCCCTGCTGTGTGTGTGGCAATCCCTCCTACCTCCTCCAACCTCCTCCTCCTCCACCTGTCCCTGGGCTCCAACACCGCCAGTTGCCGTCCAGAAGTGCTGTACGCACAGTCAACAGTCCCTCCTCTGTTATTGGGGTTCAGTAACGTCAGCTGTTCCCCTGCTGTGTGTGTGGCAATCCCTCCTACCTCCTCCAACCTCCTCCTCCTCCACCTGTCCCTGGGCTCCAACACCGCCAGTTGCCGTCCAGAAGTGCTGTACGCACAGTCAACAGTCCCTCCTCTGTTATTGGGGTTCAGTAACGTCAGCTGTTCCCCTGCTGTGTGTGTGGCAATCCCTCCTACCTCCTCCTACCTCCTCCAACCTCCTCCTCCTCCACCTGTCCCTGGGCTCCAACACCGCTAGTTGCCGTCCAGAAGTGCTGTACGCACAGAGCCAAACACCTCGCCAATGTGTTAGTGGGGTTCAGCACCGCCAGCTGTTCCCCTGCTGTGTATACGGCAACGTGTACTGCGACCGCCACGCAGACACAACAAGTTAAATGTAAGGGAACCTGACCCCCCCCCCCCCAGGCGTTTGTTACTGAAGGAGCCACCTTGTGCAGCAGTAATGATGCAAAGGGAAAAAGTGCCTCTTTTCGTGATGCTCCTTGCACATGCTGAACCAAACACTTATGAAATGTGTCCCCACACAGCGTTAAACCGTCCGGTAGGTGGAACTTTCCTTTGTCGTGTGACGCAGCACAGCCATCATTTTTACCCCCTTGGCGCCGTGCGCCCCCTCCTCAGCGTTGTTTGAATCTGTCCCGGAGCCTGCGCTGTTAGGTTAGCCCTTGGCCATGCACACATGTTGCGCTGCCCGTCTTCTGACCTCATTTGGTGTCAGGCTGGCTGCGCCTGTGCGGGTGCGCTGGCCGAGATCCCGCCTCGCAGTGTCGTCTAATGTAATCCCACCGCGGGCCTGTGATCCGTGCCCGTGCGCAGTGCATATCCTCTCCTCTCACTCCCCTCCCTACGGCTTCTTCAGACTGTGCGATGTCAGCTGGTCCCTAATAGCATGCCACGGCCGTGACACCGCACAGTCTGAAAAAGCCGTAGGGAGGGGAGTGAGAGGAGAGGATATGCACTGCGCACGGGCACGGATCACAGGCCCGCGGTGGGATTACATTAGACGACACTGCGAGGCGGGATCTCGGCCAGCGCACCCGCACAGGCGCAGCCAGCCTGACACCAAATGAGGTCAGAAGACGGGCAGCGCAACATGTGTGCATGGCCAAGGGCTAACCTAACAGCGCAGGCTCCGGGACAGATTTAAACAACGCTGAGGAGGCGGCGCACGGCGCCAAGGGGGTAAAAATGATGGCTGTGCTGCGTCACACGACAAAGGAAAGTTCCACCTACCGGACGGTTTAACGCTGTGAGGAGACACATTTCATAAATGTTAGGTTCCGCATGTACAAGGACCATAATTAAAAGAGCTAAGTTTACCTTTTCCAGCATTAGTGCTGTACACAATGGCTCTTTCAGCTACAAACGCCTGGGGGGGGGGGGGGTTAAAGGTTTCCTTTCAACTTGCTCGAGTGCAGGCTTCGGCCTACACTCCTCTCCCCCTGCTCCTCCTGCTGACCCTGGGCTCTAACACCGCCAGTTTTTGCCCAGATGTGCTAGCTGCACAGAGAAAAACACCAGCCAATGTGTCAGTGGGGTTCAGCACCGCCAGCTGTTCCCCTGCTGTGTAGCCGGCAACGTGTCCTGCGACCGCCACGCAGACACAAGAACTGAAATTGAAGGGAACCTGTCCCCCCTCCCCCAGGTGTTTCTATGTTTTACAGCTACCTTGAACAGCAGTAATGCTGCATGTGTTCAAGGTGGCTCAGAAACGTATTCTCCTCGCACATGTGGAACTGAAAACACGTCTGAAATGTGTCCTCTGTGTGACCATTTAACCGTCCCGGTGGTGTGACTTTCCTTTGTAATGACACGCTGCAACCCCCTTGGTAGCGCTGCCCGTCTTCTGGCATCATTGTTTGGCTGGCTGCGCCTCTGCGGCCGCCCTGACCCACACAACGCCCCTCGGTGTCTTATTTATTGGGACTGCGAGGGTGTGATTGATGGGCAGGATCAGTGCATCAGTTCGCCTGTCCCTCCTCTCCTTCCGCCTTCTTCGGACTGTGCGGCTTCATGGCCGTGGCATGCGATAAGGGATCAGATGACGCCGCACAGTCTGAAGCGGGTGTAAGGACCCGAGTGTGAGAGGCGAACATATGTGCTGCGCCAGGCCCTGAATCCCAGCCCCGCAGTGTTTTAACAATGTTAAGACACTGCGGGGCTGGGATTCAGGGGCATCGCGAACCGCACCGGCCGACATTACATGATGCCAGAAGATGGGCAGCGCTAACGGCGCTAGGCCAGGGGATAACACGACAGCGCAGACTCCTGTACAGCAAATAACAACGCTCGGGAGGCTGCACCCAGCACCAAGGTGGGATTCTTGACACCTGTGCTGCGTCTCATTACAAAGGGAACTCTCGCCTCCATTACACAGTTTGACTGTATAAAGGGCTAAATGTTATACGTGTTCCATTCAGCGTGTGCAAGGAGAAAAATTACAAGAGCAACCTTTGACTTGCGCAGCACTGCTGCTGCATAAGCTGTGGCTCTTCTACTTTGTAACCCCTGAGGGGGGGTTAAAGGTGACTTTTGAAATCGGTTCAATTAGGCTTCGGCCTACACTCTGCTCCACCTGCAGAGCCCGGGCTCCAACAACGCTAGTTGCTGTCCGGAAGTGCTGGCTGCACAGAGCCAAACACCTCGCCAATGTGTCAGTGGGGTCCAGCACCACCAGCTGTTCCCCTGCTGTGTAGCCGGCAACGTGTCCTGCAAAAGCCACGCAGACACAACACACCCAAAGCTGCCGCCTGTGCAGGCTTCGGCCTACACTCCCCTCCCCCTGCTCCTCCTCCTCCTGCTCCTCCTCCTGCTGTCCCTGGGCTCTAACACACCGCTAGTTGGGGCCCAGATGTGCTAGCTGCACAGAGAAAAACACCAGCCAATGTGTCAGTGGGGTCCAGCACCGCCAGCTGTTCCCCTGCTGTGCAGCCGGCAACGTGTCCTGCAAAAGCCACGCAGACACAAGAACTGAAATTGAAGGGAACCTGTCCCCCCTCCCCCAGGCGTTTTTACGTTATCCAGCCACCTTGTACAGCGGTAATGCTGCATGTGTGCAAGGTGGCTCAGAAACGTATTCTCCTCGCACATGTGGAACTGAAAACACGTCTGAAATGTGTCCTCTGTGTGACCATTTAACCGTCCCGGTGGTGTGACTTTCCTTTGTAATGACACGCTGCAACCCCCTTGGTAGCGCTGCCCGTCTTCTGGCATCATTGTTTGGCTGGCTGCGCCTCTGCGGCCGCCCTGACCCACACAACGCCCCTCGGTGTCTTATTTATTGGGACTGCGAGGGTGTGATTGATGGGCAGGATCAGTGCATCAGTTCGCCTGTCCCTCCTCTCCTTCCGCCTTCTTCGGACTGTGCGGCTTCATGGCCGTGGCATGCGATAAGGGATCAGATGACGCCGCACAGTCTGAAGCGGGTGTAAGGACCCGAGTGTGAGAGGCGAACATATGTGCTGCGCCAGGCCCTGAATCCCAGCCCAGTGTTTTAACAATGTTAAGACACTGCGGGGCTGGGATTCAGGGGCATCGCGAACCGCACCGGCCGACATTACATGATGCCAGAAGATGGGCAGCGCTAACGGCGCTAGGCCAGGGGATAACACGACAGCGCAGACTCCTGTACAGCAAATAACAACGCTCGGGAGGCTGCACCCAGCACCAAGGTGGGATTCTTGACACCTGTGCTGCGTCTCATTACAAAGGGAACTCTCGCCTCCATTACACAGTTTGACTGTATAAAGGGCTAAATGTTATACGTGTTCCATTCAGCGTGTGCAAGGAGAAAAATTACAAGAGCAACCTTTGACTTGCGCAGCACTGCTGCTGCATAAGCTGTGGCTCTTCTACTTTGTAACCCCTGAGGGGGGGTTAAAGGTGACTTTTGAAATCGGTTCAATTAGGCTTCGGCCTACACTCTGCTCCACCTGCAGAGCCCGGGCTCCAACAACGCTAGTTGCTGTCCGGAAGTGCTGGCTGCACAGAGCCAAACACCTCGCCAATGTGTCAGTGGGGTCCAGCACCGCCAGCTGTTCCCCTGCTGTGTAGCCGGCAACGTGTCCTGCAAAAGCCACGCAGACACAACACACCCAAAGCTGCCGCCTGTGCAGGCTTCGGCCTACACTCCCCTCCCCCTGCTCCTCCTCCTCCTGCTCCTCCTCCTGCTGTCCCTGGGCTCTAACACACCGCCAGTTGGGGCCCAGATGTGCTAGCTGCACAGAGAAAAACACCAGCCAATGTGTCAGTGGGGTCCAGCACCGCCAGCTGTTCCCCTGCTGTGCAGCCGGCAACGTGTCCTGCAAAAGCCACGCAGACACAAGAACTGAAATTGAAGGGAACCTGTCCCCCCTCCCCCAGGCGTTTTTACGTTATCCAGCCACCTTGTACAGCGGTAATGCTGCATGTGTGCAAGGTGGCTCAGAAACGTATTCTCCTCGCACATGTGGAACTGAAAACACGTCTGAAATGTGTCCTCTGTGTGACCATTTAACCGTCCCGGTGGTGTGACTTTCCTTTGTAATGACACGCTGCAACCCCCTTGGTAGCGCTGCCCGTCTTCTGGCATCATTGTTTGGCTGGCTGCGCCTCTGCGGCCGCCCTGACCCACACAACGCCCCTCGGTGTCTTATTTATTGGGACTGCGAGGGTGTGATTGATGGGCAGGATCAGTGCATCAGTTCGCCTGTCCCTCCTCTCCTTCCGCCTTCTTCGGACTGTGCGGCTTCATGGCCGTGGCATGCGATAAGGGATCAGATGACGCCGCACAGTCTGAAGCGGGTGTAAGGACCCGAGTGTGAGAGGCGAACATATGTGCTGCGCCAGGCCCTGAATCCCAGCCCCGCAGTGTTTTAACAATGTTAAGACACTGCGGGGCTGGGATTCAGGGGCATCGCGAACCGCACCGGCCGACATTACATGATGCCAGAAGATGGGCAGCGCTAACGGCGCTAGGCCAGGGGATAACACGACAGCGCAGACTCCTGTACAGCAAATAACAACGCTCGGGAGGCTGCACCCAGCACCAAGGTGGGATTCTTGACACCTGTGCTGCGTCTCATTACAAAGGGAACTCTCGCCTCCATTACACAGTTTGACTGTATAAAGGGCTAAATGTTATACGTGTTCCATTCAGCGTGTGCAAGGAGAAAAATTACAAGAGCAACCTTTGACTTGCGCAGCACTGCTGCTGCATAAGCTGTGGCTCTTCTACTTTGTAACCCCTGAGGGGGGGTTAAAGGTGACTTTTGAAATCGGTTCAATTAGGCTTCGGCCTACACTCTGCTCCACCTGCAGAGCCCGGGCTCCAACAACGCTAGTTGCTGTCCGGAAGTGCTGGCTGCACAGAGCCAAACACCTCGCCAATGTGTCAGTGGGGTCCAGCACCGCCAGCTGTTCCCCTGCTGTGTAGCCGGCAACGTGTCCTGCAAAAGCCACGCAGACACAACACACCCAAAGCTGCCGCCTGTGCAGGCTTTGGCCTACACTCCCCTCCCCCTGCTCCTCCTCCTGCTGTCCCTGGGCTCTAACACACCGCCAGTTGGGGCCCTAGGAAGACAAGCTTGAATAGGTCCCCATCCGGGTTCCAGTACCGTCAGCTGGTTCTCGGCAGTGTCTTTTGCTCTTGTACCTTCTGCTCCCCATCCTGGTTCCAGTACCGTCAGCTGGTTCCGGGCAGAGCCTTTGGCTTAGGTGCCTCCCTCTGGGTATCCGAGTTCCACCAACGTCAGGTGGTCCTTGGTAGTGCTTTCAGGCACGGGTACCTCCTGCTTAGTAACCGGGTTCCAGTAACGTCAGCTGGTCCTCGGTAGTTCCATTGGCTCTTGGACCTTCGGCTACCCATCCGGGTTCCAGTACCGTCAGCTGGTTCTCGGCAGTGTCTTTTGCTCTTGTACCTTCTGCTCCCCATCCTGGTTCCAGTACCGTCAGCTGGTTCCGGGCAGAGCCTTTGGCTTAGGTGCCTCCCTCTGGGTATCCGAGTTCCACCAACGTCAGGTGGTCCTTGGTAGTGCTTTCAGGCACGGGTACCTCCTGCTTAGTAACCGGGTTCCAGTAACGTCAGCTGGTCCTCGGTAGTTCCATTGGCTCTTGGACCTTCGGGTAGCCATCCGAGTTCCAGTTCCATCAGCTGTTTCTCGGCATTTTCTCAGCCTTCTTGTACCTTCTGCTACATTTCCAAGTTCAAGACCCGAAAGACGATGACCCGGAAGACCACCCCTAAGATGATGACGACACCAGAGACGACAACCACCGAGATGACGACGACCCTGGAGACGATGACCCTGAAGACGACCCCGATGACGACGACCCCGATGACGACGACCCCGATGACGACGACCCTGGAGATGACGACCCTGGAGATGACGACGACAACCTGGAAGACCGAGAAGCAGAAGAACAAGAGGCTGCAGAACAAAGAGCAGAAGAACATTAAGCATAAGACTAAATATCAGAGCAAAAGATATTATCTAAATTATAAGCAGAAGAAGACTAAGCAGTGTATGGGGGTGAGTCCGTTCCTCCTCGTGGTGCCCCTGGATAAAGCCTGATGCTGCAGGCCAAACTGAACGCGGACAAATGTAACTGTTTTGTGACAGGCAGAACGGAAGGTGTAATCTTCAAACTTTTATAGATAACAACTACGGGAATGCCTGTCACAAATAAGAATATGATGAAGAAGTTGAATATAAAAAAGATAATAGTTAAATAAAAAGAATATGAACAATGTAAAAAAAAAAATATATATATACGTAGAAAAGAAGAAGATGAATAAGGTGAAGAAGTTGATGTCACAGAAGCTGATGATGAGGATAATGAAGAAGAAAGTGTGGGAGAAGTAAAAAATAGGGTGAAGGGCGTGGAAGTAGTGAAACATCAATATCTGACAAAATAAATAAAAAATTAACATAGTCAAATTCTTTCTAACGCCGAACGTCATAAAAAAATTAAAAATACTGCTATTCTATTTGATTGGGATAAACCCCTGTGCCTTTAATGTCTCCGCCACCTCCCCCAATACATCCTACATTATTCTTAGTTGTTTTCCTTCATGTAGAATTAACCTACAAGGAAAGAAAGGGTTTATTTTAATTCCGATATTTTCGTCCCATTGACTTGCATTGGGATCGGGTATCGGTATCGGATTGGATTCCGATACTGTGACGGTATCGGCCGATACTTTCCGATACCGATACTTTCCGATATCGGAAAGTATCGCTCAACACTAGTGAGGATATAAAATGCCAATTTAAGGTATTATCACCTAAGATAATGATAATAATCATAAAGGAAGAAAGGGACTAATTGGGCAAGGTAAAACAGAATAAGAGTTCACAAACAATAGTGATGAGCGAGTACCGTAATCGTTATACTGTAGCAAATAGTTTGTAAAAGTTGTGCATTCGTTCTGAATAGCGAGTGCATTGCAAGTCAATGGGAAATGCAAGTCATTTTCTGCTGGACCCTACAAAGGGGTCTGTGGGCCTGAGGAAAAGGCTGAAATGGATGGGAAAGTGATGAAACAGAATGGGAAGAGCCTGGAGAATATGTCTGCATGCATTTCTGACTCACATATGATTTCTGGGAATAAGTTTGTCACAGTATTATGCCACTTTTACAAATACACAGGAACAACTGCCAAACCTAAACTAAATTGCATTTAACACACCAAAAAGGTTAAGAAACAGTTTTTCCAAAATCACTTGCATATTATGCTAAATAAACTAGAGAAACAAAAAATATCTCTTTTAGAATTTGTTCACACGTACTGTTGTGTTTTTTTTTCGCCTTTTACAATTGGGAGGGCCCTGACTTAAACATTTTGTAGGTCCCTCTGTCATACATCATTTTACTTAGCTATTCCCCAGCACTTTACAATGCCAGCTACAACGTACCAGTAGGTATGTTGATCTTTGACCCTAGAGGCCTCAGGTAGCCCTGTAACATGTGTTTTCGAGGGACTGCTGTTACTTATACATTTGGGCAGTCCCTCCCTCATTGACTCTCAGACAGTGGTATACATATTGCATTGCAGTTTACAACGTACCCATTACAGCTTTGGGATTCACCCTCCTCATCCACCCCTTCCTCCACCTATATGTGATTCTGCGGCCCTAAATTCAAATTTTCAGAGAGCCTGCAGTAGGCAGGAAACCTGAGTTTAGTGAGAGCCCTCATGTGGCCCTGTAACATACATTTGGATTTGCCTTCCACTAGAAATTTTGGAGGGCCCTCTTGTGTACAATTGAGAGTGCCCTCACTTATTCATATTGTATGTCCTTCACTCTATTATTTAACTCATTTAAGTGCAGAGACTACATGGAAAAAGGGCAAGAAACATGGAGTATTAGAAGGTAGCAGTGAGTGTGGCCTGCGATCCTCAGGTTTCGGTGAACTCTGTGAACCAGAAAAACAAATCTGCACTAGTGAACTGAATGATGAGCTCAATTATATATCTTGGACAAGCCAATGGACAAAGGATATATGGTGCCCCCTCTCCAGGATGGGTTGAAGTATTGAGAATTCCCCAGATTATATCGGAAGAGAAGGAGAGAAGAAAATTTCTCCTTGTACCGTGGATTGAGAAAGATGGCCAACTTGTTTTGGTTGTTGGATAAAATGTGTGTCACACAAGGGTCTTGCCAGAGACACATGAACTGTGCCATATGAGCCAAGCTGCAAAAAGGCAAATGTTCTACGCCCCAACAATAGGAACAGTACCCATCCTCTCCTCACACTGACTCGCCTCCTCCTCCTCATCAGCCCATCCAGGCTGCACAGACATGAAACTTGGGTTGGGTGTCCCCTCTGTTGCATTAGGAGTCCCCTTGGTAGCACAGAAAAACAAGTCCTCTCCCTCTTTATGCTCCTCATCTCCTTTCTCATCACCCAATGTTGCCTGAGAATATTGGCTGGGCTGGGTAGTATCACCCGTTGTGAAATCTGGCTCCATACCAACATACTGGGCACTCAAAGCTTCCTCTTTGACATTATACAGTGATTGTTTCAAGAGACACAGCATCGGGATGGTTATGTTGATAATAGCCTGATCACAGCTCACGAGGTTGGTGCAGTATTCAAAGTTCTCAAGAACCTCACAAATGTCAGCGATCCACACCCGTTTGACAGTTATCTGTGGTGGCTAATTCTCACTCTGATGTTCATGTTGAATCTGGTATTCAGCTACTGCCCTCTGTAGCTCACTAATCCTCTTCAACATATGATAGGTTGAGTTCCTCTGCTTGGGCAGGACGCAAATGAGTCGATGACTTGACAAATTCAAGTGCTTTTTCAATGCTGTAAGACCAGCAAAAGCGGTAGAGGTGTGGTGGAAATGGACACTAATATGGTGCACTTTCTCAAGTAGGTACAGCAAGGAGGGTAACTTTTTGGAAATGTTAGCAGGCATGGTACGTGCTTGGTAGCAGGCAGTATAAAATGTTTGGACTATTGCTTTGCGTAGGGCACTAAACACTTTTTTAAGTGGACTAATGTGGACAGCAGAAGGCAGGCTGTGACCCCTGTTATGATCTGGTGGCCCAGGATAAGCATTGGACGTACTCTGGAGAAGGTGGTATCTATACTGACCACGGACCCTGAACTTAACACCGCAACTAGAAGTAGCCGTGGGATGTACCTACTAATCCTAGACACCTCGACACAGCCGGAGGACTAATTAACCCTATAGATAGAAAAGGGAAAACTATCTCGCCTCAGAGAAAATTCCCAAAGGATAGGCAGCCCCCCACAAATATTGACTGTGAGAGGAGAGGAAAAAACATACACAGGCTTAAAACAGGATTTAGCAAAGGAGGCCAATCTAGCTAAATAGGAAAGATAGGACAGAGAACTATGCGGTCAGTATTAAAATACTAGGAAATATCCACCACAGAAAATACAAAAATCTCCACATCTAACTAAAGTTATGGAGGGTATATCTGCCTCTCCAGAGATTCCAGCTTGACTGCATAAATCCTTACACAGATTAAGCAGGACAAGAAAAAACATGAAATGCACTGAACAATGAGGCCCACAACATGTGGGCTGCAAACCAGCAGAACTTATCTTGGTGAAAAGACCAGGAAGCAGAAGAAACCATGAAGGGATGTGAATCCTCCAGAATACAATGGACAACTGGCACTGACCAAAGGGTGAGCCAAGACTAAATAGCCCAGTCCAGAGTGGACACGCCTGATAACTGCTGTGAAGGACAGACAGCAGCGCTACCACTTATAACCACCGGAGGGAGCCCAAGAACAGAATTCACAACAGTACCCCCCCTTGAGGAGGGGTCATTGAACCCTCACCAGAGCCCCCAGGCCGATCAGGACGAGCCAAATGGAAGGCACAAACCAAATCGTCAGCATGAACATCAGAGGCAACAACCCAAGAATTATCCTCCTGGCCATAACCCTTCCACTTAACAAGATACTGAAGCCTCCGCCTTGAAAAATGAGAATCCAAGATCTTCTCAACAACATACTCCAACTCCCCATCAATCATCACCGGGGCAGGAGGATCAACAGAGGGAATGACGGGTACCACATATTTCCGCAACAAAGATCTATGAAAAACATTGTGGATGGAAAAAGAGGCTGGAAGGGCCAAACGAAAAGACACTGGATTGATAATCTCAGAAATCCTATAAGGACCAATAAACTGAGGCTTGAACTTAGGGGAAGAAACCTTCATAGGAACATGATGGGAAGATAACCAGACCAAATCCCCAACCCGAAGCCGGGAACCCACACGCCGCCGACGGTTAGCAAAACGCTGAGCCTCCTCCTGAGACAAGACCAAATTGTCCACAACATGAGCCCAAATTTGCTGCAACCTGTCAACCACAGAGTCCACACCAGGACAATCAGAAGGCTCAACCTGCCCCGAAGAAAAACAAGGATGAAACCCAGAATCACAAAAAAAAGGTGAAACCAAGGTAGCAGAACTAGCCCGATTATTAAGGGCAAACTCGGCCAATGGCAAGAAAGCCACCCAATCATCCTGATCGGCAGACACAAAGCATCTCAAATAAGTTTCCAAAGTCTGGTTAGTTCGCTCGGTTTGGCCATTTGTCTGAGGATGAAATGCGGAAGAAAAAGACAAATCAATGCCCAGCCTAGCACAAAAGGCCCGCCAAAACCTGGAAACAAACTGGGAACCTCTATCGGACACAATATTCTCCGTAATGCCATGCAAACGAACTACATGCTGAAAAAACAACAGAACCAACTCAGAAGAGGAAGGTAATTTAGGCAAAGGTACCAAATGAACCATCTTAAAAAAACGGTCACAAACCACCCAGATAATCAACATCCTCTGGGAAACCGGAAGATCTGAAATAAAATCCATAGAAATATGCGTCCAAGGCCTCTCAGGGACCGGCAAAGGCAAAAGCAACCCACTGGCGCGTGAGCAGCAAGGATTGGCCCGCAGGACTGCACAAAGGAGCGCACATCCCGTGACAAAGAAGGCCACCAAAAGGACCTACTAACCAATTCTCTGGTACCAAAAATCCCAGGATGGCCAGCCAACACAGAACAGTGAACCTCAGAAATCACTTTGCTAGTCCATCTATCAGGAACAAACAGTTTCCCCACTGGACAGCGGTCAGGTTTATAAGCCTGAAATTCCTGAAGAACCCGTCGTAAATCAGGGGAGATGGCAGAAAGAATCACCACCTCCTTCAGAATGCCGACCGGCTCAAGGACCCCAGGGGAATCAGGCAAAAAACTCCTAGAGAGGGCATCAGCCTTAACATTCTTAGAACCCGGAAGATACGAGACAACAAAATCAAAATGGGAGAAAAACAGGGACCATCGGGCCTGTCTAGGATTCAGCCGTTTGGCAGACTCAAGGTAAATCAGATTCTTATGATCGTTCAAGACCACAATACGATGTTTAGCCCCCTCAAGCCAATGTCGCCACTCCTCAAATGCCCACTTCATAGCCAACAACTCTCGATTACCGACATCATAATTGCATTCCGCAGGCGAAAATTTTCGAGAGAAGAAGGCACACGGTTTCATCAAGGAACCATCAGAATTCCTCTGAGACAAAACGGCCCCTGCCCCAATCTTAGAAGCGTCAACCTCAAACTGAAAAGGAAGAGAAATATCCAGCTGATGCAACACAGGGGCAGAAGTAAATCGGCGTTTAAGCTCCTGAAAGGCAGAAACGGCCGCAGAGGACCAATTCGTCACATCCGCGCCTTTCCTCGTCAAATCGGTCAGGGGTTTAACCACACTGGAGAAGTTGGCAATGAAACGGCGATAAAAATTAGCAAAGCCCAAAAATTTCTGAAGGCTCTTCACGGATGTGGGCTGGATCCAATCATGAATGGCCTGAACCTTAACCGGATCAATTTCTATAGATGAGGGAGAAAAAATGAAGCCCAAAAAAGAAACCTTCTGTACTCCAAAGAGGCACTTAGACCCCTTCACAAACAAGGCATTATCACGAAGGATCTGAAATACCATCCTGACTTGTTTCACATGAGACTCCCAATCAGCCGAAAAAATCAAAATATCATCCAAATATACAATCATGAATTTATCAAGATAATTCCGAAATATATCATGCATGAAGGACTGAAACACAGATGGAGCATTAGAGAGTCCGTATGGCATCACAAGATATTCAAAATGCCCCTCGGGCGTATTGAACGCAGTTTTCCATTCGTCGCCCTGCTTAACACGAACAAGATTATATGCCCCTCGAAGGTCAATTTTAGTAAACCAACTAGCACCCTTAATCCTGGCAAACAAATCAGAGAGCAAAGGCAAAGGGTATTGGAATTTGACCGTGATCTTATTCAAGAGGCGATAATCAATACAGGGTCTCAAGGAGCCATCCTTCTTGGCAACAAAAAAGAAACCTGCTCCCAATGGAGAATAAGATGGCCGAATATGCCCCTTCTCCAAAGACTCCTTAACATATCTCCGCATGGCGACATGTTCTGGCACAGACAGGTTGAAAAGTCGGCCCTTAGGGAACTTACAGCCTGGAATCAAGTCAATAGCACAATCACAGTCCCTATTCGGTGGAAGGGAACTGGACTTGGGCTCATCAAAAACATCCTGGAAATCTGACAAAAACTCAGGAACTTCAGAAGAGGGGGAGGAGGAAATTGACATCAAAGAAACGTCATCATGAACCCCCTGACAACCCCAACTAGTCACAGACATAGATTTCCAATCCAACACCGGATTATGCACCTGTAACCATGGAAACCCCAGCACAATAACATCATGCAACATTATGCAACACCAGAAAACGACAATCTTCCTGATGGGCTGGCGCCATGCACATGGTTAACTGTGTCCAAAACTGAGGTTTATTTTTAGCCAATGGTGTAGCATCAATGCCCCTCAAAGGGATAGGACTCCGCAAAGGCTGTAAGGGAAAACCACAACGTCTGGCAAATTCTAAGTCCATTAAATTTAAAGCGGCACCTGAATCCACAAATGCCATGACAGAAAATGACGATAATGAGCAGATCAGGGTCACAGATAACATAAATTTAGGTTGTACAGTACTGATGGTAACAGAACTAGCAATTCTCTTGACACGCTCAGGGCAATCAGAAATAACATGAGCAGAATCGCCGCAGTAAAAACACAACCCATTCTGACGTCTGAATCCTTGTCGTTCAGCTCTAGACACAATCCTATCACATTGCATAGGCTCAGGACTCCGCTCAGAAGACAACGCCATAGTGTGCACAACTCTGCGCTCACGCAAGCGCCGATCAATTTGAATGGCCAAAGACATAGAATCACTCAAACCAGCAGGCGTGGGGAACCCCACCATAACATCTTTAACGGATTCAGAAAGACCCTTTTTGAAAATTGCCGCCAAAGTATCCTCATTCCATTTAGTCAACACAGACCATTTTCTAAATTTCTGGCAATATGATTCTGCCACTTGATCCTGACACAGGGCCAACAAGGTTTTCTCAGCATGCTCTACAGAGTTAGGTTCATCATACAATAACCCAAGCGCCTGAAAAAAGGTGTCTACATTAAGCAACGCCGGATTCCCAGGTTCCAGGGCAAATGCCCAATCCTGAGGGTCACCACGCAGCAGAGATATAACAATTTTAACCTGCTGGATGGGATCACCAGAGGAACGGGGCTTCAGAGCAAAAAACAGTTTACAGTTATTTTTAAAGCTCAGAAATTTAGACCTGTCCCCAAAAAACAGATCAGGAGTTGGAATTCTAGGCTCTAAAGCTGGAGTCTGAACGATATAATCAGAAATACTCTGTACTCTAGCAGCATCCACACGAGAAGCAAGTCCCTGAACATCCATGTCAGCGCCAAACTCCTGAACCACCCAGATGTAAAGAGGGGAAAAAAAACCAACAGAGTACAGAAAAATAATTGGCTCAGCACTTTCTTTCCCTTCTTCTGAGATGCGGTTAACTCATTGTTGGCCAGTTGTACTGTTATGATCTGGTGGCCCAGGATAAGCATTGGACGTACTCTGGAGAAGGTGGTATCTATACTGACCGCGGACCCTGAACTTAACACCGCAACTAGAAGTAGCCGTGGGATGTACCTACTAATCCTAGACACCTCGACACATCCGGAGGACTAATTAACTCTATAGATAGAAAAAACTAAACTATCTCGCCTCAGAGAAAATTCCCAAAGGATAGGCAGCCCCCCACAAATATTGACTGTGAGAGGAGAGGAAAAAACATACACAGGCTTAAAACAGGATTTAGCAAAGGAGGCCAATCTAGCTAAATAGGAAAGATAGGACAGAGAACTATGCGGTCAGTATTAAAATACTAGGAAATATCCACCACAGAAAATACAAAAATCTCCACATCTAACTAAAGATATGGAGGGTATATCTGCCTCTCCAGAGATTCCAGCTTGACTGCATAAATCCTTACACAGATTAAGCTGGACAAGAAAAAACATGAAATGCACTGAACAATGAGGCCCACAACATGTGGGCTGCAAACCAGCAGAACTTATCTTGGTGAAAAGACCAGGAAGCAGAAGAAACCATGAAGGGATGTGAATCCTCCAGAATACAATGGACAACTGGCACTGACCAAAGGGTGAGGCCAGACTAAATAGCCCAGTCCAGAGTGGACACACCTGATAACTGCTGTCAAGGACAGACAGCAGTGCTACCACTTATAACCACCGGAGGAAGCCCAAGAACAGAATTCACAATAGACTCCAAAAACAAGGAAAATAGACCAATGCTTTAAAAAAAGGCAGCACTAAATGCAAGTACTCTGTGTGCTGGAAAATATTGCTTTGCCTCTAACAAGAGCTGTTTTAAGATGGACACTGATAGAACACTTTTACCTCTCCCTACCTGATACACAATCTCTCCCTCCCTGTACTCTGACTTTATTGTTCATCTTCAGCTCTGAAAAGAGCTATTTTTTGATGGTATTATGGAGCTAGTGACCGGCTCCTTTAAACTGTTCCTGCTCGACTATCTCTCCCTCCCTACTCTACACAGACCTAGTACATACTGCAAGTAGCCCTGAAAAGTGCTTTTGTATTATCAAGAGGCCTAAAGACTCTGCCTAGCAGCTGAGCTATCTCTCCCTATGCTTGTTAAATGCAGACTCTGGATGCAATGTGCGCAAAATGGCGGCAGCAGAGCTTAAACAGTGATCACAACATTTAGGAGGCAGGGAGAGGGAGGGTGCTCCCTCTTCCTCCAGATCGGTGACCCTGTGATGACACCTGATCATTACCATGGTAACCCGGGGTCGTCATGATATTTTTATAGGGGGACCCCCCAAAAAAATGACGTGGGGTCCCCCTATATTTTATAGCCAGAAAGGCTATGCAGACAGCTGCGGGCTGATATTCATAGCCTAGAGAGGGGCCATGGATATTGCCCCCCCCGGCTACAAATACCAGTCCGCAGCCACCCCGGAAATGGCGCATCTGTAAGATGCACCAATTCTGGCACTTAGTCCCTCTCTTCCAACTCCCGTGTAGCGGTGGGGTATGGGGTAATAAGGGGTTGTTGTCACCTTGCTATTGTAAGGTGACATTAAGCCGGGTTAATAATGGAGAGGCGTCAATAAGACGCCTATCCATTATTAATCCAATAGTAGGAAATCGTTAATAAAACACACACACACATTAGAAAAAAGTATTTTAATATTCCTCATTTAACCATACTTACCATACTTCAGCGCCTGCAAAAAACGTAAAATAATAAACCGTATACTACCTGTCCGCCGTAGTCCAATTAATAACGAGTGTCCCACGACGATCTCCCCTATAGAACAGTGACTGCAGTGCATCACTGAGAGGTTATCTTAGGACAAAGTCTCACTTTATGGCAATCACTGCCTGAGAAAATTTCTCACACAACAATGCCAAAAGTGAGACTAGGGACTATTTGTTTTACAGTGGCAGAGGAATACAGTGGCGGAAGGATATCTTCCTCCCGTCATTGTATTCCTGGAGCCCCTAGAGAGTGGCCGCATCAGCTGATGCTGCCGTTCTCCATGGGAGATCGTCGTGGGACACTCTTGGATTTCTGCGGACAGGGAGTATATTGGTTTCTATTTTAATCTTTTTTACAGATGACACTGGCTTCGGGGAACAAAGTGACAAGAAATGGTGAGTATGAAATCCATGTTTAATGTACTGTATGTCTATATGTATGTAATGTATGAATGTATTGTATGTAGTATGTATGTAGTATGTATGTATGTATGTAGTATGTATATAGTATGTATGTATATAGTATGTATGTAGTATGTATGTTTTGGTTTTTTTTTACATTCAACACATTAGCCAGATGATGGGACTACTACTGTCCCATCATTGGCTAATGTGTCAATCACTGTCACTGTTGCAGGCATCTTCCGATAGGACTTGTAGTCCCATAGGACGATGCCTGCACACATGCACAGACACCCGGCAGCCCGCACAGAGCCCCGCACAGAGCCCCAGCACACCGCACAGAGCCCCGGCACGCTGTACAGAGCCCCACACAGAGCCCCAGCACGCCACACAGAGCCCCGCACAGAGCCCTGGCATGCCACACAGAGCCCCGGCACACTGCACAGAGCCCAACACAGAGCCCCAGCAAGCCGCACAGATCCACGGCACGCCGCACAGAGCCCTGCACAGAGTCCCGACACGCCACACAGAGCCCTAGCACGCCGCACAGAGCCCCGGCATGCTGCACAGAGCCCCAACACACCGCACAGAGCCCAGGCACGCCGCACAGAGCCCTGGCAGGCTGCACAGAGATCTGGCAGGCACGCACAGACCCCACCCGCACACACACACATGCAGTCTCTGCCCACGCACCGCCCACACTCCATTATAGGGCATAATTGCACTATGGGAAATTCCGATTCTGGTATCCGATATCGCAAAAATATCGGAACTCAGTATCGGAATTCCGATACAGCGAATATCGACCAATACCCGATATTTGCAGTATCGGAATGCTCAACACTAGTGATGAGCGAATGTGCTCGCCACTACTCGGTACTTGCCCAAGTATTACTTTGCTCGGTGTACTTGGCGAGCACCGAGTATTTCCAGGATTATTTGGTGGGAACTCGGTCTCCTGCTTTTAATTTTGGTGCTTTTGCATGCAAGGATTGTCTGCCATGCACTGTAATATTGCAGCCATCTTTGTTGTGGTATTACAATGATTGGCTGGCTGCACAGTGTAATCAGCTCTATAAGAGATCTGCCCTGCTCACCGCATTCTGCTCCGGCCTCAGCTAGTGTAGGTAGAGCTGCTGCTGAGATAGGGTCAGAATCTTACATTCATTAGTTAGTGTGGGTCTACTAGTGTTCAGTCCACAAATCCTGATAAACCAACAGTCCTTTTTAGGGCTAATTCGGGGGTACCTAGATGGCTGCGCTAGGTAGGTAGGGGAGTCTATGTGCACATATCCCCATGAGTGCAAGGCCTGTCGGCACTGAATGTGAGTATATAGATCTCACTGCATACCTCAAAAAGCTCAATTCCTGTCTGCTGCTGCATATTTTATTTATATGTAGCTGCAGGTATCCGTGGCAATTTTTTTTTGCAGCTTATACCTGCTAATTTTATTAGAAAGCAATCCATAGCCCCCTTTTTCTACATTTATTTGTTTGGTTACGCTGCAAACTACAGCCACATCCTTGCAATACAAAAAATCTAACAATTTAATTTTTTTTGTCCCAGGCATCAGATGTGAGTGCGCAGAAAAATATGGCCTTTTTTGGGTATTATATTATTTTTTAGAGTCTTACAACATTTTTGAACACCAGTTTGCTAAACCAAAATTCTGTAGCTGGCCCAAAAATGTTTAGCTACAGTTCCTATATTTATCTTTGTGATTTGTACATCACATGCATTGCATATCATTGCGCTAAATAATTTACAGTTTTAGTACTCCAATTTTATTTTTAGTGTCATAGCCTACTTATTGACACAATTTTGGTGGGCCCCAAAAAATCAAGGCCACATTTTGATCAGTCTGTTATCTCCGTCTGAGGCATGGTCTATTTGTGATCTCCAAATTCTTGCTTTTCAGGCATATATTGCATTTTTTGTTCTGCTAGCCTACAGTAATTTGGAGTTAAATAAAAAAAAACATATTGAAACAGTCAGTTGTCTCCGTCAGATGCTCGGTGCATCTGTAGTGTTCAAATCCTCGCTTTGCAGGCATACATTGCATTTTGTTGTCTGCTAGCCTTGGTCTATACAGTATTTAGCGGTTAAAAAAATTAAAACAAAAAAATAGGCCATATATTGAAACAGTCTGTTATCTCCAACAGACGCCTAGTGTATCTGTGGTGTCCAAATCCTTGCTTTTCAGGCATGCATTGTATTTCTTGGTCTGCTAGCCTTGGCCTATACAGAATTTTGGGGTTAAAAAAAAAAAACATATTGAAACAGTCTGTTATCTCCGTAAGGTGCCTGGTGTATCTGTGGTGTCCAAATCCTTGCTTTGCAGGCTTACATTGCCTTTTTTTGTCTGCTAGCCTTGGTCTATACAGTATTTAGTGGTTAAAAAAAATGTAAACCAAAAAACAGCCCATATATTGAAACACTCTGATATCTCCATCAGACGCCTAGTGTATCTGTGGTGTCCAAATCCTTTGTTTGCAGGCTTACGTTGCCTTTTTTGTCTGTAGCCTTGGTCTATACAGCATTTAGAGGTTAAAAAAATGTTTAACCAAAACACAGGCACCATACTGAAACAGTCTTTTATCTCCATCAGACGCCTGGTGTATCTGTGGTGTCCAAATCCTTGCTTTGCAGGCATACATTGCATTTTTTAGTCTGCTAGCCTTGGTCTGTCCAGTATTTAGTGGTGAAAAAATAATTAAAGCCAAAAAGCAGGCCACATATTGAAACAATCTGTTATCTCCGTAAGACTCCTGGTGTATTTGTGGTGTCCAAATCCTCGCTTTGCATGCATACATTGCATTTTTTTTGTCTGGTAGCCTTGGTCTATGCAGTATTTAGCGATGAAAAAATTTTTTAAACCAGAAAACAGGCCACATATTGAAACAGTCTGTTATCTCCATCAGACGCCCAGTGTATCTGTGGTCTCCAAATACTTGCTTTTCAGGCATACTGATCACATATAAGTTTTCTCAAAATTACTCAATTTTTATTGAACTTTTAAAATATTTCAGTAGTCCATTTAAAATGGGCAAGGCAGGGGGCAAGGGACAAGGAAGTTGACGTGATGCTGATGGTGCATGCAGAGGTCGAGGCCAAGCTAAAAGTGGGCCAAAACAAAGACCCACATCTTTTTGCTCAACCTTCCTGTCCCAGTTTCTAGGGGACCGTAGCACACGACTATTGAAGACAGATCAGTATAAAACGGTTGTTGGTTGGATAGCAAATAATGCTTCCAGTCACTTAGCCACCACCACCACCACGTCTTCCAAACGGTCAAGTCTGAGTAGCCGTGAGTGTGGACCGCATATTACTCACCCTGATCCTCCTTCCTTCCACCATGCCGAGTGTCCTGAGACAACTGATCCCACACTTGGACACTTCAAAGAGCTGTTCAATTTTCCCTTTATAGATTCCGGACCCTCGGTCGGTTAACTTGAAGTGGGGTCAGATGAGATCACATGTAGTGATACCCAAAGCTTTGAACAGCCACGGTCACACGAAAACGATGGTGGGAAAGTGTCACAAGAGGTGGATAATGATGACACACAATTGCCAGAAAGTCAGTAGGAGGAGCAGGGTGCAGATGTGGAAGATGTGATGGTGGATGATATAGTAACAGACCTAACCTGGCAGGAGGACATGCAGAGAGAAGACAGCAGCACACAAGGCAAAGAAGACATATCACCCCAACAGGCAGGAAGAAGCAGTGTGGTGGATACAAACAGAAGTCCAGTATCCTTTTCTCGTCACACCAACATGACGGAAGTTGCCATTCCAACTGTTACATCTTCCCAAGTCTGGTTATTTTTTAAAGACTCTGTCAATAACCCCAAACAGGCCATTTACAGCACCTGCCATGCCCGCATCAGCAGGGATAGCAGAACTTACAGCCTGACCACCACCAGCATGATCAGGCACATGGCAGAAACGCACCCGACTATGTGGTCCGAACCCTAGGATCCAGGAACACTGTCTGCAAGTGTCACCACTACTTCTTCCACTGTTTTGCACAGAAGCCAATCCCCAGCCAACAGTGTATGCAAAGGTCCCTTGTGCCCTGTGCCTGTTGTTGCCCACAGTCAACCAGCACCATTATCAAGCCGATCCACATCCTTGTCCCAGCGAAGCCTTCAGTTGTCTATACACCTGTCATTGTAGCACAAGCAGAAATACCCAGCCAACGCCCCACAGGCCCCAGTGCTAAATTCTAACATTTCTCCTTGCGCTTGAAATGATGCCTTTTAGACTCATTGAAATGCAAGCTTTCCACAACCTGATGGTGGCGGCAGTCACAAGTTACTTGGTCCCCAGTTGCCACTATTTCTCTAGGTGTGCGGTACCGGCATTACACCAGCATGTGTGGCATAACTTTACCCGTGCACTCAACAATGCTTTTACTGGGAAAGTCCAACTAACCACAGACATGTGGACAAGTGCTTGTGGGCTGGGACAGTACAGCTCACTGACAGCACACTGGGTTATCATAGTGTGAAGCTGGGACCCAGTTGGACCTTGGGATGGAACACATCCTCCCAATGCCAAGGATTGCAGGCCCTACATCAATCAGGGTTGCCCCCACAGTCTACAGCTCCTGCACCTTCTCCTCCTCTTCAGTCTCCATCTCTGAAATGAGCACATCAGTCACAAGCTGGAAGCACTGCAGCACTGCCTCAGCCAAATGGCAACAGGCTGTGTTGAAGCTAATTTGCTTAGTTGACAAAACACACAATGCTGAAGAGCTGTGGACAGCGCTGAAAGAGCAGTCAGATATTTGGATGAGACCGCTGAACCTAGAGTCAGGCATGGTCGTGTGTGACAATGGCTGGAACCTGGTGGCAGCTCTGTGGCAAGGTGAGCTAACACACGTACCTTGCCTGGCCCATATGCTTAAACTCACCATTCAATGTTTTCTCAAAAGGTACCCGGAGCTTCCAGATCTGCTAGTGAAAATACACCACCTGTCTGCCCATTTTAGGATGTCAGCTACAGCTTCAGCCGCCCTTGCCTTTCTTCAGCAGTGTTTGCAGCTTTCGGCTCACCGACTGGTGTGTGGTGTCTCCATGTGTTGGAACTCTACTTTGCATGCGTTGGAAAGGATTTGTGAGCAGAAGAGGGCAGTTATTGACTACCAGCATCAACGAGGCCGTCCTTTTTTCAGTTCAGACTCCACACATAAGACCTCAGGAGTGGACATATGTACCATCATTTAAAACTTTGAGGACTCATATCATCCCAATGTGGATTGGTAGACAATGAGGAAGAGGATGAGGAAGAACAGGAGCTACTTTCTTGTGCTACAGACGGTACTACAAGCACAGCTGTCATACCGTCTGTTCAGCACCGATGGCCTATTGACAGGGAGGAGGAGGATGAGGAGGAGGAGGACAGCATGGTCAGTTATCCTGTTGGTGAGGACACAGAAGTCTTGCCTGTTAGCAGTCTGACAGGCATGGCTGACTTTATGTTGCGCTGCATTTCCCATGACCCTCACATTATTACAAGTTTCAGTGACACTCTTTACTGGTTGGTGACACTTCTAGACCCACGCTGCAAGGAGAACTTTCAATATCTTCTTCCAGAGGCAGACACTAAAATGGTGCAGCACCACAGGGCCCTTGTAGCGGAATTACTAAAAAAATTACCATCTGAGAACGCTGGCAGCAGACATCAAAGTTTGTTGTGAAAACAAGGAGTACACGCTAGAGAGACAGAAGTACAATCCAGCACAGGAAGGGAAGCAATGGCAAAGTTCTTCGACAGTTTTTTCAGACCCTCCCATCGCGTCGGCACAGAGAAAATGGGTGCTGTCACAAGAAATGCAATGTTTGGGAAGATGCTGAGGGAGTACCATGCTGATCGTACGAACCTCCTCCGTGATTCCTCTGTGCCTTTTAATTATTGGGTATCCAAGCTGGACACGTGGCATGAAGTGGCTCTCTATGCCTTGGAGGTCCTGGCCTGCTCTACTGCTAGCGTTCTGTCAGAGCGGGTTTTTAGTGCCGCTGGTGGAATTATAACAGATAAGCGCATCCACCTGTCAACTGAAAATGCTGACAGGCTGACTCTTATAAAAATAAAGAAGTGCTGGATTCGGCAAGACTTCTGTACACCAATGAATGAAATCAGCAAATAATAACCACCAATATATTGTTTTTTTTTGTGTATTATCATGCACCTATTGACAACCACAGATAGGTATACGCTTCATGACTTGGTCTGTTTGGTGCAATCCTCCTCCTTGTCCTCATCCTCATTATCCACAACCACTAGAACACCAGGATGAACATATTCCGTGATTCAAAAGTTACTAAATTTTTGTGCAAGGGTGTTTTTATGATTCCAGCTAATAATTTGAAACCCAAAAACAATTTACTCCCCCATGGGGAAATGTTTGTCAGCCCATGCTCTTAGTGTATGGGCATTACAAGTCTAGGAGACCCACTCATTTATGTTGGGCCTACATTTTAATGAGGCCTTCATCAACGTCTCATCATTCTCCACCACTAGATCACCACGCTTAACGTCTTTTGTGCTGCTACATACAGGGTTACTGTGTTCCGTTCTACTACAGCCAGTCCAATTTTTGGCAAAGGTGTCTATGATGCCCATAAAATATTTTTTTAAAATGTACCCCACATGGGGAAATGTTATGATCTGGTGGCCTAGGAGCGGCATGAGACGTACTCTGGAGAATGTGGTAACTGTACTGACCGCAGATCCTGGACTTAACACCGCAACTAGAAGTAGCCGTGGGATGTACCTACCAATCCTAGACACCTCGACACAGCCGGAGGACTAATTAACCCTACCGATAGAAAAGGGAAAACTATCTTGCCTCAGAGAAAATTCCCAAAGGATAGGCAGCCCCCCACAAATATTGACTGTGAGAGGAGAGGAAAAAACATACACAGGCTGAAAACAGAATTTAGCAAAGCAGGCCAATCTAGCTAGATAGAAAAGATAGGACAGAGAACTATGCGGTCAGTATTAAAATACTATGAAATGTCCACCACAGATAATACAAAAACTCCACATCTAACTAAAGACATGGAGGGTAAATCTGCCTCTCCAGAGATTCCAGCTTGGCTGCATAAATCCTTACACAGATAAAGCTGGACAAGAAAAAACATGCAATGCACTGAACAATGAGGCCCACAACATGTGGGCAGAAAAACAAGCAGAACTTATCTTGTAGAAATGAACTGCAAGCAGGAGCGACCAGGAAGGGATGTGAATCCTCCAGAAACAATGAACAACTGGCACTCACTAAAGTGTGAAGCCAGACTAAATAGCCCCGTCCGAAGTGGACGCACCTGATGACTGCTGTGAAGGACAAACAGCAGCACTACCACTTATAACCACCAGAGGGAGCCCAAGAGCAGAACCCACAACAGAATTCACAACAGGGAAATGTTTGTCAACCTATGCACTTAGTGAATGGGCATTACAAGTGTAGGAGTCCCGTTCATTTACATTGGGCCTACTTTTCAATGAGGCCTTCATCAACGTCTCAACATTTTCAGCCACTAGATCACCAGGGTTAACGTGTTCTGTGCTGCTACAGCCAGTCCAATCTTTGGCAAGGGTGTCCATGATGCCCATAAAATATTTTAGAAAAATGTACCCCCCATGGGGAAATGTTTTTCAGCCCATGCACTTAGTGTATGGGCATTAAGAGTCTAGGAGACCCGCTCCTTTGTAATGGGACAGAGTTTTTAATTAGGCCCTCCTTCATGTTTCTTCCAAGGGGGGATTGAGGTGCGTGCAAATTTGGGTCAAAATGGCCCTTGCATTCAATGCAAAAGGAAACAGTATAGCAGGTCAAACTGAAGAGTATTCTTGTGGCCTTCCAGTAACTGGGTTTAAAGGCTTATTGGGGTGCATATGACTTGGTAGCAGGGCAGGCCTTGCAATCAATACATAAGAAAACAGTATTGGATTACAAAATGACTAATGCGAAGTGGATTTTCCTGTGACCATCCACTACCTGGGTTCAAAGGATTCTTGGGAAGCAGAGTTCAAATACCCAAGCCACACCCAGGCCTGATTACTGCCACACCTGTTCTCAATCAAGAAATCACTTAAATAGTATGTGCCTGACAAAGTGAAGTAGATGAAAATGTCCTCAAAAGCTATGCATCATGCCATAATCCAAAGAAATTCTGGAACAAATGAGTTTTATCAGTCTGGAAAAGGTTATAACACCATTTTTTTAAAGCTTTGGGACTCCAGTGTCCCACAGTGAGAGCAATTATCCACAAATGGCAAAAATATGGAACAGTGGTGAACCTTCTCAGGGGTGGCCAGCTGCCCAAAATTATTCCAAGAGCTCTGCAATGAATAATACAAGAGGCCACATAAGACCCAACAACAACATCCAAAGAACTGCAGGCCTCAATTGCCTCAGTTAAGGTCAGTGTTCATGACTCCACCATAAGAAAGAGACTGGGAAAAATGGTATCTATGGCAGAGTTCCAAGGTGAAAACCACTGCTGAACAATAAGAACATAAATGCTCATCTCAGTTTTGCCAGAAAACATCTTGGTGATCCCCAAGACATTTGGGAGAATACACTGTGGACTGATGAGATAAAAGTTTAAACTTTTTGGAAGGTGTATGTCCCATTACATCTGGCGTAGAAGTAACCCAGCAGTTAAGAAAAGGTACATTATACCAACAGTAAAATTTGGTGATGGTAGTGTGATGGTCTGGTTTGTGTTGTTGCTTCAGGACCTGGAAAACTTGTTGTGGTAAATAGAACCATCAATTCTGCTGTCTATCAAAAAAATCCTAAAGGAGAATGTTCAGTCATATGTTCATGACCTTAAGCTGAAGCAGGCTTGGATTATGCAATAGTACAATTAAACAAAACACATCAGAAAGTCCACCTCTGAATGGCTTAAGAAAACAAAATTAAGACTTTGAAGTGGCCTTAAAAATGCAGTTCATGCTCACAAACCTTACATTACAGCAATTCTGCAGAGATAATTTACCAACATTTCTCCAGAGCATTGTAAAAGACTAATTACCAATTATTGCAAATGCTTGATTGCAGTTTTTGCTGCTATGAGTGGCCCAAACAGTTGTTAGGTTTAGGGGGCAATCACTTTTTCACATGGGGACTGTGAATTTCTTTTTTCTTGTATAATAAAGACCTTCATTTAACCTCTTTACTCTTCAATGATGTTTGCATTCTAATAACCAGGCCAATTTTTACAATTCTGACCACTGTCAATTTATGAGGTAATAACTCTGTAACACTTCAACTGATCCCAAAGATTCTGAGATTATTTTTTCATGATATATTTTACTTCGTGATAGTGGCAAAATTTATTCAATATGACTTGTGTTTATTTGTGAAAAAAAGGAAATTTAGCAAAAATTTGGAAAATTTAGCAATTTTCAAACTTTTAATCCTCGTGCCCTTAAATCAGAGTGATATGTTACACATAATAGTTTATAAATAACATATTTTACATGTCACCTTTACATCACCACAAATTTTGAAATAACGTTTTTTTGTTAGGAAGTTATATGTTTAAAAGTTAACCAGCGATTTCTCATTTTTCCAACAACATTTATGAGACCATTTTTTTAGGAACCCATTAAATTTGATGTGATGTTGAGGGGTCTATATGACAGAAAATACCAAAAAGTTACACCATTCTAAAAACTGCACCTTTCACATTTCTCAAAACCACAATCAAAACGTCCATTAACCCTTCAGGTGCTTCGCAGAAATTTTGGGAAAGTGGAAAAAAAATAACATTTAACTTTTTTCACAAATATTGTAATTTAGACCCATTTTTTATTATTTTTTTGAGGCTAACAGGAAAAAATGGACCCCAAAATTTGTTGAGAAATTTCTTCTGAGCATTCTAACACCTAATATGTGGGGGCAAACCACTGTTTTGGAGCACAGCAGAGCTCGGAAGGGAAAGAGGGCCATTTGATTTTTTGAATGCAAAAGGTGCTGGAACAATTAGCGAACATCATGTCGTGTTTGGAGAGCCCCTGATGTGCCTAAACAGTAAAAATCCCCCACCAGTGACACAATTTTGGAAACTATACCCCTCAGGGAACTTAGCTAAATGTATGGTGAGCACATTAAACCCCAAGGTGCTTCACAGAAGTTTATAACGTTGAGCCGTGAAAATTAAAAAAAAATCACTTTTTTCCCCACAAAAATTATATTTTATCCACATGTTTTAATTTTAACAAGGGTAACAGGATAAATTGCACAACAAATTGTATAAAAAATTTATTCTGTTACCCTTGTGAAAATGAAAAAAAATTGGGGCTAAAAAGAATATATTTCATTTTTACCAATAAAATGTTGTTTTAGCCCCAAGGTTTTCATTTTCTGAAGTCTAGTAGAAGAAATTGTTACAAAAACTGAGGTCAATTTTCCTTAGTGCACCAAAGCTCTACCTGTACTATTTTTCAGGCACAGTGCAAAACTCAGAAGGGAAGGAGCACCATACTGTAGTGCAGATTTTACTATAATGATTTGTTGGTGCCATGACCCACTGGGAGAGCCCCTGAGTTGCCAGAACAGCTGAACCTCCATAAGTGATCCCATTTTACAAACTACTCCTCTCATCAAAATCATCTAGGGGTGCAGTGATCATATTGACACCACAGGTGTGTCACATAATTTTATACAATTGTGCAGTGTAAATAAAAATTACATTTTTACCACCAAAATTTTGTTTTAGCACCAGATTTTATATTTTCACAGAAGTGGGTAAAACTGGCACCATGATTTGTCCCACAATTTCTACTGAACATGGCAATACCCTAACTTTTGCTGTACAGTACTGCTTAGCCACAAAGCGGCTCCATTGTTGTTTTTTTTACAGAAACAAGCAGCAATGGATGTTGATGAGTGAAAATTGCAAACTGCCATTTTAATGACCAGTATGCTGTAGTAACCCGTAAGTTATACCCAGCTCATACTTCTGGAGACATGCACCAGTAAATTAATTGGGCTCTCATCTCTACAGAAATTATAAACATGTGAACCATATGCCAAACTATATGATGTTTAGGCACACTTGGGCTCAGAAAGGAGTGAGGTATTTGGATTTGGGTCACAGAATTTGCTTAATTTCTTTTGGAGGGTAAAGAGCCGTTTTGCTTTTAATGAGCCTTTGTACTACCAGTTATGTGGAAATCCCCTATATTTCCATTTACAGATGAAAGACCTGAGTGTGCACTTGCTTTTTGTGGATTGAGTTAAAGCTTCTGTTAGGATCAAAAATAAAAAATGGATAGTGGTGCTAGTATAACGTTCCATAACATTATAGGTCTACTGGACCTCCTTTCCCTTTGTTGATTTGTAGCTTCAGTCTTGTTTCCCTTATTGGAAGCTATTACAATGCAAATCTTTATGCATGTTTTGTTCAGATCGTTTTACATAACTTTTGGGATCACGCTGAGCACTTACATTGGGGATTCCATCTGAATTTGTGAATGACATGATTCAGATGAAACACCCAAGGGATCCATTTACTGTAATGAGGCAGCAGAGTTACTCTGGACTCAGTCTAGCCTCTATTCAGTGGTGTCCCTCTTTTCAAAAGTGCACAAAATTGTGGACGACTGCACTTTTACGCGCACCTAAAAAGACGGACACCACCGGATCATAGGTCAGACCTCGTCCACAGTGCCTGCATCTGCCTCAATATAGGGATTATTCCACTGGAGGCTTCATCTGAATCACATGTTTAAGAGATTTATACGGAAACCCAATGTAAGCACTCAGCGCAGAGCGCAGGGTAAATGTGAGCCAAACCATACTGCAATCTTTGGGAGGCAGAATGAGCAAATCAACAGCAGGTGAAGAATTGGTTTTATTTATTTTTTATGTTGTTCCTCGTGACGTATAAGCGATTAGGCAAATGTATTCTTTTTATCAGTGCGATTACAGTGATACCAGATATATATCTTTTTTCATATTTGGCTGCTGTCACACACTAAAAGATGCTTTTTTTTTCAAAAACTAGTTTTTGCATCCTCATATTTTGAAAGCTATAATTTTTCTATATTTTGAGTAATTTGAGGGCTTGTTTGTTGCAGGTCGAGTTGACGTTTTTATTGGTACAATTTTTGGGCACATTACTTTTTTATCACTCTCTGTTCCAATTTTTGGGAGGCAGAAACAAAAACAGCAATTTAGTTCTTCCGCATGTGGAAAAAATTGATAAGGCATCTTTATTCTTCAGTATGATTACAGCAATACCATATTTATATAGTTTTTGTATGCTGATGCTGATGTATGGTGATTTTACACAATAAAAATTATTTTATAGAAAAAATAATTATGTTTTCATTGCTTTATTCTGAGAGCTATAACTTTTTTATTTCTCTGCTGATGAAGCTGTATGTTTTTTGTGGGACAAGATGATGTTTTCGGCGGTGTCATGTTTATTTCTATTTGTTTTTTTATCTCGCTTTATTCCTTTTTTTATTTGGCAGTATTATGAGAAAGCATTGTCTTTTTTTTCCTTTTTTTATTTATTTATTTTACAGTTTTTGCTAAAGGGGTTAACTAGTGGGACAGCTATATAGGTCAGGTTGCTCCAGACATGTCGATACCAAATACATATACCTTTATTGTCTATATATATTTTTTTTTAACTGAGTGCCAGAGGTCCACTGTCAAAATCAGCTGACAGCCATCAACGATCTGCGTGCACACAGTGTATGTGGGCGCAAAATAAGTGGATGTATCAATATGTCAAAGGTGGGTAAGTATCAGGCGACATGGACATGTGGATATGTCTAAGATCGGAAAGGGGCTAAAAACTGTGTTTACTTGTGCTATCTTTGTTTAATATTTATTTTGTTTGGTGATCTGAAACTTTTAAGTTTGACAAACATGCAAAATAATACGAAATCAAGAAGAGGCAAACACTTTTTCATATAACAGAATATTATTTTCTAAACTAGTAATGATTTAAAAAAAAAATATCCTTCAATGTGAGATGAGTAGGACATGTCTGCAGGTTTTTAGCCTGAAATACAAACATGATCGGGAATAAAAAAATTTTAGTCTAAAAATGTTGGAATGCTACGTTGCACAATAATAGTAATTGATATATATATATATATATATATATATATTAAAAAAATAAAAATAGCATGTAACATACAAATATACCAACAGTAGTAATGTCTCTTTAACTGTTTTATTAATGTTTTACAGTTTCTTATTTCAAACCTTCTACAAATATGCATACAGTATATTTGCATTTGTAGAAAAGCTATATTTTACGTTAAGCATCAGCTTTTTCATGATTTGTTTTTTACTTTTCTATCCATAAAACTGAATATAGTTTACCACTGCAATAAATAAAACATTTAGTTTTATTTTCCTGGAACTGATATACAGTATTTATCATTCATGGGTCAGATAATTCCATTTTGGACAGTTTGGTCCTTCTGCTACTACAAATGTGGAGATTTTGTCTTCAAAGGCATCAACATCCTCCTGCTGCTAATAGTTGATGTTGGAAGAGCTACAGAAAGATGAACTAAACAATTATCTTAATGTGGCCATTATAAGCCTGCCAAATTGGAAATGCACTTTTGTACTTTTTACACTCAAATCTGTTTTTAAGATTATCAATCTGCGCTAAAGAGCTGATATTTAAAAATGTAGGTTTGATAAGTATGTATTTTATGGAGAAATTGCATAAAGAGGTTTTTAATGTTAAAGAAGATCTATTAAAATATTCTTTATGTTTAAATAAGAGAATACTTTATAATTTTCTGCTAATTTTATATATGTCTAGACATATTGTACACACAGATGTAGCAAACATTAAGTTGAAACATAAAGGGAGTATTCCATTTCCAGTTAATTTTACCCCATATTTTATAAAATACTTAAATTAACAAAAATATAAGTGTTCACCCTCCCAGAGTCCAGTTTTGTCTTTCTGATGCTGATTGCGCCACTGTATCTTTGCCTCAGAGGTGAGGTCACATCAACTACGTACATCACAGCTCAGGGGCTTATGTCATCTACCGCATCACAACCGCTGATCTTAGTGATTGGCTATGGCAGTGATGTGTGCTGTTGACATGACATCACCATTACAGAGAAAACACTGAGACCCGAACAATGACAGAGAGCCAGCTCTGAATCCAAGAAAGATGCATACCTATTCTGTTTATTATTTTAGGTATTTTAGAGCTTTTTGGGTTTACTTTCCAGAGAATGGAAAACCTTTTCAAAACATTATTGTATTATCATGTAGAAAACATTTTCAATCAATTATGCTTTTAGGCTAGCTTCAAATGTTTGTGTATGCTCTCATCCTAGAGAATAACATCGATCAGAGTGTGAGTTTGATCAGGGTGTGAGCATAGTGTGATCTGATTCTCTCAGATCAAGAAAAGGTGGGAAAAAAGATATCCATCTCATTGTGTCAATGTACTGAAATCAAGGGGGAGAAGAGCCGCCCTCCACAAGACTTGTAGAATTGCAACAGAGAGTTTGTGTTTATTACATGTACAGGTAATGATCACAGGGAAAACAAATAAGTGAAAACAAGTAGAACTACAAACATATCCAAAAGCATATAAGTAATACGTAGGGACCTTCACCACTAAAATGAATCCCCAAGTGCATTTAGACAGGGAGTGTGTCAAAATATGTAGTAAACTAAAAAAATGGATAGCTAGTATCCACACACACCACTCACCAAAGAGATATATGTAAAATATTAAAGTTTATTATGTTTCAAAAATCTAGACAATGCACACATTGAATAAAATCTCATACAATCACAGTTGACATGAAAGGATAAGTAAGAGGAAAAGACTTTAACTCAAGTAAGACACACATGGTGGCAAGGTGGAAGGTAACAGGCACTGGCTCATTGCGAACTATCTAACATAATGCAGACCTATCTCCATCAACCCTGCAAGTGCTGCTCAGATAACATAATAAAGTGCTTAACAGTCCAAATGTATAAATCTGCAAAGTATGTAGTATGAAATTCAAAGCATACCCATATATGTAGATGCCTGTCCATGATGCCACAAAGACCCCGATGCGTGTTTCGCTGCTCACTTTCTCAAGGGGAGGCGTGTATGTCATATCCTTCCTCGTCCTGTTTTTATGTCTGTCATACTCTGCTATGGGCCAATGCATCAAAATAAGAAAAGGAACCATGCATATAAAGCGCACACCCAAATCGTAGAAAAATTGTATATGTATAATAGGTACATAATTTATTAATTGACAAAAATCCACAATAAAACCATATTAAAAGAACAAACCACATCACCATTAGTCCCACGACATTATAATATACACAAAAAAGTCACAATGGCACTATATGTGCCTGAAATGACACGACTAGTGTTGAGCATTCCGATACCGCAAGTATCGGGTATCGGCCGATACTTGCGGTATCGGAATTCCGATACCGGGATTCCGATACTTGGCGCGTATCGGATACCGGAATCGGAAGTTCCATGATTCAAAATTCAGAAATTCAGCCAATGAGAAAGATTCCAAGTGTGGGCACATCCTGTTTAGCATGGAGGGCATGAAACTACTGGCAAGGCTGTGATTGGCTGCTTAAATGATGTCATGATGCAGTTTAAAAGTCGCTGGCGCCATTTTGCGATCACTCTGCTGTGAATTCAGTTAGTGACAGGACGCTGTTTGCTGACTGAGGGACAGTTTAGAGATAGCGATTTGCTTCTTTGTGCTTTCCAAAGGCTAATTTAGCAACCGCTGTGTTCACCTACTAATCACCTTCCTTTTGCCTTGTAGCGCTGTTTTCACAGCGATCTGCAAGGTCTCTCTGTGTGTGTGTGTGAGTGCAGCCCACTCTCTAGTCTGAGTGCAGCCACATAGGCCATCCATAGCTGGTTGTATTCAGTTCAGGGAGGGTGGTTCATTGCCTCATACTGTCCTTTTTTTTTTTTTTTTTGAAGTAGTGCAGGCTGCTGCACATTTTTTCCAAAAATTCCTATTAGTGTCTTTCCACCCGTCTCCAGCTAATTTGTGGAAAAACACTACATAGGATAAAGTAGAGGAGGGTTTTTGGGCCTTGCAGCGCCGTTTACGGCTGTCTGCACGGTCTCCGTGTGACTGCAGCTCGCCCTGTAGTCTGTGAGCAGCCGTAGCTTGGTTGTCTCCAGCTCAGGGTTGTTCACTGCGTCATACCGCCAAATCAATTTTCATTTTGTTTTCAAGTAGTGTAGTCTGCTGCTAATTAATTTAAAAAAATCCTATTAGTGTCTTTCCACCCGTCTCCAGCTAATTTGTGGAAAAACACTACATAGGATAAAGTAGAGGAGGGTTTTTGGGCCTTGCAGCGCCGTTTACGGCTGTCTGCACGGTCTCCGTGTGACTGCAGCTCACCCTGTAGTCTGTGAGCAGCCGTAGCTTGGTTGTCTCCAGCTCAGGGTTGTTCACTGCGTCATACCGCCAAATCAATTTTCATTTTGTTTTCAAGTAGTGTAGTCTGCTGCTAATTAATTTAAAAAAATCCTATTAGTGTCTTTCCACCCGTCTCCAGCTAATTTGTGGAAAAACACTACATAGGATAAAGTAGAGGAGGGTTTTTGGGCCTTGCAGCGCCGTTTACGGCTGTCTGCACGGTCTCCGTGTGACTGCAGCTCGCCCTGTAGTCTGTGAGCAGCCGTAGCTTGGTTGTCTCCAGCTCAGGGTTGTTCACTGCGTCATACCGCCAAATCAATTTTCATTTTGTTTTCAAGTAGTGTAGTCTGCTGCTAATTAATTTAAAAAAATCCTATTAGTGTCTTTCCACCCGTCTCCAGCTAATTTGTGGAAAAACACTACATAGGATAAAGTAGAGGAGGGTTTTTGGGCCTTGCAGCGCCGTTTACGGCTGTCTGCACGGTCTCCGTGTGACTGCAGCTCTATCCGTTGTCAGTTCAGCCCCAAAAAAATAAATAAATAATAAAGTTCACCAAACACACCAGTTACACCACTTTACATTTGTGTAGGCCACATTAGCTCATATTCAAGTCTAGTCCACACTTTAGAAAATTAGTGTGTCTTATACCTGTTAGGAGGAGTTGCTCAGGAATAAGCACATAAAGCCGTTAGTACTTTTCTGCTTATCTTTATCAGTCAACCAAGATGAAGAAGGCAGTGAGTAAGGCACGTGGGCGTGGGCGTGGGCGCGGAGCAGGGAGGGGACGTGGGGATTCTGTGCCTGCTGCGGGCACCGGTGAGTCATCAGCACCCACTTTCACAAGGGAACAGTCGTTCATGCGCAGCTTTGTCGCCGAGCGCCGTACACCGCTGCTGCGTCAAGACCAAATTGAAGCCGTTGTGGGATGGATGGCAGCTAATGCATCAACTTCCATTAGTGCCACATCCTCTCAGACACAGAGCACTGGAGAGCAGCCATCTGTCTCTTCACCACCTGCAAAATTGCCCAGGCAGACAGAGATCCCAGGACAGGAGCAGTCTCTACTTCTGTTCTCTGAATCATCTCTTGGCTTGGAAACAGGGGGCCAGCCAAGCAGCATTGGAGAAATGGAAGAAGAGGCAGGGTGCAGTGATGCCCAACCGCTTTTTCTGTCTTCCTCTGAAGAGGCGGGTGGGCCAGTGGCTCCGGTCACCACCTCGCAGGCCGCATCAGCTGATGATGACACTCAGGTGCCACTTACTGGTGCGTGCTCTGCTGCTGAGACTACCCAGGAGGAGCAGTTGGGGGCAGAGGGTAGTGTAGATGATGAGGTCCTTGACCCATCTTGGCGTCAGGGACAGGAAGGTGGTGGGAGCAGCTCTGAGGAAGAGATTCCCCGTACGGCCCAAAGAGGGAGAGGGAGGGGGAAGACTGCGGATCCTGCAGCCTCCGCTTTGGCACCCGTAAGGAGCATGTCTCTTCCAAAAGTCAAAAGGGGGGCTCCCAAGACTTGCAGTGCCTGGTCCTTTTTTGACACAGTTGCAGATGACATTTGCTATGTCAGATGCAAGGTGTGTCATCAAAAAATCAAAAGAGGTCAAAAAGTCGCCAACCTCAATACCTCCAACATGTGGAAACATGTGCGCAACAGGCACCCGGCGGAGTTAGACAAACACACTGAAGAGCTAGGCCAACCAACAGCGGCAGCTACCACCTCTTCAGCTCGTGTTGCCTCTTCCTCTAGCTCACACGCAGCTGGTTCGGCTTCCTCCCAGGATCGCCGTGGAAGAACCTCTGGCCCTGTTGTCCAGAGACCCGCTGTCATTCCACCCGCAGCACCACTTTCCCAGTCAACCACACACTCCCAGCCCAGTCTACAGCCATCGGTAGTACAGGCATGGGAGAAAAGGCGGCCTTTCTCGTCAAACCACCCACGAGCACAGGCTCTGACTGCAGGCATTGCCAAACTTCTGTCACTGGAAATGCTGTCATTCAGGCTGGTGGAGACTGACAGCTTCCGTGACTTGATGTCATTGGCAGTCCCACAGTACAGTGTGCCCAGCCGCTTTTACTTCAGCAGGCAAGCCATCCCTGCCCTGCACAAGCATGTTGAGGGACACATAAAACACGCGCTACTGAACGCCGTCGGTAGCAAGGTCCACCTCACCACCGATGCGTGGACCAGTCAACATGGACAGGGGCGATACCTTTCCCTCACTGCCCATTGGGTTAATGTAGTTGAGCCGGGTACAGACCGTGCGAGTGGCGCAGGACGTGTCCTGCCCACTCCAAGGATTGCAGGAATCCATTCTGTACGCATTGACTCCTCCTCTTACACCAGTTCCTCAGAATCATCGCTGCAGGAGCCGTCACAGTCCACCTCCACATGGACCCGTGATGAACGTGTACCTGTTACGACCGACATGAGCACAGCCGTGGCCAAACGTCAACAGGCCGTCTTGAAATTAATTTTTTTGGGGAATCGTAGCCACACAGCGCAGGAGCTCTGGAATGCCATCAAGCAGGAGAGCGATGTGTGGTTTGAGCCAGCGAATCTCCAGCCAGGCATGGTAGTGTGTGATAATGGCCGAAATCTGGTGGCAGCCCTGGGCCTCGGCAACCTCACTCACATCCCATGTCTGGCACATGTGCTCAATTTGGTCGTGCAGAGTTTTTTGAGGGACTATCCGGATCTTGATGCACTGCTGCACAAGGTCCGCCTAGAGTGTGCTCACTTGCGGCGTTCCAGCACGGCAAAAGCGCGCATTGCGGCTCTGCAGCGCCGACACCGCCTGCCGGAACATCGCATCATATGTGACCTACCTACCAGGTGGAATTCCACGTTACATATGTTGGAGCGGTTGTGTGAGCAGCAGCAAGCTGTAATGGAGTACCAGCTGTATCAGGCGCAAAAAAGTCGCAGTCAGCGCCGTACAGACTTCACAACCACAGAGTGGGCCACTATGAAGGATGTCTGCCAGGTTTTGCGTCCCTTTGATTATTCCACGCGGATGGCGAGTGCAGATGATGCACTAGTCAGCATGACTGTCCCCCTTATCTGCCTGCTTGAAAAATCACTGCAAGCGCTAAGGGATGATGTTGTGGAAGAGGTGGAGGATGAGGATTCACCACTTCCATCATCTTCTGGACAGTCAGCGCCACGTGGTTCCTCACAAACGCGTAGGCAGGGGACAGTTTGTGAGGAGGATGAGGAGGAGTCAATGGAGGAGGAAGACATCCGTCCAGAGGAGGGAGTTCCCGAATTGTCCAGTACTCAGTGTGTACAGCGAGGGTGGGGTGATGACGAGCGGGCAGAGATCACGCCTCCAGCTGGGGACAGCGTTTCTTGGGCAGTTGGCAGTCTGCAGCACATGGTGGATTACATGCTGCAGTGCCTGAGAAACGACCGCCGCATCGACCACATTCTCAACATGTCTGATTATTGGGTGTTCACCCTCCTCGATCCTCGCTACCGGGACAACGTAGAAAGCCTCATCACACCGTTGAACCGGGAGCGAAAAATGCGGGAGTACCAAGACACACTGGTCAGTTCCATCATCTTCTCCATTCCAACTGAGAGAAGTGCTGCTACTGCATTCCAAAGCAGCTCAGTGCGTCCAGGCAGTGGTGGAGGCTCTGCACAAAGAGGGAGCAGAAGCAGTGCCTCTGCCCAAGGCAAGACCAGTATGGCCCAACTGTGGCACAGTTTTGTGTGCCCCCCACAAAAGTCTACACCATCACAGACGGCTCCAGTCAGCAGGAGGCAACGGTTCCGTCAGATGGTGACAGACTACATGTCTTGCCCTCTTGCTGTACTCCCAGACGGCTCTTCCCCTTTCAAGTTTTGGGTCTCAAAGCTGGATACATGGCCAGAGCTAAGCCAGTATGCATTGGAGGTGCTGTCTTGCCCTGCGGCCAGTGTATTATCGGAACGTGTCTTTAGTGCTGCAGGTGGTGTACTAACTGACCGTCGCATGCGACTATCCTCCGATAACGTTGACCGGCTTACTTTCCTGAAAATGAACAAGGCCTGGATCTCGCAGGAATTTGCCACTCCTCCTCCTGATTAAAAAATTAGGTCACTGTATACGTTATCCAGGTCTCCTGTTGTGTTCATCTTTCTACCACCTGAACTTAAATTCCTGGGCTCCAACACCGCCAGTTGAGGCTCAGACGTGCCGTCTGCACAGTGAAAACATACGACCCAGTGTTATTGGGTTTCAGTAACGTCAGCTGATCCCCAGCTGTGTAGCCGGCAATGTGTCATGCGACCGCCACGCTGACACAACAACTGAAATGTAAGGGAATCTGTCCCCCCCCCCCCAAGGCGTTTGTTACTGAAAGAGCCACCTTGTGCAGCAGTAATGCTGCACAAGGAAAAAGGTAGCTATTTTGGTTTTGCTCCTTGCACACGCAAAACTTAACACTTATAAAATGTGTCCACTGATACCGTAAAACCGTCCCGGAGGTGGGACTTTCCTTCGTAATATGACGCAGCACAGCCGTCATTCCTACCCCCCCGGCGCCGCGCCCCGGCTCCTCAGCGTTGTTTGATTCCGTCCCGGAGCCTGCGCTGTTATGTTATCCCGTGGCCAGGCACACTTAGCGCTGCCCGTCTTCTGGCATCATTTGGTGTCAGGCTGGCTGCGCCTGTGCGGCCACGCTGGCCGAGAGCCCGCCTCGCAGTGTCTTCTGATTTAATCCCACTGGGGGCCTGGGATCTATGGACATGCGCAGTGCATATCTGAACCTCCACCTCTCACTCATCTCCCTATGGCTTCTTCAGACTGTTCGGTGTCAGCTGGTCCCTAATAGCATGCCACGGCCGTGACACCGCACAGTCTGGAAAAGAAGCCGTAGGGAGGGAAGTGAGAGGCGAGGATATGCACTGCGCATGGCCATGGATCCCAGGCCCCCAGTGGGATTACATCAGAAGACACTGCGAGGCGGGCTCTCGGCCAGCGCGGCCGCACAGGCGCAGCCAGCCTGACACCAAATGATGTCAGAAGATGGGCAGCGCTAAGTGTGCCTGGCCACGGGATAACATAACAGCGCAGGCTCCGGGACGGAATCAAACAACGCTGAGGAGCCGGGGCACGGCGGCGGGGGGGTAGTAATGATGGCTGTGCTGCGTCATATTACGAAGGAAAGTCCCACCTCCGGGACGGTTTCACGGCTTCAGGGGACACATTTTATAAGTGTTTAGTTCTGTGTTTGCAAGGAGCATGATGAAAAGAGCCACCTTTTCCTTTTGCATCTTTTGTGCTGCACAAGCTGGCTCTTTCAGCTACAAACGCCTTGGGGGGGGGGTTAAAGGTTCCCTTTCGACTTTCTCAGGCTTCGGCCTACATTGTGTTCCTCTGCTTTTCCACCTGCCCCTGGGCTCCAACACCGCTAGTTGCCGTCCAGAAGTGCTGTACGCACAGTCAACAGTCGCTCCTCTGTTATTGGGGTTCAGTAACGTCAGCTGTTCCCCTGCTGTGTGTGTGGCAATCCCTCCTACCTCCTCCAACCTCCTCCTCCTCCACCTGTCCCTGGGCTCCAACACCGCCAGTTGCCGTCCAGAAGTGCTGTACGCACAGTCAACAGTCCCTCCTCTGTTATTGGGGTTCAGTAACGTCAGCTGTTCCCCTGCTGTGTGTGTGGCAATCCCTCCTACCTCCTCCAACCTCCTCCTCCTCCACCTGTCCCTGGGCTCCAACACCGCCAGTTGCCGTCCAGAAGTGCTGTACGCACAGTCAACAGTCCCTCCTCTGTTATTGGGGTTCAGTAACGTCAGCTGTTCCCCTGCTGTGTGTGTGGCAATCCCTCCTACCTCCTCCAACCTCCTCCTCCTCCACCTGTCCCTGGGCTCCAACACCGCCAGTTGCCGTCCAGAAGTGCTGTACGCACAGTCAACAGTCCCTCCTCTGTTATTGGGGTTCAGTAACGTCAGCTGTTCCCCTGCTGTGTGTGTGGCAATCCCTCCTACCTCCTCCAACCTCCTCCTCCTCTGTTGTGAATTTGGATTCTGGGCTCCCCCGGTGGCTACTGGTGGAATTGAACTTGTGTCATCATCTTCCCTGTTCACCTGTTCTCATCAGATCTGGGTGTCGCTATATAACCTGGCTTCTCTGTTAGTTGCTTGCCGGTCAACAATGTTATCAGAAGCCTCTCTGTGCTTGTTCCTGCTCCCAGACATCAACTAGATAAGTTGGACTTTTGTCCATGTTTGTTTTTGTTTTTTGGTTCCAGTTCACTGCTGCAGTTTCGTTACTGTGTCTGGAAAGCTCTTGTTGATCAGGAATTGCCACTCTGGTATTATGAGTTAATGCCAGAGTTCTAAAGTAATTTCTGGATGGTGTTTTGTTAGGGTTTTCTGCTGACCATGAAAGTGTTCTTTCTGTCTTCTGCTATCTAGAAAGCGGACCTCAAATTTGCTAAAACTATTTTCCTGCTGCGTTTGTTATTTATTCTAAAATCACCGCCAATATATGTGGGGGGCCTCTGTCTCCTTTTTGGGTATTTCTCTAGAGGTGAGCCAGGTCTTATATTTCCCTCTGCTAGCATTATTTAGTTCTCCGGCCGGCGCTGGGCATATAGGGATAAAAAGTAGGACATGCTACCTGGCTACTTCTAGTTGTGCGGTAGGTTTAGTTCATGGTCAGTACAGTTCCCATCTTCCAAGAGCTTGTTCATATGTAGGCTTATGCAATGTTCTCTGGCCATGGAGATCATGATAGTTTGACCGGCCCACTAAAGGGTTAAAATCCTTGGCTGAGAAAGGAGAGAAATAAGAAGTCTGCTGAGAGTTTTTTTTTTTTTTTTTTTTGTGCTCTTAATTGGATCACTTGCCAGTCTGTCTATGCTGCAGTCTTTCTTTTTTTTCTCTCTCCTTCTAATCTTTGAATGGCTCTGTGTTCACCTGTTTATAATGGATCTTCAGAGTGTAACTGCAGGTTTGAATAATCTCACCACGAAAGTACAAAATTTGCAAGATTTTATTGTTCATGCTCCGGTATCTGAGCCGAGAATTCCTTTGCCGGAATTTTTCTCGGGGAATAGATCTGGTTTTCAGAATTTTAGAAATAATTGCAAGTTATTTTTGTCCCTGAAATCTCGTTCTGCCGGAGACCCTGCACAGCAGGTTGGGATTGTGATTTCCTTGCTCCGCGGCGACCCTCAAGACTGGGCTTTTTCATTGGCACCAGGGGATCCTGCGTTGCGCAATGTGGATGCGTTTTTTCTGGCCTTGGGGTTGCTTTATGAGGAGCCTCATTTGGAACTTCAGGCAGAAAAAACTTTGATGTCCCTATCTCAGGGGCAAGATGAAGCTGAAATTTACTGCCAAAGATTCCGTAAATGGTCTGTGCTTACTCAGTGGAATGAGTGTGCCCTGGCGGCTACTTTCAGAGAGGGTCTCTCTGATGCCATTAAGGATGTTATGGTGGGGTTTCCTGTGCCTGCGGGTCTGAATGAGTCCATGACAATGGCTATTCAGATCGATAGACGTTTGCGGGAGCGCAAACCAGTGCACCATCTGGCGGTGTCCACTGAGAAGACGCCAGACAGTATGCAGTGTGATAGAATTCTGTCCAGAAGCGAGCGGCAGAATTTTAGACGGAAAAATGGGTTGTGTTTCTATTGTGGGGATTCTACTCATGTTATATCAGCATGCTCTAAGCGTACTAAAAAGCTTGATAAATCTGTTTCCATTGGCACTTTACAGTCTAAATTTATTTTGTCTGTGACCCTGATTTGCTCTTTGTCATCTATTACCACGGACGCCTATATCGACTCTGGCGCCGCTTTGAGTCTTATGGATTGGTCCTTTGCCAATCGTTGTGGGTATGATTTAGAGCCTTTGGAGACTCTTATTCCTCTGAAGGGGATTGACTCCACCCCATTGGCTAATAATAAACCACAATACTGGACACAAGTAACTATGCGTATTAATCCGGATCACCAGGAGATTATTCGTTTTCTGGTGCTGTATAATCTACATGATGATTTGGTGCTAGGATTGCCATGGCTGCAGTCTCACAACCCAGTCCTTGACTGGAGAGCTATGTCTGTGTTGAGCTGGGGATGTAAGGGGACTCATGGGGACGTACCTTTGGTTTCCATTTCATCATCTATTCCCTCTGAAATCCCTGAGTTCCTGTCTGATTATCGTGACGTCTTTGAAGAACCCAAGCTGGGTTCACTACCTCCGCACCGCGAGTGCGATTGTGCTATAGATTTAATCCCGGGTAGTAAATACCCAAAGGGTCGTTTATTTAACCTGTCTGTGCCTGAACATGCTGCTATGCGTGAATATATAAAGGAGTCCTTGGAAAAGGGACATATTCGTCCATCGTCATCTCCCTTAGGAGCCGTTTTTTTCTTTGTGTCAAAAAAGGACGGATCTTTGAGACCATGTATTGATTATCGGCTTTTGAATAAAATCACGGTTAAATATCAATACCCATTGCCGTTGCTGACTGATTTGTTTGCTCGCATAAAGGGGGCCAAGTGGTTCTCTAAGATTGATCTCCGTGGGGCGTATAATTTGGTGCGGATCAGGCAGGGGGATGAGTGGAAAACCGCATTTAATACGCCCGAGGGCCACTTTGAGTATTTGGTGATGCCTTTTGGTCTTTCTAATGCCCCTTCAGTCTTCCAGTCCTTTATGCATGATATTTTCCGCGAGTATTTGGATAAATTTATGATAGTGTATCTGGATGACATTCTGATTTTTTCGGATGACTGGGACTCTCATGTCCAGCAAGTCAGGAGGGTTTTTCAGGTTTTGCGGTCTAATTCTTTGTGTGTGAAGGGTTCTAAGTGCGTTTTTGGGGTTCAGAGAATTTCCTTTTTGGGATATATTTTTTCTCCCTCTTCCATTGAGATGGATCCTGTCAAGGTTCAAGCTATTTGTGATTGGACGCAGCCCTCTTCTCTTAAAAGTCTTCAGAAATTTTTGGGCTTTGCCAACTTTTATCGTCGATTTATTGCTGGTTTTTCGGATGTCGTTAAGCCATTGACCGATTTGACTAGACAGGGTGCTGATGTTGCTAATTGGTCCCCTGATGCTGTGGAGGCCTTTCAGGAGCTTAAGCGCCGTTTTTCTTCTGCCCCTGTGTTGCGTCAGCCTGATGTGGCTCTTCCTTTTCAGGTGGAGGTCGACGCTTCTGAGATCGGAGCTGGGGCAGTGTTGTCGCAGAAAAGTTCTGACTGCTCCGTGATGAGGCCTTGTGCCTTCTTTTCCCGTAAATTTTCGCCCGCTGAGCGGAATTATGATGTTGGGAATCGGGAGCTTTTGGCCATGAAGTGGGCGTTTGAGGAGTGGCGCCATTGGCTTGAGGGGGCCAGACATCAGGTGGTGGTATTGACTGACCACAAAAATTTGATTTATCTTGAGACCGCCAGGCGCCTGAATCCTAGACAGGCGCGCTGGTCATTATTTTTTTCTCGGTTTAATTTTGTGGTGTCATACCTACCGGGTTCTAAGAATGTTAAGGCGGATGCCCTTTCTAGGAGTTTTGAGCCTGACTCACCCGGCAACTCTGAGCCCACAGGTATCCTTAAGGATGGAGTTATTTTGTCAGCCGTTTCTCCAGACCTGCGGCGGGCCTTGCAGGAGTTTCAGGCGGATAGACCGGATCGTTGTCCGCCTGATAGACTGTTTGTTCCTGATGATTGGACCAGCAGAGTCATCTCTGAGGTGCATTCTTCTGCATTGGCAGGTCATCCTGGAATTTTTGGTACCAGGGATTTGGTGGCAAGATCCTTCTGGTGGCCTTCCCTGTCACGAGATGTGCGAGGCTTTGTGCAGTCTTGTGACGTTTGTGCTCGGGCCAAGTCTTGTTGTTCTCGGGCTAGTGGATTATTGTTGCCCTTGCCTATTCCTAAGAGGCCTTGGACGCACATCTCGATGGATTTTATTTCAGATCTGCCTGTTTCCCAGAAGATGTCTGTCATCTGGGTGGTGTGTGACCGTTTTTCTAAGATGGTCCATTTGGTTCCCCTGCCCAAATTGCCTTCTTCTTCCGAGTTGGTTCCCCTGTTTTTTCAAAATGTTGTTCGTTTGCATGGTATTCCTGAGAATATCGTTTCTGACAGAGGAACCCAATTTGTGTCTAGATTTTGGCGGGCATTCTGTGCTAGGATGGGCATAGATTTGTCTTTTTCGTCTGCTTTTCACCCTCAGACTAATGGTCAGACCGAGCGGACTAATCAGACCCTGGAGACATATCTGAGGTGTTTTGTGTCTGCTGACCAGGATGATTGGGTTGCTTTTTTGCCATTGGCGGAGTTCGCCCTCAATAATCGGGCCAGCTCTGCCACTTTGGTGTCCCCGTTTTTCTGTAATTCGGGGTTCCATCCTCGATTTTCCTCCGGTCAGGTGGAATCCTCGGATTGTCCTGGAGTGGATGCTGTGGTGGAGAGATTGCATCATATCTGGGGGCAGGTGATGGACAATTTGAAGTTGTCCCAGGAGAAGACTCAGCTTTTTGCCAACCGTCACCGTCGTGTTGGTCCTCGGCTTTGTGTTGGAGATTTGGTGTGGTTGTCTTCTCGTTTTGTCCCTATGAGGGTCTCTTCTCCTAAGTTTAAGCCTCGGTTCATCGGTCCGTATAAAATATTGGAGATTCTTAACCCTGTTTCCTTCCGTTTAGACCTCCCTGCATCCTTTTCTATTCATAACGTTTTTCATCGGTCGTTATTGCGCAGGTATGAGGCACCGGTTGTGCCTTCCGTTGAGCCTCCTGCTCCGGTGTTGGTTGAGGGTGAGTTGGAGTACGTTGTGGAGAAAATCCTAGACTCCCGTGTTTCCAGACGGAGACTCCAGTATCTGGTCAAGTGGAAGGGATACGGCCAGGAGGATAATTCTTGGGTCACTGCATCTGATGTTCATGCCTCCGATCTGGTGCGTGCCTTTCATAGGGCCCATCCTGATCGCCCTGGTGGTTCTGGTGAGGGTTCGGTGCCCCCTCCTTGAGGGGGGGGTACTGTTGTGAATTTGGATTCTGGGCTCCCCCGGTGGCTACTGGTGGAATTGAACTTGTGTCATCATCTTCCCTGTTCACCTGTTCTCATCAGATCTGGGTGTCGCTATATAACCTGGCTTCTCTGTTAGTTGCTTGCCGGTCAACAATGTTATCAGAAGCCTCTCTGTGCTTGTTCCTGCTCCCAGACATCAACTAGATAAGTTGGACTTTTGTCCATGTTTGTTTTTGTTTTTTGGTTCCAGTTCACTGCTGCAGTTTCGTTACTGTGTCTGGAAAGCTCTTGTTGATCAGGAATTGCCACTCTGGTATTATGAGTTAATGCCAGAGTTCTAAAGTAATTTCTGGATGGTGTTTTGTTAGGGTTTTCTGCTGACCATGAAAGTGTTCTTTCTGTCTTCTGCTATCTAGAAAGCGGACCTCAAATTTGCTAAAACTATTTTCCTGCTGCGTTTGTTATTTCTTCTAAAATCACCGCCAATATATGTGGGGGGCCTCTGTCTCCTTTTTGGGTATTTCTCTAGAGGTGAGCCAGGTCTTATATTTCCCTCTGCTAGCATTATTTAGTTCTCCGGCCGGCGCTGGGCATATAGGGATAAAAAGTAGGACATGCTACCTGGCTACTTCTAGTTGTGCGGTAGGTTTAGTTCATGGTCAGTACAGTTCCCATCTTCCAAGAGCTTGTTCATATGTAGGCTTATGCAATGTTCTCTGGCCATGGAGATCATGACACTCCTCCACCTGTCCCTGGGCTCCAACACCGCCAGTTGCCGTCCAGAAGTGCTGTACGCACAGTCAACAGTCCCTCCTCTGTTATTGGGGTTCAGTAACGTCAGCTGTTCCCCTGCTGTGTGTGTGGCAATCCCTCCAACCTCCTCCAACCTCCTCCTCCTCCACCTGTCCCTGGGCTCCAACACCGCCAGTTGCCGTCCAGAAGTGCTGTACGCACAGTCAACAGTCCCTCCTCTGTTATTGGGGTTCAGTAACGTCAGCTGTTCCCCTGCTGTGTGTGTGGCAATCCCTCCAACCTCCTCCAACCTCCTCCTCCTCCACCTGTCCCTGGGCTCCAACACCGCCAGTTGCCGTCCAGAAGTGCTGTACGCACAGTCAACAGTCCCTCCTCTGTTATTGGGGTTCAGTAACGTCAGCTGTTCCCCTGCTGTGTGTGTGGCAATCCCTCCTACCTCCTCCAACCTCCTCCTCCTCCACCTGTCCCTGGGCTCCAACACCGCCAGTTGCCGTCCAGAAGTGCTGTACGCACAGTCAACAGTCCCTCCTCTGTTATTGGGGTTCAGTAACGTCAGCTGTTCCCCTGCTGTGTGTGTGGCAATCCCTCCTACCTCCTCCAACCTCCTCCTCCTCCACCTGTCCCTGGGCTCCAACACCGCCAGTTGCCGTCCAGAAGTGCTGTACGCACAGTCAACAGTCCCTCCTCTGTTATTGGGGTTCAGTAACGTCAGCTGTTCCCCTGCTGTGTGTGTGGCAATCCCTCCTACCTCCTCCAACCTCCTCCTCCTCCACCTGTCCCTGGGCTCCAACACCGCCAGTTGCCGTCCAGAAGTGCTGTACGCACAGTCAACAGTCCCTCCTCTGTTATTGGGGTTCAGTAACGTCAGCTGTTCCCCTGCTGTGTGTGTGGCAATCCCTCCTACCTCCTCCAACCTCCTCCTCCTCCACCTGTCCCTGGGCTCCAACACCGCCAGTTGCCGTCCAGAAGTGCTGTACGCACAGTCAACAGTCCCTCCTCTGTTATTGGGGTTCAGTAACGTCAGCTGTTCCCCTGCTGTGTGTGTGGCAATCCCTCCTACCTCCTCCAACCTCCTCCTCCTCCACCTGTCCCTGGGCTCCAACACCGCCAGTTGCCGTCCAGAAGTGCTGTACGCACAGTCAACAGTCCCTCCTCTGTTATTGGGGTTCAGTAACGTCAGCTGTTCCCCTGCTGTGTGTGTGGCAATCCCTCCTACCTCCTCCAACCTCCTCCTCCTCCACCTGTCCCTGGGCTCCAACACCGCCAGTTGCCGTCCAGAAGTGCTGTACGCACAGTCAACAGTCCCTCCTCTGTTATTGGGGTTCAGTAACGTCAGCTGTTCCCCTGCTGTGTGTGTGGCAATCCCTCCTACCTCCTCCAACCTCCTCCTCCTCCACCTGTCCCTGGGCTCCAACACCGCCAGTTGCCGTCCAGAAGTGCTGTACGCACAGTCAACAGTCCCTCCTCTGTTATTGGGGTTCAGTAACGTCAGCTGTTCCCCTGCTGTGTGTGTGGCAATCCCTCCTACCTCCTCCAACCTCCTCCTCCTCCACCTGTCCCTGGGCTCCAACACCGCCAGTTGCCGTCCAGAAGTGCTGTACGCACAGTCAACAGTCCCTCCTCTGTTATTGGGGTTCAGTAACGTCAGCTGTTCCCCTGCTGTGTGTGTGGCAATCCCTCCAACCTCCTCCAACCTCCTCCTCCTCCACCTGTCCCTGGGCTCCAACACCGCCAGTTGCCGTCCAGAAGTGCTGTACGCACAGTCAACAGTCCCTCCTCTGTTATTGGGGTTCAGTAACGTCAGCTGTTCCCCTGCTGTGTGTGTGGCAATCCCTCCAACCTCCTCCAACCTCCTCCTCCTCCACCTGTCCCTGGGCTCCAACACCGCCAGTTGCCGTCCAGAAGTGCTGTACGCACAGTCAACAGTCCCTCCTCTGTTATTGGGGTTCAGTAACGTCAGCTGTTCCCCTGCTGTGTGTGTGGCAATCCCTCCTACCTCCTCCAACCTCCTCCTCCTCCACCTGTCCCTGGGCTCCAACACCGCCAGTTGCCGTCCAGAAGTGCTGTACGCACAGTCAACAGTCCCTCCTCTGTTATTGGGGTTCAGTAACGTCAGCTGTTCCCCTGCTGTGTGTGTGGCAATCCCTCCTACCTCCTCCAACCTCCTCCTCCTCCACCTGTCCCTGGGCTCCAACACCGCCAGTTGCCGTCCAGAAGTGCTGTACGCACAGTCAACAGTCCCTCCTCTGTTATTGGGGTTCAGTAACGTCAGCTGTTCCCCTGCTGTGTGTGTGGCAATCCCTCCTACCTCCTCCAACCTCCTCCAACCTCCTCCTCCTCCACCTGTCCCTGGGCTCCAACACCGCTAGTTGCCGTCCAGAAGTGCTGTACGCACAGAGCCAAACACCTCGCCAATGTGTTAGTGGGGTTCAGCACCGCCAGCTGTTCCCCTGCTGTGTATACGGCAACGTGTACTGCGACCGCCACGCAGACACAACAAGTTAAATGTAAGGGAACCTGACCCCCCCCCCCCCCAGGCGTTTGTTACTGAAGGAGCCACCTTGTGCAGCAGTAATGATGCAAAGGGAAAAAGTGCCTCTTTTCGTGATGCTCCTTGCACATGCTGAACCTAACACTTATGAAATGTGTCCCCACACAGCGTTAAACCGTCCGGTAGGTGGAACTTTCCTTTGTCGTGTGACGCAGCACAGCCATCATTTTTACCCCCTTGGCGCCGTGCGCCCCCTCCTCAGCGTGGTTTGAATCTGTCCCGGAGCCTGCGCTGTTAGGTTAGCCCTTGGCCATGCACACATGTTGCGCTGCCCGTCTTCTGACCTCATTTGGTGTCAGGCTGGCTGCGCCTGTGCGGGTGCGCTGGCCGAGATCCCGCCTCGCAGTGTCGTCTAATGTAATCCCACCGCGGGCCTGTGATCCGTGCCCGTGCGCAGTGCATATCCTCTCCTCTCACTCCCCTCCCTACGGCTTCTTCAGACTGTGCGATGTCAGCTGGTCCCTAATAGCATGCCACGGCCGTGACACCGCACAGTCTGAAAAAGCCGTAGGGAGGGGAGTGAGAGGAGAGGATATGCACTGCGCACGGGCACGGATCACAGGCCCGCGGTGGGATTACATTAGACGACACTGCGAGGCGGGATCTCGGCCAGCGCACCCGCACAGGCGCAGCCAGCCTGACACCAAATGAGGTCAGAAGACGGGCAGCGCAACATGTGTGCATGGCCAAGGGCTAACCTAACAGCGCAGGCTCCGGGACAGATTCAAACAACGCTGAGGAGGCGGCGCACGGCGCCAAGGGGGTAAAAATGATGGCTGTGCTGCGTCACACGACAAAGGAAAGTTCCACCTACCGGATGGTTTAACGCTGTGAGGAGACACATTTCATAAATGTTAGGTTCCGCATGTACAAGGACCATAATTAAAAGAGCTAAGTTTACCTTTTCCAGCATTAGTGCTGTACACAATGGCTCTTTCAGCTACAAACGCCTGGGGGGGGGGGGTTAAAGGTTTCCTTTCAACTTGCTCGAGTGCAGGCTTCGGCCTACACTCCGCTCCCCCTGCTCCTCCTGCTGACCCTGGGCTCTAACACCGCCAGTTTTTGCCCAGATGTGCTAGCTGCACAGAGAAAAACACCAGCCAATGTGTCAGTGGGGTCCAGCACCGCCAGCTGTTCCCCTGCTGTGCAGCCGGCAACGTGTCCTGCAAAAGCCACGCAGACACAAGAACTGAAATTGAAGGGAACCTGTCCCCCCTCCCCCAGGCGTTTTTACGTTATCCAGCCACCTTGTACAGCGGTAATGCTGCATGTGTGCAAGGTGGCTCATAAACGTATTCTCCTCGCACATGTGGAACGGAAAACACGTCTAAAATGTGTCCTCTGTGTGACCATTTAACCGTCCCGGTGGTGTGACTTTCCTTTGTAATGACACGCTGCAACCCCCTTGGTAGCGCTGCCCGTCTTCTGGCATCATTGTTTGGCTGCCTGCGCCTCTGCGGCCGCCCTGACCCACACAACGCCCCTCGGTGTCTTATTTCTTGGGACTGCGAGGGTGTGTTTGATGGGCATGAGCAGTGCATCAGTTCGCCTGTCCCTCCTCTCCTTCCGCCTTCTTCAGACTGTGCGGCTTCATGGCCGTGGCATGCGATAAGGGATCAGCTGACGCCACACAGTCTGAAGCAGGTGTAAGAACCCAAGCGAGAGGCGAACATATGTACTGCGCCAGGCCATGAATCCCAGCCCCGCAGTGTTTTAACTATGTCAATACACTGCGGGGCTGTGATTCATGGGCATCGCGAACCGCACCAGCCAACATTAAATGAGGTCAGAAGATGGGCAGCGCTAACAGCGCTAGGCCAGGGGATAACACGACAGCGCAGACTCCTGTACAGCAAATAACAACGCTCGGGAGGCTGCACCCAGCACCAAGGTGGGATTCTTGACATCTGTGCTGCGTCTCATTACAAAGGGAACTCGCGCCTCCAACACAGTTTGACTGTATAAAGGGCTAAATGTTATACGTGTTCCATTCAGCGTGTGCAAGGAGCCAAATTAAAAGAGCAACCTTTGACTTGTGCACCACTACTGCTGCATAAGCTGTGGCTCTTCTACTTTGTAACCCCTGAGGGGGGGTTAAAGGTGACTTTTGAAATCGGTTCAATTAGGCTTCGGCCTACACTCTGCTCCACCTGCAGAGCCCGGGCTCCAACAACGCTAGTTGCTGTCCGGAAGTGCTGGCTGCACAGAGCCAAACACCTCGCCAATGTGTCAGTGGGGTCCAGCACCGCCAGCTGTTCCCCTGCTGTGTAGCCGGCAACGTGTCCTGCAAAAGCCACGCAGACACAACAGACCCAAAGCTGCCGCCAGTGCAGGCTTCGGCCTACACTCCCCTCCCCCTGCTCCTCCTGCTCCTCCTCCTGCTGTCCCTGGGCTCTAACACACCGCCAGTTGGGGCCCAGATGTGCTAGCTGCACAGAGAAAAACACCAGCCAATGTGTCAGTGGGGTCCAGCACCGCCAGCTGTTCCCCTGCTGTGCAGCCGGCAACGTGTCCTGCAAAAGCCACGCAGACACAAGAACTGAAATTGAAGGGAACCTGTCCCCCCTCCCCCAGGCGTTTGTACGTTTTTAAGGCCACCTTGTACAGCGGTAATGCTGCATGTGTGCAAGGTGGCTCATAAACGTATTCTCCTCGCACATGTGGAACGGAAAACACGTCTAAAATGTGTCCTCTGTGTGACCATTTAACCGTCCCGGTGGTGTGACTTTCCTTTGTAATGACACGCTGCAACCCCCTTGGTAGCGCTGCCCGTCTTCTGGCATCATTGTTTGGCTGCCTGCGCCTCTGCGGCCGCCCTGACCCACACAACGCCCCTCGCTGTCTTATTTCTTGGGACTGCGAGGGTGTGTTTGATGGGCATGAGCAGTGCATCAGTTCGCCTGTCCCTCCTCTCCTTCCGCCTTCTTCAGACTGTGCGGCTTCATGGCCGTGGCATGCGATAAGGGATCAGCTGACGCCACACAGTCTGAAGCAGGTGTAAGAACCCAAGCGAGAGGCGAACATATGTACTGCGCCAGGCCATGAATCCCAGCCCCGCAGTGTTTTAACTATGTCAATACACTGCGGGGCTGTGATTCATGGGCATCGCGAACCGCACCAGCCAACATTAAATGAGGTCAGAAGATGGGCAGCGCTAACAGCGCTAGGCCAGGGGATAACACGACAGCGCAGACTCCTGTACAGCAAATAACAACGCTCAGGAGGCTGCACCCAGCACCAAGGTGGGATTCTTGACATCTGTGCTGCGTCTCATTACAAAGGGAACTCGCGCCTCCAACACAGTTTGACTGTATAAAGGGCTAAATGTTATACGTGTTCCATTCAGCGTGTGCAAGGAGCCAAATTAAAAGAGCAACCTTTGACTTGTGCACCACTACTGCTGCATAAGCTGTGGCTCTTCTACTTTGTAACCCCTGAGGGGGGGTTAAAGGTTACCTTTGAAATTGGTTCGATTAGGCTTCGGCCTACACTCTGCTCCCCCTGCAGAGCCCTGGGCTCCAACACCGCCAGTTGGGGCCCGGTACTGCTAGCTGCACAGAGAAAAACACCAGCCAATGTGTCAGTGGGGTTCAGCACCGCCAGCTGTTCCCCTGCTGTGCAGCCGGCATCGTGTCCTGCAAAAGCCACGCAGACACTTGCTCTTGTACCTTCTGCTCCCCATCCTGGTTCCAGTACCGTCAGCTGGTTCCGGGCAGAGCCTTTGGCTTAGGTGCCTCCCTCTGGGTATCCGAGTTCCACCAACGTCAGGTGGTCCTTGGTAGTGCTTTCAGGCACGGGTACCTCCTGCTTAGTAACCGGGTTCCAGTAACGTCAGCTGGTCCTCGGTAGTTCCATTGGCTCTTGGACCTTCGGCTACCCATCCGGGTTCCAGCACCGTCAGCTGGTTCTCGGCAGTGTCTTTTGCTCTTGTACCTTCTGCTCCCCATCCTGGTTCCAGTACCGTCAGCTGGTTCCGGGCAGAGCCTTTGGCTTAGGTGCCTCCCTCTGGGTATCCGAGTTCCACCAACGTCAGGTGGTCCTTGGTAGTGCTTTCAGCACAGGTACCTCCTGCTTAGTAACCGGGTTCCAGTAACGTCAGCTGGTCCTCGGTAGTTCCATTGGCTCTTGGACCTTCGGGTAGCCATCCGAGTTCCAGTTCCATCAGCTGGTTCTCGGCATTTTCTCAGCCTTCTTGTACCTTCTGCTACATTTCCAAGTTCAAGAGACTAAACACAATGACCCAGAAGACCACCCCTAAGATGACGACGACACCAGAGACGACAACCACCGTGATGACGACGACCCTGGAGACGATGACCCCGAAGACCACCCCGATGACGACGACCCCGGAGACGACGACCCTGAAGACCACCCCGATGACGACGACCCCGGAGACGACGACCCTGGAGACGACGACGACCTGGAAGACCGAGAAGCAGAAGAACAAGAGGCTGCAGAACAAAGAGCAGAAGGACATTAAGCATAACACAAAATATCAGAGCAAAAAATATTATGTAAATTATAAGCAGAAGAAGACTAAGCAGTGTATGGGGGTGAGTCCGTTCCTCCTCGTGGTGCCCCTGGATAAAGCCTGATGCTGCAGGCCAAACTGAACGCGGACAAATGTAACTGTTTTGTGACAGGCAGAACGGAAGGTGTAATCTTCAAACTTTTATAGATAACAACTACGGGAATGCCTGTCACAAATAAGAATATGATGAAGAAGTTGAATATGATGAAGATAATAGTAAAATAAAAAGAATATGAACAATGTAACCCAAAAAATAATAGGTAGAAGATGAAGAAGAAGATGAATAAGGTGAAGAAGTTGATGTCAAAGAAGCTGATGATGAGGATAATTAAGAAGAAAGCGTGGGAGAAGTAAAAAAGAAGGTGAAGGGCGTGGAAGTAGTGAAACATCAATATCTGACATAAAAAAAAAAAAAAAACATAGTCAAATTCTTTCTAACGCCGAACTTCATAAAAAAAAATAAAAAATCCTGCTATTCTATTACATTGGGCTAAACCTCTGTCCCTTTAATATCTCCGCCACGTCCCCCAATACATCCTACAATATTCTTAGTTGTTTTCCTTCATGTAGAATGAACCTACAAGTGTATAAAGGGTTTATTTTGATTCCGATATTTTCGTCCCATTGACTTGCATTGGGATCGGGTATCGGTATCGGATTGGATTCCGATACTGTGACGGTATCGGCCGATACTTTCCGATACCGATACTTTCCGATATCGGAAAGTATCGCTCAACACTAGACACGACACATAAACACAATAATTTGCTGTTGACATGCAAATAAGCAACGCAAATAAAAAATAAAAAAATAAAACCTCCACATAAATTCTGGGCATCCCCAGACTTAATGGAAGATATATATATATGAAAAGTAGTATGGAGGGAAATCAGAGACAGAAGGTAAAAACTAAAAAGCGACCAAGAGTGGTAATATCACCATATGGGGCAGCCCAGCATGTAGCATCAGCAGTCAAAGCATCAGGGGGAGAATAGTCCCTGACCAGAGGAGTGTGGGGGAAGGCCCAAGAGTATCGCTGCTCAGCGCAGCTTCGTCAGGGGCCTTCCCCTTTGCAATTTCTATGGGGCTTATTGGAGCTCTCTTGGGAATATCAGCACCTACACTTATATAGGCATATATATATATATCTTCCATTAAGTCTGGGGACGCCCAGAATTTATGTGCAGACTGAAGACAAAATGGTGGTAATACACAGCTGAACTATACTCAACAGGTCGTGTCTTCAAGAAATTATTAGTTAAGACACCTGACCTGGTGTTAGGGGTCGAGTTCCCGCCTCTGCACAGGGGGAATCTCGGGCCATCTCCGCTGCGGTCTCCCATTCTTCTCCTGCCGCAGTGGAGACTGCTCAGCGGAGACGTCGGTCTCAGCGTCTCGCTCAATCTGACTCTGTGAGGAGGATTACTGCTGCTCTTCCAGCTTCTGCTATTGTAGTCAGTGCTGGGCAGCAGCGAGCAGACGCTTTTGGGACTAAGTCTTGCTTTTCTCCTTCTGAGCATGCCCAGGGTAAGATCTCTCGTTGGAGATCCAAGGGTCACATGCTTAGATACTGCAGCAAATCCCATTGGTCCTTTAGGAAGGTCCTGAAGGTGTTCTTCTTCTGTGGCTGACTCCCATTGGTCCTTCTGGGAAGGTCCTGTTCTTGCTTGGATACTGCAGCATAGCCCATTGGTCCTCCTGGAAGGTCCTGAAGGTGCTCAAGCTTTGCGGCAGCTTCTCATTGGTCCTTTTTTGGAAGGTCCTGTTCGGGCTGCTGCTATAAAAGACTTGCATGGCCGCACGGCCATGCGCTAGTGTCTTTCTATATTATGTGCTTTGCACCAGTGTGGTCATGAGTGATTGTGTTCAGGGACCCGGCTGAAATAAGCCCCTAGAATGCTGGCATCTCCGGCGAGGAGTTTGTGTGTCTGAGTACATTCAGGGACCTGGCTGAAATAGCCCCTAGAATGCTTGCACCTCCGGCGAGGAGTTTTATTGTGCATGCATGACCACTGACTGCTCTCTCGTGGGTAGTTAGCCAATTCTCCTGTGAAGTTAACAGGGCACAGAGCTTTGCTTTCACGGCTGCTCTGTGAGTTAACCGAGCTAGCCAATACCGCCATATAGTGCTGCCATTTGTCTAGCAGCAGGTTCTCCTGCACGGTGGACCCCGGGCTGCGAACGCACCAATAACAATAAAAACTATTTTCCTCGGTGCGTTCCGCTAGCCCTAACACCTGGTGAGTTGAGAAATGCCTTGTATTACCTCCATTTTATCTTCTTTGTACATTAAATCTATTTCACACAAAGTGAAGGGACAATGGAGGTGATACAAGGCATATCTATACTCACCAGGACATGTGTCAGAAATAATGAATTCATGAGCCATTTATTTGTGCATCATGAATTCATTATTTCTGACACCTGACTTGATGACTATAGATCTGTTGTGTAGGCTGCCGTCACACCCACAGTATTTGTTCAGTATTTTACATCACTATTGGTAAGCCAAAAGCAGGAGTGGAACTATGTGATGAAAAGTATACTAAAAACATATGCTCCACTTCTGCATTTATCAGTCACTCCTGATTTTGGCTTACAAATACTGATACAAAATATGAAGGGATGATGGAGGTGATACAAGGCATATCTATTACTCACCAGGACATGTGTCAGAAATAATGAATTCATGAGCCATTTATTTGTGCATCATGAATTCATTATTTCTGATACCTGACTGACTTGATCTGTTGTGTAGGCTGCCGTCTGTTGTGAACTCTGTTTTCGGGCTCCCTCTTGTGGTCACAGGTGGTATTGTGTGAGTTTTGTTTTTGGGCTCCCCCTGGTGGCTTTGTTTGTTATCCTGCGGATCTGTGGCTGAATCAGCTGCCTCGTTATGCACTAGGGAGTTTCCTATTTAGCTCTGCTTCACCTCCACTTGTTGCCGGCTGTCGATGTATTCAGTGCTATTCTGATCTCCCCTGATTATCTTCGTTTTCAGTCTCTTCTGGAGAAGCTAAGTTTCTGTTTGATTATTTTTGCTCATCAGTCTGCAATATGATTTCAGTGTATGATGAGTTTAGTCCAGCTTGCTAATATGTGAGTTCTTGCAGCTGGCAAGCTCTGGGGTATGGAGTTGCTTCCCCTGCACCGTTAGTTGGTGCGGGGGCTTGAGCAATCTCTGCGTGGATATTTTGCTTAGGGTTTTCTATTGACCGCACAGCTCCCTTCCTATTTTCTGCTATCTAGTGTTAGCGGGCCTCATTTGCTAAATCTATTTCATCTCTGCATTTGTGCTTTCCCCTTAACTCACCGTTAATATTTGTGGGGGGCTTTTCTATATCTTTGGGGTCATTTCTCTGAGGCAAGTAAGGACTTTACTTTCCCTCTAGGAATAGGTAGTTTCTCAGGCCGTGAAGAGACGTCTATAGGATTTTCAGGTAATGTTCCACGGCTGCCTATAGTTGTTTGCGGATAGGATCAGGTTGCGGTCAATCCAGATACCACTTCCCCAGAGCTGGTCATCGGTTTAGTTTCTTAGCTAGTCAAACTTGCGATCCTTGCCACTAGGATCATAACAGCCGTCACACCAAAAGTATTTGGTCAGTATTTTACATCACTATTGGTAAGCCAAAAACAGGAGTGAAACTATGTGATGAAAAGTATACTAAAATTATTTGCTCCACTTATGCATTTAGCAATCACTCCTGATTTTGGCTTGCAAATACTGATGCAAAATAGTGATCAAAAAATGCTAGTGTGACGGCAGCCAAATGCATTACAAAACATCTTTTTTTTTCACCAACAATATACTTACGTTCTCTGTGCAAGGACCGGTCTCAAAAATGCAAGGATGCGTTGGTATTTGTATTTTCGGATCCTTGCTCCAGAACCACTGGGAACACGGCTGTCTTGGCGCAGGTCCTTGTTGAAGCGGTCCTTCATCGATCGCCAATGTGTTTTGACTTTGGCCACTGTTGACAAAACAAAACATAATGGTTAGGCAATGGTCTTTTCACCGTGCTCACACAACTGTGTGTGCTGAGAGAAAATTTCATGACTTCCTCTCATCATACACAGTTGTGTGAGCACGGCCAAGGTCTTGGCTGCATCACACTGCATTGCAATACTTACCAAATGCAGTTCGGACCCGAGTCGGGGCATTGTCCCTGCCATCCCACAACGCTGTGGCCACCTCATTCCATAGGCGCCGGATTGTCACGTTGTTGGAGTGCAGTGGATCCCGGGTGTCCCACAACGGGACTCGCTCATGGACCAGGGAGATGAGGTGGTCATTGTCTATTAGGTCCTCATCCCATTCTGGAACCTAAAAAAAAAAAAGGACATTAATGTTGGAGACATTAACATAAGGAAGAAAGAAAACAGAAGCAGAGAAATGGCAGCATGAATATTGAAATTAAAAAAAATATAGTGCAGAAGCAAAAGGGAAAGAAAGAGAAAAGTAAAGAAATGAAGATTCAAGAATTGTAAAGTGAGGATGCAATAAACAGTCAGCCAGGTATACTTACACGCTGCCGCCGTGCCACCCGACCGTGACTACGTTGCTCCTGCCCAGTCTCTGCCGCAGTAGAAGAAGAGCTCTAAAAAAATGAAAAACAAAAATTGTCATATGCGTAGATGTGACAGTGAATACTTACCAATCTGAGGAGGTGAGTACTCACTTCGCTGACATTTTCCGCTTATGCAGGCCCAGACGTTTGATCCTCATCAGAAGAAGAAGACATTCTGATGCATGCAGAAAGAAAGAAATGGCAGAAATTAGGACATGTAGAGACAGAAAATAGAAAATAAAGGCATTGGATAGGATATACTCACATTGTTCAGTGTCTTGTTTTCCTCCAAGGATGTAGCTTTTCCTCCAAGGATGTAGCCTGCGTCTCGTCTGCTTCAGTGTCTGCTGAGTAGTGACCTGCAAATGTCCACTCCCTCCCTTTATCACCTTGTATGTGGGGGGTGACTAATTAGTGTCTAGACATGTTTTTCTCTGGTGCAACGCATGCGTTAACAAACGCAAGCAAACGCATGTGCTTGTGAATGCATGCGTTCACATAGACAGCAATGCGTTTTTTTGGCGCATTCCTTACGCAATCGACCGCATATGTTTCCAGGTGGCAAATTAACGCCTCTAAAATTACTACATGTAGCGTTTATCGCGCCAAACCGCAGACGACGAAACACATGCGTCGTCAAACGCGGCAAAACGCGACCGATCGTAGACGCATGCGTCCCTAATGTTAAATATAGGAATACACAACGCATGAGGATATTTGCGGAAGAACCGCTGCGGACACAACCGCAAATGTGAAACCGGCCTTATACAGTAGCTTGTCCATCTCAGCAAACAAGGAAGCACACTATCTCAGACAGACTATCCTGAGTTTCAAAATATTTCTTCAGTAGGAATATTAGGAGGAAGGGACCTTAAAAGGATCCCAAAAAAACACTTACCTGCAGATACAAAGGTAATGTACAGTTAAATAGCCATCAAATTGTGTGCGGCCTGCTTTCTGGTGATGCAGCTGCAGGGAGAAAATTAACTTTTTCTCTATGCAGCCAGTCATCTTAGCAGTAGTGTTGAGCATTCCGATACCGCAAGTATCGGGTATCGGCCGATACTTGCGGTATCGGAATTCCGATACCGAGATCCGATACTTTTGTGGTATCGGGAATCGGAATCGGAAGTTCTCAGTGTATGGTTCCCATTGTCTGAAGGAGAGGAAACTCTCCTTCTGGCCCTGGGATCCATATCCATGTAAAAAATAAAGAATTAAAATAAAAAATAGGGATATACTCACCCTCTGACGCACCCTGGTAGTAACCGGCAGCCTGCTTTGCTTAAAATGAGTGCGTTCAGCACCTTCCAAGACGTCACGGCTTCTGATTGGTCGCGTGCCGCTCATGTGACCGCCACGCGACCAATCACAAGCCGTGACGTCATTCTCACGTCCTAAATTCCTAGAATTAGGAATTTAGGACCTGAGAATGATGTCACGGCTTGTGATTGGTCGCGTGGCGGTCACATGAGCGGCACGCAACCAATCAGAAGCCGTGACGTCATGGAAGGTGCTGAACGCGCTCATTTTAAGCAACGGAAGCTGCCGGTTAACAACGGTAAGGTGCAGGGGCCTCCGGACAGGTGAGTATATCAATATTTTTTATTTTAATTCTTTATTTTACACATTCATATGGATCCCAGGGCCTGAAGGAGAGTTTCCTCTCCTTCAGACCCTGGGAACCGTCAGGATACCGTCCGATACTTGGTGTCCCATTGACTTGCATGGGTATCAGGTATCGGAATCGGCGAGATCCGATACTTTGCCGGTATCGGCCGATACTATCCGATACCGATACTTTCAAGTATCGGACGGTATCGCTCAACACTACTTAGCAGTCCAGGTAGTCGTTGCAGTCACTGTTTGCTAAACACAGTAAGTTTGGCTTTAATTTCTCCTTGACTAACTGAATCAAATTGCAAATTGTTCAAATTCACTTGGATTTATGAATTTTATGAAATTTGTTGCAACAAATCGATTTGATCATCTCTGTACTTGACACCTACACTAATTTGAAGGCAATATTATTCTTGGTCTATCAATAAAATGAGGTTAAGGATGTTTTATCTGTGTACTTGTCTGCAAATTTATTAGCAGTCATTTTAAAGGTGAAGCCAAGGCTAACATGATTTGATTTAGCAAGGGCATCTCCTGAAAATCCCTGTGGGTTTTATAGCTTGGCATAAATACAAATAAACTAAGTGCTGAACTATAATGTTAAATTGATATGGTAATTTCTATTAAATATGAGCTAATAAAGCAGAAAATAATATTGTTTTAGGGTTATTATAGGAACTATGAAGCTCAGTCTATAATGACTGTCTTTTGACGATCCCAACTTTACCGAGAGGTGCCATCATATATCATTTGATCTTTTTGTTTTCTTTATCTCAAATTTGCCTTTGAGGGTTATAGTGATTGATTGAATATTTATCCCTCCTCACCATTTGTATACATTTTTGGATACAAAATTGAAGCTCACAAGCATAACTTATGCACAGGCTAATGAGCATAATGCTAACTATAAGATTATAAAACTATTTTGCATATATTTGAAATCCTCGCAGACTGCAAATAAGTACTTAATTTATATTTATTAAGATGTAATCTTATCATTTTCTGCAGATATTAAGATTGCTAAATGATTTAGAGTTATTTCTGTTTATTCTGTAAAAAAGGCTCATTTTCTTTCCCACAATTTATTTTCTTCTCAGAGTCTCAGATGTTCAGCTACACACTCATCAATCATACTAAGAATATAAGTTATATTCTCCACACTCCACCACTAACTGGATTACAAAGCTGAAAAACTTACTTGAAGTTGAAAATGTGATAAAAGTAATCAAATTGCTCTAGTCAAATTTTAACAGTGGTGAATAGATGACACTAATTATTGTCGCTTATTATGCTACAAATGTAGTTTACTCTATCTTTATTCATGAAGAGGTATCATAGATTTCATCCTGGGAATTGAAGAAGCTGTGTTCAATAATGGTAGGTTAGTTTGCTCTCATTTTTCATTTCTTTCAGTATGCTTTAGGAGGAGCTTCAATTTCTTAGGAATTTATGGGGGAATTTTAATCCTTAATTTAGAATATTTAAATTTGTTATTTCCATTGTTGAGCTGTAGTGCATACATCATAGTAACAGAGTAATAAAATCTAGCAACCTATGTACATTTAGCTCAATTTCACAGTATGTTTAAAACACTTTATTTTATTCTAATAAATGTGGTTCTATCACTGTTCTAGAGCCAAATTGGTTTAGAGATGAAAACAATTGAACTTAGCTAATATTGTGGTGCTGAAAATGAATATAATGCTTACCCCTGTGTCAGGCACAATCAGGGCCGCCATCAGGGCATTACTGCCCTTACTGCTGTATGTGGCCTGGTGAACAGCAGCACACAGAGGGGCCCACAGGTGCTACTGTTCACCGGGCCCCATCGTGCAGCAAAGTGGTGCATGCTGCAGCGCACAAGTTGGTCCTGGGGCTCGGGAGCTTTCCCAGAGCTGTGCATGGCCGTCTGACCTTGACAGCTGTGCAGCTCCTGCTTCCTCCATCTTCGGTTGAACCTAGACTGTAGGCTCCTTCCAGGTCCTGACTGCAGCCCATAAAGTCTAGCTGGCTCACTATTGAAGATGGCAGCTTCCCTTCCTACCTTTGCTAAGTCAGAACATGCCCCCTGGTATGACACACCCCTGAAAATGACATCATACCTTGAGGGAGCCCATACAGTCTAGCATTTTCCCTGGAGGCAGACCCACACTGCTGCATAGTGACTGTGAGATAAGTATACAAAACTTTTTTGTTTCCTGTACAAAATTAATTAAATGGTTGAGGGAAGGAGGAGGAATTGCGCATCATGACAGGGGAACCAGTAAGGGGGACTGCACATGATGATGTGAGGAGATGGGTTAAAGGGGGCTGCACATGATGATCTTGGGGGATAAAGGGGAACTGCACATGACATGATAAAGTGGGGGATAAATGGGGACTGCACATGATGATGTGGGGAGGGAGGTTAAAGGGGGAATGCACATGATGATATGAGAGGGGGGTTAAAGAGGGACTGCACATGAAGTGGGAGGTTAAAAGGAACTGCAAAGGATGACATGGGGTAAAAGTGACTGCTCATGATGATATGGGGGTTAATGGAGATTGCACATGATGATGTGGGGAGGGGGTGAAAGGGGAACTGCACATGATGATGTGGGGAGGGGGTGAAAGGGGAACTGCACATGATGATTTGGGGAGGGGGGTTAAAGGGGACTGCACATGATGTGAGGAAGGGGTTAAAGGGTGACTGCACATGATGATGTTGGGAGGGGGTTAAAGGGGACTGCACATGATGATGTGGGGAGGATGGTTAAAAGGGGTCTGCACATGATGATGTGTAGAGGGGGGATAAAGGGAAACTGCACATGATGATGTGGAGAGGAGTTAAAGGGGGACTGCACATGATGATGTGGGGAGGGGGTTAAAGGGTGACTGCACATGTTAATGTGGGGAGGGGGTTAAAGGGGGAGTGCACAGGATGATGTGGGGAGGGGTTAAAGGGGGACTGCACATGATGATGTGAGAGGGGGGTTAAAGGGGGAACGCACATGATGTGGAGTGGGGGGTTAAAGGAAGGGGGACTGCACATGAAGTGGGAGGTTAATGGGGATTGCACATGATGATGGGGGAGGGGGTGAAAGGGGAACTGCACATAATGATGTGGGGAGGGGGTGAAAGGGGAACTGCACATGATGATTTGGGGAGGGGGTTAAAGGGGACTGCACATAATGTGAGGAAGGGGTTAAAGGGTGACTGCACATGATGATGTGGGGAGGGGGGTTAAAGGGGACTGCACATGATGATGTAGGGAGGATGGTTAAAGGGGGACAGCACATGATGATGTGTAGAGGGGGGTTAAAGGGAAACTGCACATGATGATGTGGAGAAGGGGTTAAAGGGGGACTGCACATAATGATGTGGGGAGGGGGTTAAAGGGTGACTGCACATGTTAATGTGGGGAGGGGGTTAAAGGGGGACTGCAGATGATGATGTGGGGAGGGGTTAAAGGGGGACTGCACATGATGATGTGAGAGGGGGGTTAAAGGGGGAACGCACATGATGTGGAGTGGGGGGTTAAATGAAGGGGGACTGCACATGAAGTGGGAGGTTAAAAGGAACTGCAAAGGATGACAAGGGGTAAAGGTGACTGCACATGATGATGTGAGGGATTAAAAGGGATTGCACATGATGATGTGGGGAGAGGGTTAAAGGGTATCTGCACATAATGATGTGGTAGCAACTTATATGGCCAATTAACATGGTAATATTAAATAAATCAGTAATCTGTACCAATAGTCTAAAGGACTTAAAGACCAATCATCATATTCGCATAGCAACATAAAGAAAAGATGATGTCAGGTCAAACAAATACCGTATCAAAAAAACACTTTATTAACAATTAAAACTAAGACATCAAGTGTGAGAGAGGTGATACAAAAATGGCGACATAAATGGGGCATTGTAAAAAAAGCATGAGGCACTTACTCAGGAGATGCAAGTCTACAAAGAATTAATTATAACAACGAGTACTCATAACTAATTGCTCAATTGATAACCATAGAGTATACTTGCAAATTAATAGAAAGATAGTAATTAATGATAGGGATTTTTGTCTGCGAGCGCAGACCAGAGAAAATACAATAGACCATTTAACACAGCCCTGAACAATATTGAGTGCACATAGAATATAGGACTAGTGGTAAAGACAGAGTCACTAATCAGGCCATAATCTGATGTAAACCGCCGCACAAATTACCCACCGCAAAGTAGACTGTCAATCCTGGGGACGCGCCTCCGCCCCAACGCGTGTTTCGGAAACAAAACCTTTGTCAGGGGACATAGATCACATACTAGCGAATGGTTTAAAAAGGGATGACCCCGGAAATGCATAGTTACGGAAACCGGAAGTAATCACTGTCATAGCAAATATAACGCCGGCACAGTCCCAGAGCGATGGAAGGACGAGGGAGACCACGGGGGCCCCACATGATCCCAAACGTCCAACCACAGCCCCAGAGATGCGCAGGCGCAGAGGAGCCAGAGGACACATTCGGTAACCAGACAACAATCGAGCCTATAGTACATGGAGACAGCGGACACTATCTATAACAGGATAAACATCCAAAACTGTAACGTGAGTATAAGGAGCAGTCACAGAACAATAGTATATACAAACATTAATAATATATTTAAACTACTACAAATTTCGCCAACTTAATAACTACTACCTTCCCAAGACATAGAGCATAAATATCCCAAATACCAATACAACACATATCAAACCGTAATTAATTCATATTAGTAGCAACATTATCTATATCAATCAAAACAAAGCCCAAACATTTAAAAGTCTTTGAAGAGTCTTTGGAAATTGAGTAGGTTCATCCTAATAGGGTTTGATAGTAGGATTGATAGTAGAAAATCGTGGCACAATAACTTCAGAACGATGTCCAAACAAATCAGGGTCAAGGTAAGCTAAGATAACACAAAAAAAGGAAAAAGGTTAAAAATAATTAAAAAATAATACAACGACCACATAGTGACGCCAAACCACAGCAAAGACCATTTTTCACAGAAAGGGGGCATAACTAATATTATCATTCAGACCCGCAGGGTGGACTGTATTCAAAGTCCAGATCCACCTAGACTCTATGCGGGCTAGCCGCTGAAAGGTGCCCCCTCCACGAATCCCCACCTCCAATAGATCAATACCCCTAGCCCTAAGGAGGTTGGCATCACAGTCATGGAATCTCTTAAAGTGGCGTGGCAGTGTTTTCAATGTGGAGATGTCATCCACCCCATCCGCTGCGCCAATGCCCAGAACATGTTCACATATACGTGTTTTAAGTTGGCGTGTAGTCATCCCAACATACCTTTTATTACATGGGCAGGTAACCATGTAAATAACATTCCTACTGGTACACGTGATTCTCTTCCTAATTGTAAACTCACGTGATCCGTCCGAATTGGGAAAAACCCCAATCCTCTCAATGTTTGGGCATGTGACACAGCGGCTGCAGGGAAAGCACCCCACCTGAGTTGACATAGAATCCAAGAAGGTACTCACTCTCTCGCCAGTATAGTGACTATGGACAAAAATGTCCCTAAGATTCCGAGACCGTCTGACCACGATGCCAGCCCTCTCTGGGAGATACCGTGAAATAACGGGGTCCGCCCTAAGGACATGCCAGGACTTTTCAAGAATCCTCTTCATCAGTGGGAATTGGGAATGATACTTGGTGAGGTGACAAAACGGACAACATCTTGTTCTTGTTTCCCTTTAGTCTCATACAATAATGACTCTCTCGATGTAAACCTAGCTCTATTAAAGGCTTTATTAATACTACGCTTACTATGTCCCCAGCAGATAACCTTTTCTTTAAATCCTCTGCCTGACTATAGAAGTCGGTTTCAGTGGAACATAGTCTGCGTAAGCGGAGGAACTGCCCTGTTGGAATAGCCTGAATCACATGGTCTGGATGGGAGGAGGAGGCATGCAACAAAATATTGGTAGAAGTAGGTTTCCGATAAATCACTGTCTGGAGGCTACCATGGACATCACCTTTTAAGGTAACATCTAAAAATTCAATAGTGTACCTATCAAATTTATACGTTAACACTATGTTACGCCCGTTGTCATTTAGTGACGCCATGAAGTCCTGCAGACTATCAGTGGACCCCTGCCAGATCATCAATATGTTGTCAATGTACCGCATCCAAGAGAGGACGCGGCACATTGACCCAGGATGATCCAGCAGGGGGAGGTCCCTCTCCCACAGCCCCAGGATCAGGTTAGCATAAGCAGGGGCAAAAGGAGCCCCCATAGCTGTTCCCTGAAGCTGCAGGAAGAAGGGCCCCTTAAAAACAAAAAAATTGTGTGTTAGAGAGAATTCCAACAGCTTATAGATTAAACTCTTGATTTCCCCCAGAAGGTTTGACGTGTCCAAAAAGAACTCAATGGCCCGAAGACCATCTTGATGCCGAATGCTGGTGTAAAGTGATTCGACATCTGCCGTCACTAATAACTCATCCTCCTCCAGATGTATACCATCCATTCTCCTTAAGAGCTCTCCGGTGTCCTTAAGGAATGAGGGTAAACCTTCCACCAATGGTTGTAGTTTGGAATCAATCCATTGGTTAACCTTCTCAAGGTAATTACCCCTACCGGAGATTATTGGATGACCAGGGGGCGTCTTCATGTCCTTATGAACCTTAGGAAGAAGGTAGAAGATAGGGATAGTGGATTCAGCCACAATCAATGCCGATGCCAATTCGTTGGTGATGGTGCCCACATCCCTCGCATTCTTAATGATACTAATTAGTTGTTGTGAGAAGGCAGACAAGGGGTTAAATGTAAGCTTTTTATAGCATGTACGGTTGTTTAATTGGTGATAAACCTCCCTTTCGTACATGGTGTTCGGCCAAATAACCATGTTTCCCCCCTTGTCCGCTGGTTTAAATACTACATCACTAAGGTTCTGTAGGACATGAAGACGCTCCCTCTCCTCCCTCATGAGATTGTCCATATAGATATACCGGGGGATCTCAAGGAATTCTTTTGTCACTATCTGCACAAATAAATCAACACTTGGACAGGTAGAAAGGGGGGGATTTTTTTAGACTTAGGACTAATGGAGGTTGGAATCATACCTCCTTCTGGAGTGTTGTGTTCAACAGCCAATTCTTCTAGTGTGTGCAAGGCTATCTGTTCTTCCTCTGTAGGAAATAATGCAGCCAGATTACCATCAAAAAAATATTTTTTTAAAACTAATGATCTGGCAAACAGATGAAGGTCCTTAACAGCCTCAAACACATCAAAGGGTGCTGCAGGTGAGAAGGAGAGACCTTTTTCTAACAATGTCAGATCAGTGTCCGTAAAATTGTGTGTACTCAAATTGATTACCTTGTTGTTGTGCTTTCTGGACTCGGAGGAGTAATCATTGCGTCTATACGGGTGGAATGTGAGGTCTCTTTGATTCCGTGTTGTCATTCTTGACCTAGTAGTCATTGAAGAGACCGATCCTTCTGAGACATCACTGACAGATGAAACCGAAGTATGAGATGGTGTATGTCTCATCTGATCGCCCAATTGTCTGCCCTTCCTCCACAGATAAACTCTCTGACTGTCGTAATCCTGGCGATCTCTATTAAATTTAGTAGATTGGGTTTCCTGGATTTTCTTGACAACATTTTCAAGTATTTTATCCATTTGGCTATTGAATACCCCAAGCTGTTCCGTAGTCCCGCAGGATTTCAGATCTTCTTCTGCTGTCTTAATGGATATATCCAACTGTGCAATCACTCCCTTATTGTAATCACTCAACAATTTCATTAGTGTACTAGAACAATTATTGCATGCCTCCTCCCAACCAGCCACCAGGGCAGTATCCTCCACAGGGAATGTGGGTATTACACGAACACGCAACCCTCTTGGTATCATTTTTCTAACTATATAATTATCCAAGAAGGTGCAATTCCACCATAGCTTTGTCCATTTTACAATGGCCCCATTTATGTCGCCATTTTTGTATCACCTCTCTCACACTTGTTGTCTTAGTTTTAATTGTTAATAAAGTGTTTTTTGATATGGTAATTGTTTGACCTGACATCATCTTTTCTTTATGTTGCTACATAATGATGTGGGTAGGGGGTTAAAGGGGGACTGCACATGAAGATGTGGGGAAGGGGTTAAAGGGGAACTGCACATGAAGATGTGGGGAAGGGGTTAAAGGGGGACTGTACATGATGATCTGGGGAGGGGGGTTAAAGGGTGATGGCACATGATGATGTGGAGAGGGGGTTAAAGGGTGACTGCACATGATGATGTGGGGAGGGGGGTTAAAGGGGGACTGCACATGATGATGTGGGGAGGGCAGTTAAAGGGGGACTGCACACGATGATGTGCAGAGGGGGTTAAAGGGGAACTGCACATGATGATGTGGAGAGGGAGGTTAAAGGGGGACTGCACATGATGTAGAGGGGGGTTAAAGGGGGACTGCACATGATGTAGGGAGGGGGATAAAGGGGACTGCACATGAGGTGGGGGTTAAAAGGAACTGCAAAGGATGACATTGGGGTAAAGGGGACTGCACATGATGAAGTGGGGGAGGGGGACTGCACATGATGAAGTGAGGGAGGGGACGGGAGACTGCAAATGATGAATTGAGAGTGAGGGAAGAGGGACAGCAACTGAATTGAAGGTGGGGTGGGGAGCGCAAATGATAATAGGGAGAAAGCAAATAATGATAAATTTTGAGGGTGGGAAGTAAATTGTGTATTGAATGTGGGGGTAGAGCTGTTGATAATGAATAGAGTGTGGGAGAGAGACGACGACAATGAATTGGGGCAGAAAGGGCATGTATAATGAGTCGGGGAGTGGGAGGTACATAGTGGGATGCGTTGAGTATGCAGTGACTGGTAATGAATTGAGGGAAAGAGTACAGGTGCTAATTAATTTATATATTTATTAGGCGGGGAAAGTGGCTATTTATAGCTAGAAGGGGCTCAGTGGGGGATTGTAATTTATTTTTAGCAAGGTGAGTATCCAACTTAAATTGAAATAGGTATATAGCAATCGGAAACCATAAAACTTGACTTTTATTAAATCTTGTTAGAAGATATTATCAAAAAAAAGGAGGAGAAATTACAACAAAGACACCAACAATATACAGGGGAAGGAAACCCTGGTGAATAAAATGCCCTATACCTAACACAGAGGGAAAGACTAACAAAAAGACAATAAAAAATGACAGTACTACTGATAATCTATACTAATAATGCTTCGGTGGGGAGACGATGCAAATCTCCGCCGTGAAGGAAGAAATGTATTTCTCTTAGGTTCTTGAGAAAGGTACAAATTACAATGGAACCATGGGTAAATAATATGTCTCTAAACAACCTTCCATGAAGGACAACATGTTTTAGAGTAACATCTTTCTATTGTCTTGAATACGATATTGTATCCACCCTTTAAATGCACCTATGCACCCTCATATAAACCGCAATCATGGAGGTTACATTCAAATATCAACCTAGCCAGTTATGCCAAAAGGCTATTCCACTGTTCATATGCATCATTATTTATCATCAATTGTAGTCACTGTCAATTGCTAGCAGCATAGCGATGAGGCTTCAAAATCAACAACATGAATCAATCTATAGCACACATCAGTAAGAAGCCATGTTTGCCACATTAAATAACCATGGGCGTTTCTTTACAGTTAAGTTGTGCAGATGCTCAATTCAAATTTTTATGTGTATCGCTCATTTTTCCGCTGGTATATATCCAGCCACATATATATAACAAATCCCCCAGTTTGGGTTGATCTCACCGACAGTTGAAGAAATTTCTCCCTGCCTGGAGTTCTCCGATGGTGGTGAGAAAGAGTGAAGCCTTGGCTATAGGTAGCGTCTCTCGACGCGTTTCAACCTCGCGGAATCATCAGGGGAGTATGGAGACCTGCTTTTGCCGCTTTACCGGTCTCCCCCGATCTGTGTGGTTTTAAAGATTCGGTCCGCTGGCGCATCAAAGAGGCTCCGCCCCTGGCGTGTGACGCGTCAGTGGGTTCAAAGAAGAACTTCCGGTATACATGGAGCGTTCGTTCGAGTGATGAAGCGCAAGTATCCCTAGGAGGTGGAACGCAAGCATTCTCCTCCCCAGGGATGTCACGCCTATACGAAAACATTAGCTTGTCTACCTCCATACCAGAATATCTGGACGTATATAGTGCATTGATGGGCAACAAAAACAACGCACAAAAGTCCAGATTTGTACAGCGCATGTATCTTAAAACGTCTGAATGTGTATAACAGGCATTTATTCATGAGCTAAGTACTAAGACAAAAGGAATACTGTCTGTATATGCTTCATTTTGTACACCATTTTGTGGCACGATTTAGCTTAAACTCAAAACTATACTTATGACACTTACAGAGGCACTCATCGGTATATTTATACTGATTATTCTGATCAGGCAAGCTATCCAGAGCGTAGGTCAAGGACATGATTTAAAAAAGAGAGAACTAGTTGTTATATGCCAAAAACAATTAGATACAAAGTATGGTAAAAAATGGTAGGGTATAGGGAAATTTTTCCATCTTATATCTCTGCCCTATGGGTACGGAACAACACCAGATGAAAGGAAAAAATGAAAAAATAAGGAAAGTGAAGAGACTGTAGCCTGTTACACCCTACATGTACCAGCCCTAACTACCTGTACCCTACCTATCAGTGGAGGTTGGCACCCTACAAAGAAACCTGCGCATATGGAGCCCCGACTCCGCGAAGGCTGTCCCAAACTGTCTATCCCTATAAAAGCCCTCCTCATGAAGAAAAGATCAGACAAAGATGGAATAATCCACACGAATAGTCCACAAAAAAATGTGTTGGGGAAGGGGGAGGGAGACATATTGAGAAATGACATGTGTAATTCCTGAAACTAGATACTGCTTAAAGTGGGGGTTGGAGCCCTATGTTCCTGCGCATGTGGCGCCCCCACTATGACGAAGGCTGTCCCTAAATAACTGTACCTATTCGATCAAGTAGGTTAGTACTTTTAGATTGGGAATCCATAGGGGTATACAGAGCATTGAGAGATGTAATAGAAACTTTGAAAAGGTTATAAAAAACAAATATACGGCTGTATCTCATTCATACCCAAAGGTTGGACCGTTCTGAGAGTGAATATCCATCTGCTCTCCTTTTGGAGAATAGATTTATCCCAATCACCTCCTCTTATTGGAGGCAGGATTCTGTCTATCCCAACAAAGAAAATTTTTTGGGGATTCCCTTGATTGACCAGATTCATATGGGTTGCCACGGGAGTATCTCTTTTGTTGGCAATGTCACAGAGATGTTCCCTAATTCTCCTGCGAAATTCTCTTTTGGTTTTTCCGACATACTCAAGGCCACATTCACAAGTGGCTTTATATATCACACCTTTTGTACGACAATTGATGAAATGTCGGATGGGATAGGTGATACCTGTGACATTGCCACGAAAAACCTTTGTAGATGTGACAGAGACACATGCTTTACAGTCTCCACACCTAAAACAGCCTTTCACCTGGTTCATAGAGATAGGTGTACCCATTGGTTGGTAATGGCTGTGAACCAGTCTATCAGATAAGGATCGACCTTTTTTATAGGTAATTTGGGGAAAAGTAGAAATGTTTTTCTTTATATCGTTATCCATCTGGAGTATGGGCCAATGTTTACACAAGACATTTTTGATGTCACCGGCTCCATTCGAGAACCGAGTGATAAAACGGATGAGATTGTCATCATCGGATCTCTCTCTGGGTGTCAACAGATGTTTTCTTTCCTTTTTTACTGATTCCTTATAGGCCTTCTTAAGAACTCCCTCTGGGTAGCCCCTCTCTAAAAACCTATTTTTGAGATCTTTCGCTTGTTCCTGAAAGGTGTCCATACTGGAGCAATTCCTGCGTATCCTCAAATATTGCCCTTTAGGGATCCCCCTTTATAAGGGAACAGGATGGTTACTTTCCCAACGCAGAAGGGAATTGGTGGCTGTATCCATTCTATGGGTCTTTGTTTCAATCTCACCATCCTTTTTCCTTTCTAAACAAATGTCCAGAAATGCTAACTTCGTTGTACTGGCTTCATAGGTGAAACTAAGGCCTATGTTGTTCTTATTTAGGTCCCCAATGAAGTTACCAAATTCTGTAGCATTACCCTTCCAGATTACCAACACATCATCGATGTATCTTAGCCACAAGGCAATTCTCTCATCTGGAAGGGACGTGGAGTCACCAAAAACCACTGTTTCCTCCCACCAGCCCAGGAGCAAGTTAGCATACGAAGGCGCACAAGGGCTGCCCATCGCAGTGCCCCTGAGCTGGTGGAAGTACTTGCGGTCAAAAAGAAACACATTTCTGGTCAGGCAAAATTCCAGGGCTTCTAGAACAAATTTGTTATGTTTTTCAAATTGTGTACATCTGGTGCTAAGATAGTGGTTCACAGCCATGAGACCTTTATCATGAGGGATGGACGAGTACAGTGCCTCCACATCTATACTCCTGAAAAATCATGTCAAGGTGTAAGTAGATACCATCCAATTTGCCCAAAAGATCTGTGGTGTCCCGTACAAAAGAATTCAAAGACCCGACAAAAGGTTTTAAAATTTCGTCTATATATATCCCCAGTCTCTCAGTGAGGCTGTTATTGCCGGAGACGATGGGTCTGCCTTTCAAGGGGTTAGTGCCCTTGTGAATCTTGGGAAGGCAGTAAAAAGTTGGAACCACTGGATTTTTGGGTAACAAAAATTCTCTCTCATCCTTGCCTACCACTCCGTCATTGTACCCTCTTTCAACAATAGCTTTTAACTCATCCGAAAAATCACTCAAGGGATTTCTGGCCAAAATTTTATAGTCATCCTTGTTACCCAGTAGTGAAAGGCATAGGGCATGGTAATTTGTTGTGTCCATGGCGACAACATTGCCCCCTTTATCAGAGGGTTTTATAGTGATCATTTTATCCTTCTCCAGGTCACATAAACATGCCATTTCACTCTTGGATAGATTGTATGGGGTCCTATGTTGTTTAGAAGATAATTTCATAATATCCTCAGTAACTAGGTTCAAAAAGATGTCTATAGAACTCAAGTCGCCCATTGGTGGGGGCATTTTGGTGCTCTTGTTTTTTAAACCCGTGAAGGGGCCTCTCCCATTTAAAGTGGGATCAGGATCCCCTAAATGGAATAACAAGTGCACATCCTGTAATAAATCATCAGTGATTCCCAATTCAGCACATTGTCTTTTGTCCTCCCTAAGGAAGAACTTCTTCCATTTTAGGCGTCTGACAAATAGGTTGAGGTCCTTTATTACCTCAAAAGTGTCCATGTTAGAGGTTGGTACAAATGAAAGGCCTTTGCTTAATAATTTAAATTCGTTTTCACTTAAAGGTCTTGAGGACAGATTTATTACTTGTGCACTCAGGTGGGTGGATTGGAGCGGCTTCTGAGGGGGTAGCTTAGGTCTAAAAAACCATTCCTGGAGGGGGATCTCCTATTATTCCCACGCCCCCAGTTGCCCCCTCTTCCTCGGCCTTTGCCCCTGCCTCTTTGCCCGTTTGGTCTTGCCTCACTATCTGAGACTTCTGCTTCTGAGGATGAGATGTCCGTTTCAGTTCTCCGTGGAAATTTACTTGTCGAGAAAGAATAAGCTTTATTTTCTTTGAACTCTTGTAGGTCCCTTATAAAGAACTTGTGTTTTTTGTCTTTTAAATGGTATTGGAACCTTTCAATAGAGTTCTGTAATTGTGTCTCTTTTTTGGAAAAATCCGGTTCTGATGAAAAAAATTTTGTCACTACAATTTGTTCTTTTAGGGATTAATTTAGAACATTCAAATTTTGCTTTTCCTCATCAAGCAGAAGTCTCATTAATCTTAGTGAGCTATCCGTGGCTTCCTTTTCCCACTTAGCTAATAGCCCAGGGTTCTTATAACGATATCCTGGTGCCAGAGTTATTCTCAGATGTCTAGGGACAATGCTAGATTTAATATAATTGTCTAAACTCTGTACCTCCCACCATGAGGCTATTTGGTCTTTGTATACCCTAGTGAGTTCTTTGAAAGCTGCGTTAAACGTGGGGACATACTTTTTCTGTGTGAATGCCCTATCGGAGAACACGTCCTTAGACTCTGAGAACCACTGATTAGTGTCAATGCCCGTTGTAAGAAAACCTGCCATGCCACACTTGATAAATGTATTTTTAGCAAGGTGAGTATCCAACTTAAATTGAAATAGGTATATAGCAATCGGAAACCATAAAACTTGCCTTTTATTAAATCTTGTTAAAAGATATTATCAAAAAAAAGGTGGAGAAATTACAACAAAGACACCAACAATATACAGGGGAAGGAAACCCTGGTGAATAAGTGCCCTATACCTAACACAGAGGGAAAGACTAACAAAAAGACAATAAAAAATGACAGTACTACTGATAATCTATACTAATAATGCTTCGGTGGGGAGACGATGCAAATCTCCACTGAAGCATTATTAGTATAGATTATCAGTAGTACTGTCATTTTTTATTGTCTTTTTGTTAGTCTTTCCCTCTGTATTAGGTATAGGGCACTTATTCACCAGGGTTTCCTTCCCCTGTATATTGTTGGTGTCTTTGTTGTGGATTGTAATTTGTATTTGGAATGGTGGGTTGCATAATAACCAATTATATATTGATTGTGGGTAGGGTTGAGCGAAACGGATCGGACAAATTCAGAAATCGCCAACTTTTGGCAAAGTGGGGTTTCATGAAACCCGACCCGATCCTAGTGTGAGATCGGCCATGAGGTCGCCGATCTGCGCGCGAAAGTTGCGTTTCGTATGACGCTTTCAGCGCCATTTTTCAGCCAATGAAGGACGACGCAGAGTGTGGGCAGCGTGATGACATAGTTCTCGGTCCCCACCATCTTAAAGAAGGGCATGACAGTGATTGGCTTGCTTTCTGCGGCATCACAGGGGCTATAAAGGGGCGTGCATGCCGCCTGCCATCTTACTTCTGCCAATCTTAGCATAGGGAGAGGTTGCTGCAGCTTCATCAGAAGAAGGGATATAGTTAGGGAGGGAAGATTAACCCCCAAACTGCTTGTGCTGTAGCGATTTCCACTGTCCAACACCACCTTGTTTTTGCAAGGACAGTGGAGGCTATATTTTTGTGCATCAGCTCTGTAGCTTATTAGGCTGCCTTATAAGGCTCCCTGATAGCTGCATTGCTGTTTGCACACTGCTGTGCAAACCAGCTGCTTTTTTTAAAGCAAAAATCCTGATGCTCCTTTCTGCAGTTATCTTGTTTATTTGTCCACACTTTTGTGTGCAGCAGTCCTTTTTTATTGCTGCCATACTTGTCCTGAGATCATTGTAGGGAGATTGAAATTGTACTACAGTCCTTGTATTTTTCATATATCTTCCAGCCACTTTCTGCCACTTACATTGTGTTGTTTTATACACTGGGCCTGAGTTTTGGTTCAGTCTCCAAAAAAAAAGTGAGATTCAAATTCTCACAAAGTGGATATACTTCAGTCCTGTTAGTTTGTCGTATGTCAACCAGCCACTTTCTGCCACTTAGATTGCATTGCTGTATACACTGGGCCTGAGTTTTGGTTCAGTCTCCCCCCAAAAAAGTGAGATTCAAATTCTCACAAAGTGGATATACTTCAGTCCTGTTAGTTTGTCGTATATCAGCCAGCCACTTTCTGCCACTTACATTGTGTTGTTTTATGCACAGGGCCTGAGTTTTGGTTCAATCTCCCCCAAAAAAGGGAGATTTAAATTCTCAACAAGTTTATATACACCTTCTACCTTGTTTTACAGTACCATATAACGGTTGTTATTTTGGTTAGATTTTCCAAAAAATGAGGAAGTCTGGTGGAAGAGCCTGTGGGCGGTGGTTGCCAGCTGGTACTGACAGTGGTGGTGCACCAACGTCAGACACAATGTCGTAATATGAAGGGCCCTGTGCCAGGACCGCCGCCCATGAGAGAGTGTTCCCCCCAGCTCAAACAGTGCTCTACCACTTGCAATACTTACCTCTCCCTGCTCCACCACTGTGTAGTCTGTGCTGTTAAATCCTTCAATGGCACTGCCAATACAAATTTGTTGAAATGATAGATGATAGTTAAAATATACAGGGGCCCTGGCCTCCATTTAAACCAGTTAATACTTTGTGCCTACTACCACTGTCTGCTACTCAGCAGAGGAGCCAACCCCTGTACCTAGCTATGCCACCTGTTTATTTATGAACAATTTTTTGGCAGACATTTAGCCCACTTTATTATTTGGGCCTACTAATTAAGTCTGCTACTCATTACAGTTTTCCTCCACTGAACAAAGCAATGCCGCCTGGTTAGTCCTGTTACCACATTTGAACTGCATTTAGCCTATTTTATTATTTGGGCCTATATCTGTGTTTCCTCCTCATCCTGCCCATTGCCCAGCCACTGCTAGATGAGTCTGCTGGTACATTGACCCAGACCACTACATTCCCCTTGCACTCTACACAGCCAGAATCTGACCCTGCTGAAAGTCAGGTTCCCCTTCCCGCATACTATACCACCTTACACGGGGACAAAGAGGAAGGTGCAGATGAAAGTGCAGGTTCCTTCATCAGGTGGGGGGGCATTCTTATTGGCAACGTCACTGGCACAGGGCCCCTCATAGTACGCAAAAGTGTCTCTGCCAGTGTGAGGCGCCATCTGCCGTCAAACACACTGCCGTACTATGAGGGGCCCTGTGCCAGTGGCAACGAGAGGGCCACCCTGCTTGATCAGGGTCACAGCACTTGCAAAGTTGAAATACTTACCTTTCCCTGCTCCACCGCCGTGACGTATTCTGCGTTTCCTGGGCCCACGAAAATCTTGTGCCAGCCTTACCCCCCCACAACTTTATCCAAATGACCCCCAGTTTTCAATGCCTAACTATTATTATTAAGATTGACAAGCTTAAGTAATAAGAATTGATGTTTTTGGCATTAAAATGGGCACTGTAGGTGTTTTCCTGTCCTCCACTCACTGCCGACTTTGATTCCCCATTGACTTGCATTGGGTTTCGTGTTTCAGTCGGCCCCCAACTTTTCGCAATAATTGGCCGATTTCACCCGACCCGACTTTTGACAAAGTCGGGTTTCGCTAAACCAGACTCGATCCGAAAAAAGTAAAAGTCGCTCAACTCTAATTGTGGGTGCACCTCTGTATTCAGATGTTTATTGTAGAAGAAAGGGAAAAAGAGGGGAATGTGCTCTGGAAGCAGTGCTCTAGATAACTGTGTTATTTTATGCAGAGATGAGTCCTAGCTGAAAGAAGTGATGGCGGTCTGCGCTGCATGAAAAAGAAAAGCAAAGATGAAGGACTTCAGCTAGAGACATCACTGGTGAGTCAGTGTGTTAACTGTACACTGACACTATACACTGTATACTCTGTACAGAGCTCATGTGTATAATGTCACCAGTAATCACTATATCATCTGTACACTGACACTACATACAGAGGTCCAGTGGATAATGTTACTGGTGATCACTGTATTACCTGTACACTACATACAGAGCTCCTGTGTATAATGTCACCAATGATCACTGTATTACCTGTACACTGACACTGTGTACTATGTACAGAGCTTCTGTGTATAATGTCACTGGTGATCACTGTATTATCTGTACTCTGACAGTAAATACAGAGTTCCTGTGTATAAAGTCACTTAGTATTGTGTTTTTTTTTTTAGTAATGATCAGAATTGTAGTATTCAGTCACTATGTGGTGGTAATATGTGGTCTGGTCATGGTGTTATGGCATTTGTCCCTTGTATGTTGTATTAATGGTCACTTTAAATAAAATGTATGCGACTCATTCCCTTAAAGAAAAATACATAAAAATATATTTATATTTAATAGGTTAGAGTAGGGTCCGGCCAAAAGAGTCTACTGTGTTGTGTTAGCTGCTTAAAAATTCCTTTGGCCAGAACAAAAGCTGCTGGCTATGTATGTGATCTGGTGTTTGATGGAAACTGTTAATATCTGATTGATGAGGATGTGGTGGAGAAGTGGAGTTTTTCCAAGAGTGGGCAGTGGGACTGTGGAAGGTTCGAAGGGTGGAGGCGTAGCTGTGGTGGAGCCTAGCCAGAGTCTCAAGGGGGCCAGAAAATTTTGCCAGTATGGGGCCCCAAAATTCATAGTGGCAGCCCTGGGCACAATAGGCCTGATCGCACAGCTCACACAATTTTGCTTCCCCCCTCCTCTCAAAGGCAGCAGGGGATCACACCCACCTAATGCCTTTCTATTTTTAGGTGCTGCTTGAATCCCCCTGTCAGCTTTACCGCTGTTCTTGCAGAGATCAGGTGTGACCTCCTTTGCCCCACAAGCTCATAGCGCCTGAAGCTTCTCCCCCTTGAAAGTTCATATTTTCTGGGGGGTTTTTCATCACAATTGTTTATTTTGCTCATTTTATGAATGAATATTGCAAAGTTTTTGGCTATTTCATAGAAATTAGTAGGGTTTTCTTAGATATGGCCTCTCAGGCACATTGCACCCGAATACATAATAATAATCTTTGATATGAAATTATAATTAGTGATGAGTGAGTATACTCGTTACTTGGGTTTCCCTGAGCATGCTCGGGTGGTCTCCGTGTATTTGGATGTGCTCGGAGATTTAGTTTTCGTCGCCGCAGCTGCATGATTTGTGACTGCTAGACAGGCTGAACACATGTGGGAATTCCTTAACAAACAGGCAACCCCCACATGTATTCAAGCTGTCTAGCCGTCGCAAATCATGCAGCTGCGGCGATGACAACTACATTTCCCGAGCACATCCAAATGCTCAGAGACCACCTGACCATGCTTGGGGAAACCCGAGTAACGAGTATACTAGCTCATCATAATTATAATATGATCTGCCAACATTGCTTTTCTCTCTGCCAATGTGTTTCTTCTTCTGAACTTTTTAACGTCTGAATCAGAGTGACTATGACTCCAGTAGCATGTAAGTGCCTTATAACTAGGGTTGAGCGAAACGGATCGGTCATTTTCATAAGTCACCGACTTTTGGCAAAGTCGGGTTTCATGAAACCCGACCCGATCCCAGCGTGGGATCGGCCATGCGGGACACAATCTTCGCGCCAAAGTCGCGTTTCATATGACGCTTAAAGCGCCATTTCTCAGCCAATGAAGGTGCACGCAGAGTGTGGGCAGCGTGATGACATAGGTCCTGGTCCCCACCATCTTAGAGAAGGGCATGACAGTGATTGGCTTGCTTTCTGCATCGTCACAGGGGCTATAAAGGGGCGTACCTGCTGACCGCCATCTTACTGCTGCTGATCTGAGTGTAGGGAGAGGTTGCTGCCGCTTCGTCAGAAGCAGAGATAGCGTTAGGCAGGGTACATAAAGCCCCAAACCGCTTGTGCTGTAGCGATTTCCACTGTCCAACACCACCTTTTCTTTTTGGGACAGTGGAGGCTCGATTTCTGTGTAACAGCTCTGTAGGTTATAAGGCTCCCTGATAGCTGTGTTGCTGTGTGTACGCCGCTGTGCAAACCAACTGCTTTTTTCAAAGCACAAATCCTGTTGCTCCTTCATCTCTGCACAGCTATCTATCTTGTTTGTTTGTCCACACTTTTGACTTTTGTGTGCAGCACTCCTTTTTATTGCTGCCTGACATACTTTTCCGAGATATCTGTAGGGCATTAGTGCCAGTCCTGTGTGTGGCATCTTTTTTTTTTTAATTTCTGCCACATAAAACCTACTGTGTAGCAGTGGGGCTGATTTCTTCCTAATTCTCCCAGAAAAAAAAATAAAAGTGGGAGATTAAGATTGGCAAATCTGCATTAGTGGCAGTCGTGTGTGTGGGATCTTTTTTTTTTATTATTTCTGCCACAGAAAACCTACTGTGTAGCAGTGGGGCTGATTTCTTCCTAATTCTCCCAGAAAATAAAATAAAAGTGGGAGATTAAGATTTGCAAATCTGCATTAGTGCCAGTCGTGTGTGTGGCATCTTTTTTTTTCTTAATTTCTGCCACAGAAAACCTACTGTGTAGCAGTGGGGCTGATTTCTTCCTAATTCTCCCAGAAAAAAAAATAAAAGTGGGAGATTAAGATTGGCAAATCTGCATTAGTGGCAGTCGTGTGTGTCGCATCTTTTTTTTTTTTTATTTCTGCCACAGAAAACCTACTGTGTAGCAGTGGGCCTGATTAAATCACTTGTCTCACATATCCCCCCAAAAAATAAAATAAAGGGATAATAATCTTGCCAAACCTGTGCATCTGTGCGAGTGCTGTCTGTGGTATCTGTCAGTCATTTTGTGCCACAGGAACTATACCGTGATATAGTGGGCCTGATTCAATCCCTTGTCTCCCATATCCAAAAAAAGAGGGACATTTCTATTGCCAGTGGGTGCATCTGCGTCATTCCGGCTAGTGCCATATCTGCCACCCTCTTTCTGCAAATCAAACTGTGTTGTTGTGTATTACAGTGGGCCTGATTTTTCCCTGGATTCTCCCACACATAAATAGGGACATTTCTATTGCCAGTGTTTTTATCTGCATCACTCTTGTTAGTGCCATATCTGCCAGCCTCTTTCTGCAAATCAAACTGTGTTGTTGTGTAATACAGTGGGCCTGATTTTTCCCTCGATTCTTCCACACATAAATAGGGACATTTCTATTGCCAGTGGGTGCATCTGCGTCATTCCGGCTAGTACCATATCTGCCACCCTCTTTCTGCAAATCAAACTGTGTTGTTGTGTAATACAGTGGGCCTGATTTTTCCCTGGATTCTCCCACACATAAAAAAGGGAGATTTAAATTCACAACCAGTTCACGTACACCTTCTTCCTGGTTTTACTGGACCACATAACGGTTGTTAGTTTGATTACATTTTCCCAATAATGAGGAAGTCTGGTGGAAGAGGTCGTGGCCGTGGGCATTCATTGCCAGCTGGTAATGATGTTAGTGGTGGTGGTCGTGGAGCATCAGGTGGTCGTGGGAAAAGCAATATAGCCCCTAAGTCTTGAGTTGTTGAGCCAGCGTCATCGTCTGGCTACACAAGGCCTCGAAGGCTCCCTTTTCTGGGAGTAGGAAAACCGCTTTTGAAGCCGGAGCAGCAGGAACAAGTATTGGCTTTCATTGCTGACTCTGCCTCTACCTCTTTCTCCTCCTCCTCGGAAAGTGCCAAATGTCAGAGCAGTGTGTCGTCAGTGGATGCTCCCGCTCAGGAACAAGTCGCTTCCTTGCGTCCTTCACCCAGAACAACAGTGAAGGATGGGTCAGGCGACACAACTGGTTACTCCATGGAGCTCTTTACACATACCGTGCCTGGGTTCGAAATTGAAATTGATAACAGGCCATGCCCATTACAAGATGAATCGGACATGGAGTGCACAGCCACAGCCAGATTATAATGCTGTTCCTTTGACTCAGATCAGAACATTGCCCTAGCAGTGTACTGATCCAGAATCTGACCCTGAGGAGACTATGGATCTCCGTCACGAACGCTATAGCACCGGCTTACACGGTGACCCAGAGGAAGGTGCACAGAACATAGAAGAGGAGGTCATAGATGACCCAGTTGTTGACCCCGATTGGCAGCCATTGGGGGAACAGGGTGCAGGCTGCAGTAGCTCTGAAGCGGAGGAAGAGGAGCCGCAGCAGACATCAACATCGCAACAGGTTCCATCTGGCAGGCCCGTATCTGGCCAAAAACGTGTGGCAAAACCAAAACCAGTTGTAGGACAGCGTGGCCATCAGGTTCAAGTAGCTCAGTGTGCAATGCCTGAAAAGGTATCCGATAGGAAGAGTGCAGTGTGGAATTTTTTTAACCAAGATCCCAATGATCAGCGCAAAGTCATCTGTAAGAAATGCTCCAGGACCTTCAGCAGAGGTCAGAATGTTAAAAATGTAAATACAAGTTGCATGCATCGACATTTAACCACCATGCACTTGCAAGCCTGGACACACTACCAAACATCCCTTAATGTTGTAGCACCCTCTCGCAATGAAGCTAATAAGCAAGGCAACATCCCTTCCCTCCCTGAAAGCCCACCGTTTACCACACCACCTGCAGGTAATGTGGCAGTTTCGTCGCAAGGCCAAAGCAGTCAGGGAATCACCAGGTTCATGGTCGGAAAAACTGTATGTAGGGCACCATCAAGAATACCATTACCAACCCTCTCTCAGTCACCCATGTCCACCAGCACCCCCGCTAGTTCCACCGTATGCAGCTCTCCATTCCAGCTCACCCTACATGAGACTCTCCTTAGGAAAAGGAAGTACTCATCCTCGCATCCGCGTACACAGGGTTTGAACGCCCACATTGCTAGACTAATCTCGTTAGAGATGATGCCCTACCGGTTAGTTGAAACCGAAGCTTTCAAAGCCCTGATGGACTACGCTGTACCACGCTACGAGCTACCCAGTCGACACTTCTTTTCGAGAAAAGCCATCCCAGCCCTCCACCAGCATGTAAAAGACCGCATTGTCCATGCGCTCAGGCAATCTGTGAGTAGAAAGGTGCACCTGACAACAGATGCATGGACCAGTAGGCATGGCCAGGGGCGTTACGTCTCCATCACGGCACACTGGGTTAATGTGGTGGATGCAGGGTCCAGAGGGGACAGTAATATTGGGACAGTTCTGCCTAGCCCACGGTGTAGGAAACAGTTGGCTGTAGGCGTTCGTCCCCCTTCCTACTCCTCGTCCTCCAGCAGAAGCGAGAGCTTGTCCACAGACCGCAGTCGCACCACCACTCCATCCGCAGCTGCCACTGTTGCACACGAGGTCTCCAATTATGGAACAGCTTGTGGCAAGCGTCAGCAGGCTGCATTGGCAATGAAGTGTTTGGGCGACAACAGACACACCGCAGAAGTTCTGTCCGAGTTCTTGCAGCAAGAAACTCAGTCAGGGCTGGGCACTGTACATCTTGAGGCAGGCAAGGTAGTCAGTGACAATGGAAGGAATTTTATGGCTGCCATAGCCCTTTCACAACTGAAACACATTCCTTGCCTGGCTCACACCTTAAACCTGGTGGTGCAGTGCTTCCTGAAAAGTTATCCGGGGTTTCCCGACCTGCTGCTGAAAGTGCGCAGACTTTGCTCTCACATCCGCCGTTCGCCTGTACACTCCAGCTGTATGCATAACCATCAGCGGGCATTGAACCTTCCACAGCATCGCCTAATCATCGACGTTGCAACAAGGTGGAACTCCACACTGCACATGATTCAAAGACTGTGCGAACAGAGGCGTGCTGTTATGTATTTATGGGAGGATACACATACACGGGCAGGCAGTTGGATGGCAGACATGGAGTTGTCAGCTGTGCAGTGGTCGAAGCTCCAAGACCTGTGTCAAGTCCTTCAGTGTTTTGAGGAATGCACATGGCTGGTTAGTGCAGACAACGCCATAATAAGCATGAGCATCCCTCTAATGCGTCTGCTGATGCAAAGTTTGATGCACGTAAAGGAACAGGCGTCTGCAGCCGAGGAGGAGGGAAGCCTTGATGACAGTCAGCCATTGTCCGCTCAGGGAAGTCTACAGGACGAGGTGGCGGGCGAAGAGGAGGAGGACGAGGAGGATGATGGGGATGACTATTTGTTGGATGAGGAAGCTTCTCAGGGGGCAATAGAAACTGCTGGCGGTGCAAGGCCGGGTTCTGGGTTTTTGAGGGAGACAAGTGAAGTGGATTTGCCAGAAAGTGCTCCTCAACCCAGCATAAGCACTGACTTGACAACTGCAACATTTGCCCACATGGCGGATTATGCCTTGCGTATCCTCAAAAGGGACCCACGCATTTTAAAAATGATGACAGATGACGATTACTGGTTGGCCTGCCTCCTTGATCCTCGCTATAAAGGCAAATTGCAAAATATCATGCCACATGAGAACCTCGAACAGATATTGGCAACCAAACAAGCTACTCTTGTAGACCGTTTGATGCAGGCATTCCCAGCACACAGCGCCGGTGATGGTTCTCACACGAGCCGCAGGGGGCACCAGGGCAGAGGTGTTAGAGGTGCACAGATCAGAAGTGGCGTAGGACAGAGGGGTTTTCTTACAAGGTTGTGGAGTGATTTCGCAATGACCGCAGACATGACAGGTACAGCAGCATCCATTCAAAGTGACAGGAGACAACATTTGTCCAGTATGGTTACTAACTATTTTTCCTCCATTACCGATGTGCTCCCTCAACCGTCATTCCCCTTTGATTACTGGGCATCCAAAATAGACACCTGGCCTGAATTGGCTGAATATGCATTGCAGGAGCTTGCTTGCCCAGCAGCTAGTGTGCTATCAGAAAGAGTATTCAGTGCTGCTGGTTCAATACTGACCGAAAAAAGGACTCGTCTGGCTACCCAAAATGTTGATGAGCTAACCTTCATAAAAATGAACCACTCATGGATTTCAAATTATTTAGCCCCACCTTTCCCGGCTGACACCTAGCTTTCCTGTAAAAAGGTCTTGCTTTGGGACTGGTGTTACTGACTGTTCCAATCTCTTAATTTGCAGCTGATGTTTGTCCAGAATACGACATGTTTTCACCTCCCTAAATGCACTAACTCCCCCCACGGGGCCGTGGTCTCGCCACTTGTCGCAAGCACCCGTCAGAGTGCCGTTTGTCTGAAGTGGTGCGTGTGCCCACTTTTGGTCGACGGGACTGGCACTGGGTCCCTCATAGTACAATGAAGTGTCTCTGGCGGTGGTGGCGCGCACCCAACGTCAGACACACCGTTGTAACATGAGGGGCCCTGGGCTTGTACCGCCGGCCAGGAGAGAGTGTCCCCCCCAAGGTCAAACAGTGCTCTACCACTTGCTAAATTATCTGTCACTGCTCCACCACTGTTTAGTATAGGCGCTGAAATCCTTCCATGCCCGGCACAGACAATAACAGTTTGTTGACATGTATGATGCTAGTTAAAATAGTCAGGGGCCCTGTCCTACATTTGCACCAGTAAATACTTTGCGCCAAATTACAATGTCTGAAAGTCAGCATAGGAGCACACCCCTGTACCTAAGTATGCCACCTTTTTTTTTTTTTGGGGGGGGGGGTTATTTTTGTTTTGGATACATTAACATCACTTTAGGTTTTGGGACTCGGAGTACTTACTGTGTCAGAAACTCCTTCCAATTGTCCTCCACTGACCACACCAATGATGTCTGTGTATTCCTGTTGCCAAATTTAAGCTGCATAGAGCCTAATTTATTATTTTAGGCCTAGGAAGTCTGTCTGCGGTCCCTCCTTCCAATTGTCCTCCCCTGACCACACCAATGCTGCCTGTGTATTCCCGTTGCCAAATTTAAGCTGCATAGAGCCTAATCTATTATTTTAGGCCTAGGAAGTCTGTCTGTGGTCCTTCCTTCCAATTGTCCTCCACTGACCACACCAATCCTGCCTGTGTATTCCTGTTGCCAAATTTAAGCTGCATAGAGCCTAATTTATTATTTTAGGCCTAGGAAGTCTGTCTGCGGTCCCTCCTTCCAATTGTCCTCCGCTGACCACACCAATGCTGCCTGTGTATTCCTGTTGCCAAATTTAAGCTGCATAGAGCATAATTTATTATTTTAGGCCTAGGAAGTCTGTCTGCGGTCCTTCCTTCCAATTGTCCTCCGCTGACCACACCAATGCTGCCTGTGTATTCCTGTTGCCAAATTTAAGCTGCATAGAGCCTAATTTATTATTTTAGGCCTAGGAAGTCTGTCTGCGGTCCCTCCTTCCAATTGTCCTCCGCTGACCACACCAATGCTGCCTGTGTATTCCTGTTGCCAAATTTAAGCTGCATAGAGCCTAATTTATTATTTTAGGCCTAGGAAGTCTGTCTGCGGTCCCTCCTTCCAAGTATTTTTAAATGTAACACTACAGTTGCCATACTACTTGGGTTGGGGCCTAGTAACGGTGTCTGCCGCTCCTTGGTGTTCTCCTCCTCCTTGGTGTTCTCCTCCGGGTTTCCTTGTCTGAGCTTCAATCTTCCGGCTCTCATTAAGTATTTTTAAATGTAACACTACAGTTGCCATACTACTTGGGTTGGGGCCTAGTAACGGGGTCTGCCGCTCCTTGGTGTTTGCCTCCTCCTTGGTGTTCTCCTCCGGATTTCCTTGTCTGAGCTTCAATCTTCCGGCTCTCATTAAGTATTTTTAAATGTAACACTACAGTTGCCATACTACTTGGGTTGGGGCCTAGTAACGGTGTCTGCCGCTCCTTGGTGTTCTCCTCCTCCTTGGTGTTCTCCGGGTTTCCTTGTCTGAGCTTCAATCTTCCGGCTCTCATTAAGTATTTTTAAATGTAACACTACAGTTGCCATACTACTTGGGTTGGGGCCTAGTAACGGGGTCTGCCGCTCCTTGGTGTTCTCCTCCTCCTTGGTGTTCTCCTCCGGGTTTCCTTGTCTGAGCTTCAATCTTCCGGCTCTCATTAAGTATTTTTAAATGTAGCACTACAGTTGCCATACTACTTGGGTTGGGGCCTAGTAACGGGGTCTGCCGCTCCTTGGTGTTCTCCTCCGCTGAACAAAGCAGTGCCGCCTGTTTCCTACTGTTAGCAATTTAGAACTGCATTTAGCCTAGTTACTTATTTGGCCCTACTCACTCTGTCAGCCTCTCATTACAGTGGTCCTCCACTGAACAAAGCAATGCCGCCTGTTTAGTCCTGTTACCAATTTTGAACTGCATTTAGGCCACTCTATTATTTGGGCCTAGATCTGTGTTTCCTCCTCATCCTGCCCATTGCCCAGCCACTGCTAGCTGGGCAATGCCAGCTACACAGCCTGAATCTGACCCTGCTGAAAGTCATGTTCCTCTTCCCGCATACTATACCACCTTACACGGGGACAAAGAGGAAGGTGCAGATGAAAGTGCGGGTTCCTTCATCAGGTGGGGGGGCACACTCATTAGCGACGTCACTGGCACAGGGCCCCTCATAGTACACAAAGTGTCGCTGCCGGTGGGAGGCGCCCCCGCCGTGCAAACACACCGCTGTACTGTGAGGGGCCCTGTGCCAGTGCCAATGCGAACGAGTGGGACCCCCTGCTTGCTCAGGATCACAGCACTTGCAACATTGCAATACTTACCTCTAACTGCTCCACCGCCGTGACGTACTCCACGTTTCCTGGGCCCACTGAAAACTTGAACCAGCCCTACCCCCCACAACTTTAGCCAAATTACCCCCCAATTTTCAATGGCTACCTATTATTGTAAGGTAAATTAAGATTGACAAGCTTAAGTAACAAGAATTGATGTTTTTGGCATTAAAATGGGCACTGTAGGTGTTTTCATGGCCTCCACTCACTGCCGACTATGCTTCCCCATTGACTTGCATTGGGTTTCGTGTTTCGGCCGAACAACGACCCCGACTTTGCAAGAAGATCGACCAATTTCACTCGACTCGACTTTTGACAAAGTCGGGTTTCGCAAAACCCGACTCAACCCCAAAAAAGTAAAAGTCGCTCAACCCTACTTATAACTATTGTTCTTTTTCCTAATTTTATTGTTTAGTAGTGATGAGCAAGTATACTCGTTGTTCGGGTTTTCCAGAGCACAGTCGGGTGATCTCCAAGTATTTGTGAGTGCTCAGAGATTTAGTTTTTGTCAAAGCAGCTGCATGATTTACAGCTGCTAGCCAGCCTGAGTACATGTGGGGGTTGCCTGGTTGCTAGGGAATCCCCACGTGTATTCAAGCTGTCTAGCAGCCACAAATCATGGAGCTGCATCAACAAAAATGAAATCTTCGAGCACTCACAAATACTCAGAGACCACCCGAGCAATGAGTATACTTGTTCATCACTATTGTTTAGTATTAGTTATGGGTTGAAAACTGGAGGCTATATGGAGGTAATTGTGAAATTTGGGTACTTTTTTAATTACCTTTCTATTTATTAAATGTTTGTTTTCTCATCAGATTTTGCGTACTCTCTTTTAATACATCCCTATTAAAGTCACTGATTACTTTAAGAAATTGTGATAATTAGATATAGGTGGTTCTCTAACCTGTCACTGTCAGGTACAACTGCGCCTGAACTCAGGAATGCCAGAGATGCGCCTGTCCCAGGGTTAACTTGGCTGATTGTCTATAATTTTCAAGATTCAAAGGCATTTCTAATTACTTACAGCACCTTTCATGCAGGCTTATAGAAAAATTACGTCTTTATTACTTTTTCATCATGATTGCATTGTTAGTAGCTAGTCTATTGCAACATCTATTTAGTATATTGAGCTTTCAGTATTCTATCATCTTAAGGTGACCAATCAAAAAATGCCTACTCATCTCCAATGATGTACTTCTAATTACAGTTGCATTAAATACATTCATAAATGCCATGCCATGCCAATGTAAGGTACAGTATACATTTTAGGATTTCTTACCTTAGTTTCTTAGCATATTGATACGTTTCTACAGTATATGTTTTTTTTCAGAAATGCCTCGTTTTTGCATTAAGAAACATGATAGTTTTGCTACATATGCAGAAGAGTCACTTTTGTGTCACTTGACTACCATGATAAGGAAAGCTTACAACCTGTATTTTGGATTTTATGCCTTTTGCAGTCCCAAGGATCTGGAGAGAGACAACCAATCACACTACCAATGACTATTTCTGCATAGTGCTCCCAATAGAAAAGCAGTTTCAAGAAAGAAGTGGACTTTACAGTATCCAAAAATGTCATCTGCAATATACTCAGCACCACATACTGAAAAACTGCCTATTTCAAAAGCACCAGAAACATTTTCAGTTCAGTCAAGTGAGAAAGAAGAGGGCGCTTGGCGTCAGAAGCATCTTCCTCTCACAACTCAGACATATTTAGAGATTTGGTTCTGCCCAAGAGTAAAGCTGAGCTCTTAAGTTCCAGGGTATACCAATTGAGTCTCCTAGAAGGCAATATTCAGATTTCTTTGTTATGCAACAGTGATGAGCGAACTTGCTCTGTGATGCTCGGATATCACTCGAGTATCTGGGTGCTCGGATGTACTCAGCACTCGATGAGCTTTGGCTGGTGGTCACATTAAAATGTTCAAATACCCACCCAACATGATTGGTGCCTGTTGCACAGGCAAACATGCAGGGATTGCATGCCAAACCGTTGTGAATTCTGCTCTTGGGTTCCCTCCGGTGGTTGCTGGTAGTAATGCAGTTGTCCCTGGGTTGCAATCCTGGGCAGGTGTCCCTGCTGATTGCAGCTCTGACTGGGATATTTTGGTGTGCAGGATTCATTAGCCCTTGCCAGTTGTCCATTGTTCTTGGAGGTTTTGCATCTCTGTCTAGTTCCTCCTGCCCTGCTGCCAAATCAGCAAAGATAAGTGTCTGGTTTATTTTCTGCAGCGCTCATGCTGTGTGCTTTACAATTCAGTACTATTCTTTGTTTTTTCTTGTCCAGCTTAGACTGTGTTTGGATATTTCAGTCAAGTTGGATTCTCAGGAGATGCAGATATACATTCCATGTCTTTAGTTAGATGGTGGAATTTTTGTATTATCTGCTGTGGATATTTTTAGGGTTTTAATACTGACCGCTTAGTATTCTGTCCTATCCTTTTCTATTTAGCTAGCGTGGCCTCTTTTGCTAAATCCTGATTTCTGCCTGCGTGTGTCTTTCCTCTAATACTCACAGTCAATATTTGTGGGGGGCTGCCTATCCTTTGAGGTTCTGCTCTGAGGCAAGATAGAATTCCCATTTCCATCTATAAGGGTATTTAGTCCTCCGGCTGTGTCGAGGTGTCTAGGATGTGTTAGGTACACCCCACGGCTACTTCTAGTTGCGGTGACAGTTTAGGGTTTGCGGTCAGTATAGGTTCCACCTACTCCTGAGAAAGTCTCATGCGGCTCCAAGGTCACCGGATCATAACAGTACAACTGGCCAGCAATGAGTTAAATGCATCTCAGAAGAAGGGAAGAAAGAGCCATTTTTTTCTGTAGCCTGCTTTGTCTTTTCTTCCCTCTTTTTCTCTGGGTGGCTGAGGAGCCTTGTGCTAGCATGGATGTTCAGGGATTGGCTTCTCGTGTGGACCAGCTTGCTGCTAGGGCACAGGGTATTTCTGATTATATTGTTCAGACTCCAGTTTTAGAGCCTAAGATTCCTACTCCTGATTTGTTTTTTGGGGACAGGTCCAAATTTTTGAGTTTTAAAAACAACTGTAAACTGTTTTTTGCTCTGAGACTTCGATCCTCTGGTGATTCCATTCAGCAGGTTAAAATTGTCATCTCCCTGCTGCGTGGCGATTCTCAGGATTGGGCATTTTCCCTGGAATCTGGGAATCCGGCCTTGCTTAATGTAGACGCCTTTTTTCAGGCTTTAGGATTATTATATGATGAACCAAATTCTGTGGATCAAGCGGAGAAGACCTTGTTGGTCCTGTCTCAGGGTCAAGAAGCGGCAGAATTGTATTGTCAGAAATTTAGAAAATGGTCTGTGTTGACTAAATGGAATGATTATGCTTTGGCGGCAATTTTCAGAAAGGGTCTTTCTGAATCCGTTAAAGATGTTATGGTGGGGTTTTCCACGCCTTTCGATCTGAGTGATTCTATGTCTCTGGCCATTCAAATTGATCGGCGCTTGCGGGAGCGCAGAACTGCGCGCTGTGGCGTTGTCCTCAGAGCAGATGCCTGAGTCAATGCAGTGTGATAGGATTCTGTCTAGAACGGAACAACAGGGATTCAGACATCAGAATAGGTTGTGTTTTTATTGTGGCGATGCTTTTCATGTCATTTCAGTCTGCCCTAAGCGTACAAAGAGGATCGCTAGTTCATTTACCATCAGTACTGTACAACCTAAATTTTTATTATCTGTGTCCTTGATCTGCTCATTGTCATCATTTTCTGTCATGGCGTTTGTGGATTCAGGTGCCGCCTTTAACTTAATGGACTTTGAGTTTGCCAGGCGTTGTGGTTTTCCCTTGCAGTCTTTGCAGAACCCTATTCCTTTAAGGGGCATTGATGCTACACCTTTGGCTAAAAATAAGCCCCAGTTCTGGACACAGGTGACCATGTGCATGGCGCCAGCCCATCAGGAAGATTGTCGATTTCTGGTGTTGCATAATTTACATGATGCTATCGTGCTGGGTTTTCCGTGGTTGCAGGCACATAATCCTGTGTTGGCTCCTTGAGACCCTGTATTGATTATCGCCTCTTGAATAAGATCACGGTCAAGTTTCAATACCCTTTACCTCTGCTTTCCGATTTGTTTGCTAGGTTTAAGGGGGCTAGTTGGTTTACGAAGATTGACCTTCGGGGGGCATATAATCTTGTTTGTATTAAGCAGGGTGATCAATGGAAAACTGCGTTTAATACGCCCAAAGGCCATTTTGAATACCTTGTGATGCCATTCGGGCTCTCTAATGCTCCATCTGTTTTTCAGTCCTTCATGCACGATATCTTCCGGACTTATCTTGATAAATTCATGATTGTATATTTGGATGACATTTTAATTTTTTCCGATGATTGGGAGTCTCATGTGAAACAGGTCAGGATGGTATTTCAGATCCTTTGTGATAATGCTTTGTTTGTGAAGGGGTCTAAGTGTCTCTTTGGAGTGCAGAAGGTTTCTTTTTTGGGCTTCATTTTTTCTCCCTCATCTATAGAGATGGATCCGGTTAAGGTTCAGGCCATTCATGATTGGATTCAACCCACATCTGTGAAGAGCCTTCAGAAATTTTTGGGCTTTGCTAATTTTTATCGCCGTTTCATTGCTAACTTCTCCAGTGTGGTTAAACCCTTGACCGATTTGACGAAGAAAGGCGCTGATGTGACGAATTGGTCCTCTGCGGCTGTCTCTGCCTTTCAGGAGCTTAAACGCCGATTTACTTCTGCCCCGGTGTTGCGTCAACCGGATGTTTCTCTTCCGTTTCAGGTTGAGGTTGACGCTTCTGAGATTGGGGCAGGGGCCGTTTTGTCTCAGAGGGATCCGGTTGGTTCCTTGATGAAACCGTGTGCCTTCTTTTCCCGTAAGTTTTCGCCCGCTGAACACAATTATGATGTCGGCAATCGGGAGTTGTTGGCTATGAAGTGGGCATTTGAAGAGTGGCGACATTGGCTCGAGGGAGCTAAGCACCGTATTGTGGTTTTGACCGATCATAAAAATCTGATTTACCTCGAGTCTGCCAGGCGGCTGAATCCTAGACAGGCTCGATGGTCCTTGTTTTTTTCCCGTTTTGATTTTGTGGTCTCGTATCTTCCGGGTTCTAAGAATATTAAGGCTGATGCCCTCTCTAGGAGTTTTTTGCCTGATTCTCCTGAGGTCCTTGAACCGGTCGGCATTCTGAAAGAAGGGGTGGTCCTTTCTGCCATTTCCCCTGATTCACGACGGGTTCTTCAGGAATTTCAGGCTGACAAACCTGACCGCTGTCCAGTGGGGAAACTGTTTGTTCCTGATAGATGGACTAGTAGAGTGATTTCTGAGGTTCATTGTTCAGTGTTGGCTGGCCATCCTGGTATTTTTGGTACCAGCGATTTGGTTGGTAGGTCCTTTTGGTGGCCTTCTTTGTCACGTGATGTGCGTTCTTTTGTGCAGTCCTGTGGGACTTGTGCGCGGGCCAAGCCTTGTTGTTCCCGTGTCAGTGGGTTGCTTTTGCCTTTGCCGGTCCCTGAGAGGCCCTGGACGCATATTTCTATGGATTTTATTTCTGATCTTCCGGTTTCCCAGAAGATGTCTGTCATCTGGGTTGTTTGTGACCGGTTCTCTAAGATGGTCCATTTGGTGCCTTTGCCTAAATTGCCTTTCTCTTCGGATTTGGGTCCGTTGTTTTTTCAGCATGTGGTTCGTTTGCATGGTATTCCGGAGAATATTGTGTCCGACAGAGGTTCCCAGTTTGATTCTCGGTTTTGGCGGGCCTTTTGTGCTAAGCTGGGCATTGATTTGTCTTTTTCTTCTGCATTTCATCCTCAGACAAATGGCCAGACCGAGCAAACTAATCAGACTTTAGAAACTTATCTGAGATGCTTTGTGTCTGCTGATCAGGATGATTGGGTGGCTTTCTTGCCATTGGCAGAGTTTGCCCTTAATAATCGGGCTAGTTCGGCTACCTTGGTTTCACCCTTCTTTTGTAATTTTGGTTTTCATCCTCGTTTTTCTTCAGGGCAGGTTGAGCCTTCTGACTGTCCTGGTGTGGATTCTGTGGTTGACAGGTTGCAGCAGATTTGGCCTCATGTGGTGGACAATTTGGTATTGTCTCAGGAGGAGGCTCAACGTTTTGCTAACCGTCGTCGGTGTGTTGGTTCCCGGCTTCGAGTTGGGGATCTGGTCTGGTTGTCTTCCCGTCATGTTCCTATGAAGGTTTCTTCCCCTAAGTTTAAGCCTCGCTTTATTGGTCCTTATAGGATTTCTGAGATTATTAATCCGGTGTCTTTTCGATTGGCCCTTCCAGCCTCTTTTTCCATCCATAATGTTTTTCATAGATCTTTGTTGCGGAAATATGTGGTGCCCGTTGTTCCCTCTGTTGATCCTCCGGCCCCTGTGTTGGTTGATGGGGAGTTGGAGTATGTGGTTGAGAAGATTTTGGATTCTCACTTTTCGAGGCGGAGGCTTCAGTACCTTGTCAAATGGAAGGGTTATGGCCAGGAGGATAATTCTTGGGTTTTTGCCTCTGATGTCCATGCTGCGGATTTGGTCCGTGCCTTTTATCTGGCTCGTCCTGATCGGCCTGGGGGCTCTGGTGAGGGTTCGGTGACCCCTCCTCAAGGGGTGGGTACTTTTGTGAATTCTGCTCTTGGGTTCCCTCCGGTGGTTGCTGGTAGTAATGCAGTTGTCCCTGGGTTGCAATCCTGGGCAGGTGTCCCTGCTGATTGCAGCTCTGACTGGGATATTTAGGTGTGCAGGATTCATTAGCCCTTGCCAGTTGTCCATTGTTCTTGGAGGTTTTGCATCTCTGTCTGGTTCCTCCTGCCCTGCTGCCAAATCAGCAAAGATAAGTGTCTGGTTTTGTTTCTGCAGCGCTCATGCTGTGTGCTATACAATTCAGTACTAGTCTATGTTTTTTCTTGTCCAGCTTAGACTGTGTTTGGATATTTCAGTCAAGTTGGATTCTCAGGAGATGCAGATATACATTCCATGTCTTTAGTTAGATGGTGGAATTTTTGTATTATCTACTGTGGATATTTTAAGGGTTTTAATACTGACCGCTTAGTATTCTGTCCTATCATTTTCTATTTAGCTAGCGTGGCCTCTTTTGCTAAATCCTGATTTCTGCCTGTGTGTGTCTTTCCTCTAATACTCACAGTCAATATTTGTGGGGGGCTGCCTATCCTTTGGGGTTCTGCTCTGAGGCAAGATAGAATTCCCATTTCCATCTATAGGGGTATTTAGTTCTCCGGCTGTGTCGAGGTGTCTATGATGTGTTAGGTACACCCCACGGCTACTTCTAGTTGCGGTGACAGTTTAGGGTTTGCGGTCAGTATAGGTTCCACCTACTCCTGAGAAAGTCTCATGCGGCTCCAAGGTCACCGGATCATAACACCAATCACTGTAATGCCATAGTGCATTATTGTGACTGACTGGCTGAATGACCTCATCAGAGGTTATAAATGGACCGGCACCATCACACTCAGCACGCAGACACTATTGCACAGCTCAGATTCTCAGATTTGTGGAAGAGAATAGTTGTCCAGGCCTGTGTGCACAGTTTTAGAAATCACAATGCTTTAGTGGGGATACTTTGCTTAACCATCATATTATTATATTATATTGAAATATAAAAAAAATTGTTCTGCTACAAGTGACCACATTTTTTTGTTCTGAAAATTGACTACTGTCCCCCACTCAGTTAAATGTCCTTTATGTGAAATTACTGTGGTTTCACATTTTTAAAAACTGCTTGACCTGCTACACCTGCTACAGGTTATCACATTTTCTTGTTTCAAAATTGACTTTTATCATCCATACAATTTAACCTGCTTTGTGGGAAATTATGATGGTTTGAAATTGAAAGAAAACAAAACGCTTGGCCCGCTACAGATGACCAAATTATTTTGTTCCACAAATTGACTATCATCCATACAATTTAACATGTTTGGTGTGAAATTATAGTGGTTTGACATTTTTAAAAACCACTTGGCTGGCTACAGATGACCATATTTTTGTTTCAAATATTGACCATTGTCATCCACAGAGTTTAACCTACTTTGCGTAAAATTAGGATGATTTGAAACATAAAAAAATGCTTGGCCTGCTACAGGTGACCCAATATTTTTGTACCAAAAATTGACTTTTGTCATTCACACAGTTAAAGGTCCTGTGTGTGAAATTATGGTTGATTGATATTGAAAAAAAACTGCTTGGCCTGCTATCTGTTACCATTTTTTTTTGTTTCAAAAATTGATTATGGTCATACATACAGTTTGACGTGCTTTTTGGGAAGTAACTGTGGTTTGAAATTTAAAAAAATCCACTTGGTCTGTTGCAGCGGACCACATTTTTTCGTTCCAAAAATTGACTATTGTTGTCATGGTTTGGACAGGGTTCATGCCCTGCCCACTCAGGGTCAATTGTATTTGGCCTCCTTTTGGATCTGGGAGGTATATTTATACCCATTCTGATCCTGGATTCCCTGTCAGTTATACTTTTGTTCTGTCTGGGTTTCTGAACCTCTGGTGTGCGGGTGCATACTGCATTTGTTTGACTGCTTTCCTTGGTTCTGACTTCCCGTCCTGGCTGTTCTGACCTCATCACCTCACATCTCTTTTGGTACTTCATTGCTTGGTTCGGCTCCCTGATCTCCGGCTTTCACCTGACTATCCTTCCGTCTCACCCCTGATTTCTCATTGACCTCCCGGTTTTGACCTCGGCACGTTCGACTTCTCTTCGGTGCTGTCCAGCTTCCCGGCACTCTGGCACATGTCTCCGCCCTCAGCCATTCCCCCTCAGTCACGTGGTTCAGGTCCTGCTCGCTGCTCGGTGAGTTCACTGCTGCTCTGCCTGTGTCTTTTTTACTGCGGCAAGGCGCCAGCCTTGCGGCAGGCACACCCGGGGTTCATCACAATATAACTGACCGCATAGTCTCTTCCCATCTGGTCAGGTGGTGGGGTGCTTGCTGTTGTGGATCTGGTACGGGCTCTCTCGGATCAAGTAAGTGAGCTCTCCCAGTTAATGCAGAAGCTGTCTATGGAAAGAAAGCCCTGGCTCACTCACATCTACAGGTGCAGAGAGAAGTGGCAGGTGCTTTTAGGGTCCTGTTCCTTCGGGGACTCGGGATGGGGGCCCCACTGATGTGTCGCTCGTGGACCCCAAGCCACCAGTAAAATTACCTGACATTTTTTCCGGGGATAAAAAGTTGTTTAGGGTCTTCAAAGAGGAGTGTAAGTTGTTTTCTGAGTAAGGTTCCCGTGCTTCTGGATATTAAAGGGAGAGGGTGGGGATCATTATCTCCTTGTTAAGGGGGGCTCCACAGGCATGGACTTTCTCTCTCTCCCCCTCGGCACCGGAACATATGTCGGTGAATCTATTTTTTTGAGGCTCTAGGGCACATTTATGAAGAGCCTGATAGAGTGCGCCTGTCAGAGGATATGGTGATGAGTGTGACACAGGGGAAGCACTCAGTATAATGGTTCTTTTCAGAGTTTAGACGCTGGGTCACTGACGTATCCTGGAACTATGCTGCCCTGAGGGGGTTGTTCCGCAGGGGCCTGTCCAACCGTCTACAGGACACTCTAGGCATTATATCTGCCCCCCAATACTCTGGAGGACACCGTGACTCATGCAGTCCGCATGGACCGGAGACTCCACGCTATAGGAGTGATGCAGCAGGAGTCTCCATTATACTCCAACCTGAGTGACTTTTCATCCGACCCTGAGCCAATGGAGGTTGGGGAGATCTCGATGAAGGAAAAAGAGAGAAGATGCCATAGAGACAACCAACTATGCTTTTACTGTGGAGCCTCTGGGCATTGGAAAAAGGACTGCCCCTTCTACAGCCATGCTGTCGTGAAATGCCTAAGTCTGGGTAATGATCGAGAAAGTTGCCCAGACTGTCAGGTACATTTTCCTCACTTGCTATAATTCTTCTTCAGGTAAGTCGGAACTTGCTGGCTGTCCTGTAGTGACCACCACCTTTGTTTACTGCGGTTCTACTTTTAACCTGATTGATGCTCTGTTGGTAACATAGTAACATAGTAACATAGTTATTAAGGTTCAAGGAAGACTTTAAGTCCATCTAGTTCAACCAATAGCCTAACCTAACATGCCCTAACATGTTGATCCAAAGGAGGGCAAAAAAAAAACATGTGGCAAAGAGTAAGCTCCACATTGGGGAAAAAAATGTCTTCCCCACTCTTAATACGATATGGACAGTCAGGCTTAAATATCCTGTGTAAATTGTGGCTATTGACTCCTTTCCTCTCACCCGTGATGGAATTTGCTCTATATCTGAAATTTTTTCACTGCCAGTGGATCCTACTCATGTGGAAAAATTAAGATGTTTTGTTCTGAATAATTTGCCTGCAAGTCTAGTATTAGGGATGCCTTGGTTTCAATGCCACAACCCTATTATTGATTGGGTCACAGTGAGATCATTCAGTGGGGATGTAAGGCTAATGGTTTGTGTTGTAACCTGGTACCTCTTGTCACCCCTGTAAAATCTGTGTCAGTGTCGTCTGTCGGTCTGGAGGGTATTCCGGAGTACCTAAAGTACTTTGAAGATGTGTTTTCTGAAAGTGAGGCTTTAATTTGTCCGGGCCAGAGCGTAAAACTATGAAGGAGTACATCACCGAGAGTCTCCGCAAGGGGCATATTTGGCGTTCTCTTTCACCTGTGGCAGCGGGGATCTTTTAAAAAAAAAAAAAAAAAAAAAGATAGTGGTTTGCAGCTGTGCCTCGACTTTCAGGAACTGAACAAGATTATGGTGAAAAACACATACCCTTTTCCCTTATCCCCAATGTATGTAAACAACTCACAGGGGCTAAATGGTTCTCAAAACTTGATTTACGATGGGCTTATAACCTTATAAGGGTCCAGGAAGGGAAGGAATGGAAAACGGCATTTCTGACAACTGAAGGGCTGTTTGAAAACTTGGTTATGCCTTTTTTGTCTCACTAATGCTCCTGCTGTTTTTCAGAATTTCATTAATGCTATTTTCTCTGACCTAATTGGGCATTATGTGGTTATCTATCTGGATGACATTTTAGTACACTCGGCGGATAGTCACCTTCCACCCTTACTAATTTTAAACCTTGCTCCTTCTTTTCTAAAAAAAATCTCTTCTACCGAGAGAAATTATGATGTCGGTAATAGGGAATTGTTGGCGGTTAAGTTGGTCTTTGAAAAATAGAGACATTTCCTGGAGGGGGCCGTCCATCCCATCACAGTTATCACTAATCATAAAAATTTGGCCTATATCGAGTCTGCCAAGAGATAGACCCCCAGACAGGCTCAGTGAGCACTTTTTTTTCTCGGTTTCATTCTACTATCACATTCTTCCCAGGATCTAAGAATATTAAGGCTGATGCTTTATCCCAAAGCATTGATTCTGTGTCTCCTCCAGAACCCCCCTTTTCCATTCTTCAGCCAGGAGTAGTAGTGGCTTAAATCTCATCTGATTTAGAGAGATAAATTCTGGAAGCCCAAACTTGGGCTCCTAGTAATAAATCTTCAGGTAAATTGTTCGTACCTGAACGTTTTCATCTCAGTCTCCTGCAAGAGTTTCACAATTCTGTGTTAAGTGCTCATCCTGGGATTGCAGCTACATGGTGGGCAGTAGCGAGGGGTTTCTGGTGGCCCTCTATGGTATCAGATATGAAAAAGTTTGTGACTGCATGTGGGGTGTGTGAACTTCTAAAAGTTCCCATGTCCGGGAAATTGGTGCCTTTACCAATTCTGAATAGACCATGGACACATTTGTCAATGCACTTTGTCATGAATCTTCCACCTTCCAGGGGCAACTCAATGGTATGGGTGGTGGTGGATAAGTTCTCCAACCAAGACCACTTTGTACCTCTGCCCTCATTGCTGTCTGCTGAAACCTTGTCCTGCTTATTTATGCAGCATGTGCTTCAGTTGCATGGAGTGCCTGTGAATGTGGTGTCAGACAGAGGTGTACAGTTCGTGGCCTGGTTTTGGAGGGCTTTCTGTAATAAGCTGGGGTATACATTGTCCTTTTCCTCTGCCTATCACCCAGAGTCTAATGGACAGACTGAATGCACAAACCATTCTTTGGAGCAAATTCTGAGATGTCTGGCCTCTTCCAGACAGGAGGACTGGTGTGAGGTATTGCCCATGGCAGAATTTGCGTTCAACGGTCGTGTAAGTCAGTCTACTGGGAAATCTCCCTTTCAGGTCAACTATGGGTTTAACCCACATTTTGGGAATTTCCCGCATGGATTCAGGTTGTCCTGGGGCCGAAAGCGTGGTACAATGTTTGAGAACTCTTTGGGGGAGGTTCAGAGGAATGTATCTAAGGGCCAGAAAAGGTACAAATGGTTTGCAGACAGGAGGAGGGGGTCAGGTCTGGTGTTTGTAGTGGGGAAAGGGTGTGGCTATCCACCCATATTATCAAGCTTAAGGTACCCTTTATGAAGATGGGCCCCAAGTTTAGTGGTCCTTACAAAATTGTGGAGGTTGTCAATCCGGTGGCCTACAGACTACAATTGCCCACCCCTTTAAAATTTCTGATGTTTTCCACAGGTCCCTGTTAAAGCCGGTGGGGACGGTTAGGGAGGACTGCTTGTCCGATGATCCGCCAGTATTGGTAGAGGGGCAGCAAAAGCTCCAGTATCTGATACACTGGAAAGGGCATTCTCTTGAGGATCGGTCATGGGTCCCGGACAGTTCGGTACATGCCGATTGACTGGTGCAGGCCTTTCCTGCCAGATAGCCAGAGAAGCCTGGGGGTCCAGTGGTCCCCCATTAAGAGGGGGGTACTGTCATGGTTTGTACAAGGTTCATGCCCTGCCCTCTTAATTTTATTTGGTTTCCTTTTGGATCTGGGAGGGATATTTATACCCACTCTGATCCTGGATTTCCTGTCAGTTATACTTTTGTTCTGTCTGTGTATCTGACCCCCTGGTGTGCGTGTGCATACTGCATTTGTTTAACTGCTTTCCTTTGTTCTGACCTCTTGGCCTGGCTGTTCTGACTTCCTCACGTCTCTTTCAGTACTTTATTGCTTGGTTCAGCTCCCTGATCTCCGGCTTTCACATGACTATCCTTCCATCTCACCCCCGGTACCTCATTGACCTCCAGGTTTTGACCTCGGCACATTTGACTTCATTCTGGCACTGTCAAGCTCCATGGCACTCAAGCACCTGTCTTTGTCCTTGGCCATTCCCCCTCAGTCATGTGGTTCAGGTCCTGCTCGCTGCCCGGTGCGTTCTCCGCCGCTCTGCTCATGTCTTCCTTACTGCGGCGAGCCACCTGCCTTGCGGCAGGTACACCCGGGTTCGTGACAATTGTCATACATACAGTTTAACGTGCTTTGTGTGAAATTATGGAGGTTTAAAATTTAAAAAAAGCTTGGCCTGCTACAGGTGACTAAATTCTGTTGTTCCTAGAAATTAATATTATCATCCATACAGTTTAACATGATTTGTGTGAAATTTTGGTGGTTTGTCATTTCTAAAAACCGCTTGGCCTGCTACAGATGAACATATTTTTGGTCCAAAAATTGTTCATTGTCATTCATACAGTTTAACCTACCTTGTGTGAAATTAGGGTGGTTTGAAATATAAAAAAAGCTTGGCCTAAAGGTGACTAGAGATGAGTGAACTTCTTTGGAATATATTTTTGCCAATTTTTAATTTCGGCTACAGTTCGGTAAATCATCTCGTTTCCACTAATGGTTTTGATATTACTTTCTCTAGGATAGTTGTGCTGTATGATGAGCAGGGAGACAATGGGAAGTTTTTGATGAGGAGAGGTGTGGAGAGGTTAGAAGAGCGGCACACTAATTTTTTTTTTCTCCTTAACTTTATGTGTGTTGATTCCAGCAGCCAAACAGGGCCAAAAAAAACCATCCACAACGTCATGACACAAGGACTTTGGTGAATGACTACTGAAGTCACATGTCCCTGGCCTTATAGAAGGCGGACATTTGTTTTGCTGAAACCATTTTCTCAGTGTTACAGTGCAGAGAAGCCGCTGCTGATAGTGCTGGAAGTAAACTTGTCAGTTAGCTGTGTGAAATTGATCTCCAGCATCTAACTAGATTGTACAAAAACCATGTGGCAGTCTCAGTAGGCACCATTTGCTAATCAAAATCATTTGTGATATAACTGTGTTTCAGTGACAACTCAGATGACCTGATTTTCCACTTAAAAATTGTTAGGCCTAATATTGGGGTGCAGCCACGAGGCCAAAATAGCTAGTTCAAATCATTTGTGATAAAACTGTGTTTCAGCGACAAATCAGGTCAGATTTCCACTTAAAAATTGTTAGTCCTAATATTGTGGTGCAACGAGGAGGCTCCATTTGCTAATCCAAACCATTTGTGAATAAAGCTGTGTTTGAGTAACAAATTAAAAGGCCAGATTTCCACTTAAAAATTAAGAGGCCTAATATGGGGGTGCACTAAGGAGGCCATATTTGCTAATCTAAATCATTTGTAATAAAACTGTGTTTCAGTGACAAATCAGAAGGCCAGATTTACACTTAAAAATCGATAGGTATGACAGTGTTGTTCAGACACACTATCTAAAAAAATAAAAAGTGATTGTTCATTTTGTAACAGGAGACTGAAAACTGTGGGCCGAAGGTTGTGAAACAACAGGTTAAAAAACAGGTTAAAAAAGGGGGAAGGCTAAATAAAACATGAATGGGAAAAAGCGAGGTCAGGGTGGAAGGAGGAGTAGGCTTGGTGTTAGACATGTAAAGGCCCCGTCTCACACAGCGACGCTGCAGCGATACAGACAACGATGCTGATCGCTGCAGCATCGCTGTTTTGTCGCTGTGTGGTCGCTGGGGAGCTGTCACACAGACAGCTCTCTCCAGCGACCAACGATCAGGGGAACGACTTCGGCATCGTTGAAACTGTCTTCAACGATGCTGAAGTCCCCCTGCAGCACCCGGGTAACCAGGGTAAACATCGGGTTACTAAGCGCAGGGCCGCGCTTAGTAACCCGATGTTTACCCTGGTTACCAAAAAAAACAAACAGTACATACTCACCATCTGTTGCCCGTCAGGTCCCTTGGCGTCTGCTTCCCGCTCTGACTGTGTGCCACCGTACAGTGAGAGCAGAGCGCAGCGGTGACGTCACTGCTGTGCTCTCACTTTACGGCGGCAGTCAGAGCAGGAAGCAGATGCCGGGGGACCTGACGGACATCAGATGGTGAGTATGTACTGTTTGTTTTTTTTTACATTTACGCTGGTAACCAGGGTAAACATCGGGTTACTAAGCGCGGCCCTGCGCTTAGTAACCCGATGTTTACCCTGGTTACCAGTAAAGACATCGCTGGATCGGTGTCACACACACCGATTCAGCGATGTCAGCGGGACCTCAACGACCAAAAAAAGGTCCAGGCCATTCCGACACGACCAGCGATCTCGCAGCAGGGGCCTGATCGCTGGTACGTGTCACACATAGCGAGATCGCTACTGAGGTCGCTGTTGCGTCACAAAACTTGTGACTCAGCAGCGATCTCGCTAGCGATCTCGCTAAGTGAGACGGGGCCTTAAGTGGGTCAGGTGTTGATCTTAATGAAAGCGCAACTGAACAAACACAGTCTTATCCTATCCAAAGACAACTAACAATATCTGTTATTGGACAGGCTACTTGACTCCCTTTTTTTAGCAGCAGCACAGCAGTCCACCTTCTAGATGAGGCTCAGAAAGACTATGTGCTTCAGTGGATGGCAAACGCTGCATCAAGTGGCCTCTCTTCCTCTTCCTCCACCTAAACATCACACACAGTACAATCCTCAGAGTTGGCACCCCAATCACCCTTTTTTCCCCCTTCATCAAAAATTTTCAACAGCCTAACTGACTGTGGGGAATCACAGATGGGCCATTTTGCAGAGCTGTTCATACATTCTATTCCATGGGCAACAGAGGTCTATTCTGAAGAATCACAGAATCCCTGTAGAATGTAAGCCTGCAAGGGCAGGGTCCTCTTCCCTCTGTACCAGTCTATCATTGCTAGTATGTCTACTGTAAGTAATGCTTGTATTTTGTATGTAACCACTTCTCATGTGCAGCACCATGGAATCAATGGTGCTCTATAAATAATTAATAATTAATAGGAGGAAAGCATCTGCACCAATACCCAAAATATTTTCATGTTGGATCTGAGGCAGGAGGAAATAGAGTAAGAGCAGAATCCAGACCCTTGTCACCAGATGATAACCACCAAGGGGAGATGTGATCCTGATGAAACTCAGATACCAAAGGCGCACACTGAGTGCGTGATGTCAGGGCATGAAGAGGAGGAAGGTGACTCTCAGGGTGAAGAGTGTGAGTACAGATAGGATGACAATGAGGTTGTAGATCACACTTGGTGTGAACCCAGAGGTTCCATGTAGTAATGCAACCACATCAAGCACTGCATCCTCAGCCCCAACTCTGACTGTGGCCATCAAAGGTCACGAGTGTGAAGTTCACAGGTGTGGCTTAGCCTGGTCATTTTTTGAGACCGCAAAGGATGACCCAAAACACAAATTTGCAAAAAAAACCCTCAGTAGTGGAAAAAATTGCAATAATTTGACTATAACATGCATGTGGGAATCTTACTGTGCTAAAATGTGGACTAGCAGGCCTCACAAACTATGTGCCGTTCCATTAACCCAATCTGCTGCTTCTTACTCCTCCATCACCATTCCAAGTCGTCTCACACAGGTCTCCAGCCACAGAAACTACAATTCATTACCCACTACAGTTGGGTTGAATGTGAGCAGGTCAGCTGTTACTGAGGTAGACATGACTGCTCCTGCTGCGTTACCTAGAACAACACAACTTTCTCAATCCACTGTAATATCTCTGCCTGCACCTCACTCACAGTCCAGCAGTTTGTCCTGTTCTCCGTACTCCACTCTCTCTCAGCACAGCAGCCAGCTCTTGGTCCAAATGTGGTCACATAAAAGAATGTAGAATGTTTCTTTCTACACATGGATACAGAGGGTTTCATAAAGTTGATGGCCAGCGCTGTCCCCCAGTATACATTGCCCATTGTGCGCTCTGTAGCCAGTCACGTGATACTTCACGTGACCGTGACGTCACACAAGGTCCTGCAGCTTCTCTGCGTCTTGCCGGCTTTATTTGTTATTCCGTGCAAGTATCTACTGCACGTGGCAGCTTGGTATCTCCCAGAGGGGCGTCTGTCACCAGCCGGGACGGCGCCCCAACTTCTCGGGTATTATTTTTCTTTTCCCTTGCTCCGGATCCTGGTGATACCATACTGTGGTGGACACTGAACTATATTCAAAAAAACAGGATCTACAAATCATAAGGACTGTTTTCATTTGGGACCATTTTATCTACATCGCTATCCTTTTATGCAGAGGTAATTTGATATTCTGTTTTTTAGTCTTTTAGTCTTTTGGGTTTTATCTGAGTATCATGGTTCTTTTTTCCTTTTATATTGCATAGTTTTATTTCCATATTAGGTTGTAATATTTTATATGTGTTCTCGGTTTCTTAGCGCAAATATAAATCCTTTATTACAAAATTATTATAACATTGTTTTCTCCTTTCACCTTTGACTGACACACGTTTTTACTTGCTGGGCCTGATAGGTTCCCTTTAAGTATTTTAACAGAGTGAGTTTGACTAGCAAGGAGGACAGGAGCACTGAGAGAGGTTCCCATATGGACTCTTTTTATGTCACCGGATAGAGCACAGTAATTATGTGATAGAACATGTGAAAGATTGTATAGATCCTCGAAAGACAGGCCTATTAAGTATGCTGAGTATAAGTTTTATTTAAGAGCTTTATGTGGCTGGTATGTAACATTTTCTTACTGATTCAGTTCAATTTGGACCATAATTGCTAAGCAGAGTGTTTTCAAATTTTATTTGTCATTCCATGTCCTTCCTTAGTGATGCTAATTTAAAGATAAATGCACACTAGGATTTCACTAAATTGCTTGAATGTAATGCTGGCATAGTGAATGTGCTTTTACACAAACTTTAGAAAAAAATCTAAAAATAAAATCTGCTTTTTGCTTTTTTATAGCATGTATTGCAAGCAAAAATTATGTCATTAAACATGTTATTTTTACTATTTCTTATTAAGTATTTTTATTACAAAGAAACACATTTTCACATACATAGTAAGGCATTGGATGAAGTACAGTGTACAGGTTCATAATAAATGACCTTTTACTTGATGCTTACTACATGAAATAGAGCATACTTAAAGGGTGGATGACCTTCTTTTCTTACAGATCATTGCAAGATGCTCCATCAGATATAAGTACCCGTAGGTGATGCTTTTAACAAGAAAAGTAGATGGCACCTGAGACACTGAATTTCTAAATTTTAGTATTATAAATCTAACTCAATATTAAAAATTCTAGCTTACTATATCCTCGTAAATGCTAAAATAAACAATAAAAAATCAACTAAAGATTAATGAAAAAACCTATACATAACAACAAATACACATAACAAATAGAGATGGATGAACCCATGTTTGTTCGGATCATGCTGATTTGGTAGAACAGTTTAAAAAAGTTTGGTTTGGGTACGAGAACAGTACCTGAACCTGGACCTCATTAACTTGAATGGGGGTCTCGAACATCCAGTGTTTGACATGCTATCATGTGCATGACAGCACTACTTCTGATCGGCAGTAAAATCAGAGAGCCGCGGTTCCCACGCTGTCAAATGACCGCATGAGCCCGCAGCTGTGATCGAATGTAAAAGGTTTACCTCCAGTCACTGGCGTCAGCTAATGGGACTACTAATCACTTCAGCCTGTGCCTGCTGCCCCTAAAAACAACAAGAGCAGGCATGGAAGTATTGTAAAAAACACATAGCCAGAATAAAGTCCTTTATTTGAAATAAAAAATAAGTTTTACTTTTTTATTTAAAAATAACAAACACAGTTATATGCACATAACACCCATTCCACTGAAGTCATGGTCCCCTGAAAAAAGCATAAAATAATAAACAACAAAAATTCTCACCTAATGGTCAATTCCACTGAAGCCAATGTCTCCTTTAAAAAATAAAAATAAAAAACAACCATATCCCTCACTTGTCCGTCATTCTGTCCCACTCTGTAATCCATGTCTGGGTATAAACAGTTTATACCTGGAAGGTGCCAAGATGTGACCATCCAGGCTGAGAACCACTGGGGAATGAGCTGCTGCGAGCTCAGCCTCAGTGACTAGTGGTGACGTCATTATGGTCACCGCAGGTCACTGAGGCTGCGCTCCCAGCTGGGCACCTGAACTGCAGTGAGAAAAAGTCCCATGATGCAGCAGTGAGTTCACCAGGAGAAATGGGAAATTTCCACAGGGCAAGTGGGAAGAGTCAGGCAAAGCACCAGAATTGGCTCATCTAATAGATGTGCCTTTTTCTGGGTGGAAGAGTGCTGCTATTTTTAGGATGGGGAGGTCAATATCCATGACCCCCTAATAAGCTGAGAATACCAGCCCCCACCTGTCTGTTTTAAATTGACTAATTATCAAGAATGTTGGGGACCTTAACGATCTTTTTTTTCATTATTTAATTAAATAGTTTAAAAAAAATGGAATGGGGACCCCTCTATTCTTGATAACCAGCCTTGCTAGCACTGACAGCTGAAGTTTGCAGCCTGCAGCTGTCAGTTTTGCCTGGTTAGTTATCAAAAATACAGGGGAACCCATGCCATTGTTTAAAATAATTATTTAGAACACAGGTGCTGGCTGATAAATACTCCTATCAGGTGCCACTTGCTCTTGTTGTTATTAGTGGCAGCAGGCGTAGGCTGATGGGAGTAGCAGCCGATGCCAGTGACCGGAGGTAATCTTTCTACCTCTGATCATAGCTGCGGGCTCACACTGTCATTTGACAGCATGGGAACTGTGGCTTTCTGACCAGCGGTTTTGATTTTACCGCCTATCAGAGGTAGTGTTTGCCACTCTTTCAGGCACATGAGACCTTTAGAAACACATGGTGTTTAGTACGGACCCCGAACTTTACTGTTCAGGTTCGCCCATCTCTAATAACAAACCATTTTCCATCTAAAATTACAATTTTCTCTACTGTATATTTTGACATTGATTGTTAAATTGCTTTTATATGAAGTTCACATGTAGAAATATAATACTATTAGCATCATAACTGAAACCGAAATTTGCTGCACTGGGTTACTTATTGAGTTGGCTTAGGACTAAACCAGAAGAGGCTGGTGTGGAAAAGCACAGATATGTCTTATGTGAGGAGAGGGTGTCCATCCTCTTGTGAGTATCAGTGTCCACATACTGTACCTTGATTGTTCCCTATTGGAATAGTAGATACAAAACTAATAGAGTGTGAATGGTTTAGGTGTGTTTGTTGACTATATTAATTTGTATTTATTTCAGATGAGCAGATTTGCTGAGATTGAATTTGGCAAATCAAGCAGAGTTTACAGACTTAGGGACTTTAATTTCTTTGAATTAAATGTTTCCTATTCTGTTCTTGGATTTCTACAAACCCTAGTCTATAATAAATGTAGGATATAAAATACAGTTAATACTCACTTCACCACTCTTCTGTCCCACTGTCCCTGTACTCACCATCTGGTGCTTGGGGTTTCCTATTTTCTACTTCACCATTTTCTACTTCCCTAAATGTCACCCGTAAACTATTCTAGCAAAATCTGTGCTCCAAAATCCAAATAGTGCTCCTTCCTTCTCAGCCCTGACATATTACCATATGTGTGAAAAATAAGTTGTGATATAAAGATTTAAAAAACGGATGAGTGCCATGCGAGTGTCATGTGAGTACAATGCGATTTTCACACCTAGCATCCGATTTACATCCAAGTGCATTGCAATTGCTATCTGATTGCAATGCCATTTTAACATGAACGTTTACATACAGCAGTTCTCTTTGTCATTTACACATCATTTTCAAAGGAACTATTCTTCAAAACACACACACATATATATAATTGATAGATAGATAGATAGATAGATAGATAGATAGATAGACGGCAATTCCCGAGCGTGCACAGTAAAATCACACTGACAGGTTAGAATAGTTAGAATATAAATATACACATAGAATATATATATACATATATATATATATATATATATATATATATGACCCCTGGACGAAGCATTTCATTGCGAAACGCACATAGGGTGTGGGGGGTCATCAGGAGCACTCTTTTGGTAACTATACCCTTACTCACTTTTATATACACTTGTATTATTACCATATTATTGGTGCTTTTCGTACATGGTCACACAGTACTATTGATTGTGCAGTGATTTTAGTATATTATTTATCTATTTATGGATGCACATATTGTTTATTTGGGGCTGGTCTTGGGGTTACCCACCATGCTTACCTGTGCTTGTGGTTATATACCTACCTTTTAATATATGTTTTATCATTTCTAATAAAGTTTATGGCTAATTTTACTGGCCTAGTGTGAAGTCGTTTCTTTGGTGATATATATATACATATATATACTGCTCAAAAAAATAAAGAGAACACTAAAATCCCACATCTTAGATATCACTGAATGAAGTATTCCAGTTGTAAATCTTTATTCATTATGTAGTGGAAAGTGTTGAGAACAATAAAACTTAAAAATGATCAACGTAAATCACAACTAATATCCCACGGAGATCTGGAGTTCGAATCATGCTCAAAATCAAAGTGGAAAATGAAGTTACAGACTGATCCAACTTCAGTGGAAATGCCTCAAGGCAATGAACTGATGCTCAGTATTGTGTGTGGCCTCCACATGCCTGTATGACCTTCCTACAATGCCTGGGCATGCTCCTGATGAGGCATCGGATGGTCTCCTGAGGGATCTCCTCCCAGACCTGGACTAAGGCATCTGCCAACTCCTGGACAGTCTGTGGTGCAACGTGACTTTGGTGGATGGTGCGAGACATGATGTCCCAGATGTGTTCAATAGGATTCAGGTCTGGGGAACGGGCAGGCCAGTCCATAGCTTCAATGCCTTCATCTTGCAGGAACTGCTGACAGACTCCAGCCACATGAGGTCTGACATTGTCCTGCATTAAGAGAAACTCAGGGCCAACCGCACCAGCATATGGACTCACAACGGGTCTGAGGATCTCATCTCGGTACCTAATGGCAGTCAAGTTACCTCTGGCAAGCACATGGAGGGCTATGCGGCCCTCCAAAGAAATGCCACCCCACACCATTACAGACCCACTGCCAAACCGGTCATGCTGAAGGATGTTGCAGGCAGCAGATCGCTCTCCATGGCGTCTTCAGACTCTGTCACGTCTGTCACATGTGCTCAGTGTGAACCTGATTTCATCTGTGAAGAACACAGGGTGCCAGTGGAATTTGCCAATCCTGGTGTTCTGGGGCAAATGCCAAGCATCCTGCACAGTGTTGGGCTGTGAGCACAACCCCCATCTGTGGATGTCGGGCACTCAGACCATCCTCATGGAGACGGTTTCCAACTGTTTGTGCAGACACATGCACATTTGTGGCCTGCTGGAGGTCATTTTGCAGGGCTCTGCCGTCGGGGGAATAGAGGAGTTCATAAGTATGGTTTAATTGAGAATATTAAAGGAGTCTGTGTCTTTATTTCAATTAAAGGATTTTTTACTGTGTGTCTGTCTTTTCTTAACAATTTGACTATGGGGTTAGTAACAGGGGCGTCTGTTAGGGACCTGGTGGTTAGGTGCACCTGGAATGACCTGATGGTTAAACTAGAAGAAAGGACGAGCTCTGGGAAGTGGGAACTCTGCTGACCGCAAATCCTAATCCTATAACACACACACTAGAAATAGCTGTGGAGCGTACCTAACTCTCCCTAGACACCTCTTCACAGCCTAAGAGCTAACTACCCCTAAAGATAGGAAAATAAGCCTTACCTTGCCTCAGAGAAAATTCCCCAAAGGTAAAGGCAGCCCCCCACATATATTAACTGTGAGTTAAGAGGAAAGTCACAAACACAGGGATGAAACAGGTTTCAGCAAAGGAGGCCAGACTTACTAGATAGACTGAGGATAGGAAAGGGATCTATGCGGTCAGCACAAAAAACTACAAAAAGCCACGCAGAGTGTGCAAAAAGACCCCCACACCGACTCACGGTGCGGAGGTGCCACTCTGCAACCCAGAGCTTCCAGCTAGCAAGGCAATATCATGTTAGCAAGCTGGACAGAACTTAGCAAGTACTAAGAAATATATTCAGTACACAATGAACAACAAATGAACTAGCAGGGACTTAGCTTCTGCTGGAGTAGACAGGTCATCAGAAAGATCCAAGAGAGATCTGAACCAGTGCTAATACATTGACAGCTGGCATGGAGTAACGATCTGAGTGGAGTTAAATAGAGAAGCCAACCCAGCCGCAAACGAGGGCAGCTGAGGAAGCAACCTCAGAACCAGCAGTTCCACTCACAGCCACCAGAGGGAGTCCACGGACAGAACTCGCCGAAGTATCATTCATGACCACAGGAGGGAGTTCAAGAACGGAATTCACAACAGTACCCCCCTTGAGGAGGGGTCACCGAACCCTCACCAGAGCCCCCAGGCCGATCAGGACGAGCCAAATGAAAGGCACGAACCAACTCGGCCGCATGGACATCGGAGGCAAAAACCCAGGAATTATCCTCCTGACCATAGCCCTTCCATTTGACCAGGTACTGAAGTTTCCGTCTCGAAATACGAGAATCCAAAATCTTCACCACATACTCCAACTCCCCCTCGACCAACACCGGAGCAGGAGGGTCAACGGAGGGAACCATAGGCGCCACATATCTCCGCAACAACGACCTATGGAACACATTATGGATGGCAAAAGAAGCTGGAAGGGCCAAACGAAACGACACAGGATTGAGAATTTCAGAAATCTTATAAGGACCAATGAAACGAGGCTTAAACTTAGGAGAAGAAACCTTCATAGGGACATGACGAGACGACAACCAAATCAAATCCCCAACACGAAGTCGGGGACCAACACAGCGACGGCGGTTGGCGAAACGTTGAGCCTTCTCCTGGGACAATGTCAAATTGTCCACTACATGAGTCCAAATTTGCTGCAACCTGTCCACCACAGAATCCACACAAGGACAGTCCGAAGGCTCAACCTGCCCTGAAGAAAAACGAGGATGAAAACCAGAATTAAAAAAAAAAAGGCGAAACCAAGGTAGCCGAACTGGCCCGATTATTAAGGGCGAACTCAGCCAATGGCAAGAAGGTCACCTGTTATGATCCTTAGTGGTAGAGGATCACAAATTACTCCAGCTAAGTTACAAACATAGGACAAGCTCTAGGGAGGTGGCAAACTGGACTGACTGCAAATCTGAACCTATCCAAACACACTAGAAGTAGCCGGTGAACGTGCCTAAAAATCCTAGACGTCTCGAGCCAGCCTGAGGAACTAACTACCCCTAGAGAGAAAGAAAGACCTCTCTTGCCTCCAGAGAAATAATCCCCAAAGATATAGAAGCCCCCAACAGATAATAACGGTGAGGTAAGAGGAAGGCACATACACAGGGGTGAAAGCAGATTCAGCAAATGAGGCCCACTAATACTAGATAGCAGAAAATAGAAAAGGGAATCTATGCGGTCAGTAAAAAACCCTTACAAAATATCCACTCTGAGATTTCAAGAACCCCCACACCAACTCACGGTGTGGGGGGAGAAACTCAGTCCCCTAGAGCAACCAGCAAGCGAGGAAATCACATTTTAGCGAGCTGGACTAAAAACATAATGAACACTGATAATCAAGAAATGATCAAACAAAAACTTAGCTTGTCTTGGAGAGACTGGGAGCAAGGTAGACACAAGGAATCTGAAGAGCACTGAATACATTGATAGCAGGCAAGGAGCTGAGTCTCCAGGTGAGCTAAATAGGAAACCAACCAAGGATAACAAACCAGCTGATGCAGCCAACCTGCAGAAAGACAAAACTACACAGTACCGCTTGTGACCACTAGAGTGAGCCCAAAAATAGAATTCACAACAGTACCCCCCCCTTGAGGAGGGGTCACCGAACCCTCATCAAGACCCCCAGGGCGATCAGGATGAGCCACGTGGAAGGCACGGACCAAATCGGCCGCATGAACATCAGAGGCGACAACCCAGGAATTATCCTCCTGACCATAGCCCTTCCACTTAACCAAATACTGAAGCCTCCGTCTAGAGATACGAGAATCCAAAATCTTCTCCACCACGTACTCCAATTCGCCCTCGACCAGCACCGGAGCAGGAGGCTCAACCGAAGGAACCACAGGTACCACATACCTCCGCAACAAAGACCTATGGAACACATTATGAATGGCAAATGATGCTGGGAGATCCAAACGAAAAGACACCGGGTTAAGGATTTCCAAGATCTTATAAGGACCGATGAAGCGAGGCTTAAATTTAGGAGAGGAGACCTTCATAGGAACATACCGAGAAGACAGCCACACCAAATCCCCAACACGAAGTCGGGGACCCACACCGCCGCGGCGGTTGGCAAAGCGCTGAGCCTTCTCCTGTGACAACCTCAAATTGTCCATCACATGGTTCCAAATCCGCTGCAACCTATCCACCACAGAATCCACCCCAGGACAGTCAGAAGGCTCAACCTGACCCGAGGAAAAATGAGGATGGAAACCAGAATTGCAGAAAAAAGGCGAAACCAAGGTAGCAGAACTAGCCCGATTATTAAGGGCAAACTCGGCCAATGGCAAAAAAGTCACCCAATAATCCTGAGCAGCAGAAACAAAACATCTCAAATAAGTTTCCAACGTCTGATTAGTTCGCTCGGTTTGGCCATTAGTCTGAGGATGGAAGGCTGACGAAAAAGACAAATCAATGCCCATCTTAGCACAAAAAGTCCACCAAAACCTGGACACAAACTGGGATCCTCTATCAGACACAATATTTTCAGGAATGCCGTGCAAGCGAACCACATTCTGAAAAAATAGAGGAACCAAATCGGAGGAAGAAGGCAACTTTGGCAAGGGCACCAAATGGACCATCTTGGAAAAACGATCACACACCACCCAGATGACAGACATTTTCTGAGATACTGGAAGATCCGAAATAAAATCCATGGAAATGTGCGTCCAAGGCCTTTTTGGAACAGGTAAAGGCAAAAGCAGACCGCTGGCACGAGAACAGCAAGGCTTAGCCCGAGAACAAATCCCACAAGACTGCACAAAGGAACGCACATCCCGCGACAAGGAAGGCCACCAGAAGGACCTAGCCACCAAATCTCTGGTACCAAAATTCCCAGGATGAACCGCCAACACCGAAGAATGAACCTCAGAAATAACTCTGCTGGTCCATCTATCCGGGACAAACAGTCTCTCTGGTGGACAACGGTCAGGTCTATCCGCCTGAAATTTCTGCAGCACTCGTCGCAAATCTGGGGAAATGGCAGACAAAATCACTCCCTCTCTGAGAATACCAGCCGGCTCAGAAACTCCCGGAGAGTCAGGCACAAAACTCCTAGAAAGTGCATCAGCCTTCACGTTCTTCGAACCAGGCAGGTATGAGACCACGAAGTTGAAACGGGAGAAAAACAACGACCAACGAGCCTGTCTAGGATTCAGGCGCTTGGCAGATTCAAGGTAAATCAGATTTTTGTGATCAATCAAGACCAGCACACGATGTTTAGCTCCTTCGAGCCAATGTCGCCACTCCTCAAATGCCCACTTCATAGCCAACAACTCCCGATTACCAACATCATAATTCCGCTCGGCAGGCGAAAACTTTCTTGAAAGGAAAAGCACATGGCTTCATCACAGAGCCATCAGAGCTTCTCTGCGACAAAACAGCCCCTGCTCCAATCTCAGAAGCATCAACCTTGACCTGGAAGGGGAGAGAGACATCTGGCTGACGTAAGACTGGAGCTGAAGAAAACCGGTGCTTCAGCTCCCGAAAGGCCTCCTGTTGTGAATTTGGATTCTGGGCTCCCCCGGTGGCTACTGGTGGAATTGAACTTGTGTCATCATCTTCTCTGTTCACCTGTTCCCATCAAGATGTGGGAGTCGCTATATAACCTGGCTTCTCTGTTAGTTGCTTGCCGGTCAACAATGTTATCAGAAGCCTCTCTGTGCTTGTTCCTGCTCCTAGACAACTACTAGATAAGTTGGACTCTTGTCCATGTTTGTTTTTGCATTTTTGTTCCAGTTCACAGCTGTTGTTTCGTTACTGTGTCTGGAAAGCTCCTGTGATCAGGAATTGCCACTCTGGTATTATGAGTTAATGCCAGAGTCTTAAAGTAATTTCTGGATGGTGTTTTGTTAGGGTTTTCAGCTGACCATGAAAGTGTTCTTTCTGTCTTCTGCTATCTAGTAAGTGGACCTCAAATTTGCTAAACCTATTTTTCTGCTGCGTTTGTTATTTCATCTTAAATCACCGCCAATACATGTGGGGGGCCTCTGTCTCCTTTCGGGGTATTTCTCTAGAGGTGAGCTAGGACTAATATTTCCCTCTGCTAGCATTATTTAGTTCTCCGGCTGGCGCTGGGCATCTAGGGATAAAAAGTAGGATATGCTACCTGGCCACTTCTAGTTGTGCGGTAGGTTTAGTTCATGGTCAGTTCAGTTCCCATCTTCCAAGAGCTTGTTCCTATATATGCTGATGCTATGTTCTCTGGCCATTGAGATGCTGACAGTTTGACCGGCCCACTTAAGGGTTAAAATCCTTGGCTGAGAAAGGAGAGAAATAAGAAGTCTGCTGAGATTTTTTTTTTTTTTTTTTTTTTCTCTAGTTTGGAGTGTGCTCTTAATTGGACCTCTTGCCAGTCTGTCTATGCTGCAGCCTTTTTTATTTTTTTCTCTCCTTCTAATCTTTGAATGGCTCTGTGTCCACCTGTTTGTAATGGATTTTCAGAGTGTAACTGCAGGTTTGAGTGATCTCGCCACGAAGGTACAAAATTTGCAAGATTTTGTTTTTCATGCACCTGTATCTGAGCCGAGAATTCCTTTGCCGGAATTTTTCTCGGGGAATAGATCTGGTTTTCAGAATTTTCGAAACAATTGCAAATTATTTTTGTCCCTGAAATCTCGCTCTGCCGGAGACCCTGCACAGCAGGTCAGGATTGTGATTTCCTTGCTCCGGGGCGACCCTCAAGACTGGGCTTTTTCATTGACACCAGGGGATCCTGCGTTGCTCAATGTGGATGCGTTTTTTCTGGCCTTGGGGTTGCTTTATGAGGAACCTCATTTGGAGCTTCAGGCAGAAAAAACTTTGATGTCCCTATCTCAGGGGCAAGATGAAGCTGAAGTTTACTGCCAAAGATTCCGTAAATGGTCTGTGCTTACTCAGTGGAATGAGTGCGCCCTGGCGGCGACTTTCAGAGAGGGTCTCTCTGATGCCATTAAGGATGTTATGGTGGGGTTCCCTGTGCCTGCGGGTCTGAATGAGTCCATGACAATGGCTATTCAGATCGATAGGCGTCTGCGGGAGCGCAAACCAGTGCACCATCTAGCGGTGTCCACTGAGAAGACGCCAGAAAGTATGCAGTGTGATAGAATTCTGTCCAGAAGCGAGCGGCAGAATTTTAGACGGAAAAATGGGTTGTGTTTCTATTGTGGTGATTCTACTCATGTTATATCAGCATGCTCTAAGCGCACTAAAAAGCTTGATAAATCTGTTTCCATTGGCACTTTACAGTCTAAATTTATTCTGTCTGTGACCCTGATTTGCTCTTTGTCATCCATTACCACGGACGCCTATATCGACTCTGGCGCCGCTTTGAGTCTTATGGATTGGTCCTTTGCCAATCGCTGTGGGTATGATTTAGAGCCTTTGGAGACTCCTATTCCTCTAAAGGGGATTGACTCCACCCCATTGGCTAATAATAAACCACAATACTGGACACAAGTAACTATGCGTATTAATCCGGATCACCAGGAGATTATTCGCTTTCTGGTGCTGTATAATCTACATGATGTTTTGGTGCTAGGATTGCCATGGCTGCAATCTCACAACCCAGTCCTCGACTGGAGAGCTATGTCTGTGTTGAGCTGGGGATGTAAGGGGACTCATGGGGACGTACCTTTGGTTTCCATTTCATCATCTATTCCCTCTGAAATTCCTGAGTTTCTGTCTGACTATCGTGACGTCTTTGAGGAACCCAAGCTTGGTTCGCTACCTCCGCACCGAGAGTGCGATTGTGCCATAGATTTAATCCCGGGTAGTAAATACCCAAAGGGTCGTTTATTTAATCTGTCTGTGCCTGAACATGCTGCTATGCGAGAATATATAAAGGAGTCCTTGGAAAAGGGACATATTCGTCCATCGTCATCTCCCTTAGGAGCCGGTTTTTTCTTTGTGTCAAAAAAAGACGGCTCTTTGAGACCATGTATTGATTATCGGCTTTTGAATAAAATCACGGTTAAATATCAATACCCATTGCCGTTGCTGACTGATTTGTTTGCTCGCATAAAGGGGGCCAAGTGGTTCTCTAAGATTGATCTCCGTGGGGCGTATAATTTGGTGCGAATCAGGCAGGGGGATGAGTGGAAAACCGCATTTAATACGCCCGAGGGCCACTTTGAGTATTTGGTGATGCCTTTTGGTCTTTCAAATGCCCCTTCAGTCTTCCAGTCCTTTATGCATGATATTTTCCGTGATTATTTGGATAAATTTATGATTGTGTATCTGGATGATATTCTGATTTTTTCGGATGACTGGGACTCTCATGTCCAGCAAGTCAGGAGGGTTTTTCAGGTTTTGCGGTCTAATTCTTTGTGTGTGAAGGGTTCTAAGTGCGTTTTTGGGGTTCAGAGGATTTCCTTTTTGGGATATATTTTTTCTCCCTCTTCCATTGAGATGGATCCTGTCAAGGTTCAAGCTATTTGTGATTGGACGCAGCCCTCTTCTCTTAAGAGTCTTCAGAAATTTTTGGGCTTTGCTAACTTTTATCGTCGATTTATTGCTGGTTTTTCGGATGTCGTTAAGCCATTGACCGATTTGACTAAGCAGGGTGCTGATGTTGCTGATTGGTCCCCTGATGCTGTGGAGGCCTTTCGGGAGCTTAAGCGCCGTTTTTCTTCTGCCCCTGTGTTGCGTCAGCCTGATGTGGCTCTTCCTTTTCAGGTTGAGGTCGACGCTTCTGAGATCGGAGCTGGGGCAGTGTTGTCGCAGAAAAGTTCCGACTGCTCCGTGATGAGGCCTTGTGCCTTCTTTTCCCGTAAATTTTCGCCCGCTGAGCGGAATTATGATGTTGGGAATCGGGAGCTTTTGGCCATGAAGTGGGCTTTTGAGGAGTGGCGCCATTGGCTTGAGGGGGCCAGACATCAGGTAGTGGTATTGACTGACCACAAAAATTTGATTTATCTTGAGACCGCCAGGCGCCTGAATCCTAGACAGGCGCGCTGGTCATTATTTTTCTCTCGGTTTAATTTTGTGGTGTCATACCTACCGGGTTCTAAGAATGTTAAGGCGGATGCCCTTTCTAGGAGTTTTGAGCCTGACTCGCCTGGCAACTCTGAGCCCACAGGTATCCTTAAGGATGGAGTGATATTGTCAGCCGTTTCTCCAGACCTGCGGCGGGCCTTGCAGGAGTTTCAGGCGGATAGACCGGATCGTTGCCCACCTGATAAACTGTTTGTTCCTGATGATTGGACCAGTAGAGTCATCTCTGAGGTTCATTCTTCTGCGTTGGCAGGTCATCCTGGAATTTTTGGTACCAGGGATTTGGTGGCAAGGTCCTTCTGGTGGCCTTCCCTGTCACGAGATGTGCGAGGCTTTGTGCAGTCTTGTGACGTTTGTGCTCGGGCCAAGCCTTGTTGTTCTCGGGCTAGTGGATTATTGTTGCCCTTGCCTATTCCTAAGAGGCCTTGGACGCACATCTCGATGGATTTTATTTCAGATCTGCCTGTTTCTCAGAAGATGTCTGTCATCTGGGTGGTGTGTGACCGTTTCTCTAAGATGGTCCATTTGGTTCCCCTGCCCAAGTTGCCTTCTTCTTCCGAGTTGGTTCCTCTGTTTTTTCAAAATGTTGTTCGTTTGCATGGTATTCCTGAGAATATCGTTTCTGACAGAGGAACCCAATTTGTGTCTAGATTTTGGCGGGCATTCTGTGCTAGGATGGGCATAGATTTATCTTTTTCGTCTGCTTTTCATCCTCAGACTAATGGCCAGACCGAGCGGACTAATCAGACCCTGGAGACATATCTGAGGTGTTTTGTGTCTGCTGACCAGGATGATTGGGTTGCTTTTTTGCCATTGGCGGAGTTCGCCCTCAATAATCGGGCCAGCTCTGCCACCTTGGTGTCCCCGTTTTTCTGTAATTCGGGGTTTCATCCTCGATTTTCCTCCGGTCAGGTGGAATCTTCGGATTGTCCTGGAGTGGATGCGGTGGTGGAGAGATTGCATCAGATCTGGGGGCAGGTGGTGGACAATTTGAAGTTGTCCCAGGAGAAGACTCAGCTTTTTGCCAACCGCCACCGTCGTGTTGGTCCTCGGCTTTGTGTTGGGGATTTGGTGTGGTTGTCTTCTCGTTTTGTCCCTATAAGGGTCTCTTCTCCTAAGTTTAAGCCTCGGTTCATCGGCCCGTATAAGATATTGGAGATTCTTAACCCTGTTTCCTTCCGTTTGGACCTCCCTGCATCCTTTTCTATTCATAACGTTTTTCATCGGTCATTATTGCGCAGGTATGAGGTACCGGTTGTGCCTTCCGTTGAGCCTCCTGCTCCGGTGTTGGTTGAGGGTGAGTTGGAGTACGTTGTGGAGAAAATCCTAGACTCCCGTGTTTCCAGACGGAGACTCCAGTATCTGGTCAAGTGGAAGGGATACGGCCAGGAGGATAATTCTTGGGTGACTGCATCTGATGTTCATGCCTCCGATCTGGTTCGTGCCTTTCATAGGGCCCATCCTGATCGCCCTGGTGGTTCTGGTGAGGGTTCGGTGGCCCCTCCTTGAGGGGGGGGTACTGTTGTGAATTTGGATTCTGGGCTCCCCCGGTGGCTACTGGTGGAATTGAACTTGTGTCATCATCTTCTCTGTTCACCTGTTCCCATCAAGATGTGGGAGTCGCTATATAACCTGGCTTCTCTGTTAGTTGCTTGCCGGTCAACAATGTTATCAGAAGCCTCTCTGTGCTTGTTCCTGCTCCTAGACAACAACTAGATAAGTTGGACTTTTGTCCATGTTTGTTTTTGCATTTTTGTTCCAGTTCACAGCTGTTGTTTCGTTACTGTGTCTGGAAAGCTCCTGTGATCAGGAATTGCCACTCTGGTATTATGAGTTAATGCCAGAGTCTTAAAGTAATTTCTGGATGGTGTTTTGTTAGGGTTTTCAGCTGACCATGAAAGTGTTCTTTCTGTCTTCTGCTATCTAGTAAGTGGACCTCAAATTTGCTAAACCTATTTTTCTGCTGCGTTTGTTATTTCATCTTAAATCACCGCCAATACATGTGGGGGGCCTCTGTCTCCTTTCGGGGTATTTCTCTAGAGGTGAGCTAGGACTAATATTTCCCTCTGCTAGCATTATTTAGTTCTCCGGCTGGCGCTGGGCATCTAGGGATAAAAAGTAGGATATGCTACCTGGCCACTTCTAGTTGTGCGGTAGGTTTAGTTCATGGTCAGTTCAGTTCCCATCTTCCAAGAGCTTGTTCCTATATATGCTGATGCTATGTTCTCTGGCCATTGAGATGCTGACAGCCTCCACGGCCGCAGGAGACCAATTAGTCACATCAGAACCCTTCTTGGTCAAATCCGTCAAAGGTTTAACCACGCTAGAAAAATTAGCGATGAAACGACGGTAAAAATTAGCAAAACCCAAGAACTTCTGAAGACTCTTAACAGACATGGGCTGAGTCCAGTCATGAATAGCCTGGACCTTGACTGGGTCCATCTCCACAGTAGAAGGAGAAAAAATAAAACCCAAAAAGGAGACCTTCTGTACTCCGAAGAGGCATTTTGAGCCCTTCACAAATAAAGCATTAGCACGCAGGACCTGAAACACCATCCTGACCTGCTTCACATGGGACTCCCAATCATCAGAAAAGACCAAAATGTCATCCAGATAAACAATCATAAATTTATCCAGATATTCTCGGAAGATGTCATGCATGAAGGACTGAAACACAGAAGGAGCATTAGAGAGTCCAAAAGGCATCACTAAGTACTCAAAATGGCCTTCGGGCGTATTACATGCTGTTTTCCATTTATCTCCCTGCTTAATGCACACAAGGTTATACGCACCACGGAGATCTATCTTGGTGAACCAACTGGCACCCTTAATCCGAGCAAACAAATCAGACAATAGTGGCAAAGGATACTGAAATTTGACTGTGATTTTATTCAGAAGACGATAATCTATACAAGGTCTCAAAGAACCGTCCTTCTTGGCCACAAAAAAAAATCCTGCACCAGGAGGGGAAGAGGATGGGCGAATATGTCCCTTCTCCAAAGACTCCTTTATATAACTCCGCATCGCGGCATGCTCTGGTATAGACAAATTAAAAAGTCGTCCCTTAGGGAATTTACTACCAGGAATTAAATTTATAGCACAGTCACAATCCCTATGAGGAGGCAGGGCACAGGACCTGGGCTCATCAAATACATCCTGGTAGTCAGACAAAAACTCAGGGACCTCAGAAGGAGTGGAAGAAGCAATAGACACCAATGGAGCATCGCCATGAATTCCCTGACAACCCCAACTTGACACAGACATAGCTTTCCAATCTAAAACTGGATTATGAGCTTGCAGCCATGGCAGACCCAAAACGACCACATCATGCAAATTATGCAGAACAAGAAAGCGAATCACCTCCTGATGTACGGGAGTCATGCACATGGTCATTTGCGTCCAATACTGAGGCTTATTCTCAGCCAATGGCGTAGCATCAATTCCCCTCAGAGGAATAGGAAATTCCAAAGGCTCCAGGACAAAACCACAGCGCCTGGCAAACGACAAATCCATCAGATTCAGGGCAGCACCCGAATCCACAAAAGCCATAACCGGGTAGGACGATAAAGAACAAATCAAAGTAACAGACAAAATAAATTTAGGCTGTATAGTACCAATGGTGACAGGTTTAGCGATTTTTTTTAAGCGTTTAGAGCATGCTGAGATAACATGAGTAGAATCACCACAGTAAAAGCACAACCCATTTTGACGTCTATGACTTTGACGCTCCATTCTGGTCAGAGTTCGGTCACATTGCATAGACTCAGGTCTCTGTTCAGAAAATACCGCCAAAGGATGAGCAGATTTGCGCTCCCGCAAATGCCGATCAACCTGAATGGCTAAAGCCATAGAATCACTCAGACTTGCAGGGGTGGGAAACCCCACCATAACATTCTTAACGGCCTCAGAAAGACCTTCTCTGAAATTTGCAGCCAGGGCACACTCATTCCATTGAGTAAGCACCGACCATTTCCGAAATTTTTGACAATACACCTCTGCTTCATCCTGACCCTGAGAGATAGCCAGCAACGCTTTTTCTGCCTGATTCTCAAGATTAGGCTCCTCATAAAGCAGTCCAAGAGCCAGAAAAAATGCATCTACATTAAGCAATGCAGGATCTCCTGGCGCCAGAGAGAAAGCCCAATCTTGAGGGTCGCCACGCAACAAGGAGATAACAATTTTAACTTGCTGAGTGGAATCACCAGAGGAACGAGGTCTCAGAGATAGAAATAACTTACAATTATTCTTAAAATTTAGAAACCTAGATCTATCTCCAGAAAACAACTCTGGAATGGGTATCTTTGGCTCTGACATAGGGCTATGAACAACAAAATCCTGAATACTTTGCACTCGTGCAGTAAGATGATCCACACTAGAAGTCAGAGTCTGAACATTCATGTCTGCAGCTGAGCTCAAAACCACCCAGAGTTCAAGGGGATGAAAGAAGCTAAACAGACTGCAGCAAAGGAAAAGCGGGAGGAAAAAAAAATGTACTCAGGTCTTTTTATCCCACTTCTGCGATGCATTAAACACTTTTTGGCCTGCTATACTGTTATGATCCTTAGTGGTAGAGGATCACAAATTACTCCAGCTAAGTTACAAACATAGGACAAGCTCTAGGGAGGTGGCAAACTGGACTGACCGCAAATCTGAACCTATCCAAACACACTAGAAGTAGCCGGTGAACGTGCCTAAAAATCCTAGACGTCTCGAGCCAGCCTGAGGAACTAACTACCCCTAGAGAGAAAGAAAGACCTCTCTTGCCTCCAGAGAAATAATCCCCAAAGATATAGAAGCCCCCAACAGATAATAACGGTGAGGTAAGAGGAAGGCACATACACAGGGGTGAAAGCAGATTCAGCAAATGAGGCCCACTAATACTAGATAGCAGAAAATAGAAAAGGGAATCTATGCGGTCAGTAAAAAACCCTTACAAAATATCCACTCTGAGATTTCAAGAACCCCCACACCAACTCACGGTGTGGGGGGAGAAACTCAGTCCCCTAGAGCAACCAGCAAGCAAGGAAATCACATTTTAGCGAGCTGGACTAAAAACATAATGAACACTGATAATCAAGAAATGATCAAACAAAAACTTAGCTTGTCTTGGAGAGACTGGGAGCAAGGTAGACACAAGGAATCTGAAGAGCACTGAATACATTGATAGCAGGCAAGGAGCTGAGTCTCCAGGTGAGCTAAATAGGAAACCAACCAAGGATAACGAACCAGCTGATGCAGCCAACCTGCAGAAAGACAAAACTACACAGTACCGCTTGTGACCACTAGAGGGAGCCCAAAAATAGAATTCACAACAGTCACCCAATCATCCTGATAAGCAGAAACAAAGCATCTCAGATAGGTCTCCAAAGTCTGATTAGTTCGTTCGGTTTGGCCATTTGTCTGAGGATGGAAAGCCGAAGAGAAAGACAAATCAATGCCCATCTTAGCACAAAAGGACCGCCAAAACCTTGAAACAAACTGGGAACCTCTGTCCGACACGATGTTCTCCGGAATGCCATGCAAACGAACCACATGCTGGAAAAATAGTGGAACCAAATCAGAGGAGGAAGGTAATTTAGGCAAGGGTACCAAATGGACCATCTTAGAGAAGCGATCACAAACCACCCAGATGACCGACATCCTTTGAGAGACAGGGAGATCTGAAATAAAATCCATGGAAACATGCGTTCAAGGCCTTTTCGGGACTGGCAAGGTCAAAAGTAACCCACTGGCACGAGAACAGCAGGGCTTGGCCACAAGACTGCACAAAAGAACGCACATCCCGTGACAAAGAAGGCCACCAAAAGGACCTAGCCATCAAATCTCTGGTACCAAAAATCCCAGGATGACCAGCCAACACCGAACAATGAACCTCAGAGATAACTCTACTAGTCCATCTATCAGGGACAAACAGTTTTTCTGCTGGACAACGATCAGGTCTATCAGCCTGAAACTCCTGCAGCGCCCGCCGCAAATCAGTTGAGATGGCAGACAGAATTACCCCCTCTTGGAGAATACCAGCCGGCTCAGGAACTCCCGGGGAATCAGGCACAAAACTCCTTGAAAGGGCATCGGCCTTCACATTCTTAGAACCCGGAAGGTATGAAACCACAAAATTGAAACGGGAGAAAAACAGCGACCATCGAGCCTGTCTAGGATTCAACCGCTTAGCAGACTCGAGATAAGTCAGATTTTTGTGATCCGTTAAGACCACTACGCGATGCTTGGCTCCCTCAAGCCAATGTCGCCACTCCTCGAACGCCCACTTCATAGCCAACAACTCCCGATTGCCAACATCATAATTACGCTCAGCAGGCGAAAACTTTCTAGAAAAGAAAGCACATGGCTTCATCACAGAGCCATCAGAAGATCTTTGAGACAAAACAGCCCCTGCTCCAATCTCAGAAGCATCAACCTCGACCTGAAAAGGGAGCGAAACATCTGGCTGACACAACACAGGGGCCGAAGAGAAACAACGTTTCAACTCCCGAAAAGCCTCAACGGCTGCAGAGGACCAATTCACCACATCAGCACCTTTCTTGGTCAAATCAGTCAACGGTTTAACAACACTAGAAAAATTAGCGATGAAGCGACGGTAAAAATTAGCAAAGCCCAAGAATTTCTGAAGGCTCTTCACAGATGTAGGCTGAGTCCAATCATAAATGGCCTGAACTTTAACAGGATCCATCTCGATAGTAGAAGGGGAAAAAATGAAACCCAAAAAGGAAACCTTCTGAACTCCGAAGAGACATTTAGACCCCTTCACAAACAAAGAATTAGCACAATGAACCTGGAACACCATTCTGACCTGCTTCACATGAGACTCCCAATCATCCGAAAAGACCAAAATATCATCCAAATATACAATAATGAATCTATCCAAATACTTTCGGAAGATGTCATGCATAAAGGACTGAAACACAGATGGAGCATTAGAAAGCTCGAATGGCATCACCAGGTACTCAAAATGGCCCTCGGGCGTATTAAATGCTGTTTTCCATTCATCGCCCTGTTTAATATGCACCAGATTATACGCCCCTCGAAGATCTATCTTGGTGAACCAACTAGCCCCCTTAATCCGAGCAAACAAATCAGACAGTAGAGGCAAAGGGTACTGAAATTTGACCGTGACTTTATTGAGAAGGCGGTAATCTATACAAGGTCTCAGAGAACCATCTTTCTTGGCCACAAAAAAGAACCCTGCTCCCAACGGTGACGACGACGGGCGAATATGCCCTTTCTCCAAGGACTCCTTTATATAACTCCGCATAGCGGCGTGTTCTGGCACAGATAAATTGAAAAGTCGTCCCTTAGGAAATTTACTGCAAGGAATCAAATTAATAGCACAATCACAATCCCTATGAGGAGGTAGGGCACTGGATTTGGGCTCATCGAATACATCTCGGTAATCCGACAAAAACTCAGGGACTTCAGAAGGAGTAGAAGGAGAAATTGACAACAACGGAACGTCACCATGTACCCCTTGACAACCCCAACTGGACACAGACATTGATTTCCAATCCAATACTGGATTATGGACCTGTAGCCATGGCAAACCCAACACGACCACATCATGCAAATTATGCAACACCAAAAAGCGAACATCTTCCTGATGTGCAGGAGCCATGCACATGGTCAACTGAGTCCAGTACTGAGGCTTATTCTTTGCCAAAGGCGTAGCATCAATTCCCCTTAATGGAATAGGATACTGCAAGGGCTCCAAGAAAAAACCACAGTGCCTGGCAAACTCTAAGTCCATCAAATTCAGGGCAGCGCCTGAGTCCACAAATGCCATAACAGAGTAGGACGACAAAGAGCAAATCAGAGTAATGGACAAAAGAAATTTAGGCTGTACAGTACCAATGGTGACAGACCTAGCGAACCGCTTAGTGCGCTTAGGACAATCAGAGATAGCATGAGTGGGGTCACCACAGTAAAAACACAGCCCATTCTGACATCAGTGTTCTTGCCGTTCAGCTCTGGTCAAAGTCCTATCACATTGCATAGGCTCAGGCCTCTGCTCAGAGGACACCGCCAAATGGCACACAACCTTGCGTTCACGCAAGCGCCGATCGATCTGAATGGCCAAGGACATTGATTAATTCAGACCAGCAGGCGTGGGAAACCCCACCATAACATCCTTAAGGGCTTCAGAAAGACCTTTTCTGAAAATTGCTGCAAGGGCACACTCATTCCATTGAGTAAGCACAGACCACTTTCTAAACTTCTGGCAATATACCTCCGCTTCATCCTGACCTTGACACAAAGCTAGCAAGATTTTCTCTGCCTGAACCATAGAGTTAGGTTCGTCATAAAGCAATCCAAGTGCCAGAAAAAACGCATCTACATTAAGCAATGCAGGATCTCCTGGCACAAGGGAGAATGCCCAGTCTCGTGGGTCGCCACGTAACAAAGAAATAATGATTTTTACTTGCTGAATGGGGTCACCAGAGGAGCGGGGTTTCAAAGCAAGAAACAGTTTACAATTATTTTTGAAATTCAGAAATTTAGATCTATCTCCAAAAAACAAATCAGGAATTGGAATTCTAGGCTCTAACATAGGATTCTGAACTACATAATCTTGAATGCTTTGTACCCTCGCAGTGAGGTGATCAACACAAGAGGACAGACCTTGAATGTCCATATCTACACCTGAGTCCTGAACCACCCAGAGGTTAAGGGGAAAAGAAAGACAAAACACACTGCAGAGAAAAAAAATGGTCTCAGAACTTCTCTTATCCCTCTATTGAGATGCATTAACACTTTGTGGCCAGCTGTACTGTTATGGACCTGGTGGTTAGGTGCACCTGGAATGACCTGATGGTTAAACTAGAAGACAGGATGAGCTCTGGGAAGTGGGAACTCTGCTGACCGCAAATCCTAATCCTATAACACACACACTAGAAATAGCTGTGGAGCGTACCTAACTCTCCCTAGACGCCTCTTCACAGCCTAAGAGCTAACTACCCCTAAAGATAGGAAAATAAGCCTTACCTTGCCTCAGAGAAAATTCCCCAAAGGTAAAGGCAGCCCCCCACATATATTAACTGTGTGTTAAGAGGAAAGTCACAAACACAGGGATGAAACAGGTTTCAGCAAAAGGAGGCCAGACTTACTAGATAGACTGAGGATAGGAAAGGGATCTATGCGGTCAGCACAAAAAACTACAAAAAGCCACGCAGAGTGTGCAAAAAGACCCCCACACTGACTCACGGTGCGGAGGTGCCACTCTGCAACCCAGAGCTTCCAGCTAGCAAGGCAATATCATGTTAGCAAGCTGGACAGAACTTAGCAAGTACTAAGAAATATATTCAGTACACAATGAACAACAAATGAACTAGCAGGGACTTAGCTTCTGCTGGAGTAGACAGGTCATCAGAAAGATCCAAGAGAGATCTGAACCAGTGCTAATACATTGACAGCTGGCATGGAGTAACGATCTGAGTGGAGTTAAATAGAGAAGCCAACCCAGCCGCAAACGAGGGCAGCTGAGGAAGCAACCTCAGAACCAGCAGTTCCACTCACAGCCACCAGAGGGAGTCCACGGACAGAACTCACCGAAGTATCATTCATGACTAGTGTTGAGCGATACCGTCCGATACTTGAAAGTATCGGTATCGGAAAGTATCGGCCGATACCGGCAAAATATCGGATCCAATCCGATACCGATACCCGATACCAATACAAGTCAATGGGACTCAAGTATCGGACGGTATCCCTGATGGTTCCCAGGGTCTGAAGGAGAGGAAACTCTCCTTCAGGCCCTGGGAACCATATAAATGTGTAAAAGAAAGAATTAAAATAAAAAATATTGCTATACTCACCTGTCCGACGCAGCCGGGACTTCAGCGAGGGAACCGGCAGCGTTGTTTGTTTAAAAATCGCGCTATTACTTGGTTACGTGAATTCCCGGCTTGTGATTGGTCAGGTCGGCCATGTTGCCGGGACGCGGACCAATCACAGCAAGCCGTGACGAAATTACGTCACGGCTTGCTGTGATTGGTCCGCGTCCCGGCAATATGGCCGCCCTGACCAATCACAAGCCGGGACGTCACGGGAGGCTGGACACGCGCTCATTTTAAAATGGGCGCGTGTCCAGCCTCCCGTGACGTCACGGCTTGTGATTGGTTGCGCCGCGATCAACCAATCACAAGCCGGGAGGCTGGACGCGCTCATTTTGAAATGGGCGCGTGTCCAGCCTCCCGGCTTGTGATTGGTTGACCGCGACGCAACCAATCACAAGCCGTGACGTCACGGGAGGCTGGACATGCGCCCTTTTTAAAATGAGCGCGTTTCCAGCCTCCCGTGACGTCACGGCTTGTGATTGGTTAATGGCGGCCATGTTGCCGGGACGCGGACCAATCACAGCAAGCCGTGACGTATTTTCGTCACGGCTTGCTGTGATTGGTCCGCGGCCCGGCAACATGGCCGCCCTGACCAATCACAAGCCGGGACTTCGCATAACCATGTAAAAGCGGGAATTTTAAACAAACAACGCTGCCGGTTCCTGCGCTGAGGTCCCGGCTGCGTCGGACAGGTGAGTATAGCGATATTTTTTATTTTAATTCTCTATTTTACACATTTTAACATTAATGTTGTTCCGATACCCGATACCCGATACCACAAGAGTATCGGAATCCCGGTATCGGAATTCCGATACAGCAAGTATCGGCCGATACCCGATACTTGCAGCATCGGAATGCTCAACACTATTCATGACCACAGGAGGGAGTTCAAGAACGGAATTCACAACAGGCGTCTTATCGATGCCTCTCCATTACTAACCTCTGGTTTTGGTGTCACAAATCTTAGAGATGTGCCTTTTCTTAGGCACCTGAGTTCTGATTTTTTTAGCCGGGGGGGGGCAATATCCATGACCCCTTCCAAGACTATTAATATCACCCCACAGCAGTCTGCATAGCCTTTGCTGATTATTAATTCTAACAGGACCCCACGTCATTTTTTTGGGGCTCCCCTATTTTAATAGCCAGTAAAGGCTAAGTATACAACTGTGAGCTTATATTAATAGCCTGGGAAGCTCCATGGGTTTTACCCCCTTGTCAGGCTATAAACATCTGCCCCCAGTCATTTGCTTTCCCTCTGCTGGTTGTGAAAATTGCGCAGGAGACCACTCCCTTTTTTCCGTAAAATAATCTTTTGTTAATGAAATACTTGTCCAGTAATTTGCACACAAACTGTTCTAATTATATTTGTCACTAATATTTACAGTATATATCTGCCTACTCTATTTGTATTTACTGTATGTAATACATCTCTTCTATCCTGTTGGCTCCTGCAGTGATTTTACAGAATCGGGCAGATGTATTACCGTCTTTTCTTCTACCTTTCTGTGCAATATAAATACAGTACGTATGTATATATGTGTGAGTTACTGATATGTATATATATATATATATATATATATATATATATATATATATACATACAGTATCTGTATTCTATGTGTATATTTCTATTCTATCTATTCTTTTCTAACCTGTCAGTGTGATTTTACTGTATGCAGCGCATGAATTACTGGCTTTTCAAAGGACACCGGTGAGTAAACAACGGACAGCACTCACATGGTGTGAGTGCTGTGCATTTTTATCTCGCATCTATTGACTTGCATTGGTGAGTCTCATCCGAGATACACTGCAAATCGCAGCATGTTGCGATTTTTTTTCTCAGTCCGATTTGAGCTGAGAAAAAAATCGCAGATGAGATGTAACTCATTGAATAACATTGGTCAAAATGCAATCCGATAAAAAACATCAGTTTTTCTCGCATATGGGTACGTACAATAACAGTAAATTTCTGACAGGAAATTAGGAAGGGGCAAACACTTTTCCACACAAATAAATGTATTGATTTAATGTCCATTATTCCACTGTAGTTTCAGTGTCGAGGAATATACAGTCATGGCTGAAAGTGTTGTCACCCTTGAAATTGTTCCTGAAAATAAAGAATTTCTCAAAAGAAAGCTAATGCATATACACATGTTTTTATGCAAATTCATTTCCTTTGTGTGTACTGGAACAACACAAAAAAAACAGGAAAAAAAGGCAAATTGGACATCATTTCACGTAAAACCCCCAAAGTGGGCCGGAAAAAATTGATGGCACCCTCGACTTAACATTTGGTTGCACACTCTTTGGAATAAATAACTGCAATCAATAAATATATAGTTAACAAGCTTCTCACACCTCTCAATTGGAATTTTAGATGACTCTTCTTTTGCAAACTGATGCAGAGTTCTCATGCTTGAAGAGTGCCTTCTCCCAACAGCAATTATAAGATCTCTCCACAGATATTCAAATGATTTACATCCAGACTCATAGCTGGCCACTTCAGAACTCTCCTGCACTTTGTTTCAATCCATTTCTGGATGCTTCTTGAAGTATGCTTGGGGTCATTTCCTTGCTTGAAGACCCATGACCTATGACTCAAACCCAGGTTTCTGACACTGGGCACTACATTGAGATGTAAATTCTTTGGTAGTCTTCAGATTTCATGATGCCTTGCACACAGTAAGGGCAACTCGTGCCAGAGACAGCAAAACAATACCAAAACCTCCACTATATTTGACTGTAGGTACTGTGTTCTTTTCTTTGTAGGCCTGATTCTGTTTTTGGTAAACAATAAAATGTTGTACCAGAAAGCTCTATCTTGGTCTCATCTGTCCACAAGTTGCTTTCTCAGAAGGAGTTTGCCTTATATTTTGGCCAACCACAGTCAAGCTTTTTTATGTTTCTGTGTCAGCAGTCTCCACGGTCTTCTGTCATAGTGTTTAATTTAATTTAAATATTGACAGATAATTTGGCTTGAATTTCTTTGGAGCCTGATTGGGCTGCATATCCACCATCTGGACTATCCTATGTTTCAACCTTTCATCAATTTTTCTCTGCCACTCATAGGGAGATTAGCTACAGTGACATGGGGTGTGAACTTCTTGATTATGTTGCACACCGTGGACAAAGGAAACTCAAGCTCTCTCGAGATGGGCATGTAATCTTCAGATTAATTATATTGTTTTGTACTGATCTGGTTTGTAGTAGTGATATTGCAGCCACTAGAGGCAACAGCAGCAGGTAGTGTAGTCAGGGATAGGCAAGGAGTCAATATACAGGAACAGCAAAGTAGTTTGAAGGAATAAGAAGTAATCTTAGTGAGGAAAGCCAGTGGTCAATATCAGGAACAGCACTGTCATTTGAATGAATAAGCAGCGGGTGGAAGGAAGCTTGACTAGAGGCTGGTTGCTCAATAGTCAAGGAAAGGCGAGCAAGGCCAGGTTTAAATAGGGTGTGCAATCCAATCAGGAATGCAGGGTGGTAATCAACAGGAACTCAGGGTGGAGACATCAGCAGTAACATAGGTACAAGTATTTGAGTTAGCACAGAATGGTCCAGCAAGCTGAATAGCTCAGAGGGAAGAGCTGCTGTCTGGTGCACAGTAGCTGCTGGGTTTGAATTCTGACAGATATTTTTCAACAATTTTTATTCTCAAGTCCTCTGACAGTTCTCTTTTCCCTATTCTGTTCTCCATGCTTAGTGTGGCCCACACAGGTACACAGTTCAAAAATTGAGTCAAGTTCTCCCCTTTTTATCTGGTTTCAGGCATGATTTTCACATCTCCGAAACCTGTTACTTGCCACAGGTGAGTTTGAACTAGCATCACAAGTTTGAAATAAAAATTGTTTACCCACAATTTTGGAAATGTGCCAACAATTTTGTCCAGTCCATTTTTGAGGTTTTGCTTGAAGGTATATCCAATTTGCGTTTTTCTTTGTTTTTATTCTTTTGGCCCAATACACTAAAAGGAAATAAACATGTGTAATCGCAATAATTTTCAGGGAGGAATACTTTACACGTTACCAATTATCTAAGTAAATTTATATTTCTAAATGTGCTCTTGACATTAAATTCTCACTAGATGCCAGTAACAACCCATCCAATCAACAGAGGCAAATAAATAAAACCTTCTGATAATTATTTTCACTCCTCTGAAATCTTGCAAGAAGCAACTGGTTATGGCCAGTTTATGGTGAACTTATGCTCTTTCCACTTCTTGATTATGGCCCCAACAGTGCTTACTTGGACCTTCAGTAGTTAAAAAATTATTTTTTAACCAATGTTGTCAGTATGTTTTGCAACAATAAGGTTGCAACGGTCTTGAAACAGCTCACTGGTTTTACCCATTATACGATGTTTCTTGGTAATTAAATACCTTTTTAAAGGCCATCAGTTGATCAAGCTGATAATATTTTTCACTAAAGGGCAGAATTGCTTCTAATTACTGATAGAATTCTGCTGGTGTCATGACTTTCCATGGCTTTTTGCACCTCTCTTGCTGCATGTGTTCAATACTTTTTCCCTGTGCCATTTATTATTACACATAACTCAGTTTATGTACACCTATGGTTTGATTTCTTGTCTTTGTGGATTGGATGGGCTGCTACCATCATCGGGTGAGAATTGCAAGCCAATACCATCTTTTGTGATGTGTTTATTACTTGTTTCACCACCTGTATATAAATATATATAGAGCTCTGGCAAAAATTAAGAGACCACTGCCTAGTTTTATAAAAATCAACTTCTCTACATGTCTGACAGCCATTCCATTCCGGTGTTAATTGAATTCCACTTATGGTTATTGGTTGGGCGATGCCATTTGTTGTCAAACTAGTGTATTTTCTCTTTTTAAATCATAATGGCAACCCAAAATATTCAAATGACCATGATCAAAAGTTCACATACCCTGGTGATCTTGGCCTGATATCATGCACAAAAGGTTACAGAAATGGGTTTGAATTCTAACAGTCTATTCAGTAGGACTATCAGCTGTGTATCCAACAGACTTCTGCAAAACACAACTGATGGTCCCTACCCCATTTATAAGGCAAGAAATCCCACTTATTAAACCTGACAGGGCACACCGGGGAAGTGAAAACCATTCCCGGTGACTACCTCTTGAAGCTCATCAAGAGAATGCCAAGAGTGTGGAAAGCAGTCATCAAAGCAAATGGTGGCTACTTTGAAGAATCTAGAATAGAATATATAAAAATAATTTCAGTTGTTTCACACTTTTTTAAGTATTTAATTCCACATGTGTTAATTCATAGTTTTGATGCCTTCAGTGTGAATGCACAATGTTCATAGCCATGAAAATACAGAAAAATCTTTAAATGAGAGGGTGTGTCCAAACTTTTGGTATGTACTGTATATATATATATATATATATATATATATATATATATATATATATATATACAAAAATAGAAAAAGAAGGCAGCACTCCAAATCCTTTTCAGGGTGAAAAAATGTGAAATTTATTCAGCCCACATCTCTGTGCGACGTTTCGGCTCACACTGAGCCTTTCTCAAGCTTGAGAAAGGCTCAGTGTGAGCCGAAACATCGCACAGAGATGTGGGCTGAATAAATTTCACATTTTTTCACCCTGAAAAGGATTTGGAGTGCTGCCTTCTTTTTCTATTTTTGTATGCATGTTGGGTAGATGTATGGACTATTCTATCCAGGAGGCTAGGCACCCACCGGTGAGCATTGTGCTGTTCCTTTTTTTACTATATATATATATATATATATATATATATATATATATATATATATATATATATATATACAGTGCTGGAAAAAATTAAGAGACCTCGGCAAAATGTTCAGTTTCTGATTTTTCTCTTAATAGGAATATTCTTGAGTAAAATCTAAATTGTTCATTTATTCTATTAACATGTCTCTGAATTTTCAAGCAGTACATTTTGTACTTTTTTTCTGAAAAGGGGAAATGGTCAAAAAAAACCACAGTGCTTTCAGACCTCAAATAAAGCAAAGAAAATAATACTATTGTTTTAACTCAGGAAGAGTTCAGAAATTAATATTTTGTGGAATAACCATGATTTTTAAACACAGTTTTTATACGTCTTGGCATGCTTCCCGGTATTTCACACTGCTTCTGGCACAAAAATGTAAGCAGTTCTTCTTTGTTTGATGGCTTGTGACTATCCATCATCCTCTTAATTACATTCCAGAGTTTTTCAATGGGGTTCAGGTCTGGAGATTGGGCTGCCCATGACAGTTATTTGATGTGATGGTCTCTTAATTTTTACCAGAGCTGTATATATACAAGTGATTCTTACTAAATTGTAATATCATCAAAAAGTTAATTTATTTCAGTTCTTCAATATAAAAAGTGAAACTCATGTATTATAGAGAGTCATTATAAACAGTGTGATTTATTTTAAGTGTTTATTTATGTTAATATTGATGATTATGACTTACAGCCAATGAAAACCCAAAGTCATTATCTCAATAAATTAGGATAATTAACAAAAACACCTGCGAAAGCTTGCTAAGAATGTAAAAATGCCCCTTAGTCTGTTTCTGTATTCTCCACAATTATGGGGAAGACTGCTGACTTGACAGAAGTCCATAAGGCAGTCACACACTCCACAAAGAGAGTAAGCCACAAAGGGTAATTGCTAAATAAGCTGGCTGTTCACAGAGTCCAGTATCCAAGCATATTAATGGAAAGTTGAGTGGAAGGGAAAAGTATGGTAGAAAAAGGTGCACAAACAACTGGGATAACCGCAGCCTTGAAAGGATTGCTTAGAAAAGGCCACTCAAAAATTTGGGGTAAGATTTACAAGGAGTGGACAGCTGCTGGAGTCATTGCTTCAAGAGCCACCACATACAGATGTATACAGGACATGGGCTACAAGTGTCGCATTAATTGTGTCAAGCCACTAATGTCCAATAGACAATGCCAGAAGGGTAATACCTGGGACAAGGAGAAAAATAACTGGACTGTAGCTCATTGGTCCAAGGTGATGTTTTCAGATGAAAGTAAATTTTGCATTTCATTTGGATATCGAGGTCCCAGAGTCTGGAGGAAGAGTGGAGAGTCATATAATCCAAGCTACTTGAGGTCTAGTGTGAAGATCCCACAATTAGTGATGGTTTGGGGAGTCATGTCATCTGCTGGTGTAGGTCCTCTGTGTTTTATCAAGACCAAAGTCAGCGCAGCCGTCTACTAGGAAATTTGAGAGCATTTCATGCTTCCAATTGCCAACAAGCCTTTTAGAGATGGAAATTTCATTCTCCAGCAGGACTTGGCACCTGTCCACACTGTCAAAAGTACCAATACCTGGCTTAAAAACAACAGTATCACTGTGCTTGACTGGCCAGCAAACTCACCTGACCTTAACTCCATAGAGAATGTATTGGGTATTGTCAAGACAAAGATGAGAGACACCAGACCCAATAATGCAGACGAACTGAAGGCTGGTATCAAAGCAACCTGGGCTTCCATAACACCTCAGCAGTGCCACAGGATGATCGCCTCCATGCCATGCTGCACTGAGGCAGTAATTGATGCAAAAGGAGCCCTAACCAAGTATTGAGTGCATTTACTGAAATTACTTTTCACCAGGCCAACATTTTGGATTTTAAAATCATTTTTCAAGCACATCTTATAAAGTATTATAATTTACTGAGATAATGACTTTTGGTGTTTTATTGGCTGTAAGCCATAATCATCAATATTAACAGAAATAATCACTTGAAATAGATCTCTCTGTTTTGAATGACTATATATAATATATGAATTTCACTTTTTCTATTGAAGAACTGAAGTAAATTAACTTTTTGATGATATTCTAATTTAGTGAGAAGCACTTGTACATATATCTTTTTATATTTTATTTTCTCCACAACTTTTAGACTGGAGCCGTGAGTCAGCATACTTCTGAGTGCAGCAGATTTATCAGCAGGTTGTCTAGCTACAGAAAAATATTTACAAGAACACTGCTTTTATTCCTTATATTTTCAAATAAATAAACAACTATGTACCCCGCTTTCCATCATCACAGGGCAAGTGGGAAGAACCAGTCAAAGCGTTAGAATTAGTGCATCTAATAGATGTGCTTTTTCTGGCTTCTGCATGCTGCTATTTTTAGGCTGGGGGCAATATTCATGGTCCCTTACCAGCCTGAGAATACTAGCCTCCAGCTGACTGCTTTAGCTTGTCTGGCTGTCAAAAATAGGTGGGACACCATGCCATTTTTTAAATTAATTATGTAAATAATTAAAATATATGGCATAGGGACCCCTCTATTCTTGAAATGCAGCCTTGCTGAAGCTGACAGCTGAGGTTTGCAGCTCAGAGCTGTCAGTTTTGCCTGGCTAATTATCACAAATAAAGGGAAACCCCATGTCTTTTTTTAATTTACTTATTTCAAGTGCAGGCGGCTGATGAAAACTCTCATCAGCCACCACCTGATCTCACTGTTACCAGTTGAATACAACTCGCAACATTCTTTCCTGCTAGTGCTGATAACAGCGTGAGCAGGGTGCAGTGATGTGAGCTGTCTTCAGCACCCTGCACCAAGGAACAGTGCAAACTCTACTACTGATACCCAGGCACTGGTATGTGTCACACTGATGACACATGGATATCATTCCTGCGCCATCATTGCGCACGTGTGGGGGACATTTTGCAGCCTGTGCTGCTGTTAAAAAAACTGTACCAGCTTGTTTTGCCCATACGGTCCATATATAAGTTTATAGACAAGCAAAAAATTGAAGTACCAAAATCCAAAGAAAAGTAAAATCAAGGTAAATTTTATTTCACTAATGAATATAAGGCACCGAAAGAACATAAAACATAGTCATATCATAAACAGTCTACTAGGAAATTTTAGAGCATTTCATGCTTTCGTCTGCCAGCAAGCCTTTTGTAGATGGAAATTGCATCTAACATCCATCCAACATTTTGGATTTTAAAATCATTTTTCAAGCACATGTTATAAAGTATTCTAATTTACTGAGATAATGACTTTTGGGGTTTTATTGGCTGTAAGCCATAATCATCAATATTAACAGAAATAATCACTTGAAATAGATCTCCTGTTTTGAATGACTCTATATAATATATGAATTTCACTTTTTGTATTGAAGAACTGAAATACATTAACCTTTTGATGATATTCTAATGTAGTGAGAAGCACTTGTACATATATCTTTTTATATTTTTTTTTCTCCACAACTTTTAGACTGGAGCCGTGAGTCAGCATACTTCTGAGTGCAGCAGATTTATCAGCAGGTTGTCTAGCTACAGAAGAATATTTACAAGAACGCTGCTTTTAATCCTTATATTTTCAAATAATTAACAACTGCAGTATATACTCGAGTATAAGCCGACCCGGGTATAAGCCGTCCCCCCTAATTTTGCCACAAAAAACTGGGAAAACTTAGTGACTCGAGTATAAGTCTAGGGTGGGAAATGCAGCAGCTACCAGTAAATGTCAAAAATAAAAATAGATACCAATAAAAGTAAAATTAATTGAGACATCAGTAGGTTAAGTGTTTTTGAATATCCATATTGAATCAGGAGCCCCATATAATGCTCCATAAAGTTTATGATGGCCCCATAAGATGATCCATATTAAAATATGCCCCATATAATTCTGCATAAAAGTTAATAATGGCCCCATAAGATGCTCCATAGACACATTTGCCCAATTTAATGCTGCACAAATGTTGATTATGGCCCCATAAGATGCTCCATAAAGATATTTGCCCCATATAGTGCTGCACAAACAGTATGGCCCCATAAGATACTCCATACAGACATTTCCCCATATAATGCTGCACAAACGTTAATTATGGCCCCATAGGATGCTCCATAAAGATATTTGCCCCATATAGTGCTGCACAAGCGTTGATTATGGCCCCTGTTGTGAACTCTGTTTTCGGGCTCCCTCTTGTGGTCACAGGTGGTATTGTGTGAGTTTTGTTTTTGGGCTCCCCCTGGTGGCTTTGTTTGTTATCCTGCGGATCTGTGGCTGAATCAGCTGCCTCGTTATGCACTAGGGAGTTTCCTATTTAGCTCTGCTTCACCTCCACTTGTTGCCGGCTGTCGATGTATTCAGTGCTCTTCTGATCTCCCCTGATTATCTTCGTTTTCAGTCTCTTCTGGAGAAGCTAAGTTTCTGTTTGATTATTTTTTGCTCATCAGTCTGCAATATGATTTCAGTGTATGATGAGTTAGTCCAGCTTGCTAATATGTGAGTTCTTGCTGCTGGTAAGCTCTGGGGTACGGAGTTGCTTCCCCCGCACCGTTAGTTGGTGCGGGGGCTCGAGCAATCTCTGCGTGGATATTTTGCTTAGGTTTTTCTATTGACCGCACAGCTCCCTTCCTATTTTCTGCTATCTAGTGTTAGCGGGCCTCATTTGCTAAATCTATTTCATTAAATATATATACACACACAAGGTGTGTGTAGGTATGCGCTGGTATAAATAACGGAAATACTGATAAAAACTATAATGATAAAAAAGGAAACGTTTTAAAACACCTTAAAATAACGCAGATCCCAGAGGGAAGATCTGACGCCCAGATAAATGTTAGTGAGAGCCTGATGTGCTCAATTAAATATGTAGATAGAGCACTCAATGCTTTCTAATAGAGTTTCTTCCTACCTCCGTTGCAGGCTGGCAGTCTTAGGGCTTAATTCCGTTTCCAACAGGGTTTTCGACACAAAGATGTAAGATATAGGTGGGTGGCTGCCCCGGCCGGCGGCAAGCCACCATCAAAGATCCTCCAGGCGGGAACGGGATCCTGCAGAGCCGCCGCTGTGTGCCGTCGCGGCTGTGAATACGAGCGGTGCGCAGGACCTTAGTGACGCGATCGCCACGTGACCGTGCCCCCCGGGGTGATGAGTACGGAGTGCAGCTTGACCAAACAACCGACGCGTTTCGGAGACGCCTGTCTCCTTCCTCAGGGTTGGTCTGTGCCTCGTACTCATTGGACTAATATAGCTGCTTAATGAGGACTATCTAATTGATTAGAATCCGAACAGTTCAACGTTCATATTTAATCCTCTCGGTGCCAAAGTATCCACAATAAAGATCCATTTGGTCTCTGCCCTTGACATTGCTTTTATAAAATCGCCACCTCTCCAATGGCGTTGTACCACCGCAATACCTGTTATTTTCATCCCTTGCAGTGTCCCACCATGATATTCCACAAAGTGTTGGGAGAGTGGATGACCCCTGAATTTCTTTTCAATATTCCGGATGTGTTCATTCATTCTTGTTTTTAGGGGTCTTTTTGTTCTTCCTACATAAAATTTTCCACATGGGCATTCAATGGTGTAAATAACCCCTGATGTACAACATGTAATACAGTCCTTGATTTGAATACTCCCATCTCCTTTCTTTATACTTGAGCATTTCTGTGTTGTTGTCAATTTACATGCATTACATTTACGGCATGGAAAAAAGCCCTTTAATTTGGTAAGTGTAAATGAAGGCTGAATCAAAGGGATTTTTTTCTCTTGGACTGTAGGGGCAATCATGTTTCCCAAACTTTGGCCCTTCCTAAATACAAAATTTGGTCGATTCTTAATACTTTCTCCCAGCACTTTGTCATTCTTTAGAATGTGCCAGTGTCTATTGACTATTTTACGGAGTAAATGTGAATTTGAATTGTATTTAGTAATGATAGGGATGGATTCCAGGGATGTTTTCTTTTTTGGGGCTGGATCAATAAGTTCCTGTCTAGGTTTACTCATAACCATTGTTTTTGATTTTTCTAACAATGTTACATCATACCCTTTTTCAAGGAATTTTTTAGTTAGCGTTTTTGATTCTGCCTCAAAGTCCTGGTGTCTGGAACAATTTCGATGAATCCTAGTAAACTGGCTGCCTGGAATGTTAAGCAGCCAGCCAGGTAAATGGCAGCTATCGAGAGGAATATAGCTATTCGTGTCCGTCGGTTTAATGAATGTGCAGGTTTGGATTTTTAAATTTTCAATAAAAATCTTCAGATCTAAAAAGTTAATCTCCGTGGTACTGGTGGTGGAAGTAAAATTTAAAAAATACTGATTTTTATTAATATCTATTAAAAATTGATTTAATGTATCCCAACCACCAGACCAAATAAAAACGACATCATCAATAAAACGACGCCAGAGGACCAGGTTCGCGAGCAGTCCTCCTCCCGGATAGATAAACTGTTCCTCCCAGCCACCCACATAGAGATTGGCATAGCTGGGCGCGAACCTGGTCCCCATAGCGGTACCCCATTGCTGGGAATAGTAGTCCTCCTGATACAAAAAATAATTATGAGTTAAAATAAAATACATAAGTTCGCCTAAAAAATCAATTTGTTCAGGAGGAACCTGAGATAGCTTGTTTAAAAAATACATAGCGGCTTCACAACCTTTCTTATGGTCAATGACCGTATATAATGAGGTTATATCGAGTGTGCCAATTATATACCCCTCGCGCCACTCAATTTTTTGAAGGAGGGATAGAATGTGTGTGCTATCTTTCAGGTGTGATTGAAGTGATGGAACAATCGGTTGTAGATGGGAATCTATCAATTTGGACATATTAGCCGTTAGGCATTGGATACCGGATACAATCGGCCTACCAGGTGGATTGGCGGTGTTCTTATGAATTTTTGGCAAATAATAGAACACCGCCAAACGGGGAGGACCAAAATTAATAAATTCAAATTCCTTTCTATCAATAAAACCTGAATTTAGGCCCTTTCTTGTTAAAGTTTTCATTTCTTTCATATATTCTTTAGTAGGATCTCCTTTTAGTTTTTTATAGGTTTGAGAATCACTTAGTAGTCGGAGTGCTTCCTTATGGTAAGATTCATGGTCCAATATGACTATCCCGCCCCCCTTATCAGCAGGACGAATAACCAGTGCTTTATTTTGTTGGAGAGAAATGATGGCCTTTCTTTCTTTACTAGTTAAATTAAATTTAAATTTATTGCACTTTTTTTCACTAATTTTTCTTATATCATCTATTACCATGGTCTGGAATGTATTCATTTGTTCGGAATATTCATTTAATGGATTAAATTTAGATTTGTTCCTAAGGTTGGTATGAATGAATAAATCCTCTTTAACCGATTCTGTTGTAGTAATCGGGGGGTTTTTTATAAAATACCTCTGGATAGCCATTTTGCGCATGAATTTTTTTTATACCAATATACGCCTCAAATTTATTAAAGCCTTTGGCTGGAGCATACTTAAGGCCCTTTTGTAACAAAGATAATTCATCCTGCCTAAGACATATTCTACTTAAATTGAAGATGGTAGGTGCATTTTTATTCGGATTATCTATTGTTTTTTTCTTTTTGGAGAGTTTCCCTCCTCTACAACCCCTTTTCCTGATTTTTTTCTTTCTACACAGAAAAAAGGATGCTTAGTGCCATTTTTGATATTATTCTTTGTAAAATTTCTAGTGATTTTATTCCCATTTGAATTGGTTTGGCCTGTATTTTTTGAAGCTACCCCTTTTTTAGATGTCCTTACTGTATTCAGCGGAGAATTCTGTACATGAACAGCCGGAGATTGGGAAGTATCTCCCAGAATTCGAAAACGATTATGGGTTGCTGTAGAGGTCGAGGGGGAAATGCTCCGGGATTGATGTGACTCTATCGCGTTTTCAATCGGGGGATTTAGAGGACTGTTAGGACCATAGTCCATATTGGAAACAGCCGTACCCCTTGGGGAGGGGGTGGTAGGATATATGGAGAAATTTTCTGAGATAGAGCAATCTTCAAGGGTGCTTCCCTCTACCTGATCAATAGTCTCAAAGACTGATTCGTTATGTGAGATGTCTCTAAATATACATACAGGTACTGCATCCCTTCCAAATTTTTTCTTTTTCCTTTCTATAATTTCTTGTTCCTTATTTTTAATTCTCACCCGGATGCTGTTGGAGATTTTCTCAATCTCTGGGTGCTTGCTGAAAGGCCTAATGGTATCGAATAGTTTAGAGATAGAGTTTTTACTACTCAATAACTGTTTTCTTCTCTTGTCCATAATAAATTCAACAGCTTGTTTAGAAAATGATCTAAACATATTGTTCCATTCTGCTAATGTCTCTGGGTCCCCAATATCCCCTGAAAGTGTCTTATATACCTTCAAACCCCTGGGTATACAGTCATAGGAAATATAGCGTTCAAGAGTTGCTACTTCCCACATGTCCCGCATTTCTTTTAAAAGTAGTTGCTCCAAAATTTTAAGAGATTCCTTAATATGGGTAATGTCCTCCTTTTCTTGATTCCCATTATTATTGTGTTGAGATAGGTTAAAGAATCTTTGAATATTAGTGATCCTATCTTTCCTATCATTCCAAAGATCGCCCATTATACTGACAATGCTGCCTCCCAAAAAAAGTGGAAAAGCTTAGAATTATATCAAGATTTAAAAATTGGTGGCGCAAATTGTCACCGTTATTATCAATGCCTGCTGCAATACCAACAAACCTCCACCTAGGTTTGTGAGGACAGAACAAACAATAAATATATATACACACACAAGGTGTGTGTAGGTATGCGCTGGTATAAATAACGGAAATACTGATAAAAACTATAATGATAAAAAAGGAAACGTTTTAAAACACCTTAAAATAACGCAGATCCCAGAGGGAAGATCTGACGCCCAGATAAATGTTAGTGAGAGCCTGATGTGCTCAATTAAATATGTAGATAGAGCACTCAATGCTTTCTAATAGAGTTTCTTCCTACCTCCGTTGCAGGCTGGCAGTCTTAGGGCTTAATTCCGTTTCCAACAGGGTTTTCGACACAAAGATGTAAGATATAGGTGGGTGGCTGCCCCGGCCGGCGGCAAGCCACCATCAAAGATCCTCCAGGCGGGAACGGGATCCTGCAGAGCCGCCGCTGTGTGCCGTCGCGGCTGTGAATACGAGCGGTGCGCAGGACCTTAGTGACGCGATCGCCACGTGACCGTGCCCCCCGGGGTGATGAGTACGGAGTGCAGCTTGACCAAACAACCGACGCGTTTCGGAGACGCCTGTCTCCTTCCTCAGGGTTGGTCTGTGCCTCGTACTCATTGGACTAATATAGCTGCTTAATGAGGACTATCTAATTGATTAGAATCCGAACAGTTCAACGTTCATATTTAATCCTCTCGGTGCCAAAGTATGCCCTTGACATTGCTTTTATAAAATCGCCACCTCTCCAATGGCGTTGTACCACCGCAATACCTGTTATTTTCATCCCTTGCAGTGTCCCACCATGATATTCCACAAAGTGTTGGGAGAGTGGATGACCCCTGAATTTCTTTTCAATATTCCGGATGTGTTCATTCATTCTTGTTTTTAGGGGTCTTTTTGTTCTTCCTACATAAAATTTTCCACATGGGCATTCAATGGTGTAAATAACCCCTGATGTACAACATGTAATACAGTCCTTGATTTGAATACTCCCATCTCCTTTCTTTATACTTGAGCATTTCTGTGTTGTTGTCAATTTACATGCATTACATTTACGGCATGGAAAAAAGCCCTTTAATTTGGTAAGTGTAAATGAAGGCTGAATCAAAGGGATTTTTTTCTCTTGGACTGTAGGGGCAATCATGTTTCCCAAACTTTGGCCCTTCCTAAATACAAAATTTGGTCGATTCTTAATACTTTCTCCCAGCACTTTGTCATTCTTTAGAATGTGCCAGTGTCTATTGACTATTTTACGGAGTAAATGTGAATTTGAATTTATAAAAGCAATGTCAAGGGCAGAGACCAAATGGATCTTTATTTTGGATACTTTGGCACCGAGAGGATTAAATATGAACGTTGAACTGTTCGGATTCTAATCAATTAGATAGTCCTCATTAAGCAGCTATATTAGTCCAATGAGTACGAGGCACAGACCAACCCTGAGGAAGGAGACAGGCGTCTCCGAAACGCGTCGGTTGTTTGGTCAAGCTGCACTCCGTACTCATCACCCCGGGGGGCACGGTCACGTGGCGATCGCGTCACTAAGGTCCTGCGCACCGCTCGTATTCACAGCCGCGACGGCACACAGCGGCGGCTCTGCAGGATCCCGTTCCCGCCTGGAGGATCTTTGATGGTGGCTTGCCGCCGGCCGGGGCAGCCACCCACCTATATCTTACATCTTTGTGTCGAAAACCCTGTTGGAAACGGAATTAAGCCCTAAGACTGCCAGCCTGCAACGGAGGTAGGAAGAAACTCTATTAGAAAGCATTGAGTGCTCTATCTACATATTTAATTGAGCACATCAGGCTCTCACTAACATTTATCTGGGCGTCAGATCTTCCCTCTGGGATCTGCGTTATTTTAAGGTGTTTTAAAACGTTTCCTTTTTTATCATTATAGTTTTTATCAGTATTTCCGTTATTTATACCAGCGCATACCTACACACACCTTGTGTGTGTATATATATTTATTGTTTGTTCTGTCCTCACAAACCTAGGTGGAGGTTAGTTGGTATTGCAGCAGTTATATAAAGGAGTCTTTGGAGAAAGGACTTATTCGCCCCTCCTCCTCCCCTCTGGGTGCGGGATTCTTTTTTGTGGCTAAGAAGGATGGTTCCTTGAGACCTTGTATTGATTATCGCCTTCTAAATAAAATCACGGTCAAATTTCAGTATCCTTTGCCATTGTTATCTGATCTGTTTGTTCGCATTAGGGGGTCTAGTTGGTTCACCAAGATAGATCTTCGTGGTGCGTATAACCTTGTGCGTATTAAGCAGGGTGATGAATGGAAAACTGCATTTAATACGCCCGAAGGCCATTTCGAGTACTTGGTGATGCCTTTTGGACTTTCTAACGCTCCTTCTGTCTTTCAGTCCTTCATGCACGACATCTTCCGCGAGTATCTGGATAAATTTATGATTGTGTATCTGGATGATATTCTGCTTTTTTCTGATGATTGGGAGTCCCATGTTAAGCAGGTCAGGATGGTGTTTAAGGTCCTGCGTGCCAATGCTTTATTTGTGAAGGGCTCAAAATGTCTTTTTGGAGTCCAGAAGGTTTCTTTTTTGGGTTTCATTTTTTCCCCTTCTACTATTGAGATGGACCCAGTCAAGGTTCAGGCTATTCATGACTGGACTCAGCCTACATCTGTTAAGAGTCTTCAGAAGTTCTTGGGTTTTGCTAATTTTTACCGTCACTTCATCGCTAATTTTTCTGGTGTTGTTAAGCCTTTGACGGATTTGACCAAGAAGAGTTCTGATGTTACTAATTGGTCTCCTGCGGCTGTGGAGGCCTTTCGGGAGCTGAAGCGCCGGTTTTCCTCGGCTCCGGTCTTATGTCAGCCAGATGTCTCTCTTCCTTTCCAGGTCGAGGTTGATGCTTCTGAGATTGGAGCGGGGGCTGTTTTGTCACAGAGAAGCTCTGATGGCTCTGTGATGAAGCCATGTGCTTTCTTTTCAAGAAAGTTTTCACCTGCCGAGCGGAATTATGATGTCGGTAATCGGGAGTTGTTGGCTATGAAGTGGGCATTTGAGGAGTGGCGACATTGGCTCGAGGGAGCTAGGCATCGTGTGGTGGTCTTGACTGATCACAAAAATCTGATTTATCTCGAGTCGGCCAAGCGGCTGAATCCTAGACAGGCTCGTTGGTCGTTGTTTTTCACTCGTTTTGATTTCGTGGTCTCGTACCTGCCTGGTTCGAAGAATGTGAAGGCTGATGCTCTTTCTAGGAGTTTTGTGCCTGATTCTCCTGGAGATTCTGAGCTGGCTGGTATCCTCAGAGAAGGGGTGATTTTGTCTGCCATCTCCCCAGATTTGCGACGAGTGCTGCAGGAGTTTCAGGCGGATAAACCTGACCGTTGTCCACCGGAGAGACTGTTTGTCCCAGATAGATGGACCAACAGAGTTATTTCCGAGGTTCATTCTTCGGTGTTGGCAGGCCATCCTGGAATATTTGGTACCAGAGATTTGGTGGCCAGGTCCTTTTGGTGGCCTTCCTTGTCACGGGATGTGCGTTCCTTTGTGCAGTCTTGTTGAATTTGTGCTCGGGCTATGCCTTGCTGTTCTCGTGCCAGTGGTTTGCTTTTAACTTTGCCTGTCCCGAAGAGGCCTTGGACGCACATTTCCATGGATTTTATTTCAGATCTCCCTGTCTCTCAGAGAATGTCTGTCATCTGGGTGGTGTGTGATCGTTTTTCTAAGATGGTCCATTTGGTGCCCTTGCCTAAGTTGCCTTCCTCCTCCGAGTTGGTTCCACTGTTTTTTCAAAATGTGGTTCATTTGCATGGGATCCCTGAGAATATTGTTTCCGACAGAGGTTCCCAGTTTGTGTCTAGACCTTGTGTGCTAAGATGGGCATTGATTTGTCTTTTTCGTCGGCCTTCCATCCTCAGACGAATGGCCAGACCGAGCGAACTAATCAGACCTTGGAAACCTATATAAGATGTTTTGTTTCTGCTGATCAGGACGACTGGGTGGCATTTTTGCCATTGGCCGAATTTGCCCTTAATAATCGGGCTAGTTCTGCTACTTTGGTTTCGCCTTTTTTTTGTAATTCGGGGTTTCATCCTCGTTTTTCCTCGGGTCAGGTGGAGCCTTCTGACTGTCCTGGAGTGGATCTTGTGGTGGATAGGTTGCATCAGATTTGGGATCATGTGGTGGACAATTTGAAGCTGTCACAAGAGAAGGCTCAGCGCTTTGCCAACCGCCGTCGCTGTGTGGGTCCCCGACTTCGCGTTGGGGACTTGGTGTGGTTGTCTTCTCGCTTTGTTCCTATGAAGGTCTCCTCTCCCAAGTTCAAGCCTCGGTTTATCGGTCTTTATAAGATTTTGGAAGTCCTTAACCCTGTGTCATTTCGTTTGGACCTCCCAGCATCGTTTGCTATTCATAATGTGTTCCATCGGTCGTTGTTGCGGAGGTATGTGGTGCCTGTGGTTCCTTCGGTTGAGCCTCCTGCCCCTGTGCTGGTTGAGGGAGAATTGGAATACGTGGTGGAGAAGATCTTGGATTCTCGTATTTCTAGATGGAGGCTTCAGTATTTGGTTAAGTGGAAGGGCTATGGTCAGGAGGATAATTCCTGGGTTGTCGCCTCTGATGTTCATGCGGCTGATTTGGTTCGTGCCTTCCATGTGGCTCACCCTGATCGCCCTGGGGGTTTTTGATGAGGGTTCGGTGACCCCTCCTCAAGGGGGGGTACTGTTGTGAACTCTGTTTTCGGGCTCCCTCTTGTGGTCACAGGTGGTATTGTGTGAGTTTTGTTTTTGGGCTCCCCCTGGTGGCTTTGTTTGTTATCCTGCGGATCTGTGGCTGAATCAGCTGCCTCGTTATGCACTAGGGAGTTTCCTATTTAGCTCTGCTTCACCTCCACTTGTTGCCGGCTGTCGATGTATTCAGTGCTATTCTGATCTCCCCTGATTATCTTCGTTTTCAGTCTCTTCTGGAGAAGCTAAGTTTCTGTTTGATTATTTTTTGCTCATCAGTCTGCAATATGATTTCAGTGTATGATGAGTTAGTCCAGCTTGCTAATATGTGAGTTCTTGCTGCTGGTAAGCTCTGGGGTACGGAGTTGCTTCCCCCGCACCGTTAGTTGGTGCGGGGGCTCGAGCAATCTCTGCATGGATATTTTGCTTAGGGTTTTCTATTGACCGCACAGCTCCCTTCCTATTTTCTGCTATCTAGTGTTAGCGGGCCTCATTTGCTAAATCTATTTCATCTCTGCGTTTGTGCTTTCCCCTTAACTCACCGTTAATATTTGTGGGGGGCTTTTCTATATCTTTGGGGTCATTTCTCTGAGGCAAGTAAAGACTTTACTTTCCCTCTAGGAATAGGTAGTTTCTCAGGCCATGAAGAGACGTCTAGGATTTTGAGGTAACGTTCCACGGCTGCCTATAGTTGTTTGCGGATAGGATCTGGTTGCGGTCAATCCAGATACCACTTCCCCAGAGCTGGTCGTCGGTTTAGTTACTTAGCTAGTCAAACTTGCGATCCTTGCCACTAGGATCATTACAGGCCCCACAAGATGCTACATTCAGTCACTTGCCCCATATAGTGCTGCACAAACATTATGGCCTCACAAGATGCTCCATACAGACACTTGCCCCATATAGTGCTGCAGAAACATTGATTATGGCCCCACAAGATGCTCCACACAGACACTTGCCCCATATAGTGCTGCACAAACATTATGGCCCCATACAGACACTTGCCCCATATAGTGCTGCACAAACGTTATGGCCCCATTTGATGCTCCATGCAGACACTTGCCCCATTTGTGGTTGCTGCGATAAAAAAATCACATATTCACCTCTCCGTCGCTCAGGCCCCCGGCACTTTCAATATTCATCTGCTCCTCGTTCCGGGCGCCGCTCCGTCTTCAGCGTCTTCTGCACTGACGTTCAGGCAGTGGGCGCACACTAACCGCGTCATCGAACACGCTGACATGAGCGTCACTGTAAAAGATGCTGAAGACGGAGCGGTGCCGGAATGGGGAGCAGGTGAATATCGTGCAGCGCTGCGCTCCCCTCCCCATTATACTCACCTGCCCTGTGCAGTCCCTGCTTCCCGGCTCCGCAGCTTCTCCCTGTACTGAACGGTCACCGTTACCGCTCATTACAGTAATGAATATGCGGCTCCACCCCTATGGGATGTGGAGCCGCATATTTATTACTCTAATGAGCGGTACCGTGTGATCACTCAGTACAGGAAGAAGCTGCTGGCTCTGGGAAAGCCAGGGACCTGCAGGGACTGTGCCAGGAGCAGGTGAGTATAATTAGACAGCCCTCGCTCCCCCTCCCCTGCCGACCCCTTTGTATGACTCGAGTATAATCCGAGAGGGGGACTTTCAGCCCAGTATAAGCGGAGATTTTCAGCCCATATTTTTGGGCTGAAAGTCCCCCTCTCAGATTATACTCGAGTCATACCCAGGGGTTGGCAGGGGAGGGGGAGCGAGGGCTGTCTAATTATACTCACCTGCTCCTGGCACAGTCCCTGCTTCCCGGCTCCGCAGCTTCTCCCTGTACTGAACGGTCACCGTTACCGCTCATTACAGTAATGAATATGCGGCTCCACCCCTATGGGAGGTGGAGCCGCATATTTATTTCTCTAATGAGCGGTACTGTGTGATCGCTCAGTACAGGAAGAAGCTGCTGGCTCTGGGAAAGCCAGGGACCTGCAGGGACTGTGCCAGGAGCAGGTGAGTATAATTAGACAGCCCTCACTCCCCCTTCCCTGCCAACCCCTGGGTATGACTCGAGTATAATCCGAGAGGGGGACTTTCAGCCCAAAAATATGGGCTGAAAATCTCCGCTTATACTCGAGTGTATGCAGTATGTACCCCACTTTCCAGCATTGCAGGGCAAGTGGGAAGAAACAGTCAAAGCGTTAGAATTAGTCCATCTAATAGACGCGCTTTTTCTGTTTCTGCATGCTGCTATTTTTAGGCTGGGGGCAATATTCATGGTCCCTTACCAGCCTGAGAATACTAGCCTCCAGCTGACTGCTTTAGCTTGTCTGGCTGTCAATATAGGTGGGACGCCATGCCATGTTTTTAAATTAATTATGTAAATAATTAAAATATATGGCTTAGGGACCCCTCTATTCTTGAAATGCAGCCTTGCTGAAGCTGACAGCTGATTTTTGCAGCTCAGAGCTGTCAGTTTTGCCTGGCTAATTATCACAAATAAAGGGAAACCCCATGTAATTTTTTTAATTTATTTATTTGTAGTGCAGGCGGCTGATGAAAACTCTCATCAGCCACCACCTGATCTCACGGCTACCAGTTGAATACAACTCGCAACATTCTTTACTGCTAGCGCTGATAACAGCATGAGCAGGGTGCAGTGATGTGAGCTGTCTTCAGCACCCTGCACCGAGGAACAGCGCAAACTCTACTACTGATACCCAGGCACTGGTATGTGTCACACTGATGACACATGGATATCATCCCTGCGCCATCATTGTGCACATGTGCGGGACATTTTGCAGCCTGTGCTGCTGTTAAAAAAACAGAAATACCAGCTTGTTTTGCCCATGCGGTCCATGTATAAGTTTATAGACAAGCAAAAAATTGAAGTACCAAATTCCAAAGAGAAGTAAAATCAAGGTAATTTTTATTTTACTAATGAATATAAGGCACCGAAAGAACATAAAACATAGTCATATCATAAACAGAGTTTTAAGCATGCAAGCATTACATGCAAACGAACAGCACAACCAAGTAAGATAAAGTAACAAGACATACAATTATCAGGAAGTGGCAGTGCTTCAAGTATACCCAGAATTAGATAGTGATAAGTGTTGCCATGTCAATTACAATGTGGCCAGTATAACATATAGTAGAATATAGTACTGCTCATATTAACACACGGCATCCACTGAGAAACAGATAAATGTAATAGTCCATAGTTGTAAAGCCGTTTGCACGTGTAACCCCTATGCACGTTTTGCGTGGGCTTTGTCAGGGGGCTGAGATGATGGTCCATGTATAAGTGTCTACAGTACGTGTTTAAACTGTCACCACTAGGATTGAGCGACTTTTATTTTTATAGGATCGGGTCGGGTTTCACGAAACCCGACTTTCTCAAAAGTCGGGTCGAGTGAAATCGGCCGATCCTATAAAAAAGTCGGGGTCGGGGTCGGCCGAAACATGAAACCCAATGCAGTGCAATGGGATACTATGGTTCCCAGGGTATGAAGGAGAGGAAACTCTCCTTCAGGCCCTGGGATCCATATTAATGTGTAAAATAAAGAATCAAAATAAAAAATATTGATATACTCACCCTCGGACGCGCCCTGGTACTAATCGGCAGGCTTCCTTCCTAAGAATGAGCGCGTGAATGACCTACGGTGACGTCGCGGCTTGTGATTGGTCACGAGTAGGGTTGAGCGAAACGGATCGGTCATTTTCAAAAGTCGCCGACTTTTGGCAAAGTCGGGTTTCGTGAAACCCGACCCGACCCCAGCGTGGGATCGGCCACACGGTCGGCGATTTTCGCACCAAAGTCACGTTTCGTATGACGCTTTCCCCGCCATTTTTTTCAGCCAATGAAGGAGTGTGTGCAGCGTGATGACATGGGTTCCGGCTCGCTTTGTGCGGCGTCACAAGGGGTAAAACCGCCATCTTAACGTTTGGGATATAGCGATTCCCACAGTGAAACACAAATTTTGCAGGGACGGAGGAGAGAGAGAGAGAGAGAGGAAAAAAAAATATATATCAATCAATCCCCATTGACTTGCATTGGGTTTCGTGTTTCGGTCGGCCCCCCGACTTTTCACAATAATCGGTCGATTTCACACGAAACCCGACTCGATCCTAAAAAAGCAAAAGTCGCTCAACCCTAGTCGTGAGCGGTCACATGGACAAGCCGCGACGTCATCTAAGGTCCTTCACGCGCTCATTCTTAGGAAGGAAGGCTGCCGGAAAGAAGCAGGGCGCGTCCGAGGGTGAGTATATTCCTATTAGGTATATACTCACCCTCGGACCTGCCCTGCTTCTTTCTGGCAGCCTTCCTTCCTAAGAATGAGCGCGTGAAGGACCTTAGATGACGTCGCGGCTTGTCCATGTGACCGCTCGCGACCAATCACAAGCCGCGACGTCACCGCAGGTCATTCACGCGCTCATTCTTAGGAAGGAAGCCTGCCAATTAGTACCAGGGCACGTCCGAGGGTGAGTATATCAATATTTTTTATTTTGATTCTTTATTTTACACTTAAATATGGATTCCGATACCGATTCCCGATATCGCAAACATATCGGAACTCGGTATCGGAATTCCGATACCAGATTCAGAAGATCGCCAACCTCATGGCCGACCCCACACAGGGGTCGGGTCGGGTTTCATGAAACCCGACTTTGCCAAAAGTCAGCGACTTCTGAAAATGGCCGACCCGTTTCGCTCAACCCTAGTCACCACATGTACCTGACACAATGACTTCTGAAAGAACCCTTATGGATAACCATTTCCAGTCCAGGTCCCTCTTTCAGCAGGCAAGGAAGCCCATTCAAAATGGAGTGTCAGTTCTCTAAGTAGCAGAAGGAGTGAAAAAGAAGAGAGCTAGAGAAAAGTAAAGAGGTGGGGCATAGTGCAAAGTAAAGGCGAGCAGGGGTATAATGGCAAGAAATCATGGTATTGGGATAGAGAGGAAGAAGGTGATTGGAAATAATCAAGAAGGAAGAACAGTAGATCTGTTGGCTCAGAGTACAGCTGCAGTCAGAAGCATTCTTCATTCTTTTACGATTAACTGTATATTATAAATATTGCTTAATAGATGTGTGTTTTATGACGGGTGTTAGTAATGAGCGAGCATGCTCATCACTACTCGTTATTTGCCAGAGCATCTCACTGCTCGAGATGCTAGGAGCTCGCCATGTACTTCTGGGGTTGCTCGGCGGGAGCTCAGGTCCTCGCCCTGCATGTTTGGCGCTCTTCAGAGAGCCAATGAACATGCAGGAATTGTCTGCAACACATTGTAATGTTGCAGCTATGTTGGTTGTGGCATTACAGTGATTGGCTGGCCGCACAGCGTCATCAGGCCTATATGAGAACTGGCGCCGCCATGCTCATCACAGTCTACTACGGAGTCAGGCAGTGTATGGAGAGTTGCTGCTGAGCTAGGGAGAGATTTGCTTGGTTCTTACTTAGTGTTGGTATACAATATATTATACACATATCCATCTCAACTAACAGTCCTTCTGAGGACTAATAAAAAGCTACATAGATATCTGTGCTAGACAGACTGCGGCAGACTGTGGCAGACTGCAGTGCATATAGCAAGAGGGTCCATTCCAGTTCTGTCTGCTGCTGCTATTAGAGATATTTCTAGACATAGCCCCAAGTATCTGGGGCCAGGAATAATTTTTTTAGATGCCAGCTTTATAAAACTGTGGTTTGTCAGTCACACACAGATCAGAGATAAAAAGTGCGCTCAAAATTCGTCCATTTCTGGCCTCCCTTTAATTTTTGTTGCAGTGTGTTAGTAAAGTTATTGACACCAGTTTTCTGGTAAAAATAGTAAACTACAGGCCAGCTATTTAAAACTGTGGTTCGTTCGTTACACTGGCCTCCCTTTAAATTTAGTTTCAGTGTGTTAGCGAAGTTATTGACACCAGTTTCCTGGTAAAAATGTTTACCTTCAGGCCAGAAATTTAAAACTGTGGTTTGTCCGTCACACGGATCGGAGATAAAAAGTGTGCTCCAAATTCTGCCAATTCTGGACTTCCTTTACATTTTGCTGCAGTGTGTTTAGGGAAGTTATTGACATCATCAGTTTGCTGGTAAAAATTGTTAGCTACAGGCCAGCTGTCATGATCCAGGTCAGCATTTGCTTCTTTTTTTTCTTTCCCCTACCTGGTTATGGTGGTGTTAAACTTTCCTGTCTCTCTTTGGTTCGTGGGTGGCTATTTATTGGAGCTATTTCTGGTAGCATTTGTCAGTGATAGTTCCAGTCTCTGGCTTGAGCAGCTGACCCATATACCCTAGTGAACCTTCTGCCTCTGACAACCCATATTTGTGCTTGATCCTTCCCTATCCCTAACTTATTGTGTGTTTGGTGGTTTCCTACAGTGTATGACTTGGCTTGAATTCTGAACTCTGCCTCCAGCTTTCTGTCTCTGTTACTACATTTCCCGTCTGGCTTTGACTCTTTGGCTCATACCCCGACTATGTCTTCTGTCTCATGTTTTGAATCCTGCGCTCCCATCTGGTTCCCATTTCTGGCTTGTCTTTAACCACGTGCATTGCTTTGACCTATGGTACTTCGTCTTCCTGTTTGTTGATCACCGGCCTGTCTGACTTCTCTGTCACCTCCTAGTGGCACTACGCACTTTGCACTGTGGTGCTACACGGTGAGTACTACCTTTTTCCCCTTACCTGCTCCCCCTGGTGGAGGTTGCTCACAACTGACTTGCAGTTGCATTACACCAGCTATTTAAAACTGTGGTTTGTGCGTCACACAGATAGGAGATAAAAGGTGCACTCAAAATTCTGCCATTTCTGGCCTCCCTTTGTTCCAGTGCGTTAGCGAAGTTATTGACACGAGTTTGCTGGTAAAAATAGTTACCTACAGGCCAGCTATTTAAAACTGTGGTTTGTCCGTCACACAGAAAGAATAAACCTACCCCTTAAAAACATTAATCTTTATTAATAATCCAGTATAATACAAATAATTATCAAAAAATCTAGATAAAAAACATCCCAATTAGGGGACCAAAAATCCAGGGATCAGAGACACCGCCTAACTATATCTCATTTGTGTACCAAAATAACACAATAGAAAAAATAAGCAAAACGTAAAAAATAACACTAAAAAAACAAAAAACATGAAAAAAACATAAAAAATAAAAATATTAGATATAGTATACCTATATTGACCCTAATATGCCCTAAGGTCTGATAACCTTCCTTGCAGCGGAGGTTGGCACCCTAGAATGTCGATATGGCGCCCCCGCTCAACGGCGGCTGTCCCTTATTTCCCTAGATGGCCCCTACAAATCTAATAACCACAGACAAACAACACCACAAATATATGGATCAAATTAGATCCATTAAAATACGCTAGATGCTGCACCTGATATTCAAACTCAAGTTAATTATATAGTGGATATACAATGATCAAATGAAGACTTAGAACTGCAGGTTGTTTAATATATGCTAGCAACACCTCTATCTAGCCAACAGCCCTATAATATGCAGGCTTGTCCTATATCAAGGCATAAACTTTAGTAGATCCTCATATACATATTAGAGAAAAAAGTATTAGTCACTTGACATCTACTATTGTTTCTAGCTAAAGTTATTAATCAAAGAAACACAGTACTGAATAGACTAGTTATCACCCAATATATTGGCTTGTATATATGCAGTTCAGATCCACATTCCCAGTTACCCCATTCAAAGATACCGGGGATATATATATGTTATATGCATAACTATAACGATAGCGAGTGGATAAGGTAGGAGACAGCACAGATTTTGGAATCCGGTATCTTGATTCCTGCTTATGGCTCTATGACCTACTATGGTGGAAAAATCTAAAGTCCCCTGATGAACCCCCTGAATGAATAGAACGGGGGAGAAACGCGTCGGGACAGCGTGTACATGAGCCGATGGACTGACATGACGGCCATGAGGGATTATCTGAGGAACAAGGAGCTAAGTGCATAACTGGCATTAAATTTAGCGTTATGATGCAATTTATGGCATACTAAAGCACTAGATCGGTTCAAGCTAGTTATGCATATAACATATATACTGTATATCCCCGGTATCTTTGAATGGGGTAACTGGGAATGTGGTTCTGAACTGCATATATACAAGCCAATATATTGGGTGATAACTAGTCTATTCAGTACTGTGTTTTTTTGATTAATAACTTTAGCTAGAAACAATAGTAGATTTTTTTGGGGGTATATCCTCCTGATGTCAAGTGACTAATACTTTTTTCTCTAATATGTATATGAGGATCTACTAAAGTTTATGCCTTGATATAGGACAAGCCTGCATATTACAGAGCTGTTGGCTAGATAGAGGTGTTGCTAGCAAATATTAAACAACCTGCAGTTCTAAGGCTACGTTCACATTTGCGTTGTGCGCCGCAGCGTCGGCGCCGCAGCGCACAATGCAAACAAAAACGCGGCAAAACGCACGCTAAAACGCTGCGTTTTGCGCCGCATGCGTCGTTTTTGGCCGAAAGTTGGACGCAAAAAAAATGCAACTTGATGCGTTTCTTGCGTCCAACGCTTGCGGCCATGCGGCACAAAACGCAGCACAATGCATGTCCATGCGCCCCCATGTTAAATATAGGGGCGCATGACGCATGCGGCGCCGCTGCGGCGCCCGACGCTGCGGCGCTGACCGCAAATGTGAACGTAGCCTAAGTCTTCATTTGATCATTGTATATCCACTATATAATTAACTTGAGTTTGAATATCAGGTGCAGCATCTAGCGTATTTTAATGGATCTAATTTGATCCATATATTTGTGGTGTTGTTTGTCTGTGGTTATTAGATTTGTAGGGGCCATCTAGGGAAATAAGGGACAGCCGCCGTTGAGCGGGGGTGCCATATCGACATTCTAGGGTGCCAACCTCCGCTGCAAGGAAGGTTATCAGACCTTAGGGCATATTAGGGTCAATATAGGTATACTATATCTAATATTTTCATTTTTTATGTTTTTTTCATGTTTTTTGGTTTTTTAGTGTTATTTTTTACGTTTTGCTTATTTTTTCTATTGTGTTATTTTGGTACACAAATGAGATATAGTTAGGCGGTGTCTCTGATCCCTGGATTTTTGGTCCCCTAATTGGGATGTTTTTTATCTAGATTTTTTGATAATTATTTGTATTATACTGGATTATTAATAAAGATTAATGTTTTTAAGGGGTAGGTTTATTCTTTCGGTTGTTGGTTTGCTGTAGACTCCCCTGTTTAAATTGTCTAGACAGTTGTATTGTCCGTCACACAGATCACATATAAGTTCACTCCAAATTCAGCCATTTGTAGTGAACGTGGAAAATATTGTCCTCCATTTAAAACGGGCAAGGCGCATGGCAAGGGATGGGGAACTGGATGTGATGGTGATGGTGCATGCAGAGGCCGAGGCTGAGGCCATGGCTGTGGTCAAGCTGAAACTGTGCCACAACAAACACCCACATCTTGCCCGACCGCAGCACACCACTATTGAACCCAGAGCAGTGTCAAAAGGTTGTTGGTTGGATAGCGGATAATGCTTCCAGTCACTTTGCCACCACCACCCTGTCTTCCACACAGTCAAGTCTCAGTAGCCGTGTGTCAAGACCACATATTCCTCACCCTGATCCTCCTTCCTCCCACCATGCCGAGTGCCCGGACACAACTGATCCCACACTTGGACACTGCGTGTAGCTGTTCACTTTTCCATTTATAGATTCGGGCCTCTTGCCCAGTCCACTTGACAAGAGGAGATTGCATGTAGCAATGCCCAAATATTTGAGCAGCCACGGTCACAAGAATGCGATGGTGGGAAAGTGTCACAAGAGTTGGATGATGATGATACACAATTGCTAGAAAGTCAGGAGGAGGAACAGGGTGCAGAAGTCGAAGACGAGATGGTGGATGATATAGTAACTGATTCAAGTTGGCAGGAGGACATGCAGAGCAAGGACAGCAGCACACAGGGGGAGGGAGGCATATCACCCCAACAGGCAGGAAAAAGCAGTGTGGTGGCTTCAGACACAAAGCGAGCAACCGCTCCCCGTAGGAACAATATGGCGGACATTGCCAGTCCAAATGTTAAGTCTTTCCGAGTCTGGTTGTTTTTTAAAGACTCTGCCGATAGCCCCAAAAAGGCCATTTCCGCCAACTGCCAGGCCAGCATCAGCAGGGGTAGCAAAATTACCAGCCTGGCCACCACCAGCATGATCAGGCTCATGGCAGCAAAGCAACCGACTTTGTGGGCTGAACCCCAGGGTCCAGGAACAGTGTCTGCGGGTGACACCACTGCTTCTTCTGCTGTTGTGCATGCAAGCCAATTTCCTGTCCATGGTGCATGCAAAGATGCCTCCTGCCCTGTACCTGTAATTGCACACACTCAAGTAGCACCATCAGCAAGCATGTCCAAATCCTTGTCCCAGAGCAGCGTTCAGTTTTCCATACCCCAGTCCATGGAATGCAAGTGCCAATATGCAGCTAATGCCCCACACGTTACACTAGTAAAGTGACACATTTTGCGCCTGCTTGTGCTTGAAATTTAGCATTTTAGGCTCATGGAGATGGAAGCTTTCCACAACCTGATGGCGGTGGCTGTCATTCAGTATTCTCCAGCCGCCACTGTCTCCCACTGTGAAGTTTCTGCATTACATAAGCATGTGTCCCATAACATTAGCCATGCCCTCAACAATGCAGTTACTGGGAAAGTCCACCTAACCACGAACACGTGGACAAGTGCTTGTGGGCTGGGACGGTACATCTTGCTGACAACACACTGGGTTAACATAGTGGAAGCCGGGACCCAGTCGGACCTTGGGATGGAACATGTTCTCTCTAAGCTGAGGATTGCAGGCTCTATGTCAATCAGGTTTTCTATCACAGTCTACAGCTCCTGCACACCTCCTCCTCCTTTTCAGGCTCCATCTCTGAAATGACCACATCAGTCACAATCTGGAAGCACTGCAGAACTGCCTCAGCCAAGCGGCAACAGCCTGTGCTGAAGCTAATATTCTTCGGTGACAAACCGCACAATGTTGAAGAATTGTGGACAGCTCTGAAAGAGCAGGCAGATCTGTGGCTAACACCGCTGAACCTACAGCCAGGCATGGTCATGTTTGACAATGGCCAAAACCTCGTGGCGGCTCTGAGGCGAGCTCACACACGTACAATGCCTGGCCCATGTGCTTAACCTCGTGGTTCAGTGACTTCTCAAAACCTACCAGGAGCTGCCGGATCTGTTTGTCAAAGTACGCTGCCTGTGTGCCCATTTTAGCTACAGCTTCCGCCACCCTTGCCGTGCTTTAGCAGCGTTTGCAGCTTCCGGTGATGAAGCCATAATTAGCGTCACCATTCTGCTTCTCTGTCTTCTGAAATGCTCTCTGCTCACAATCAAAGAGGATGTATTGCAGGCCGAGCACGATGAGATAGAGCAAGGAACCATACAAGGTGATTACACACAGCCCAACCTCATCTCATCCCAACAGTGAATTGTGTTACAATGAGGAAGAGAAGGAAGAACAGGAGTTACTTTAGTGCACCATCGATGGTACTACCTGCACAACTATCATACCGTCTGTTCAGCGTGGATAGCCTGTGGGCAGGGAGGAGGAGAGCATGGTCAGTCGAGCTCTTGGTGAGGACACCGAAGTCTTGCCTGTTAGCAATCTGGCACGCATGGCTGAGTTTATGTTGCTCTGCCTTTCCCATGACCTTCACATTCTCAACATTTTGGGTGACATTCATTACTGGTTAATGACACTTCTAGACCCACACTACAAGGAAAACTTTGTATCTCTTATTCCAGAGGCAGACATGTCTACTAAAATGGGGCAGTACCAGAAGGCCCTTGTTGCGGAATTACTTAAAAAATTCCCATCTGAAAACTCTAGTGGCAGAGGTCACAGTTCGTTGGACAACCAAGGAATACAGGTGAGAGCAACACAACTCCAATCCAGCAGAGGCAGGGGAACATTGTCAAAGTTCTGGGAGAGTTTTCTCAGATCCTCCCATCGCACAAGCCCTGAGGCGAGGGGTACTCTCACAAGGACTGCAAAGTTTGGGAAGATGCAGAGGGAGTACCTTGCTGACCGTACCAATGTCCCCTGTGATTCCTCTGTGCCTTATAATTATTGGGTATCCAACCTGGACACGTGGCATGAACTGGCTCTCTACACCATGGAGGTCCTGGCCTGCCCTGCTTCTAGTGTTTTGTCAGAGCAGGTTCTTAGTGCCTCTGGTGGAATTATAACTGATAAGCTCTACAGCCTGTCAACTGTAAATGCTGACAGGCTGACTCTTAAAAAAATGAACAAGGGCTGGGTTGGGACAGACTTGTCAACACCATGGAATGATAGCAGTGTAACATAAACTCAAATCCAGTCTTTTTTTGGAGGCCTATTTCCATGCACCTCTTATCACCCACACATGGGTATACGATTCCTGAATAGGCCTATTTGCTGTTGTCCTCCTCCTTCTCCTCATCCTCATCATCCACCAGCACTATAATACCAGAGTGATCGTGGTCCGTGATGCAACACCAAGATTATTGTTTTAAAGGGTGTTTATAATGCCCGTAAACAAAATTTTTAGACAGTATGTTGATGTATATCCCCCAGGGGTAAATTTTTGTCAACCCATACACTGAGTGCATGGGCATCACAAGTATAGGAGACCTGCTCCTATGTAATGGGAACAGATTTTTAGAAGGCCCTCCTCTACGTCTCTTCATCCACCACCATTATATTACCAGGTTGACCGTGGTCCATGATACAACACTAACATTATTGTTTTAAAGGGCATTTATGATGCCTGTTAACAAAATTTTTAGACGTGTTTTGTAGACTTTTTTTACATGTTGATGTATACCCACCAGGGGGAAATTTTTGTAAGCCCACAGTTACATAGTTACATATAGTTACATAGTTATTAAGGTTGAAGGAAGACTTTAAGTCCATCTAGTTCAACCCATAGCCTAACCTAACATGCCCTAACATGTTGATCAGGGGAAGGCAAAAAAAAACCCATGTGGCAAAGAGTAATCTCCACATTGGGGAAAAAAATTTCTTCCCGACTCCACATATGGCAATCAGACTAATTCTCTGGATCAACGCCCTATCAAGGAATCTAGTGTATATACCCTGTAACATTATACTTTTCCAGAAAGGTATCCAGTCCCCTCTTAAATTTAAGTAACAAATCACTCATTACAACAACATACGGCAGAGAGTACCATAGTCTCACAGTTCTTACAGTAAAGAATCCGCGTCTGTTATTATGCTTAAACCTTCTTTCCTCCAGACGTAGAGGATGCCCCCTTGTCCCTGTCTCAGGTCTATGATTAAAAAGATCATCAGAAAGGTATTTGTACTGTCCCCTCATATATTTATGCATTAAAATAAGATCACCCCTTAGTCTTCGTTTTTCCAAACTAAATAGCCCCAAGTGTAATAACCTATCTTGGTATTGCAGACCCCCCAGTCCTCTAATAACCTTGGTCGCTCTTCTCTGCACCCGCTCAAGTTCATCTATGTCTTTCTTATACACCGGAGACCAGAACTGTGCACAGTATTCTAAGTGTGGTCGAACTAGTGACTTGTATAGAGGTAAAATTATGTTCTCCTCATGAGCATCTATGCCTCTTTTAATGCATCCCATTATTTTACTTGCCTTTGTAGCAGCTGCCTGACACTGGCCACTGAATATGAGTTTGTCATCCACCCATACACCCAGGTCTTTTTCATTGACGGTTTTGCCCAGAGTTTTAGAATTAAGCAAATAGTTATACATCTTATTACTTCTACCCAAGTGCATGACCTTACATTTATCCCCATTAAAGCTCATTTGCCATTTATCAGCCCAAGCTTCTAGTTTACATAAATCATCCTGTAATATAAAATTGTCCTCCCCTGTATTGATTACCCTGCAGAGTTTAGTGTCATCTGCAAATATTGAAATTCTACTCTGAATGCCCCCTACAAGGTCATTAATAAATATGTTAAAAAGAAGAGGGCCCAATACTGACCCCTGTGGTACCCCACTGCTAACCGCAACCCAGTCCGAGTGTGCTCCATTAATACCCACCCTTTGTTTCCTATCCCTGAGCCAACTCTCAACCCACTTGCACATATTTTCCCCTATCCCCATTATTCTCATTTTATGTATCAACGGTTTGTGTGGCACTGTATCAAAAGCTTTTGAAAAGTCCATATACACTACATCTACTGGGTTCCCTTGGTCCAGTCCAGAACTTACCTCTTCATAGAAGCTGATCAAATTAGTCTGACATGAACGGTCCCTAGTAAACCCATGCTGATACTGGGTCATGAGGTTATTCCTCTTCAGATACTCCAGTATAGCATCCCTTAGAATGTCCTCCAGGATTTTACCCACAGTAGAGGTTAAGCTTACTGGCCTATAATTACCGAGTTCAGTTTTTGTCTCCTTTTTGAATATTGGCACCACATTTGCTATACGCCAGTCCTGTGGTACAGACCCTGTTATTATGGACTCTTTAAAGATTAAAAATAATGGTCTATCAATGACTGTACTTAATTCCTGCAGTACTCGGGGGTGTATCCCATCCGGGCCCGGAGATTTGTCAATTTTAGTGATTTTTAGATGCCGCCGTACTTCCTGCTGGGTTAAGCAGGTGACACTTAATGGGGAATTTTTGTTATCACTGATCATATTGTCTGCCATGGGATTTTCTTTTGTAAATACTGATGAAAGAAAGTCATTTAGCATATTGGCTTTTTCCTCATCCTCATCCACCATTTCACCCAGACTATTTTTAAGGGGGCCAACACTATCATTTTTTAGTTTCTTACTATTTATGTAGTTAAAAAATATTTTGGGATTATTTTTACTTTCTTTGGCAATGAGTCTCTCTGTCTCAATTTTTGCTGCCTTGATTTGCTTTTTACAGAATTTATTTAATTTTTTTGTATTTATTTAATGACTCATTACTACCTACTTCCTTTAATTCTCTAAATGCTTTCTTTTTGTTACTTATTGCTCCCCTTACAGCTCTATTTAGCCATATTGGTTTCCTCCTATTTCTAGTATGTTTATTCCCATACGGCATATACTGTGCACAGGTCCTATCCAGGATGCTAATAAATGTCTCCCATTTTCTTTGTGTATTTTTATGTCTCAGGATATCGTACCAGTTAATTGCATCAAGATCATCTCTCATCCTTTGGAAATTTGCCCTCCTGAAGTTTAGTGTTCGTGTAACCCCTCTACTACACATCTTATTAAATGATACATGAAAACTTATTATTTTGTGATCACTATTCCCCAAGTGACCCCCAACCCTTATATTTGATATGCGGTCTGGCCTGTTGGTTAATATGGTCTAGCAGTGCCCTCCTTCTTGTTGGGTCCTGAACCAGTTGTAAAAGGTAATTGTCTCTCATAGTTGTCAAAACCCGAATACCTTTGCTGGAACTGCAGGTTTCTATTCCCAATCTATTTCAGGGTAGTTGAAGTCCCCCATAATAATGACTTCTCCTTGAGTCGCAGCTTCATCTATTTGCTTTACGAGGATATTCTCCATTGATTCCATTATTTTTGGAGATTTATAACAAACTCCTATCAGTAATTTATTATTTTTCCCCCTCCCCTTATCTCCACCCACAGCGACTCTACATTTTCATTAAATTCACCTATATTATCACGCTAGATGGGTTTTAAGAACGATTTTACATACAGACACACCCCTCCCCCTCGCTTATCTGTACGGTCATTTCTGAAAAGGCTATAGCCCTGCAAGTTAACAGCCTAGTCATGGCTCTCATCCAGCCATGTTTTAGATATCCCCACCATGTCATAATTATGCTCCAACAACATTAATTCTAATTCGTCTATTTTGTTGGCGAGGCTTCTGGCATTAGTATACATGCACTTGATGTTCCTCTCTGTACCTCTATTCTTTCTTAAATTATTAACTGTTCTAACCCCACCCCCCATGCCACCGCCACCCCCAACTTCCTTATTTGTGCCCAGGTCTCTATCTGCACTATCTTCCCCTCCTATAAATTGAATACCCTCCCCCCAAACCCTAGTTTAAACACTCTTCCAACCTTCTAGCCATTTTCTCCCACAGCACAGCTGCACTGTCATGATCTCTGCAGGCAGAGATCATAGCAAGCCTATAGAGGGACAAGCTCTCGGAAGATGGAACTATACTGACCATGAACTAAGCCTGCCGCGCAACTAGAAATAGCCAGGTAGCATTTCCTATTTATCGCTAGATGCCCAGCTCTGGCCTAAGACCTAAATAGCTAGCAGAGGGAAATATAAGACCTGGCTCACCTCTAGAGAAATATTCCAAAGAAGACAGTAGCCCCCCACATATAATGACGGTGAGTTCAGATGAAACAACAAACGCAGCAGGAAAATAGTCTTAGCAAATTTGAGGTCCGCTTACTAGATAGCAGAAGACAGATAGTATACTTTCATGGTCAGCAGAAAAACACTAACAAAACACCATCCAGAGATTACCTTAAACTCTGGCATTAACTCATAACGCCAGAGTAGCAATCCCTGATCAACGAGAGCTTTCCAGACACAGTAACAAAACTTCAGCTGTGAACTGGAACAAATAGGCAAAACAAAACATGGACAAAAGTCCAACTTATCTAGTAGTTGTCTAGAAGCAGGAACAAGCACTGAGAGGCATCAGATAACATTGTTGACCGGCAAGAAACCACCAGAGAAATGAGCTTAAATAGCGACACCCACTACTGATGGAACCAGGTGAAACAGGAAAGAGGATGACAAGTCCAATTCCACAAGCGGCCACCGGGGGAGCCCAGAATCCAAATTCACAACAGTACCCCCCCCTCAAGGAGGGGGCACCGAACCCTCACCAGATCCACCAGGGCGACCAGGATGAGCCCTATGGAAGGCACGAACAAGATCAGAAGCATGAACATCAGATGCATTGACCCAAGAATTATCCTCCTGGCCGTAACCCTTCCAGTTGACCAGATACTGGAGTTTCCGTCTGGAAACACGAGAGTCCAAAATTTTCTCCACAACGTACTCCAACTCACCCTCAACCAACACCGGAGCAGGAGGCTCAACTGAAGGTACAACAGGTACCTCATACCTGCGCAATAACGACCGATGAAAAACGTTATGAATGGAAAAGGACGCAGGGAGGTCCAAACGGAAAGAAACAGGATTAAGAATCTCCAATATTCTATAAGGGCCGATGAACCGAGGTTTAAACTTAGGAGAAGAGACCCTCATAGGGACAAAACGAGAAGACAACCACACTAAATCTCCAACACAAAGCCGAGAACCAACACGACGATGACGGTTGGCAAAACGCTGAGTCTTCTCCTGGGACAACTTCAAATTGTCCATAACCTGCCCCCAGATGTGATGCAATCTCTCCACCACCGCATCCACTCCAGGACAATCCGAGGATTCCACCTGACCGGAGGAAAATCGAGGGTGAAACCCCGAATTACAAAAAAAACGGGGACACCAAGGTGGAAGAACTGGCCCGATTATTGAGGGCGAACTCTGCCAATGGCAAAAAAGCAACCCAATCATCCTGGTCAGCAGAGACAAAACACCTCAGATATGTCTCAAGGGTCTGATTAGTCCGCTCGGTCTGGCCATTAGTCTGAGGGTGAAAAGCAGATGAAAAAGACAAATCTATGCCCATCCTAGCACAGAATGCCCGCCAAAATCTAGACACAAATTGGGTACCTCTGTCAGAAACAATATTCTCAGGAATACCGTGCAATCGGACAACATTCTGAAAAAACAGAGGAACCAACTCAGAAGAAGAGGGCAACTTGGGCAGAGGAACCAAATGGACCATTTTAGAGAAACGGTCACAGACCACCCAGATGACAGACATCTTCTGGGAAACAGGCAGATCTGAAATAAAATCCATCGAGATGTGTGTCCAAGGCCTCTTAGGAATAGGCAAGGGCAACAGCAGTCCGCTAGCCCGAGAACTACAAGACTTGGCCCGAGCACAAACGTCACATGACTGCACAAAGACTCGCACATCTCGTGACAGGGAAGGCCACCAGAAGGATCTTGCCACCAAATCCCTGGTACCAAAAATTCCGGGATGACCTGCCAATGCAGAAGAATGTACCTCAGAGATGACTCTGCTGGTCCAATCATCCGGAACAAACAGTCTATCAGGCGGACAACGATCCGGTCTATCCGCCTGAAACTCTTGCAAGGACCGCCGCAGATCAGGAGAAACGGCCGACAAAATTACTCCCTCCCTAAGGATACCTGTGGGTTCAGAATTACCAGGAGAGTCCGGGTCAAAACTCCTAGAAAGGGCATCTGCCTTAACATTCTTAGAACCCGGTAGGTATGACACCACAAAATTAAAGCGAGAAAAAAATAAAGACCAGCGCGCCTGTCTAGGATTCAGGCGTCTGGCAGTCTCAAGATAAATCAAATTTTTGTGGTCAGTCAATACCACCACCTGATGCCTAGCCCCCTCGAGCCAATGGCGCCACTCCTCAAACGCCCACTTCATGGCCAAAAGCTCCCGATTTCCAACATCATAATTCCGCTCTGCGGGCGAAAATTTGCGAGAAAAGAAGGCACAAGGCCTAATGACGGAGCAGTCGGAACCTTTCTGCGACAACACTGCCCCAGCTCCGATCTCCGAAGCGTCAACCTCAACCTGAAAAGGCAGATTCACATCAGGCTGACGCAACACAGGGGCAGAGGCAAAACGGCGCTTAAGCTCCTGAAAGGCCTCTACAGCATGAGGGGACCAATTAGCAACATCAGCGCCTTGTCTGGTCAAATCAGTCAGTGGTTTAACGACATCCGAAAAACCAGCAATAAATCGGCGGTAAAAGTTGGCAAAGCCCAAAAATCTCTGAAGACCCTTAAGAGAGGAGGGCTGAGTCCAGTCACAAATAGCTTGCACCTTGACGGGATCCATCTCAATGGAAGAGGGAGAAAAAATATACCCCAAAAAGGAAATTTTCTGGACCCCAAAAACGCACTTAGACCCCTTCACACATAAAGAATTAGACCGCAGAACCTGAAAAACTCTCCTGACCTGCTGGACATGAGAGTCCCAGTCATCAGAAAAAATCAGAATATCATCCAGATATATTATCATAAATTTATCCAGAAAATCGCGGAAAATATCATGCATAAAAGACTGGAAAACTGAAGGGGCATTAGAAAGACCAAAAGGCATGACCAAATACTCAAAGTGGCCCTCGGGCGTATTAAATGCGGTCTTCCACTCATCCCCCTGCCGGATCCGCACCAAATTATACGCCCCACGAAGATCAATTTTAGAGAACCACTTAGCACCCTCTATACGAGCAAACAAATCAGTAAGCAATGGCAATGGGTATTGATACTTAACAGTGATCTTATTCAGAAGCCGATAATCAATACATGGTCTCAAAGAGCCGTCTTTTTTTGAGACAAAGAAAAACCCAGCTCCCAAGGGAGAAGAAGATGGACGAATATGTCCCTTTTCCAAAGACTCCTTTATATATTCCCGCATAGCAGCATGTTCCGGCACAGACAAATTAAACAAACGACCCTTTGGATATTTACAACCCGGTATCAAATCTATGGCACAATCGCACTCACGGTGCGGAGGTAAGGACCCAAGCTTGGGTTCGTCAAAGACGTCTTGATAATCAGAGAGGAACTCAGGGACTTCAGAGGGAATGGACGACGAAATAGAAACCAAAGGTACGTCCCCATGAATACCCTTACATCCCCAGCTCAACACAGACATTGCTCTCCAGTCCAAGACTGGGTTGTGAGACTGCAACCATGGCAATCCCAGTACCAAATCGTCATGTAAATTATACAGCACCAGGAAACGAATAATCTCCTGGTGATCCGGACTGATACGCATGGTTACTTGTGTCCAGTATTGTGGTTTATTATTAGCCAATGGGGTGGAGTCAATCCCCTTCAGAGGAATAAGAGTCTCCAAAGGCTCTAAATCAAAACCACAACGATTGGCAAAGGACCAATCCATAAGACTCAGAGCGGCGCCAGAGTCAACATAGGCGTCCGTGGCAATGGATGACAAAGAGCAAATCAGGGTTACAGACAAAATAAACTTAGACTGAATGGTGCCAATGGAAACAGACTTATCAAGCTTCTTAGTACGCCTAGAGCATGCTGATATAACATGAGTAGAATCCCCACAATAGAAACACAATCCATTCTTCCGTCTAAAATTCTGTCGCTCGCTCCTGGACAGAATTCTATCACACTGCATACTTTCTGGCGTCTTTTCCATAGACACCGCCAGATGGTGCACCGGTTTGCGCTCCCGCAGACGCCTATCAATCTGAATAGCCATTGTCATGGACTCATTCAGACCTGCAGGCAAAGGGAACCCCACCATAACATCCTTAACGGCATCAGAGAGACCTTCTCTGAAAGTTGCCGCCAAGGCGCACTCATTCCACTGAGTAAGCACAGACCATTTACGGAATTTTTGGCAGAAAACTTCAGCTTCGTCTTGCCCCTGAGATAGTGCCATCAAAGTTTTTTCTGCCTGAAGTTCCAAATGAGATTCCTCATAAAGCAAGCCCAAGGCCAGAAAAAACGCATCCACATCGCGTAACGCAGGATCCCCTGCTGGCAATGAGAAGGCCCAATCTTGAGGGTCACCCCTGAGCAAGGAAATCACAATCCTAACCTGCTGAGCAGGGTCTCCAGCTGAACGAGACTTCAGGGACAAATAAAGCTTACAATTATTTCGGAAATTCTGGAAGCTAGCTCTATTCCCTGTGAAGAACTCCGGCAAAGGAATTCTCGGTTCAGATACCGGAGCATGTACCACAAAATCTTGTAAATTTTGTACTTTCGTGATGAGATTATTCAAACCCGCAGTTACACTCTGGAGATCCATTATTGTCAGGTGCACACAGAGCATACAGAGATTAGGAGGAGAGAGAGAAAAAAGACTGCAGCAAGGCAGACTGGAGGAAAAAAAAAAAAAAAAAAAAAAAAAAAATTCCAGCAGACTTCTTATAACTCTCCTTTCTCAACCTGGGTCTTTAACACTTTATTGTCCGGTCAAACTGTCATGATCTCTGCAGGCAGAGATCATAGCAAGCCTATAGAGGGACAAGCTCTCGGAAGATGGAACTATACTGACCATGAACTAAGCCTGCCGCGCAACTAGAAATAGCCAGGTAGCATTTCCTATTTATCGCTAGATGCCCAGCTCTGGCCTAAGACCTAAATAGCTAGCAGAGGGAAATATAAGACCTGGCTCACCTCTAGAGAAATATTCCAAAGAAGACAGTAGCCCCCCACATATAATGACGGTGAGTTCAGATGAAACAACAAACGCAGCAGGAAAATAGTCTTAGCAAATTTGAGGTCCGCTTACTAGATAGCAGAAGACAGATAGTATACTTTCATGGTCAGCAGAAAAACACTAACAAAACACCATCCAGAGATTACCTTAAACTCTGGCATTAACTCATAACGCCAGAGTAGCAATCCCTGATCAACGAGAGCTTTCCAGACACAGTAACAAAACTTCAGCTGTGAACTGGAACAAATAGGCAAAACAAAACATGGACAAAAGTCCAACTTATCTAGTAGTTGTCTAGAAGCAGGAACAAGCACTGAGAGGCATCAGATAACATTGTTGACCGGCAAGAAACCACCAGAGAAATGAGCTTAAATAGCGACACCCACTACTGATGGAACCAGGTGAAACAGGAAAGAGGATGACAAGTCCAATTCCACAAGCGGCCACCGGGGGAGCCCAGAATCCAAATTCACAACACTGCACCTTCCCCATTGACATGCAGCCCGTCCCTAGCGTAGAGCCTGTAGCCAACTGAGAAGTCGGCCCAGTTCTGGAGGAACCCAAACCCCTCCTTTCTACACCAATTCTTGAGCCACTTATTAACCTCCCTAATCTTCCATTGCCTCTCTGGCATGGCACATGGTACAGGCAGTATTTCGGAAAATACCACGTTGGAGGTCCTTGCTTTTAGCTTGCAGCCTAATTCCCTGAAATCATCTTTAAGGACCATCCACCTACCTCTAACTTTGTCATTTGTGCCAATGTGCACCATGACTGCTGGGTCCTCACCAGCCCCTCCCAGTAATCTGTCCACCCTATCAGCAATGTGTAGAGTCGAGCGCTAGGTAGGCAGCACACCGTTCGACGATCCCTGTCTTTGTGACAGATTGCCCTATCTGTTCCCCTAATAATTGAGTCCCCCACTACCAGCACCTGTCTGGCCTGCCCTGCTCTCCTATTTCCCTCCTTACTGGAGTAGTCACTCCTCCGGCTTTCAGAGGACATGCCTGGCTGCAGCAGTGCTACCCCTGTACTGGCACCCCCCTCATCTGCCAACTTAGCAAACTTATTGGGGTGTACCAGATCAGGACTAGCCTCCCTGGCACTCTTCCCTCTACCCCGCTTCCTAACTGTCACCCAGCTTGCTACTTCACTGTCCTGCAGCTCCATCCTACCATCCCCCATCTATCCCATTGAGCGTCTGCTCAGTGAGCAGAAGACTCCTCTCCATATTGTCTATGGATCTCAGTGTTGCCAGCTGCACATTTAGATCCAGAATCTGGGCTTCCAAATGCTCAACGTGCTCACATCTCACACAGCAGTATGCACCCTCGACCGGCTGATCAAGGACTGCATACATGTGGCAATATGTGCACTGGATGGCATTAACAATAGTGGAGCACATTTCCTAATGGGTATTGCACCAGACTAAAGCATTAAATAAAAATAAATACAAAGTATTAATAAAACACAGACAGCAATTCAGTAATTCCTCCCTTGGAAACTCCCTGAATCCAAAGTCACTGAATCACAAGTCACACTTACCGCCGTTCACACTTACGCTCAGGTCACACTCAGCTCGTTCACACTCGCTAAGCTGAAGATTTAAAGAGATTTTTTTTTCTTTTTCCCCTCTGCAGCAATCCACCTTGCTGTTCAATGCACTTCCAAAGAGGACTTGAGTCCCAAACAGCTGCCCCTTATAAACCCTTAATTATGAGCCCCCACCCTAAGTTAACCCCCTGTGAATATAGCTACTCCCAATTCAGCAACTCACACCAATTCACACAGGAATTTGTTAAAGGCTTTCCAAATACCTCCTCACTGAATCACAAGTCACACTTACCGCCATTCACACTTACGCTCAGGTCACACTCGCTAAGCTGAAGATTTAAAGATTTTTTTTTCTTTTTCCCCTCTGCAGCAATCAACCTTGCTGTTCAATGCACTTCCAAAAAGCACTGACTGCATAGCAATACAAGTATAGGAAACCTGCTCCTTTGTAATGGGAATAGATATTTAGGAGGCCCTCCTCCACGTCTCTTCCAAGGGGTATTGGGGTCCATCTAAATTTGCGACAAGCCTTCATTCACTGCATAGGCAAACAGTATTGGAGAACCATTTCCTAATAATGAGAACTGTAGGGGTTGGTCAGCTTCAACAATGAAATTATCCACTGCCAGGTCTTCAGCCTCAACACTGACAGTCTCCAATGCAGGTTCTTCAAGCTCAACAACACAATGCTCCACTGCCAGGTATTCATCCTCAACACTGACATTCTCCACTGCCGGGTCTTCAGCCTCAACACCGACAGTCTCCAAAGCAAGTTCTTCAGGCTCAACACTAAAATGCTCCACTGCCGTTTCTTCATCCTTAACACTGCAATTCTCCAATGCAGGTTCTTCAGGCTCAACACAGCAATTCACTACATAGGCAAATAGTATGTGAGTAGCAACTTCCTAATACTGTGAATTTTGGTTTCATTTTGTCATTCTGTACATGGCTTCAAGGAGTATTGAGGTGCATCTAAATTTTAAGCAGGGCAGGCCTTGCATGCAATGCATAAGCAAACAGTATGGGAGTACCAAATTCCTAATAATGGGAACAATGCTTTCAGGTGGCCATCCTGTACCTCTGTTCAAAAGGTTATTGGGGTGCATGTAACTTTGGGGCTGGGCAGGCCTTGCATTCAATGCACAGGCAAACAGTATGGGAGTACCAAATCACTAATAATGGGAACATTGCTATCAGGTGGCCATCCTCTACGTGGCTTCAAAGGGGTATTGGAGTGCATCTAAATTTCATGCAGAGCAGGCCTTGCATGCAATGCTTAAGCAAGCAGTGTGGGAGTGCCAACTTCCTAATAATGGGAACAATGCTTCCAGGTGGCCTTCCAGTACCTCTGTTCAAATGGTTATTGTGGTGCCTGAAACTTTGGGGCTGGGCAGGCCTTGCATTCAATGCACAGGCAAACAGTATGGAAGTACCAAATTACTAATAATGGGATCATTGCTTTCAGGTGGTCATCCTGTTTGTGGCTTCAAAGGGGTACTGGGGTGCATCTAAATTTTATGCAGGGCAGGCTGTGCATGCAATGCATAGGCAAGCAGTATGGGAGTACCAAAGTACTAACAATGGGAGCAATGCTTTCAGGTGACCAAGTTGACCATCCAGTTTGTCTGTTTAAAGGGTTATTGGGGTGCATGTAACTTTGGTGCAGGGCAGGCCTTGCATGCAATGCATAAGTAAATAGTATGGGAGTACCAACTTCCTAATAATGGGAACATTGCTTCCAGGGGGCCATCCTGTAAGTGTTTTCAAAGGGCTATTGGTTTGCATCTAAATTTGATGCAGGGCAGGCCTTGCATGCAATGCATAAGCATACAATATGGGAGTACCAACTTCCTAATAATGGGAACATTGCTTTTCAGGTGACCATCCTGTATGTGGCATCAAAGGGGTATTGGGTTGCATCTAAATTTGATGCAGGGCAAGCCTTGCATGCAATGCATAAGCAAACAGTATGGGAGTACCAAATTCTTAATAATGGGAACATTGCTTTCAGGTGGCCATCCAGTACCTCTGTTCAAATGGTTATTGGGGTGCTTGTAACTTTGGGCTGGGCAAGCCTTACATTCAATGCACAGACAAACCAGTACCAAATTGCTAATAATGGGAACATTGCTTTCAGGTGGCCATCCTGTACATGACTTCAAAGGAGTATTGAGGTGTGTCTAAATTTTTGGGCAGCCCTGCCACTCACTGCATATGCAATAACATGATAGGAGACCCACTGTTTAATAATGGGAACAACAGAGCATAGCCGGCTGATGGCTCTCTAAGAATAGTGAGGACTGATTGCTGGTTCTTAACTAGTGTTGAGCGATACCGTCCGATACTTGAAAGTATCGGTATCGGATAGTATCGGCCAATACCCGAAAAGTATCGGATATCGCCGATACCGATACCCGATACCAATACAAGTCAATGGGACACCAAGTATCGGAAGGTATCCTGATGGTTCCCAGGGTCTGAAGGAGAGGAAACTCTCCTTCAGGCCCTGGGATCCATATTACTGTGTAAAATAAAGAATTAAAATAAAAAATATTGATATACTCACCTCTCCGGAGGCCCCTGGACATCACCGCTGGTAACCGGCAGCCTTCTTTGCTTAAAATGAGCGTGTTTAGGGCCTTCCATGACGTCACGGCTTCTGATTGGTCACGTGCCGCTCATGTGACCGCCACGCGACCAATCACAAGCTGCGACGTCATTCTCAGGTCTTGGATTTTTTTCCACTGCTTTCCAGTGAATCATATAATAAAATGGGGGATGCCATTCTAAAGTACAACCTCGTCCCGCAAACACGGAAATATATAAAAGTTATGGCTCTTTAAATAAGGGGAGGAAAAAAAAAGTTTTGAAGGGGTTAAAATAAAAAAATCATCAAAAAATTATCTCTCAGAATTATTTGTAATCAGTCAGACCATTCTGTGCCGAAGACTGATTTAAACTAATGGAATCTCTGTCAGAGGTAACATCATCCTGCGATACCTGAGTTGAGTAATGGATCAAAAATTCCATAATGCCCTTTGATTCATCTTGCTAAGTTTACGCAGAACAAATTACAAAAAGTCTGCATTCCAGAGAACTGATTTTTTGCAAATTCTAGTAGAACTCAATTCCACTCAAATAAATTAGCCCAACTGTGGCTATCCAAATACTCTGTTAGGGTTGGCAAATTGCGCTAAATAAAATAAATAATAAAGCACAATCGCAACCCGGGTGCACCATGCAGAGATGGAAAACTGCTGCTAGTAAACAATAACGGAACATACGGTGAGTGATTGCCTGTACACACCAGGTTAACGCCACTCAGTGTGAACAGAATGCTGAGTTCCAAACTCTGTTACTCCACAGACAGGAATAGTACAGAAGCGAAAGAGATGCCCTGCAACTGAGCTGTGTCACTCACACACAGAAACGATGGAGCTGCTCTTCTACTGAGCTGTGTCACTCTCACGCAGAAACGGAACAGATGCTCTGCAACAGAGCTGTGTCACTCACACACAGAAATAGAAGAGATGCTCAGAGCTTAATACCCTGACTAGGGTTGTGCTTGCTTTGGAACTCTGCTGTGCTAACCACACACATGTAGGAACCAGATGCTAAGTCCACTGATACTCGTTGCCTGCCTGCGTGTTCAGTCCCAAGCTAGACAGACACACATCACTTGCACGCAGAGTGGTAGCAACTACACTCACATAGCCATACATGAAATGATACTAGCGTGGCACCATTGGAAGCCTTTTAAACTAAAAGCTCCATCCCACACACTCACGCCCAGCCAGCCGTGACATTGCCCAAGGGCCAATCTGGAGCTGTCACATCACCAGAGCCAGAGATGTCCGACCACCAATAGGAAGGCGCCACATTACGGACATGCTCCATAAAGTGATTTCTGGACTTAGGCTCCAGAGTGTCAGGTCGCCACTGCCTATCGCTGGTTACCATAGGCTTTGCTGGAGAGCCAGCAGTAATCAAACAAACACCACGAGCCTGAGCAAGATGCTGAGACCGGAGTCTATGCTCAGCATCACCAGCAGCGGCCAAACCTGACTGGGAGACTGCAGAGGCACATAAGGTTTGGGATCTATCCCATACAGTGGGATAATCCCAATACCTAACATACTCTAATGCTAAAAAACATAAGCATTTGACCATATTGTGCAAGATTGGATTGAAATGGTGTTATATCGGCTTGTGTAACTTATACAAGTTGCAAACAGTTTAGGGTGTATAGATTTTAGCATATTTATATACGACATCTAGAAGAGCATACCAATTCTCTATAAGCCCCTGTGGCACCATACAGACAGCTTTATATGACTCTGCTGAGTGTATAGAACTTTGACCTAATTATATCCTGCCCTTTTTCTTCATACATAATCTTTGTTTGTCTTTAAATAATAGCCAAAGGTTGAAGGCAATATGATAAATATTAAAATATAATACAAACACATATTTTATCTTAAGTTAACCTTTCGCAAATTAAATCAAGCTACACGTGATAACCCTGTGATAAACATACCATTACGTTTGACAAAAACCTGATCAATCCTTTTTATTATCACCATACAGAGAAAATGTGTGTAAAAATATTTTACTTTAATATTTGAAAATACATACCTATGAGTCAGCCTGGCAGGCTTGGTATTTTTATTAAAGTCACAAGACAGATAGGTCAATTACAGCTTGAGTGGTGGTTATATAATTTATTCTTATGAAACATTTACAATACCTACTCAATCTTCTCAGCAAAGGGAGTAATGACGAAGCCATCTAGGCTATGCATATAAACAGAGAAATGTTAATACTTGCTCGTCTTTACTTAGTGCTCTTTAAAGCTCATTTACACTGAGCGATAAAAGTACATTATGTTATTAACAAAATGTCAAAGTGTCAGTTCTAACCTGGAATGAGTACATTTAACATGACAGGTGTTAGAGAACTCCATCTGGTTGAACGTCTCCATTCCCCGAACAATGAGTGTAAGGCTAAGTTGATCTATATTGTGGTTTTATGCTTTTATTTACATTTTTCATTTTGTGCAGGAAATTGCTTAAAGTTATTGCATAATACATCACAGTTAAAGCAAGCACATCAATCTCGCTTTAGAAGAAGAAATAATTATCTCATACAATTATTATTCAATTACCATAGTTTTGTAGGAATTTGTGCTCTTGGCCTTTGAAAATAAATCATTAATACAGTGTTTGGAAGACTTAATTTTGGCCACATTATTACCTTCATGTTTACATTACTATGACTGTGTTGTTTATTAAATCTTGTAAATTCCCCATTATGAGTCTTTATTTTACTTTCAGATAAAACATAAATATTGCATTGTTGAAATGAAAAGATGAAATTGATTTGTGAGACATAGTTTGAAGCAAAAATACTACAGGTTGCATTTTTTAAATACCATAGAATTAAATCTAGTTGTTTGCAAATGCACCTCATTATGGAGAAAGTATGAAACCGTGATCTTACGGTAATTTTATATTGGCTTGAACATAAAATCTGAGGCTCCTGGTGTATAAAATAAGGCATACTATAAGCATTAACAGCATTAAATTGTATTTGTTGTCTACTCATTTTTATTTTAACAAATAAGTAGGGGACGTGATTTTGTGGCAGTTACTAAATGAGAATCTCCTTGTTTGTAAAGCATTGTTTGTTTGTTAATTCAAGGAGGTTTCAGCAGGGCAAGGGAAATGTTTAAAATACAACTTTTAATAGTTTCCCTAAAAGGTTAATGGCCAAAAGGTACATATAGACAAACAGAATGATAAATGTACAAAGTACTAGTGCTCAAATTCAACAGTGCTCAAAATAGAAGATTGGCTTAGTTTCACCAGAGACATTTCTTACTACATAAAGTCACTAGTGATGAGCAAACGTGCTCGCCACTACTCGGTACTCGCCAGAGTATCACTGTACTTGGTGTACTCGGCGAGCACCGAGCATTACTGGGATCATTCGGCGGGAACTCGAGTCTACGCCTTTTAATTGTGGCGCTTTTTAGAGCACCAATGATCATGCAGGGATTGTCTGCCATGCACAGTAATACCACAGCCATCTTTGTTGTGGTATTAGAGTGATTGACTGGCCGCACAGCGTCATCAGGTCTATAAGAGACCTGACACCACTCTACTTTGTGCATTCTGCTCTAGACTCAGCTAGTGTAGGGAGAGCTGCTGCTGAGATAGGGTCAGATTCATTCTTTGATTAGTTAGTGTGGGTCTACTAGTGTTCAATCCACAAATCCTGATAAACCAACAGTCCTATTTAGGTCTAATTCTGGAGTACATAGATTGCAGTGTTAGGTAGGCAGGAGAGTTTATGTGTGCATACCCACATCAGTGCAAGGCATGCAGGAACTGTATGTGAGTATATAGATCTCACTGCATACATCACAAGGCTTCATTACTGTCTGATGTTGCATATTTTATATATATGTAGCTGCAGGTATCCGTGGCTAAGATTTTTTTTTTTTGCACCTTGTTCTTGCTAATTTTATTACAAAGCAATCCATAACCCCATTTTCTCTACATTTATTTGCTTGGTCACACTGCAGACTACAGCCAGGTCATTTCAATACAAGAGCTTGAAAATCTAACAATTTAAAACTATTTTTTTTTGTCCCAGGCATCAGATGTGATTGTGCAGAAAATTCTGGCCTTTTTTTTGGTACTATAGTTTTTTTTGGAGTGTCTTACAACATTTTTGGACACCATTTTGCTGACCAAAAAATCTTTAGCTGGCCCATACATATTTAGCCACAGTTCTTAAATGTGTCACTATGATTTGTATGCCACACGCATCGCGCTTAATTGTACTAAATATTTTACAATTTTAGTACTCAAATTTTTTTTTTTAGTGTCATAGCCTACTTATTGACACAATTTTGGTGGGCCCAAAAAACTCGAGGACACATTGTGATCAGTCTGTTATCTCAGTCAGACCCCCGGTCTATCTGTGGTCTCCAAATACTTGTTTTTCTGGCATGCATTCCACTTTTTTGTCTGTCTGCTACCCTTAGTCTATACAGTATTTTGTGGTTAAAAAAGTTTTAAAAAATCAAGGCCACATATTGAAACAGTCTGTTATTTCCATCTAACATCTGGTCTATTTGTGTTCTCCAAATACATGCTTTTCAGGCATACATTCCACTTTTTTCGGTCTTCTACCCTTGTTCTATATAATCCAACAGTGTTATCCAGTGAAATCAAATTGCCTGGAAAACACACTAATAACCAATAGAAAAAGCTTTTTTGTTTAAAAAATTACCCAATTTTTTTTATTAAGCATATTTAACAAAAACACAAATATATAAACACAATAATGACAAATATCAACAAGGTGCCTTTTGTGTGAGGGAAGGCGTGACAATCACCACATGTTATTGTAAAACATAAATGCCTATATGGTTATTAGCTAGATTCTGTCCATTAGATATATGGACCTAAGTTATCCAGCATATAAGCAAATTGAATTAATTGTGCCTAGTGGTCATATTTTGGACTAAAGAAATGAGATATACAGGGGTACAAGTGCCCATGTGTTGTCTTATTGGCAAAAGGTCAAAGATTACCTGTGCTACAGTGCAACGTAAGCTAAGGGTAGTAAAAGGACAGTGGTAAATTTACCTATAATGGTAAGGGTCCAGAAATGAGGTCCAGCGTATAGATGCGGGGTTAGTCCATGCTTCCCTCCACCCCTTGTTCTACACAGTATTTTGTGGTTAAATTTTTTTTAAAAATTCCAGTCCACATATGGAAACCGTCTGTTATCTCAGTCAGACGCCTGGTCTATTTGTGTTCTACAAATACTTGCTTTTCAGGCATACATTCCACTTTTTTGTCTGTCTGGTACCCTTGTTCTATACAGTATTTTATAGTTAAAAAAATTTTAAAAGCTCCAGGCCACATATTGAAACAGTCTGTTATCTCCGTCCGACAGCTGGTCTATCTGTGGTCTACAAATACTTGCTTTTCAGGCATACATTCCACTTTTTTGGCGTTGTGTTAGCCTACTTCATGACAGTAATTTTCTTTTCAAAAATTTTTAAAAAGGCCAGATATTGAAAATTGTGGTTTCTCTGTTAGACGCCTCCTCTATCTTTGGTTTAAAAATTGTTACATTTGAGAGCTCCTTTGAACTGGTTTTCATGTGTCGTACCATAGTTATTAAAATTTGTTAAAAGCAAAATAAAAAAATTACCAACATTCCATTGAATTAAAAGTGTTTTTTTTTTTTTTTGGCACACTGATCACTTATAAGTTTTGTCAAAGTTAATCCATTTGTATTGAACTTTGAAAATATTTTAGTTGTTCCTTTGAAAATGGCAAGGGGTAAGGAAAACGGAAGTGGATGTGATTGTGAAGGTGCATGCAGAGGGCGAGGCTGTGGCCAGGCTGAAAGTGTGCAACAACAAAGACCAACATCTTCTCACTCGACCTTCATGTCCCAGTTTCTAGGGGACTGCAGCAAACCACTATTGAAGCCAGAGCAGTGTGAAATGGTTGTTGGTTGGATATCGGAAAATGCTTCAAGTCACTTAGCCCAACCACCACCATGTCTTCCACACGGTTAAGTCTGAGTAGCCATGAGTCTGGAGTACATATTACTCACCCTTCCTCCCACCATGCCGAGTGCCCTGAGACAACTGATCCCACAATTGGACACTCCAAAGAGCAGTTCACTTTTTCCTTTAAAGATTCTGGACTCTTGGCCAGTCAACTTGAAGAGGGGCAAGATGAGATCACATTTAGCCATGCCCAAAGATTTGTACAGCCACGGTCACACAAAGGCGATGGTGGGAAAGTGTCACAAGAAGTGGACGATGATGAGACACAATTGCCAGAAAGTCAGGGGGAGGAGCAGGGTGTGGATGTGGAAGACGAGGTGGTGGATGACATAGTAACTGACCCAACTTGACAGGAGGACATGCAGAGCGAGGATAGCCGCACACATGGGTAGGAGGCACAGCACCATAACAGGCAGGAAAAAGCAGTGTCATGGCTGAAGACAGAAGGCGTGCGTCCATTCCCCGTAACACCAACATGACAGAAGTTGTCATTCCAACTGTTATATCTTCCCAAGTCTGGTTATTTTTTAAAGACTCTGCCGATAACCCCAAACAGGCCATTTGCAGCATCTGCCATGCCCGCATCAGCAGGGGTACAAAACTACAAGCCTGACCACCACCAGCATGATCAGGCACATGGCAGCAAAGTACCCAACTTTGTGGGCTGAACCCCAGGCTCTAGGAACACTGTCTGCAGGTGACACCACTGTTTCTTCCACTGTTTTGCATACAAGCCCTCCCCAGTCCATGGTGCATGCAAAGTTGACTCGAGCCCTGCACCTGTTCTTGCCCACAGTCAACTAGCATCATCATCAAGCTTATCCACATCCTTGTCCCAGCGCAGTCTTCAGTTGTTTATACCCCAGTCATTGGAACACAAGCATAAATATGCAGCCAACGCCCCTCAGGCCACAGTACTGAATTCTCACATTTCTTGTCTGTTTGCGCTCGAAATGTTGCCTTTTAGGCTCATTGCGATGGAAGCTTTATGCAACCTGATGGCGGCCATCCCAAGGTGCTCAGTGCCCAGTCACAACTATTTCTCCCAGTGTGCAGTACATGCATTACACAAGCACGTGGCCCACAGCATTACCCATGCCCTCAACAATTCTGCTACTGGGAAAGTCCACCTAACCACGGACATGTGGACAAGTGCTTGTGGGCAGGGACAGTACATCTCACTGATGGCACAACACACTGGCTTAACACAGTGGAAGTTGGGACCCAGTCGGACCTTGGGATGGAACACATCCTCCCGATGCCAAGGATTTCAGGCCCTATGTCAATCAGGGTTGCCCCCACAGTCTACAGCTCCTGCACCTCCTCCTCTTAAGTCTCCATCTCTGAAATGAGCACATAAGTCAGAAGCTGTAAGCACTGCAGCACTGTCTCAGCAAAGAGGCAACAGGCTGTGCTTAAGCTAATCTGCTTAGGTGACAAACTGCACAATGCTGAAGAGTTGTGGACAGCGCTGAAAGAGCTGACACTGCTGAACCTACAGCAAGGCATGGTCATGTGAGACAATGGCCGGTACCTTGCCTGGCCCATGTGCTTAACCTCGTCTTTCAAAGATTTCTCAAAAGCTACCCCAAGCTGCTGGATCTGCTAGTGAAAGTACACCACCTGTCTGTCCAATTTAGAAAGTCAGCTACAGCTTCAGCCGCCCTTGCCATGTTTCAGCAGCGTTTGCAGCTTCTGGCTCACCGACTGGTGTGTGATGTCCCCACGCTTTAAAACTCCACCATGCATAAGTTGGAAAGTATTTGTGAACTGAAGAGGGCAGTTGTTGACTACCAGCATCAACAAAGCCATTGTTATTCAGTTCAGACTCCACACATAGGACCTCAGGAGTGGACATGGATGTCAGACATATGTACCATCCTCCAAAACTTTGAGGAATGCACCAAGATGGTGAGCAGAGAAGACGCCATAATTAACATCACCACCCCACTTCTCTGCATTCTGAAAACCTCTCTGCTCACAATTAAAGAGGATGCATTGTGGGCGGAGCATGAAGACATGAAGCAAGGAACCTTACAGGGTGATTAAACACAGCCCAGCCTCATGTCGTCCCAACGTGGATTGGCAGACAAAGAGAAACAGGAGGAGGAAGAAGAGCAGGAGCTACTTTCATGTGCTATAGATGGTACTACAAGCACATCTGTCATACCGTCTGTTCATTGTGGATGGCCTGAGGACAGAGAGGAGGATGAGGAGGAGGACAAAATGATCAGTTGTCCTGCTAGTGAGGACACAGAAGTCTTTCCTGCTAGCAGTCTGGCATGCATGGCTGACTTTATGTTGCTATGCATTTCCCGTGACCCTCACATTATTAAAATTTTCAGTGACACTCATTACTGGTTGGTGACACTTCTAGACCCACGCTACAAGGATAACTTTCAATCTCTTCTTCCAGAGGCAGAAACTAAAATGGTGCAGTACCACAGGGCCCTTGTAGCGGAATTACTAAAAAAATTCCCATCTGAGAACGCTGGCAGCAGGCATCAGAGTTTGTTGTAAAAACAAGGTGTACATGCTAGAGAGACAGAAGTACAATCCAGCACAGGAAGGGAAACAATGGCAAAGTTCTGGGACAGTTTTTTCAGACACTCCCATCATGCCGGCACAGAGGCAATGGGTGCTGTCACAAGAAGTGCAATGTTTGGGAAGATGCTGAGGGAGTACCATGCTGATCGTACGAACGTCCTCTGTGATTCCTCTGTACCTTTTAATTTTTGGGTATCCAAGCTGGACACGTGATATGAACTGGCTCTCTACACCTTGGAGGTCCTGACCTGCTCTGCTGCTAGCGTTCTGTCAGAGCAGATTTTTAGTGACGCTGGCGGAATTATAACTGATAAGTGCTTCCGCCTGTCAACTGAAAATGCAACAGGCTGACTTTAATAAAAATGAACAAGGGCTAGATAAAGCAAGACTTCTGTACACCACCGAATGAAAACAGCGAAACATAACCATTGTCTTTTTTAGAGAGGTGTATTCTCATGCACCTCTTCACAACCACACATGGGTATATGTTTCCTGATTTGGTCTATTTTGTGTTATCCTCCTCCTTATCCATATCCTCATCATTCAGAACCACTATAACACCAGGGTGAGCATAGTCTGTGATGCAAAAGTCATTCATTTTTTGTGCAAGGGTGTTTTTATGATGCCCGTTACTAATTTGAAACCCAAAAATGTTTACTCCCCCAGGGGGAAATGTTTGTCAGCCCATGCTCCAGGGGGAAATGTTTGTCAGCCCATGCTCCTTTTTTTGCAAGGGTGTCTATGATCCCCATAAAAAAAAATTTAAAATGTACCCCTCATGGGAAAATGTTTATCAGCCCATGCACTTAGTATATGAGCATTACGAGTCTATGAGACCTGCTCCTTTAAATTGGGCCTATTTTTTCATGATGCTTTCGTCCACGTTTCATCATCCACCGCCACTAGATCACCAGGGTTAAACATGTTCTGTGCTGCTACAGCCACTCTAGTTTTTGGCAAAGGTGTCTGTGATCCCCATAAAAATGTTTTTAAAAATGTACCTCCCATGGGGAAATGTTTATCAGCCCATGCACTTAGTATATGGGATTACGAGTCTAGGAGACCCGCTCCTTTAAGTTGCGCCTATTTTTTTAATGAGGCCTTCCTTCATGTCTCATCATCCACCGCCACTAGAACACCAGGGTGAACGTGTTCTATGCTGCTACAGCCAGTCTCTTTTTTTGGCAAAGGTGTCTATGATCCCCATAAAATAATAAAAAATGTACTCCCATGAGGAAATGTTTGTCTGCCCATACACTTAGTGTATGGGCATTGCGCGTCAAGGAGATCTGCTCCTTTATAATGGGACAGGTTTTTTTACGAGTCACTCCTCCATGTTTCTTCCAAGGGGGGATAGGGGTGCGTGCAAGTTTGGGTCAAAGCGACCCTTAAATTCAATGAATAATGAAACAGTATGGCAGGACCAACTGAAGAATGTGAAGTTTGTTTTTCTGTGGCCATCCAGTACCTGAGTTCAAAGGCTTATTGGGGTGCATATGACTTGGTAGCAGGGCAGGTCCTGCCATCAATACATAAGAAAACAGTATGGGAGTACAAAATGTATAATGAGATGTGGATTTTCCTGTGGTCATCCAGTACCTGGGTTCAAAGGATTCTTGGGTTGCATATGACTTGATAGCAGGGCAGGCCTTGCATTCAATGCAACATTTTTTCAGGAAGCCCTCCTGTACCTCTCGTGAAAGGATATTGGGGTGCGTCTTAATTTTTGGCAGCCCAGCCACGCACTGCATAGGCAATAATAGCATAGGAGAACCCACTGTTTAATAATGGCTCTTTAAGAATATTAGTGCCACCTTATGCCCCTCTAAAAATAGGCTTTGTGATTTTCAGAGTCCCTCCTTCATAAATGAAACAAGATGTGTCTCCTTATGTGTCACACACCAAATGGCCAGCTGGGGTTGTTAAATGTTACAATGACATTTCCCAGTGAATGCATTTGTATTGGTTGAAAGTAATGTTAAAGTTGAAAAATGCATAAAAAACACTGCGTGTGAACATAGCCCAAGTGGTGGAGGAACATTTTGGTCTGGGGTTAATTATTTTGCCGTATATTCAAGTCATTACCTTGGAAAGGATGTGCCTTAACATATTTCCCAGCAAAATCTATTTTGGTTTTGTTTTTGTATGTTTTTTGGTGCACCAGTAAAAATGGCATGAAACTCTGACAACAATGTTTAAAGCTGTGACCTACAAGTCAGAAAAGCTTTCAAGGGTGATCCCCATGATGTTCCCATGTCATTTGTGCAGCGTTTCCATCATTTTCAGATGTTTTTAGACGTTAAAACAACCCCCGAGGGAAACTCGGTAAAAATCCTCGGGTTTCCCATAGACTTACATTGGGCTCGGTGCTTGGGTTGAGTACCCGAGTATTTCAATTTGCTCGACCCGAGCAGCGAGCTCCTGAGCATTTTAGTGCTCGCCAGTCACTAATATTCACCATATCAAAGCAAAGGTGGGTGTTCTTGGCTGTGGGGGAGAGAGAAAAAATGTGTTCCAATTTCATACTCCATGTCGTGCCCCTGCATTGCTCCTGCCCTCAGAAGGGCAGTAAATAAGTATGGAAGTATGGAACTGTTCAAAAATTACCCATAGTGGTTGTTTAGCCTCCTGGTGAACATATGAAGTTAAAAACGACTCCGGTGAGACCAAACCAATCTTTAATTATGAGCGTTGTTGAATTTGAGCACTAACATTCACCTTTTAGGGTAACTATTAAAAGTTATGTTTTAAACATATTCCTTGCCCTGCTGAAACCTCATTGTACCTTTTGGAAAGTTTTATTGTGATTAGTCAAACCTACTGTATTATTGCTGACTTTTGCTAATTCAAGTCAAAATCATATATATTTATATTTTAAGCAGGTAAAGTTGTGGAATTATGGAAGTCACCAGACTAATTGATCAATTATGTTACTAATATACAAATTATTTAAGAATGGAATCTAAATTTTCAAACATCTCAATTTATTTATACTTGCATAAGAGTGTCAAATGCAAATATGGTATCAGTGCAGAAATACATGCACATAGATGCCTCAGCGTACTATTAATTAATTTACTGCAGAAAACCTGTTAACAGGTTTATACTCCTCAAACTAGTGTCATCTTTGCAAAATTGTTGTAATGTTGATTAAATACTTTGTTTTAGATTTTTTTTATTTTTGAGAAATCTATTAGTGATTTTTTTATTCAAATGAGTTGCAAGTTGGCACTGCACTTATATTTCTCAACCTCTCTCCCTATTGCCCTACGTGCCTCCTGTCAGTGAACATGATCAGGACAAGGGTTGAGCGAAACGGATCGGACAAATTCAAAAATCGCCAACTTTCGGCAAAGTCGGGTTTCATGAAACCTGACCCGATCCCAGTTTGGGATCGGCCATGAGGTCGGCGATCTTCATGCCAAAGTCGCGTTTCGTATGACGCTTTCAGCGCCATTTTTCAGCCAATGAAGGATGACGCAGAGTGTGGGCAGCGTGATGACATAAGTCTCGGTCCCCACCATCTTAGATAAGGGCATGACAGTGATTGGTTTGCTTTCTGCGGCGTCACAGGGGGTATAAAGGGGCGTGCACGCCGACCGCCATCTTACTTCTGCCGATCTCAGCATAAGGAGAGGATGCTGCAGCTTCATCAGAAGCAGGGATATCGTTAGGGAGGGAAGATTAACCCCCAAACCGCTTGTGCTGTAGCGAATTCCACTGTCTAACACCACCTTTTCTTTGCAGGGACAGTGGAGGCTAGATTTTTGTGCATCAGCTCTGTAGCTTATTAGGCTGCCTTATAAGGCTCCCTGATAGCTGCATTGCTGTTTGTACACTGCTGTGCAAACCAACTGCTTTTTTAAAAGCAAAAATCCTGTTGCTCCTTTCTGCACAGTTATCTTGTTTATTTGTCCACACTTTTGTGTGCAGCAGTTCTTTTTATTGCTGGCTGCCATACTTGTCCTGAGATCATTGTAGGGAGATTAAAATTGTAGTACAGTCCTTGTATTTTTTTATATATCTTCCAGCCACGTTCTGCAACTTACATTATATAGTGTAATACACAGGGCCTGTTTTTTGCTGCAGTCTCCCCCCCAAAAAAAGGGAGATTTAAATTGTCAACAAGTTTATATACGTCAGTTCTGTTTGTCGTATATTTGCCAGCCACGTTCTGCCTTTTACATTGTGTAGTGTAATACACAGGGCCTGTTTTTTGCTGCAGTCTCCCCCCAAAAAAGGGAGATTTAAATTGCCACTAAGTGGATCTATGTCAGTTCTGTTTGTCGTATATCTGCCAGCCACGTTCTGCCACTTAATTTGTGTAGTGTAATACACAGGGCCTGTTTGTTGCTGCAGTCTCCCCCCAAAAAAAAGGGAGATTTAAATTGCCAACAAGTTTATATATGTCAGTTCTGTTTGTCATATATCTGCCAGCCACGTTCTGCCTTTTACATTGTGTAGTGTAATACACAGGGCCTGATTTTTACTGCAGTCTCCCCCCAAAAAAGGGAGATTTAAATTGCCACTAAGTGGATCTACGTCAGTTCTGTTTGTCGTATATCTGCCAGCCACGTTCTGCCACTTACATTGTATAGTGTAATACACAGGGCCTGTTTTTTGCTGCAGTCTCCCCCCCAAAAAAGGGGGATTTAAATTGCCACTAAGTGGATCTATGTCAGTTCTGTTTGTCGTATATCTGCCAGCCACGTTCTGCCACTTACATTGTATAGTGTAATACACAGGGCCTTTTTTTTGCTGCAGTCTCCCCCCAAAAAAGGGAGATTTAAATTGCCACTAAGTGAATCTATGTCAGTTCTGTTTGTCGTATATCTGCCAGCCACGTTCTGCCACTTAATTTGTGTAGTGTAATACACAGGGCCTGTTTGTTTCTGCAGTCTCCCCCCCAAAAAAAGGGATATTTAAATTGCCAACAAGTTTACATACGTCAGTTCTGTTTGTCGTATATCTGCCAGCCACGTTCTGCCTTTTATATTGTCTAGTGTAATACACAGGGCCTGATTTTTGCTGCAGTCTCCCACCCAAAAAAGGGGGATTTAAATTGCCACTAAGTGGATCTATGTCAGTTCTGTTTGTCGTATATCTGCCAGTCACATTCTGCCACTTACATTGTATAGTGTTATACACAGGGCCTATTTTTTGCTGCAGTCTCCCCCCCCAAAAAGGGAGATTTAAATTGCCACTAAGTGGATCTATGTCAGTTCTGTTTGTCGTATATCTGCCAGCCACGTTCTGCCACTTACATTGTATAGTGTAATACACAGGGCCTGTTTTTTGCTGCAGTCTCCCCCCAAAAAAAGGGATATTTAAATTGCCAACAAGTTTACATACGTCAGTTCTGTTTGTCGTATATCTGCCAGCCACGTTCTGCCTTTTACATTGTCTAGTGTAATACACAGGGCCTGATTTTTGCTGCAGTCTCCCCCCAAAAAAAGGGGGATTTAAATTGCCACTAAGTGGATCTATGTCAGTTCTGTTTGTCGTATATCTGCCAGTCACATTCTGCCACTTACATTGTATAGTGTAATACACAGGGCCTTTTTTTTGCTGCAGTCTCCCCCCAAAAAAGGGAGATTTAAATTGCCACTAAGTGGATCTATGTCAGTTCTGTTTGTAGTATATCTGCCAGCCACGTTCTGCCACTTACATTGTATAGTGTAATACACAGGGCCTGTTTTTTGCGGCAGTCTCCCCTCCAAAAAAGGGAGATTTAAATTGCCACTAAGTGGATCTACGTCAGTTCTGTTTGTCGTATATCTGCCAGCCACGTTCTGCCACTTACATTGTATAGTGTAATACACAGGGCCTGTTTTTTGCTGCAGTCTCCCCCCAAAAAAGGGAGATTTAAATTGCCACTAAGTGGATCTACGTCAGTTCTGTTTGTCGTATATCTGCCAGCTACGTTCTGCCTTTCACATTGTCTAGTGTAATACACAGGGCCTGTTTTTTGCTGCAGTCTCCCCCCCCAAAAAGGGAGATTTAAATTGCCACTAAGTGGATTAACGTCAGTTCTGTTTGTCGTATATCTGCCAGCCACGTTTTACCACTTACATTATATAGTGTAATACACAGGGCCTGTTTTTTTGCTGCACTCTCCCCCCCAAAAAAGGGAGATTTAAATTGCCACTAAGTGGATCTACGTCAGTTCTGTTTGTCGTATATCTGCCAGCCACGTTCTGCCACTTACATTGTATAGTGTAATACACAGGGCCTGTTTTTTGCTGCAGTCTCCCCCCAAAAAAGGGAGATTTAAATTGCCACTAAGTGGATCTACGTCAGTTCTGTTTGTCGTATATCTGCCAGCTACGTTCTGCCTTTTACATTGTCTAGTGTAATACACAGGGCCTGTTTTTTGCTGCAGTCTCCCCCCCAAAAAAGGGAGATTTAAATTGCCACTAAGTGGATTAACGTCAGTTCTGTTTGTCGTATATCTGCCAGCCACGTTTTACCACTTACATTATATAGTGTAATACACAGGGCCTTTTTTTTGCTGCAGTCTCCCCCCAAAAAAGGGAGATTTAAATTGCCACTAAGTGGATCTATGTCAGTTCTGTTTGTCGTATATCTGCCAGCCACGTTCTGCCACTTACATTGTATAGTGTAATACACAGGGCCTGCTTTTTGCTGCAGTCTCCCCCCCAAAAAAAGGATATTTAAATTGCCACTAAGTGGATCTACGTCAGTTCTGTTTGTCGTATATCTGCCAGCCACGTTCTGCCACTTACATTGTATAGTGTAATACACAGGGCCTGTTTTTTGCTGCAGTCTCCCCCCAAAAAAGGGAGATTTAAATTGCCACTAAGTGGATCTATGTCAGCTCTGTTTGTCGTATATCTGCCAGCTACGTTCTGCTTTTACATTGTCTAGTGTAATACACAGGGCCTGTTTTTTGCTGCAGTCTCCCCCCCAAAAAAAAGGGAGATTTAAATTGCCACTAAGTGGATTAACGTCAGTTCTGTTTGTCGTATATCTGCCAGCCACGTTTTACCACTTACATTATATAGTGTAATACACAGGGCCTGTTTTTTTGCTGCACTCTCCCCCCCAATAAAGGGAGATTTAAATTGCCAACAAGTTTATATACGTCTGTTCTGTTTGTCGTATATCTGCCAGCCACGTTCTGCCACTTACATTGTGTAGTGTAATACATTGGGCCTGAGCTTTGCTGCAGTCTCCCCCATCAAAAAAGGGAGATTTAAATTCTCAACAAGTTTATATACACCTTCTACCTTGTTTTACAGTACCATATAATGGTTGTTAGTTTGGTTACATTTTCCCAAAAATGAGGAAGTCTGGTGGAAGAGGCCGTGGGTGGTCGTTGCCAGCTGGTAATGGTGGTGGTGGTGGAGCATCTAGTGGTAGTGGGAAAAGCAAAATAGCACCTAAGGCTCGAGTTGTTGAGCCAGCGTCATAGTCTGGCTACACAAGGCCTCGAAGGCTCCCTTATCTGGGAGTAGGAAAACCGCTTTTAAAGCCGGAGCAGCAGGAAAAAGTTTTGGCTTTCCTTGCTGACTCAGCCTCTAGCTCTTTCGCCTCCTCTTCAGAAAGTTCGAAATATAAAAGCAGCGAGTCATCAGTGGATGCTCCCGGTCAGGAACAAGTCACTTCCTTGTGTCCTTCACCCAAAACAAAAGTTAAGGATGCGGCAGGCGACACTACAGTTTACTCCATGGAGCTCTTTACACATACCGTGCCAGGGTTAGAAAGGGAAATAGTTCACAGCCCATTACAAGATGAATCGGACATGGAGTGCACAGATGCACAGACACAGCTAGATTATTATGCTGTTCCATTGACTCAGATCACTACATTGCCCTAGCAGTGTTCTGAACCAGAAACTGACCCTGTTGAGACTATGGTGCCCCGTCCCAAACACTATAGCTCCTTACACGGTGACACAGAGGAAGGTGCACATGACATTGAAGAGGAGGTGATAGATGACCCAGTTTTTGACCCAGATTGGCAGCCATTGGGGGAACAGGGTGCCGCTGGAAGTAGCTCTGAAGTGGAGGAGGATAATCCGCAGCAGGCATCTACATCGCAACAGCTTTCATCTGGCAGGCCCATATCTGGCCAAAAATGTTTGACAAAACCAAAAACACTTTTAGGACAGCGTGGCCATCCGGTGAAAATAGCACAGTGTGCAATGCCTGAAAAGGTATTCAATAGTGGGAAGAGTGCAGTGTGGGAATTTTTTAACCAAGATCCGAATGATCAGTGCAAAGTTATCTGTAAGAAATGCTCAAAGACCTTTAGCAGAGGGAAGAATGTCCAAAATTTAAATACAACGTGCATGCGTAGACATTTAACCAGCATGCACTTGCAAGCCTGGACTAACTACAAAACGTCAAGTACCATTGGTGCACCCGCTCAGAATGAAGGTAGTAAGCAATGCTACATTGCTTCCCTCACTGTAAGCTCACCGCTTAGGACACCACCAGCAGCAAATGTGGAGGTATCGTCGCAAGGCCAAAGCAGTCAGGGAATCACAAGGTTCTTGGTAGGAAGCACTGTATGTAGGCCAACATCAAGAATACCATCACCAACCCTCTCTCAATCTGCCATGTCCACCACCACCCCCGCTAGTTCCACCATATGCAGCTCTCCAGTCCAGCTCACCCTACAAGAGACTCTTGTTAGGAAAAGGAAGTACTCATCCTTTCATCCGCGTACACGGGGTTTGAACGCCCACATTGCTAGATTAATCTCGTTAGAGGTGATGCCCTACCGGTTGGTTGAAAGTGAAGTTTCAAAGCCCTGATGGCCTAAGCAGTACCACGCTATGACCTACCCAGTCGACACTTCTTTGCGAGAAAAGACATCCCAGCCCTCCACCAGCATGTCAAAGACCGCATTGTCCATGCACTCAGGCAATCAGTCAGTAGAAAGGTGCACCTAACAACAGATGCATGGACCAGTAGGCATGGCCAGGGACGTTACGTGTCCATCACGGTGCACTGGGTTAATGTGGTGGATGCAGGGTCCACAGGGGACAGCCATAGTGGGACAGTTCTGCCTAGCCCACGGTCTAGGAAACAGTTGGCAGTAGGCGTTCGACACCCCTCCTCCTCCTCCAGAAGCGAAAACTCGTCCACAGAGTGCAGCCAACCTACCACTCCATCCGCAGCTGCCAGTGTTGCACATGAGGTGTCCTATTATGGAACAGCTAGTGGCAAGCGTCAGCAGGCTGTGTTTCAAATGAAGTGTTTGGGCGACAACAGACACACCGCGGAAGTACTGGCTGAGTACTTGCAGCAAGAAACTCAGTCATGGCTGGGCAGTGTATATCTTGAGGCAGGCAAGGTAGTCAGTGATAACGGAAGGAATTTTTTGGCTGCCATAGCCATTTTAGAACTGAAACACATACCTTGCCTGGCTTACACCTTGGACCTGGTGGTGCAGTGCTTCCTGAAAAATTATCCGGGGTTACCAGCCCTGCTCATGAAGGTGCGAAGACTTTGCTTGCACATCCGCCGGTCGCCCGTACACTCCAGCCATATGCTGAACCATCAGCGATCACTGAAGTTTCCACACCACCGCCTAATAATCGACGTTGCAACAAGGTGGAACTCCACACTGCACATGCTTCAGAGGCTGTGCGAACAGAGGCGTGCTGTAATCTATTTGTGGGAGGATACACATACACGGGCAGGCAGTTGGATGTCAGACATGGAGATGTCTGGTGTGCAATGGTCGAAGCTACAAGACCTCTGTCAAGTCCTTCAGTGTTTTGAGGAATGCACATGGCTGGTAAGTGCAGACGACACCATCATAAGCATGAGCATCCCACTAATGCATCTGCTGATGCAAAGTTTTTTGCACATTAAGGATCAGGCGTCTGCGGCTGAGGAGGAAGGAAGAGTTGATGACAGTCAGCCATTGTCTGCACAGGGAACTCTCCTGGACGAGGTGGCCGACAAAGAGGAGGAGGAGGAGGATGATGGGGATGAATATTGATGGGAGGAGGATGCTTCTCAGGGGGCAATAGAAACTGGTGGCGTTGCAAGGTCAGGTACAGGGTTTTTGCGGGAGACAAGTGATGTTGATTTGCAAGAAAGTGCTCCTCAACCCAGCACAAGCAGTGAATTGACACCTGGAACATTGGCCCACATGGCTGATTATGCCTTGCGTATCCTAAAAAGGGACCCCTTTTTTGGCCTCCTCTTACCGACTGCTCCAATTCCTCCATTTGCAGCTGCTGAATGTGCACTATAAGCCATTTTTATACCTCCCTAAATGGTCTGACTCCCCCACAGGGCCGTGGTCACCACTTGGCGCAAGCACCCGTGCGAGTGCTGATTGCCTGGACAGGTGGGTGTGCCCAATTTTGGCTGATGGCACTCGCACAGGGTCCCTCATAGTACAATGAAGTGTCTCTGATGGTGGTGGTGCACACCCAACGTCAGACACACCGTCGTAATGTGAGGGGCCCTGTGCCAGTACCGCCGCCCACGAGAGAGTGTTCCCACCCAGCCCAAACAGTGCTCTACCACTTGCAAAACTTACCTCTCACTGCTCCACCACTGTTTAGTCTGTGCTGTTAAATCCGTCAATGGCACTGCCAATACAAATTTGTTGACATGATAGATGATAGTAAAAATATACTGGGGCCCTGCCCTCCATTTAGACCAGTTAATACTGTGCGCAAACTACCACTGTCTGCTACTCAGCAGAGGAGCCCACCCCTGTACCTAGCTATGCCACCTGTTTATTTAGGAACATTGTTTTGGCAGACATTTAGCCCACTTTACTATTTTGGCCTACTAACTGTGTTAGCCACTCCTTCCAGTTGTCCTCCACTGCACAAAATTATGCCCCCTGTGTACTCCTGCATTTAGCCTACTTTTTTAATGCGGGCCTACAAACTGTGTCTGAACCACTCATTACAGTTGTCCTCCATTGAACAAAGCGATGCCGCCAGTTTACTCCTGTTACCAGTTTTGAACTGGATTTAGCCTACTTACTTTTTTGTGCCTACTAACTGTGTCAGCCCCTCCTTACAATTGTCCTCCGCTGAACAAAGCAATGCCGCCTGTTGAGTCCTGTTACCAATTTTAAACTGCATTTAGCCTACTTTTTTATTTTAGGCCTACTAAGTCTGTCTGCGCCACTCATTACAGCTGTCCTCCATTGAACAAAGCTATGCCGCCTGTGGACTCCAGTTACCAGTTTTGAACTGCATTTAGCCTACTTACTTATTTAGGCTTACTAACTGTGTCTGCCTCCCATTACAGTTGTCCTCCACTGAACAAAGCTGAGCCGCCAGTTTACTCCTGTTTTGAATATTAAACTGCATTTGGCCTACTTGTTTGGTTGGGCCTACTAACGGTGTCTGCCGCTCCTTGATTTTCTCCTCCACTGAACAAAGCTGAGCCTCAATTTTCATAATGTTTCGAATATTAAACTGTATTTGGCCTACTTGTTTGGTTGGGCCTACTAACGGTGTCTGCCGCTGCTTGTTGTTCTTCTCCACTGAACAAAGCTGAGCCTCAATTTTCATCCTGTTTTGAATATTAAACTGCATTTGGCCTACTTATTTGGTTGGGCCTACAAGCGGAGTCTTCCGCTCCTTGCTTTTCTCCTCCACTGAACAAAGCTGAGCCTCAATTTTCATCCTGTTTCGAATATTAAACTGCATTTAGCCTACTTGTTTGGTTGGGCCTGCTAACGGTGTCTGCCGCTGCTTGTTGTTCTCCCCCACTGAACAAAGCTGAGCCTCAATTTTCATCCTGTTTCGGATATTAAACTGCATTTGGCCTACTTGTTTGGTTGGGCCTACTAACGGTGTCTGCCGCTCCTTGATTTTCTCCTCCACTGAACAAAGCTGAGCCTCAATTTTCATCCTGTTTCGGATATTAAACTGCATTTGGCCTACTTGTTTGGTTGGGCCTACTAATGGTGTCTGCCGCTGCCTGTTGTTCTCCTCCACTGAACAAAGCTGAGCCTCAATTTTCATCCTGTTTTGGATATTAAACTGCATTTGGCCTACTTGTTTGCTTGGGCCTACTAACGGTGTCTGCCGCTGCTTGTTGTTCTCCTCCACTGAACAAAGCTGAGCCTCAATTTTCATCCTGTTTCGGATATTAAACTGCATTTGGCCTACTTGTTTGGTTGGACCTACTAACGGTGTCTGCTGTTATGAACTGGTGGCCTAGGAGCAGCATGGACGAGCTCTGGAGTAGGTGGCCTCTATACTGACCGCAGACCCTGAACTTAACACATCAACTAGAAGTAGCCGTGGGATGTTCCTGTCACTCCCTAGACACCTCGTCACGGCTGGAGGACTAATTACACCTAAAGAAAGAAACAGGAATACTATCTTGCCTCAGAGAAAATTCCCAAAGGAAAGGCAGCCCCCCACAAATATTGACTGTGAGAGGAGAGGAAAATTACAAACGCAGACTGAAAATAGAATTTAGCAAAGGAGGCCACGCTACCTAGAAAGAAAAGACAGGAAAGAGTACTGTGCGGTCAGTATAAAAAATACTACAAAATCCACCACAGAGAATACAAAAATCTCCACACCTAACTAAAGGCATAGAGGGTAACTCTGTGACTCCAGAGCTTCCAACTTGGCTGAATAAATCTTAACACAGACAAAGCTGGACAAGAAAAAACATAGCAATTCACAGAACTATTAAGTCCACAGCATGTGGACTGCAAAAACAGAGCCAGGACTTATCTTTGATGATTTGGACAATCCAGAAGGAGAAACCAAGCAGAGATGTGGATCCCTAGAAAACAATGGACAACTGGCACTCACTAAAGGCAGGAGCCAGACTAAATAGCCCCGTCCAAAGTGGAAGCAGCTGATGACTGTTGTGAAGGACAAACAGCAGCACTACCACTCATAACCACCGGAGGGAGCCCAAGAGCAGAACCCACAACAGAATTCACAACAGTCTGCCGTTGCTTGTTGTTCTCCTCCACTTAGCAAAGATGAGCCTCAATTTTCATCCTGTTTCGAATATTAAACTGCATTTGGCCCACTTTATTAATTGGGCTTACTAAGTGTGTCTGCCACTCATTACAGTTGTCTTCTACTAAACAAAGCAATGCCGCCTGTTTAGTCCTGTTACCACATTTGAACTGTGTTTAGCCTACTTTATTATTTGGGCCTATATCTGTGTTTCTTCCTCATCCTGCCCATTGCCCAGCCACTGCTAGATGAGTCTGCTGGTACATTGACCTAGACCACTACATTCCCCTTGCACTCTACACAGCCAGAATCTGACCCTGCTGAAAGTCAGGTTCCCCTTCCCGCATACTATACCACCTTACAAGGGGACAAAGAGGAAGGTGCTGATGAAAGTGCAGGTTCCTTCTTCAGGAGGGGGGCATACTCATTGGTGACATCACTGGCACAGGGCCCATCATAGTACGCAAAAGTGTCTCTGCCGGTGGGAGGCGCCCCCGCCGTCAAATACACCACCGTACTTTGAGGGGCTCTGTGCCAGTGCCAATGCAAATGAGTGCCCCCCTGCTTGCTCAGGATCACAGCACTTGCAAAGTTTAAATACTTACCTCTCCCTGCTCCACTGCCGTGACGTAGTCCGCGTTTCTTGGGCCCACAAAAAACTTGAACTAGCCTTACCCCCCTCAACTTTAGCCAAATGACCCCCAATTTTCAATGAATAACTATTATTATAAGGTAAATTAGGATTGACAAGCTTAAGTAACAAGAATTGATGTTTTTGGCATTAAAATGGGCACTGTAGGTGTTTTCCTGTCCTCCACTCACTGCCGACTTTGATTCCCCATTGACTTGCATTTGGTTTCGTGTTTCGGTCGGCCCCCGACTTTTCGCAATAATCGGCCGATTTCACCCTACCCGACTTTTGAGTACCATGAGGGGCCCTGTGCCAGTGAAGTCGCCAATGAGTATGCCCCCCCACCTGTTGAAGGAACCTGCACTTTCATCTGCACCTTCCTCTTTGTCCCCATGTAAGGTGGTATAGTATGTGGGAAGGGGAACCTGAGTTTCAGCAGGGTCAGATTCAGGCTGTGTAGAGTGCAAGGGGAATGTATTGGTCTGTGTCAATGTACCAGCAGACTCATCTAGCAGTGGCTGGGCAATGGGCAGGAATGAGGAGGAAACACAGATATAGGCCCAAAATAAAAAAAAGTAGGCTAAAAGCTGTTAAAAATTGGTAACAGGAGTAAACAGGCGGCATTGGTTTGTTCAGTGGAGGAGAACAACAATCAGCGGCAGACACCGTTAGTAGGCCCAACCAAACAAGTAGGCCAAATGCAGTTTCATATTCTGAATATAGGCCGAAAGCCTGAAGATTGAAGCTCAGCTTTGTGTAGTAGAGGAAAACAAGAGGCAGCAGCAGACAATGTTACTAGGCCCAAACCAAGAACTAGGCCAAATGTAGTTTCATATTGTTGTTACAGGCCGAAAGCCTGAAGCTTCAACTCAGCTTTGTTTAGTAAAGGAAAACAAGAGGCGGCAGCAGACAATGTTACTAGGCCCAACCCAACAAGTAGGCCAAATGCAGTTTAATATAACAAATATTTAAACGAAAGCCTGAAGATTGAAGCGCAAGAAAAATAAACCCGGAGAACACCAAGGAGCGGCAGACACCGTTAGTAGGCCCCAACCCAACAAGTAGGCCAAATGCAGTTTAATATAACAAATATTTAAACGAAAGCCTGAAGATTGAAGCGCAAGAAAAATAAACCCGGAGAACACCAAGGAGCGGCAGACACCGTTAGTAGGCCCCAACCCAACAAGTAGGCCAAATGCAGTTTAATATTTGAAACGGGACAACAGTTGAAGTTCAGCTTTGTTCAGTGAAGGAAAAAAAAGAAGCAGCAGCAGACACCGTTATTACTCCCAAATAATAAAGACAGTGGTAGTAGGCGCAAAGTATTAAATGGAGGCCAGGGCCCCTGTATATTTTAACTATCATCTATCATTTCAAATAATTCGTATTGGCAGTGTCATTTAAGGTTTTAACCGCACAGACTACACAGTGGTGGAGCTGGGAGAGGTAGTATTGCAAGTGGTAGAGCACTGTTCAAGCGGGGGGGGAACACTCTCTCGTGGGCGGCGGTACTGGCACAGGGCCCCTCATATTACCATGGTGTAATATGAGTTGTGGTTCAGTTTCCCCCCCAAAAAAATGAGGAAGTCTGGTGGAAGAGGCCGTGGGCGGGGGTTGTCAGCTGGTACTGATGGTGCTGGTGGTGCTGCATCTCGTGGTAGTGGCAAAAGCACAGTAGCATCTAAGGCTGGAGGTTTTCAGCCTGCGTCATCGTCTGGCTACACAAGGCCTCGAAGGCTCCCTTACCTGGGAGTAGGAAAACAGCTTTTATAGCCGGAGAAGCAGGAAAAAGTGTTGTCTTTCCTTGCTGACTCACCCTCTAGCTCTTTCGCCTCCTCTTCCCAAAGTTCTAAATGTAAGAGCAGCCAGTCGTCAGTGGATGCTCCCGGTCAGGAAAAAGACGTTTCCTTGTGTCCTTCTCCCAAACCAAAAGTGAAGGATGCATCAGGCGACACTACATGTTACTCCATGGAGCTCTTTACACATACCGTGCCTGGGTTAGAAAGGGAAATTGCACACTGCCAATTACAAGAAGAATCGGACATGGAGTGCACTGATGCACAGCCACAGCTAGATTGTGATGCAGTTCCATTGACTTTGATCACTACATTGCCCTCGCAGTTTACTGAGCCAGAATGTGACCCTGATGAGACTATGGTGCCCTGTCCCGAACGCTATAGCACCTTACACGGTGACACTGAGGAAGGTGCACATGACATTGAGGAGGAGGTGATAGATGACACAGTTGTTGACCCAGATTGGCAGCCATTGGGGAAGAGGGTGCCGCTGCCACTAGCTCAGAAGCGGAGGAGGATGATCCGCAGCAGCCATCTACATTGCAACAGCTGTCATCTGGCAGGCCCGTATCAGGCCAAAAATGTTTGGGAAAAACAAAAACAGTTTTAGGAGAGCGTGGCCATTCGGTGAAAGTAGCACAGCGCACAATGCCTGAAAAGGTTTTCGATAGTAGGAAGAGTGTAGTGTAGAAATTTTTTAACCAAGATCAGAATGATCAGTCTAAAGTTATCTGTAAGAAATGCTCAAAGACCTTTAGCAGAGAGAAGAATTTTCAAAATTGAAATACAACGTGCATGCTTAGACATTTAACCAGCATGCACTTGCAAGCCTGGACTAACTACCAAACGTCCCGTACCGTTGGTGCACCTGCTCAGAATGAAGGTAGTCAGCAATGCTACATTGCTTCCCTCACTGTAAGCTCACCGGTTAGGACACCACCAGCATCAAATGTGGAGGTATCATCGTAAGGCCAAAGTAGTCAGGAAATCACAAGGTTATTGGTAGGAAAGACTGTATGTAGGCCAACAACAAGAATACCATAACAAACTCTCTCTCAATCCGCCATGTCCACCACCACCACAGCTAGTTCCACCATATGCAGCTCTCCAGTCCAGCTCACCCTACAAGAGACTCTCGTTAGGAAAAGAAAGTACTCATCCTCTCATCCGCGTACACAGGATTTGAATGCCCACATTGCTACACTAATCTCATTACAGATAATGGTTTGGTTGAAAGCAAAGCTTTCAAAGACCTGATGGCCCATGCAGTACCACGCTATGACTTACCCAGTCGCCACTTCTTTGCGAGAAAAGCCATCCCAGCCCTCCACCAGCATGTCAAAGACCGCATTGTCCATGCCTTGAGGCAATCAGTCAGTGGAAAGGTGCACCTCACAACAGATGCATGGACCAGTATGCATGGCCGGGGACGTTACGTGTCCATCACGGCGCACTTGGTTAATGTGTAGGATGCAGGGTCCACAGGGGGCAGCCATAGTGGGACAGGTCAGCCTATCCCACAGTCTAAGGAAACAGTTGGCATAAGGCGTTCGCCACTCCTCCTCCTCCAAAAGCGAAAGCTCGTGCACAGAGCGCAGTCGCCCTACCACTCCATCCGCAGCTGCCAGTGTTGCACATGGGGTGGCCCATTATCGAACAGCTAGTGGTAAGCGTCAGCAGGCTGTGTTTCAAATGAAGTGTTTGGGCGACAACAGAAACACCGCGGAAGTACTGGTGGAGTACTTGCAGCAACAAACTCAGTCATGGCTGGGCAGTGTACATCTTGAGGCAGGCAAGGTATTCAGTGATAACGGAAGAAATTTTATGGCTGCCATAGCCCTTTCAGAACTGAAACACATACCTTGCCTGGCTCACACCTTTAACCTGGTGGTGCAGGGCTTCCTCAAAAATTATCCAAAGTTACCAGCCCTGCTCCTGAAGGTGCGAAGACTTTGCTCGCACATCTGCCGGATGCCCATACACTCCAGCCATATGCTGAACCATCAGCGATCGCTGAATCTTCCCCAGCACTGCCTAATAATCGACGGCCTACCTCATGGATACAAGATATAAAGGAAAACTGCAAAATATCATGCCACATGAGAACCTAGGTCAAATATTGGCTACCAAACAAGCAACTCTTGTAGACCGTTTGGTTCAGGCATTCCCAGCACACAGCGGTGGTGATGGTTCTCACACGAGCTGCATCGGGCAACATGGCAGAGGTGCTAGAGGTGCAGAAATCCAAAGTGGCATTGGACAGAGAGTTTTATGACAAGGTTGTGGAATGATTTCGCAATGACCGCTGACACGACAGGGACAGCTGCATCGATTCAAAGTGACAGGAGACAGCATTTGTCCAGTATGGTTACAAACTACTTTTCCGCCCTTATCGATGTTCTCCCTCACAGGTCATTCCCCTTTGATTACTGGGCATCTAAACTAGACACCTGGCCTGAATTGCCAGAATATGGATTACAGGACCTTGATTGCCCTGCTGTCAGTGTGCTTTCAGAAAGAGTGTTCAGTGCTGCTGGTTCAATACTGACCGAAAAAAGGACACGTCTGGCTACCAAAAATGTTGATTAGCTAACCTTCATTTAAATTAACCAATCATGGATTTCACATTCTTTTGCCCCACCTTCCCCTGCTGACACGTAGCTTGCCTGAAAGATGACTTGCTTTTGGGGGAAGACACTGAACCCCAACTCTGGCCCTGTGGTATAACACAACACTATGAACGTGGCAGAAAGTGGCTGCCTGATATATGACGCACTAGCAGTACAGCTGAATATACACTATGTGAGAATTTGAATCTCCATTTTTTGGGGGGAGACACTGAACCCTAACTCTGGCCCTGTGGTATAACACAACACTATGAACATGGCAGAAAGTGGCTGCCTGATATACGATGCACTAGCAGTACAGCTGAATATACACTGTGTGAGAATTTGAATCTCCATTTTTTGGGGGGAGACACTGAACCCTAACTCTGGCCCTGTGGTATAACACAACACTATGAACGTGGCAGAAAGTGGCTGCCTGATATACGACGCACTAGCAGTACAGCTGAATATACACTGTGTCAGAATTTGAATCTCCATTTTTTGGGGGGAGAAACTGAACCCTAACTCTGGCCCTGTGGTATAACACAACACTAAGGACGTGGCAGAAAGTGGCTGCCTGATATACGACGCACTAGCAGTACACCTGAATATACACTGTGTGAGAATTTGAATCTCCATTTTTTGGGGGGAGACACTGAACCCTAACTCTAGCCCTGTGGTATAACACAACACTATGAACGTGGCAGAAAGTGGCTGCCTGATATACGAGGCACTAGCAGTACAGCTGAATATACACTGTGTGAGAATTTGAATCTCCATTTTTTGGGGGGAGACACTGAACCCTAACTCTGGCCCTGTGGTATAACACAACACTATGAACGTGGCAGAAAGTGGCTGCCTGATATACGACGCACTAGCAGTACAGCTGAATATACACTGTGTGAGAATTTGAATCTCCATTTTTTGGGGGGAGAAACTGAACCCTAACTCTGGCCCTGTGATATAACACAACACTATGAACGTGACAGAAAGTGGCTGCCTGATATATGACGCACTGGCAGTACAGCAGAATATAAACTGTGTGAGAATTACTATCTCACTTTTGGGGGGAGAAACTGAACCACAACTCTGGCACAGTGGTATAACACAACACTATGAACGTGGCAGAAAGTGGCTGTAATTATTATTAAAAAAAAAAAATTACTGCAATAACACGCTCCCTAGTCCCTACAATGATCTCAGGACAAGTATGGCAGAAATAAAAAGGACTTCAGAACAAAAAAGTGTGGACAAATAAACAAGACAGGTAACTGTGCAGAAAGGAGCAACAGGATTTTTGCTTTGAAAAAAGCAGTTGGTTTGCACAGCACCGTGCACACAGCTATGCAGCTGCTGCACTAAAATATGACCTCCACTGTCCCTGCACAAAAAGTTGGTGTGGGACAGTGAAAATCGCTCCAGCACAAGCGGTTTGGGGGTTTATATTTCCTCCCTAACTCTGTCCCTGCTTCTGACTAACTGCAGCAAACTCTCCCTATGCTCAGATCAGCAGAAGTAAGATGGCGGTCGGCATGCACGCCCCTTTATAGCCCCTGTGACGCCGCAGACAGCAAGCCAATCACTGCCATGCCCTTGTCTAAGATGGTGGGGACAGAGACCTATGTCATCACGCTGCCCACACTCTGCGTCCTCCTTCATTGGATGAAAAACAGCGGTAACAGCGTAATACGAAACGCGACTTTGGCGCTCTGATCGTGTACCGCATGGCCGATCCCACACTAGGATCGGTTCGGGTTTCATGAAACCCGACTTTGCCTAAAAGTCGGCGATTTCTGAAAATGACTGATCCGTTTTGCTCAACCCTAGTGATGAGTAAAATGGGAGTCAAATGGGAAACCAAGTTTTTTTCCAGCAGACCCTACAAAGAGGTCTGGGGGGCAGTGGAAATGTTCAAATGGATGGGAAAAGTGCTGAATGGAAGGAGAACACCCCTGGAAGCATCTCAGACTCCCAGATCGCTGCTGAGAACAATGGTGTCACTCTTTTACTACACTTTAAAGAGTGACATAAGAAAAAAATTCCCCCAAAACATATGAAGGGAAAAAGCGGCATAGGCTATAAATTTAAAAACCAATTTTAATGAACATAATAAAATACAGAATATATAGAAAAAAGCAGGGTAAAGCTCATAAAAATGGCTGGGAGCAATAACCACACCAGGAAATACAAAAATAATCAATTCACTACAAAAGCAAGAAAGTACTAAAAGAGGTATATTAAATACAGTCAAATGGACAGGAAACAACAATTCCTATAGTGCCAAGTATAATTAACCTCAATAGTCACCTATAACTTGCCAAATCTAAAGTGCTCTAATGCTAGATCTGATAAATTTCTCTATACACCACAATGCAGTGTGCTAGCATATGGCACGCCATTGTAGAGAAACAAATGGTAAACTTACAAATGACTGTCCTGGTGGGAGATGTTCCACAGCGACCCCGACAGCGCCGTTTCGCCTGACTGGCTTCTTCAGATAGGGGGCATATGCATTTTTGTATTTCCTGGTGTGGTTATTGCTCCCAGCCATTTTTATGAGCTTTACCCTGCTTTTTTCTATATATTCTGTATTTTATTATGTTCATTAAAATTGGTTTTTAAATTTATAGCCTATGCCTCTTTTTACCTTCATATGTTTTGGGGGAATTTTTTTCTTATGTCATGATTTTGAGGTGTGCTGGATACCTTTATGGGACTCTTGATAAAATTACTTTAAAGAGTGACAATAAAAAATTCCAAACCGATGAGAAATTGCATTTTCAAGGCAAAAAAATGTTAAGAAACATTTTTTTCTGTAATGACTTGTATTTAAGAAAACAATGAATTGTAATGAAATCAGTGTAGTTTTTTTACTTAAAAAAGGAAATTTCAGTGTAATTTATGAAGGAAGCAAGAACTGAAAAAATTTGGGACTTAGATACACCGTATCGAAATCTGCAAGTCAAAAATACTCACGAGAGCATGACAATTCAGGTTTCTCATTCACTTTGCTGGCATCAGATTTTGTTTTAGGTTTTGTCACAAATCCGCATATAAAAAAACACAACAAAAATGCTCTAAATCTGCAATGTGTACACACAGCCAAAATTTTTAAACAAATTTTTTGAAGATTGTATACCAGCAAAATGTACAAAACAATATGTAATACCCAATGAATGAGCAATGTAATACTGCTATATTTTAACAAGTTATTTGAGGCTTATATAGCAACCAAATGTATCCAAGAAGATCTAATACCCTATTGATGAGCAATATGATACCGATCAATTTGGAAGAAGGTTTTGAGGTTTATAAACCAATCACATGTTCTCCAGACCATGGAATAGTCTATAAGTGAGCACTATAATAGTCATACATTTTTGAACAAGATTTTTAAGGCTTTTATAATACCCTATGGGTGAGCATTATAATTCAAATACATTTTTTAACAAATTTTCTGAGGCTTTTATAGCAGTAAAATGTACCCAAGAAGTGGTAAAACCCAGTGGGAGGGCAATATGATACTGATAAATTTGGATTACATTTTTGGAAGCTTGTGTAGCAACTATATGTATTCCAGACCATGGAATAATCTATAGGTGGGTAGTGGCAGTATAATACCAATAAATTGTAAGCAATTTTTTTTTAGACCGAAATAGCAATGACTAGGGTTGAGCGAAACGGGTCGGCCATTTTCAGAAGTCGGTTTCATGAAACCCGACCCCTGTGTGGGGTCGGCCATGAGGTCGGCGATCTTCTGAATCTGGTATCGGAATTCCAATATGGAGTTCCGATATGTTTGCGATATCGGGAATCGGTATCGGAATCCATATTTAAGTGTTAAATAAAGAATCAAAATTAAAAATATTGATATACTCACCCTCGGACGCGCCCTGGTACTAACCGGCAGCCTTCCTTCCTAAGAATGAGTGCGTGAATGACCTGCGGTGACGTCGCGGCTTGTGATTGGTCGCGAGCAGTCACTTGGGCAGTCACGCGACCAATCACAAGCCGCGACGTCATCTAAGGTCCTTCACGTGCTCATTCTTAGGAAGGAAGGCTGCCGGAAAGAAGCAGGGCACGTCTGAGGGTGAGTATATACCTAATAGAAATATACTCACCCTCGGACGCGCCCTGCTTCTTTCCGGCAGCCTTCCTTCCTAAGAATGAGCGCGTGAAGGACCTTAGATGACGTCGCAGCTTGTGATTGGTCGCGTGACCGCCCATGTGACCGCTCGCGACCAATCACAAGCCGTGACGTCACCGCAGGTCATTCACGCGCTCATTCTTAGGAAGGAAGGCTGCCGGTTAGTACCAGGGCACGTCCGAGGGTGAATATATCAATATTTTTTATTTTGATCCTTTATTTTACACATTAATATGGATCCCAGGGCCTGAAGGAGAGTTTCCTCTCCTTCAGACCCTGGGAACCATAGTATCCCATTGCACTGCATTGGGCTTCGTGTTTCGGCCGACCCCGACTTTTTTATAGGATCAGCTGATTTCACTCGACCCGACTTTTGAGAAAGTCGGGTTTCGTGAAACCCGACCCGATCCTATAAAAATAAAAGTCACTCAACCCTAGCAATGACATGTACACAAGAAGATGTAACACCATGTGGGTGAGCAATATGCTGCAGATAAATTTGGAACAAGTTTTTGGAGGCCTATATATAGCAAATAAATGTACTGAAGAAGATGTAATACTCTGTGTGTAAGCACTATAAAAATGATAAACTTTTGAATAATTTGTTGAGGCTCATAAAGCAGTGAAATGTATCAAAGAAGATGCAATACTCTATGGAAGAGCAATATAATACTGATAAATTTTGAACAAGTTTTTTGAAGTATATATACCAATGAATGAACTCCAGACCACGGAATGGTCTATAAGTGAGCAATATAATATTGATAATTTTTTTAAGTTTTTTGAGGCTAACCGTATTTTCGGACAATGAGATGCACTTTTTTCTTATGGTCGCAATATACTTACAAATCCTGGTTGTGGTCCTGGTGGCAGAGGTCCCAATGAAGCTTGTATGGCTGTAACTGTGCTCTGTGGTGCGGTGGTGTCGGGGCTCTGTGGTGTGGCTGCAGCGAGGCTTTTTGCTGCGTGGGGGGCTCCGCCGGCATTTTGTCAAATCCTGGAAGCCTCCGCAGCTTTGTTGCTGTGATGTGGTGGCCTCTGGAAAGATGGCCGCCAGGGGTGGGGCATGCTCTGTTTCAAATTTCAGCAACGAGATCTCATCCCGAGATGTCGTCTCCCGAGATCTCGGAATGAGATCTCATTGCCGAGATCTGAATCTGAGCATGCGCCGCCCCCTGCGGCCTTCTTTCCCAATGCCTCCGCTTTGCAGCAAAGGAGCTGCGGGGGGCTTCCAGCATTACATTATTGAACAAGTTTTTTAAAGCTTTTATAGCAAGGAAATAGACTCCAGACCACAAAAAAGTCTATGGTGAACAATATAATACTGATACATTTTTTTAACAAGCTTTTTTACATTTATATACTAACGACATGTACAGTATATATATATACACTCACCGGCCACTTTATTAGGTACACCTGTCCAACTTCTTGTTAACACTTAATTTCTAATCAGCCAATCACATGGCGGCAACTCAGTGCATTTAGGCATGTAGACATGGTCAAGACAATCTCCTGCAGTTCAAACCGAGCATCAGTATGGGGAAGAAAGGTGATTTGAGTGCCTTTGAACGTGGCATGGTTGTTGGTGCCAGAAGGGCTGGTCTGAGTATTTCAGAAACTGCTGATCTACTGGGATTTTCACGCACAACCATCTCTAGGGTTTACAGAGAATGGTCCGAAAAAGAAAAAAAATCCAGTGAGCGGCAGTTCTGTGGGCGGAAATGCCTTGTTGATGCCAGAGGTCAGAGGAGAATGGGCAGACTGGTTCGAGCTGATAGAAAGGCAACAGTGACTCAAATCACCACCCGTTACAACCAAGGTAGGCCTAAGAGCATCTCTGAACGCACAGTGCGTCGAACTTTGAGGCAGATGGGCTACAGCAGCAGAAGACCACACCGGGTACCACTCCTTTCAGCTAAGAACAGGAAACTGAGGCTACAATTTGTACAAGCTCATCGAAATTGGACAGTAGAAGATTGGAAAAACGTTGCTTGGTCTGATGAGTCTCGATTTCTGCTGCGACATTCGGATGGTAGGGTCAGAATTTGGCGTAAACAACATGAAAGCATGGATCCATCCTGCCTTGTATGGAGCATCTTTGGGATGTGCAGCCGACAAATCTGCGGCAACTGTGTGATGCCATCATGTCAATATGGACCAAAATCTCTGAGGAATGCTTCCAGCACCTTGTTGAATCTATGCCACGAAGAATTGAGGCAGTTCTGAAGGCAAAAGGGGGTCCAACCCGTTACTAGCATGGTGTACCTAATAAAGTGGCCGGTGAGTGTATATATATATATATATATATATATATATATATATTCATGTATAAGCCGAGTTTTTCAGCACATGATTTGTGCTGAACATGCCCCCTCGGCTTATATATGAGTCAATTGTCCCAGAAAGATGGTGGGGGAGGGGGAGCGGCAGAGCAGCTGGTCACAGAGGCAGGAGCCAGCATCTGTGGCTAAAGCCTGTGCTGCTGTTAAAAAGAAATTAATATTAACTGTGCTGTCAGTGAATATTAATTTCTCTGTATTAGCTCACAGTGACAGCTGCCGGCTTCCAGCACACATCTTACGTACCTTCCTTGCGTGCCCTCGCTGCAACTCGTTCATTCTGGCACCAACAGCTCTTCCGGCCAAGCGATCACGTGGCTCCACTCTTTAATGAATATTCACGTGATTGCTCAGCAGGAAGAGCTGCTGGCAGCAGAACAAGATGCAGCGAGTGAAACAGGGAGGTAAGTAGGGTGTTTTTTTTTTTTAATAGGAGCCATGCATACAAGGATAGGGGATAAGGAACCATGCATACAAGGAAAGGGAATAATGAGCCATGCATACAAGGACCGAATGGGGGAGCCATGTATACAAGGACAGAGACTGGGGAGCCATGCATACAAGGTCAGGATGGGGGGCCATGCATACAAGAACAGGGACTGGGCAGCCATGCATACAAGGACAGGGACCAGGGAGCCATGCATACAAGGACAGGGACTATGGAGCCATGCATACAAGGTCAGGGACAGGGGAGCCATACATACAAGGACAGGAACCAGGGAACCAAGCATACAAAGACAGGAACGAGGGGGCCATGCATACCAGGATATGGATGAGGGGACAATGCATACCCGGCTTATACTCGAGCTAATAAGTATACCCAGTTTTTGTTGCAAAATTAGGTGCCTCAGCTTATACTCGGGTCGGCTTATACTCGAGCATATATGGTACCCAAGAAAATGTAATGCCCTATGGGTGAGCAATATGATACAGATAAATTTGAAACAAGTTTTTTGATGATTATATAGCAAGTAAATGTACCCAAGAAGATGTAATACCCTATGGGTCAGCAATATGATACCGATAAATTTGCAACAAGTTTTGGAAGCATAAATAGCAACTAAATGTACCCAAGATATATTACCCTATGGGTGAAGAACATGATACCGATAAATTTGGAGCAAGTTTTTTGAGTTTTTATAGCAACCAAATGCATCAAAGAACATGTAATACCCTATGGGTGAGCAAAATAATACCAATAAATTTGCAAAAAATATTTTGAGGCTTTTATTGTAACAAAATGTACTCAAGAAAAATATAATACCCTATGGGTGAACAATATGATACCAATAAATTTGGAACCAGTTTTTAAAGGCTTATGCAGCAACTAAAGGTACTCCAGACCACAAAATAGTCTATAGGTGAGCATTATAATATTTATAAATTTTGAACAATATTTTTTAGGCTTTTATAGATAAACCAAGACGATATATTACCGTATGGGTGAACAATATGATACCAATAAATTTGGAATAAGTTTTTGGAGGCTTGTATACAGTGGGGAAAAATGTATTATGTCAGCCACCAATTGTGCAAGTTCTCCCACTTAAAAAAGATGAGAGAGGCCTGTAATTGACATCATAGGTAGACCACAACTATGAGAGTCAAAATGAGAAAACGAATCCAGAAAATCACCTTGTCTGATTTGGCAAGATTTATTTTGCATATTATGGTGAAAATAAATATTTGGTCACCGAAAAACATGCAATATTTCTGGCTCTCACATACCTGTAACTTCTTATTTAAAGGGAACCTGTCACCTGAATTAGGCGGGACCAGTTTTGGGTCATATGGGCGGGGTTTTCGGGTGTTTGATTGCCTTGCGCAGGCGTGTACTCCGGAGGACAGATAATGAACTTCAATCCAATATTGCGGCCAGCATGCAGCCAGCGGGTAAGGAAAGGGTGAATCAAACACCCGAAAACCCGGCCCATATGACCCAAAACTGGTCCCGCCAAATTCAGGTGACAGGTTCCCTTTAAGAGGCTCCTCTGTCTTTCTCCTGTGGTAATGGCACCTGTTTGAACTTGTTATCAGTATAAAAGACACCTGTCCAAAACCTCAAACAGTCACAATCCAAACTCCACTATGGTGAAGACCAAAGAGCCGTCGAAGGACACCAGAAACAAAATTGTAGTCCTGCACCAGGCTGGGAAGACTAAATCTGCAATAAGCAAGCAACTTGGTATAATGTAATCAACTGTGGGAGCAATAATAAGTAAATGGAAGACATATAAGACTACTGATAATTTCCCTCGAACTGGGGCTCCACCCCAGATCTCACCCTGTGGGGTCAAAATGATAACAAGGACAGTGAGCAAAAATACAAGAACCACATGGGGGTCCTAGTGAATGATCTGCATAGAGCTGGTACCATCGTAACAAAGGCTTCCATCAGTAACACACTGCGCCACCAGAGACTCAGATCCTGCAGTGCCAGACGTGTCACCTTGCTTAAGCCAATACAGGTCAGGGCCCATCTGAAGTTTGCTAGACAGCATTTGAATTATCCAGAAGTATTAGGAGAATGTCATATGGTCTGATGAAACCAATGTAGAACTGTTTGGTAGAAACAAAACTTGTCATGTTTGGAGGAGGCAGACTGCTGAGTTGCATCCAAATGACCCCATACCTACTGGGAAGCATGGGGGTGGCAACATCATGCTTTGGGGCTGTTTCTCTGCAAAGGGACCAGGACGACTGATCCGTGTACATGAAAGAATGAATGGGGTCATGTATCGTGAGATTTTGAGTTCAAACCTCCTTCCATTAGCAAGGGCTAAACATGGATGGGTCTTTCAGCATGATAATGATCTCAGGCACACTGCCAGGGCAATGAAGGAGTGGCTTCGTAAGAAGCATATGAAAGTCCTGGAGTGGCCTAGCCAGTCTCCAGATTTCAACCCCATAGAAAACCTTTGGAGGGAGTTGAAAGTCCGTGTTGCCCAGCAACAGGCCCAAAACATCACTGCTCTGGAGGAGATCTGCATGGAGGAATGGGCTAACATACCACTAACAGTGTGTGTCAACCTTGTGAAGACTTACAGAAAACATTTGACCTCTGTCTTTGTCAACAAAGGATAAATAACAAAATATTGAGATGAACTTTTGTTAATGACCAAATATTTATTTTCCACCATAATTTGCAAAATAAATCTTGCCAAATCAGACTAGGTGATTTCCTGGATTTGTTTTCTCATTTTCACTCTCAGAGTTGTGGTCTAACTATGATGTCAATTACAGGCCTCTCATCTTTTTAAGTGAGAGAACTTTCACAATTGGTGGCTGACTAAGTACTTGTTTTCCCCACTGTAGTAACTAAATGTACGCAAGAAGATGTAATACCCTTTGAGTGAGCAATATAATACCATTACATTTGGAAAAAGGTTTTGGAGGCTTATATAGCAAATTAATGTACCAAAAGAAGATGTAATACCCTGTGTGTAAGCAATATAATAACAATAAACTTTTGAACAATTTTTTTGAGGCTTATATAGCAGTGAAATGTACCCAAGAAGATGTAACACTCTATGAATGAGCAATATAATAGCAAACATTTTGAGCAAGTTTTTTGAGGGATATATACCAATGAATTAACTCCAGACTATGGAATTCTCTATGGGTGAGCAATATAACATCAATGCGTTATTGAACAAGTTTTTTTGAAGCTTATAAAAACAAGGAAATAGACTCCAGACCACGGAAAAGTCTATGAGTGAGCAATATAGTACTGATAAAATTTTCTAACAAGCTTTTTTAAATTTTATACTAATGCAATGTACCCAAGAAGATGTAATACCCTATGGGTTATCAATATAATAGTGATAAAATGTTGAAAACATTTTTGGCAGGGTTATATACCAACAAAATGTCCCCAAGAATACGTAATACTGTATGGCTGAGAAATGTAAACTATCAAAGTTTGTAAATGTTTTGTTTTCAGTTTTTTATCTCACAAATATGTACCCCAGTACACGTAATATTGTATGGGTAAGAAATGTGAAAAAATGTGGAAAATTTTGAAACACTTCTATGTATTGTTAGATGACCAAAATCTGACAGAAAGCATGTAATACTGTGTGAACAAGTAATCTAATCCTGAAATCTTTTTCAACACGTTTTTGAAAGTTTTACATACCACCGTAATGCAACAATAATTGTGTAACTGAAAGGATGAGTCATTGAAGCCATAAAACACTTTAACTAAAATAGATAAATGTAGTTGATGTATTATGCAGTCATAAATGCTTTGCAAAAAGTGCAAAGCCAGACAGTAATTATGAGGAATGTCATCCATAAACCCCTGAAAGGCAACAATTGGCGGGCCTCATTAAAATATTGAATGTTACAAACAGTTTATGTGCTCTTGTCATCTGGTGGTGTGGAAAAGTGTGGGCTAATCCAAGCTTTGCTCATTGTTATGAGAGTGAGCCTGGGCTGGCTGTGTAATGTCTTCCTGTATCCCCACCTGGTCCACAAGCAAAGCTTCATGTTTAATTGTGAACAGTGCCTGTTTAAGCAGGCACGGAAGCAGATGGTTGCGCTGACTATGGCATCATCACTGCTCACCATCTTTGTGACATCCTCAATGTCTTGGAAAACCAAACAATAGTCAGACATCCATGCCCACTCTTAAGTTGCTTTTTGCAGAGACTCACCGGAAATCCCTTGGGCTTGTTGGAGTTGGTACTTAACCACTGACCGCTTCTGCTCACATAGCCTTGCCAGTATGTGCAGTGTGGAGTTTTAGCCCTTGGTGACAGCACAGCAGTCTGTGAGCTGGCACTTACATGTGCTGCAGCAGCACTCCCAGAGCAGCAGCACCTGTAGCTGTCTTGTGGAAATGGGCACAGATGAGGCATACCTTAACTAGAAGCTCTGGCAAATTTGAGTATGTTTTCAGAAACAGCTGAACTACCAAGTTGAGCTCATGTACCAAGCATGGTTCTTGTGTGCCAAGCATCACATCAGGTTACACACATTATCACCCATGACTAGAGTTGAGCGACTTTCATTTTTTTAAGATCGAGTCGGGTCTTGTGAAACCCGATTTTGTCCAGAGTCGAGTCGAGTGCAGTCGGCCGATTATCGCTAAAAGTCGGGGATCGACCGAAACACGAAACCCAATGCAAGTCAATGGGGAAGCATAGTCGGCAGTGAGTGGAGGCCAGGAAAACACCTACAGTGCCCATTTTAATGCCAAAAACATCCATTCTTGTTTCTGAAGCTTGTCAATCTTAATTAACTTTATAATAATAGTTGGGCATAGGGAATTGGGGGTCATTTGGCAAAAGTTGTGGGGGGAGTAGGGCCGGCTCAAGTTTTTCGTGGGCCCAGGAAATGCGGACTACATCACGGCGGTGTTGCAGGGAAAGGTAAGTATTTCAACGTTGCAAGTGCTGTGATCCTGAGCAAGCAGGGGGGGCCCACTCGTTCGCATTGGCACTAGCACAGGGCCCCTCAAAGTACAGCGATGTGTGTTTGCATGGCGGGGGCGCCTCCCACCAGCAGTGACACTTTTGCGTACTCTGAGGGGCCCTGTGCCAGTGACGTCGCCAACGAGTATGCCCCCCCACCTGATGAAGGAACCTGCACTTTCATCTGCACCTTCCTCTCTGTCCCTGTGTAAGGTGGTATAACATGCGGGAAGGGGAACCTTACTTTCAGCAGGGTCAGATTCTGGCTGTGTAGAGTATAAGGGGAATGTAGTGGTCTAGGTCAATGTACCAGCAGACTCATCTAGCAGTGGCTGGGCAATGGGCAGGATGAGGAGGAAACAGATATAGGGCCAAAGAATAAAGTAGGCTAAATGCAGTTCAAAATTGGTAACAGGACTAAACAGGCGGCATTGCTTTGTTCAGTGGAGTAGCAAACCCAAGAGCAGCAGACACTGTTTCAAGGGCCTAACCACACTAGTAGGCCAAATGCAGTTTAATATCTGATAGTATAGGGCGAAAGCCAGAATGTGGAAGCTCAGCTTTGTTCAGTTGAGGACAACACCAGGCAGGGGCAGACAGACACCTTTAGTAGGCCGGAACAGCCAATTTTTAAAAAAAACAGCAGTTAGTAAGAGGCAGAAGGTAGAAGCTCAGCTTTATTCAGTTGAGGACAACACCAGGCAGGGGCAGACAGACACCTTTAGTAGGCCGGAACAGCCAATTGCATTTTTAAAAATGGTAATTTGGAACAGAAGGTTGAAGCTCAGCTTTATTCAGTTGAGGACAACACCAGGCAGGGGCAGACAGACACCTTTAGTAGGCCGGAACAGCCAATGGCATTTTTAAAAATGGTAATTTGGAACAGAAGGTAGAAGCTCAGCTTTATTCAGTTGAGGACAACACCAGGCAGGGGCAGACATTCACCTTTAGTAGGCCGGAACAGCCAATTGCATTTTTAAAAATGGTAATTTGGAACAGAAGGTAGAAGCTCAGCTTTATTCAGTTGAGGACAACACCAGGCAGGGGCAGACATTCACCTTTAGTAGGCCGGAACAGCCAATTGCATTTTTAAAAATGGTAATTTGGAACAGAAGGTTGAAGCTCAGCTTTATTCAGTTGAGGACAACACCAGGCAGGGGCAGACAGACACCTTTAGTAGGCCGGAACAGCCAATTTTTAAAAAAAACAGCAGTTAGTAAGAGGCAGAAGGTAGAAGCTCAGCTTTATTCAGTTGAGGACAACACCAGGCAGGGGCAGACAGACACCTTTAGTAGGCCGGAACAGCCAATTGCATTTTTAAAAATGGTAATTTGGAACAGAAGGTAGAAGCTCAGCTTTATTCAGTTGAGGACAACACCAGGCAGGGGCAGACAGACACCTTTAGTAGGCCGGAACAGCCAATTTTTTAAAAAAACAGCAGTTAGTAAGAGGCAGAAGGTAGAAGCTCAGCTTTATTCAGTTGAGGACAACACCAGGCAGGGGCAGACAGACACCTTTAGTAGGCCGGAACAGCCAATTGCATTTTTAAAAATGGTAATTTGGAACAGAAGGTTGAAGCTCAGCTTTATTCAGTTGAGGACAACACCAGGCAGGGGCAGACAGACACCTTTAGTAGGCCGGAACAGCCAATGGCATTTTTAAAAATGGTAATTTGGAACAGAAGGTAGAAGCTCAGCTTTATTCAGTTGAGGACAACACCAGGCAGGGGCAGACATTCACCTTTAGTAGGCCGGAACAGCCAATTGCATTTTTAAATATGGTAATTTGGAACAGAAGGTAGAAGCTCAGCTTTATTCAGTTGAGGACAACACCAGGCAGGGGCAGACATTCACCTTTAGTAGGCCGGAACAGCCAATTGCATTTTTAAAAATGGTAATTTGGAACAGAAGGTAGAAGCTCAGCTTTATTCAGTTGAGGACAACACCAGGCAGGGGCAGACATTCACCTTTAGTAGGCCGGAACAGCCAATTGCATTTTTAAAAATGGTAATTTGGAACAGAAGGTAGAAGCTCAGCTTTATTCAGTTGAGGACAACACCAGGCAGGGGCAGACATTCACCTTTAGTAGGCCGGAACAGCCAATTGCATTTTTAAAAATGGTAATTTGGAACAGAAGGTTGAAGCTCAGCTTTATTCAGTTGAGGACAACACCAGGCAGGGGCAGACAGACACCTTTAGTAGGCCGGAACAGCCAATTTTTTAAAAAAACAGCAGTTAGTAAGAGGCAGAAGGTAGAAGCTCAGCTTTATTCAGTTGAGGACAACACCAGGCAGGGGCAGACAGACACCTTTAGTAGGCCGGAACAGCCAATTGCATTTTTAAAAATGGTAATTTGGAACAGAAGGTAGAAGCTCAGCTTTATTCAGTTGAGGACAACACCAGGCAGGGGCAGACAGACACCTTTAGTAGGCCGGAACAGCCAATTGCATTTTTAAAAATGGTAATTTGGAACAGAAGGTTGAAGCTCAGCTTTATTCAGTTGAGGACAACACCAGGCAGGGGCAGACAGACACATTTAGTAGGCCGGAACAGCCAATGGCATTTTTAAAAATGGTAATTTGGAACAGAAGGTAGAAGCTCAGCTTTATTCAGTTGAGGACAACACCAGGCAGGGGCAGACAGACACCTTTAGTAGGCCGGAACAGCCAATTTTTTAAAAAAACAGCAGTTAGTAAGAGGCAGAAGGTAGAAGCTCAGCTTTATTCAGTTGAGGACAACACCAGGCAGGGGCAGACAGACACCTTTAGTAGGCCGGAACAGCCAATTTTTAAAAAAAACAGCAGTTAGTAAGAGGCAGAAGGTAGAAGCTCAGCTTTATTCAGTTGAGGACAACACCAGGCAGGGGCAGACAGACACCTTTAGTAGGCCGGAACAGCCAATTGCATTTTTAAAAATGGTAATTTGGAACAGAAGGTAGAAGCTCAGCTTTATTCAGTTGAGGACAACACCAGGCAGGGGCAGACAGACACCTTTAGTAGGCCGGAACAGCCAATTTTTTAAAAAAACAGCAGTTAGTAAGAGGCAGAAGGTAGAAGCTCAGCTTTATTCAGTTGAGGACAACACCAGGCAGGGGCAGACAGACACCTTTAGTAGGCCGGAACAGCCAATTGCATTTTTAAAAATGGTAATTTGGAACAGAAGGTTGAAGCTCAGTTTTATTCAGTTGAGGACAACACCAGGCAGGGGCAGACAGACACCTTTAGTAGGCCGGAACAGCCAATTTTATAAAAAAAAAGCAGTTAATAAGAGGCAGAAGGTAGAAGCTCAGCTTTATTCAGTTGCAGCTTCTTGGCAATAATATAAAGAAGACGCGACAGGACAACACTCGGTGGATGCCATATCTGTGTTTTCAATGGAAAAAAACCTTTCAGTTAACTACTTGCAGGAGCAAGTTTTTGTAGCTGGTGGACAATTTTTTTAAAAAAAAGCAGTTAATAAGAGGCAGAAGGTAGAAGCTCAGCTTTATTCAGTTGCAGCTTCTTGGCAATAATATAAAGAAGACGCGACAGGACAACACTCGGTGGATGCCATATCTGTGTTTTCAATGGAAAAAAACCTTTCAGTTAACTACTTGCAGGAGAAAGTTTTTGTAGCTGGTGGCCAATTTTTGTACTGTACCAGTTTTTTGTTGTATGTGTTTTTGTTTTTAATGTTAAAATGTCTGCATTTGATATCTCTCCAGTATTTTCTTTTTTATAAGCAAAATACTGCAGTTTTACATCGGTTACATGGATACACAGGCAGCTTGGTGGTGAGTGGAGGAGTATTTAAAGTAGGGACCGCAGACAGGCTATCAAAGGCCTAAAATAACAAACAATAGGCTCATGGCAGCTTTACAGCGGTTACATGGATACACAGGCAGCTTGGTGGTCAGTGGAGGAGTATTTAAAGTAGGGACCGCAGACAGGCTATCAAAGGCCTAAAATAACAAACAATAGGCTCATGGCAGTTTTACAGCGGTTACATGGATACACGGGCAGGCAGCTTGGTGGTCAGTGGAGGAGTATTTAAAGTAGGGACCGCAGACAGGCTATCAAAGGCCTAAAATAACAAACAATAGGCTCATGTCAGCTTTACAGCGGTTACATGGATACACAGGCAGCTTGGTGGTGAGTGGAGGAGTATTTAAAGTAGGGACCGCAGACAGGCTATCAAAGGCCTAAAATAACAAACAATAGGCTCATGGCAGTTTTACAGCGGTTACATGGATACACGGGCAGGCAGCTTGGTGGTCAGTGGAGGAGTATTTAAAGTAGGGACCGCAGACAGGCTATCAAAGGCCTAAAATAACAAACAATAGGCTCATGGCAGTTTTACAGCGGTTACATGGATACACGGGCAGGCAGCTTGGTGGTGATTGGAGGAGTATTTAAAGTAGGGACCGCAGACAGGCTATCAAAGGCCTAAAATAACAAACAATAGGCTCATGGCAGCTTTACAGCGGTTACATGGATACACAGGCAGCTTGGTGGTCAGTGGAGGAGTATTTAAAGTAGGGACCGCAGACAGGCTATCAAAGGCCTAAAATAACAAACAATAGGCTCATGGCAGTTTTACAGCGGTTACATGGATACACGGGCAGGCAGCTTGGTGGTGAGTGGAGGAGTATTTAAAGTAGGGACCGCAGACAGGCTATCAAAGGCCTAAAATAACAAACAATAGGCTCATGGCAGCTTTACAGCGGTTACATGGATACACGGGCAGGCAGCTGGTGATGAGTGGAGGAGTATTTAAAGTAGGGACCACAGACAGGCTATCAAAGGCCTAAAATAACAAACAATAGGCTCATGGCAGCTTTACAGCGGTTACATGGATACACAGGCAGCTTGGTGGTGAGTGGAGGAGTAGTGCAAGGAGTGTCTGTCCCAGAACTCCCAAAATATAAATAGATGTTAATGTCTCGCAAAACAACCAAAACAAAAAAAAAGGTGGCATACTTAGGTACAGGGGTGGGCTCATCTACTGAGTTTCTGACATAGTAATTTGGCAGTAACTATTTAATGGTGCCAATATAGGACACAGACACAGACTACTTTAAGTTGCATCATAGATGTCTACAAATTTGTATTGTCAGTGCCAGACATTGAATGATGTCAGCGAATAGACTAAAGATTGGTGGAGCTGTGCGACATAATTTTGCACGTGGTAGAGCACATTTTGAGCTGGGGTAGGGGGGAACTCTCGAGGCCGGCGGGACCGCCCCAGGGCCCCTCATGTTACAACGGTGTGTCTGACGTTGGGTGCGCACCACCACCGCCAGAGACACTACATTGTACTATGAGGGACCCAGTAGCAATGCCGTCAACCAAAAGCGAGCACACCCACCTCTTCAGACAAACAGCAGTCTCACGGGTGCTTGCGCCAAGTCGCGATACCATGGCCCCGTGTGGGGAGTTTTGCCATTTAGGGAGGTGTAAACATGTCGTATGCTGTACAATCAGCTGCAGCAAATTAGACATTAGAAAAGTAATTCACAGGCAAGAGCTTTTCATAGGAAAGCTAGGTGTCGGCCGGGCAAGGTGGGGCAAAAGATTTCGAAATCCAGTTGTGGTTCATTTTAATGAATGTTAGATCGTCAACATTTTGGGTAGCCAGACGAGTCCTTTTTTCGGTTAATATTGAACCTGCAGCACTGAATACTCTTTCTGATAGGACACTTGCTGCCGGGCAAGCAAGCTCCTGCAATGCATATTCTGCCAATTCTGGCCAGGTGTCTAATTTGGAGGCCCAGTAATCAAATGGGAATGACGGTTGAGGGAGAACATCGATAAGGGATGAAAAATAGTTAGTAACCATACTGGACAAATGTTGTCTCCTGTCACTTTCAATTGATGCAGCAGTACCTGTCCTGTCTGCGGTCATAGCAAAATCACTCCACAACCTGGTCAGAAAACCCCTCTGTCCAACGCCACTTCTGATGTGTGCACCCCTAACACTCCTAGTCTGCTGCCCCCTGGATCTCGTGTGAGAACGATCACGTGCGCTGTGTGCTGGGAATGCCTGAAGCAAACGGTCAACAAGAGTTGATTGTTTGGTTGCTAATATTAGTTCCAAGTTCTCATGTGGCATAATATTTTGCAATTTGCCTTTATAGCGTGGATCAAGGAGGCAGGCCAACCAGTAATCGTCATCGTTCATCATTTTCGTAATGCGTGTGTCCCTTTTTAGGATACGTAAGGCATAATCCGCCATGTGGGCCAAAGTTCCAGTTGTCAAATCTCCGGTTGTGATTGGTTGAGGGGCAGTTGCAGGCAAATCTACGTCACTTGTGTCCCTCAAAAAACCAGAACCCGGCCGTGACACGCAACCAATTTCCTGTGCCCCCGGGAAAGGTTCGGCATTAAAAATATACTCATCCCCATCATCCTCCTCATCCTCCACCTCCTCTTCGCCCGCTACCTCGTCCTGTACACTGCCCTGACCAGACAATGGCTGACTGTCATCAAGGCTTTCCTCTTCCTCTGGTGCAGACGCCTGCTCCTTTATGTGCGTCAAACTTTGCATCAGCAGACGCATTAGGGGGATGCTCATGCTTATTACGGCATTGTCTGCACTAACCAGCCGTGTGCATTCCTCAAAACACTGAAGGACTTGACACATGTCTTGTATCTTAGACCACTGCACACCTGACAACTCCATGTCTGCCATCCTACTGCCTGCCCGTGTATCCTCCCACAAATAAATAACAGCACGCCTCTGTTCGCACAGTCTCTGAAGCATGTGCAGTGTTGAGTTCCACCTTGTTGCAACGTCTATGATTAGGCGATGCTGGGGAAGGTTCAAAGACCGCTGATAGGTCTGCATACGGCTGGCGTGTACAGGCGAACGTCGGATATGTGAGCAAAGTGCACGCACTTTGAGGAGCAGGTCGGAGAACCCAGGATAAGTTTTCAATAAGCACTGCACCACCAGGTTTAAGGTGTGAGCCAGGCAAGGAATGTGTTTCAGTTGGGAAAGGGAGATGGCAGCCATGAAATTCCTTCCGTTATCACTCACTACCTTGCCTGCCTCAAGATCTACTGTGCCCAGCCACGACTGCGTTTCTTGTTGCAAGAACTCGGATAGAACTTCCGCGGTGTGTCTGTTGTCGCCCAAACACTTCATAGCCAATACAGCCTGCTGACGCTTGGCAGTAGCTGGCCCATAATGGGACAACTGGTGTGCAACAGTGTCATCTGCCGATGGAGTGGTTGGCAGACTGCGTTCTGTGGAAGAGCTGTAGCTTCTGCAGGAGGACGAGGAGGAGGAGGAGGAGGGGGTGCGAACGCCTACAGCCAACTGTTTCCTAGACCGTGGGCTAGGCACAACTGTCCCTAAATTGATGTCGCCTGTGGACCCTGCATCCACCACATTCACCCAGTGTGCCGTGATGGACACATAACGTCCCTGGCCATGCCTACTGGTCCATGCATCTGTAGTCAGGTGCACCTTTGTACTCACAGATTGCCTGAGTGCATGGACGATGCGCTGTTTAACATGCTGGTGCAGGGCTGGGATGGCTTTTCTGGAAAAAAAGTGTCGACTGGGTAGCTCGTATCGTGGTTCAGCGTACTCCATCAGGGCTTTGAAAGCTTCGCTTTCAACTAACCGGTAGGGCATCATCTCTAACGAGATTAGTCTAGCTATGTGGGCGTTAAAACCCTGTGTACGCGGATGCGAGGATAAGTACTTCCTTTTTCTAACCAGAGTCTCATGTAGGGTGAGCTGGACTGGAGAGCTGGAGATCGTGGAACTTTCGGGTGTGCCGGTGTACATGGCAGACTGAGAGACGGTTGGAGACGGTATTGTTTCCGCCGGTGCCCTAGATGCAATATTTCCTCCTACAAAACTGGTGGTTCCCTGACCCTGACTGCTTTTGGCTGGCAAAGAAACCTGCACAGATACTGCCGGTGGTGCGGAAAATGGTGGCCTTACAGTGACGGAAGGGATGTTGCGTTGCTGACTAGCTTCATTGGCCGAGGGTGCTACAACCTTAAGGGACGTTTGGTAGTTAGTCCAGGCTTGCAAATGCATGGTGGTTAAGTGTCTATGCATGCAACTAGTATTTAGACTTTTCAGATTCTGACCTCTGCTTAAGTCAGTTGAACATTTTTGACAGATGACTTTGCGCTGATCAGTTGGATGTTGTTTAAAAAAATGCCAGACTGCACTCTTCCTAGACTCGGATCCCTTTTCAGGGATTGCAGACTGAGCTTTAACCGGATGGCCACGCTGTCCTCCAACAGGTTTTGGCTTTGACACGCGTTTTGGGCCAGATACGGGCCCGGCAGATGGAACCTGTTGCGATGTTGATGCCTGCTGCGGCCCCTCCTCCACCTCCGCTTCTGAACTAATGCCGCCTGCACCCTGTTCCCCCAATGGCTGCCAATCGGGGTCAATAACTGGGTCATCTATTACCTCCTCTTCGAGCTCGTGTGCAACTTCGTCTGTGTCACTGTGTCGGTCGGTGGTATAGCATTCGTGGCGGGGCAACATAGTCTCATCAGGGTCTGATTGTGGATCTGTACCCTGAGAGGGCAATGTGGTGGTCTGAGTCAAAGGAGCAGCATAGTACTCTGGCTGTGGCTGTGCATCAGTGCACTCCATGTCAGAATATACTTGTAATGGGCATGGCCTGTTAAATGTTTCACTTTCTAAGCCAGGGACGGTATGTGTAAAGAGCTCCATGGAGTGACCCGTTGTGTCGCCTGCTGCATCCTTCTCTCTTGTTGTAGTTTTTGCTGAGGAGGACAAGGAAGCGACTTGTCCCTGACCGTGAACATCCACAAGCGACGCGCTGCTTTTACATTTACCAGTTTCGGAAGAGGAGGCAAAAGAGCTAGAGGCTGAGTCTGCAATGTAAGCCAAAACTTGCTGTTGCTGCTCCGCCTTTAAAAGCGGTTTTCCTACTCCCAGAAAAGAGAGCGTTCGAGGCCTTGTGTAGCCTGACGACGAAACTGGCTCCACAGCTCCAGACTTAGGTGGAATATTTTTATCCCCACGACCACCTGATGCTCCACTACCACTACCATCATTACCAGCTGACAATGAACGCCCACGACGACCTCTTGCACCAGACTTCCTCATTGTTTTAAAATCTTAACCAAAGTAACTTTATTTGTTGCTGTCAAACAACTTACACGGTGAGCTATAACTTCAGTATGATTTCAATATCCCTTAACAGGTTGGTGAGACCACAAGGAAAATCAGGCACAATGTTACACACTCTGTTTTCTGTGGCACAAAATCACAGAGATGACACACACGCAGGACTGTCACTCAAGCACTAATGTCAATATTAATCTCCCACCTAATTTATTTATTTATTTTTTTCAGGGAGACTTTAGAAACCAAATAATATTAAAAAAACCAAAAAAATAAATAGCCTTTCTATGGCCCACTGAATGAGAGAGAGAGGTGGCACACCCAGGAGTCAAGACTGGCACACAAGCTGAAAGGGCAATATTACTCTCCCACTGTTTTTTTAAGTTTTTTTTTTTTTATTTTCAGGGAGACTTTAGAAACCAAATAATATTAAAAAAACAAAAAAAATAAATAGCCTTTCTATGGCCCACTGAATGAGAGAGAGAGGTGGCACACCCAGGAGTCAAGACTGGCACACAAGCTGAAAGGGCAATATTACTCTCCCACTGTTTTTTTATGTATTTTTTGTTTTTTAAGGGAGACTTTAGAAACCCAATAATATTTAAAAAAAAAAATAAATAGGCTTTCTATGGCCCACTGAATGAGAGAGGTGGCACACCCAGGAGTCAAGACTGGCACACAAGCTGAAAGGGCAATATTACTCTCCCACTGTTTTTTTATGTTTTTTTTTTTTTCAGGGAGACTTTAGAAACCAAATAATATTAAAAAAAATAAATAAATAAATAGGCTTTCTATAGCCCACTGAATGAGAGATAGCACACACAGCAGTGGCACACAAGCCCTGACTGAGGCCAATATTTTTCTACCACTGATTGATGTAGTGTTTTTGTGTTGAGGTAGATTTTAGAACACAAATCAAGGAAAAAAAAAATGCTTTCTATGGCCCACTGAATGAGAGAGGTGGCACACCCAGGAGTCAAGACTGGCACACAAGCTGAAAGGGCAATATTACTCTCCCACTGTTTTTTTATGTATTTTTTGTTTTTTAAGGGAGACTTTAGAAACCCAATAATATTTAAAAAAAAAAATAAATAGGCTTTCTATGGCCCACTGAATGAGAGAGGTGGCACACCCAGGAGTCAAGACTGGCACACAAGCTGAAAGGGCAATATTACTCTCCCACTGTTTTTTTATGTATTTTTTGTTTTTTAAGGGAGACTTTAGAAACCCAATAATATTTAAAAAAAAAATAAATAGGCTTTCTATGGCCCACTGAATGAGAGAGGTGGCACACCCAGGAGTCAAGACTGGCACACAAGCTGAAAGGGCAATATTACTCTCCCACTGTTTTTTTATGTTTTTTTTTTTTTTCAGGGAGACTTTAGAAACCAAATAATATTAAAAAAACCAAAAAAATAAATAGGCTTTCTATGGCCCACTGAATGAGAGAGAGGTGGCACACCCAGGAGTCAAGACTGGCACACAAGCTGAAAGGGCAATATTACTCTCCCACTGTTTTTTTTTTTTTTTTTTTTTTTCAGGGAGACTTTAGAAACCAAATAATAAGAAAAAAAATAAATAAATAAATAGGCTTTCTATAGCCCACTGAATGAGAGATAGCACACACAGCAGTGGCACACAAGCCCTGACTGAGGCCAATATTTTTCTACCACTGATTGATGTAGTGTTTTTGTGTTGAGGTAGATTTTAGAACACAAATCAAGGAAAAAAAAAATGCTTTCTATGGCCCACTGAATGAGAGAGGTGGCACACCCAGGAGTCAAGACTGGCACACAAGCTGAAAGGGCAATATTACTCTCCCACTGTTTTTTTATGTATTTTTTGTTTTTTAAGGGAGACTTTAGAAACCCAATAATATTTAAAAAAAATAAATAAATAGGCTTTCTATGGCCCACTGAATGAGAGAGGTGGCACACCCAGGAGTCAAGACTGGCACACAAGCTGAAAGGGCAATATTACTCTCCCACTGTTTTTTTATGTTTTTTTTTTTTTCAGGGAGACTTTAGAAACCAAATAATATTAAAAAAACCAAAAAAATAAATAGGCTTTCTATGGCCCACTGAATGAGAGAGAGGTGGCACACCCAGGAGTCAAGACTGGCACACAAGCTGAAAGGGCAATATTACTCTCCCACTGTTTTTTTTTTTTTTTTTTTTTTCAGGGAGACTTTAGAAACCAAATAATAAGAAAAAAAAAATAAATAAATAGGCTTTCTATAGCCCACTGAATGAGAGATAGCACACACAGCAGTGGCACACAAGCCCTGACTGAGGCCAATATTTTTCTACCACTGATTGATGTAGTGTTTTTGTGTTGAGGTAGATTTTAGAACACAAATCAAGGAAAAAAAAAATGCTTTCTATGGCCCACTGAATGAGAGAGGTGGCACACCCAGGAGTCAAGACTGGCACACAAGCTGAAAGGGCAATATTACTCTCCCACTGTTTTTTTATGTATTTTTTGTTTTTTAAGGGAGACTTTAGAAACCCAATAATATTTTAAAAAATAAATAAATAGGCTTTCTATGGCCCACTGAATGAGAGAGGTGGCACACCCAGGAGTCAAGACTGGCACACAAGCTGAAAGGGCAATATTACTCTCCCACTGTTTTTTTATGTTTTGTTTTTTTTCAGGGAGACTTTAGAAACCAAATAATATTAAAAAAAAACAAAAAAATAAATAGGCTTTCTATGGCCCACTGAATGAGAGAGAGGTGGCACACCCAGGAGTCAAGACTGGCACACAAGCTGAAAGGGCAATATTACTCTCCCACTGTTTTTTTTTTTTTTTCAGGGAGACTTTAGAAACCAAATAATAAGAAAAAAAATAAATAAATAAATAGGCTTTCTATAGCCCACTGAATGAGAGATAGCACACACAGCAGTGGCACACAAGCCCTGACTGAGGCCAATATTTTTCTACCACTGATTGATGTAGTGTTTTTGTGTTGAGGTAGATTTTAGAACACAAATCAAGGAAAAAAAAAAAATGCTTTCTATGGCCCACTGAATGAGAGAGGTGGCACACCCAGGAGTCAAGACTGGCACACAAGCTGAAAGGGCAATATTACTCTCCCACTGTTTTTTTTATGTATTTTTTGTTTTTTAAGGGAGACTTTAGAAACCCAATAATATTTAAAAAAAAAAATAAATAGGCTTTCTATGGCCCACTGAATGAGAGAGGTGGCACACCCAGGAGTCAAGACTGGCACACAAGCTGAAAGGGCAATATTACTCTCCCACTGTTTTTTTATGTTTTTTTTTTTTCAGGGAGACTTTAGAAACCAAATAATAAGAAAAAAAAAATAAATAAATAGGCTTTCTATAGCCCACTGAATGAGAGATAGCACACACAGCAGTGGCACACAAGCCCTGACTGAGGCCAATATTTTTCTACCACTGATTGATGTAGTGTTTTTGTGTTGAGGTAGATTTTAGAACACAAATCAAGGAAAAAAAAAATGCTTTCTATGGCCCACTGAATGAGAGAGGTGGCACACCCAGGAGTCAAGACTGGCACACAAGCTGAAAGGGCAATATTACTCTCCCACTGTTTTTTTATGTATTTTTTGTTTTTTAAGGGAGACTTTAGAAACCCAATAATATTTTAAAAAATAAATAAATAGGCTTTCTATGGCCCACTGAATGAGAGAGGTGGCACACCCAGGAGTCAAGACTGGCACACAAGCTGAAAGGGCAATATTACTCTCCCACTGTTTTTTTATGTTTTGTTTTTTTTCAGGGAGACTTTAGAAACCAAATAATATTAAAAAAAAACAAAAAAATAAATAGGCTTTCTATGGCCCACTGAATGAGAGAGAGGTGGCACACCCAGGAGTCAAGACTGGCACACAAGCTGAAAGGGCAATATTACTCTCCCACTGTTTTTTTTTTTTTTTCAGGGAGACTTTAGAAACCAAATAATAAGAAAAAAAATAAATAAATAAATAGGCTTTCTATAGCCCACTGAATGAGAGATAGCACACACAGCAGTGGCACACAAGCCCTGACTGAGGCCAATATTTTTCTACCACTGATTGATGTAGTGTTTTTGTGTTGAGGTAGATTTTAGAACACAAATCAAGGAAAAAAAAAAAATGCTTTCTATGGCCCACTGAATGAGAGAGGTGGCACACCCAGGAGTCAAGACTGGCACACAAGCTGAAAGGGCAATATTACTCTCCCACTGTTTTTTTTATGTATTTTTTGTTTTTTAAGGGAGACTTTAGAAACCCAATAATATTTAAAAAAAAAAATAAATAGGCTTTCTATGGCCCACTGAATGAGAGAGGTGGCACACCCAGGAGTCAAGACTGGCACACAAGCTGAAAGGGCAATATTACTCTCCCACTGTTTTTTTATGTTTTTTTTTTTTCAGGGAGACTTTAGAAACCAAATAATATTAAAAAAACCAAAAAAATAAATAGGCTTTCTATGGCCCACTGAATGAGAGAGAGGTGGCACACCCAGGAGTCAAGACTGGCACACAAGCTGAAAGGGCAATATTACTCTCCCACTGTTTTTTTTTTTTTTTTTTCAGGGAGACTTTAGAAACCAAATAATAAGAAAAAAAATAAATAAATAAATAGGCTTTCTATAGCCCACTGAATGAGAGATAGCACACACAGCAGTGGCACACAAGCCCTGACTGAGGCCAATATTTTTCTACCACTGATTGATGTAGTGTTTTTGTGTTGAGGTAGAATTTAGAACACAAATCACGGAAAAAATAAATAGGCTTTCTATGGCCCACTCAGTGAGAGATGGCACACACAGGGATGGCACTGTAGCAGAAATGCCAATCTTAATCTCCCACAAAAAAAAAAACAAAAAAAAAACAGGGACTGTCCTACAATTACTATCTCCCTGCAGTAATCTAAGCCAGGTATGGCAGGCAGCAATAGGAGTGGACTGATGCACAAATTAAATAAAAAGTGTGGACAAACAAAAAAGATAGCTGTGCAGAAAGGAACAAGAGGATATGTGCTTTGAAAAAAGCAGTTGGTTTCCACAGTGGCGTACACACAGCAATACAGCTATCACGGAGCCTTCTAGGGCAGCCCAATGAGCTACAGCGCTGAGGAAAAAAAAAAAAAAAATAGCTTCCACTGTTCCTGCACACCGAAGGTGGTGTTGGACAGTGGAAATCGCTACAGCACAAGCGGTTTGGTGGTTAGTGGACCCTGCCTAACGCTCTCCCTGCTTCTGACGAAGCGGCAGCAACCTCTCCCTAAGCTCAGATCAGCAGCAGTAAGATGGCGGTCGGCGGGAACGCCCCTTTATAGCCCCTGTGACGCCGCAGACAGCAAGCCAATCACTGCAATGCCCTTCTCTAAGATGGTGGGGACCAGGATCTATGTCATCACGCTGCCCACACTCTGCGTTCACCTTCATTGGCTGAGAAATGGCGCTTTTCGCGTCATTGAAACGCGACTTTGGCGCGAAAGTCGCGTACCGCATGGCCGACAAGCACAGGGGTCGGATCGGGTTTCATGAGACGCCGACTTAGCCAAAAGTCGGCGACTTTTGAAAATGATCGACCCGTTTCGCTCAACCCTACCCATGACCATGCCTGGTTGGAGTCACAGCAACAAAATCACATATTTCTCTGGTCTGTTATTCCTTTCTTTAAGTAACTTTGCTGCTTTCTGTGGTTTGTTTTTTAGCATCCAGCTTCCTGCTGATGTGGACAATGTGCTATTAGATACCACGTTGGAGATGATGGATGAGGAGGAGCAGGAGGGAGTGCAGGAACTGCTGTAGGAGGTGGAGGAAACCCTGATAGAATTAGGATCAGCAATCCTCGGTGTCAGGAGCACATGCGTTTTGCTAGGGTGTGACTGGGCCCCAGCCTCCACAATATTCAACCAGTGTGACATAAGGGAAATGCAGCATCCCTGCCCACAAATGCTTGTCCACATGTAGGTCATTAAGTGTACAAAGCCAGTAAGTGCATTTGCAAGGTCACGCTTGATGTTCCTGGATATGTGCTGGTACAAGACAGGCATGCCACACTGGGGACTGAGTACTGAGGGATGGCTGCTTCAATGAGTCTGCGGAAATACTCCACGTCTACCAGCCTGAATGGCAACATTTCCATGGCAATCAGCCTGGAAATGTGCCCATTTAGCATTTGGGCCTGTTGGCTGGACTCTTTTTTTTTTGTTCCAAGGATGGAGCGCATGCCAGAAGATGCACCGCGCTGGGAGGCGTACAGGGCTAAGGACAGGGCAGGGCACATGCCGGGAAGCATACAGGGCTAAGGTCTGAGCAGAATGCCCACTGGAAAGCATACAGGCAGAAGTCAGGGCATTTTGAAAAGCTTTATAGCTGTTTTACAGATCCCAGAAATGTTCACAGACCATGTAGCACTGTATGTCTAAGAAATTAAAGCCTACACAATTTTTAAAAGCTTTTTTTCACTTTTAGACATCAGAGAAATGTTCCCACATCACGTAACACTGTATGTCTGAAACAAGTAAGCCTGCAAAACTTTTAAAAGCTACTGGATAGTGTGATGCTGAGGAATGTAGAAAAGGAAAATGTTTCAACAATTTTTGGGTGTCTTATATAACACAAAATAAGACTTCTTGATGGATCAAAAAATAAAAAAAGTTAAGCCCCACAAAAAAAACTGCAGCTATATATTTGGCAGTGGACTACACAGGCCTAATCCCTTCCTACTGACTTGAATCTGTCCCTCTACCTGCTCCTTCGACTCTCCCTCCCCAAGCTACAGGCAGATTGTAAGTGCTGCAAACAATTAGCCCTTAGAAGGGCTGTTAGTATGGTGATTCAGCTTCAGCAAAATTATCAGCACTACAGGCCTCTGATTCGTTATACTGTGCACATAGGCCTAGGCCAGCACTCTCTCCCTCTATTAAGAAGTGTCTCATAGCTGTACAATGCCATCAGTGTACCGAGCTGGGCAGTGCCGGTCATTTAACTGTGATTGACTGGCCTTACAGCATCATAAGGGATATTTAATCCCTGGAAGCACCATCTTGCGCATATTGCAGCTGGAAACAGCATAATGAGAGCGTAGTGTGAGAATAGGGAGAGTGAAAGCTTCATATAGGTAGAGTTCACCATTCCAAAAAGCTGTTATAAGAGTTACTGAGGGTGAATACTAGTTTTTTGTTAGGTGGAGATAGCGTAGGGAGAGATTTAATACGAGGAAGAGTGAAAGACAAGCACCTGGGTGTTCTCAATCATCTCAATCATCATTGCAAGTACATGCCGGAGATATCTGTTAAGGTACCTTCACACTCAGCAACTTTACAACGAGAACGACAATGGTCCGTGACGTTGCAGCGTTCTGGATAGCGATCTCGTTGAGTTTGACATGCAGCAGCGATCTGGATCCTGCTGTGATATCGCTGGTCGGAGCTAGAAGTCCAGAACTTTATTTGGTCGTCAGGTTGATGTGTATCGTCATGTTTGACAGCAAAAGTAACGATGTCAGCAATGTTTTACATTTAGCTAACGACCTGTGAGAATGATAAGTGAGTCACCGTTACGTCACAGGATCACTCCTGCATCGTTGTGGAGCTGCTGTGTTTGACGTCTCTACAGCGACCTAAACAGCGACACTGCAGCGATCGGCTCGTTGTCTATATCGCTGCAGCGTCGCTGAGTGTGATGTACCTTTAGTTTGCATTGTGTTGTAAAGTTTAGGAACAGACTGTGGGATTAGGGAGAGATAGGCGGGATTTTATCCACTATCATAATATACAAAGCAACTCTTTTTAGAGCCAAATAATATCATTTAGTATCAGCATATACAAAACAATTTTTTTTGGAGCTACATAATATTCCTGAGTACCAACATATACATTATTTTTACAGCTTAATAATATTCATCAGTGCCAGCATATAATAAACATTTTTAAAAGCTAATCACTACATAATATTCCTCGCCTATTGCTGAAAAAGCTAATATTTATCTAGCAGTTGTGCAACTGGCGCAAAACCTGCACTACATAATATTCCTGAGTACCAACATATACATTTTTTACAGCTAAATTATATTCATCAGTGCCAGTATATAATAAACATTTGTAAAAGCTAATTGCTACATAATATTCCTCGCATATTGCTGAAATAGCTAATATTTATCTAGCAGTTGTGCAACTGGCGCAAAACCTGCTGAGCTAAGGAAATGTCACTATTTACCAATAATTTCCAAGTCTGCTGTTGGCATGTCTTATAAAGGTGATATATAATAAAAAAAATTCTATTGGTTAACTCCTTAACCCCCGAAGGTATTTTCGTTCATGCGTTTTCGTTTTTCACTCCCCTTCTTCCCAGAGTCATAACATTTTCATTTTTCTGTCAATATGGTCGTATGAGGGCTTGATTTTTGTGGGATGAGTTGCACTTTTGAATAACAGCATTGGTTTTACCATGTCATGCAGTAGAAAGCGAGAAAAATATTTCAAGTGTGGTGAAATTGCAAAAAAGTGCAAACCCACACTTTTGGCTTTCTTACTAAGTTCACTAAATGCTAAAACTGACATTCTATTATGATTCTACAGTTCATTACAAGTTCACAGGTACCAAACATGTCTAGTTTTTTTATCTAAGTGGTGGAAAAAAATACAAAAATTTGATAAAAAAAATAAAATTGTGCAATTTTCCGATACCCGTAGCGCCTCCATTTTTGTGATCTCAAGTTGGGTGCAGGCTTATTTGTTGTCTGCTGAGCTGACAGTTTTAATTACACCATTTTGGTGCAGATGTGATCTTTTGATCTCCCATTATTGCATTTTAATGCAATGTCACGGCGACCCCAAAAAAGTAATTTTGGCGTTTTGACTTTTTTCTTGTCATTTAGCGATCAGGTTAATGCTTTTTTTTAATTGATACATAGCACCTCTGTGCAGGAAGCAGGATTTTTCTTTTTCATAATGCATTCAATATGGGAAGGGTTGACGTTAAGGAATGTGGACGTCGATGTGTTTGTGCCCGCCAAGGCCATGTGACAGATCAGAAGGTGACTGTATCTCGTTCTAGCTTCCTGTCAAAAATTTGATCAACACGATACACCACTGACATACAAAAACAAGTGTGAGGATGTTATGGGCTAGATATCAGACAAAGGCTTCAGTATGTTGACAAGCAGCCCCACAAAGTTTTCCACACAGTTTAGCCTCGGTAGTCAAGAGACTGGTGTTAAGCTCCAGGGATAGATCCCAAGCCTTGTCTGGTGCAGTGGTCTCCCATTCAGGATCGGCTGTTGGGATAACTGCTCAGTACAGACTCCGGTCCCAGCGTTTTGCCCAGGCTCATGCTGTATATGTAGTTACTGCTTGCTCTCCAGCTAAGCCTATGGGGACTACTGGTTGACACGTGCAGTGTTGTGCTCTGGAGCCTGGAGTCTAAGTCCAGATTTGACCATACTGAGCATGTCCATGATGTGGCGCCTTCTCATTGGTGCTTGGTTGTCAGCTGCTCTGGTGATGTGGCAGTTTCAGATTGGTCCACAAGAAAGGTCCTGTCTTAATGTGTAAAAGGCTCTCAATGGCACATGCCTGTGCGCTAGTATAATTTTTGTTGGTGTGTATGAGTGTGTATGAGTAGATACGCTATCACTCTGACTGCACGTGTGTGTGTTGTGTTCTTGCTCAGCTTGAACCAGTTAGGATTTTTGCTTGCTGCTTGGCTTCCAGCATCTGTATCCTGTCATGTATGCGATTAGCACTAGTGATGAGTGAACGTGCTCGCCACTACCTGGTACTCGCCCGAGTATCACTGTGCTCGGTGTACTCGGCAAGCACCGAGTATTTCTGGGATTATTCGCTGGGATGATTCCCAGGCATCACATGTGAGTGTGTCAAAAACATTTTTTTCTGTCATAGCCAACTTGTTGACTCAATTTAGTTGTGTCCAAAAACATCAAGGCGACATTTAGCTAAGTCTGTTATGTCAGGCTGAGGCCTTGGGTATCTGTGGTGGAAAAATCATAGCTTCGCAGGCATACGTACCATAGTTCTCGGTGCTAGTCTTGTTCTACTTCTTTTTTTTCACCAAAATTCACCAAAACCCAAAAAATATTTCATACAGTCAGTTATGTCAGGCTGATGCCTGTTGTATCTGTGGTAGTAAAGTTGTAGTCTCGCAGGCATACATAGCATAGTTCTGTGTGCTAGCCTTGTTCTACTCTTTTTTTATTTTTTTTTCAAAAATTCACAAAAAAACTAAAAAAAAATTTAAAGTCTGTTATGTCAGGCTGAGGCCTGTTGTATCTGTGGTAGAAAAATTGTAGTCTCGCAGGCATACATACCATAGTTCTGTGCTCTAGCTTTGTTCTACTTTTTTTTGTTTCAAAAATTCACCAAAAAACAAAAAAATATTTCATACAGTCTGTTAAGTCAGGCTGAGACCTGGTGTATCTGTGGTGGAAAAATTGTAGTCTCACAGGCATACATAGCATAGTTCTTTGTGCTAGCTTTGCCCCACTCTTTTTTTTATTTTTTTTCAAAAATTCACAAAAAAAAACACATTTTTTATACAGTCTGTTATGTCAGGCTGAGTCCTGTTGTATCTGTGGTGGAAAAATTGTAGTCTCGCAGGCATATGTACCATGGTTCTGTGTGCTAGCCTTGTTCTACTTTTTCTCAGTCTCCCATGACAGCACCATGGAGAGAGAGGATCCACCCTTCAGGGACAGGAAGCCTACAGATAAAAGGGCGGTACCTCTCCCTGGCATCAGTTGGTTTCCTATCCCTGACGGGAACTTTCAGTGCGGTACCTGCACGAAGATGTCATCCGGTGAAGATATAGGACCAGGGCCGGCCAATCAGAATCCGGCAGCGAGGAGGCTCCTGCCACGGCAGGTACGGTGCCTGGGGCCGCCATCGCTGTGACCGAAGGTTTCTTCAGGGTGAGCAGGGGGGAGTGCAGCCGCCACTCTGGAAAGCAGTCTGGGGTTCCCTGATTCCCTGGGAGTACACGCGCCTACAGCGTGCACAGGTGGGTGCACCAAGATGGCCGCAGCTCTGGAAGTAGAGGGGAACTTCCGGGTCCCGGGTAGGCGCATGCGCAGTGATGCTCCTTCATCTGCAATGAGCGCAGGAGGAGGAGGGCAAGACCAGAAGTGACGTCGCAGGGTGGCAAATTGTAAAAGGGGAAAAATGCAGACAGCTTTTGCTGCATGCAGTCCCCATGAACATGGAAGGCAGCATTCAGGCCCTATCTGCAACAGCCCCATTTACAAAGATCCTAGATGATAGGATTATATTAAAACCTGACCCAGCCTATTTACCTAAGGTGGCATCTCGGCTCCACAGGTCCCAAGAGGTAGTCCTTCCTTCCTTTTGCCCAAATCCCAGAAATAGTAAAGAGAAGGAATTTCACACTCTAGATGTTAAAAGATGCCTATTCCAGTACCTAGAGTCCACCCAGAGCTGTAGGAAGGAAGGAACTCTCATTGTCTGTTTTCAGGGACCAAAAAAGGGACTCAAAGCATCCAAGGTTACCCTGGCAAGGTGGATAAGGGAAGCGATAACCCTGACCTACTCATCTACCAGGAATACCATCCCAGATGGTCTGAAGGCTCATTCTACAAGGGCCATAGTGACCTCATGGGCAGAGAGGTCAGCGGTATCTATAGAACAAATATGTAAGGCGGCCACCTGGTCATCACCTTCAACCTTTTTTAAACACTACAGGTTAGATTTAACCTCTACATCTGGTTTGACCTTTGGGAGAACAGTCCCTCCCTCCGTGGTCCCTCCCTAAGATTTTATTCTCTAAAATTCTCTCCGTGGTGCTGTCATGGGAGTCCTGAGAAAGTCGTAGTTATTCACCGATAACGGGGTTTCTCAGAGCCCATGACAGCACTCTCTTATTCACTCCCATCATGCGTGTGGTGAGCACATTTTTATGTACATAGCATAATTAAATATAGACATGGTGTTCTTTTCTGATAAGCAATGCTATAATATATATATATTTGTTGTCACTAACCTGGAGGTCCTGTGATGCTTTGTAAAAGAACTCATGCGAGGAGAGGTACCGCTCTTTTTTCTCATAGAATACTAACAAAAGGAAAAACCTCCTCAGGGGAAGCCCTCGCGAAACGTGCGTCTGGGCTGTCTGCACCTGACCCCGTGTGGAGACTATGGGTAAGAACCCTGAAATGTGATGTTAGTGGCAGCATATCATTTCATGGTGAATGCTCTGCAGTGATATACTGGCCCTCCAGCATATGTGTCACTATGTGTGAGATTGCACTGAATAGCTAGTATATATCCATATGCTTAGGGATCATTAAACACTGCATAGGGCCATTGAATAAATGATTACATCAAGTTAAGCACTAGCACTTTATTTTCATTGCTGCTAACCTTATGGGCCCACCCGTCCACCTTATTGATATATATATATATATATATATATATATATATATATATATATATATATATATATATATATATATATATATATATATATATATATATTATGTAAAAGGGGTACAGGTGCTTCACCAGTGTTACACATTATCTAGCTTTTGTCATTTATTATGTTTTGTAGTCATACATTGTTAGTTTTAAAGATGTGATAAATAAAATATTGTTACTGTTTTGCACAAATAGTCTCTCGTTTTTCCTTTTGTTGGTATTATATGAGATAATGGAGAGTGTCCTGTAAGATTTGACCCCTAGCACCATTTGGTATAGGGTTTTACTGATATGAGTATATATTCTGTTCTATGGGTTTTGTTTTATATGTAGGTTTCCTGTCCCTGAAGGGTGGATCCTCTGTCTCCATGGTGCGGTCATGGGCTCTGAGAAACACCGTTATCGGTGAGTAACTACGACTTTTTTTTTTTTTCAAAAATTCACCAAAAAACAAAAAAATATTTCATACAGTCAGTTAGGTCAGGCTGAGGCCTGTTGTGTCTGTGGTGGAAAAATCGTAGTCACACAGGCATACATAGCATAGTTCTGTGTGCTAGCCTTGTTCTACTTTTTTTTTTGTTTCAAAAATTCACCCCCCAAAAAATATATATATTTCATACAGTCTGTTATGTCAGGCTGAGGCCTGTTGTATCTGTGGTGGAAAAATCATATTCTTGCAGGCATACATAGCATAGTTCTGTGTGCTTGCCTTGTTCTGCTTTTTTTTTTTTTTTAAATTTCACATGCAACAGAACAAATTATTATACACTCTGCTATCTGTATTATCTGGGGTGGAAAACTCATAGCTTTGTAGGCATACTGATCAGATATAATTGTGCTCCAAATAAATACATTTGTGTTGAGCTTTTGAAATAGTTCAGTAGTCCATTTAAAATGGGCAAGGCAAGGGACGGGGAAGTGGACGTGATGCTGATGGTACTGTGCATGCAGAGAGCACAAGGCCGTGGCCAAGCTGAAAGTGGGCCACAACAAAGACCAAGAACTTCTCGATTGACCTTCCAGTCCCAGATTCTAGGGGATCGCAGCACACCACTATTGAAGCCAGAGCAGTGTGAAACGGTTATTGGTTGGATAGCAGATAATTCTTTCAGTCACTTAGCCACCATCACCACCACCATGTCTTCCACACGGTCAAGTCAGAGTAGCCGTGAGTGTGGACCGGATATTCTTCACCCTGATCCGCCTTTCTCCCACCATGCCGAGTGCCCTGAAACAACCGATCCCACACTTGGACACTCCGAGGAGCTGTTCAGTTTTCCCTTTCAAGATTCCGAACTCTTGGCTGGTCAACTTGAAGTGGGGCCAGATGAGATCACATGTAGCGATGTCCAAAGCTTTGACTAGCCACGGTCACATGAAGGCAATGGTGGAAAAGTGTCACATGAGGTGGACGATGATGAGACACAATTGCCAGAAAGTTGGGAGGAGGAGCAGGGTGGTGGATGACATAGTGACTGACCCAATCTGGCAGGAGGACATGCAGAGCGAGGACAGCAGCACACATGGGCAAGGAGGCATATCACCCCAACAGGCAGGAAGAAGCAGTGTGGTGACCACATACAGAAGGCGTGCATCCATTCTCCGTAACACCAACATGAGCTAAGTTGCCATTCCAACTGTTAGATCTTCCCAAGTGTGATAAATTTTTAAAGACTCTGCCGATAACCCCAAACAGGCCATTTGCAGCACCTGCCATGCCTGCATCAGCAGGAGTAGCAAAACTACCAACCTGACCACCACCAGCATGATTAGGCATATGGCAGCAAAGCACCCAACTTTGTGGGCCGAACTCTAGGCTCCAGCAACACTGTCTGCAGGTGACACCACTGATTCTTCCACTGTTTTGGGTAGAACCAATCCCCAGTACACCGTGCATGTGAAGGTGCCTCTAGCCCTGCAACAGTTGTTGCCCACAGTAAAGCAGCACCATAATCAAGCCCGTCCATGTCCTTGTCCCAGCAAAGCCTTCAGTTGTCTATACCCCAGTCATTGGAAAGCAAGTGGAAATACCCAACCAATGCCCCACAGGCCACAGTACTAAATTCTAACATTCCTCATCTGCTTGGGCTTGAAATATTGCCTTTTTGGCTCATTAAGACGGAAGCTTTCCGCAAGCTGATGGCGGCGGCCGACCCAAGGTACTTGGTCGCCACTATTTCTCCCGGTGTGCTGTACGGGTATTACACCAGCATGTGTCCCACAACATTTCCCGTGCCGTTAACAATGCTGTTACTGGGAAAGTTCACCTAACCACGGACACGTGGACAAGTGCTTGTGGGCAGGGACACTACATCTCACTGACGGCACACTGGGTTAACATAGTGGTAGCCGGGACCCAGTCGGATTTTAGGATGGAACACATCCTCCCCACACCGAGAATTGCAGGCCCTACAACAATCAGGGTTGCCCCCACAGTCTACAGCTCCAGCACCTTCTCCTCCTCCTCTTCAGCCTCCATCTCTGAAATCAACACGTCAGTCAGAAGCTGGAAGCACTGCAGCACTGCCTCAGCCAAGTGGAAACAGACTGTGCTGAAGCTAATTTGCTTATGTGACAAACCGCCCAATGCAGAAGAGTTGTGGACAGCGCTGAAAGAGAAGTCAGATATTTGGATGACACCGCTGAACCTACAGCCAGGCATGGTCATGTATGACAAGGGCCGGAACCTGGTGGTGGCTCTGAGGCAAGTTGAGCTCACACACGTACCTTGCCTGGCCCATGTGCTAAGCCTCGTCATTCAATGTTTTCTGAAAAGCTACACGGAGCTGCCGGATCTGCTAGTGAAAGTACGCCGTCTGTCTGCCCATTTTAGAAAGTCAGCTACAGCTTCAGCCACCCTTGCTGTGCTTCACCAGTATTTGCAGCTTCCGGCTCACCAACTGGTGTGTGATGTCCCCACGCATTGGAACTCAACACTGCGTATGTTGGAAAGGATTTGTGAGCAGAAGAGGGAAGTTGTTGACTACCAACATCAGCAAGGCCGTCGATATTCAGCTCAGACTCCACACATAAGACCTCAGGAGTGGACATGGATGTCAGACATATGTACCATCCTACAAAACTTTGAGGACTGCACCAAGATGGTGAGCAGCGATGATGCTTCTCAGCATTCTGAAAACCTCTTTGCTCACAATTAAACAGAATGCATTGCAGGCAGAGCACGAGGACATGTAACAAGGAACAATACAGGGGGTTACACTCAGCCCGGCCTCATGTCTTCACAACATGGATTGATAGGCAGTGAGGAGGAGGAGGAAGAACAGGAGCTACTTTCATGCGCTATAGACAGTACTACAAGTACAGCTGTCATACCGTCTGTTCAGTAGGGATGGCTTGAGGACAGGGAGGAGGACAGCATGGTCAGTTATCCTGTTGGTGAGTGCATGTAGAAAAGCCGCGGAGACACCATCACGTGTTTCTCAATGCAAGCAATGAATAGCTAGGGATGGGGGCATTGTTCTGGATCACTGCGTTGTGAAACATATGATGGTGTCTCCGCGGTGTTGGATGTTTTGATCTCCCCAAGGTCATTCATCCTTATGTTTATATCCTGTTGGTGAGCAGTCTGGCATGCATGGCTGACTTTATGTTGCGCTGTGTTTCACATGACCCTTTGACCCTTGCATTATAAAAAATTTTGATGACACTCTTTATTGGTTAATGACACTTCTAGACCCACTCTACAAGGAGAACTTTCAGTCTCTTCTGCCAGAGGCGGAGAGGTGTACTAAAATGTTGCAGTACCAGAGGGCCCTTGTAGCGGAATTACTTAGAAAATTCCCATGTGAGAACGATGGCAGCAGACATCAGAGTTTGTTGTACAACCAAGCAGTGCAAGCAAGAGAGACAGAAGTACAATCCAGGCAGGGGAACAATGGCAAAGTTCTGGGACAGATTTCTCAGACCCTCCCATCGTGTCGGCACAGAGGCAAGGGGTGCTGTCACAAGAAGTGCAATGTTTGGGAAGATGCTGAGGGAGTACCTTGCAGATCGTACAAACATCCTCCGTGATTCCTCTGTGCCTTTTAATTATTGGAAATCCAGGCTGGACACGTGGCATGAACTTGCTCTCTACGCCTTGGAGGTCCTGGCCTGCCTTGCTGCTAGCATTCTGTCAGAGAGGATTTTTATTGCTGCTGGTGGAATTATAACAGAAAAGCGCATCCCCCTATCAACTGAAGATGACAGGCTTATAAAAATGAACAAGGGCTGGATTGGGCAAGATTTATGTACACCACCAAGTGAAAACAGCAAAACATAACCTGTTATACATTGTCTTTTTGGGGAGGTGTATTGTCATGCACCTCTCACTAACCACACATGGCTATCCGCTTCCTGATTTTGTCTCTATTGTTATCCTTCTCCTTATCCTCATCCTCTTCATCCACAACCAGTACAACACCAGGGTGAACGTAATCCATGATGCGAAAGTCACTCAATTTTTGTGTAAGGGAGCTTTTCAGATGCCTGTTACTAATTAGAAACCAAAATAAACTCCCCCAAGGTGAACTGTCATCAAAATGAGATGTACGTATATTTTTCCCATTTATTCTTATGTATTCCAGTTTTAATATCTCTGCACCGACCTTTTATGACCCAGTGTATACCTCTACAATATGAAAATATTGAAATACTATTATATATATATATATTTTTACATCCCTGTCTCTGAGCTGTTGCTAGGGACAAACATATCTCGTTGGACACAATCTGTCATCATATATATGAACCTGTGTTCGCACCTCCCTTTTGTTATTTACTTTCATTGGTGGATTAGCATCTTTTTTATTTATTTCAGTATGATTTATTTTTATGTCTCCTCATTCTCCACCACTAGATCACCAGGCTTCACGTCTTCTGTGGCGCTACAGGCAGTCAAATTTTTGTCTAGGGTATCTATGATGCCCATAGTATATTTCCTTGGGGAAAGTTTGTCTGCCCATGCACTGCGTGTATGAGCAATACAAGTCTAGGAGACACACTCCTTTACATTGGGCCTAGTTTTTAATGAGGCCTTCAGCAATGTCTCCTTATTCTCCAGCACTAGATCACCATTCACCATGCTTAACATGTTCTGTGCTGCTATAGGCAGTCCAATATTTAGCAATGGTATCTATGATGGCCATAGTATATTTTTTTTAAATGTTTCCCCCTTGGGGAAATGTTTGTCAGCCCATGCACTTTGTGTATGGACATTACAAGTTAAGGAGACACACTCCTTTACATTGTGCCTATTTTTTCATGAGACCTTCAGCAATGTCTCCTCATTCTCCACCGCTAGATCACCAGGTTTAACTTCTTCTGTGCAGCTACAGGCAGTCCAATTATGGCAAGGGTGTATATGATTCCTATAGTATATTTTTAAAAAATGTATCCCCCTTGGGGAAATGTTTGCCACCCCATGCACTGCGTGTAAGGGCATTACATATCTAGCAGACATACTCCTTTACAATGTGCCTATTTTTTCATGAGGCCTTCAGCAATGTCTCCTCATTCTCCACCACTAGATCACCAGGCTTAACGTATTCTGTGCCGCTACAGGCAGTCCAATTTTTGGCAAGGGTGTCTATGATGCCCATAGTATATTTTTAAAAAATTCATCCCCCTTGGGGAAATTTTTGTCGGCCCATGCACTGCGTGTATGGGCATTACAAGTCTAGGAGACACACTCCTTTACATTGTGACTATTTTTTTCATGAGGCCTTCAGCAATGTCTCTTCATTCTCCACCACTAGATCACCATGCTTAACATGTTCTGTGATGCTACAGGCAGTCCAGTTTTTGCCAAGCCTGTCTATGATGTCCATAAAAGATTTTTAAAAAAGGTACCCCCCATGGTGAACTGTTTCTCAGCCCATGCACTTCGTGTATGGTCATTACAAGCCTAGTAGACCCGCTCCTTTTCATGGGGCCTAGTTTTTAATTGTGCTAGTTGGGCAGGGGAGTCTACGTGCACATATCCTCATAACTGCAAGGCTAGCAGGCACTATATGTGAGTGTATAGATTTCCCTGCATACATCAAAAGGCTCCATTACTGTCTGCTGCTGCATATTTTATACATACCTAGCTGCAGTTATCCGTGGCAATTTTTTTTTTTATTATTTTTAAGATTATACCAACTCTTTTTGTTATAAAGCAATTCATAGCCTCCTTTTTTCGACATTTATTTGCTTTGTCACGCTGCAGACTACAGCCAGGTATTGCAATACAAGAGCATGAAAATATAATTTTTTACTTCTTTTTGGGGGGCCCAAGCATCAGATGTGAGTGGGCCTAACATTCTGTCCTTTTTGGGGGGCACTATCTGATATTTTGTAGTGTCTTATCACATTTTTAGACACCATTTTGCTGCCCCAAAAAACTTTAGCTGGCACCAAAAAAATTAGCTACAGTTGTTATATTTATCACTGTGTTGTATGCCACACACATCGCACATCATTGCGCTAAATATCTTAAAATTCTAGTACTCCAATTTTATTTTTGGGTGTCATAGCTAACTTTTTGACAACATTTTGGTGTGCAAAAAAAAAAGGCCACATTTTGATCAGTCTGTTATCTCTGGCTGACACCTGGTGTATCAGTGGGGTCAAAATCTGTGCTTTGCAGGCATACATTGCATTCTTCTGTCTGCTACCTTTGGTCTACTCAGTATTTATTATTTAAAAAAAAAAAAAAAAAAATACAGTCTGTTATCTCTGTCACATGCCTGGTGTATCTGTGGTGTAAAAATCTTCTTCTTTGTTTCTCTTTCTGTCTGTCAGACCTGTTAGGTTACAGAACTCTGGCACCAGTACAATGGCTCCGTCTGTGGCTCATGGCTTGGGCCTCTAGGGGATGTTCATGATTAGCGGCTGGATCATGTCTTTCACTAGTTAATTGTATTGGTTCTTATAGTAGTCCACAAAGCTGATCTCGCTTTCGTCTGCCTTCTTGAAGGTGGACGCTGTAGTTACATTCCAGGCGATCTCGTCTATATGGTAGGTTTTAGTGTTGGACTTGGTGAGGACGATCTGTTCTATCAGCTCCTTGCAGCAGGCATCCTGGAACCTCTGAGGGCCAGATGAGGAGTAGATACTGCTCATGATGTTGTGCACAGTCTCATTCCTGAGGACTTTATAGCTGACATCAATACACAACATGACGCTGGACTCACACTGGAGGATGGAGGTGGAAAACCCTGGGCAAATAACAAGTCGGTGGGCTCTGACTTCGGTGGCGTCGCTCAGGTTGTAATAGTTGCGTCCGATCTGCTTCATATCCATTATCTTCAGGAGTCTTTGGGAAATTATGTTATAGAAATGGAAGCAGGTGGGCGAAATCAGTGGAAGTTCGCTGGTCAGGGTGATTGTTATCCGCACTTTCTCTCCATTTCGAGTTTTGCTGAGCACCTTGGTGACCTTATTCAGTCTGGCGGGGATGAAGTCAAGGTGATACTGGTAAAGGGCCCACTGTGGTCGGGACACCAGCTTGATGTTTTTGGTCCCAAGAGCAATCTTGGTTCCAGAGATGCCAGCTTTCGATATTTGGACGTGTTCGATAGTCTGCCGAGTGTTCACCCTGACGTCATGGAAGTCATGCCTACGGCCACCCCGTTCCCCGATAGACACTTCTGCGAGTCCGGCTGACACCTGCAGAACCTCGAGCGCTGGTCTCTCTGTTGCCGCTACTGGTCAGACCTCTCTGGCACCCTCTTCCTACTAGCAAAGGCTCAGGCACTGGCTGCTGAGATCTGACTGCTGGCCGGGGTCCTTAGGGCTGCTGTACCTGTCCAGCTGGTCTTTGTGGGTCCTGATCCTGCACACAAGCTCGGACGCAGGCCTGGGATCTTGCTCGTCAGCTCATCTTTTACTTCGTACACAAACCATGCACTAGTGTTTATTGTGCCTAGCTTTTAATGAGGCCTTCATCAATGTTTCCTCATTCTCCACCAGTAGATCACCATGGTGAACATGTTGTACGCTGCTACATCCATTCAATTTTTGGTCAAGGGTATTTATGATAATACCCATAATATTTTTTTAAAGCTGTAACCTCCATGGGGAAATGTTTGTCAGGCCATGCACTTAGTGTATGGGCATTATAAGTCTAGGAGACCCGCTCCTTTAAACTGGGCCGAGTTTTTAATGAAACCTTCCCCCACCTTTCATCATTTTCCACCACTAGATCACCAGGGTTCACGTGTTCTGTGCTGCTACAGGCAGTCATTTTTTTGGCAAGGGTGTCTGTGATCCCAATTAAATATTTTTTTTTAAATGTATTCCCCATGGGAAAATGTTTGTCAACCCATATGCTTAGTGTATGGGCGTTACGATTCTAGGAGACCCGCTCCTTTGTAATGGGACAGTTTTTTATGAGGCCCTCCTCCATGTTTCTTCCAAAGGGGATTGGTGTGCGTTCAAATTTGGGTCAAGGCGGCCCTTGCAATCAATGCATAGGGAAACAGTATGGAAGGACCAACTGAAGAATGTGAAGTGGGTTTTCCTGTGGCCATCCATTACCTGGCTTCAAAAGCTAATTGGGGTGCATATGACTTGGTAGCAGGGCAGGCCTTGCAGTTAATACATAAGAAAACAGTATGGCAGGACCAACAGAAGAATTTGAAGTAGGTTTTCTTGTGGCCATCCAGTACCTGGGTTCAAAGGCTTATTGGGGTGCATATGATTTGATAGCAGGGCAGGCCTTGCACTAAATGCAACATTTTTTCAGGAAGCCCTCCTGTACCTCTCATGAAAGGGGTATTTTGATGCGTTGTAATTGTTGGCAGCCCAGCCACTCACTGCATAGGCAATAACTGCATAGGAGACCCACTGTTTAATACTGGCCTTTAAGAATATTAATGCCACCTGATGCCCCTCTAAAAATAGGCTTTGTGACTTCAAGAGACCCTCCTTCATAAATGAAACAAGATGTATCTCCTTATGTGTCACACACCACAAGACCAGCTAGGGTTGTTAAATGTTACAATGACATTTAACAGTGAATGCATTTGTTTTGGTTGAAAGCAATGTTAAAGTTGAAAAACGCATGAAAAATGCTGCGAATGAACATAGCCCAAGTGGTGGAGGAACATTTTGGTCTGGGGTTAATTATTTTGCCTAATATACAAGTCATTACCCTGGAATGGATGTACCTTAACATATTTCCAGCAAAATCCATTTTGGTTTTGTTTTTGAATGTTTTTTGATGCACCTGTAAAAATGGTGTGAAACTCTGACAACAGCTCTGACAGCTGTTACCTTGGAGTCAGGGCGATTCCCATGATGTTGCCATGTCATTTGAGCAGTGTTTCCATCATTGTCAGATGTTTTTAGACCTTAAAAGGACCCCTGGGGGATCACGGTAAAAGTACTCGGGTTTCCCATAGACTTACATTGGGCTCTTTGCTCTGGTCGAGTACCCAAGTATTCCTATTTGCTTGACCCGAGCAATGAGCACCCGAGCATTTTAGTGCTCGCTCTTTAATAGTTAGCACAGCAGAGGTACAGAGCAAGTCCAACTACAGAGCCTTTTTGCTCCCCTGTGAGTTCTACAGGGTTTGGTTTAGTTAACTAGCGTCAGCGTAGTATTTTCCTTTGCCTCTGCGTTTGTTTTGGCCATGTGTTCGATTGGCATGGGTCAATTACGGAGCGAGTTCAACCCTTAGTTTCTTTGCTCTGTGAAGTTAAAAGAGCTGTGGGCTGTACATTCTGTTCACACTGCATGGAGTTAACACAGTCCTGTCAGGTGTATGCTTGCCGTGTGTTCCACCATTACTCTGTAGCAGCAGTTTTACATCTTTGCACGGTGTACCTCAGGTTGCAATTGCACTTTATTATTATATTTTATTTAGTGCGATCCGCTAACCCTAACAGCTGGGCCTCTGATTCCTCAACCTGGTCCTCCTTCCTTCCCTCATCAAGTGTCCCAGGAGACATATGACCCCAATGTTGGCCACTCCGAGGAACTGTTTACGTTCCCTTGCAATTATTCAGGCCTCTCAACGTGCACCATTAAAGAGGGTCATGAGGAGGAGTGCAGTGATGTCTCAACATTTGAACACCCACATCCAGGATAAAGCACAGTTGCCATTAGGTCAGACTAAAATTGCAACTCAGAAGGAGCATCATATTGATGAATTTTAAGACAATGTGGTCCATGATGAGGCCACTGATCTAACCTAGAACGGTGGCATGCCTAGCGAGCACAGCAGTGCAAGAGTGATGGATCCGTAGCACGAAAACAGGCAAGAAGGGGTAGTGGTTTGAGTAGAGGGAGAGGCACTGATGCCTCCTGGCCACAACCTGTGGTTGCACAGACACAACATTCAGCCACCACATCCAATTCGTTATCTCAGGGCAGTGCTCAGTTGTTCCTGCCCCAGACTCTTACCAGAAAGCAGCAATATCCACCCACCCACAGGCCCAAATGCAAAAGACCCACATTGCCAGATTATTAGCCCTGGAAATGTTGCCGTTTCAGCTTGTGAGAACTATGTCTTTACATGCCCTCTTGATGGTCACAGCCCCACGGTACTCGATTGCCAGCCGCCACTATTTTTCCCAATGTGCTGTCCCAGCTATACTCTACCCAATGCAGTCACAGGGAAGGTCCACCTAACCACAGACACGTGGATAAGTTCTTGTGGACAGAGACGCTACATTTCCCTGATGGCACACTGGGTGCACCTGGTGGAATCTGGGACAAAGTCAGAGGCTGGGACATCACACATCTTACCTACACCATGAATAGCAGGCCAAACTTCTATCAAGATTTCAGTCAACTCGTATTCCAGTTTCTGTCTCTCCTCTTCCTCTTCATCCTCAGCAGAAGTAGCCTCTCCATCACTCCCAACTGAGAGGTCTGCAGCACTTTCTGCTAAAGCTCATCTATTTAGGTGATAACGCTCACATCGCAGCAGAGCTGTTGAAAGGGATTAAAGACCAGAACAATCAGTGGCTCTCCCCGCTGCATCTCCAACCAGGTCTGGTTGTGTACAATAATGGGTGTAGCATAGTTGCGGCTTCAAAACTTGGCAAGCTGGTACGCGTTCCATGAATGGCCAACATGCTGACCTTGGGTGTACAGTAGCTTTTACATACATACCCTGACTTGCCAAACCCATTTGCCAAGGTATGGCATATCAGCGTGCATTTCCGAAAGTCATCTCAGGCTTTCTCTCGTCTGGCTATGCTGCAGCAGTGCTTTAATTTGCCTTATCACTGACTCACACAATATCCTTAGGCCATATTGGGTGATGATGAGGAATAAAAGGAGGAGGAGGAACAGGAGATTTTGGTTTGTACTACAGAGGGGACTCCCAATCCCAGCTTCATGCCTGTCCAGCATTGATGTCCTGAAGAGGAGGAGGAGGACAGTTTGGTCAGTGTTCTTCCCAGTGAGGACACTGAACATTTGACTCTTTTTAGCCTGTCACACATGACAGAGTTCATGTCCAAATGCCTTTTCCAAGACCCTCGCGTGAAAGACCTTTTGGCCACTGTGAAATATGAGCTGTGCATGTTCCTTGACCCACGGTACAAGGAGAAATTTCCTTCTCTCATGTTTGTGGCAGATGTGCCACTTTCAGTGCATGCATGCCAGAGGGCTGTTGTGGAAGACCTGCTGAAATGATTACTCTCTGACAACATTGCTGGCCGAGGTACCGGCTCTTTTCACCCACAAGAATTACAGGGAAGGCCACGCACATCAGGTGCAACTCAGTAGGGGGAAAATGGCCATCAACTGGGCCAGTTTCATTAAACCATCACATCAGCAACGGCTATCTGTGGGTGTAGCTATGATTAGGAGGGGCAAGTTGACCAAGATGGTGAAGGAATCCTTAAGGGACCATACCAGCATCCTTCCTGATTCTTCAGTGCCCTTTAATTACTGGTTGCCCAAGCTGCACACTTGGCCCAACCTCTCCTTGTACACCTTGGAGGTGCTGTCATGCCCTGCTGCAAGTGTGTTGTCTGAATAGGTTTTTAGTTTGGCCGGTGCAGTCATAATGAATACGCACACACAGCTGTCAATGAAAAATGCAGACAGTCTGACAGATAACAGCAATGTAACGTAAATGCAGCCCTAAGGGGGTTTTTTTTGGAAGGTGTCTTAACGTCTATGCCTTACCATCCAAAGCCATTTTGTTCAGGAAATCACATCTTACTCCTCCTGATTCTGCAACAAATACTTAGTGGTCATATATGTATACCACTAAGTATATAGTTTAATGGAAGCCTTTGCACAGTGTGAAATGGTGAAACATTTACTCCCTTTCTTTACCTATTGTAATAACTGCAAAATGGATTGTGAGGTCCCCATCGCAGTCTCTTTCAGCGTGTATGATACAGACCCCTCGGGGAATTTTTGGAAACCTTTGTACATTGTACAATGGTCAAATTTCTACTCTCAATTTCTATATGTTATATTATTATATTTTTTTTTTATTGTGTTGCCCTTATCACTGTCTCTTTAAGCATGTATCTTTGAGCCTGATGGAGACTTTTTGGTCTGCCCTAGGACATTGTGGAGCATCAATGCATTAATATGCTACACAATTCTTCAGGTTTCAGCCTTCCACAGAATAATAATATGAGTAATGAAAAATGCTCTCTATATATGCTACTAGTTCAAAAATCTTACCCTCACAACCCTTTATAAAAGGAAATGCGACAAAATACCTCTGTTAGCATATGTCATATACTGCTCACATATGCAGCACCTGGGTGGGTGGGTGAAATGCCTGGGTACAAAATCTGTCCCTGAGGGTGAAATCACTGGCCCTTCCATTGTTTTATGTCCTTTCCAATCTGCTGTCCAGGAAGGAGGCACTGATGCCTCCTGTCCACAACCTGCAGTTGCACAGACACAACAGTCAGCAACCACGTCCAGTTCGCCGTCCCAGCGCAGCGTTCAGTTGTCCATTGTCATCATATATGTCTCTTCCCAAATTGTTAGTTAGATAAGGCATTCATATTCCTTAGCACTTTACATTGTCCAGTGCTGGACAAAAACCATTGCTAGTTTTTCCAGGTTCCTAAATGAGACAGGTGTCTCTTTATTAAACTGTCTCTTCCCTTAAATTTTCTAAATTTGGGTAAAAAGAATGGTGGTGTGGTATTGCCCAGTTTTGGTACATTTTAAGCACGTCTAAGAGACGGGTTAATGCACTCCACAGACAAACTCAGGCCGCAGCCTTACACATATTGGAACATGGTCATTCCTACGCTAAGGCCTTTACCCGAGATCTGTCTGCCTGAAATAATGAAGAAAGGAGCAGCATCCGTATCCAGGTGAAAAAAATAAAGTCTTTATTCTGCCATTACAAGATGCAACGTTTCGGCCGGCAACCAGCCTTTATCAAGCATGTATGTAACACTGCCTGTCACCTGAGTAATACACGTCACAGACCTCATCACTAGAGATGGGCGGACACCTAGATGTTCAGGTCTAGCGAGTTCAGTCGAACAGTTACAAAAAGTTCAGGTTCGGGTACCAGAACAGTACGCTGACCCAAATCCAAACCCGGACCCCATTTCCTTGAATGGGGGCCTGAATATCCAGTGTTTACTGCACTGCTTCTGATCGGCGGTGAAACCATCACCGCCGGTCATAAAGCCACAATTCCCACACTGTCAAAAGACAGCGTGAGCGCTCAGCTGTGATCGGAGGTATAAAGTGTACCTCCGATCACTAGTGTCAGTTGATAAGACAACTGCTCCCATCATCCGACAACTGCTGCCGCTAATAACAATGAGAGCAGGAGCGGACGATTCATCAGTTGTTCCTGCGCTGTAAATAAATAATTTAAAGGACTTTATTTTGGTGTCTGTGTTTTCATACAGTGTGACTATGGGGTTAGTAATGGGGGCATCTTATTGACGTCTCTCCATTACTAACCTTGGGGCTTGATGTCACCGGACAATACGAAGGTGACATCAGCCACCCCAACTATCACCCCACTTGCCACCGCTACAGGACAAGTGGGAAGAGCCGGGAAAAGCACCAAAATTCACATTCCAGAATCAAAATTGTTTGTGCTAATACTGTGGTGCAGGCAGGAGCCCACATTTCCGAATTTAAATTGTTTGTGCTTATACTCTGGTGCAGGCAGGAGTCCATGTATCAGAATCTAAATTGTTTCAGCTAATAGTGTGGTGCAAGCAGGAGTCCACATTTCAAAATCTAGTTAGTTTATGCTAATAGTGTGATGCAGACAGGAGTCCACATTTCAGAATCTAATTAGTTTGTGCTAATACTGCGATGCAGGCAGGAATCTGCATAAGAGAATCTAAATCATTTGTGCTAATACTGTGGTGCAGGCAGGAGTTCACCTTTCAGAATCTTAATAATTTGTGTTAATAGGGTGGTGCAGTCAGGAGAGTTCACATTTCAGAATCTAAATCATTTGTGCTAATATTATGGTGCAACCAGGAGTCCACATTTCAGAATCTAAACCATTTATGTTAATACTGTGGTGCAGGCAGACATCCACATTTCAGAATCTAAAAAGTTTATGATAATAGTGTGGGGCAGCCAGGAGTCCACATTTCAGAATCTAAATCATTTCTTCTAATAGTGTGGTCCAGAGTCCATGTCACATTTTAGAATCTAAATCCTCTCTGCTAATAGTGTGGTCCAGACACTAGGCAACATTTCTGAATCTAAATCCTTTCTTCTAACAGGATAGGCTAAACACCAGGACATATTTCTGAATCTAAATCACTGATGCTAATAGTGTGGTCCAGACACTAGGCAACATTTCTGAATCTAAATCCTTTCTGCTAAAAGTGTGGTTCAGACACACTATCTCAGCAAATAAATACTGATTGTTAATTTAGTGACAGCTGATTGACAGGTGTGGGCCTAGGATTATGAAACAGCTGATTAAAAGAGGGGAAGCGTATATCCAACATGAGTGAGAAAAAGTAAGGTTGTGGTGGAAGGGGGAATAGGCTTGGTGTTCAAGAAGTACATGGGTTAGGTGTTAATGTTAATAAAAGCTTTACTGAACAAACACCATCTAGTACTATGCAAAGATAACAGACACTGGACGGGCAACTCAACTCTTTTTCTGTGGCAAGTGCTGCATCAAAGGTACTCTCCTACTCTTCACCACCTTAACATAGTACAATCCTCAGAGGTGGCAACCCAATTACCCTTGTTTTCCCCCCTTGTCAAAACATTCCAGAAGCCCAGCTGAAACAGAATTCACACCCTTGTCAGCAGACGTTAATTCCAAGGGCTTGATGTGATCCTGATGAGACTCAGATAGCTGAGGCGCACTTGGACAGTACTGTGCTGTCAGGTCAGGAATAGGAGGAGGGTGAATAAGGGCCTGAAGTGGGAGAACAGAGAAGATGACAATGAGGTTGTGGATCCCAATTGGTGTAAACCCAAAGGCACATACCTGAGTAGCTCAGCAGTGGAGGTGGAGGAGGATGAAGGCAAGGAGCTTATGTTGTGATACAGAGTAATGCAATGACTACAAGTACTGCATTCTCAGCCACAACTCTGTCTGTAGCCAGCAACTGCCATGGGTCTGCAGTTTGTTGGGGCAGCAAGGGTTGCCTAGCCTGAACGCTTTTTGAGACAGCAAAGGATAAGCCAACTCACGTTATCTGACAACTTTGCAAAGAACGACTCAGTAGATGCAAAAAATGCAATAATTTGACTACTATGCATGAACCAGCAAGTACACAATCAACATGCAATAGTCAAATAGAATCTCACTAGATTAAAATGCGGACTTGCAGGCCTTGTCAACAACCAGCCATCCCATCAACCACATCTGCCGCTTCCTCCGTCACCATGGCAACTGTTCTCACACAGGTCTCCAGCTGTAGAACCTCCATTTGATTACCAACTACAATCGGGGTGAGTGAGAGTCCATCAGCTGTTGCAGAAGTGAAAATACCTGCTGTTTTTCTTTCACCAAGCACACCAAATTTTTCTTTATCCATACATCTTTGCCGACACATCACTCATAGTCAAGCAGCTTGTCGTGTTCACCCAGCTCCACCCTCTCTCAGTATAGCATCCAGCCCTTGTTTCCGCAATTGTGGTCTCTTAAAACAATGTTTCCTCCCACTCATGCCAAAGCTAAAAGCTTGAATGCCACATCTCCAATCTGTTGTCCACAGAAATGTTGCTTTCCCTCCTGGTGGATACAGATGGTTTATGAAAGCTGATGGCCATCACTGTCTTCAAAATACCAGTTGCCCAGTCACCATGACTGCTCTAAGAAAGCTGTGCCTGCACTACACCAGCATGATTCTAGCTTGCAGGCACTCAGCTCAACACGCAGTGCGCAGGTGCTGGTATGTTTAGACACATACATCAGGAGAAGCCACTATGCGCAGGCGCCAGCGTTCCCCTGCACTTCCGGTCATGTGACCGGCCGGGGAATCCCATAAAATGCCGGGTGCTAGGTCTCACCCTGAGCTGCTCCACCGCCGTGACACAGGACTGTGTCTGCTTTTTCCACTGCGCCACCAACGCTGGGACTTTGCCTGCAATAGAAAGACGTGAGATTCCAGCACCACATACAGATAAGTGTATCACCACCCTTACTGCTGCTTAGCCTGCACCGTCATCTTTTCCAACAGGGATGCTATTCCTGATTCCACCTGCAGCATACCATAGCTCCCAGAGAGTACATTGCCGCAACTATATTGCTGAACACGCCTGTGCCCCTGAATGTATAAGTGATACAGGTACCCCCAGTAATGTCATGAGTGTATATATTAGTTTATATTTCCCATGTGAGTTTTAGCTCCACAATATATCACCTTCTTGCCCACAGCACTATATCTTTATGTCCCCTCCGGGACACTCCAGAAAACACAAGACGGACACGGTCTGTAGTTTTTTTCACCTGTTGTACTTATACGACAGGTACTCTAGTGACTTTGTATGTTTTCACAGTCTAGCCTGTTCACACAACTGTACCTGATCCATATATATGTGCATTTCAGCTACAAGTAGTGTTGAGCGATACCGTCCGATACTTGAAAGTATCGGTATCGGAAAGTATCGGCCGATACCGGCAAAGTATCGGATCCAATCCGATACCGATACCCGATACCAATACAAGTCAATGGGACTCAAGTATCGGACGGTATTCCTGATGGTTCCCAGGGTCTGAAGGAGAGGAAACTCTCCTTCAGGCCCTGGGATCCATATTAATGTGTAAAAGAAAGAATTAAAATAAAAAATATTTTAAAATGCGCGCGTGTCCAGCCTCCCATGACGTCACGGCTTGTGATTGGTCGCGTCGCCCATGTGACCGCGACGCGACCAATCACAAGCCAGAACGTAATTTTAAAATCCTGAAGGACCTAAAATTACGTCACGGCTTGCTGTGATTGGTCGCGTCGCGGCCACATGGGTGGCACGCGACCAATCACAAGCCGGGACTTCACGTAAGGAAGTAAACGCGCGAATTTTAAGCAAACAACGCTGCCGGTTCCCTTGCTGAGGTCCAGGCTGCGTCGGAGAGGTGAGTATAGCAATATTTTTTATTTTAATTTTTTATTTTACACATTAATGTTGTTTCGACACCGATACCCGATACCACAAAAGTATCGGATCTCGGTATCGGAATTCCGATACAGCAAATATCGGCCGATACCCGATACTTGCGTTATCGGAATGCTCAACACTAGCTACAAGTCTTGTTCCAGCCGAAAACAAGTGCAGTGGCAAACGTTCTCTAGCACTCCTACTGGGTTAGTAATCTTACGACATATAGTTCACTTTGGGGTTATAGATGTATTTAACCAGGCACATACAGCTGGCGCTTCACACTATACATGGTATTCAAGTGGCCTCCAGTCTTACTCCAGCTCTTTTTGAACTTACCTATGGTTAGAAGGCTGCTCTATAGCTGCAGGGGCACGATACAGACCCCTAGTGGTGCGCACATACGGTCTTTATAGCAAACTTACTATGCCTTGTTCTTTCCAGGTTATGTTACTACACCACTTTATTTGATTCACCAAACGTACAGGGTCCTTTCTTTATATCCAACAGAATTCCAACAGGGTATGTTCTCTTTCCATAAAATTTTTGATAATGATTGGCTATAACCTCCTGCATTGAACTTCTCTTTGGTTTGTAACTCCTTTTGCACTTTCCCCTTGTGGTACAGCATATAGTCTTTAAACCTGATGAAGTATGTCCGATCATGGCAGTTATATTCTCTTGACATGTATTCTTTTATGTATAAATGTAAATATGTATATATACCTATTTGTGAATAATATTGTTTTGTCCTTTGCTTGTTACAGCGATTTTTGTGAACAAGGCCACGAGTTGGCCGAAACGTCAAATTGGCCAAGTACCTCCTTTCACTGATTCATGTTGAATAAACTTTTGATTAATGCAATTGGAAACCATACGAGTGCAGTGATTATTTTGACTTTTATGACTTGTGGGATTGAGTATCCCGTTCACTAGCACCGTGAACTATATTGATTGAGTGCTAGCTTTCATATCCTCTATTGTTACTAACTTCGTAAGTTATAAGCACCAATTGAATCCATGTCAGCCGAGACATATGTCTATGATGAATCCACAGGGTCTACTATTCTATCCAAGATAAAGACTAATACTGACTTTCTTCATCTACCAAGTAAGGATGTAAAATCGAGAGATTGGGAGAAGGAGAGAAAGAAGCTCATCAGCTATGATCTACATTGTGCAACGCTGGGAGAATACCACCGACAGGCCAGGATACCTCGAGGTTTACGCTGCAACTTACGTCCAACACTATTCTCGGATAATGAAAAGTATTGTGCTACATTTCAAAAAATTCTAAACAAATGCTCTTTCGACATAATATTATTGACCATTGAATACCTACAAGAGGCTATAAAAAACACTGAAGACAAAATTGAGAGTATAGAAACCCAACTAACAGCTACTCTAAACACCACCGAACTTTCGACTCTTAAAAGTAAAATAGACTCTAGCCTCGTTTCCTACCAACGGTCCCTAGAAGAAAGGAAACATACAAAATTCCAGAGGGACACCGAAGACTATTTATCCAACAAAGTGTACCGATGGGAGGACACAGCTCCCCGCCGACCGAGATCGAGATTCCGACGCACACCAGGAGGCAACTACCCCTGTTGTGAATTCCGTTCTCGGGCTCCCTCCTGTGGTCATGAATGGTACTTTGGTGAGTTCTGTCCTTGGACACCCTCTGGTGGCTTTGAGTGGAACTGCTGATCTTTGAGGTTGGCTTTCTCAGCTGCCCTCGTTTATTGCTTCTGCTGGCTTCCCTATTTAACTCTGCCCAGGTCGTTAGTTCATGCCAGCTGGCAATGTCTCAGTACTGGTTCAGATCTCTCTTGGATTTCTCAGATGACCTGTCTACTCCAGCAGAAGCTAAGTCCTTGCTAGTCATTTGCTGTTCACCGGTTTTTGAATTTATTTCTCAGTACATGCTATGTTTCTAGTCCAGCTTGCTATTATGATATTTCCTTGCTAGCTGGAAGCTCTGGGGGTGCAGAGCTGCACCTCCACACCGTGAGTCGGCGTGGAGGTCTTTTTGCACGCTCTGTGTGGTTTTTGTAGTTTTTAATACTGACTGCATAATTCCCTTTCCTATCCTCTGTCTATCTAGAGAAGATTCGGCCTCCTTTGCTAAAATCTGTTTCACTCCTGTGTTTGTCACTTCCCTCTTAACTCACAGTTAATATTTGTGGGGGGCTACGTTTACTATGGGGAATTTCTCTGAGGCAAGGTAGGCTGCTATTTCTATCTTTAGGGGTAGTTAGCTCATAGGCTGTGAAGAGGCGTCTAGGGAGAGTTAGGTATGCGCCACGGCTATTTCTAGTGTGTGTGATAGGATTAGGGATTGCGGTCAGTAGAGTTACCACCTCCTCAGAGCTTGTCCCAGGTTTTCTGTTTTAACCATCAGGTCACTTCGGGTGCTCCTAACCACCAGGTCCATAACAGTACAGCTGGCCTACAAAGTGTTAATGCATCTCAAAAGAGGGATAAGAGAAGTTCTGAGTCAATTTTTTTTTCTTTGCAGCTTGTTTTGTCTTTCTTTTCCCCTTAACCTCTGGGTGGTTCAGGACTCAGGTGTAGATATGGATATTCAAGGTTTGTTCTCTTGTGTGGATCAACTCACTGCTAGGGTACAGAGTATTGAAGATTATGTAGTTCAGAATCCAATGTTAGAGCCTAGAATTCCAATTCCTGATTTGTTTTCTGGGGATAGATCTAAATATTTGAATTTAAAAAATAATTGCAGACTGTTTCTTGCTCTGAAACCCCGCTCCTCTGGTGATCCCATTCAGCAAGTAAAGATTATTATTTCTTTGTTGCGTGGTGACCCGCAAGACTGGGCTTTCTCCCTTGAGCCAGGAAATCCTGCATTGATTAATGTGGATGCATTTTTTCTGGCGCTTGGATTTCTTTATGACGAACCTAATTCTGTGGATAAGGCAGAAAAGATCTTGCTGACTCTATGTCAGGGTCAGGATGAGGCAGAAGTATATTGCCAGAAGTTTAGAAAGTGGTCTGTATTTACTCAATGGAATGAGTGTGCCCTGGCAGCAATTTTCAGAAAGGGTCTTTCTGAAGCCCTTAAGGATGTTATGGTGGGGTTCACCACGCCTGCTGGTCTGAATGAGTCAATGTCTTTGGCCATTCAGATTGACCGGCGTTTGCGCGAGCGCAAAGTTGTGCACCATTTGGCGGTGTCCTCTGAGCGGAGGCCTGAGCCTATGCAATGTGATAGGACTTTGACCAGAGCTGAACGGCAAGAACACAGACGTCAGAATGGGCTGTGTTTTTACTGTGGTGACTCCTCTCATGCTATCTCTGATTGTCCTAAGCGCACTAAGAGGTTCGCTAGGTCTGTCACCATTAGTACTTTGCAGCCTAAATTTCTCTTATCTGTTACTCTGATTTGCTCACTGTCGTCCTACTCTGTTATGGCATTTGTGGATTCGGGCGCTGCCCTGAACTTGATGGACTTGGAGTTTGCCAGGCACTGTGGTTTTTCCTTGAAGTCTTTGCAGAGTCCTATTCCCTTAAGGGGGATTGATGCTATGCCATTGGCCAAGAATAAACCTCAGTACTGGACTCAGCTGTCCATGTACATGGCTCCCGCACATCAGGAAAATATTCGCTTTTTGGTGTTGCATAATTTGCATGATGTTGTCGTGTTGGGTTTGCCATGGTTACAGGTTCATAATCCAGTACTGGATTAGAAATCAATGTCTGTGTCTAGTTGGGGTTGTCAAGGGATACATGGTGATTTTCCTTTGATGTCAATTTCTTCTTCCACTCCTTCTGAAGTTCCTGAGTTTTTGTCGGATTACCAGGATGTATTTGGTGAGCCCAAGTCCAGTGCCCTACCTCCTCATAGGGACTGTGATTGCGCTATTAATTTGATTCCTGGTAGTAAGTTCCCTAAGGGCCGACTGTTCAATGTATCTGTGCCAGAACATGCCGCTATGCAGAGTTATGTAAAGGAGTCCTTGGAGAAAGGGCATATTCGCCCGTCTTCGTCGCCGTTGGGAGCAGGGTTGTTTTTTGTGGCCAAGAAGGATGGCTCTCTGAGACCCTGTATAGATTACAGCCTTCTCAATAAAATCACGGTCAAATTTCAGTACCCTTTGCCTCTGTTGTCTGATTTGATTGCTCGGATTAAGGGGGTTAGTTGGTTTACCAAGATTGACCTTCGAGGGGCGTATAATCTTGTGCATATTAAACAGGGCGATGAATGGAAAACAGCATTTAATACGCCCAAGGGCCATTTTGAGTACCTGGTGATGCCATTCGGGCTATCTAATGCTCCATCTGTGTTTCAGTCCTTTATGCACGACATCTTCCGGAAGTATCTGGATAGGTTCATGATCGTTTATTTGGATGATATTTTGGTCTTTTCGGATGATTGGGAGTCTCATATAAGGCAGGTCAGGATGGTGTTCCAGGTCCTTTGTGCTAATGCGTTGTTTGTGAAGGGCTCTAAATGCCTCTTTGGAGTTCAGAAGGTTTCCTTTTTGGGCTTCATTTTTTCCCCTTCTACTATCGAGATGGATCCTGTTAAAGTTCAGGCCATTTATGATTGGACTCAACCTACATCTGTGAAGAGTCTTCAGAAGTTCCTGGGCTTTGCTAATTTTTACCGTCGCTTCATCGCTAATTTTTCTAGTGTGGTTAAGCCTTTGACTGATTTGACGAAGAAAGGCGCTGATGTGGTGAATTGGTCCCCTGCGGCCGTTGTGGCCTTTCAGGAGCTTAAACGTCGTTTTACTTCGGCCCCTGTGTTGCGTCAGCCAGATGTTTTGCTCCCTTTTCAGGTCGAGGTTGATGCTACTGATATTGGGGCAGGGGCTGTTTTGTCTCAGAGAAGTTCTGATGGCTCTTTGATGAAGCCGTGTGCTTTCTTTTCTAGAAAGCTTTCGTCTGCTGAGCGTAATTATGATGTCGGCAATCGGGAGTTGTTGGCGATGAAGTGGGCATTTGAGGAGTGGCGACATTGGCTTGAGGGAGCCAAACATCGCGTGGTGGTCCTGACTGATCACAAGAATCTGACTTACCTCGAGTCCGCCAAGCGATTGAACCCTAGACAGGCTCGATGGTCACTGTTTTTCTCCCGTTTCGATTTTGTGGTCTCATACCTTCCGGGATCTAAGAATGTGAAGGCTGATGCCCTTTCTAGGAGTTTTTTGCCTGATTCTCCAGAAGTCCCTGAGCCGGCTGGTATTCTTAAAGAGGGGGTGATTCTGTCTGACATCTCCCCTGATTTGCGGCGGGTGCTGCAGGAGTTTTAGGCTGATAGACCTGACCGCTGCCCAGTGGAGAAACTGTTTGTCCCTGATAGATGGACTAGTAGGGTTATTTCTGAGGTTCATTGTTCTGTGTTGGCTGGTCATCCTAGGATTTTTGGTACCAGAGATTTGGTTGCCAGGTCCTTTTGGTGGCCTTCCTTGTCACGGGATGTGTGTTCTTTTGTGCAGTCCTGTGGGACTTGTGCTCGGGCCAAACCTTGCTGTTCTCGTGCCAGTGGGTTGCTTTTGCCTTTGCCTGTCCCGAAGAGGCCCTGGACACATATTTCCATGGATTTTATTTCTGATCTTCCTGTCTCTCAAAGGATGTCTGTCATCTGGGTGGTTTGTGATCGGTTTTCTAAGATGGTCCATTTGGTACCCTTGCCTAAATTGCCTTCCTCCTCTGATTTGGTTTCATTATTTTTTCAGCATGTGGTTCGTTTGCATGGCATTCCGGAGAACATTGTGTCGGACAGAGGTTCCCAATTTGTTTCTAGGTTTTGGCGGTCCTTTTGTGCTAAGATGGGCATTGATTTGTCTTTTTCTTCAGCGTTCCATCCTCAGACAAATGGCCAAACCGAACAAACCAATCAGACCTTGGAAACCTATCTGAGATGCTTTGTTTCTGCTGATCAGGATGATTGGGTGACCTTCTTGCCATTGGCCGAGTTCGCCCTTAATAATCGGGCTAGTTCTGCTACTTTGGTTTCGCCTTTTTTTTGTAATTCTTGTTTTCATCCTCGTTTTTCTTCAGGGCAGGTTGAGCCTTCTGACTGTCCTGGTGTGGATTCTGTGGTGGACAGGTTGCAACAAATTTGGACTCACGTGGTGGACAATTTGACGTTGTCTCAGGAGAAGGCGCAACGTTTTGCTAACCGTCGTCGCCGTGTTGGTCCCCGACTTCGTGTTGGGGATTTGGTTTGGTTGTCTTCTCGTTATGTTCCTATGAAGGTTTCTTCTCCTAAGTTCAAGCCTCGTTTCATTGGTCCTTATAAGATTTCTGAAATTATCAATCCTGTGTCATTTCGTTTGGCCCTTCCAACTTCTTTTGCCATCCATAATGTGTTCCATATGTCGTTGTTGCGGAGATATTTGGCGCCTATGGTTCCTTCCGTTGATCCTCCTGCTCCGGTGTTGGTTGAGGGGGAGTTGGAGTATGTGGTGGAGAAGATTTTGGATTCTCGTATTTCGAGACGGAAGCTTCAGTACCTGGTTAAATGGAAGGGCTATGGTCAGGAGGATAATTCCTGGGTTGTTGCCTCCGATGTCCATGCTGCCGATTTGGTTTGTGCCTTTCATTTGGCTCGTCCTGATCGGCCTGGGGGCTCTGGTGAGGGTTCGGTGACCCCTCCTCAAGGGGGGGGTACTGTTGTGAATTCCGTTCTCGGGCTCCCTCCTGTGGTCATGAAAGGTACTTTGGTGAGTTCTGTCCTTGGACACCCTCTGGTGGCTTTGAGTGGAACTGCTGATCTTTGAGGTTGGCTTTCTCAGCTGCCCTCGTTTATTGCTTCTGCTGGCTTCCCTATTTAACTCTGCCCAGGTCGTTAGTTCATGCCAGCTGGCAATGTCTCAGTACTGGTTCAGATCTCTCTTGGATTTCTCAGATGACCTGTCTACTCCAGCAGAAGCTAAGTCCTTGCTAGTCATTTGCTGTTCACCGGTTTTTGAATTTATTTCTCAGTACATGCTATGTTTCTAGTCCAGCTTGCTGTTATGATATTTCCTTGCTAGCTGGAAGCTCTGGGGGTGCAGAGCTGCACCTCCACACCGTGAGTCAGTGGGGAGGTCTTTTTGCACACTCTGCGTGGGTTTTGTAGTTTTTAATACTGACTGCATAGTTCCCTTTCCTATCCTCTGTCTGTCTAGAGAAGATTCGGCCTCCTTTGCTAAAATCTGTTTCATTCCTGTGTTTGTCACTTCCCTCTTAACTCACAGTTAATATTTGTGGGGGGCTACCTTTACTTTGGGGAATTTCTCTGAGGCAAGGTAGGCTGCTATTTCTATCTTTAGGGGTAGTTAGCTCTTAGGCTGTGAAGAGGCGTCTAGGGAGAGTTAGGTACGCTCCACGGCTATTTCTAGTGTGTGTGATAGGATTAGGGATTGCGGTCAGTAGAGTTACCACCTCCTCAGAGCTTGTCCCAGGTTTTCTGTTTTAACCATCAGGTCACTTCGGGTGCTCCTAACCACCAGGTCCATAACATACCCCTCAGTGGGCTCCTCACCGGCCGGGGGATCATCTGCAGGATCCGGCAGCGATACTGGTGGGGCCCAAGCCGCAGGACCGCATTTTTTAGGACAAACCGCGCGCCCACAAGGAGGGGAAGGAAGAAAAAACGGAGAACGTCACATGACATTGAGATCACAGGTAGGAGTCCAAACTCTGTAGTAAATATCTCTGACTATACCCTTTCTCCTCTAGAGCTTAAAGTCCTGAATATGGGCTTATCTTTTTGCCCGACTCCCAAATGGGACTGATTCCAACTAGAAAGGGATCTCCAACGCTTTTATAGAAATATAAGACTTAAGGTACACTTCGAGGAACTTCCCAATTCAGTAACCAATAGATTAGGCACAACACCTAGTCAGAGTGAAGATGCCAAAATTACCTTAGGGTCACTAGCCCTGAGAAACCCTAGCACTTTTGTCCCGTCCAAATCAAACCACGCAGTAGAAACTTTCATCAATCTCCTTGATAGGGACATTAAGGAGACCATACATGAACAGCACCTTGGTCTCCTCCCAGTCCGCCACAATCTCAACTCCTTAGAGAAACAAGCATTAGACACATTGAGCGAGAATAGGAACATCGTAATTAAACCAGCAGACAAGGGGGGAGCCATCGTGATTATGAATAAACACCACTATGTAACCGAAGTGAGACGTCAATTATCTGATACAGGGACCTATAAAAAACTTCAAGGGGATCCCACATACTCCATACAGCGGAAAATCAATACTGGGATTGACAAATATGTGAACCTAGGAACCATCGACAGTAAAACTAGAACCTATCTCATTAACCATCATCCAGTGACTCCAGTAATGTATATTCTTCCCAAAATACACAAAAATCTACAGAATCCCCCGGGCCGCCCCATTGTAGCTTCAACTGACTCAGTACTCAACCCACTTTCCAAATTTTTGGAAAAAATACTCACACCCTACTCTCGGTTGACGAAATCCTACATATTGGACACCAGTGATTTCTTATCCAAAATCCGCAACATTTCTAACATCCCCCCCGATAGCCTCCTATGTACATTGGATGTCAACAGTTTATACACCTCTATCGTACATGATAAGGGGATTGCAGCTGTTTCACTTACATTACAGGAAGCGGGTATTGACAGGAACACACATGACCTCTGTATAGACCTCTTGAACCTGGTGCTCAGAGAAAACTTCTTCCTCTTCGAGGATGACTTCTTTGTGCAGACGTGCGGCACCGCCATGGGGGTCCAATGTGGCCCCGGCGTACGCTAACCTGTACATGGATCACTTTGAGAGGGAGCATGTATATGCCAACCTCAAATTCCAACAACATGCACTAGTTTGGTACAGATATATCGACGATATATTCTGTATCTGGCAAGGAGACCACACCAGTCTTCAGGAATTCTATAATGACATTAATACCACCAGGCCGGAACTTACCTACACACTTTCATTGCATGACAGTGAGGTCACCTTCCTAGACACCAAAGTCCTTAAAAACTCATTGGGCAATTTAAATACAGACCTATATTTGAAACCAACGGTTGTAATAGCCTTTTGCTTTAAACAGCTGCCACCCTAAATCTACGAAAGACAGCCTTCCAAGGTCCCAGTTCAAGAGGGTATCAAGAATTGTCTCTGACCCAGATGTGAAAGCAACCAGACTACAGGAAATGTCTGACAAGTTTAGGGCCCGTAATTACCCCGCTGACCTTCTCAATGCCGAGTCCACTAGGGTCCTTAGTGAATTTGAAAATGGTACTATTAAGACCCAAAAAAAACCAAGACTCCCATTTGTACATAGTCACCACCCCACAATGCGTAAAGTACATAACGTAATCCGGGCACACTGGCCACTCTTAAATAGGGTATATCCAACCATTCCCACATTTAAAGAACCCCCATTGATGTGCACTAGAAGGCCAAGGAACATAAGAGACAGGGTAGTCAAAGCGGACCTAGGCACACAAAAGACAGTGACATACAGAACACTCTCTGGCCACAAACGTACAGGGACCTTTCCTTGTTTGGGCTGTATGAGCTGCTCGAACGTTATTAAGGGTAGTGAAATAGTACACCCACGGACAGGCAAATCATATAAAATCAAGGACTACTACACTTGTGAAACGAATTTTGTGGTTTATATTATAAAATGCCCTTGTGGACTATTATACGTAGGGGAGACTACCCAAGCGGTTAGAGACCGGATATCTAACCACAAATCGACTATTCGTTGTGACAAAACATGGCTCCCCCTTCACTTTAAAGAAGCCAACCACAACATAGCACAACTAAGATTCCAAGTCATAGAGCCGTCCCAGGCGAGGTGGGAATCATGTGAAATTATTAAAACAGCGTGAGACGTTCTGGATTTTCACACTTGATACCCTACATCCTCATGGTTTGAACCAAGAGATAGACTGGCTAACCTAATTTTATCTCCCATATAGATCCATTGATTTCTTGCACAAATAACTTCCGTGATACACGCACTCGGGCTGGTAAGACACACACCCCATTAGTCCTTATATAAGTTTCCTTACATAAGTTCCTTTTTTTCATTTTTTCTTTTTTTTCTTTTTTTTTTCTTTTTTTTCATTTTTTTCCATTTTTTTCATTTTTTTCATTTTTTTCATTTTTCATTTTTCCCCATTTTTTCCATTTGGTTCCATTCATCATTTCAGTTTATTTCATTTCATTTCATTTCATTTCTTTTCACTTCATTCTTTGCCTTTATTTGACTTCTTTTATTTAAGTTTGGACTCCTACCATTACATATGATGTTATACTGTAATACAAGTGGCTGTATGTAATTTAGCTGTATGGTTACATTTATAGCTGCGGGCATATCACAGCAAGGGACAGCGCCTGCAATATTGCACCCAGACAGAATATCAGTGGACAGTCAGGCCATCCCCTTTCCCCTCCCCTTTTTAGATATGGTGCTGACCGATTTACGTAGACACACAACAGATAGCCTGGGACGCACTGGGCTTAACCAATAGACCTGGAGACACTAAGCACAAGCTTTTATAGCATTCCTACATAACACAGTGAGCAAGCGCCGGTCTCTGGTACCATGCAATGCAATACGCAAGCGCCGAGCTCTGATTCTAGCTTGCAGGCACTCAGCCCAACACGCAATGCGCAGGCGCTGGTATGTTTAGACACATACACCAGGAGAAGCCACTATGCGCAGGCGCCAGCGTTCCCCTGCACTTCCGGTCATGTGACCGGCCGGGGAATCCCATAAAATGCCGGGTGCTAGGTCTCACCCTGAGCTGCTCCACCGCCGTGACACAGGACTGTGTCGGCTTTTTCCACTGCACCACCAACACTGGGACTTTGCCTGCAATAGAAAGACGTGAGATTCCAGCACCACATACAGATAAGTGTATCACCACCCTTACTGCTGCTTAGCCTGCACCGTGATCTTTTCCAACAGGGACGCTATTCCTGATTCCACCTGCAGCATACCATAGCTCCCAGAGAGTACATTGCCGCAACTATATTGCTGAACACATCTGTGCCCCTGAATGTATAAGTGATACAGGTACCCCCAGTAATGTCATGAGTAGCGTTGAGTGACTTTTATTTTTATAGGATCGGGTCGGGTTTCACGAAACCCGACTTTCTCAAAAGTCGGGTCGAGTGAAATCGGCCGATCCTATAAAAAAGTCGGGGTCGGGGTCGGCCGAAACGCGAAACTTAATGCAGTGCAATGGGATACTATGGTTCCCAGGGTCTGAAGGAGAGGAAACTCTCCTTCAGGCCCTGGGATCCATATTTAAGTGTAAAATAAAGAATTAAAATGAAAAATATTGATATACTCACCCTCTGACGAGCCCTGGTAGTAATCGGCATCTTCCGTTCCTAAGAATGAGCGCGTTCAGGGCCTTAGATGACGTCACGGCTTTGTGATTGGTCGCGGCGGCCCACGTGACCGCTCAGCGACCAATCACAAGCCGTGACGTAATTCTCTCAGGTCCTAAATTCCTCATTCTAGGAATTTAGGCCATGAGAATTACGTCACGGCTTGTGATTGGTCGCTGAGCGGTCACGTGGGCCGCCGCGACCAATCACAAAGCAGTGACGTCATCTAAGGCCCTGAAAACGCTAATTCTTAAGAAGGAAGGCTGCCGGAAAAATGCAGGGCACATACAAGGGTGAGTATATACCTAATAGGAATATACTCACCCTCGGCTTCTTTCCGGCAGCCTTTCTTCTTAAGAATGAGCGCGTTCAGGGCCTTAGATGACGTCACTGCTTTGTGATTGGTCGCGGCGGCCCACGTGACCGCTCAGCGACCAATCACAAGCCGTGACGTAATTCTCATGGTCTAAATTCCTAGAATGAGGAATTTAGGACCTGAAAGAATTACGTCACGGCTTGTGATTGGTCGCTGAGCGGTCACGTGGGCCGCCGCGACCAATCTCAAAGCCGTGACGTCTTCTAAGGCCCTGAACGCGCTCATTCTTAGGAACAGAAGATGCCGATTACTACCAGGGCTCGTCGGAGAGGTGAGTATATCAATATTTTTTATTTTAATTCTTTATTTTACACTTAAATGTGGATTCCGATACCGATTTCCGATATCGCAAACATATCGGAACTCGGTATCGGAATTCCGATACCAGATTCAGAAGATCGCCGACCTCATGGCCGACCCCACACAGGGGTCGGGTCGGGTTTCATGAAACCCGACTTTGCCAAAAGTCGGCGACTTCTGAAAATGGTCGACCCGTTTCGCTCAACCCTAGTCATGAGTGTATATATTAGTTTATATTTCCCATGTGAGTTTTGGCTCCACAATATATCACCTTCTTGCCCACAGCACTATATCTTTATGTCCCCTCCGGGACACTCCAGAAAACACAAGACGGACATGGTCTGTAGTTTTTTTCACCTGTTGTACTTATACGACAGGTACTCTAGTGACTTTGTATGTTTTCACAGTCTAGCCTGTTCACACAACTGTACCTGATCCATATATATGTGCATTTCAGCTACAAGTCTTGTTCCAGCCGAAAACAAGTGCAGTGGCAAACGTTCTCTAGCACTCCTACTGGGTTAGTAATCTTACGACATATAGTTCACTTTGGGGTTATGGATGTATTTAACCAGGCACATACAGCTGGCGCTTCACACTATACATGGTATTCAAGTGGCCTCCAGTCTTACTCCAGCTCTTTTTGAACTTACCTATGGTTAGAAGGCTGCTCTATAGCTGCAGGGGCACGATACAGACCCCTAGTGGTGCGCACATACGGCCTTTATAGCAAACTTACTATGCCTTGTTCTTTCCAGGTTATGTTACTACACTTTATTTGATTCACCAAATGTACAGGGTCCTTTCTTTATATCCAACAGAATTCCAACAGGGTATGTTCTCTTTCCATAAAATTTTTGATAACGATTGGCTATAACCTCCTCCTTTGAACTTCTCTTTGGTTTGTAACTCCTTTTGCACTTTCCCCTTGTGGTACAGCATATAGTCTTTAAACCTGATGTAGTATGTCCGATCATGGCAGTTATATTCTCTTGACATGTATTCTTTTATGTATAAATGTAAATATCTATATATACCTATTTGTGAATAATATTGTTTTGTCCTTTGCTTGTTACAGCGATTTTTGTGAACAAGGCCACGAGTTGGCCGAAACGTCAAATTCGCCAAGTACCTCCTTTCACTGATTCATGTTGAATAAACTTTTGATTAATGCAATTGGAAACCATTCGAGTGCAGTGATTATTTTGACTTTTAACACCAGCATGTTGCATGTCACATACAACATCACCTGTTTGTTGAAAATTTCTATGTCTGCCAGGGTACATTTCACCACTGACACCAGTAAGAGCAAACATGGTAAGAGGCGCTATATCCACAGACTGGGAACTGGGTGACTCTGGTGGCTGTAGGGGCAGATGGGCAAGGGGCTGCCCACAAGTATTGGAATCCTCCTGGTGGTGGCCATATGACAGGGCAACCTCACACAAATGTATTGCATGGATCACATCCTCAACCTGGTGGTACAGCAATTTCTCCGCCACTATCCTGGCCTGGATCCACTGCTGCAGAAACCACAGTCACTGTGTGCAAACATCCGCCGTTCACACCCCGCAGGTCATCGACTTCCATTACTAAAGAGGTCTTTCAGCCTACCGGTTAACCGTTTGATATGCAATTATGATGCCATGGAATTCCACTCTGCACATGTTACAGCAACTGTGGCAGCAGCGATGAGTCCTGGTGCAGTATGTCCTTTTGCATAGCTATGGGCCTACACAGTAGGGACGTGGCAAAAAATATGCTTGTGGAGTGGTAACAGTTGAAGGTCCTTTGCACCCTTCTGCACAATTTTGAAAGGGTTTCTAAGATGGTTAGCACTGATGATGCCATCACCAGCATCACTATTCCGGTCATTCACATGCTGGAGCACACTTTGAATAGTTTGCAGGATGAGGTGGTGCTTCTAGAAAAGAGGTGCAAGCAGAGGAAGATGTGGAATGCATAACAATATTTCTAAGCTATGGACTATCATCATATAGGCAGGTGCCATGAGAGCGTGGATTACACCAATCAAGGGGGGTCATGGTACCACACAAAGCTGTTAGTGAATGTGAAGGAGCCAAGGAACAACTTTCGGAGGATAAGGAGGAAGAGGTGATGAGCGCACAACAATCAAGAGCAGAAAAGGATAATAATCCCCTCTCTGTTGTCCATGGTTGGTGGGAAGGGACAGAGACAGCTTGAGTGTTACCTCGCCGCCAACACACCATGAACTTAGATCTCATGGAAACGCATGACAAATGAGTGTCTTCTTCCTGCACTATATCCAGCATTATGCCTGAATTATTAAGGGTAGAAATAGTGCTGGGTTGCCAGTCTTTTACATCCATGGTACAAGAGTAAATTTAGCCAAATGCTTTTCCCCCCTGGAAAGGGACACGCACATGCTGGAGTTTTAAAACACACTTGTAGACAATTTTAAGAGTGGTTTTCCCCAAGACAGCAGTGAGACACAGAATCGATTGCAGTTATAGACTTCCAACCCTGGGAAAGTCGAGTAACCAATGCCAAAACAGAAGCAGCAGCAGTGTATGTGGCAGAAGCAATTTCTGGGAGTTGTTTCACATATTTTTTTAGACCAGTCCCCACCCCAGCAGAAAAGAATACAAGTCTGACACAATGTGAACGACTGGAGAGGATGGTGCAGTTATATCTCAAGCTCAATTTCAATTCCATCATAGAGGTTTGGACTCTTTTTGCATTTTTGTCTTCAAAAATAGAAGAGTGACCAGAGCTCGCCTGTCATGCATTCTCATCCCTGGCAGCAAGCGTTCTTTCAGAACGTGTCTTCAGGGTTGCTGGTGGTGTACTGATGGATAACCGCATCCAACTGTCTGCTGAAAGTGAACACTGCCTAACTTTCATCAAGATTAACAATTAATGGATCTTAAATGACATTTGCACCTCACGGGGAAAACTGGGAAGACTAGGCGATAGTGTATTTTTTAGTGTGATGCATTGATCTTGCATGACTGCAGTCTGTGACACTTTTGTTGTGGCTTAAGCCTGCTGTTGCTACTGCTGCTGATGTTACAAGCAAATTTTTGAAATGTGAAGACTCTAAGTTGGGTCTCCATCTGGCGGGTTGCCTGTAGTGGAAGTGTACTATTTCTACTCTGGGGAAATTGATGCCACTTTAGTGGTGTGTGGTAATAATTTTTTGAAATATTTAGACTCCAAGTTGGGTCTCCTTAATGTGTGTTGTCTGTCTCAGTAGGGCTCCCAGACAGGCAGATCTGGACTTACTTTCAGTCAACTAACTGTGCCACAATCCTTTAAGGTTTCTAACAATAGTAGTCCACAAATCTGATATTTGTGCCTGAGTGTGACTGAGCAGAAAAGCAGTTTGAGCTGTTGCATGATATATCAGGGCTCCTAGCACAGCAGGCTTACACTGATCCATCATCCACCTCATCTTAATTTAAACTTAAATTCAAAGCTCTAAATGCTAGCCCAGACCCTGATATGTCATGCATGGCCCATGGCTGACTGCTGCTGTGCCATTATAACATTTCTACTGTGGGTAAATTGATCAGTTAATTACCTGTGTTACTATCCTTACATTTTGCTAACATTGGTTGCCTAGCAAGCTGATATTTGTGCCACCTGAGTGTGTGTGAGCAGAAAAGCAGTTTCAGCTGCTGTATGAGGTATCAGGGCTCCCAGCAAAGCAGGCCTACACCACTCCCTCATCCACTTCGTCTAAATTTAAACTTAAATTCAAAGCTGTAAATGCTGACCCAGACCCTGATACCTCATGCATGACCCATGGCTGCCTGCTTCTGTGCCATTATCAAATTTCTACTGTGGGTCAATTTTTCTAATGGTGCTGAGGTCAACACACTTGAGGGGCCTGGCTTGGAATGTAGGCTCAGTGAGCCATGGTAACCTCAATGAGGTCGCCGTTGCTCTCTCATTCTGGCTTGCAGCAGCTCATTCAACAGTGGTTCTCAGCCTGGTCAGTTGCATCTCGGCACTGTCCAGGTTTAGAACTACAGTAGTTATCCCCAGGCATGGATTATGATGTGGAGCAGAGCAACAGAGAGGTGAGTGATATTGTTGTTTTTTATTTTTGTTTTATTACTGGAGACATGGGATTCAATGGAATGGGTGTTAGTCGAGTATAACTGTGTTTGTTATTTATAAATAAAAATACAAAATGTGTGTTTTGCTTTATTTCAAATAAAAGATTTTATTATGGATGTATGTTTGTTTAGAATACAATGATAAGATTAGTAATGGATATGTGTCTTGTAGATTCCTCTCCATTACTAAGACATGGGCTTGATGTCACCAGACAATATAAAGGTGACATCAACCCCACAAATATCACTCCACTTGCCACAGCTACAGGGCAAAAGGGAAGAGAATTAGTGCATTTGATAGATGCGATTTTTCTGGGCAGCTGTGGGCCGCTATTTTTAGGTTTGGGCAGGGCCACTATCCATAGCACCTTACCAGCCCGAGAATACCACCCCCAGCAGTCTGCTTTAGCAAGGCATGTTGTCAAAAATGAAAGGGGCTCCCTCACCACTTTTTTAAATTATTTATTTAAATAAAAAATAGGGTGTAAAGACCCCTCTACACTTAATTACCAGCCTTGCTAACGCTGACAGCTGAGGGTTGCAGCCCTCAGCTGTGAATTTTGCCTGGCTGGTCATCGAGTAACAGGGGAACCCATGCCGTTTTATTTTTAAGTATGAGTACTCCCATCAACAGCTCCTGCTCTCACTGTTATTAACAGCGAAAGATGTCGGCTGATGGGAGCAGTAGTCCCATCAGCTGATACCTCTGATCACAGCTGCACGTTCACACTGTGTTTTGACAGTGTGGGAACCACAGCTGTCTGACCGGCGGTGATGATTTTACCATCTACACTGAATTTTCGAGCCCACTGTCTGCGTTCGGGTCCCGGTACTGTGCTAATACCTGAACTCAAACTTTCCGTAACTGTTCGGCTGAACAAACTGCAGAAAAGTAAACACAAGTGGCAATAACCCTTATAAGAGGGTTACATGTAATAAGACTATTTCAACCCTTTTACAGGCTTCAGCTGCAGTTTTTCTCTGACTAGAATCAGAAGTGGGAAATCATATGATTAGCTCAAAGCACTCAACACAGCTCTTACATGAAACCAGGAAGAGCTCATCCACTCAGAAAGTAACGAAAGATTATAGATTTTCAAGAGACATCAAGAATTAAGGAGAAACCTCCAAATATGAAATCACAAACTAAGCACATAATTTCAAAGTGTCATAAACGTAACGTACATCTTCAGTTATGCAGGGAATTACTGCAATTTTGTTGTAATGAAGGACATACATGAAAGGGGTTGTAATGGCATCTAATTTTGATGACAACCTGTCCTATTCAATACACAATAGGGTTAGTAATCTTTATTAAATTAGGAAACCCGTTTAAGAAAAGAGATAATAAGAATACAAAATAGGAGCACTGACATCGATTATATTATATATTGTATTATATTAACTCCTTGTGTAATTTATTGCCTGGTCATAAAAAATTATTTAAAAGTGAAAACTGGCCAGATTTAGCTTTCATTTACTACTCTATTTTTTCTATTTAAAAATTCACCAAACGGCTTCAGAGATATGGGGCCTTTTAATTTTGTGTGAAATTGGTGGTCATTACTATCGACATGGCATTGCTCACAGGTTTCAATATCTTTAGACTGCTCTAAATCGATAAAAGTACACACAAAATCATCAAGGATAATGATTAACAATTTAGCAAAAATTATCCCTTACAATCTAAGTTTAATTTTAAATAATGAAAAAGATAAAGATATTTAGATATAGCCAAGATAAGTTATATAAAATCTAGACTTATTGCCACAAGAATTGCAAATATACAAAAGAATACCCTGTATATTTTCCCATATGACCCTAAAGTCAGCCCTACCTGACTGCAGAGGTTGACACTCTAAAGTTAGGTTGACCTGCAATCTGGACATATTATCTGCACATAATACACTAATGCCATCTTTCCTGGTGCCTCCTAAGGAACCATATTATGGAAAATAAATTAATTGATGTTATACACAGCAGTGGAAACATCTGTCTTTAATAAATACCCTTAAGACTATGTCACGCCCGCATGGTTTGTGGACCAACTGTGTCACAGGGCCAGGTTTATCTAGGAAGGGACTTAGCTAAGAAGCTTCTTGGTGATCACTGGAGCTTCTGATGGTGAAGTCAGACTTGAGCTGCAGGTAGCTGCCAGGTTCAACTCCTAAGCAGTCCCCAGTTCCGCAGCTGCTGATCCCAAGGGTCTGGTTCGCTTACATTGACACGGCTCCATTAAGACTACAAGGTTAAGGATCCTCTGCTGAATGGTTAATGGCATGGAGTCTGGGACAGGGCTGTTTCCGAGACTGGTTTTAGCAGTCTGGATATACGAAGTATGCGGACAGGCACATGTTCTGACACATGGGTCTCAGATCTAGATTCAGATACCATCAGAGCGACTTCAGGGTTTTGGCCACACAAGGACCAGGGACTATGGGTTCAAGACTGGCAACACAAACATCAGGGATTACAGGTTTAGAACACTGAACACACAAGGACCAGAGTACCTCGCAACTCATTAGTTCCACTAGACACTAATGAAACAAGGTTGCTTCAGCACCTCCCTATTGAGAAGGGTATTTTTTACACAAGATGCCTCCCAGCTATTGGCTGGGGGCATCGCAGCAGGTGCATGCGCTGGTCTTTCAAGAGCAGGGGAGCTTGTGATGGACTCTAGACTAGCAGCTAGAAGTCAGCACGCAGAGAGCAGGGAGATGTGATGGGGAGGTGGCAGAGCAGAGATGGCAGTGAGTGTGTCAGCATCCCTGCATGGAAGAGGAAGGGGAACTATACAGGGGCGCGGGCAAGTGTGTTTTACACTGTATAAATTTATCTGATATGAATCCTATATGAAATACCTATTTCTTGCTCTGTATTAAGCTTTATTGGTTCCTATATTATCCTCTTGAATTACTGTTTGTTATTTAGTATTTAATAGGACGTAACAGGGTCAACCACCATTGAGCGGGGGAGCTATTTACTCTAACTTTACGGTGCCAACCTCTGCAGTCAGGTAGGGGTGAGCTTAGGATCATATAAGGAAAGATACAGGCTATTTTCTTGGACATATTCTTTTGTATATTTGTAAATATTTTGATAATAAATCAAGATTTCAAATCACCTATCTTGAATATACTGTATCTAAATATTTGTATTTTATTGTGCTCTTTTTTTAGATAGTTTTTAATTATTTCAAATAAAAGTTAGATTTTAAGGGGTATTTTTTGGCAACCTGCCCTACATCCATACCCTGTGTGCAATGTCCTTTTGCTAGAGACAGTAAAATGTACATAATGTGTTTTAATTATAAAGAATAAAATAGGAGCTAAAGCTGGAACCACCAGTGGAACAGAAGTGTGTATAGGTTTTATTATTTTACTGGAGGGAGACAAAGGGATTCAGAATCAGTTGTCTGAGTAGTGGACAACTCCCTTACAGTTGATTAAATATTTTAGTTTGGCAACTCTGACTTAAAGTTAAAAGTCTACAATCCAAAGAAATGTTGCTTTCTTTGCTTCTTATCCAGTGTTATATCAAGGCTGTATTATGAAAATGGAGTCGTTATCCAAATGGATTCAGACAAAACTGTACTGCAATCTTTTAATATCAGCTTAATACCGTGATATTTTTTTTTGTGATATTTATCTCAAAACTTTGATGTTGTCTGGCAATATTTGTATGCATTTGTGACTATATTAGTTGCTAATTACTCAAAAAGCATATGCACAAAATAGTTTATAACAAGCATTGCAGTAATTGTCAATTTGCAAGAATAGGACAAAACTCTCTTTGAAAGTCCCTTGAGACAAAAACATTCAATAAGTAACTCGGCTTTAGCAATTTATTTCCCTGAATAGCACTCAGTTAAATGACAAAATTAAATTATTCAGTAAATACTGCATTGTTAGCTTTTGTCATGAGAGCATTTCATGATATAAAAGTGCTCAATGAGCTATTTATCATATGTTTATCACATGATATATTACATTGACTGTCATCAGATCTCCTTTTATATGATTGTGTGCATGCTAGTTAACGTACAACCATGAAGCATTAGCAGTAATATATTTCTATAGAGAATAGATGTAATATTTAGGAAATGATCAGCTTCTCCTTCTCCTTTGTTTTTATTAGATATTGCCTGAAACATTTGGGAAAGTGTGCACATTGTTTTTAACATTCTACAACTGTCAATGCACATTTTATATACTGTATCTGTTACAGATGAGCTCAAAAGTTTACATACCCCAGCAGAATTTTTGCTTTCTTGGCCTATTTTCAGAGAATATGAATGATAACACCAAAACTCTTTCTCCACCCATGGTTAGTTGTTGGGTGAAGCCATTTATTGTCAAACTATTGTGTTTTCTTTTTTAAATCATAACAACAACCTAAAACATCCAAATGACCCTGATCAAAACTTTGCATGCCCCCTTTCTTAATACCGTGTATTGCCCCCTCTAACATCAATGACAGCTTGAAGTCTTTTGTGGTAGTTGTGGATGAGGTTCTTTATTTTCTCAGATGGTAAAGCTGCCCATTCTTCTTGGCAAAAAGCCTCCAGTTCCTGTAAATTATTGGGCTGTCTAGCATGAACTGCATGCTTGAGATCTCCCCAGAGTGGCTCAATGATATTGCTGTCAGTAGACTGAGATGGGCACTCCAGAACCTTCACTTTGTTTTGCTGTAACCAATGACAGGTCGACTTGATCTTGTGTTTTGGATCGTTGTCATGTTGGAACATCCAAGTATGTCCCAGGCGTAGCTTCTGGGCTGATGATTCAAATTTGCCTCCAGTATTTGCTGATATTGTGCTGCATTTATCTTTCCTTTAATTTTGACCACGTTTCCTGTGCTTTTGTAGCTCACACATCCCCAAAACATCAGTGATCCACCTCTGTGCTTTACAGTCGTAATGGTGATCCTTTCATCATAAGTAGTGTTGAGCGATACCGTCCGATACTTGAAAGTATCGGTATCGGAAAGTATCGGCCGATACCGGCAAAGTATCGGATCTAATCCGATACCGATACCCGATACCAATACAAGTCAATGGGACTCAAGTATCGGACGGTATCCCTGATGGTTCCCAGGGTCTGAAGGAGAGGAAACTCTCCTTCAGGCCCTGGGATCCATATTACTGTGTAAAAGAAAGAATTAAAATAAAAAATATTGCTATACTCACCTCTCCGACGCAGCCTGGACCTCACCGAGGGAACCGGCAGCGTTCTTTGCTTAAAATGCGCGCGTTTACTTCCTTCCGTGACGTCACGGCTTGTGATTGGTCGCGTGCCGCCCATGTGGCCGCGACGCGACCAATCACAGCAAGCCGTGACGTAATTTTCAGGTCCTGAATGCCTAATTCTAGGCATTCAGGATTTTAAAATTACATTCCGGCTTGTGATTGGTCGCGTCGCGGTCACATGGGCGACGCGACCAATCACAAGCCGTGACGTCACGGGAGGCAGGAAACGCGCGCATTTTAAAATTACGTCCCGGCTTGTGATTGGTTGCGTGCCGCCCATGTGACCGCGACGCGACCAATCACAGCAAGCCGTGACGTAATTTCAGGTCCTGAATGCCTAGAATGTATCCAGATTTGTGGAGTATACTACTAATAGTTATTCTGAAGACAGATTCTCTCACGTGAGCTTTGAATCTTTGCAGCCCCTCCTTCATGACTATGGGTCTCTTGGCTGCTAATTAATTTTCTCCTTGCTTGGGATGTTAGTTAAGGTGGATGGCCATATCTTGGTAGGTTTTTAGTTTTTCCAACTCCTTCCATTGATGGATGATGGATTGAACAGTGCTCTGTGAGATATTCATAGCCCGGGCTATTTTTTTATAACCTAACACTGCTTTAGCTTTTGCCGCAACTTTATTCCTTACCTGTCTAATTTTTTTCCTTGGTTTTTATGATGCTGTTTGATCACTCAGGGTTTCAAACAAACCTCTGAGGCCTTTAAAGAATGGCTGTAATTACACTGAGAATACATTTCACAAACATTGACTCACTTTACTAATCATGTGACTTCTGGAGGCAACTGCTCACTCAGCATTGTATTTAGAGGTATCAGACTACAGGGGACTGAATATAAAGGCACATCTGTAGTACCGGTGTCCCTGCACGCTGACCCTCTTCCTCATCAGGGACGCTGATTCGCTTACCCTGAGACCCCCGTCCCACATGTCCTTCTACTTCCTCGTTGGCTGCCGTCTGAGGTATGCGCACAGCGTCCAGATCTTTGGGCACTGTGCTTAGAGGGCATGATCTCCCTCCTTCTTTAAGGATCCATGCGTACCACACTTAATTGTCCCCAACCAATAGCTTGGAGACAATTACTGTATTATGTAAGTGTGTACCATTGTTAGTCTGCTCCTAAACAAGCTTGCTAGTTCCCAGGTGCCTGTCTGCTAATCCCGCTGGTATCTATCCATTCCTAACCACCTTGCTAGTACCTCCCTTGTCATCCTGTATTACAGCCGGACCCACCTGCATTTGTCATGCCAACATGTATGACAGCCGGATCCACCTGCACCTGCCGTGCAAATCTGTATTATAGCCAGAACTGCCTGCATTACAGCCAGACCCCTGCACCAGCCATGCCAGCCTGTTCAACAGCCGGACCTGCCAGTACTTGCCATGATAGTCTGTACATTAGCCGTACCAGTCCGCACTCACGAGTGACTTCCTGCATCAGCTGTTCTTTTTCTTCAAGCCGTCCAGCTGTTAGTCCATTGGGGTTAAGCTGCTGTGCATCCGTGATCTGTCCTGGAGTAGCATCTGGTGGTCATTGGGAGCCATGTCTAGCCCCACCATCAGGGGCTCTAGTAAATAGATGCCATGCCCCTCCATGCTCTCCTCGGACCACAGCACAATGCTTCCATCAATCCCGTTACAAATTGCACAGGCCATGGAATCCACTGCCTCTCAGGTGTCCTGTATTTCTGACCTATACCAGGAGGTCTACCACCAGAAACACCAGCATGATAAAATTATCTCCTACCTGTGGACTGTAACCACCCATCTTGATACGCTGTCAACTCCAGCCACGTCTGAACCTACCCAAGCTGTGACAACTTTGGCTTTGACTTAATTGCCTGCCAGCTATATGCCTGGCTCTGGACTCTATCTGCAGCTCCTCCACATTATGGCAGTAACCCTGCCCTAAGAGAGTTTATTAATTAGGGCACACTTTACTTTTGAACACTTAGCTCACTAGTTAGTTTCTGACCGGGCCAAAATGGCTTTCATCATGCCCCATCTCACTGATGAAGCTCTAGCATGGCTCAATCTCCAAAAGGAGAGAGGGGATATCCTTGTGTCGAACCTCCAGTCCTTTCTTGAAGCCTTCCATAAGGTCTTTGATGAGCCTTGCTGTGACTTTTCTACAGCATCTTCTCTACTCAGGCTGCACCACGGTAACCTCCCAGTGGGCTAGGATGCTGTTTGTTTTGTAACCTGTTATTAAAACTCCCCTGGAATAATGAGGCTCTGGTGGCTACATTCTGGGAGGGACTTTCCAGGCGAATCAAGGATGAGCTGGCTGGTCATTGAATAATCTGGTGTCCCTGGCAACCCAGACAGACACCAGGTTTCAGGAGTGTTCCAAAGAGGTAACTGGCGAAAAAATATCTGTGTGCCTAGCTCCAACGTTCCAAAGGTGGATCACTCAGCAAACCTCAGCTTTAGTACCTCCCCTTGATTCTATGCAGATTGACCAGGTGAAGATAGCTAAGCATTTTCAGGAGGCTTGTCATGCTTCTAAAGGAAGATACTTTTATTGTGGCAGTTTTTAACATGCAATTCGATTCTGGCCAGAGAAACCTGGAAACTCCAGAACCTAGGGTCTGTGAGAGAGGATATCAAGAGCTTAATAAATGTAAGATGTAGAAAATTAAAAAAATGCTTATACTCCCCTTACTGCTCACCTCTCCAGCATCCTTGCTCCTCACTCTCACCCATCCAGTCCTCATTGACTCTAATCATTTCCACAGGTGCTGAATCACTATGCCTCTACACACACACTTGGTCAGGACTTCTGACTCTGATGAAGTCCATTGACGTCATGGCATTGCGATCTTACAAGTGCTTGTGCAGAATCATCCTGGGCCTCATGAGAGCCAGAAGCCCCACCCTATCATGAGGAGACCTTGAGCTGCAACGCTCGTGGTGATGATAAAAAGATGTGACGAGGACCAAACGTATTATTGTGAGGCTGAGGAGGGGAGGGGTGTTAAGGTGAATGTAGGTATTATTTTATTTTTAACATTTTGATGGCCCTTTACAGTTCAGCAAAATGGTGCATGATAGCAAATTACAAAATATCTGCACATTGGTGAATGCAGGTTTTTGTAATATTAAATAGAATCCAAATCCAATTTTAATCCATTCATTCATCTCTAATCATTTTGTAATCTGTCAATTGCTAGTGATCATACATGCTCATTAGCTCAGTCACACCAATTACCAGTAAAGTGATTACTTCTTTTATGCAGGTCATTTAATAAGGAACGGTGCACTAGAAGCCACTTTTTCTCATAATCACTCGACACATTACCAGGATGTACTAAAACAAGCATACAACTGGAATATGTATTTTCACTGCTATATATCCTATGCCAGCCACACTACAACAAAGATATATAACAATAAAGAGGTGCAAATTCAACTGAAATAAGCTTTGAAGTTGAATTTCAATTGGTTTGGCATGTATATAGGTCCTAACCACAAAATTACACTCATAAATATGGAATAAGCAATGAAAAAAACCCGAACAATGAATTTAATAAAGATAGAGAAAACCAATCTAAAAAAAATCACATTAAAATATCCTAAAGACCATTCTTTAATACATTATCTTTAATGCTTATTTGGATTTATAAAAGCAAGCGATCAATAAAATGGTAGATAAAATGACAAGTAACAGCATCCTGCCATCATGATGAAGCACAACTCATGTCAGAGATTTTTTAAGTTGTGGTATAAAATGGATCATAAATGTTTTTTCTCGTGTAGAGACAGTTTACACATCTAATAAACTTCTTCCCTTGTCAGGGAAAGACATCTTCTATTTGCCATCTTAGTACGTTTTACTTGTATTTCTATCTATCTATCTATCTATCTATCTATCTATCTATCTATCTATCTATCTATCTATCTATCTATCTTTGCCCGTCTGTCTGTCTGTTTATCTATCTATCTGTCTGTCTGTTTATCAAAAGTCCAAAGAAACAGTGAATGCAAGATTGCAGGATTCAAACGCTGAACTCAAAGCCTTGCTATCAGAAGGACATGAACCTTATTCCTCCTGACAGTGTAAGGCTTTCATAGATATGTGGCCAGCATGGCTTCAGTCACCACTCAGAACTTAGAGAGCGCCTGCAGTTACTGTGTCCACAGCACTGAACAACAGGTGACTTTGCGGAGTATCAGTGCTAACCAAAGTGACAGTCACAGCCGGGGCGTGGCTTCAGCCAACACTCACCATGTACTGAATGGTGTCTGAAGCCACATTTGATGCATTGCCATGACTGAATCCTGAAACTGCTAGAATAATGTTAATTTCCTCCCAACAGCAGGGCTTACAGTGCAACAGTCACATTGCTTCAGAATGCTCTTAACCTATACACATACAGTTATATGAAAAAGTTTGGGCACCCCTATTAATCTTAAGCTTAATGTTTTATAAAAATTGTTTTTTTTGCAACAGCTATTTCAGTTTCATATATCTAATAACTGTTGGACACAGTAATGTTTCTCCAATCCGATGAAACACACAAGAGAAAATCCGCACTCACAGCTGGTTAAATCAGAGACATCGGGTTACCATACTGAATGCACATCTGAGTTGCCAGTGTTAGAAGACAGGGTGCTCCAATCACAATCCACAATCCATAAGAGGTATAAGAAAAAGGGCACTCACCGTCAGAAGTCATTATCAATATAGTCCTTTATTGTGGCATAAAAACATCTTAGTAGCAAGGTCTTACAGGAGAACGGGGGTGTCACGAGACGACGGACCGTTTCGCGCTTGTGCGCTTCTACAGGTCTCAGACAGGGATATGCATAACGCCTTTTTGTATGACCAAACAACTCAATCTTGGTTTCATCAGTCCACAGGACCTTCTTCAAAAAAGAAATTGGCTTCTCCAAATGTGCATTTGCATACCTCAGCCGACTCTGTTTGTGGCGTGCTTGCAGAAACGGCTTCTTTCGCATCACTCTCCCATACAGCTTCTCCTTGTGCAAAGTGCGGTGTATAGTTGACCGATGCACAGTGACACCATCTGCAGCAAGTTGATGCTGCAGCTCTCTGGAGGTGGTCTGAGGATTGTCCTTGACTGATTTCACCATTCTTCTTCTCTGCCTTTCTGATGTTTTTCTTGGCCTGCCACTTCTAGCCTTAACAAGAACTGTACCTGTGTTCTTCCATTTCCTTACTATGTTCCTCACAGTGGAAATTGACAGGTTAAATCTCTGAGACAGCTTATCCTTCCCCTGAACAACTATGCTGAACAATCTTTGTTTTCAGATCATTTGACAGTTGTTTTGAGGAGCCCATGATGCCACTCTTCAGAGGAGATTCAAACAGGAGAACAACTTGCAAGTGGCCACTTTAAGTAGCTTTTCTCATGATTGCATACACCTGGCTATGAAAGTTCAAAGCTCAACGAGGTTACAAAAACAAAAAAAAGTGCTTTAGTAAGTCAATAAAAAGTAGGCAGGAGTATTTAAAACAAGAAAATGATAGGGTGCCCATACTTATGCACCTGTCAAATTTTGTTTGAATGCAGATTGCACATTTTCTGTTAGTACAATAAACCTCATTTCAAAGCAGAAACATTACTGTGTCCAACAGTTATTAGATATATGAAACTGAAATAACTGTTGCTAAAAAAAACAATTTATATAAAACATTAAGCTTAAGATTAATAGGGGTGCCCAAACTTTTTCATATAACTGTACATGCTGGTTAATAGCATTTTGACAGTGACAGCTTCCCTTTATGTATGAAAGTGACTATGAGGGGCTTACATCTTAAAACTTTGAAACATTAGCAGCACTTCGGGAGAGATTGTGCTGAAGGGACACATCCTTTAGGCTGCAGCCTGCACCTGATACCAAAACCCCTTCTCAGGGTGAATAATATTCTTTCTGCTCTTAATCCTGAAAATTGCTCTTAGCAGGGAAATATTATACACCATTTTTACTGTGGCAGTTGGGCATCAAAAGCATACATCTAGACTTGGCTGGATCTCAACAGCATGGCTATATTGATACTGCAGTCTCATGCATCCATCTCAATTGGGAAAATTTACCTGGCATTGTAATGCTGCCTATCTTTTGAGCGGTTACATTTTATATGGCATTTATCATGCTACAGTTGGACCTCTAACCCACCCCCAACAAATCATTTGTTAAATAAATTACATTCCTATTACAGTCTTATACAGACATCTGAGGTGTTCAAATTTGCCTGGCATGATAATACAGCCTTTTATTTGAGCATTGAAATATTACGTGCCATTTAACATACAGTTGGGCCTCAAAACCTCCCTCTACCCAAAAAAATTGTTTGTTAAATACCATATATACTCGAGTATAAGCTAACCCGAGTATAAGCCGAGGCACCTAATTTTGCATGGAAAACTGGGTAAGCTTATTGACTCGAGTATAAGCCAGGCATGCATTATCCCCTCATTCCTGTCCTACTATGTGTGGCTCCCCCTGTTGTATGCATGGCTCCACTGGTCCCCTATGGCTCACCCCCGTCCCGTTGTTGTATGCATGGCTCACTTACCCCTGTCCTACTCACCCTCCTTGCCCCGTTGCTGCATCTCCGTTGTCCCAGTGCGGCAGCTCTTCTGTGCTGAGCGGTCATGTGGTACCGCTCATTAAGCTAATGAATAATGAATATGCGCTCCATGCCTATGGGAATGGAGGTGCGTGCGTATTCATTACCTTAATGAGTGGTACCACGTGACCGCTCAGCACAGGAAGAGCTGCCAGATGCAGAGACAAGAGGGGCATTTTCAGCACAAAAAATGTGCTGAAAATCTCGGCTTATACACTAGTATATATGGTAAATCGAATTGCTACATTTATACTTCAATCTCATACTGCCATATGAATTGGGTAAATTTGCTGGCATTTCAAAACTGCAATTTTTTTGAGCAGTGAAATTTTATATGGCATGTATTGTGCTACAGATTAGCCTCAAAACGCTAAAAATAGTTTGTTAAAAGAATCGCATTGGTATATTTATACTGCAGTCTCATAAGTCTACCTGAGGTGTAGAAATGTGCCTGGCATTATAATACAGCCTTTTTTGAGCTGTGAAATTATATATGCTATTTAGTGTGCTGCAGTTGGTGTCAACCCCCCCAAAGAAATATTTGTTAAATAGATTGCATTGCTACATTTTTACTGCAGTCTCATACGTCCATCTCAATTGGGCAAATTTTATTGGCATTTACATACTGCAATTTTTTTGAGCAGTAAAATTTTAAATGGCATTTATCGTGCTGCAGTTTGGCCTCAAAACAACCCAAAAAAGAAATTGCTTGCTAAAAAAAAAATCACATTGCTATATTTATACTGCAGTCTCAAATGTCCATCTCAATTGGGCAAATTTGGCTGCCATTACAGTACTGCAATTTTTTTGTGCAGGGATATTTTATTTTATAGAAAAAATAATTATTTTTGCATCACTTTATTCTGGGGACTATAACTTTTTTTTATTTTTGCTGATGATGCTGTATGGCAGCTCGTATTTTGCAGGACAAGATGACGTTTTCAGCGGTACCATGGTTATTTATATCTGTCTTTTTGATCGCCTGCTATTCCACTTTTTGTTCGGTGATATGATAATAAAGCGTTGTTTTTGCCTCATTTTTTTACGGTGTTCACTGCAGGGGTTAACTAGTGGGAGAGTTTTATAGGTCGGGTCGTTATGGACGCAGCGATATTACATATGTGTACTTTTATTTATTTTTTTATTTAGATAAAGAAATGTATTTATGGGAACAATATATATATATATTTTTTTACACATCTGAATATTTTTTTTTTACATTATAACATTGCCCCAGGGGGGACATCATGTTATAGTGTAAGATCGCTGATCTGACACTTTGCAGAGATCTGTGTCAGATCAGCGATCTGACTTACAGTGCTGCCGGCTTACCAGCGCCTGCTCTGGTAAGCCCCCGCAGCCATTTTGGATCCGGGGCTTGCAGGGAGAAGAAGGTAGGAGACCCTCAGAGCAACGCAATCGCATCGTGTTGCTCCGGGGGTCTCAGGGAAGCACGCAGGGTGCCCCCTCCCTGCGCGATGCTTCTCTATACTGCCGGAACACTGCGATCATGTTTGATTGCAGTGGGCCAGGGGTTAATGTGCCGGGGGTGGTCCATGACCGCTCCTGGCACATAGTGCCGGATGTCAGCTGCGATAGGCAGCTGACACCTGGCCACGATCGGCCACGCTCCCCCTGAGAGCACGGCTGATCACTATGACGTACTATCCCATCGGTGGTCATATGGGCCCACCCCACCTCGACGGGATAGTACGTCAGATATCAGAAAGGGGTTAAGGACAGTCCAGTGAACCCAAAAAAGGCCATATACAACATCTGCCATGTCTGCATCAGCAGGGGCAGCACAACTACCAGGATAACCACCATCAGCATGTTCAGGCACATGCAAGCAAATCACACAACTACTGTTCTACTTGCATGTTAATACCTTGTCCATGATGTAGGTGAAGATGCCTCCCACCCTGCTCCTGTTGTTGCACACTTGCAACCACCGTCAGCAACCACATCCATGTCCTTGCCCAAGCACAGCTTTCAGTTGTCCCTACCAAAGTTCTTGGAACACAAGCTTAAATACGCAGCCACCTACCCACAGACTACAATACTAAATGACCACATTTCCAGATTGCTTGCCCTGAAAATGTTGCCGTTTAAGCTTGTAGAGATAGAAGCTTTCCGTCCCTTGTTACCCAGTCCCCAGCTGTCACTATTTCTCCTGTTGTGCCGTCGCTGCCCTATACAATGACATGTCCCATAGCATAAGCCGTGACCAATGATGTGACTGGGAAGGTCTACTTAACCATAGACACCTGACAAAGTACTTGTGGCCAGGGATGCTGGATTTCCCTGACGACACACTGGGTGAACATTATTGAAGCCGGAACTCAGTCAGACCCTGGGACAGAATGCATGCTACTGACATAGAGGATTGAGGGCCCTGGTTCAATCAGGGGTGTGCCCACCTTCTACAATAGTTCCTGCACCTCCTTCTCTTTCAGCTTCTGCTGTGGACTTGTTGAATGGTCTAAAAGACCAAACTGATCTGTGGCTTTCACCCCTGAACCTACAACCAGGCATGGTTTTGTGTGTCAATGGCCATCACCTGGTGGGAGCTCTGATGCTTGGCAAACTTGCACACATACCATGACTGGCCCATGCTCTCAACTTAGTGGTTCAGCGGTTTTTCAAAACCTACCTGATCTACTTGTGAAAGTACAGCATGAGTTTGCTCATTTCTACAAGTCAGCAACAGCTGCTGCCACCCTGGCAGTGCTGCAGTGGCATTTGTAAGTTCCAGCTTACCGACTGGTGTACAGTGTTAACTCAACTGTCAATTGAAACTCAATGTCACATATGTTGACAAGGCTTTGTGAGCAGCAGAGGGCAGTAGTTGAATACCAGGTACAGCATGCACATCTGGATTCCAGTCAGCCTCCACACATAGGTGCTTATGAATGGGCATAGATGTCTGACATCTGTGTGGATCTCTAAAACTTTGAGGACTCGACCAAGATGGTGAGCAGCAATGAAGCCATAATCAGCATCACCATCCCACTCCTCTGTCTACTGAAACACTTCCTGCTCACAATTAAAGAGGAGACTTTGATGGAGTAGCAAGTTGATATAGAGCAAGAAACTATACTGGGTTATGCTACATAGACCAGCCTTATCTCATCTTCTCAATGTACATTAGATAATAGTTTGCTCCCCACCTTCATCTCGTTTGTTCAGCATGGATGTCCTGAAGATGAGAAGGAGGACAGGGAGGAGGATGAGGAGGACAAGGATAGTCATCCTCTTGTTGGGGGCATGTAAGTTTTGGCTGTTGGCAGTCTAGCACATATGGCTGAGTTTATGCTTCTCTGCCTTTCCAGTGACCCTTACGTTGTACGCATCTTGTCCAACACTAATTGCTGGTTGTTCACTCTTCTAGACCTATGCTACAAGGTGAACTTTACATCTCTCCTATCCGTGGCAGAGAGGTCTAATAAAATGTTTGTAGTACCAGAAGTCGTTGAAGAATTATTTAAAAAAATTCCCATCTGACAATGCTGATGGCCGAGGTGACAGTTCCTTTGACAACCATGGAGTGGAGACTATGGAGACATTCTCAAAGGTCTGCAACAGTTTTCTCAGACCCTACCAGCGCCCAAGCTCGGTACTCTGACAAGGTGGGAAAAGTTTTGGAAAATGCTGAAGGAGTATCTTGCTGACCGCACCAGCGTCTTCTGTGATTACTTTGTATCTTACAACTATTGGGTATCCAAGCTAGACACATGGCATGAACTGTCTCTCTACACCTTGTTCACATGTCAACTGAAATTGCTGACAGACTAACTCATATGAAAATTAATAAGAGCTGGATTAGGCCTGACTTCTATACAGCACCGGATGACAGCAGTGAAACATAAACTCAAATCCAGTGTTTTGTTTCTATTGTTCTGACATCAAAAAGAAAAGAAAGGAGGGACGGCACTACCTTCCACGTGAAGACCTCCAGCCTCTGTGCACATCGAGTGCATTCATTCAAAAAAGCAGTCCAAATTCCACCTCAAGCTACCGGGTGCTCCTCCAGAAAACCACATGAAGATAAACTTGTTGCAAGAGAAAATAAGGAGGGCACTCACTGATCTGAAGCTTGACTTGACTTTATTAGATATCCATTAAAATATCATGGCTGGGAGAGTGAACAAGGTCTCTGGACCCGTGGAAGCGCAGTGAGAGTGCGAAACGGCCGTCGTCTTCACACTGCTCACATGAGCTCCTTGTTCACTCTCCCGGCCATGATATCTTAATGGATATCTAATAAAGTCAAGTCAAGCTTCAGATCGGTGAGTGCCCTCCTTATTTTCTCTTGCAACAAGTTTCTATTGTTCTATTCTATTGTTTTGTGTCTATTCACATGCACCCCTTCCCACTCAAACATGGGTGTACGTTTCAGGATTTCATCTTTGTTGTGTCATTCTCCTCCTACTCCACCACCAATGTATCAATAGGGTGATCACTCTACCCTAAATACATTTTTTAAGGGTATTTATGATGCCCACAATGAACAATTTTTAGAGGCCTACCTCAAATATTCTTTTATATGTACAGCTCTGGCAAAAATTAAGAGACCACTGCAAAATGTTCAGTTTGTCTGATTTTTCTCATTCTAGATATATTTTTGAGTAAAATGTACATTTTTCATTTATTCTTTAAACTGCTGACAACATATCTCCGAAATTCCAAGCAAAATGTTTTTTATTTTATGTCTGAAAAGAAATGGTCAAAATTTAAAAAAAAAACTGTGCTTTCAGACCTCAAATAATGCAAAGAAAACAAGTTCATAATCGTTTAGAAACAACAATAGTAATGTTTTGACTCAGGAAGAGTTCAGAAATCAATATATTGTGGAATTACCATGAATTTTAATCACAACTTTCATGCGTCTTTGCATGCTTGCCACCAGTCTTTCACACTGCTTCTGGCACACAAATTTAAACAGTTCTCCTTTGTTTGATGGCTTGTGACTATCCATCATCCTCTTGATTACATTCCCAGAGGTTTTCAATGGGGTTCAGGTCGGGAGATTGGGCTGTCCATGACAGGGTTTTGATGTGGTGGTCTCTTAGGCTATTTTCACACTAGCGTCGGGCTCGGCCCGTCGCTGTGCGTCGGGCCGACGTTCCCGACGCTAGCGTTGTCTCCGCCGCACAACAGGGGCAGCAGATGCATTTTTCCAGCGCATCCGCTGCCCCATTGTGAGGTGCGGGGAAGTGCGGGGAGGTGGGGGCGGAGTTCCAGCCACGCATGCGCGGTTGGAAAAAGCGGACCGTCGTGAGCAAAAAACGTTACATGTAGCGTTTTTTGCTCCCGACGGTCCGCCACTGCACGACGCATCCGTCGCACGACGGGTGCGACGTGTGGCAATCCGTCACAATGCGTCGCTTCATGTTAATCAATGGTGAAAAAACGCATCCTGCAAACACTTTTGCAGGATGCGTTTTTTTCGGCAAAACGACGCATTGTGACGGAATGCAGTTAACGCTAGTGTGAAAGTAGCCTTAATTTTTTGCCAGAGCTGCATGTATGAATTTTATTTGTAGACCTCATTCCATTTACAGTTAACAGTAGAATTTTGTGGTTTACCAAAAAACTGGCCCTCTGACAATAGAAAGGGCCCACAGATGGCCCTCTACATATAGTTAGGGCCAGCTGATAGACCTAAAAAGTTGTGACTTTCAATGTGTATGATCATGTTTGAAATACCACATGTAGCAAAAAACTGCCTGGCACTTCCTAACTGGATTGTACAGGTGCGAACTTGATGCAACCACAGCTATATACACCAAACAATATGAGACAGCCTTGTCGTTGGATGCTGGGCATGCATGAATTGGCCAAATTATGTGCTAACCGACTTAATTTTTTTCTTATTATCTAGAGCAGTAATGATATTCATATTTCAAATATTGCATATTTACATGTTTTAGCACTACAGGGTGCAACTTTTTTGTTTTTTTGTATATGGAGGTGGTCCTCCTAGTTCATACCTGTACACAACAGTTTTCTGATTTGGAAGTGTCGGTCAGTTTTTTTCTATTTGGATATCAGCCCTCTGACCGAACACTCCACCCTGCAGCCTGTGGGGGGTTTAATTGCAGCAGGATCCTACTTATCCATAAATTCAGGCTTCACCCAAAAAGGTATTCACACTAGAAACATAGATTCTCAGCAGATTTGAGACCGCCTTGTCGTTGCCTGTTGGGCATGTATGAATTGGCCAAATTATGTGCGAAGCATCTCATTTTTTTCTTATCATCTAGAGCAGTAAGTCTATTCATATTTCATATAATAATTATTTAAAATTATACCGTATTTCCTTTTGATTTTTTTTTCACCTTCTAATGCAATACAACATTGCATGTGAACATAGCCAAAGGTATGAAGGAGCAATTTTTTTCTCTTGTTAATTTTGTCTTATATACAAGTAATTTAACTGGAAAGAATGCTTCTTAACATTTTTTTTACAGTCAAATCCATCCATTTTTATATGTTTTATTTTCAGTCTGTAAAAGTAGCGTAATATTCTTAGAACATTGTTCTCTGCATTAACCTGGATTTCAGAAATGTTTCCAGGCGTCTTCACAAGTCAAAAAGGAATTAAAGAGCTAAATAGACGTGGCTTAAAATGGTTAAGGCTAGTTTCACATTGGCGTTTGAATCCGCAGCGTTTAATCCGCATCCGCAAGTGCAGGAAAAAACGCTTAGAAACGTGTACAAACGCTGCATTTTTTAGACGCATGCGGAAACGCATGCGGTTAAAAAAACGCTGCGTTTGCACGCTTTTCTATACGTTTTTTCCTGCGTTTGTGTTTTTGGTGCGCATGGTGACAAAGTGTACGGGAGAAAAATCGAGATAACCAGAAATTGCCAATGGGACTACAGAGGGCGTGTATTATGGGATCTCAATATATAGACCCTTGAACAGCTGAAATCTTCAGATTTTGCTCCTGCATGCTGTGTCAGAATGGATCTTCGCATGGAGAGCTTTTATTTCAACCTGGATTTAAGCATCAAGCTGTTTCTTGCCTGTGCGTTTGCTTGGGAGCAAGACAGAAAGCACAAAAGATGGAGAAGGAGACATCATAGGCATTTTTGGAGACACCCCATTATCGAACTACGTGAGAGCCGTGGAGCCTATCACATGCTGTATGGGGAGCTTAATGCCAACCCGAAGAAATTCCATGAATATACAAGGATGTCACAAGACTTGTTCCGGGATTTGCTTGCTCATGTCCAAGGAGCCATACGGAGACAGGACACCCAGCTCCGTAGAGCGATTCCACCCGAGGAACGTCTGCTGGTTACATTAAGGTACATTCCAAATCTAAACCAATGACAGTCCAAATTTTGGCTGTTCTGACATGTATTTTTGGGGTATTTTCCTTTCTGTCTTTAGCGTAACCACACCATAAATAGAATAGATTGTAATTTTTATTTGGTATGTTTTTCTTACAGATTTCTGGCAACGGAGAGAGTTTATCATCCCTCCACTTCCAATACCGTCTCGGAATATCCACCCTGTCTGGAATAGTTGCGGACACCTGCCGGGCTTTATGGAATGTACTCCGGGAAGAGTTTATACCCCTAACAACTGCGGAAATGTGGCTTTAAATTGCGGTAAAATTCTGGAATGTGTGTGATTTCCCCAACTGTTTGGGAGCGGTGGATGGAAAGCACATTCGCATTATTAAACCAGCCAGAACAGGATCGGAGTACTTCAATTACAAAAAATATTTTTTTGTTGTGCTCATGGCAATAGCTGATGCGGACTGTCGCTTCATCGCCGTGGACATTGGAGCTTTTGGCCGTGGCAACGATTCCCAGACATTTAAGAACTCTGATATGGGCCGCCATGTGTATGGCAAAAATTTAAATTTTCCACGGTCACAACCGCTCCCCAACACTCAATGTCCACCGATGCCATTTGTTATGGTTGGGGATGAGGCCTTTCAGATGTGTGAAAGCCTACTGAAGCCATATTCCAGTCGGGACTTGAACCACACTAGGAGGATCTTTAACTACATACAGACCAGGGCCCGAAGAACAGTAGAGTGTACCTTTGGCATTCTAGTCTCAAAATGGTGCATTCTTGCATCAGCCATTAATCTAAAAATGGAGACAGTCGACGAGGTGGTCAAAGCCTGTGTGGTTCTGCACAACTATATAATGGCAAAGGAGCAAACCAACATTGAACTGGATGAACCAGTTGCACACCCACTGCCTGATTACCAGCATCACCCGCTGCGGTCAACTGCTGAAGTTGCTCACATGCGGGACCAATTTGCTGCCTTTTTTGATTCTGATATTGGACGTGTGTCATGGCAGGACAATGTTGTGTAAATATCCTGTTGTAATTTTATCTGTACAAGTAATTTTCTTAAATATGAATAATATGTCTCATTAATAAACTTTATTTTTGTTTGTGTTGACTGTGTCTCCTATGTATTTTCTCTTCAAACCAAGGCTGACCTAAAACTGGCATTATTTGGTCTGTCTTTAATATCAGTATATGTAATCCAAAACCAGGAGTGGGTGATAAAGGCAGAGGTGCTAGTTATTATGTTAATATCATAATTTACCTATAATTTGTTCACACCTTGTTTTGACTTACAAATGTTGATATAAAACACTGACCACATACTGCTAGTGTGACGGCAGCCATGTTGCTTTAGTGGTAAGCTTGTTGACGTCATTGCGTCCTGATTCTGTTCTGCAGTATCCATTGGACACAGACTGAAGAGACAATGACTGTCACACTAAAGAGCTCTATAGTCATCAAGTCAGGTGTCAGAAATAATTAATTCATGATGCACATATAACAGCCTCATGAATTCACTATTTCTGACACCTGTGCAGGTGAGCATAGATATGCCGTGTATGACCACTATCGTCCCTTCACTTTGTGTGGATTAGATTATGTACACAGAAGAGAAAATGGAGGTTATACAAGGCAGTTCTCCACTCACCAGGTCAGGTGTCCTAACTAATCATTTTTTTGACACCTGACCTGTTGCGTATAGTTCTGCATTGTATTTCCGCCATTTTCTGTTCAGACTGCTACACTAGTCACTGACTAAGCAGAAGGAAGAGATTATGGAGTTAATACATTAATTAATTTTTTGGCCCACCTGATATCTCTATACTAAAGACACACAAAGCTGCAGTCTTTTATTTGCTAACTACTGGAGATATGATATGGCCAAAAAATAAAGTGTGTGGCGAAGTCTATTTGGCACACTGTGTGTGTTGCCAGCGGCGAAAGACACAGTAAACCAAACATAATTGTGCAAAAAAAAAATTGTTTTATTTTTAAGCAAAAAAAATATTTAACTGCGCCGACTTGGGGTAGAGTGATGCAAACGGGGGGGGGGGGGGGGGGGTGAAGCACTGAGGCCTGGCTAACCATGGACGACGCAGAGGTGGCAGAAGAAGGGGCAATGAAACTAGTGGGGTCTGGTAGTTCGGGGATGGGGCTTGACACACGAGAGGCTTGAGACGCACTGGAAGGGTGAGACAAACCTGACATTATAGACACACTGGGAGGTGAAGGGGGAGGAATACTTAGAGTTTGCTGTTTTTTTTGGGGGGGGATAGCCGGGTTCTGGGAAGCCTCGGTGGGCTCATATGGCATGGCATGGTCATGGTGGGTGACCTGTCAGGGTCCGGCTGCACTGTGTCACAGTCCATAGTGCTCGTAGAGCGTGCAGCCATGCCAGAGTCCAGAGTGCTCGTAGAACGTGTAGCCATGCCAGAGTCCATAGTGCTCGTAGAGCGTGCAGCCATGCCAGAGTCCATAGTGCTCGTAGAATGTGCAGCCATGCCAGAGTCCATAGTGCTCACAGAGCGGAAGGCCATGCCAGGGTCCTGCTGCACCATGGTGTTGGCGGTATGGAAGGCCATGCCAGGGTCCTGCTGCATTGTGGTGGTGGCGGTATGGAAGGCCATGCCAGGGTCCTGCTGCATCATGGTGGTGGCGGTACAGAAGGCCATGCCAGTGTCCTGCTGCATCATGGTGGTGGCGGTACGGAAGGCCATGCCAGGGTTCTGCTGCATAGTGGTGGTGGCAGTACGGAAGGCCATGCCAGGGTCCTGCTGCATCGTGGTGTCAGTGGAGGAGGTCCAAGCAGGAGCAGCGGTTGTCATGGTGGTGGCGGTGGGCTGTCCAACAGCACTCAGCATGGTGGTGGTGCTGTACTGGTGTCCGGCACTGCTAGGAATAGAGGTGGACGTGCAGTGGTATGCAGCAGAGGTCGGCATTGAGGATAATCGTGACAGTGAAGGCAAAAGTGGATATGCTGCCACTGTCTGCTGAAAATACCGACTCTGCTGCATAGCATGCACGTAAGCAGCATTTCAGGCCTGCATGACACTCAGCTGGAGATCAGGAGTAAGGTGTTCCAACATGCCCTGCTCAATTTGGTTAAAAAAATGATGTGATGGTCTCTGGAGGTCGGCTTTTACTTGGTCAAGGCTTTTGGTGACCTCCTGGATATGTGTGTTCATGTGGCTAAGTGAAATATCCATTCGGTCACCCAAAACCTTGAGTCCTTCGTGAAAAACCGAGCTCAAGTGCAAAAACTCGGGCATGAAGGGCCTGTCCAATGCCCTCTGCCGCTGCTGGTAGGAGCCCAAAAAAAAAGAGGCAGTGGCAAAGGACTGGGAAAGGGGAACACCTGATGGACCAACTTCCTGGTCTCCAGTTAGTGTGGCAGGCCCACGTGCTGCAGCACTGCTGGATGGCTGGGAAGGGTCCGTGGCTGTCTGATGAAGGACCGCTCCAGAACCTGGGCCAACAGTAGTGCTCCATGTGCTGTGAAAAAAGAAAAAAGAAAATGAATACCAAGAATTAACCAGACGCAAAATCCTGTGGAAAAGAAATATACAGATTATGGCAATACAATACAACCAAATGCAAGGGGAAAATACTTACGTTCTCTGGGCAAGGACCAGTCTTAAAAATGCCAGAACGCGATGGTATTTGTATTTTCTGATCCTTGCTCCTGAACCACTGGGAACACGGCTCTTTTGACGCAGGTCCTTGTTGAAGCGGTCCTTCATCGAACACCAACGTGTTTTCACTTTGGCCACTGTTAAAAAAAAACGTCAGAAAAAGGACTTTTGGCCGTGCTCACACAACTGTGTGTGATGAGAGAAATTCCTGAGAGTTTCTTTCATCACATACAGTTGTGTGAGCACGGCCAAGGTCTCTGCTGCTTCACACTGCATTGCAATACTTACCAAATGCACTTCGGACCCGATTCAGGGTGTTGTCCCAGCCATCCCACATCACTATGGCTACCTCATTTCATAGGCGCCGGATCGTCAAGTTGTTTGAGTGCAGTGGATCCCGGGTGTCCCACAACGGAACTCGCTCATGGACCAGGGAGATGAGGATATTGTTGTCAATGAGGTCCTCATCCCGTTCTGGAAAATAAAACATAAATGAAGACATTAAATGTTGCATACATTAACATAAGGAAAAGAAAGAAAACAGAGGCTGAGAAATGGCATGAATAAGGAAAGTCAAGATAAAAGAGGAGTCAGAAGAAAATTGTAAAGAAAGAGGAAAGTAAAGAAAGGAAGATTCAAGAATAGTAATGTGATGCTGTAAGAAACTAGCTGCACTCGGATGTCACCCGAGTGCAGTCCTATTGAGCGTGTCGATTCAAACAGGGAAAAATGGAGAGTGGACCCACTGGACCATGACGACGAACCCCTCTCGGATCAGCTGACCAGGTGGACCGCCCCCTATACAGGGAGAGTTAGGGGCAGGCCCGTGAGGGACTATCGCCACGGAAGCTGGAGGGTCGACTGAGATCAGACGGGTACACAGCAGGAACAAAGGGAAAGAGGGAACAGAAAGGAACTACTGAGACGAGGGAGAAGAAGGGAACGCTACAGAGGCACGGAGGCTGGCAGGACAATATGGAGACACTGAGGCTGACGGGAGCAAGGAAAGGATATAGGAGCCGGGCAGGTACCGCAGAGGAAAAGGAACTGAATGAACACGGCAGGAACACAGGAAACAGGCGGGCACTGCAGAGAGAGGAGGAGACCCAAGGTCAGAGAGCTAGGAACGCACAGAGACCACAGGCGACCAGAAGCACTTGTAAACACAAATGAACATCAGGCACAGAGGAGCAGCAGGAAGCAGTTTACATAGCAGCGTGGGAGCTACTTCCGGGTTACAGTCCTCCAGGATGACAGAGAGGACAGGAAAGAGCGCCAACAAAGGAATCAGATGTGTGCACGCGCAGAGCTGAATGCGACGCGTGCGCGCACCCGGCTAGCTGCAGTGGGGAGAGGCGGCGGCAGCAGCGGCATGACAGTACCCCCATCTTTACGCCCCTCCTTTTTAAGACTAGAAAGAAACCGGGACAAAATACGAGGAGCCCGAATGTTCTCTCGAGGCTCCCAGGACCTCTCCTCAGGACCAAAACCCCTCCAGTCAACCAAAAATAAAGTTTTCCCTCTAAGTTTTTTCATGGCTAGAATGTCCCTAACTTCAAAGACATCATCCTCGGAAACAGGCGAAGGAGAACTAAGGTTAGAAGAATGAAACTGATTAAAAACTACAGGTTTAAGGAGAGACACATGAAAAGAATCAGAAATACGGAGAGAGGCAGGCAACTTAAGTTTGTAAGAAACGTCATTAATACGAGACAAAACTTCGAATGGACCGATATAGCGAGGGCCCAGCTTATGTGAAGGGATTTTGAGATGGATAAATTTAGAAGAAACCCAAACCTTGTCCCTAGGATGGAATATAGGAGAATCGATACGTCTTTTGTCCGCATGTCTCTTCATCCTAACTTGAGCCAACTCAAGGGCGGACTTGGTCTCCTGCCAGACCCTGGAGAACTCTCTAGACAGAAGATCAGCCGCTGGTACAGTAGAGACAGGAGGAACCGGAAGAGGAAGACCAGGATGATGACCGTAGATGATAAAAAATGGAGATTTGTTAGTGGCTTCGCTGGAATGGTTATTGTAAGAAAACTCAGCCCATGGCTGTAAGTCAGACCAATCATTCTGATGAGAATTGGAAAAATGATGGAGATAAGTTACCAAGGTCTGATTAGTACGTTCCACCTGGCCATTGGACTGTGGATGGTAGGCCAAAGAAAAGTCAAGCGAAATGTTCATAGATTTGCAGAGGGATCTCCAGAAGCGGGCGGTGAATTGAACACCTCGGTCAGAAACAATTTGTAAAGGAAGACCATGAAGATGAAAAATATGGTGAACAAAAATCTTGGCCAATTCGGGAGCAGAAGGTAAACCTGGAAGAGCGATGAAATGAGCCATCTTGGAGAAACGGTCCATAACCACGAAGATGACGGTGCAACCAGAAGAATGAGGCAGATCAGTGATGAAATCCATAGATAAATGTTGCCACGGAGTGGAAGGTACTGGCAAAGGATGTAAAAGCCCGGAAGGTAGTTGCCTGGGAATCTTATTCTTGGCACAGGAAGGACAAGAGGCGACAAAACTTTGGACATCCTTAGACAACGTTGGCCACCAGTAAAAACGAGATATCAAACGAAAGGTTTTTTTGAAACCAACATGTCCAGCCAGTTTGGAGGCGTGACCCCAAATTAAGACACGTCTCCTGTTCCCATCAGCGACAAAGGTCTTACCTGGAGGCAAAGAATTGAGAGAGACTGGAGCAACCGTGATGACTCTGGCAGGATCGATGATGTGCGCAGGCTCCTCCTCCATATCCACCGCCTGGAATGACCTGAACAGAGCGTCGGCTTTGGAGTTTTTATTTCCTGGCAAGAAACGAAGTTCGAAGTCAAACCTGGTGAAAAACAAGGCCCACCTGGCGTGCCGAGGATTAAGTCTTTGCGCAGAACGAATATACGCCAGATTCTTGTGATCTGTGTAGATTATAAAATGATGTAAAGCCCCTTCTAAGAGGTACCGCCACTCCTCTAATGCCAACCTGATTGCCAAAAGTTCTTTATCACCGATGGAAAAAATTTTTTCTGCGGAGGAGAAGATCTTTGAGAAAAAACCACAGGGCACAAGACGACCAGAAGAGGATTTTTGCGAGAGCACAGCTCCAGCTCCAATTGCAGAGGCATCTACTTCAAGGATGAAGGGTTTATTGGCCACTGGACGATGAAGAATAGGAGCGGAGGCAAAGGCTTGCTTGATGGACCGGAAAGCCTCTTCAGCCTCAGACGACCACTGATGAGGATTGGCACCCTTCCGAATCATGGAGGAGACTGGAGCTGAAAGAGAGGAAAAGTGAGGGATAAACTGCCGATAGTAGTTAGCAAATCCAAGAAATCGCTGGATTGCTTTCACTCCAAGAAGACGTGGCCAGTTGAGTACGGCAGAAACTTTTCTCGGATCCATACACAAACCAGCGTCGGAAATGATGAAACACAAGAAGGGTAGAGATGACTGTTCGAAGACACATTTTTGCAGTTTTGCATACAGCCGATTCTCTCTCAAACGCTGAAGTACTTGCCGTACATCTCTTCTGTTGGTAGACAGATCTGGAGAGAACACAAGGATATCATCCAAGTACACTACAACACAGGTGTAAAGTAGATCCCGAAAAACATCATTTACGAATTCCTGGAAGACTGCAGGTGCATTGCATAAACCGAATGGCATAACTAAATATTCATAATGACCATCTCTGGTATTAAACGCAGTCTTCCACTCGTCACCGGAACGGATACGGATCAAATTATAAGCTCCTCTGAGATCTAATTTGGTAAAGATTCATGCTCCACGTAGACGATCAAAGAGTTCTGGTATGAGAGGAAGTGGGTACTTGTTTTTGATCGTGATAGTGTTGAGACCCCGGTAGTCTATACATGGGCGAAGAGAACCATCCTTCTTTTTAACGAAGAAGAACCCAGCTCCTGCAGGTGAGGAAGACTTTCGAATGAAGCCTCTGGCCAGATTCTCTTGGATATATTCGGACATGGCTTGAGTCTCGGTAGGAGACAATGGGTAAATACGACCTCTAGGTGGAGTAGAACCAGGAAGAAGGTCAATCGGGCAGTCATAAGGGCGGTGCGGCGGCAAAATCTCCGCTTCCTTCTTGTTAAAGACGTCCGAGAAAGCGCAATAGGCTGGAGGAATTCCCACGGATTCCGAAGCAGACCAAGAGGAGGATGCAGGCTTGACGGGAAGCAGGTACCTGTTCAGACAAGACTGTCCCCACCGTAGAACATCGCCAGTACGCCAGTCCAGAGTGGGTTCGTGATCTCTCAACCAAGGAAGACCCAAAAGGAAAGAATGAGACAAAGAAGGTAAAACATAAAAGGCCAGTTTCTCACGATGAAGAGCTCCAATCTGAAGTTCGACTTCCTCCGTAACCAAGTTGACGGTCTCCCGCAAAGGCTGACCATCGACGGAAGCTATTTGTCTAGGAGTCTCCAAGGGTCTAACTGGTATCCCAAGCCTGTTAACAACCTCGAGCTGAACAAAGTTCCCAGCCGCTCCTGAATCAACATAAGCCTCCAGAGAAAAGTGACGGGAACCTAAATGTAGAATAACAGACAAAACCAGAGGCGGAGAGGAATCATAACCACCTAGGAAGGCCTCTCCTACCTGTCCCAGGTGGAGGCGTTTCCCGGCTTCTGAGGACAGGCGCGTAAGAGATGAGAGGCACTGCCACAGTAATAACAAAGACCTTGTGTGAGTCTCTCCTTGCGGCGTTGCTCAGAAGACGTAAGGTGATCGACCTGCATGGGTTCAGGAGAAGATGAAGAGGCCACTGGGGCTGCTTGAGAAAAAGAAGTCCCTCGAGCAACAGTGGTCTGGCGAAGAGGTCTCTTCTCTCTGGCAAGCTCGCGAGTGCGCTCCTGAAAGCGCAGATCAATGCGTATGGCTAAGGAGATAAGATCATCCAAAGAGGTGGGAGTGTCCCGTCCCGCCAGCTCATCCTTAATCCATGAAGACAAACCACGCCAAAACGCTCCAACCAAAGCCTCATTATTCCACCCTAGGTCTGAGGACAGAGTCCGGAAATGGATGGCGTACTGGGCTACTGAGAGAGTACCCTGGTAAAGGTTAAAGAGGGACTCAGTGGTAGAGACCAGACAACCAGGTTCATCAAAAACCTTGCGGAAGGTATCCAGGAATGGATTGAGTTGGGAGACCAAAGGATCATCACGCTCCCAGAGAGGATTAACCCATGCCAAAGCCTCACCCTCCAAATGGGATACTATAAAAGCAACCTTAGCTCGGTCGGTAGGATAAAGTAGCGGAAACAATTCAAAATGCAACTGGCATTGATTAAGAAAGCCGCGGCACGCTTTAGGATCCCCACCATACCGAGGAGGTCTAGCAAGTCGGGGCGAGAGTTGTGGCGCAGAGACAGGAGTGGAAACAGAGGCCACATTCTGGAGGGGAGAAGCCGATCATTAATGGAGGCCATAAAATTCAAAATATGGGACTGAGTGTCCCGTTGTAGACCTAGCTCCTGCTGAAGGGCAACCAACTGTGGAGAAATACCAGGATCAGAAGGCTGTAAAGCCGCTAGGCGAGACTCCATATTCTTTAAAAACGACATGATCCTAGTCTGGTTTTCACGCAAAAAGAGTAACTCTTTTTGAGTGGCGGAGACTCCAGTGGGGTCCATGGCCTGATGTTACTGTAATGCTGTAAGAAACTGGCTGCACTCGGATGTCACCCGAGTGCAGTCCTATTGAGCGTGTCGATTCAAACAGGGAAAAACGGAGAGTGGACCCACTGGACCGTGACGACGAACCCCTCTCGGACGAGCTGACCAGGTGGACCGCCCCCTATACAGGGAGAGTTAGGGGCAGGCCCGTGAGGGACTATCGCCACGGAAGCTGGAGGGTCGACTGAGATCAGACAGGTACACAGCAGGCACAAAGGTAAAGAGGGAACAGAAAGGAACTACTGAGACGAGGGAGAAGAAGGGAACGCTACAGAGGCACGGAGGCTGGCAGGACAATATGGAGACACTGAGGCTGACGGGAGCAAGGAAAGGATATAGGAGCAGGGCAGGTACCACAGAGGAAAAGGAACTGAATGAACACGGCAGGAACACAGGAAACAGGCGGGCACTGCAGAGAGAGGAGGAGACCCAAGGTCAGAGAGCTAGGAACGCACAGAGACCACAGGCGACCAGAAGCACTTGTAAACACAAATGAACATCAGGCACAGAGGAGCAGCAGGAAGCAGTTTACATAGCAGCGTGGGAGCTACTTCCAGGTTACAGTCCTCCAGGATGACAGAGAGGACAGGAAAGAGCGCCAACAGAGGAATCAGATGTGCGCACGCGCAGAGCTGTATGCGACGCGTGTTCACCCGGCGAGCTGCAGTGGGGAGAGGCTGCGGCAGCAGCGGCATGACAAGTAAAGTGGGGTTACAGTAAACAGTCAGCCTTGTTTACATACAGCCTTCAATTTTGAACAAATCCCCAACAGTGTCACCAGCAAAGCACCCCCACACCATCACCTGCTCCTCCATGCTTCACGGTGGGAACCTGGCATGTAGAGTCACCTTTTCTGCGTCGCACAAAGACATGGTAATTGGAACCAAAGATCTCAAATTTGGACTCATCAGACCAAAGCACAGATTTCCACAGGTCTAATGTCCATTCCTTGTGTTCTTTATACCAAACAAGTCTCTTCTGCTTGTTGCCTGTCCTTAGCAGTGGTTTTCTAGCAGCTATTTTACCAAGAAGGCCTGCTTCACAAAGTCTCCTCTTAACAGTTGTTGTAGAGATGTGTCTGCTGCTAAAACCCTATGTGGCATTGACCTGGTCTCTAAACAGAGCTGCTGTTAACCTGTGATTTCTGAGGCTGGTGACTCGGTTAAACCTATTCTCAGAAGCAGAGGTGACTCTTGGTCTTCCTTTCCTGGGGCGGTCCTCATGTGAGCCAATTTCTTTATAGCGCTTGATGGTTTTTGCCACTGCACTTGGGGACACTTTCAAAGTTTGCACAATTTTTTGGATTGACTGACCTTCACTTCTTAAAGTAATGATGGCCACTCATTTTTCTTTACGTAGCTGCTTTTTTCTTGCCATAATACAAATTCTAACAGTCTATTGAGTAAGACTATCAGCTCTGTATCCACCAGACTTCTGCACAACACAACTGATGGTCCAACCCCATTTATAAGGCAAGAAATCAAATCCCACTTACTAAACCTGACAGGGCACACCTGTAAATTGAAAACCATTCCCAGTGACTACCTCTTGAAGGTCATCAAGAGAATGCCAAGAGTGTGCAAAGCAGTCATCAAAGCAAAAGGTGGCTACTTTGAAGAACCTAGAATAGAAGACATAATTTCAGTTGTTTCACACCTTTTTGTTAAGTATATAATTCCATATGTGTTAATTCATAGTTTTGATGCCTTCAGTGTGAATGTACAATTTTCATAGTCATGAAAATACAGAAAAATCTTAAAATGAGAAGGTGTATCCAAACTTTTGGTCTGTACTGTATATGATTTTTTGATCGCCCATTGTTGCATTTTAATGCAATGCTGCGGTGAACAAAAAAACTAATTCTGGCATTTTGCATTTTTTTCTCGTTACGCCATTTAGCGATCGGGTGAATTATTTTTTAACATTGGTAGATTGGGTTGTTCTGAACTCGGCAATACCAAATATGTGTATATTTAGATTTTTCAATTGTTTTATTTTGAACGGGGTGAAAAGGAGGTGATTTCAACTTTTATATTTTTTTATTTTTTTATATTTTTAGAAACTCTTTTTACTTTTTGCATGATTCAATAGTCTCCATGGGAGACTAGAAGCTGCACTACTTCGATAGTCTTTGCTACACACAGGCGATGATCAGATCACCTGTATGTAGCAGAAATGCTCGCTTGCCATGAGCACTGACCATAGGGTGGTGCTCATAGCAGTCCAGCAATGACATCCACAGGGGTCTGATTCAGACCACTGGTTGTCATGGCGACCCATCAGTGAGCCACAATAATGTGATGGGGTCACTGATGGGCGGGATTTATGATGCACTTCCGGTAAGCACAAGCGGGATTTAACTAGTTAAGAACCCCGGGTGGATCGCAATTCCACACGCGGCTGTTGCGGGCACATGTCAGATGTATAGATCAGCTGACTTGTGCTTGGAAAGGTACAGGCTCAGCACCGGAGCTCACACCAAGCAGGGAGAGTCCGACATGGGCGTACTATTATACCCAACTGTTATGACCCCAATGGCGAGGGTCTCAGAGGAACGTGGAAGTCTGCAGAATACAAAAATCCAGCTCATAGGGCAGTGGTAGCTGGGTTGACCATATATCTACTCCTAACGCCAACACTAGAAGTAGCCGGGGATCATTCCTACGTTGATTCTAGATGACACGCTCCAGCCGGAGAATCTAGCTACCCCTAGTAGAGGAAAACAAAAGACCTTTCTTGCCTCCAGAGAAGGGGACCCCAAAGCTGGATAGAAGCCCCCCACAAATAATAACGGTGAGGTAAGAGGAAATGACAAACACAGAAATGAACCAGGTTTAGCACAGAGAGGCCCGCTTACTGATAGCAGAATAAAGAAAGGTAACTTATATGGTCAACAAAAACCCTATCAAAATCCACACTGGAAATTCAAGAACCCCCGAACCGTCTAACGGTCCGGGGGGAGAACACCAGCCCCCTAGAGCTTCCAGCAAAGGTCAGGATATATATTTGGAACAAGCTGGACAAAAATACAAAACCAAAACAAAATAGCAAAAAGCAAAAAGCGGACTTAGCTGATATAACTGGAACCAGGATCAGTAGACAAGAGCACAGCAGACTAGCTCTGATAACTACGTTGCCAGGCATTGAACTGAAGGTCCAGGGAGCTTAAATAGCAACACCCTTAACTAACGACCCAGGTGCGGATAAAAGGAATGACAGAAAAACCAGAGTCAAAAAACTAGTAACCACTAGAGGGAGCAAAAAGTAAATTCACAACAGTACCCCCCCCTTAGTGAGGGGTCACCGAACCCTCACCACGACCACCAGGGCGATCAGGATGAGCGGCATGAAAGGCACGAACTAAATCGGCCGCATGAACATCAGAGGCGACCACCCAGGAATTATCCTCCTGACCATAGCCCTTCCACTTGACCAGGTACTGAAGCCTCCGCCTGGAGAGGCGAGAATCCAAGATCTTCTCCACCACGTACTCCAACTCGCCCTCAACCAACACCGGAGCAGGAGGCTCAGCAGAAGGAACTATAGGCACAATGTACCGCCGCAACAAGGACCTATGAAATACATTGTGAATAGCAAACGACACAGGAAGATCCAGACGAAAAGATACAGGATTAAGGATTTCCAATATCTTGTAAGGCCCAATAAAACGAGGTTTAAATTTGGGAGAGGAGACCTTCATAGGAACAAAGCGGGAAGAAAGCCATACCAAATCCCCAACGCGTAGTCGGGGACCCACACCGCGGCGGCGGTTGGCAAAGCGCTGAGCCCTCTCCTGTGACAACTTCAAGTTGTCCACCACATGATTCCAGATCCGCTGCAACCTATCCACCACAGAATCCACCCCAGGACAGTCAGAAGGCTCCACATGACCCGAAGAAAAGCGAGGATGGAAACCAGAGTTGCAGAAAAAAGGCGAAACCAAGGTGGCGGAACTAGCCCGATTATTAAGGGCAAACTCAGCCAACGGCAAGAATGTCACCCAATCGTCCTGATCAGCAGAGACAAAACACCTCAAATAAGCCTCCAAAGTCTGATTGGTTCGCTCCGTCTGTCCATTAGTCTGAGGATGGAAAGCAGACGAAAACGACAAATCAATGCCCATCCTACTACAAAAGGATCGCCAGAATCTGGAAACGAACTGGGATCCTCTGTCTGACACAATATTCTCAGGGATGCCGTGCAAACGAACCACATTCTGGAAAAACACAGGAACCAGATCGGAAGAGGAAGGCAGCTTAGGCAAAGGAACCAAATGGACCATCTTTGAGAAGCGATCACATATCACCCAGATAACGGACATGCCCTGGGATAGCGGAAGATCAGAAATGAAATCCATGGAGATATGTGTCCAAGCTCTCTTCGGGACAGGCAAGGGCAAGAGCAAACCGCTGGCACGAGAACAGCAAGGCTTAGCTCGAGCACAAGTCCCACAGGACTGCACAAATGACCGCACATCCCTTGACAAGGAAGGCCACCAAAAGGACCTGGCCACCAGATCTCTGGTGCCAAAAATTCCCGGGTGACCTGCCAACACCGAGGAATGAACCTCGGAAATGACTCTGCTGGTCCACTTATCCGGGACAAACAGTCTGTCAGGTGGACAAGACTCAGGCCTATCAGCCTGAAATCTCTGCAACACACGTCGCAGATCCGGAGAAATAGCTGACAAGATAACTCCATCTTTAAGAATACCAACAGGATCAGCGACTCCAGGAGCATCAGGCACAAAGCTCCTAGAAAGAGCATCGGCCTTCACATTCTTTGAACCTGGTAAATACGAGACAACAAAATCAAAGCGGGAGAAAAACAATGACCAGCGGGCCTGTCTCGGATTAAGGCGTTTAGCAGACTCGAGATACATCAGATTTTTGTGATCAGTCAAGACCACCACACGATGCTTAGCACCCTCGAGCCAATGACGCCACTCCTCAAATGCCCATTTCATGGCCAACAACTCCCGATTGCCCACATCATAATTTCGCTCGGCAGGCGAAAACTTCCTAGAGAAAAAGGCACAAGGTTTCATAACAGAGCAACCAGGGCCTCTCTGCGACAAAACGGCCCCTGCTCCAATCTCTGAAGCATCCACCTCAACCTGAAAGGGAAGTGAGACATCGGGCTGGCACAAAACAGGCGCCGAAGTAAACCGGCGTTTCAACTCCTGGAAAGCCTCCACGGCAGCAGGAGCCCAGTTAGCTACATCGGAGCCCTTCTTGGTCATATCCGTCAAAGGTTTCACAATGCTAGAAAAATTAGCGATAAAACGACGGTAGAAGTTAGCGAAACCCAAGAACTTCTGTAGACTCTTAACTGACGAGGGCTGAGTCCAATCAAGAATAGCTCGGACCTTGACTGGGTCCATCTCCACAGCAGAAGGGGAAAAAATGAACCCCAAAAAGGGAACCTTCTGTACACCAAAGAGACACTTTGAGCCCTTGACAAACAAAGAATTTTCACGCAAAATTTTAAAGACCAACCTGACCTGCTCCACATGCGAATCCCAATTATCAGAAAAAACCAAAATATCATCCAGATAAACAATCAAAAATTTATCCAGATACTTCCGGAAAATGTCATGCATAAAGGACTGAAAAACTGAAGGCGCATTGGAGAGCCCAAAAGGCATCACCAAGTACTCAAAATGACCTTCGGGCGTATTGAATGCGGTTTTCCATTCATCACCTTGCTTAATGCGCACAAGGTTGTACGCACCACGAAGATCTATCTTGGTGAACCACTTGGCACCTTTAATCCGGGCAAACAAGTCAGACAACAGCGGTAAAGGATACTGAAATTTGACAGTGATCTTATTTAAAAGCCGATAATCAATACAAGGTCTCAAAGATCCGTCCTTTTTTGCCACAAAAAAGAATCCCGCACCAAGAGGGGAAGAAGACGGACGAATATGTCCTTTCTCTAGAGACTCCTTGATATATGAACGCATAGCGGTATGTTCAGGTACCGACAGATTAAACAGTCTTCCCTTAGGAAATTTACTGCCTGGGATCAAATCTATAGCACAGTCACAGTCCCTATGAGGAGGCAGTGCACTGGACTCAGACTCACTGAAGACATCCTGATAATCAGACAAATACTCCGGAACTTCCGAAGGCGTAGAAGAAGCAATAGACACAGGCAGGGAATCCCCATGAATACCACGACAGCCCCAACTTGAGACTGACATAGCCTTCCAGTCCAGGACTGGATTATGGGTCTGTAACCATGGCAGCCCTAAAACAACCAAATCATGCATTTTATGTAAAACCAGGAAACGTATCACCTCGCGGTGTTCAGGAGTCATGCACATGGTAACCTGTGTCCAATACTGCGGTTTATTTGCTGCCAATGGCGTAGCATCAATACCCCTAAGAGGAATAGGATTTTCTAATGGTTCAAGAGTAAAACCACAGTGCTTAGCAAATGACAGATCCATAAGACTCAGGGCAGCACCTGAATCTACAAACGCCATGACAGGAAAAGACGACAGTGAGCAAATCAAAGTTACAGACAGAATAAATTTAGGTTGCAAATTACCAACGGTGACAGGACTAACAACCTTAGCTATACGTTTAGAGCATGCTGAGATAATATGTGTAGAATCACCACAGTAGTAGCACAAGCCATTCCGGCGTCTATGAATTTTCCGCTCATTTCTAGTCAGGATTCTATCACATTGCATTAAATCAGGTGTCTGTTCAGACAACACCATGAGGGAATTTGCGGTTTTGCGCTCCCGCAACCGCCGGTCAATTTGAATAGCCAGTGCCATAGTATCATTCAGACCTGTGGGAATGGGAAAACCCACCATAACATTCTTAATGGCTTCAGAAAGGCCATTTCTAAAATTAGCGGCCAGTGCACACTCGTTCCAATGTGTCAGCACGGACCATTTCCGAAATTTTTGGCAGTACACTTCAGCCTCGTCCTGCCCCTGAGACATAGCCAGCAAGGCCTTTTCTGCCTGAATCTCAAGATTGGGTTCCTCATAAAGTAAACCGAGCGCCAGAAAAAACGCATTAATATCAGCCAATGCCGGATCTCCTGGCGCCAGCGAAAAAGCCCAATCCTGAGGGTCGCCCCGTAAGAACGAAATAACAATTTTTACTTGCTGAGCAGAGTCTCCAGATGAACAGGGTCTCAGGGACAAAAACAATTTACAATTATTCACAAAATTCCTAAACTTAAACCTGTCTCCGGAAAACAGTTCAGGAATCGGTATTTTAGGTTCTGACCTAGGATTACTGATAACATAGTCTTGTATGCCCTGCACACGAGTAGCCAGCTGGTCCACACTTGTAATCAAGGTCTGGACATTCATGTCTGCAGCAAGCATAGCCACTCTGAGGTAAAGGGGAAGAAGAAAAAAAAAAAAAAAAAAACTCAGAATCTTCTTTCTTATAATCCCTCTTCTGCAATGCATTAAACATTTAATACTGGCCTGGCAAACTGTTATGACCCCAATGGCGAGGGTCTCAGAGGAACGTGGAAGTCTGCAGAATACAAAAATCCAGCTCATAGGGCAGTGGTAGCTGGGTTGACCATATATCTACTCCTAACGCCAACACTAGAAGTAGCCGGGGATCATTCCTACGTTGATTCTAGATGACACGCTCCAGCCGGAGAATCTAGCTACCCCTAGTAGAGGAAAACAAAAGACCTTTCTTGCCTCCAGAGAAGGGGACCCCAAAGCTGGATAGAAGCCCCCCACAAATAATAACGGTGAGGTAAGAGGAAATGACAAACACAGAAATGAACCAGGTTTAGCACAGAGAGGCCCGCTTACTGATAGCAGAATAAAGAAAGGTAACTTATATGGTCAACAAAAACCCTATCAAAATCCACACTGGAAATTCAAGAACCCCCGAACCGTCTAACGGTCCGGGGGGAGAACACCAGCCCCCTAGAGCTTCCAGCAAAGGTCAGGATATATATTTGGAACAAGCTGGACAAAAATACAAAACCAAAACAAAATAGCAAAAAGCAAAAAGCGGACTTAGCTGATATAACTGGAACCAGGATCAGTAGACAAGAGCACAGCAGACTAGCTCTGATAACTACGTTGCCAGGCATTGAACTGAAGGTCCAGGGAGCTTAAATAGCAACACCCTTAACTAACGACCCAGGTGCGGATAAAAGGAATGACAGAAAAACCAGAGTCAAAAAACTAGTAACCACTAGAGGGAGCAAAAAGTAAATTCACAACACCCAACATCATTAAGGGTTTTTAAAAAAATCATGGATGCCTTAAAAAATGTTTACGGACAGGGCAAAACGAGCCCTCTGTTTATAGACTGTCCTGGAATGTCTAGACAGTCGTCACCCTGACGGGGGAAACGCTTCTGTATCAATCAAACTAATATCCTTACACTTTTCTATGTTCTTCTGACACTTTATTCTGATATATGGATTAATCATTTCATTAATGACAAGCTAGGTCATATTTCATTGGGATTTGTCAAAAAAAGGACAAATATAAAGCAAACATTTCTTTATTTTTCTTCTCCCATGACTTAGAACTCAGTGCAACGTTGCACACAGTCAGTTTCTCATTCCTTACATCCAATGATCTTGAGATGTTAATTTCACAGTTTAACTTATTATTTCAGTTATGCAGTGCTGTGCTACATGTAATCATTCATATTAATTCCACTCATCTTAGGTTGCAAAATATATAATACAAAACACAAAATCATAATTAAAATTTTTAAATTGAATTATTTAGAATTGTCACATTTCAACTAGTAATCTTCAGCAAAGTTGAATAGGTGAGAAATATTGCACGGAATAAGTTGAGAATTTGCGAGCAATCAACAGTCTTTTCTTTTCAAAGTGATAATGATCACATTTAAGATGAGTAAGAAGTGATAGGCTATTCTTATTATCACATTCTAAGGTGAAGCTAATTGTGTTTGTCATACAATAGGCTCGGACAATCTTTATAACAAAGTCAAATCAAAAAAGAAATGTGTAACATATGGAAATCTGAAAAATACTGGATGTTCTTTTATTATATTAGATAATAAAGGTAAAATACATTTCAGACAATTCTTAGAAAACAATGCCAAATGGGGAAATCATGTATTGAATTTGGTTTAAGTAATTTTGCAACATTTAAAAATTTTAAGCAATTCCTAATGCACTCAGTTAATATTTACATTGTAAACATGTGGTATCAGTATACAGTACTGCTCTACCCAAGACACATAGAGATAGTACAGGATAGATGTGTAGAAGTGAAGTTGTTGCATATTTGGTCATATATGTACCCAAAACACATATAACCATAAATTAGTGGACCACAATAGCACAAAGAACTGTAGAGAGTAAAATGTGAAAATAACAGTTGGTGTGATTCAAAGAAGTGGTTTATAAGTATCTTCACGAACAGTAAAAAGTAATTGTGTGCCACAATGAAATATAGTTGAAATAAAAATAAAAATAAACTTCAGTGGATCAATGTCCCCAAGGATGTCCCCAAGGATGTCCCCTAATCCACCCCAGGGAGACTGCTAAAATGCGATTTTTCTAAGTATGTGCAGCAATGTTTGTTCCAATGATGAAGTAAGTAGAGTACTTACTGATAACAGTTTTCCAGTCCTATTGCAAGGCGAATCCATTGCAGGAGCATCTTCTCATATATGCCCCTCTCCTGTACCTGTAGAAAAACAGAAAAACTTTTCAGCTCACCCAGCAGAAACCTTCATCTGTAGTCCACATAATATCCGAGCAAGGAAAAAACATCTCTGTCTGACATTGAAACTTGTACACATGGAAGGAAAAATCCAGCTCCAGGAATAAAAAGTATAAAAAATGTATTTAACCCCTTCACCCCCAAGGGTGGATTGCACGTTATAGACCGGGCCAATTTTTACAATTCTGACCACTGTCCCTTTATGAGGTTATAACTCTGGAACGCTTCAACGGATCCTGGTGATTCTGACATTGTTTTCTCGTGACATATTGTACTTCATGACAGTGGTAAAATTTCTTTGATATTACCTGCGTTTATTTACGAAAAAAATGGAAATTTGGCGAAAATTTTGAAAATTTCGCAATTTTCAAAATTTGAATTTTTATGCAATTAAATCACAGTGATATGTCACACAAAATACTTAATAAGTAACATTTCCCACATGTCTACTTTACATCAGCACCATTTTGGAACAAATTTTTTTTTTTGTTAGGGAGTTATAAGGGTTAAAAGTTGACCAGCAATTTCTCATTTTTACAACACCATTTTCTATTAGGGACCACATCTCATTTGAAGTCATTTTGAGGGGTCTATATGATAGAAAATACCCAAGTGTGACACCATTCTAAAAACTGCACCCCTCAAGGTGCTCAAAACCACATTCAAAAAGTTTATTAACCCTTCAGGTGTTTCACAGGAATTTTTGGAATGTTTAAATAAAAATGAACATTTAACTTTTTTTCACACAAAATTTAATTCAGCTCCAATTTGTTTTATTTTACCAAGGGTAACAGGAGAAAATGGACCCCAAAAGATGTTATACAATTTGTCCTGAGTACGCCGATACCCCACATGTAGGGGTAAACCACTGTTTGGGCGCATGACAGAGCTCGGAAGCGAAGGAGCGCCATTTGACTTTTCAATGCAAAATTGACTGGAATTGAGATGGGATGCCATGTTGCGTTTGGAGAGCCACTGATGTGCCTAAACATTTAAACCCCCCACAAGTGACACGATTTTGGAAAGTAGACCCCCTAAGGAACTTATCTAGATGTGTTGTGAGCACTTTGACCCACCAAGTGCTTCACAGAAGTTTATAATGCAGAACCGTAAAAATAAAAAATCATATTTTTTCACAAAAATGATTTTTTCGCCCCCAACTTTTTATTTTCCCAAGGGTAAGAGAAGAAATTGGACCCCAAATTTGTTGTACAATTTGTCCTGAGTATGCTGATACCCCATATGTGGGGGTAAACCACTGTTTGGGCACATGGGAGAGCTCGGGAGGGAAGGAGCGCCGTTTGACTTTTCCCTGCAAAATTGACAGGAATTGAGATGGGACGCCATGTTGCGTTTGGAGAGGCACTGATGTGCCTAAACATTGAAACCCCCCACAAGTGACACCATTTTGGAAAGTAGACCCCCTAAGGAACTTATCTAGAGGTGTGGTGAGCACTTTGACCCACCAAGTGCTTCACAGAAGTTTATAATGCAGAGCCGTAAAAATAAAACAAAAAAATTTTCCCACAAAAATTATTTTTTAGCCCACAGTTTTGTATTTTCCTGAGGGTAACAGGAGAAATTGGACCCCAAAAGTTGTTGTCCAATTTGTCCTGAGTACGCTGATACCCCATATGTGGGGGGGGACCACCGTTTGGGCGCATGGGAGGGCTCGGAAGGGATGGAGCGCCATTTGGAATGCAGACTTAGATGGAATGGTCTGCAGGCGTCACATTGCGTTTGCAGAGCCCCTAATGTACCTAAACAGTAAAACCCCCCCACAAGTGACACCATTTTGGAAAGTAGACCCCCTAAGGAACTCATCTAGATGTGTTTTTAGAGCTTTGAACCCCCAAGTGTTTCACTACAGTTTATAACGCAGAGCCGTGCAAATAAAAAATATTTTTTTTCCACAAAAATTATTTTTTAGCCCCCAGTTTTGTATTTTTCCAAGGGTAACAGGAGAAATTGGACCCTATATATTGTTGTCCAATTTGTCCTGAGTACACTGATACCTGATATCTGGGGGGGAACCACAGTTTGAGCGCATGGCAGAGCTCGGAAGGGAAGGATCATCATTTGCAATGCAGACTTAGATGGATTGGTCTGCAGGCGTCACATTGCATTTGCAGAGCCCCTAATGTACCTAAACAGTAGAAACCCCCCACAAGTCACCCAATATTGGAAACTAGACCCGCCAAGGAACTTATTTAGTTGTGTTGTGAGAACTTTGAACCCCCAAGTGTTTCACTACAGTTTCTAAAGCAGAGCCGTGAAGATAAAAAAAATAAAACATTTCCCCCCGAAATTATTTTTTAGCCCCCAGTTTTGTATTTTCCCAATGGTAACAGGAGAAATTGGACCCCAAAAGTTGTTGTCCAATTTGTCTTGAGTACGCTGATACCCAATATGTAGGGGGGAACCACCGTTTGGGCGCATGGGAGGGCTCGGAAGGGAAGGAGCGCCATTTGGAATGCAGACTTAGATGGAATGGTCTGCAGGCATCACATTGCGTTTGCAGAGCCCCTAATGTACCTAAACAGTAGAAACCCCCCACAAGTGACACCATTTTGGAAAGTAGACCCCCTAAGGAACTCATGTAGATGTGTTGTGAGAGCTTTGAACCCCCAAGTGTTTCACTACAGTTTATAACGCAGAGCCGTGCAAATAAAAAATATATTTTTTCCACAAAAATTATTTTTTAGCCCCCAGTTTTGTATTTTTCCAAGGGTAACAGGAGAAATTGGACCCTATATATTGTTTTCCAATTTGTCCTGAGTACGCTGATACCTGATATCTGGGGGGGAACCACCGTTTGAGCGCATGGCAGAGCTTGGAAGGGAAGGATCATCATTTGCAATGCAGACTTAGATGGATTGGTCTGCAGGCGTCACATTGCATTTGCAGAGCCCCTAATGTACCTAAACAGTAGAAACCCCCCACAAGTCACCCAATATTGGAAACTAGACCCCCCAAGGAACTTATTTAGTTGTGTTGTGAGAACTTTGAACCCCCAAGTGTTTCACTACAGTTTAAAACGCAGAGCCGTGAAGATAAAAAAATTAAAAAATTTCCCCCCAAAATTATTTTTTAGCCCCCAGTTTTGTATTTTCTCAATGGTAACAGGAGAAATTGGACCCCAAAAGTTGTTGTCCAATTTGTTTTGAGTACGCTGATACCCCATATGTGGGGGGGAACCACCGTTTGGGCGCATGGGAGGGCTCGGAAGGGAAGGAGCGCCATTTGGAATGCAGACTTAGATGGAATGGTCTGCAGGCGTCACATTGCGTTTGCAGAGCCCCTAATGTACCTAAACAGTAGAAACCCCCCACAAGTGACACCATTTTGGAAAGTAGACCCCCTAAGGAACTCATCTAGATGTGTTGTGAGAGCTTTGAACCCCCAAGTGTTTCACTACAGTTTATAACGCAGAGCCATGCAAATAAAAAAAATTTTTTTTTCCATAAAAATTATTTTTTAGCCCCTAGTTTTGTATTTTTCCAAGGGTAACAGGAGAAATTGGACCCCAAAAGTTGTTCTCCAATGTGTTCCGAGTACGCTGATACCCCATATGTTGGGGTAAACCCCTGTTTGGGCGCACGGGAGAGCTTGGAAGGGAAGAAGCACTGTTTTACTTTTTCAACGCAGAATTGGCTGGAATTGAAATCGGACGCCATGTCACGTCTGGAGAGCCCCTGATGTGCCTAAACAGTGGAAACCCCCCAATTATAACTGAAACCCTAATCAAAACACACCCCTAACCCTAATCCCAATGGTAACTCTAACCACACCTCTAACCCAGACACACCCCTAACCCTAATCCCAACCCTATTCCCAACTGTAAATGTAATCCAAACCCTAACTTTAGCCCCAACCCTAGCCCTAACCCTAACCCTAGCCCTAACCCTAATGGGAAAATGGAAATAAATACATTTTTTTAATTTTTCCCTAACTAAGCGGGTGATGAAGGGGGGTTTGATTTACTTTTATAGCGGGTCATTTAGCGGATTTTTATGATTGGCAGCCGTCACACACTGAAAGACGCTTTTTATTGCAAAAAATATTTTTTGCGTTACCAGATTTTGAGAGCTATAATTTTTCCATATTTGAGACCACAGAGTCATGTGAGGTCTTGTTTTTTGTGGGACGAGTTGACGTTTTTATTGGTAACATGTTCGGGCACGGGAGATTTTTTTGATCGCTTTTTATTCCGATTTTTGTGGGACAGAATGACCAAAAAACCAGCTATTCATGAATTTCTTTTGGGGCAGGCGTTTATACCGTTCTGCGTTTGGTAAAATTGATAAAGCAGTTTTATTCTTCGGGTCAGTACGATTATAGCGATACCTCATTTATATAATTTTTTTATGTTTTGGCGCTTTTATACGATAAAAGCTATTTTATAGAAAAAATAATTATTTTGGCATCGCTTTATTCTGAGGACTATAACTCTTTTATTTTTTCGCTGATGATGGTGTATGGCAGCTCGTTTTTTGCGGGATAAGATGACATTTTCAGCGGTACCATGGTTATTTATATCCGTCTTTTTGATCGCGTGTTATTCCACTTTTTGTTTGGCGGTATGAGAATAAAGCCTTGTTTTTTTTTTTTTTTTTACGGTGTTCACTGAAGGGGTTAACTAGTGATATAGTTTTATAGGTGGGGTCGTTACGGACGCGGCGATACTAAATATGTGTACTTTTATTGTTTGCTTTTTTTTATTTAGATAAAGAAATGTATTTATGGGAATAATTTTTTTTTTTTTTTTTTTATTTAGGAATTTTTTTTTTATTTTTTTTTTACACATGTGGACATTTTTTTTTTACTTTTTTACTTTATCCCAGGGGGGGACATTACAGGTCGGTGATTTGACAGTGTGCACAGCACTCTGTCAGATCACCGATGTCACTTAGAGTGCAGCAAGCTTACCAGCGCCTGCTCTGAGCAGGCACTCGGTAAGCCACCTCCCTCCCTGCAGGACCCGGATGTCGCGGCCATCTTGGATCTGGGACCTGCAGCGAGGAAGGAGGTAGGAGACCCTCGGAGCAACGCGATCACATCGCGTTGCTCCGGGGGTCTCAGGGAAGCACGCAGGGAGCCCTCTCCCTGCGCGATGCTTCCCTGTACCGCCGGCACACCGCGATCATGTTTGATCGCGGTGTGCCGGGGGTTAATGTGCCGGGGGCGGTCCGTGACCTCTCCTGGCACACAGTGCCGGATGTCAGCTGCGATAGTCAGCTGACACCCGGCCGCGATCTGCCGCGCTCACCCCGTGAGCGCGGCCGATCGTGCTGGACGTACTATTCCGTCCTTGGGAAGTAGGGCCCACCCCACATGGACGGAATAGTACGTCTAATGACAGAAAGGGGTTAAACATATTAAAATTTGGAAAACTGCTGGCAAGCGATAAATTACATCATTTGGATGGAAGCTACCATACAGTGGCTATACGCGTTTCGAGCACAAACAGTGCTCTTAGACTTCAGCAACCTCTCCTGTACCTGCCTGGAGATGTTAAGATAGTGGCACGCTCTGGCCAAAAGCACTGCTTCAAGGCTGCATCATAAGTGGGGTCTTGAAAAGTGTGTTGTCACTGCTATCAACAAAGCTACGGAACTTCAGTGCAGCCACAAACCGATTGTAATGTTCCACCCCTCAGAGTGTCTGGGATGCAGTTACTGACAGTTCGACGGTCCAATCTGGTATAGGGGTGTGCTGAACTGTCAGTACTTTGATTGACAGCTTGGCCATTCAATCTGGTACTGATACAGGGGCATGCTGAGTTGTTGGTGTGTTGATTGACACTGGGAGGAGTTGGCTGTCTCCATGTGTTCATTATTCCAGGTGATTGTCATGCTATTTAACTGAGCTGTGTCTCCCAGACCTCTGTCAGAAGTACATTCAGCTTGTGTGATTTGTGCCCCTGTGCCTTGAGTTCCAAATGCTTGATCTGTTGTTGCCTGACCTTGGACTTCGTTCTGACCATCTGTCTGTTTAACCCCTTCAACTCTGATCCATTATCCTCCTGATACTCTGACCTCGGAACGTTACTTGACCTCGCTTTTCTCTCTTCCTTCTGTTTATGATGTACCCTCGAGGCTTATGACATTGGACTCATTGACCGTTCTGACTCACAGCTTGGCCGTGAGAAGTGACTAGCATCACATTACATCTGGCTAATACATTTTTTTTTCTCTTGTATGGATCCTGTTCACTCTCTTTGTGATCAGGTGGCGAATTTGAAGCATATGACTCAGGATCTGGGGAAGGAAGTCTAGAGTCATCGCAATATCAGTTGCAGGGTCAGACAAATAACTTGATGAACATCCTCCATAGCCCTCCACTGCCAGCAGTGGCTGTGACGTCAGTACCCTCTGATGTACAGTTGATCTCTCACGAACCTGTGATATCCCTCCCTGATAAATTTTCTGGATAGAAAGACCAGTTTAGTGTATTCAGGGAAAACTGTAGGTTATTTTTTACCCTCCGCCACCGGTCGTCAGGTGATGAATTCCAGCGGGTGGGAGTAACCATGGCCTTACTGTGAGGGGGTCCTCAGACCTGGGTAGTTTTTTTTGTCCCCACAAGTCCCAGAATGGTTTTCTGTTGATGACTTTTTGACAGTTTAGGTCTGATATTTGAAGAACCTGACAGAATCCAGGTCGCTGAGGCTAAGATCGTGAACCTGGCACAAGAGGGTCGCACAGCAGATGACTACTGTACTAAGTTCTGGCAGTGGTCCACTAAAGTTCTATGGATCGATGCTGCTCTCAGATACCAGTTCCAAAGATACCTTTATGAAACCCTCAAGCATGCTCTGGTCCTCCCTGACGTCCCTTGTTTCCTGATGGAAACCATGACGCAGGCTATGCGAATGGACAGCAGAATTTCATGAAAGACATGGTTAACAGCAGGCTGCATGTTATATTTTTCTGGAGCAGGTCTAATTACGGACTCTGTGTATACTGTGGTCTCTCTGGACATTTTATTAAGAATTGCCGAAATCATCCTTAAGCTATCAAACCATAGGGAGCACGTCTGAGTCTGGGTGATGGCTGAGGATGTCACCCAGACTCCAGGTACCTTCTTCTTCCTCTGATAAAGTACTGATAAATATGATGATTTCCTTCGAGAACCAGGTGTTATCAACCTTAACATTCATTGACTGTGGATCTGCTGCTAACTTTATTGATTGGGAACTGGTTCTGAAGTTAGGAATATAGACAATTACTTTAGAAAGACCCATTCAAGTCATTGCCCTTGACAAGACACCATTAGCATACAATTTGGTCAAGATGGCAACAGTGGATTTCACTCTCTAAGGGTACCGTCACACAGTGGCATTTTTATCGCTACGATGGCACGATTCGTGACGTTCTAGCGATATCGTTACGATCTCGCAGTGTCTGACACGCTACTGCGATCAGACACCCTGCTGAGAATCGTACGTCGTAGCACATCGTTTGAAACTTTCTTTCGTCGCTGGATCTCCCGCTGTCATCGCTGGATCATTGTGTGTGACAGCGATCCAGCGATGCGTTCGCTGGTAACCAGGGTTACCGCTCTGTCTGTCTGCCGGCCGGAAAGTGAGAGCAGATCACAGCGGTGACGTCACTGCTGCGCTCTGCTCTCACTGTACGGCTGCACTCAGTCAGAGCAGGAAGCAGACGGCAAGGGACCTGACGGACATCAGATGGTCAGTATGTACTGTTTGTTTTTTTTTACTTTTACGCTGGTAACCACGGTAAACATCGGGTTACTAAGCGCGGCCCTGCGCTTAGTAACCCGATGTTTACCCTGGTTACCAGCGAACCTCGGCATCGTTGGTCGCTGGAGAGCGGTCTGTGTGACAGCTCCCCAGCGACCACACAACGACTTACCAACGATCACGGCCAGGTCGTATCGCAGGTCGTGATCGTTGGTAAATCGTATAGTGAGACGGTACCTTAAGTGGGAGCACTCCACTCTGAAATAAATAAATAATTAAAAAATATGGCGTGGGGACTCCTTTTTTCTTGATAACTAGCCTTTTTGAAGCAGACAGCTGGGGATTGCAGGCCCCAGCTGTGAGTTTTGTCTGGCTGGTTAACAAAAATGCAGGGGAACCTGTTTAAATAAAAAGAAAACTTATTAGGATGGTTATTAGGATGCTTTTACTGAAATCTATCTCATATAAATCACTTTACAGTCACATGCATGACATCATTCGTCTGCTATTTGGCTGTTAAAGTCTTCAACATGGAAATTGTGCAGGCATTTTATTTCTGCAATCCTTGCGATTTGAAACACAAATTACTCAAGTTTTCAGGCACTGGATAATTGCAGGAAGTTTGGCTTGTAGTAGCTTTGCACCAGATTGATCCGCTAATCTCTATTCCACATATTTGGCATTTATATTTTCAAAATGATTGAATCTATAAAATTATCACAATTTTTACCCTGCACAGTAAAACTATAAAATAACTAGCATTATAGCTATTTTTTCTTGTTGTATGGAAAAGCAGAATGTTATGGGTCTTAAAATCGGGCAACTTATATATTTATAATATAATTTCATAGTGCAGAGCTCATAAAATATAAAATAAACCTAAATACCATATTTTGCGGATTATAAAATGCACTGGCTTATAAGACACACCCCAAATTTTGAGGAGAAAAATAGGAAAAAAACTTTTTTTTAATTAAATAGTGGTGCTTCTTATAATCCATGCGTCTTATTGCTTATCGGGGGTGGTGGCTGAGGGGAATTGGGGTCCCAGGGTCGCTGCTGAAGGAGGCAAGAGTGGAGCGTTGCTGCAGGCCACAGGCTGGGATGTGCACCGCGGCGGTTGTTCGATGGTGCAGGTGCTCTGCTGACATTTGTGAAATCCCACAGCTCCCGAGATTTCAGCGCTGAGATCTCTTCTCCCGAAATCTTGTAGCTGAGATCTCCATCTGAACATGCACCGCCCCAGCAGCCATTTTCCCGATGTCGACAGCACAGTAAACCATGTACCATAAGTGCAGGGGCTCTGGGCTTTCACAAAATGTCAGCAGAGCCTGGCACCACTGAACAATCGCAGCGGCGCACATTGGAACACCCCCTCATCCCAGCCTGCAGCCTGCAGCAACGCTCCCCTCTTTCCTCCTCCAGCAATGACCCTGGGACCCTGCTCCACTGCGGCCGGTAAGGTATATCTGCATTATAAGATGAGGAAAAAAGTGCATCTTATAATGTGAAAAATACGGTACATTTGGCGTTGTACTGCAATGTAAAGTTATCCTGTCATTTTTACCTGTACAGTGAAGTCCATTAACACCAAAACCCCAAACCTTGGTGAAATTATTGTGTCTTTACAACCCCTCACCCTAAAATAATAGCAGTAATAATAATAATAATAATAATAATAATAATAATAATATAATTGAAACAATACATATACCTCAAAATTGAGGCATTATAGAGTACAGCTCACCTTACACTCCAAAAATATGGCTAAATGAATAGAAAGATAAAATGTTATGGTTATCTTTTGCCTTTTATTAGGAAAGTACATTATTCTGGTTTTGGTATCAGTTATGTCAACTATTCTGTTATGCTTTTTTAAATGTCATGATTATATTCTACTTTACTTCACATGTATCGCTTGTATATGTTTAATAATGGATACATCAATATGGTTATGGGAAAGTGAAGGTAGTAATAAGAAAATTACCCAGCTGATCTTTTGAGTGTACAGAGTTTACATTTTACCAAAAATCTTTATGCAGCCACAATAAGCTTTAATGGATTTAATAGTATATTAAAACCAGAAAACTAAAAGGGTTATGGCTTTATTTAAATAACTATATGGTGGCCCGATTCTAACGCATCCGGTATTCCAGAATATGTATGTAGTTTATTTATGAAGTTTTCAGAATAATGCAATTTATACACAGGATTCGGCCGGCCAGGCGTGACCAATTAGCGAAGCGTGGTTCAAATTCCACCCCAATTCGCAGCTGGACTGCACCTATCGCTGATTGTTCACAGCCGGCTGTGAACAGTCAGTGAAGCCAGGACTAGCTCCAGGTTTTTGAGGGCCCCGGGCAAAAGAGTCTCAATGGGCCCCCCTCTTTAACACATACCACGATTCATGATGCACAAATACAGCAGAGAAATGTTCCACAGCCAAGTAGCATATTTCACAGCCCATGTAGCATGTAACACAGCCCACATAGCATATAGCACAGCCACGTAACATATAACACAGCCACATAGTATATAGCACAGCCCACGTAGTATATAGCACAGCCCATGTAGTATATAGCACAGCCCACGCAGTATATAACACAGTCCATGTAGTATATAGCACAGCCCACATAGTATATAGCACAGCCCATGCAGTGTATAACACAGCCCACGTAATATATAGCACAGTCCACATAGCATATAACACAGCCCACGCAGTGTATAACAGCCCACGTAGTACATAGACCCGCCCACACAGTGTATAAAACAGCCCACACAGTATATAGCACAGCCCACATAGTATATAACACAGCCCATGTAGTATATAACACAGACCATGTAGTATATAACACAGCCCACATAGTGTATAACACAGCCACGTAGTATATAGCACAGCTCATGCAGTATATAACACAGCCACATAGTATATAGCACTGACACCTAGTATATAGCACAGCCCATGCAGTGTATAACACAGCCCATGTAGTATATAGCACAGCCCATGCAGTGTATTACACTGCCAATGTAGTATATAGCACAGCACACGCAGTGGATTACACAGCCCACGCAGTGTATAACACAGCCCACGCAGTGTATCGCACAACCCATGCAGTGAATCCCACAGCCCACATAGTATATAACACAGCCCACATAGTACATAACACAGCCCACGTAGTATATAACACAGGCCACGTAGTATATAACACAGCCACATAGTATATAGCACAGCCACGTAGTATATTGCCCAGCCATGTATATTGCACAGCTACATAGTATATAGCACAGCCCACACAGTATATAACACAGCCCACGTAGTATATAACACAGCCACATAGTATATAACACAGCCACATAGTATATAACACAGCCCATGTAGTATATAGCACAGCTCATGCAGTATATAACACAGCCACGTAGTATATTGCCCAGCCATGTAATATATTGCACAGCCCATGTAGTATATAGCACAGAGACACAGTATATAACACAGCTCACTCAGTATATAACACAGCCCACGTAGTATATAGCACAGAGATGTAGTATATAACACAGCCCACACAGTATATAGCACAGCCCACGTAGAATATAGCACAGAGACGTAGTATATAACACAGCCCACGCAGAATATAACACAGCCCATGCAGGATATAGCACAGCCCACGTAGTATATAACACAGCTCTCATAGTATATAGCAATGTGGGCACCATATCCCTGTTAAAAAAAAGAATAAAAATAAAAATAGTTATACTCACCTTTCGTCAGCCCCTGGATCCAGGTGAGGCATGTAGCAATGCTCCTCGCAACGCTCCGGTCCCAAGAATGCATTGCGCTCTCGCAAGATGATGACGTAGCGGTCTCGCGAGACCGCTATGTCATCATCTCGCGAGACCACAATGCATGGCCCGGAGCATCGCGAGAAGCGGGAAAGGCGCCAGACGGTGAGTATATAATGATTTTTTATTTTTTTTACTATTTTTCACATTAGATCTTTTTACTATTCATGCTGCATAGGCAGCATCAATAGTAAAAAGTTGGTCACACAGGGTTAATAGCAGCGTTAACAGACTGCGTTACACCGCAGCATAACGCGGTGTAACGCAGCCATTAACCCTGTGTGAGCGCTTACTGGAGGGGGCACTGACAGAGAGTAGGAAGGGGCGAATTCACGGCCGGACTGTGCCCGTCGATTGGAAGTGCCCCTTAGACGATTATACAGTATATATAGATTATTCATTTATTAGAACTGCATATTTTCCAGTTAATAGCATGCATTATTATTATTGCGATAGCATTTAAGAATTAGATAAAATTTGATGACATTTACTACATAGATTTATGTAAAATTAAGTCCTGTTTTATTGGAAGAAAATAATACAAGTTTATAGCTTCATTGTGATTAATATTACGTTGGCGTATTCATGTGGCTTAAGTTTTAGTTACCTATTCTGTAAATAATTAACAAGAATATATATATTTTATTAAAAAATTAAATAAATAAATAAATACATATAAAAAAAAATGTAAAACGAATTCCACATTATGTAACTTACTAGATTGTGGCCCGATTCTAACGCATCGGGTATTCTAGAATATGCATGTCCCCGTAGTATATGGACAATGATGATTCCAGAATTCGCGGCAGACTGTGCCCGTCGCTGATTGGTCGAGGCAACCTTTATGACATCATCGTCGCCATGGCAACCATTATGACATCTACGTCGATACTGTGCCCGTCGCTGATTGGTCGAGGCCGCCAGGCCTCGACCAATCAGAGACATGGGATTTCCAGGACAGACAGACAGACAGACAGAAAAACCCTTAGACAATTATATATATAGATGTACCGGTTTCTGCGGCTAGACGGTGACGTGCCTTTGTTAAGGGAGATGCTTGACGGCATCAATCCTATTTTTCTTCCTGAGACTAGTTACTCTGCCAAATCAGAAGCTATGTGGTTAATCCTGTGTATCTTGTGGTTCATCCTGATTCATTCTGTTGCTTGATCTTGGCTACTTTATTGACATTTGTCCTGTATGTGACCCAGCTACCTAACTATCCTTCTCGCCAGAGTCCACCACAGAACAGTTACTGACTCTGTGGCCCTAGCCTGAGCACTCCTGTTTAAGTCCAGATCCCTGCACAGAGGTAAAGGTTAAAGGTTGAAGGTCATTGCAACCTCTCAGTTCAAGGTAACAGGCCTGCACCAAACCTTTTAGAGCTGCCATGTGACTACATATTGTGCCTGCATGATAACATTCAGTAGAACAAGAACTCCAATGAGCAATATTAGAAATTAGGATATTCATTCATATGTACATCACAGAATTTTCTCTAAATTTCATGAGTATGTATTTCTTATGATTAGACATTATAATATAAATTATTTTACACATACAAAGGGCTGAATTATAGAAAGTACATAAGGACCCAGGTTCTGTTACCCCTACCCACATGGGAATCTGGGGACTTTCTTTATAAATTCTCTTTCTAAACTTTATAGACATTCCCATTAGCAAACCATGGTTGTATGAAACATTTAATAGGGGATTTTTTCCCATATATAAATATTATCATTCCCAATAAGGCATACTATCAACTATCGACAGAACAAATTTATGGTCACTGAACAACCACCAGGACCACCACAGATCTTTAAAATATGGCTCTGAAATGCATTAAAAGAAGAAGCTGTGGAGGTAGCCACCAAGTTGTTAATTTTTTATGGGACTAGTGGTGATAAATAAAAGCTATTTTTGTGACTCTTCTGTAGTACGTGGAGAATTAATGCAGTGCTGGTGAGCATTTTGGAGCCTCTTTCTGCCTGTGCATAAGATTTCATTTTTATTGAAGGAGAGAAAGATGGAAATTGGAAGCTGCCATACAACTCTTGCTTTGTGTTTCTTTCAAGATAGTTAAGTTTGTTAAAATTCAACATTGCAACTCGTGTTTGCCTTCAACACATATACACAGTAAGAAATTATTAAAAACAGTACACTGTAATTACACACATTAGATTGTCATTCGATCCTAGTGACATCAATTTGTTATATACAACTGCTTCTGGACTGGAGCCACCACCAGAGTTTTTGCCAGGACTTTCCACAACCTGAATATGTCCCTACATACAAATATTATTCTATTTTTCATATTAAATACAATAATGTGAAATTGGAATTTATGCTTTTATGAAGTATCTGAACTACATGTAAAATGAACTTGTATGATCTGAGTCACTGTGCCTGTTAGAAACTTACCTTTCAGAGGGTATTAAATAGAAAAATCTTATTTGTTATATGTGTCAAGTGCAACATAACCTAATCGTGCCTTACAAATCTGGGAAGTAGTGATTTTGCAAAACATCTAGGATGCCAAAATCTTGCAGATGCATTATTTATTGTGCCTATTTGGGTTTGGGAGCAAATTGTAGATGCCAAGTTAAAACACATGGCTAATTAATATATATATATATATATATATATATATATATATATATATATATATATATATATATATATATATATATATATATATATATATATATATATATATATATTAGGAATAGTGTACAGATGGATAGTTTATTGTCAATATTCAAATTTTAAGAAAATACACACATTTAATTGTCAGGTGCTATAAATCTTTTGATTTCAAATTCTCTGTAAATGAATATCATTGTGATCTTGTGAAGGTATTTCTGTAGTGTGACTAGTTGGTCGGAAAGCATGCCAATTCAGCTAATTAAAATTCACAAACTGTTATTTATGTCCAATTTGGACACCACTTGCTTATTAAAGAACCATGTGTAACCAAGAAGTCTGCTTGAGACAGCTGGAAGAAATGCCACAGCCTATAGTTATAGTAAACAAGCATGGGGGTGGCAAAATTAAGTAGCAGCAAGAAAAACAGGATATTCTTGCCCCTAGGTTAAATCTGAAATGAAAACATTCTCCCTTCAGCCCATAAAGCTTTTTTAAATCTTTTGTATTTTATATTACAAATGTACAGTAACAGGTTTAAAATGAAGCTAAAAATCAGAAAATACTTCAAAGTGTACAGCATCCAGACTATTAATGTCACAATCCATTTTTTGATTTGTGCCAGATCTGGTTTCCCTCAGATTAAAACTTTTTTCCTTTCAGGTCATTTGGGGTTAATGCAGTTTTCCCCCTGGTGGCCGCTGGTGTAATTACATTGCTGCCTAGTCTGCTGATGTGGTTGGTGACCACTCTGTTGTGAATTCCGTTCTCGGACTCCCTCCTGTGGTCATGAATGGTACTTTGGTTGGTTCTGCTCTTGGACTCCCTCTGGTGGCTTCGAGCGGAACTGCTGGTCACTGAGGTTGGCTTTATCAGCTGCTCTCGTTTATTGCTATTCTGCTTCCCTATTTAACTTCACTCAGATCGTTACTTCATGCCAGCTGTCAATGTTTCAGTATTGGTTCAGATCTCTCTTGGACTTCTCTGAGGACCTGTCTACTCCAGCAGAAGCTAAGTCTTTGCTAGTTCATTTGTTGTTACTGCTAATTTCTAGTCCAGCTTGCTATCATGATATTCCCTTGCTAGCTGGAAGCTCTGGGGTGCAGAGTGGCACCTCCACACCGTGAGTCGGTGTTGGGAGTCTTTTTGCTTACTCTGCGTGGTTTTTTGTAGTCTTTTGTGTTGACCGCATAGTTCCCTTTTCTGTCCTCTGACTATTTAGTGAAATCTGGCCTCCTTTGCTAAAACCTGTTTCATTCCTGTGTTTGTGACTTTCCTCTTAACTCACAGTCAATATATGTGGGGGTCTGCCTTTGCCTTTGGGGAATTTCTCTGAGGCAGGGTAAGGCTTCCATTTCTATCTTTAGGTGTAGTTAGCTCTTAGGCTGTGAAGGGGCATCTAGGGAGAGTTAGGTACGCTCCACGGCTATTTCTAGTGTGTGTGATGGGAGTAGGGTTTGCGGTCAGCAGAGTTCCCACTTACCCAGAGCTAGTCCCGATTTTGAATTTACTCATCAGGTCATTCCGGGTGCTCCTAACCACCAGGTCCATAACACCACTCCCACCATCCTTCAAAAGATCACCTGATGCATCAGCTGACTGTTGGTTATACAGGTCCTTCTGGAGACCAACCTAGCTGGAGAAGGAGCTTGCTGAGTGCTGTGGTTCTTCAGCTGAATACTGATATCTGGTGCCTAACTCTGCTGTGTGGTGCATTGCAGCAGAGGAAGCAAAGTTTGGTGTTTTTTGTTTCTTTGTCCCTTTGTTGTCTGTAACTTTCCTCTGTGTTGTATTAATGCAGCGGTGGGACCAGTGCCCTCACCTGCAAGTGCCCTAAGTAGGGATAGGAGCAGGGCAAGTGAGCGATTAGGTATCCTGCTCAGCAATGGGGTGAAAGAACCCATTGTAATAATTATAGGGGATATGTTGTGAATTCTGCTTTTGGGCTCCCTCCGGTGGTTGTAGGTGGTAATGCAGTTGCCCCTGAGTTGCAGTCCTGGTCAGGTGTATCTGCTGATTGCAGTTCTGACTGGGTATTTAGGCGTGCAGGATTCATTAGTCCTTGCCAGTTGTCAATTGCTGTTGGGAGGTGTAGGACCTCTGCCTGGTTTCTCCTGCCTTTCTGCCAAATCAGCAAAGATAAGTGTCTGTTTTTTTTTCCTGTGGCACACATGTTGTGTGCTTAACAATTCAGCACTATTCTTTGTGTTTTCTTGTCCAGCTTAGATTGTGTCAGTATTTTCTCAGTCTTGCTGGATTCTCTGGAGTGGCAGATATACATTCCATGTCTTTAGTTAGATTGTGGAACTTTTTGTATTATCTGCTGTCGATATTTTTGGAAGGGTTTTAATACTGACCGCCTAGTAATCTGTCCTATCCTTTCCTATTTAGCTAGAGTGGCCTCTTTTGCTAAATCCTGTTTTCTACCTGCGTGTGTCTATTCTTCTCCTACTCACAGTCATTATTCGTGGGGGCTGCCTATCCTTTGGGGGTCTGCTCTGAGGCTAGGTAGCATTCCTATTTCCATCTATAGGGGTATTTAGTCCTCCGGCTGTGTCGAGGTGTCTAGGGCATGTTAGGCACACCCCACAGCTACTTCTAGTTGTGGTGTTAGTTCAGAATTTGCGGTCAGTACAGGTTCCACCGACTCCAGAGAAAGTTTCATGCGGCACCAAGGCCACCAGATCATAACAGGGATAACTCAGGAGACTGTTTGCATGGAACAAGACAACTAAGTTTTAAAGTTTATATTATCACACGGTGATTCAAACATGTGCAGAGAGAAACTCAAGTCCACAACACTTGGTGTAAATATTAAACACAGCTCAGCAGTCTATAGAGAACTTCAGAGGAAAATGCAATCACTCAGAAAGTCTATGAAGCACAATTATTCTTGAGGATACTTGACACAAATAAGTCCTTGTTTTAGTCCAAACACAGATAGATATGCTTATAAGGCAGTTCAAGCAATGTTTACCCAAATTATCCAGGCCTTCTCAACCAGGAAGGCCTGGGTAATAATCTCAGGTTTAAACAGAGCAGCAATAGCTTACATTTCCAGCAAATGCAGATGGAAGTAAACACGAGCAGCAGATGAAGGAGGATTACTGGAAACTGGTGTATGCAGCAGGAGCTCAGAGCAGAGTAGCAGGATAACCACACAGGTTCACAGGAGCAGGTATATAGCCAGGGAGTCACCAGAGTCAGGAGCTGGATGCAAGGAAGAATACTCTAGCACAGACTGAAGGCTGGGTGGAGTTTTATAGCAGGATGACACAGTGCACATGAGACCAAAGATGCCATCTTGGAAAAGGGCAGTAATGCACAAAAGGTAATAAAAATGTTCAGAGTCCTGACACCCATATAGGGATGCTAGTAAGAGCAGGGCACATCTTTAGGTGAGTGCAGGAGGTGTGGATTACCTGTTCCCTACCGACAGGGTCCACCATTGTAAAAGTGTCCCTGGTGCACCCTTGTGTGTTTTGTCGTTTTGTGACCGTCCCCTTGTCGGGTCATGTTACTCTAGTACAGTCACTTCATGACAATTAGACTTCAATAAATGTAATCTGATTTGTGATTTGAGTGTTTAAAATAAGAAACTATATAGTAAAATAAAATACAGTACATTTGATTTACTTTATACTATGAAAACTTATTAATTCCTTCCCGCCGTGGCCCTTTTTCGTTTTTGTGTTTTCGTTTTTCACTCTCCTCCTTCCCAGAGCCATAACTTTTTTATTTTTCCGTCAATATGGTCATGTGAGGGCTTACTTTTTGTGGGACAAGTTGTACTTTTGAACAACACCATTGGTTTTACCATGTCTTGTACTAGAAAACGGGAAAAAATTCCAAGTGCGGTGAAATTGCAAAAAAGTGCAATCCCACACGTTTTTTGAATGGCTTTTTTGCTAGCTTCACGAAATACTAAAACTGACCTGCCATTATGATTCTCCAGGTCATTACAAGTTCATAGACACCTAACATGTCTAGGTTATTTTTATCTAAGTGGTGAAACAAAAGTCAAAACTTTGCGGAAAAAAAAAATGCGCCATTTTCCGATACCGGTAGCATCTTCACTTTTCATGATCTGGGGTCAGATGAGGGCTTATTTTTTGCATACGGAACTGGCGTTTTTAATGATACCAATTTTGTGCAGATACGTTCTTTTGATCACCTGTTATTGCATTTTAATGCAATGTCGCGGTGACCAAAAAAACGTAATTCTGGCATTTCAAATTTTTTTCTCACTATGCCATTTAGCAATCAGGTTAATGCTTTTTTTTTTATAGATCGGGCGATTCCGAAAGTGGGGATACCAAATATGTGTAGGTTTGATTTTTTTTTATTGTTTTATTTTGGATGTGGCGAAAGGGGGGTGATTTAAACTTTTATATATTTTTTATTTTTTTCATATTTTTAAAAACATTTTTTTTTTACTTTTGCCATGCTTCAATAGCCTCCATGGGAGGCTAGAAGTTGGCATAGCCTGATCAGCTCAGCTACATAGCAGCGATCATCAGATCGCTGCTATGTAGCTGAAATGCAGGCTTGCTATGAGCGCCGACCACAGGGGGGCACTCACAGCAGGCTGGCATCAGTAACCATAGAGGTCTCAAGGACCTCTATGGTTACCATCCTGATTTATCGCCGACCCCTGATCATGTGACAGGGGTCGGTGATGCACTCATTTCCGGCCGCACGGCCGGAAACGCCAGTTAAATGCCTCTGTCAGCGTTTGACAGCGGCATTTAACAGGTTAATAGCGGCGGGTGAATCGCAATTTCACCCGCCGCTATTGCGCGCACATGTCAGCTGTACAAAACATCTGTCATGTTGCGACTTTGATGTGGGCTCACCGCCGGGGCATGTTGGGAAGGGGTTAAAATGTATTTTTAATTTTCCAAGTTAAAGTTTTATTATTTCATTAATTTTCAATATTAAAAAAATAAGTAAAAGACCCTTTCTTAACCCCTGCTGCTAAAGGGCTTTCTGTCCACCACTGTCCCTGGTCTTTCTTGACATGACTACAATGTTTTACTGCTATAGGCAATCACTGGACTCGATGTTCATGGCGTTAAAGAATTTGCAAGACTAATAAGTCAACTGTGATGAACTGAATAGGTCACATTCTGTACTCATGATGTCACTGCAAAAGCTATGTCAACAGCAATGGGAAACAGTGACAGAGAGGCAGCGCTTGAATATCACAGCATAAGTAAGGCACATTTTCTAATTTAAAAACCTCCTTTAATCAATAAAGACAAATTGTTACAAAATAACCTCTGCAAGGCTGTAAATCTCTCAATAGATAGTAGAAGATCGAGTACTCATAATAATATTAAGAATGCTAATATTTATTTACAAAATAATATAAAAAGTCACATCAGTGTTAAGTTTGCAGACAACAAAAAAAACAATAGAAAGCATGTTAGACGTGGGAGTATTTCCATGTTTCGAACCTGTAAACTCCTTAGTTCATAGTCATAACTTAGTTAACAAGGAACCAAGGAGCCTATATGTTCAAAACTTATATGAACTCACTCTAACATGTTTTTTTAATGTTTTTTTTTGTTTTGTCCTTTGGATTTAACACTAGTTTGTCTCTTTATACTATTTTATAAAAAAAAGTATTATTATAGTGCTTTGGCACAAAGCACTATATTGTTATTCCATCGTGGTTAACTTCTTCTTATTATTATAGTGCTTTGGAACAAAGCACTATATTGTAATCCGATCGTGGTAAACTTCTTCTTATTATAGTGCTTTGGAACAAAGCACTATACTGTTATTCCATCGTGGATAACTTCTTATTATAGTGCTTTGGCATAAAGCACTATATTGTTATTCCATCGTGGTAAACTTCTTCTTCTTATTATTATTCAGTCCGCAGTTAATGCAGCCCGAACCGCTTCACTCACAGACTCCAGTGAGGTGTCATTTCGAAGCCAGCGTCCCCAAGAGGTGTGCTAAGTATTTTTCGTGTCGATCGGATTTGTAGTTTTGGCGCAACTTGCGTTTGAAAAAAGTGTCTCAATGCATTTCAATAGGGAAATTTCCCCATACGTTTATATTGGGCCTGATTTCTGAGGCAATTTCTAAAAATAACTGCCAACTGCCACCTGGCCAATTAGCTCATTGATATGCGCAGTCAGACACAGTTACTATGCCAACGCCTATGAACTGTACATGAGCCCACCAGGTCACAGCTTTTGTCAGATAATATCAGCTCTTAAAGTGACAGTACAGCACAATTCCAAAGCACTATCTGTAGCCTTATTATTATTATTACTAGATGGTGGCCCGATTCTAACGCATCGGGCATTCTAGAATATGTATGTCCACGTAGTATATTGCACAGCCGCGCAGTATGCAGCGCGGAGCCGCGCAGTATGCAGCGCGGAGCCGCGCAGTATGCAGCGCGGAGCCACGCAGTATGCAGCGCGGAGCCGCACAGTATCCAGCGCGGAGCCGTGCAGTATGCAGCGCAGTATGCAGCGCAGAGCCGCGCAGTATGGAGCGCAGAGCCGCGCAGTATACAGCGCAGAGCCGCGCAGTATACAACGCAGAGCCGTGCAGTATACAGCGCAGAGCCGCGCAGTATGCAGCGCAGAGCCGCGCAGTGTGGAGCGCAGAGCCGTGCAGTATACAGCGCAGAGCCGCGCAGTATACAGCGCAGAGCCGCGCATTATACAGTGCAGAGCCACGCAGCATGCAGTGCAGAGCCGCGCAGTATACAGCGCAGAGCCGCGCATTATACAGCGCAGAGCCGCGCAGCATACAGCGCAGAGCCACGTAGTTATACTGCCAAGTCACATAGTATATTGTCCAGTCACCAGGGCCGGCGTTAGGGGCAGGCAGACTAGGCAGCCAGGGTTGGACATACTGCTGATGGCACTGCTCTGGAGCCCAGAGGTGGAGGGGGGGCCCTGGAGGCAGGCCCGGTATCATGCAGGATCGGGCCCCTCTCACTCCCTCCTGTAATCAGAGAGCGGGGCGCGAAGTGCAGGAGATAAAAAATGGGGCGTGTCATGCAGGGAGAGACGCTGGCCAATGAACGCTTTCCTTACCTCACAGTGACCAGACTGAGGAGAGCGCTCACTGGCTGCCGTTTGTCCTCCTGCATGGCGTGTTCTAATGGTGAGTGCTCACCTACAGTCAGGGGCCCCACAGCACAGCACATAGAGCCATCATGGAGGAAGAGCAGGACTTAGTGTGTGTCTTCTGCTCCCTCCACTGTTCTAATCAGAGCAGGCTGCACCTCACAGAGAAGAGATGGGGGAGGAGGCTCACTGCACGGGACAACACACAACACGGCAGCACCAGGGGGTTGATATCAGTCCTGCCTGCTCTGTGCCCCATCCCCCACAGTAGTGGGATCTGCAGCCCTCTCCTGCTGAACTATGTGACCTCATCCAGGGCTCCTCTGATCACCTGTGAGCTGATATAATACACATTGGTATGTGTGTATGTATATGCTTGTATGTGTGTGTGTCTATGTGTATGTTTCTATCTGTGTGTATCTGTGTATATGTGTACGGTATATGTGTGTGAGTATGGTATATTTGTATGGCTGTGTATGCATGTACAGTATGTGTATGTATGCACAGTATATGTATGTGTATCTGTGTATGTGCAATAAATTGTATGTTTATGTGCATGTACATACAGTATGTATATGTGTCCGGTATGTTTATACTATATGTGTATATACTGTGTGTATGTACGGTACATGTATGTGTATCTGTATGTATGGTATATGTGTGCATCTGTGTATGCACGGTGTATCTCTGTACGGTATGTGTATGTATGTACGGTATACTGTATTTATGTGTATATGTGTGTATGTATGGTATATGTATGTACGGTATGTGTATACAATATGTGTACATAACTGTATGTGTGTATGTACAGTACGTGTATATATATGTACGGTATGTGTGTAGGTATGTACGGTATATGCATGTATATGTATGTACGGTATATGTATGTGTATCTGTGTATGTACGGTATATATATGTACGGTATGTGTGTGAATGTACGGTATATGCATGTGTATGTACGCTATGTGTATGTATGACAGTATATGTATGTGTATCTGTGTGTATGTATGGTATATGTATGCACTGACCTGTTGAAGCGCCAGCCAGGCGCAAAACAGCTGTTGTCCAGCTTCGCCGCACTCCCCATCCAGCACCCCCGGCCGTGAAGATGTGTTTCATGTATCAATAAAGTCACCTGCATCGGACGTCTAGTGAGTGTGTTCCTTTTCTACGTTCACTGACATTTACCATTGGATTTCTTCTGTGGAACTCGGCACCCAGGACTCGATGCCTTGGCCAGCAGCGTGCAGGTGAGCGGTTCCCACCACATCTCTCCCAGACTGTTGGTGCGGTCTGACTTTTTTCCCTTTTTTTTACGGATGGTATATGTATGTGTTTGCATATACTGTATTTATATGTGTATCTGTATGTATGTATGGTATATGTAGAGCAGATACCAGACATATTGTGGTTATGTAATCTACTAGATGGTGGCCCGATTCGAACGCATCGGGTATTCTAGAATATGTATGTATGTGTGTATATAGCAGCCACATAGTATATACTGTAGCAGACACGCAGTATATAACACAGTCCACGCAGTATATGACACAGCCCACGCAGTATATAATACAGGCCACGCAGTATATAACAGTGGCCACGCAGTGTATAACACAGCCCACATAGTATATAACACTTCCCTCGTAGTATATAGCAGCCACGCAGTATATAACAGCCCACGTAATATATAGCACAGCCCACGTAGTATATAACAGCCCACGCAGTATATAACACTGGCCACGTAGTATATAGCAGACACGCAGTATATAACACAGTCCACGCAGTATATGACACAGCCCACGCAGTATATAATACAGGCCACGCAGTATATAACAGTGGCCACGCAGTGTATAACACAGCCCACGCAGTATATAACACTGTTCACGTAGTATATAAAACTGCCCTCGTAATATATAGCACAGCCCACGTAGTATATAACAGCCCACGCAGTATATAACACTGGCCACGTAGTATATAGCAGCGACGCAGTATATAACATAGCCCACGTAGTATATAGCAGTGTGGGCACCATATCCATGTTAAAAAAAATAATTAAAATAAAAAATAGTTATATACTCACCTCCGGCGTCCAGCGAAGCTGTCCCGATGCACGCGCTGCTGCCGCCAGCTTCCGTTCCCAGAGATGCATTGCAAAATTACACAGATGACTTAGCGGTCTTGCGAGACCGCTAAGTCTTCTGGGTAATTTCGCAATGCATCTCTGGGAACGGAAGCTGGCGGCAGCCGCGCGCACTGGCAGATGACGGAAGGTGAGAATAGCAGGTTTTTTGTTTTTTTATTACCTACTGGAGCGGCCGGTACACGATGCTTGTTGCACCTCCTGGAGCGGCTGGTACCTGATGCTTGTTGCACCTCCTAGAGCGGCCGGTACACGATGCTTGTTACACCTCCTGGAGCGGCCGGTACCCGATGCTTGTTGCGCGCTCCGGTCCCAAGAGTGCATTGCGGTCTCATGAGATGATGACGTAGCGGTGTCGTGAGACCGCACGTCATCATCTCGCGAGACCGCAATGCATGCAGCGGTGACCGGGGCGTCGCGCGGAGCGGGAAAGGCCGGTTCCTGATCCGGAGGGGCCACCGGAGGGTGAGTATGTAACTATTTTTTATTTTTTTTATTATTTTTAACATTAGATATTTTTACTATTCGTGCTGCATAAGCAGCATCAATAGTAAAAAGGTGGTCACACAGGGTTAATAGCAGCGTTAACCGAGTGCGTTACACCGCGGTCAACGCTGCCATTAACCCTGTGTGAGCGCTGACCGGAGGGGAGTATGCGGGCGCCGGGCAGTGAGTGCGGGGAGTAAGGAGCGGCCATTTTCTTCCGTACTGTGCGCATCGCTGATTGGTCGCGGCAGCTATAACAGGCAGCTGCCGAGACCAATCAGCGAACGAATAACGGTGACAGAAAGACGGAAGCGCCCTTAGACAATTATATAGTAGATTACCCCGCTCACCAATTCGGACCGCAAGTGGCCCCACCCACCAAATCGTACCCCAAGGGGCCCCGCCACCAAATTGGACCCCGAGGGGCCCCGCCACCCAAATCGGACCCCGAGGGGCCCCGCCCACCAAATCGGACCCCGAGTGGCCCCGCCTACCAAATCAGACCCCGAGGGGTCCCGCCCACCAATTCGGACACCGAAGGGACCCACCCACCAAATCGGACCCCCAGGGGTCCCGCCCACCAGATCGGACCCAGAGGGGCCCCGCCCACCAAATCGGACCCAGAGGGGCCCCGCCCACCAAATCGGACCCCCAGGGGCCCCGCCCACCAAATCGGACCCAGAGTGACCCCGCCCACCAAATCGGACCCAGAGTGACCTTGCCCACCAAATCGGACCCAGAGTGGTGCCGCCCGCCAAATCGGACCCAGAGTGGCGCCGCCCGCCAAATCGGACCCAGAGTGGCGCCACCCGCCAAATCGGACCCAGAGTGGCGCCGCCCGCCAAATCGGACCCGGAGTGGCGCCGCCCGCCAAATCGGACCCAGAGTGGCGCCACCCGCCAAATCGGACCCAGAGTGGCGCCGCCCGCCGAATCGGACCCGGAGTGGCGCCGCCCGCCATATCGGACCCAGAGTGGCGCCGCCCGCCAAATCGGACCCAGAGTGGCGCCGCCCGCCAAATCGGACCCAGAGTGGCGCCACCCGCCAAATCGGACCCAGAGTGGCGCCGCCTGCCAAATCGGACCCAGAGTGGCGCCGCCCGCCAAATCGGACCCAGAGTGGTGCCGCCCGCCAAATCGGACCCGGAGTGGCGCAGCTCGCCAAATCGGATCCGGAGGTGCCCCGCCCACCAAATCGGACTCAGAGTGGCTCCGCCCACCAAATTGGTCCCATAGTGACCCCGCCCACCAAATAGGACCCAGATTGGCCCAACCCACCAAATCAGACCCAGAGTGACTCCGCCTACCAAATCAGACCGCCTGAGGGGCACCCAAGTGTGAAAGTCTTGCAGGGGCAGCCCGGGCACCATTCCAAAGCACTATCTGTAGTTCCTTCAGGAAATACCCATCTAGTTCTTATTATTATTCAGTCCACAGTTAATGCGGCCCGAACCGCTTCACTCACAGACTCCAGTGAGGTGTCATTTCGAAGCCAGCGTCCCCAAGAGGTGTGCTAAGTATTTTTCGTTTCGATCGGATTTGTAGTTTTGGTGCAATTTGCGTTTGAAAAAAGTGTTTCAATGCATTTCAATAGGGAAATTTTCCCATACGTTTATAATGGGCCTGATTTCTGAGGCAATTTCTAAAAATAACTGCCAACTGCCACTTGGCTGATTAGCTCATTGATATGCGCAGTCAGACTCAGTTACTATGCCAACACCTACGAACTCTACCAAGACAGTTTTGCCAGATAACATCAACTCTTAAAGTGACCCGCCCACCAAATCGGACCCCGAGTGGCCTCGCCCACCAAATCAGACCCAGAGTGGTGCCGCCCGCCAAATTGGACCCAGAGTTGCGCCGCCTGCCAAATCGGACCCAGAGTGGCGCCGCCCGCCAAATCAGACCCAGAGTGGCGCCGCCCGCCAAATCGGACCCAGAGTGGCGCCGCCCAACAAATCGGACCCAGAGTGGCGCCGCCCGCCAAATCGGACCCAGAGTGGCGCCGCCCACCAAATCGGACCCAGAGTGGTGCCGCCCGCCAAATCGGACCCGGAGTGGCGCAGCTCGCCAAATCGGATCCGGAGGTGCCCCGCCCACCAAATCGGACCCAGAGTGGCTCCGCCCACCAAATTGGTCCCATAGTGACCCCGCCCACCAAATCGGACCCAGATTGGCCCAACCCACCAAATCAGACCCAGAGTGACTCCGCCTACCAAATCGGACCGCCTGAGGGGCACCCAAGTGTGAAAGTCTTGCAGGGGCAGCCCGGGCACCATTCCAAAGCACTATCTGTAGTTCCTTCAGGAAATACCCATCTAGTTCTTATTATTATTCAGTCCACAGTTAATGCGGCCCGAACCGCTTCACTCACAGACTCCAGTGAGGTGTCATTTCGAAGCCAGCGTCCCCAAGAGGTGTGCTAAGTATTTTTCGTTTCGATCGGATTTGTAGTTTTGGTGCAATTTGCGTTTGAAAAAAGTGTTTCAATGCATTTCAATAGGGAAATTTTCCCATACGTTTATAATGGGCCTGATTTCTGAGGCAATTTCTAAAAATAACTGCCAACTGCCACTTGGCTGATTAGCTCATTGATATGCGCAGTCAGACTCAGTTACTATGCCAACACCTACGAACTCTACCAAGACAGTTTTGCCAGATAACATCAACTCTTAAAGTGACCCGCCCACCAAATCGGACCCCGAGTGGCCTCGCCCACCAAATCAGACCCAGAGTGGTGCCGCCCGCCAAATTGGACCCAGAGTGGCGCCGCCCGCCAAATCGGACCCAGAGTGGCGCCGCCCGCCAAATCAGACCCAGAGTGGCGCCGCCCGCCAAATCGGACCCAGAGTGGCGCCGCCCGCCAAATCGGACCCAGAGTGGCGCCGCCCGCCAAATCGGACCCAGAGTGGCGCCGCCCACCAAGTCGGACCCAGAGTGGCGCCGCCCGCCAAATCGGACCCAGAGTGGCGCCGCCCGCCAAATCGGACCCAGAGTGGCGCCGCCCGCCAAATCGGACCCAGAGTGGCGCCGCCCGCCAAATCGGACCCAGAGTGGTGCCGCCCGCCAAATCGGACCCGGAGTGGCTCAGCTCGCCAAATCGGATCCAGAGGTGCCCCGCCCACCAAATCGGACCCAGAGTGGCTCCGCCCACCAAATTGGTCCCATAGTGACCCCGCCCACCAAATAGGACCCAGATTGGCCCAACCCACCAAATCAGACCCAGAGTGACTCCGCCTACCAAATCGGACCACCTGAGGGGCACCCAAGTGTGAAAGTCTTGCAGGGGCAGCCCGGGCACCATTCCAAAGCACTATCTGTAGTTCCTTCAGGAAATACCCATCTAGTTATAGTGCTTTGGAACAAAGCACTATACTGTTATTCCACCGTGGTAAACTTCTTCTTATTCTTATTATTCAGTCCGCACGTAATGCGGCCCGAACCGCTAAACTCACAGACTCCAGTGAGGTGTCATTTCGAAGCCAGCGTTCCTGAGAGGTGTGCTAAGTATTTTTCGTGCCGATCGGATTTGTAGTTTTTGCGCAATTTGTGTTTGAAAAAAGTCTTTCAATGCGTTTCAATAGGGAAATTTTCCTATACGTTTATAATGGGCTGGTTTCTGAGGCAATTTCTAAAAATAACTGCCACCTGGCTGATTAGCTCATTGATATGCGCAGTCAGACACAGTTACTATGCCAACGCCTATGAAGTCTACATCAGCTCACCAGGTCACAAGTTTTGTCAGATAATATCAGCTCTTAAAGTGACAGTACAGCACAATTCCAAACCACTATCTGTAGTCTTATGATTATTAGACTGTGGCCCGATTCTAACTCATCGGGTATTCTAGAATATGTATGTCCACGAAGTATATTGCACAGCCACGCAGTATACAGTGCAGAGCCGCGCAGTACACAGCGCAGAGCCGCGCAGTACACAGCGCAGAGCCGCGCAGTACACAGCGCAGAGCCGCGCAGTACACAGCGCAGAGCCGCGCAGTACAGAGCGCAGAGCCGCGCAGTATACCGCGCAGAGCCGTGCAGTGCACAGCGCAGAGCCGCGCAGTACACAGCGCAGAGCCGCGCAGTATAAAGCGCAGAGCCGCGCAGTGTAAAGCGCAGAGCCGCGCAGTACACAGCGCAGAGCCGCGCAGTACACAGCGCAGAGCCGCGCAGTACACAGCGCAGAGCCGCGCAGTACACAGCGCAGAGCCGCGCAGTACACAGCGCAGAGCCGCGCAGTACACAGCGCAGAGCCGTGCAGTATACAGCGCAGAGCCGCGCAGTATACAGCGCAGAGCCGCGCAGTACACAGCGCAGAGCCGCCCAGTATACAGCGCAGAGCCGCGCAGTATACAGCGCAGAGCCGCGCAGTACACAGCGTAGAGCCACGCAGTATACAGCGCAGAGCCGCGCAGTATACAGCGCAGAGCCGCGTAGTATACAGCGCAGAGCCCCGCAGTATACAGTGCAGAGCCCCGCAGTATACAGCGCAGAGCCGTGCAGTACACAGTGCAGAGCCGCGCAGTACACAGCGCAGAGCCGCGCAGTATACAGCGCAGACACACGCAGTACACAGCACGGACACGCGCAGTACACAGCGCAGAGCCGCGCAGTACACAGCGCAGAGCCGCGTAGTATACAGCGAAGAGCCACGCAGTATATAGCGCAGAGCCGCGCAGTACAAAGCGCAGAGCCGCGCAGTATACAGCGCAGAGCCGCGTAGTATACAGCGCAGAGCCGCGTAGTATACAGCGCAGAGCCACGCAGTATACAGCGCAGAGCCACGCAGTATACAGCGCAGAGCCACGTAGTTATACTGCCCAGTCACGTAGTATATTGTCCAGTCACATAGTATACTGCATATCCCTGTTAAAAAAAAAAAAAAGAATTAAAATAAAAAAGTTACATACTCACCTCCTGGAGCGGCCGGTATCTGATGGTTGTTGCACCTCCTAGAGCGGCCGGTACACGATGCTTGTTGCACCTGGAGTTGCCGGTACCCGATGCTTGTTGCGCGCTCCGGTCCCAAGAGTGCATTGCGGTCTCATGAGATGATGACGTAGCGGTGTTGTGAGACAGAAAGACGGAAGTGCCCTTAGACAATTATATAGTAGATTACCCCACTCACCAAATCGGACCCCGAGGGGCCCGGCTCACCAAATCGGACACAGAGTGACCCCGCCCACCAAATCGGACCCAGAGTGACCCCGCCCACCAAATCGGACCCAGAGTGGCTCCGCCCACCAAATCGAACCCAGAGTGACCCCTTCCACCAAATCAGACCCAGAGTGACCCCTTCCACCAAATCGGACCCAGAGTGACCCCACCCACCAAATCGGACCCTGAGGTGCCCAGCCCACCAAATGAGACCCTGAGGTGCCCAGCCCACCAAATCGGACCGAGTGACCCCACCCACCAAATTGGTCCCTAAGGTGCCCCGCCCACCAAATCGGACCCAGAGTGGCTCCGCCCACCGAATCGGACCCAGAGTGGCCGCGCCCACAGAATCGGACCAAAAGTGACCCCGCCCACCGAATCGGACCTAGATTTACCCCGCCCACAAAATCAGACCCAGATTGACCCAACCCACCAAATCGGACCGCCTGAGGGGCACCCAAGTGTGAAAGTCTTGCAGGGGCAGCCCGGGCACCATTCCAAAGCACTATCTGTAGTTCCTTCAGGAAATACCCATCTAGTTCTTATTATTATTCAGTCCACAGTTAATGCGGCCCGAACCGCTTCACTCACAGACTCCAGTGAGGTGTCATTTCGAAGCCAGCGTCCCCAAGAGGTGTGCTAAGTATTTTTCGTGTCGATCGGATTTGTAGTTTTGGCGCAATTTGCGTTTGAAAAAAGTGTTTCAATGCATTTCAATAGGGAAATTTTCCCATACGTTTATAATGGGCCTGATTTCTGAGGCAATTTCTAAAAATAACTGCCAACTGCCACTTGGCTGATTAGCTCATTGATATGCGCAGTCAGACTCAGTTACTATGCCAACACCTACGAACTCTACCAAGACAGTTTTGCCAGATAACATCAACTCTTAAAGTGACCCGCCCACCAAATCGGACCCCGAGTGGCCTCGCCCACCAAATCAGACCCAGAGTGGCGCCGCCCGCCAAATCGGACCCAGAGTGGCGCCGCCCGCCAAATCGGACCCAGAGTGGCGCCGCCCGCCAAATCGGACCCAGAGTGGCGCCGCCCGCCAAATCGGACCCAGAGTGGCGCCGCCCGCCAAATCGGACCCAGAGTGGCGCCGCCCGCCAAATCGGACCCAGAGTGGCGCCGCCCGCCAAATCGGACCCAGAGTGGCGCCGCCTGCCAAATCGGACCCAGAGTGGCGCCGCCCGCCAAATCGGACCCAGAGTGGCGCCGCCTGCCAAATCGGACCCAGAGTGGCGCCGCCTGCCAAATCGGACCCAGAGTGGCGCCGCCCGCCAAATTGGACCCAGAGTGGCGCCGCCCACCAAATTGGACCCAGAGTGGCGCCGCCCGCCAAATTGGACCCAGAGTGGCGCCGCCCGCCAAATCGGACCCAGAGTGGCGCCGCCCACCAAATCGGACCCAGAGTGGCGCCGCCCACCAAATCGGACCCAGAGTGGCGCCGCCCGCCAAATCGGACCGCCTGAGGGGCACCCAAGTGTGAAAGTCTTGCAGGGGCAGCCCTGGCACCATTCCAAAGCACTATCTGTAGTTCCTTCAGGAAATACCCATCTAGTTGTTCTTAATATGCATACTTATCCATGAAAAGGAAGAAGAAAGCAGCACTCACAATATCCAAATTATCAATCCTTTAATGCAGTATGCAAAACATGCTGGTGGCATGAAGGGGATTCAGGGGGATCAATGGTTGACGGCCGTTTTGCATTTACTCTGATACTTCCACAGGTCCAGGTTAATATGCTTACAAGGGGATCATCTACTTTCTTTGGATATTCTCTCTTCCGTGATTCCTGTGCACCATCTGAAATTGTGGTAGCTGACTGTTATAAGGGTGAGTGAATTGTTTTCTTTTTTATCTTAAACTTCTCTTAATGTACATGAAAAGTTGCCAACACAGAATACCTCACTATAACTGGATAAAGCTACTGGGTTTAAAAAACAAGCAAAAAATACCTCTAATTTTTTGTATCATCTAGACCTAGTATAAAATATTTTACATAGGTATATTTACATTGTCTTTCAAAGTTCTGCATGCTTGTTGATACAATGGTATTGTGCACAGTGCATTTTTGGTGGAAAATATTAAGAGGAGTGCTGAACTAACCTTATGTAATGTCCTTTCAAGAGAAAAGTGGTTTTCCTAACTTCTAATTTGGTTCAGTGGCAGGATACATCAGTTTTTTAAAACCGGAGTAGATGTGACTGTCATGATTCCAACTTCTTCTGAGAACACAAGGGATGAAATGCTGATTTAACTCCATGTCCCATTAAAATATTTCCTTAACCTGTGCAGTTCACTGTCACCAATTGCAGTCATCTGCAGTCATTTACTTTTCTGAACAGCATATCAGAAAGTGAGGGCTCTTTTTAGTAATAGACCATCACTATTGAGATGAGAAAACTTCTTTAAAGGGTCATTCGGGCTTTTGTACCATTCTGTGTGTATACCTAAGCTGCTGAATGCTAACAGTTTGTAATATACAGTTCTCACTGGCAGCATTCTGCACTGTTGCCAAAAATACTAAATGTCTGTATGTGACAACCTCACTTCTGATTTTGGAGGATCTACTCTAGTCACTTCTCAACTAGTATTTTTCTTTTCTATTCAGAGAATAGTCATAAGTCACACTCTTGTCCTACCAACTAGTAGCAATGACAAACAACTGAATTGAACTGTGAACAGGGAGTTAAAAGCTCATTCCACCACTGTTCAACCTAATGAAACTTAAATTCCCGTCAGGCCTTTCTGGTCACATGACAGTCTTATGTCACTTGACTGAAAGTGAAGACAAAAGGAGGAGTAAGAGCAAAACACAAACAATGGAAGGTGTGTGATCATACAGCATATAGTAAGCTGTGTGTGCATCATATGAGATATAAGGGGTCTGTTGAGGCATCACACCATGTGTGACGTCCTGTTGTTACATAATACCATGTAAGAGGGGCCTATGGGGGCATCATAGCAAATGTAAGTGGCTGTAGGGGACATCATACTATATTTAAGTGGCCTGTGGGAGCATCATGTCATATGCAAGGGATCTGTGGGGGCCATCATACCATTTATGAAAGGGCTGTGAGGGAGATTAAATCAAATATAAAGTACTGTGGGGAACATTATACAATATATAAGGAGCTGTGAAAACATACATTTGGGGTAATAATTTTTGATCTCTTGCTGATTTCGTAAGATTGCCCACTGACAAAGACATGAACAGTCTATAATTTTAAGGGTAGGTTAATTTTAACATTGAGAGATAGAATATCAAAAATAAAATCCAGAAAAACACATTGTATAAATTATATACATTTATTTGCATTTTGCAGAGAGAAATAAGTATTTAATCCCCTACCAATCATTAAGAGTTCTGGCTCCTACAGACCAGTTAGATGCTCCTAATCCACTCGCTACCTGCATTAAAGACACTCCAGTGCACAGAATCAATGAATCAGTCAGACTCCAACCACTACAACATGGGTAAGACTAAAGAGCCTTATTAGGATGTCAGGGACAAGATCATAGACCTGCACAATGCTGGAATGGGCTAAAAAACATAAGTAGTCACCTTTATAAAACACTCCAGTGCACAGAATCAATGAATATATCAGACGCTAACCTCTACAATATGGGCAAGACAAAAGAGCGTTATAAGGATGCCAGGGACAAGATCATCGACCTGCACAAAGCTGGAATGGGTTAAAAAACCTTAAGTAAGACGCTGGGTGAGAAGGAGACAACTGTTGGTGCAATAGTAACAAAATGGAAGAAATACAAAATGACTGTCAATCGACATCGATCTCTGGCACCATGCAAAACCTCCCCTCGTGAGGTATCCATGATCATGAGGAAGGTGAGAGATCAGCCTAAAACTACATGGTAGGAACTTGTTATTGGTCTCAAGACTGCTGGGATAACAGTCACCAAGAAAACAATTGGTAACCCATTATGCTCTAAAGGTTTAAAATTCTGCAGTTCCTTCAAGGTTCCACTGCTCAAGAAGGCACATTTTCAAGCCTATCTGAAGCTTGCCAATTAACACCTGGATGTTTCTGTGAGTGATTGGGAGAAAATGCTGTGATCAGATGAGTCAAAAATTGAGGTCTTTGGTATTAACTCAACTCTCCATGTTTGGAGGAAGAGAAATGCTGCCTATGACCCAAAGAACACCATCCCCACAGACAAGCATGGAGATGGAAAGATTATATTTTGGGGGTGTTTCTCTGCTAAGGGCACAGGACTACTTCACCGCATCAATGGGAGAATGGACGGAGCCATGTACTGTAAAATCTTGAGTGACAACTTCCTTCCTTCCGCCAGGACATTAAAAATGATGGACACATAGGTAGTGAAGTTGTGGCACTGGTTGTGAGGCAAAACAAAAGGAGAGGAAGCTGCCTAACCTAGAAGAACACCATGTACACAAACTGGATGATGGCAATGATGTGAAATTCAGGAGAAAACAAAGGTAGAAATACATAACACAATGTATAAGGGTGGTTATATTTGCAATACAGCACACATTACCTCACAAAAATTTGAGGGGATTACAGGATCGCATAAGCTCTTCAAGTCTTGCAAAGGTTATGAAGACGCACTATACTTATTAAGTGTTATTAAGCTTTAAGCCATAGATGTACTGTACTATACACATTTCTTATTTTTCTTTTCTGTTCTGAATCCATCTCTGATCTATGAAAAAACATCGTAGTCATATGAGCGTGCTCAGATAAGGTGTTTTCCGAGCACGCTCATGTGCTAATAGCGTGTCTTTGTCATGCTAAAAAACTATGCTCGAGTCAATGTGGCTGCATTTCTCATGGCTGTTCAACAGCCGCAATACATTCATGGATAGCATGTTTTTTAGGCAATCCCTGCATGTGTCTTGGCTGGCGAACACCTGCAAGACATGCAACCACAGCAAATCGAGCATAGTTTTATGGCACGCTGAAGATACTCTATTTGCACATGAGCGTGCTCCGATAACACCTTATCCAAGCATGCTCACTTATCGCTGCATATAACCCATTTCATGACAATGCCTTCAGAATAAGTCTTCTCATCAGCTATTGTGTAAAAACACTATAGTTTTGTCAATAAATAATTAATAATCTATAATCGTGATACCACTTGGCAACAATATTGTTTCATTGTTTCATAGTCACAAATCTTTAAACACTATTCCTACAAATGGATTTTAGCTGCCAATCACATGGCTCACTGTTTGCTTCACTCCTACCTTCTTAGAGGATAAACTAAATATGCAATTTTGTAATCTTCCAATTACATCTCCTACACAAAAATGTTGTTTTTACATTTTAAATTTGTATATTCCAATGCAAAACAGGTGGCTCTAGGTCAGGCTGGGGGTCAAGAATCCACAAAGCTTATAAGAAATAACTTTGTGCTTAAAACATCAGTTTGTTTTGCACATTTCATTGGCGTTGCCACTGGAATACAGCCAAGTTAGGTATACTCTGCATTTTAAATGGTAAATACTATATTATTATGCTTACAAATGCCAAAATATTACAGAGCTTTAAGGCATATAGCAGTCTATAGCGACATACTTACCATTCTATATCTCACTTTTATATTGACAAATAGCAAGATTCAGAATATGGTAAAAAGGAAAAATTATGCCACATTCTGTACACAGTTTTATGGATACAGTATTACAGAATACTTCCAAGAAATTTTGCATCTACGGAAGAATGTTTCCATGATACTTTTCTAAAGGCATTCAGTGGTAACACACATTGACTTTGCAAAGGCTCAGTTTATTCACTATGAAAACTTTTCAAAAAATTTCAACCCCAATTATTCAACTCTTGCCCAAAGGAATGTAAGAACAATTGCTGGCAAGTTAGGTATACAAAGAGAAAGCAAAATATGGTAGGAGGCTGCTCCATAGTTGAGAAGTGTATAGCTGTCAAATTGGACAAGTAAAACAGTTGTGCAATGACAGATTTTTTTTCTAATTCTTTAGCAAAATAAAACATCTTGCAAAAATAATGAAATAATAAGAAATGCTATTTAGGTACAAGTACAAAACACTTGCACCAGGGCTATGAATTCTTGTTGCATGCAGGTATCTAAAATTTGAATAAAAAAGGGGAGAAGCCAGCGCTGCTTATGGTCAAAACGCAATACATAAAGTGCATATGACCTAGACTGCTGTACACACATACAGCAGCCCTGGCCTGCCCTAGGCTCTGTTTGATTGTGCACCTATCTCTGGGCCTGTCTCACCCTTCATCTGTAGTGCTGGTTAGTAGGTGTGGAGGTTGAACCTGAAAAATCTATTTCCGGACCTGGTCAACCTTTATCTGCGCTTGCCCTTTCTGGTGCCATTGGAGTGATTCAGAAATGCTTCAGGTACAATTTACATTTAATGTGGTTTTGCTTTTAATACATTTAGGAGGCTCCACCCCTATGGGAGGTGGAGCCGCACATTCATCACTGTAATGAGCTGCACCAAGTGACCGCTCATACAGGACAAGCTGCGGTGCTGAGAGGAAGCATCACGGGAGCTGGGTGAGTATTTTAATGCCAGCGGGTGGGCGCATAGGGGCTGGGAGGCGGGAGGTGACCGGGAATCTTATTTTAAGAACAAAAAAAAAAAAAAAAACATGATTTTTCATTCCTTCTCTCCAGCGAACACTGCTGGAGAGAAGGAATGAATGCCGGCTTCAGCACCACATGCTGGGGACAGCACTTAACTCTAGCGCTGTCTCCTGCACAGTCCGTGTGGTCCTCAGTCGGCACACGGACAGCACACTGATGGCATCAGTGTGCGGTACGTGTTTACAAGGACCCATTGACTTTAATGGGTCCGTGTGATCTGTGTGCTCCCACGAACACTGACATGTCTCCGTGTTTTTCAAATGGACACACGGTCCGTGAAAACACGCTGACATGTGCAGAGACACATTTATTTAATGTGTCTACGTGAGTCAGTGTCTCCGGTACGTGAGAAAACTGTCACCACACGTATCGGAGCCACTGACATGTGAAACAGGCCTAAGGTCTTGTGAGCCTTTTGTGGCTGGTATATTCAGTAAAATGGGGGTGCTCAAATCGCAACTTGCAACGATACAATTTTTATTTGGATCAATTTGCTTATATCTGCTTAATGAAGCAGTTGTCTTGACACTTGACACCAGATATCAGAGAGTTTAATAATATTTACTCACAACTTTAATAATCCAATTATATTCTAAACATTTGGGCTGATTTTGTGTTTTCTTTAGAAACTATTTTCATTAAAGATTGTGTATTACAATTAGAGATGAACGGATAACTTCACAGAGGATTGAGTTTGAGTCAAATTTTCTGAAGTCACAGTATCAAATGAATTAAAACATTTTGAGATTCAATTTGCAGTTTGGAAAAAAGTGAAAAGCTTGTTCATCACCATTAACCACATTGCTGAGGCATCAGAGAACAGGCTAACCTTAATTTTGCATTGTTGTGTAGGCATTTCCATAATGTGCTACTGCTTTAATATCATACTGATTATCATAACATGTACAGTGATGGTCATTACATAAGCAATCAGAGCAATCATAAATCAGTGGTTTCTTTATATTGTCATTTTCCATCTCTAGAGTCATTGGGTACCATATTTACTCGAATATAAGCTGACCCGAGTATAATTTTGCCACGGAAAACTGGGTAAGCTGAGTATGCATTGTCCCCTCATCCCTGTCCTGCTATGTGTAGCTCCCAAATCACTGTCCTACTATGTGTGGCTCCCCCCGTCGCTGTCCTGGTATGTGGCTCCCTCATCCTGTCCTGATATGTGGCTCCCCGTCCTGTCCTGGAATGTGTGGCTGTCCCCGTCCTGTCCTGGTATGCATGGCTTACCCCCTGTCCTGTCCTGGTATGTGTGGCTCCCCTGTTGTATGCATGACTCCCCCAGTCCCACATGGCTCCATCCCCCATCCCACTGTTGTATGCATGGATCACTTTCCCCCATCCTATTCACCCTCCTCACGCCATCGCTGCATCTCTGTTGTCAAAGCATGGCAGGTCTCCTGTGCTAAGCGGTCACGTGGTACCTTCATTAAGGTAATCAATATGTGCTCCACGCCTATGGGAGTAGAGACTCGAGCATATTCATTACTTTAATGAGCGGTACCACTTGACCGCTCAGCACAGGAAGAGCTGCCGGTGCCAGGATGGAGATGTAGCGACGGCACCAGGATGGTGTGTATGATGTCTTCTGTTAGCCGGCAATAATGTAAAGCAATTAACATTATAATACAGTTTAAAATAAATAGTGCATTATTGCAACAGTGAATACAAAACTGTGGCATCGCTTTTTAAACTTTCACTATTACAGTCACATTCACAATGTAAGAGAGCTATAAAAAAAGATTTGAGCCATAAAATGCTAATAATGACATTTTCCTTGTCATGAAATGAGAGAAAAAACAACTACAGCAAAAAGAAACTGTACCGTGTGTAACACTCTATAATGTTTCACTAGTATTATTCCTGAACAAGAGAAAATAATGTAAAAACCTTAAGCACATTCATACCAAATATATCCTGTCAGTCTCCTGTCATGTAACATTTACATTACTGTACTAAAGTCAGTGTAACAGGATGGCTCATTATTTTTGCTTACAAGATCTCATTAGCTGTAGAAGTGAGAGCAGTGGTAGGTAGCATAAAATGAAAGAGATGTGGACAGGTCGGCCATTAGTCTGATGATAGAATAAAAAATCTGTCTATGCAAGATGTACAGTAGCCTATCCTAGAGGTGGACAGTGGGAGGTAATTAAAAAGAAAATGAATTAAAAGTTTGTAAGAAGTCTATAACATATATAATACATATACATATATACTGTTTGTAAAAAGACTACATACCATATATACTCGTGTGTAAGCCGAGTTTTTCAGCACAAATTTATTTTTGTTTTCTGAAAATGCCCCCTTGGCTTATACATGAGTCATTGTCCCAGAAGATTGTGGGGGAGGGGGAGCGGTGGAGCAGCTGGTCATGGGAGGCAGAAGCCAGCGGCTGTGGCTACATCCTGTGTCCACTACTAAAGAGAAATGAATATTCACTGCACTGGCAATTAATATTCATTTCTCTTATAGCATGCACAGAGAGGGTATGTGTAGATGTTCCGCATTAGGTAGCGCTTTGGACCCAGCACATATCCACTGCATCTAAAGCGCTGCCAGATTTTGAGCACAGGTGATTTTGCATGTGTTCATTGAACCATATGGAATCACCGGGCCCAATATATTGTGCGGGTGACATTTATCTTGTGGAGACTCATGCTCCGCAAGATAATTAGACATGCTGTGTTCTGGAAAGACAAGCTGCATGTCCATCTCCACAGGAAAGCCGCTGGCGCCGATGCACGCATAGTGGGCATGGGATTTTTTGAAATCCCATCCACTATGTTGTAACATCTGGCAGCTACGGGTTGGATGCTGACGATGTATGCAGCGTCCAACCCGCAGTGTTTACTGACCGTGGGAACATTGTTGTGAATTCTGTTGTGGGTTCTCCTCTTGGCCTCCCTCCGGTGGTTATAAGTGGTAGTGCTGCTGTTTGTCCTTCACAGCAGTCATCAGGTGCTTCCACTTTGGACGGGGCTATTTAGTCTGGCTTCACCCTTTAGTGAGTGCCAGTTGTCCATTGTTTTTCTGGAGGATTCACATCTCTGCTTGGTTTCTCCTGCTGGATTGTCCAAATCATCAAAGATAAGTCCTGGCTTTGTTTTTGCAGTCCACATGCGGTGGACTTTATAGTTCAGTGAATTGCTATGTTTTTTCTTGTCCAGCTTTGTCTGTGTAAGGATTTATTCAGCCAAGCTGGAAGCTCTGGAGTCGCAGAGTTACCCTCCATGCCTTTAGTTAGGTGTGGAGATTTTTGTATTCTCTGTGGTGGATTTTTGTAGTATTTTTAATACTGACCGCACAGTACTCTGTCCTGACTTTTCTTTCTAGGTAGCGTGGCCTCCTTTGCTAAATTCTGTTTTCAGTCTGCGTTTGTAATTTCCCTCTCCTCTTACAGTCAATATTTGTGGGGGGCTGTCTTTCCTTTGGGGATTTTCTCTGAAGCAAGATAGTTTTCCTGTTTCTTTCTTTAGGGGTAATTAGTCCTCCGGCTGTGACGAGGTGTCGAGGGAGTGACAGGAACATCCCACGGCTACTTATAGTTGCGGTGTTAAGTTCAGGGTCTGCGGTCAGTATAGAGGCCACCTACTCCAGATCTCGTCCATGCTGCTCCTAGGCCACCAGATCCTAACAGTACAACTGGCCAACAATGAGTTAACCGCATCTCAAAAGAAGGGAAAGAAAGTGCTGAGCCATTTTTTTTTCTGTACTCTGTTGTGTTTTTTTTTCCCTCTTCACCTCTGGGTGGCTCAAGAGTTAGGCGCTGACATGGATGTTCAGGGACTTGCTTCTCGAGTGGATCAACTTGCTGCTAGAGTACAGGGTATTTCTGATTATATCATGCAGACTCCTGTTTTAGAGCCTAGAATTCCTACCCCCGATCTGTTTTTTGGGGACAGGTCCAAATTTTTGAGCTTTAAAAATAACTGTAAACTGTTTTTTGCTCTGAAGCCCTGTTCCTCTGGTGATCCCATCCAACAGGTAAAAATTGTAATTTCTCTGTTGCGTGGCGACCCGCAGGATTGGGCATTTTCCCTGGAATCTGGGAATCCGGCCTTGCTTAATGTAGACACCTTTTTTCAGGAGCTTGGGTTATTGTATGATGAACCTAATTCTGTGGATCATGCTGAGAAAACCTTGTTGGCCCTGTGTCAGGGTCAAGAAGCGGCAGAATCATATTGCAAGAAATTTAGAAAATGGTCTGTGCTTACTAAGTGGAATGACGATGCTTTGGCGGCAATTTTCAGAAAGGGTCTTTCTGAATCTGTTAAAGATGTTATGGTGGGCTTCCCCACGCCTGCAGGTCTGAGTGATTCTATGTCTCTGGCCATTCAAATTGATCGGCGCTTGCGTGAGCGCAGAGTTGTGCACACTATGGCATTGTCTTCCGAGCGGAGTCCTGAGCCTATGCAGTGTGATAGGATTGTGTCTAGAGCTGAACGCCAAGGATTCAGACGTCAGAATAGGTTGTGCTTTTACTGCGGCGATTCTGCTCATGTTATTTCTGATTGCCCTAAGCGTGCAAAGAGAATCGCTAATTCCGTTACCATCAGTACTGTACAACCTAAATTTCTGTTATCTGTGACCCTGATCTGCTCATTATCGTCATTCTCTGTCATGGCATTTGTGGATTCAGGCACCGCTTTAAATTTGATGGACTTAGAATTTGCCAGACGTTGTGATTTTCCCTTACAGCCTTTGCGGAGTCCTATCCCTTTGAGGGGTATTGATGCTACACCATTGGCTAAAAATAAACCTCAGTTTTGGACACAGTTAACCATGTGCATGGCGCCAGCCCATCAGGAAGATTGTCGTTTCCTGGTGTTGCATAATTTGCATGATGCTATTGTGCTGGGGTTTCCATGGTTACAGGTACATAATCCGGTGTTGGATTGGAAATCTATGTCTGTGACTAGTTGGGGTTGTCAGGGGGTTCATGATGATGTTCCTCTGATGTCAATTTCCTCCTCCCCCTCTTCTGAAATTCCTGAGTTTTTGTCAGATTTCCAGGATGTTTTCGATGAGCCCAAGTCCAGTTCCCTTCCACCGCATAGGGACTGTGATTGTGCTATTGACTTGATTCCAGGCTCTAAGTTTCCTAAGGGCCGACTTTTCAACCTGTCTGTGCCTGAACATGCCGCCATGCGGAGCTATGTAAAGGAGTCTTTGGAGAAGGGACATATTCAGCCATCTTCTTCTCCATTGGGAGCAGGTTTTTTTTTGTTGCCAAGAAGGATGGCTCCTTGAGACCCTGTATTGATTATCGCCTCTTGAATAAGATCACGGTCAAATTCCAATACCCTTTGCCTTTGCTTTCTGATTTGTTTGCCAGGATTAAGGGGGCTAGTTGGTTTACTAAGATTGACCTTTGAGGGGCATATAATCTTGTTCGTATTAAGCAGGGTGACGAATGGAAAACTGCGTTTAATACGCCCAAGGGCCATTTTGAATATCTTGTGATGCCATTCGGACTCTCTAATGCCCCATCTGTGTTTCAGTCCTTCATGCATGATATTTTTCGGAATTATCTTGATAAATTCATGATTGTATATTTGGATGATATTTTGATTTTTTCAGATGATTGGGAGTCTCATGTGAAACAAGTCAGGATGGTATTTCAGGTCCTTCGTGATAATGCCTTGTTTGTGAAGGGGTCTAAGTGCCTCTTTGGAGTACAGAAGGTTTCTTTTTTGGGCTTCATTTTTTCTCCATCATCTATAGAAATGGATCCGGTTAAGGTTCAGGCCATTCATGATTGGATCCAGCCCACATCCGTGAAGAGCCTTCAGAAATTTTTGGGCTTTGCTAATTTTTATCGCCGTTTCATTGCCAACGTCTCCAGTGTGGTTAAACCCCTGACCGATTTGACGAGGAAGGGCGCTGATGTAGCTAATTGGTCCTCTGAGGCTGTTTCTGCCTTTCAGGAGCTTAAGCGCCGATTTACTTCTGCCCCTGTGTTGCATCAGCCGGATGTTTCTCTTCCTTTTCAGGTTGAGGTTGACGCTTCTGAGATTGGGGCAGGGGCCGTTTTGTCTCAGAGGAATTCTGATGGTTCCTTGATGAAACCATGTGCCTTCTTTTCTCGAAAGTTTTCGCCTGTGGAACGCAATTATGATGTCGGCAATCGTGAGTTGTTGGCTATGAAGTGGGCATTTGAGGAGTGGCGACATTGGCTTGAGGGGGCCAAGCACCGTATTGTGGTCTTGACCGATCATAAGAATCTGATTTACCTCGAGTCCGCCAAATGGCTGAATCCTAGACAGGCCCGATGGTCCCTGTTTTTCTCCCGTTTTGATTTTGTTGTCTCGTATCTTCCGGGTTCTAAGAATGTTAAGGCTGATGCCCTCTCTAGGAGTTTTTTGCCTGATTCCTCTGGGATGCTTGAGCCGGTTGGTATTTTGAAGGAGGGGGTGATTCTTTCTGCCATCTCTCCTGATTTGCGACGGGTTCTTCAGGAGTTTCAGGCTGATAAACCTGATCGCTGTCCAGCGGGGAAACTGTTTGTTCCTGACAGATGGACTAGTAAAGTGATTTCTGAGGTTCACTGTTCTGTGTTGGCTGGCGATCCTGGGATTTTTGGTACCAGAGATTTGGTTAGTAGGTCCTTTTGGTGGCCTTCTTTGTCACGGGATGTGCATTCTTTTGTGCAGTCCTGTGGGACTTGTGCGTGGGCCAAACCTTGCTGCTCCCGCGCCAGTGGGTTGCTTTTGCCTTTGCCGGCCCCTGAGAGGCCTTGGACGCATATTTCTATGGATTTTATTTCGGATCTTCCTGTTTCCCAGAGGATGTCTGTTATCTGGGTGGTCTGTGACCGGTTTTCTAAGATGGTTCATTTGGTACCTTTGCCTAAATTGCCTTCCTCTTCTGAGTTGGTTCCGTTGTTTTTTCAGCATGTGGTTTTTTTGCATGGCTTTCCGGAGAATATTGTGTCCGATAGAGGTTCCCAGTTTGTGTCTAGGTTTTGGTGGTCCTTTTGTGCTAAGCTGGGCATTGATTTGTCTTTTTCTTCTGCATTTCATCCTCAGACAAACGGCCAAACCGAGCGAAGTAACCAGACTTTGGAAACTTATTTGAGATGCTTTGTGTCTGCCGATCAGGATGATTGGGTGGCTTTCTTGCCATTGGCCGAGTTTGCCCTTAATAATCGGGCTAGTTCTGCTACCTTGGTTTCACCATTCTTTTGTAATTATGGGTTTCATCCTCGTTTTTCTTCAGGGCAGGTTGAGTCTTCTGATTGTCCTGGGGTGGACTCTGTGGTTGACAGGTTGCAGCAGATTTGGGCTCATGTTGTGGACAATTTGATGTTGTCTCAGTAGGAGGCTCAGTGTTTTGCCAACCGTCATCGACGTGTGGGTTCCCGGCTTCGGGTTGGGGATTTGGTCTGGCTGTCTTCTCGTCATGTTCCTATGAAGGTTTCTTCCCCGAAGTTCAAGCCTCAGTTTATTGGTCCTTATAGGATTTCTGAGATTATCAATCCAGTGTCTTTTCGTTTGGCCCTTCCAGCCTCTTTTTCCATCCATAATGTTTTTCATAGATCTTTGTTGCGGAAATATGTGGTGCCCCTGGTTCCCTCTGTTGATCCTCCTGCCCCGGTGTTGATTGATGGGGAGTTGGAGTATGTTGTGGAGAAGATCTTGGATTCTCGTTTTTCAAGACGGAGGCTTCAGTATCTTGTCAAGTGGAAGGGTTATGGCCAGGAGGATAATTCTTGGGTTGTTGCCTCCGATGTTCATGCTGACGATTTGGTTCGTGCCTTCCATTTGGCTCGTCCGGATGGGCCTGGGAGCTCTGGTGAGGGTTCGATGACCCCTCCTCAAGGGGGGGTACTGTTGTGAATTCTGTTGTGGGTTCTGCTCTTGGGCTCCCTCCGGTGGTTATAAGTGGTAGTGCTGCTGTTTGTCCTACACAGCAGTCATCAGGTGCTTCCACTTTGGACGGGGCTATTTAGTCTGGCTTCACCCTTTAGTGAGTGCCAGTTGTCCATTGTTTTTCTGGAGGATTCACATCTCTGCTTGGTTTCTCCTGCTGGATTGTCCAAATCATCAAAGATAAGTCCTGGCTTTGTTTTTGCAGTCCACATGCGGTGGACTTTATAGTTCAGTGAATTGCTATGTTTTTTCTTGTCCAGCTTTGTCTGTGTAAGGATTTATTCAGCCAAGCTGGAAGCTCTGGAGTCGCAGAGTTACCCTCCATGCCTTTAGTTAGGTGTGGAGATTTTTGTATTCTCTGTGGTGGATTTTTGTAGTATTTTTAATACTGACCGCACAGTACTCTGTCCTGACTTTTCTTTCTAGGTAGCGTGGCCTCCTTTGCTAAATTCTGTTTTCAGTCTGCGTTTGTAATTTCCCTCTCCTCTCACAGTCAATATTTGTGGGGGGCTGTCTTTCCTTTGGGGATTTTCTCTGAGGCAAGATAGTTTTCCTGTTTCTTTCTTTAGGGGTAATTAGTCCTCCGGCTGTGACGAGGTGTCGAGGGAGTGACAGGAACATCCCACGGCTACTTATAGTTGCGGTGTTAAGTTCAGGATCTGTGGTCAGTATAGAGGCCACCTACTCCAGAGCTCGTCCATGCTGCTCCTAGGCCACCAGATCATAACAGAACATACCCTTACAGCCGCAGCTGCCGACTTCCAGCACCCGCCAGGCTATCACTGGTGCTCGCTCTTTAAGGTAATGAATATTCACCCCTCTAAACTCCCAAAGGCTAGTGGAGAAAGATAAATATTCATTACCATAATGAGTGGGGACACGTGATCGCTCGGCGGCAGGAGCTGCTGGCACCAGAACGAGATGCTGCGAGGGTGCGCAGGAAAGGTAAGTACAATTTTTTTAATGCTTTTCTCATGGGAGCCACACATGCAAGGATAGGGGAGAGGAACCATGTATACAAGGATGGAAATAAGGTGTAATGCAGACAAGGATGGGAATAAGTAGCCATGCATAAAAGGATGGGAATAAAGAGCCATGTAGACAAGGATGGGAATAAGGAGCCATGAAGACAATGATGGGGATGAGGAACAATGAATACAAGGATGGGGATGAGGGGACAATGCATAACGGGCTTACACTGGAGTCAATACGTTTTCTCAGTTTTTTGAGTCAAAATTAGATGCCTCGGCTTATACTCGGGTTGGCTCATACATGAGTATATATGGTATATATTATATGTGGACAGAAAAAGCTAAAATAATTCTATTACCTGGAATCTTAGTAACATATATCAACTGTACTATACTCCTGCCAAAGTTTCAAACTATTCATGATTTTTCAGCTTAGGAGTAATTTGTTGTCCAAACTAATGACTAGAGATGAGCGAATATTTCAATATTCGGTTCGGATTACGATTGTCGAATTTGCAATATTCGCTGATTAATTCGTCAAATATTTGTCGTACATAACTGGACGCTACTCATGTCAATGAGAGGCAAAAACAAACGCAAGTACAACACCTTTTAATGGCCCCAAAAGCTGCCAAAACACATCAAATGAGAGACAGACACGAGGAAAGTGGCCTCAATTCACCCACAGCACAAATTTTAGCATGGCACTGCAGCAATCAGCCAGTCATGAGTTATCGGGTCTGGGACAGCACTTAGCTTTCAATTGATTGTCACAGTAAGATGAGGTGGTCGAGAGATTGGTGTAGGCCTCCTTTGCAAGTAGCCCTAATACCACATGCAACACCTCTACCTGCTTTGATGCTGAGCCACACTCAGGTGGCACAAATATCAGTTTTGTAGACTACCATTGTCAGAATAATTTAAGGATTGTAACACGACTAGTTGAATTGAAGGAAGTGGAGGACTGACGGTCTTGGAGGCCTACTGCTACAGGCAACACACATGAAGGAGACCCAACCAGGAGTGTTCATATTTCCAAAAATTATTGGCAGACACCAAAAAAGTGGCATCAATTTCACCACAGTATAGATAGTATAATAGGGACCGAGAAGTCTTCCACTACATCCAATCCAGCAGATGGACTCCCAACCAGGAGTGTTCACATTTAAACAAATTAGGGCCTTACACCACAGAAGTGGCATCAATTTCACCACAGTAGAAATAATATAATAGGGACCAACAGATCTTCCACTACACCCAATCCAGCAGATGGACACCCAACCAGGAGTGTTCACATTTAAACAAATGAGGTCCTTACACCATAGAAGTGGCATCAATTTCACCACACTAGAAATAATATAATAGGGACAATCAGGTCTTCCACTACACCCAGGCCAGCAGATGAACACCCAACCAGGAGTGCACATTTAAACAAATGAGGGCCTTACCCCACAGAAGTGGCAACAATTTCTCCACAGTAGAAACACTAAAATAGAGACCGACAATTCTAACACTGCACCAAATCCAGCAGATGGACAACCAACCAGGAGAGTTAACATAAATAAGGGCCTTACACCACATAAATGGCATATAAATTTCACAACAGTAGAGATAGTATAATAGGGACTGACAGGTCTTCCACTACACACAAGCAAGCAGATGGACACTCAACCAGGAGTGTTCACATTTCCAAAAAATATTGGAAGATGCCACAAAAGTGGCATACATTTCACAACAGTTTAAATAGTATAATAGGGATTTACAAGTCTTTCACTTTTCCTATTACAGCAGATGGACACTCAACCAGGAGTGCTCACATTTAAACATATGAGGTCCTTACACTACAGAAGTGGCATCAATTTTACCACAGTAGAAATAGGATAATAGGGACTGACAGGTCTTCCACTGCGCTCAATCCATCAGATGGACACACAATCAGGAGTGTTCACATTTAAACAAATGAGGGCCTTACACTACAAAAGTGGCATCAACTTCACCACACTAGAAATAGTATCATGGGGATCGACAGGTCTTTTGCTACACCTAATCCAGCAGATGGATACTCATGTTGTTGAAAGTTAGGCAGTCTACACTTTCAGGGGACAGCCAGCTGCGCTTATTCATCAGTACACCAGCAGAAGCTCTGAAGACACATACTGAGAGAACGATAGTTGCCGGGCACGATAAAACCTCCAAGGTGTGTGGGGTGAGCTCAGGCCACCCATCCATTTTGGAAGACTAAAATGTGAAAGGGTCCAAACCTTCTCATGGTTTTCATATTCAGTTCTAGATACTTCTGCACCATCCTTTCCATTCTTTCACTACATGTAAGATTTGGACTCTGCTGTGCTGATGCATCAGCTGGTCTAAAAAAAATGTCAAAGGATTCACAGTAATAGCTTCTTCCACTTACACCACTGCTGCTAATGTATTGGTGTTGATGAATTAATGTGCCAGAGGTTGGAATTCTAGAGCTGCAATGCGACCTGTGTGCTTCACTGCTGTCTTGGGGAAAAGCTCTCTTACTCCAGCATATGCGGGTCTCTTTCCTGGCCGTGCGACCTGTGTGCTTCATTGCTGTCTTGGGGAAAAGCTCTCTTTCTCCAGCATATGCAGGTCCCTTTCCTGGCCGGGAAGCATCTGGAAAAATTTGATTTTATAACGTGGATCTAACAGAGTGGCAACCCAGTAGTCAGTAGTCGGGGATCATGTTGCAGATACTGCAGCAAAAACTCATACACTGTGTGCAGAATTGTTAGGCAAGTTGTATTTTGATCGCATGATACTTTTTATACATGTTGGCCTACTGCTGGACACATTGGGGGCAGGATGCTGGACACATTGGGGGCAGAGATGCTGGGCACATTGGGGGCAGAGATGCTGGACACATTGGGGGGCAGAGATGCTGGACATATTGGGGGCAGAGATGCTGGACACATTGGGGGCAGAGATGCTGGACACTGGGGGCAGAGATGCTGGACACTGGGGGCAGAGATGCTAAACACACTGGGGGCAGGACTGGAGACATGGGCAGAATGTAGAAACTGGGCAGGCATGATTGGAGACATGGGGCAGAATGAAAGACATGGGGCAGAATTGGAGACAGATTGTGCAAGATCATGGGGCAGGATGGATACTCATGAGGGCAGGATGGGAGAACATATGGCTGGAGCCAGGAATGAGATACACGGGGCCAGGATGGGGGATATTATTATTACCATATGGGCTAATTAATGGATATTATTACTGCAGTGATGTATTTATTTTATTTTTTGAGGACACTGTTTTAAATGGGGGGGGGCGGTCCTGTTACTGTGTAGAGTGACACTATGTCGCCTCTTTTTCTTCATGTGGTGTAATGTAGAAGTTGGGAAAAATTAAGTAATGTGTTCTACAAGCGGAGCTTGAGATAACTGTGTTATTTCCTGCAGAGATGAGTCCTGGCTGGATGAAGTGATGGCGGTCTGTGCTGGATGAAAGATGAAGGACTTCACATAGAGACGTTACTGGTGAGTCAGTGTTACCTATACACTGACACTGTACACTGTATACTATATACTGAACTGAAGGGTACATTGACTATATCAATGGATGTTTGACAGGTTATAGTTTCACACAGCAACTATTTTTCTGGAATAATCTGGTTCAGGTATATGATGACCCCGTCACGACCCCATCACATGACCCCGTCACATGACCCCGTCACATGACCGGGGGGCCCACAGTCAAAAGAAATGAAGGACAGCATCCAATCCAGGTGAAAAAACACTTCTTTTATTGTGCCAAGTGCGACGTTTCAACCCTCAAAAGTTTTTTTCAAGCATATAAAACAGTTAAAAATGAAAGCTTTAAATAGGGAATGGTTGTAATTCCCACCAATCTCATCACAGGAGGCCGCCCATGCAATTTACATATAAACATATAAATAAATAAACAGTACATAAATACACAGATCAATACTTCACATCCCACCAAATGAATGTGTAAAATCCCATTTATATAGAGAGATTTCTAATAAGATCGCTGACTAGGTTTCTAATAGCACATGGTGAGTGTCAGACGTAAATAAACAAGAGCACGCTGTTATATCCAAACCAATCATCACATCAAACAATGTTCCAATCACTGATTCACTACCAATGAGAAGCTACATAGCACAGAGTGATCACATGTTCAGACTGGCCCAATCCCAAGTCCACACACATCGACACATCACAAAACTAACACCAGCTCAAACTAGTACAGAGATTATCATTGATTACCACGTCACAGCAGTAGACCAACGCAGTGAAAGCTGACTCAAAATAAATTACATGACACCTGATCTGAATACCGTTCTCACGTCATGTCCATCACCAGACCGGCCTCCCTCCAGCGTGCGTCGCCAGCCCCGGCATGCGAGTGCGCATGACAGCCGGCTCAATGCAAGCAGCGTCCCATGGACACACCCACAAGATCCGGGCGCCACACCCACCCACAAACACGGAGCCCGCTCCCACACTGAAGGTGGAAAGAATTGTATAATAGTAATATGCAATCTGCATGAAATATAATCACAGGGGCCAAATAAACATTCCAGATAGAGATATCGTATTCATATATCCCAATGGCGTAAATTCCCAAAATAACCACCAGGGAACTTTGTTATTATAGTGGCATAGAACATATAAAACTAAAGGGGCTAATAAACCATCCTCCCCCAGTGACCTATCCTTTATACACCAAATCCATGGTTTTCAAACAAAAAGAATGGGGACTAGTTAGTCTCTATATGTATTATATATGCCATCCATTTTTTTTTTTAAATGACCCCCCTTGTTATTTCTGCTTCCAATAAATACCACCCAATCTGCCGCTATCTTAATAAGATGACAACCTAGAATACTTGTTTCCAAACTCCAAACTATACATACAAAATCTCTCCATAACAAAACCAATTAAAATCAACCATTAAATAAAAACAAACAACACCAACTGGATACCGCAAGTGTAATTAAGAAGCACATAACTGTAAATTATATTCAATATTCAACCCCTCCGGATATAAAGAACCAAGTCTAGAGATCCACTTAAGTTCTTTCTGTTTCAATAATCTAATTCTATCACCTCCTCTCCTCAAAGGAGGTACACTGTCGATTACCCTGAATCTTAACTGACTAAGGCTACGTTCACATTTGTGGTCGGCGCCGCAACGTCGGGCGCCGCAGCGTCGCCGCATGCGTCATGCGCCCCTATATTTAACATGGGGGCGCATGGACATGCGTCGCACTTGCGTTTTGCGCCGCATGCGTCCCTGCGGCGCCCGCATCCGGGCGCAGAGGATGCAGCAAGTTGCATTTTTGCTGCGCCCAAAATCAATGAAAAAAAGGACGCATGCGGCGCAAAACGCAGCGTTGTGCATGCGTTTTGCTGCGTTTTTGTTTGCATTGTGCGTTGCGGCGCCGACGCTGCGGCGCACAACGCAAATGTGAACGTAGCCTAACCGAATCACCACTCTTCACAAAATGCTTAGGCACCGGCAACTCAACCTACTTGGTCCTAATGGTGCTTTTGTGTTTTCCTATTCGTGCTTTGACTTCCATGGTGGTCTCGCCCACATATGTCAAACCACACGGACACACTATCAAATATATAACAAAACTGGAGATACAAGTGTATCTCCCCTTGATATAAATTTTCTTCCCCATATGGGGGTGATAGAAAAAGTCACCTTTGATTAAATTGCCGCAGCAAGCACAACCCAGGCAGGGAAAATTCCCCATCCTGGGTGGCGCTAAGGTCCTTTGTATAGTCATCCGTTCAGGACCTATATCGGACTTCACCAACTTATCCTTTATATTATGACCTCTCCTGAATGAAAAAAATCAGGGGTCGAGTAAACTCTTCAACTCCCGGAAAACCTTGCCTCAACAACCCCCAATGTTTGACCAGGATATTATTCATTTGGCGACTTGCCGTATTGAAAGTGGACACAAATGGGATCCGTCTATCTTTACTCTTGTTATTTGATTTTCTTGTATCCGCCATACAAACTTCTTTAACTCTCCTCCTATGTGTTGTAACTGTGCTATCAGGATATCCTCTATCAGTAAATTTCCTGCACATCACGTCTAACCTAGAGTCCAAAAGTGACTCATCTGCCACAATCCTACGGACCCTCAACATCTGACTCCAGGGTAAGGACTCAACCATACCTCTGGGATGATGACTATTAAATTGCAGCAGGCTATTTCTGTCTATGCCCTTGATAAAGAGATCTGTCTTTAACAAAGAGCCATCTTTATATACCAACGTGTCCAAAAATTGAACCTGATCATATGAATGTTTCACTGTAAACCCTAACTCAGAAAAGATGCTATTGAGCTCACAATGAAAATCAAGAAGTTCCTGTAATGGTCCCTCCCATAACACAAAAATGTCATTGATGTAGCGCCACCAGGCCCGGACATGGGACCAATATGTGGAACCGTACACGTACTGCTCCTCAAAGGGTAATCGACAGTGTACCCCCTTTGAGGAGAGGAGGTGATAGAATTAGATTATTGAAACAGAAAGAATTTAAGTGGATCTCTAGACTTGGTTCTTTATATCCGGAGGGGTTGAATATTGAATATAATTTACAGTTATGTGCTTCTAAATTACACTTGCAGCATCCAGTTGGTGTTGTTTGTTTTTATTTAATGGTTGATTTGGAACAGCCTTCTTAAGTAGTCTTGCCTTTATTTTGACACACCTGCCAAACTAATTTGCACAGGTATCTGCAATTGCTTTCAGTGATATAAAGAGCCCTGACACACATCACCATCAATGAGTTTAAATGACAAACAAAAAAATTCTAACCTTATCACTCCTAAACTCTATGTGCATAATAATTTGGAACACAGTGTATGTAGTATGTATGTATGTATGTTGTATGTATGTAGTATATATGTAGTATGTTGTATGTATGCATGTAGTATGTATGTTGTATGTTTGTTGTATGCATGTTGTATGTGTGTTGTATGTTGTATGTATGTATGTAGTATGTATGTATGTTGTATGTATGTTGTATGTATGTATGTAGTATGTATGTATTATGTTGTATGTATGTTGTATGTATGCATGTAGTATGCATGTTGTATGTATGTATGTTGTATATATGTATGCTGTATGTAGTATGTTGTATGTAGTGTATGTGGTATGTTGTATGCATGTTGTATGTATATATGTAATATGTATGTAGTATGTTGTATGTACTATGTATGTAGAATGTTGTATGTATGTTGTATGTATGTAGTATGTAGTATGTATGTTTGTGTTTTTTTTACATTCAACACATTAGCCGGATGTTTGGACTAATACTGTCCCATCATTGGCTAATGTGTCAATCACTGCCATTGTAGCAGGCTTAGCCCGATGGGACTTGTAGTCCCATCGGACGATGCCTGCACACAAACACAAAGACCCCCGAGAGGCCCGCACAGACCCCGGAGAGGCCCATACAGACCCCCGGCAGGCCGCACAGACCCCCAAGAGGCCCGTACAGACCCCAGCAGGCCCGCACAGACCCCCCACGGTCCCATACAGACACGCAGTCTCTGACCACGCACCGCCCACACTCTTTCCCCCTCCAGAACTGGATGTGCAAGGAAAGAAAGGGTTCATTTTCATTCCGATATTTGTGTCCCATTGACATGCATTGATTTCCGGTATCGGTATCGGCAATATCGGATATCGGAAGGTATCGCTCAAGACTAGTCTTGAGGCATTTCCACTGAAGTTGGATCAGCCTGTAACTTCATTTTCCACTTTGGTTTTGAGTATCATTCCAACTCCAGACCTCTGTTGGATATTATTTGTGATTTACACTGATCATTTTTAGGGTTTAAATGTTCTAAACACATTCCACTATGTAATGAATAAAGATTTACAACTGGAATATGTCATTCAGTGATATCTAGGATGTGGGAGTTTAGCGTTCCCTTTATTTTTTTTGAACAGTGTATATGTGTGTGTGTATATATATATATATATATATATATATATATATATATATATATATATATATATATATATATATATATATATATATATATATATATATATATATATACATTGTCATTTTTTACAATTCAAAAATTATAAAAAGGAAGATTGGGCCGATGCAAAAGTTTGGGCACCCTGAATTGATAATACCTATTAGCATCCCCTTTTGCAAGTATCACAGCTTGTAAATGCTTTTTGTAGCCAGCTAAGAATATTTCAAGTCTTGTCTGGGAATTTTCATTACTTCTTCCTAGGAAAATTCTTCCAGATCTGTGAGATTGTTGGGTTGTCTTGAATGAACTGTTATTTTGAGGTCTAGTCTTAGATTTTAAATGTATGTATATACAGTATATATATTCTAACAGGATCACTGGCACCGTGTACAGTGTACAAAGGGGAGATATGTGTCACTGCACATGTTGGCGTCAGTGGTATGAAACCAGGATATTTTTCCTCCAGCACACTAAGTGTTGGAATGGATAAAGTAAGCTGCATACATGGATTGGTTTTAGGTGAGCACTCATAGAGTGGGTAGGAGAGTGCTCAAGATACCTCTTCCTGCAGCCGACACCGGCAGGTGTACTAGCAGGACCTGCGGTGATGTCACAATCATGTGATCATCACATGGCCCTGGTTAAGTACCTGGACATTTGAGACAGGCTGTGAGGTGTCTTTGAAGAGGAAATACTCCCACATAGCTCCAAGAAGGAGCGGAGGACATTGCCTGCTGCTTGCAGGTTGGGACATGCAGAGGAAATGATGCTGTTACTATTGATTTGTTTTTGTGTCTTTTTTTCCCTTAGCCAGAAAGGCTCTGTTTTGTTTTGTGAATCTTGCCTTGGTGTATGCTGACTCCAATAAACTAGCAGGTGCTTCACCACCAAACTGTTCCGGGTATACCTAAAGAAGCAACTAAGTGTCTCAACTAGTGTTGAGCGATACCTTCCGATACTCAAAGGTATCGGTATCGGATGGTATCGGCCGATATCCGAAAAATATCGGATATCGCCGATACCGATACCCGATACCAATGCAAGTCAATGGGACACAAGTATCGGAAGGTATCCTGCATGGTTCCCAGGGTCTGAAGGAGAGGAAACTCTCCTTCAGGCCCTCGGATCCATATTCATGTAAAAAATAAAGAATTCAAATAAAAAATATGGATATACTTACCTCTCCGGCGGCCCCTGGACCTTACCGATGTAACCGGCAGCCTCCGTTCCTAAGAATGAGGAGTTTAGGACCTTCGATGATGTCACGGCTTGTGATTGGTCGTGTGACCGCTCATGTGACCGCTCACGCGACCAATCACAAGCTGCGACGTCATCGCAGGTCCTAAACTCCTCATTCTTAGGAACGGAGGCTGCGGGTTACATCGGTAAGGTCCAGGGGCCACCGGAGACGTGAGTATATCCATATTTTTTATTTTAATTCTTTATTTTTTACATGAATATGGATACCAGGGCCTGAAGGAGAGTCTCCTCTCCTCCAGACCCTGGGAACCATACACTGGGAACTTCCGATTCCGATTTCCGATATCACAAAAATATCGGAACTCGGTATCGGAATTCTAATACAGCAAATATCGGCCGATACCCGATACTTGCGGTATCGGAATGCTCAACACTAGTCTCAACCCCTCACAATTTATGTATTTTTTGAAAACAAGACATACTTTTTCCCTAAATTTTTTTGGGGAAGGAGCTGCATCTTTTAATCAAAATGTAGCTTACTGGGGGAGTGGCTGCCGTGGAGTGGGGTCCCAGGAGGCAGTGTCACTTATGTGGAAAGCTGGTAGCAGCAGGAGTGGGTCTATGCTGTAGGCCCAGGGCTGGGAAGAGGGTGTGTTTGGCAGTGGTAAGCTGCAGCCGGCACCAAGCTTTCACAAAATGTCAACAGAGTACCTTCACTTACCATCCTTTACACTGCTGTGAACTTCTGAAAAATTGCTGGTAGTGGAAGTACATGCGCAGATTGAGATCTCGCCTCGCCCTCTACCCCAAATAAGCTTCCATAAAGAGGACTATAAGATGCACCACCATATTATTAAAACATTTTTCCTATTTTCCTCCCCAAAATTTACATTGCGTCTCATGGTCCAGTGTGTCTTATAATCCACAAAATGCAGTATATATACAATGTGTATATATATATATATATATATATATATATATATATATATATATATATATATATATATATATATATATATATATATACAGTACAGGCCAAAAGTTTGGACACACCCTCCCATTTAAAGTTTTTCTGTATTTTCATGACTATGAAAATTGTACATTCACACTGAAAGGATCAAAACTATGAATTAACACATGTGGAATTATATACTTAACAAAAAAGTGTGAAAAAACTGAAATTATGTGTTATATTCTAGGTTCTTCAAAGTAGCCACCTTTTGCTTTGATGACTGCTTTGCACACTCTTGGCATTCTCTTTATGAGCTTCAAGAGGTAGTCACCTGGAATGATTTTCACTTCACAGGTTTGCCCTATCAGGTTTAATAAGTGTGATTTCTTGCCTTATAAATGGGGTTGAGACCATCAGTTGTGTTGTGCAGAAGTCTGGTGGATACACAGCTGATAGTCCTACTGTATAGACTGTTAGAATTTGTATTATGGCAAGAAAAATGCAGCTAAGTAAAGAAAAACGAGTGGCCATCATTACTTTAAGGCTGAGTTCACATTACTTTATGGTCATCCATTAGATGGACTACCTTACACCGCGGCATAAATGTGGTGTAACATAGTCCGTTACGGCCGCCATTACTTCCTATGTCGGACACATCGCTAGCGCACGCCCACAATGGGCGTGAGCTAGGGATGTGCCGTCATTGAGTGACGGACCCTGAGACGTGGGCTACAGCGTTTCCGGGTCCGTCACTGCTACCACAGATAGAGCAAGCAGATGCTCTATCTGTGCTAGCGTGCTGCCATACCGGCACTTGCGTTTACAGCAGCCCATTACCATATGTGTTGAATGGGCTGTGGTAAATGCAATGTGAACCCAGCCTTAGAAATGAAGGTCAGTCAGTCCGAAAAATTGGGAAAACTTTGAAAGTGTCCCCAAGTGCAGTGGCAAAAACCATCAAGCACTACAAAGAAACTGGCTCATATGAGGACCGCCCCAGGAAAGGAAGACCAAGAGTCACCTCTGCTTCTGAGAACAAGTTTATCCGAATCACCAGCCTCAGAAATCACAGGTTAACAGCAGCTCAGATTAGAGACCAGGTCAATGCCACAGAGTTCTAGCAGCAGACACATCTCTACAACAACTGTTGAGAGGAGACTTTGTGCAGCAGGCCTTCATGGTAAAATAGCTGCTAGGAAACCACTGCTAAGGACAGGCAACAAGCAGAAGAGACTTGTTTGGGCTAAAGAACACAAGGAATGGACATTAGACAAGTGGAAATCTGTGCTTTGGTCTGATGAGTCCAAATTTGAGATCTTTGGTTCCAACCACCGTGTTTTGTGCGACGCAAAAAAGGTGAACGGATGGTCTCTACATGCCTGGTTCCCACCGTGAAGCATGGAGGAGGTGTGATGATGTGGGGGTGCTTTTCTGGTGACACTGTTGGGGATTTGTTCAAAATTGAAGGCATACTGAACCAGCATAGCTACCACAGCATCTTGCAGCGGCATGCTATTCCATCCGGTTTGCGTTTAGTTGGACCATCATTTATTTTTCAACAGGTCAATGACCCCAAACACACCTCCAGGCTGTGTAAGGGCTATTTGACCAAGAAGGAGAGTGATGGGGTGCTACACCAGTTGATCTGGCTTCCACAGTCATCAGACATGAACCCAATCGAGATGGTTTGGGGTGAGCTGGACCGCAGAGTGAAGTCAAAAGGGCCAACAAGTGCTAAGCGTCTTTGGGAACTCCTTCAAGATTGTTGGAAGACCATTTCCGGTGACTACCTCTTGAAGCTCATCAAGAGAATGCCAAGAGTTTGCAAAGCAGTCATCAAAGCAAAAGGTGGCTGCTTTGAAGAACCTAGAATATAAGACATAATTTCAGTTGTTTCACACTTTTTTGTCAAGTACATAATTTTACATGTGTTAATTCATAGTTTTGATGCCTTCAGTGTGAATGTACAATTTTCATAGTCATGAAAATACAGAAAAATCTTTAAATGAGAAGGTGTGTCCAAACTTTTGGTCTGTACTGTATATATATATAATTGGAATCTCAAACCTAGAAAATAAAGATATGCGAATTATAATAAATGGAGTTTCAATACATTTGCTAATTACTTTACACATGCACATATGCTAGACTACTATTTACTTCAGTCTAACCTGTTCATCTCTGCTCAGTAACAGTGTGGCTAGGAAGCAGAACATTTAGACCAATTATTTTTCCTAGTAAAAACATCAATAAAGACTGCAACTACAGAATCTACAGATCAATTATAATTCCTCCTTTTACTTAAATGAAAATGATGTTGCTTCATTTATATTGAACTGCATAATATAGTTCAAGCAGATGTCTGTCAATTATCCCGAGAACAAGAAAATATCATTTTCACTTTCCAGTATGAGCACTTCTGACTTTTTTTTAGGAAAGTAGGAGTTTATCCTACTTTTTCTAAAAGTTCTATTACTGGTTTTTCTGTATTGTTAAGAGTTAGCAGCTGCACTGTGTGCATGTTCAAGTTACAGTAAATCAAAGAAGTAAAATAGATTAGGTGGGAATTTATGCTGTAGCTGAACAGATGGAAAACTCAAACACCTAAGCAGACTTACAAAATACGCCAAGTTGGTTTAATTAGTTTAGTTGCTGTAAAATATTGGATGTTATTAAACTTTTTAGAACAGGTATTTATTTAAATCTTTAAACTTTTTATATCTGAACAGATTATTTGATACCTGTAAGAGTAAATACAGTACAAACAAAATAATACTACAAATTGAAATTTTGCAAAAACATTTTTAGTGTAATCCCATGAAAATAAGATTCAGCAAATGTTTTATATGCTCTAAAGTAATGTATTACTGCATTTGTTGTCATTTTATAAACTAGAAAAGTGATATAAAATAACCCTTTTTTACTGTTGAAAAAAAACTAAGTTTTAAAAGAATCGGAGGAGGGGGGGCTGATTCACCATTTTGCAAGCCTCATAACATTTTTAGGTTTTGGTCGATGGAGCTGTGTGATGGCTTACTTTTGGCGGGGCGAGGCAACATTTTTATTGATACCATTTTCGGATAAATTTGTGTTTTAATCAATTGTTACAGCATTTATATTGGTATTGCGGAGACTTAGAAAAAGTAATATTGGTGTTCTTTTTCTGTTTACAATGTTTACCAATTGGGTTAATTATTTTTATATTATGATAGATAAGTAAACCAAGAGTCACTTGAGATCACCTTGATGTTGGTAGATGGGCAGGCATGATTGGCCAAATAGTGGGCAAAGTTTCTCAGCCTAAAAGAGGTATTTGCATGGATGGGGACCCATCAGTTACTTGAGATCACCTTGACGTTGGTTGATGGGCAGGCATGATTTTGACAAATTGTGTGCAAAGCGTCTCATTTTTTCCTAATATTCAAAAGACTTCTGCTATTCATACTTTATATATTTCATATTGACATGCTTTAGAATCATAGAGTGCAACCTTTTTTTTGTATATTGCATGTGGAGTTAGCTGCTTCTGGTATGCACCTATTCACACTATGGATGTGCCAGTCAGTCTTTTGTAATATGTATGTTAGCTTACTGACGGAGCACTCCGCCCTTCACCAGGTGGTAATTTTAATTACAACAGGTTCCTACCTACCCATAAAGGCAAACTTCATTGAGAGAGGTGTCCACATTCATTCAGGAATTCAGCTATCAGCCTAAGAGAGGTATTCACATGGATAGGGACCTATCAGTTACTTGAGACCACCTTGACGTTGGTTGATGGGCAGGCATGATTTGGCCAAATTGTGTGTAAAGTGTCTCATTTTTTCCTAATATTCAAAATCCTTTTTGCTATTCATATTTCATATATTTCATATTGACATGCTTTAGGATGATAGAGTGAATCCTTGTTTTGTATATAGTACATATGTTTTGTTATCACTTTTCCACCTCTCTGTATTAACTAGTGTTAACCTATTCCACAACCGCTTTACTTTGTTTCAGGCAACTATCTTTACTTTCTTCCAATCTTGTATAGTATTTCCCTTTCTCCCAGCCCTAAGTCTAAACATTATCCAACCTACAAGCCAATTTCTCCAGTACAGCTACATCCACTACTAGTCCATGAGCCGGGCCAGATATCGGTACCACCCGGAGTGACTAATTTTCTTTGGTATTTTTAGGTAGATGCATGTCTGTAGTTTATTTTTTGATATGATAGCCCTTACATATACGTAGCTTATTAACCCCTTCAGCCCTAGGCCTATTTGTACCCAAGTGCCTAAGCCAATCTGACCTGTGCCACTTCATGGGCTAATAACTTTGGAACGCTTTCACCTATCCAAGCCATTCTGAGATTGTTTTCTCGTGACATATTGTACTTCACGTCAGTGCTAAATGGGAGTCAATATATTTTACCTTTCTATATAAAAAAATGCTAAATATTCGGAAATTTTGGAAAAATCGGCAATTTTTTAACTTTGAAATTCTCTGCTTTTTACAAAAATACTGATACCCCCCATAATAGTTATTAATTTACACTCCCCACATGTTTACTTTATATTGGCATCATTTTGAAAATGAAACCTTATTGTTTTACGACGTAATAGGGCTTATAGTTTTATGCGCAATTTTTCACATTTACAGCAAAACCCACTTTTCAAAGGACCAAGTCACTTCTGAAGTCACTTTAAGGGGCTTACATAACAGAAACCACCCATAAATTACCCCATTTTGCAAACTACACCCCTCAAGCTGTTCAAAACTCATTTTTAAAAACTGTTAACCCTTTAGGTGTTCCACAGGAATTTTAGCAGAATGAAGGCGAAATTTCAAAATTTCATTTTTTTTCCAGATATTACATTGTAATCCAATTTTACCTGCAACCTAGCAAGGGTTAACGGCAAACCCAAACTTGGTTACCCTAATTCTGCAGTTTATAGAAACACCCCACATGTACTCGTAAACTAAAGTATGGGCACACAGCACAGCTCAACACGGAAGGAGCGCTATGTGGTTTTTGGGTGGCGGATTCACTGGAAGAAATCTAGGGGGCCATGTCACATTTGAAGGCTGCCTGAGGTACCCCCACAGTGGAAACCCCAAAAAGTGACCCTATTTTGGAAACTACACCCCCAAGGAATCTTTTAGGGGGTATAGTGACCACTTTGACCCAACCAGTGTTTCACAGTAGTTGGAAACACTTGGTTGAGAAAATGGAAAAAGTGCATTTTTTACATGAAGGTGTCATTTTAGGCTCATTTTTTTATTTTTAAGAGGTGTACCAGCAAAAAATGCACCCCACTATTTGTTCACCAATCTCTCCCGAACACAACAACACCCGATATGTTGTCGTACACTGCAGTATTGGGGAACGGCAGGCCTCGGAAGGGAAGGAGCGCCAAATGACTTTTGGAGTGCAAATTTTACTGGAAGAAATCTAGGGGGCTATGTCACATTTGAAGACACCCTGAGGTGCCCCAACACACGCACACACACTGACACATACACGTTCTGTGCTGAACAGCATTCTGGATGTCATACTTGGACATGGTCGAGACCATGCTGGCCCTGGTTCGAGCTTCAAGAGAAGGCAACTGGATGCTTCACCTAGGAGCAATCCGACAGATGATACCATGGTGTTTTGCCTATGACAAGGTCAACTATGCCCGATACCTAACCTATTACTATGCCACAATGTCTCGGCTGCCCATAGAACACCCAGAGGTCCATGAATACTTCATGCAAGGTGGCTTTTCGGTCCAGATCGGTAGCAAGAATCCTTTTGGACGAATTCCTGTGGACCAGACCATTGAAGAGACAATCAACAAAGACACCCAGACACCAGGGGGCACAAAAGGCTTCAGCCTCAAAGTTGGAGCTGTTTCCAGGTTCTACCTGACATCAGAGTACCGCAGTATGTACTTGAGGCAGCTGAGGGCCCTGGTAGGCCAACAATATACTGACTTCAGCCATTCAGACCTACAGGTGTCTAGGATTAGAAGAGATGAAGCCGATGTCCAATCTTTCGTTCAACTGCTGGAGACAGGTTGGGTGAACCCCTTCAACAAAGAGCATAATGGTGAACTTATCAGTTTGTCAACAGCGACTGTAGCACCACCAGATGTAGCCAAAGACCTTCAAGGGGCATACAGTATAGGAGAGGATGCATATCAAACATTCAAGGATGAGCGTTTGGGTACCGATAAGCCAACTACATTGTTTCATGACAAGATGACGAAGAACAAACTTAAAACGTTCTCTAACATCCAAATGAAGACACGCAGACAAGGTCTTGGCAAGGAGGTAATTTTGAAGGCTGACAGAAACCTATTTGGCCAGATGATACTTGTAGCTGAGAACAGAAAGCTACAAATGAGTGATGTCTTGACTCATCCCCTGGGTCCATTGCCATGGGCACTTGCCAATGGTGATGGGTCTATCCGCAAGACCAACAAGGCTGCCCTCGCAAGGGAGTTGGAGAGGAATGCTCGTCCTGCAGAAGTGATCCCCGAGCCCTCTGCAACCATCATTGATGGGATGAGCCTGGTTCAGAAACTGAAGGGAAACAATGCAACATTTGGCCAGCTAGCAGGCACAGCAATGAGTCGCGCTATCCATGAGGGTGCTAAGAGCAAGCGCATTGATATTGTCTTTGACGTCTACAAGGAGACATCCATCAAAGATACAGAAAGAGTCAACAGATATGAAGGCACAGGGATCCATTTCAAGAACATTCAACATGGGCACAACATCCAGCAGTGGAAAAAGCTTCTAAGTAGTTCCTCCAACAAGGCAAGTCTCATAAAGTTTCTGGTAGAAGAATGGAAGGCGAAACACCACAGGGAGAAGCTTGAGGAGAAGGAGCTGTATGTCACATGTGAGCAGCTCTGCTTTAAGATCACCAAAGAACAGTGGGAAGAGGCTGCTGACCTTAAGTCAAATCAAGAAGAAGCAGACACACGCCTCCTTCTCCATGCTCTTCATGCAGCAGAATCTGGTTACAAGTCGGTCATCATCACTTCGGAGGATACTGATGTCATGGTCCTGTGTCTGGGCATGTGCCACAAAATCCCATCCCACCTGTTCCAGAAATGCGGTACACAGAACCGGACAAGATTCCTGGATATCACCACTCTGAGCCGAACATTGGGAGGCAGCGTATGTGATTCATTGATTGGTATGCATGCATTTACAGGCTGTGACACCGTCAGTGCATTCGCTGGCCGTGGGAAGATGACGACACTCAAGCAGTTGAAGATGAACAAGACATACCAGGATGCCTTTCAGGAAGTTGGTCGTTCATGGGAAGTGTCTACCGAACTTTTTGAGAAGTTACAGGAAATCACCTGCCACATGTACCTGCCAACTACCCAAACAACTGAGGTAAACAGGCTCCGTTATCAGCTGTTCTGTGCCAGACGTGGAGTGGTAGAGTCAAGTCAACTCCCTCCTTGCCAGGACTGCCTTTTCATGCATGCACTGCGTGCAAACTACCAGGCTGCGATCTGGAGGAGAAGTCTGCAGAGCCAGCCATGGGTTGCAAACCCAACAGACTGCGGTTGGATGATAGATAACGACGGAAAGCTTGTTGTCAAGTGGATGCAAGGGGCACCAGCACCAGAAGCTATTATACAGCTACTGTCCTGCAAGTGTGTGCGGTCATGTGAACTTCCTCAGTGTACTTGCCTCAGCAATGGCCTGAAGTGCACAGACATGTGCAGATTACAGACATGCCAGAACAAGGGTACTGAAGACGAGCCAGTAGAACAACAGTCAGATTCAGAGTCCGATGTTGAAGATATTATGGAGTAACATATATATATATATATATATATATATATATATATATATATATATATATATATATATGCACATGACATGTTCAGTGTGTATTTACATAACTTGGATTAAATTTTGTTACAAATACTACATCTAGTCACTCCGGGTGGTACCGATATCGTCATATTTGGTTCTTGGCTCATGCTAAAATTCCTGTGGAACACCTAAAGGGTTAACAGTTTTTAAAAATGAGTTTTGAACAGCTTGAGGGGTGTAGTTTGCAAAATGGGGTAATTTATGGGTGGTTTCTGTTATGTAAGCCCCTTAAAGTGACTTCAGAAGTGACTTGGTCCTTTGAAAAGTGGGTTTTGCTGTAAATGTGAAAAATTGCGCATAAAACTATAAGCCCTATTACGTCGTAAAACAATAAGGTTTCATTTTCAAAATGATGCCAATATGAAGTAAACATGTGGGGAGTGTAAATTAATAACTATTATGGGGGGTATCAGTATTTTTGTAAAAAGCAGAGAATTTCAAAGTTAAAAAATTGCCGATTTTTCCAAAATTTCCGAATATTTAGCATTTTTTTATATAGAAAGGTAAAATATATTGACTCCCATTTAGCACTGACGTGAAGTACAATATGTCACGAGAAAACAATCTCAGAATGGCTTGGATAGGTGAAAGCGTTCCAAAGTTATTAGCCCATGAAGTGGCACAGGTCAGATTGGCTTAGGCACTTGGGTACAAATAGGCCTAGGGCTGAAGGGGTTAATAAGCTACGTATATGTAAGGGCTATCATATCAAAAAATAAACTACAGACATGCATCTACCTAAAAATACCAAAGAGAATTAGTCACTCCGCTTGGTACCGATATCGTCAAATTTGGTTCTTGGCTCATGGACTATACACTGAGGTGTAGCCAATCCATAGCATTGAGTCTGCAACAATCACAGAAGTCATCCCAATTCTATAAAATGTATACCTCCCTAATCTCCTAGTGACATTTTAATGTGGCATGTGTTGCAGGTAGTATTTCAGAGAAAACTATCTTTGAAGTGTTTGTTTTAAGCTTATCGAAATCCAAGAAGTATCATTTCTTCTTGCGGAGATTGACATGCTAAGCATGCCGAGATGAGGAGACTTAAAGCTGCAATGCTCTTCTGGGAAATATGCTAATTATGCAAATTGTCTCTTCAGAGAGGAAGAGAACTAGAAATCTTGTGCCACCTATTGGAAGGTAACAATCCTACAAGTCAATGTCAACCATTTATCGAGCCTTGACACCTGACTTAGGCTAATAGCCAAACCAGAATCTCAATTTGCAGACACTGTGCTTCGGGGTACTACCCCTCATCAGTGCAAAGTGGAGATCTGGTTTGGCTGTGTGAGAGGCCAAACCAGATCTCAACTTTGCACTGACAAGGGGCAGTATCCCGAAACTCCTCTATGAAGAGACAATTTGCATTTTAAGCTTATGGCATACATCATTAAGGACCTTCCATCTTCCGCTACCTTTGTAATTGGTATCAATGTGCACCACAACTTTAGCTTGTCTATTTCCCTAAAAAAATGCCCTGTACTCCTATTCCTCTCTTCAGAGAGCAGAGATTCCCATTGCTTTAAGAGAACAAATCTTTCTGCACAACTTCTACTGATATCCCCTTATCTGCAAATTTAGCAAACTTATTGGCGTGTTCCATTTCAGTACTTTCTTCCCTGAAACTCTTCTCTTTACACCACCTTCTAAGTGTCACCCAGATATCTGCCTCTTTGTCCTGGACCCCAGTGCTATACTCTTCCTCCACATTTACCCCCATGAGTGCCTGTTGAAGGAGCAGAAAACTTCTTTCCTTGTTTACCACAAAATGTACACCATAAAAACAATTCCTCAAAACAATGTCAGAATTCCTTTTTTTCTCACAATTTTTCCCCACTTTGTTTCTCGTTTTTCAGTGCATTTTTTAGTAGAAAGGAATGGTGGAATTCACAAGCACTTTTTCCACTAAAAGCCCTCACATGTCTATGTGAACAGAAAAAGCCAAGACCTTTTATTACCTATCTGGGGGCACAGTGTGTGGATAAAAAATGTCCAGCAAATAAAAGTAATTTCTATGTGAAGCGCAATTCATTTTATAATGTTTTGAAAAATAGACACACATTTACTTTTTTCTTTACATTTTCCTCTATTTTAGTTAAAAAAAAAGCAAAATAAATTTAAGCCCCATTTATGGCAGAAAAAAGATGCAAAAATGGTCCGATAATCAGAGTGAGAAAAATTTATGGAACCGTTAGATGCACATGTATAAAAAAAACTAAAACAAAGCAAAATGTATTAGTCCTGAATTGGTTAAAGCAGCAATTTTGCCATTTTTTCAATATTTAAAAATTTACAGTTATCCACAATTAATTGTATCATAAAATAAATAATGTTTTCAATATCTTCTTGTGAAGTTGAAAATCTCACTAATCTGGATACGCAGAACACAGAGAAACCATAAAGAAAGACACATTTTTGTGTCTTGTAAAAGCAATGGCTACTAAGTTCATATTTATTGCTGATATTTGCCAGATGAAGTCTAGTCTAGTCTAGTTGCTCCCATGCAGTTTACATTTGGTTGCTGTGCAGCATCTCAAGAAAAGGTAGGGCGTGTATAAGAAATTGTTATTGTTTTCCATATTATATTTATTATACTCTGGGGATTGTAGAGACCTCGGAGAATAAAAAGTTAAACTAAGTTGAAGGAGAAAAAAGTGGAAAAAAACATGTAATTAGGTGAGTTCAAATTTTGTGTGATCCAATCATTTCTAGTGATGAGTATATATTCTAAAATACGAATTCTGCAGCTTTGCTGAATTTAGCTGGCACTTTTTCAGAGCCAATAATGTGGAAGCCCCTTATATTTCTGTTAAGAGGTGACGTATCTGAGTGGGGACTTACTTTTTTTGTAGATTGAGTTCAAGATTTTTTTGGGAACATTTTACATAATGTTTGAAATCACATTTACAGTATACTGTGCCCTACACTGAGCACTTGCTTTGGGTTGTCCACCTAAATCTCTGAGTTGTAGTGTGTCAGTGTTCACAACATGCAGTAATGAGGCAGTGATCCAGCAAAGTTCAAAGCAAATGTCTTTAATGTCCACAAAACTTACAATTGAAAAGCAAACAGTATCCTCCAGATCAAAACCGGGGCATTAAGATAGTCCGTATCTGAGACCGCTTGCCATGGGCGACAGCACCACTGTGTCACGCTGAGGGTTGCTAGGCATTTTGCTTCACTTGGTTCTGTGTTCAATTCACACAAGTCGTCTGTGGCAGATCCACCTGCATCTTGCAAACCAACACTGAAACACCCGACCCTTGCTGCAAGGTTTTTAAATGAGATCTGTGGCCTTGGTCCACTTCTAAGACCCAGGTGGAGGGAATGAACCACCCCAATACAATCATGTTGTTCATTCCAAAAATAAAATCCCATGTAGGGATCCATTCACTGTAATGAGGCAGCAGAGACTTCGTCTGGCCTCTGTTCATCATTGTCCTTCTTTTCAAAAGCGCACAAAACTGTGGCCGATGACACTTTTATGCACGCATAAAAAGAGGCACATCGCTGGAGCACAAACTTTATTGCATCCATAGTGCCTCCATCTGCCTCATTATAGGGAATTTTCTGCCAGGAGGTCTGTCTGAATCATTTATTTCAGAGATTTACATGGACACCCTGGTGTAAGCACTCAGTGAAGAGCGTAGGATAAATGTACTGTAAGCCGAGCCTTACTACGATCTTTGGGAGGCAGAATGAACAAATCAACCACAGGTGAAGAATTGGTTTTATTTATCTTTTATGTCATTTGTCGTGCGGAATAAGATTCTTCATGTCAGTGCAATTACTGAGATACCAGATTTATATCGGGTTTGCATGTTTGGCTGCTGTCACACTCTAAAAATGCTTTTTATTGCAAAAACCGGTTTTTGTATCGCATATTTTGAGAGCTATAATTTTTCAATTTTTCTGCCTACAGAGTAATGTGAGGGCTTGTTTTTTGCAGGACGAGTTTATGTATTTATTGATACCATTTTTGGGCACATGATGTTTGTGGCGACACAGCATTTCTTCTCAATGATGCCAGACGTAAATTGTGTAGGCCCAGAATCATAAACTGTTGTCTGAAGTATTGATTCTTCTTGTAGGATGAATATTTACCTCTAATATTATCTCCTACAATTTGTTTTCTGTTATCTTTGCAAAACAGTATCAACAAAAAAGCGTGTGCACAGCTCTATATGAAGGTGCCCAGGTAGGTTCCAAAACCTTAGTGATACGTATAATAAAACCTGGCACTCAACCTTTACAAAGGTATTTTTGTTATTCCAAGCGGTAGTGCAGTAACAGCAATGCAGTAACAGCAAGCTACTGCATTGCTGTTACTACACTTCTGCTTGGAATAAAAAAATACCTTTATAAAAGTTGAGTGCCAGGTTTTATTATACGTATCTTTGCAAAACAGTCATGCATGGCCACTGAACCCTGGCCATGGGAAAAGAGAGCGGGTGTTCAGTGGTATGAGCCCTGGTCCATGTAGTCTTTCTAAAGACAGCCAGGCCAGATGATGAGAGCACCCACTAACCCCTGTGTCTCCACAGTGATTTTTGTTTGCTTTCCTTTCTGATTTTTGTGGAGGCAAAATGAACAAAAACCAGCAATTCAGGAATTGTTGTTTTTTTCTTTCCATTCTACTTGTGGTAAAATTGATAAGGCAGCTTTATTCTTCGGGTCAGTATGATTACAGCAATACTATATTTATATAACTTTTTATGTTTTGGCACTTTTACACAATAACTTCTATAGAAAAAAATATTTTTTTATATAGTTTCATTTTGAGAGCTATAACTTTTTAATTTTTCTGCTGATGGAGCTCTATGATGGTTTGTTTTGATTACATTTTCAGTGATACCATTTTTAATTACATTCTTCTTTTTGATCGCATTTTACTTTACTTTTTTCCAGCGGTACGATTACAAAGCATAGTTTGCTACCTTTTTTTACGGCTCTTACTGAAGTGGTTAACTAGTGTGACAATTTCATAGATCGGGTGGAATCGGATGCGGAGATACAAAACGTGTACATTTTTTCTTACATTAAAACATTAAAATGTGTATTTATTAGTGCATTTTTTTATTATTATTATTTAGTATTTTTTTTACATATTTTTACTTTTCTTTTTAACATTTTTCTTAGTCCCTTTATGGGATTTTCACTTTTGTTGCTTTCATTGTAGGTATAATGTACTGCAATGCACCAGATGGACAGACAAATCCAAGTTTGAGGTGTTTGGATCACACAGAAGAACATTTGTGAGATGCAGAACAACTGAAAAGATGCTGGAAGAGTGTCTGACACCATCTGTCAAGCATGGTGGAGGTAATGTGATGGTCTGGGGTTGCTTTGGTGCTGGTAATGTGGGATATTTGTACAAGGTAAAAGGGATATTGAATAAGGAAGGCTATCACTCCATTTTGCAGCGCCATGCCATACCTTGTGGACAGCGCTTGATTGGAGCCAATTTCATCCTACAACAGGACAATTACCCAAAGCACACCTCCAAATTAAGCAAGAACTATTTAGGGAAGAAGCAGGCAGCTGGTATTTTATCTGTAATGGAGTGGCCAGCGCTGTCACCAGATCTTAACCCCATTGAGCTGTTGTGGTAGCAGTTTGACCATATGGCACACAAAAAGCGCCCATCAAGCCAAACCAACTTGTGGGAGGGACTTCTGGATGCATGGGGTGAAATTTCTCCAGATTACCTCAGCAAACTAACTGTTAGAATGCCAAAGGTCTGCAATGCTGTAATTGCTGAAAAGGGAGCATTCTTTGATGAAAGCAAAGTTTGAAGGAGAAAATTATTATTTCAAATAAAAATCTTTTTTTCGAACCTTGTCAATGTCTGGACTAGATTTTAAATTCATTTGGCAACTCATTTGATTAATAAAAGTATGAGTTTTCATGGAAAACACAAAATTGTCTGGGCGACCCTAAACTTTTGAACGGTAGTGTAAATTTGTGTACTAGTCAAAGAAGTAATAATAATTCAAACTAAAATGTTAAATGTGAGACTTCTGTATTTACACAAAACATAAATATTTTAACTTCTCTTTAAAAAGAAAAATGATCAAACGTCTGGAATAATATATATTTTCATTCTTTTTAAGCAGAGAATATGTAAAAATAAGAGTTTATGCAATCATAAGAACATTGTGCTAGAACAGATAAGACAACTAGTCAGCAACCCAGCCATGTGACAAACCCAGAGGCTATTTTAGATATGTCAGTACAACTGCCCACGGAGCTCATTTAAGAATTTGCCTGTGGGTCTGTCAGTTGCCACAGCTGGAAGAATATCTTCCACTGTTTCATTTCAAGGTCTCATAATTATAAATGAATGAATAGGCAGCAAGATACATTTGATTATACTTTGAGGATGTACAGTATTTTTTAACTACGGATTATACTGTGTAGAGTGTAAAATTTAAATGTACTATCTGTATTATGTTGTATGTTCTATGTACATTAATTGCTAATTTTCCTACATTAAGAAGGATGAGCAACAGGGAATTGAAGGTGACAAGATTTGATTTTCATGACTTGATCTGGAAGTTGATTAAAATAAAATAACAGGAGATATTGCATAGATGTCTCTTGTTCTGCTAAACTTTGACATTTACTGTATCTATCAATCTATCTATCTATCTATCTATCTATCTATCTATCTATCTATCTATCAAGAATTTTAGAAAAAAATATCAAGTTATTTTTATTGACCCCAAACTATGATCATTAAATATTATTTCAAATTTTAAAAACTAAATCATCATCCATAAAACTTGAATGCCAACCAGAAACTTATTAATATGCTTAAAGTGCTCATTTCTGCCTTGCAGCCAAATTCTAGCTACTGAGAAAGTGTAACTTTACTGGGATGTCTTCTCCGCAATCGATTTTTTTTTTTAAATGGTAGGTTTCCATAAACTTTAAAGTAAATACTGGTAACTTTTCTTTTGTTTAAGGGACAATACTGTGCATTCATTAATACTAGGCAAGCATTTAATGATTGCTGTATAACTGCTCATGTGGCTGTGTAGCTACAGTAGCTATAAGTGTGTAGTTGCAGAGTTTTAATGCTGGTCAAAGTCTATCAAGGAACAATGCGTAGTTGAGCTTCAAAACTTGGACATGTAGCAAAAGATGTACAGTAGGTACCCTGATTTGATGAACAATGTTTTATGTTATATCAATATTATTGCTCTGGGTGTGTGTAACTTTTAGATGAGTAAGTGATGGTTACAGTAAAGATGATGGAATCTGTCGATTTTCAAATTCGGCAAATCAAACAAATCTATAAAGGAATTTCTGTTTGCACCAACGTTAGTGGATGTGAATTGATTGTCCCGTATATCTCCGAGGTCTCTCCAGAATGCGCACCTCACAACTCACCTATCCCACCGCCCTTGGAGTCTACAGTCAGGTCCTCAGCACTTGTTCTTTTACTTTTCTTTAGCATATACAGTACAGACCAAGAGTTTGGACACACCTTCTCATTTAAAGATTTTTCTGTATTTTCATGACTATGAAAATTGTACATTCACACTGAAGGCATCAAAACTATGAATTAACACATGTGGAATTATATACTTAACATAAAAGTGTGCAACAACTGAAATTATGTCTTATATTCTAGGTTCTTCAAAGTAGCCACCTTTTGCTTTGATGACTGCTTTGCACACTCTTGGCATTCTCTTGATGACCTTCAAGAGGTAGTCACTGGGAATGGTTTTCAATTCACAGGTGTGCCCTGTCAGGTTAAAATAAGCGGGATTTCTTGCCTTATAAATGGGGTTGGGACCATCAGTTGTGTTGTGCAGACGTCTCGTGGATACACAGCTGATAGTCCTACTGAACAGACTGTTAGAATTTGTATTATGGCAAGAAAAAAGCATCTAAGCAAAGAAAAACGAGTGGCCATCATTAGTTTAAGAATAGAAAGTCAGTCAGTCCGAAAAATTGGGTAAACTTTGAAAGTGTCCCCAAGTGCAGTGGCAAAAACCATCAAGCGCTACAAAGAAACTGGCTCACATGAGGACCGCCCCAGGAAAGGAAGACCAAGAGTCACTTCTGCTTCTGCAGATAAGTTTATCCGAGTCACCAGCCTCAGAAATCACAGGTTAACAGCAGCTCAGATTAGAGACCAGGTCAATGCCACACAGAGTTCTAGCAGCAGGGACATCTCTACAACAACTGTTAAGAGGAGACTTTGTGCAGCAGGCCTTCATGATAAAATAGCTGCTAGAAAACCACTGCTAAGGACAAGCAACAAGCAGAAGAGATTTGTTTGGGCTAAAGAACACAAGGAATAGACATTAGACCAGTGGAAATCTGTGCTTTGGTCTGATGAGTTCAAATTTGAGATCTATGTTCCAACAACCGTGTCTTTGTGCGATGCAGAATAGGTGAACGGATGGGTCATTGTCCATGATGGATGGTCCAGCTAAACGCAAACCAAATGGAATAGCATGCCACTGCCAGACGCTGTGGTAGCCATGCTGGTTCAGTATGCCTTCAATTTTGAATAAATCCCAAACAGTGTCACCAGCAAAACACCCCCACACCATCCCACCTCCTCCTCCATACTTCACCGTGGGAACCAGGCATGTAGAGTCCATCCGTTCACCTTTTCTGCATTGCACAAACACACAGTGATTGGAACCAAAGATCTCAAATTTGGACTCATCAGCCAAAGCACAGATTTCCACTTGTCTAATGTCAATTCCTTGAGATGTGTCTGCTGCTAGAACTCTGTGTGGCATTGACCTGGTCTCTAATCTGAGCTGCGGTTAACCTGCGATTTCTGAGGCTGGTGACTCAGATAAACTTATCCTCAGAAGCAGAGGTGACTCTTAGTCTTCCTTTCCTGGGGCGGTCCTCATGTGAGCCAGTTTCTTTGTAGCGCTTGATGGTTTTTGCCACTGCACTTGAGGACACTTTCAAAGTTTTCCCAATTTTTTTGACTGACTGACCTTAATTTCTTAAAGTAATGATTGCCACTCATAAACAAACAGATATCACTGGCGCTCACCACTAGTGTCCATCAAACAAGTGGAAATGGACCAAGGAATCTCCCAGCTGCTGGTATGTACAGAAAATGCGCCCCTTCTGTAAAAAAACTAGTACATATAACAACTGATACCGCGCTTGGGAAAAAAGAGAGAAAGAGGCTGCCCCTACCTGTAGGAACACAGCCAAACCATGAATATATGCAGCAATAGATGATATTATTAAAGATGACCCACTGAACTTTATGATAAGTCAAATGAACAATTACCTATACTACCTGCCTGCTTGCTCACTCAAAAAAGTGCCATGCCCACCGGTATATATGTACTTCCACAGGAGTAGCCTTAAAATATCCGTTGTTGGTAGATTAATCACATTTATGTACTGGAATGACTTTAGGAAACAATAGCTCTTACCATGTGGGAGTGTAGTCGGTGGACAATGACTGTTGTGCCGGGCTCTCACCTACTGTTCGTGGTGGATGCCGGAAGTGGTGTGCGGTGTCTCACCGCTGCACGCGGCAGATGTATGGGTAGGATAACCTGCGGGTGGCACCTTGAGAGTGGGTGCACGGCTGCTCGTGCCGCCTGGACGGGTGCGAGGTGTGATTATTCAGTGCAGGGCCAGGGAACGTCCCGTCCGGAGGCGCCCCTGGTTACACTGAGAGAAAAAAATGGCCGCCGCTGTTGGGTTGGCAACAGACTGGTATCTTAGTGCAATATATATCAAGTTATTTGGGGCGGGATTGAGAGATGTAGGGGGCAGGCTCATTGGCGCAGTGGAGGCATAAAAAAGCGGAGCTCCTGGATAGGGCTGTAACCCTGATGAAGAAGGGCGCTTTCCCTTCGAAACGCGTCGGTCAGCTTTTTTGGTCCTAGCGAGGCTCCGTAGGTCAGTGACGTCACACGCTGCTTGTCAGCGGCGGCCATTTTTTTCTCTCGGTGTAACCAGGGGCGCCTCCGGCCGGGACGTTCCCTGGCCCTGCACTGAATAATCACACCTCGCACCCGTCCAGGCGGCACGAGCAGCCGTGCACCCACTCTCAAGGTGCCACCCGCAGGTTATCCTACCCATACATCTGCCGCGTGCAGCGGTGAGACACCGCACACCACTTCCGGCATCCACCACGAACAGTAGGTGAGAGCCCGGCACAACAGTCATCGTCCACCGACTACACTCCCACATGGTAAGAGCTATTGTTTCCTAAAGTCATTCCAGTACATAAATGTGATTAATCTACCAACAACGGATATTTTAAGGCTACTCCTGTGGAAGTACATATATACCGGTGGGCATGGCACTTTTTTGAGTGAGCAAGCAGGCAGGTAGTATAGGTAATTGTTCATTTGACTTATCATAAAGTTCAGTGGGTCATCTTTAATAATATCATCTATTGCTGCATATATTCATGGTTTGGCTGTGTTCCTACAGGTAGGGGCAGCCTCTTTCTCTCTTTTTTCCCAAGCGCGGTATCAGTTGTTATATGTAATGATTGCCACTCGTTTTTCTTTACTTAGCTGCTTTTTTCTTGCCATAATACAAATTCTAACAGTCTATTCAGTAGGGCTATCAGCTGTGTATCCACCAGACTTCTGCACAACACAAATGATGGCCACAACACCATTTATAAGGCAAGAAATCCCATTTACTAAATCTGACAGGGCACACCTGTGAAGTGAAAACCATTTCCGGTGACTACCTCTTGAAGCTCATCAAGAGAATGCCAAGAGTGTGCAAAGCAGTCATCAAAGCAAAAGGTGGCTACTTTAAAGAACCTAGAATATAAGACATAATTTCAGTTGTTGCACACTTTTTTGTTAAGTATATAATTCCACATGTGTTAATTCATAGCTTTTATGCCTTCAGTGTGAATGTACAATTTTCATAGTCATGAAAATACAGAAAAATCTTTAAATGAGAAGGTGTGTCCAAACTTTTGGTCTGTACTGTATATATATATATATATGTTAGGAGTGGAGTTCCCACCGCTGCACAGGGGGAATCTCGAACCATGTCTGCTGCGGTCTCCTATTCTTCTCCAGCCGCAGTGGAGTCTGCTCAGCGGAGACATCAGTCCCAGCATCTTGCTCAGTCCCACTCTGTGCATAGGGTTACTGCTGCTTTTCCAGCTTCTGCCATTGAAGCCAGTGCTGGGCAGCGGCGAGCAGACGCTTTTGGGACCAAGTCCTGCTTTTCCCCTTCTGAGCATGCCCAGGGCAAGATCTCCCATTGGAGATCGAGGGTCAGATGCTGCAGCAGATCCCATTGGTCCTCCAGGAAGGTCCTGAAGGTGCTCAACTTCTGTGGCAGCTTCCCATTGGTCCTTTTTTGGAAGGTCCTGTTCATGCTGCAGCTATATAAGCTTCGCATGACCGCACGGCCATGCGCTAGTGTAAACTTGTAAACGTGTGTGTGTTCATGTGTGAAAGTCGTTCATTAATTATCCCCTCCCTTGTGTATGACTGCTCTCGTAAGGTGGATGATTGCTATCTAGCGCCCGACTTAGCCATCAGCACGTGACACACAATACAGCGTCTAACTGCTGTGACCGCCAGTGCGGCACCGTGCGCTTTCACAGCGCTTTCCTGACCCAAACCTGGGTGGTTAGTGGCGTCCGCCAGTGCGGCACCGCACGCACTCTCATGCATCTTTATTATTATTTCTTTCACTCTGACACCCCAGTTGCGGTGTCGAGCGCAAGAGGTCTATATAACTCAAATCCTATGTCTTAGGATTGAGTTCTGAGACTCCTTGCTTGCGCTTTTGGTGCGGTACCGTGGCCCTGTGATGCAACAGGGTTCGCTTCCTTCACACAGGGTGAAGTTAAACCGTGTGTGTATCCACATTGTACCGCCATATAGTCCGTCATTAGTTGGCAGCAGGTTGCATGCTCTGCACGGTGGACCCCGGGCTGCGAACGCACCTTACTCTATCTTTCTTATTATTTGGTGCATTCCGCTAGCCCTAACATTACAGTAGCGCCAGGGTCTGGCTAGTACTGATGGACAAACAGCAATCCTTGCGGTACATCCAGCAGCTGGAGGGTAGGTTGGCAGCTCTCGAGCGCACAACCTCAGCTGTGGATGTAACCGCAGTTGCTGTTCAGGCTGCTAGCGTGGCTGCAGCCACCTTGTCCACTGCCACCCCTGTACCGACTCTATCTCGCCTCCCGCTGCCAGAAAAATTTTCTGGTGATAGTAAGTCTTGTAGGGGTTTCGTGAGTCAGTGCTCTATACATCTTGAGCTTCTGGCCTCTCGTTTCCCTACAGAGTGGGCTAAGATGGGGTTTATTGTGTCTCTCCTGTCGGACAGGGCGTTGGAGTAGGCTACACCGCTGTGGGAGCGTGGCGATCATGTGGTGCAGAGTGCTTCATTGTTCCTGAGCACTCTGAAACAGGTCTTTTTAGGACCTCGTGTCACCCATGATACGGCACTTCAACTGTTGGCATTGACTCAGGGCTTATCCTTGGTCAGCCATTTTGCCGTCCACTTCCGCACCCTAGCATCTGAGCTGGAGTGGTCGGATAAAGCCCTTATTCCGATATTTTGGAGGGGGCTGGCTGACCACGTGAAGGACGCCCTGGCCACTAGGGAGATTCCCGCCACACTGGAGGAGTTAATAGCAGTGTCCACTTGTATTGACCTCCGTTTTCACGAGCGGAGGTTAGAGCGAGCCCAGTGTAGGCAGAGGTTTCGGCTGGCTCCCACCTTCGCCAAACCTTTGGAATCTCCAGTCCAGGCCCCTGAGTCACATGAGGCCATGGAAGTGTCACGAGCGGGATCTAAGTCCCGGACCGCTCGGGCACTACAGGTTTGTCTTGTTTGCCAGCAGTCAGGACATCTTGCCACCAGATGTCCCCAGCGGTCGAGGAAACGTCAGCGTCTAGTGGTAGTAGGTGGAGGTACACTAGACACGGCGACGTTTGCCTCCAAATTGTCCTTTAAGGGTACAATTACAATAGGCTCATTCACTCACTTGGTAGAGCTCTGCGTGGACTCTGGGGCGGAGGGCAATTTTATGTCTTCTGCCTTCGCCCAACGTCATGCAATACCCCTGGAAATGCTAGCTCAACCAGTAACTGTACGAGTGGTGAATAGGTCAACACTGCCCTCACAGATAACACACCAGACCATCCCTTTCACTCTGTCCTTGTCGCCATCTCATCAGGAGATTATATCTCTGCTCGTCATTCCTAAAGGGAATTGATAAGATCCTGTTAGGGATGCCTTGGCTACGGTATCACTCTCCTCATATCGAGTGGTCCACAGGCAGAATTTTAGGATGGGGTGAATCTTGTGGGGGTAGATGTCAGAGGGAGAGCGTTCAGGTTGCTACTACTGAGGTATTTGCAGATTTATCCTCTCTTCCCAAGCAATATTGGCCTTATGCGGACGTGTTCTCCAAAAGGGCTGCAGAGACCCTTCCGCCTCACCGCCCCTATGACTGTCCTATTGACCTCTTGCCTGGTGCTGAGCCTCCCTGGGGTCGAGTCTATCCTTTGTCTCTCCAGGAGATGGAGGCAATGTCACAGTATATCCGAGAGAATCTGGCAAGAGGATTCATTAGGAAGTCAGTGTCACCTGCAGGGGCTGGGTTCTTCTTCATACAGAAGAAGATTGGAGAACTACGTCCATGCATAGACTACGGGGTCTTAACGCCATCACCGTTAAAAATAAGTACCCACTACCCGTGATATCTGAGCTTTTTGATAGGCTACGGGGAGCAAGGGTATTTACTAAATTAGATCTGCGGGGTGCTTACAACCTGATTCGCATCTGTGAGGGGGACGAATGGAAGACGGCTTTTAACACCAGGGATGGGCACTATGAATATCTGGTGATGCCCTTCGGGCTCTGTAATGCCCCAGCCATTTTCCAAGACTTTGTAAACGACATCTTCCGGGATATGCTTTCCACCTCGGTCGTAGTTTATCTGGATGATATTCTCATCTACTCTCCAGATATAGACTCCCACCGGAGAGATGTTTGCAAGGTCTTTGACCTCCTACGGGCTAACTCCCTCTATGCCAAGTTGGAGAAGTGTGTATTTGAGCAGGAGTCCTTGCCTTTCCTTGGCTATATCATTTCTGCCCAGGGATTGGCTATGGATCCTGCCAAGCTACAGGCTGTGATGGACTGGCAGGAACCCCATTCTCTCAAAGCGGTGCAGCGCTTTATGGGGTTCATTAATTACTGTCGCCAGTTCATTCCCCACTTCTCAACTTTGGTAGCTCCCTTGGTTGCCCTCACCAAGAAGGGAGCAAATCCCAAGTTGTGGTCAGAGGAGGTCTCCAAGGCCTTTCTCTTGATTAAGTCACACTTCGCTAGCGCTCCCATCCTACATCGCCCCGATGTAGATAAGCCATTTATTATGGAGGTGGATGCCTCATCCGTTGGTGCTGGAGCAGACCTCTTCCAAAAGGATGCTCAAGGTTGGAAGCATCCTTGCTTCTTCTTGTCTAAGACCTTTTCACCAGCAGAGAGGAATTATTCCATCTGGGATAGAGATTTGCTAGCCATGAAGTTGGCTTTCTCAGAGTGGAGACACCTCTTGGAGGGAGCTCGCTTTCCCTTCCAAGTGTTCACAGACCACAAGAACTTGGTGTACTTACAGACGGCCCAGCGGCTGAATTCTCGCCAGGCTAGATGGTCCCTGTTCTTCTCCCGGTTCCATTTTACTCTCCATTTTCTCTCCGGAGAGAAGAACATTCGTGCCGATGCTCTCTCTCACTCCGTAGTGTCATCTGAGGAGGAGGAGGAGGAGCCTCAGCTTATTGTCCCTTCTGAGAGCCTGAGAACTGTGGCTCCGGTTTCGCTAGAGTCTGTGCCCCCAGGCAAGACTTTCGTTCCATCTAATTTGCGACCGGAGGTTCTCTCTTGGGCTCACTCGTCCAGGGTGGGTGGACATTTTGGGACCAAGAGGACATCTGAGCTTTTGGCGAGGACGTACTGGTGGCCACATATGGCCCGTGACGTCAGGGACTATATTCGGGCGTGTGTCTCCTGCGCCAAGAATCGGTCTCCTCGGCAACGGCCTGCTGGGCAACTTTACCCCCTGCCGGTGGAAGACAGGCCCCGGGAGATGGTCGGGATGGACTTCGTGGTGGGTTTACCCAAAACTATTTCGTCTTTGACCGCACCTATTATAGGCAAGCAGCTGGTACCGCAATGGGTGCAAAATGTGTGCCCTCGTACGCAAACCTATTTATGGGGTGGTGGGAGGAGGAGCATGTTTACCAACTTCGCCTTTTTCAAGAACATGTATCTAATTGGTACAGATATATAGACCATGTCTTGTTCTTTTGGACTGGAACCCTGGATGAGTGTAATCTCATTATTGGCCAGCTTAATGATGATCCCTGGGGGATCAGGTTGACTTCTAATATTTCTATGAGCATTGTTGACTTTTTGGACCTGAAAATCACCATCAGGGGGAATGGCCTGGTGACGGGTTTGCATCGTAAGACAACAGCTACAAATAGCTTGCTCCATTACACAAGTGCCCACCCAGCTCACCTACGGAATAGTATACCAAGGGGTCAATTCCTTAGATTAAGGAGAAATTGCACTGCCCTAACGGATTTCTAGGAGGAATAGCGTAAATTGACGGAGAGATTCCGAGCTAGGGGTTACCCTCGAAAAATAACATCCCAGGCATACAAACACTCCCAGCAAGCTATACGAGAAGAAATATTAAGACCCAAGAACAGGACTCCGACTCGTACCATTAATCTTGTCACTACATATCACAACCAGTGGAGTGATGTGTATACTATTCTCAAGAAGAACTGGGATATCCTTCTGATGGAATCTAAACTTTTACCATGGCTCTCCAATACCCCCAAGATGGTGGCCAGAAGGTCTTGGAACTTCAAGGATGAATTAGTATCTAGCCACTTTAGACGGGTGACTACCAGAACAGGGACTGGTGACAACTTCCATGGCTCTTACCCCTGTGGTAGGTGCAACATCTGCAGCTCTGTGATTGTTGATAGTGGGATTCGCCTCCCACATATTTCGGAAAGAATCCAAGTGTCTGGATACTTTAATTGTCTCACCAAGAACCTTGTTTACGCTTTGATTTGCAGTTGCCCGAAGCTCTATATTGGCTACACTATGCAAGAACTCAGGTGTCGGACACAGCAGCATCTATCCAGTATAAACACGGCCCTAAAAGACTCTGATAAAGGTAAGAAACTCTCTTCGTGGCTGCGCATTTCTTACAGCATCATGGTGGTTCACCAAGGGGGTTGAGGGTTATGGGTCTTAAAGGGGTCAAGGTCGACATTAGGGGTGGCAGTATTGTATCCAAGCTGCTTAGGAGGGAATCCAAATGGATTTATAACCCTAAGAGCTTGGCTCCGGTGTGTGTTAATGAGGAACTCCTATACACCGGTTTTTATAAGCAAGCGTGAAGGGTTTTGAGTCCTTGGTACATTTTTCCTTCCCCATGTTGTACTTACCTGTGTCCTTTTCGTCTTATTTTAGATTTCTTTCTGGACACATCTACCTCTCTGGTCCCCTTCTTGGTGCAACAGGGAGGACTACCACGGATCCTCAAGGCTGTTGATCTTGCGTCTTCCCATCCCTCGACTCCTCCCTCAAGTTAAATTTCCGCCTATATAGTGTTAATTATTCTCTACTACCAGCTATGCTGTGCATTTAGGTATCTCAGGTTTAACCTCTGTCAATCTGTTGAATATTTGTTCTTTATAGTATTTGTATGGTGTATCATCTTCTGGATAGCAAATATATGTATATGATTGTCCGACTGATATTGGATATATGGGACTGTTATATGGGACACATTGCTTGGGTCTCGACATTATGTCTTGTTTACTCAGAGTGTTGTCTTAAATGAGTAATTCATAAATTTATTTATATTATCGTCTGACCTAACCTGAGTGTATGGGATTACCATTTTGCCTGTATTGCTTGTACCCGAATGTTATGTTCCGCTGGCTAAGATCATGACTTCTCTAAGAATGTATGATTTGGGATTTGGGGCTCAAAATCGAACTGTGGGATGTTTTGGTTGGGTAATCATACCTATGTTAGGTCATTGGTGTTTATATCGACATTTGCCCAGTACTATAGCACCATTTTGCGCGGGCACCTGTGATTAATCGAGCCTGGTACTACTTATATTCAATGGAGCTTTTGCGCCGACACTGTGTTTGCATTTTGCCCTCTAGCTTGAGTATCACACTGTGCAGGCGCTTCCGGTCCGACCATGTAGAATTGAAGAAATTCTCCCTTTCTTCTAATAGGCGCAAGCACATTTCGTTGTATCAGTTCAGCGTCTCTGCAGCCATAGCAACTCTCGCACCAGGACTGCACACAGTACTGCACAGTCTCGGTAACTTAGTGCAAGTGATTTACTGCGCAGATGCAATAGGGTATACCTTTTGAACGGGAAGTATATACTAGTCTGTACACGCCAGGAGGAGACCACACGCCGCTGTTTCCTCACATATGGTAACTATTTCATCTTATTGTTTAGCTATAAATAGGCAGGGTGGGACTGCTTACCTCATACTTCCCCTGATGAAGACGCTTTCATAGCGTGGGGTTTCAGTCTCTCCATACCCCCCCAGCACTAGCACCTTATTGTCGATTGTCGCATCTCTGCCTGGCTCTTTTTGCACCTGTAGGATCTTGGACCTTAGTGTGTATTTCACTTTTAGGCTCTTGGGTAATATTTTCTACAACTTTGTGACCTTGGTATCCGCATGGCTCCATTTGGTAAATATACCTACGTTGCGGCAACTGTATTTAAATCTTGGTAACATGTTTATTGCCTATCGGATATAGCTGGTAGCAGACAATTAATTTATCACTCTTCTTGCACATTTGCTTTGTTATGATTATTATTTCTGTATCATTGGGTGCTTGATGGTATTTGTTCCTTCTGTCTGGGGGGTCGCATATGGCCTATTAGCCATTTTGCTTGATTTCTGGCTTTTAAATGTTTTCAAACTTGTGTCTTGCCCTGCTGTGTTGCTATTTTCACAAATAAAGTTATTTTTTGACAGTGGATCCCATTGGTATGCATATCTTTCTCTTGTTCAATTTATTGCTGTATGTTTTCGGTCACTGTCTTGCTGGAAGACCCAGCCACAATCCATTTTTAATGTCCTGGAGGAGGGAAGGAGATTGACACTCAGGATTTTATGGTACATGGCTCCATCAATTCTCCCAGTGAAGTAGTTCTGTGCCCTTAGCAGAGAAACATAATGTTTCCACCTCCATGCTTGACAGTGGGGATGGTGTTCTTTGGGTCATAGGCAGCATTTCTCTTCCTCCAAACACAGCGAGTTGAGTTAATGCCAAAGACCTAATTTTTCTTCTCATCTGACCACAGCACCTTCTACCAATCACTCACAGAATCATCCAGAAGTTCATTGACAAACTTCAGACGGGTCTGCACATGTGCCTCTTGAGCAGTGGGACCTTGCGGGCACTGCAGGATTTTAAACTTTTAGAGAGTAATGTGTTACCAATGGTTTTCTTGGTGACTGTGGTCCCAGCTGCCTTGAGATCATTAACAAGTTCACCCATGCAGTTTTAGACTGATCTCTCACCTTCCTCATGATCAAGGGTACCCCATGAGGTCAAATTTTGCATGTTGCCCCTGATCGATGTCGATTGGCAGTCATTTTGTATTTCTTCCATTTTCTTATTATTGCACCAACAGTTGTCTCCTTCTCACCCATCATCTTATTTATGGTTTTATAGCCCATTCCAGCTTTGTGCAGGTCTATGATCTTGCCCCTGGCATCCGTATAAAATTCTTTGGTCTTGCCCATGTCGTGGAGGTTAGAGCCTGACTGATTAATTGAGTCTGTGGACAAGAGTCTTTTAAAAATGTGACAGTGTAAGACAGCTGTCTTTAATGCAAGTAATGAGTTGAATAGGAACATCTACCTGGTCTGTAGGAGCCAGAATCCTTAATGGTTGGTAGAGTATCAAATACATATTTCTCACTGCAAAATGCAAATACATTTATATAATTTATACAATGTGATTTTATAGATTTTGTTTTTGGATATTCTATCTCTCAATGTTAAAATTAACCTACCCATAAAATTATAGTTTTAGTTATTTAAAAAATATCCAATTTGTCACATAGTTATGCATAGATGAGTCAATATTAGTGTTGAGCATTCCGATATTGCAAGTATCGGGTATCGGCCGATATTTGCTGTATCGGAATTTCCGATACCGAGATCCGATATTTTTGTGATATCGGGTATCGGGTATCGCAACAACATTAATGTAATAATGTGTAAAAAAGAGAATTAAAATAAAAAATATCGCTATACTCACCTGTCCGACGCAGCCGGGACCTCAGCGAGGGAACCGGCAGCGTTGTTTGTTTAAATTTCGCGCTTTTACTTGGTTACGTGAAGTTCCGGCTTGTGATTGGTCAGGGCGGCCATGTTGCCGGGACGCGGACCAATCACAGCAAGCCGTGACGAAATTACGTCACGGCTTGCTGTGATTGGTCCGCGTCCCGGCAACATGGCCGCCATTAACCAATCACAAGCCGGGACGTCACGGGAGGCTGGACATGCGCGTATTTTGAAAAGCGCGCGTGTCCAGCCTCCAGTGACGTCCCGGCAACATGGCCGCCATTAACCAATCACAAGCCGTGACGTCACGGGAGGCTGGACATGCGCGTATTTTGAAAAGCGCGCGTGTCCAGCCTCCAGTGACGTCCCGGCAACATGGCCGCCATTAACCAATCACAAGCCGGGACGTCACGGGAGGCTGGACATGCGCGTATTTTGAAAAGCGCGCGTGTCCAGCCTCCAGTGACGTCCCGGCAACATGGCCGCCATTAACCAATCACAAGCCGGGACGTCACGGGAGGCTGGACATGCGCGTATTTTGAAAAGCGCGCGTGTCCAGCCTCCCGTGACGTCACGGCTTGTGATTGGTTAATGGCGGCCATGTTGCCGGGACGCGGACCAATCACAGCAAGCCGTGACGTAATTTCGTCACGGCTTGCTGTGATTGGTCCGCGTCCCGGCAACATGGCGCCGTGACCAATCATAAGCCGGGACGTCACTGGAGGCTGGACACGCGCGCTTTTCAAAATACGCGCATGTCCAGCCTCCCGTGACGTCACGGCTTGTGATTGGTTAATGGCGGCCATGTTGCCGGGACGCGGACCAATCACAGCAAGCCGTGACGTAATTTCGTCACGGCTTGCTGTGATTGGTCCGCGTCCCGGCAACATGGCCGCCCTGACCAATCACAAGCCGGGACCTCACGTAACCAAGTAAAAGCGCGAATTTTAAACAAACAACGCTGCCGGTTCCCTCGCTGAGGTCCCGGCTGCGTCGGACAGGTGAGTATAGCAATATTTTTTATTTTAATTCTTTCTTTTACACATTAATATGGTTCCCAGGGCCTGAAGGAGAGTTTCCTCTCCTTCAGACCCTGGGAACCATCAGGAATACCGTCCGATACTTGAGTCCCATTGACTTGTATTGGTATCGGGTATCGGTATCGGATTGGATCCGATACTTTGCCGGTATCGGCCGATACTTTCCGATACCGATACTTTCAAGTATCGGACGGTATCGCTCAACACTAGTCAATATATTTGTGAACAATACTTCAAGACAACAGCTATTGCCACATTGTCTGCTTTTAAAATAAATCTAGATTTTACAAGTTATGAAATTCCTGTTTTTTAAAGTTGATACTTTTTTAAAATTTCCAACTTTTTTATGTTTTACATCTTCATGAGAGATTAGATGTAAGTTGTTGGAGAATCCTAATTAGCATAGCTTTGTTGATGATTTGGTGTTTGTCTGGAAAACAAGAGAAATTCTTCCCAACTGAGCCTTCAAAGTTGAGACTTGCAGTTACCTTATATCATCTCCCCAGAATCATCACTGGACTATCAGTGTTTTGAAAAAGTCTATAGTGGCTACTAAGTTCTGTCTGTCCCATAATGAGGAGAATCCCAGTAAGGAGTACACGGGAACAAAGTTTTGAACCACAACCTATTCAAATATAATCTTCTGGCTTCAAATCAGCAGCATTTATGACACCATAACTTTGTTGTTTCAATATGATGATGTATTCAGTATACTATTCTTTTTGGAACTGAGTCATAGACTAATTAACTTTTCTTGCCATTTTTTTCTTCTGGCGTTAACACAGAAAGAATTGTGCACTTGCAACCTGATTATTATATTGAGCCAAAAATGTCTGACATTTTCAATCTAACAAGAATAGTTTATCTAAATTGTGATTGCTGAGAAGTTACCCATGAAAAAGGGCGAGAGACTGTGGTGATATTTATTTTTGAATAGAAAAATAGTGAAAGTGTAAGAAAAATGTTTTTGGAGTAACGTTATTATCAGTTACCGTAAAGTACTGTTGAATTGAAGGATTTTATTAGGTCTCTTAAACCAAAATGATAAAACTAACCTTTACTAGTAATTAAAATATCTGCTTATTAAACACAATATGGCACTGGCAATGGAGCAAGCACTTGCTTTGGATTCTCAGCTTAAGATTTTCAATACTTTTGGCAGACATGGAAGATAGGCTATAGACCTATTGACAAATTCTCTAAAGTTACCAAATTTGAGATCTTAAATGTGAATAAATGCAACTTGCCTTTGTGTAATCATTCATTCCAAATTGGTGTTGTGAGAGCTGACATAACTTTGATAAGAAATGATATCCAAAAGATCAGTAACAGACTATTAAAGGGGATATAGCAAGTTTACAAATTTGCAGTCAACAGTGCTATGTCAAGAACTGTAACTTCAAGTTGGTAGCTACAGAAAATTTATTTCGAAAGGATACAGTGACATATCTAGAGGACAGATCACTCTGTTGCAACCTAAGGGTGCTAAGGTATCACTGTAAGGGTTGAGAAAGGGGACATAGTTTTAAAAATGACTTACTGTCAATTTCACTTAGCGCAGAGAGAAGACATAGAATCCATAAAAAGAGATCCCCTCCAGTTTCTGCACCCAGGGCAATAATGGTGAAAATCTTTACCTCCAAGGAGAAAGACTTAATTTTTTAAAGAGCCAGAGAATGAAGTCCTTTGAAATATGATAAAGGACAGCTTGGCCTCACCAAGAATATCTCACTCTCTTTTTTTCAGACAATGTTTTCTTAATAAATATATATATATATACTGTATATATATATATATATATATTTTTAATGGCATTTTAAATAATTTAACCATTTGGCATGTGTTTTTGTAACATCTGTAACCTAATTCAAAAGTATGTTTTTTGTTCTTTTAGGAGAACTCCCAATAACTGGTTCATGATGTTTTGAGCATTGTTGAGGAATAAGGCTGTTTTCAGGCCTTTATATTAATTGAAAAAAAAAAAATGAAATGTTGCAGCTGGATCATAACGTTGTATGCACCTTTCCAGTATTAAACTGTTGAGAGATTGTGAGATGGTTGGAGATGTGAGATGGTTGAAGATCAATCTTTTTAATTATATAGCAATATAATAGCTATAAAATCATCAACAAATAAAGTAGCACTCTGTTGCACTATATAATGCAAACATAAAATATATGAGGGGTGAAGGGTGAGGGATGGAGTGCTCAGTCAGAGAGCCTATGTATACAAATATCAAAAGACTTACTGTCACTTCCAAACAGAAATGAGGTGTGAAGAGGTGCTTACTAAGAGTAGCCATCTCCATATATAATCAACAACTAAAGTTACACTCTTTAGTGCTACAGCATGCACACATGAAATATATGAAATTTGAAAATTGGAGAATACTTAGCGCATAAATTGACCAATTCATGTGTACTCGGCAGCAAAGATAAGGTGATCCTCATTGATGAGAACCTGCCTAATGTGACTCCTCTCTTAGGTTAAAGCTTGCATTTATATGGGAAGGTAGGATCCCGCTGTAATTAAAAGCAATTTTAGTTATCTATGGAAATGACTACTCTTAGTAAGCATCTCTTCCCACCTGATTTCTGCTTGGAAGTGATGATCAATCTTTTGATATTTGTAACTATAAAATTATATTAGAATCAAATATATATTTTAATAGTAACAGACACTCATTAGTGATACCCATATCCTTTATATTGTGGATCTTGGTAATGGAACAGCTCTTAATTATTTGAGCTGAAGCAAGAAAAAAAAGGTCTTAACTGTCTATCACAAAAGTTGGTAAGGCATATAGTGGAATATGGGAAATATGGATTATAAATAGAAATGGTTTAAAGGGTCATGTCATGTTGAATACTCTTTGAGTTCTGTGTACAACATGGTATGGAAGCTTAGCAGAATGAAATACAGGTCTGTTGAAAAAGATATACTATAAGAAAAATAAATTGAAATCTCTTGTATGTGAATGCAAATGGTCCAGTGGGAGGCCCTATCAGTGACTGATAGCTATCTCTGAATGCACTCATATGTTTTACACTGACAGTCAGCCTGACATTTTAAAATGCGCGCGTGTCCAGCCTCCTGGCTTGTGATTGGTTGATCGCGACGCAACCAATCACAAGCCGGGACGTCACGGGAGGCTGGACACGCGCCCATTTTAAAATGCGCGCGTGTCCAGCCTCCCGTGACGTCACGGCTTGTGATTGGTTGCGTCTCCCATGTGACTGCGACGCAACCAATCACAAAGCCGGGACATAATTTTAAAATCCTTAAGGACCTGAAATTACGTCACGGCTTGCTGTGATTGGTTGCGTTGCCCATGTGACTGCGACGCAACCAATCACAACGCCGGAACGTAATTTTAAAATCCTGAAGGACCTGAAATTACGTCACGGCTTGCTGTGATTGGTTGCGTCCCGGCCACATGGTCGGCACGCGACCAATCACAAGCCGGGACTTCAGTAAAGGAAAGAAAAGCGCGAATTTTAAACAAAGAACGCTGCCGCTTCCCTCGGTAAGGTGCAGGCTGCGTCGGAGAGGTGAGTATAGCAATATTTTTTATTTTAATTCTTTCTTTTACACATTAATATGGTTCCCAGGGCCTGAAGGAGAGTTTCCTCTCCTTCAGACCCTGGGAACCATCAGGAATACCGTCCGATACATGAGTCCCATTGACTTGTATTGGTATCGGGTATCGGTATCGGATTGGATCCGATACTTTGCCGGTATCGGCCGATACTTTCCGATACCGATACTTTCAAGTATCGGACGGTATCGCTCAACACTAGTAATAATGCAACCACAACAAGCACTCCATCCTCAGCCACAACTGTGGCTGTGGCCAGCACAGGTTGCGAGTGTGCAGCCCGTCGGCTGTTTTGGAAGTGGAGATGGCTGCTGTTTTTTGTTTCACCGAGCATAACACATCTTTCTCAATCCACCATAATATCCCCATCTGCACCTCACTCACAGTCCATCAGTTTCAACCTGTTCTATCTACTTCACCCTCTCTCATCACAACAGCCTGCCCACGGTCCTGCATTTGTGGTCACGTAAAAGAATGTTTCCTCATACACACACACAAGCTAAGAGCTTGAACTCCACCATCTCCAATCTGTTGACCATGGAAATGCAGCCTTTCTGCCTAGTGGATATACACGATTTCAGAAAGTTGATGGCCATCACAGTTCCCAAGTAGCAGTTGCCCAGCCACTATTACTTCTCAAAGAAAGCTGTGCCTGTGCTACATCAGCATGTCACAGACCACATCATACGTTCCCTGAAAAAATGTATGTCTTCCAGGGCGCATTTCACTACTCACACCTGGACGAGCAAACATGGGCAGGGGCGTTACATCTTGATGACTGGGCACTTGGTGACTCTGATGGCCATGGAAGCAGCAAGTCGAGGGGCTGCTCCACAAGTCTTGGAATCCCCAAGGCTTTCAGAAAAAAACACTATATCTAACACTTCGTCCATTGCTTCTGCCTCCTCCACCTCCTCTAGGGTCTCCAACTGTGCCCTCAACCTCTCAGGCAGTGTTAAAATTGATATGCCTTGGAAATTGCAGTCACACACCTCAAGAGCTGTGAACAGCTAGCAAGGCTGTGTTAGAGCAATGGCTGTCTCAACTGAATCTGGAGCCAGGGAAGGCCATGTGCCATAAAGGTGCAAACCCTATCCCTTCACATACATGCATTGCATGGCTCAGGTCCTCAACCAGGTGGTACAGCAATTTTTCCGCCACTGTTCCAGCCTGGATGTGCTGCTGCAGAATGCACTGTCACTGTGTGCTCATATGAGATGATCGCACCCCACATGTCATCGACTTGCATCAATACAGAGGTCTTTCAGCCTACCGGTTAACCGTTAGATTTGTGATATTTCAACACAGTGGAATTCCACTCTGCACATGTTTCAGTGACTGTTGCAGCATCGAAGAGCATTGGTACAGTATGTGCTTTTGCATATCCTGGGCCAACGCAGTATGGACATGGTGCAAATCAGTCTTGCAGAGTGGGCACAGATGAAGGACCTCTGCACAGTTTCAAAATAGTTACTAAGATGGTTAGCGCTGACAATGCTGTCATCTGCATTACTATTCTGGTCATCTGCATGCTGAAGAACACTTTGAATAGTCTGCGGGAGAAGGTGTTGGTCCCAGAGGAAGCAAAGGAGAATGCAGAAGGGAAAACAATATCTCTAAGTTTCAGACTGTTTTCACATTGGGTGGGTGCCATGAGAGGGTGGATTACAGCGATTGAGGGTGGCTCATGGTATGAAATTGTTAGTGAAGGTGCAGGAGCCAAAGAACAAATGGAGGAGGATGAGGAGGAAAAAGTGATGGGCAAGCAACAGTCATTAGATGAGGATGATAATGATTCCCTCTCTGTTGTCCATTGTTGATTGGAGGGGATGGAGGATGCAACCTTCAGTCTAACCCCACCACCAACACACAATGGACTTGGACCTCATGGAAGTGCCTGACACATGAGCACCTTCTTGCTGCACTATCTTCAAAGTGATGTCCATATTCTTGGGGTTAGAAATAGTGCTGACTACTAGGTTGCCACTTTGTTAGATCCACAGTACAAGAATACATTTTTCAAGACGCTTCCCCTCTGGAAAGAAGCGTGTGCATGCTGGAGTATCGAAACACATTTGTAGACAATCTTAGAAGTGATTTTCCCCAAGACAGCAGTGAGGTACACAGTCTGCATCCCAGTTCTAGACGTCCAACTCCGGGAATGTCAAAATGTCATCGCAAAAACATTAGAAGCAGCAGTAGTCGTAGCAGTGTAAGAGGATAGAGAGGATGGTGCAGGAGTATATGGAGCTCAATATAAATGCCTTCATGAGGGATTTGAACCCTTTTGCATTATGGTCTTCAAAAATGAAAGAGCGGGTTGAACTCACCTGTCATGCCTTGGAGGTTATGTCATGCCTGGCAGCCAGCGTTCTCTCACAACGCGTCTTCAGTACTGCTGATGGTGTTCTGACTGATAAGCGCATCAGGCTGACCTCTTAAAGTGTAGACTGCCTAACTTTCAACAAAATGAGCAAGTCATGGATCTCCAATGACTTTTGCACCCTAGTCACAGACTGGGCAGACTAGGCGATGGTGTCGTTTTTACTGCAATGCATTGATTTCACATTATTGCAGTCTGTTCCACCTTTTTCATGGCTTCTGTGCCTTCTTTTGCTACTGTTGCTGATGTTACAAAACAATTTTTTGAAATTGGGAGACTCCAAGTTGGGTCTCCATCTTGTGAGTTGCCTGCAGTGGAAGGTGTGTAATAGGCCTATTATGATGTTTTTATTATGTGGAAATTGATGCCACTTTAGTGGTGTGTGGCAATAATTTTTTGAAATGTGGAGAATCCAAGTTGGGCCTTCTTCATGTGTGTTGCCTGTAGAAATATGACTTCCATGCAGGCAGGCCTGCACTGACTTTCACACAAACACCTGTGTTACTATCTACACTTTTTTCAACCAATAGTTCTCTATGAAACTGATGTTTGTGCCATCTGAGTGTTGCTGGGAAAAAAAATGGAACTGTTGCATGAGGTATTAAGGCTCCCAGGAAAGAAGGCTTACACCACTCCCTTATTCACCAGGTTTTCATTAAAACTTCTAGTCAAAGCTGTAAATGCTGGCCCAGACCCTGATACCTCATGCATGGCTTTTGGCTGATTGCTACTGTGCCATTAGTACACTTCTACTGTGGGTCAATTGATGCCACTTTTCATGATGCTTGCCCCTTGATTTTATCTCTTTTGGAAGTTTTTTGTCACCCCTTAATGTGTTGTGTGTATGTTTGTTTTGGTCTCCCATTGAATCTAATGGTGTTCGGGTACATTCATCGAACTGCTTGGCAAACATATTCGGCGAACATTGGGAAGTTGTGAGAAAGGTTTGTTCATCTTAATTCATAACCACAAAAGTTTAAAAAGGCATATCACAATAAAGTGCATAACTGTAATTCATGTAGTCCAAACACATATTTAACATGCATAGATATTAATCAATAATTAATTAACAGGTGTATACAATTTCCCAGACCCCATTATGTTATAAACATAAGCAAAAAACTCAGCAGCTAAGAATTTCAGCTGTGCATGTCATGACAAAATAAGTGAATTAGGGGCAAATAGTGACACAATGTCACAAGTGTCATTTTAGATGTGGTCAATACAATAGTGCTTAGTTCGCAATCTTGATAATCGATGCCATGTTTATGGAACCACTAGTGTTTCCAGTGCATGTCCAACATGAGGAAATTAAATGTATTTACCCTGACAGCATTCGCTTTCAGTCAGTGGGATTGTGTGGGCACTTGCTTAGTCACCACTCTACGCATACAGAGAGATGGGTGCAACTGCGCCCCCAGCCCTGACTGTCAGCCAGCCCCAATTCAGAGCCAGTGTCAGTCAATGCAGGGAGTGCGGTTACATTGGGAGCTCTGTACACTTGGAGCTCTGACTGAACCCACACTGGTGTCGCCCTCATGCATGAATTTGGAACGTTGCGAGGGGTATAAAGTTGATTTTATCCATGCATCATTCGGCTAAGTGCGGGAGCCTGGCAGGTTAGCAATGCTATTACCATGCAGATTATCCCCATATCTGCAGTTTAAAATTATTTTTCCTGGTGACAGGTTCAATTTAACCCCTTCACCCCAAAGCCTGTTTTCAACTTCCTGACCAGGCCATTTTTTTTTAATTCTGACCACTGTCATTTTATGAGGTCATATCTCTGAAATGCTTCAGCGGATCCAGGTGATTCTGAGACTGTTTTCTCATGGCATATTGTATTTTATGATTGTGGTAAAATTTATTCGATATAACTTGCATTTATTTGTGAGAAAAATGGAAATTTGGCAAAAATTTTGAAAATTTAGCAATTTTCAAAATTTTAGTTTTCGCGCCCCTAAATTAGTCATATCACATCACACAAAATAGTTAATAAATAACATTTTCCACATGTCTGCTTTACATCAGCACAATTTGAGAAACGTACATTTTTTTTGTTTGGAAGTTATAAGGGTTAAAAGTTGACCAGCGATTTCTCATTTTTACAACAAAATTTGCTAAACCATTTTTTTAGGGACCACCTCACACTTGAAGTGACTTTGAGGGGCCTATATGACAGAAAATGCCCAAAGTGACATAATTTTAAAAACTGCACCCCTCAAGGTACTCAAAACCACATCAAAAAAGTTTATTAACCCTTCAGGCGCTTCACAGGAATTTTTGGAATGTTTAAAAAAAATGAACATTTAACTTTTTTTCACAAAAACTTTACTTCAGATCCAATTTGTTTTATTTCACCAAGGGTAATAGGAGAAATTGGACCCCAACCATTGTTGTGCAATTTGTCCTGAGTATGCTGACACCCCATATGTGGGAGTAAACCACTGTTTGGATGCATGGCAGGGCTCGGAAGAGAAGGAATGCTGTTTGATGTTTCAATGCAAAATTGGCTGGAATTGGGATAGGCTGTCATGTCGCGTTTGGAGAGCCCCTGATGTGCCTAACAGTGGAAACCCCCACAAGTGACACCATTTTGGAAAGTAGACCCCCTAAAGAACTTAACTAGATGTGTTGTGAGCACTTTGAACCCCAAAGTGCTTCACAAAAGTTTATAATGTAGAGCCGTAAAAATAAAAAAATCATACTTTTTTCACATAAATGATCATTTCACCCCAATTTTTTTATTTTCCCAAGGGTAACAGGAGAAATTGGACCACAAAAGTTGTTGTGCAATTTGACCTTAGTATGCTGATAAATGATATGTTGGGGTAACCACTGTTTGTGTGCATGGCAGAGCTCGGAAGGGAAGTAGCGCCGTTTTGGAATACAGACTTTGATGGAATAGTCTTGGGGCATCACGTTGCATTTGCAGAGCACCTGATGTACCCAGACAGTAGAAACCCCCCACAAGTGACCCCATATTGGAAACTAGACCCCCAAGGAACTTATTTACATGTGTTGTGAGAACTTTGAACCCCCAAGTGTTTCACTAAAGTTTATAATGCATAGCAGTGAAAATAAAAAAAACTTTTTTTTTCACAAAAATGATATTTTAGCCCCCCCCCAATTTTTTTTTCACGAGGGTAACAGGAAAAATTGGATGACAAGCATGGTTGTCCACTTTGTCCTGAGTGCGCTGATACCCCATGTGTAAGAGTAAACCACTGTTTGGGTGCACAGCAGAGCTCTGAAGGGAAGGAGCACTGTTTTATTATTTCTACTCAGAATTAGCTGGCATTGAGATCGGACGCCATGTCGCGTTTGGAGAGCTTCTGATGTGCCAAAACAGTGGAAACCCCCAATTCTAACTGAAACCCTAAGCCCAACACACCATCATCCTTATTCCCAACCCTAACCATAACCCTAACCACATACCTAGCCCTAATATCAACTCTAACCACACCGCTAACCCCCAACACACCCCTAACCCCAACACAGCCCTAACCCTAATCCCAACTTCAACCATACCCCTAACTCCAACACACCCCTAAGGTCAACACACACCTAACCTTAATCCCATCCCTAACCATAACCCTAACCACACCCCTAACCCTGACACACCCCTAATCCTAATCCCAACCCTAATCCCAACCCTAACCCCAACCATAAATGTAATCCAAACCCTAACCCCAACTCTAGCCCCAACCCTAACCTAACTTTAGCCCCAACCCTAACCCTAACTTTAGCCCCAACCCTAACCCTTTCACCCTAACCCTAACCCTAATGGGAAAATGGAAATAAATACTTTCTTTTACTTTATTATATTTCACTAACTAAGGAGGTGATAAAGGGGATTAGATGTACTATTTATAGAGTGTTTTATAGCGAGTTTTTATGTTTGGCTGCTGTCACACACTAAAAGATGCTTTTTATTGCAAAAAAAAAGTTTTTGCATCACCACATTTTGAGAGCTATAATTTATCCATATTTTGACCCACAGAGTCATGTGAGGTCTTGTTTTTTGTGGGATCAGTTTACGTTTTCTATTGGTGCCATCTTTGGGCACATGACAATTTTTGATCGCTTTTTATTCAGATTTTTGGGAGGCAGAATAAACAAAAACCAGCAATTCAGGAATTGATTTTCTTTATAATTTTTTTTTATATCCTTCTGCCTGTGGTAAAATTGATGAGGCAGCTTTATTCTTCGGGTCAATTCGATTGCAGCGAAAACTGACATATCTTTTTCATGTTTTGGTGCTTTTAAACAATAAAAAATATTTTATAGAAAAAAAATATTTTTGCATTGCTTTATTCTGAAAGCTATAATTTTTTTATTTTTTTGCTGATGGAGCTGTATGGCAGCTAGCTTTTTGGAAGACAATATGACGTTTTCAGTGGTACCATTTTTATTTACATCTGTCTTTTTTATTGCGTTTTATTGCACTTTTTGTTCAGCAGTATGATGATAAAGCATTGTTTTTTGCCTTGTTTTTTTTTCATTTTATGGTGTTCCCTGAAGGGGTTAACTAGTGGGACAGTTTTATAGAGGGGGTAGTTACAGACATGGCGATACTAAATATGTGTACTCTTATTGTTTAATTTCATTTACATAAATAAATGGATTTATTGGAAAAATATTTATTTTTTTTTTCTTTATTTGGGGATTTAAAAAAAAATATTTTTACACATTCTAATTTTTTTTTAAACTTTATAACATTGTTCCAGATTGGGACATCATTATATCATGTCAGATCTCTGATCTGACACTTTGCATAGCACAGTGTCAGATCAGTAATCTGACAAGCAGTGAAGGAGGCTTGCCGCTGCCTGTTCTCAGCAGGCGCTCATAAGCCACCTCCCTGAAGGACCCGGAAGGACCCCACTGCCATCTTGGAGCAGAGGGTCTCCATGGAGACCGCAGGAACAACGTGATCACATTGCATTGTTTTTCCCTTTCTTTTCTATCCACTATATTACGGGATCTTTTCAGGCACCAGTTCGGATACTTACGTTTATTTAATCGTGCCTCCAAATTCTCATATTCCTTTTCTCTTTCGTCTATTTTACTAAAATTCCTCTTTATTCTTGTAAATTCACCTACCGGGATGGATTTTATTGTATGGGCTGGGTGGCCACTATTAGCATGTAGAATAGTATTCCCACTAATAGGCTTGATATACGTTCTACTGCTGATTGACACTTCATTTTCACCCTCCAGTTCTAAATCAAGAAATTATATACGGTTTCTGTGGAATCTATAGGTAAACTTAATTCCTAGATCATTACAATCAGATATTCGACAAAGTCCGGTATGGCAGACACATCGTCCTCCCCAGATAATGAGGGTGTTGTCGATGCATTTGTGCCATTTTTCATCTTTTATTAGTTTTTCACAACTCTTGCCATAAATACTTTGCTAAATTTGTCAAATAGCTGTAGGAAATTATCATATCACTAACTAACTTCTTTCTGTTGTAATCAGTAATTATAAAGGTGATGCACTGTGATTTAAACCTTGTGCAATACATTTACTAAATCTGGTATATTTTACAATAATCAATGATAAGGTGGTAGTTATTACAATTAAAGCCAATACTAAATCAGGTATATTTCACAGGACTCAATGTTGAGATGGTAGTTATTAATGCAAAAATGTGGACCATTTTAACCTCTTGGGCAGGGGCAAAATTGTTCCAAGATTGTTATAATCAGATTTAGATTTGTGCCATGATGCTGTATGAATGTCTCTTTTGTATGCATCACCTTGAAATTTGACTAGGAGAAAATGTTTGGGAAAAAAATAATACATTCTGGTACAAGAAGTAACACATTTTATACATAAAAATGTATTAATGCAGGTATATCTCAAGTTTGCAGCATAATTTACTTTGAATTATTGATAAACTATTGCATCATAAATTAATAGTTTCAGGATTTTCTTCACCTTTTGGCTGGGGTCAAACTTGCGTTTGCAAAGAGAGAAACTCGCACGAGTCTCACGCATCAATGCACGGCACTGCCGCCGACACTCGGGACTGGAGCGTTCAGCTGCATGTATTTCTATGCAGCCGCATGCTCTGGTCCTGAGTGCCAGTGGCAGTGCTGGGTATTGATGAGAGAGACTCCTGTGAGTTTCTCGCACTGCACACGCAAGTGTGACCCTGGCCTTCCTCCTACATTTCTACAAGCATTACTGAAATGTGTCATCTCCCTCCTAATAAAAAAAAGTAAGACAAGTAAATGTTCCTATATTTAACCTAGAATACCAAACAAACACTACCAGAGACATTATACACTGTAATACAGCAGTATTTCAGGGTAGTATATGAGCAACCAAGCAGTAAAGCTCATACAAGTGACAAAAATATTAGAAAAATAAGTTAAAATTACCCACTAGAAATCGTATAAAGTTTTCAAAACATTATATGTCCCTCAAAATGGTGCTAAAGAAAAAAACATGTCCTTCATCAAAATGCAAGCACTGAAATAATATGTAGAAGGAAAATGTATTAAACAGTTAAAAAGGATCTTAGAAGATGAGGATGAAAAAGGAAAAAAAAGAACAAGAAAATAAACCTACACTTTGAAGGTTAATTTACCATATATTAACTGGATTAACAAATATGGGCTTGAAATTTCATGTTTGCTTATTTCACTTTGATTTTGTCACTTAAATGTTTTCTCTCTTTTGAACAATATACAGTAGTTTAGTTTTCAATTCTTAATTATTGTGAAGCATCAAATATATAGATCATATTTTGTGATGCTATCCCAGATAAAATATTTATGCTTAAAAGACAGAAAATTGAACACAAAAACAATTATTATACTATTTTATATTATTCTTAATAAAATGTGGGATAGTGCCATACTGTATCCATTTGAGAGCATGTTAAAAAAGTTCATAAGCATTTAAGTGAAATAGAAGCTAAAGACAATTCTATTTTACTCACCTGGAATACGCTGGTATAAATATTTTTAAGATAAATATTCTGCACTTATAACCATTATAATGAAATATGCCGTACCCTTATGTCACAAGAAATTCATAACAATTTAGTAATTGGAACTAATAGTGGAGTTGATTAATTTATTTTCTCTGCCTAACATTTTCATTTAATGTACTGGCATAATGATCAATGAATACAATTGCTGTACTTCCTTGTTGCTGATTAATTGTAATTATGTTAGAGAAAACATAACTTATCCTTCTGAATGGGAAAAGTTTTGTCTTTTTTTGCAATAAAAAGTTAATTTATTTTTCTATGAACTTACACGTAGGCAAAATGCTACACAGAAAACCAGTGGGGTACAAATGACCTGGGAGTTAAGTATTATTAATTGATAAGTGGAAATCCCATTGTTTAACCCTAACAGGCCATAAAACTTAACTTTTATTACAGATTAAAGAAAATTAGGGTATTACTGGTAGTAAATTGTTACAAAGAATCTGTCCCTCATCTGCCAATATTGCACATTATATAAGCTTCTAAGGCTGGAATCACACATGCGAGAAATATGTTCGAGTCTCACATGGTAATACCTGGCATTGCCGCCGTCACTCTGGAGCGGAGTGTGCGGCTGCATGTATTGCTATGCGGCCGCACTCTCCGCTCCTAAGGGACGGCGGCAATGCCGGGTATGACCAGGCGAGACTTGGAGGTATTTCTCGCATGTGTGATCCCAGCCTAATTATCTCACTATGGAAAGGAGAAAAGAAAAAAGGGAATGAGTGATAAAATAACCAAACCACAAAAGTGCTTGGTGAAAATTAAATTTATTAAATAAGTGCCAGTGATAAGGTAAGTGCCAATGAAAATAAAGAGGAAAAGGCAAGAGGGAATGAAGGGGGTGTAAAGAGGGAGGGGGAAAGGGGGAAGGGGAAAGGGGAGGGAAAAATGGGGAAGGAGGGGGGAACAGGAGGGGAGAGGAGGGAAGGGAAAAAGAAAAAAGGAGGGTGAAAGGAGAAGAGAAAAAAATGTATAAGAAGTGAAATTAAACAAATTAAAAATACAATTAGAAAAAAAAAACAAAATAAAAAAACAAATGAAAAATAATAATACAATGATAGATACAAAAGTAAATGAAGATAAAACAATAATTAACTATTTAGTTCATATGGAGGCCTGGTCCTTCAATAATTATACACTATTACTTCTTGAGACCATAATAGAAAGTATAGTTCATAATTATATATGCATCTTTCTTTTCTTAATTTTTCATCTGTAGATAGAATATCGTCTGATTCCCCAGCCAAGACATTCATAGTAAAGCTGAACAATAATGATAAAAATTCAATAAAAAATAAAATATTAAAGTGTAAGGAAAAACGATTCAGAGGTGAAAAATAACAAGATAAAAAAACAGGTGGTTATATAAAAAGGTGCAAGGATAGATTTTCATTGAGACCATACGGGGGACACTGTTTTGAGTGTCCAAATCCACTTGGTGTCAAGTTGGGCCAACTGGGTGCTAATTGTACCTCCTCTGATGGTGGGATGGATCATGTCTAGTGTTGAGCATTCCGATGCTGCAAGTATCGGGTATCGGCCGATACTTGCTGTATCGGAATTTCCGATACCGAGATCCGATATTTTTGTAATATCGGATATCGGTATCGAAACAACATTAATGTAAAAAGGTGTAAAAGAAAGAATTAAAATAAAAAAAATCGCTATACTCACCTGTCCGACGCAGCCGGGACCTCGGCGATTGTAAGCGGCAGCGTTGTTTCTTTAAAATTCGCGCTTTTACTTGCTTACGTGAATTCCCGGCTTCTGATTGGTCAGGGCGGCCATGTTGCCGGGACTCGGACCAATCACAGCAAGCCGTGACGAAATTACGTCACGGCTTGCTGTGATTGGTCCGCGTCCCGGCAACATGGCCGCCATTAACCAATCACAAGCCGTGACGTCACGGGAGGCTGGACACGCGCTTATTTTGAAAAGCGCGCGTGTCCAGCCTCCCGTGACGTCACGGCTTGTGATTGGTCACGGCGCCATATTGCCGGGATGCGGACCAATCACAGCAAGCCGTGACGAAATTACGTCACGGCTTGCTGTGATTGGTCCGCGTCCCAGGAACATGGCCGCCATTAACCAATCACAAGCCGTGACGTCACGGGAGGCTGGACACGCGCTTATTTTGAAAAGCGCGCGTGTCCAGCCTCCCGTGACGTCACGGCTTGTGATTGGTCACGGCGCCATATTGCCGGGATGCGGACCAATCACAGCAAGCCGTGACGAAATTACGTCACGGCTTGCTGTGATTGGTCCGCGTCCCAGGAACATGGCCGCCATTAACCAATCACAAGCCGTGACGTCACGGGAGGCTGGACACGCGCTTATTTTGAAAAGCGCGCGTGTCCAGCCTCCCGTGACGTCACGGCTTGTGATTGGTCACGGCGCCATATTGCCGGGACGCGGACCAATCACAGCAAGCCGTGACGTAATTTCGTCACGGCTTGCTGTGATTGGTCCGAGTCCCGGCAACATGGCCGCCCTGACCAATCAGAAGCCGGGAATTCACGTAAGCAAGTAAAAGCGCGAATTTTAAAGAAACAACGCTGCCGCTTACAATCGCCGAGGTCCCGGCTGCGTCGGACAGGTGAGTATAGCGATATTTTTTATTTTAATTCTTTATTTTACACATTTATATGGTTCCCAGGGCCTGAAGGAGAGTTTCCTCTCCTTCAGACCCTGGGAACCATCAGGAATACCGTCCGATACCTGAGTCCCATTGACTTGTATTGGTATCGGGTATCGGTATCGGATTGGATCCGATATTTTGCCGGTATCGGCCGATACTTTCCGATACCGATACTTTCAAGTATCGGACGGTATCGCTCAACACTAATCATGTCTATTCCTATAACCTAGGATTGGTGGCTGCAAGTGAAAGTGCAGGCTCTGTGCAAATCCTGCTATATAAATGTCAAAAGGCAAATAGAAAATCACTGCGCTCACACTAGAATAAATAAATACTAAATGCTTCTATTAATCACAAATAGTGGCAAATTAGAATAATGCGATGTGCTAGCAGCTGAAAATACCAGCACTTACTGTGATTGATGGGCTTGAATTCCCAGTACCATGTTGATATTGCTCAAGGACATAGGGAGCATCCTCCCGTGATGGCAGCTAGCGTGGGTGCACAGTGAGACAAGCAGAGTGTGTTGGGACAGATACTTTGACGGTTCCAGCTGGAAGCACCGCAGCAGTAGGCCAAGATTGCCAGAAGGCCAGAAAGTGTGACATCACGTAAGTCGTAAGGATGGGTGCGAGTAGGGGTCAAATCCAACCAATGCATTTCGAGGGATGTGGGCTGTTGTGAATTCTGTTTGTGGGCTCCCCCGGTGGTGTTTTATGGTAGTGCCTCTTATTTGCCTTCTTCTATCCTTGATCACCTGTTGACACCCATTAGGGGAGTTTCCTATTTAAGGCTGCTTGGCTGCTGGTCTGATGCCGGCCAACAATGTATCAGTAGCATTCTGTTGCATTCTCTTGCCTCAAGATCCTGTTCAGCTAAGTTGAATTTTGTTTCTAGTTTATTCTATTTTTGTCCAGCTATTTGCAATGTGACTCTCTGTAGCTGGAAGCTCTCGTGGACTGGAATTGCCACTCCAGTGGCATGAGTTGTCACTGGAGTTTTAAAGTAATTTCAGGATGGTGTTTTTGAGTAGTGTTTTGAAGTTGACCGTGAAGTGACTCTTTCCTGTACTTCTGCTATCTAGTAAGCGGACCTCACTGTGCTAAATCTGCTGTTCATCCTACGTATGTCTTTTCCTCTTGACTCACCGTCAATATCTGTGGGGGGCTGCTATCTCCTTTTGGGGTTCATCTCTGGAGGTAAGGCAGGCCTGTATATTCCTCTGATAGGGGTAGTTAGATCTCCGGCTGGCGCGTGGTGTCTAGGGCATCGTAGGAAACACTCCCCGGCTACTTCCAGTGTCGTGTCAGGTTCAGGTCACGGTCACTTTAGTTCCCATCACCCGAGAGCTAGTCCGTTGTTATTTTGATTTCCCTGCCATTGGGAAAATCATAACAGTTTGGCCGGCCAGCATGTGTTAAAACTATGCACTAAAGCAGGAAAGGATATGAAAAGGTTTTTTTTCCTTCTGTGTTTGGAAAGTGCTTATTTGTACTCCTTGCTTAAACTGCAGTCTTCAGCCTTTTTTTTTCCTCTCCTCTTAATCTCTGAATGGCTTTGGTTACACCTGTTTGAATCATGGATCCACAGAGTTTGGTTGCAGGTCTGAATAACCTGGCTACAAAGGTCCAGAACTTACAAGATTTTGTTATACGTGCTCCAATGTCTGAACCTAAGATCCCTATGCCTGAATTTTTTACCGGAGACAGATCCCGTTTTTTGAATTTCAGAGAGAATTGTAAATTGTTTTTGTCTCTGAAATCTCACTCTGCTGGTGATCCTGCGCAACAGGTTAAAATTGTTATTTCTCTATTGCGGGGTGACCCACAAAGTTGGGCATTTGCATTGTCGCCAGGGGATCCTGCGTTATTAAATGTAGATGCGTTTTTTCTGGCTTTGGGGTTGCTTTATGAAGAACCTAATTTAGAGATTTTGGCTGAGAAAGCCTTGATAGCTCTTTCCCAAGGGCAAGATGAAGCTGAGATATACTGCCAAAAATTTCGTAAATGGTCGGTGCTTACTAAATGGAATGAGTGCGCTCTAGCAGCTAATTTCAGAGAAGGTCTCTCTGATGCCGTGAAGGATGTCATGGTGGGGTTCCCTGTGCCTACAGGTCTGAATGATGCCATGAAATTGGCTATCCAGATTGATCGGCGTTTACGGGAGCGCAAATCTGTGCACCATATGGCGGTATCTTCTGAGCAAAAATCTGTGCACCATATGGCGGTATCTTTTGAGCAAAAACCTGTGCACCATATGGCGGTATCTTCTGAGCAAAAACCTGTGCATCATTTGGCGGTGACCTCTGAAAAGGCACCAGAGCATATGCAATGCGATAGTGTATTGTCTAGAGGCGAACGACAGAATTACAGGCGCAAAAATGGGTTGTGCTTCTATTGTGGAGATCCAGCTCATGTTATATCAGCATGCTCTAAACGCATAAAGAAGGTTGATAAAAAGGTTGATAAATCTTTTTCTATGGGTACCTTGCAGTCTAAATTTCTTTTGTCCGTGACATTGATTTGTACTTTATCATCTGTTACTGTGGATGCTTATGTGGATTCTGGCGCCGCTCTGAGTCTCATGGATTGGTCCTTTGCCAAGCGTTGTGGGTTTGATTTAGAGCCACTGGAGGTTTCTATTCCCTTAAAGGGTATTGATTCTACACCTTTGGCTAGCAATAAACCACAATATTGGACACAAGTGACTATGCATCTTTCCCCAGACCATCAGGAGATTATTCGTTTCCTTGTGTTATATAATCTACATGACGTATTAGTACTTGGATTACCATGGTTACAAATTCATAATCCAGTCTTGGACTGGAGATCAATGTCTGTGCTGAGCTGGGGATGTCAGGGGATTCATGGGGATGCACCTTTGGTTCCCATTTCTTCATCTACTCTCTCTGAGATCCCAGCATTTCTGTCAGATTTTTATGATGTCTTTCAGGAGCCTAAAACTGATTCTCTCCCCCCTCACAGAGAGTGTGACTGCGCTATTGAGTTGATTCCCGGTAGTAAATTTCCTAAGGGTCGCTTGTTTAATTTGTCTGTACCTGAACATACTGCTATGCGGGAGTATATCAGAGAATCTTTGGAAAAGGGTCATATTCGCCCCTCTTTGTCTCCACTGGGGGCGGGGTTTTTCTTTGTGGGTAAAAAGGATGGTTCATTGAGACCTTGTATCGACTATCGACTTCTGAATAAGATTACAGTTAAATACCAGTACCCGTTACCTTTACTGACTGATCTTTTTGCTCGCATAAAGGGGGCGAAGTGGTTCACTAAGATCGATCTACGTGGTGCGTATAATTTGGTGCGGATTAAGCAGGGGGATGAGTGGAAGACCGCATTTAATACGCCTGAAGGCCATTTTGAGTATTTGGTAATGCCTTTCGGTCTCGCGAATGCCCCTTCCGTTTTTCAGTCCTTTATGCACGATATTTTCCGTGAATATCTGGATAAATTTATGATTGTGTATTTGGATGATATTTTGATTTTTTCGGAGGACTGGGAATCTCATGTTCAACAGGTCAGGAGAGTTTTTCAGGTTTTACGAGCTAATTCTCTATTTGTGAAGGGCTCAAAGTGTATTTTTGGGGTTCAGAGAATTTCCTTTTTGGGATATATTTTTTCCCCTTCATCTATGGAGATGGACCCTGTTAAGGTTCAGGCTATTTGTGATTGGATACAACCTACTTCTCTAAAGAGTCTTCAGAAATTCTTGGGATTTGCTAATTTCTATCGCCGATTCATAGCGGGTTTTTCTGCCATTGCTAAACCTTTGACTGATTTGACCAAGAAGGGTGCTGATGTTGCTAATTGGTCCTCTGCGGCTGTGGAGGCCTTTCGGGAGCTTAAGCGCCGCTTTTCTTCTGCTCCTGTGTTGCGCCAGCCTGATGTTTCGCTCCCGTTCCAGGTTGAAGTGGATGCTTCCGAGATCGGAGCAGGTGCAGTTTTGTCGCAGAAAGGTCCTGACTGCTCAGTGATGAGACCATGTGCGTTTTTCTCTCGAAAGTTTTCGCCCGCTGAGCGAAATTATGATGTTGGAAATCGGGAGCTCTTGGCCATGAAGTGGGCATTTGAGGAGTGGCGTCATTGGCTTGAGGGTGCTAGACACCAGGTGGTGGTCTTGACTGACCACAAAAATCTAATTTATCTTGAGTCAGCCAGGCGTCTGAATCCTAGACAGGTGCGCTGGTCGTTGTTTTTCTCTCGATTTAACTTTGTGGTTTCATATCTGCCTGGGTCTAAGAATGTGAGGGCGGATGCCCTCTCTAGGAGTTTTGAGCCTGACTCGCCTGGTGATTCCGAACCTACTGGCATCCTGAAAGATGGGGTGATATTGTCAGCTGTCTCCCCAGACCTGCGGCGCTCTTTGCAGGAGTTTCAGGTGGATAGGCCTGATCGCTGTCCGCCTGGTAGACTGTTTGTCCCTGATGACTGGACCAGTAGAGTTATTTCGGAGGTTCACTCTTCCGCGTTGGCAGGTCATCCTGGAATTTTTGGCACCAGGGATCTGGTGTCTAGGTCCTTCTGGTGGCCTTCCTTGTCTCGAGATGTACGTATTTTTGTGCAGTCTTGTGATGTTTGTGCTCGGGCTAAGCCCTGCTGTTCCCAGGCCAGCGGGTTGTTGTTGCCCTTGCCTATTCCTAAGAGGCCTTGGACGCACATCTCTATGGACTTTATTTCTGACCTTCCTGTTTCTCGTAGGATGTCCGTCATCTGGGTGGTGTGTGACCGTTTTTCCAAGATGGTTCACTTGGTACCTTTGCCCAAATTGCCCTCCTCCTCTGAGCTGGTCCCTCTATTTTTTCAGAATGTTGTGCGTTTGCATGGTATTCCTGAGAATATAGTGTCTGACAGGGGTACTCAGTTTGTGTCTAGATTTTGGCGGGCGTTCTGTGCCAGGATGGGCATCGACTTGTCTTTTTCGTCTGCATTCCATCCTCAGACTAATGGCCAGACTGAGCGTACTAATCAGACCTTGGAGACTTACTTGAGGTGTTTTGTGTCCGCTGATCAGGACGATTGGCTTGATTTTTTGCCATTGGCAGAGTTTGCCCTTAACAATCGGGCCAGTTCTGCCACTTTGGTTTCTCCATTTTTTTGTAATTCAGGGTTTCACCCTCGCTTTTCGTCCGGTCAATTGGAGTCTTCGGATTGTCCTGGAGTAGATGCTGTGGTTGATAGAATGCATCAGATTTGGGGACAGGTTGTGGACAATCTGAAGTTGTCCCAGGAGAAGACTCAACAGTTCACTAATCGTCATCGGCGTGTCGGTCCTCGTCTTTGTGTTGGGGACCTGGTTTGGTTGTCTTCTCGATTTGTTCCTATGAAGGTCTCGTCTCCTAAGTTTAAGCCTCGGTTTATCGGCCCTTATAGGATTCTGGAGGTTCTCAATCCTGTGTCCTTTCATTTGGACCTCCCAGCATCTTTTACTATTCATAATGTTTTTCATCGGTCATTGTTGCGGAGGTATGAGGTGCCGGTTGTTCCGTCTGCTGATCCTCCTGCTCCTGTGCTGGTTGAGGGTGAGTTGGAGTATGTGGTGGAAAAGATCTTGGACTCCCGTGTTTCCAGACGGAAACTTCAGTATCTGGTTAAGTGGAAAGGCTATGGTCAGGAGGATAATTCTTGGGTGACAGCATCTGATGTTCATGCTCCTGATTTGGTTCGTGCATTTCATAGTGCTCATCCAGATCGCCCTGGTGGTTCTGGTGAGGGTTCGGTGCCCCCTCCTTAAGGGGGGGTACTGTTGTGAATTCTGTTTGTGGGCTCCCCCGGTGGTGTTTTATGGTAGTGCCTCTTATTTGCCTTCTTCTATCCTTGATCACCTGTTGACACCCATTAGGGGAGTTTCCTATTTAAGGCTGCTTGGCTGCTGGTCTGATGCCGGCCAACAATGTATCAGTAGCATTCTGTTGCATTCTCCTGCCTCAAGATCCTGTTCAGCTAAGTTGAATTTTGTTTCTAGTTTATTCTATTTTTGTCCAGCTATTTGCAATGTGACTCTCTGTAGCTGGAAGCTCTCGTGGACTGGAATTGCCACTCCAGTGGCATGAGTTGTCACTGGAGTTTTAAAGTAATTTCAGGATGGTGTTTTTGAGTAGTGTTTTGAAGTTGACCGTGAAGTGACTCTTTCCTGTACTTCTGCTATCTAGTAAGCGGACCTCACTGTGCTAAATCTGCTGTTCATCCTACGTATGTCTTTTCCTCTTGACTCACCGTCAATATCTGTGGGGGGCTGCTATCTCCTTTTGGGGTTCATCTCTGGAGGTAAGGCAGGCCTGTATATTCCTCTGATAGGGGTAGTTAGATCTCCGGCTGGCGCGTGGTGTCTAGGGCATCGTAGGAAACACTCCCCGGCTACTTCCAGTGTCGTGTCAGGTTCAGGTCACGGTCACTTTAGTTCCCATCACCCGAGAGCTAGTCCGTTGTTATTTTGATTTCCCTGCCATTGGGAAAATCATAACAGTGGGCCCTCTTCCTCAGGGTTACAGACACCACCCCTAGTCCATATTTATATAGCTGTGGCAATCCCTTCTAACCCTGCCCACTCGTGTTCATAAAAGTGTGCTGGCATAGCAATGCACATAATGACCTGCACTGTTATGACCTGGTGGTTACAGAGAAGCACTGATATGACCTGGTGGGTAAAACGAAACATGGGACAAGCTCTGAGGAGGTGGTAACTTTACTGACCGCAAACCCTACTCCTAACACCAACACTAGAAATAGCCGTGGGACGTTCCTAACTCTCCCTAGACACCTCGTCACGGCCTAAGAACTAACTACCCCTTAAGATGGAAACAGAAAACTATCTTGCCTCAGAGAAATTCCCAAAAGGAAAGATAGCCCCCCACATATATTGACTGTGAATGGAGAGGGAAAAGACATACACAGAAATGAAAACAGATTTTAGCAAAGGAGGCCAATTTCTAATCTAGATAGACAGAAATAGGAAAGGATACTGTGCGGTCAGTATTAAAAACTAAAAATCCACGCAGAGTTTACAAAAATGATCTCCACACCGACTCACGGTGTGGAGGGGCAAATCTGCTTCCCCAGAGCTTCCAGCTAGCCTGAATATATCATAATGACAAGCTGGACAAAAAGAAACACAACATGAGCTGAGCAATAAAGTCCAAAGCAGATGGACTAACAAAGAACTAGCAAGAACTTATATTTTGCTGAAATGGACAGGCCATGAGAAATATCCAAGGAGAAAACTGAATCCACCCTGAGACATTGACAGCTGGCATGGACTACAGACCAGAGCCAAGTTACATAGCAAGGCCAGTGGAGCCGATTAGTGAAAGCAGCTGCTGCAGAATCTCAAGGGGCAGCAGTTCCACTCAAAACCACCAGAGGGAGCCCAAGGGCAGAACTCACAAAAGTACCATTCATAACCACAGGAGGGAGCCCAAGAACGGAATTCACAACACTGCACTGCACTAGGAAAATGGGATAAGTTGAAGTATGTCCAGTATAAGAAAATTAAATGGACATATTTTAAAACTGCATATTAGTAAATAGACAATATGGTGGTTGTCCACCAATAACTGGTATACAGTTGTGGCCAAAAGTATTGACCCCCCTGCAACTCTGTCAGATAATACTCAGTTTCTTCCTGAAAATGATTGCAAACACAAATTCTTTGGTATTATTATCTTCATTTAATTTGTCTTAAGTGAAAAAAACACAAAAAGAATTGTCCTAAAGCCAAATTGGATATAATTCCACACCAAACATAAAAAAGGGGGTGGACAAAGGTATTGGCACTGTTTGAAAAATCATGTGATTCTTCTCTAGTTTGTGTAATTAACAGCACCTGTGTTGGGGGTCAAGTTCCCACCTCTGCACGGGGGGAATCTCGGGCCATCTCCGCTGCGGTCTCCCATTCTTTTCCTGCCGCAGTGGAGCATGCTCAGCAGAGACATCAGTCCCAGCGTCTCGCTCAGTCTGACTCTGTACAAAGGGTTTCTTATGCTTTTCCAGCTTCTGCCATTGAAGCCAGTGCTGGGCAGCGGTGGGCAGATGCTTCTGGGACTAAGTCCTGCTTTTCTCGTTCTAAGCATGCCCAGAGTAAGATCTCTCACTGGAGATCGAGGGTCACATGTTCAGATACTGCAGCTAAATCCATTGGTCCTCCAGGAAGGTCCTGAAGGTGCTCAGGCTCTGTAGCAGCCTCTCATTGGTCCTTCTAGAAAGGTCCTGTACTTGCTGCAGCTATTCAAGGCTCTCATGACCGCACGGCCATGCGCTAGTATTGAATCAGTTATGTGTATGCGCCAGTGTGGTCACATTTATGTGTGTTCAGGAACTCGGCTGAAATAAGCCCCTAGAATGCCGGCACCTCCGGTGAGGAGATTGTATGTTTGTGTTGCCACACATTGCCATCAGCTCGGCAGTTGCTGGATACTCCAGCGAAGTCAACAGGGTTCCGCATTTCTTAGTTGACAAGGTCTTAGCTGCTGACTCAGGGCATCCTCAGGCGAGGGCTCAAAAGCCACCGAGGGTCAGAGTGAGACCTGGCACAGCGTCTCTGTGAAGTAACAGAGTTCGCTTCTACCGCCTTAAAGGGCCGCCATTTGCCAGCAGCAGGTCCTCTCCTGAAAGGTGGACCCTGGGCTGCGAAAGCAACAAATAATATCTCTCAATTAGCTCGGTGCGTTCCGCCAGCCCTAACAACCTGTAACTTACCTGTGGCACCTAACAGGTGTTGGCAATAACTAAATCACACTTGCAGCCAGTTGACATGCATTAAAGTTGACTCAACCTCTGTCCTGTGTCCTTGTGTGTACCACATTAAGCATGGAGAAAAGAAAGAAGACTAAAGAACTGTCTGAGGACTTGAGAAACAAAATTGTGAGGAAGCATGAGCAATCTCAAGGCTACAAGTCCATCTCCAAAGACCTGAATGTTCCTATGTCTAACCGTGCACAGTGTCATCAAGAAGTTTAAAGCCCATGGCACTGTGGCTAACCTCCATAGATGTGGACGGAAAATAAAAATTGACAAAAGATTTCAACGCACGATTGTGCGGATGTTGGATAACCTCGACTAACATCCAAACAAGTTCAAGCTGCCCTGCAGTCCGAGGGTACAACAGTGTCAACCCGTACTATCCGTCGGCATCTGAGTGAAAAGGGACTGTACGGTAGGAGACCCAGGAAGACCCCACTTCTTACCCCGAGACATAAAAAAGCCAGGCTGGAGTTTGCCAAAACTTACCTGAAAAAGCCTAAAGCGTTTTGGAAGAATGTTCTCTGGTCAGATGAGACAAAAGTAGAGCTTTTTGGGCAAAGGCATCAAGATAGAGTTTACAGGAGAAAAAAAGAGGCATTCAAAGAAAAGAACACGGTCCTTACAGTCAAACATGGTGGAGGTTCCCTGATGTTTTGGGGTTGCTTTGCTGCCTCTGGCACTGGACTGCTTGACAGTGTGCATGGCATTATGAAGTCTGAAGACTACCAACAAATTTTGCAGCATAATGTAGGGCCCACTGTGAGAAAGCTGGGTTTCCCTCAGAGGTCATGGGTCTTCCAGCAGGACAATGACCCAAAACACACTTCAAAAAGCACTAGAAAATGGTTTGAGAGAAAGCACTGGAGACTTCTAAGGTGTCCAGCAATGAGTCCAGACCTGAATCTCATAGAACACCTGTGGAGAGATCTAAAAATGGCAGTTTAGAGAAGGCACCCTTCAAATATCAGGGACCTGGAGCAGTTTGCCAAAGAAGAATAGTCTAAAATTCCAGCAGAGCATAGCATTGTAAGAAACTCATTGATGGTTACCGGAAGCGGTTGGTCGCAGTTATTTTGGCTAAAGGTTGTGCAACCAAGTATTAGGCTGAGGGTGCCAATACTTTTGTCTGGCCCATTTTTGGAGTTTTGTGTGAAGTGATCAATGTTTTGCTTTTTGCTTCATTCTCTTGTGTTTTTTTCATTTAAGACAAATTAAATAAAGATAATAATACCAAAGAGTTTGTGTTTGCAATCATTTTCAGGAAGAAACTGAGTATTATCTGACAGAATTGCAGGGGTGTCAATACTTTTGGCCACAACTTTAGTCACTATGTAAAACCAGATAAGAACAATCTTTATTAAGTATTATTTAAAAACATAGAAGTAAAATTGTAGAAATATTAGGATCCCAATATATTTTGATAAAATAGGGTCAGCATGTAGAATTGGCCAGGATTTCTTAAGATAAAAAGGAATCGTGTCAGCTTGTCCATTATATTGTGTGATAAAATGGATATTGTTGTCTGACTTAGGGGTTGTAGAACTATAAAGTAACTCTTGGTCTTGTGGTATATTTAGCTCTATTATAGGCTCTTTTAATGAATGCTTGCTGTAACCACATCCAATAAATCTGGACCTTAAATCATCAGCTTGTTTTTCAAAGTCCAGATCACTTGAGCTAATATGTCTCAAGCATAAGAATTGGCCTATTGGGATAGAATGAATCGGAGCAGGTGGGTGTGACAAGGAGGCCTGTAAAAAGGTATTAACTGCAGTGGACTGTCTGGAAACAATCTTAGCTGTCTCTTTTGACCTTAGCATCTAAAAAATCTATAGAGTCTTTATGATATTGGAAGGTCAATGTATATTGATCTCATTTGAATTGAGACTAACAATAAAAATCTGTAGGGTTTCCATAGAATCCAGCCAGATTAAAAAAAGTCGTCGATGTAGCACATACAAAAGGGGACCCATTCAATCGATGACAAGTGATCCGACAGGAAGAGGTCACTCTCCCACAGCCCTAGGAACAGGTTGGCATAAGATGGGGCAAAAGAGGCCCCCTTAGCTGTCCCCTGGAGCTGTACGTAGAAGGACCTCTTGAAAATAAAAAAATTGTGAGATAAGGTAAACTCCAAAAGATCAATGATTAAGTTGATCAAAGGAGATGGTAATGACGAATGTTGGAGTAAATTATTTATAGCTCATATACCATCCTTGTGACAGATACTGGTGTATAATGATTTCACGTGTCACCAATAATATGTCAGAGTCCATATACATTCCAACAATTTTCTTCAAAACTCATTCATATCTTTCCAACCAAAAAATAAAGCCGTGCGGCACTAGGTATACAAATCTTCACAGGCAACACAGTTCAATGGTAATCACAGACCTTTTCACCATGTCCAGCAAAACGCATATCAGCGGTGGTGCTACTCAAAATGTTTCAGAAGCATTCATCTGTACCAAAATGAAGGAAGAAGGAAGATGAGGCACTCACCAAGATATTGCTGTGTAAGATCCTTTATTCGCTACTTGCTGCGGTTCAGGAATACATCAAGGCAAAGCAGGTACAGGCAAGAGAGAGTGCGGGGACAGGACTGAGGACTACGGCCGTTTCGCGCGAGGCGCTTCAACGGGTCCACGTGCAAACAACACACATGTCACTTCCTTTTGAAGGGATAGACAATCACGTGATAAAATGTAAAACATTAGTGAAAAAAATATATATAAAAAAAACATTCAGTTTGCAAAAGGAAATGCGTACAAAGACAACCTATCGCTATTAAATTGGTATCCAATTCAATGAAATAGAAAATATGGCGACAATTTTTTTAAAAAAGTAAAGACACTCTATACTACAAAAATACTGCCATGTCCAATTTATCATTTAACCCTAAAGGGCCTTGGGCGTTGGTATCAAGAATCCATCTCGCTTCATGCTGAAGCAGGATTCTGTTGCGGTCACCTCCGTTATGAGGAGTATTCACCACCTCAAGACCTGCAAAACGCAAAACGTCAGGATTCGCCTTATGTTCATTTCTTATATGCTCGATCAACCTTAACGAACCCTTTCCTGTCAAAATTGATCTATAATGTTCCCTAAATCGGGTAACCATGGGACGTATGGTTTTGCCAATATAGAAATACTGACATGGACAAAAAATCGCATAGACAATATATTTACTTTTGCACAGAATAAAATCGTTAACCATATGAGTTATTGCACCCAAACGTAAAGGATTTAGTGTTAAATGGAGCTGACAAAAATTACAGTTGCCACATTTGCGATTTCCTTTAGGAAGAGAACGTTCTATCCAATTTTGACTTTCTGGCACTAATCGATTATGCACTAACAAATCACCTATATTTTTGGTGCGTTTATATGCAAATTGTGGTGGTATAGATGCGATTTTAACAAGATCTCTATCATTGTGCAGAACGTGCCAATTTTTTCTGATGGTGGAATATATTTCCTTATCCATTAGACTATGAGCAAATGCGAACGTGAATCTTTGATCTTTAACTGTAGAAGTTTTATTTCTTTTCCGATTTTGTAATAGATCATGTTGAGATAATTTGACAACTTTAGATTCGGCTTCATTTAACAAATGTACTGGATAATTTCTTGCCAAAAAATCTGATTTTAACTCATTTAATTGCTCTTGAAGAATAGAATCATTATTATTAATTTTTCTATAACGAATCATTTGGCTATAAGGGATGCTTTTTCTTGTGCGGAACGGGTGGGCGCTATTAAAGTGGAGGAGGTTATTAGTTGCTGTTGTTTTTTTATGCACCTGCGTGATCAATTCTTCATTAATAATCTTGATTTTTACATCGAGAAACTCTAACTGATTGTCACCGAACGTGGAGGTAAACGACATATTTTCATTGTTGTTACAATTAATATGTGCAACAAAATTGTCAAAATCATTTTTTAGACCATCCCAAATTATAAAAATATCGTCAGCAAATCTTACATAAAATTTTATATGTTTTAAGAACGGGTTGGTAATTGATGTAATATATTCTTCCTCAAATGAGGCCAAAAAAAGATTCGCAAAAACGCATGCAACAGGTGTGCCCATGGCAGTGCCTGTGCATTGTAAATACCACTTGTCTAAGAACTTAAAGGCATTGTGCGATAATACGAAATCCAGACTCTCTGCAATGAAGGCGATGAAATCCGGATCTTTTTCCGTGTTATGTAAGATTTTTTTAATAGCTTCAATACCTTTGCTCTGGGGAATACGGGTGTATAAACTTACAATGTCAATCGACGCCAAAGAAAAAGTGGGCTGCCATTCAAAAGTTTTTAATGCTGAGAGGAAATCCCCCGAGTCTTTCACAAACGATGGAATTTTTGCCAACAACGGTTTCAGGAGCCAATCCAAGAATTGCGATAATGGCTCTGTTAGGGATTCTTTTCCTGCAATGATAGGACGACCTGGTGGATGTGTGGCACTTTTGTGTATTTTTGGGAGACTGTACCAATGGGGCGTTTTTGGATATTCAGGTAACAGTTTCTCTGCACGTTTTTTAGAGAGAGCCCCCTTTATTACAAATTTATTAAGTAATACCCGTAATTTCTCTTTGAATTTTATTGTAGGGTTGTTAACTAAGGGTATATACGTGGTACTGTCATTTAGTTGTGACAAAGCTTCAGCAACATAATAACCTTTATCCATTAGAACGATGTTTCCCCCTTTATCCGCCTTTCTTATTACTACGTCAGACCATTGTTGCATTTCCCGTATCGCCTTTTCCTCATTCTGCGTTAAATTTTTAGCTGGTTCTCTGTAGAGGATGGCCTCCACATCTTTTAGCACTAGATCGTGAAATAAATCAATTACATTCCCCGGTGACACACTAGGCATGTAAGTGGATCGAATTCCACCTTTAAAGGATTCAGTTATAACACTTTCTCTATCATTTCTTAAAGGACTTACACTTTCATCGGGGCTTTTTTCAAGATTGTAAAGTAATTGAATATCCTCTAATTCCCTAACATCTACGGGAGGAACAGCCATAAAACCTAGATTTCCTGTTACCGCAGGTTGTTCAGTTGTGGGTAGCATAGTAGCCTGCTGTATCTCAGGCTTATTAGCAAACTGTTTATGGAGGAAATGAATACCAACGAAGGAACGTTAAGGATTGTCAACCTCTCCAATAAAATATTGTCAGCAGATCAAGAGCGAGTTCTGTCTTTAGGACTTAATTTTTGCTTACCAGAACGGTTTAATTTAACGAATTTTAAGATTGATTTGTTTAAAAGCGTACGTAAAATGCATTTGCATAAACAGTTTGCTAATAAGCCTGAGATACAGCAGGCTACTATGCTACCCACAACTGAACAACCTGCGGTAATAGGAAATCTAGGTTTTATGGCTGTTCCTCCCGTAGATGTTAGGGAATTAGAGGATATTCAATTACTTTACAATCTTGAAAAAAGCCCCGATGAAAGTGTAAGTCCTTTAAGAAATGATAGAGAAAGTGTTATAACTGAATCCTTTAAAGGTGGAATTCGATCCACTTACATGCCTAGTGTGTCACCGGGGAATGTAATTGATTTATTTCACGATCTAGTGCTAAAAGATGTGGAGGCCATCCTCTACAGAGAACCAGCTAAAAATTTAACGCAGAATGAGGAAAAGGCGATACGGGAAATGCAACAATGGTCTGACGTAGTAATAAGAAAGGCGGATAAAGGGGGAAACATCGTTCTAATGGATAAAGGTTATTATGTTGCTGAAGCTTTGTCACAACTAAATGACAGTACCACGTATATACCCTTAGTTAACAACCCTACAATAAAATTCAAAGAGAAATTACGGGTATTACTTAATAAATTTGTAATAAAGGGGGCTCTCTCTAAAAAACGTGCAGAGAAACTGTTACCTGAATATCCAAAAACGCCCCATTGGTACAGTCTCCCAAAAATACACAAAAGTGCCACACATCCACCAGGTCGTCCTATCATTGCAGGAAAAGAATCCCTAACAGAGCCATTATCGCAATTCTTGGATTGGCTCCTGAAACCGTTGTTGGCAAAAATTCCATCGTTTGTGAAAGACTCGGGGGATTTCCTCTCAGCATTAAAAACTTTTGAATGGCAGCCCACTTTTTCTTTGGCGTCGATTGACATTGTAAGTTTATACACCCGTATTCCCCAGAGCAAAGGTATTGAAGCTATTAAAAAAATCTTACATAACACGGAAAAAGATCCGGATTTCATCGCCTTCATTGCAGAGAGTCTGGATTTCGTATTATCGCACAATGCCTTTAAGTTCTTAGACAAGTGGTATTTACAATGCACAGGCACTGCCATGGGCACACCTGTTGCATGCGTTTTTGCGAATCTTTTTTTGGCCTCATTTGAGGAAGAATATATTACATCAATTACCAACCCGTTCTTAAAACATATAAAATTTTATGTAAGATTTGCTGACGATATTTTTATAATTTGGGATGGTCTAAAAAATGATTTTGACAATTTTGTTGCACATATTAATTGTAACAACAATGAAAATATGTCGTTTACCTCCACGTTCGGTGACAATCAGTTAGAGTTTCTCGATGTAAAAATCAAGATTATTAATGAAGAATTGATCACGCAGGTGCATAAAAAAACAACAGCAACTAATAACCTCCTCCACTTTAATAGCGCCCACCCGTTCCGCACAAGAAAAAGCATCCCTTATAGCCAAATGATTCGTTATAGAAAAATTAATAATAATGATTCTATTCTTCAAGAGCAATTAAATGAGTTAAAATCAGATTTTTTGGCAAGAAATTATCCAGTACATTTGTTAAATGAAGCCGAATCTAAAGTTGTCAAATTATCTCAACATGATCTATTACAAAATCGGAAAAGAAATAAAACTTCTACAGTTAAAGATCAAAGATTCACGTTCGCATTTGCTCATAGTCTAATGGATAAGGAAATATATTCCACCATCAGAAAAAATTGGCACGTTCTGCACAATGATAGAGATCTTGTTAAAATCGCATCTATACCACCACAATTTGCATATAAACGCACCAAAAATATAGGTGATTTGTTAGTGCATAATCGATTAGTGCCAGAAAGTCAAAATTGGATAGAACGTTCTCTTCCTAAAGGAAATCGCAAATGTGGCAACTGTAATTTTTGTCAGCTCCATTTAACACTAAATCCTTTACGTTTGGGTGCAATAACTCATATGGTTAACGATTTTATTCTGTGCAAAAGTAAATATATTGTCTATGCGATTTTTTGTCCATGTCAGTATTTCTATATTGGCAAAACCATACGTCCCATGGTTACCCGATTTAGGGAACATTATAGATCAATTTTGACAGGAAAGGGTTCGTTAAGGTTGATCGAGCATATAAGAAATGAACATAAGGCGAATCCTGACGTTTTGCGTTTTGCAGGTCTTGAGGTGGTGAATACTCCTCATAACGGAGGTGACCGCAACAGAATCCTGCTTCAGCATGAAGCGAGATGGATTCTTGATACCAACGCCCAAGGCCCTTTAGGGTTAAATGATAAATTGGACATGGCAGTATTTTTGTAGTATAGAGTGTCTTTACTTTTTTAAAAAAATTGTCGCCATATTTTCTATTTCATTGAATTGGATACCAATTTAATAGCGATAGGTTGTCTTTGTACGCATTTCCTTTTGCAAACTGAATGTTTTTTTTATATATATTTTTTTCACTAATGTTTTACATTTTATCACGTGATTGTCTATCCCTTCAAAAGGAAGTGACATGTGTGTTGTTTGCACGTGGACCCGTTGAAGCGCCTCGCGCGAAACGGCCGTAGTCCTCAGTCCTGTCCCCGCACTCTCTCTTGCCTGTACCTGCTTTGCCTTGATGTATTCCTGAACCGCAGCAAGTAGCGAATAAAGGATCTTACACAGCAATATCTTGGTGAGTGCCTCATCTTCCTTCTTCCTTCATTTTCATTCATATCTTTGGTATAGGATGGAAGAGATGATACCAAAGGTTGTAACATGGAGTCGATATATCTGTTGACATTCTCCAGATAATTACCAAGACCTGTTATTATAGGTCTCCCTGGTGGAGCATGTTTTTTTAATGAATTTTTGGCAGTGAATATATTGTAGAAATAATAGGTTCCAGGACTTGTAATGTCAAATAGAGGTAATTGGAAATAATGTCATTTTCAAGTGCTTTTTTAAGAATGGTACCCAGTTCAATCTGAAACTTGGTAAGGGGGTTGAATGTTAACTTATTATAGCACTCTGTATTTTTAATTGACAAAATGCCTCCATCTCGTACATGTTCTTTGGCCATAACACTATAATCCCACCTTTGTCTGCAGTCTGGAAAATTACATCATGTAGACGCTGTAATCTTTTTAGGCCCAACCTTTCCTCATAACTCAGGTTATGTCCAGTAGAAAAACGTGGGATCTTTTCAAACGCTTTACATACCGTCTTAACAAAGATATCAATGGTTGGACATATGGATAGAGGAGAAAATTTAGTAGAGTGGTTTTTAATAGAAGTTGAAATCTTACCTCCAATGGGTGAATTGTATAAACTGCAGTGTGCACACAAATATTCAACCGACAAGTAAGTAAATGGTGGAAAATGTTATAAATAGAGATGTAAAGCTAATTAACCAAAAATAAATATAATGACATATAGCAAGTAGTTATAATGGATTAATAATTCATCAAAATTGGGATCAAATTAACTGTACATTAAATATATATATGTATAAACTGCAATTCGAAAGTGCCATGTGCAAACAAGATGAACCAAAGTGACAGTTCAGTCATAGGAACCAGCGGTTTCAAACAGAATGTCTAACCGCAATGTAGGCACAAGGTAAAGGAAAGTAACCTCCTGAGGTGAAATGAATGTAACCAAAGTGTCCCCGCCACCCCCATGCATGTTTCATTTGGACTTCTTCAGGAAGCATTTGATGACTATATAAAGGAGGCTTGTGTAATGAGTGAACCCATATAGGGTGTGTGTATAAGGAATAGAATTAGTGTTCCGACATACTGCGGCTTGACTGCGTATTATAAAGTGTCCAGGGAATGTCCTGTGTCCGTGCTTCCAAAGATCAGATGCCGCCCGGCGTAGCATGTGCGCCAGGGACTAAGTGATCCCATGGAAAAGACAAAACAAAGTGAAAGTCAGGCAATACAAATGAACAGGAAGGATGGGTGAAATGGGGATGAATGTGAGTGGAAGCAGTGCTAATTGAGTGAAGGATGTTGAAAGAAGTGAAAAGCAGGAGTGAGGGACAATCAAAGTGTTAAAATAAGTGGGAGAGAATAGACACAACATTTTAAAATTAATAAGGAATTGGAAGTATGGAATAAAGCACAAAGTTCAGAATCAAGAAATAATAAAGGGAAATGAAATAAAGTGAAATTAAATAAAAAATAATAAATAAAAGATAAAAAATAATAATAAAATAAAAGTAAAATAAGGGAAAGGATGACAAAGTGAGTATGTGAAATAGATTGAATCTAACAATTAATTAAACCATTATTTATATGAAAAGTGACATAGGGAGAAAGGAAGGACCGATGTTAAGAAAATACATTCACTGTTTTCACTGGTGACAGTGTACAAATAATCCATTGGAAAGGAAGATAACACTGGCAGAAAATTCTTAGTCTATCATGGAGCCGAGGAAAAAGCGGGGAAAAGGGTAATCCGGCTTCCCTAAGAAAACTCCTGAGATGTAGATTAGGACAAATGTCCAAGTGAAGTATATGATTGTCTTTAACCCCTTTCTGACATCAGGCATAATAGTACGCCAATGTCAGACTCCCCCTGCTCAGCGCCGGAGCCCGCACCTTTCCGGGCACATGACAGCTGATATATACAGCTGACATGTGCCTCTAACAACCAAGGATGGAATCACAATCCACCCACGGCTATTAACTAGTAAAATGCCACTGTCAAACTCTGACTGCGACATTTAACATGGGCTTCTGGCAAGCGTGTTGGAAATCCCACTCATCGGTGCCTGTGTCATATGACCGCTGGGCCTCCAGCAGACCTCAAAGGTTGTCACTGCCAGATTTCTATGAGCACCGCCCGGTGGTCAGCGCCCATAGCAAGTGAGGAATTCTGCTACATACAGGTGATCTGATCATAACCTGTATGTAGCAGAGCCGATTGGGTTATGGCAGCTTCTGGTATCCCATCGAGACTATTGAAGCATGACAAAAGTAAAAAAAAATGTTTTTAAAGATAATAAACAAATAAAAAAAAAAGTTCAAATCACTCCCCTTTCGCCCCATTCAAAATAAAACAATATAAAAAAACAAACACACACATATTTGGTACCACCAAGTTCAGAATCACCCGATATATCAATATAAAAAAGAATTACGTTTTTTTGTCGCCGCAACATTGTATTAAAATGCAATAATGGGAGATCAAAAGATCGCATCTGCAACAATATGGTGTCATTAAAAACATCAGCTCGGCATGCAAAAAATAAGCCATCATCCAATTTGAGATCACGAAAAATAGAGGTGCTACTGGTATCGCAAAATTTTGCAATTTTTTTTACCAAACTTAAAAAAAAAATGTTTAAATAAAAAAGAACCTAGACAGATTTGGTGTCTATGAACTCGTAATGACCTGGATAATAATGTCAGGTCAGTTTTAGCATTTCGTGAACATAGTAAAACAGCAAAACAAAAAACAATTGTGGAATTGCACTTTTTTGCAATTTCACTGCAATTGGAATTTTCTTTCCTGTTTTCCAGTTTTCAAGTTAAATCCAGTGGTGTCGTTGAAAAGTACAACTTGTCCCACAAAAAAAACAAGCCTTCACATGGCCATTTTGACCAAAAAATAAAAAGTTATGGCTCTAGGAAGAAGAGGAGCAAAAAATGAAAATGCAAAACCAAAAATACCTCTGGTCGTTAAGGGGTGAAATATGAGCACCTTGTACAGAAATAAACAACACTTACACATCATGGTATCAGCTAGGTTATTACTAGTTGTTTGATAAACGATCTGCCACATTGAATGCACTTGGGCACACAAATCATAGACCCCATGTAGTAACTCACAAAAAATTATATTGATCCTACATAGAAAAAGGAGTATGAGTTGAAAAATATTTTTTCACACATTGTGACACATGTGCAGCCTGGTTTCCTTCCCCTCAACATTTCTTATGTCGTGTTTTTATATCTTTGTCCTATTTCACATTGGGGTTTTTCAAACCCATACTGTTTATGTGAAGTTTCTGTATCAATGAAAAATATTTTTCACTTTATATCTGCATGCAGCCTCAATCGTTATCCTTTTTGTAAGTGTTTACTCCTTTTTCTAAGTAAGATCAACATGTAGCCTTTTGTTGGCATGTTGAAAAAGGGCTTCTGTGATACTTTTGGAGCAATGGTCATTCCACTATTTTTTCGATTGATTCATTCTGTCTTGCAAATGAAATTGGACGTCACTTACCAAGCCTCTTGCATCAAACAGAATTACAGAAACCATAAGAAGGTGTTTGCACGGTATTGAGCTTCAAACTAAAAGTTCAGCTACAGGTGTTCTGTTGATCTACCATATATACTCGAGTATAAGCTGAGATTTTCAGCCCACTTTTTTGGGCTGAAAGTCCCGCTCTCGGCCTATACTCGAGTCATACCCATTGGTCAGCAGGGGAGGGGGAGCGGAGCTGTGTAATAATACTCACCTGCTCCTGGCGCCGTCGCTGCACGTCTTTTCCCCGACGCCGTCAGCTTCTTCCTGTAGTGAGCGGTCACATGGTACCACTCATTACAGTAATGAATATGCGGCTCCACCTCCCTCCTCACTACAGGAAGAAGCTGCGGCGCTGGGAAACAGACGTTCAGCGACGGCGCAAGGAGCAGGTGAGTATGACTGGGGGCAGTGCGCGATATTCACCTGCTCCTCGTTCCACCGTCGCTGTGTTTTCCACAGTGACGCTCAGGTCAGAGGGTGCGGTGACGCGATTAGTGCGCGCCGCTCTCTGCCTGATTGTCAATGCAAAGGATGGAAGACACAGCGGCGCCCGGCAGCGGTGGAACGCGGAGCAAGTGAATATAGCAAGTGCTGGGGGCCTGAGAGGTGAGTGTGTGATTTTTTGATTTTTTTAATTGCAGGAACAGCATATGGGGCAAATATCTGTATGGGGCATCTTATGTGGCCATGTGCACCATTATATGGGGGCAAATATCTGTATGGGGCATCTTATGTGGCCATGTGCAGCATTATATGGGGCAAATATCTGTATGGAGCATCTTATGGGGCCATGTGCAGCGTTATATGGGGCAATTATCTGTATAGGGCCATGTACAGCATTATATGGGGCAAATATCTGTATGGGGCATCTTATGTGGCCATGTGCAGCATTATATGGGGCAAATATCTGTATGGAGCACCTTATGGGACAATGTGCAGTGTTATATGGGGCAATTATCTGTATGGGGCCATGTGCAGCATTTTATGGGGCAAATATCTGTATGGAGCATCTTATGGGGCCATAATCCACATTGGTGCAGCATTATATAGGGCATATTTTAATATGGAGCATCTTATGGAGCCCATCATAAACTGTATGGAGCATTATATGGGGCTCCCGATTCAATATGGATATTCAAAAACACTTAAACTACTGATGTCTCAATTAATTTTACTTTTATTGGTATCTATTTTTATTTTTCAAATTTACCAGTAGCTGCTGCATTTTCCACCCTAGGCTTATACTCGAGTCATTAAGTTTTCCCAGTTTTTTGTGGCAAAATTAGGGGGTCGGCTTATACTCGGGTGGGCTTATACTCGAGTATATATGGTAATTCTATCTAACACCATTCCATACCACTGGTTTCATGACCAATTCAATATAACACACAGCTGATAATGTAACTAGAATGAAAACTAGCAGGGTCCAACTACCATAAACTGAAAAAAAGAATTATTCAGCTCACCCTCGAGGAGAAGTTTATAAGTTCCATGAAGTAGGGCACAGGATCTCGTCTCAGCCAGACGTCGAGGCAACATGTACAGGTTGAAACAAATATCCACATCCAGCAGGTGAAATGGACAAATATTTAGATAACTCTAAAAAATTTGGCATTGTTGTGACAGACCGATTAGGTATGGTTGTAATGTGGAAGATGCTTGGATAGTAACTGAATGCGTGTTCTTAAACTCGATCACCGACAACATTCATGGAATGGTCATTTCTGCAAAGTGTGCCAGTAAGCTATCATAAACTTGCAAACTGCATACTCTATTCATTATGATATAAGGACAAAGTTGGACAGATAGACAGACAGATAGATAGCTTTGATTTTCCTACCCAAGCAGGAAATTTAAAACTGTTTATAGGTATATAAATGGGTAGAGGGAGATACATAAATATCTGCCCAGGAGGATAGTGAAGGGATGGAGTCAGCGCCTGAATCTGTAACAGGACAGTGCAGCGAAGTTGGCTTATTGCCGCCGTTATGAGTGACCAGGACCAGATACAAGCTAAAAATTGAGTGACCAGATTGGAGTGGAGAACTGGTTGACCTGACTGGAACAAGAAACTAAAAAAGAACCAAGTGACCACACCAGAGTGAAGGATCAAGTGACCAGTTCCGAGAGAAGAACCAAGTAACCAGGCTAGAGCAAAGAACTGAGTGATCCAAGACTGGAGCTAAGTGAACGGAGGTGTAACAAAGTGAGTGGGACCAGAGCCATGAGAGGCAAGATGACCATGTAAGAGAGACATTCATGAGATTCATGATATGAGGTGCAGATGTACAGTACACAGAGGGCCAGAGGTATGTTACAAAGAATGGAGGAAGCCAGTGCAGCTTTTCATAGAAGCGACTCACCAAGAAGGGACTTGTGGCCTAACGGAGCAGTAGAGTAGACTCCCAGTAGGATTGGACGGTGTGTGTCATTAGCACCAGAGTGACAGGGTAATGACAGTGATGGGTACAAGGCTAACTGTGATGCACCATAGGACAGAGTAATATAATAGAGATGCTTGTATCTGTTATAAATTTAGTGCCTTGTATAATAGGGTTTAATTATAACTGCTACCACTGCTTCTATCCGAACAAGTGACTTACATTTAAATTGTAAACATTTTATTGAACTCTAAAAATCTGCTAACCTTGTTTTTCTTTAATCCGAATCATTCAAATTGCTGTAGTAGAGTAATAAATAAGCTTTGGCTAAGCTACTGCTGTGTCATTCTCTGCACTGTAGCACCTGTTTACAAGTAGAGATGTGCAAATCTTTAAAGGTTCTGTTTGATTCATTCAGATATTTGCCAAACGGTTCGACGAACGTACCTGAACCACATTAGATTCAATGGGAGACCAAACAAAATGTATACACAACACATTAATGGGTGACAAAAAGCTTCCCAAACAGCTAAAATTAAGGGCAGACACCATGAAAATTGGCATCAATTGACAAACAGAAGAAATTTGCAAATGGCACTGCAGCAGTCAGCCATGGGCCATGCATGAGGTATCAGGGTCTGGACCAGCATTTACACCTTTGAATTGAAGTTTCAATGAGGACCTGGTGGTTAAAGGAGCGGTGTAAGCCTCTTTAGCTGGGTGCCCCAATACCTCATGCAACACCTCCAAATTGGCATAAACATCAGTTTCATGCACTACTATTGGTAGAAAGATGTAAGGAAAGTGATACAGATAGTTGACTGAAATTAAGTGCAGTCCTGCTGGTCTGAGAGCCCTACTAACACAAGCAACCAACCAAATTAAACCCAACTTGGAGTCTCAACATTTCAAAAAATTATTGTCACACACCACTAAACTGGCATCAATTTCCAGAGAGTAGAAACAGTATAAAAGGCTTCTGACACACCTTTTACTGGAGGCAACCCACCAGACGGAGATCCAAGTTCGAGTCTCCACATTAAAAAAAAAATATTATAGCACACCACTAAAGTGGCATCAATTTCAACAAAGTAGAAATATAATAATAGACTTCTGACACACCTTCCACCACAGTCAACGTATCAGATGGAGACCAAATTTGGAGTCTTGACGTTTCAAAAAATTATTGTCATACACTACTAAGGTGACCTCAATTTCCACAGAGTAGAAATAGTATTAGGCCTCTGACACATTTTCTACGACCGGCAACCCACCAGATGGAGACCCAGCTTCGAGCCGACACATTTTAAAAAATTGTTTGTAACAACAGTACTGAAGCCGCGACAAAGGAGTCACTGACTGCAATAACGCGAGATAAATGCATGACACTAAAAGCAACACCATCACCTATTCTGCCTAGTCTGTGACTGGGGTAGAAAAGTCATTGGTGATCCATGACTTGTTCATTTTGATGAAAGTTAAGTGGTCTACACTTTAAGGGACAGCCGGATATGTACACCACTAGCAGCGCTGAAGACACATGCTAAAAAGAATGCTGGCTGATGGACATGAAAAACCTCAAAGGAGTGACCGGTGAACTCAAGTCACTCATCCACTTTTGATGTTGAAAATGCACAATTGTCCAAACCCTCCATGATGGCATTGATTTTGAGCCCCAGATACTCCTGCAGATTCTCTCCAGTCATTCACAGCATGTCAGTCCTATTCTCTGCTCTGCTGGTGCATGGGCTGGTCTAAAAATGTGCACAATGACTCACAGTAATTGGTTATGCAATTTACACTGCTGAACCTGCTTCTGCTATGGTTTTTTTAATGAAGCCTTCCCGGCTTAGGACGTCTAGAACTGCCTCACTGCTGACTTGGGGAAAACCACTTTTAAGGATGTCTACAAGCATGATTCAATACTCCAGCATGCGTATGTCCTTTCCCAGGTGGGCTGTATCTGGCTAAATTTACTCTTGAACCATGGATCTAACAGAGTAGAAACCCAGTAGTCAGCAGTATTTCAAACACTAAGAATAAGGGCATAATAGGAATAATAATTTATTGGTGGACAAAAGCACAAAATAAAAACACTTTAAAAATCAAAACACATCACATAAGTTCCAAAATAGCACACCAATAAAATGACACAATCAATAAGGTATGTGCAAATACGCAACCCTACAGGTTTACACCAACTACATAGGGAAACCAGAAATACAAACATTTAAACATTTATAACAATCAAAGAATGAATAAACCAAAATAGCCCCCTCCTAGTAAATAAGGGATAAATTCCCTAAGAGATCAATAGGGAAGAACCATAAAAGATAAAATACTGCAAAAGTGCAAAAGGAGAGCTTTGCCATAGGCAAATGGATATATAATCACCTAATAAGGCAGTGCAGGATGTCTGTGGAGAATCAAAAGGGTCAATGATGAGCGGACCTGAGTGATGTGGGGAGCCCACATCCATTTGCCTATGGCAGTGCTTTCCTAAAACCTCTCCTTTTGCACTTTTGCAGTATTTTATCTTTTATGGTTCTTCCCTATTGATCTCTTAGGGAATTGATCCCTTATTTACTAGAAGGGGCTATTTGGGTTTATTCATTCTTTGATTGTCGCCCTATTTAGGGTCTTGCTTTACCTCTTTAGGGATGTTGGTGTAAACCTATAGGGTTGCCTATTTGCACATACCTTATTGATTGTGTCATTTTATTGGTGTGCTATTTTGGACCTTATGTGATGTGTTTTGATTTTTAAAGTGTTTTTATTGTGTGCTTCTGTCCACCAATAAATTTTGCATATATATTTATTGATGTTGGTTTTCTTTATTATTTGGGATATGCGCCTTTTGTGCACGGACTCTTTTTCTCCCCTCTATCTGTTTCATGTTACCGTGCATTGTGCAGCAATCCTATTATTGTATGCTTTTACATAGATATATCCTTTTGTGGTGCACCTTATTCTCTTTTGTTTTTCCCGAGAGCTTTTAAAAGGTCCAAGTCCATGGTGTGTTGGTTGCAGGGTAACACTCAAGGTTGATTCCTTGTTTCTCCTGCCAACAAATGACAAAAAAGGGATCATTATTCTCTTCATCTCCTGACTGTTACACATCCATCACCTCTTCTTCTTAGTCCTCTTAGTCCTCCTCCATTTGTTATTCGGCTTCTGCACCTTTGTTAACAGTTTGTCTGCTACCATGGGCCACCCATGATCGCTGTAAGCCACCCTTCCATGGCACCTGCCTGTGTGAATATAGTCCAGAAATTTGGGATATTGTAATCCCTTCCATATCTTCCTCTGCTTCCATCTCTTCCTCTGGGACTACCACCTCCTCATGCAGACTATTCAAAGTGTGCTTCAGCATGTAGATGACCGGAATAGTGATGCTGATGATGGCATCATCAGCATTAACCATCTTAGGAGCCATGTCAAAACTGCGCAGAGGGGTGCAGAAGTCCTTCATTTGTGCCCATTCCGCAAGCATGAAAAGACATTCCGCACTATTGCTCATTTATGCTGCCACAGTCGCTGCAACATGTGCAGAGTGGAATTCCACCATGTCGGAACATAGCATATAAAACAATTAACCGCAAGGCAGAAATGCCTCTGTAGCAATGCAAGTTGATGACCCGCAGGGTGCGATCATTGGAAGTGAGCACACAGTGGCTGTGCTTTCTGCAGCAGCGCAACCAAGTCAGGATAGTGGTGCAGAAATTGCTCTACCACCAGGTTGAGGATGTGAGCTGTGCAAGGCACGCGTGAGAGGTTGCCCCAGCAAAGAGCCATTACCAGGTTTGCACCATTATCGCACATGGCCTTTCCTGGCTCCTGGTTCAGTTGAGACAGCTATTGATGTAACTCAGCCTGGATAGCTGTCTACATCTCTTGAGCTGTGTGATTGTGATCCCCAAGGCATATTAAATTGAACACTGCCTGATTACGATGAGCCATGGCTGCACAGTACAAAGGTGAGGAGGATTCTATCTGCTCTATTGGAACACATGTCGGATTAAGGGAGAGGTTGAGGGCACAGGTGAATGCCCTAGAGGATGTGGAGGAGCCGAAAGCAGTGGAAGTATTAGATACAGAGGTTTGTCCTTAAAGCCTTGGGCATTCCAAGACTTGTGGATTAACCCCTTGACCGCCTGCCTACACTGACACCAGAATCACCCAGTTACCAGTTAGCGAGATGTACACCTCTGCCCATGTTTGCTTGTTCAGATGTAAGTGGTGAAATGCACCCTGGCTGACACTGATTTTTTTCAGGGAACAGGTGATGCTTTCTGAGACATGCTGGTGTAGTGCAGGCACAATTTTACTTTTAGAGAAGTAATGGTGACTGGCAACTGGTACTGGGGGACTGCAAGGGCCATGAACTTTTGGAAAAGATCTGTATCCACCAAGCAGAAAGGCAGCATTTCCGTGGCCAACAGAATGGAGATGGTGAAGTTCAAGCTCTTTGCTTTGGCATATGTAGTCATAAAAATTATTCTACGTGACCACAATTGTGGGACCAAGGGCTGGAGTAGGGTGAACAGGACAAACTGCTGGATTGTGAGCAAGGTGAAGGTGTAGCTGTTATGCTGGATTGAGAAAGATGTGTTATGCTAGGGGACACAAAAACAGGATTCATCTCCACTTCAATAACAGCTGACAGGTGTTATGGCTGCTACCGTAAAGCAGCTGAGCCGATGCCCCCACGTCTCCAAACCATGACGACGTGGGTGAGCATCCCAAATGGGACCCACTGGACCTACCCAGACTAGGGAAGGGCAGTGAGCAGGGTTGGTGGCAGCTGAGCATGTGAACAAGATGGCAATATGCACGGTTTTTAAGTGAAAATGTGGCTCTCAGATTTCTCATTGAAACACAGTTTTATCACAAATTATTTGGATTAGCACATTGGGCATCCTGACTGAACCCCAAAATTAGGCCTAACGATATTTAAGTGGAAATGTGGCCTTCTGATTTCTCACTGCAATACAGTTTTATCACAAATGATTAGTGTTGAGCGATACCGTCCGATACTTGAAAGTATCGGTATCGGATAGTATCGGCCAATACCCGAAAAGTATCGGATATCGCCGATACCGGTACCCGATACCAATACAAGTCAATGGGACACCAAGTATCGGAAGGTATCCTGATGGTTCCCAGGGTCTGAAGGAGAGGAAACTCCCCTTCAGGCCCTGGGATCCATATTAATGTGTAAAATAAAGAATAAAAATAAAAAATATTGATATACTCACCCTCTGACGCGGCCTGTGATTGGTCGCGTTGCAGTCACGTGACCGCTCCGCGACCAATCACAGGCCGCGACGTCATCTAAGGACTTTCAAGCGCTTGAAAGACCTTAGATGACGTCACGGCTTGTGATTGGTCGCGTTGCGGTCGCGTGACCGCTCCACGACCAATCACAGGCCGCGACGTCATCTAAGGACTTTCAAGCGCTCATTCTTATGAACGGAGGCTGGCGGTTACAATTAGGGCGCGCGTCGGAGAGGTGAGTATATCAATATTTTTTATTTTTATTCTTTATTTTACACATTAATATCGATCCCGATACCGATTCCCGATACCACAAAAGTATCGGATCTCGGTATCGGAATTCCGATACAGCAAATATCGGCCGATACCCGATACTTGCGGTATCGGAATGCTCAACACTACAAATGATTTGAATTAGCAAATGGGGCCATCTGAGACTTCAACACAATTTTAACACAATCTAGTTAGATGCTGGATGATCGATTTCACACAGGACAGAATCCTATCTAGCTAACTGATAAGTTCACTTTCAACAGTAGCAGCACTAGCAAGAGTGGCATCTATGCACTGTAAGCCTGAGAAAATGGTGCCAGCAAAACAAGATGTCTGCTTTTTATATGGACAGACTTCAGCAGAATGTATACCCATAAGTTAATAAAGCCACCCAGCCACCTCTCATCATACAGCACCACAATCCTAGCCAAAGTCATAACAAAAGCATTAGAGGAAAACGCAATGATTTATCTAACTGTGACCGAGTTTTTCCAACTCTGGTGAAAAATAATAGAAAAAATTGGAGTTCAGCTCAACAGCACTGGATTTTCATTTTCTTTTTCAAAACAAATTATAGTGCATAAAAAAGAAAAATGTACATGGTCGACATGACCCAGTCGACACGTTTTGACTGCGCTAAGCAGTCTTACTCATACTCATGCATTATAATTTCTTTTGAAAAATAAAAATAAAAACAAGATGCAGTCCTGTTGAGCCAGACTCCAATTTTTTATATTATCCTTGATGTGAGGCCAGGGCGAGGCCGGTGTCTGAGCCCCAGGTGGATGAGCATAGAGCAACTGAGTGAGCTTTAATTAAGTTTTTATATTTCTGAGGAAAAATACTGGGAAAAATGAACACAAATCCGAATATGCTTTGCTCGTGCCGAATTTGAAAGTGGCGAACGTTTTCCGGACAAGTTAGCTCATCTTTAAACAAGATGGTAATCACACCAGCAGATGGATTCCTCAAGGGTGTCACTTATTGGAGGCTTCCTTTGTTTAAGCACCTCAGCGGCTCTCCAAACATGACATGGCATCTGCTACTGATTCTAGCCAATTTTGCATTCCAAAATTCAAATGGTGTTCCTTCCCTTCCTAGTCCTGCCGTGCTCCCAGATGCTAGTTTTCCACCACATATGGGGTATCGGTGTGCTCAGAAGAAATTGCTCAACAAAATTTGGGGTTCATTCTTTTCTTATAACCTTGTGAAAATAAAAAAAACTGGGGCTAAAATAGCATTTATTGTTGGAAAAATTTGTTTTTAAATTTTCACGGCTCAACATTATTAAATTCTGTGAAACCCTTGAGGAATTAAAGTGCTCACCAAACATCTAGATAAATTCTATGAAGGGTCTAGTTTCCAAAATGTGGTCACTTGTTGGGGATTTCTATTGTTTAGGCACCTCAGGGACTCTTCAAACACGATATGCTATCCGTTGTCGATTCCAGCCAATTTTGAATCCCCAAAGTTTAATGGTTCTCCTTCCCTTCTGAACCCTGCCGTGCGCCCAAACAGTAGCATTCCACCACATATGGGGTATTGGCTTACCCAGGAGAAATCCCACAACAAATTTTAAGGTGCATTTTCTTATGTTTCCTTGTGAAAATAAAGAATTTGGGTCTAAAGTAACATTTTTGTGGGAAAAAGTTAAACTTTCACTCTTCCTTCCACATTCCATTCATTCCATTCATTCCTGTGATGCACCTGAAGGGTTAATAACTTCTTGAATGTGGTTTTCAAGCACATTGAGGGGTGCAGTTTTTTGAATAAAGTCACTTTTGGGTACTTTCTCTCATACAGACCCCTCAAAGTCAATTCAAATGTGATACTGTTCATTAAAAAAATGGTTTCGTATATTTTGCTGTAAAAATGAGAAATTGCTGATTAGCTTTTAATCCTTCTAAACAAAAAAAAATATGTTTCAAAAATTGTGCTCATGTAAAATAGACATGTGGGAAATATTATGTATTAACTATTTTGTGTGACATTACTCTCTGTTTTAAGGGCATCAAAACTAAAGGATTGAAATTTGCAAAATTTTCAGCAAATTTCTGACATTTTCAAAAAGAGATGCAAGATACAGTACAGACCAAAAGTTTGGACACACCTTCTCATTTAAAGATTTTTCTGTATTTTCACGACTATGAAAATTGTACATTCACACTGAAGGCATCAAGATGTAGTCACCGGGAATGGTTTTCACTTCACAGGTGTGCCCTGTCAGGTTTAATAAGTGGGATTTCTTGCCTTATAAATGGGGTTGGGACCATCAGTTGTGCTGTGCAGAAGTCTGGTGGATACCCAAGACCAAAGAGCTTTATAAGGATGTCAGGGACAAGGTCATAGACTTGCACAAAGCTGGAATGGGCTACAAAACCATAAGTAAGACGCTGGGTGAGAAGGGGACAACTGTTGGTGCAATAGTAAGGAAATGGAATAAATACGAAATTACTGTCAATCGATATAGATATGGGGCACCATGCAAAATTTTACCTCGTGGGGTATCCTTGATCATGAGCAAGGTGAGAGATCAGCCTAGAACTACAAGGGGGGAACTTGTTAAATATGTCAAGGTAGCTGGGACCACAGTCACCAAGAAAACTATTGGTAACACATTACACCGTAAAGGTTTAAAAACCTGCAGTGCCCGCAAGGTCCCCTTGCTCAAGAAGGCACATTTGCAGGCCCTTCTAAAGTATGCCAATGAACACCTGGATGATTCAGTGAGTGATTGGAAGCAGGTGCTTTGGTAAGATGAGACACAAATTGAGCTCCTTGGCATTAACTCAACTTACTGTGTTTGAAGGAAGACAAATGCTGCCTATGACCCAAAGAACACCATCTCCACTATCAAGCATGGAGATGGAAACATTATGTTTTGGGGTTGTTTCTCTGCTAAGGGCACAGGACTATTTCACTGCACCAATGGTTGGAGCCATGTACCATAAAATCCCGAGTGACAACCTCTTTCATTTCGCCACGACATTAAAAATGGGTCGTGGCTGAATCTTCCTGCAAGACAATGACCCAAAACATACATCCAAGGCAACAAAGGAGTGGCTCAAAAAGCAGCACATTAAGGTCATGGAGTGGCCTAGCCAGTCTCCGCACCTTAATCTCATAGAAAACTTATAGAGGGAGTAGAAGCTCTGAGTTGCCAAGTGACAGCCTCAAATACTTAATGATTTAGAGATGATCTGAAAAGAGGAGTGGACCAAAATTCTTCCTGACATGTGCGCAAGCTTCATCATCAACTGCCAAAAGTCTGACTGCTGTGCTTGCTATGGTTTTGCCACCAAATATTAAGTCTTGTTTGCCAGAGGGATTAAATACTTATTTCCCACTGTAAAATGTAATTACAATTATATAATTTATAAAATGTGATTTTCTGGATTTTATTTTCGATATTCTATCTCTTGATGTTATAATTAACATACCCTTAAAATAATAGACTGTCCATGTCTTTGTCAGTGGGCAAATTTAAAAAATTAGCAAGGGATCAAATACTTATTTCCCCCACTGTATATATTTTCAAATGACACTCATGAAGTTCAGAAAATTTTGGTTGGATAATTATTTAGATTTTTTACATACCTAGCACATGGGCCTTACACACTTGAAACTGTTGAACTTGCAGGCTGTAGAAAAAAAAAATTCTGGTCAGACATATGATCAGTAATTGTTTACTGTTCAAAAGCTTCACTGATGAAGGAACACTTTTTTCATGCTAATATGCCAATTCCACTTCCTCAAACATTTCTTAGCAATTTTGGAACAAATAAACATTTTTTAAAATAAAAATTTCACTTCTGAATTTCAAAGAAATTGAATTCAATAATTTTAAAAAAGTTTTAATGGAAGTTCTTTCTCATAATCCTAATCAAAGTGCTACCGGGAAAATTCAACCCAGTTGCCATTACAATGGTTTTCATTTCACTCAAAATGAGAAAAAAGGAACATTTCTTGTATCTAAAATTGATCTGCGTAATAAGTTATATTGCATTCTGTGCCCAAACCTGGCACAAAATTACAATAAATAATGACAATTAGGTCTCTCCCATTGAACCTATGTAGTGACACATAGGAGTACAATTTTCACGTAATTGGATGGCTGATGCTTCTTTTGGATACAAATTGAGAACTTACAATGCCATGATGGTAAAGGAAGAAAAATATTCAAAGCAGAAGATAAGAATACTGATGAGTCTGATGACAATGACAAGCTTTCTAGTGCAGACTGGTTACCAGTAAGATGATTTTGAAGAGAAGAAGGAGGATTGCTTAAGCCTTGACCATTTTGCTGGTCATTTTGCTTTACACACATGTGCAGGTGATGCAGTTTCATGTTGATGGAGTGATGTAGATCCAATTCGATGTGTACCAGATATACATGTGCTGAATTACTTGCTACATAGCTGACCACTGGAAAGCTGATTTGGCCCAAGAGAATGTTTTTGACTCACGGAAATGTGAATCAACAATGCCAGAAAACTCTTCCTACGATGACCTTATTTGCTCGTCATCCTTATTTCTATAACACCTAATCATCAACATCATTATTTTCATCGTCATCACATACAAAGAAAGGCAGACAGCATGTTTTATGGCATGTATGCTGTTAAATTGGGCTAATAAACCGGAAAAGCAAACCTTAAAATGTGCTTTTTCTTTAAAAAAAAATGAAAAAAGTGCACAGTTTATGTGTTAGACAGTTGCATAAAATTTCTGGAATGTTAAAATGTTTCCTTTGTGTCTAAAAAATTAACTGCCTTTACAAACAAAAAATTAAAAAGAAGTGCAAAAAATGATATCACTTATGGCTTGTTTGTCTAACAAGCCAAGAAATTACATTTATCAGACAGATAAGTAGGAAAATTTGTACTGAAAAGACATAAACTGTCTTTTTTTTGTAGAACATCAAGAATTTAAAAAAAAAATGGTTACGGCTATTAAGGTGCTGTGCTGCAGTATATTACAGATCAATCAATTCACCGTCACATAGATTATGTAGGTCCAGCACCTCCCTATCAGCTAAAACTGTATTACTTTTCACATACTGAGGCTATGACTTTGATTTTGACTTTTATATACTTATCTGTAATGTTGAGCTGTTTTACTTACCTCCTGTCCCTTGGCTGTAAAATCCTTAAATGACCACATGTTAGCCCACTCTCTGTCTAGTGCAATCTCAGCAACTTGTAAAATGACACTGGACATTTAATTTTTTTGTCTTCACAAAAAGAATTACAAATTGTTTGAATTTGCTAGGACCTGTGAATTTCGGGAAATTTGACTCAAAGTCAATTCACAATGGATCAATACAATCATCTCTACTTTTAACAAATTAAGTCAATTTGATCTTTCTTTTTCTAAGTTCATCATGCTTAGCAATTATTCATTTAAAAAAATTCCTGTCTTCAACTGGAACTATATAGAACAGCTACAAAAGCTTTTCCACTACTCAGAAATAAAATTAGATACTGATGTGCTTCAAATACTTTTTCCATCTAGTTAGAATGTCATTTAGAGGTATAATTGAACTATCACTTCAAAAATCATGTGGGAATCACTTTCTATTAAAACATTGATCAATACTTGGCATAAAAAGTAATGGGAAGATCAGAGAGCTAATGGTAAACAAAAAATAGTATAAAATTGGGAAATACAATTAGCAAATAAAAAATAATGTAATTTAACTATTTCCCGACTACAATCAGAATGTTATTGTTGCAACTTCATATTTTCATATACCAATTAGTTGACATTTTAATAGCCATTTTTATTATATATGTGACACTTTTATGTGAAAAGGAAGGATAAAAAGTCAATTTTCTTTAAACCATAAATATAAAACCTTATTTCTGGGTTATATATTTTAGGGATACCTAGGAAATGTTAGGGAGATGGACATGTTTCTTTATGCATTTCTGTGCTAATTGCAACAAAATATGACTTGTATTCAAGACCTCAGTGAGATAGAGTCATAAAATGCCATAGAAGATTGAAGTCCAAACATATGCCACATATTTGCATAAATCATTCCACAAAAATGAATAATTAGTTTTTTCAGCTCCAACAATATTAAGGAATGTTGACATCATGCATCCAACACAAATTAATATGGGATACATATATGAAATAATATGCTAAATCACATCATGCACGCTTCATTTTATCACTGTAGGAGTTGCTTCAGCCCTGACATGTGTAGGAAAATTCATCATCTGCTATGAATGTTAGTCAGCGTCCATAGCAGATCAGCAATGACAAGCATGGGGGTCTTCTGCAGACTCCTGGTAGTCATGAAATTCCAACAGATTCACACGATCATATGACAGGGGAACCAATGAGTGGGATTTGTGACGTGCTTCCCGCAAGCGCGAGTTAAATGCCACTGTCAGAGATTGACAGCGGTATTTAAACAGTTAAGAGCTGCTGGTGGATCATGATTCCACCCTTGGCTTTTGGGGCACATGACAGCCGATCAAAGATGCGGGCTCAGCACCAGAGGATGGATCAAGTGGGGACAGATGACCTATGATCTACCTATATGTTATGAAGGAGTTAAGGGACCTTGGGTCACCCTGCATAAAAGTGGAATAATGTATAATAAATAGATGAAAATAATATATAAAACACATGAGGTATTGGTCGATATTTTGGGAAAAATATGCTAGCTCGTAGCTCTTGTCAAGGGTTGTTCAAAAAATATCTAGCTTATGATGAGTAAGTTTAAAAGATTTCCAAAAATGTCCATAATTTTATGATGTCAGTTCATTTTAAATCTTTAATGAATATAGGCATTAAATGTATAGATTTAGGAACTTCAAACATCATGTCAGCTAGCAAAATAAGTATCTGTATAGTAGGTAAAAAAACTTGCCCTATAAATCCATCAGGAGCCATTGGTACATTGACATAAATCCCCATATTCATTACAATAATGCTGGAAAAATCAGCTAACAGACAATTTTATATGAGGGCCTCACGACTTTCTCACCACATCAACATTTGTTCAATTTTCTATGGCCAATTCTTTTGTTCTTTTGTAAAACAATCATCCAACTATGTATTACCAGGTATTTTATTTTATTCTTGTGTACTTAACGAAGAAGTTGAAACAAAACCAGCTATTTGAACTGAAGTGTATGTATAGTTTAAAAAAATCGTAAGTTATTGTTACATTTCATTTAAATGTCTCAAAATATATTTTTAATTTAAAATGAATCTGTCAGTTATGTGTGCTATACCAATAGTATACTGAAAGAGGGCTTGGGCAGCCCTTTCAGTATATGAAACTTTTTTCTGTACGTGGCCCCATTGTCTTGTTGTAAGCCCTGGAAAAATGTATTTTCGTGCTCCAATAGTCACCCCTCCTCCCACCTATAATCCCAGCTCTATGCACTGGTATCAGTAATTCAGTCAGACTGCCATATGTTTGAGGATGGCATTTCAGTCCTCGGACTGGCCATCCGCTCTCCTGACCTGAGAATAATGGATGCATAGAAATGCATGCTGTCCCGCTCATGTCAAGAGAGCAGATGGCCAGTCCTAGGATAGTGGGGCAATACTCAGGTGAGTAACACAGCAGTCTAACTGCACCCAATCAGTGATATAGACTTGGAGGGGTGGGCTGAATCATTGGTGGGGAAGGTGTGAATTTTAATTTTAAATTTACATACTCTTGACTTGCCGGCATGTATGTAAATATGTAGTGAATTTTCACCCATTCCCCTTCTCATAAGTCCGCCCACCCCTCTTCATCGGTGTATTTTATTCAGTCAGACTGCTGAATTACTTGCTCGACTATAGCATTGCAATCCTCAGAGTGACCATATGCTCTCCAGACATGAGCATGATATCATGTATTTCCATGCAGCTGTCACTCTCAAGTCAGAGGTGAATATTCATTTACCATTTACACATTCCTAACTTGAGACAATACATTTTTCCAGGGCTTACTGCAAGACAATGGGGCCTTGTACAGAAGTAAAAGTTACATATTCTGCAAGGGCTGCCCAAGCCCTATATCAGGATACAATTTGAATACTACACAAAATGACCTGACAGATTCCCTTTAATTTACTTCATGCAATTTTACAGCACAAACCACAAGCTAATAGAATTTAATCTCAACATTTAAGCATCACAAAAATAAGTTTTATTATTTTATTCAATTTATATAATTGAAGTTTTAATATTTAATGATTTTTTTTCACACCCCTTCCATATAAAGCATTGAAATTCACACATTATCTGTAAGTGCAGGTGAGTAGAACTATAGAAAATTGAATCTAGATATTTTTCTGCATGGCCAAATCATTCTGCATTGTGATATATTTCTAATTTTGGAAAGACTAAGTTGTAGAACCCAATGAGGTACAAAAAAGGTACAGTGCTTTCTTTTAACATAGCTGTGTTACTATGTTTCTTGCATTATGACTGTCTTTTGAGATATATGCTACTTAAAAGGAAAAGAATATGAGTTCTAATTCAGAACATCAATCAAAAGAGTGAACATAAGCTAATGTCAGTTTGGAATCAGATCATAAATGTATTGCTTTTTTTAAAAGCAATCAACAAGCTATCAAGAAATAACGTGTATGGGATAAGTGCTTCTTTTCAGACAGCACAGTCACTGACATTGATATACTATAGTGATAGAAAATAGCAACAATTCTTTCATGCTACCTGGGTTGCCTGTTAAAATCCTTAGCTGTTATCCTGTACACCAGAAAATGCCTATCATTTGAAGTACAATATAATACAAGATATATTCTCAGGTGCAAATGTGTAACATACGCAGCACTGCACATAATTCATTGAGTGAAATGAAACAATATACTGTACTTGTCTATTATACATGAGCAAATAAATTAAAATTTAATTGAATTCCTCTCAAATTTTACAAAATTCTGCATTCATTGAAATGATGATTTCTTTTTTTAAATTTGCTTCTGTACAGAGAACGTAAAATGACACCAGTTGTGGAATTATAAAAGACCAACAAAATGTTTAAAAATAAAAAACACAGTTATACTCATCTTACTGATCACCTCTCTGATCCCTCTGTGTCACCTGTATAGTCTTTGATGTATCTTCATCTTCCTGGGAGGCCTCTGCACAAGCATGCAAAGTGTCACAGCGTGTACCATGACCTTCCGCGCACATGCACAGAACCCTCCTAGTCTTTAGCAAAGTCAGGAAGAAATGGCTCTGTGTGAGAGGCCCAGGTATTTTAGCATGAGCAGTAGCAATCTGAAGATGTGGTGAGGAGCAGACCGGTGATGGGAAGGAACTGAGGAACTGAGGGGTGAGATAGGTGATCGGTGAGGTAAGTGCAAAAGGCTTTTTTTCTTTATTATTTACATTTTACGTTTATTATGCACAAGGGTCTGGGCAGTTCCTATAGCATAAAATAAGGGACAGTAAATTCACAAAGAAAAACTTCTTCACAAATTCTTTCCTATGAAAATCCATGCTGACAGGCGAATTCAAATTTTATCTTATTTGCTCATCTCTACTGTCTGTATTTTTGCAAAGAACAGGCAAAGCATGTGAAGGGAAATTAAGTGAGCAATGCATGCCATAAATATGGGTTCTAATTATGGATAAGCAAATCCATTCAAATTAATTGACTTTGCTAAATTTCCCCCCAAAATTTGATTGGTAGGGAATTTACCACACACATCTTTTTCGAACTATGTAGGCCACTATTGCTCTATAACATTTAAAAGGTCAAGAAATTGTCCCTTTTTGGTGAAGTTGCCTTCCTCGCTGTTGTTTATTCTCAGGCAGAGCAAATGGAAGAATCTTAGCATTTTCATATAGTTGGGTGATTAGGAAATTAAATATGCCTTTTATTTAACTGTCCAAATATTAAATCCTTTTTAGGATGGCATAACATGAGTAATTTTTCAAAATGAAGAAGCTATGGCTTGATGTCAACATGTCATTCCAATAATAAGCTCTACTTTGGGAGTTGTTTCATGTTTGCATACGCTCAAGAGATTACATTTTCTAGCTTCAATAGTACTGTCTAATACTAAGAAACACAGTTTGCCAGGAGATGTATGGCTAGTGTGGTAGTGAATTGGCTACAGCAACACCATAGAAAGTTAAGAAGGGGAAGACAAGGAAATGCGTGGCAGTTTAGGTCTAGCAACTGCAACCCCGCCAGCAGCAGTACTACATGAGACCTGACAGGGAGCATATGCTCAATTTGGTGTAGTTCATCAGCAGTGATAGCAGCAGGACAGTCAATGGACAGTCAAAAAATGGTCAGTCAGGTTGCCAGAAATATGATATGGCCAATGTAATCATTGGCTCCAGCTGGTGATGCCAGTCTAAACTGATCTATGCTCTATGCTTTATGTATTTTGAAAAATGTTAAGTTTTCCACAATTGTGGAAGATAACCTGGTTTGCTTTGGTGTAACAAATCAAACAGCCACACCAAACACCCTCTCAAACATGACAATAAAAACTGGACATAATAGTATGACCATAGCAAACTGGGCCAGTTCTTGAAATGGGTCAAATTTGCTGATGCAAAAATCTATGGTATTTGTTGCACATGGTATCTGCCTGAGAAAAGACACAGTCTATGTACAACTAAACCTTGTTGTTCAGCTTGTGCTTCCGTTGTTTGCTGAAGTGTGCCAGGTTGTCGCTATAGAACATAAAACATTTTTGGCAGATAAACATTTTTCTGTCATGTCAAATATACTGTAGGTGTTTCAGTTGCTGCCTTGAATATTTTGTTGGAGCCCTAATGCTGTCACAGTCAGGGGAACTCCATGTCTGCAAGTTGCGCACAGAGCTCTGCTGGTCTATAGTGTGGGTGTAGTGTAGGCATTCATTTGGAAAAAGCTTTGAAGATAAGGTATCACCTTTGGACTCCTTTTCAGAAGCTGCAGAAAATTTTACCAATTTGCTTATAAAGCAAAGTGTCAAAGCGTGGCTATCCAAGTCATCACTTTGCTTCCAGTTAACAATACATCTGTCCTACCACAAGCATTGCAGCATACAGCTTACATATACGTTAGCACAAATAAGTGCCCCATTGTTTAATTATCATCAACCCACTTTGATAGTTGGTTATTATAGCCAGCATCATCATCATTGTTTTCACTCTGAATTTCTGCTTCATTTCTTCTCTTCAAAAAGTCCCCAATACATCAATCGTACGTTGATTGTCCACCTACTTCCCTTCCTCCTCCTCTAAATCCTGCAGCATGTCACATGTATCTTGAAGGTATTCTACAGATACAGGGCAAAGCAGAATATGTGCAGATTAGTGTTGTTTCTCTCTTACTTACATACTGGTAAGTGCTTGCACCCTATCTTACATGGTGTTTTTCCCAGGATGAGTATTAGTGAGATCACATTGCTGATTCCACACGTGTCCCTACTGACATTTTTTTTGCCTCATCAAAGGACTTCAGTAGTTGACACACATTCCCCATTAGCTACCAATGACAGAACTAAAAGAAGCCCAAGCTCCAATTTGACAGTTGCATGATGTAATCTGTCTTTGCTTTACGCTGTTCATACAAAAGCTGCAACAAATACAGTGTTGAATTAAATTGAGTTGGAATTTTGCAAACCAGGTGAGACTTTGGCAGTCCGCTTATTTATCTTGCACAACCAGAAGATTTATTGAAATATGCTGATATTTTTGGGCCATAGCTTCCGCTGTAATCAAGTGTATATTCTTGTGAAATAAATATTGCAATATTAAAGGGGATATGTCAGTAGGATCAGACCTCCTAGGCCGTCTATATTGACATGTAAGTCATAGACAGTTGAGAAAATATCTTGATAACTTCAATGGATGTCTTATTTGAGAGATATTTAAAAAACACATATTTCTTATTCTCTTAGTGACCCAGCCAATTTTGACGTCAATGACAAGGCCAAATTTTACATTTCTGACCATTGTCCCTTTATCTGGTTATAACTCTCTCGGGAATGCTTCAATGGATCCCATGGCTTCTGAGATTGTTTTTTTTTCATTACATGTTGTACTTCATTATACTAACAAAAATTCTTCGATATGGCTTGCATTTATTTGTGAAAAACACAAATTTGGCAAAAATTTTGCAAATTTTGCAGTTTGCAAACTTTTAATTTTTATGACAATAAATCAGAGAGTTAGGTCGCACAAAATAGTTAATAAATAACATTTCCCACATGTCTACTTTACATCAGCATACATTTTTAAACATTTTTTTTATTAGTTTGAAGGGTTAAAATTTGACCAAAGATTTCTAATTTTCCAAGAAAATTTACAAAACCATTTAGAGAACACATCAAAGTACCCAAAAGTGTTACCATTCTAAAACTGCATCCCTGAAGGTACTCGGAAGAAAGACAAATCATTGTAACAGTGGGCATACTTTTTTGTGATCGCCATTACTTACTGAATAATGGGGATCATGAGATAAGGGACAGGAAAATCTGGTCGTTATCATGTTATCCAGCCCCAAGATTTTCTGACTCTGGGGGGCGCTACAGCCTTATTCTAAATCACTATTTTAAAACCACGATGAGGGCATAAGGCCCTTTAGCAGCTGCCATTTTAATGTGTATCGGCATTCGTTACAGGGTTAAATGTAGATGAGCTGTTAAGACATATGGATAGGATTCAGATCTGTATGAGAATCTGCATCTGTGGTTCATTTTAAATGTAAGGGGGTGTTGCAAGTGTGATATGTTATGGCTGCTCTCCCGATCTCACTAAAGCATTGTCTGTGATTATAACTGATACAGTATTAAATACATCTGTTGGCATCCTTTTATCTTGCTTCAGCTACCATTTCACAGTCAATCAGTGTTGCATTACAGCAATTTTTGGGAGAAATTTTCCAAAGGGGTCAATGCAATTTAAAAGTTCAAATAGATAAAAGTCATTCAAATGTGTATGGGACTATTTCCTGTCAGGTGATTTCTATCATACTATCAATTCCATGTGGGAGAATGCCTTCATAGCATTTATTTTTTTCTTACACATATCCCCTGATGAACCCCTGACACAAGTGGAGGGAAACGTATTGGGAGTTGGTATGTACATCAGAAGACGAACAATAAGTATCTTATTGACATCATTCATATGTCTTTATGGACTGTTAGCTATCAGAATTGATTGTGTTCCTGTGTTTAAATATGGAAGCCTTGGGACATATCTACATTGTTGAATTATTTAAGGCCATTGGGTAAGTGCAATATAGCTTTCTATGTTCCCTAAAGATAATACATGATCAAAACTCAGACAATATCTAGTCTTCTAGTCTGCATATATTGAACAGTGCTTGCAATATGTGATATACTTACACTTGTTTGACTAATAAGACAAAGGTGATGTACTCACAATCTTTGACTGGATTATCTCCCTGTAAATATTGTTAAAGTTACCATTTGGGTCACATTTAGGTCACATATACCTGTTGGCTGTAATTTGATTGTTCACAGTGGTGTTACTTATTTGTTGGGTATAACAGGGTCATTGAGGGCAAGCCGGCGTTGAGCACAATATTGCTCTTTAGGGTGACAACCTCCTCGGCGATATAGGGAAACCTTTAAGCCAAACTAGGGACAGCATCTCTATACCTCATCTACGTGAACTACCCCTGCTTTGTAAAGCCTTCACTTTTTAATATTTATTAATTAAACTTGTTGTAAATAGTAGGAGGGTCTTTTATAATTTTTTCTGATTCAGGTTATTTCTTGCAGTGATTTTTTAATCTTCTCCCTATTAAGATCACTTGAAGAATACACCGGCAGATGATGCATACACTCTTTCACTTACTCATGCACATTCATTTTTTCCATCAAAGCTAAATGAGACTCCTATGGTACTTCACCGTTAACTGTGACCATAAATATCCATCCTCAGTTTCCTATTACTGAACCAGTTGTTAATGCTGTTGTTAACTTTGTTCTTATTATTTTTTAACTTTGAAGAAAGATATGCAGGCAAGAGAGTTCATTATTACATAATTTACACAATACTTAAATGGCTCATCACTGATGAGTAGAGACAGGCAGATCAATACACTGAGGATCATTTTTACATTTTCTGGAATCTGTGGTTTCACATGAATTTGAACAATCTAGGATAAGATTCGCAGTTTAAAATAATTAAACATTGCTCATCACCATTTCATACTTGAAGCACGTGAATTGCAGTTTTTACTTTTCGCGCAACCTCGCTTTTAAAATAATGCAATAAAGAAGAGTTTTATCACATTGGAAGAATGCTACTTGAAATTTTTCATCAGTGACTCACATGTGTGCTCCCTATCATCCACTAGATTGCCAGCAAAACTCTCATCTTATCAAGTTGTTGATGCTGCAGTTGCTGCCTTACAGGTTTGTGGATTCTGCGGCCTTTCAAGAAATGATGGAATGAGCTCAGCCTCTCTGGAAGTCACCTAGCCTCCATTATTTCTCACAGAAAGATGGTACACACTGAAGTTTTCATGCGCCGGAGAATATAAGCTGCTCTCTCGACTTGTTGTTGAGAGTCAAAGTGCATTTCTTTATAGATATCAGGAGCAGCAATTATGGTCAGGGACAATATATGAGTTTCACAGCTGACCGAAAGAATGTTTTCAGAGGCATCTATGCACCACCACATCTGGTACAGGTGGTGAAGCTTCTGCAACTGGGAACTATGTATGCTTCCAAACCCAAGCGGCAGTTATCTGTCTAATCCTACACCTCTTCAGGATCCTGTTCAACAGAAATTACCTCATCCACAACAAACACAGGGCACATCATTGATTCCACACAGTGACATCACTCTTCAATCATGCAAAGCAAAGTGCTCCCAAGCAGTTTTGCATTGTGAAAGCCTGCCGGAGAAAAGCCAGCAGAAGAGTATCTGATGTGCATTAACTGGCAATTAGTGACAATGCCCGTAACATTCTGGCTGCCTTGGGGTCAGACAAAAGAACTCAAGCTCCTTGCATAACCTAAGTCCTGAATTGAAAGGGAATATCTCAGCAGATTTTTTCCTATGTAGTCTGAGGACAGCAGTAGTTAGAGGCTAAAACACAGAATTCAATGATGTTTCACATGTCAAGCTGTGTGCTGTTGTTGACTTAGACTGAAGGTTTTATCACCGGTTGAAAATCATTGCTGTGACTGGCTGGTGTGCAGGCTCTATCAGACTCCACCATCTTCTGTGGTAAACAGCTCACTTTTTATAGACAATGTGCATACAAAGCCTGGTTTGGACAGAATTAGTTGTCTCAGCCCTGCTACATTTGAAATTTAAAAACTCTGATTGTGTCAGAACAGCCCAGTAAACTAAGTGATACACTATCATATTTGGGGTCTCTTTGCCAATGTCATGCTGCTCTGAGATGAGGTAGCAAATATCTGCTGCCAGACTCCCTTTAAGGTCGGCATCACACTAGAGAGGAATACGGATGAGGGAGAGGCGCAAAAACAACACATTGCACACGGATCAATGTTTCTTTCTGAAGCAGCTTCCATCAGCCGTATATTTCTTGGGCATATTTTACGGGCTGAGAAAATCACAACATGCTGTGTTTGTCAGCGTATTGCGCAAAAAATCCGCCAATGATAGTCTATGGGTGCGAGAAAAATACAGATTACACATGGACCATGCGTGTGACTTTTCCAGGTGACAGGAAATGTGCCAAGCCTTAAATCAGGAACCTTAGAAATGTTAATTAGGTTAAAAAGCGAGACACACATTCCTGAAGAACGCCGCATATGGCTTCCCTAATTAATGCTGAAATGCTGCTGTTCCTGGTGCAAGAAATGCCAGAAATCTGGGATCAGAGAGATGCCCACTATGCACTATGCCCAGAAAGGAGGCGGAAGGAGGAGCATATGTGGCCTCTTTTTTCAGGATTTTGGACAGCAGCCACGTGAGGGCCAGCAGCAACTAAGTAAGTTCACTCATGTTTCTCAAATAATATTCTAAACTGCAGTAACTAACATGTTTTCACACTATCCCCTTAAATCCTATTCTGATGTTTGTAATCAAATTATTAGTAATGAAGATAATGTTTATAGAATCCATCTTACTAGGCCACATAACTATGTAAAATCTCTGTAAACTTGTCCCACTGTGCACAATGGCCTTATACATTATTTTGTTCTCTGTCATTGCAGTGGAAGATGTTATGAGATGATGGCACAGCATAAGGGAACAATAAAGGAGGGAAAGACAGCAGCAGGCCAGGAGTGGTGCTTCCACATCTACCAAGTGGAAATACATCTATTACAACCGGCTGTCATTTCTTGATCCCAGTATGGATCTGAGACTGTAAGTTCAAACCTCACACCACATTACACATATGTATTTCATACTCATATATTAAATTTTATTATTGTCATACTTTCATAACAGAACTCAGTCCAACCTCACTGAAAGGGAGACAGGGTCGGAATCAGAGGCCGTCATTGATCCAGTCAGGGAAGGTGAAGAGATGGCCGGTCCATCTTCTGATCCTTCCAGGTAAATCCCTCCAGGTCCATCTTCTGCAGCACCAGAAGCTCCGTCAACAACAGGCCCAGATGCTGGACCAGCACCCACAGCTGCACCAGCTCCAGCCAGCCAGGAAGATCTGGGAACAGCAGCAGCCCTACTGTCCCACTGGAGGTCTCCCCACAGCCTGCTGTTATATCTCGCCGATCATGCCCACATGAGGTGTTTGAATATTTGGAGAGGTGGCAGCTGTCACCCCGTAACCTCATGCGTCTTCAACCAACCCAAAAGTGCATGCACAACAGGGATCTGATGCATCTCCTCCACGTGTGCCTACACCTCAACCCTTTCCCCCCAAAACCAACCATTGCCACAAAATAACCAAATATCATCCTACCAGCAACCTTCCCAATATGACCACTTGTACAGACCCAGTGTTGGAGGCTTGTCCCAACCTGGGTTTAGACAACATGGCCATTTTGGGGGGTATGAGTCACATGGCTTCTATAATCCTCATGAGGCCATGCTCAAATTCCCTATGGGCACTCGGCAAGAGGACAATACGAGCATGGCCAATATTTCCAGCATGGGCAAGAGTTAGTACCCACACAGGGTGAAGGACAATTGGGGCAACAAAGGCAGCAATATCAAGAAACAGTACTGCCGTCATCACCTCCACCAACTTTCCAAAACCTTTAAGTTTCTTTTTGTTAAATATTTTGTTCCTGCAAAAATATTGTTTTTTCTCCTGTGATAGCTGAATAATATGTTGGATATATGTTAGGCCAAATTTAAATGGCCACAAAAGCCATATGAGGTCAATATGGTTTTTGAAAATAAGTATTTGGCTTTTGGCTTTATAAAAAACCTTTCAAAAGCCAATTTATGTTTGTTGGAACAATCTTTAACCCCTTCATGACCTTGGGATTTTCCGTTTTTCCGTGTTCGTTTTTCGCTCCCCTCCTTCCCAGAGCCATAACTTTTTTATTTTTCTGTCAATTTGGACATGTGAGGGCTTATGTTTTTGCAGGACGAGTTGTACTTTTGAACGACATCATTGGTTTTACCATGTCATGTACTAGAAAACGGGAAAAAAATTCCAAGTGAGGTGAAATTGCAAAAAAAGTGCAGTCCCACACTTGTTTTTTGTTTGGCTTTTTTGCTAGGTTCACTAAATGCTAAAACTGACCTGCCATTATGATTCTCCAGGTCTGTACAAGTTCATAGACACCTAACATGACTAGGTTATTTTTTACCTAAGTGGTGAAAAAAAATTCCAAACTTTGCTAAAAAAAAAAATTGCGCCATTTTCCGATACTTGTAGCGTCTCCATTTTTCATGATCTGGGGTCGGTTCAGGGCTTATTTTTTGTGTGCCGAGCTGGCATTTTTAATGATACCATTTCGGTGCAGATACATTCTTTTGATCACCCGTTATTGCATTTTAATGCAATGTCATGGTGACCAAAGAAAGTAATTCTGGCGTTGCAAATTTTTTTCTCGCTACGCCATTTAGCGATCAGGTTAATGCTTTTTTTATTGATAGATCGGGCAATTCTGAACGCGGCAATACCAAATATGTGTAGGTTTGTTTTTTTATTGATTTATTTTGATTGGGGCGAAAGGGGGGTGATTTAAACTTTTATATTTTTTTATTTTTTTCACATTTTTTTTTACTTTTTTTTAACTTTTGCCATGCTTCAATAGCCTCCATGGGAGGCTAGAAGCTGGCACAACGCGATTGGCTCTGCTACATAGCAGCGATCATAAGGGTGGTGCTCACAGCTACTGGCGATCAGTAACCATAGATCAAAACAACTGACATGTCCCGACTTTGATGCGGGCTCACCACCGGAGCCCGCATCAAAGTAGGGCTTCTGACCTCGGACATACTATCCCGTCCGAGGTCAGAAAGGGGTTAATACACCAGATATAACTATTAGATTCAAAACCATCTCTTAAATAAGTAAATTCAACACACACAGTAACTTAACATAAGAAATTTGTAATATACCGTATATATATATACTAATTTTCAAATTATAACATAGAGACAGCATTATCTTGCCAGGGAGCAGCACCTAGAGGTGAAAGAAAATAATTTGTAAAAACATCACGGACTTTGAGTCCTGAAAGTGGACGATGATGAGGGATGACATGTGGTGTAGGCCTACCCACATTGGTCAACACACCTTCAGCACCGTTAGCTGAGGAGCACTCACGTAGTCTGGTGAAATTATGTAATACTACACAAGCTTTTATAACTTCGTTTACGTTGGCTTCACTCAGCTGAATTACAGACTGGAGGACCCGCCATTTGACACAAAGAATGCCAAAGGCACACTCCACCAGTCACCGTGCCCGTGATAAATGTAAGTTAAATATCTGCCACCGGTGGTCCAGGTTTCGACAGGGATATGGCCTCATGACATACCTTGTTAACTGGAAGGCCTCATCTGCCACAAGGACATACGGCACAGCGTCTACATTGGAGCCTGGAAGCTGACATGATGGTGGTAGGTCCAACTAGTTATCACACAGTGTTACGGCTAGCGGAACGCACCGAATAAATAGAGATGTTTTTATTGATATTGATGCATTCGCAGCCCGGGGTCCACAGTGCAGGAGTACCTGCTGCTAGCAACGGCGGCAGGATATGGCCGTATGGACTAACTCAGTTACTTCACCGAGTAGTCGTGAAAAAAAAGCACTGTGCCCTGTTAGGTTTCACAGAGGCACAGGCTAACTGCCCACACAGAGAGCATTCAGTGGTCACGCATGCACACAAAACTCCTCGCCGGAGGTGCCAGCATTCTAGGGGCTTATTTCAGCTGGGTCCCTGAACACATTCAAACACAAACTCCTCACCGGAGGTGCCCCTTAGCTGCAGTATCAGATCATGTGACCCTCAATACCCACTGAGAGATCCTACTCTGGGCATGCTCAGAACGAGCAAAGCAGGACTTAGACCCAGAAGCGTCTTCTCGCATCTGCCCAGCACCGACTCCAATGGCAGAAGCAGGAAAGGCAGCAGTAACTCTTAGCACAAAGTCAGACTGAGCGAGACACTGGGACGGATGTCTCCGCTGAGCAGGCTCCACTGCGGCAAGAGAAGAATGGGAGACCGCAGCGGAGATGGACCGAGATTCCCCCTGTGCAGAGGAGGGAACTCGACCCCTAACATTACCCCCCCAACTAGGGCCCCCCTCCTTGGGCCTCACTACGTTCAAAGGCAGCAATGAGCTGCGGAGCCCAAATGCGCTCGGCAGGCTCTCAGGACCGTAACCCTTCCAGTCCACCAAATAATATTTTTTGCCACGAACCACCTTGTACCCCAAAATAGCGCTCACCTCCTAATCGTCCGTAGACGAACCTGATGTCCCGGCAGATGACCGGGACATGTATACGGGCTTAAGGAGGGACACATGAAAGGTGTCGGTGATACCTAGGCGTGGAGGAAGAGCTAGATGGTAGACCACAGGATTAACCTGTTCGAGGACCTTGAAAGGACCCAAGTAGCGAGGAGCAAACTTAGTGGACTCAACACGCAGCCTGATGTTATGGGTGGAGAGCCACACTAAATCAGCGGGAGCAAAGGTCGGAGCGGGGTGCCGATGTGCATCGGTGGAGACCTCATTCTCTCCTTGGAGGCCCGAATGGCATCTTGAGTGCGGTCCCAAATGTCCCGTGCCTCCACAGCCCAGTCTGCCACCCTGGAGTCGGCAGAAGACACGGGCATGGGCACAGGTACCCACGGATGCTGACCATAATTAAGGAGGAATGGCGTCTGTCCAGTGGAGTCAGCTACAGCGTTGTTCAGTGCAAACTCTGCCCACGATAGCAAGGATGCCCAGTCATCCTGCCTGGCTGAGACAAAATGTTGCAGATATGTGACCAAGGTCTGGTTGGCCCTCTCTACCAACCCATTCATCTCAGGATGATAAGCAGAAGAGAGATTTAACTCAATACTGAGAAGATGACAAAGCTCTCTCCAGAACCGAGACACAAACTGGGGACCCCGGTCACTGACAATTTTGTCTGGCATACCGTGTAGGCGGAAGATGTGTTTAATAAACAACGCTGCCAAGGCCCGTGCAGAAGGTAGCCGTGGAAGCGGCACCAAGTGCACCATTTTAGAAAAATGATCGGTGATAACCCAAATGACGGTACAGCCACGAGACTTAGGCAAACCCACCACAAAGTCCATCCCGACCATCTCCCAGGGCCTATCTGCCACCGGCAGAGGATATAATAACCCAGCTGGCTGTTGTCGAGGAGACTTATTTTTGGCGCAGGAGACACACGCCCGAACATAGTCTGCGACATCACGAGCCATATGCGGCCACCAGTTTGTCCTCGCCAGTAACTCAGATGTCGTTTTGGAACCAAAATGTCCACCCACCCTGGACGAGTGTGCCCAAGAGAGAACCTCCGGTCGCAAACCGGATGGTACAAAAGTCTTGCCCGGAGGCACAGACTCTAGTGAAACCGGGACCACAGTTCTCAGGCTCTCGGTGGGGACAATAAGCCAAGGCTCCTCTTCCTCCTCCACAGATGACACAACGGAGGGAGAGAGAGCATCAGCACGAATGTTCTTCTCCCCAGAAAGGAAATGGAGGGTGAAATGAAACCGGGAGAAGAACAAGGACCATTTGGCCTGGCAAGAATTTAACCGCTGGGCTGTCTGCAGGTACACCAAATTTTTGTGATCTGTGTAGACTTGGAAGGGAAAACGAGCTCCCTCCAAGAGATGTCTCTACTCCGGGAACGCCAACTTAATGGCCAGCAACTCCCTGTCCCTGATGGAATAATTCCTCTCTGCTGGTGAGAAGGTCTTAGAAAAGAAGAAGCAAGGATGCTTCTGACCTTGAGCATCCTTTTGGAAGAGGACTGCTCCAGCACCAACAGATGAGGCATCCACCTCCATGATAAATGGCCTATCTACATCGGGGCGATGTAGGATGGGAGCACTAGCGAAGTGAGACTTTATGGAGTTAAAGGCCTTGGAGACCTCCACAGACCACAATTTGGGATTTGCTCCCTTCTTGGTGAGGGCAACCAAGGGAGCTACCAAAGTCGAGAAGTGCGGAATAAACTGACGATAATAATTTATGAACCCCATAAAGCGCTGCACCGTTTTAAGAGAATGGGGTTCCTGTCAGTCCATCACAGCCTGTAGTTTGGCAGGATCCATGGCCAATCCCTGGGCAGAGATGATATAGCCCAGGAAAGGTAAGGACTCCTGCTCAAACACACACTTCTCCAACTTGGCATAGAGGAAGTTTGCCCGTAGGAGGCCGAAGACTTTGCAAACAACTCTCCGGTGGGAGTCAATATCTGGAGAGTAGATGAGAACATCATCCAGATAGACTACGACCGAGGTGGTGAGCATATCCCAGAAGATGTCGTTCACAAAGTCTTGGAAAACGGCTGGGGCATTACAGAGCCCGAAGGGCATCACCAGATATTCATAGTGCCCATCCCTGGTGTTAAAAGCCGTCTTCCATTCGTCCCCCTCACAGATGCGAATCAGGTTGTAAGCACCCCGCAGATCTAGTTTAGTAAACACCCTTGCTCCCCGAAGCCTATCGAAGAGCTCAGATATCAAGCGCAAAGGGTACTTATTCTTAACGGTGATGGCGTTAAGACCCCTGTAGTCTATGCATGGACGCAGTTTCCCATTCTTCTTCTGCACGAAGAACCCAGCCCCAGCAGGTGACACTGACTTCCTGATGAACCCTCTTGCCAGATTCTCTTAAATGTACTGAGTAGGGTTGAGCGACTTTCATTTTTTTAAGATCGAGTCTGGTTTTGTGAAACCCGATTTAGTCCAGAGTCGAGTCGAGTGAAGTCGGCCGATTATCGCTAAAAGTCGGGGATCGACCGAAACACGAAACCCAATGCAAGTCAATGGGGAAGCATAGCCGGCAGTGAGTGGAGGCCAGGAAAACACCTACAGTGCACATTTTACTGCCAAAAACATCCATTCTTGTTTTCTGAAGCTTGTCAATCTTAATTAACTTTATAATAATAGTTGGGCACTGGAAATTGGGGGTCATTTGGCAAAAGTTGTGGGGGTAGGGCTGGTTCAAGGTTTTAGTGGGCCCAGGAAACATGGACTACGTCATGGCGGTGGAGCAGGGAGAGGTAAGTATTTCAACGTTGCAAGTGCTGTGATCCTGAGCAAGCAGGGGGGGCCCACTCGTTCGCCTTGGCACTGGCACAGGGCCCCTCAAAGTACGGCGGTGTGTTTGCATGGCGGGGGCGCCTCCCACCAGCAGCGACACTTTTGCGTACTCTGAGTGGCCCTGTGCCAGTGACGTCGCCAATGAGTATGCCCCCCCACCTGATGAAGGAACCTGCACTTTCATCTGCACCTTCCTCTTTGTCCCTGTGTAAGGTGATATAATATGCGGGAAGGGGAACCTTACTTTCAGCAGGGTCAGATTCTGGCTGTGTAGAGTACAAGGGGAATGTAGTGGTCTAGGTCAATGTACCAGCAGACTCATCTAGCAGTGGCTGGGCAATGGGCAGGATGATGAGGAAACAGATATAGGGCCAAAGAATAAAGTAGGCTAAATGCAGATCAAAATTGGTAACAGGACTAAACAGGCGGCATTGCTTTGTTCAGTGGAGTAGCAAACCCAAGAGCAGCAGACACTGTTTCAAGGGCCTAACCACACTAGTAGGCCAAATGCAGTTTAATATCTGATAGTATAGGCCGAAAGCCAGAATGTGGAAGCTCAGCTTTGTTCAGTTGAGGACAACACCAGGGAGGGGCAGACACCGTTAGTAGGCCCTAACCACCATTTTGTTTTTTAAAAAACACTTAATGAGAGCCAGAAGGTTGAAGCTCAGCTTTATTCAGTTGAGGGCAACACCAGGGAGGGGCAGACACCGTTAGTAGGCTCTAAACACCATTTTGTTTTTTAAAAAACACTTAATGAGAGCCAGAAGGTTGAAGCTCAGCTTTATTCAGTTGAGGGCAACACCAGGCAGGGGCAGACACCGTTAGTAGGCCGGAACCACCATTTTGTTTTTTAAAAAACACTTAATGAGAGCCAGAAGGTTGAAGCTCAGCTTTATTCAGTTGAGGGCAACACCAGGCAGGGGCAGACACCGTTAGTAGGCCGGAACCAGCAATGTGTTTAAAAACAGCAGTTAATCAGAGCCGGAAGGTAGAAGCTCAGCTTTATTCAGTTGAGGGCAACACCAGGGAGGGACAGAAGCCGTTAGTAGGCCCTAACCACCATTTTGTTTTTTAAAAAACACTTAATGAGAGCCAGAAGGTTGAAGCTCAGCTTTATTCAGTTGAGGGCAACACCAGGCAGGGGCAGACACCGTTAGTAGGCCGGAACCACCATTTTGTTTTTTAAAAAACACTTAATGAGAGCCAGAAGGTTGAAGCTCAGCTTTATTCAGTTGAGGGCAACACCAGGCAGGGGCAGACACCGTTAGTAGGCCGGAACCAGCAATGTGTTTAAAAACAGCAGTTAATCAGAGCCGGAAGGTAGAAGCTCAGCTTTATTTAGTTGAGGGCAACACCAGGGAGGGACAGAAGCCGTTAGTAGGCCCTAACCACCATTTTGTTTTTTAAAAAACACTTAATGAGAGCCAGAAGGTTGAAGCTCAGCTTTATTCAGTTGAGGGCAACACCAGGCAGGGGCAGACACTGTTAGTAGGCCGGAACCACCATTTTGTTTAAAAACAGCAGTTAATCAGAGCCGGAAGGTAGAAGCTCAGCTTTATTCAGTTGAGGGCAACACCAGGGAGGGGCAGAAGCCGTTAGTAGGCCCTAACCACCATTTTGTTTTTTAAAAAACACTTAATGAGAGCCAGAAGGTTGAAGCTCAGCTTTATTCAGTTGAGGGCAACACCAGGCAGGGGCAGACACCGTTAGTAGGCCGGAACCAGCAATGTGTTTAAAAACAGCAGTTAATCAGAGCCGGAAGGTAGAAGCTCAGCTTTATTCAGTTGAGGGCAACACCAGGGAGGGACAGAAGCCGTTAGTAGGCCCTAACCACCATTTTGTTTTTTAAAAAACACTTAATGAGAGCCAGAAGGTTGAAGCTCAGCTTTATTCAGTTGAGGGCAACACCAGGCAGGGGCAGACACCGTTAGTAGGCCGGAACCACCATTTTGTTTAAAAACAGCAGTTAATCAGAGCCGGAAGGTAGAAGCTCAGCTTTATTCAGTTGAGGGCAACACCAGGGAGGGGCAGAAGCCGTTAGTAGGCCCTAACCACCATTTTGTTTTTTAAAAAACACTTAATGAGAGCCAGAAGGTTGAAGCTCAGCTTTATTCAGTTGAGGGCAACACCAGGCAGGGGCAGACACCGTTAGTAGGCCGGAACCAGCAATGTGTTTAAAAACAGCAGTTAATCAGAGCCGGAAGGTAGAAGCTCAGCTTTATTCAGTTGAGGGCAACACCAGGGAGGGGCAGAAGCCGTTAGTAGGCCCTAACCACCATTTTGTTTTTTAAAAAACACTTAATGAGAGCCAGAAGGTTGAAGCTCAGCTTTATTCAGTTGAGGGCAACACCAGGCAGGGGCAGACACCGTTAGTAGGCCGGAACCAGCAATGTGTTTAAAAACAGCAGTTAATCAGAGCCGGAAGGTAGAAGCTCAGCTTTATTCAGTTGAGGGCAACACCAGGGAGGGACAGAAGCCGTTAGTAGGCCCTAACCACCATTTTGTTTTTTAAAAAACACTTAATGAGAGCCAGAAGGTTGAAGCTCAGCTTTATTCAGTTGAGGGCAACACCAGGCAGGGGCAGACACCGTTAGTAGGCCGGAACCACCATTTTGTTTAAAAACAGCAGTTAATCAGAGCCGGAAGGTAGAAGCTCAGCTTTATTCAGTTGAGGGCAACACCAGGGAGGGGCAGAAGCCGTTAGTAGGCCCTAACCACCATTTTGTTTTTTAAAAAACACTTAATGAGAGCCAGAAGGTTGAAGCTCAGCTTTATTCAGTTGAGGGCAACACCAGGCAGGGGCAGACACCGTTAGTAGGCCGGAACCACCATTTTGTTTTTTAAAAAACACTTAATGAGAGCCAGAAGGTAGAAGCTCAGCTTTATTCAGTTGAGGACAACTTGAATTAGGGACTGCATACAGACTTAGCAGGCTGTCCCCTGTGTGGACCATGCATCCAATACATTAACCCATTGAGCCACAAAGGACATGTAACCTTCCGTGGCCATGCCTACATGTCCATGTGTCTGTTGTCAGGTGTACCTTTGTCAGTGTAGGCCTATTGGAAGGAGGGACCGCAGACAGGCTTCAAAGGCCTAACACAATAAAATGGGCTGGCTGTAGGCACTTTAAAATTGGTTCCAGGGGTACACGGGCAGCAGTGGTCTGGTCAGTGGAGGCCTAGTGGAAGGAGGGACCGCAGACAGGCTTCGAAGGCCTAACACAATAAAATGGGCTGGCTGTAGGCACTTTAAAATTGGTTCCAGGGGTACACGGGCAGCAGTGGTCTGGTCAGTGGAGGCCTAGTGGAAGGAGGGACCGCAGACAGGCTTCGAAGGCCTAACACAATAAAATGGACTGGCTGTAGGCACTTTAAAATTGGTTCCAGGGGTACACGGGCAGCAGTGGTCTGGTCAGTGGAGGCCTAGTGGAAGGAGGGACCGCAGACAGGCTTCGAAGGCCTAACACAATAAAATGGGCTGGCTGTAGGCACTTTAAAATTGGTTCCAGGGGTACACGGGCAGCAGTGGTCTGGTCAGTGGAGGCCTAGTGGAAGGAGGGACCGCAGACAGGCTATCAAAGGCCTAAAATAACAAACAATAGGCTCATGGCAGTTTTACAGCGGTTACATGGATACACGGGCAGGCAGCTGGTGATGAGTGGAGGAGTATTTAAAGTAGGGACCGCAGACAGGCTATCAAAGGCCTAAAATAACAAACAATAGGCTCATGGCAGTTTTACAGCGGTTACATGGATACACAGGCAGCTTGGTGGTGAGTGGAGGAGTATTTAAAGTAGGGACCG